>NC_052163.1:14234038-16634038 GCF_902713615.1 Scyliorhinus canicula | reverse complement strand
TTGTTTGTCAGTATCCGAAGAGGAGGCAGAGAGCACAGAGTCTCCCTCTATGTGGATGATCCGCAGAACGACATGAAAGAAATCATGACGCTCCTGGAAGAATTTGGGGCATTCTTGGGCTACAACCCCAACATTATCAAAAGTGAGGTATTCCCAGTGAACCCAAACGGTGGAGGCTGGAGGGTCTCCCATTTGAAATAGCCCAAAACAAATTCTGGATCCACAAGTGGAATCTGACCAGTCTGGCGGAGGAAGTAAAAAATGACCTGCAGAGATGGGATGCACTCCCACTTTCCCTAGCGGGGAGGGTGCAGATGATCAAGATGATGGTGCTGCCAAGGTGGTTCTTACTGTTTGGATCCATATCGATCTTCATCCCAAGGTCTTTTTCCAAAAAATAGCCAAAATGATTATGCCGTATGTGTGTGTAGGTGGGGTGAGGGGGGCAGAGAAAGTCCAAGAATCCCCCGGACAACACTGCAGAGGAGAAGAAGCATGGGTGGCCTGGCTGTCCAAAACTTGCAATACTATCACTGGGCACTAGGTGATTAAGAAGGTGAATGGAATTTTGTCCTTCATTGCTAGAGGGATTGAGTTTAAGACTAGGGAGGTTATGCTGCGCTGTATAAGGCGTTAGTGAGGCCACACCTGGAGTATTGTGTTCAGTTTTGGTCTCCTTACCTGAGAAAGGACGTACTGGAGCTGGAGGGTGTGCAGAGGAGATTCACTAGGTTAATCCTAAAACTGAGGGCGCTGGATTACGAGGAGAGGTTCAGTAGACTGGGACTATATTCGTTGGAATTTAGAAGGATGCGAGGGGGATCTTATAGAAGCATAAAATTCTGAAGGGAATAGATGGGTTAGATGTAGGCAGGTTGTTTCCACTGGCGGGTGAAAGCAGAATTTGGAGGCATAGCCTCAAAATAAGAGGAGATAGATTTAGAACTGAGCTTAGGAGGAACCTCTTCACCCAAAGGGTTGTGTGTCTATGGAATTCCCTGCCCAGTGAAGCAGTTGAGGCTCCTTCATTAAATGTTTTGAAGGTAAAGATAGATAATGTTTTTGAGGAATAAAGGAATGAAGGGTTATGGTGTTCAGGTGTGAAAGTGGAGCTGAGTCCACAAAACATCAGCCATGATCTCATTGAATGGCGGAGCAGGCTCGAAGGGCCAGATGGCCTACTCCTCCTAGTTTTTATAGGCAGTCACGGCCGAGTGAGTGAGGGAACCAAACATGGAATGGGTGAGGATGGAGGAGTCCACCTGCACTGGATCAACCCTCCATGCCCTCACAATGAAAGTGGTCCCATCCCCGCCGGCAAAACACACATCCAGCCCAGTGGTAATAGCAACAAGAAGAACCTGGAACTATATGAGACAACACTTCTGTTTAATCGAGGTGTCCACCATGGCCCCCATCTGCGGCAACCACAGGTTCCCACCAACCATGCTAGAGAGGTAGAAACAGGACGGGGGACGCTAGCAATCAGGGACAGACTTGCAACCTTAGAAGAGCTGACGGAGAGACTGAAACCAACGAACGGACAGGAACTCCGACATTTACAAGTGTTGTGGGCCAGGGTTTAGAAAACTCCAAGGTATATCATGGAGTTCATCTGACCTACAACTGTTTATTAATTTTGGTTACGGGGAGCACAAGGGCCTACCTTTCATGTGTTATTCAACAGAAGCCTTAAGCACTTTTAATCAAAAACAAAGTTTATTCTACGGATTTAGTTAACATTTTTATAAACACGCACAGTAAGCATTTTTATCAACTAGAAACATAAACACTCCACACAGCTACAGCACTCTATATATAACCCTTAATACATTCCCCATTTAAGCTGTCCCAATTTGATAAGATCCCATAAACCAGAAAATCCTTTTCAAAAGTTGTGGTCCAGCACATAGCACTCAAGACCTAGTATAGGTACTTCTTGTTTCCTGTCCAAAACAGGTTTGAATTCCTTCCAGAAAACAATTATCACTTTTAAGTTATCACGTAATCTGGAGACAACTTTTAAAATGCAGAGCGATAGATAGTGAGAGAGACTCCAAGCTCCTTGTCTGTCTGACTCCAGCAGGCAAATGTGAAAACAACAGCAGAAAAACGCAGAACCACACAACAGGTCCCAGTTCAGAAAGTAAAACCAAGAGCCTCAGCCCAGCTCCACCCACACAATGACATCACTGAAGCCTTTGATAAGACAAAACATTTTTTAAAGGGACGCTCGCATGGCACATGTCAAAAACTTTCTCTGCAAGGAGACAACGAGGTACCCTAGAGCCCTGAGCGATACAATGTTGGAGGATCTACTAGACGCGGACAGTGTGGAAAGAGGGAATTGTGGGGACATATTCAGACGACTTTTAGGAAGGATGTGCTCACTACTGCAGAGAACAAGGCAGAAATGGGAGGAAGAATCGGGGATGGAAGTATAGTGGGGACTCTGGAGTGAAGTGATAACTGTTGTCTGGAAGGAGTTCAAACCTGTTTTGGACAGGAACCAAGAAGTACCTATACTAACTAGGTCTTGAGTGCTGTGTGCTGGACCACACCTTTTGGGTCACTGTCTGTGCAAAGTCTGCACATTCTCCCCTTATCTGCATGGATTTCCTCCGGGTGCTCCAGTTTCCTCCCACAAGTCACGAAAGACGTGCTGTTGGGTGAATTGGACATTCTGAATTAGCCCTCAGTGTACCCGAACAGGCGCTGGAGTGTGGCCACTAAGGGATTTTCACAGTAACTGCATTGCAGTGTTAATGTAAGCCTACTTGTGACAATAATAAAGATTATTATATCCTGCACGAGGCTAAGCCTCATTGTAGGATCGGAGTCCGGTGGTGGTTTGAGATTGAGTTTATTGCAAAAACGTGGTTAGTACACTTTCAAATACAAACAAAAGCCCAGCCGGGCAAAAGAAAGAGAACAATGGAAAGAGAACAAAGAGAGAGAGTGAAGGGATGGATCTAAGAACATGCATCAAGAGCATTTTACCTGTGTGCTCTGGTACCGTCCCCCTCTCTGCCCCCTAGTGGCTTACAAGTTTTGAATTGTGACTTCTGAATGGTGCTCCATACCAGCACTCACATTGATATCTAACTTACACATTTGCATTCTGGATCCTGAAAGTCTGGTGTAACATTTCACTTTTATCACCGGCAAACTGCAAACTTATAAACTGACCTTGACTCAGAACAGTACAGGCTTGCATTTCATGCACAACCCAGCTCATTCTTTATTTGACTTTCCCACCGTTACAGTATGTTCAGAACTTGGTTTTAACAATTCCCCCCATTCAAACAGTTTAAAGTAGTACGCAGAGGACACATAACAAGACCCCAATGAGCAGGTTCTTCCCGGAGGTGGAGGACAAGTGTGAACGGTGCTAGGGAGACCTG
The DNA here is from genome assembly GCF_902713615.1 of Scyliorhinus canicula. NCBI lineage: Eukaryota > Metazoa > Chordata > Chondrichthyes > Carcharhiniformes > Scyliorhinidae > Scyliorhinus > Scyliorhinus canicula. Next base: position 16,630,634 of record NC_052163.1, on the reverse strand, counting down.
GCCAACCACGACCACAAATTCTGGGCTTGCCCCAGGCTTATCGGGTTATGGACAGCCTTTTTTTTAAAACACATTTTATTCAAACTTGTATCAAAGTAGGTTACAGCAAATAAACACCCCGGGAAACATTCTTCCCAACAATCAACTATACAGTTTGTACAGATTTTTCTCCTTTTTCACCCCCCCCCCCCCCCCCCAGCACCGAACAGCTCCTCAAACACGGTCATAAACATTCCCCACCTTTTCTCAAACTCCCTTGCTGAGCCCCTTAACTCATAACTCATACTTTATCTTCTCTAACCGCAGGAAGTCATACAGGTCACCCAACCATGCTGCTACCCCCGGTGGTGATGCCGACCGCCACTCCAGCAAAATTTGTCGCCGTGCAATCAGAGAAGCGAAGATCAGGACATCGGCCTTCCTCCTCTCCATGCGCCCCGGCTTTGAAACCCCAAATATTGCAACCAAAGGGTCCGGGTCCACTCCCTCCTCCACTATCCTGGCTAAGACCGCGAACATTTCCGCCCAGAATCTTCCCAGTTTTTCACAACCTCAAAACATGTGCGCATGATTCGCTGACCCCCGCCCACACCTCTCACACTCATCTGCTACTCCCTGAAAGAACCCACTCATTCTCGCCCGAGTCATATGCACCCTGTGCACCATCTTAAACTGTACCAGACTCATCCTTGCACAAGATGAGGTCCTGTTTACCCTTCGCAGTGCCTCACTCCATGCTCCCCAATTGATCTCCATTCCCAACTCCACTTCCCATTTCTCCTTGATCTTCACCACTCACTCGCTTCCCTGCTCCCTCAGCCACTTAAATATATCTCCAATACTTCCCTCCCCTTCCACATCCGGAAGCAACAATAGCTCCAGCAGGGTGTATCCCGGCAATCACGGGAACACCTTCCAGACCTTTTGTGCAAAGTCCCTAACCTGTAGATACCTGAACTCACTACCCCTCGGCAGCTCTACCCTCTCCCTTAGCTCCTACAGACTGGCGAACCCTTCCTCCAATACAAATCCCTCACCTTGACCAGCCCCACTCCCCTCCATCTCCTGTATACACTATCCATCCCCCCTCTCAAACCCATGATTCTCGCACAGTGGCGTTAGCACCGACATCCCTTCCACCCTAAAGTGCCTCCTCAGCTGATTCCATATCTTCACTGTGGACTGCACCACTGGGTTCCCTGAATTCCTACACGGAGCCATTGGCAATGCTGCTGTCACCATAGCCCTCATACTAGACTCCTTACAAGATTCCTCATCCATCCTGACCCACTATACCCCTTCTCCTTCCCACCACCGCCGCACCTTGTCCACATTCGCCGCCCAATAATAATGAAGCAAGTTTGGCAATGCCAACCACCCCCCTGCTGCATCTACCTCTGTAGCAGGATCCTCCTCATCCTCGGCACCTTCCCCCCCCCCCCATACAAAGTCAGAGATGATTGTGTCCACTTTCCTAAAAAAGGCCTTTGATATAAAGATCAGGAGAGCCTGAAAGGTAAATAACCTCAGCAGAATATTCATTTTCACCACTTGGACCCTCCCCGCCAACGCTAAGTGCAGTGTATCCCACCTCTTAAGATCCTCCCTGGCCTCCGCCACCAGCTTCGTTAAGTTCTACTTATGGAACCCCATCCATTCCCTCGCTACCTGAATCCCCAAGTACCTAAACCTATCCCTCGCTACCATGAATGGCATCTCCCCTAAATTAGCCCGCTGTACCAGCTCATTCACCAGGGACACCTCGCTTTTCCCTACATTCCGCTTGTATCCCGAGAACCCTCCAAACCTTCCCAACAGGCCCATAATCCTTCCCATACTCGCCAACGGATCCAAAACATACAGCAAGAGGTCATCGGCATAGAGCGACACCCGATGCTCCCTCTGTCCCCTCATCCCCTGCCACTCTGCCGCCCCCCCTGAGAGCCTACGCCAATGGCTCTATGGCCAGCGCAAACCGCAGCTGGCATCCCTGCCTCGTACACCTGTGTAAGTCAAAACTTCGTGAACTCATACAATTTGTCCTCACCCTCGTTCTTGGAGCCACATACAGCAACCGCACCCATGCCACAAATCTCAGCCCAAACTCAAACCTTCCCAAAACTTCCAACATATACCGCCACTCAACCTAATCAAATGCTTTCTCCGCGTCCATAGACACCACCACCTCTGGTACCAGAGCTCTCGACGGAATCATCACCAAATTCAACAGCCGTTTTATATTACTCGCGAGCTGCCTGCCCTTCACAAAGCCTGTTTGATCTGCAACCACCCCCGGTTCACAATCCTCCATCCTCCCTGCCAACAACTTAGCCATTTCACGTCCGTGTTGAATAGTGATATAGGTCTATATGACCCACATTCCACCGGATCCTTCCCTTTTTTGGGATTAGTGTGATTACTGCCTGCTTCATCGTCTCCGGCAACTCCCCCTTCTCCAGCGCTTCATTAAATGCCCACAACAGATGTGGTGCCAGGTCCGCCACAAATTCCTAATAAAATTCTGCTGGGTACCCATCCGGCCCAGGGGCCTTCCCCGACATCATACCCCTGATACTATCTGTGGTGAATTATAAACCTCAGTAATTCACAATGTATTGTACCACATGTATTGAGCCTGTACTCTGTACTGGATTGTGTGTAATCGCGCGGCCCTGCCCATAGGGGGAGATGAGTTTGAACGGGGTCCACCCTTGGCTCTGCCCATGGCTCCTCCCCCGACCGGATGTATAAAGATCAGTGCTGTGAGCCTGCTGCCAGTTCATCCCGAGTTCATCTTGTCACAGGCAGGCTCTGTTGTAAGACGATTAAAACCACTGTTCACTTCTAACCACGTGTCGCTTGAATTGACGGTCTCATCAATTTAATCGTCTTAAGAAACAGTAACAAACGACTATGGAATCAGCCCTCAAACCTGATCGACTGGAACTCGACCCACAGGATCACACTGGTTCAGATGTTTCAAGGCCTACCTGGCTGAAGCAAGCACTACAGAAAGTACAGAGGAGCAGAAACTCAGCCTACTGCACGCAAGGGTGAGCCATCGTATCTCTACTCAACTTAAATGTACCAACTCATATACGGAGGCCCTGGCCCTGCTCGACAGAATGTACGTGAGGCCCGTAAATGAGGTCTACGCGCGCCACGTTTTTACGACTCGCCACCAGCGCCCCACAGAATCGCTAGAAGAATTCCTGCGCGATTTAAAAGCTATATCCCGGAACTGTAATTATCAAGCTGTAACTGCTGCTGAACTCAGGGAACTCACTGTCCGAGATGTATTCGTTACAGGCCTCAGGTCCAACTACGTGCACCAGCGGTTGCTTAAGAAGGGGGCCCAAAACTTAGAAGACACTGTAGAACTCGCCACTACTATGGAGGTCTCGTTCCCCAACCTCACCTCATTCCCTGCGGACCCCGCGACCCCGTCATGGGCCCCCGACCAGTGATTGCCCCAGGCCTGTGCCATGCGGCCACTCAGCCACTATACTGCACCAGCGTGCCACTTTTGTGGACAGCACCAGCACCCGCGGCAGCACTGCCCGGCCCGCAACGCGACCTGCAGCGGTTGCAAAGGACACTATGCCCGGGCATGCCTGGCGAAGAAAACTCCTGCCCCAAACTCTCTCGCATCCCAGAGCACTCGCTCCCCGAGCTCGCAGGCCCGCAGACCCCGTAATGCTGCGGCCTGTACTCTGACTCCGCCCCCAACCGCCATGTGCGACCCATGGGGGCCACCATCTTGGCAAACACCCACCACACGGCCGACCACGTGCGACTCATGGGGGCCGCCATCTTGGACGCCATCTTCCTCGCCGCCCGCCATGAGCAATCCACGGGGGTGGCCATCTTGGGCTCCATCCTCTCCAAACTCAGAAACTCAAATCGAAGACTGCGACTTCAGCGGGCATTCATCACGGGGCCACTCCAGCACAGCTGATCGAGCCGCCGACTACCCGCAACGCAGCGCGGTTACGTTGGACCAGTCGCGTCCGAAACACCTCCACGGGTACAGTACACCGTGCCTCTTCGACTCCCGGAGCACCGAGAGCTTTGTACACCCAGATGATGACCGTTAAAATCCACGGGTACAGTACTCGCCGCCAGCGCCCCACAGAATCGCTAGAAGAATTTCTAAGAGACTTAAAAGCCTTATCCCGGGACTGTAATTACCAGGCAGTAAATGCTGCTGAACATAGAGAACTTGCTGTCCGCGATGTCTTTGTTGCAGGCCTTAGATCGAATTACATGTGCCAGCGACTGCTGGAGAAAGGGGCTCAAAATTTAGAAGAAACTGTTGAACTCGCTACAACTATGGAGGTCTCGTTTCGTAGCCTCACCTCGTTTCCGGCCACACCGTCAGGCCTTCAGCTGCATCAAGGAGGACATCGCCAAAGCGGCCATGCGGGCGGTGGATGAATCCGTCCCTTTCCAGCGATGCCTCTGAGGTAGTTCTTTCAGCCACATTAAATCAGGCAGGGAGACCAGTAGCATTTTTCTCCCGAACCCTCTCCGCTTCAGAACTTCGACACTCCTCGGTCGAAAAGGAAGCACAAGCCATTGTGAGGCTATTCGTCACTGGAGGCACTACCTCGCAGGTAGAAGGTTGACCCTCACCACCGACCAAAGATAGGTTGCCTTCATGTTTGACCACTCGCAAAGGGGCAAGATTAAAAATGATAAAATTCTGAGGTGGAGGATCGAGCTCTCCACCTACAAATATGATATTATGTATCAACCGGGGAAGCTCAACGAGCCCCCAGATGCCCTGTCCCGCGGCACGTGCGCCAGTCCGCAGAGAGACTGCTTAAAAGCCATCCATAATGACCTCTGCCACCCGGGGGTCACCCGGCTCGCCCACTACATTAAAGCCCGTAATCTGCCTTTCTCCACCGAGGAGGTAAAAGCCGTCACCAGGGATTGCCCGATCTGTGCGGAGTGTAAACCGCACTTCTACAGACCAGACAGGGCCCACCTGATCAAGGCTTCTCGGCCCTTTGAACGCCTCGCTATCGATTTCAAAGGGCCACTCCCCTCGACTAACCGGAATGTGTACTTCCTAAATGTCATCGACGAGTTCTCCCGATTCCCTTTTGCCATCCCGTGCCCCGACATGACCTCCCACACAGTCATCAGGGCCCTACATAGTATCTTCACCCTGTTTGGTTTCCCCAGCTATGTACATAGCAACCGGGTTCAACCTTCATGAGCGACGAGCTGCGTCAGTACCTGCTCGACAAGGGCATCGCCTCGAGCAGGACTACCAGCTATAACCCCAGGGAGGACGGGCAGGTGGAGAGGGAGAATGCGACGGTCTGGAAGACCGTCCTACTGACCCTCCGGTCCAGGAATCTCCCGATCTCCCATTGGCAAGAAGTCCTCCCAGACGCGCTCCACGCTATTAGGTCCCTCTTGTGTACCGCCACCAATCAGACCCCTCACGAGCGGCTCTTTATCTTTTCCAGGGTCACTACCACGGGGGTTTCGCTCCCGGCATGGTTGAAGACACCGGGCCCAGTGCTCCTCAGGAAGCACATGAGGGCACACAAAACTGACCCGCTTGTGGAAAAAGTGCTCCTACTACACTCGAACCCCCAATACGCCTTCATAGAGTTCCCTGACACTGTCAGGACACTGTATCCCTCCGGGACCTAGCGCCTGCAGGATCAAACCCCACCACTACCACTGCCGAGGTACCCCTCACACTACATCCCACCCAACTCGCAGCGCCCCACGCCCCCGCGCCTACCAGTTCGCTACACATATTCCGCGCGCCCGCACCCGCAAGCTCCCAGCGGCCCCACTCCCCAGTCGAACCAGACAGGTACGAAGCTTGGACAGAATCACCCCCGGAGTCCGCCATAGTACCCCAACCGACCGTGATCATCCAGCCACCAGAAAAGACTGCAACCCCGGTGCTCCGCCGATCACAATGGACAACGCGACCACCGGACAGGCTCAATCTGTAAACCATCACCCCCGCCGGACTTGATTTTTTTACAGGGTGTGAATATGGTGAATCATAATAGCATAATTCACACTGTTATCACACATACTGTACCATGCCTCTGTAAACTCGGCACACGAGCTGTTGCGCGGCTCTGCCCCGAGGGGGAGGTGTACTGGGAATGTACGGAAGTTTGTACTGGGCTCCACCCTTGGCTCTGCCCATGACTCCTCCACCCCCACTGGTTGTATAAAGCTTGGCAGTCGGAGCCTGCCTGCCAGTTCATCTAGAGTTCATCTCATCACAGGCATTCTCTGTTGTAAGACGATTAAAACCACTGTTCACTTCTAACCACGTGTCGCGTGAATTGATGGTCTCATCACTGCCTTTCTCCACTGAGGTAAAAGCCATCACCAGGGATTGCCCGATCTGTGCGGAGTGCACTTCTATAGACCAGACAGGGCCCACCTGGTCAAGGCTTCTCGGCCCTTTGAACGCCTCGCTATCGATTTCAAAGGGCCACTCCCCTCGACTAATCGGAATGTGTACTTCCTGAGTGCCATCGACGAGTTCTCCCGCTTCCCCTTTGCTATCCTGTGCCCTGATATGACCTCCCACACAGTCATTAGGGCCCTGCATAGCATCTTCACTCTGTTTGGTTTCCCCAGCTACGTACACAGCGACAGGGGTTCGTCCTTCATAAGCGACGAGCTGCATCAGTACCTGCTCGACAAGGGCATCGCCTCGAGCAGGACTACCAGCTATAACCTCAGGGGGAACGGGCAGGTGGAGAGGGAGAATGCGACGGTCTAGCAGACCGTCCTACTGACCCTCCGGTCCAGGAAGCTCCCGACCTCCCATTGGCAGGATGTCCTCCCCGATGCGCTCCATGCTATTAGGTCCCTCCTATGTACGGCCACAACCAGACCCCTCACGAGTAGCTCTTTGTTTTTTCCAGGTGCACTACCACGGGGGCTTCACTACAAGCATGATTGAAGACACCGGGCCCAGTACTCCTCCGGAAGCACGTCAGGGCACACAAAACTAACCCACTCGTAGAAAGAGTGCTCCTACTCCACTCAAACCCCCAATACACCTTCATAGAGTACCCTGATGGCCGTCAGGACACTGTATCCCTCTGGGACCTAGCGCCTGCAGGATCTAATCCCACCACTACCACCGCCGAGGTACCCCTCACACTACACCCCACTAAACTCGCCGTGCCCCACGCCCCCGCACCTACTGGTTCGCTACCCATGTTCCGCGCATCCACGCCCACAAGCGTCCAGCGCTCCCCGTCACCAGTCGAACCAGTCGGGTACGAAGCTCGGACAGAATCACCCCCGGAGTCCGCATCGTACCCCAACCAACCGTTATCGTCCAGCCACCAGAAGAGGCTGCAACTCCGGTGCTCCGCCGATCACAAAGGACAACTCGGCCACCGGACAGACTCAATTTGTAGACCCATCACTCCCGCCGAACTTGATTTTTTTCACAGGGGGTGAACGTGGTGAATTATAAACCTCAGTAATTCACACTGTATTTTACAACATGTATTGAGCCTGTACTCTATACCGGATTGTGTGTAATCCCGCGGCCCTGCCCATGGGGGAGATGAGGAGTTTGTACGGGGCACCACCCTTGGCTCCGCCCATGGCTCTGCCCATGGCTCCTCCCCCAACCAGAAGTATAAAGATAAGTGCTGTGAGCCTGCTGCCAGTTCATCTCGAGTTCATCTCGACACAGGCAGGCTCTGTTGTAAGACGATTAAAACCAATGTTCACATCTAACCACATGTCGCGTGAATTGATGGTCTCATCACTATCCAGCACCTCCCTCAGCCTCAGGGGCTCCTCCAATGCCTGCCTCTTTGCTTTCTCCACCAGGGGAAATTCCAGCTCGTCCAGAAACCACCCCATGTGCCCCTCCTCTCCTCTTGGGTCTGCCTCATAAAGTCCCTGTTAATACTCTCTAAATGCCTCATTTATCTTCCTTGGTTCTGACACCACATCCCCAGCTCCAGTCCAGATCTTCAATATTTCCCTGGACACAGCCTGCCTCCGCAGCTGGTGGGCCAGCATGCGGCTCACCTTCTCCCCATACTCGTATTGCACCGCTCTTGCCCTACACAGTTGGCCTACCGCTCTCCCCGTTGTCAGCCTGTCAAATTGCCCCTGCAGCTTTTTCCACCTCGCCAATCCCTCCACGGTGGGCACCCTCGAATATTCCCTATCCACCTCCACTATCTCGTTCACTAGATAGTCATGTTCCGCCCTCCTTCCCTTATTCACACGAACCGTAAATGAGATAATTTCTCCCCGGACCACTGCCTTCAGTGCTTCCCAAAAAATGTCCGCCGACACCTCCCCATTCTGATTGAACCCCACTTAATCCCTAATTGCCAACCGCACCTTATCACAAAAACCATCATCCACCAACAACCCCGAGTCAAACCTCCACCCCGACCTCTGCTCTCGTCCAGTACTGAACCGACTATCCAGCCAGTGGAGTGCATGGTCCGAGATAACTATCCCCGCATACTCTGCCCCCTCCACCCCAACCAAAATCTCCCGACTCACTACAAAGTAATCAATTTTCGAATACACCTTATAGATGTGTGGAAAGAAGGAATACTTCCTACCCCCTGGGTTCTGAAAGCGCCATTGATCCACCATACCCATTTTCTCCATAAACCCCCCCAGCTCCCTCGCAGTTCATGCCCTACCCATCGACTTGGGGTCGATCTATCCACCCTCGGTTCCAGAACACGGTTAAAATCTCCTCCCATGATCAACTGGTACGTGGTCAATTCCGGGATTGCTGCCAGCAACCCCCTCAAAACCTACATCATCCCAATTTGGGGCATACACATTTACCAACACTACCGGTGCGCCTTCCAATACCCCACTCACAACCACATACCTCCCACATGGATCCCTCATCTCCTTTGCACTCACGAATCCCATTTTTTTGCTCATTAAAATCACCACACCCCTCAATTTCAAATCAAACCCCGAGTGAAAAGCCTGCCCGACTCACCCCTTCCTTAACCTAACCTGGCCCTTCACACGGAGGTGTGTCTCCTGCAAAAAGACAACCCCCGCTTTCAAGCTCCTGAGGTGCGCGAACACCCGCGACCTTTTAACCGGCCCATTCAGTCCCCGGACGTTCCACATTACCAACCTTACCAGAGGCTTGCGCTTCCAATCCCCTCTACCATCCGTCATATACCCCACTTAACTCCTGCCCCTTTAATTCCACTCTGTACCTAGTCCATCCATGATGGCCCCTTTCTTCACCCTTGACCATGTCATCTCTCACCCCCTGCCATGTCGCAGAACCCCCCCCCTACTTTTCCCCTTCCCCTTCTTTCCCCCCACTTCCCCTTTCCTCCCTCCCCCCGGCCACCCCCCTTGGCCTTCTCCCCCACCACCTCATTTCTGTTCACCAGCATAACCTGCTAGCGTGGCTGCCCCTGCCCAAAGGCAAATCCTAATGACCTCCCCCTCCCACGCACCCCACCCCACTAGCTATGGAGTGAGTGGTCGCTTATTTGGTAACTCCTGCTCGTGGTGGATCTTTGGGACCTTTTTCCCCAAATTATGGGAGATTTGATCGAATAAAGAAGAGATTGGTGAGGTAGAGGAGTAGGATTCCCAACCAGTATATGGATTCGTGGACCATAACTGGTCTGAAAAGGAGAGATCGTTGGTCAAAGAAGGGAGTGGAGTGGAGTCTCTAGCACAGAATAATATGGCGGAGGGTTAGGGTCCAAAATTGCCTTCCCAGTGGTCAACGGAGCAGCTGGTGGATTTTCTCCAGGAGAGCTTTGTTCAGCAAATAAAAGAATCCCTGGATCCAATTAAGATGGGGATTGGCCATGTGGAGCAGAGATTAGAAGACCAGGGCTAGCAATTAAGAAGGTGGAAGAGGCGGTTGCTGAGCATGATGACCAACCAGCCACGATGGCGGCGGAAATGGGGTTGACGAATGATCACCAGAAAAGGCTGCAGGGGAAAGTGGAGGATCCGGAGAACAGGTCATGCAGGCAGAACCTGAGGATTGTTGACCTCTCGAAGGGATCGGATGCAGGGGCATATGTGGTGCGTGTGTTTGACAAACTGCTGGGGGAAGGTTCGTTTACCAGGCCCTTGGAGGTGAACAGGGCGCACAGAGCACTGATGAGCAAGCCGTTGAAGAATGAGCCACTGAGGGCGATTGTGGTACAAATGCACCGGTTCCTGGACAAGGAACATATCTTGAGGTGGGCCAGACAGACGAGGAGCTGCAAATGGAAAGGTGGCGAACTGCGTATTTAACAGGACTTGGGTGCAGATCTGGCTAAAAGAAGGGCGAGTTTCAATAAAGTGAAATCGGCTCTATTTAAGAAGGGGGTAAAGTTCGGCACGCTGTACCCAGCTCGTTTGTGGGTCACTTTTGAGGGCCAAAATCTTTATTTCGGATCGCCAGACGAGGCCATGAACTTTGTTAAGGTCAAGGGACTGGCAGGTGATGGAGGACATTGAACTTGGGGCGAGTAGCTGTGCTCCTATTATGCTGCTAAATTTCTTTCTTCTTTTTGGATTTTGTATGTGTTGTTTTACACTAAGTTTTGGGCCATGGCTCTGTTTGTATGCAGGTTAACTTTGTTCTTATTAGGGGATGGTGGGTGGAATTTTCCTCTGTGTTTGTTGTGGATTTTAATGTTTGCATATGTATGTTCTAGCAGTGGGGGGGGGGGGGGGATCAGTGTGGGGTAGGATGCTTGGCTCCATGGGCAGGGGCTTCCACGCTAGCTGGGTGAACTACTCACGGAAGCGCAGTGGGGGGCAAACAGGTGATTAGTTTGTTGAGGGGGGTTGGGATTGATATTTTGTTATGGGGGGAGGGAGGCAGGGAATTATTCTGCTGATCGGGGAGGGACTGACGCGTGGAGACCAATTGAAGGTTGATGACATTGGGCGCCATCAACCTATGTCAGTCAAGGTCCGGGATCTTACCCAGCACCCGCCTCATAAACTCAGTGTCGTCCCAGTTTCTCTCCCCCCTTCCCCCCCCCCCCCTTTGCTGCCCTCGCGGGGGGCGATGGACAGAGTGCTTTCGGGGGTGTGGGTCGGAGAGGGGAAGGTGTCTGGCATTTATAAGGTAATGCAGGAGGTGGAGGAGTCGTCAGTGGAGGTGCTGAAGACTAAATGGGAGGGGGAACTTGGGGAGCAGATAGAGGATGGGACTTGGGCGGATGCCTTGGAGAGAGTCAACTCTTCCTCTTCATGTGCGAGGCTTAGTCTCAGCCAATTCAAGGTGCTGCACCGGGCCCACATGTCCGGGACTAGGATGAGTAGGTTCTTTGGGGGTGAGGACAGGTGCACCAGATGTTCGGGGAGCCCAGTAAATCATGCCCATATGTTCTGGGCATGCCCGGCACTGGAAGAATTCTGGAAGGGGGTGGCGGGGACGGTGTCGAGGGTGGTTGGATCCAGGGTCAAACCAGGGTGGGGACTCGCGATTTTTGGAGTTGCGGTGGAGCCGGGAGTGCAGGAGGCGAAAGAGGCCGGTGTCCTGGCCTTTGCGTCCCTAGTAGCCCGGCGGAGGATCTTGCTGCAGTGGAAAGATGCGAGGCCCCCAAGTGTGGAGACCAGGATCAGTGACATGGCGGAATTTATAAAATTGGAGAGGGTCAAATTTGCCCTGAGAGGATCAATACAAGGGTTCTATAAACGGTGGCAGCCTTTTCTGGACTTCCTGGCTCAAAGATAGGTATCTTGGTCAATAGCAACCCGGGGGGTGGGGGGGGGGGGGGGGGGGGGGGGAGAAGAGAGAGAGGGGGGGGGGGGAAAGGGGGGGCGTTCCTTATTATTGTTTCTATTTTTTCTATGGTTATGTAACTTAACATTGTGTTTGATAAGGTTCCCCACGGTCGGCTATTGCAGAAAATACGGAGGCTGGGGATTGAGGGTGATTTAGAGATGTGGATCAGAAATTGGCTAGTTGAAAGAAGACAGAGGGTGGTGGTTGATGGCAAATGTTCAGAATGGAGTTCAGTTACGAGTGGCGTACCACAAGGATCTGTTCTGGGGCCGTTGCTGTTTGTCATTTTATAAATGACCGAGAGGAGGACACAGAAGGTTGGGTGAGTAAATTTGCAGACGACACTAAAGTCGGTGGAGTTGTAGACAGTGTGGAAGGATGTTGCAGGTTACAGAGGGACATAGATAAGCTGCAGAGCTGGGCTGAGAGGTGGCAAATGGAGTTTAATGTAGAGAAGTGTGAGGTGATTCACTTTGGAAAGAATTACAGGAATGCGGAATATTTGGCTAATGGTAAAATTCTTGGTAGTGTGGATGAGCAGAGGGATCTCGGTGTCCATGTACATAGATCCCTGAAAGTTGCCACCCAGGTTGATAGGGTTGTGAAGAAGGCCTATGGTGTGTTGGCCTTTATTGGTAGAGGGATTGAGTTCCGGAGCCATGAGGTCATGTTGCAGCTGTACAAAACTCTGGTACGGCCACATTTGGAGTATTGCGTACAGTTCTGGTTGCCTCATTATAGGAAGGACGTGGAAGCGTTGGAACGGGTGCAGAGGAGATTTACCAGGATGGTGCCTGGTATGGAGGGAAAATCTTATGAGGAAAGGCTGATAGACTTGAGGTTGTTCTCGTTAGAGAGAAGAAGGTTAAGAGGTGACTTAATAGAGGCATACAAAATGAACAGAGGGTTAGATAGGGTGGACAGTGAGAGCCTTCTCCCGCGGATGGAGGTGGCTAGCATGAGGGGACATAGCCTTAAATTGAGGGGTAATAGATATAGGACAGAGGTCAGAGGTAGGTTTTTTACGCAAAGAGTGGTGAGGCCGTGGAATGCCCTACCTGCAACAGTAGTGAACTCGCCAACATTGAGGGCATTTAAAAGTTTATTGGATAAGCATATGGATGATAATGGCATAGTGTAGGTTAGATGGCCTTTAGTTTTTGACTTCCCATGTCGGTGCAACATCGTGGGCCGAAGGGCCTGTACTGCGCTGTATCATTCTATGTTCTATGTTCTAAGGGAGACAGCGGTAACCCTGCCTGGTCCCTCGGTAAAGCCGGAAGTACTCCGACCTCCTCCCATTCGTGGCCACACACGCCATCGTGGCCTCGTATAGCAGCCTCACCCAAACAGGCAACTATTTTAAAAAGTGTTTTGAAGGTATGTAGACATTTTAACAGGGCCGGCCCAAGGTACCGGCAACTCGGGCAGTCGCCCGGGGCGCCATGTGCTAGGGGGCGCCAGAGACTCGGGTCCCGCGCATGCGCAGTTGGGCCGGTGCCAACCAGCGCATGCACGGTGGCCGCCCTCCCCCAGGGTGGCCCCCTCCGCCGCCCCCCCTCTGGCCCCACCCCCCCGCCTCAGCCCCGCCCCGGCCCCGCCCGCACCCCCCCCCCTGCCTCGGCCCCGCCCCCCCGCCTCGGCCCCCCCCCCCTCGGCCCCACCCCCGCCCCCTCGGCCCCGCCCCCGCCCCCGAAGGGCGCTGAAGTTCAGCTTGCCCGGGGCGCCAGCAACCCTAGGGCCGGCGCTGCATTTTAAAAACATTTTTTTTGTTCTTTTAAACATTACTATTGTTGTTGATTCTTTTCAAGTAATTTAGAACTTTTTTTCTGATTAAACGGGATTTTTTATAAGTGAACATAGGTTTCGTAATTTGTTTTAAATCTGTGAAACTATTTAAATCTCCACGATAGTATATATGTTTACGTGTGGCATGCCTAAAAATGTTTGTCTGTTTTAACTTAGATTTTAAAAGCATCCCAGGACTTTTTGCTGTCACTGTCCTTGTAAGATCTGACTTTTTTTTTAGTGTTTATAGAATCACTGCTGTGCAGAAGAAAGCCACTCGGCCCTTCAACCTTGCACTGACACTCCAAAAGAGCACCCTACCCAGACCCACACACCCCCTCTATCCCCATAGCCCCACCTATCCTTTGGACATTCAGGGGCAATTTAGCAAGGCTAATTCACCTAACCTACACAGCTTTGGACTGTGGAAGAAAACCAAAGCACCCGGAGAAACCGCGGTGGCACAATGGTTAGCACTGCTGCCTCACAGCGTTATGAACCCAAGTTCAATTTTGGCCTTGGGTGACTGTCGGCATGGACTTTGTATGTTTTTCCCGTATCTGTATGATTTTCCTCCAGGTGCTCTGGTTTCCTCCCACAGCCCAAATATGTACAGGTTAGCTGGATTGGCCATGTTAAGTTGCCCCTTAATGTCCAGGGATGTACAGGTTAGGTTCTGTGGATGGGACAGGGGACTGAGAGTTGGTGCAGACTTGTTGGGTTGATGGCCTCCTTTTGCATGGTAGGCATTCTATGGTTCTATTCCATGGTTCTAGGAAACCCATACAGACACGGGGAGAATGTATAAACATCCAAAGTCCAAATTGAACACGGGTCCCTGGAGGCAGCAACGCTAACTACTGTGCCATCGTGTTACCTGTGTTAACTATATTTCTGCCTTGTTTACTTCAATTATCTTATTTATAATGATCTCATAATTTAATGTTATGTTCTGATGTTTCCATAAGACATTTGTAGAAGCTTGTAAAGTTTAATGTAAAACATTTATGAACAAAAATAATTTTATAAATATGTAACTTTGAAACTAGTTAACATAACGAGTAGCAGCATGGTGGCGCAGTGGTTAGCACTGCTGCCTCACGGTGTCGACGTCCCAGGTTCGATCCTGGCTCTGGGTCACTGTCCATGTGGAGTTTGCACATTCTCCCCGTGTTTCCGTGGGTTTCTACCCCACAACCCAAAGATGTGCAAGTTAGGTGAATTGGCCACGCTAATTGTCACTTAATTGGAAAAAAGGTGGGGGGGGGGGGGGGGGGGGGGTTGGAACACATGGTCTCGTTATATGCAGATGATCTACTCCTATATATTTCTGACCCATTCGGGGGATGGGGGAGATTAGGGGAATTTGGCCGGTTCTTGGGGTACAAATTGAATGTGGGTAAGAGCAAGTATTTTGTGATCCAGGTGAGGGAGCAGGACAGGGGACTGAGGGAGTTGCCATTTAAAGTGGTGGGAGGGAGTTTTTGTTACTTGGTGGCACGGGGATGGGAGCAGCTACATAAAATAAATTTGGCCCGGTTAGTTGAGCAAATGAAGGAGGACTTCCGGAGGTGGGACATGCCCCGTTGTCACTGGGTTGTCACGGTTCTCAAAAGATTTTTGTTTGTTTTCCAGTGCCTCGCTATTTTTATACCCAAGGCCTTTTTTAAGCGGGTGAACACGGTGATCTCTGGCTTTGTGTGGGCGGGTAATACCATTAATACCATGCTAGTAAAGGAAGTGCTGCTGGACTGGAGCCGGAGGGGTGCAGGGCCGGGGGGGGGGGGGGGGGGGGGGGGGGGGGGGTGCGGTCACTGCTAAACTTTGGGAATTATTACTGGGCGGCAAATATAGCCATGAACCAACACGCCAGGACCTCCCGCCCCGCCGGGTAGGGGAGAATCGTGGCCATTGTATTCCATCTACCACCTTTGTGCCCACTCTCCTAGTCAGTAAAAGTCCTACTTCAACCCCACCCTGGTTCCTCAATGCTACCTGTCCCTCTGCATATCGTTGTATCATGTGCTAACTTAGCAACAGTGCCCTCAGTTCGTGATTCCCGATGAAGGCCTCCCGCAAAATTCAGCAGCCTCGTTCTACACCAAGTCGGGCACGGTGAGGCTGCTGATTCCCGCCCCTTATTCAAGTAATATTACTGATATTTCAAACTTAGTAGGACAATAAAACACTTAATCACCAGAAAAATTGGAAATTACGCCTTGTCAACAGAATGTACTGAAATTACAAAGTGATATTTGATTTGATTTATTATTGTCACATGTATTAGTATACAGTGAAAAGTATTGTTTCTTGCATGCTGTACACACAATGCATACCATAGACAGGGCAGGAAGGAGAGACTGCAGAATATAATGCTCCAGTTATAGCAAGGTATAGAGAAAAGATCAACTTAATAAGAGGTAGGTCCATTCAAAAGTCTGATGGCAGCAGGGAAGAAGCTGTTCTTGAGTCGGTTGGTACGTGACCTCAAACTTTGGTATCTTTTTTCTGACGGAAGAAGGTGGAAGAGAGTATGTCCGGCGTGCGTGGGGTCCTTAATTATGCTGGCTGCCTTTCTGAGGCAGTGGGAATTATAGATAGAGTCAATGGATGGGAAGCTGCTTTGCGTGATAGACTGGGCTACATTCACAACCTTTTGTAATTTCCTGCGGTCTTGGGCAGAGAAGGCTCTATACCAGGCTGTGATACAATCAGAAAGAATGCTTTCAGTAGTGTATCTGTAGAAGTTGGTGAGGGTCGTAGCTGACATGCCAAATTTCCTTAGTCTTCTGAGACAGTAGAGTCGTTGGTGGGCTTTCTTAACTATAGTGTTGGAACGGGGGGACCAGGACAGGTTGTTGGTGATCTGTACACCTAAAAACCTGAAGCTCTTGACCCTTTCTACTTCGTTCCCATTGATGTAGACAGGGGCATGTTCTCCACTACGCTTCCTGAAGTCGATGACAATCTCCTTCATTTTGTTGACATTGAGGGAGAGATTGAGGTCATCGCACCAGTTCACCAGATTCTCCATCTCATTCCTGTATTCTGCCTCGTCATTGTTTGAAATCCGACCCACTACTGTGGTGTCATCAACAAATTTGAAAATCGAGTTGGTGGGGAATTTGGCCACACAGTCATAGGTGTATAAGGAGTATAGTAGGGGGCTGAGGACACAGCCTTGTGGGGCACCGGTGTTGAGGGTGATCGTGGAGGAGGTGTTGTTGCCTATCTTTACTGATTGTGGCCTGTGGGTTAGAAAGTTCAGGATCCAGTCGCAGAAGGAGGAGCCGAGGCCAAGGTCACAGAGTTTTGAGATGAGTTTCGTAGGAATGATAATGTTGAAGACTGAGCTGTAGCCGGTTGATAAATAGGAGTCTGACAAAGGTGTCTTTGTTATCTAGGTGTTCCAGGATAGAGTGTAGGGCCACGGAGATGGCGTCTGCTGTGGACCTGTTGCAGCAATAGGCGAACTGTAGTGGATCACCTTTATATACCTTTCCAGATCAATGACCAGAGGCAGTGGTTTAAAAATGCTCATCAGTGATACTACACCAGGTGTAGTAGTTGGAAGAAGGGCAAGTGAACAGTTTGCCAAAGATCACTCAAAATTTGTTGAAGCTTAGAATGTGGAACACACCTTGCGTGCTGTGGCTGTTCCGGGATCTAAAGTCTTATCTGCTTATCTTGCGCATTCAGTTTCAATGGTCCAGCCAATCTGTAATTTGTGCTTGTGTGCTTCTCCTTCCCCTACCAGTGAAAATGGGATCTGCTGGAAACAGGAGTGGGATTCCTGGATCCAGGTCCCATCTGCCATATTCAAACATCCACCGAGTCTCATAAGTGCACAGTGTTCTAAAAGGAGTCAATCAATTTATGATTCTAACAGGCAATTGTTGTCAAAGTTGGTATGTGGAAAATACCTAAAAATTCAAAATATGCAGAGGACCTACTAATCTTTTCCTGAATGATTAAATTCTAATTTTGTAGTAATATATTGTCGAGCATGCTTTTCTACTTACTTTATATTTAAGTATTGCCTGGCGTATACTTTTGTTCTCCATTGTGAAGTTACTTGAGTTAGTGATGACTGAAGTTAAAAAAATCATTCCACATTTGTAAATATGATGGCAAGTTGCTTCGTTTTGAGAAATAGTGTAAATTCTAAGTGTGTAAATTACAACTTCATGCACTTTTTTGTCATCTATGATATCTTTTCAAACTGATGGAATATTAAACAAAATTTACAAGATTCATCTCTAAAATTGTAGTGCAATTTGTATGCTGCATTTTATAGCTTTCATGTTTGTATGACCGTAAACTCTTCAAAATTCAGGATGATGTTTGTCTTCTAGGTGGTGTGTGCACTTTTCACCAACACTGACAATATGACTAAATGGCCTCAAGTTGTATCAGAAGATGTAGTGAAACATGCTCAACAACTTAAAAATGATGTCTTCGTATTTGGTGGACAACTAAAAGGGAAAGCACTTCTTGCTCTTCCAAAAAGTGCTGATGATCTGGAAAATTCAGATGAGGAGTCAGACAGGTATGATGGCATAAAAGCTTACTAATATTTGATAACGATTTTCCCACTATATTTTTTCAAAGTGTAAAATAGTTTCTTACCTTTTTTTATCTGGCTGTAGCGTTCATTATTCCCTTTATAGAGTAAACATGCCGAGCTGACTCACCTAACCTAACCTTTTGGACACTAAGGGGAAATTTAGAATGGCCAATCCACCTAACCTGCACCTCTTTATATTAAGCTAATAATAAAACAAAACTGAAGATTTCAAAGTGTTGGAGGAAATTAATAGATCTAATAAAAGGAGGGTTAGCACTATATGTTAATATCCATTTCATGTACTCTACTAAGGATATGTGAACAACAGGAAAAAATTCATAAGGTAAATCATTGATGTTGGTGACGGACTTTAGCCAGGAGTTTGTTAGATCATAATTTCTCTTTATGATCCGAGTTTTCCATGCTGTCAGCTTCAAATGGTTCTGCCATCAGTTGGGAAGCCTTTGCCAAACCTAAAGCACAATTTAAAATATATTTTCAGCATCTATAATGGAGATCAAGACACATAGTTATAGCTGCGGTATGATTTGCCATTTTACCTAGTGCTATTTAGCTCTGAAAACAAATGTTTCCTCTTTCATTCAACTTCTGTGTATATGTAAACAAAATCATATCAACTGTCATCAATTTTTTTCCTTTTACTTAAGTTAAAAAAGTGCCTTGAAAAAGAGGAAGGGTGAAGTCTTAGTAAACACTTCAGTTTAGAAAAATGTGGAGGAACTCAAATGGAAACCTATTCAGGTGTCAAGTGGCAGTTTTAACACACTCCACAGTATCTTACAGAAAAAGGATAGCTGTGGCTGAAACCCAGGAACAAAGAAACTGTTGCTGCGGATAATAGGGCGATCAGTCTTGTGTTAACGAGACAACTTTGTTCAGGAGAGAAAAAAGTTGATTGCGGATGACATATAGAATTTAATAATTTGCTTGTTCCCATACATGAACTACTCTGGAATTATACAGATGACGGGTGGTTGGATTCCTCCAGGACCATAAAATTGGTGTGTCTATCATTCGTAGCCGGAGGTCTTATAGCCACTTCTTTTTCCAACAGGGCCGTTACAGAAGCTCCTGTCTCATTTGAAATTCGTGATGACAATTTACATAGATGTCAGCATTCCAAACTGTGAATCTTGGGCCCTTAATTTCCACCAAGGAGCATTGTTGGACTTCTTCTTGATGAATTTCATGGATTCATACTGATGTGATCTTCCACCATCTTGTGTTTTGTTTTCACTTGGAGTCTCCATTCCCTTCTTTTTATTTTTTTTCCCATTTGTTTTTATTCGTTCACGGGGATGTGGAAATCGTTGTTGTGTTGGCTGGGCCAGCATTTATTGCCCATCCCTGTGGGCATGTAAGAGCATTTAAGAACCAACCACATTGCTGTGGATATGAAGTCACATGTAGGCCATATCAGCTAAAGACGACCGTGTTCCTTCCCTAATAATAATAATCTTTATTAGTGTCACAGGTAGGCTGACATTAACACTGCAATGACGTTATTGTGAAAATCCCCTAGTCGCCACACTCCGGCGCCTGTTTGGGTACACAGAGGGAGAATTCAGAATGTCCAGTTCGCCTAACAGCATGTCTTTCAGGACTTGTGGGAGAAAACTGGAGAAAACCCACACAGACATGGCGAGAAAGTGCAGACTCCGTACATACAGTGTCCCAAGCTGGGAATTGAACCCATGTCCCTGGAGCTGTGAATCAACAGTGCTAACAACTGTGCTACCATGCTGCCCTAAAGGACATTATTGAATCAGATGGTATTTTATGAATGGTTTCATGGTCATCATTCCAGATTTTATTTTAATTGAATTCAAATTTCACCATCTGTCAAGGTGGGATTTGAACCCAGGTCCCCAGAACATGACTCTGGGGTCGCAGTTCTCCGACCCCCCGCAGGGCCGTAGAATTGCCCGGGGCCGTCGAAAATCCTGCCCCCGCCGTGGCAGAAATACTCCGCCACCCGGGAATTGGCGGGGGCGGGAAACACGTCCCACCGATCGGCGTGCCCTCCGCGCCGATCGGCGAGCCCCCTGCGGCGATTCTCCGGCCCGCGATGGTCCGAAGTCCCGCCGCTGAGAGGCCAATCCCGCCGCCGTGGTTTCAACCACCTCTGGTGGCGGCGGGATTTAAAAATTAAAAAAATAAATACATTTAGAGTAACCAATTTATTTTTCCAATTAAGGGGCAATTTAGCGTGTTCAATCCACCTACCCTGCACATCTTTTGGGTTGTGGGGGCGAAACCCACGCAAATACGGGGAGAATGTGCAAACTCCACATGGACAGTGACCCAGAGCCGGGATTGAACCTGGGACCTTGGCGCCATGAGGCCGCAGTACTAACCCACTGCGCCACCGCGCTGCCCTGGTGGCAGCGGGATTGACGGCGCGAGCGGGCCCCCGGGGTCCAGGGGGGGAGCGCGGGGCGATTGGACCCTGGGGGGTGTCCCCACGGTGGCCTGGCCCGCAATCGGGGCCCACCGATCGGCGGGCGGGCCTGTGCCGTGGGGGCACTCTTTTTCTTCTGCCGCCGCCATGGCCTCCACCATGGCGGAGGCGGAAGAGAACCCCCCTACCGCGCATGCGCCGGTGGTGACGTCAGCGGACAGGCGAAGGCCTTTCGGCCAGCCCCGAAGCCGGCCGGCGGGTGTGAAAGGCTGTTGGCGCCGGTTTTGGCGCCAGTCGGCGTGGCGCCAACTACTCCGGCGCGGGCCTAGCGGAAGAATTCCGCACCTTTGGGGAGGCCCGATGCCAGAGTGGTTGGCGCCACTCTGCTACGCTGGGACCCCCTGCCCCGCCGGGTAGGGGAGAATCCCGGCCTGGGTCTCTGGATTATTAGTCCAGCAACAATACCACTACTCCACTACCTCACTGGGGTTGTTGCTGCTTTATGAGCTGGATTGTTAGGGTTTCTCTGTACCAAAGTTTAACTTCACCCAAAATGGATTGGTTTTGCTGCCAGACCTCTGATTGGAGTTTTTTTCCAAAGTTATGAATTCATTACTTTGGAGTACATCTGAAAGTGTATTTACATAGAATTTACAGTGCAGAAGGAGGCCATTCGGCCCATTGAGTTTGCACGGCCCTTGGAAAGAGCACCCCACTTAAGCCCATGCCTCCACCCCATTCCCCTAACCCAGTAACCCCACCTAACTTTTGTTTTTGGACACTAAGGGCAATTTATCATGGCCAATCCACCTAACCTGCACATCTTTGGACTGTGGGAGGAAACCGGAGCACCCGGAGGAAACCCACGCAGACACGGGGAGAACGTGCAGACTCTGCACAGACAGTGACCCAGCCGGGAATTGAACCTTGGACCCTGGAGCTGTGAAGCAACTGTGCTAACCACTGTGTTACTGTTCTGCCCACTTTATCGATCACTTCCATTCCGATGCTGTCTTTTTTGATCTCCGACTTAAGGTCACCATGTTCACAGACTTCGGTCAATCTTAAAATGAAAAAAATGAAAATGAAAATCGCTTATTGTCACAAGTAGACTTCAGATGTAGTTACTATGAAAAGCCCCTAGTCGCCACATTCCGGCGCCTGTTTGTGCAGGCTGGTACGGGAACTTGTTTATGAAAGAGTGTGTTCCCCAGGCTTTTGGACGATTCTACATGCTCAAAAATGTTATTGCCTCCCAGGTTAAATAGGTATCAATAGAGTTCATAACCTCTTCAAAGTTATTTGAAGATTCATTTATTCCTTGTCTGGCAATTATGTCACCAGCTATGGGACCTGTGGAAATAGTGAATTATTCACTTGTTTAGTCTTTGTTTTCTTATTCCAGCTTGATGCTATCATATATCTTTAAAATAATCCCCATAATGCCCAATTTAACACCTGGTCTAGCCCTTCTACTTGTGTTAATTCTCTGGAAGTGTTGTCTAGGTTCTTGTTTATCTTTTAGTCTCTCCCAATTTTTCTCTCTAAGGCCTTTGTAGTAATCCACGGGAGGCAGGAGTTCCGTCACCACACCAATATTTATTTACAATAACGATATTACAGGAGCAGCTACAAACAGTGCTGCTAGCAGTCCAGTCAACTTAAGACTGCTCACAAAGCCTACACAGGTGATTATATGGGCCCCCTCAATGAGCTATCATTGAGGGAGCTCATACTCCAATTGGCCAACCAATAAAGCCAATTGGAGTTCATTACAGCCTTTTTCTGGAAGATGGATGGATTGATCTCCGAGTTTGTTTGGACAGGCAAGACACCAAGGGTCAGTAGGGCCCTTTTTCGGAGGAAGAGATTGGGGAGGAGGGGTATGACGCTCCCAAATCTGATGCACTGTTACTGGACAGCTAATGTGGAGAAGGTGAGGCAGTTGTGGGGTACGATTGGGTGCGGGTGGTCAGGTTTAAGGGCTATGGATAAGATCTGGAATCAATTAAGCATCACTTTTAAATTGAGGCGGGTTTCAGTTCTGGCTACGCTGTGTAGAAATCATAGGTTTGAGCCCGGAAAGATGGACGTGGTGTATAAGAGATGGCAGAGAGTGGAGGTAGGGTGATGGGATCTATTTTTAGGAGAATGGATCTAGCAGATCTAGCAGAGCTTCCGAAGAAGTTTGAGTTACCAAAGGGGAGTGAGTTCAGGTACCTACAGGTGCGGGATTATGTGTGGAAAGAGCTGTCCACTTTCCCCCAAATACCAGAGCATATGCTTCCAGAAAAGCTGTTAGTTCCAACAAGTGGGTGAAGGGAAGATTGGAGACATTTATGGGTGGTTGGAAGAGAAAGAGACAGCGTTAATGGAAAGGATTAAGGGCAGGTGGGAAGAAGAATTGGGGACCAAGCTAGGTTGGGAGATATGAAGTGAGGTATTGCGCCCTGACTTCCTCATGGGCGAGGGTGAGCCTTATTGAATTAAAGATGGTGCACAAGGTACACATGACATGGAACTGGATGAAGTGGTTCTTCCCTGCGGTAGCGAAGCTCTGTGGGAAGTGTGAGTGGACCTGGCGAACCACGGCCATATGTTCTCGGAAACTGGAAGGATTTTAGGAAGCGATGTTCAAGGCTCTGTTAGAGATAGGTGGGTTCGAAGTAGCAGCATTCCCCTTGGTGGCATGTTTTGGAGTTTTGGAGCTGTTGAGGCTACAGGAGGGGAAGGGTTCCGATGTGATGGCCTTTGCCTCCCTGATTGCTCTGCGAAGGATTTTGCTAAACTGGCAGTCGGCAATGCCGTTGGGGGAAGGTGCGGGGTTGGGGGAACTGCACAAATATTTGAGCCTGGAGGAGGTCAAGTTCGCCCTGAGATGGTTGGAGGAAGGGTTTTACGCATGGTGGCTTCAGTTCCTATCCATGTTGTTGTGGGCCAGGGCTTAGAAACTCCAAAGTGTATTATTAAGCTCACCTGACCTATAACTTTTATGTTGAATTGGCTAGGGTGAGCACAAGAGCCTTCACTTCAGGTGTGATTCATCAGACTTCCTAGGTGCTTTTATCAAAACAAAGTTTATTATAAGAATGTAAGTTAACATATATAAAACAAGAATTTGTTGTCAATTACAAACATCAAAAAAACACAGAACAGTAATCTATGTATAATGTTAATTAATTAATCCCCCTTAATAGCTGTTTCAATTCAGTACAAAATCCAATAAACCAAAACCCCTTTCAAGGGAGTATCCCTGCACACTGTAATCACACTTGAATGGGACTGGTGGTTTCCCTGAGATCCAGCCTGCAACCAGCAGATTCAAAACTCCTTCTGGAAAGCAACTCTATCTTTAAAGTTACCAAGGCAGTGTTGCTCTTTTATAACTACAGTGTGTGTTTAACCCGTATATGATGGACACATGATCACACAAGTTTGTTTAGTACAACGATAGTTTATTGACATATACAAGATTGTTTACTTAATTAATCACACATTCATGCACATTGGACTATAACTAACACACTTAAACGACCTTGACTTAACTTCCTGATGACTGGCAGATACAGAGTAGATAAGGCCTTATCTGATTCTAGCAGTCTGGTGGAGGCTGCAGTTCTTGTAGGTAGTCTGTGTTCTCTATTGTCATCCTTCTGTGGATGGTGTGGGCTCTTGCCCTTTGTTAGTAGCTGTTGATGCTGCAGTCGAGAGAGAGTGAGTGATGGCCTGCGCAGTGCCTTTTAACCGGTTTGAATTTCCCCTGCCTCTTTTGTGGGCAGTCTCTGGATCATTGTCAATCAATTGATCATGGCTCCATCCCCCTGATCGATCAAGTCCAATCAAGGGCTGCCACATCGATTTTGGAGTAGGCACTCAGTGGTCATGCCTGGAAGTGTTAAGAGCAGGGATTGGGTGCCGTCTAGTAGACAATGTGATTGACAGTATAGTTCTATTGTTCCCGAGAAGGCCTTTTAATGGCCTTTTTCCTGTGTTCGTTTCTGCATAATCTGAGCTACAGTTTGTATATTTGCAGGCTGCAACCTGTCTGTTCAAGCTTGGTCAAACTTCCAATCACTCTTTGCGGGCAGCCATTTTAGATGTCCACAGCAGTTTGCCACACCCAATGTGCTTTCAGTTCACTAGAACAGCTTTAAAATAAAACAGAGAAAACAGGGAAACATTGCTTTTTTCTTCTGCAGTCCAAAGCAACAACCCGAAATTGAAAGCCAAAAACCTAAACTCCCTATCACCTGTCAGCCACAGCCCAGCTCCACCCACAAATGACATCACTGAAGCCGTGCTACAAGCCAAGTGGTTAAAAAAAAAAAATCTTTCTTAAAGGGACACTCACATGACAATGTTCAAAGATCTGTTTGTCGCTTGGGCTGAGGAGGGGGAAGGGAGAAGGGGATGTTGGGGATGGGGTGGTGGTATAAGGGGGAAAAAGTTACAAACCGAGTACAACTATTGTGGTTGTGGGTGGTTTTCTGTGACCAAACCTTGTTTGAATTTGGAGTAAAATATATATATTTTTAAAGAATTCTTTTGTTTTTGAAGACACTGGTGTCAGGTAACTCATTGCTGCTCTCTGTTTAACTCGTGGTGTTAGGTCTGATAATACTTTTGCCATTTGCACCATTATGGAAGATTACGTCTTGCAAGGTTTTCCTTTGTGTGGAGGTAGCTGGACTAGACTCCTTGTTGCTGTGGCCATTGTTACCTTGAAACTGCTGTAAAGCAAAGCATCAAGTGACTGGCTGAACTATTTGTTAGTTCAGCAAATCTCCATTTTTACCAGCCCAAAAATAAATATATATTTTCCATCACATCTTACCCGTGACACTTTGCAACTCCCCTTTGTTTTTCAGGTTCCCCAACTTTCAAAGTTGGCATCACGTGGTTGGGAAATGAACATCTTTTACAGGAACTAAGATTTTCTACTAATATTGTTCGAAAATGAAATTGTTCCATGGTGACTGCATTCTAATGTATTTTTTAAAATTCCAGCTCAACCATTCAAGTAGATGGTGCCACTTTACATGCTATTGAATCTGTCGTCATTGATTGGACACATCAAGTCAAAGATGTATTAAACAAGGATTCAGCACAAGCATTGCTGGATGGCTTGAACCCTTTGCCTAGAGAAGAGATTGATTTCTGGGACTTAAGACTGAAAGATCTAAAATGCCTTCACGAACAGGTGCTCATAACAATTATGCATGATTAGACAGTTTAAATAGTATAAGAGGGTATCAAAATAAATCGAGTATCAATTTTATCGAGCCCTATAAATCATTGCAACATTGCTATATTAGAATGATTGCGATGCTATTGTAAAATGTGAATAGAATTACTCTGGCCAATTTACCTACAGATGTGAAAATCAACATCAATTTCATTGATGTTGGTTTTCATATTAATAGTTTGTGTAAGAGAAAGCATGTCGACCAATTACCATGTGATGTTGTGCTCCGTCGGTGTACTATGCATTACTGGAGTATATATTGCTTACTATTACCACCCTCACAAGACCTATGGGGCGGGACCGATTAAGCGTCCCCATGAGCCTCGAGGAACATGCGCTCCTCGCTGAGGGGCGGGGGCTCATCAGCGGAGTAATTGACTCCAGATATTAAAGCCATTCCCAGAAAGGCGCCTGGACAGAGAAGTCCTGGCTGGGACCTGGAGTGTGACCTGCATCTAATTTGCTTCAAACAATAAATCGTTTCTATTACCCTCTCATGTCTGATTCCTCTGTGACCTCAAAACTTACCTGTGGTAGTCACCACTGTTACATATATCACATACGAGATGTAATATGGTAAGGCTCCTGTGCTACAGGTACAGGGGAAGATCCCTGCCTGCTGGCTCCGCCCAGTAGGCGGAGTATAAATGTGTGTGCTCACCGAGCTGCAGCCATTTCGGCAGCAGCTGCGGGAGGCTACACATCTCTGCTTAATAAAGCCTCGATTACACTCTACTCTCGTCTCATTGTAATTGATAGTGCATCAATTTATTAAGCAGAGATTTTACAACAATGGACCTCCTCATCAAGCCAGATCGCCTGCAGCTGCACCCTCAAGCAGACAACGCCAAGTTGGCCTTCGCCCACTGGCTAGCTTGCTTTAAAGCCTACATCGGATCTGTGACAGAACCACCCACAGAGGCACAGAAACTCCAGATCCTGTATACACGGCTGAGCTCTGATATCTTTCCCTTCATCCGGGACGCGCCCACCTACGCTGAGGCTATTGTGCTTCTGAAAGAGAACTAGACCCAGCACACCAACAAACTCTACGCCAGGCACCTCCTGTCCACATGGCATCAACTCCCCGCTGAGTCTGTAGAAGATTTATGGCGTGCCCTGCACGCGCTGGTGAGGGACTACGATTGCTAGGCCATTTCGGCCGTTGAAGATTCCGAACTCTGAATCAGGGTCGCATTTGTTACAGGCATAGGGTCGGCGTACATCCGCCAGCGCCTCTTAGAAGGGGCTACCCTCGACCTCGCGGCGATCAAGAAACTCGCGATCTCACTAACGGTCGCCTCCCATAATGTACAAGCGTACGCCCACGACCGCACGGCGCCCTCCTCCTGGACATTGTGGACCCCACCAGCGAAAACCCCATCGTGGACCCTACCAGCGACTGCCCCATCGTTCACCCCACCAGCGACTGCCCCCAGTCAACCCCAAGCCTGCGCCGCGCAGCAGCCAGCCAACCCCAAGGGACCCAAGTGCTACTTCTGCGGACAGACAAAGCACCCCCAGCAGAGCTGCCCGGCGCGGACCGCACTCTGCAAGGCCTGCGGGAAGAAAATACATTTCGCTGCTGTGTGCCAGGCCCGCTCGATCGCCGCTGTAACCAGGCCCATTGTTCCTGCAACCCACACGTGCGATCCGTGGGCGCCGCCATTTTCACCCCCACAATCCACGTACGGCCTGTGGGCGCCGCCATCTTCCTCGCCTCAGAATACGTGCGGCCCGTGGGCGCCTCCATCTTCCCCCCATCAGGCCTCGTGCGGCCCGTGGGTGCCGCCAACTTTAGTGCCGCCCGCCACGTGCGCCCCTTGGGCGCCACCATCTTCCCCGCCTCAGGACCCCTGCTCGTCGGGCACCTCATCGGACCGCTTGTCGCTTGCAACCGCCGCCAACCAGCCAGGGGCCTTCTCACACCAGCTACAGCTCGCCTCTATCACGATCGACCAGTCCCGGCCGCACAACCTCGCAACCACGTCAACGATGGTAAAGGTCGATGGGCCAAGACATCCTGCCTTCTTGACTCCGGGAGCACAGATAGCTTCATCCACCCTGATAAGGTAAGGCGCTGCTCCCTTGCGGTATACCCCATCACACAACATAGCTCCCTGGCCTCCGGATCCCACTCCGTGGAGATCCGGAGGTATTGCACCGCTACCCTCACCATCAAGGGCGTAGAGTTCAGCGACTTCTGGCTCTACGTCCTCCCCAACCTCTGCGCTGCCTTGCTACTCTGTCTGGACTTCCAGTGGAACCTCCAAAGTCTCACCTACGACACTTTACTGTATGCGGTTTCACGACCCTTAAGGTTGACCTGCCTGCTCTGTTTGCAAACCTCACCCCGGATTGCAAACCCGTCGCCACCAGGAGCAGACGGTACAGTGCCCAGGACAGGACCTCATCAGGTCTGAGGTCCAACGGCTGCTGCGGGAAGGCATCATCGAGGCCAGCAACAGCCCCTGGAGAGCCCAAGTGGTAGTTGTGAAAACTGGGGAGAAAAACAGGATGGTCGTTGATTACAGTCAGACCATTAATCGGTACACGCAGCTCGACGCATACCCACTCCCACCCATATCTGATATGGTCAATCGTATTGCACAATACCGGGTCTTCTCGACAGTGGACCTGAAATCTGCCTACCACCAGCTCCCCATTCGCAAGGCGGACTGCCCGTACACTGCATTTGAAGCGGATAGCCGCCTTTATTACTTCCTTAGGGTTCCCTTCGGCGTCACTAATGGGGTCTCGGTCTTCCAACGGGAGATGGACCGTTTGATTGACTGGTACGGACTGCGGGCTACCTTCCCGTACCTGGATAACGTCACCATCTGCGGCCACGACCAGCAGGACTACAACGCTAACCTTTCCAAATTCCTCCGCCAAACTCCTCAACCTTACATACAGCAAGGAGACATGCGTGTCCAGCTCCAACCGCTGAGACGTCCTCGGCTATGTGGTGCAAAATGGAGTTCTAGGGCCCGACCCCGATTGCATGCACCCCCTCATGGAACTCCCCCTCCCCCGCTGCCCCAAGGCCCTCAAACGATGCCTGGGGTTCTTCTCATACTACGCCCAATGGGTCCCTAACTATGCGGACAAGGCCCGCCCACTCATTCACTCCACCACTTTCCCCCTGACGGCCGAGGCTCACCAGGCCTTCAACCATATCAAGGCCGACATCGCCAAGGCCGCGATGCACGCGGTCGACGATACGCTCCCCTTCCAAGTCGAGAGCGATGCATCGGACGTCACTCTGGCCGCCACCCAAAACCAGGCAGGCAGGCCCGTGGCATTCATTTCATGCACCCTCCATGCCTCCGAAATTCGGCACTCCTCCGTCGAGAAGGAGGCCCAAGCCATCGTAGAAGCTGTGCAGTATTGGAGGCATTACCTGGCCGGTAGGAGATTCACTCTCCTCACTGACCAACGGTCGGTTGCCTTCATGTTCAATAACACACAGCAGGGCAAGATCAAAAATGATAAAATCTTGAGGTGGAGGATTGAGCTCTCCACCTACAATTATGAGATTTTTGTATCGCCCCGGTAAGCTCAACAAGCCCCCCGACGCCTTATCCCAAGGTACTTGTGCCAGCGCACAAGTGGACCGACTCTTGACCCTACACGACGCTCTCAGTCACCCAGGGGTCACCAGGTTCTTTCACTTCATAAAGGTCCGCAATCTGCCCTACTCCATTGAGGAGGTCAGGGCTATCACCAGAGACTGCCAGGTCTGCGCGGAGTGTAAACCGCACTTCTACCGGCCAAACCGCGCGCATCTGGTGAAGGCCTCCCATCCCTTTCAACGCGTGGATTTCAAAGGGCCCCTCCCCTCCACCGACCAAAACACTTACTTCCTTAACGTGGTCGACGAATACTCCAGATTCCCCTTCGCCGTCCCGTGCCCCGATATGACGTCTGCCACAGTCATCAAAGCACTCAACACCATCTTTGTCCTGTTCGGTTTCCCCGCCTACATCCACAGCGACCAGGGATCCTGCTTTATGAGTGATGAGCTGTGTCAGTACCTGCTCAGCAAGGGCATCGCCTCGAGCAGGACGACCAGCTACAACCCCCGGGGAAACGGGCAGATGGAGCGGGAGAATTGAGACGGTCTAGTCGGCCGTCCAGCTGGCCCTACAGTCCAAAAATCTCCTGGTCTCCCACTGGCAGGAGGTCCTCCCCGACGCCCTTCACTCCATCCATCCGATTGCTACTTTGCACTGCGACTAATTCAACCCCCCATGAAGGTCTCCTTGCCTTCCCCAGGAAGTCCACCTCCGGGGTTTCGCTCCCAATGTGGCTGGCAGCTCCAGGACCCGTTCTCCTCCACAAGCATGTGGTGCTCCACAAGGCGGACCCGTTGGTTGAGAGGGTACAGCTAGTCCATGCAAACCCGCAGTACACCTACGTGGCGCCCCAACCCCTTGACGCCCTGAGCACCATTGCCAGTGGCTCTATCATCAAGGCAAAAGGCAGTGGGAAGAGCGGACACCCCCGTCTCGTCCCACGGTGTAAACCAAAGTACTCAAAACTCACCTGGTTCGTCTGCACACTCGCCTCCGGCACCTAAGACAGCAACCAGACCCAATACACAAACACCTGCCTGAACCCGAACCTCCCAAACACCGCAAACAAATATGCCCACTCCAACTGATCAAAATCCTTCTCCTTGTCCATCACCACCACTACCTCAACCTCCTGCCTCCCAAGAGAAGCATGATCACAATCAATAACCTCCGGACATTTGCCAACAACTGCCTTCCTTTCACCAAACCTGTCTGATCCTCTTCAATCAACCCCGGCATATAGTCATCAATCTGCGATGCAAGCACCTTTGCTAATAACTTGTCATCAACATTCAACAATGCTACCAGGTGATGTGACACAGATTGCATCGGGTCCTTATCTTTTTAAAAAAATCTTTTTATTCTCCTCATTTTCAACATTTTCATCAAACAAACAACAAAAAACAAATACAATAACAATCCCCCAAACAAAACCAGCACCCCCTCAATATACAGACAAAAACATCCCCTTGTGCGTTCCAAGTAAAATAATTAACAGTCAATTAGTAGACAGTGCAATCAAAAACAGCATTAACCCCAACCCCCCCACCCAACTCATATTTAACGGCAACCAATTCTCAAAAGTGCATGATAAACAGTCCCCATGAATCGTAGAACCCCTCCGTCACCCCCCTCAGCTCAAATTTCACCTTCTCAAGAGTCAGAAATTCAAATCAAGCTGAGGCACAGGGTGGAGAAGCTGACCTCCACCCCAACATTCCCGTACCAGCCTCCCCGGACAGGCGCCGGAATGTGGCGACTAGGGGCTTTTCACAGTAACTTAATTGAAGCCTACTCGTGACAATAAGCGATTTTCCTTTCATTTCATTCAACAGGACCCGCAAATGCTAAAACATCTGCCCCCGCACCCAGCTGCAGCTCAGGCCAGTCCGACATCCGAAAATAGCTTATCGGGGACCTGGTTCCAAGTTCATGTGTAGTACCCCCGAGATATTGCTGAAAACCTCGCTCCAATATCCAGCTTCGGAGAGGACCAAAACATGTAAACATGGTTTACGGGGCCCCTCTCACATACATACACCCTCCACTCCCTCAAAGGGTCAGCTCACCCTCACCCTTGTGAGGTGTGCCCTATACACAACCATAAGCTGTATCAGCCCCAACCTCGCACATGAGAATGAGGCGTTCACCCTCCGCAGTACCTCACACCACAGACCTTCTTCCATAACCTCCCCCAACTCTTTCTCCCACTTGGCTTTATTTCCCTCCATGGTCACCCCGTCCTCCTCAAAATCCTTCTGTTGATCCCCAACACCACCCATCTTCTCCATTCCCTCTGCCGTCAATACCGCGAGGGTCGGCGCTATCGGGAAGCTCTGAACCTCCTGAGCACAGTCTCGAAGTTGCAGGTACCTAAGCCCTCCCCCTTGCCCCAGTCCATATTTCTCCCCAATTCTTTCAACCACACAAAACCGTCCCCTCAGGAACAGGTCTTTTAATACACTGACCTCCCTCTCCTCCCATCTCCGAAATCTCCCATCCAGCCTCCCCGGCTTAAAACTGTGATTCTCCCTGATTGGCATCTCCCCTGACCCAGCCCCCAGCTTAAAGTGCTGCCTCAACTGCCTCCAAATCGTCACTGTTGCTACCAGCAACAGACTGCCAGAGTACTTGCCCGGGGCCATCGGGAGCAGCGTTACATAGAATTTACAGTGTAGAAGGAGGCCATTTGGCCCATCGAGTCTGCATCGGCTCTTGGAAAGAGCACCCTACCCCCTACCCAAGGTCAACACCTCCACCCTATCCCCATAACTCAGTAACCCCACCCAACACTAAGGGCAATTTTGGACACTAAGGACAATTTATCATGGTCAATCCACCTAACCCGCACAGCTTTGGACTGTGGGAGGAAACCGGAGCACCCGGAGGAAACCCACGCACACACGGGGAGGATGTGCAGACTCCGCACAGACAGTGGCCCAAGCCGGAATCGAACCTGGGACCCTGGAGCTGTGAAACGATTGTGCTATCCACAATGCTACCGTGCTGCCCCTGGCGTTGTTGCCAGCGCCCTCAATCCCGACTCCTTGCACAAACCCTCACCCATTCTAACCCACCGGGACTCGGGACTCCCAACGCATTCATTTTAATCGCTTGTACCCGGCCTATCAGCGACAGAGGGAGGTTGTCCAAGCTAGTGAAATTGTGCCTACGGACTGCCCCCCCCCCTCCCCCCCTGCAATCCTGTGCCACCTGCACCCCTAAATATCTGAATTGGGTTGCCACCCTGCGCAATAGCAGCCCCCGCCCCACTCCTGGCCAGGACACCACAAAATGTTCATTCTTTTCCAGGTTCAGTTTATATCCTGAAAAAAACCCAAATGTTCGGAGAAGTTCTATTATGTTCCCCACCGATGTACTTGGCTCTGATATAAATCGTCCTCGTACAGAGATACCCTCGGGCTGGATTCTCCGTGACATCACGCTGAAATCGCGAAACGTGATCAGCCGGAGAATTGGCTCCGACGCCAAAATCGGTCTTGACGCGGATTTCGCGCCGAATTGCATGCCCACTGTGCGGCCCGGGAAGTACTGTACGCATCTCATTATCTGCCCTGATGACCGGTTCTCCGGGGCCTCAGCGATTCTGCCGATGGGCTGATTTCCCAACGGCGTGTTTCTAATGTCCTATACAAAATTGTGATGCTGGTGTGCTGGCTGAGGTGGCTGCGAGAGGAGGTAGGAGTTGGCGTGGGGAGACTGCGGGTTTCCGTATCGGACACTGCCCGTGCCTTCTGTGGGAGGGGGAGTGCTTCCACAGCCGGGGGAGGGATGAGGAACGGGGGGGGAAGTCCGAGAAGCTGCGGAGCCCTGACAGGACAGGCGCGATGCCTACACACGAGCGCCATTACGGCGGCCATCTTGCTGCCCACTCACCGCGACGCCTGGGTGGACGGAGAGAATAAGGCCTTATGGATGGGAGGCGGCCGCATGGGTGGGTGCCCCACATCTCCCCAGTCACCCCACTCAACTGGCGACACCCACCGGAGGACCAGTGAGGGCAGTGCCATCAAACTGTGGACCTTGCAGCAGGGACGGGCGCCAGGACTGGGGGCACCGACGGGGCCGGGGTGCGGAGATGGGGGCCATATGTGGCTGGGGCACGCGGTGAGCACTGGGGCCTCCGTGCATCCCATGGTACCTGGTTGGGCACGGGTGTATGTGATATGATGACATGTCATCAACCAGCGATGTTGGCTTCCGTGGGGGCGACCGCTGCCCTGCATGCAGCCCTGTGGCAACATGAGTGGTGGTGGATCAGAGAGGTGACGGAGGCTGCAGCAGAGGAACGGGCTGCAGAGAGGCTGGTGGCAGCCACTCAGGCTGGAGGACTGACCGCCCAACAAGGCGAGGAGGAGGAGGTGGTGTCAAGAAGACTCCAGATGAGGCCACACGTCTACCGCGACTGCTTGTCCTTTGAGGAACCCGGCATGCAGGAAGAAACTGCGAATGAGATGGGAGACTGTCAGACATATCTGCCAAATGATGGCACATGGGAATGGGGGAGGACACCAAGTCCCGGTGGCCGTCAAGGTGGCGGTCGCCCTGAACATTTACGTGACGGGGTCTTTCCAGTTGATGCACGATCAATTGCACAAAGACGAGAGTTGGATACAACTGAGGCTTTATTGCTCTAAGATGTGTGGCCTCCCACAGCAGCTGGCGAAATGGCTGCAACATGGAGGACATACACATTTATACTCCGCTTACTGGGCAGAGCCAGCAGGCAGGGACTACCGACGCACCTGTCGTATAGGTCCTACCATACATCACCTAATATAGGTGCAACAGTGGTTTACCACACAGTCGCCGAGTGTGGACCTGTCCAGCATCTCCCAGACATCGTGCTGTGACAGATGCCCTGTATGCCCTTGTAGACAAGTATATCCAGTATCCAGTGGACTGCGCCCATCAGGATGTCCGGGCAACAGGGTTCGCTGCAGTCGCCGGATGCCCCCGTCCAGGGGTTAATCGATGGGGTCCATGTCACTAACCAGCCACCTGCGGATAACAGGCTGCATTTCACGAACAGGAAGGGGTACGATTCCATGAATGTTCAGGTGGTCTGTGACCAACAGATGTGGATCCTGCACGTCTGCGCCTGGTATCCGGCAGTGCACATGACTCCTTCATACTGGCACAATCTGTAATCCCCGTCATGTTCGAGGAACATACCCCACCCCGGCTGCTGGGCTGGTTGCTGGGTGACAGGGGTTACCCGTTGTGGTCGTGGCTGATGACGCCTATATGGAGGCCACAGACGAACAAGGAGCACCACTACAATGATGCCAATTGTGCGACCAGGGGTGTTGTTGAGAGGTGCTTCGGGGTCTTGAAAATGCGCTTCAGGTGCCTGGACCGCTCTGGAGCGGCCCTCCAGTATTAGGCATGGAGCGTCCTGGTGGTCTGCTGCGTCCTCCACAATATTGCCCAGCAGAGGGGCGATGTGCTGGAAGAGGATGAGAGGCAAGGGCAGGACTCGTCAGACAAGGAGGATGAGGAGGATGGGGACATTGAGCGAAACATGGGCCCTGGCCAGGCACGAAAGGCCGCACAATGGTACCGCCAGGGCCAGCGCGCACGGGACACATTAATGGAGGCACGTTTCACCAACTAGGGGGGAGGGGGTTGCTGGGCAGGGGCACGGACACCACAACACCATGCCCCTTCACCACCGATCACCCTCACCTCCCATACCACCGAACACCCTCACATCCCAGATGACTCAACACCCTCACCTCCCACACCATCAAACCGCCCGCATGTACACCCCACTTAGTTATATATACTGCGGCTACGAGCTGGGGGAAGTGGGTTGGCAGTAACAGCGGGTCTGGTCCGTGGGATGGAGGATGACGATAACCCCACTCTACGATGAGCTCCATGCTCTATATCATTAGGCATTGTCATTGTCTGACTCATGCCCACAATAGCACCTTCCACCTGGGTGATCACTGCATACGACCTGGCCAGTCCATCACACGGTCCTGTCGAATAGCTTGGGAAGGAGTGATGGAGCGGTCAGGGGAGGGTGGGGGTCTGCACGGTCCACCCATTGACCTCACACGTCCACCACCCCTCACCCCAGAGGCCACCACTGACCACTCTACCCTCACACCTATCACGCAGAGCACCAAGGCTGGTTACACCCTGTGTGAACATGTGTTTATTATGAACAAATATATACAGCCTGTGCCCTAGCCCCTATAACTGTACCCCGTAACCGTGCACTCCACTTGCCCCTGAAGGTGCTGGAGGCTGGCCGTCATCTCCTCCTCTAGTCCCTGGGTCTCTGACTGCGCCTGCACTATGTGTGGGACTGGATCTTCCAGGAGCCTGGGACCTGTCTGGATGGAAGCTGGTTCCTGTGGCCGGACTGCCCTCCGACCTCTCGGCTGCTCTTTCCGCCATCTGCTGTACCGGAACAACTGTGTGGTGCGCACCAGTGAGAGTTTCAGGAGCCTCTTTATTAATTTGCCCAACCGAGGTGATAGTCTCTCAGATGGTGGACAGTGTTGGAGACAGTTGTGACGGAAAGTCTGTGTCTCCTCTGACCCGAACTCTGTGGTGGCCTGGTTTTCGGGCAGAAGGCTGGTGTTCCGGCTGCTCTCCCCGTCGGTGCTCAGCTGTCTGGAGGGCACTGCCTCTGGCACTGACTGAGGGTGGGGGGCCTCATTTGGGCCGGGACCATCCCCAGCTGGTCTTAGTAAGACACAAGACACATGTATGGTTAGACAGCATGACGGGGGTGAGACGTGAGGTAGTGAGGGCTGGGTGAGGGGGGGGGAGGGGGTTGGGGTGTGGGGTGAGAGAGATTGGAGTGAGCACACATTTGTCCTGGGGACCCGCAACCAGGCAGGGGGTCTCACTTTGTAGCGTGCCATCGACCTCCCAATCCTCCGGCCCGCCGACAATGTCTAGTGCCCTCTGCATGGGCACGATGAGGGGACGCAGGTTTGGTGGTCCCTCTCCGGTCTTCTCCCGCTTCCAGCTGTTGTGCGCAGCCTTGTCCTGGGGAGGGGGTGGCAACACAAACAATGACACTGTTAGACAGGGGTTTGGCATCTGATGGCATCCGTGGCCAGGGCACCCGGCTATTGCAGCTGGCATGGGTGCTACCATGTGGGTTGGGGAGGGGTCCAGCCGTTCTCCTGGAGGGGGGGGGGTTCCGGGTCATGTGTCTGGGGGTAGAGTGCTTGGTGCCAGGGGCACAGCGAATGGTACTCACCCTAACTACCCTGTGTATGGGAGGAGAAGAATGACTTACGTGCAGCCGCAGCGGGGCGTCAATTACGGAACCGGCGAATGGGACACCATTCCATTAACAGTGTGGAGTTTTACGATATGCCCGTGCTAGACACTTTAGGAGCAGTTTTCACAATGGCGTCAACACTTTGCCTCCAGAATGGAGAATTCAGACCCCTATGTTCCACTCCCCGCCAGCCCCCACCCCTCCACCTCTCCGTACTATTCCCTTCCACAGTCCTGAGCTTCTTAAAGCGTTGGCGAAAGTCTCTATCACTAATACAAATAGAGGGGATATAGGGCACACCTGCCTCGTCCCCTGGTGCAGAGCAAAGTATCCCGAACTCATGTGGTTTGTGCGGACACCCTCCATTGGTTTCTTATATAATAGCTGTACCCACACCATAAATCTTAACCCAATTCTGAACATCTCAAGAACCGCCATCAAATACCCCCGTTCTACTGGTGCGTCTCCTGCAGAAACACCATATCCGCCTTCATACTCCTTTGATGTGTGAACATATGTGACCGTTTATTTGGCCCATTCTACCCTCGCACATTCAATGTGACTAACCTGGTCACGGTCTCTCTGCTGTCCTTCTCTGTCGATCAGCCATTACCCTTCTTGGTCCGGCCCCCGGTCTGTGTCATGTGCCCCTCCAGGCCCATCTGCAGATTCCACCGCCAACTCTCCCTTTCCAACTGCGCCACACCAGCCACACCATGTCAACAACGCACCCCCCCCCTCGCCCCAAAACAAAGAAAAACCCCATTCCCCCTCCCACGCCTTCCTCCTAGCCTGCCCAGCCAGCATGGCGGCCCCCGCCCAAGGCCTCTAACATCCCCGAGGAGGAGGCAGGGGGATGCGGTGTCTATGTCTCTGGCCTGTTGTTGCTCGTTTTACTGGAGTGTGATTAACACGCCTCCGTTTAAAGGCCGTGTGCTTAACACGACTATGGCTCTGTATGTGTAATTATGCTCGGAGTCGCCAGGTGTCGTATTGAGACACCGTCACAAGTATATCAAGGTCAGGTTCAAAGTAATAAATCCATACACCGATTAGTAAGTCCAAACGATTGGTGTTTATTATAACAAATATAATAAATACTCATGCATATGCTAAAGAGACTAACTTACTTCTAATATAAACAACTAAATACTTATCTAGACAGGAACAGGCAAGGTCAGGGAGCAAGGCCTTCGTCCCGTTCTTGGTCTGTAACTTTCTGATTGGCAAAGTTGTCAAGAGCTAGAAAGGTCTGGATCACGTAGCGATCGTTGTGTTGGCACATACAGTTCGATGGCTGATGCTCAACGGCCGGGGATGAAACTGGAGTCAGGATGCGATGCAGCAGGTCTGGGCCGGCGTCTGGAAGCAACAGACCGAGTCATGTGCTTAACCTTATTTTTTATAGGTCCCAGGAGGTTCAGGCCCCCTTGGGGTGGTTCCCTCATCTATTGGGTCTTTCCCAATCGATATCTTTCAAACTCCCCAATCCTAGGGTCGTTTCTCGATGTTTGGGGCGGTCCCTACGGCTCTTTGTTTTGGTTGCTTTGGCGCCATTCTGTCTGGACGTCTATGGAAAAGTATCCATCGATACTTAAATGTTTCTATTGTACCTGGGCCTGGGCCAGGGTCACCTCATTAATATGCAGATCTGTTTCCCATTTGCACCTTTGGCTGAAACTCTGCAACTCTTTGGAAACTGGTTTCTGTACGTGCAAAATGCAAAACAGTCTTTTGCAAGCTGTGTGTCCTCACTATGACTGTTTTTGCCTGTGTTCCTTGCGGTTCTCCATTTTGTAGCCCAGTGTCCATCTTAGATGGCTACATTCCCTCCTTGTGATCCTCACGAGAAATTGTGAAGGATCACCTATGCATGTTTCTTCGAGTGCCTTTGGGTGCCCTCTTTGGGTTCCCTGACCTTAGTAAGTTCCTGGGCGTCTACTCTGTCTTGAACTATGGCAAGAAAATTTTAACTCACATTTTCTACTTGGCGCTATGTCAAAGGGGACATGCATTACCAATAACCGGGAACCTCTACCTATCATTACTACTATCCTTATCTCATTTTAAACATTTTATTACAGTCTAAAAACCTTATCCATTCATACCACAGTACATATCTCTTTCTGACTCGGCAGTCGAGTTCAGAACCATATAATACATTAGTATCTTCTTTATTCACATATTGCTTTATTCATTTCCTAGGCATCAAGGGGTTGGGGGGATTGGTGGAATCCGAAAATAGGGGATTGAACTCCGTAAATGGTTGAGGGGCAGGAACGGGAGGCTCTCCTTTTCCATTTCCTCAACCTGAGGGTCTGTACTATGATGCAGAGAATTGCAATCACCAACAGTGATTCAATCACATACGACATTGAGTACCATGTCATGAATTTTGTGCACCAGGTCTGAACTTCGCTGATCAGTGCTGAGCACGGGGAAGTTGGTGTGTGGGAAACATTAACGGCGGGGGTTGTGGGGGAAACGTGACTTGCTTCCACATGTACAAATACAACAACGTTTAAAACTAATAGGTAGGCTTCCATCATTGTCTTCTCTTCGTTTTCTTTGTCCTCTTCCTTCTGTATGGCCGATCCTTGCCGTGAACCCTCCTTCGACTTTTCGAAAGCTATGGGATCAAGCACAGTATCTGTCAATACACAGTTTAATATCCGTACTGTTAGTGTATCTGTCCTCTCATTCCAATTGACCCTTAAATGACTGGCCAAGTCACACCCTGTGACTCCCCTCATTTTTTTTCAAATGCGAATTTAGGAGCAGATATACACCTAACAACTTTTCTACTGCGAGCCGTCTCGCAGGCTTTGCAATTTACCATCCGAATGTTCCTGTATGTAAATAGCATGTGGGATGGCTGCCGAAGGGCTACCTAAAGAAAAATGAAACAAAGTTTGGAACGAAAAGGTCGAATGAGTTGCGTATGGGCCGCTACGGGTAAAATTTGAATGGGATCCCCGAGTAAGGCGTGCTGTGCCGTACCCGAGCTTGGCTGACCAAAGGGGGGTTCTCAGACAGGGCGGTTCCTCAATGCCGTTTCTCCACTGACTGAGCAACCTGAAATCAACGGGTATGAGTGTATTCATCGTGGGATTGCAGCCTCTATTCACAGAATAGAGGGGCACCTGAAAAACAAGGGAGGAGCCAAGATGCTCCAGAATAAGTCGTGAACCGTGTCGGTTCACCAGAGGAATACAACTGAAGTTCTCAGAAGTTTCTGCGGATAAACTGATGTGCGTGTAAGGCGGTCACAAGCCTTACAGCTGAAAAGATCTCCAATCAAACCATTGGATTGGGAACTGAAGTTCTCAAAGGTATCGGCGGACAAGCTAAAGTGCGTGCGAGGCGGTCACAAGCTTTTCAGCTGAAAAGACAGTGATCGATCTCCAACCAAACCTTTAACAAACAACAAAGTGATCTGATCTCCAATCAAACCCTTAATATTATCAAAAACAAACAAACATGAACAAACAAACATACGTGCAGGTTCCATCAGAAAGGATATCGCTTCCCTCAAGCGGTTCCTATTTTACATCATCTGGACACCTCACTTTTCCTCTGCCCCTGTGAACAGGGTCACAAAGGGGTTGCCGTATCGGGAGTCAGACACCGTGTCGTCCTGCTCTCCCGGATCCCACACCCTTGTGTGGATCAGGCATGCAATCTTAGAGTTATGTGACCGGGGGTCACTTTCATCATTACGGACAAGTCTCCATGAATTGTCCCTGTGCCAAAGTGTGGGGTCTAAACTTGAAGGGGCATTGTCGGGGTCGTCGGGGTCGGGTGGTGGGTCTGGGTATTTAACATAGGTGACCTCCATGGGGTCACTGGAGTCGAGGTCGTAGTCGCTACAGTGGGGGCTGTAGGGTTGTGTGCTGTGGCTGTCCTGAAAGTCAGTGTCAGTTTCGCTGTCTCTGCTGTGGCAGCTTGTGGGCGTTCTGGGGCGTAGTCTGTTGTGGTCAGTGGGCGGAGTCGTGGGCGAGTCTGATGAGGAACTGGTCTGTGAGGGGGATGGTGGAAACGTGTCTCTAGTGGGCGGGGCGAGATGTTCTGCTGCGTCCAGTAAGACATGATGTGCGTGGTTAGACTGTGTTCCATATGCCTTTAGCTGGTTGATATGAAACCACGCAGTCTTTCCATTGGGGTATTTTATCCTGTAAACTGAGGGGCTAATTTTGTCCGAAATTGAGTACGGGCCGGAATATTTTGGTGCCAAAAACTGCTGGGGTTATACACAGAAAGCATTACCTGTTGCCCAACCTGAAATTCTGTGGGGTGTACATTTTTGTTAAAACAAGCTGTGCTCTGTTTTCGTCGTTTTCCCAGTTGAACTGCGGCTGCGATCAGTGCAGACCTCACAGTCTCAACTAGGTCTTTAACAGCTTTCTCATGCGTGAGGGCCGTCACTTCGGGGCTAGTCATGTCCAGTCCTAAAAGGAATTCTGTACCTTTCATAGGGCGTCCGGTCATGAGTGTGTGTGGGGTGAAACCTGTGGATGTTGAAACCGTGTTGCGGATAAACATGAGTGCGAATGGGAGTACTGAATCCCATGTTGAATTGTTTTCCTGAACCATTTTTCTGAGGGTCGATTTTAGGGTCCGATTCATGCGCTCTACAATCCCGCTTGACTGTGGGTGATACGCAATGTGAAAATTTTGTTTAATGCCGAATACGGTCAGGACGTTCTTCATGACACGTCCTGTGAAGTGAGATCCCTGGT
This sequence comes from Scyliorhinus canicula, assembly GCF_902713615.1. NCBI lineage: Eukaryota > Metazoa > Chordata > Chondrichthyes > Carcharhiniformes > Scyliorhinidae > Scyliorhinus > Scyliorhinus canicula. The sequence continues at coordinate 16,589,249 of NC_052163.1, read as the reverse complement.
CTGAATCTATACTTCTGGGTAGACCCTATCTCGTGAAGATGTGGTGGGTCAGGATCTTCGCAGCTGTCTTAGCTGTATTGGTTCTTGAGGGGAATGCCTCTACCCATTTGGTAAAGGTATCAATCACAACCAGCACGTATTGATAGCCATTCCTACAAGGGGGCAATGGTCCTATAAAGTCGATCTGGAGGTTTGTCCAGGGGCCATTAACTGGTCGAGTATGCCGAAGCTGTGCCTTTTTGGAATACCTCTCCGGGTTATTCTGGGCGCAAATAAGGCAATTCTCGATGTAATGGGTAACATCGGTCCTTAAATTAGGCCACCGACAGAGTTGCCTGAGGTGCCTCGTGGTCGGGTCGATCCCTTGATGTCCATGACCGTCATGGAACAAGGCAATCATTTGATTTCTATCCTGTTGCGGGACCACATAAAGCTGATCGTTGATGATCACACCCTCATGTGTGGTCAGAGCGTATCGGAACTTATCGTACTGTGGTACAAAAGTCCCTTTAAAAATCTCCCTGAGATCTCCATCCTGCTTCTGTGCCTCGGCTAAATCTTTAATGTCCGTCTGTGAGACTTGAACTGCACTCACAGGGGCGCTAGCTGGTGCGCTAGCTGGGGGTGTCCAAAAGTGGCCTCGCCTGGAACCTGTGCGTTGGCTTTTACATTTCCAGGGGGGGATGACCTATGGTGACTTCTAACTTTGATAATGCCAAAGGTCCTATCCTTCGCTTTGTCTAGGATATGGCGGCGTAAAGGGGCTGATGGAAGGGGTTTCCCGTCTGCGGAGACAAAACCTCGTGTCCTCCACAGGGGTAGAAAATCCGTTAAACTGTTGCAGACATATAGACTGTCCGAATATATGTCTGCCGGGCTGGGGAAAGAATCGGGGTGGTCCACTATGTAAGCTATGGCCGCGAGCTCTGCTGCCTGCGCGCCTAAGTGACCTGGCAATTTTAATGCAATCTCCTCTAAAGCGCGACCCTGCGCGTCCTCGACATAGATGCCGCATCCAGTGATACGCTCACCATCTAAAACTGTGGATGAACCGTCCATGTATATTTTCAATGGGCCACACGTGTCTGTGTGTTGGGGGCTTTGTCTTGGGTTCCCTATCTTCCTGGGGGTGTCTTCGCTATGAAGGGTCCTGTGTTGTGTAGGGGTGCTACAATTTCGCATTCATGGGGCTGTCCTGGATATTGGAGGTTGTCGGCTAAAAATGTGTGTGTCCGGGTCCGTTTAACCGTAGTGTCCCGTCCTTGTAAAAGTAATGTCCACCTAGCTGCCCTGATCTGGCTAACTGAACCGTCCTTCAGTCGACCGTCTAGGAGTAACTGTGTGGGGGTGTGCTCGGTCAAAATGGTGGTGGGGTTGAGTCCGGTAATGTAGGAAAAGTATTGAACTGCCCAGAAAACTGCTAGGAGGTGCCTCTCGCAGGCTGAGAATCCTTGTTCTACTGGGTCTAAAAGTCTTGAGGCATAAGCCACTGGTCTTAGCTGCTCGTGTCGTTCCTGGAGTAGTACGGCCGAGAGGGTTAGATCAGTGCTCGCTACCTCTATTGCATAGGTGGAGAGTTGGTCTGGGACTTGTAGCGCGGGTGCTGCGCTAAGGGCTTTCTTTAAATCTTCCACAGCCTCTGTATGCTGCGGAAGCCATTCCCATGGGGCTCCTTTCTTAAGGAGGTCTGAGAGTGGGGCTACCTTTGTCGCGAAGCCATCGATATGGTTCCGACAGTACCCAACCAGTCCTAAAAACAACCGGAGGGCTGAAACATTCTGGGGAAGGGGCAATTTGACAATCGAATCAATCCTTTTGAATTCGATCTCGCGTTTGCCGTGCGTGATGACTGTACCCAAATACATCACTTTATTTCCTAATATCTGGGCCTTTCTGGGGTTAACTTTACATCCAATCGAGGTTAAAAGTTCCAGGAGCTCGGCCAGAAGCCTAATGTTCTCTGCCTTTGTGTCTGTCTGCAGTAATAGGTCGTCCACATACTGTACCAGACATTCGGGGCGGGAAAATTTTACTAAACCATTTGCCAGCTGTCGGTGGAAAATGGAGGGGGAATTGTGGAATCCTTGTGGGAGGCATGTCCACGTATACTGCTGTCCTTTGAATGTGAAGGCAAATTTGTACTGGCACGCCTTTGCCAATGGGATTGACCAGAAGCCATTGCTAGTGTCCAATACCGTGAAATATTTGGAGTGGAGTCCCTGTTTGAGCATGGTCTCGGGACTTGTTGCTACCGTGGGGGCTACTGCTGGGGTTACTTTGTTGAGCTCCCGATAATCAATGGTCAGACGCCATGATCCGTCGGGCTTTCTCACTGGCCAAATAGGAGCATTATTGGTCGAGGCTACTGTCCTAAGTACACCTTGCTCCAATAAGTTATCTATTACTTTCCCTATTTCTCCCTCTGCTTCTAGGGGAAATCTGTACCGTTTCTGTGGTCGGGGGTCAGGTCCGGTAACTTGAACTTGTCCAGTCATTCTGCCGCAGTCGTGCCGGTGACTGGCAAATGCTGTCCTGTGTTTATTTAAAACTGCTCTCACTTGTTTGTCCGTGCTTAGTGCAGTCAGGTCGAAAGAATAGTCGCCTACTGCGTTAATCCGATTAGCATACTCTCCTACTGTGAGAGTAGCGGGTGCTCTGTCTGACCTTGCCATTCGCCAGACACACTGGTTTACTGGGTCGAACGACAGGCTATGGGCATTCATGAAGTCTATTCCCAATATGTGTTCTGCTGTACGGGGAAGATTTACTAAAACGACGGGGTGTTTCGTAGAGATGTTCCCTAGCTGGATTGCTACAGGGGCTGTAATGTGTCCCTGCTGTGAGTGTCCTGTAAAACCGCTAAGTGTGATGGTGGAGGTGGTCGGCCACGTGTCTGCCTGTGCCGTGGTGGTGGAATTAATTGTCGTGCGGGACCCTCCTGTGTCCCAAAGTAACTCTATGGGCTTCCCTCTAACCTTTGCTGTGACCACCGGCCTTCCGGATTGATCCCAAAGAGTGTCACAGACCCAAGTGGGGGAGCCCGAACACCGTCAGTCCGTTCCGTCCACATTGGTCTGTCCTGACTGTATTCCTATACTATGGATAGGCTTCGCTCTATTTCTGCTCAGAATGCCTGTCTGCTGGCCTCTCTGTGATCTTTGGGGTGCATTGCATTCCTTAGCAAAATATCCTAATTGGCCACAGTTGTAGCATTCGAGCGACTTCTGTGGAGGGCTGTTCTTCCCTTCATTTACCCATGCGGGGCTTTGGTGCGCTTTTACTGCTTGAATGTCCGCTGCAGTCTGAGCATCCTCTGGGGTCTTTATTTTACTTTTGCCCTGAACCGATTGTTCCCAAGCGCGGGACAATCTTTTCAGAACCCATTTCTCGTTATGGGCCTCTTCTGAGGGGTCATAGTTATTGCAAGCACTCTGTCCTGCATCTGTGGCATGGGAGATTATGGTGCGCGTCCATTTGACCATATTGTCACGGTTCAAATGCGCTCTATCTAACTCGCCGAAAACTGCGGTGAAATGGATCCACAGCCTTCCTGCAAATGCTGTGGGATCCTCTGTCCTCTTTTGTCGGCACTTATTTAGTCCTTCGACTGGGTCTCCTCTATTGTATCCTAATGCATCTAAAATGGCGGTGTTCATTTCTTCTAGGGTGCCTCCGCCAACGTTCTGCGGGTCGGGGAGGGCTGCTACTACAGACGGGTCTAAGCTCAGAACCGTGAGCTTAACCTGCTCTCTCTCGTCCAGGCCGTACATGGTCGCCTGTTGTTTCACTTTCGCGAAAAATTGGTGGGGGTCTGCGGTGGGGAGAAACGGAGTGACTTTCTCACACGCGTCCCTGAGTTGGGTTACAGTTAAGGGGGTGGTGTAGGTGATATCGGGTGCACCTTCTGTGGTCGCTTTCCTTTGGGTGGTGGCTGGATTCATAGGTGCGGTAGCTATTTGATCTGTGGGGGGTTGGGGTGCTTTCCTTTTCTGCTGCGCTGCTGGCGCACATGTTCCTTGAACATAGCGCTGCGCTGTCTCACTTAATTCTTGCCAGTCTGGGGCATTCTCCTCATCTAGCTGTGTTCCAAAAGTACTTTGGAACCCACTCTGTACGGTAAGCAGAGATTGCAGCTCCGCAATCTGCTTCCTACACTTGGCATGATCCACTGTGCTTTGTCTTTGCTCAGTAGTGGCAGCATGGAGTGCTCTTAACGCTGCCTTAAGGTCAGAGCATTGCCTCTGCAATGCCTCTACCTGCTTTTCCGATTCCTCTCTTATCAGGACGGCACGTTGCACGTCTTGATAGGATTTTTCATACTGGGTCTGGGAACTGCTCAGATGGGCTAGACATGACTGATGTGCCCTCTTGGCATCATCCACCTCTCTACCCTTCTCTGCCAGCTTCCCTCTTAGTTCCATGTTTTCCTTTTCTATGTCCCTGACATCAACTTTGCTCATCCTATTTCTCTCTTCTAACTCTGCTCGGAGCGTCTGAACGACCTCCTCAGTGCCTCGCAACTGTGCCAAACAGGACACGATTGCCATCGGCTTGCGTGATTTACTAAGATTTTTCTTATGAATTTGAGAGAGGTTCTCCCACCAAGTATGTCCTATACTTCCGGGACCTGTCTCCTCATTCATACTAAACTCGTTCCAAAGGGGCCATCCCTTTCCTTTCATATACTTGCGGAGTTCCAGCTCCCACACGGGACACTGACCTACTCGGCTACTGCTGGTCGCTGCGACCACAAACCGTTCTGGGTTCATGAGGCGTTCCATTACCTGCATGGCCATTTTCTCTTTCTCTCTTAATTTAGGACAGGGGGTGTTGAGGTAATGTTTTACAAGACGGGTAAGGCTTTCGCTATGTTCCGCTTAAAAACTCCCGACAGTTCGTCGCAACAAAAAGCTCTCAGGTTAACCTTACAACCCTGTTAGTACGCATGCACAAAACACACTTCCGAATTATCTTTATTGGTTTGAACACCTTGATTACTTGTGATTTTTCCTTTTTCTCAATTGGATTTCTAAATCAAATTTCTGGGTCCTCGACGGAGTGGGGGTGCCACTTGTAACCGCGTCCCGGCAGGATGTCGCCACTAAATGCTGCTCGTTTTACTGGAGTGTGATTAACACGCCTCCATTTAAAGGCCGTGTGCTTAACACTACTATGGCTCTGTATGTGTAATTATGCTTGGAGTCGCCAGGTGTCGTATTGAGACACCGTCACAAGTATATCAAGGTCAGGTTCAAAGTAATAAATCCATACACCGATTAGTAAGTCCAAACGATTAATGTTTATTATAACAAATATAATAAATACTCATGCATACGCTAAAGAGACTAACTTACTTCTAATACTAAACAACTAAATACTTATCTAGACAGGAACAGGCAAGGTCAGGGAGCAAGGCCTTCATCCCGTTCTTGGTCTGTAACTTTCTGATTGGCAAAGTTGTCAAGAGCTAGCAAGGTCTGGATCACGTAGCGATCGTTGTGTTGGCACTTACAGTTCGATGGCTGATGCTCAACGGCCGGTGATGAAACTGGAGTCAGGATGCGATGCAACAGGTCTGGGCCGGAGTCTGGAAGCAACAGACTGAGTCATGTACTTGACCTTCTTTTTATAGGTCCCAGGAGGTTCAGGCCCCCTTGGGGTGGTTCCCTCATCTATTGGGTCTTTCCCAATCGATATCTTTCAAACTCCCCAATCCTAGGGTCGTTTCTCGATGTTTGGGGCGGTCCCTACGGCTCTTTGTTTTGGTTGCTTTGGCGCTATTCTGTCTGGACGTCTATGGAAAAGTATCCATCGATACTTAAATGTTTCTATTGTACCTGGGTCTGGGCCAGGATCACCTCATTAATATGCAGATCTGTTTCCCATTTGCACCTTTGGCTGAAACTCTGCAACTCTTTGGAAACTGGTTTCTGTACGTGCAAAATGCAAAACAGTCTTTTGCAAGCTGTGTGTCCTCACTGTTTTTGCCTGTGTTCCTTGCAGTTCTCCATTTTGTAGCCCAGTGTCCATCTTAGATGGCTACATTGTCTCTCCCCCCCAAGGTTGGTGAACCTGGATGCAATCAGAGCGTCCCTTGTGCGTTGGCCCTGGTGTACATGTTTTGCAGACTGCCCGTGATCATGTCCTGCCCATCCTCGCCCTGCTCCACATCCTCCTTGTTGGACAAAGACGGACTCATGCTCCTTCATGACCGAAGTTCATGCTCCTTCTCCAGCATGTCGTCCCTGTGCTGCAGGCGACCAAGATGTGAGCGGCCCTCCCAGTGCTATACTGGAGGGGGGAGTGCAGGGGTAACAACAACCTGAACCAAAAGGAAGAAAAGCAAAGGGAAAACCGCAGGGGACCACAATTACCACTGCAAGGAAGGTATAAAAGAAAAGGAAGGCTAAACTGTGAAGTATTTATATAAATAGTCAAAACCGATCTTGGTTTAAATATATTCTTATATATTTTCCTGTTTAACTCCGACTGTTTGTTCATATGTATATTTATTTTGTGTACTAAAAACTCAATAAAAAACAAAAAAAAATGGACTGCCTGCTGGTTCATTTGCATGACATGTATTGCTCCTTTCCAGCGTGCATTTATTGCGTTTCTCCTCTGGTGGCAGCAATTAATCTCCGGAATGGCAAATCCAGGCCATTGTTGTAAAGCATACAACTTTTAAAAAAATTATTTAAAAAATGTTTCTGCATTTCAGTTGTGGATGCCAAAAGTACGCAAAATTTCTGAAGTTCTAGAGAAATCCAAGAGCAGTTACTGGCCAGCTCTGAAAAGCCTTCATGACGACATCAGGGCAGGTACTATCAGAGTAACAAGATTTTTCTGTGCTGTTTGATAAATACTTGCATTATATTTATGTATTGGAAATGTATTTTGTGATTTGTTGAGTTTTGTTCAGTAAAAGTCGTTGGCATCTGATTAACTCAAAATTTGTTTTCTGCTGTGTGCTATTTCTACTAAATATAGGCCTGGAAGAGGCAAGTGATATTGTTTTGTACCTGATACCTCTCAAATCCTTAATAGAGGAATTAGAGCAAACAGAATATGCAGAGGTAAGCAGAATTGTGGTGGAAGATTTCAATTATGCAAGCAATTGGCTCTCCATAAACTAAAACTTCAGTTATTCAAGGTTTATTCACTATTGCAACAGATATCTGCGCTGTGTTCTTTATAATCAGTTAACTGTTCTTATTAACCAGTGATGCTTCTTCAAGAATTATTTTTTTCTAACAACCAGATACAGTCTATCATTTACTATTTAAGCCCTCTATTTCACTTCTGTCACTACCACAGCCCAATAATTTGAAATCTACCTAATTTTTAAGCTCACCAATTCCAGGTTCCAGGTTTAGTTTGGTGTGAAATACTGTGACCTCTTGGTCTCCTTGGCTGGGATTCTCAATCCCCACGCTACAATCGTGCCTGGCGCGGGGGCGGAGAATGAGGCGTTGGACCTGTGACCGGAGAATCGCCACCAGCTGCGCTCGCACGGTCGACACGGCGTCGGCCAGGGGCCGTTGAAAGAGGCCTCCGCGACGACTCCCCCCGTTCGACCGGCCGGGTTCCTGCTTGCGTGGTTCTCGTATGGTTCCACCCGGCAGGAGCTCGGCGTTGCGGCTGCGGTGCCGTCCTGGTGAGGGGGCGGGGGGGAATCAGGCTCCAAGAGGGGCCTCCATGATGGCCAGGCTCACGATCGGGGGCCACTGATCGGCGGGCGTGCATGATCACGGGGGGGCCTACCTTCTTCCGGCCACAGAGGGTCCACCATGTTGCACGGGGCCGGTGCCACAGCGCAGATGCTTGGACCCACAGCCAGAAGTGCAGTGCCCCGTATCGGCAGCAGGAGTTGCATGGTGCATGCTGGGGCCCTGCTAGCCCCCTCAAAAATGGAGAAACCCCCCAGACTTTTTTAGTAAAATGTCCGGAGTGATATGCGCCCGTTTTCTGGCGGGCAAGGGGACGTCGTCCCATTATTGGAGAATCCTGGCCCCTCTTCCTTTTACCTCTATTAGTGGTGGCTATGCATCATTAAACTCTCCCAACTTCTTCCACCTCTCTCCATTATGACCATCCTTAAATTTATCCTTTCGACTTAGCTTTTAGTCATCTGTCCAAACATCTATGTCTTGGTATTAGACGTTGTTTGGTAACATAGCTGTAAAGTGCCATTGGACATTTTATTTCATTAAAGTGGTACATAAATGCAAGTAATATATATATATAAGTGCAACATTTGTCAATGATAATTGTTTTGGCACATTGACAAGCTTTACCTGTCAATGTGAATTATTTTATGATGTCTGCGGGTTACATTTATGACTGAGCTAATGAGCGTTTAGAATGGGGCAAACGCATTGCTTATCAAGGCTGGCAAGTTGGTTCATCTCCAAGGGACAGGAACAGTTAACTGGTAAACAATATGCTTCTTTATGTTCAGTAAGAAGTCTTACAACACCAGGTTAAAGTCCAACAGGTTTGTTTCAAACACGAGCTTTCGGAGCACGGCTCCTTCTTCAGGTGAAAGGAGCCGTGCTCCGAAAGCTCGTGTTTGAAACAAACCTGTTGGACTTTAACCTGGTGTTGTAAGACTTCTTACTGTGCTCACCCCAGTCCAACGCCGGCATCTCCACATCATGGCTTCTTTATGTTGTCACTGTCATGCAACATAGACTCATGGATTCATGGAGAATGAACAAAAATAGAGTCAGGTGACCTTTTCATTCCTGTCAATACATATGGAAGAATACAAGGCCATTAAGCTTCCTGGCAAGTCTGGACAACACACTGAAAATCTGTCTTCATCAACCTCCAGCCTCTTTCTTTAGGAGATTTTAAAAAATAATCAAATGCCTGCAACATTTCAAGACCTTGCCTAGAGGGAAGCAAGTAGTACTGTGAATGTTTGGACTTTTAAGACTTAAGTGCATGCCTGTTCTTTTAAAACCAAAGTGTATGCCACCCCTTTTGTAGCAGTGTGTGTATCTGTGATTTATGAAAATACCTGTCATTTGCATGTTACTGACAGTCATAGCACTCGGGGAGTTGTAGCCATCTGGGATGGCCACTTACAAAGTAAACAAGGATACTCGCAAAGACTCAAGGGAAATATGGCCAATAGAGGATTCAGGCAAACTTAGAGCCTAAATGTATATTTGCTAACACAAAACAGACAGTATTGAAACCCCTAGCCGATTTGCATTCTAATGGCCCATTTACCCAGGACAAAGGACTAGTACTCAAGTATCAGATACAATTCCAAACACATCGGCGCCACTCCCTTCACCCAGAAAGCCCAAACAGCCAAGGTCAATGTCCAGGACATGCCAGCCATCAAGGCACCTGCCCCTTTATTGGTCAAATCGAAGGCAGTAATCAAAGCCTGCCGAATTATTGGGTCCAAAGCTAAGGACTGCCCAAAAGAGCGTGAAACCCCAAAGGATAAAAAGAGACACTGCCATGTGTTCGATCTCTTTTGGCCCTGGCACACCGGCACTCTTTGCCCCGGCCTACACCTGATGCCGACTGCAGCACCATGGCGAGAAGCAAGTTCAAGATCAACGATCGCTACCAGACGGATGAGCCCAGTAGAACCGAAGTTACTTCTCCAGACCCAGCCACTCCAGATCCAAACAAAGGCCTGGTTCCTCCGCCAAAGACGGGTGCCTGAAGTTCAGTCCAGGTTGTTGTAGTGTAAGGTATAATTCAGCTTGTAGTGTTTTTTTGTTGCATGTGTGAGTTCATCTTGTGGGTAAATAAATTATTATTGAACTTTTTTTTATGAATGTTTTTTATTGGGTTTTGAGCAAGGTATAATTACCGTTAAGTACACAGAATAAGGAACATATATATATATATATATATATATATATACACACACATATTTAGAAGAGAAGGGCACACCCCAACATAAAATACAATATAATATGGTAGGGTATTGTGCACCAGCTCGATAGCGGCAGCTCTGTACACCTGCCAAAATTATTTACACCACGTAAGTAGGCGACTGTTTGCAAGGGGGGTGGGGGGCACAAACAGGTCCCGGAACATTCATGTGAATGGCTCCCACGTTAGTGGGCAGCACGGTAGCATGGTGGTTAGCATAAATGCTTCACAGCTCCAGGGTCCCAGGTTCGGTTCCCGGCTGGGTCACTGTCTGTGCGGAGTCTGCACGTCCTCCCCGTGTGTGCGTGGGTTTCCTCTGGGTGCTCCGGTTTCCTCCCACAGTCCAAAGATGTGCGGGTTAGGTGGATTGGCCGTGATAAATTGCCCGTAGTGTCCTAAAAAGTAATGTTAAGGGGGGGGGGGGGGGTTGTTGGGTTACGGGTATAGGGTGGATACATGGGTTTGAGTAGGGTGATCATTGCTCGGCACAACATTGAGGGCCGAAGCGCCTGTTCTGTGCTGTACTGTTCTATGTTCTATGTTCTGTGGAAGCCGTCATCTGACCCTTGGATGGTGAATTTGATTTTCTCCATTTGGAGAGATTCAGAGAGGTCGGACAGCCAGTCTGCAGCTCTGGGTGGTGCTGCTGACCGCCAGCCAAACAGGATTCTACAGCGGGCGATCAGGGAGGCAAGGGTGTTCGCCCTGCTCCCCAGGAATAGATCTGGCTGGTCCGAGACCCCGAAGACCGCCACTTTCGGGCATGGCTCCACCCTCACCCCCACCACTTTGGACATTGCCTCAAAGAAGGCTGTCCAGTTCTCCACAAGTCTGGGCAAGACCAGAACATGTGGGCGTGGTTATTATTATTGAACTTGAACTAACTGACTAGTTGTTGGGTCTTTGATCAATATCCTGTTGAACCTTGTGGTGGTATCATCTGATACTTGGCGACTCTGAAAAGCAATCACTCAATATTAAAAAGGGCAACCTTATTGGTGCCTCCGATGCAAATTGGCAACAATTATTGGCGACTCCGCCGGGACTCGATATAGAAGTGATTTTGTCACTCCGAGAGAACTCACAAAACGTTGAATTAGAAACTGAATTGGAAAAGTAAAAGAAACCACAAGTGTAAGACCCATATTGATCAAACCTCCACGATTCGGAAGTGTGTACTAATTTGCATGTGTACTAACAGGGATATAAGGTAAACTCTTTCGACTGTGTTGCGTAAAACTATGGGGAGTTTTGTGAACCGGAAAATAGCTTAGGCCATACCCGCTGTTTGCATCGCCGCCCTATACCTCCCTGTCCCAAATTTGCGGTAGAGAAACAGAGATTACGGTAAGAAAAGAGATACATATAGAAATGGCAGCAAAGGCAATGGAACGCCTTATGAACCCACAGGTACCCAAGGACGCAGCGACCAGTAGAACAGAGCAGTGTCCCATATGGGAAGAGGAACTAAGGAAATTCTTAAAGGGGGAAGGATGGCCCCTTTGTTCTGAGTTTTGTTCGAATGAAGAGTCAGGTCCTGGTAGTATAGGACAAACTTGGTGGGACAACCTTGAAGTGTTGGTTCGTGTAGACTTGAGAGATGAACATATACTACCAACACTGAGGAAGGTTCAACTTAATTTTATTAACTAACTATTAACTAACTGACACACAAGAACTGCGGGTTTAAATGATGCTAATTTAAACTAGAGGCCTAAGCCTTGTCCAAACCAGTTGACTCTCTCAGCACGTGGTGTGAGTCTGTGCTAGACTTGATGAGTTTTTGTTCCGCTGAGAGGCAGCAACCAGAATGAGCGGGAACCGTGGTGCCCTCTGACTTTATAGTGTGTGTATTCTAACTGGTGATTGGCTGTGCTGTATGTGCATGTTGATTGGTCCCTGTGTGTGTCCATGAGTATGTGTCTGCACCATGATATACTGGTGTATATTATGACATCCCCCCTTTTTAAAAAAAATGTTGACGTAGGTATGTGATAATAAATTGTGTGGGTGAGTGAAGAATGTACCTAACTAAGTGTGAGGTGCGAAGACATATGTACGAATCTATATACAGGAAACAAGACTATGTACAAAGGAAGGTGCCTGGTGCAGATGACTAACATGAACCGGAACAACAAACAATGCTATTTACAAACCACTGGAGTACGAATTCAACAAGGAATGGAAAAAAAACACATCTCAGAAAGTCCACTTATTTGCAGAGTTCATAAGTTCAGTCTCTGAGGTGGGCGACGAACTCTGGTTGACCGTCTCAAGGGTGGGTCAATAGCTGGCATGTCAGGAGCTGGGTGGGCTGCAGCACAGTCAGGGGTGGACAGAGTGACCGGAAGCTCTGCACAGTCCATGGCGGGGTCAGCAGCAGAGCTGGTCGGAGGATCCCATGATGACTCTGGAACAAGGCGAAGGGCACGCCGATTGCGGTGCCGAATGGATCCGTCCGGTAGCCGGACCAGGAAGGAGCGGGGGGCCACCTGCCTAAGAACAACAGCAGGCGCAGACCAACCACCATCCGGGAGGTGGATGCGAACCGTGTCGTGTGGCTGGATGTTGGGGAGATCAGCAGCCTGTGAGTCGTGGAAAGTATTCTGCTTCAGTTGAGACATGTGCATGTGGTGGAGCACGGGGACATGATCGAGGTTGGGGGTGAGAATCGATGGCACCGTCGTCCTGAGGGTGCGGTTCATCAATAACTGTGCAGGCGACAGCCCGGTGGAGAGCGGGTCGGAGCGATAGGCTAACAGAGCAAAATTGAAGTCAGAGTCGGCAACAGCGGCCTTGCAGAGTAGCCTCTTAACTATATGGACCTCCTTTTCCGCCTTGCCATTGGACTGAGGGTACAGGGGACTGGACGTGATGTGTGTGAAGTTGTCGTGTCGGGCGAAGCCGGCCCATTCCTGACTTGTGAAACAGGAGCCATTGTCCGACATTACCGTAAGCGGAATGCCATGGCGGGCGAACGTCTCCTTGCATGCCCGAATAACAGTCGAGGATGTGAGATCATGCAATCTGATGACCTCTGGGTAATTGGAGAAGTAGTCAATGATGATGACGTAGTCCCTGCCCAATGCGTGGAACAGGTCCATGCCCACTTTGGTCCAGGGCGATGTGACTAGCTCATGGGGCATGTGGAACAGTTGAGCACCACATTGGCGATGTCATCGTTAATGCCTGGTCAGTAGACAGCTTCTCTGGCCCTGCGGCGACATTTTTCTACTCCTAGATGGCCTTCTTGCAGTTGCTCCAGGACCAGTTGGCGCATGCTTTGTGGTATGACGATGCGATCCAACTTCAGGAGCATCCCGTCGACAACAGCCAGGTCGTCAAGGATATTGTAAAATTGTGGGCATTGGCCCTTGAGCCACCCGGCTGACATTAAACGCATCACACGCAGCAGAAGTGGGTCAGCCGCTGTTTCGTAGCGAATTTGCATTAGACGTACATCCGAAGCGGGCAAGTGGGAGGCTGCAAGTTGAACTTGAGCATTGATTTGGCAGACGAACTCTTCGTGATCACACGGAGTGGTGATCGACCTGGAGGGGGCAACGACAAGGTCCTTGCCGGGTTATAAACCAGTTGGAAGTCATACCTATGCAACTTGAGTAGGATACGCTGGAGGCACGGCGTCATGTCATTCAAGTCCTTTTTTATAATATTCACAAGCGGACGGTGGTCGGTTTCAACTGTGAACTGCGGAAGTCCATATACGTAGTCGTGGAACTTCACGACTCCAGTGAGAAGGCCGAGACACTCTTTTTCAATTTGCATGTAGCGCTGTTCTGTTGGGGTCATTGCCCGTGATGCATACGCAATGGGGGCCCATGACGAGGCCTTGTCTCGTTGCAAGAACACGGCTCCAATCCCAGACTGACTGGCACCAGTAGAGATTTTGGTCTCTTTGGTCGGGTCGAAAAAGGCCATGGAAAGCTTGGCCTTCAGTTCCCTCCATTCGAGCTCGTGGGCGGGGAGCCATTGGAAATCTATAGTTTTGCGAACCAGTTCTCTGAGGGCTGTGGTGTGTGAGGCGAGATTCGGGATGAACTTCCCGAGGAAATTCACCATGCCCAGGAACCGGAAGACCACTTTCTTGTCCTCGTGCGTTTTCATGGACGTGATTGCTGCAATCTTGTCCTCGTCCGGATGCACCCCCAGGTGAGAGATGTGATCCCCAGGAACTTAATGTTCGACTGGCCGCAGGAGCACTTGGCCCTGTTGAGGTGGAGGCCGTGGTCATGGATGCGCCTGAAAACGCGCTTGAGGCAGGCGATGTGCTCCTGCGGGGTGGTTGACCAGATAATAATGTCGTTGACATATACCCGGACGCCGTCGATTCCCTCCATCATCTGCTCCATTATTTGATGGAAAACTTCGGACGCGGAGATGATGCCGAATGGCATTCGGTTGTAGCAGTATCTGACAACGGGTGTGTTGAATGTACACAGCTTTCTGCTTGACTCATCTAGTTGGATTTGCCAGAAACCCTTTGAGGCGTCAAGTTTTGAGAAGAGTTTGGCGTGGGCCATTTCAGACCCGAGTTCCTCACGTTTCGGAATCGGGTAGTGCTCCCGCATGTTGTTCTGATTCAGATCTTTAGGATCTATACAGATCGGCAGCTCGCCGGACGGTTTCTTAACGCAGACCATGGAGCTTACCCAGTATGTCAGTTCCGTGACTCTGGAAATAACCCCTTGGTCCTGTAGGTCTTGGAGCTGTTGCTTGAGGCGATCCTTAAGGGGCGCTGGGACTCTGCGAGGTGCGTGAACCACCAGTGTGGCGTTGGGCTTGAGTAAAATTTTGTACGTATATGGGAGTGTGCCCATGCCCTCGAAGATATCATGGTATTGCTGGATGATGGAGTCGAGTTGCGCCCTGAAGTCTGTGTCAGAAGATGCAGACACATTGCTTGGAGAGAGAGAATGAACCCTCTGCACTAAATGGAGCAGCTTGCATGCCTGCGCACCAAGCAAGGAGGCTTTTGAGGTGGCTACGATCTCAAATGGGAGAACAGCTGTGTGAGCACGATGTCTCACCTCAAGGTGGCATGACCCACTGGAAGCGATGGTATTGCCATTGTAGTCAAGCAATTGACACGGAGATGGCAGGACAGCAGGTTGGACACAGAGTTTGCGAAGGTCAGACGCGCAATGAGATTGGCGGAAGCGCCAGTGTCTAGGCGGAACCTTACAGGGGACCGGTTGACCGTAAGGGTGACACACCACTCATCATCCTGGTCGATGCTGTGAATGTGGACGAGTTTGGTGCCACGCTTGGGAGACATCCCGTTCGTGGTAACAATGCCAACCTGGAACGGGGCCTGTGGGTCATCGCAGGCACAGTCGGAAGCGAGATCTGGAGTAGGTTCATTGATGGCAGGCTGAATAGCCCTTACATCTCTGTGGGGCTTGGTGGACCTCCTAAAAGCAGCAGGCAGGGAGGATCTGCACATAGTAGCATAGTGGCCGAGTTTTCAGGCAGCATCGGGTATTCGTGGAACATTGCCACTTTACGTGGGCGGAGCAGCACGCCAGAGCATCAGGACGTTCGTTGCGCCACCGCGCATGCACAGGGCGATCCAGCGAGGTGCGCGACTGCGCAAAGCGGTCCGTGACATCACCACGTTCGTTGCGTGTTAGTGCGAGAGTCTGCGAAAAGCGCGCGAAATGGCCGCCATCGTCCAGATCCAGAACCTGAAAAGATTTAATCGTTTGGACCCGTTCTGCTTTGTAGGGATCTTGCCGCGCCATTTCAGCGGCCTGGATGCAGGAGTAGCGCGTGGAGGCGTGTTCATGAAGCACACAGGTCTCAATAGCCGTGGACAGGGTGAGCTGCTTTACTTTTAGTAACTGTTGGTGCAGGGGCTCAGATTGGACACCAAAAACTATCTGGTCACGGAGCATGGAGTCAGAGGTGGACCCGTAGTTGCAGGACTGCGCAAGGACGCGGAGGTGGGTGATAAAGGACTGGAAAGGCTCGTCCTTACCCTGAATTCGCTGTTGAAACATGTATCTCTCGAAGCTCTCATTTACCTTGACCTCGCAGTGGCTGTCGAACTTTAAAATGACAGTTGTCCTCCCCCTCAGCGAAGGTGAGCGAGTTGAAGATGTGGAGAGCGTGGTCCCCGGCTGTGGAGAGGAAGAGAGCAATCTTCCATGCGTCCGAGGCAGCTTCCAGGTCCACGGCCTCGAGGTACAGTTGGAAGCGCTGTTTAAAAATTTTCCAGTCCGAGCCCAGATTCCCGGCAATGCGAAGAGGCGGCGGCGGGCGAACGGAATCCATTCTGCAGGATGGCATGAGACTGGTGGAAGGCAGATCACTGATAGGTAAGTCTCGGAAGTGCCAGCATCCCTCAACTTCTGGTACCATGAAGTGTTGGCTAGTGTAGACTTGAGAGATGAACATATACTACCAACACTGAGGAAGGTTCAACTCAATTTTATTAACTAACTATTAACTAACTGACACACAAGAACTGCAGGTTTAAATGATGTTAATTTAAACTAGAGACCTAAGCCTTGTTCGAACCAGTTGACTCTTTCAGCACATGATGTGAGTCTGTGCTAACTTGATGAGTTCTTGTTCCACGGAGAGGCAGCACCCAGAATGAGCGGGAATGGTGGTGCCCTCTGCCTTTATAGTGTGTGTATTCTAACTGGTGATTGGCTGCGGTGTTTGTGCATGTTGATTGGTCCCTGTGTGTGTCCATCAATATGTGTCTGCACCATGATATACTGGTGTATATTATGACAAACCTAACCGAGATACACAAGAAGAGTTTAGGCAAAGTTCGTAAGCCAATGGCAATTGTGTCCTGTCTGGCACAATTGCGAGGCACAGACGAGGGGGTCGTGGACAGTCCGCAGACAGCTTGTAGAGAAAGAGAAGAGTGAGGATGATGAGACCATCAATTCACTGGACACGTGCTTTGAGATATGAACAGTGGTTTTAATCTTCTTACTACAGAGCCAGCCTGTTACATGTTGAACTCTCGATGAACTGGTCGACTGGCTCTGGGCATCGATATTTATACAGCAGTCCAGGGGGAGGAGCCATGGGCGGAGCCAAGGGTGGAGCCCTGTACAAACTCCTAAGCATTCCCAGAGCTACTCTCCCTAGTGGTCGGGTAACACACTCTGGGACTAGTCAGGTAGGAACAGTAATCACAGGCACAGGGACACCCTGTAGAGTTCCTTTGGGACACAAGAGGGTCCCGCACTACTTTAAACTCCTCCACAATGTTTCAGCGAGATAAATGGCCCACTACACACACTATCACTCTTAGCAGATTTACAGGACATATCCAGCAGGGATATATTACGGCCCCCGTAGATATCTAAATTGGAAATGTTAATGCCAAGAACCCTGTTGTTTTAGTAGATTTGCCCCGAACAGCAGAACACATTTTAGGGATCGACTTCATGAGTTCACACAACCTTTTCTTTGACCCCGTGAATAAGTGTGTTTGGAAAATGGCTCGAACATCGAGAGCCCCTGCCACGCTCACAATGGGAGACTATGAACACATAACCTGCTCAGTAGGCGACTATTGATTTGATCTGCAAGCCATTACCACAGATAGGACAATAGGAGAGGTCCTAAGGAAACACAAAGCATCCTTCGCCCAGCACAAGCACGATTGTGGAAACATTCCGGGAACAGTCGCCATTACAGGTCCCACCCAAGCCCCAGAAACAATACGGCTTCCCACAGCAAGCCGAGGGAGAAATTGCAAAAGCAATTCAAAGTTTACTAGACCAAGGTGTAATTCGGCCTCTAGCCTCAACAAACAATGCCCCATTTGGCCCGTAAGGAAACCAGATGATTCATGGAGACTGATCATCAATAACAGAGAACTCAATAATGTAACTCCATTTTCAGCCCTCACCGTTGCCACGAGTCCTGAGACAATGCTGAAGCAGGGACTACAGTTAAGGTATTTTATGGTACTGGACATTAGCAATAGCTTCTGGTCCATTCCGTTAACAAAAAATTGACAATATATATTCACCTTCACGTTCCAAGGACAGCAATATATGTGGTCATGCCTTCCGCAATGTTTCCACAACTCCCCCTCCATTTTCCACTGACAATTGGCAAATGGATTATCCAAATTTCCCCGACCCAAATGCCTCATTCAGTATGTGAACGTCTTGCTCATTCAAACTGATACCAAGGAAGAGCACATTTTGCTTTTTTCAGAACAATTAGGTCTCCTACACTCAATTGGATGTAAAGTCAACCCGAAAAAGGCCCAAATCCTAAAGGAAAAGGTATTTTATTTAGGCACAGTCATCACGCACTGAAAAGAGAGACAGAGCAAAAACGGATTGATTCGATTGTTAAATTGCCCTTGCCCCATAATGTTACTGCACTCCTGTCATTTTTAGGACTGGTTGGTTACAGTAGGAGCATATAGACGGTTTCGCAACCAAGGCAGCCCCACTTTCCGAACTCCTAAAAAATAGCCCCCCTTGGGAATGGCATCCACAGCATACGGATGCCATTGATGCATCAAAACGCACCCTAGGTACAGCCCCCGCTTTGCAGGTACCAGACTCACACTCCCCATACGCCATAGAAGTAGCAACCACCAATCCAACCCTATCGGCCGTACTACTCCAAGAAAGGCATGATCGTTTAGGATCCGTAGCCTATGTCTCACGAGTTTTGGACCCAGTGGAGCAAGTATTTTCAGGTATTTTCTGCGAAAGGCACTTGCTTACAGTTTTTTGGGCTGTTCAGTACTTTGCATACATCACAGGCCTCAACTCCGTAACAATTTTAACCGAGCACACCCCAACGCAACTCCCGTTAGATGGCAGGTTAAAGGACGGTTCAGTTAGCCAGATTAGAGCAGCGCGCTGGGCCCTACTCTTACAAGGAAGGGATATTACAGTAAAAAGGATAAAGACACACTCATTTTTAGCAGATAATTTGCAGTATGAAGAATGAAATCATCGCAGCCAGACACAACACAGGACCCTTTATTCCTAAATCACTACCCACAAAAGCAGGCATCAGACCCCAGAGAACCCAGCCCATGGATAAATCTTAAAAAATTTATGTAGATGGCTCCTCCACCGTTGATAATGAAAAAAGGATTACAGGATGTGGTATATATGTGGGAGACGCGCATTAGAGGAGATATCGCTAAAATTACCAGGGCATTTAGGATCGCAGGCAGCAGGGTTAGCAGCCGTCGCATATGTAGTGCAGCACCCAGATTCTTTCCCAACCCCCGCAGGCATATATTCGGACAGTTTATATGTCTGTAACAGTTTGACGGAATTTCTGCCCCTGTGGGAATCTAGAGGATTTATATCCGCCGACGGTAAACCCCTACCCTCAGCGCCATTACTGAAGCACATTATTGAAACAGCTAAAGACTGCAAATATGGCATAATAAAAGTCAGAAGCCATCATCGTTCCTCCCCACTCGGTAACATAAAAGCAGACACCTTAGCAAAGGCAGGATCATGACACAATCACTTTTGGCAACCCCCCCGAGAATCCCAGTATAAGCAGTCCAGGTCTCACAGACGAATATCCAAGATTTAGCACAGCCCCAAAAGGCAGACGACACTCTTCAGCAAATTTTAAAAGGTAACTTCCCAGCCCCCTACGACAAATTCAAGGACACACTGACGGTCCAGGACGGAATTGTAATAAAGAATGGAATTTATATGGTCTCCACCAAGGACAGGAACCAGGGCAAGCTAATGGGGCTAAAGGTAGACTAGTCTCCTGGCCCTGATGGAATGCATCCCAGAATGCTAAAAGAGATGGCTAGGGAAATTGCAAATGCACTCGTGATAATTTACCAAAATTCACTCGACTCTGGGGTGGTTCTGGCGGATTGGAAATTTAGCAAACGTGACACCACTGTTTAAAAAAGGAGGTAGGCAGAAAGCGGGTAATTATAGGCCAGTGAGCTTAACTTCGGTAGTAGGGAAGATGCTGGAATCTATCATCAAGGAAGAAATAGTGAGGCATCTGGATGGAAATTGTGCCTCTGGGCAGACGCAGCATGGGTTCATAAAGGGCAGGTCGTGCCTAACTAATTTGGTGGAATTCTTTGAGGACATTACCAGTGCGGTAGATAACGGGGAGCCAATGGAGTCGTAAATCTGGATTTCCAGAAAGCCTTTGACATGGTACCACACAAAAGGTTGCTGCATAAGATAAAGATGCATGGCATTAAGGGTAAAGTAGTAGCATGGATAGAGGATTGGTTAATTAATAGAAAGCAAAGAGTGGGGATTAATGGGTCTTTCTCTGGTTGGCAATTAGTAGCTAGTGGTATCCCTCAGGGATCAGTGTTGGGCCCACAATTGTTCACAATTTACATAGATGATTTGGAGTTGGGGACCAAGGGCAATGTGTCCATGTTTGCAGACAACACTAATATGAATGGTAAAGCAAAAAGTGCAGAGGATACTGGAAGTCTGCAGAGGGATTTGGATAGGTTAAGTGAATGGGCTAGGGTCTGGCAGATGGAATACAATGTTGACAAATGTGAGGTTATCCATTTTGGAAGGAATAACAGCAAAAGGGATTATTATTTAAATGGCAAAATATTAAAACATGCTGCTGTGCAGAGAGACCTGGGTGTGCTCGTGCATGATTCTCAAAGTTGGTTTACAGGTGCAACAGGTGATTAAGAAGGCAAATGGAATTTTGTCCTTCATTGCTAGAGGGATTGAGTTTAAGACTTGGGAGGTTATGCTGCAACTGTATAAGACGTTAGTGAAATGAAAATGAAAATCGCTTATTGTCACGAGTAGGCTTCAATTAAGTTACTGTGAAAAGCCCCTAGTCGCCACAATCCGGTGCCTGTCTGCCAATACCTGGAGTATTGTGTTCAGTTTTGGTCTCCTTACCTGAGAAAGGGCGCACTGGCGCTGGAGGGTGCGCAGAGGAGATTCACTAGGTTAATCCCAGAGTGGAGGGGGTTGGATTATGAGGAGAGGTTGAGTAGACTGGAACTGTACTCATTGGAATTTAGAAGGGTGCAGGGGGTATCTTAGAGAAACATATAAAATTATGAAGGGAATAGATAGGATAGATACGGGAGGGTTGTTTCCACTGGTGGGTGAAAGCAGAACTAGGGGGCACAGCCTCAAAATAAGGGGAAGTAGATTTAGGACTGAGTTTAGGAGGAACTTCTTCACCCAAAGGGTTGTGAATCTATGGAATTCCTTGCCCAGTGAAGCAGTTGAGGCTCCATCACTAAATGTTTTTAAGATAAAGATAGATAGTTTTTTGAAGAATAAAGGGCTTAAGGGTTATGGTGTTCGGGCCAGAAAGTGGAGCTGAGTCCACAAAAGATCAGCCACGATCTAATTGAATGGCGGAGCATGCTCGAGGGGCCAGATGGCCTACTCCTGCTCCTAATTCTTATTTGTCAATTTCATGATGGACACGGATATCAGGGGATAGAAACCACCATTGCCCTCTTACCTTTGTGCTGGTGGCCTGATTCAAAAGCAGACATCACACATTATATTGAAAATTGTTTAATTTGCGCTCAAAATAATCCAGACAGATATTCCAGGAAAGGTGAGTTAAGACACACCCGCTCTGTTAATGGCCCATGGGCGAATTTACAGCTGGATTATATTGGTCCCATAAACACTGATACCCCCACATGGTGCGATAACATCGTTAAATGGTATTCCCTCTCATACACGGTAGAAGCCATATTAGTTATTGCAATACTCTGAAGTGTCGTTCAGACACTTAGACTTCGAAAATGGTAATGGAGAGCCTCCCGCTCCCCGATACATACACTCCGAGCCCCCTTTGTTGGACTTCAACAGACCCCACACTCTTTTTGAACCCATTTCTGATAAATAAAGTTTGAGTTTCGGTAAATGTGACAGGTTAAGTAGGAACGTGATGCTGCTATTGTTTAAAATTTTTGTACTGTAATATAAGTTCTTTTTGGTTATCAGCTAGTAGCATAAGTGTAGTTTAGGTAAGGACAGTTAGAGGTTCCCCTTTGTGTAAATAAGTTGAATGTGTAATGATTAAATGTTTTATAGTGCCCTTTTCGAATTTGTGAATGTGTGATGCATTAAATCTTAGGTAAATGCTCCAATACATAGGAAAGAGTAGTATAGAACCTGTCCTTGACCAAGGCTACCCTGCACCCCAAAGAACAGATGAAGGATCAGTATTGTGATCCACCACACTTCGCGTTTAGGATCAAGAGGATGGACTGTAGCCATCTGGGATGGCCACTTACAAAGTAAACATGGATACTCACAAAGACTCAAGGGAAATATGGCCAATACAGGTTTCAGGCAAACTAAGAGCCTAAATGTATATTTGCTAACAGAGAACCAGACAGTATTGAAACCCTTAGCCGATTTGCATTCTAATGGCCCATTTCCCCAGGACAAAGGACTGGTACTCAGGTATCAGATACAATTCCAGACACATCGGCGCCACTCCCTTCACCCAGGAAGCCCAAACAGCCAAGGTCAATGACCGCTCAGGACACGCCCAGCCATCAAGGCACCCGCCCCTTTATTGGCTCAAATCGAAGGCTGTAATCAAAGCCTGCTGAATTATTGGGTCCAAAGCTAAGGACGGCCCAAAAGAGCGTGAATCCCCAAAGGATAAAGAGAGGCACTGCCATGTATTTGATCACTTTTGGCCCTGGCACACTGGCACTCTTCGGCCCGGCCTATACCTGAAGCCAACTGCAGCACCACAGCCAGAAGCAAGTTCAAGATCAACGATCGCTACCAGATGGATGAACCCAGTAGAACCGAAGTTACTTCTCCAGACTCAGCCAATCCAGATCCAAACAAAGGCCTTTTTGCTCTGCCGAAGCCGGGTGCCTGAAGTTAAGTACAGGTTGTTGTAGTGTTAGGTATAATTTAGCTTGTAGTGTTTTTATGTTGCATGTGAGTTAATCTTGTGTGTAAATAAACTATTATTGAACTTGAACTAACTGACTGGTTGTTGGGTCTTTGATCAATATCCGGTTGATACCTGGCGACTCTGAAAATCAATCTTACTCAATATTAAAAAAGGCAACCTTAATGGCGCCTCCGGTGCAAATTGGCAACAGAGTTAAAACACTTTAAAACAGGGGGTTAAGAACAAATCTGTCTTTGGTCAATTGAAAGGTGGAAAAATGAAGACCACCCTCCCACCTCTCCCATGTTCATATGAATAGGAGTTGCTGAAAAATATCACTGGTAACTTATAATTAAAAAATTTTTTTTACACCATTACTGTATTGTTAGCACTTTCCTGCTGAGTTGCAAACTGGTAAAAACTGTTGCTTCTGAGACTCGTGTTGCCAATTTAATATGGTTACAATATGTTGAATTCTCTCTGATAGATATAGGGTGAAATTCTCTGGCCTCCATGTGGCATGTTGTTCGGTATCCCGCCATGGCGGGCGGCAGGATCTTCCGGTCCTGCCGCTCTCAATGGGATTTCACACTGAATCAACCCCACCACATCAGGAAACCTGACCCCCACCTCCTATGGAGGACTGGAAGAGTAAATTCAAATTGTTCATGTCAAGCTCTCTTCAAGTTGATCATTCATTCTTTTCTTAACCTGGTCTGGCTGAAAGCATTTCTGTTCTCAATTGTGGTATGATCCAGTTAGGGACCATTGACAAATAAAGAGAAACCTGAACATCTTATTTTAATATAGAACTATGCCACAATTTTTTTTTTACAAAACAAATTTCATTGTAAATAATAGATCTAAACAAGACAATCACTATTAGCAACAATATGATTTATAATTATGTATATTAAGCACTCAGCTTTTCTTCTTATCCTCTCCAAGAATCTTCTTCAAGACAATCATCCTTAAAACGAATTTACTTCTGGAGGAAGCATCCATATGTATGCCGCAGTCCTCAGGAAACCATCTTTAATTATCAATAAATCCAGTTATTTACAGGTTTTTTTAAAAGAGGCTGTCTCTTTGTTCTCAACAGCCTCCAGATGCCTAGAACAAAGAGACAGCCTCTTAAGATGAAACTGTGGTTAGAACAAAAGCTGCTCCTCTGAGGAGGATGGATCATTGCAGAACTATAAAAGTAAACAATCTCAATCCTCCCTTTGAAACTGCCTGGACCTGTCAATCGGAAAGTCTATAAAAGGCAATAGTTCATGAAATTGAATATAAACAATGCAGTTCAAAGCGTTTAAGCTTCCGGGCATACAAACAGACTAGAAAAAGTTAGAGCAATGAAATTGACTGTGAAAAAACCATTTCAAAGGTTTCCACCACATTAAACCTTTACCTTCATCTCTAAGATCATTGCACTTGGCATAATGACAGGCTGTTTAAAATATTTAGGGGTACAGATGGAAACACTTTCGCTTTATTATCTTGAACTATATTTTTGAGATATTGACAGACAAAGTTCAAAGGCTGCAGATGGAAAGAGCAATCAAATGACTCCCTTCCCAGGCAAGTCCTCTGACCTGAGCCCTTCCAGTCCATCACAAGCCCCCTTAGACCCCCACCTCCCATGATGGACTCCTCTCGACACACTCGAGGCATTTGTTGCCAGGGTACTCACACTCTTGTTACCCCTTGGATTTCAATCCATCAAGTCCCCATTTCTCAGGACTTTAGGTGAGCTTCAGGGTCCCCCACACACATGGGCATTACCACGCCGGTGAGACTCTTGGCTGGGGGAGGGGCGCTGGAGCATCCCAGGAAGCAGATGAACTGGGCAAAAGCAAATTACTGCGGATGCTGGAATCTGAAATGAAAGGGAAAATGCTGTAAAATCTCAGCAAGTCTGGCAGCATCTGTAGGGAGAGAAAAGAGCTAACGTTTCGAGTCCGATGACTCTTTGTCAAAGCTAACAGACAGAGAGAGTGGGAAATATTTATACTGTGGAGTGAGAATGAAAGATGAGTCATAGCCACAGACACCCAGGGAAACTTGGTGCTAATGGTCACAGAAACCAAGGGGAAAGAGTGCTAATGGCAGTCCCCAGAGAGGACAAAAGATGTGAAAGGTCAAACAGCAGGGAAACTAACATCAGAGGATGAACAGTAGGTGTGGGGGGAGGGGAAGGGGGAAGCAAAGAGGAGAAAGGTGCAGGAAAGAAAGAAATGGTAAAAGACAGTTAAAATGAAATGAAAACAAATGGGTCGAGGTGGGGCTGATCATCTGAAGTTGTTGAATTCGATGTTCAGGCCGGAAGGTTGTAGCGTGCCTAACCGGAAGATGAGATGTTGTTCCTCCAGTTTGCGTTGCGCTTCACTGGAATATTGCAGCAGGCTAAGAACAGACATGTGGGCATGGGAGCAGGGTCTTTTAAACTGGGCACCCTGCCCGTAAATTAGATGCAAAACAGTGCCAATGACCCATTTGCATGTTGCTGGGTCTGGGAAGCTTGTTGGGGCTGACAGGGTAGGCTGGGAGACTTGCAACGGGTTTCACGACCGACGTGAAACCTGTTTTTGGCCCAATGTCCAATTCACCAGGCCATCAGGATTCCCTCTGCTGGTGGGCAGACCCAGAGAATCCCAGCCCATGTCTCCAATTTTTTAGCTAGGTAAGCCCACCTGCTCCTTAATGGTTCTACCTCTTCTGATTTTATTAAACAAACATGTGTCACCTTTTGAACTTCATTTTTTGTTAGATATTCTGGCAATGTCTAATGCCCAGCACTAAATATTACCTGTGAAATATTAAGATGAGCTAGGTTTTCATAACAATTGGATAACCTTAGTTGGACTGTACTGCCCATTGTGCT
The DNA here is from genome assembly GCF_902713615.1 of Scyliorhinus canicula. Lineage (NCBI taxonomy): Eukaryota > Metazoa > Chordata > Chondrichthyes > Carcharhiniformes > Scyliorhinidae > Scyliorhinus > Scyliorhinus canicula. The sequence continues at coordinate 16,563,574 of NC_052163.1, read as the reverse complement.
TCCAGATCGTGATGTCTCAGAAGATCTGGTTAGATTGGCGAGGCATAATCCCATTGGGAAGCTTGTGGGGGTGGGGGGGCCTCTTCTAGCATCTACCGGTCACGTTGCTCCCCCATTCGGCTGCGACGCGGTCAGTAGATTGTGTCCCTTAACTCTATTTCTCACTCCACAGATGCTGTCGTACAAACTAAGTACAGCATTTGTGTTTTTATTTGTTAATATTAGGTTTGATTGTGAAATGAGCAATTGAAACATTTATCTTTATTAACATTAAGATAATTTGGCTTTAGGTGTCTCCCTATGTTGATGTAATACTGCATACCGTTTGTTTAGTTTGGGCCAATTCTCGATGTTACAACACCCCTGCTAGAATCATAGTTATTTTACAAGAGATTTTCAATCTTTTCATTGATATGGTACGTATACATTTTTGATGGCCTAGTAGTTTTCAAACTGCATGATTCAAACAGTTTTATAATATGTTACAATTATAATCTTGAAATTAGCTACTTAAGAAACAATTGATTCCGTTTTTTTTATTTACACATTATTTTGGAACCTGTTTAATCGCTCCATTAGCAATCAGCCCTTAAAATACACTGGTTTCCTTGCTGTATCGTTTTGTCTTTTTCAGCTTCCTGGGTCACTCCCCAAGTTTGAAAAGAATCTTAAAGCAAGTCATTCACCAGTGTCTTGGGACCCATGGCTGGTTAGCAAGGAAATTTGCACCTTGAGCTGATTTCTACCTTGCAGATACCCAATGCATCTGACATTCCTACTTTGATGGTCATCCCACCACCAAACATTAAGCCATATGTTCCAAAACAGTCACTGACCTCATCTGCTCCAATGATCTTCCCTCGGTGGCTTCCTAATTCACAGGGCGAAATCTACCAGCCGTGTCACACTTGACCGGGAGCATGGCCCGGCTGGTTGATGCCGGGTGAGACCTCCGCAGACTTCCTGGTCACCGCTACATCTTGCGGGATCTAACCAAGCCCGTGATGCCTAGCAACCAGGATTCGGCCCACATAGTCGGGACCAAGCTGCGTGCGCAAGTGCACTCACCCGGGATCTAACGGCCTATCCAGGTAGTTCCCAGCTAGGTGCTGTTCAGTATTGGTTCACACAAACGTGGGCCAGGCAGAATGGCACCTGGAAAGTCTCCCGGGCGATCAGAGGCACCTGGGGGACCAGCTGTAGTGCAGGGTGGCCCCTGGCCTTTCATTTAAAACATGGGTACCTTGACATTGCCTGGCTGGTACCTTGGCACTACCAAAGTGCCCAGGTGGCACCACAAAGGACTCTTACATCAGACTCCTATTTATTGACTACAGCTCCGCCTTAAACACCATAATCCCAGCCAAGCTCATATCAAAGCTCCAAAACCTAGGACTTGGCTCTCCACTCTGCAACTGGATCCTCGATTTTCTGACCAACAGACCACAATCAGTAAGAATGAACACCAACACCGCCTCCACAATAGTCCTCAATACCGGGGCCCCGTAAGGCTGCGTACTTAGTCCCCTACTCTATTCCCTGTACACACACGACTGCATGGCAAAACTTGGTTCCAACACCATCTACAGGTTTGCTGCCGATACGACTATAGTGGGCCGGATCTCGAATAACGACGAGTCAGAATACAGGAGAGAGATAGAGAACCTAGTGGAGTGGTGTAACGACAACAATCTCCCTCAATGCCGGCAAAACTAAAGAGCTGGTCATTGACTTCAGGAAGCAAAGTACTCTACACACCCCTGTCAGCATCAACGGGCCAAGGTGGAGATCATAGATCATAGAATTTACAGTGCAGAAGGAGGCCATTCGGTCCATCGAGTCTGCACCGGCTCTTGGAAAGAGCACCCTACCCAAGGTCAGCACCTCCACCTTATCCCCATGACCCAGTAACCCCACCCAACACTAAGGGTAATTTTGGACACTAAGGGCAATTTATCATGGACAATCTACCTAACCTGCACATCTTTGGACTGTGGGAGGAAACCGGAGCACCCGGAGGAAACCCACGCACACACGGGAGGATGTGCAGTCTCCACGCAGACAGTGACCCATGCCGGAATCGAACCTGGGACCCTGGAGCTGTGAAGCAATTGTGCTATCCACAAGGCTACCGTGCTTGGTTCCGTGCTACCGTACCGAGATGGTTAGCAGTTTCAAATTCCTAGGGGTACCCATCTCCAAAAATCTGTCCTGGTCAACTCACGTCGATGCTATCACCAGGAAAGCACAACAGCGCCTATACTTCCTCAGGAAACGAAAGAAATTCAGCATGTCCACATTAACCCTTACCAACTTTTACAGATGCACCATAGAAAGCATCCTATCGGGCAGCATCACAGCCTGGTATGGCAACTGCTCAGCCCAGGACCGCAAGAAACTTCAGAGAGTCGTGAATACCGCCCAGTCCATCACACTAACCTGCCTCCCATCCATTGACTCCATCTACACCTCCCGCTGCCTGGGGAAAGCGGGCAACATAATCAAAGATCCCTCCCACCCGGCTTCTTCCAACTTCTTCCATCGGGCAGGAGATACAGAGGTCTGGGAAAACGCACGACAGACTCAAAACAGCTTCTTCCCCACCGTCACCAGACTCCTAAATGACCCTCTTATTGACTGACCTCATTAACACTGCACCCTGTATGCTTCATCTGATGCCAGTGCTTATGTAGTTACATTGTATATCTTGTGTTGCCCTATTATGTATTTTCTTTTATTCCCTTTTCTTCCCATGTACTTAATGATCTGTTGAGCTGCTTGCAGAAAAATACTTTTCACTGTACCTCGGTACACGTGACAATAAACAAATCCAGTCCAATCCAAAGCCAGCAGGTGCACTACCAAGGTGGCATTGCCAGGTTTCCCAGGTGCCAGGGGACCACTGCCAAGAGTCAAAGCCTGAAAGGGACCATGCCCATGAAAGGAGGGTGAAGGGTATGAAGGGACCTCTGGAAGGTTGGGAGGTGAAGGGTGGGGGTCCTGGAAGGGGGAGGTCCCAAAACGGCACGGGAAGATCTGAAAGGGGGGTGCTCAGCAATCCCATAGCGGGGAGTCCTCAATGGGGTTTGTGAGGTATTGCCCATATGCGTGTGTGTGTGTGTGTGTGTGTGTGGGGGGCTTACATTGACCATGTGTGGGGACAATGCGGGCCCCACAAGCTCACTTAGAGACCGGGGCACCCCTTCAAATGGCGGCCCGATTTTCTGAGGAGCCGGTCTGGCTAGTGGGTTCAGCTCCCCAGTGATGAAAATAAATCTCAGGGCGTAATCTACAGGCTTTGTCACACAGAATGCGGCACTGTGGGTGAAGCCTTCCCCTTGGCTTCCCGGCAGCCAGTATGCAACGCGAGATCTGTCCAGACTTTGTGAGGCTTAAGTCAGTTTTAAACCAACTTCAGCAAGCTCACCAAGGATCTACCAGCCTCGCGGGATCTACCGGCCTCCCCAGGGAGCCCCAGCTGGGCACTGTTCAGTACTGGTCCACACGAACGTGGATCAGGTGGAGCGACAACCAGTGGGGGTCCTCCATGCCATCAGAAGACTCTGGGTGGTCAGGAACAGTGCGAGACGGCCTCCTGGACCTCCTCCTGGAATGTGGGTACCTTGGCATTGCCAGGCTGGCACCTTGGCACCCTGGTAATGCCAAGGGTCAGGAACTGAGGGGGCCGTGCCCATGAAAGTAGGAGGCGGGCTGGGAAGGGATGCTGGAGGTTAAGGGCGTTGGAGACAGGTGAGTAGGGGCCTCTGGAAGATTGGGGACTTGAAGGATGGGGAACCCGAAAGGTGGGTACCTGAAGAGAGGGTGGGCCCTGAAGGATCCCATAGCGGGGTGTCCTCACTTGGGGGTGTGTGGGATAATGCCCATGTGTGTGGGGGACCCTGAAGCTCACTTAAAGATTGGGCACCCTTTCAAAGAGCCGCCCCGATCTCTGAGGAACTGGCCTGGCCAACGAGTTCAGCTCCTCAGTGATGAAAATAATTATAAGAGTGCGATCTAACGGCTGTGTTGTGGCAGGCGTGATTCCGAGCGAGACGGTTAGATAGTGGGAGAGTACGTAATCTGGAACTGCACTAGGCGCCAATCGGTTACCAATCTAACCAGCCCTTTCCTGTTGGCGAGATCTAGGTCCCGCTTCAGTGGAGTGAGAAATACCCCGGATACAGCGACTAATGTCCGATCACCTATGGGCTGGGTCTGGGGAAATTACCGTGGCCAGAAGGTGGGTGAGTGCACCGGGGAGGGGGCTAGCGCCCGGTCCAGGTAACGTGTAGGTATCTTGGGTACAGGGTGTGGGGTCAAGTGAGCAAGATCCCCACTGCGGTCGGTGGGGTGTAGCAGAGCATGCTGGGCTTGGGAGAGCAATGGGGGAATGGAGGGTCCCAGGGTAGAAGACACCACTGGTTGTTAGTCTCACACCCTTTTCCAAATCCTTACAGAAATTACACGGGTTGGACGATATCTCGGACCCTCAGAAGGTGCCTTAGAAGTAGGCCAGACGCCGGAGAGGCAGCGGCAGCACCGTCAACAGAGACTTTAGGCGGCAGCTCATGTACAGGGCCCAGCCCCACACCCTGAGGACTTGGCTACCCATCAATCCAGGGAGGGACCCAGAGTGGGAGGCCCATGGCGGCCCAAGGTGTACAGGCATCGCTGGTCATTCGAACAGATGATGGACAGCATGTGCCATTGGAGGCTCCACCTCAACAAGAAGACGGTGCGGTACCTGTGCCATGTTCTTGCGGACTTGTCACCATGTGTAGGAGGAGGTTACCCACTCCCGGTGGCCGTCAAGGTCACCACAGTCATGAGCTTCTACGCATCAGGTTAATCCCAGGGCTCGAGCGGGGACTTGTGTGGCATCTCAAAAGATGCAACTCACAAGTGCATCCGTGAAGTTACGGATGCCCTGTTTGCCCGGGCAGGGAACTATATAAACTTTTACATGGACCAAGCCCAACAAGCCAAATTGCAGCAGGATTCTCCACCATCTCCGGGATGCCCTAGGTGCAGGGGACAGTAGCAGGCATGCATGTCACCTTATGCTCACCGGGCCTCAGGGAGTGCCTTACATAACAGAAGTGTTCCACTCCCTGAACATCTGGCTCGTGTGCAACCACCACATGAAGATCATGCACGTGTATGCACACTTCCCAGGGAGTGTGCACAACAGCTACATCCTGCGGCAGTCAGACATCCCCGGCCTCTTTGAGGACCACCCCAAGATGGCACATTGGCTCATGGGGGAATAAGGGGTACCCACTGAGAATCGGGTTAATGACGGCAGTACGGGGGGCGATGACCGATGCGGAGACTCGGTACAATGCGGTCTATGTGACCACCCAGGCTGTCATTGAACAATGCAGTGGTTGCCTCAAATCGGGCCTTGACCCCTCTGGTGGTGCACTGCAGTAAACTCCCCAGAGGGTCGCCCGCTTTGTGGTGATCTGCTGTGTCCTCCATAACCTGGCACAGCAGTGGGCCGATGTACTGGAGGTGGAGGGGGAGGAATGTGTGGGAACATCCGAGGATGAGGAGGCGCCGGACCAGGAGGGGCTGAAGGAGGAGCCCAGGGAAGGCTCGCAGGACCAACTGGAGGATGGACGACAGACGGGAATGCCGAGTGTCCAGCAAGCCCGGAGGGCCAGGGAGGCCCTCACACTCGCCCGCTTCATATAGGACGTGACCTTGTCCGTCAATCCCCAACCCCATCCCTTTGCACCCCTCTTCACCATCCTCCTCCCCCCTCCCCCCTCCATTTCCACTCTCCCAGGGGCCATGTAACATAATTCAAGGTGATGGGACTGTGTCTGCATTGTCAACGGGTCATATTCGAGGGCAGGTGGGTGATGAAAACCCGCAGAGAACTGAGCGCTGGAGCTCCTAGTTCAATACTATGACCTGACCCATGTCTGTCTGCTGAGTGCTTACTCACAACCATCAACTACACGTGGTGTGCCATGGAATGGGAGGGGGGGGGGGGGAAGGAGCCCAGGACGTCCATGACCAGGGAGATGGGATTGGTGCTCGGCCCACAATGCTGGTCAAAGTGCCAGAGATGTCATACTCATCAAGGCCAACAGACTTTAATAGTGAACAGAAGTGTTGTAAACTGCCACACTCTCCTGATGGTGTCACCCCACTCACCCCACCCCTCCCAGAACCCCGCACCTTTCCCCCTGCACCCCCTTACTCTCTGCCCCACCCCCCAGGGCCCTTTCAGTGATCCTCAGCATGCTTAGGCTTCAATGCTCTACCACTACGTCTAGGTGTGCCCACAGGTTGCACATCAGCCTGCTGTCTGTCACATCTTGTGGCCTTCGATGCAGAAGGTATGTATTCTGTGGGTTCAGGGGCCGGAGGGCCCTGGTGCACTTGCCAGGTGGCACGTGCCCTGCCGTGCTACAGTGTACCGGGTGCAGATTGCAAGACACGCCATTCTCAGTGGGGTGAACTTGGAGTGGCTTGCTACATAAGAACATAAGAACTAGGAGCAGGAGTAGGCCATCTGGCCCCTTGAGCCTGCTCCGCCATTCAATGAGATCATGGCTGATCTTTTGTGGACTCAGCTCCACTTTCCAGCCTGAACACCATAACCCTTAATCCCTTTATTCTTCAAAAAACTATGTATCTTTATCATAAAAACATTTAATGAAGGAGCCTCAACTGCTTCACTGGGCAAGGAATTCCATAGATTCACAACCCTTTGGGTGAAGAAGTTCCTCCTAAACTCAGGCCTAAACCTACTTCCCCTTATTTCACCCGTCAGTGGAAACAACGTGCCTGCATTTATCCTATCTATTTCCTGTGCTGCGACTATTTTGGTGGCATCATCAGAACTCTTCCAAGATGTTCTCTTGGGAGGCGATGTGGGGCCACCCTGGATGGGCCGCCGTCGGCTGCAGGTCCTTTGGGAGAATGGGCATGTGGTCAGTGGGAGAGGTGAGTTCCCAAAAAGAAAATGCTCGAAAATCTCAGCAGATCTGGCAGCATCTGTAGGGAGAGAAAAGAGCTAACGTTTCGAGTCCACATGACCCTTTGTCAAAGCTAACAAAGAGTCATCTGGACTCGAAACATTAGGGAGGGATGGGTTAGTCTCTATGGTATTAACAACTCACGTTTGACAGGCCATCAGCGTGTGGGCTGGGGAATCCTTGCCCCTGCATCGTGCACCAACCGCCACGGTGGTCACTGCTTGGTCCTCGGCCACCCCCACAACCTCCAGGGCCGGTTCCTCATAGGGGATGAGGACTCTGATGTCCGGCATCCCGCTTCTGGGCCCTCAACTGCCAGTTGTGGGCCAATTCTTTTGCGGGGACATAGAGAGGGTATCATTAACCACATTCATTGTGAGGGGAAGGGGTTTGGGGGTAGTGGAAGGGGTTTTAGGGAGATGGGGAATATGGGTTGGGTGGGGGGGGGGGTGGTAGTGCGGTGTCCGGTGCAAGCTCACCCAAGTAGTCTGGTTGATGTTATTGTGGCACTGGATGTGTCAGACGACGATGGCTGTCCTGTGGCTGGCCCTCCTGGACCCCATGGGAACAGGGTATCCTGTTTGGCCTCGACCGTGTCTTGCAGTTGTCCCAAGTCTGAGCTGCCAAAGTGTGTGGGGCTGGTCATCATTGTGGCATGGTTGTGAGCGGAGTGGGGTTGACTGTGCAGGAGCGGTAAATGTCGCGAGATCTCCAATGCTTGGTGCGTTAAGGCCGTCACAGCGAAAAAATGTTAATTAGTCTACTTAACGAGCCCCCACGTGATTCACGCCGCAAATCATGGTTCGCTGATTGATTCACCCGGGAACTCTCTTGCCAGCCCCCTGCTAGCAAGTGACAGCCACACTTAAACCACTTCTGCAAAGTCAGCCCCACTCCCCTCACAGCCATGCCACCATGGAGACCAGCCGCAACCTTTGGCGTCACCGACCTGGAATGACTGTTGGACACAGTGGGGGCCAGACAGGGTACCTTGCTCCCCCGGGTAGAACGTAAACTGGCCATCACAGGTGATCGCATTCTTGCAAGTAGGTCAACTCAGCTGGAAAAGCGATTTTTGATTTTATAATCAAAAGTTGATTTTTTAAGAATAAAACTTTCTATTTGTTTAAATGGAACCTTGTGGTTCTATTCTCTGGTATGTAACTGGGATTTCAAATTTCATCTACTTTAACAAAAAACAGATTATAGGCCCTGAACAGGTTTGTAGCAAACTTTGGGGGTCTTGTCTGGGATCATACCGATATTCGGAGTTCTGGTCCGAGGTTGTAACATCTTTGCTGACTTCTCTGTTTCAATTTCTGGCAAAAGTCTGTCAACTAATATCCGTATAAGCCCAATGACTCCCATAGCTACTGCGGCTACACTTCCTCACACAGTGTCACACCTGGTCCAAAGATGCAACCTTCCACACCAGCATATCCAGATGCCTCCTTTTTCTCCTCAACCAAGGATTCCACCCCACCCACCCGCAACCATAATTGGCAGGGACCATGATTATGTCCGCCACATTTCTTCAGCCCTTGCCCCTTCCCTTCCATCCCATAACTGTGTTATGGTTCTCGTCACAAGCAAAATAGAAAATACTGGACAATTTCAGCAGGTCTGACAGCATCTGTGGAGAGAAAGGGGAGCTAAGGTTTTGAGTCTGGATGACTCTTTGTCAAAGCTAGAGAGATCTGGAAATGGGGCCAGATTTATACTGTAGTTGGGTAGGGCGGTGCTGGTGGGGATGGATAGGGTGGAGATTGACAAAGATGTCGAGGACTGAAGATAAAAGGAATGTAAATGGCATGATTAATGCTAAGAAGGATGCTGATAGTGAGGCATAAAGAGAATGTGTGAATGGCCGAACAAAGGTGAACAGTATGTGAAAGGGAAACTGGGCACAGTTGGCCCAAGTGGAGTGGGAGGAGCGGGGGTTCTCCTTGTCCTCACTCACCACCTCATTAACCTGTTTTCAATGGATCATTTTTCACCCTCCTGAATTTTAAAACTCACCACTATTCTTAGAATTCCCCCTATACCAAAAAAAGGTCGATATTCTAAATGGTGAACAGGGATTCTCACTCCCTGACTCCGATGCAGGCTTCGGTGGGTGCTATTTAGGTCAAACTATATTTTCAAGTTATCCCCCAGTATAACCCATACCTTCACCCAAGAATTTTACCTACTTACCCCTTAGTAGCATCGAGGTCCTGGGTCCTGCGCTGTTAAGGAAGTTTAGGCTAATAACCACTTTTTCAGGTTAAGTTAAGTTATTTTATTATTATATTTTTTCTTTTAAAAGCTGCAAACACTTTCTTTACAGAAAGGAAAAAAGATCTTGCTTCGGGATCCTTCCTGTTAGTTGAAGGGACCTTCAGGCCCTGGCCTTGACAATCGATCTTCTTAAAATCTGGTCTTCTTGAGTTGTATTCGCTAGTGAACTCGGTTGCTGTGTCTTATCCTTCCCATGCACCGAGCTGTGAGAGCTGGCTCTACTGGCTGTCCCCTTTCTTCAGGTTTATATTCTCTTTCGAAGAGTCACCAAGTTTTAACGACTTTATTGTAAATGAGCTTGTTTCATTTTGATTGTCAAAAAGTATCCTTGATGCAAACATCCAAATACAACCAACTATTCACTTTGCGCATAACGTCACCTCTCAGATCTGATTACAAAACGCCCCGGTTTCAATAGGTGCTACCTCCACTTCCTGCTTTTGAATCGCTTAATTTTCCAATTGTCCTCAGCTCATAACTTTGCCTTTGATTTTGACTTCAAATTGTGTCTCCCGTAGACAGGTCGTCTCCAATTTTCTTTTAATTGACTTGATGTCCATAGAATTTTACACTTTAGAATTTACACCAAATTCGACTGAGCATCTTCCATCCTTTCCTGCTGTTTACGAAGAGTTTATTTCAATTAAGTTGTGAGACTTTGCTTTTAGTTGTATGCTAAAATTTAACTGAAAGACCTGCCTGTTTTAAACATTCTTCAATTGAAACTCTCATCCATGCCTTTCCAGATACTTCCTGAGATAGTTACATTCCATGAAGGCGTGAGCCATTGTTTTGGCTTACCACATGAAACCTGTGTGTTTGATAAGCCTGCTTGTGAGCAAGAATCTGCATTTTATAATCCTGCTCTTTGCAGCTGCTATTAACCTTTTGTGGGATCTTTCCCTGTATTCTCTCAGACCAGATATTGCCAGACTTCCATGTTTCAAATGACACATTTTTCTGTATTTTCAAGAACACCCTGTCTTGACATTTGAAACATAACTATATAATTTGGTTAATTGTCCCCCCATCCAATTGTACTAACATATATCCCCGATCTTTGTCATTTGTATGCATGTGTTGCAATTTTAAATTGTGCACCGAAATCAATTCGTAAATGTATCCATATCTCAGACCAGTGTCGATAAGAGTCTTGTTTTTCTTCCTCAAGTCCAATTACCGTGAACCATAGCCATAGCCGCTCGGGAAGGTAACACAATTGCTTTCCGTTTCTCATTGGAATGGTAATTATGATATCATGTACCACCCACTGATCCCCTTGCTTCATTAATTTAAAAGGTTCAATTGATCCTGCTTATATTCCTAACTTCCCCACATTAATGTCTAACATTGTCGTGAACCATGTATGTCTGCCAACCCCTGGTTTCCATGAGAGAATATCTTTCTGACAAATTTCCTTCAAATCCCTTTTGTCTGTCATTGTTACCCTTACAACATGAAAGTGTATATTTTCCATTACAGCATTTGCAAAACCACATTGAACTGTCACTTTTCCAAATAAATTCTCCCTATTGTTAAATACACAGTAAAAAAAATTAAGTCTTATCTTAACACATTATTCATTACCTAACCACACAAATAGACTGTGTGTTACAACTTTACATATTTTCAACTGTTACTACAATTTAAATACCAGAAATAAGGTACAATATCGAAACATCCCTTCTTGGCTTTGGGACCAATAGTCATTACATACTAAATATGACATATAAACAACATCAATATTATTTGTACTGTTCTATTTAGTTAAATCAAGAAAACACACTAAACTATGACTATTCCCTCTATTAAAACATTCACACAGTTTAGAAATGCGGATCAAGTTCTTTAACGGCACATATATATATATATATATATATATATACACATATATATATATATATATATATATAGCAGTCCCTATCAATTTACATGAAATTTCTTTCTTTAATAACAATTACAGCTCTTCAATGCAATATTGTTTTGCTGCATTGGTAACAATTTTCCCGCCGTGGTATCAAGCTACAAAAATTCTTAAACGATTGTCATTTATCATGTTGGGGTTCCTCGTCAGTTGCTGCTGTCTGCCGAGACCCTTAATAATTCCATCGCGTAGTACATACCCCGTGGAGACCACAGATCATCCATCAGCTAATGTCCAGTTGGAGATGTCTGACCGGAGGTTTCACTGTTCAGTAATAATTTGATATTTTGATTTGTTTCTAACCCGTAAAGTTTTCCTCCGGGCTCTTTCATTTAATTCCCTCAAATATGTAGCCAATTGTATCATTAGATTTCCCCCAATCCTGTCTAAAAGATTCTTTTCTGGAGTGTAGTTCTCTTCCTTCTTGTAAACTGGTTCGTTATTTATTTTTTCCATCTGAAAAATCAAATGAACAGATCAAGGGTGGAGAGGGCCCTATTCTTTAATTTGTACCGTCTGTTTTCATTTGGTTAACCCAGAAGTGCCCTCTCCAGGACTTCCGGATTTCTTTTGCCACCATTTCTTTTTGAACTGGTTTATTTTCCATATCCTTGATGTACATCATACAATTAAGGCCTGTTAAGCCTCCTCCTTCTGTCATTGCACCCCTGAGTGAGATGCGAAGAATCTCAAACTCCTCTTTTGCTCACCCAGTGATCCAATCTGGTCAAAACCATAACCTGATACATTCCTGATATTGCTATTGTATTTACTTTAATTACTTTATTTTGATTACGACTGGATTTTTATGAAAGTAAGATCCAAACATGACATTTGAACTTTATCATCTGTCCAATCAATGCTGCTAACAGGTTTTAATTCACTGTCTTTCCACCAATTGGGTCATGTGTTTTAATTGTGATACAATTTCTTTTGCTCCAGACACCATGGGCGCGATTCTCCCAAACCGGGGGAAATCGTAAGGCTGGCGTCAAACCCGGGCGGGTTTGACGCCAGCCCCCCCCCCCCTTCCCGACCGGGAACCGATTCTGGTCCCCGGTCGGGGCTAGCAGCCCGACGCCGTAAGCTCCGGCATCACGGGCTTAACGAATTTCGTTAAGCCCGCTTGCCCGAGTTAGCGCCGGCTGACGCGTCATATGATGTCAGCCGCGCATGCGCGGATTGGAAGACTCCAACCCGCGCATGCGCGGATGATGTCATCGCGTATTTGCGCAAAACCCGCGCATGCGCGGGCCGGGATGCCCCTCAGCCGCCCCGCGAATGCATACTGCGGGGCGGCGGAAGGACAAATAGTGCGCGGGCATCGGGCCCGTTGCCCGCGATCGGTGCCCACCGATCGCGGGCCCATGGCACCCTTGGCACGGCCGTGGTACTGCCGTGCCAATCGGTGCCATGGTTATAAAATGCGAGTGTTTACGGCCGTTTTTACGAACGGCCAGACCAGGTGTGTTTGCCGTTCGTAAAACAGCCGTAAGGGCTGGGAACTCGGCCCATCTATCAGCTGTGAATCGCTGCCGGCCGTAAAAAAACGGCGGCAGCGATTCGTATCGGGAGTCGGGCGTGGGGGGGGGGGGGGAGAATAGCGGGAGGGCGTCGGAACAGCGTGGCCGTAAAATTTTACGAGCCACGCTATTCTCCGCACCGTCGGGAGTGCGGAGAATCTCGCCCCATGCTTCTTTAATTCAACTGTATGTGTACCCAGAATCTGAACAATCTTGTCTTTACATTTTACAGCTTCACAGATGATTTTCCCTGCAGTCCTAGTTGGTAGCTTCACCCAAACTTTGTCTCCTACTTGATAATTCCCAGATTCACTTGGGTCCCCTTGTCCCTGGGAGACAGAGGTTCCGAGATTACTATTAAGATCAAATACTATTCTTTCAATGTCTTTATCCCAGCCTTTATGATCCAATCCTTTACTTTTCTTACAGACCTCTCAGCCATTCCATTACTCTCAGGTGCATATTTCACGGCCCAATTGATTGTTATTCCTCTGTCAGCACAAAAGTTAATAACAGTATTATTTCTAAAGTGCGGCGCATTGTCCATTCGGATCGATTCTGGCCTACCTCTGGAGGTCATCATTTCTGCCAATACCCTTTTTGTCGTGGATCCATTTGCTTTGCTGGTTGCTCTAAGGTCAATTTATCCCGTGCAGCTATCAGTTTTGACTAAAAAGTACAAATTACCTTTGCTGCTTCTGGGAAAAAGTGGTCCTGCATAATCTAATGACCATTCTTGCATTGGTTTCTCAGTTTTTATGCTCCCATATGTTTTATTCCTTCTCTGTCCTCCACAGGCCATACATCTCTCACATTTTCTCCTTACTGCAGTTAAATGTTGCCTCCAATAGGCTATTTTAATTCCCAACTTTTTCAACTCCCTTGCGACTACAACATGACCCCCATGTCCTGTGGCTTCATGTATTTGCTTAATTACCATTTGAAGGTCGGCTGCTGTGTTCCCAAGAGTCCCCAAGATTATCGTCCTAAGTCTGGCTAATTCATCCACTTCCTGATTCCCCTTACACAGTTCCCCAGTTCCTTTTGTGTGTGCTTTTTGATGAATTGTCTGGATTTCCATATCGGCTAAAATTTTATCCATCTCTTCCCACTGTTCTTTCTGTTCCAGTAGTTTATTTCTACCGTTCGTCCAACCGTTTAGTTTCCAAAACTTCAATTCTTTCTCCAATCCTTGCTGCACGAAAAAGCTATCGGTTACAACGGTTACTTCCTGCAGCTTTCTCTGCTGACACTCCTTTAACCCTTGCAATACTCCCTCTACCTCAGCTGTCTGAGCTGATCCAATAATTATTCCCTGTTCCTCCACTACTATTTTTCCTGAATTTTAAAAAATGAATGCCCATCTGGCTTGTTCTTCGTCCTTCTTGACTTTACTACCATCAGTATATAATACCCAAGCATTCACCAACTCCGTTTTACTAACTGGTTCATCAAGTTTCTGTCCCTTTTTAATGTTATGAATAAACATTAAGTCAGGGTTTAGATGAATGGTTTCCCATCTTTCCCATCGAGCTGTATTCGCGCCTTGCTGGCAAATCTGTCTCTTGGTTAGCTCCTTTAATTCCAAAAACTCAGTTGTGACATAAATTTTCTTACCACCCGACAAGTTTTCTATCTCTGCTATTCTCTTTGTTATAGCTGCTAGACATTTCTCGATGTCTGAAAACTTTTGTTCAACTCTCGACCAGTTTCCTGTCAGATGTTTGATAGGTGTCTGATTGCTATGATTAGCAAGCACCATACCATATCCATTTTTATATATGTCTAATTTAATGCTTAAATCATCCTCTTCTTGTCTCCCAACTAATGGTCCCCCATATCGCAACTGCTGTCTTTAACTGATCTACCCCTCTCTGGGCCTCGCTGGTCCAAATAAAATCCCCTTTCAATGTTTCATAAATGGGTTTAGCATAAAGACTAAAGTCCTTCACTACTGGCCTTAAATATCCCAATATTCCCATTATTTTTTGAACCCCTTTTTTCGAAACAGGCGCAGTAATTTCAGCTACCTTCTTCCTCATTTCAATACTGGCCTCTCTACCTTCCTTCGATACTGAATAACCTAAATAGTTGACTTCGCTTCTCCCAATTTGACATTTCTTGAGCCCTATTTTAAAGCCTGCTTCACTAAGTGTCTTAATTATCCTGGCCACTCTTTCCACATGTTTGTCCTGATCGTCATCTCCAATTAATATATCATCGATATATACTAAAGCCAAATCATCTTTAATCAGTTCCCTGATTATTGCCTGAAAGTGATTCGGAGAATTAACATATCCCTGTGGCAGTCTACAATATACATAATGCTTAGTTCCGAAGGTGAATGCTGTTTTCTCCCTGCTGTCTGGGTTTAATGGAACACTCCAGAATCCATTCGCCAAATCTATACTAGTTAAGTAAGTTTTTCCCGCGACTTGCTCTGAGGTAGTTTGTGGATTTATTAAATATCTCTTGTCCTTCTTTGTGACTTTATTTAGAGCTTTGTAATTTGTTACCATCCTAAATGTACCATCTGGTTTTCTTACTACCTGAAGTGGACTATTTGTTGAGGCATATGTGACCCCTTGAATAATCCCCTGCTGCTCCAATTCCTTGATTATTATCTCCAGCTCGCTCTTAGCTCCTCGGGTCAAAGGATACTGTTTTTGAGGTCTGTGTTGTCCACAGTGAATTGTGTGTTGGAACCGCTTGCTAATTAAACCTGTGTCATTCTTACCTATCGCTAGGTTTGCTCCCATTAATACTTCTTCCATCTTCTTCCAAGCTTCGTCATTTAAAATACATTTCTCTTTCTGTTTCCTTATTTCCTCCATGTTATCAATTGGTTTTAATATCCTTATTTTTCCAGTATCTATTTTTATTAAATCTTTTCCTGCCATCACATTCTCATTTCCTGATATTGCAAGTAATTCTCCCAATCTAATTTCTGGTCTAATATCCTTATTCCCTAATGCTCCTTCTACTATGTATTGTTTTCCTGTAAGATTTCCAGCTTCTTCCCTTATCATTGATATCTCAGCCCCTGTGTCCACTATAAATCTTTTCCCCCTGTATCCTACTACTAATTCTCCTTTTTCTGTTTCTGTTGTTTGATTTTGGATAGCCTGTTTAAGGGGAGAAGCCGAATCCGTTCAATTTATACCGGGGCTTCCTCTGCCTCTTCCTCGGAATCCCCCTCGCGAGGGTCCCGAGTACCACTCTGGTGGTCGATATCTACCTTGCTCAATCCTCCCCTGACCAGCTGCTCTTCTTCTCCTATCCTCAATGAATCTGTCTCTTTCCTCCCGACTGAGGGCTAGGAATTGTTCCCTTGGTAAGTAATTTAGATTTTGTGGTGGAGGTGGCCCTTGTGACCGCAGATTATACCCGTGTTGTGGCATTGCTGGTTGTTAGATTTTGTTCCGATTTGTCGGGTATCTGTCGATTTGGTGGTCTAATCTGAGCATTTTGTGTTGAAACATTATTTTGGGCAGCTGCTGCTCTTTTTGGTTCCCCTTTTGTGTGTTTATCCTTAAATGCTTTGCCTGCCAATTCAAATTTCACCAGTTCTCTTCCTATTTCTTTTCTGGAGGTCGTTATCAGTATTGTTGAGAATCTATTTCCTCCTGGAATCTTGGGTCCTAATTCCCTCAGGAATCTGACTACATCGGCCCCCCTTCCTTATTAACCTCATATATTCGGTCGACATATGTTGTGAGGTGTTCCCCTGCATATGCTGCCTCTGTCATTTCTTTCATTAAGTTAGCTCTCTCATTTCCCAAATCTAACTCATTTATTAAATCTGAGACTTCGCCTGTAACTATTTCTCCCACTGTATATAAATCAATCAATTTGGTGGATTCTCCTGATGCCCCCATTTTCTTCGCTAACTGTTTTAACCTCTGTGAATACTCAATTCTACTCTCCCCATGTTTCTTTGGGCCTGCTGTCTTCATTACTGCTGCTACTATTTTATACGGTACCATACCTCCCTGTCCTTCCTCTGGACCTGGTGTAAATGACTGAACTACTTTCTCACTTCTGGGGCATGGTGTTCTTAAAGGGGCACCTCTATCTAGTTTCCTATATTCTGAGAAATGTATCTGTCGTTGTACCGGTTCTTCTCCAAGATAGGGGATACCATGTTGTACAAAATCTTCCACCGGTTCTATATATTCATCAAACATTGCAATTGGTACTTGGCTATCCCGTGGAGTATAACTTGCCCTATCCATAGGAGTGGGAGCAGTTATTCGGGGTCTTGGAAGATTCTGTATCCTTTCTTGTGGTCTTAATGCTGCTATTATCTGGCCTTGTGTTTCTGTGCTGTTCCTTACTCTACTCATGGCTCTTCCGAAACTGTCATACTCTTTGCTCATTTGCCAAATTTTAGCTTTGGGGGTAACGTTTGGTAATCCCAGTAATTTTGTAGAATCAATCTGTTGACTTCCTCCTAATATTTCTCCTATTTTAAGTCCCCTAGATATAACCTCTCTTTCCCATCCTTCCTGATCTCTATGGTGTACCATTTTTGCTTCTGGATTATACATATAATACAGTAAATCCTTATTTATTGGTCGATAAATGGAAGGTTGTTGTTGTTTCCAGTAATCACTATAATCCCCTATTTCTAATGGTTTAGAATTTTTTCTATTCCCTATTCTTCTCCTTGGTTTTAATATTTCCTCATTCTCTGATGAGGATGATAATTCTTCCTGTCCCAGCGCAGGAGGCGCAATAATCCCAACTAGGCTTTGTTCCTCTTCACTTTCTTGTGTTTCAAAAAAATAATCGATAAAAGCTCCTTTTTTATGTGTGGCAGATTGCCTAGGCCAATTTTCTTCCTGAAACGGACTTGGATCTGGGTATTGAAAATTGTATCCCTTTGGGAAATTTTCAAAGGGGTCCGAATTCTCTTGGCTATCTGAAGCACTGGGATATGTTTTTTCTATCTCTAACAGGGGTGCTGGCATTTGGTTGAATTGAAATTCAGATTGCTGTCTTGTTCCTGCTGTGTCTAAAAGGAATTGTGGCCATTGCTCTCGCCAAATCCTAATTATCTGACCTGCCCTAGCTGGAGGGATTAATGCACATATCTTTATTATTGCTCTCAGAGATTCCCTTGAGTTATTTTTGTATATTCCGCCTCCTAATAATGTCATATCAATATCTCTCCCTACACTATGTCTCAGGATCCCTTCCATGTTCGCTTGATTTACTTCTGTCTCCTCCATGATACCATACTGCTGTCCGGAATTGTTTAGTGATACCACATGTATAATCATTGTCTCATGGCTCAGAGTTGTGGTTCTAACTATCCCTTCTTTAAATTCTCCTCTTAGAACTACCTCCTCATCCATTTTTAGCTGTAACTCCGGATTGTATCTATGAGCCAATACCCCTGAAATTCCTGCCCCTAATTTCCCTTTTCTATTGGAAGGATTAACTTGTACGTCCTTTTGGGCATTTGTAAAGTCTCCTTCCACTAAGTGAATCTGCTTTCCTCCTATGTATAATTTTTTTATAAGTCTCGTCTGTTCCCATTCATCTGCACTTTTACTTGGCACATTTGTTTGAAACCCTACTGTTTTTACTGTGCTATCTGATTCTAGGACTGATTCCTCGTCATTTTCCATTTCTAATGCTTCATTTTTCTGCAGTTGTTTTATATATTTGTTTGCCACTTCAGAGTTACTTTTGTGTTCACTAGGGATCTGTATTATTTCTTTCATGTTTTCTTCGTCAATGATTTTAACCAGTTTGGAGCACATTTTGCCCACTTGAGCAACTGCATGCTTCTGTCTGTGTCCGAACAAGATTAGTGATTCAGCTTGCTTTTCAAATGCAAATTTACAAAGTGCTTTAAGAATCCCTACTGGATCTGTATATTGCAGGGCTTTAGGCACTCTAACAAAGAAGGAGATATCTCCGTCTGGATACATCTCTCTATTCCAGGATTTGTTTTGCTCTTTTAATTTCTTACATTCTTGTTTCATTGCTACATCTCTCTTGACTGTATTCCAGGGCAAGAGAATTACCCTAATTGCCATTTTTCGGATTTTTAACTTCTGTTCCTGGTTGTCCCTTTCAGGTGCACTCTGAAATTAAGGATAAGTACCCTTTCTGGGCCCTATCCAAGGCTGACTAAGGCACTATCTTCCTGTTTTAGTTAAGGGTCGATTGGTTATTGGTTTCTGAAGATTCTAAGCGTCCCTATTTTCCAGAAAATGTCCGCACAATCTGCCTTACTCTGAGGATGATTTATTCTTTGGCCTCTTTTACCAGTAATGGATGCAAGATTTTAGTGCTATCACCAAAATGTCTTGCAGACTTTTTCTCAGGGTCAGTATCTTCTAGTCTACTGATTTTTCACACCCAACCTGAGCTTCAGTCCCCTCGATCCACAGAATGTCCTTACAAAAGCCAATCACACATGACTTTCCAAACTAAACTCGGCAGGTAAAGTTTGACTCACACATAGACCAGAAACTTCTAATATTCTAGCTTTTGTGCCGGTTAGAAACTTCTAATATTCCAACCGTTTCTTGGGAACTAGAAACTTCTGATATTCTAGCCCCTACTCTGCTTAACTAGAAACTTCTAATATTCTAGCCTCGCTTTACCTAGAAACTTCTAATATTCTAGGCCTCCACGCTGGGCGCCATGAATTTTAAACTCACCACTATTCTTAGAATTCCCCCTATACCAAAAAAAGGTCGATATTCTAAATGGTGAACAGGGATTCTCACTCCCTGACTCCGATGCAGGCTTCGGTGGGTGCTATGTAGGTCAAACTATATTTTCAAGTTATCCCCCAGTATAACCCATACCTTCACCGAAGAATTTTACCTACTTACCCCTTAGTAGCATCGATGTCCTGGGTCCTGCATTGTTAAGGAAGTAAAGTAGGCTAATAACCACTTTTTCAGGTTAAGTTAAGTTATTTTATTATTATATTTTTTCTTTTAAAAGCTGCAAACACTTTCTTTACAGAAAGGAAAAAAGATCTTGCTTCGGGATCCTTCCTGTTGGTTGAAGGGACCTTCAGGCCCTGGCCTTGACAATCGATCTTCTTAAAATCTGGTCTTCTTGAGTTGTATTCGCTGGTGAACTCGGTTGCTGTATCCTATCCTTCCCATGCACCGAGCTGTGAGAGCTGGCTCTGCTGGCTGTCCCCTTTCTTCAGGTTTATATTCTCTTTCGAAGAGTCACCAAGTTTTAACGACTTTATTGTAAATGAGCTTGTTTCATTTTGATTGTCAAAAAGTATCCTTGATGCAAACATCCAAATACAACCAACTATTCACTTTGCGCATAACGTCACCTCTCAGATCTGATTACAAAACGCCCCGGTTTCAATAGGTGCTACCTCCACTTCCTGCTTTTGAATCGCTTAATTTTCCAATTGTCCCCAGCTCATAACTTTGCCTTTGATTTTGACTTCAAATTGTGTCTCCCGTAGACAGGTCGTCTCCAATTTTCTTTTAGTTGACTTGATGTCCATAGAATTTTACACTTTAGAATTTACACCAAATTCGACTGAGCATCTTCCATCCTTTCCTGCTGTTTACGAAGAGTTTATTTCAATTAAGTTGTGAGACTTTGCTTTTAGCTGTATGCTAAAATTTAACTGAAAGACCTGCCTGTTTTAAACATTCGTCAATTGAAACTCTCATCCATGCCTTTCCAGATACTTCCTGAGATAGTTACATTCCATGAAGGTGTGAGCCATTGTTTTAGTTTACCACATGAAACCTGTGTGTTTGATAAGCCTGCTTGTGAGCAAGAATCTGCATTTTATAATCCTGCTCTTTGCAGCTGCTATTAACCTTTTGTGGGACCTTTCCCTGTATCAATTTTTCTGTATTTTCAAGAACACTCCCCTTCCGCTTTCAACATTCCAAAGCGAGTATTCCCTTTGTGAGGCCTTTGTCTACTCCACAATCACCCCAATATCCCATCCCCTTTCCACAGCACTTTTTCGTGCAAACGCAGGAGATGTATCTCTTGCCTTTTTACTTCCTCTCTCCTCACCATACAAGGCCCCAAATACATCATCCAGGTATGCAGTGCTTTGTGTTCTCCTTTCAATTTGTATTTGCTGCTTACAATGTGGTCTCCTCTATGCACTGGGAAGACTAAAAGCAAATTGGTGACTGGTTCAACAGCAAAAACAGCAAATACTGGACAATTTCCTCAGGTCTGACAGCATCTGTAGAGAGAAAAAGGAGCTAACGTTTCAAGTCTGGATGTCTCTTTGTCAAAGCTCCTTTGTGGAAACACTTCCATTCAGAAAATGGAAGAAAATAGACTTATCAGTGATAGGCAGCATGGCTTTGTACAGGGAAGGTCATGTCTTACAAACCTAATAGAATTCTTTGAGGAAGTGACAAAGTTAATCGATGAGGGAAGGGCTGTAGATGTCATATACATGGACTTCAGTAAAGCATTTGATAAAGTTTTCCATGGCAGATTGATGGAAAAAGTGAAGTCGTATGGGGTTCAGGGTATACTAGCTAGATGGATAAAGAACTGGCTGGGCAACAGGAGATAGAGAGTAGTGGTGGAAGGGAGTGTCTCAAAATGGAGAAAGGTGACTAGCGGTGTTCCACAGGGATCCGTGCTCGGACCACTGTTGTTTGTGATATACATAAATGATCTGGACGAAGGTATAAGTGGTCTGATGAGCAAGTTTGCAGATGATACTAAGATTGGTGGAGTTGCAGATAGCGAGGCGGACTGTCAGAGAATACAGCAAAATATAGATAGATTGGAGAGTTGGGCAGAGAAATGGCAGATGGAGTTCAATCCAGGCAAATGCGATGTGATGCATTTTGGAAGATCTAACTCAAGAGCGGACTATATGGTCAATGGAAGAGTCCTGGGGAAAATTGATGTGCAGAGAGATCTGGGAGTTCAGGTCCATTGTACCCTGAAGGTGGCAATGCCGGTCGATAGAGTGGTCAAGAAGGCATACAGCATGTTTGCCTTCATCGGACGAGGTATTGAGTACAAGAGTCGGCAGGTCATGTTATAGTTGTATCGGACTTTGGTTAGGCCACATTTGGAATACTGCGTGCAGTTCTGGTCGCCACATTACCAGAAGGATGTGGATGCTTTAGAGAGGGTGCAGAGGAGGTTCACCAGGATGTTGTCTGGTATGGAGGGTGCTAGCTATGAAGAAAGGTTGAGTAGATTAGGATTGTTTTCATTGGAAAGACGGAGGTTGAGGGGAGACCTGATTGAGGTCTACAAAATTATGAGAGGTATGGACAGGGTGGATAACTACAAGCTTTTTCCAAGAGTGGGGGTGTCAATTACAAGGGGTCACGATTTCAAGGTGAGAGGGGAAAAGTTTAAGGGAGATGTGCGTGGAAAGTCTTTTACACAGAGGGTGTTGGGTGCCTGGAATGCTTTGCCAGCGGAGGTGGTAGAGGCGGGTACGATAGCATCATTTAAGATGCATCTGGACAGATATATGAACGGGTGGGGAACAGAGGGAAGTAGACCTTGGAAAATAGGCAACAGGTTTAGATAAAGGCTGGGAGGGCCGAAGGGCCTGTTCCTGTGCTGTAATTTTCTTTGCTCTTTGTTCTTTGTTCAGTCCGCAAACATGATCCTGAGTTTCCAATGGCCTGTCATTTTAATAATAATAATAATAATAATCTTTATTGTCACAAGTAGGCTTACATTGCAATGATGTTACTGTGAAAAGCCCCTAGTCGCCACATTCCGGTGCCTGTTCGGGTACACAGAGGGAGAATTCAGAATGTCTAAATTATCTAATAGCACATCTTTCAGGACTCGTGGGAGGAAACCGAAGCACCCAGAGGAAACCCATGCAGACACAGGGAGAACGTGTTGACTCCACACAGACAGTGACCCAGCTGGAAATCAAACCTGGGATCCTGGCGCTGTGAAGTCACAGTGCTAACCATTGTGCTACCATGCTGCTCACATTTTAATTCTCCACCTTGCTCTCACACTGGTAATTCTCCTTGACCTGCTGCACTGTTCCAGTAAAACTCAACATAAGCTTGAGGAACAGCATCTTATCTTCCAATTGGGCACTTTATAACCTTCTGGATCAACATTGAATTCAACAATTTCAGGCTATAAACTCTGCCCCCCCCCCCCCCCCCCCCGCTTTTTTTCTTTTCTTTGCATGTTTTAGTTTTTCTCTAACAGTGTATTTTGGTTTTCAGAAAATAGTAGACCAGCTGTAGGCACATCATTTGATTGTTTTCTTACCCTGTCACCATTCCCTTTTGCCTTGTATGACTCTTCTGTCAATGAATCTCTCCTGTCTCCCACCCTATCACAAACCTTTTTGTCCTTTTCCCATCCACCCCTTGCTCAAAACCAATGACAGTCAACTCACGTTGTTTATGACCCCCACTGTCGTAAACCTTGCCAATATAGTTGTACACTTGATCACAGTTTGAAACCCCAAACCTTCACTCACCCACTAGTTAGAATGATGAACTCTCACCTTTTCTATGCCACTCCCATGTAGAAAACACGCACTGCGTAAATGCTGACTCTGCACATGCAAAAGTTCGCCGTTCATGATTTTACACTTTGCGATAATTTGTGGGAATGTTGACAAATTTCAGTTCTAATTTTGGTATTGTTTAAATGTATGTTCAATCGAGGATGCTGGGCTCTCATCCTACATTTTAGAAGAGAATTAACATAATGAAAATCTTTATCTGTAGACATGTCACTTTTTGAATCCAGATGAATTAATGAAAGGATTACAGGGAGAAATAGAGGAGGTTGTGCAAACAATCCACCTGTCAATATCTGTCTTGAAGAAGCTTTACCAAGTTTATGATCATAACCGGTCTGAAATGCACACATTCTTTAAGGTAATGTACATTCAGAATATTTTACATTGAGCAATTTAAAACAATAAATTTGAATACTTTTATTGTAATATCATTATCGATTTACCTGCTTTTATCCTGCAGAAAAGGTTTCAAGTCTTGTGTTCCTTATAGAAAGGGACACTATATATTTGCAAAGTACCTGTGAGAGAATGCTATCAAATGTTTCTCTGAACTGTTTGTCTGAAAAGTATATTACCTTCTATTTTAGGATAGAGAACCAAAATACTGGGAATTCCCCTCACATCTTGTGTTTGCAAGGTTGGATAGATTTATGCTCCGATTACAGACTATTGAGGTACTATATTTTATATATATTTTGCTTTTCGTTCCTTTGTTGGGTACTAAAGTGCAGAGCATTCTCATATTATCACATCATGAGTGGTGAGGCATAGGCTATTGAACATAGTTCTTCACTAGGCATGTTCTTAAATTCATTACTTACCCCCAGAATAAAATCATTCACGAATGAGAGCACCTATGCAATTGTTGTGCTTCTTTTAGAATGCTACTTCAAAAATGGTCAAGTTTACCTCGAATATAATTTTTGTTGTGAAATTGAGCATTGAAACTCAAGATTTAACTCTGTAACAACTAATTGTTGCATGAACTACATGAGGAGCATAAATGTGACTTCAGCATCTCTATTTTATCGTAGACACCGTGACCTCTGCTGCAGCCTGACTTTAAGCAGTATGAAGATCTGGGACAACTCATCCTGTTTGTTGTTGAGAGCACCATGATCTTACGCTTTTATGCAACCAAACCTTCCTAGAAATAGGAGACTTATGTTAGATAAACAAGTTTGCATTTTGTTTCTCTTGAAACTTAGTGGCATGTTTTCCATACCTTTATCACTTTCTTAGTACAAAGCAGACACCAACTAGTAAGTGGAATAAACATGCCAATTTTGACTCCGAGATAACCCTCCTACTTGCAGTCAAAGTGTTTCAAGCCTTACTCCATAGGGTAAATACTATAGGTTGACCGTTTAATGCACTTATAAATGAGTGCTGCACTATCAGAAATGCCATCTTTTGGAAGACCCATTAAAACAAGCTCTGTCGGGCAGCACAGTAGCACAGTGGTTATCACTGCTGCCTATGGCGTTGAGGACCCGGGTTCGATCCCGGCCCGGGTCATTTTCTGTGTGCAGTTTGCACATTCTCTCCGTGTCTGCGTGGGTTTCACCCCCATAACCCAAAGGTGTGCAGGTTAGGTGGATGGGCCACCTAAATTGCCCCTTAATTGGGAAATAAAATAATTGGGTACTCTAAATTTATTTTAAAAAACAAGACTCTGTCTCCCCTCTCATGTGAATGTTAAACATTATGTGGCTATATGAGAAATGTTTCTGGTGTTTCTGGTGTCCTTGCCAATTCCTCAACAAAAGGTGATCAAAAACTGATTAAATTATGGACATTGACAAATTGGTTAAAATTTTCGGTTGTTCCCGTGGGTGGAAGCTTCTAGTCCCACCAATGGTGCCCCCCCCCCCCTGCTGTGGGTTCCCTGGAACGGAGAGTGCAAACAATGGGAGACCCTGTTGATAAAGGTGGTCTGGAAGAACCCACTGTTCTCCAATGGCCCGCCGCCTCCGCATGGGGTGGGGAGGGGGGGGGGGGGGGGGGGGGGCGCAAAAACCTGCTCATTGTTGTTTGTGGGAACCTATTTTGTGATATTTTGGATTTGGATTTGTCAAAAAATAACAGCTGTATTCATGCTTTACAACTACTTCTATGGTTGGAAAATGATTTGCAACATCAGGAGGATGAAAACGGCAGTGTGCAAATAGTGATTTTCTTTTTCTTTATTGAAGTTTCTAGAACATCACAGATAGCACCCAGAATATATTTTAAATATATCAGATATTTTCACAACACATGAATGAAAGAGATGCCTCTGCTTTAATGTGCTAGCGAAACCTAAAAAATGTTTTTTGCAAGCCATCCAGGGAGCAATCTGGAGACTTCCTTTTATGTAGCTATGTGTTTTTAAAAAAACATGCTTAGCTGCTTTCTGGAGACCAGAGGTACCCTTTTATTTATCCATTTCAGCGGATGTTGGCATCAATGACCAGACCAGCATTTGACTAGGCCCTCCTGAACTACTCTTAAGAAGGTGGTAGTGAACCGTTTTCTTGAACCACTGCAGTTCATATCGGGTAGGTGTACCCATATCCATTGTATTCTTATGAAATGAGTTCCAATATTTTGCCCCCTAGTTACTGTGAAGGAACAATTTCAAGACAGGATGGTATGTGGCTTTGAGGCCAACATTCAAGTGGGGGTGTTCCCATGCATCTGCTGTCCTTGCACTTCAAGGTGGCAGAAATTCTGGATTTAGAAGGTGCTGCTTCTTCAGTAAACCTTGAACATTGTACACATTGCTGCCATTGTGCGTAGTTGGGGGAGGGAGTGAATATTTGAGGTGGTGGATGGGGTGCCAGTCAGGTGGGCTGCTTTAACCTAAATGGTGTTAAGCTTCTTGTGTGTTGTTGAAGTTGCACTCATCCAGACAAGTGGAACACTCCTGACTTGTTCCTTCTAGATGATGGTGAACATGATTTAAGGAATCAGAAGGTCAGTTATATGGAGAGGCGGTGGCATAGTGGTATTATCGCTGGATTAGTTATCCAGACACCCAAGATAATGATCTGGGGACCTGGGTTTGAATCCCACCATGGCAAGTGGTGGAATTTAAACTCTAAAATAACTGGAATTAAAAAAACCATTGTTGATGTAATGAACTCCAATTGGCTTTATTGGTTGGCCAATTGGAGTATGAGCTCCCTCAATGATAGCTCATTGAGGGGGCCCATATAATCACCTGTGTATGCTTTGTGAGCCAGTCTTAAGTTGACTGGACTGCTAGCAGCACTGTTTGTAGCTGCTCCTGTAATATCGTTATTGTTAATAAAATATTGTGTGTTGACGGAAACTTCCTGCCCCCCTCCCCGTGGATTACTACAGTTGATTATCAGTAAAAAACCCCATCTGGTTCAACTAATGTCCCTTTATGGAAGGAGATCTTGTCATCCTTACCTGGTCTGGGCTACATGTGACTCCAGACCACAGCAAGATGGTTTCACTCTTAAACAACATCTGAAATGGTCTAGCAAATCACTCAGTTGTATTCAACCGTCATAAAAACATAAAAAAGAAATGAAACCGGATGGACCACCTGGCATCGATCCAGGCACCGGACACGGACCTGAAAAGTCCTCCTTACTAACATCTGGGGGCTGTGCCAAATTTGGGAGAGCAATGTTCTAGACACCACTATCACCATTCCTGTGTATGTCCTGTCTCATGGGCAGAACAGATTCAGCAGAAATGGCAGCACAGTGGTACACAGTCGGAGGGAGTTGCCCTGGGAGTCCTCAAGATTGACCTCATAGTATCTCCTCATAATTAATACCATCCATACCAGGTAGCATCCTGGTAAACCTTTTCTGTACTCTCTCCAAAGCTTCCACAATATTCCAAATGTGGCTTAACCAACATTCTATATAACTGTAACATAATTTTCGAGCTTTTATACTCGATGCCATATGCTTTCTTTACCACCATTCCATCTGTGCTACCACTTTTAAATGATCTGAGGACCTGCATACCCAGATCTCTCTGTGTTTCTATGCTCCTGATGGCTCTGCCATTTATTTTATAGCTCCCACCTGAATTTGATCTACCAAAATGCATCACCTCGCATTTGTCCGGGTTAAATTCCATGTGCCATTTCTCTGCCCAATTTTGCAGCCTATCTATATCCTGTTGTATTCTCTGCCAATCTTCATCACTATCCGCAACTTCTGCAATCTTAGTATCATCCACAAACTTGCTAATCAGACTCGCTATGTTTTCTTCCAAGTCATTTATATATATTACAAAGAGCAAAGGTCCCAGTACTGATCCCTGCAGAACACCACAAGTTACAGACCACCATTCGGAAATACACCCTTCCACTGCTACCCTCTGTCTTCTATGGCCAAGACAGTTTTGAATCTATCCAGCTAGTTTACCCCTGACCCGATGTGATTTCATCTTTTGCACCAGCCTGCCATGAGGGACCTTATCAAATGCTTTTCTAATGTCCATGTAGGCAACATCCACAGCACTTCCCTTGGCAATCATTTTTGTCACCTCCTCAGAAAACTCAATTAAATTAGTGAGACATGACCTCGCTCGTACAAAACCATGCTGTCTGTCGCTAATAAGACCATTCACTTCCAAAAGTGCATAGATCCTATCTCTTTTCCAACAATTTCACTATCACTACCATCAGGGGCTGGTTTAGCTCACTCTGCTAAATCGCTGGCTTTTAAAGCAGACTAAGCAGGCCAGCAGCACGGTTTGATTCCCGTACCAGCCTCCCCGGACAGGTGCCGGAATGTGGCGACTAGGGGCTTTTCACAGTAACTTCATTGAAGCCTACTCGTGACAATAAGCGATTTTCATTTCATTTCATTTCATTTCAAGCTCATTGGCCTATAATTACCCAGGTTATCCTTAAATAACGGTACAACATTGGCTATCCTCCAATCCTCTGGGATCTCACCTATGGCCAACGAGGGCACAAAGAATTCTGTTAGAGGCCAAGCGATTTCATCTCTTGTCTCCCTCAGTAATCTGGGATAGATGCCATTTGTCTACCTTAATACTTTTTAACGCGCCTAACACTTTCTTCCTCATAATAACGACCTGTTCAAAAGTGTTTAATATCACTCTTGAGACACCACTAATCAACTTGTCCTTCTTCTTTGTGAATACCGATGCAAAATACTCATTAAGGATCTCACCTACTTCCTTTGATTCCACACATAATTTCCCTCCTTTGTTCTTGAGTGGACCAACTCTTTCTCAAGCTACCCTTTTGTTCCTAATATACGTATAAAATACCTTGGGATTCTCCTTAATCCTGTCTGCCAAGGACATTTTGTGACCCTTTTTGCCCTCCTAACTCCCTGCTTGAGCTCTTTTCTATTTTCGTTGTATTCTTCAAGTGCTGCATCTGTTTTTAGTTGCCTGTACCTCATGTATGCAACTTTTTTCTTTTTGACAAGATTCACAGTTTCCCTGGTCATCTATTGTTCCTGAATCAGCACAGAGGCACAGGTGGATAGCACTATGGCTTCACAGCACCAGAGTCCCAGGTTCGATTCCCGCTGGGTCACTGTGCGGAGTTTGCACGTTCTCCCCGTGTCTGCGTGGGTTTCCTCTGGGTGCTCCAGTTTCCTCCCATAGTCCAAAGACGTGCAGGTTAGGTGGATTGGCTATGATAAATTGCCCTTAGTGACCAAAAAGGTTAGGAGGGGTTATTGGGAACGGGGATAGGATGGAAGTGAGGGCTTATGTGGGTCGGTGCAGACTCGATGGGCCAAATGGCCTGCTCCTGCACTGTATGTTCTACGTTCTAATCCTGTCTCTCCTGTCCTTCCTTTTTACCGGCACATGCCTGTCCTGCACTCCCATCAATTGGTCCTTCAAAGACTCCCACATGCCAAATGTGCATTTACCTTCAAACAGCCTCTCCTAACCAACAGCCTCCAAATCCTGCCAAATCCTGCATTCCCCAATTTCGCACCTTAACCGCGGGACTGCACTCATCCAATATGCAATATGGAGTGCCTTCAGTCATTGATATCATGTAGAGTGAATCAAATTGGTGGAAGACTGGTGTTTGTGATGTGGTGGACCTGAGCAGGCCGAGATGGATCATCCACTTGGTAATTCTGACTAAAGATGACTGCAAATGCTTTGTGAGTAAGGCTCAGTTTGAAACACTCTCTCATTCCACACATCATTGAAATGAGTTCCATGCCATCTCCCACATTGCATTCAATACAGAATTAGGATGCTGAATCAAGAACTCCATTGTTTAATAATAATAATCTTTATTGCCACAAGTAGGCTTACATTAACACTGCAATGAAGTTACAGTGAAAAGCCCCTTGTCACCACATTCCAGCACCTGTTCGGGTACACTGAATGTCCAAATGACCTAACTGCACATCTTTGGGGACTTGTGGGAGGAAACCGAAGCACCCGGATGAAACCCACACAGATACAGGGAGAACATACAGACTCCGCACATACAGTGGCCTAAGCCGGGAATTGAACCTGGGACGAAAGGGAAAATGCTGGAAAACCTCAGCAAGTCTGGCAGCATCTGTAGGGAGAGAATAGAGCTAACGTTTCGAGTCCGATGACTCTTTGCCAAAGCTAACAGACAGTGAAAGTGGGAAATATTTATAATGTGGAGTGAGAATGAAAGATGAGTCATAGCCACGTTATAGACTTGAAACGTTAGCTCTTTTCTCTCCCTACAGATGCTGCCAGACTTGCTGAGACTTTCCAGCATTTTCCCTTTCGTTTCAGATTACTACATCTGCAGTAATTTGCTTTTAATTGAACCCGGCACCCTACCGCTGTGAAGCAACAGTGCTAACCACTGTGCTACCATGCCAATGTTATCATTATTACATAAAATTCATTGACCATTGAAATAGTACAATAAATGTGAAACACTATGCAATGCTTCTTAAATGGACTGGTTTTAAAGTCTACATAAAGAATAGAACAACAGGGACTTCCGGTTGCGGCACGTTCGACAGCTCCCGCTAGAAACGGACTTTGGGGCTTTTTTCAGGGCCCCCAGCGGTGCTTTATCGACGATTCCCGACGTGGGAAGGGGTCTGCAGTAGATCCCCAGGGTTCTATGGTCCGGACCAGGAGTGGGGCGAGCAGAAAAGCGGTGGCAGCGCATCTGGAAAAGCGGGGGAAGGAAAACAAAATGGCTGCCGGCGGAGCCCTCAAGGAGTGGAGGCAGTGGGCGCAGGAGCAGCAGGAGACTCTTTGGCGCTGCTTTCAGGAGCTTAAGGTGGAGCTGCTGGAGTCGCTGACAGCCCAGGGGGCCGCAATCCGGGAGCTGCAGCAGCAGGCCTCCGAAATGGAGGATGAGGCCGCGGCCCTCACGGGGAAGGTGGAGATGCACGAGGCGCTCCATAAAAAGCGGCAGGAGTGGTTCGAGGAGATGGACAACCGGTCGAGGCGGAAAAATGTACGGATCCTGAGCCTCACGGAGGGGCTGGAAGGGTCGGACCTGGCGGCCTATGTGGTCGTTTTGTTGAACTCGCTGATGGGAGCTGGGTCCTTCCAAGGGCCCCTGGAGCTGGAGGGGGCCCACAGAATACTGGCCAGGAGGCCCAAGACGAATGAGCCGCCGCGGGCGGTGCTAGTGCGGTTCCACCGGTTCGTTGACCGGGAGTGCATGCTTCGGTGGGCCAAGAAGGAGCGGAGCAGCAAGTGGGAGAACACGGTGATGCGGATCTATCAGGACTGGAGTGCGGAGGTGGCTAAACGGAGGGCCAGGTACAACCGGACGAAGGCGGTGCTCCACAGACAGAGTGTGAAGTTTGGAATGTTGCAGCCGGTGCATCTGTGGGTCACCTACAAGGACCGTCACCATTATTTTGAGTCCCCGGAGGAGGCGTGGGCCTTTGTGCAGGCCGAGAAATTGGACTCAAACTGAGGGTCAGGGATGGGGGTTTTGTATGTAAATGTAACTGTCTAATTTTTTGGAGGGGGGGTTCTCTGTTTCATGCAGGATGTGTGTTGGCTTTAGGTGGGTGGGGCGATGTCTTTATGTCTTTTTGTATGGGTCTGGTGGACGGGTTCGGGCATGGAGGTAAACTGGGAGTGCGGGGAGCTGGTGGTGGGGACCGGCAATGGGAGTTGCCTTAGAGGAGGCGGGGTTGGGCAGGGCGAAAGCGCGGGCTATCCTCGTGTTTCCTGCGCTGCGGGATGATGGGGGCGGGATCGGGGCTGAGAAGCGCGGGCCTTTGCTGGTTTTTATTTTCCCGCGCAAGAGCGGGGGGGGGGGGGGGGGGGGGGGGGGGGGGGGGGGGGGGGGGAGGCTGCTGATGGGCACGGAGGAGGAGGAGTAGCCCCACGTGGGGAGGGGTCGGAGGTGTGGGCGGGAGTCGCCGGGGTCAGCAGAAGTTAGCTGGCTCACGGGAGTGCTATGGAGGGAGGGGGTGGGCGGCTAGGAGGGGTCCTAGCCTGGGGAGGGGGGGTACCGGGTTGCTGCTGAAATGGGCAGGAAGGAGCTGGAGTATGCAGGGGGTGCTGTGGGGGGGGAGTTGCCGCCGTGGGGAACGGGCCGAGCGGAGGGCGCTGGCCAGTGGCGGGCAGGGGATGGGTTATGGCTAGTCGGCAGAGGAGGGGGGTAGGGAGCCCTCTGATCCGGCTGATAACGTGGAATGTGAGGGGGCTGAACGGGCCAGTCAAGCGGGCCCGGGTGTTTTACTTGAAGGGGCTGAAGGCGGATGTGGCCATGCCCCAAGAGACGCACCTGAAGGTGGCGGACCAGGTTCGAC
The DNA here is from genome assembly GCF_902713615.1 of Scyliorhinus canicula. Classification (NCBI taxonomy): domain Eukaryota; kingdom Metazoa; phylum Chordata; class Chondrichthyes; order Carcharhiniformes; family Scyliorhinidae; genus Scyliorhinus; species Scyliorhinus canicula. The sequence continues at coordinate 16,531,589 of NC_052163.1, read as the reverse complement.
TGAGGAAGGGATGGGTGGGCCAAGTATTTAATTCAGGGCTGGATGAGAAGAATCGGGGGTTGCGATCCTGATGGGAAAGAGGGTGTCGTTTGAGGCGTCAAATGTGGTGGCTGACAGTGGCGGGAGGTATGTGATGGTGAGTGGTAAGCTGCAGGGGGAGCGGGTGGTGCTGGTGAATGTTTACGCCCCAAACTGGGACGATGAGGGGTTTATGCGGTGCATGTTGGGCCGCATTCTGAATCTGGAGGCGGGGGGCCAGATCATGGGGGGGGACTTCAACACGGTGCTGGATCCCCCATTGGATCGATCCATGTCCCGGACGGGTAGGAGGCCGGCGGCGGCTAAGGTGTTGAGAGGGTTTATGGATCAGATGGGAGGGGTGGATCCCTGGAGGTTTGCGAGGCCAAGGGCCAGGGTGTACTCATTTTTCTCCCATGTGCATAAGGCCTATTCCAGGATCGATTTTTTTTGTCCTGAGCAGGGGGCTGGTCTCGAGGGTGGAGGATGCCGAATACTCTGCCACAGCCATTTCGGATCATGCCCCGCACTGGGTGGACCTCGGGCTGGGGGAGGAGAGGGATCAGCGTCCGCTCTGGCGCTTGGAGGTGGGGCTGCTGGCAGACGAGGAGGTGGGCGGGAGGGTTCGGGGGTGTATCGAGAGGTACCTTGAGGCCAATGATAACGGGGAGGTCCGAGTGGGGACGGTCTGGGAGGCGTTGAAGGCGGTGATTAGATTTCATAGAATTTACAGTGCAGAAGGAGGCCATTCAGCCCATCGAGTCTGCACCGGCTCTTGGAATGAGCACCCTACCCAAGCCCATACCTCCACCCTATCCCCATAACCCAGTAACCCCACCTAACACTAAGGGCAATTTGGACCCTGAGGGCAATTTAGCCTGGCCAATTCACCTAACCTGCACATCTTTGGACTGTGGGAGGAAACCGGAGCACCCGGAGGAAACCCACGCACACACGGGGAGAACGTGCAGACTCCACACAGACAGTGACCCAAGCCGGGATTCGAACCTGGGACCCTGGAGCTTGGACCCGGAAGCATTTATGCTAACCACTATGCTACCGTTCTGTGGGAGTTTATTTCCATCCGAACCCATAGGGAGAGGGGAGAGCAGAGAGAGAGGGAGAGATTGGTGGGGGAGATGGTGAGGGTGGACAGGAGATATGCAGAGGCTCCGGAGGAGGGATTGCTGGGGGAGCAGCGTAGCCTTCAGGCCAGGTTCGATCTACTGACCACCAGAAAGGCGGAAGCTCAGTGGAGGAAAGCACAGGGAGCGGTGTATGAATACAGGGAGAAGGCGAGTAGGATGCTGGCACACCAGCTCCGAAAGCGAGACGCGGCCAGGGAGATTGGGGGAGTGAAGGATAGAGATGGGAATGTGGTGCGGAGGGGGGTAGACGTTAATGGGGTCTTTAGGAACTTTTATGGGGAATTGTACTGGTCTGAACCCCCGGTGGAGAGGGGGGGTGGAATGGGGCGCTTCTTGGACAAGCTGCGATTACCGAAGGTGGAGGCGGGGCAGGTGGAGGGACTGGGGGCGCTGATTGAGATGGAGGAGCTGGTCACTGGGATTGGCAGCATGCAGTCGGGGAAGGCGCCGGGGCCGGATGGGTTTCTGGACGAATTTTATAAAATGTATGCGGACCTGTTGGGCCCCTTGTTGGTTCGGACCTTTAACGAGGCAAGGGAGCTGGGGGCTTTGCCCCCAACTATGTCGCGGGCGCTGATTTCCTTGATCCTTAAGCGGGACAAGGACTCCCTGCAGTGTGGGTCAAATAGGCCGATCTCGCTGCTAAATGTAGACGCCAAGCTGTTGGCGAAGATCTTAGCTACAAGGATAGAGGACTGTGTGCCGGGGGTCATCACGAGGACCAGACGGGGTTTGTAAAGGGAAGGCTGTTGAATACCAACATATGAAGGCTTCTGAATGTCATTATGATGCCGGCTGTGGAAGGGGAGGCGGAGATAGTGGTGGCATTAGACGCGGAGAAGGCCTTTGATAGGGTTGAATGGGGGTATCTGTGGGAGGTGTTGGAAAGGTTTGGGTTTGGGGAGGGGCTTGTCCGTTGGTTGAGGCTGCTCTATGAGGCCCGAATGGCGAGTGTAGCCACGAATAGGTGGAGGTTGGAGTACTTTCGGCTGTGCCGGGGGATGAGACAGGGGTGTCCCCTGTCCCCCTTGCTCTTTGTGTTGGCAATTGAGCCCCTGGCTATGGCGCTGAGCGAGTCGGGGAACTGGAGGGGCCTGGTGCGGGGTGGGGAGGAGCATCGTGTGTCGCTTTATGCGGACGACCTGTTGCAGTATGTGGCGGACCTGGTGGGGGGAATGCCGGAGGTGATGAAGCTTCTCAGCGAATTTGGGGGCTTTTCTAGGTATAAGCTCAACCTGGGTAAGAGCGAGCTGTTCGTTGTGCACCCGGGGGATCAGGAGGAGGGGATTGGTAGGCTCCCATTGAAGCAGGCAGGTAGGAGCTTTAGGTACCTGGGAGTCCAGGTGGCTAGGAGCTGGGGGGGCCCAGCACAAGCGTAACCTCACAAGGCTGGTGGAGCAAATGGAGGAGGAGTTTAAAAGGTGGGATATGTTACCGCTGGCGCGGAGGGTGCGGTCCGTCAAGATGACGGTGCTCCCGAGGTTTCTGTTCCTGTTCCATTGCCTCCCCATCCTTATCCCGAAGGCCTTTTTTAGGAGGGTCAACAGGAGCATCATGGGGTTTGTATGGGCACACGGGACCCTGAGGGTGAGAAGGGTGTTTTTGGAGCGGGGCAGGGATAGGGGGGCTGGCGCTGCCCAACCTGTGTGGGTATTACTGGGCTGCCAACGCAGCAATGGTGCGTAAGTGGATAATGGACAGGGAGGGGGCTGCATGAACAGGATGGAGATGGCATCCTGTGTGAATACGAGCCTGGAGGCACTGGTAACGGCGCAGTTGCCGCTCCCTCCAACGAGGTATACTACGAGCCCGGTGGTGGTGGCTGCCCTGAAAATTTGGGGGCAATGGAGACGGAATAGGGGGGAGGTGGGAGGCTCGATGGAGTCCCCCGATACGGGGGAACCACCGGTTTTGTCCTGGGGAGCGTCGATGGGGGGTTTCTTAGCTGGCACAGGGCAGGTATTAGGAGGTTGAGGGACCTGTTTGTAGATGGGAGGTTTGCGAGCCTGGTTGAGTTGGAGGGGAAGTTTGGGCTCCCCCCGGGGAACATGTTTAGGTACATGCAAGGTTATGGCGTTTGCCAGACGGCAGGTGGGCGGGGTTCCCTGTGTTGCCCCCGCGGGAGGGTTCAGGAACAGGGGTGCGCTCGGGTGTGTGGGTTGGAGGGGGGAGGATTTTGGATGTGTACCACGTCATGCAGGAGGTGCATGAGGCCTCGGTGGAGGAGCTGAAGGGTAAATGGGAAGAGGAGCTGGGTGAGGAGATTGAGGAGGGGACGTCGGCGGATGTCCTGGAAAGGGTGAACTCCTCCTCTTCTTGCGCGAGGCTTAGCCTCATACAGTTCAAAGTGCTGCATAGGGCTCATATGACCGGGACGAGGATAAGCAGGTTCTTTGGGGGCGAGGATAGGTGTACTAGGTTCTCGGGGAGCCCAGCGAACCATGCCCATATGTTCTGGGCATTCCCAGCATTGGGGGACTTTTGGAAGGGTGTAGCAAGGACGGTGTCAAAGGTGGTAGGATCCAGGGTTGAGCCAGGTTGGGGACTCGCGATATTTGGGGTAGCAGCGGAGCCGGGAGTGCAGGAGGCAAAAGAGGCCGGTGTTCTGGCCTTTGCGTCCCTAGTTGCCCGGCGTAGGATCTTGCTTCAGTGGAAGGATGCGAGGCCCCCAAGCGTGGAGGCCTGGATCAATGACATGGCGGGGTTCATTAAGTTGGAGAGGGTGAAATTCGCCCTGAGAGGGTCGGTGCAAGGTTTCTTCAGTCAGTGGCAGCCTTTCCTGGACTTCCTGGTGGAACGGTAGGGAAATAGGCCGGCAGTAGCAGCAACCCGGGTGGGGTGGGTGGGGGGGGGGGGGTGGGGGGGGGGGTGTTTGGTTGGGTGGGAGGGAGAATTGTGTACATGGGTTTGTTGGATGGGGCGGGTGTTATCTCTTTCCCTTTTGTTGTTTTCTTTTTCCTGTGGGGGTGGTTCTTGTTTTTGGTGTTTTACTATGGTTGTTGGTTAATATTGTTTTGTTGTTATATTTTGTGAAAATCTTAATAAAAATTATTTTTAAAAAAAAAAGAATAGAACAACAAAACCATTTAACACAATTATTCATTCCAAGATGCTTTCACCCTCACCAGGGCATTATCAAACAAAGTATGATACCGAGCTGCATATGAACATACTAGGTCTCAAAACCAAAAGCTTGGTCAAAGATGTAAGTTTTAAGAAGTATCTTAAAGGTAGACATTGAGATAGATGGACTGAGAGGAGGGAAATCCAGAGGTTCGGGCACAGGTAACTGAAGGGTTGGCATCCTTGGATCAATTTGATTTGAAAAGCACAAATAGGCCACCATTTAGAGGAGCGCCAGATGTCTCAGTGTTTAAGCTGGAAGAGATTACAGATGTAGAGAGGGGCAAAGTCACAGAGAACTTGAAGGAAAATTGAGAACTTGAAGGAAAATCAAAATGCTTCTTGATCAGGAGCCATTGTTTCAGCGAGCACGCGGGTTATAGAGGATTGGACATGCTGCGGGTTAATAATAATCTTTAGTAGTGTCACAAGTAGGCTTACATTAACACTGCAATAAAGTTACTGTGAAAACCCCCTAGTCGCCACAATTGGCGCGTGAATTCAGAATGTCCAATTCCCCTAACAAGCACGTCTTTCGAGACTTGTGGGAGGAAACCGGAGCATCCCGATGAAAGCCACATAGACATGGGGAGAACATGCAGACTCTGCATAGACAGTGACCCAATCTGGGAATCGAACCCAGGTCCAAGGCCTAAGCAATCGAGTTTTGGATGACCTCAAATTTATGGAGGATAGAATGTGGAAAAAACAGCCAGGAGTGTCTTGGAGTCCGGAGGAATTGAATGCATGGATGAGCATTCAGCAACAGGTGAGCTGAGACAGGGTAAAGCCCAGTGATGTCATGGACGTGGAAGAATAGGGTCTTAGAAAGGGCACGTAAGGGGCAGCATGATGGTACAATGGTTTAGCTCTGGATCACTGTCCATGTGGATTTTGCACATCTCCCCCATGTTTTGCGTGGGTTTTCGCCCCCACAACTCAAGATGTGCAGGGTAGGTGGATTTGTCATGCTATATTGCCTCTTAATTGGAAAAAAATGAATTGGTACTTCTAAATTTATTTTTTAAAAGAAAGAAAAAGGGCACGTATATGAGGTCAGAAGATCATCACAGGATCAAATGTGACACTAATGTTGTAAATAGGCTGGCTAATCTCAGACTGTTGCCAGGTGAGAGGTGGAGTTGAAGCTGGGGAATGAAGTTTGGAGCGACGGCTGAAAACGGTTGCTACTGTCTTCCCAATGTTTAATTGGAGAAAATCTCTGCTCATCCAGTACTGAGTTCAGATAAGCAGTCTGCTAACTTAGCAACAATGAAGGAGTTGAGGGAGGTGGTGATGAGGTAGTGCTGGGGGTTATCGGCATACATGTGAAAACTGACAAATGCAAAATTATTGCTCTATGCTACATTCTGCACAGTATTACAGTTGAAAGGGAAATGAACTTAAGCTGAAGGATGTCGAGTTTCATGGAGCAACAGAGCTAAATGAAGAAGAGAATGAGTGAAAGATTGTAACGACCGGATTTCATCAGTATTTTCTGCCACTGACTGCTACCGAAGCTGGTGTGGATGCAGATCAAAATTTGAGGAGGGGTGTTCAGGCCGCCACCAGAAACCCATTGGAACTGCCACCCAGCAATGCATATAAGGAATTAGTAGTGGTGGTGAAGGGTGTCGGTGGAATTGGAAATGTCCATAATGGGGTAGGAGAATGCTGAGGTTCAGAATGTATTCGTGACACTGTAGACATGAGTATAGAAAAATACAGTTCATCATGTTCCATCTAATGGTAGATCTGAGAAGCTGCTAGCCTGACTGTGTCACATAAAGATGATGGTAATATATTATAAATAGTTTTAAATAGTTAACGAACATCATAGATTTGAATGATTGTCATGTGAATTGAATATCATAAAATGATATCAAATTTTTTTTGTTTTATACAGGAGATATTTCCACTACTGTTGAGTTCTTAAAGCTCGAAAAAATTGAAGTAGGTGGCGTTAGAGGGAATCTCCTTGGCCAAATGGTGCAGCAGATCTATATGGAGTTTTTAGAAGTTATTAAAATCTTTGCTGAATGCAAATACAATGCTTTGGATATAGCAGACCATGTAAGGAAAATTATCTAACAGAGTAACATAAATACTGTTGTAAAAGTATTAAAAATTGTTCTGTAAAATAGTAAAAGCAATAGCAATTATTAATCCTAAAATGTTTCATAGGTGTGTCAAAATTGAAAGGTAAAGACTGAACAGGCGAAAGGGTTTGGGTGACCACCAGGCAGAGGAGAGTCAGGCAGGTAGCGCAAGAGACTCCTGTGGCTGTCGCCTTTCTAAAATATATACTGTTTTAGATACTGTTGGAGGGGACAAATTCTCAGGAGATTACCGGCAAAAAAACCAAGTCCATGGCACCATGCTGCACAAGAAGGGAGGAGGAAAGAATGGCAGGGCTATAGCACAGGGGATTCAATAGTAAGGGGGACCGATAGGAATTCTGTGGCCGGAAAAGAGACTCCGGATGGTGTGTGCCTCCTTGGTGCCAGGGTCAAGGATGTATCAGAGTGGGTGCAGGGATTCTGAAGGGGGAGGGTGAACAGCCTGTTGTAGTACATATCGTCCCAAAGATATAGGTAAAAAAAGGATGTGGTCCCATAAGCAGAATATAGAGTTAGGATGTAAATTAAAAGTAGGTCCTTAAAGATAGTAATCCTAGGATTACTATCAAAGCCAACTGTTAGCAAGAGTAACAATAACAGGATATACCAGATGGATACGTGGCTGGAGAACTTGTGTCAGAGCGAGGGATTCAGCATTCCTGGGAACTTGGGACTGTTTCTGGGGAAGTTGGAAACGATACAAGCAGGGCAGGTTGCAGCACACTGGACTAAATGCTGGCTTTTAAAGGAGACCAGGCAGGCTAGCAGCACGGGTTCATTTCCCGTACCAGCCTCCCCGAACAGGCGCCGGAATGTGGCGACTAGGGGCTTTTCACAGTAACTTCAGTGAAGCCTACTCGTGACAATAAGCGATTTTCATTTCATTTCATCTGGACAGGACTGGGGACCAATATCCTCGCAGGGGTGTTTGCTAATGCTGTTGGGCAGGGCCGGCTCAAGGCACCGGCAACCTCGGGCAGATCGCCAGGAGCGCCATGTGCTAGGGGGCGCCAGACACTGGTCCCCCGCGCATGCGCAGTTGGGCCGGTGCCAACCAGCGCATGCGCGGTGGCCGCCCTCCCCCAGGGCGGCCCCCGCCCCCCCGCTCGGTCCGCTCCCCCCGCCCCCTCCTCGGGTCCCCGCCCCCTCCTCGGGTCCGCCCCACCCTCGGGTCACGCCGCCCCAGCCCCGCCCTCGGTTCCACCCCCACGCCCCGCCCTCGGGTCCGCCCCCCCCCTCGGGTCCGCCCCCCAGGCCCCCATTCGCGTCTGCCCCCCTCGGGTCCGCCCCCTTCGGGTCCTCCCCCCCCCCCGGGTCCGCCCCCCTCGGGTCCGCCCCCCTCGGGTCCGCCCCCCCCCGTCCCCCCCTCGGTCCCAGCACCCCCCTTCGGGTCCGCCCCCCCCTGCCCCCTCCTCGGGTCCGCCCCCCCAGGCCCCATTCGGGTCCGCCCCCCCCCCCTCGGGTCCCGCCCCCCCCTTCGGGTCCTCCCCCCCCCGGGTCCGCCCCCTCGGGTCCGCCCCCCCCCCCCCGTCCCCCCCTCGGGTCCGCCCCCTCCTCGGGTCCGCCCCCCCCCGCCCTTCCCCTCGGGTCCGCCCCCCCCCCCCTCGGGTCCGCCCCCCGACCCCCCTCCGGGTTCCGCCCCCCCCGCCCCTCCTCGGCCCCGTCCCTTCCCGCCCCTCCTCGGCCCCGCCCTCCCGCCCCTCCTCGTCCCCCCCCTCCTCGTCCCCGCCCCTCTTCGGCCCCGCCCCCTCCTCGGCCCCGCCCCCCTCCTCGCCCCCCCCCCCCATGGCCCCGCCCCCCCCCCTCGGCCCCCCCCCATGCCCCCCCCCCCAAGGGCGCCGAAGTTCAGCTTGCCCGGGGCGCCAGCAACCCTAGGGCCGGCGCTGGCTGTTGGGAAGGGTTTAAGCTAGAATGGCAGGGGGATGGGAACCTGAACGGGGAGACAGAGGCGGATGAAACAAAGATAGAAGCAAGAGACAGAAATGTAAAGACAAAGTGAAAGGCAGAGAAAACAAAGGCGTAAAACAAATGGGCCCAGAATTCAAATTAAAGCTAAGATGACCAACATGGTTAAAACGACAAGTGCATGGTGGCATGGTGTCACAGTGATTAGCACTGCTGCCTCATGGTGCCAAGACCCGGGTTCGATCCTGGCCCTGGGTCACTGTCCACGTAGAGTTTGCACAGTCTCCCTGTGTCTGCATGGGTCCACAACCCAAAGATATGCAAGGTAGGTGGATTGGCCACACTAAATTGCCCCTTAATTTCAAAAACATTTTAAACACTAATAAAAAAATAGAAAGACAAGTGTAAAGGCATTGTGTCTTAATTCATGGTGCATTCGCAATAAGGTAGGTGAATTAACAGCTCAAAGAGATATAAACAGTTATGATACAGCTGCAATTGCAGAGACATGGCTGTAGGATTACCAAGGATGGGAACAGAAGTTCCAGGTGTAAACATTACTTCGGAAGGGCAGACAAAAAGGGCAAGGAGATGGGATACCATTTTCTGTAAAGGAGGAAGTCAATGCAATAGCAAGGAAGGATATTGGCTCAGAAAATTGAGTGGGGATAGGAAAACAAAGAGGCAGAAAACATTGAGGGTTGTCAATAGGCTCCCCAAACAGTAATGGAGATATAAGGGAAGGTATGAACAAGAATCAGAGACGCATGCAATAAGGGTAACGATTGTAATCATAGGTGAAGTTAATTTTCACATGGATTGAAAAAACTAACTAGCAATAGTATGGTGGAGGAAGAGTTCCTGGAGTTTGTGCACGATGGTTTTTTAGAACAACATGTTTGAGGAACCAAACAGAAAAGCTATTCTAGATTGCGTACTGTGCAATTGGAAAGGATTAAATTAACAATCTTTTTGTGCAGGGTCGTTTGGGAAGATAATTTGATAGAAGTCTTCATTAAGTCGAAGAGTGAAGTAGTCCGCGTCCGAAGCAAGGTCCTGAATCTTAATAAAGGGAACAATGAGAATATGAGAGGAGGATTGGCAAAGATAGATTGGGTAACCTTCCTAAAGAGGTTGACGGTAAATAGGCAATGGTTCATATTAAAGACGTGTACATGAATTACAACAATTATTCATTTCTGTCTGGAGCAAAAATAGAAGAGCTTACAAAGGAAATTAGGGATAATATTAACTCCAACGAAGAAATATATAAAATTGCCAGCAAAAATCAGCAACCCTGCGGATTAGGAGCATTTTAGAATTCAGCAAATGAGGACAAAAAATTGTGAACAAGAGAGAGAAAATAGATTGAGTGTATCATTGCAGGGAACATACAAACTGATCGCAAAATCTTCTATAAATAGAAGAGAAAAGTTTAATGAAGACAAATGTAGGTCCTTTACAGTCAGAAGCCAGGGAAATTATAATGGCAGAAGAAGTGACACTGGTTTCTGTCTTCACCAAACAGGGCACAATAACCTTCAGAAATGTTGGGGAACTAAGGATCTAGTGAGAGGGTGGAATTGAACAAAGAAAATAGTTCTGGGAAATTAATGGAGTTAAGGCTGACAAATAACCAGACCTGATAATCTACATCCCAGAGTACTAATGGAAGTGGCCCTGAAAATATTGGATGCATGTGTTGTCATCTTCTAAAATTCTATAGCCTCTGGATCAGTTCTTACAGATTGGAGTGTGGCAAATGTAACCCCTCTATTTGAAAAGGGAGGGAGTGAAAAAAAGGGAGAATTACAGACCAGTTAGTCTGACATCAGTAGTGGGAAAGATGCTGAAGTATATTATAAAAGATGTGATAACATTAACAGACTTGGACAAAGCCAGCATGGGTTTATGAAAGCAAATCAAGCTTAACAAATCCACTGGGGTTGTTTGAATATGTAACTAGTAGACTAGATAAGAGAAAACCAGTGAATGTGATGTGTTCGGACTTTCAGAAGGCTTTTGATAAGGTCCCTCATATGACGTTAGTGGGCAAAATTAAAGCACATAGCATAGAGGGTCATATATTAGCATGGATCAAAAATTGGTTGACAGACAGGAAGCAAGGAATGGGAATAAATGGGTGTTTTTCCGAGTGACTAGTGGGGTACCGCAGGTATTGCTTGGACCTTAGCTGTTCACGATATATATAAATGACCTGGATGAGGGAAATAAATGCAAAATTCCAAGTTTGCTGATGACAAAAAAACTGGTGGAATTTTGAGTTGTGAAGAGGATGCAATGAGGCTTCAAGGTGATTTAGAAAAGTTGAATGAGTGGGCAAACACATGACAGATGCAGTGCAACATGGCTAAATGCAAAGTTACATTTTGGTGTGAAAACAACAAGGAAGAGTATTTTTAAATAGTGATGTATTGGGAATTGTCAGTGTACAAATGGATCTGCGTGTACTTGCACATCAGTCAATGAAAGTGGAGAGGCAGGTGCAGCAAGCAATTAGGAAGACAAATGGCATGTGGCCTTCATTGCAAGATCTTTGAGTTAAGAAGTAGGGATGTCTTACTGCAGTTATTGGTAAGACTGCACTTGGAGTATTGTGTGCAGTTTTGGTCTCCCTGCCTAAGAAATTATATACTTAGCATAGAGGGAGTGCAGAAGTGGTTTACTGGGCTGATACTGGGGTTGGCGGGACTGTCATATGAGGAGAGCTTGACTGGACCTGGATTGACTGGAATTTAGAAGGATGAGAGGAGATCTGGTTGAAACGTATATAATTTGAACAGGGCTGGACAGACTAGATATAGGGAGGATATGTTCCCTGGTTGGGGAATCTAGAATCAGGGACCACAGTCTTAGGATACAGGGTAGGCCATTTAGGACTGAGATGAGGAAATATTTCTTCACTCAAAGAGTAGTGAAAGTATGGAATTCTCTACCACAGAAGACTGTGGAGGCCAAGTTACTGAATGTATTCAAGGAAGAGATATTTACTTTTTTAGATTTTGATGGCATCAAGAGGCATGGGGAGAAAGCATGAATATGGCATTGAGATAGAGGATCAGCCATGATCCTATTGAATGGCAGAGCCGACTTAAAGGGTCTCCTGATTCTATTTCCTATGTTTTAATGTTTCTATTTTATAGATGTGTTAATATCATAAGGGGTAAGACAGACTAAGTAGGAGAAACTTCCCACTTGTGAAAAGATCAAGAACGAAGGGGCACGACTTTAAAACATTTGCAAAAAGAAGCATAAGTAATGAGAAAAAACATTTTCTTAGAGGGTTTGGTTAGTAGGGTCTGGAATTCACTGCCTGATAGTGTGGCGGAGGCAGATTCAATTGGGTGGAGGCAGATGTAATTGATGTATTCAAAAAGGAATTAGAAGATTATTTGAAAAGGAACAATGTTTAGTGTTTACATTGAGAATGCAGGAGAATAATAATCTTTATTATTGTCACAAGTAGGCTTACATTAACACTGCAATGGAGTTACTGTTAAAAGCCCCACGTCGCCACACTACGGCTCCTGTTCGGATACACTGAGGGAGAATTAAAAATGTCCAATTCACCTAACAGCACATCTTTGGGGACTTATGGGAGGAAACCGGAGTGCCCAGAGGAAACCCACGCAGACACTGGGAGAACGCGCAGATTCTGCACAGAGACCCAAACCCTGGCATTGTGAAGCAACAGTGCTAACCACTGTGCTGCCGTGCTGCCCGATATGTCACGGTGCATTTGCCACTTGGAGAACAATGCAGACATGATGGGCCAAATGGGTTTTTTCTGAGCTGAAACAATTCTGTGATTCAGTTAAGTCTTTTAATTGCCTACCATTATACCCAGGACTGTAGAGGCTTAGATTTGAAGTACGAGCTAACAGAAAGGTTTCTAAATGTCATTTGTGACGGTTTTGCTGGACATTCCCATCGGCTCTGTGGGCGAGTTCCCCATCGCTATCTAATCACACTTACTCACTTTTCTGGGCCCCTCGTGAGTTTTGCATTGGTTTAGCCTACACCTAGGGAGGTATTTCACTAAATGGGAATACAATTCTATAATAATCTTTATTGTCACATGTAGGCTTATATTAACACTGCAACGAAGTTACTATGAAAAGCCCTAGTTGCCACGTTCTGGCACCTGTTTGGGTACACAGAGGGAGAATTCAGAATTTCCACATTACTTAACTGCACGTCTTTGGGGACCTGTGGGAAGAAACCGGAGCACCCGTAGGAAACCCATGCAGACACGGGGAGAACGTGCAGACTCTGCACAGACAGTGACCCAAGCTGAGAATCGAACCTAGGACCCTGTCGCTGTGAAGCCATAGTTCGAACCACTATGCTACCTGCTGCCCTTAGGGGCTTCAGTGGGGATGCCGTGGCCGAGGCTGCACATAGCTCCGATTTGTGCACTGAGGAGCTCGCTGGGGAGCTCTCAAAGCCTGTTCCCCACTACGCAGTGCGAGCTTGGCACCCTGGCTGTATGCCTGCAGTTGGCAGAGCCACCTGGGCAGTACCATGCTGGTGCCCAGGTCACACTGCCAGGGTGCCAGGCCAGCACTACTAGAGTGCCCTGATGGCACCAGCAGTGCCCACGTACCACCCTGCCCAAAGACATCCGATCCCCTGGAAGATCCCCACAAGTGACATTCTGACTGGTCTCGATTTGTGGAGACCAATACTGAACTACCCTCGCCCGAAGTGTCCGAAGCAAAGGAGATAGATCCCAATACCTCGGGTACCTCAGGAGTCAGCTCATTAAAGTGAGACTAGCTGTCTCACATTAATATGCAGATTTTCCAAAACGTGATCCTGCCCACAATGGGCTGGATTTATATTGCAGTGCCTCGTGAGATCACGTTAGATCTTACGAGGTGTTGTTTGTGAGACAGATAGATCCCGAGAGTGGGGTCTCACGGCTTCCATCAGCCATGCTGCGCTGCGGCGAGCTGCTTTTCGGTGGCAGCATGGCTGTTCGATCGCATCTTTGGAATTAGTTTAATTACTGAGGAGTTGAACTCACTGGCCAGAGCGGCTTCTCAGAGATCAGGCCGCCGTTTTGAAAGGGTGCTCTAATCTCTAAGTGAAGTTATGTGTCCTTGTTATGGGCCAGGGTTTAGAGAACCCCAAAGTGTATCATGGAGTTCACCTGACCCACAACTTTTAATAGATTGTGGTATGGGGAGCACACAGCCCACTCTACAGGTGTGGTACAGCAAAATTGGAAAAGTATTTTTTTAAGCAAAACAATGTTTGTTCTATGAACTACATACAGTGAACATCCTAGCAACCATTAATTCAAATACAACCCCCAAAGAATACAGCACAAAGTAATGCTTGAAGCTTTCCTTTTTAACATCCATACGACTTAAAAACAAAACCTTTATCAGAAGCACATCAAGTTAAAATCACTACTGAAAACACCAAATGATCTAGAGATAGTCTTTTGACGGCAGAGAGAATAGCAGTACATTTGCTTGGTCTGGCTTCAGCTCCAACACTGAAAACAAAACTAAAACACACACTGCAGCCTGCTCAAAAATGAAAGTAAAAAGCTCCAGACAGCCCAGCTCCACCCACTCTCTGACATCACTGCAGTAGTAAACATTAATTTCTTAAAGATACTCTCGCTACAGATATTTATATAAACACCCATTTATAAACACCCATTTCTTAAAGGTACTCTCACATGACACCTCCCCCCAAGAAAAAAAACCCATCAACTTCAAGATGGTTTCATTTTTCACCTTTTCACTATCCTTTAAGAAATGCACACAGTAATATACTTTTTGCGTTTCGAAAAAACAACTGTTTTTTACCCAAACAGGCATAATAAGTATAATGAGTGTCAACAGGTCCATTTTTCTTTCCTCCTCCAACTGAAATTCCTTGTGTCATCACATTCGTCACAAAGCATCGGCTATCACGTTTTCTCGTCCTGCCACATGTACTATTTTTAAATGAAATGGCTTCAACAATAAACTCCAGTGAAACAGCCATGCATTGTTATTCCGGAATGGCTCCAAAGACGTCAACGGATTATGATCAGTATATATAACGGTGTCAGATGGATTGCTGGCCACATGTGAAAATGTTGCAAAGCCAGCATGAAACTCAAAGTCTCCTTCTCAATCGTGGAATACGTTTTCTGGTGAGAATTCAATTTCTTTGAAATATAACCAATAGGCCAGTCTAGCCCTTTGTCGTTGTCTTGTGGAAGCACCGCACCACACCCACATCACTCGGATCAACCGTCACTTTGAATGGGGGTTTTGTATAATTTGGGATGGCTAACACAGGAGCATTGGGTAACACAGCCTTCAGGCCGTCAAATGCCTGTTGACACTCCACTGTCCACTGGAATTTGTTACGCTTCTTGAGCAAGTCCGTCAGTGGAGCGACCACACTGCTAAAATTTGGTACAAATTTCTGGTAAAATCCACTCACACCAGGAAATCGCATTATTTCCCTTTGTCTTGAGGGTATCAGAAACTCCTCAACAACTGTTAGTTTTACATCCGTGTGACCATTCGACCCTGTCCAATTGTACGGCCAAGGAAAGTGACTTGAGCCTTTCCAAATTCACTTTTGGCTAGGTTTATCACCAAACCCACCTCCTGAAGTCGATCGAATAACTCCATCAGATGTTTCAAATGTTCTGTCCATGTCTGTCTGAAAATTACCAGATCGTCGATGTATACCGCACAATAGGGTAATCCTGAAACAACTTTGTTAGTTAACCGTTGACATGTGGCTGGTCCATTTTTCATGCCAAATGGCATAACTTTGAATTGGTATATACCATCTGGAGTCACAAAAGCTGAAATCTCCTTCGCCCTTTCAGATAAAGGTACCTGCCAGTAACCTTTAAGTAAATCCAGTTTAGAAATAAAAGCTGATTGTCTTACTTTCTCAATGCAATCCTCCAAACGTGGGATAGTATAATAGTCCATTCTTGTAACTGCATTAACCTTTCTATAGTCCACACACAACCGTTGGGTACCGTCTGGCTTAGGTACCATCACTGTGGGTGTGCTCCATTGGCTGCAACCCACTTTAATTATGCCATTTTTAAGCATACTCTCAATCTCTGTTAACCTGTGCCAATTTTAAAGGGTTAAGTCTGCATGGATGTTGTTTGATTGGAACAGCATTTTCCACATTTACATCATGTATAGCCATTTTAGAACTTCCCAATTTATCTCCATAAATGTGCCCATGTGATGCCAATAACTCTTTCAGATCAGCCTGTTTTTCCTCTGGAAGGAAACTCAACAATTTATCCCAATTTATAAGAACACCCTCGTTTTCCAATTTAATTTGAGGTATGTCAAATTCACAGTCATCTGGATTTGGTTCGTTACATTTGAGTTAGAATCATTAAAACCTCCTTTTTCTCTCCTTCCCTTTCAAGGTACCTTTTAAGCATATTCACATGACACACTCGGTGAGTCTTCCTTCTATCTGGTGTTTTTACCACATAATTCACCTCACTTAATTTCCTTTCAATCTGATAAGGTCCACAAAACCTTGTTTTAAAGGTTCACCTACCACTGGTCACAACACTAAAACTGTATCTCCACTGGCAAAACTATGAACTTTGGATTTCTTGTCCGCTACCCATTTCATCACATTTTGTGCAACTTTTAAATGTTGTCTAGCCAATTCACCTGCTCTATTTAATCGTTCCCTGAAATTTGACACGTAATCCAATAATGCAAATTCTGATTTCTCACTCATCAATTTTTCCATAATCAATTTAAATGGTCCTCTTACCTCATGACCAAACATTAGTTCAAAAGGACTAAATTTGGTTGACTCATTAGGTGCATCCCTAATTGCAAACAGTACGAATGGAATTCCTTTATCCCAATCCTCTGGATAACCTTGACAATAAGCCCTCAACATTGTCTTTAATGTCTGATGCCACCTTGCTAACGCTCCATGCGATTCTGGATGGTATGCAGTTGATTTAAATTGTTTTATTCCTAAGCTATCTATAACTTCTTTGAATAACCTTGAGGTAAAATTTGATCCTTGATCTGATTGTATTTCTGTGGATAGTTCATATCTAGTAAAGAATCTAGTAAAGTCCTCCACAATCTTTTTAGCTGTAATATTACATACTGGACTGGGCTCTGGAAACCTGGTAGGCACATCTATTATAGTCAAAAGATATTGATTCACACTTTTTGTTTTCGGAACCAGTCCTACCAATCAATTAAGACCCTTGTAAAAGGTTCTTTAAATGCTGGAATGGGTATTAAGGGCACTGGTTTTATCACTGCTTGAGGTTTCCCTATCACTTGACGTGTGACATGATTGACAAAATTTACCAACATCTGTATGTAGTCCAGGCCAATAAAAATGTTTCTGGATTTTAACTTGAGTTTTCCTTATTCCCAAATGACCTCCCACTGGTACCTGATGTGCAACTCGCAACACCTCCTTTCTATACCCTACCAGCAATACTACTTGATGAACGTCTGCTCACTTTTCATCTGCCTGCATATGTAAAGGTCTCCATTTTCTCATCAAGACAGCACTTTTACGGTAATAACACTCTGGTACACACTCAGATTCCTCTTCCGTGTATGCTTTCTGATACATATGTTTTATTTCTACATCTTTTTATTGTAACTCTGGCAATTTTCCTGAACTAAAAATATATCCGCCTCATCATCCACCTGTTCTTTTCCAACCACCTGATCAAAACTCGTTTCTGATAATTGCACTTCACCTTTATCTTCACTCTCTGATTTCTCCTCTTGTTTTAACCTGTGACTTTGCAACCTTGTTACTACACAATCCAGAAAAATCACAGGATATTCATCCTTCAATCCTTCAGTTGTCTGATTTTCCACTGGCTTATCAACCACAGTAGGCATCACTCCCACCTGCGATCCAGCTATATCATTACCCAAGATAAACTGTATTCCCAGACAAGATAGTTGATCTATTACTCCTATCACCACTTCTTCACTGGACTTTCCAACCTTACCTTATATAATGGAACATTACTCCTCGCACCCTGAATTCCAAATATTACCACCTTTTTTGGCAACATTCTTCCCAAACTACGTAACTCCTCATCTCTTACCATTAAAGATTGACTAGCTCCCGTATCTCTTAGAATCTGCTCTTCCACATGACTTCTCAATACATCAGGAATTGAACTTTGAAATTCCCCCAAAGTATAATTTATCTGAGAGCTTCAAAGCCCTTATCCACCTATCAACATTACTCTGTTTGATCCTTTCAAACTCCATGTATGTTTGACCAAATTCTTTCCTTAAATTTCTAAACCTTTGTCTGTAGGCTTCAGGCACTAGTTCATATGCACCAAAGATGAATTCAGAGACGCCTTCTCTGATAGTGATGCATATACTTCACTAGACCTACCTACCAACTTTGTTTGAATCCGTAATACCCACATCTCCTGTGGCCATTTCATTTGTTTAGCTACCTTCTCAAATGAAATGAAAAAGGTTTCTACCTCCTTCTCATCAAACCTTGGCAATGCTTGGACATACTTAAATAGATCCCAAGCCTTCGACTATGACGCTCTTTATCACTATCCTCATCACTGTCATCCTACTGTACGTTTCCCTTCATGCCTGCCAATTTTAACTGACTATCATGTTTCATGGCCACTTTCTGAAGTTCAAACTCTCTCTCTTTATCTTTTTCCCTGATCTGCATCTCCCTTTCTCTTTCTTTTTGTTCTCTCTCTTTATTCTCTCTCTGTCTTTCTTTTTCTTCTCTCTCTCTCTTTCTCTTTCTCTTTCATTTTCCTCTCTCTCGCTCGTATTCAAGCTGCTTTAATTCTTTTTCATCTTCCATTTGTTTACTTTGCAATTGAATTTTTGCCATTTCCAATGAGTCAAACTGTATCTCAGGCAAATTTAAATGCTTAGCCACCGCCATAATTACCTCACCTTTCCGCATTTTGTCAGGTAATGTTAACTGCAATGTTTTTGCCAGATCTAACAGTCTGCTTTTAGTCTCTGTCCGTAAGTTACTGCACGTGACCGTCTCCACCCCCAAAAAACTTCTGAGTCTCTGAAAGAGCTATTGTCCACAACACACTCCTTACTTAAACTAAAATATGATACCTGAAAAGCACCCACAAAATGCTCACCCCTCACTGTCTTTAAGTTCACAAAGCCAATCCAACAGATAGACTTTTATCCCGGACGAGCCCCTAATTTGTTATGGGCCAGGATTTAGATAACCCCAATGTGTACCATGGAGTTCACCTGACCCACAACCTTTAATATATTGTGGTATGGGAGCACAGGGCCCACTCTGCAGATGTGGTACAGCAGAAATGGAAAGTATTTTTTTAAGCAAAACAATGTTTATTCTGTTTGTAGATAACAGGTCTTTCCTCTGTTTTTCAACCAGCCAGCCAGTTTTCTCCGTAATAGAGAGGGATAGAGCAATTTCTATGTCTTTGAGTTATCGTTGGATATAATGGGGGTGAGGGTGGAACCATGCCCGCTGGTGGTGATGTTTGGAGTGCTGGATATGTGGAACTACTGGAAGAGGGCCAATGTTATGGCCTTCGCCTCCCTGATTGCTCAGTTTCAGATTCTGCTAGGCTGGAGGTCGGTGGCACAATTGAAAGCGTCAGAATGGCTGGGGGATATGGTGGGGGAATTTTAGAAATGGAGAAAATTAAGTTTGAAAAGAGTCAGAGAGGCATTTTGTGTGAGACGGAAGCTGTTTCTGTGTCTGTTTAAAGAATTTTTTGTTGCTGGCGAGTAGGGAGGGGCGGAGGGGAGGGAAGGAGGTGGCGGTGGTGGGTCTTTTGGGGGAGAGGAGGGTTAATTTGGGAAAGGTTTAAAAAGTTGAAAAGTCAAACTGTACTTTAGCTGTTCTTTGGATGCTTGTGCAATTTTTTATGTTCATATAAAATCATATCTTTTCATGGCTGTTTTTTTTCCTTGTGAAGTGGAGCTTTTCCCCTTCGGGCATATATTCCCTTGGGTTTTTAGCAATTACAAACATAAAGACATCCCACAGATACAATAATCTATGTATGACACTTAATGAATTCCCCCTTAACTGTTCCAATTTAGAAACAAAATCCCCAAAACCAAAAACCCCTTTTCAAGGGTGTAGCCCAGAACTCTGCATTCTCACTTGAATGGGATTGGCTTTTCTTGAGATTCTGACCCCGTCTCACCAGCAAGTTTAAATCCTTCCGGAAAGCAAACTATATCTTTTAACTTACCAAAACAGCAGGTAGCTATAATCAATGTTTTTTTTTACTGGAACAGATATTTAGAATGAAAATAGAGAGAGACAGGCCATAACACTGCTGTTCTGTGTCTGAGTCCACAGCAGCCAAATGTGAATGCAAAACCAAAAACAGCTCACAGACCACAGCCTAGCTCCACCCACACAATGGCATCACTGAAGCCATGTGGTACAACAACAACCTTAATGGGACACTCCTATGTCATATGGGTAGGACGGATATAGAGGGATATGGGGCAAATGCAGGTAATTGGGACTAGCTCTGTTGTAAAAACTGGATGGCATGGACAAGTTGGCCCAAAGGGCCTGTTACCATGCTGTAAACCTATATGACTCTATCACCTTGATGACTCTAGTGTAATTTAAAATCGCCCATTAACACTTGTCTTCACGGTGCTGAGGGCCCGGATTCGATTCCGGCTCTGGGTCACTGTCCATGTGGTATTTGCACATTCTCTCGTGTCTGCGTGAGTCCCACCCCCACAACCCAAAAATGTGCAGGGTAGGTGGATTGGCCATGCTGCATTGGCCCTTGGAAAAAAAAAAATTTTTTTTAAATTAAAAAGAAACTACACTTACTAACTTCTCCATATATACAACCCAACGCCTCAGAACTGCTACCAGGGACCTATACACAATATCCATTACAGCTTTAGATCCTTTTCGGTTCCTCCGTTCTATGCATATGGTCTCCACTGGATGCTTTCCCCTCCTTATATCTTTCCTTACTATTGAGATAATAGTATTTCTAATCAGTGAAGCTTCTCCACCCCCTCTACCATTTTCCCTGTTCCTCTTGTAAACTTAATTACCAGGTATATTTTGCTCCCAGTCTCGACCAACCTGCAGCCATGACTCCGTAATAGCTACTACATCATAATCTTCAATTTGTATTTGCGCCTGCAGCTCATCTAGAACATAGAACATAGAACGATACAGCGCAGTACAGGCCCTTCGGCCCTCGATGTTGCACCGACATGGAAAAAAAAAACTAAAGGCCATCTAACCTACACTATGCCCTTATCATCCATATGCTTATCCAATAAACTTTTAAATGCCCTCAATGTTGGCGAGTTCACTACTGTTGCAGGTAGGGCATTCCACGGCCTCACCACTCTTTGCGTAAAAAACCCACCTCTGACCTCTGTCCTATACCTATTACCCCTCAATTTAAGGCTATGTCCCCTCATGCTAGCCACCCCCATCCGCGGGAGAAGGCTCTCGCTGTCCACCCTATCTAACCCTCTGATCATTTTGTATGCCTCTATTAAGTCACCTCTTAACCTTCTTCTCTCTAACGAAAACAACCTCAAGTCCATCAGCCTTTCCTCATAAGATTTTCCCTCCATACCAGGCACATCCTGGTAAATCTCCTCTGCACCCGTTCCAAAGCTTCCACGTCCTTCCTATAATGAGGCGACCAGAACTGTACGCAATACTCCAAATGCGGCCGTACTAGAGTTTTGTACAACTGCAACATGACCTCATGGCTCCGGAACTCAATCCCTCTACCAATAAAGGCCAATACACCATAGGCCTTCTTCACAACCCTATCAACCTGGGTGGCAACTTTCAGGGATCTATGTACATGGACACCGAGATCCCTCTGCTCATCCACACTACCAAGAATTTACCATTAGCCAAATATTCCGCATTCCTGTTATTCTTTCCAAAGTGAATCACCTCACACTTCTCCACATTAAACTCCATTTGCCACCTCTCAGCCCAGCCCTGCAGCTTATCTATGTCCCTCTGTAACCTGCAAGATCCTTCCGCACTGTCTACAACTCCACCGACTTTAGTGTCGTCTGCAAATTTACTCACCCATCCTTCTGCGCCCTCCTCTAGGTCATTTATAAAAATGACAAACAGCAACGGCCCCAGAACAGATCCTTGTGGTACGCCACTCGTAACTGAACTCCATTCTGAACATTTCCCATCAACTACCACTCTCTGTCTTCTTTCAACTAGCCAATTTCTGATCCACATCTCTAAATCACCCTCAATCCCCAGCCTCTGTATTTTCTGCAATAGCCGACCGTGGGGAACCTTATCAACGCTTTTGCTGAAATCCATATACACCACATCAACTGCTCTACCCTCGTCTACCTGTTCAGTCACCTTCTCAAAGAACTCGATAAGGTTTGTGAGGCATGACCTACCCTTCACAAAACCATGCTGACTATCCCTAATCATATTATTCCTATCTAGATGATTATAAATCGTATCTTTTATAATCCTCTCCAAGACCTTACCCACCACAGACGTTAGGCTCACCGGCCTATAGTTACCGGGGTTATCTCTACTCCCCTTTTTGAACAAAGGGACCACATTTGCTATCCTCCAGTCCTCTGGCACTATTCCTGTAGCCAATGATGACATAAAAATCAAAGCCAAAGGCCTCAGCAATCTCTTCCCTGGCTTCCCAGAGAATCCTAGGATAAATCCCATCCGGCCCCGGGGACTATCTATTTTCACCTTGTCCAGAATTGCCAACACTTCTTCCCTACGCACCTCAATGCCATCTATTCTAATAGCCTGGGTCTCAGCATTCTCCTCCACAATATTATCTTTTTCTTGAGTGAATACTGACGAAAGTATTCATTTAGTATCTCGCTTATCTCCTCAGCCTCCACACACAACTTCCCACCACTGTCCTTGACTGGCCCTACTCTTACCCTAGTCATTCTTTTATTCCTTACATACCTATAGAAAGCTTTGGGGTTTTCCTTGATCCTACCTGCCAAGACTTCTCATGTCCCCTCCTTGCTCGTCTCAGCTCTCTCTTTAGATCCTTCCTCGCTTCCTTGTAACTATCAAGCGCCCCAACTGAAACTTCATGCTCATCTTCACATAGGCCTCCTTCTTCCTCTTAACAAGAGATTCCACTTCTTTGGTAAACCACGGTTCCCTCGCTCTACCCATTCCTCCCTGCCTGACTGGTACGTACTTATCAAGAACATGCAATAGCTGTTCCTTGAACAAGCTCCACATATCCAGTGTGCCCAACCCTTGCTGCCTACTTCTCCAACCAACACATCCTAAGTCATGTCTAATGGCATCATAATTGCCCTTCCCCCAGCTATAACTCTTGCCCTGCGGGGTATACTTATCCCTTTCCATCACTAACGTAAAGGTCACCGAATTGTGGTCACTGTTTCCAAAGTGCTCACCTACCTCCAGATCTAACACTGGCCCTGGTCATTACCCAAAACCAAATCCAATGTGGCCTTGCCTCTTGTTGGCCTGTCAACATATTGTGTCAGGAAACCCTCCTGCACACATTGTACAAAGAACGACCCATCTAATGTACTCGAACTATATCTTTTCCAGTCAATATTTGGAAAGTTAAAGTCTCCCATAACAACTACCCTGTTACTTTCGCTCTTTTCCAGAATCATCTTCGCCATCCTTTCCTCTACATCCCTAGAACTATTAGGTGGCCTATAGAAAACTCCCAACAGGGTGACCTCTCCTTTCCTGTTTCTAACCTCAGCCCATACTACCTCAGAAGAAGAGTCCCCATCTAGCATCCTTTCCGCCACCGTAATACTGTCCTTGACTAGCAGCGCCACACCTCCCCCTCTTTTGCCCCCTTCTCTGAGCTTACTAAAACACCTAAACCCCGGAACCTGCAACAACCATTCCTGTCCCTGCTCTATCCATGTCTCTGAAATGGCCACAACGTCCAAGTCCCAGGTACCCACCCATGCTGCCAGTTCCCCTACCTTATTTCGTATACTCCTGGCATTGAAGTAGACACACTTCAAACCACCTACCTGAACACTGGCACCCTCCTGCGAAGTCAAATCTGTGCTCCTGACCTCTATACTCTCAATCTCCCGTACCCCAAAACTACAATCCAGGTTCCCATGCCCCTGCTGAATCTAGTTTATTCATTGAGCTCTGTGCGTACATAGAGCTCTTACTTGGTCTATACTCCCTAGCCTGTCCCTCAGAACTGATGGTTTATTCACTCATTTATTATTTTTTTCATCTGGTCTAACTAGTATATTTATTGTAGTTTTGGCATTACCTGCAGTTCCTGAAGTTGGGTTCCTGACTATTTCTTTACACTCTGCCCTGCTACTTGTTTTTGGAACTGTATTGACTTCCCCTGAGGCCTCCCCCTCATGCTTTCAAGGGCAATTAAGAATGGGTACAAATGCTGGCCTTGCCAAGGAAAGACACATCCCAACAATTCTTAAAAACAAAGCAAGTTGTTATTGCTCATACCAGCTTTATGAACTGGACTATTGGGGAGAATTACATATCAACCTTTTAGCTAGAAGTGACATGGTTTTCTGTGTGTGAAGCTTTGAGTTATGTTTATTCTATATGGAGGAACAATTTGTTTAAATAACTTCTTTTATTCTATTCACATTTATACTTTTTAATTAGTCAATATTTGTACAAGCATAATTGTTTATTTGGTTGTTTTTACATACAGACATTTGAAGAAGACTATGCAGTGTTTCAAAGCAAGATTGATGATTTCGACCGAAGATTGGGTATGATCATTTGCCAGGGATTTAGTGACTGTACAAGCATTATATCTGCTGTGAAGGTAAACTGGATTATGAAAATTGAGTTTGAGATGATGCATAAATTAAAATTGTATGTTTGTTATTACAAATAGTTTAGTTTGTCATTTGATGATTTGTATGGTTCAATAAAAAGGTGCAGGAGAGCATGTCAGGAACAGCACCTGACATATCTAAAAATTAGGTACCAACCTTGTGAAACTACCTCACACAATTGACTACTTACATGCCAAACTGCAGGAGCAGCATGCAATAGACAGCTAAGCAACCCGAAAACTATTGAAGCGTATTAAAGCTCTGCAATCTTGCCACATCCAATCGCAAATGGCTGTGGATCATTAAACTACTAACTGGGAGAGATGGCTCCATAAATATCCCTATCCTTAATGATGCGAGACTTCAGCACAATAGTGCAAAAAAAACCTGAAGCATTTAAAACCATCTTCAGCCAGAAGTGAGAGCGTATGGTCCACCTTGGCCTCCTCCTGAAGTTGCCAGCATCACAGATCAATTAATTCAGTCAGATCAGCCCATTCGATTCTCTCAATTTAATATCAAGAAGCAGCCAAAGCATTAGCTATTGCCCCTCACAGCACTTTGACAGTAATACTGAAGACTTGTGTTTCAGAATTAGTGGCACCCATAGCCAAGCTGTTCCAGTACAGCTACAACACTGATATCTACCTGACAATGTTGTAAAATTACCCAGGTATGTCCTGACCACAAAAAGCACGAAAATCTAACCCAAACCCCATCAGTTTTCTCTTGACCATCAGCAAAGTGATGGAAAGTGTTGTCGATGCTGCTGGCAAGTGGCACTTTCTCAGCAATAAGCTGCTTGCTGATGCTTAGTTTGGATTCAACCAGAGCTACTCGACTCCTTGCGTCAATACAGCCTTATTCCCACCATGGACGAAAGAGATGAGCTCAAGAGGCGAGGTAAATGTGACTGCCCTTGGCATCAAGGCATCATTTGACTTGAATGTGGCATCACGGAGCTCTCGAAAGTGGCAAAAAACATTCATGTATCATGAAGTACGCTGATGTTATTTGCGAGGGTATAATAACTTGGAACACCAGTTCATGGGTGTACAGTTTTATTTTGCTTTGGTGTGATGAGACAAGTGACACCCCAGTGAGAATAAATAGCCCAGTCGTCAGGTGACAATTTATTAACGTAAAGAAGAGGCAGTTTTTTTCCTGGTCTAGTGAAGATATTTTAAAACTGTTGTTATGAAGGTTTACTGCAGTGCCTTAGCTCTAAGACTTGGAAGCTTTTTTGTGTAAACTTGGCTTCAGGCTTGGTGATTGGAAATTGGCCCGTCTGCTTTCTGTGACCGCTGGATGGTAACTGTCTCACCAGGCTTTTCAGGGTCTTGGCAATTATACCTTTGTTGTTCTTTGATTATGCCTTCTGTGCATTTGGCTGTCTGCCCAATCAACTTCCTTGACTATACATTCACATATGTACATCTCAGGGACCTTCCCACTCGTCTATAATCTGTTTCTCCTCCATAAACTATTCGCACTTGATTATTATCCAAACTGCCAATCTAAACTTGTTGCCGGGGGCGCATACCAATTGCGGCCCCTTTGAATACTGTCTACTGCTGTCTCCAGGCAAGTTCATGACACATGCTGCAGGAGTGCCAAACATTGATTGTTGCCAACAAGAGGGAATCAAACATCTCCCCCTGATATTCAATGGTGTTAATATTGCTGAATCAACCCCCTCGCATCAACACCTTGGGAGTTACCATTGATCAGAAACGTAACTTTAAAGAGAAGACCAGCTGAGAAGGCTGACAATGAAAGGAGAGACACGAGACGCTGAAGAATAACTTATTTTCAGATCGTAAGCCAGTGGGGAAATGTTTAAATTTGTATCACCTCTTCTTAAGACGAAATAGATGTTGAGTCATTCTTTATTTCATTTGAGTAGATAGCTAACCAAATGAAACAGCCAAAAGAGATTTGGACATTGCAAAATGTTGGTATGTAGGGACCATGAGATCTCTACATATCGCTCTCAGATGAAATATCTGAGGAATATGCTGCACTAAAAAAATCTATTCACAGTAAATACGAGTTGGTTCCAGAAGCATATAGACAGAAATTTCAAAATGTAAGAAAACAGCTTAGATAGACTTATATTGAGTTTGAGAGAATCAAACGAAGTAATTTTGGATAGAGACATTAAAAGTAGAGGCTCTTGGATAAGTAATTATTTAGAAACATTTAAATAAACACATATTTTACTCATCTTCAGCATGGCAAATGATACATGGAACATGTCAAAGAGTTTCATATTGATTGCAATGAATTACACTAATTAATTACATTTATGTTGCATCTTTAAATAGATGCCAAGTCAAATGATAATGAGAGTGTTGACAAATGTTTGTGTGAGATTAAGTTTTATTTATGTTTGAGAATAGAAAAAGGCTTTGAAATATTTTGGAATGGTGGATCTGGCAGGTGAAAATAGCATGAGTGAATGATTATTATGGTAATGGATGGAGGTAGAAGTGAAGGTAGATGTTACAGAGATAAGACACTTGTTGACAATTTGATCTTCAATTACCATGCCAACTTTTAACTATTATTTTTTAAGTTTTATAATATTATGCTTCTGTGTTTCAGATGTTGAACATGTTTAATTTTTACATCAAGAGGCCATTGATAAAAGAAGAAGTATCTGAAAAATATCCAGTCCTAGTTGATATGATTAACAGTGATTTAGATAATATCAAGTCAGTGTATGACACACATTTGATTGCAACTGCAGCCAGGGGTGGTGTTCCTACTATCAACAATAATATGCCGTTTGTAGCTGGTGAATTGAAATGGGCACAGGAAGTTAATGAAAGAATGGAAGCATCAATGAAGAGTTTCAAATTCTATTGATCATTCGTAAGTGTTTAAAATGCTGAGGTAGATTTTATTGCATATATTTTATATAGATGTAAATATTTGATTTGGAGTATAAGCATAAAATACTATGAAATGCCAGGCTTGAAGCTACATGAAGATTAAATAAAACATTTTCTACTTTTGAAGAGTGGATTGCTAGCAAAAACAAATTTGTCAGGAAAACCAAAGGTAATTTAAGGAACTTATATTTGTATTGGTGAACATAGGAAATAAAGGGTGAGAGTCTCTGGCCTCGCCGTGGCGTTTTGCTTGGCGCCAAGAGGCGACCATGCTGCTCTTAATGGGATTTTCCACTGAATCCACCACATGCCGCTAGGAAACCGCAGTGGGGTGTGCCATTGACAAGACTGGAAGATCCTGCCAATGCAAACAGCTGGAAGATCTCACCCAATGATATTTTTAAGTGGGTTTAATTTAGTGTTTCCATGCGCGGAAGGGGAAACCTATCGTTACAGTCATGCTGAACAAACGTGCTGTATGTATGGATATTGGCTCAGTTCCAACTGTGCTTCTATTGTGCTTGGAGACGGTTATGACATGAAGAGTAAATGAAGACTGGCGGGAAGTAGCAGTCATTACTTCCGGGCATCTCGGTCCTTTTCAAGTAGAAAGGCCTTTGAGTTTAGTTTTAGCTGAAGTTAAAGATGAGACACTGGGGAGTGAAGATCTATCAACTTTACCAGGAGAAGCTGGACAAGACAAAGGGAGCTGCACAGAAGCAGACTTCCCAAAGAAACATATGTTCTATGTTCTATGTACTGTCTTGATAACCAGGGAATTGGAACATAAAGAATGCCTTAGGAAGACTGAAGTTCAGAGAACAGAAATCCAGAAGCTGAACAAGGTATTGTTGAGAGGAGAATTCAAGGGAAAAGCAGACAAAGTGTTGTGAGTGAAAGAGACAGCTGCAGTAAGCAGACTACAGAGGTAAATCAAAAGTTTGATGCCATTTCTGTAGAGTCTGAGAATCGATAGTTAAAGCAATTGTGGACAGTTTGTGGGCATCACAGAGATGTGGCTGCAAGGAGATCAGGGCTGGGATCTAAATATACAAGGATATATGTCCTATCGAAAGGACAGGCAGATGGGCAAAGGGAGCGGGGTTGCATTGTTAGTAAGGAATGAAGTCAAATCGATCGCAAGGAGTGACATAGAATCAGAAGGCATAGATTCTCTGTGGGTAGAGTTGAGGAATCGCAAAGGCAAAAAAGACCCTGATAGGAGTTATGTACAGACCCCCTAGCAGTAGTCAGGATGTCGGGGCAGCAGGGTAGCATGGTGGTTAGCATAAATGCTTCACAGCTCCAGGGTCCAGGTTCGATTCCCGGCTGGGTCACTGTCTGTGTGGAGTCTGCACGTCCTCCCCCTGTGTGCGTGGGTTTCCTCCGGGTGCTCCGGTTTCCTCCCACAGTCCAAAGATGTGCGGGTTAGGTGGATTGGCCATGATAAATTGCCCGTAGTGTCCTAATAAAAGTAAGGTTAAGGGGGGGGTTGTTGGGTTACGGGTATAGGGTGGATACGTGGTTTGAGTAGGGTGATCATGGCTCGGCACAACATTGAGGGCCGAAGGGCCTGTTCTGTGCTGTACTGTTCTATGTTCTATGTTCTATGTGGGCAGAAAATAAATCAGGATATAGAGAAAGCATGTTAAAAAGGCAATATCACAATAATAATGTGCGACTTCAATATGCACGTGGACTGGGAAAATCAGGTGGTAGTGGATTCCAAGAAAAGGAATTTGTGGAATGTTTAAGAGTTTTTCTTGGAGCAGCTTGTGGTAGAGCCCACTAGGGAACAGGAAATTCTGGATTTGGTGATGTGTAATGGGGCAGACTTGATTAGGGATCTTAAGGTGAACGGACTCTTAGGCAGCAGTGACCACAATATGATAGAATTTACCATGCAGTTTGAGAGGGAGAAGCTGGAGTCAGATGTAATGGTATTACAATTAAATAAGGGTAATTACAAAGACATGATGGAGGAGCTGGCCAGAGTTGATTGAAAAACGAGAGTGACAGGGAAGACAGTTAGTCTTGGCAATGGCAGGAGTTTTTGGGGATTATTCAGGAGGCACAGTAGAAATTTATCCCAAGGAGGAGGAAACATGTTAAGGGCAGGACAAGGCATCCATGGTTGCTGAGGGTAGTCAAGGACAACATAAAAGCAAAAGAAAAAGCATATGAAGTGGCAAGGATTAGTGGGAACCCAGAGGATTGGGAATCATTTAAAAGTGAGCAGAGGACAACTGAAAAAGCAATAAGGAAAGATAACATGAAATATGAGTGCAAGTCAGCGAGTAATATAAAAGCTAGGAAGAGTTTCTTTCAATATATAAAAGGTAAGAGAGAGGCAAAAATAGACATTGGACCACTGGAAAACGTGGCTGGAGAAGTAATAATAGGAAACAAAGAATGGCAGACGAACTGAATAGTTACTTTGCATCAGTCTTCAAAGTGGAAGACATCAGCGGGATGCCAGAGCGCCAGGAAAATCAGGGGACAAAGGTGAGTGCAGTGGCCATCACTAAGGAGAAGGTTCTGGGAAAACTGAAAGGTCTGAAGGTGGATAAGTCACCTGGACCAGATGGACTACACCAGGGTCCGAAAAGAGATAGCTGAGGAAACTGTGGAGGCATTGGTGGTGATTTTTCAGGAATCACTGGAGGCAGGAAGGGTCCCAGAGGACTGGAAAGTGGCTAATGTAACACCACTGTTTAAGAAGGGAGATAGACAAAGACGGTTACAGACCCAGGGGGGCAGTATCTCATGGTCAGCGGGGCCCTGGATGGGGCACCGGTTAGGTCTAGTCAAGTGTACGCGCCCAAACTGGGACGACACAAGTTTCATCAAAAAGACCATGGCCAGAAATCCCGGACATAGCGACGCATCGACTAATATGGGGGGGGGGACTTCAACTGTGTACAGGATCCAAAGACGGACAGATCAAACCCCAAACGGGAAAAACCTCAAGCATGGCAAGGGAAACTCAAGTCACTTTATGGAGCAGATGGGAGCAGTGGACCCCTGGAGGTTCGCCCACCCGGGGGAGAAAGAATTCTCCTTCTTCTCCCCAGTACACAACGTGTACACCAGAATTGACTTCTTTGTGGTGGGGAAAACGGTGCTTCCAGGAATAGACAAAGTGGAATACTCCGTAATGTGATATCAGCCACGCTCCACACGACATGGACGTGCGGCTAGAGACGGGAAGGGCCCAGCGCCCCACATGGAGGTTGGACGGTGCCTTACTAGCTGACATGGCCTTCAGCGAAAGGATAGCGCGGGCCATAGCAGAGTACACGGAGAACAACCAAAACGGGGAGGTCTCACCCTCCACATTCTGGGAAGCGCTTAAGGCCGTACTAAGAGGGGAAATCATTGCCTTCAAGCGCAAAGAGATAGGGAGGAAAGGGTGGCTAGGCAGAAGCTGGTCGACTCCATACTGGAGATAGACCGTAAATACTCCAAGGCCCCGACCGTAGAGCTCCTGGCGGAAAGGAAAGAAC
The DNA here is from genome assembly GCF_902713615.1 of Scyliorhinus canicula. Classification (NCBI taxonomy): domain Eukaryota; kingdom Metazoa; phylum Chordata; class Chondrichthyes; order Carcharhiniformes; family Scyliorhinidae; genus Scyliorhinus; species Scyliorhinus canicula. The sequence goes on along the minus strand of NC_052163.1, from coordinate 16,501,000 downwards.
TACAAGGAACTTTGACCTGCTCTCCACCAGGGAAAGCAGTGCACCAACTCCGCCAGCGTGCGCGGGGACCCTGTACGAACACGGAGACAAAGCCAGCCGCCTTGTTGGCACACCAGCTGAGAAGGAAAGCAGGCAGCCACCAGAGAAATTGCGCAATCAGGGGTACTGGAGGCACGTTGGAAACAGAACCAGAGAGGATTAACAAAACCTTCAAGGCCTTCTACCAAGAGCTGTACACCTCAGAGCCCCCAACGGGGAAGGCTGGGATGAACCGGTTCCTTGATGGACTGGACCATACCAGTCGTGGGAGAGGGCCAGACAATGGGACCTGGGAAGCACCACTAGCACTGGAGAGATCATGGACAGCATTAGCTCCATGCAGACGGGGAAGGCGCCGGGGATCCGGACGGATTCCCGGCGGACTTCTACAAAAATTTGTGACAGCGCTGGCACCGCACCTGCGGCAGATGTTCACAGACTCGCTAGCTAGGGGCACACTGCCACCCATGCTAGCACAGGCCTTCAATCTCGCTGATACCTAAGAAAGACAAAGACCCAACGGAATGTGGGTCATACAGACCCATCTCTCTGATGAACGCAGACGCCAAAATACTGGCCAAATCCTATCCAAAAGGCTAGAAGACTGTTGTATCCGAAGTGGTCGCAGAGGACCAGACGGGCTTCGTCAAAGGTAGACAGCTTACCTCGAACATCAGGCGCCTGCTGAACATGATAATGACGCCCTCCGGGAGAGAACACAAGAGGTGATCGTCTCCCTGGACGCAGAAAAGGCCTTCGACAGTGTCGAATGGAAATACCTCATAGAGATACTGGAGCGGTTCGGGCTTGGAACAGGGTCCACCGCTTGGGTAAAGCTCCTATACAACGCTACCATGGCGAGCGTACGGACCAACAATACCAACTCCAATACTTCCAGCTGCACAGGGGCACCAGACAAGGATGCCCACTGTCCCCGCTGCTGTTTGCACTAGCAATCGAACCGCTAGCAATCGCGCTCAGGGCAGCAAAAATTGTGAGGGGGATCCGAAGGGGAGGCAGAGAGCACAGAGTCTCACTCTATGCAGATGACCTGCTCCTCTACATCTCGGAACCACAGAGCAGCATGGACGGAATAATTGCGCTCCTGACAGGAGTTTGGAGCCTTCTCGGGCTAACAACTCAACATGAGCAAAAGCGTGATCTTCCCAGTACATCCGCAAGGGGGTGGGGCAGCACTAAAGGGCTGCCGTTCAAACAAGCCCGACACAAATTCCGCTACCTGGGGATCCAAATAGCCCATGACTGGAAGGGATCCACAAATGGAACCTCACCAGTCTGATGGAGGAAGTAAAAAGGACCATCAAAGATAGAACACACTCCCACTCTCCCTCGCGGGGAGAGTCCAGACAATCAAAATGAACGTACTGCCCAGGTTCCTCTTCCTGTTTAGATCTATTCCGATCTACATCCCCAAGGCCTTTTTCAAGCGCTGGACAAACTAATCATGGCGTTTGTATGGGGGGGGGGCGGGGGGGGGGGGGGGGGTAAAAATGCTAGCATCCAAAGAAGGTCCTACAAAAACAAAATCCGGGGGGGGCTAGCTCTCCCAAACCTACAATTCTACCACTGGGCTGGCAACAGCCGAGCGAGTAAGGGGATGGATCCAGGAGCCAGAGGCTGAGTGGGTGCATGCGGAGGAGGCCTCCTGCATGGGGACCTCCCTCCGGGCCGTCGCCATGGCAGCACTCCCATCCCCACCCAAAAACACTCCAGCAGCCCAGTGGTGACAGCCACCCTCCAATCCTGGAACCAACTGCGGCAGTCAATTTTGGCCTGACCAAAATGTCGGACAAGGCTCCCATCTGCAACAACCATAGTTCACACCAGCACTGACTGACGCCACCTTCAAAATGTGGAGGCAGGACGGAGGGACACTGACAGTCAGGGACCTATACACGGACGGCAGGATCGCAACACTGGACGAACTGACAGAGAGATTTTGGCTAGCCAGGGGGAACGAGCTACGGTATCTGCAGCTCAAAAACTTCTTATGAAAGGAGACAAGGACGTACCCACAACCGCCACGACAGACACTACTGGAAGACCTACTGGACGCAATTATCCTAGATAAGGGAACTGTAACGACATGTATGACCGACTGGTAGAAAGGGCCGACACCGTACTGGACGTAACAAGAAAGAAATGGGAGGATGACCTGGGGATTGAGATAGGGTGGGGACTCTGGAGCGAAGCACTGCATAGGGTCAACTCCACCTCTAAATGCGCAAGGCTCAGCCTGACGCAGCTAAAAGTGGTACATAGAGTCCACTTACAAGAAAACCGTATGAGTAGGTTTTTCCCGGAGGTGGAGGACAGATGTGAACAGTGCCAAAGAGGCCCGGCCAACCACGCCCCACATGTTCTGGTCTTGCCCCAGACTTGTGGAGTACTGGACAGCCTTCTTCGAGGCTATGAGTGCTGAGCTTGTGCATTTGAGTGCTGCAGTGAGAGTTTGGTGACTGAGGGAGTATAAGGGTTTATTTAAAGTCTAGTATTTCTTTTATTTAGTAATTAACTTAAAAGTTGCTGTTTGGTCTATAAGAAGGTGAATTTTGAATCAGCTTTTAAACAAGGTTCTACTTGGACTTACTTGCAGCTGGAGCTTGTTAATTAGTTAATTGCATTAGGCCAGTTTTTAGAAGCTAGAGTCACAGTATAAATAGGGGGCTAGATACAGTGCAGACTTTGTTTGCACTGAGTGCTGAGCTTGTGGCATTTGAGTGCTACAGTGAGAGTTTGGTGACTGAGGGAGTTAGGTTGAGGATGGGAGTAAGGTACTCCTTTCATTTAATTTCCTATATTTATCAAAGAGCGTGAATGGGAACCAGGAGTTTAGAGTACAGCTGACTGGAGCAGAGTCGGAGGGCGGAGGTCCAGTTGGTCCACAGGGCAGCTAATTCTGTAAAGTAAGAGGGGATGGAGGCTAGGGCAGTTGCATGCTCCTCCTGTAGGATGTGGGTGGTGAGGGATACCACTGGTGTCCCCGCTGACTATACCTGCGGGAAGTGCACCCAACTCCAGCTCCTCAGAGACCGTGTTAAGGTACTGGAGCTGGAGCTGGATGAACTTCGGATCATCCGGGAGGGCAGAGGGGGTCATAGAGAAGAGTTACAGGGAGGTAGCCACACCAAGGTACTGGACAAGAGTAGCTGGGTTACAGTCAGGGGAAAGAAAACTAACAGGCAGACAGTGCAGGGATCCCTCGTGGCCATTCCCCTTCAAAACAAGTATACCGTTTTGGATGCTGTTGGGGGGGATGACCTACCGGGGGAAGGCCCCAGCGGCCAGGTCTCTGGCACTGAGTCCTGGCTCTGGGGCTCAGAAGGGAAGGGGGGAGCATAGAAAAGCAATAGTAATAGGAGATTCAATGGTTAGGGGAATAGATAGGAGATTCTGTGGTCGCGAGCGAGACTCCCGAAAGGTATGTTGCCTCCCGGGTGCCAGGGCCAGGGATGTTCTCTGATCGTGTCTTCAGGATCCTGAAGGGGGAGGGTGAGCAGCCAGAAGTCGTGGGTGCACATTGGTACCAATGATGTAGGTAGGAAAAAGGGTGTGGAGGTAATAAACAAGTTTAGGAGTTAGGCTGGAAGTTAAGGGCCAGGACAGACAGAGTTGTCATCTCTGGTTTGTTGCCGGTGCCACGTGATAGCGAGGCTAGGAATAGGGAGAGAGTGCAGTTTGAACACGTGGCTGCAGGAATGGTGTAGGAGGGAGGGCTTCAGGTATTTGGATAATTGGAGCGCATTCTGGGGAAGGTGGGACCTGTACAAGCAGGACGGGTTGCATCTGAACCAGAGGGGCACCAATATCCTGGGGGGGAGGTTTTCTAGTACTCTTCGGGAGGGTTTTAAACTAATTTGGCAGGGGAATGGGAACCGGATCTGTAGTCCAGCAACTAAGGTAGACGATAGTCAGGACGCCAAAGCACGTAGTGATGCAGTGGGGAAGGTAACAATGACAAAGGAGAGTACTTGCAGGCAAGGAGATGGGTTGAAGTGTGTATACTTTAATGCAAGAAGCATCAGGAATAAGGTGGGTGAACTTAATGCATGGATCGGTACTTGGGACTACGATGTGTGGCCCATCACGGAAACTTGGATAGAAGAGGGGCAGAAATGGTTGTGGAGGTCCCTGGTTATAGATGTTTCAACAAGATTAGGGAGGATGGTAAAAGAGGGTGGGGGGGTGGCATTGTTAATTAGAGATAGTATAACAGCTGCAGAAAGGCAGTCTCGAGGGGGATCTGCCTACTGAGGTAATATGGGTTGAAGTTAGAATAGGAAAGGAGCAGTCACCTTGTTGGGAGTGTTCTATAGGCCCCCAATAGCAGCAGAGATGTGGAGGAACAGATTGGGAAACAGATTCTGGAAAGGTGCAGAAGTCACAGGGTAGTAGTCATGGGCGACTTCAACTTCCCAAACATTGAGTGGAAACTCTTTAGATCAAATAGTTTGGATGGGGTAGTGTTTGTGCAGTGTGTCCAGGAAGCTTTTCTAACACAGTATGTAGATTGTCCGACCAGAGGGGAGGCATATTGGATTTAGTACTTGGTAATGAACCAGGGCAGGTGATAGATTTGTTAGTGGGGGAGCATTTTGGAGGTAGTGACCACAATTCTGTGACTTTCACTTTAGTAATGGAGAGGGATAGGTGCGAGCAACAGGGCAAGGTTTATAATTGGGGGAAGGGTAAATACAATGCTGTCAGACAAGAATTGAAGTGCAGAAGTTGGGAACATAGGCTGTCAGGACGGACACAAGTGAAATGTGGAACTTGTTCAAGGATCAGGTACTGCGTGTCTTTGATATGTATGTCCCTGTCAGGCAGGGAAGAGATGGTCGAGTGAGGGAACCATGGTTGACAAGAGAGGTGAATGTCTTGTTAAGAGGAAGAAGGAGACTTATGTAAGGCTGAAGAAACAAGGTTCAGACAGGGCGCTGGAGGGATACAAGATAGCCAGGAGGGAACTGAAGAAAGGGATTAGGAGAGCTAAGAGAGGGCATGAAAAATCTTTGGCGGGTAGGATCAAGGAAAACCCCAAGGCCTTTACACATACGTGAGAAATATGAGAATGACTAGAGTGAGAGTAGGTCCGATTAAGGACAGTAGCGGGAGATTGTGTACTGAGTCTGAAGAGATAGGAGAGGTCTTGAACAAGTATTTTTCTTCAGTATTTACAAATGAGAGGGGCCATATTGTTGGAGAGGACAGCGTGAAGCAGACTTGATAAGCTTGAGAAGATACTTGTCAGGAAGGAAGATGTGTTGCGCGTTTTGAAAAACTTGAGGATAGACAAGTCCCCCGGGCCTGACGGGATATATCCAAGGATTCTCTGGGAAGCAAGAAAATGAAATTGCAGAGCCGTTGGCGATGATCTTTTCGTCCTCGCTGTCAACAGGGGTGGTACCAGAGGATTGGAGAGTGGCGAATGTCGTGCCCCTGTTCAAAAAAGGGAATAGGGATAACCCTGGGAATTACAGGCCAGTTAGTCTTACTTCGGTGGTAGGCAAAGTAATGGAAAGGGTACTGAGGATAGGATTTCTGAGCATCTGGAAAGGCATTGCTGATTAGGGATAGTCAGCACGGATTTGTGAGGGGTAGGTCTTGCCTTACAAGTCTTATTGGAATTCTTTGAGGAGGTGACCAAGCATGTGGATGAAGGTAAAGCAGTGGATGTAGTGTACATGGATTTTAGTAAGGCATTTGATAAGGTTCCCATGGTTAGGCTTATGCAGAAAGTAGGAGGCATGGGATAGTGGGAAATTTGGCCAGTTGGATAACAAACTGGCTAACCGATAGAAGACAGAGAGTTGTGGTGGATGGCAAATATTCAGCCTGGAGCCCAGTTATCAGTGGCGTACCGCAGGGATCAGTTCTGGGTCCTCTGCTGTTTGTGATTTTCATTAACGACTTGGATGAGGGAGTTGAAGGGTGGGTCAGTAAATTTGCAGATGATACGAAGATGGTGAGTGTGGATAGTGAGGAGGGCTGTTGTCGGCTTCAAGAGACATAGATAGAATGCAGAGCTGGGCTGAGAAGTGGCAGATGGAGTTTAACCCTGACAAGTGTGAGGTTGTCCATTTTGGAAGGACAAATCTGAATGCGGGAATACAGGGTTAATGGTAGGGTTCTTGGCAATGTGGAGGAGCAGAGAGATCTTGGGGTCTATGTTCATTGTTCTTTGAAAGTTGCCACTCAAGTGGATAGAGCTGTGAAGAAGGCCTATGGTGTGCTAGCGTTCATTAGCAGAGGGATTGAATTTAAGAGCCGTGAGGTGATGATTGCAGCTGTACAAAAACCTTGGTCAGGCCACATTTGGAGTACTGTGTGCAGTTCTGGTCACCTCATTTTAGGAAGGATGTGGAAGCTTTGGAAAAGGTGCAAGGAGATTACCAGGATGTTGCCTGGAATGGAGAGGTAGGTCATACGAGGAAAGATTGAGGGTGTTAGGCCCTTTTCTCATTAGAACGGAGAAGGATGAGGGGCGACTTGATAGAGGTTTATAAGATGATCAGGGGAATAGATAGAGTAGACAGTCAGAGACTTTTTCCCCGGGTGGAACACACCATTACAAGGGGACATAAATTTAAGATAAATGGTGGAAGATATAGAGGGGATGTCAGAGGTAGGTTCTTTACCCAGAGAGTAGTGGGGGCATGGAATGCACTGCCTGTGGTAGTAGTTGAGTCGGAAAATTTGTGGACCTTCAAACGGCTATTGGATAGGTACTTGGATTAGGGTAGAATAAGGAGTGTAGGTTAACTTCTTAAGGCAGCACGGTAGCATTGTGGATAGCACAATTGCTTCACAGCTCCAGGGTCCCAAGTTCGATTTCGACTTGGGTCACTGTCTGTGTGGACGTCTGCACATCCTCCCCGTGACTGCGTGGGTTTCCTCCGGGTACTCCGGTTTCCTCCCACAGTCCAAAGATGTGCAGGTTGGGTGGATTGGCCATGACAAATTGTCCAAAATTCTATGATTAACCTAGGACAAAAGTTCGGCGCAACATCGTGGGCCGAAGGGCCTGTTCTGTGCTGTATTTCTCTATATGTCCAAAGTGGTGGGGGTGAGGGTGGAGCCATGCCCGATAATGGCGGTCTTCGGGGTTTCAGACCAGCCAGATCTATTCCTGGGGAGGAGGGCGGACGCCCTTGCCTTTGCCTCCCTGATCGCCCGCCGTAGAATCCTGTTTGGCTGGCGGTCAGCAGCACCACCCAGAGCTGCAGACTGGCTGTCCGACCTCTCGGAATCTCTCCAAATGGAGAAAATCAAATTTGCCATCCGAGGGTCAGACGACGGCTTCCACAGATCGTGGGAGCCATTCATGCAATTGTTCCGGGACCTGTTTGTGGCCAACGAACAAGAGGAAGAATAGCCGGGTGGCCAAGAATCAGGGGAAAATGGACGGGAATTGGGGGAAGGTAGCCGGGGGGGGGGGGGGGTGGGGGGGGGGGGGGGGGGGGGCTACGGGTTCGTTATGGGGGTTTGTTCTCATGGTTTTATGCTTATTTCTTTTTCTTGTTAATTTATTGTTTTTGTATTGGAGGGGTTACTGTTTTTCTCTTGTGATAAAATTTGTTGTTGAAAACTTGAATAAAAATTATTCCAAAAAAAAGGAAGGACAAAGCCGCAAGCGACAGTCTGATGGTAAGTTAAGGCCCAAAACCAAATTGTAAATAAATGCCTATAAACATGTGCCTCGGCCATATTAGGGAATGTAAAATATGTATGGCGGTTAAAGGGGGTGGCCACAGTTGTTATTATGAAGATGCTTGCCTGTAAATATACATGTAATTTTCTAATAATTTGTTGGATATAAAATATGAAAACTCAATAAAAAACATTTCCAAAAAAAAGAAGGGAGATAGGCAGAAGGCGGGAAATTATAGTCCGGTTAGCCTGACTTCGGTCATTGGTAAGAGTTTAGAGTCTGTTATTAAAGATGAGATCGACAAGTACTTGGAAGTGCATGGTAAAATAGGACTGAGTCAGCATGGCTTTGTCAAAGGGAGATCATGTCTGACAAATCTGTTAGAGTTCTTTGAGGAGGTAACAAGGAAGTTAGACAAAGAAGAACCAATCAACATGATTTATTTAGATTTCCAGAAGGCCTTTGACAAGGTGCCGCATAGCAGACTGTTAAATAAGTTACGAGGCAATGGTGCTAAGGGTAAGAACATGGCATGGATAGAGGATTGGCTGACTGGCAGAAGGCAGAGAGTGGGGATAAAGGGCTCTTTTTCAGGATGGCAGTCGGTGACTAGTGTTGTGCCTCTGGGGTCTGTGCTGGGGCGGCAACTTTTCACAATATACATTAATGATCTGGAAGAAGGAACTGAAAGCACTGTTGGTTAAGTTTGCAGATGATACAAAGATTTGTAGAGGGACAGATAGTATTGAGGAAGCAAGGGGCTGTGGAAGGATTTGGACAGGCTAGGAGAGTGGCAGCGAAGTGGCAAATGAAATACAATGTGGAAAAGTGTGAGGTTATGCACTTTGGAAGGAGGAATCTAGACATAAAACTGTTTTCTAAATGGGAATAGTTCGAGGTGGGGTGGAAACAGGATCTCGCTGTATGCTGCCGACTTACTTTACATGTGAGGGATTCGGAGGAGCCAATAGATAACATTATGGGAGTCCTGAGTGTTTTGGGACTTTTCTGGTTACAAGATAAATATAGGAAAAAATGAATACTTTTTGGGTTGGGTACCTATAGGCGGGTGAGCCTAACGTCTGTGGTGGGGTAAAGTCTTTGAGAGGATTCTAAAAGATACGATTTATAATCATCTAGATAGGAATAATATGATTAGGGACAGTCAGCATGGTTTGCGAAGGGTAGGTCATGCCTCACAAACCTTATCGAGTTCTTTGAGAAGGTGACTGAACAGGTAGACGAGGGTTAGAGCAGTTGATGTGGTGTATATGGATTTCAGTAAAGCGTTTGATAAGGTTCCCCACGGTCGTCTATTGCAGAAAATACGGAGGCTGGGGATGAGGGTGATTTAGAGATGTGGATCAGAAATTGGCTAGTTGAAAGAAGACAGAGAGTGGTAGTTGATGGGAAATGTTCAGAATGGAGTTCAGTTACGAGTGGCGTACCACAAGGATCTGTTCTGGGGCCGTTGCTGTTTGTCATTTTTTATAAATGACTAGAGGAGGGCGCAGGAAGGATGGGTGAGTAAATTTACAGACGACACTAAAGTCGGTGGAGTTGTAGACAGTGCGGAAGGATGTTGCAGGTTACAGAGGGACATAGATAAGCTGCAGAGCTGGGCTGAGAGGTGGCAAATGGAGTTTAATGTGGAGAAGTGTGAGGTGATTCACTTTGGAAAGAATAACAGAAATGCGGAATATTTGGCTAATGGTAAAATTCTTGGTAGTGTGGATGAGCAGAGGGATCTCGGTGTCCATGTACATAGATCCCTGAAAGTTGCCACCCAGGTTGATAGGGTTGTGAAGAAGGCCTATGGTGTGTTGGCCTTTAATGGTAGAGGGATTGAGTTACGGAGCCATGAGGTCATGTTGCAGTTGTACAAAACTCTAGTACGGCCGCATTTGGAGTATTGCGTACAGTTCTGGTCGCCTCATTATAGGAAGGACGTAGAAGCTTTGGAACGGGTGCAGAGGAGATTTACCAGGATGTTGCCTGGTATGGAGGGAAAATCTTATGAGGAAGGCTGATGGACTTGAGGTTGTTTTCGTTAGAGAGAAGAAGGTTAAGAGGTGACTTAATAGAGGCATACAAAATGATCAGAGGGTTAGATAGGGTGGACAGCGAGAGCCTTCTCCCGCGGATGAAGGTGGCTAGCACGAGGGGACATAGCCTTAAATTGAGGGGTAATAGATATAGGACAGAGGTCAGAGGTGGGTTTTTTACGCAAAGAGTGGTGAGGCCGTGGAATGCCCTACCTGCAACAGTAGTGAACACGCCAACATTGAGGGCATTTAAAAATTTATTGGATAAGCATATGGATGATAAGGGCATAGTGTAGGTTAGATGGCCTTTAGATTTTTTCCATGTCGGTGCAACATCGAGGGCCGAAGGGCCTGTACTGCGCTGTATCGTTCTATGTTCTATGTTCTATGTTGATAAAGTCGGGGGGAGGAGATCCGTTCCGGCTAGCTGGAAGTCACTTTCGATATTTGGGTGTCCAGATAGCAAGGGACTGCGGAAAACTCCATAGGTTGAATTATACAACTCTGGTGCTAAAAGTGTGCTGAGTGCAATTGGTTCAAATGAACATCTTACATTTTTATTCTTATTCCAGTGCCTTCTGATATTCTTCCACAAGGTTTTTTTCAGAGAGATTGACCATCTGGTGACTGGGTTTATTTGGGCAGGTAAGAGCCCGAGGATCAGGAGGATGTTGCTCCAGAGGAAGAGAATGTTAGGGGTTTCGTCAAGCCAAACTTTCAATACTAATATTGGGCAGTTAATGCTGAAAAGGTGTGAGACTGTTTTAGAGATTCGGTAAAGCTTTGGGTTCAGGTGGAAGCAGAGTCTGTGAGGGAAGCAAGCCGTGCAGCGCTGGTATCAGCTCCGTTACCAACGGTACCAAAGAAATACTCATCTAACTTATAATAGTAGCCACATAAAAAATTTGGAGACAGGGCAGCACGGTAGCGCAGTGGTTAGCACTGCTGGCTCAAGGCGCTGAGGTCCCAGGTTCATCCCGGCTCTGGGTCACTGTCTGTGTAGAGTTTGCACATTCTCCCTGTGTTTGCATGGGTTTCACCCCCAAAACCCAAATATGTGCGGGGTAGGTGGATTGGCCACACTAAATTGGACCTTAATTGGAAAAAATGAATTGGGTATTCTAAATTTAAAAAAATTGGAGACAACTCCGCCATTATTTTAACTTGAGGACCACTTCTAGGATGACTCCTACCTGTGCGAATCAGTTATTTGAACCTACTAGGATGGATGTGAAATTTATGGAATGGAAGGATAAAGGTTTCGAGAAAGTAGGAGACTTATTTTTGGTTCGCTAGTTTAGGGGAATTGAAAGAAAAATATGCACTCACAGATGCTGATGGATTCAGGTATCTCCCGTTGCGCAGCTGGGTCTTTCCGATGAAGCAGCCTTCTGACTTGCTCAACAGGATCTTATCCTGTTCTGGTTCGGAGGTGGCCAGCGCGTCGTGTATATACCAGTGGATGATGGGGGAGGAGATGGGCTCTGTTGAGGGTGTGAAGGCAAAGTGGACAAAGGAGCTGGGTCCGCTCTTGGAGGAGGAAGTTTGGAGTGAGGCGTTGAGGAGAGGAGGTTTGGAGTAAGGTATTGAGGAGGGTGAACTCGACCTCATCCTGTGCAACGCTGAGTCTCATTCAGCTGAACGTGGTGTTCTGAGCACACCTTACAAAAGCTAGAATGAGTCAATTTTTTGAAGGGGTTGGTGATAGATGTGATCAGTGTCTGGGGGCCACGGTACATCATGCGCATATGTTCTGGTCATGCTGAAAGCCGGCGAACTTCTGGAAGTCCTTTTTTGAGATTATGTTGCAAACCTGAACATTGGGTTGGAGCTTTGCTCATTTGGGCCATTTTTGGGATTTCGGTTGTGCCGAAATGGGGGTGGAGCAGATGTCCTGGCCTTTACCCCACTGGTGGCAAGGAGGCGGATCCTCATGGGCTGGAGGTCTCTGCTTTGGTCTCTGGCCTCTGTGCTGGTGTCATTAGCCAGGTCCCAAGAGGTCCGCCCATCCCGTACCAACATCCCCGGACAGGCGGCGGAATGTGGCGACTAGGGGCTTTTCACAGTAACTTAATTTGAAGCCTACTTGTGACAATAAGCGATTTTCATTTCATTTCATTTCATCCTGGGGTGATCCTTGAAGAGGCTGGGGATGTCTGACTGCTCCAGGATGTAGATGTTGTGCATACTCTCTGGGAAGCGTGCACACACGTGCATAATCTTCATGTGGTGGTCACACAAGAGCTGTATATTTAGGGAGTGGAACACCTTCCTGTTAACGTAGGGCACTCCCAGATGGCCCGTTGAGCAGAAGGGCAGAGAACCCTTCTGCACGGGCAATTGGCGGGCTTGGTGCATGTCAAAGTTTATATAATTCTCTGCCAGGGCAAACAGGACATCCATGATCTGTCGGATGCACCTGTGGGATGTGAGATGCCACACAGCTCCCCGCTCGAGGTCTAGAATGATCCGAGGTTTAAAAGTTCAGGGCTGCAGTGACCTTGACGGCCACGGAGAGCGGGAGTCCTTGTCCACCATGTGGTTCGCGAGTACACAACACAAGTGCTGCACCATCTCCTTGTTGAGGCAGAGCTTCCTGCGACATGTCTGTCATTTGTTCAAAGGACCAGGGGCACCTGTACACCCTGGGTCATCATGGGGCTTCCTCTCTAGGTCGCTCCCTTTTAAAAAAAAATAATTTTTATTGGAATTTTTTGAAAAATATATATCAACAAAACAATAATAACAATAACAATAATAATAATAAACACCCCCCGGCACCCGTAACAACGCATATAACAAACCCCCCCACCCCCCCCCACCCCAATAAACAACAGAATAAATTAACAATAAGCAAATTAACTTAAACACTATCCCCCTAAACCCCCCCCTCGCCTTTCCCCCCCTCCCCCCTGGGTTGCTGCTGCTGCTGACCTAGTACCTTATCGTTAAGCCAGAAAGTCGAGGAAAGGCTGCCACCTCCTAAAGAACCCTTGTACCGACCCCCTCAGGGCGAACTTGACCCTCTCCAACTTAATGAATCCCGCCATGTCATTAATCCAGGTCTCCACACTCGGAGGTCTCGCATCTTTCCACTGCAGCAAGATCCTCCGCCGGGCTACTAGGGACGCAAAGGCCAAGACATTGGCCTCTTTCGCCTCCTGCACTCCCGGCTCCACCCCAACCCCAAATATCGCGAGTCCCCAGCCTGGCTTGACCCTGGATCCCACCACGCTCGACACCGTCCCCGCCACCCCCTTCCAGAACTCCTTCAGTGCCGGGCATGCCCAGAACATATGGGCATGGTTCGCTGGACTCCCCGAACACCTGACACACCTGTCTTCGCCCCCAAAGAACCTACTCATCCTAGATCCGGACATGTGGGTCCGGTGCAGCACCTTGAACTGGATGAGACTAAGCCTCGCACATGAAAAGGAGGAGTTCACCCTCTCCTGGGCGTCCGCCCATGTCCCCTCCTCAATCTGCTCTCCCAGTTCCACCTCCCACTTAGCCTTCAGCTCCTCTACCGACGCCTCCCCCACCTCCTGCATTACCTGGTAGATGTCAGACACCTTCCCATCCCCGACCCACCCCCCCGAAAGCACCCTATCCCTTACCCCCGCGGGGGCAGCAAAGGGAGCCCCTCCACCTGTCGCCTAGCAAACGCCTTGACCTGAAGGTACCTGAACATATTCCCCGGGGGGAGCTCAAACTTCTCCTCCAGTTCACCAAGGCTCGTGAACCTCCCGTCAATAAACAGGTCTCCCAACTTCCTAATGCCCGCCCTGTGCCACCCCAGGAACCCGCCATCCATGTTCCCTGGGACAAACCGGTGGTTTCCCCGCAGCGGGGCCTCCACCGAGCCCCCCACTTCCCCCCTGTGTCGCCTCCACTTCCCCCAAATTTTGAGGGTGGCCGCCACCACCGGGCTCGTGGTGTACCTCGTTGGAGGGAGCGGCAACAAAGCCGTTACCAGTGCCTTCAGGCTCGTGCCTCCGCAGGACGCCATCTCCATTCTTTTCCATGCTGCCCTCTAGGTCTCTCCCTGATAGACAGCCAGATCCTCAGGCTGTGGTGCAGGTCCATGCACGTGGCCACCCATTTGAGATTCTGCAGACGCTGCTGCTCCTGTCAGCTCCAGTGTCTGGCTGCCCGGCCTACCAGTAGAACGACTGGGGCCTGTCCATAGCATTTAATATCTGTGAAGAATTGGGAGACAGTGTTAGACTGACAAAGAATAGTGGCTCCTACTCTGAGACCCTCCATTCCCCCAATGATCTCGCCCCTCCCCCACTCCCGGAACGCCCAGCCCAAGCACCCCTGGCCGTAGTGGGCTCCCCTTAACGGATCCCACCCTGTACCCCAGACACCCGCACATAACTTCACCTGGACCAGGCGCTCGTCCCCTCCCCATTGCACCCACCCACCATCTGGCTGTGGACCTGTCTCCAGATCTGTGTCCCATCCTGGGTGTTCAGAGGTTGGCTGCCGCGTCTATGGTGTTGTCTTCTGCAGTGCTCAGGCAGTGCCTAGGCACACGGTCTGATTGGGATGCTTGGCAAATACTCCCACATGCCACAAGGCCCGACATACCCACTGCAATCCACTTGGTTTGTGTGAAGTGCTCACTTAACCATGATTGCCAATGCTCTATTAGCACGGCCAGAGGTCTCGGCAGTCAGTTGGTGTTATGTGTGGTCGGTGGCAGACAGGCAGGGGCTAGGGTTTCCAACTCTGGACTCAGTACCACTTCCACACCCAACACCTCAGATATTCAGGAACAAAAGCAAATTACTGCGCATGCTGGAATCTGAAACGAAGGAAAAAATGCTGGAAAATCTCAGCAGGTCTGGCAGCATCTGGAGGGAGAGATTAATCGGCACCACTGCTCACAAATGCCAGATTAATAGAAATTTAACTTTTAATGCCCTCACTCCACTAGGTATTTCTGTTTGATTCTTTACTGAAACAAAGGAGATTACAAGGGGATGAGAGAAGAACTGGGAGCTAAGAATTTATGGTGGAACAGTTGAGGAACAGTGGAGAACCTTCCAAGCGATTTTTCACAGTGCTCAGCAAAGGTTTATACCAACAAAAAGGAAGGACGGAAGAAAGAGGGAAAATCAACCATGGATATCTAAGGAAATAAGGGAGAGTATCAAATTGAAGGAAAAAGCATATAAAGTGGCAAAGATTGCTGGGAGATTAGAGGACTGGGAAATCTTTAGGGGGCAACAGAAAGCTACTAAAAAAGCTATAAAGAAGAGTAAGATAGAGTATGAGAGTAAACTTGCTCAGAATATAAAAACAGACAGTAAAAGTTTTTACAAATATATAAGACAAAAAAGAGTGGCTAAGGTAAATATTGGTCCTTTAGAGGATGAGAAGGGAGTTTTAATTATGGGAAATGAGGAAATGGCTGAGGAACTGAACAGGTTTTTTGGGTCGGTCTTCACAGTGGAAGACACAAATAACATGCCAGCGACTGATAGAAATGAGGCTATGACAGGTGAGGACCTTGAGAGGATTGTTATCACTAAGGAGGGAGTGATGGGCAAGCTAATGGGGCTAAAGGTAGACAAGTCTCCTGGCCCTGATGGAATGCATCCCAGAGTGCTAAAAGAGATGGCTAGGGAAATTGCAGATGCACTAGTGATAATTTACCGAAATTCACTAGACTCTGGGGTGGTCCCGGTGGATTGGAAATTAGCAAACGTGACACCACTGTTTAAAAAAGGAGGTAGGCAGAAAGCAGGAAATTATAGGCCAGTGAGCTTAACTTCGGTAGTAGGGAAGATGCTGGAATCTATCATCAAGGAAGAAATTGCGAGGCATCTGGATAGAAATTGTCCCATTGGGCAGACGCAGCATGGGTTCGTAAAGGGCAGGTCATGCCTAACTAATTTAGTGGAATTTTTTGAGGATATTACCACGGCAGTAGATAACGGGGAGCCGATGGATGTGGTATATCTGGATTTCCAGAAAGCCTTTGACAAGGTGCCACACAAAAGGTTGCTGCATAAGATAAAGATGCATGGAATTAAGGGTAAAGTAGTAGCATGGATAGAGGATTGGTTAATTAATAGAAAGCAAAGAGTTGGGATAAATGGGTGTTTCTCTGGTTGGCAATCAGTAGCTAGTGGTGTCCCTCAGGGATCCGTGTTGGGCCCACAATTGTTCACAATTTACATAGATGATTTGGAGTTGGGGACCAAGGGCAATGTGTCCAAGTTTGCAGATGACACTAAGATGAGTGGTAAAGCGAAAAGTGCAGAGGATACTGGAAGTCTGCAGAGGGATTTGGATAGGTTAAGTGAATGGGCTAGGGTCTGGCAGATGGAATACAATGTTGACAAATGTGAGGTTATCCATTTTGGTAGAAATAACAGCAAACGGGATTATTATTTAAACGATAAAATATTAAAGCATGCCGCTGTTCAGAGAGACTTGGGTGTGCTAGTGCATGAGTCACAGAAGGTTGGTTTACAAGTGCAACAGGTGATTAAGAAGGCAAATGGAATTTTGTCCTTCATTGCTAGAGGGATGGAGTTTAAGACTAGGGAGGTTATGTTGCAATTGTATAAGGTGTTAGTGCGGCCACACCTGGAGTATTGTGTTCAGTTTTGGTCTCCTTACTTGAGAAAGGACGTACTGGCGCTGGAGGGTGTGCAGAGGAGATTCACTAGGTTAATCCCAGAGCTGAAGGGGTTGGATTATGAGGAGAGGTTAAGTAGACTGGGACTGTACTCGTTGGAATTTAGAAGGATGAGGGGGGATCTTATAGAAACATTTAAAATTATGAAGGGAATAGATAGGATAGATGCGGGCAGGTTGTTTCCACTGGCGGGTGACAGCAGAACTAGGGGACATAGCCTCAAAATAAGGGGAAGTAGATTTAGGACTGAGTTTAGGAGGAACTTCTTCACCCAAAGGGTTGTGAATCTATGGAATTCCTTGCCCAGTGAAGCAGTTGAGGCTCCTTCATTACATGTTTTTAAGGTAAAGATAGATAGTTTTTTGAAGAATAAAGGGATTAAGGGTTATGGTGCTCGGGCCGGAAAGTGGAGCTGAGTCCACAAAAGATCTAATTGAATGGCGGAGCAGGCTCGAGGGGCCAGATGGCCTACTCCTGCTCCTAGTTCTTATGTTCTTATGTTCTTATAAGCCAGGTTTTGGCATCGCTTGGATTTTACCAAAAAACACAAACTTTGTACGTGCATTTAAAATGAGACTGAAAAGGGTGAAGTGTACCAATATGTGTTCCCAAATTCACATTTTCCATTAATTTTCTTTTCCTTTGGAGCAGTTATGTATCAGACGATGATGCCAAACTTGTTTCAAATAAATACATGGAGATGAAATCACTACTTCAGAAATTCTCAGAGCAAGTGTACGCCGAGTGGATTGTGAAAGTGGACGAAGACTGCCGATTTAACTTAAATCAACCTCTTATAGTTCGTAATCCAAGCACAAACCTCATCAGCGTCAGCTTTAGCAAAAAGGTTCGAACCTTTCTTAAAAATGTTATTTTACATAAAATTTGAAATTCTTGTGTGAAAATTATAAATTCAAAAATGATGCCAAAGGGGCTGGGGGGAAAGGACGGTCTGGGGGGAAAGGGCTGGGGGAAAGGAGGGGCTGCGGGAAGCGAGGTGCTGGGTGGAGGGGCAGGAAGGGAGGAGAGGGGATGGGGGGGTTGGAGAGGGTGCGTGATGGAGAGAGTGCGTGGTGGAGAGGGTGCATCATGGAGAGTGTGCGCACCGGGGGGGAGGGGGGGGGGGGTTGGGGGGTGGGGGTGTGTGCCGGGGAGGAGAGGTGGGGTGGGGAGTTGGAGAGGGTGCGTGCTGGGAAGGAGAGGGGGGTGGGCGCCATTGAGGGCGAGTGATGGAGAGGCTGCGTGCTAGGGAGGAGGGTGGGGTGTTGGGAAGGGTGCGTGCCGGGGAGGAGAGGGTGGGGAGGTTTGGGGACACTGCGTGCCGGGGAGGTGGAAGGGGGGATAGGGGAAGGGGGTTATGGGGGAAGAGGGGATATGGGGAAGGGGGATATGAGGGAAGGGGGGATATGGGGATATGCTGGAAGGGGGGATATAGGGGAAGGGGGATATGGGGGAAGGGGGGATATGGGGGAAGGAGGGATATAGGGGAAGGAGGTATGGCGGAAGGGGGATATGGGGGAAGGGGGGATATGAGGGAAGGGGTCATATAGTGGAAGGGGTATATGGGGAAGGGGATATGGGGGAAGAGGGATATGGGGGAAGGGGAATATGGGGGAAGGGGGATGGGGAAGGGGGATAGGGTGAAGGGGATATGGGAGAAAAGGGAATATGTAGGAAGGGGGATATGGGGAAGGGGGTATATTGGGGGATATGGGGAAGGGGATATGGGGAAGGGAGGATATGGGGGAAGGGGGATATGGGCTGATATGGGGGAAGGGTGGATATGGGGTTCGGGGGATATGGGGAAGGGGATATGGGGGAAGGGGGGATAGGGGGTGATATGGGGAAGGGGGATATGGGGGAAGGAGGATATGGGGGATATGGGGAAGGGGATATGGGGAAGGGAGGATACGGGGATATGGGGGAAGGGGGGATATGGGGGAAGGGGGAATATGGCGGAAAGGGGGATATGGGCTGATATGGGCGAAGGGTGGATATGGGGGAAGCAATTATGGGGAAGGGAGTATGAAGAATATGGGGGAAGGGGGCAGGCAGTGGGGGTCTCACTTGGCACTGTGCGGCGGGCGGCCATTTTGCCGGGTCTCCGGGGAGGGGGGGGGGGGGGGGGGGAGTGTGGAGTCTTTTCTGATGTCACGCCGCTACTAGCCTCGGGGCAGGAGAATTTACGATGTTTTGGGGGGCCCAATGCCGGAATGATTTGAGCCATTTTTGGCACTGTGTTTGGGCCATCGTGCCGATTCACGGAGAATCCCGCCCATGAATCAGGCATTACCCTGAAGTTTAAACTTCCAATAGGTCAATTTCCATTGTCAGGACCCCCAGCGAATGTCATAGAATCATAAAATTTACAGTGCAGAAGGAGGCCATTCTGCCCATCAGGTCTGTACCGGCACTTGGAAAGAGCACCCCACCTAATCCCAGGCATCCACCCTATCCTTGTAACCCAGTAACCCGACATATCTAAAAAGCGATTCAGCATAGCCAATCCACCTAACCTGCACAGGGCTAAATCGCTGGCTTTTAAAGCAGGCCAAGGCAGGCCAGCAGCACGATTCAATTCTCGTACCAGCCTCCCTGAACAGGCGGCGGAATGTGGCGACTAGGGGCTTTTCACAGTAACTTCATTTGAAACCTACTTGTGACAATAAGCGATTTTTCATTTCATTTCATCTTTGGACAGTGGGTGGAATCTGGAGCACCCGGCGGAAACCCACGCAGGGGAGAAAGTGCAAATGCTACACAGTCACCCAAGGCCGGAATTGAACCTGGGACCCTGGAGCTGTGAGGCAGCAGTGCTCACCATTGTACCACCGTGCCGCCCAACTCTGAGCTCGGAGTCAAAGACTTGGGCCAGATACGCAGAATTTACCACCATAAAATATTATGCTGGTTTCATCCTTGATCTAACTCTGATTTGTTAGCGTAACTGAGCTGACCACAACTGACCTCTCTCCCAGACCACACGGGACCACCCCTTTAAAGAATAGTTTATGAGTTAACTAATTTATTGATAATAGTGTCTCAAGAGACATTTAATTACACAGGATTGGGTTATGTGTGTAATGTTGGTGCGTTTCTGAGAAGACATTATGCTAAAGTAGTCATCTCCTACCAGTAAATGGTAGATTTTAATGGGCAGACATTATCTAAATCCTGAATGGGTAGGAACCCATTGGTAAATGGCAGAAGGTTGAACACCTAGATGAGTTGTATCTTTCAAAATGGTGATCTATGTTTTTTTTGTTCAATACTATTAAAGTCGAAGGCTAACGCCAAAAGGCGGAGGAGCAGAAGTAGGTCACTCGGCTCATTGAGTCTTTTTCGCCATTCAATGAAGTCATGGCTGATCTGAATCCTCAACTCCATTTTTCTTCTTTATCTCCATAACCCTTAATTCCCTTGCTGATTAAAAATCTGTCTTTCTCAGCCTTGACCATACTTAATGATCCAGCCTCTACATTTCTCTGCAGTAAGGAATTCCACAGATTTACTACCCTCGAAGAGAAGAAATTCCTCCTCATCTCTGCTTTAAATAGACAACCCCTTACTCTGAGATTATGCCCTCTGGCCCTAGACTTGCCCACAAGAGGAAACATCTTCTCAGCATCTTCCCTCTCAAACCTGAGAATCCTATATGTCTCAATAAGGTCACCTCTCATTCTTCTAACTCTACAGACCCAATCAACTTAACCTCTCATAAGAAAATCCCTCCATACCCAGAATCAACCTTGTGAACCTTCTCTGGACTGCCTCCAATGCCAGTATATTTTTTCATAGATAAGGGGACAAAAACTGTATTCCAGGTGTGGTCTAACTCATGCCTTGTATAGCTTTAGCAGAACTTCCCTATGTTTATACTCCATTCCCTTTACAGATAAAGATCAACATTTCATTTGCTTTCCCATTTGACTGCTGAACTTGCATGCTAAATTTTGTGATTCATGCACAAGGACCCCTAAATACCTCTGTGCTGCCGTTTTCTGCTGTCCCTCCATTTAAATAATATTCAGCTCCTTTATTCTTCCTACCAAAGTGCATAGCTTCACATTTTCCTACATTATATTCCATCTACCAAATTTTTGCCCACTTGCCTAACCTGTCTATATCCCTTTGAACTTTGTGTCATCCTCAGCATTTGCCTTCCCATCTATTTTTTTGTAATCCACAAACTGGGCAATACAGTAGTCCCCCGTTATACCGCGCTCCGCAATACCGCGGTTCGCGATATACCGCGGGGGGGCTGATGGACCCCAACTGTCAGTTGTGTCAATTTCAGCGGCCGGCTGATTGTTTCAGTGAGAGCAGCTTCCCTCTCTGGATCAAAGTGAGCCGGCCGCTGAAATTGACACTGCCCGCTGCTCTCTCCCTCCAATCAGAAACATTAAAGCTTAAAAGTTGGATTGGAGGGAGAGAGCAGCCGGCAGTGTCAATTTCAGCGGCCGGCTCACTTTGATCCAGAGAGGGAAGCTGCTCTCACTGAAATAATCAGCCGGCCGCTGAAATTGACACTGCCGAGGGGGGGGGGGGGGCGGGTGTTGGGGGGAGAAGAGGGGGGGGGCGGGTGTTGGGGGGGGGAGAAGAGGGGGGGCGGGTGTTGGGGGGGGAGAAGAGGGGGGGCGGATGTTGGGGGGAGAAGAGGGGGGGCGGGTGTTGGGGGGGGAGAAGAGGGGGGGCGGGTGTGGGGGGGGAGAAGAGGGGGGGCGGGTGTTGGGGGGGAGAAGAGGGGGGGGCGGGTGTTGGGGGGGAGAAGAGGGGGGGCGGGTGTTGGGGGGGGGAGAAGAGGGGGACGGGTGTTGGGGGGGAGAAGAGGGGGGGCGGGTGTTGGGGGGAGAAGAGGGGGGGCGGGTGTTGGGGGGAGAGAGGGGGGGCGGGTGTTGGGGGGAGAAAAGGGGGGGCGGGGTGTTGGGGGGGAGAGAAGAGGGGGGCGGGTGTTGGGGGGGGGAAGAGGGGGGGCGGGTGTTGGGGGGGGGAGAAGAGGGGGGCGGGTGTTGGGGGGGAGAAGAGGGGGGGCGGGTTGTTGGGGGGGGAGAAGAGGGGGGGCGGGTGTTGGGGGGAGAAGAGGGGGACGGGTGTTGGGGGGGAGAAGGGGGGGGAGGGTGTTGGGGGGGAGAAGAGGGGGGCGGGTGTTGGGGGGGAGAAGAGGGGGGGCGGGTGTTGGGGGGGGAGAAGAGGGGGGGCGGGTGTTGGGGGGAGAAGAGGGGGGGCGGGTGTTGGGGGGGGAGAAGAGGGGGGGCGGGTGTTGGGGGGGGAGAAGAGGGGGACGGGTGTTGGGGGGGAGAAGAGGGGGGGCGGGTGTTGGGGGGGAGAAGAGGGGGGGAGGGTGTTGGGGGGGGAGAAGAGGGGGGCGGGTGTGGGGGGGGAGAAGAGGGGGGGCGGGTGTTGGGGGGGAGAAGAGGGGGGGCGGGTGTTGGGGGGAGAAGAGGGGGGGCGGGTGTTGGGGGGGGAGAAGAGGGGGGGCGGGTGTTGGGGGGAGAAAAGGGGGGGCGGGTGTTGGGGGGGAGAGAAGAGGGGGGGCGGGTGTTGCGAGGGAGAAGAGGGGGACGGGTGTTGGGGGGGAGAAGAGGGGGGGCGGGTGTTGGGGGGGAGAAGAGGGGGCGCGGGTGTTGGGGGGGGAGAAGAGGGGGGGCGGGTGTTGGGGGGGAGAAGAGGGGGGGAGAAGAGGGGGGGCGGGTGTTGGGGGGGAGAAGAGGGGGGGCGGGTGTTGGGGGGGAGAAGAGGGGGGGAGAAGAGGGGGGGCGGATGTTGGGGGGGAGAAGAGTGGGAGCGGGTGTTGGGGGGGAGAAGAGGGGGGGCGGGGGTTGGGGGGGGAGAAGAGGGGGACGGGTGTTGGGGGGAGAAGAGGGGGGGCGGGGTGTTGGGGGGAGAAGAGGGGGGGAGGGTGTTGGGGGGGGAGAAGAGGGGGGCGGGTGTTGGGGGGGAGAAGAGGGGGGGCGGGTGTTGGGGGGGGAGAAGAGGGGGGGGCGGGTGTTGGGGGGAGAAGAGGGGGGGCGGGTGTTGGGGGGGGAGAAGAGGGGGGCGGGTGTTGGGGGGGGGAGAAGAGGGGGGGAGAAGAGGGGGGGCGGGTTGGTGTGGGGGGGAGAAGAGGGGGGGCGGGTGTTGGGGGGAGAAGAGGGGGGGAGAAGAGGGGGGGCGGATGTTGGGGGGGAGAAGAGTGGGAGCGGGTGTTGGGGGGGAGAAGAGGGGGGGCGGGTGTTGGGGGGGGAGAAGAGGGGGACGGGTGTTGGGGGGGAGAAGAGGGGGGGTGGGTGTTGGGGGGAGAAGAGGGGGGGAGGGTGTTGGGGGGGAGAAGAGGGGGGCGGGTGTTGGGGGGGAGAGGAGGGGGGGCGGGTGTTGGGGGGGAGAAGAGGGGGGGCGGGTGTTGGGGGGAGAAGAGGGGGGCGGGTGTTGGGGGGGGAGAAGAGGGGGGCGGGTGTTGGGGGGAGAAAAGGGGGGGCGGTGTTGGGGGGGAGAGAAGAGGGGGGGCGGGTGTTGCGAGGGAGAAGAGGGGGACGGGTGTTGGGGGGGAGAAGAGGGGGGCGGGTGTTGGGGGGAGAAGAGGGGGCGCGGGTGTTGGGGGGGGAGAAGAGGGGGGGCGGGTGTTGGGGGGAGAAGAGGGGGGGAGAAGAGGGGGGGCGGGTGTTGGGGGGGAGAAGAGGGGGGGCGGGTGTTGGGGGGGAGAAGAGGGGGGGAGAAGAGGGGGGCGGATGTTGGGGGGGAGAAGAGTGGGAGCGGGTGTTGGGGGGGAGAAGAGGGGGGGCGGGTGTTGGGGGGGAGAAGAGGGGGGGGGGGTGTTGGGGGGGGAGAAGAGGGGGGGCGGGTGTTGGGGGGAGAAGAGGGGGGGGCGGGTGTTGGGGGGGAGAAGAGGGGGGGCGGGTGTTGGGGGGAGAGGAGGGGGGCGGGTGTTGGGGGGGGGGGGAGGGGGGCGGGTGCTGGGGGGGGAGAGGAGGGGGGTGGGTGTTGGGGGGGAGAGGAGGGGGGCGGGTGTGGGGGAGACCCCCCCTGTGGGTGTGGGGGAGAGAGGGTGGACCTGCGGGTGTTGGGGGAGAGAGGAGGGCCCTGCGGGTGTTGGGGGGGGGGGGGAGGAGGGGGGCGGGGGTTGGGGGGGGAGGGGGGGGGGGCGGGTGTTGGGGGGGGAGCGGAGGGGGGCGGGTGTGGGGGGGGGAGAGGAGGGGGCGGGTGTTGGGGGGGAGAGAAGAGGGGGCGGGTGTTGGGGGGGAGTAGAGGGGGGCGGGGGGGGGAGAAGAGGGGGGCGGGTGTGGGGGAGACCCCCCTGGGGGTGTGGGGGAGAGGGTGGACCTGCGGGTGTTGGGGGAGTGAGGGGGGCCCTGCGGGTCTTGGGGGACGGGGGAGGAGGGGGGGGGGGAGGGGGCGAGCCGGAGGGTGTGGGGAGGGGGCGAGCCGGAGGGTGTGGGGGGACAGGGGGCGAGCTGGACGCTGTGGGGGAGAGCAGGAGGGTGTGGGGGAGAGGGGGAGAGGGAGCGAGCCGGAGGGTGTGGGGAGGGGGCGAGCCGGAGGATGTGGGGGGAGAGGGGGCGAGCCGGAGGGTGTTGGGGGGAGAGGGGTCTAGTTGGAGGATGTGGGGGGAGAGGGGGCGAGCCGGAGGGTGTTGGGGGGGGAGAGGGGGCGAGTCGGAGGGTGTGGGGGGAGAGGGGTCTAGTTGGAGAATGTGGGGGGAGAGGGGGCAAGCCGGAGGAAAAAAAAAAGAATTTGACACTGCCGGCTGCTCTCTCCCTCCAATCAGAAACATTAAAACTTAAAAGTTGGATTGGAGGGAGAGAGCAGCGGGCAGTGTCAATTTCAGCGGCCGGCTGATTTCAGTGAGAGCAGCTTCCCTCTCCGGATCAAAGTGAGCCGGCCGCTGAAATTTTAATTGGATCCACGATGGGGGTTTTAAATTTATTTAAAAATCTATGCTAGCGCTTCCCATTGTGAGTCTACGGGGGTCTGACCTCTCCCCCCGCCCCCCCCGTAGACTCACAATGGGAAGCGCTAGCATAGATTTTGAAATAAATTTAAAACCCCCATCATGGATATCCGCGGCTCGGTTACAACGCGGGTGGCTGTCTTGGATCCCAACACCCGCGTTATAAAGGGGGACTACTGTAGTGCATTAACTTCCCTCGTCCAAGTCATTAAAGTATATTATGAATAATTGTGGCCCTAGCATGGATCCCTTAGGCACTCCACTAGTTACAGGTTGCCATCCTGAAAAAGCTCATCTTATCCCAACTCTGTCTTCTATCAGTTAGCCAATCCTCTATCCATGTTAATGTATTACCCCCTACACCATTATCTCATTAAGTAGCCTTTTGTGTGTTACCTTTTCAAACGCCTTTTGGCAATCGAAGTATATTACATCTTCAGGTTCCCTTCATCTATCCTGCTCGTTACCATCTCAAGGATTTCTAATAAATTTGTCTGGCATGATTGTTCCTTCATGAAGCCATGCTGACTTTCCTTGATTATATTATGCCTTTCTAAATTCTCTGCTGTTATATCCTTTACAATGGACTCTAACATTTTCTCAGGGCAGCACGGTAGCCTTGTGGATAGCACAATCACTTCACAGCTCCAGGGTCCCAGGTTCGATTCCGGCTTGGGTCACTGTCTGTGCGGAGTCTGCACATCCTCCCCGTGTGTGCGTGGGTTTCCTCCGGGTACTCCAGTTTCCTCCCACAGTCCAAAGATGTGCAGGTTACGTGGATTGGCCTTGATAAATTGCCCTTAGTGTCCCTTAGTGTTGGGTGGGGTTACTGGGTTATGGGGATAGGGTGGAGGTGTTAACCTTGGGTAGGGTGCTCTTTCCAGGAGCCGGTGCAGACTCGATGGGCCGAATGGCCTCCTTCTGCACTGTAAATTCTATGTCAATGACAGGTTAAGCTAACTGGCATGTAGTTGCTTGATTTTTGTCTCCCACCTTTTTGGAATAAAGTTGTTGCATTAGCAGTTTTTTAATCCTCTGGGAATTTTCCAGAATATAAGGATTCTTTAAGGATTACGACCAGTACATCTACCATCTCTGTAGCTACTTCCTTTAGTATCCTGGGATGCAGCCCATTAAGTCCAGGGGACGCATCGGTCTTTAGCCCCATTAGTTTCCCAGTACTTTTCCCACAGTGATTGGTGTATTTATTCGCCCTCCTTTTGCATATTTATTATGTATTTTTGGAATGTGTGTAGTGTCTTCCATCGTGACGACTGACGCAAAGTATTTGTTCAACTCCTCTGTCACTTTCCCCACATTAGCATCTCCAAAGTTCAATGTCCACACACACTTCCAGTCCATGGTCTCTTATAAATTCACGTGTCTCCTCTGGCATATCTAAATAAAACCATTGATTCTGGTGTGTGACCCACTAATGAGCAGGATACAACACCCCAAACTTCACTCCTTCCTTCTGGAAGGCCGCCTTGATCCGATTGAAACTGGCCACCACTTGTCCACCTCTGCATCCAAGTCTTGGTAAATCCTCAGCACGTTTCCTTCCCAAGTGCACTATCTAATTTTCTTCGCCTACCTCAGTATCTTCTCCTTGTCAAGGAAATGATGCAGCCTCGCCACCATTACCTTCAGTGGTTCCCTCGTCTTCCGCCCCCTCCTTAATGCCCTGAGCGCTCGATCTATCTTAGGGGATGGTCAAAGATCCCCTCTCCCATCAACTTCTCAAACATATTTGTCACATACTTTATTGCCTGCTTTCCCTCAATCCCTTCAGACAGCCCCACGATCCAGAAATTCCGCTTTTTGGAGCGATTCTCCAGGTCCTCCACCTTTTCCCTGAACCGCTTATGGCTTTTTGCCATGAGCACCATCTCTGCCTCTACAAGGCCAGCCGGTACTCATGCTCTCACACCAACCCCTCCACCTTCTGAAGCGCCAGACTCTGTACCTCCTGCCTTTGCACCACTCTCTCAATAGCCACCCTAAGAGGCTCCACCACCTTTGCCAGGTTCGCTGAAGCCTCCTGCCTCTGCTGCTGAAACATAATGTTCAAAAAGTCCAGTAGTTGGCAGTTGATCACTGGGCGGGCAATGACATTCCAGAACCTTCTGCCATCTTTTCCTCTGTCACACCTCAAATAATCTCTTGTCCAGATTGCTGCCTCTTACTCGCTACACTCCTCATCTGGTATGCCGATGGAGCACTTCTATTTCTCAGTGTTCACGCACCTCACACCAGCAAACACCCCTTAAACCGGGTGAAAAAGGACCAAGCAATTCCAAGCTGTAAGGACTGAATCCTGCTACATGTGCTAAAAGAACCGTCTCACACACACCAGTATTCAGAATGGGATATTGATTGGAGAGCAAAATAAACACGATGCTCATACTCAATTTGCCTGGTCATTCTTGAAGCCTAGAGGTCATCCATTCATTTTCTATCTACAAACCCTTAAACTTTGGGCTGAACACATCTATAATCTTGCTGTGCACAAAACTGTCATTCTCATGGATCTGCTGCAGTGACCTAAATTGCTGTGCAAGCTTTGAAATCCAGACCTGGAGCTCCTCTAACTAACAATGTTTCCTGCTTTGGGTAACCAGGGCATGAAAGTGGGAAAATTGCCTAAGTTGGTTCTGTACCCAAAGAGCAGGACAAGTCTAACCCAACTAATTAGTGCCCCATCAGTCGACACTCAGTCATCAGTAAAGTGTTGGAAGGACTCTCAAAGTGCTCTCAAGTAGCTCTTCCTTAACAATGACCTGCTCTGTCTGGGTTCCACCAGGACGACTGTGCTCCTCACCTCATTTCAGCTTTGGTTCAAACATTGACAAAAGAGTTGAACTCCAGAGGTGAGGTGAGAGTTACTGCTCTTGACATCAAGGGAGAATTTGATCCAGTATGGCATCAAGGAGCTGGAGGAAGATTGGAGTCAATGGGAATCGGGGGGAAGACTCTCCACTGGTTGGAGTCATACCTAATACAAAGGAAGATGGTTGGTGTTGACCGTTTCGATCCCAACAGCGTCTCCAATACTGTTGCTCATATTAATGATGTTGGTGAACCACAAACCTTCCCTTATATCGATCAAATGACCACATAACCAGTTAGTTAGTTCAAGAGATATCTCGACATGCAAACACAATATCTACTACGAGTTAAACTACACTATCAGCTATAATAACCTATACTTAACTTCAGGGCGACCAGCACTGTGCAAATGGATAAGGCCTTTATCTGGATTTCACTTGGCTGGTGTGAAGAAAGTGGCTGTGTCTCTGCTGGGCTCATCTGTCAAGTAGCGATTGTTGGTCTTTAACTTGGCTGGCTGCCCCTGTTACAATTGGGTTGGCACAGGCCGGATCCAAAAGAGGCAGAACACATGGCTGTGTCCTCTTTTATCCCTCTGGGATTCTGCGCTCTTTGGGGCGGTCCTTAACCTTGGACCCAATAGTTCGACAAGGCTCTGATCACTTTCTTCAATTTTGGCCATTATGGGACGGGTGCCTTGGTAGCTGGGCAGATCCTTAGTGGTCATTGACCTTGGCAGTTGGGCTTTCTGAGTAAAGGTAGTGGCGCCGATCAGTCTGTGGCTGTACCGGTTGCTTGGTTGGAGTTCTATTGTCCTGGGAAAATGGGCTATTAAAATGCAAACAAGCGGGGGTTTTCTAACAGGTCTGGTTAACTGTGTTTCAAATACACAAAGGCTCTGTACCTGTCTGAGTCCTGGGTTGGCCATAATTACCATGGTCCTTTGCAGGTAGCCATAGATGGCTACATTGCGTTGTTCAAAGTCAGTAATCTCAGTCCCAAACATCACTGCAGGAGTTCCTCATTGTAGTGCCCTAGGCCCAACCACCTTCAGCTGCTTCATCAACAATATTCCTTCCAACGTAAAGTCAGAAGTGGGGATGTTTGTTGATGATTGCACAATGTTCAGCACCAGTTGTGCCACCTTGGACATTGAAGCAGTCCACAAGCAAATGCAGCAAGACCTGGACAATATCCAGCTTGGGCTGGCAAGTAACATTCACGCCACACAAGTGCTAGGCTTTTTCTCCAATAGGACAATCAAACCATTGCCCCTTGACATTCAATAGCATTACCATCACTGAATCCCCGACTATTAACATCCTGGTTACCATTGACCACAAACTGAACTGGACTAATCATATAAATGTGAACTGTGGCTACAAGAGCAGGCCAGAGGCCAGGAATCTTGTATCGAGTAACTCATCTTTCTCCTGAAAGCCTGTCCACTACCTACAACTGTAGGTTTATTGCAGTAGGATGCGTGGCCTCCTGCAGCAGCTGGCAAAATGGCAGTTGAATAGAGGACATGCATATTTATACTCCTCTTCCTGAGCGGAGCCAGCAGGTAGGGGCTACCGGCAAACCTGTAATACAGGTCCTCCCTTACATCACCTAATACAGGTGTAACAGTGGTTTACCACAGTAATGAAATATTCCTCACTGGCTTGGATGAGTGCAGCTCCAACAACCCTGAAGAAGCTTGACACCATCCAGAGAAAAGCAGCCTAATTGATTTGCACCCTTTCCACAAACATTAATTCCCTCCACCACTGATGCACAGTAGCTGCAGTGTGCACCATATATAAGATGCACTGTAGGAACTCACCAAGCCTCCTTAGGCAGCACCTTTCAAACCAACAACCACTACCATCTAAAAGGACAAGGGCAGCAAATAAATGGGACAACCACCACCTGGAAGTTTCTCTCCAGGTCATCACCATCCTGACTTGGAAATATATCGCCGTTCCTTCACTGTCGCAGGGTCAAAATCCTGGAACTCCCTCCTCCGAATATCACAGTGGGTAAACCTACACCACACGAACTGCAGTGGTTCAAGAAGGCAGCTAACCAGCACTTTCTCAAGGACAACTAGTGATGGACAACAAATGCTGGCCTAGCAAGTGAAGCCCACAACCTGTAAAAAAAATTAATAACAAAAGGACAAACCCCCGCGCACACTCGGCGCTTCATCCTGTGGAGTGTGAGAATGGTCTCTCCCACCTCCCACATTGATGATGCAGTAAAGATGCAGAACTGCTAGCACCCCACATCCATGGAATTTTAAGCCCCCTCCGCCCCCCACCCCACCCTAACATCAATGCTTAGGTCTCCAATATCTGAGGGTACTCTCTAGTGATGAGTATGCCAAGGGCTGAATATGTGTTGACAGCCTGTCCACCTCATATGTGGTTGGAAATAAAACACCAGGACCCCTGACCTTGGAGTAGGCAGTAGCAGCTGAAATGTGTCATCCAGTGTCTCTGGGCCCCATCATAAGTCGTTCATTAGAAGAGGTTTCAGTCTTTTGAGCCAGGGTTCTGGGATCTTCCCGTCGAGTTATACCATAACTGGAATCGTCACAATATCCCAGTCAGCAGCACACAAGTGCTTAAGGTCCCAGATGCACTGGGCCCAAATGTAGATCAACTTGGATTGTGAACAGGTGAGCTGGAATGCCTGGGCCATGGGCTTTGCTCGCATAGCAGACATGCCTCAGGTTCAATTGGAAGAGTTCAAAGGCATGAAGCAGATGGCATTGATCATCATGAGAAGAGACATTACTAAGGTCATGGCTACTGGTGATGTTGAAGCAATCAGTGATGAGAGAATTAATACACTGTTATATCCCCATGGAGTTCACAGGGTGTGGACCAACAGGTTCCCGTGACCTCCACACAATACAAACTTCCCTGGTATCAGGGCGGGGCTTACTCTATAATGAGGGGAGCCCTCATAGGATAGGGAATGGAACACCGTTGCCACAGCCTGCAAGACAGCCATGTGGCTGCGCACACCATTGACTGCCCACTATCAACGTAGTGCCATGGGTCGTATGGGCATCCCTCCAGGCCACTAGTGCTCTCTCGCCCCAGCCGACCCATCCGTGGGATGGGCGCGCTCCAGCGCAACCTGTGCCATCTTGTTGGCTGTGATGAGATAATGTAGGGAGTGTAGTAGATATGTGGCTGCAGCTTGTCAGCCTGCTGAGTGTCAATCGCAAATCCGGTGAATCCTGCACCATTCCTCATTGGAATCGATTGTGTCCTACATGGTGCCGGTGTAGTTCTTCAATGGTCACTGAATCGATTTTGCTTTTGTAGATGTCCACGAATCCTGCCCTGGCATTAACACTTAGTTCCAGGAACAGAGAATCCCACTCGTGTCTTTTGCCGCCTTAGGGGACCAGTGTAACCCCAAGCCCCGCTAATTGTTTGCCAGTTCTGATTTGACACCACTACCCAGCCCCTGGATGAATTGACTAACGACTTCTTGGCCTGGTTGCGTAAATTGGCTGAAACCTGAGACTTTGGCACCACGTTGAATGAAACAATGAGAGACCGCTTGTTCTATGGCATCCACAGTCCAACAACACATAAAATGTTTTAGCAGAAACCCACCTGGATCTGCAATGGGTGGTTGAGAGAGTCATCCCCTGCAAGAGTGCTGAGCAGGTCACTTGGGAACTCCAAGGCATGGCGATCCTGACACTAAGCAGCCTGACTGACTACCTTTCGACTTTGCCCTGACCCGAAGAGAAGGGGTTCTCAATGATGGGGCAATTTCCGCAGGGACGCAAGCTGCCACTGCCAAAACCAAGAGAACTGTCGCGCAGACTCCCCACACCAAGAGGACCTAGATATTGGGTACTGGCCGGCAGCAGTTGGCCGCTGAAACCGAGGTGGCGGACAACCCCATGAGGGTGCATACCCCCTCCCCCCCAGGCTTTTTATGTAGACGACGAGAACACCTCCTACCAGCAGCTACATTGCATAATGGCGCCAATCCAGATTAACCTGCAGGTGAATGCAGCGCCATCCAGATGGAGCTCGATACCGGAACGGAGGTCTACATTGTCAGCTGCCGAATGTTCAATAAAATTCAGTTCGGCCTCCAGATGTTGGTTCTGCAGGACACTGGCGCCTGGCTTGCCACCTATATGGGGGAGCCATTTGCTTTATGCTGCACAATATTTTCTGTCAGATACTGACCCAGTCAACAAGAATGTCAGCGTGGGATCAATTTTGGAAGTTCAGGGAAGCATGCATGATCTTGGACCAAGAAAAGTTATTTTAAACTTTTGGGCTCCCCGCAGTTGCATTACCAGTTAACCTGGTCAAGGCATGCACACCACTATTTTCCTAAAATGGGTATCAGAGTCCTTTGTATTACGAGTGCTGGATTTGTGTAAAAGTAGCAGCATCCAAAGAATCTATGTTAATCAGGCAGAAGTCGATTTACCTGATTTTGAAACTGCTGCCATCCAACTAATACAAATTTGGTGTGTTAAGTTTTGCTTTCTCCACCCTGTCTCAAAATAGCAGGATCATGATTCGCCCCTCCGATTACTAGCCTTCTTGGTAAAAATATATTGCGGAGCAGAGGAAAACTTTGAGATTACTGATGAATTGAAACAGTACCAGTGAGATTCTAGTATATACTTTCCAGACTTGGTTTCTAAAAAATCGTAGTGGTTTATAATTTATTTGTAACTCTGTAACAAAATACAGCTGTTAAGAACATTTGGTAGTAACTTGCTACATGTTATGCTATTAATTTTATGGGATAAATTTTTGCATTATGTGTTTACAGTTAGAACTTGCTGCATTGCAATATTGGGCACACTGTTGTCATATCTCACCAGGTCATCTTGGGTTGGAATCAGAAAGGAAAGCACAAAATGCATTAAAGTCTGTAGTATACAGAAAGTAATCCTTATTTATTATTCAATGGTCTTTCAAATTTTCCTCATCATCTTTTTAAATTCAAAAATGCTATCGTTATATCTTTTAGCTGTTTTTTGATAGTTTCATGTATTTTGTCTTATCTAGTTGGTTGCAGTTCTTCGAGAAGTTCATTATATGAACATTCAGGAAAGGGAAGACATCCCAGAGAGTGGACTTGATGTTTTTTCAATGAACAAAACTTTCAGAAATTTTGTTGACAATTTAGATCTCATTGTTGGATGGTATAACAAGGTGAGTTCCACACTTTAAAGTAGAATTCTGCAAACTTTGTGTGAAAGTTTTAAAATTAGGTACTGGATGTTTTTGCTCCCATGGAGCGAGATGGAGTTGGGCCCGCCGTCCCTGGGCGCAGATCAAAGAGGACCGCAGGGTACTCTAACTGCCATGGGAGTCTGTTTAAAAGGCCCATCTCTGTTCTGTGGCCATGTTTATTCATCTCCATCTTAAATGGGAGACCCCTTTTGAAACTGGCCTCTAATTCTAGATTCCTCTGAGGCGAAACACCGCCTTGGCGTCTCTGTCAACTTCTCAGAATGGTATATATTTCAATAAAATCTCCATTCTTCAAAACTCTATTGAGTATAGGCCCATCTGCTCAACCTTCCGACATAGGCCAAGGCCAACCCCTTCACCTCATGAATCAGCCGAGTGAATCTTCTCCTGATTACCTCGAATACAAGGATGTTCCTCCTTCCATAAGATGAGCAAAACTGTTACTAGAATCCAAGCCTGTTATTGAGGCAGGAACCAGACATTCTTAATTGACTTGTGCAGCTCGCCTCCCATACCGCCCAGAGTCCCAGCTAGCCTCTATTTGTAAGTGCTCAATTAATACCCATTGACTATTTCTCTAAATCTTAACAATGTAATTAAAACATTTTGACAATGTGTTAACAGATTCCCCTCTTTTCTTTAAATTAAAACTTTTAAAAACACAAGACACATCTTTCAATAAAAAGCTAATCAAAAAGGAACAAAATTTTATATATAAATATTTTTCACCTTCTGTCTGACATTATAGCACAGCTAACCAGAAAAAGATCCGTCTCCGGGCTATCAGGGAGACAATGGCCAATACATCGGCCTCTCTCCCCATCTGGACTCCCGGATCTTCCAACATACCGAATATCGCCACCTCTGGATTCACCACACCCAGAACTTTGGACATCACATTCGAGAACCCCGCCAGAACCCCCTCAACCAGAACATGTGGACATGATTCACGGCACCGCACAAGCTCCTGCGCACCTTCCACACCTATCCTTCACCCTTGCACCTGCCTCTATGTACCATCTTAAACTGCATGAGGCTTAACCTCGCACATGACGAGGATGCGTTCACTCTCCGCACGGCCTATTTCCATGTCCTGGCTCGCACCTCCCCGCACAACTCCTCCTCCTATTTACACTTAATCTTCTCCACTACAGTGCCCTCCCTCTCCATCAACTCACTGTAGATGTCTGACACCCTCCCTTCCCCAATATCATCCTCCGACAACAGCTTGTCCTTTAACACTGGAGGTGGCAGCCCCAGGAAGGATAGAACCTCTCTTCTCACAAAATCCCTCACCTGCAGGTACCTGAATCCATTCCCTTGGGGTAACTCATACCTTTCCTCCAACTCCTCCAGACCTGTAAACTTGTTCCCTACAAACAAGTCCCTAAAGTATTCTATCCCCACCTGTCGCATCGAGCCCCACTGGCACAAACCTCTGATTATCACATTTCAGTTACTACAATGAAATGCCCTCTAACCCGAAATGTTGCCTGCACTGGCTCCACACCACAACTCTAAAACCAGGTTTACAGAGTACCGGACAAGCGAAAACGCAAGGGACGCCAACAACAGTGCCCACAGACTTATCCTTTACATGATACCGCCTCCATCCACCCCCACATCGACCCCTCCTCCACAGCCCATTTCCTCACCATTGTCTAGCATTAATCGGGAATGCCTCGCTCTTCCCCACATTCAATTTATACCCCAAAAACCGCCCAAATTCCCTCAAGATCTCCATGATCCTTTCAAAGCTGCCCACCGGGTACAAAATATATAACATCAGATCATCTGCATACAGCAAGACTCTGTGTTCACCCCCACCACATGCTCAATCAGGTCCGGGATGACAAAGAGTTTCCGTCGACAGGACTGTGTGATAGATTGGCCAGCTAGTATGCAGGGATCACCCAGGTGGAAGGTGCTACTGTGGTATGAGTCAGACATTATCATACAACGTGGAGCACCAGAACTAATCGCAAGTGGGTTGTCATCATCCTTCATTCCATGGACCAGTCCCACTGTCACTGCCAACCCAAGGCCCCAGCTTGGAGCACCACAGGTATGTGCGAGGGAGGGGTGTGCAAGTGTGGGGGATGGGTTTGGGATGTGGTGTCCATGCTTCTGGCCAGCACCCCCACCCCCCACCCCTTAATCGGTGAACCTGTAGCCGATCAGAGCGTCCCGAGCTCGTTGGCCCTGGTGATGACATCGTCCGGCCACCTCTGCCTGCCTGGGCCCCATGTCCTGCTCATCCTGCGCCCAGGAGCCAAACCCTCAGCCAGGGGGATGCCCCTCGAACATGTCAGGAATCACTGAGTGTGCCAGGACGAAGGATTTGTGCACACTACCCAGGTATCGGGTGCAGAGGTGCATGATGCGCAGCTGATGGTCACAGACCAGCTGCAATAAGTGGTACCCCTTTTGATTAGTGTATAGTGGCCTGTTATCTGCAGGTGCCTGTAGAGTGACATGCATCCCGTCTTATCACCCCCTGGACCTGGACATTCCGGCGATGGCAGCGAACCCTGTTGCCCGGGCATCCTGGTGGACTCGGTCCGCATGAAAATGGATGTAATGACCTGCCTGGGCATATAGGGCCTCCATGCGGCGAGGTCTGTGAGATCCCGGACAGGTCCCCACTCGGCGGCTGGTAGGACATTCAGGGCGACCGTCACCTTGACGGTCACCGGGAACGGGTGCCCACCCCATACCCCTGTGGTACCAGGTATGCCATCATCTATCGTCAATGTGTCACTCTGCTCATCTGGAGTCTCCGATGGCATGCCCGGTCCAGCAGATCCTCGAATGACAGGCGGTGCCGGTACACAGGAGACCTCATGCGGCGTTTCCTTGGCACCTCCTCTTCCCTGTTCGGCGGCCGGCCCTCAAGTCTGTGCGGCCTGCACCTGCTCCTCTGCAGCCCATTCCTCAGCAGCCCATTCCTCTGCAGCCCGGTCCTCTGCACCCCTTTCCGCTGCTACCTGCTCTGCTGCTGCCCACTCCACTGCTGCAGCATCCCCCTCCTCTCCAAGCGGCCCATCTCACAGAGCTGTGACCATCACCACGGTGGCTAGCATTGCTGGTTTGAACAACAAACTCCATTGTCTGCAGGGGGTGGAAGGCCAACATGTTAGCATGGCACATTCTCCCGTGCCCAGCCAGGTTCCAAGGGCTACATGGTGGCCACGGTTGGCACTGTGGGCTGTGCCCACACATGTCTCTCCCACACCCTTGCCCCGTTGGTATCCGGCACCGTCGGTGCCCCCGGTCCTGTTGCCCATCCCTGCTGCCAGGGGTATCGTTGGCTGGCACTGCCCTCACTGGTGGCTGCCGTGTGTGTGACCCTGGGTGGTCTGCCGGTGGGTGGTGGCTGTTGTGCGGGGTGTTTGGGGCCAGGGGTTGTGTGCACCCATATGGCCGGTGTCACTGTTGTTATGAGCCAGGGTTTAAAAACTCCAAAGTGTATTATGGCGTTTACCTGATCTATAACTTTTTGTTGAATTTGGCTAGGATGAGCACAAGAGCCTTCACTTGAGGTGTGATTCAATTCTCTTCCTAGACATTTTAACAAAATTATTTATTCGAAGAACTTAGTTAACATTTATATATAAACAACCAGCAAGAATCTTTATAAATTACAAACATCAAGATACCCCACAGCGACAGTAATCTACACATAACGCTTAATGAATTCCCCTTTTACTGTTCCAATTCAAAACCAAAATCCCATAAACCCAAAAAACTATTTTCAAGGGCATGACCCAGCACTCTGCATTCTCACTGGAGTTAGACTGGCTTTTCCTGAGATTCTGACCCAGTCTCACCAGCAGGTTTAAGCCCTGATGGAAAGAAAACTATATTTTTAAAGTTAAAACAGCAGGTATCTATAATTAATGTTTTTTTTTCCTGGAACAACACTTTAAAATGAAAATAGAAAGACAAGAACAAAACACTTCTATCTCCCTGAGTCCACAGCAATCAAATCTGAAAGTGAAACTAAAAAAAACTCACATCCACAGCTCAGCTCCACCCACAAAATAACATCACTGAAGCCATGTGATATGACAAAATCCTTTCTTAAATGGACACTCCCATGACACCTCCCCCTGTTTTGTTATGCTCCTGACGTAGCATAAGCTGCTTCCTTGATGTACACTCTGACAAAGGAAGGTTCAGACTTGGAGATAGCTTTAATACGTTTATTAAACTGTTAACAATTCTCGTACTTGGATTCAACTCTCCCGTTAATCCTGCTATAGCTACTCAGACTGACGAATCATTCTGCTACAATCCACGTGGTGGGTGTGATGTGTTTCAATCAACCCTGTGTACTTACTGAGAGTCTCCACTGGAAAGGAGAAGATCATGTGTGCTGTGTCCTTTTATATGGGTTGGTGTAATGCCCTCCTGTGGTAGTGTCACCTCTGTGTGTATCGTGAATGCCCATTGGTTGTGTCCTATCTTACTGACCTATTGGTTGACTGTCTGTGTGTCATCTCTCTGGTGCTCCCTCAAGTGTCTAGCTAGTCTATGTGTATTTACATTAACTCCTTGTGTATTTACAGTGATGCATATCACCACATCCTCCTCTTTTTCATGTTGCATATTTTCTGTACAGTGTTAAAGAAAATTGAACAAAAACAGGTAGATAAGTGATGCTCTGTACAAGTTATGATAACAATGATCATGAAACAATAAGTCCAAATCATATGCATGAGTCCAAAATTCATTAATTATTATGGTCGAGTATCTTTCTTGTTGGCTTGGTGAGGTGGTGATGTTGATGGTGGCATTGCTTTGTAAACGCCGTCAGTGTCCCTGTGCGTAAGGAACCAAGAAGTGGTCACATCACTTTATTGTTTGATGTGGACTCTCTTTTTTTCGATGCTTGTGGTAGCGATGTATGCAATCTGTGTTGTCCTGCCATAATATGTCATTGTACTGAGATGAGCAGTAACAGTGTCCCGCATTTGCAGAGTTGTACCATGCCGTACCAGTTGTAGTTTCATTGTTGATGTTGTTGTCGTGCTAGTTGCCGACGTTGTTGCCTTTGGTACGCTTCTTGCCTTTGTCTTTGATGTTGTTGTTGTGTTGGTTGGTTTTGTTGCCGTGTTTGCTGCGCTCAAGGACCACATTCTGCGGATAATACGAGTCCTTCACACAGTTACTCATGTCAGCGTCCTTTGTGGCATCTTTTGTTTCCTTGAGCATGTCGTCACTGAGTTTGCGGTGCTCCCCGTCTGGAGTCATCTCCCCGTCTGGAGTCTGGTCTGATTCACCTGAGTCAGTTTTTGCTTGTTGATGCTCCCGGTCTGGAGCCCTTTCTGGTTCACCTGTGTCAGCTGAGGTTTCTTGATGCTCCACGTCCAGAGTCAAAACGTTCAGGAATGCATTTGCTTGTGGAGAGGCTCAAGTGAATGAGGTTTGAAGTAACGTGTCACCGGAGTCACCAGTAGTCTCGCTGTGATTGTCGAGTGCCTCTGTACATTCTATCTGAGGTCTGTCATGTTGCACATCTTGTATGGGAAGTGGGATGCCGTCGTCACTTGTTGCACATACAGTGGGTAGAGCCTCAGTGTCTTCTTGCCGTTCACTTGAGTGGGTGGACCGTCAGAGTCTTCTTCTGGTGGCTCAAACAATTTGGTGGACTGTCATAGTCGCTTTGTTGTTCACTGGAGAGTGGTAAACTGTCATTGTCTTCTTGCTGTGCACTTGAGCATGGCAGACTGTCACAGTCTTTCTGTTGTTCACTTGAGCGTGGCTGACTTGCATTGTCTGCTGCCGGTTGCTCAGAGGAGGTTGCTAGACCCTCATGGTCTTGTTCATGCAAGGACTGCACTTTGGAGTCTTGCGTTGCTTCTATCGTGGAGGCTGTCCATGAGCTCGCTGTGGAGGCTTGTGTCACTCGAGTCACTTCTTGTTCTTGCAAGGACTGTGCTCTGGAGTCTTGCGTTGCTTCTATCATGGAGTCTGTCCACGAGCTCGCTGTGGAGGCTTGTGACACTGGAGTCACGTGCTGAGTGGAGACATGCAGTTTTCTCACTGTGGAGTCTTTCATTGCTTTCTGTGTGGAGGCTGGGACCCTTTGTGGTGCGTGAACCACTCTCTGGAGTCGGGACTGTTCGCGGTGCGTGGACCACTCTCTGTGTGGCAGCAGGTCACTCTATGTGGGCTTGTACCGCTCTCTGTCTCTTGGTGTCAGGCCGCAGCATAATCCTGCACTCACGAGTCAGGATGTCATATGTGCTGGGCTGAAGATTCCCCAATCCGAAGAACTCGTCATCGGGGTCGTCAATGTACAACATGTCTAGTTGCAGTTCGGATTTGGTACTATGGGTAGCCACCTCCCAAGGTGAAATCTTCGTCTGAGTCGTTGTCTTCCAAGACCATATCATCACGTTTTGTGTCGGAGCTGGCATTGGGCTTGCGATGTCCAAAGAAGAATTCAAGGTCTGAGTCATAGTCTTCAAGGACTGTATCATCTCTTTGGGTAGTGCTAACTGCTTGTTGCGGGGTTCTGCGGAGGTTACTTTCAGCTACTGGTCGAATTTCAGGCATTGTGCTGTCATTCCAGGTGAAAGAATCGGGTTTTACGGCTTTAAATGTTTTTTTTCATGTTTTGGGACATTTCCCCTTCAAGTGGGTGTGGTCCAGGGCCTCTGATGTCACAAAGCGAATTACGTAGGTCATAGGAAGCGATTGGGCATGCGCAGATCGCTGTTCCTTTACTTGGGTCCTTTCTCAACTGCGCATGTGCGGCTCCTTTTCCAAGATGGCCGCCAATCAAAACTGCAGATTTCTTCAATGGAAAGCCAACCTTTGCCTCGTGGTGCGTTTTGGTGCCTCCTTTACTGTTTTTTATTGTATATTTCCCCGCAGAATTCTTGGAATTTGTCCAGGACTGCCTGGAAGTTGCTCTTGTTTTGTCCATTTAAGTATTTGAAGATCTGGAAGATTTCAGCTGCTTCTGGACCCGCGATGGTGAGTAAAAGCTTTATTTTCTCTGCATCCGCCACGCCATCTAGGTCAGATGCTACCAGGAAGATCTCGAATCTCTGCCTCAACCAAAGCCAGTTTTCACTGAGATTGCCTTGGTACCTGAGCTGCTGTGGAACTGGAATCTTGAACATCATCTTGCCTGGCTGCTGTTGCTGGTTGTCACTGTTTACTGAGTTGTAACTATCTGGATTTAACAGTCACTCCTGGGTATCATGTTTTGTTATGCTCTTGACATAGCATAACCTGCTTCCTTGACGTGCACTCTGACAAAGGAAGGTTCAGACT
Organism: Scyliorhinus canicula; assembly: GCF_902713615.1. Lineage (NCBI taxonomy): Eukaryota > Metazoa > Chordata > Chondrichthyes > Carcharhiniformes > Scyliorhinidae > Scyliorhinus > Scyliorhinus canicula. The sequence continues at coordinate 16,461,306 of NC_052163.1, read as the reverse complement.
TTGCGATAGCTTTAACACATTTATTAAACTGTTCACAATTCTCCTACTTGGATTCGACTCTCCCGTTAATCCTTCTATAGCTACTCAGACTGACGAACCAGTCTACTACAATCCAGGTGGTGGATGTGATGTGTTTCAAATCAACCCTGTGTACACACTGAGTGTCTCCACTGGAAAGCGAAAGATCATGTGTGCTGTGTCCTTTTATATGGGTTGGTGTAATGCCCTCCTGTGTGACCTCTGTGTGTATCGTGAATGCCCATTGGTCATGTCCTATCTTACTGACCTATTGGTTGAATGCCTGTGTGTCATGTCTCTGGTGCTCCCTCTAGTGTCTAGCTAGTCTACGTGTATTTACATTAACCCCTTGTGTATTTACAGTGGTGCATATTACCACACCCCCCCCAAGAAAAAATAAATAAACTATCAACTTCAAAATGGTTTCATTTTTCACTTGCCCATTCCTAACATTTGACAATAAACATACATTTTAAAACATTAAACCAGCAAACATTTCCAATAATGCAGTCCATTTTAGTTCCTTGTCTTCCACCATCGACCTGCTTCTCTTCATCACATTCGTGAAAAAACATCGGCTATCACGTTTTCTCATCCTGCCACATGTATAAGTTTTAAATTAAATGGCTGTAATAATAAACTCCATTGAAACAGTCTGACATTTTTATTCTTTTCTCCAAAAACATCAATGAATTATGATCAGTATATAGAATTGTTTCAGACGAATTGCTGGTGACATAAATGTTAAAATGTTGCAAAGCCAGCAACAAGTTCAACGTTTCCTTTTCAATTGGTGAATACTTCCTCTGTTGATCATTAAATTTTTTGGAAAAATATCCAATAGGCCACTCTCTTCCTTCGTTGTCTTCTTGCAAGAGCCCACATAGAACATAGAACAGTACAGCACAGAACAGGCCCTTGGGCCCTTGATGTTGTGCCGAGCCATGATCACCCTACTCAAACCCACATATCCACCCTATACCCGTAACCCAACAACCCCCCCCCCCCCCCTTAACCTTACTTTTTAGGACACTGGGCAATTTAGCATGGCCAATCCACCTAACCCGCACATCTTTGGACTGTGGGAGGAAACCGGAGCACCCAGAGGAAACCCACGCATACACGGGGAGGACGTGCAGATTCACACAAACAGTGACCCAGCTGGGAATCGAACTTGGGACCCTGGAGCTGTGAAGCATTTATGCTAACCACCATGCTACCGTGCTGCCCAATCACTTGCATCAATAGACACCTTGAACAGCTTTGTGAAAATGGGGTGGCCAACACAGGCCCAGTGGTTAACACTGCCTTCAGACAACTGTGCTGTGATATGGCCTCCTCCACTTCATCTTTCCACCCTGTTCTCTCACCTCAGCCGATGTCTTTACCACATCCACCCTCACCGTGTCGATTGCCTCCTCCACCAATGATCTCAGTGCGACAGCCATCTCCTTCCTCAATGCCTCCATGTGCCTCACAAACTGCTTCTCCAGCTCCATAGCCATCGCCTCCGTCATCCTTTCCACTGTAAATAGTGCAGCCCCACCACGCGGTCCGGCATCCGCCATCTTGACAGTGCTTTTACTGGTCCTCTCCTTTGGCGGCAAACCCGCGTTTCCTCCCTTCTTCACAGCTGTTTTTGGTATCCCTTAACCACTTCGTATTTTTCTCCTTCTTTCCTCAATCTCGAGATAAATAAATAACAAAATAAAAAAAATAAAAATTATAACAAAATTAATTTTTAAAAACCATCAAAGTTCAAACAAATCTCTTCTCCTGGGACCGCACTTCAAACATTCCAAACATTCATTTTCAGCGGGGTGCCAAGCGATGTGCGCTACTCCTCCTCTACATTCGTGCTGGATTCAGGCCTCGCCTCAGGCCACACTCCTCCCCCGCTGCTTGCTTCGGACTCGATGCTCCTTCTCCTCCGGTCACTGTGTCACCCACTGGCTCCAAACCGGCCCGACCCGGCGCCCGTCCCTCAGGCCCCAATGGCTGAATAAATCGCGACCGGTGAAACCGCCGGGAAACCCTCAGAAAACGGCGAAATGCCGCCGACCGGCGGGAGCCTTGCTCCAGTGTGACCGCTCCGCTCGCACGCCGAACACAATCAATCCGATTGCACAAGTTTTAAAAGCACAAATGAACCGTGCCATTGGGAACTCAGCCCTTCGAAGGTGGAGATTCGCGGATGCCCCAGAGAATACCGGGTCGGGCCCACTAATGATATGCAAACGGTGTTTACTGTATGTGCCTTCTGGTACGCATTGACGCTGCTGTTGAGGCGACCGAGAATCGCGACTTGGCATCAAATTGGCGCCCGCCGCGATTTTGGCATTGGAACCTATTCTCCACCCTATTTACTCCTCAGAAATCGTACCAAAAAACCATTAGGCTTCTCCTTTTAAACGTAACATGGTTTGAAATAACAATGATTTTATGATATATTTGTTGCACCATCTGTACCCACAGTGTCTGCCTGTCTTTTAAACCAAGATTTTGAAAAATATTACTGCAGCCGATATATACACACCCTAACCCAGGCTTTTAAACCCATCACTGGACCAGGTGCATGTCATACCAATATACATATTTTGGTATACATATATACCAATTTCTGACATTCATCACACTGCTAATGAAGGAATACCTTTCTATGACCCATTGTCGATGTTATCCATAAGTATAATGATGGAACCTTCTTACTCTGAAAATGATGCTCAAAGCCTCTTTCTTGCTGAGCGTAATTTGTTTGTGTGCTAGCAAGTGTTCCTGAAGCAAATGCTATTGGTCGTTGCTCTCCTGAAGGCATTATGTGCGAGACAACTGCCTCAAGCAAGTTGTAACTTCAGCTTGGGATTCTGAACGAACAGCTCTGATGTCTGGAAGGCATCTTGTTGTATGCAGGTGTGCATTCTTCACACCAGTGCCATGCCTCTTTGGCACGTTGCAAAGTGTGTACGCACTTCAATTGTGTTGCTAAATAGTGTTTCAGTGGAGCTTTCAGTTCTTTAAGTGTTCCTGTTCACTTGAACCGGTGATGAGAATGTGTTCTAAATAACATGGCACCCTATTTAACTCACTTAGAGTTAGATCCATGAACCTCTAAAAAGAACGAGAGCAGATGTTATTCCAAAAGGAAGTTATCTGTAACGTAACAGATCTTTGCGTGTCACGATAGTGATTAACGGCTTTGATTCTGCAGCCACCTTCATTTGTAAATATGTCTATAATAAATCAATTTTACTGAATTTCAGTTCTGCAGAAAGTACAGGAAACAAATATTCAATTAGTGGCAGTGGATAATGATCTACACACTTTGCCTGGTTAACCATTGTTTTCAAATTTCCGTGTAGGAGTCTTAGAATCATAGAACCCTTACAGTGCAGAAGGAGGCCATTTGGCTGATTGAGTCTGCACCGGCCCTCTGAAAGAGTTTCCTACCTACACTCTATCCCCATAACCCTGTAACCCCACCTAACCTTTTGGACACTAAGGGGCAATTTTACAAGGCCAATCCACCTAACCTGCACATCTTTGGACCATAGGAGGAAACCGGAGCACCCGGGAGAAACCCACGCAGACCCGGGGAGAAAGTGTAAACTCCACACAGTCACCCAAGGCCAGGATTGAACCCAGGTCCCTGGCGCTGTGAAGCAGCAGTGCTAGCCACTGTTGCCACTGTGCCACTCATATTCCTCCTGAGCCATCATGTTTCAATACAGCAACTATTGGTGTTGCCCGTTCACTTGCAGCAATTGGTTCAATTACTCCTGTTTGAACCAGCCTTTCTAGTTCTTCTTTGATATTTGGCCTGATGGTATATGGTACTGGTGTAGCTTTGAGTCATTTTGGTGTACTGTTTGGCTTGATCTTTAATTGTACTTCAACTCTGTACTTCAATGGAGCCGAGTGAATCTTTGAACACCTCCTCATACTTCTCCAGGAGTTGTTGCAGGTTGTTTTTGGACTCAACTAGTTGATTTACTGTTCCACAATTGAGTTTAGCTTTGTCAACCATGCTCCATCAAATAAAGCAGGAAAATGTCACTGACAATGTCAAGAAGCAGCTGTGCTGCCTCTCCATTGACTTCTACTTTCACCATCAGGCATCCTTTCATTGGTACAACCTCTTCTGTGTATGTCCTTAGGATCACATTCGACGGTTTTGTAGACGATGCTTCAACTTTTTGTCATAATATACACATAAGTATATGATAGTGCAGAGACACACACTGACTGACACACTGCAAGACCAATCAACACACACAACACAGCAGCCAATCACCAGATAGGGCACGGTCACTATAAAGCCAGAGGGCACTAGTTTTCCCGCTCATTCGGGATGCAGCCTCTGAGACAGACAGAGCCCGCAGTCAGTAGCACAAACATCTACCATGTGCTAGCAGTATAGGCTGGTCAGGTTAGGCATAGATCTTCAATCAATCTAACATAGTGTCGACACACAGTGCAAGTATGTTTAACATCTCATAGTTAAATAAAATAGAGTTGTACTTCTACAAGTGTTGGTCGTCTGCCCATGTTACTGCTAGGGTAAACGCAGTCTTCACAGATCCAGAGTACCCAATACATCATGGCACCAGTACGTGATGTTCGAGTTTGATGGACCTACCCTCAAGTAATCTGCCTTCGACCAGCGATCAGCCATCTGGTAGTATGGACAGCGTCCGCCCTCCCCCGCCGCTCCACATCATCGGCAACCTCGGTGCGAACTGGAAAATCTTTAAACAAAGATTTCAACTGTACCTCGAAGCTACAGACCTGGAAGCTGCTTCAGACGCCAGGAAGATTGCTCTCTTCCTTTCCACGGCCGGGGACCACGCCATCCATATCTTCAACTCCCTCACATTCGCTGAAGGTGGGGACAAGTCCAAGTTCAAGACAGTCCTGCTTAAATTCGACAGTCACTGTGACATCGAGGTAAATGAAAGTTTTGAGCGCCACGTCTTTCAACAGCGTCTGGAGGGTAAGGATGAACCTTTTCAATCTTTCCTCACCCACCTTTGCATCCTTGCGCAGTTCTGCAATTACGGCTCCACCTCCAATTCGATGATCCGTGACCAGATCGATTTCGGTGTGCAATCAGACCCCCTACGCCAGCAGCTCCTCAAATTTAAACAGCTCACCCTTGCTATAGCCATCGAGACCTGCGTTCTGCATGAACACGCCACTAACCAATACTCGCACATTCAAGTGGCTGAAACGGGGCTGCAAGGCCCCCACGAGGCAGAGCCGGTGCAAGCTATTAAACAGCTCCAGGGCCTGAGCCTGGATGAGGGCGGCCATTTCGCGCGCTTTTCACGGGCACCCGCGCATGCGCGCACTGACTGAGGGGACAGCGAGGCCGAAGACCGCACTGCGCAGGCGCGCACTACGTACGACTGCACCGTGCATGCGCGGTGGCGCACTGAACGTTCTGACGTCACGATATGTACCAACTGTGGCTCCGCCCACTTAAAGCGGCAACATCCTGCAAAATCCCGACGCTGTCTCCAGTGTGGCAAGCTTGGCCACTATGCAGCCCTATGCAGGTCTGCTCAACCAACTACCTCTCGTCGATCCCACCAGCCACGCAGGGATGTCCAAACCATCCAGCCACCAGTCACCGATTCCCGACTCTGACATGATTCCGGACCTTGACACCGAGGATCCCAAAGCACCATTTCGGGTGGGCATCATCACCAAATGCAAGGTGCTTCAGAAAACAAAAGCCAAGTCTTTCCCAGTACTCAGCATTGATCCGGACGACGAGTGGTGTGCCACCCTCACGGTCGACCGATCTCGCATCCGATTCCGGCTGGACACCGGCACTTCAGCCAACCTCATTGCGCGGTCTGACCTCGAAAGCCTCCATGTCAAGCCTACCAATCTGCCATCTGCCTGCCAGCTTCTGGACTATAATGGCAATGCCATTGCTGCCAGTGGCTCTTTCCAGCTTGTGGTGTTGCACTGTTCATTAAAGGCTACTCTGCCCTTCGAGATAGTGGGATCCACTAAAGCTTCCCTGCTTGGTGCTCAGGCGTGCAAACTCCTAAACCTTGTCCAAAGGGTTCACTCCTTGTCACCCGCTGATGCTTCAGCATCTCCGGACGCCGACTTTCAAACGCAACAGAAGAACATCATCACCCGATACAACAGTGTATTCGGGGGCATGGGCACACTCTCATACACTTACAAAATCTTGTTAAAACCAAATGCCACGCCTGTGGTACACGCACCTCGGCGGGTACCAGCACCCCTCAAGGACCTCTTCAAGCAGCAGCTGCAGGACCTCCAGGACCAGGGCGTAATATCGAAAGTTACAGAACCAACTGACTGGGTCAGCTCCACGGTGTGCGTTAATAAACCTTCCAGCGAACTACGCATACGCATTGATCCCAAAGATCTCAACCGCAATATTATGAGAGAACACTATCCCATACCAAAGCGTGATGAACTCACCTGTGAGATGGCTCGCGCCAAATTTTTCACCAAGCTAGACGCATCCAAGGGGTTCTGGCAGATCCAACTTGACGCTTCCAGTTGGAATCTCTGCACCTTTAACACCCCATTTGGCCGGTATTGTTACAACCGGATGCCATTTGGCATCATCTCAGCATCGGAGGCGTTCCACAGAATAATGGAGCAGATGATGGAGGACATCGAAGGGGCTCGCGTCTATGTAGACGACATCATCGTCTGGTCTACCACCCCACAGGAGCACATTGATCGCCTCCAACACGCCTTCCGAAGAATCCATGAGCATGGCCTCCGCCTCAACAGAGCCAAATGCTCCTTTGGTCAAACAGAAATTAAATTCCTTGGAGACCACATTTCACAGTTTGGCGTGCAGCCGGATGCTGACAAGGTTTCGGCCATTAATGCCATGATGACACCGAAGGACAAGAAGGCGGTCCTCCGCTTCCTGGGCATGGTCACCTTCCTGGGGAAGTTCATCCCTAACCTCGCCTCCCACACCACGGCTCTCAGAAATCTGGTAAAGAAGACAACCGAGTTCCAATGGCTCCCCGCCCACGAACAAGAATGGCGAGAACTCAGGGTGAAGCTGACCAAGGCCCCGGTGTTGACATTTTTCGATCCGGCCAAAGAGACAAAGGTCTCCACGAATGCCAGTCAGTGCAGCATTGGAGCAGTGCTCCTTCAACGTGACGACGCCTCCTCATGGGCTCTGTCGCATACGCGTTGCGTTCAATGACACCTATCGAACAGCGCTATACGCAAATTGAAAAAGAGTGCCTGGGCCTTCTTACCGGAGTCGTCAAATTCCATGACTATGTCTATGGACCCCCACAGTTCACAGTCGAAACTGACCACAGGCCACTGGTCAACATTATTCAAAAAGACCTTAATGACATGACGCCGCGCCTTCAACGCATTCTCCTTAAACTCAGGCGATACGACTTCAAACTCGTCTACACCCCAGGTAAGGAGCTCATCGTCGCCGATGCACTCTCCCAATCTGTTATCACACCCTGCAACCCATCAGGCTTTGTGTGCCAAATTGATGCTCAGGTGGCGTTCGCCGCATCCAATCTGCCCGCCACGGACGAACGACTCATCCAGATTTGTCGTGAGACAGCCAACGATCCTCTGCTCCAACGCGTCATGCGCCATCTGACAGACGGATGGCTCAAGGGCCAATGCCCTCAATTCTACAACATCAAAGATGACCTGGCAGTGGTAGATGGAATTCTACTAAAGTTGGACAGGATCGTCATTCCGCACAGCATGCTTGAGCAGCTCCATGTGCAGCTCCATGAGGGTCACCTGGGGGTGGATAAGTGCTGCCGGCGGGCCCATGAGGCAGTGTACCGGCCTGGTATCAACCAGGACTTTGCCAATGCCGTTCGCAACTGCCCAACATGCCAGCGATTCCAGCCTGCTCAGCCAAAGGAGACCTTGCAGCCCCACGAGCTGGTGTCATCCCCCTGGACCAAGGTGGGCATCGACTTGTTCCATGCACTAGGCCGGAACAACGTCCTCATAGTGGACTACTTCTCTAACTGCCTGGAGGTAGTTAGGCTACACGGCCTCACATCGACAGCGGTCAGCCGTGCGTGCAAGGAAACCTTCGCTTGCCATGGCATCCCGCTCACGGTCATGTCCGACAATAGCCCGTGTTTTGCTAGTCAGGAGTAGTCCAATTTTGCCAAGCAACATAACTTCACGCATGTCACATCCAGTCCCCATTACCCCCAGTCCAATGGCAACGCTGAAAAGGGGGTGCACATTGTCAAACGACTCCTGTGCAAGGTGGCCGATGCGGGATCCGACTTTTATCTTGCACTACTTGCTTACAGATCAGCTCCATTGTCCACTGGCCTGTCACCGGCTCAGTTGTTGATGAACCACACGTTGCGAACGACGGTGCCGGCCATTCATGTCCCGGACTTGGACAACCTTCCGGTCCTTTGTCGAATGCAGTTGTCTCGGGCCCAACACAAATCGGCGTACCACGCTCGTGCCACGGATCTCCCTGCCCTGGCTCCTGATGACAAGGTCAGTGTCCAACTTCCTGAATGTGGTTGGTCCGCCACCACTGTGGTACACAGACAAGTGGCCCCCCAGGTCATTTTTGGTTCATATACAAGACGGCTCTCTTCTTCGCCGAAATAGGTGGGCGCCACGACTCCTTCCTCGCTCGCCGCCAGATCGTCATGACCTACCTCGCCCTCAGGACAAGCCCATCACGGAGTTTTCAAATCTCCCTTTCGTTCTGCCACCATCTGAGACTGACACAGTCCCGCCCATTCCAGAGCAGGCGGCCCCTGACCCACCCTTGAGGCGATCAACCAGAATTTGTCGCCCACATCAGAGACTGAATTTATGAACTGCCTAAATTAATGGACTCTTTGAACTCATGAACTGATTGTTTCGTTACCCTGTTTATTAACTCACTGGTTTGTACATACTGTTATTCTAGTTATGCTTTGTGTTACATGCTGTCTATCTGCACTAGACACCTTCCTCTGTAAATATATTTGAGTTTCTGTATATAGTCCTGTAAATATGCTCACATATGCCCCACATAGTCAGGAACATTCACATACTACATTATTTATTGCCACGTACACACACATTTTTTAAAAAATGGGAGGATGTCATAATATACACATAAGTATATGATGGTGCAGAGACACACACTGACTGACACACTGCAAGACCAATCAACACACACAACACAGCAGCCAATCACCAGATAGGGCACGGTCACTATAAAGCCAGAGGGCACTAGTTTTCCCGCTCATTCGGGATGCAGCCTCTGAGATAGACAGAGCCCGCAGTCAGTAGCACAAACATCTACCATGTGCTAGCAGTATAGGCTGGTCAGGTTAGGCATAGATCTTCAATCAATCTAACATAGTGTCGACACACAGTGTAAGTATGTTTAACAGCTCATAGTTAAATAAAATAGAGTTGGACTTCTACAAGTGTTGGTCGCCTGTCTATGACTTTGTCTATATAAATGTTTCTGGAACCTACCTCTCCATTCACCTGAGGAAGGAGCAGTGCTCCAAACGTCAGTGATTTGAAACTAACCTGTTGGACTTTGTGGTGAATGTATTGCATTAACCAGTCACCATGTATGTGTCACGCTGTTAACCATGAGGGCTCCGCCTATGGACCATTGTAAGGTATTACCTGTGATGTATCATGTTGGTGCCTTTGTGGGCTCCGCCCCTGGCTCCGCCCCTTGAGGGGAGGTACAAAGAGCAGTAGCCCTGTTGGCGGCTCTCAGTAAAAGTGCAGTTGCAGGCAGGCACTGTTCTCGTCGGTTAAAGCCACAGTTTACTTCAACTCCTTGTTTCGCGTGAATTGATGATCGCATCAGGCTTTAACCTGGTGTTGTAAGACTTCTCACTGTGCTCACCCCAGTCCAATGCCGGCATCTCCACATCATCACTAATTTATAGTTGCGGTGTGTTTAGATGTGTTTTTTCTTACACTTGCTTGGTGTCGATCAAGTTTTCTGAGCTAAAGATGCAATATCTTCCTTTTTGCCACAATTCTTGCACTTATTTTCTCTACTCCAGCATTCCCCTGCTGAGTGTCCAACCAGTGTACTTTGGTGACATAGTTTCCCCCTTGCAGCCTTTTTCTTGTGATATCCATTTTGTGAATCTTCCAGTGCCTATCTGTAAAACATCTTTCTTTGCAATCTCCATAGATGTGAGCAGCTTCTTCTGCTCCACTGCAGAGTCATCAAACTAGCCTATACAAAGAGTATCATAAAGCGTTGCCCCGCATTCTCAGTATTTTGCTCACCTTAAAGTTGCTATGAATTGTAAAATGCTTTCATTTTTTCCTGACTTTGGTGGTGGAAACAAAACCTTCCTGCAATTAATAGCAGACTAAGTGAGAAATGTTCTTCTAAAATCTTCAGTAGTTCAGTACAGGATTATCTCCCGGTTTTTCTGGCTGAAATAAATTTGTAGCAGCATAAAATTTTATGCCTAACCGAACTGAGAAAAATTGAGACCATTAGGTCCTCCGGTATTTGATTCACTTTGAGGTATAATTGGAATCTTTCCTGATATGAGTTCCAAGTCTCACAGTTTTCATCAAATGAATCCATGGCACCCATTTTTCCTGCCATTTCAGATCTCGGCTCCTAGTCTATCCTTCAAGTTACTTCCTCCCTTCCAATTCTTTTGGATATATGGCAGAAATTATCCCCTTATCCACACTGTAGCTGCAAATGTTTATTTACATTTATGCTTTACTGTGGTTTAACTTTTTCCTGTACAGAGTAGGAAGACTTATGAACTTCCGTTCCCACAGCCTGTTTATTTTTGCCACGTGTGCGGCCTCTGCAACCCAAACTATTCTTTCAATGACAAGCAGGTTTTTTGAACTGTCATCCTTCGTTACTCATGGTTGCAGTCGATTTTTTTAAACCATCAGCATCAGCGGCTGGTTTTGCCTGATGTGTGAGATGTTTGAGAATCTGATGTTTGAGAATCTTCTCTGCTCTCAACTGCATCTCCACCAATGAGTCAACTTTTTTTTCTATTCAGCAATTACGTTTCCTTGCCTCAATCCTCATTGCCAGTTTTCTTTTTTGTTTTGTCTTTTACTTTGCCGCAAAGAGAAAAGGTATGGAGGTGCTCACACTCTGGATTCTTAAAAACACGATGAGAGGTTTTATTGAAGGATGTTCTTCATACAATCTAAGAAGGAAGACAGAAGCCCATGCTAACACCTGATGATGTCACTGCAGATCATGTGATGCTTCACCAGCAGAGGTGTATTCTCTGATACATAACAGAAACCAGTACTTAGGAGCTGAAATTTGTGGCCTGTATGTCTCAGTGAGGATTATTTAATCCAATTGGTGAACAGAAATACCAATGTTTAGTTAATAGAAATGTTAGTGTGCTTTTAGTTTTTTGAACATGATTGATCGTCATTTTCTGGAGTTACTCAGGATTTTTTTTATGAAGTCCTTATCATGCACCAAGTTGTCAACAAATTAGAAGTGCGTGCTCTCTAAATGCTTGTCTATGTGTTTTGTATTCATTGAAATTTATTATAAAAGTTAAAATGGGATGGTATTTCCTCTTTTGGTGCCTGAAAAAAACCAGGCAGCAACAATTCTGCTTTAAAATAATTTTCAATTTTCAGATAAAGCTTACGGCTCTTGATGTTGAAAAGCCTTTGATAAGAAGTGAAGTGGATGATATAGATTTTAAATTGATTAAAGCTGAACGAAATTTACACTGGAATAGCGTTGGTAAGTTTTATGTTACTGCAAAATTTTAAATTTATGTGCTTTAATTACAATATCATTGCAGGCAGAAATAAAATGGAACAGGATTATATAATAACCTTTTTTTAAGCACTTTTTCTAAAATGCTTTTTTTAGTTTACTTCTAAAAGTGATGTAGCGTGATTAACAATATTATTTAAAAAAAACCTTTTTATGGGCATTTCTCATATTTATATACATCACATTTTTCTTACTCGTGTTAATTTACTTTATTGTACAGCGAGGTTTATTTTGTCTTTCATTTAATTGACCCTATATATTAATGATCCCCCAATTCAATCATATCATCCTTTAATTAACTTTATTGGCATTTGGATTTCATATATGCCTCCTGTTTAAAATACATTTGATGGCAGAACAGCATATTGCAATTGATGATTATTTCAACAAGGAAAATATTTTTTTAAAAATATTTTATTTAAGGCATTTTCATCTAAACAAACAATAGCAGAAGAATAATGATACAACATTATAAATGACCAACACCCACTACCCCCACTTCCCCAATATGGCCCCATCCTGCCTTCACCATTTTAACCCCCTTCTTTCTGCCCCCTTTGCGGACCCCTCAATCCTCCTTAAAGAAGTCAATGAATGGATTCCACCTCCAACTGAACCCATCAGCTAACCCCCTAGAACAAAACTGACCCTCTCCAGCCACAGGAATGCCGCCAGGTCGCTCACCCACACCCCCGTTTGGCAGCTCCGAGTCCCTCCACCCGAGCAAGATCCGTCTCCAGGCTATCAGGGAGGCAAAGACCCAGATACCGGTCTCTCTCACCCTCTGGACTCCGGGTTTCCGAGTCATGTTCAGCTTGTGCAGCTGCGGCGAGCCCCGTGTGAGCTGGATGCCAAATATCTAAAACTTGCTCCCCACTGCCTTGAACGGAAGCTCCCTTAATCTCGTCTCCTGCCCTCTAGTCTCAATTGGGAACACCTCACTCTTTCCCTTATTCAACTTGTACCCAGAAAACAGGCCACAATCCCCATAACGCCCCAATACCGGCAATAGGTTTGAAATGTATAACAGCAGATCGTCTGCGTACGGTGAGACCCTATGATCGGCACCCCCCCCCCCCCGGCATAATCTCTCCAATCCCCCGACGACCTAAACGCCACTGCCAGCGGCTCTATCGCCAAAGCACAGAGCAATGGGGAGAGCGGACACCCCAGCCTCGACCTCCGATACAACCCAAAATACCCCAAACTCACTTGTTTCGTCCGCACACTTGCGAACGGTGCCTGTATTAGCAACCGGACCCAATCCACAAACCGCTGCCTGAACCCAAACCTCCCCAGATAATCCCACTCCACCTGGTCAAATGCCTTCTCCGCGTCCATCACCACTACCACCTCCACCTCCTGCCACTCTGAACTGCCGAAGGCATCATAATTGCATTGAGTAGCCTCCTCAAATTCGCCAACAACTGCCTCCCTTTCACAAAACCTGTTTGATCCTCACCTATCCCTCCTGAGCCTCAATCCTCCATTCGCGAAGCCAACATTTTGCCGCTATGACTCACGCTTCTCTGGATTCTTGTCCTTTTTCAATATCAGGGAGATGGAAGCCTGCGGCATTGTAGGGGGAAATTCTCCCCTCTCCATAGCCTCGTTATACGCCCTCACCAGCAGTGGCCCCAGTCCCTCCCAAACCTTTTATGAAACTCCACCCGAAACCCGTCTGGACCCGGCGCCTTCCATGCCTGTATCACCCCCATGCTCTCCATTACATCCCTCAAGCCAATTGGGGCCCCCAATCCCTGCTCCACCTTGGGAAACTCCAGCCTGTCCATGATCCGCTGCATTCCCTCCCCACTGCCCAGGGGCTCCGACTCATATAATCTCCTCAAACGCCTCAAACAAGCCATTTAACCCCCCCCCCCCTCCCCCCCCCCCCCCACCCCGCCCCCAGCGTCCAACACTACCCTACTCATCTCACCCTTTATTCGGCCAATCTCCCTCGCCAATCTTACTTCCTCAGCTGGTGGGTCAACATCCTATTTGCTTTCTCACCATACTCATATACTGCCCCTCTGGCACCCCGGAACTGCCTCACCACCTTCCCTGTGGACACCAGGCCAAACTCCATCTGGAGCTTCTGCCTCTCCATCCCTGCCTCCAGGTCCTCCAAACACCTCTGTCCACCCTCAGGATCTCATCCATTAGCCTTGCCATCTCCGCCCATTTCACACTCGTCCTATGCGCCCAAATTGCCTTAAACACCACCCTAACCACTGCCTTCAGCGCCTGCCACAGCGAGGCGGCTGTGACCTCCCCTGTATCATTTAGCTCCATGTACCATCGAATAGCAGCCATCACCCACTTGCACAACTCCTCACCTGCTAACAGTCCCACATCAAACCTCCATGCCAGCACCGCCTTATCCAGCATTAAAAAGCCAATCCGGGAGTACACCGGTCGGTGCATGTGGGAGAAGTACGAAAATGTCTTTTCTCTCGGCCTCCCAAACCTCCATGGGTCCACCCCACTATGTGCTCTATGAATCCTTTCAGCTCCTTCACCACTGCTGACACCTTCCCGCGAGTTCAGCTCAGGAATCTTCCCTAGAACCCGCCTCATGGAATCTACATCATCCCAATTTGGGGCATAAACGTTTTCCAAGACCACCGGTATCCTCTTCCGCTTCCCACTCACCATCACGAACCTCCTCCCCCCGGGTCTGCCACAATGCTCTCCAACACGAACACCACCTGCTTATTCACCAGCACATCCAGCCCCCTCGATTTCATGTCGAGTCCTGAATGAAACACCTGCCCCATCCATCCTTTCCTCAATCATGTCTGGTCCCCTATCTTTAAGTGCACCTCCTGCAAAAAGGTCACGTCCACCTTCAGATTCCTCAGGTGTGCAAACACACCTGACCGTGTGACGAGCCCGTTCAGCTCTCTTGCATTCCACGTGATCAGCCTGGTTTCATAGAATTTACACTGCAGAAGGAGGCCATTCAGCTCATTGAGTCTGCACTGGCTCTTGGAAAGAGCACCCTTCCCAAGCCCACAACCCCACCCTATCCCCATAACCCAGTAACCCCACCCAACACTGAGGACAATTTTGGACACTAAGGGTAATTTAGCATGGCCAATGCACGTAACCTGCACATCTTTGGACTGTGGGAGGAAACCCACGCACACACGGGGAGGACGTACAGACTCCGCACAGACAGTGACCCAAGCCGGAATCGAACCTGGGACCCTGGAGCTGTGAAGCAATTGTGCTAACCACTATGCTACCGTGCTGCCCCAATTGTGCAGCAAACTGCCCTGGTTGTGGGGGTGGGTGGCAACCATTCTGTTTGGGGGACTCCCCGCCCCCAGCCGATCAGCCATATTGCTTTTTGGGCTCGCCCCCGGCCCGTGTAATGCGACCATGACAGCCTGCCCTCCAAAAGCCCCGCTACCAAAACAAAGGAAACAATTCAAAAGGGAAAATAATTCAGAAAACCAACAAACGAGCACACACAACTCCTCCAAAGTTCAATTTCCTCTCTCACCTCCCGGTCCATTGTTCCTCAAGAACTCCATTGCCTCTTCTGGCGTGCCAAAATAATATTCACTCTTCTGGAAAGTCACCAAGAGGCAGGCCGGGTACAGCACCCACTTCTTGAAGAGGTCAGCCTTGACCCGGTTGAACCCGGCCCTCCTCTTAGCCAGTTCTGCTCCCAAGTCCTGGTACACCCACAGCACGTTTCCTTTCCACGTACACTTCCTCATCTGCCTTGCCCATCGGAGGATCTTCTCCTTATGCAGAAAGTGGTAGAACTGCATCACCATTGCCCTTGGCGGCTCGCCTGCTTGCGGCCTCCGCGCGCTCAGTCGGCCTCCAGGGACCAGTCAAAGGCCTCCTCCCCATCATCTTTTCCAACATTTTGGTCACGTACATGCCAGCTTCCACACCTTCGATGCCTTCGGGCATTCCCACGATCCTTAGGTTTTGTCTTCTGGAGCGATTCTCCAGATCCTCCACCTTCTCCTTCAGCCTCTTTTGGGCTTCCCGCATCACCCCCACCTCTGCCACCAATGAGTCCAACTGCTCCTCGTGCTCTCTCACCGCCTCCTCCACTTTCTGTGTTGCCTGGCTTTGAGACTCCAGCCTCTGTTCCATTCACACGATCCCCAATTTAATCAGTTCCACCATTTTGGCCAGGTCTTCCAGGGCCTCCTTCCTCTGCTAGCTGAACTTTGCATTCAGAAACTCCACTAGATGTTCCATTGACTACTGGGGGCAGAACAGCACCCTTGCCCTCCACCATCTTATCCTGTGGCGCACCACGAAGACCTTCCTGTTCCAGCAGTTCATTTCTTCTTGTCCCACTCCTACTTTGTGGATCAAGCAACCAGCCACACCAGAGGAGTAACACCTTCTACAGGCACTCCTGAAACTCTTGCCATCAAATACTTTGCCTTTCAGGTGGGAAAAGACCACAAAATACCACCTTGAGCTACCACTCACTCCATGGCTGCCAACGGAAGTCAACAGCGAAAATATTATGTACATAATGGTTACCTCATTTGGCTGGAAGGCTGGTTTGTGATGCGATGTAATGCCAACCGCCCGAGTTCAATTTTGATGAACCGGCTGAGGTTATTCATGAAGGCCCTGCCCAGCATCCACCTGGGTGACCTGGGGTGATGGTGGTGGGGACAGTCGGGGGAGGGGATGGTATGGAGCCCAGATCACCCACAGGGTCTGCCAATCCCCTCCCCCCCACCCCCCAAACGTCCGCCCATTCTCCAGCCCCATCAGCTAGCCCAGGCCAGGCCAGCCCTCATACCTATCTGACAGAGCACCGAGGCAGCTTTGTAACAGTGTGTTTATTGTGACAGCACATATTCAGATTGTGCCCGAGCACCTATAACTGAACTGCCCTGCACCCGTAACAACTCAACTAGTGTATAACCTTCTGATCTTACAGGCTACACTTAGGTGATTCCCCAGACGTTACAGCAGGAATGGAGGCGGCCTGCTAAGATCTCAGCCCTGCGACCTAGGTCCCCATTGGCCAGTATCTTCTGGGGTGCGACCGAGCTTGGATGGGCCTGACTGCTGCACAGGTGTCCCAGGTGGTGTGGTGGTGCCCTGTTCTGCACACTGCCCACCAGTTGCACCAGGGACAGGAGGGGGAGAGTCCGAGAGGCTGCGGTGTTCTGGCAACTCCCCTGCGGGAGTCACTGGCATGCCTCCATCACCTCCTCCTCCCTTGTGGTGCCCTGTGGCCTACTCCATGGGACAGGGGTGCGGGTGGAATAATCCCCTGATGCTCCCACACCACCTAGTGCTGCCAGTCTTGGAGGCCTGCTCCAAGCAGTTCCATAGCCATGACCGTCGCACCCAATGCCTCCACCGCAGACATCACCTATGCAGTGTTGGCCTGGGTGGCATGCATTGTCGGCACCACCTCCTGCTCCTGCAGGACACCTCCAACTGCACCTGCAGGTGCTGGATGCCCCCCCACAATCCCTCATGTAGTCCATGGCTCTGTGACTGCATCTCCACGATTGATGGGACTGCCCGTTCCAGAAGCCCAAAACCCATCTCAACGGAAGCTAGTTCTTGGGGTCGGCCCTCCCTCCGACCACCCACCCCCTCGGGAGTTCATACCTCCACCTGCTTTACCGGATCAGCTGTGTGGTACGCACCAGATAGTGTCCCAGCAGCCTCTTCACTAAAGTGCCCAATCGAAGTGAGTGTTTCTGGGGTGGTGGAGGGTGTTGGAGACAGCTGTGATGGGTCCGGGGTGACCTGGGTGAGGATGGTGTGGGGGTGAGGGCGAGGATGAGGGTGATTTCAGGGTGAGGGTGGTGTTGGATGTGGTGCTTGACTCAGATGGCATGGCAAGCCGCAACTCAGCAGGGTCTCAGTTCCTTGCCCACGGTTGATCTCCACCAAGGCAAATTCCCTTTCCTCTGGGCCCCAACCATGTCCAAGGCCCTCTGTTCTGCAACGGTGAGGGGCTGCAGGTCTTGCACACAGTCCGACGCATACAGTCAAGGGGTGGGTAGCATGTGGCCTCAGTGGCCAGGGCCCCCGGCCATGGCGGCCGGTATGGGTGCCAGCATATGGTGCAGGGTGGGAGTTCATCCGCCCTCTAGGTGGGGGGTGGGGTGGGGTCGGTGGTTGGTGCCAAGGGCAAAGCGTTGTTTACTCACCCTGGCCGCCCTGAGGAGGCCATGCAGTTTTTTATGGCACTGCTGGCCAGTCAGGACGGCATTGTTCATGGCACTGACCGGCTCTGCCACCTGCATGCAGGCACGGCAGCTGGCAGTCTCCTTCCTGGGCCGGGGTCAACCGCCTCTCCTCCACCACGTCCAGGACCGTCTCCAGCATTGCGCCCGTGAAATGGGGTGCCACTCTCCTCGCTGCCAGCTTGTTGGCTGGGCTGGTGTGTATGGGGAGTGAAGTCTGTATATGCGACTGCAGCTTGTCAGCCTCCTGAGTTGTCAATCCGGCACCATTTCTCATTCGAATCGATTATGTTCCATGTGGCACCACTGCTGGCCCCTTAACAGTAGCTGAATTGCTACAGGTCCGCCGCCAGTTTTGCTGTTGTGGAACTACACGAATTCTGCTCTGGCGTGAACACGTAGTCAGAGGAATGTAGAATCCCGCATGAGATTTTTCTTTTTGCAGTATTTCACTTAATTCCCTTCAGATTCTAATGTTATCTGAGTGGAAAATAGATGGAAACTCCAGGCTCTCACATGCAATTATCAGCCAAATTTGGATCCAACCTTAGTTGGCTGTTTAGATTTTAGAAAGACGTCATAAAACATAGGCTGGGATTTTCCAATCCCAGCTGCAATCGGAAATTTTTGGTCCTGCTGAAAGTCAGTGGACTTTGGCTGGCCCGATGCATCCCCCTCAGTGGGTCCTGCCTCAGCAGGTTGGAAAATCTTGACTAACGAAGATTGATGTGTCATACAGTAGGATGAGTGTTACCTTCGTATGCTTTTCTTTCTTATCAGGTGTTTGGGAATATATTCAAGAGATGAGAGTCATTTTGCATGATCTTGAGAGTAGGATTCAGAAAGCTAAGAACAATGTCGAAACAATGCATCTCATGATGTTGGTGAGTATTATCATGATGGTGATGAGTGTTGTCTGATAAATACGGGACAGGATTCTCCATTTGGGAGAATGTTGTCCCACTGGAACTGAATTGCACCTGATTTGCAAATCACGCTGGGAGTGCAAATCAGGAAGCGATTCCTAATCTTTAGCCATGCAAATTTTTTCATGACGAGGATTACGACATTAAGCAGATGGTTCGATTAATGAGGTCCTGTGGCTGCCACTTGACCCCCTGCAATGCAATTCAGCCACCCCTACAATGGAATTCAGCCACGCTCTTCTTCCCCCACCCCACTGACACCAGAAACACCCCCAGAGACTCCTAAAGGGAGATCCCTGTCTGGAAGTCTTGCCAGAAAGGAGAGGCCACTGTCTGGAAGCCAGAGAGCAGTCCATTCAGAGGCAGTGGAAACAATCAGGGCTTTAAAACTCAACTGTGCAATGTGCCTGCTGGCTCATGCAGAGGAAGCAGCATTTGTCAATTAGAATCATAGAAATCCTACAGTGCAGAAGGAGGCCTTTTGGCCCATCGGGTCTAGACTAACCCTCCGAAAGAGCACTCTACCCATGTCCACTCCTCTGTCCACCCCGCTATATCCCCGTAACCTAACCTACACATCCCTGGCCATTAAGGGGCAATTTAGCATGACTGATTCCCCCTAACCTGTATATCTTTGGACTGTGGGAGGAAACCGGAGCACCTGGCATAAATGTACATGCAGACAATGTACAACCTCCACACAGATAGTTACCCAAGGTTGGAATTGAACCCGCGTCCCTGGTGCTGTGAGGAAGTAGTCCTACCACTGTGCCACTGTGCCGCCCTGATAAAAGAAAACCAGTCAGCAGGGTTTAAACCCCCATAGATCTTTGATCTGCAAGCCATTTGTTCATTTTTCTATGATATTGATTTTACTAGGCTGTGATTGACAACTTCCACACATTGCAGCTGTCTGTATTGTTCCATTCACCTCCCTTCATGCTTGAGTGACTTTGAAATAGTTAGCTGAAAAACTAACAGAAAGCACTTAACACTCTTTGATGTAGACCAGGAGTTGTCAATCAAAGATTTGATGTTTATAAATATTGTGGTTAACTTCACAGCTGACTACTTCAAAATCCTCTGCCTGAGCCAACAGGTTTATTGCAGAAGTGAGTTTTAGGAGGTGATTTCTTTCAGGGGCCTCTCTTCTCAAGGGTTTCCAGACAAGGGTCTCTCTTCTCAGGGGCTTACAGACAGGGGTCTCTCTTCTGGGGTGTCTCTGTGGGTCTCTTTAATTAGGGGCCCTCTAGTGGTGACTGTCTGGTGGGTGTGGGGTGGGCCAGTCTTGCATTGTGTGTTTGGGGGGGGGGGGGATGGGGGAGGGTGGCCCTCGAGGGACTTTGGCATCAACTCCCTTAAAGAGTTACCCTCTTGGTTGACTGCAGGTCCAAGGCATTAGGTACTCGCTTGTCGTGACCTACTCCAATGTTCACCCATGTGTTTCCGGTCCAGAGGAATGGAGAATCACGAGGGTCCGGAGAATATGGCGCCCGACCCGTTAATAGGATGCAAATGGATCTGAGACCTATTTGCATCCTCCGACTGGCGTGGTGTGAACCTCGATTGGAGTCAATCCCGTTTTCTGCCCACCGGCTGTAGCGGAGTTCCCGATGCGGTGGAGAATCCAGCCCACGGTTAGATTTTAAAAATAAGAATTAAAATCTTGATGCACTGCAGCCTTCCCATAATAAGGAACTTATTACTTAGAGAGCATGCTTAAATAAGGTATTTACTGTGCCAAATCCTACATTTGTCAGCATTCATGGTCCTTAAGAGAAGATTAATTTGATTTTTTGTCTAGCAACTGGACTGTACAGAACACTATGCTGACAGTAATAATGATAAATCAAGCCAAGCAGTCTTAACATGTTGCTGTTCTAGTTATATTATTTATTAATTTATACACAAAAGATTATTTTTCTGTGGTAGTAAAATGCCACAAAAATGAAGATATGAGAAAGGTGAGTAAAACCGCTCTTAACTAGAAATGGCGCAAAGTCATTCTCTCACACTATCGTTTGTCTTGGCGAATGGAAGTCCTGGATGTGGGAAAGGTTCCAGTGGATTGGAAAAGTATTACTATAATGCCCTTACTCAAAAAGTGAAGCAGGCAGAAAGTAGGAAACTATAGACCAGTTAGTTTAACATCTGTCGCTGGGAAATTGTATGAATCTATTATTAAGGATGAATTAACAGGCAATTTAGAAAGTCAAAATGCAATCCGTCAGAGTTAGCCTGGCTTTATGAAAAATAAATTGTGTTTGACTAATTTGCTAGAGTTCTTTGAAGATGTAACAAATGGCATCCTGCAGATGTAATGTATCTGAACTTCCAGAAGACATTTGATAAGGTTTTTTTCTTCGTTCATGGGATGTGGTTGTTGCTTACTGTGCTAGCATTTATTACCCATCCCCGTGGGCATTAAAGAGTCAACCAAATTGTTGTGGATCTGGAGTCACATGTAGGCCAGACCAGGTAAGGCTGGCAGATTTCATTCCCTAAAGTACATTGGTGAACCAGGTGGGTTTTAACGAAAGTTGACCATGGTTATATGGTCATCGTTGGACCTTTTTTAAAATTCCAGATTTTTAATGAATTCAAATTTTACCATCTGCCATGGGATTTACAGAGTGTTATCCTGGGTCTCTGGATTATTAGTCCAGTAACAATACCACTACACCATTGCCCCTCTGCACAAAAGGTTAACACACAAGGTAAGACCACATGCGATTGGGTTAATTTGAGAATCGGGATAAATAGTTATTTTTCTGGATAGCATGATGTAATTAGAAGATTGCCACAGGGCTCAGTCCTCGGACCATTTATGATATATATTAATGGCTTGGATGCAGGGATATAAGGTACTATAGACAAATTTGCAGATTACACTAAAATAGGTGGAATAGAAAGTTGTAATGAGGAAATAACAAATTTACAAATAGATATAGAGCGCGATTAACCAGCCATGCTGCATCGTAAATCAGCGTGCCACGGCGCAGCATGGCCGGTAAATGATGGGGAAAACTTGCTCCCACGATCTATCCGGCTCACTGTGCCTCATGAGATGCCTTGTGAGATGTAACGTCATGATGCAAAGCCCGCCCATTATGGGCGGGATCATTTTTTGGAAAATTTGCTCTAATATGCAGTTCCCTGAGGTAACCAAGGTTTTCAGATCTATTCCCTTCGACTTAGAGACCTCGGGCGAACACTGTTCAGTGCTGCTCTCCACAAATGTGAACCAGATGGAATAGCACTCTCCATGGGATTGGAGGCTGCTAGGTGTTTGCCCTCTGGGCAGGGTGGCATCCTGGTGCTACCTGGGCACCCTGGCACTGGCACCATGACACTGCCAGCTTGGCACTGTGACAATGCCTCCTGGGTGCCAGCCTGGCACTGCCAAGGTGCCAAGCTGACAACTTCTGTCTGGAAGTGACCAGGCCAGTGTGGTGTCCATGTGGGGTGCTACGGGGGCCATGCGGACCCACTTATAATGAGTAGGGGCTTGAGGGTTCTGGTGTTGGGTGAGGAGCTCGAGAGATCAGGACGCCATTTAAAAATTGAGTCCCCATCTCTCACTGCACTGAGAAGTTCCGGCAAGCAGAGCTCCTTCCTGCAGAATGAATGTGGCTTCTGGCACGCGTTCTCCGCTGAGGCCCCATATCTAATTGGATGGATGTTAGATAGTTGCCTGTTTTTTGATGGTGCGAGTGCCGGGAAACACGGAACTAAACGCACTCGCTATGCAACTCTGTTTGACTTTGGTTAAATCGGGCCCATAGATAGATTAGGTGGGTGGGCCAAAATTTGACAGATGGAGTTTAATGTGGCATAAGCATGAGGTTATCTATTTTGGTTGAAAAAAGAAAAAGGCAACTTATTATCTAAATGGAGAGAAACTTCAGAGTGCTTCGGTGCAGAGGGAACTGGGTGTCTTCGTGCATGAATTCCAGAAAGCTAATATGCAGGTACAGCAGGTAATAAGGAAGGCAAATGGAATTTTGGCCTTTATAGCTAAAGGAAAAGAGTATAAAAGTGTTGCTGCAACTGCACAGGCATTGGTGAAATCACACCTGGAGTACTGTGTGCAGTTTTGGTCCCTTTATTTGAGGAGGGATGTTGTTGTATTAGAAGCCATTCAGAGGAGGTTCACTGGATTGATTCCAGAGATGAAGGGGTCCTATGAGGAGTGATTGAGTAGTTTAGACCTATACTCTCTTGAGTTCATAAGAATGAGAGGCGATCTAATTGAGCTATATAAGATGATAAAAGGTATTGACAAAGTAGACATAGAGCAGATGCATCCTCTTTTGGGGCAATCTAGAATGAAAGGTTATAGTTTTAGGATAAAGGTTGCAGATTCAAAACAGAGAAAATGCGAAATTACTTCTCTCAAAAGGTTGTGAATCTGTGAAATTTATTGCCCCAGAGTGCAGTGGATGCCGGGGCATTAGGCAGAATTCTCCCTTTGTTGAAGCTGGGAGTGAATTGCATGTAGTTTGTGTTTTATTGGGGGCGTTATTCGGTAACAAAGTCAGGACATGCAAATAGGCCAGAACCCTACCGTTGCATATTCAGAGAAATTCGCTACCCAACATGCCTTCGAACACTGTGGCCAAATTCTTTTTACGTTTTGCAAATTTGTTTCTGTACATCTTTCCCACTAGTTGGTGGTCTGTAGAATACACCTGTGCAATGTTATGGTATTATTGTTTATTAGCTGTAGCCAAATAGATCCTGTCCTTGACCACTCTGTGACATCTTCGCCAGCACTGTAATATTATCTTTA
Source organism: Scyliorhinus canicula (assembly GCF_902713615.1). Classification (NCBI taxonomy): domain Eukaryota; kingdom Metazoa; phylum Chordata; class Chondrichthyes; order Carcharhiniformes; family Scyliorhinidae; genus Scyliorhinus; species Scyliorhinus canicula. The sequence goes on along the minus strand of NC_052163.1, from coordinate 16,437,573 downwards.
ATTAACTGCCATCCCTCATGCTTCCATTCCTTACTTATTCTTCCTGAATATCATGTACCCAGGAATATTTAATTCCCAGTCTTGCTGTACTTTGAGCCAGGTCTCCATTATTTCCACAGAATCATTTCCACATGGCTATCTGTGCCTGCAACTAAGCAACCTTATTTACCACATATACATGTCTTAAGGGCTTAGATGAAGCAGAGATTGTAAAATGTGCACAAGAGAACTTTCTAGCTTAACATATGGAGGGTTCAAGAAGGGATGGAGCAGTGCTGGACCTAATTCTGGGGAATGAAGCCAGACAGGTTGTTGATGTGATGGCGGGGGAGCATTTCAGTGATAGCAACCACAACATGGTGCAATTTAAGTTTGTTATGGACAAAGAAATAGAAAAATTGCAGAAAATGGACTTGGATTAGGGGAAAGCAGACTTTAGTAAACTAAGGCAGATTCTGGCCAAGGTCGATTGGAACAAGGTACTGGCAGGCAGATCTACAGAAGAGCAGTGCGGGGTATTCAAAGAGGAAATGGGGAGCGTACAGGCCCAACATGTCCCCTCTGGGGTAATAGGAAGGAGTAACAAACCCAGCGAACCATGGATGACCAGTAATATTCAGGATTCAATGAGAAGGAAGAGAGAGGCTTTCAAGAAGTACAAGGGGAGCAAATCAACAGAGGCAATAGTGGAGTACAGAAAGTACAGGTTGGAGCTTAAGAAAGCAATTAGGATAGCAAAGCAGGGATAGGAGAAATCTCTAAATCAGGGGTGGGCAAACTACGGCCCGCGGGCCGCATGCGGCCCGCCAAAGGTCTTTATGCGGCCCACCAAGTCATTAAAAAAAAAATAATAATTTTAATTTTTAATTATTTTTTTAAGGTTAATGGGGGGGGGCTGTTGGGTTACTTACTGGTATAGGGTGGATACGTTGACTTGAGTAGGGTGATCATTGCTCGGCTCAACGTCAAGGGCCGAAGGGCCTGTTCTGTGCTGTACTGTTCTATGTTCTATATGAGGCGCCCAGAATCATAACCGGGTGAAGTAATTATTTTACTTAATATACTATGCGGCCCTTTAAAATTGTGAATTTCTGAATGTGGCCCTTGCACGGAAAAGTTTGCCCACCCCTGCTCTAAATGGTAAAAGTAGGGAAAATCCCAAGATATTCTATAAGTATATCAATGGGAAGAGGATAACTAAGGAAAAAGTAGGGCCCATTCGGAACCAAGGGGGGAAATCTATGGGTGGAGCCAGAGGACGTTGGTATTGAATATTTCACATCTGTCTTCACCCAAGAGAATGAGGAGGCAGATATGGAACTTGGGGAGAGAGACTGTGAGACTATTGAGCAAGTTGCCATAGGGAGGGACAGGTATTGGAGGTGTTGGCGGGCTTAAAAGTGGACAAATCTCCAGGTCCTGATGAATTGTGTCCCAGATTGCTATGGAAGGCGAGGGAGGAGATTTCAGGGGCCCTGATCCAAATTTTTAATTCTTCCCTAGCCACGGGAGGACTGGAGAAATGCAAATGTGGTCCAATTATTTCAGAAAAAGGTTGTAGGGATAAGCCAGGGAACTACAGGCCAGTGAGTCTCCTGTCAGTGGTGGGGAACTAATGGAGAAAAGTTTGAAGGAGAGAATCTATCTCCTCTTGGAGAGGCAAGGTTTTTTTTTTATAAATGTTTTTTATTGAGTTTTCATATTTTATATATGACAAATTACAAATTATTAGAGAGAAAAAAAGAAAACACAAAAATTTTACATGTATATTTACAGGTAAGCATCTTCATAACAACAATTGTGGCCGCCCCCTTTAGCCGGCATATATATTTTACATTCCCCAATATGGCCGAGGCACATGTTTATAGGCATTTATTTATAGTTTGGTTTTGGCCCTTAGCTTGCCATCAAACCCCCATAACAAACCCGTAACCCCCCCCCGGCTACCTTCCCCTGATTCCCGTCCATTTTCCCCTGATTCTTGGCCACCCGACTACTCTTCCTCTTGTACGTTGGCCACAAACAGGTCCCGGAACAATTGCATGAATGGCTCCCACGTTCTATGGAAGCCGTCATCTGACCCTCGGATGGCGAATTTGATTTTCTCCATTTGGAGAGATTCCGAGAGGTCAGACAGCCAGTCTGCAGCTCTGGGCGGTGCTGCTGACCGCCAGCCAAACAGGATTCTAAGGTGGGCGATCAGGGAGGCAAAGGCAAGGGCGTCCGCCCTCCTCCCCAGGAATAGATCTGGCTGGTCTGAAACCCCGAAGACCACCACTATCGGGCATGGCTCCACCCTCACCCCCACCACTTTGGACATAGCCTCGAAGAAGGCTGTTCAGCAATCCACAAGTCTGGGGCAAGACCAGAACATGTGGGCGTGGTTGGCCAGGCCTCTTTGGCACCGTTCACATCTGTCCTCCACCTCCGGGAAGAACCTACTCATACGGTTTCTCGTTAAGTGGGCTCTGTGTACCACTTTTAGTTGCGTCAGGCTGAGCCTTGCGCACGTGGAGGTGGAGTGGACCCTATGCAGTGCTTCGCTCCAGAGTCCCCACCCTATCTCCGTCCCCAGGTCGTCCTCCCATTTCCTTCTTTTGTGTCCAGTACGGTGTCGTCCCTTTCTACCAGTCGGTCATACATGTCGCTACAGTTCCCTTTCTCTAGGATACTTGCGTCCAGTAGGTCTTCCAGTAGTGTCTGTCGTGGCGGTTGTGGGTACGTCCTTGTCTCCTTTCGTAGGAAGTTTTTGAGCTGCAGGTACCGTAGCTCGTTCCCCCCAGCTAGCTGAAATTTCTCTGTCAGTTCGTCCAGTGTTGCGATCCTGTCATCGTGTATAGGTCCCTGACTGTCAGTGTCCCCCCGTCCTGCCTCCACCTTTTGAAGGTGGCGTCAGTCAGTGCTGGTGTGAACCTATGGTTGTTGCAGATGGGAGCCTTGTCCGACATTTTGGTCAGGCCAAATTGCTGCCGCAGTTGGTTCCAGGATTGGAGGGTGGCTGTCACCACTGGGCTGCTGGAGTGTTTTTTGGGTGGAGATGGGAGTACTGCCGTGGCGAGGGCCTGGAGGGAGGTCCCCATGCAGGAGGCCTCCTCCGCACGCACCCACTCGGCTTCTGGCTCCTGGATCCATCCCCTTACTCGCTCGGCTGTTGCCGCTCAGTGGTAGAATTGTAGATTCGGGACGGCTAGCCCCCCCCTGGATTTTGTTTTTTGTAGGACCTTCTTTGGGATCCTAGCATTTTTACCCCCCCATACGAACGCCATGATAAGTTTGACCAGCGCTTTGAAAAAGGCCTTGGGGATGTAGATCGGAATGGATCTAAACAGGAAGAGGAACCTGGGCAGTACGTTCATTTAGATCGTCTGGACTCTCTCCGCAACGGAGAGCGGGAGTGTGTTCCATCTTTGCAGGTCCTTTTTAACTTCCTCCGTCAGGCTGGTGAGGTTCCATTTGTGGATCCCTTTCCAGTCATGGGCTATTTGGATCCCCAGGTAGCTGAATTTGTGTCGGGCTTGTTTGAACGGCAGCCCCTTTAGTGCTGCCCCCCCCCCCCCCCCCCCCCCCCCTTGCGGGTGTACTGGGAAGATCTCACTTTTGCTCATGTTGAGTTTGTAGCCCGAGAAGGCTCCAAACTCTTTCAGGAGCGCGATGATTCCGTCCATGCTGCTTTGTGGGTCCGAGATATAGAGGAGCAGATCATCTGCATAGAGTGAGACTCTGTGCTCTCTACCTCCCCTTCGGATCCCCCTCCACCTTTTTGCTGCCCTGAGCGCGATTGCTAGCGGTTCGATTGCTAGTGTGAACAGCAGCGGGGACAGTGGGCATCCTTGTCTGGTGCCCCTGTGCAGCTGGAAGTATTGGGAGTTGGTATTGTTGGTCCGTACACTCGCCAAGGGAGCGTTGTATAGGAGCTTTACCCAAGCGGTGAACCCTGTTCCAAGCCCGAACCGCTCCAGTACCTCTATGAGGTATTTCCATTCGAGTCTGTCGAAGGCCTTTTCTGCGTCCAGGGAGACGATCACCTCTTGCAGAGATATGGGTCTGTATGACCCACATTCCGTTGGGTCTTGTCTTTCTTAGGTATCAGCGAGATTGAGGCCTGTGCTAACATGGGTGGCAGTGTGCCCCTAGCTAGCGAGTCTGTGAACATCTCCCGCAGGTGCGGGGCCAGCGCTGTCGCGTATTTTTTGTAGAAGTCCGCCGGGAATCCGTCCGGTCCCGGCGCCTTCCCCGTCTGCATGGAGCTAATGCTGTCCATGATCTCTCCCAGTGCTAGTGGTGCTTCCAGATCCCGTTTTCTGCCCTCTCCCACGACTGGTATGTCCAGTCCATCAAGAAACCGGTTCATCCCAGCCTTCCCCGTTGGGGGCTCTGAGGTGTACAGCTCTTGGTAGAAGGTCTTGAAGTTTTCGTTAATCCTCTCTGGTTCCGTTTCCAACGTGCCTCTGGTACCTCTGATTTGCGCAATTTCTCTGCTGGCTGCCTGCTTTCTCAGCTGGTGTGCCAACAGGCGGCTAGCTTTGTCTCCGTGTTCGTACAGGGCCCCACGTGCCTGGCGGAGTTGGTGTACTGCTTTCCTGGTGGAGAGCAGGTCAAAGTTCCTTTGTAATTCTTTTCTCTCCGCCAGGAGCTCTACGGTCGGGGCCTCGGAGTATTTATGGTCTACCTCCAGTATGGAGTCGACCAGCTTCTGCCTAGCCACCCTTTCCTCCCTATCTCTTTGCGCTTTGAAGGCAATGATTTCCCCTCTTAGTACGGCCTTAAGCGCTTCCCAGAACGTGGAGGATGAGACCTCCCCGTTTTGGTTGTTCTCCGTGTACTCCGCTATGGCCCGCGCTATCCTTTCGCTGAAGGCCTTGTCAGCTAGTAAGGCACCGTCCAACCTCCATGTGGGGCGCTGGGCCCTTCCCGTCTCCAGCCGCACGTCCATGTAGTGTGGGGCGTGGTCTGATATCACAATTGCGGAGTATTCCACCTTGTCTATCCCTGGAAGCACCGTTTTCCCCACCACAAAGAAGTCAATTCTGGTGTACACGTTGTGTACTGGGGAGAAGAAGGAGAATTCTTTCTCCCCCGGGTGGGCGAATCTCCAGGGGTCCACTGCTCCCATCTGCTCCATATAGTGACTGAGTTCCCTTGCCATGCTTGAGATTTTCCCCGTTTTGGGGTTTGATCTGTCCGTCTTTGGATCCTGTACACAGTTGAAGTCACTAACCATTCATATATATCACTAACCAGTCATATACATCACTAACCAGTCATCATTACCAGTCATCACTAATCAGTCACGTATGTCACCAACCAGTCAGCATATCTCATTTAACTTTTTGTGATCTTGCTGTGCACAAATTAATTGTTACATTTTCAACAAGAGTGATTGCGCTTTAGAGGCAGTGCGGTGGTTAGCGTTGCTGACTCATGGCGCCGAGGTTCCAGGTTCGATTAGTCGGTGCGTCGCTATGTCCGGGATTTCTGCCATGGTCTTTTGGATGAAGCTCGTGTCGTCCCAGTTGGGCGCGTATACGTTGACTAGAACTACCGGCGCCCCATCCAGGGCCCCGCTGACCATGACATACCGCCCCCCTGGGTCTGTAACCGTCTTTGTCACCCTAAACCTTGTCCTCTTGCCGATCAGGATCGCCACCCCCCTGGCCCTTGTCCCATAACAGGAATGGTAGGTTTGTCCCACCCAGCCCTTTCTTACCTGCAGTTGGTCCTGCTCCCTCAGGTGCGTCTCTTGGAGGAAGACTATGTCGGCCCTCATGTTTCTGAGGTGGGTGAGGACTCTAGATCTCTTCACTGGGCCGTTAAGTCCCCTTACGTTCCAGGTGATTATCCTGGTGGGGGGCTTCTGCCCCCTCGCTCCTGTGGGATTAACCATATTTGTCCGGTGGACGCGCCCCTGCCCTCTGGGGTTTCCCTTTGTTAGGGGGCCGTCCAGGATGGCCACTATCACTGCTCTCCCCATGCGGTCGGGTCTCTGTGCTCCGGGGTTTCCCCTTGTCCCGGGGGCACCCGCCATGGCCGTCCACTGTGTGTCCACCACGCAGGTAGTCCCCTGCACTCCGGGGGCCCCCTTCGCCCACAGACCGTACTGGGTGGGTGCTTGCAGCGGTTCCCTGTTTCGAGCCCTTGGTTGTGGCACTTTGTGGCCCTATTCTTTTTCTGGCCTCTTTTGTCCCTTGGTCCCTGCATTTCCCCTCCCTGGTCTCTCGCACCCTGAGTGCCCCCCCCCCCCCCCCCCCGCTCTCTCCCTTTTCCACCCTCCCCTGTATACCCCTCCTTTGCCCCTCTATCCCCTATTCCTGTCCCCATTTGCTCTCCCGACTTTGATGGGTGATCCCCCCCCTCCCCTGCCTGGCGCCTTCCCCCCTGTTGGGGGTGCGCCGCGGCCCTGCTTTGTTGCGTGCCCCCGTCGCTAGCTTTCCTGCTAGTACAGTGGCTCCCCTCTCGGAGGTTGCTGTCCCGCTTCTCCTCTGCCTGGCCTCTACGGTTTTGTGCCCGCTCCTCCTCCACCTTACCCTGCGCCCCTCTCGCCTGCTCTCCCTTCTCCAATACTCCCGTTCCCTCGTGCTGGGGTCTGGCCTCCCACCTGGAGCAGTCCCTTGGGCAGTCGGTTGTTTTTTGTTCTGGGTATTCCTGCCGGGGGGGAGGGGGCTGGCTTTGCCTCGCCCCTCCCCACCCCCCCGTCGGCGTGTCGTTTCTCCTTGCCATGGGCCCCTCGTCCCTACCTCCCCTGGCGTTTTTCCAGCCCGTGCTCCTCGACGAACCTATTCGCCTCAGCAGGGGCTGTAAAGAAATATTCCTTGTTTTGTGACCCAGAGCTTTGCTGGGTACAGCATACCAAAATGCACTTTGCTCTTGTAGAGAGCTGCTTTCGCTCTGTTGAACTCAGCCCGTCTCTTAGTTATGTCCGCTCCAAGATCCTCGTAGACTCGGATGGCGTGCCCTTCCCATTTGCAGGCTCTATTTTCCTTGGCCCAGCGCAGGATTGTCTCCCTATCCCGGTACTGGTGCAGTTTGGCTATGACTGCTCTCGGTTGTTCCCCTGCCTTGGGCTTCGGGCGCAGCGACCGATGAGCTCTGTACATTTCCGGTGGGGTGGGAAAAGTGTCCCTCCCCACTAAGGTGCCCAGCATCGCAGCCACGTATGCTGTGGGGTGTGGTGATATGATCTGCATACTTGTCTGCCATTGCGCCAGAACGTCGGCTTACCATTGGCCCTGGTCGGTCATGTGCCTCTCGACCGATTGGCCGAGAGGCTGAGTTAACCACACCTCTATTAACGAGGTATAAATGGTCAGACGCCTGACGATCGTCCCTTTCCATTGTAGATGATCGCAGAGCTGTGTTCTAGTCAATTAAAGCCAGACTTTGGTAAATCACTCGCCTCGCGTACAATTGATGGTACATCAATTTAATTGACTACGACTTTGAAGATGGAGTTCCGCATCAAGCCCGAATGCCTCCGCATCAGCCCACAAACTCCGAACTCTGCAAAACTTTTCCAACTCTGGCTGACTTGCCTCGAAGGGTTCCTAGCATCTACAACCACCCCCCCCACCGGGGCACAGAAGCTGCATGTCCTCCACTCCAGCGTGGGTATCGACGCTTACGCAATAATCAAAGAGGAAACGGATTATGATGACGCTATACAAAAGCTAAAAGGACAATTCATCAAACCGGTCAACAGGGTATTCGCTCGACGTCTGCTGGCCACCAGAAAGCAGGTCCCCGGTGAGTCTCTAAGCCAATACGCCCGGGCCCTCTATGCCCTGGGGAGAGGTTGCTCCTGTGTAGGGGTGTCGGCTACAGAGCACATGGAGCTACTGATCAGAGACACTTACGTGGCTGGGATGCTGTCTCCCGTGATCCGCCAGCGGATACTGGAAAGAGACGAACTCAGTTTAACTGAGACGCTGACTCTCTCCGCCTCCCTGGAGGTCGCAGATCTAAGCGCTCGCACCTATGACCCTGGCCAGGCCGCCTCCTGGCACGCTTCCCACCCGCCACCCGCCGCTCCCGACGTCCCTCAGGTTTGTGCCGCGGGACGCCCCGATAAATCCGCGGGGCCCCGCTGCTACTTTTGCGGGTACGCTAAACATCCACGCTCGCGCTGCCCAGCCCGCTCCACCCTCTGTAAGAGCTGCGGGAAGAATGGCCACTACTCCATGGTCTGCCAGGCCAAAACGCTGTCTGCAGCGCTTCTGGAAGCTGCACAGCACTCCCCCCCCCCCCCCCCCCCCCCCCGCCCCCAGGCCTTTGTGAACGGCCTGTGTGCCTCTCTCTCTCCACCAGGGCCCCCCAGCCGCTCCCGACGCGCGCCCCGCCGGCCGACAAGTGCACTTCCCCGGCCCCTCCCGGTCTCTGCCTGCCCGCCGCGCACGTTTCTCCCCTTGGGCCCCGGCGCCCGACCGGCTCGCCTCTCCAGGTCCCTCCCGGTCCCTGCCTGCCCGCCGCGCGAATCTGCTCCCCCGCCCCCGGGCCCCGGCGCCCGACCGGCTCGCCTCTCCGGGCCCCCCCGGTCCCTGCCTGCCCGCCGCGTGAATCTGCTCCCCCCGCCCCCGGCCTCCCACACCCGGCCTGCGCGCCTTACCTCCTCCCTCAGCTGATGCATCTAACTGGCGTCCTGGACTCGGCCTGCGCGTCCTCGCAGCTGATGCATCTAACTCACCTCCTGGACCCGGCCTGCGCGTCCTCGCAGCTGATGTATCTAACTCACCTCCTGGACCCGGCCTGCGCGTCCTCGCAGCTGATGCACCCGGATCGCCTCCTGCACCCGGCCTGCGCGCCTCACCTCATCCGCTGGCAGCGCCGGCAACGCTAGCTCCGCCACCAGCGGCCACGAGGGCTTCCTGGGCGCCGCCATCTTGGGGCGCCGACCCCACGTGCGGATCCTGGGCGCCGCCATCTTGGGGCCCCGACCCCACGTGCGGATCCTGGGCGCCGCCATCTTGGGGAGCACCTCACATATGGATCCTGGCCACCGACTTCCGGGTCTGCCACGCAAGGTCCCTCCAGCATCGACTCGGACGGCGACGACGGATTTTCTCCACGGCTCGCGGCCGTTCAACGCGACCAGTCTTGTCCACGCACGCTCGCCAAAACGACAACGCTGATCCACCTCAACGGCCACGAGATGGACTGCCTGCTGGACTCCGGGAGCACGGAAAGCTTCGTTCACCCTGACACGGTAAGACGCTGCGCGCTCCCTGTCCATCCCGTAACACGCAAAATCGGTTTAGCCTCAGGTTTGCACTCCGTCCACATCACCGGGTGCTGCATCGCGGACCTCACGGTCCAAGGGAAGGTTTTTAAAAGTTATAAATTCCTTGTCCTCCCTGACCTTTGCGCACCGGCACTCCTAGGACTGGACTTCCAGTGCAACCTGCAGAGCTTGATCTTTCAATTCGGCGGCCCTATACCCCCCTCACTGTCTGCAGCCTCGCGTCCCTCAAAGTAGACCCCACCTCCCTGTTTGCTAACCTCACCCCCGATTGCAAACCCGTCGCCACACGGAGCAGATGGTACAGCGCCCAGGACCGATCCTTCATCAGGTCCGAGGTACAGAGGTTGCTGACGGAAGGGGTCATCGAGGCCAGCAATAGCCCCTGGCGAGCCCAAGTGCTGGTGGTCCGGACGGGGGAGAAAAACCGGATGGTCATTGATTATAGCCAAACCATCAATCGGTTTACGCAACTGGACGCGTATCCTCTCCCCCGTATTTCTACTATGGTAAACGAGATCGCGACATGCAAGGTCTTCTCCACTGTGGACCTTAAGTCCGCATACCACCAGCTCCCCATCCGCGCGAGTGACCGACTGTACACCGCGTTCGAGGCTGATGGGCGCCTCTACCACTTCCTTAGGGTTCCATTTGGTGTCACAAATGGGGTCTCGGTCTTCCAACGGGAGATGGACCGAATGGTCGACAAGTACGGATTACGGGCTACCTTCCCGTATCTTGATAATGTCACCATCTGCGGCCACGACCAGCAGGACCATGACGCCAACCTCCAGAAATTCCTCCAAACCGCAAAATTCCTTAACCTCACGTACAATAAGGATAAATGCGTGTTTAGCACCGACCGCCTAGCCATCCTCGGCTACGTAGTGCGTAACGGAGTGATAGGCCCCGACCCCGAACGCATGCGCCCCCTGATGGAACTCCCTCTCCCCAATACCCCCAAATCCCTCAAACGCTGCCTGGGGTTCTTTGCATACTACGCCCAATGGGTTCCCAATTACGCTGACAGGGCCCGTCCCCTCATGCAAACCACGACCTTCCCGCCGTCGACGGAGGCCTGCTAGGCCTTTAGCCGCATCAAAGCGGACATCGCAAAGGCCACGATGCGCGCCATCGACGAGGCCCTCCCCTTCCAGGTCGAGAGCGACGCATCAGAAGTAGCTCTGGCGGCCACCCTGAACCAAGCGGGCAGACCCGTGGCCTTCTTCTCCAGAACTCTCCAGGCTTCCGAACTCGCCACCCCTCTGTGGAAAAGGAAGCCCAGGCCATAGTCGAAGCCGTGCGACATTGGAGGCACTATTTGGCCGGCAGGAGGTTTACCCTCCTCACAGACCAACGGTCAGTAGCCTTCATGTTTGATAATGCACAAAGGGGCAAGATCAAAAATGACAAGATTTTACGGTGGCGGATCGAGTTGTCCACGTACAACTATGATATCTTGTATCGGCCTGGGAAGCTCAATGAGCCTCCTGATGCCCTGTCCCGCGGTACCTGCGCCAGTGCGCAGACAGACCGCCTACACCATTTCATTAAGGCCCGCAACCTGCCCTACTCCTTCGAGGAAGTCAGGTCAGTAACCCGTGACTGCCACATCTGCGCCGAGTGCAAACCGCACTTCTACCGCCCCGAGCGCGCACACCTGATCAAAGCATCCCGCCCCTTCGAACGTCTTAGCATTGACTTCAAGGGGCCCCTTCCCTCTAACAACCGCAACATTTACTTCCTGGCGGTTATCGACAAACACTCCCGCTTCCCCTTCGCCATTCCCTGTCCGGACATGACCACATCGACCGTCATTAAGGCCCTACTCTCCATCTTCTCACTGTTCGGCTACCCCGCGTACATACACAGCGATCGGGGGTCCTCATTTATGAGCGACGAGCTGCGTCAATTCCTGCTCGACAGTGGCATCGCCTCTAGCAGGGCGACCAGCTATAACCCTCGGGGTAACGGACAGGTCGAGCGGGAGAATGGTACCATCTGGAAGACCATAGTACTGGGCCTCCGGTCCAGAAATCTCCCTATTTCCCGATGGCAAGAGGTGATCCCCGATGCCCTACATTCTATCCGCTCACTCCTCTGTACTGCAACTAATCAGACACCTCATGAACGTCTTCTTGTTTTCCCCAGGAAGTCATCCTCCGGATCCCCTCTCCCGACTTGGCTGGTCACCCCCGGGCCCATCTTGCTCCGGAAGCATGTGCGGGTGCACAAGTCCGACCCGTTGGTGGAGCATGTCCAGTTACTCCACGCTAACCCGCAGTACGCGTATGTGGAGTACCCCGACGGTCGACAGGACACGGTCTCCCTCCGGGACCTGGCACCCGCCGGCGTGCGGCCCCCCCCACCACAGACCCCCCCCTCCCCTTTTTCACCCCAGCACCCCACTCAGCTTCCCCATCCCTCATTCATGGCGTCTCCGCGGCCAGCTCAGGTGAAGGAGACTACTCGAAGTCTATCGCTCCCGGACTCCAGGACATCAGCAGGACCATCGGCCGATCCGACGTCAACTCCTCCACTGCGGCGCTCGGCCAGGACGTCAAGGACCACCAAAAGACTGATCGAATCCTTCTAGAGTTCTACAGCCCCATGGACTTTTTTTTTGTAAATATCGTTATGTCTGGGCCAGTGGGACGCCCCCAAATTCGATAAGGGTAAGGAGAGAAAATTTATTCTCCCGACGGCTACTCATATCACCAGTTCTACCCCCCCCCCCACCCCACCCTGGGTCTCGTTCACACACCCCCCCCCCGCCTTCCTTCTCTGCAAGGGGTGAATGTGGTGATATGATCTGCATACTTGTCTGCCATTGGGCCAGAACGTCGGCTTACCATTGGCCCTGGTCGGTCATGTGCCTCTCGACCGATTGGCCGAGAGGCTGAGTTAACCACGCCTCTATTAACGAGGTATAAATGGTCAGACGCCTGACGATCATCCCTTTCCATTGTTGACGATCGCAGAGCTGTGTTCTTGTAAATTAAAGCCAGACTTTGGTAAATCACTCGCCGCCCGTACAATTGATGGTACATCATGGGGTTTCCGCCCTCGGTCCCCTCTGGCAGGCCCACTATCCTAACATTTTGCCTTCTCGAGCTGTTTTCCTGGTCGTCTACCCTGCCCTTCAGGCTCCCCTGTGTTGCACCCAGTCTCGCCACTTCCCTCTCCAGGGCCGTGACCCGGTCGCTCATGTCGGTCGCTGATTTCTTCAGCTCTTTAATGGTTGCCTCATGGGCTTCCAGTTTCTCCCCTTGGGCTTCCAGTTTCTCCCCTTGGGCATCCACTTTCTCCTCCAATCTGGTCAGAGCCTGCTGCACCCCTGACATGGCCCTGGCCACTGCTGCCTGTACTGCGGCCTCTGCGTCCGCTTTCAACTCTGCCTTGATTGCCTGCAGCTGCTCCCTCAGCGCCTCAGTAAAGGCTGCCTTCCAATTCACGCCCCCCTCTAACCCCAGGGGAGAGGGTACCTGTCTGTCCAGTTCTTTTTGATGCGGCGATACATCCGTCCCGCCGCTTCGTGTGCTGATTCGTTTGCCTGAGCTGGCTTGCCCTTTGTCCCGTCTGCTTCTTGTGCCCCCTTTCCCTTGGCTCCCTTCTGGCATTTTTTTCTCCCCCCTTCCCTTTCATCTTTTCTTCTCCCCTTGTTTTTCTTTCCCCCCCTTTTCCGCACCCTATTTTTATTTTATTTATTATTATTATTATTATTTTTTTATTTATTTTTTATTTCCCCCTCCCCTCTCCTCCCTTCTTTCCTTTACCCCTTTATTTTATTTATTTCTTATTTTATTTCTTAATTATTTTCTCTCCTCCTCCCCGCTTTTATGCAACTCCTCTCAGATGGACTTACTTTTGCTGGGAGCGGGTGTAAAAAGAGAGAAAATAGTATATATACCCCTCCCTCTCTCTTTAACAGTTTTCTTTTGGGTTTAAAAAAAAAAGAAATAAAAGTCCTTTTTTGTTTTCTCTCCCCCTTCCTCTCTCCTCACTCGCCCAGGAGAGAGAGAGAGAGAGAGAGAGAGAGGCTTTTGCCCAGTCCTTTGTTCTTGCCACGTGGTGGTCGCTGCCGTTTGGGGGGGGGGGGGTTGGGCCGGTCCCCGCTGCCGCACTTCACACCCCGCGTCCTCCTGGTCGCTGCCGCCGGCTGGGCCCCCCTTCGGTCCCTGCCGCACCGCTCCTGGCCTGCGTTTGGTGGGGGGGGTTGGTGGGTGGGCCTGCCGCTGCCGCGCCGCTCCTGGCCTGCGTTGGGGGGGGGGTTTGGATCTGCCGCTGCCGCACCGATCCTGCCGCCGCCGAGCCTCTCTGCTGCCGCCGCTGCCGCCAAGCCCCTCTGCTGCCGCCACTGCCACTAAGCCCCGCCGCTGCCGCCAAGCCCCTCTGTCGCCGCCGCCGCTGCCGCCAAGCCCCTCTGTCGCCGCTGCCGCCAAGCCCCTCTGTCGCCGCTGCCGCCAAGCCCCTCTGTCGCCGCCGCCGCCAAGCCCCTCTGTCGCCGCTGCCGCCAAGCCCCTCTGTCGCCGCCGAGGATCCTCCGCCGACAGGCCTGCCGGGGGGGGGGGGTCCCTTCCCTGTTCTCTGCCGCTTGCGGGAGCCCCTTTCCCTGCGACCGCTCCGCTCGCCGACCGGAAGTCGAATGGAGAGGCAAGGTTTGATCAGGAATAGTCAGCATGGCTTTGTCAGAGGGAGGTCATACCTAACAAATTTGATTGAATATTTTGAGCATGTGACTAAGTGTGTAGTTGAAGGTAATGCAGTTGATGTTGTTTACTTGGATTTCAGCAAAGCATTTGATAAGGTCCCACATGGGAGACTTAAAAAGAAGGCAAATGCACATGGGACACAGGGGAACTTGATAAGGTGGATTCAAAGCTGGCTGAGCTGTTGAAAACAGACAGTGATGACAGATAGCTGCTTTAGTGACTGGAAGCCAGTGTTCAGTGGCGTACCACAGGGATCTGTTCTGGGTCCTCTATTATTTGCCCTTTATATAAATGACATAGATGACTATGTGGGGGGGGGGAGGGGGGGGGGGGGTGTGGAGAACAGTACTTTTGCAGATGACACAAAGATAGGCGGGGTGGTTAACAGTGAGACTGAGAGTCTTGGGTTACAGGAAGATATAGACAGGATGGTCATTTGGGCAGAAAAGTGGCAGATGGAATTTAATCCTGAGGTGTTACACTTTGGAAGGAGCAATTTGACAAGGAAATATTTGATGAATAGCACCACACTGGGAAGTCCTGAGGAACGAAGAGATCTTGGCGTGTTTGTAAATAGATCTCTGACAGCAGAAGAGCAGGTTAATAGGGTGGTGAAAGGCATATGTTACACATGCCTTTATCAATCGTGGTATCGATTACAAAAGCAAGGAAGTCATGTTGGAGTTATATAGAACATTGGTCGCCATATTATAGGAAGGATGTGATTTCACTGGAGTGGGTGCAGAGACGTTTCACCAGGTTGTTGCCTGGGATGGAACATTTAAGTTACGAAGAGAGGTTGGATAGGCTTGTTTTTTTTGCTGGAGCAGAGAAGACTGAGGAGCGACCTGATCGAGGTGCACAAGATTATGAGGGACATGGACAGGGTGGATAGGGAACAGGAGTTATTGGGTTATTGGGTCAAGGGGAATAGGGTGGAAGGGAGGGCTTAAGTAGACTTGATGGGCCTCCTTCTGCACTGTATGTTCTATGTCTAATTGAAGGGTCGGTTACGAGGAGACACAAGTTCAAGGTGAGGGGTGGGAGATTTAGGGGGGATTTGAGGAAAAATATTTTTACCCAGAGGGTGGTGACAGTCTGGAACACATTGCCTGGGAGGTGGTAGAGGTGGGTTGCTCACATCAAGATCAAGTGCCTTTCACGCGGCGATTCTTACCCGATTGGGCAAGTGGACTTTTCTGCACTGTATTTTTCTGTCAATCTGTGATACATGCACAGGATCCCTAATTTCAACTTCATTACATTCCATCTTATACCAACGCCACTCCCTGACTATTTTATTATTTAGTGCTACCTATCTCTCTCAATTGTCTGCGCATCTTTGTGTTTCTCTCTGATGTTACATCCTTGTTGCCAGACCAGTGGGAAGTTCATTTAACATGCACCTCTTTCATTAAATTAGCTAATCATCCCATAAGGAAAATGCTTCTGGCTCTGTACAGTTGCAACCCATCTGACCTGTACAGCTCCCATCTCCCCCAGAACAGGTCTCAACGTATCAAGAATGTGAAACCCACTCTCCTGCACAATCTCCTGCCACACATTAATCTGCGGTTTACTTCTAATTCTATGATCATTTGAGGAGGTTGTATAAAATGTGACATGGATAAAAGTTTCTTTTTGATATTTCCGGTGGCGGCCATGGTGTGATAGGTCACACACACAGGGCAGCTCCTGCTTTAAGGCATAGAAAAGAGCTCTTTTTACCCAAAATTTGGTGTAACTTTGACAGGAAAGTGTAGCTGAAGGTCAGAGGAGAAGTTCCCCCCGGGAATGGTATGTCTGCTGGTCACTAAATCTGGCAGAAGGTGAAATAACTGGCCAAGGAGTTGGAAGAGACCTGTGGAGCCAGTAGACGGATGGCAGAGGGGGAAGGGCCAGTGCAGGTAGCAAAGCCCCAGATGGAACAGTTAATGGCCTTCATCATGGAAGAGTTCCGCCAGTAGAGGAAGGAAATGCAGGAGGATCGCTCGAAGGCCACCCCTGAAGGGCACGATGGAGAGGGTGGAGAAATGCTTGGAGGCCCAGGGGTCACAGATCCAAGAGATTGAGAGGGTGATGTCAGACCACAGAGATTGGATGGTGGCTTTGGAGGCGGAGGTTGGGCTCTGAGGAGAACTTTGCAAGAAGTTGAGAGCAAAGGCGGAGGAGCAGGAAAATAGATCAAGAAGGCAGAATCTGCAGCGTTGCCGAACCTGCTACTTTACAATTGGGCAGCAAATGTGGAGAAGGTGAGGCGATGGTTGGAAGGAGAAGGGGTAGAATGGATTAGGATGGAGGAGGAATCCTGAAGGGGGTCCAGTTTAAGGGCTCCGGTAACAGTGGTGTGCCAATGGCAGCAAGCAGATACTCAGAGAGCCCTGTGATGCAGTCCATGGTGAAGATCTGGAAACAGCTGAGGAGGCATTTTAGGATAGAGGAGATGGAAGTGTTAACGCCGTTGTGTGAAAACCATGGTTTTGAGCCGGAGGGGATAGATGGCATGTATAGAAAGTGGAGAGAAGTGGGGCTGGTTAAGGTGAAGGATTTGTATCTGGAAGAAGGGTTTGCCAAAATAGATGAATTGAAGGAGAGAGTAGAGCTCCCGAAAGTAAGTGAGTTTAGGTATCTGCTGGTAAGGGACTTTGCACGGAAGTTTTGGAAAGAGTTCCCCAGGTTGTCGAGGTACACCCTGCTGGAGAGACTGTCGCTTCCGGATGTGAAAGGGGTGGGCAGGTTCGAAGATATATACAGGTGGCTGGGAGAACAGGGAGGTGAGCAGGTGGTGAAGATTAAGAAGTGAGAAAGGGAGCAGGGAGGGGAAATACGAGTTAAGGGGTTTGAAGGATTTGAGGCAAGGTGGAGGATGTTCGTGACTGTGTTTGAGGAGTTGTTCATCGCGGGGGGGTAGGGGTGTGTGTGGGTGGGGTTGGAGGGAAGGGGGGGCGAAAAAGGGGGAAAAACTTGTATAAACTGTACAGTTGTGTGTTGGAAAGTTTCTTTCCTGAATTTTGGATATGTTGTAACTTTTTATATTTGTTTGGAATAATTTTTTTTAAAAGATGAAAGTTTCTTTCCTTTCTTGTCAGTGTTCTCGTAATATTTTGAACTTGTCACTTTCCTAATATGACATAACTGAATGGGCTTTCAGATCACACATATTAAGCTGAGGTGAGTATCTGAGGTGCTCCTCATTCATTTCCTTCCCAGCTACCCTGAACCATGACTGCAACTGCAGAACGACAGCCTGTTGCAATGTGCCTTGAAGGGATAGCAGCGTGCCATCATTGGAAGGAAAGTGTGACATGTGGCTGAGTCTCAGTTTTACTTTGGCCTGTAAGTAGCACACAACTCTGCTGCTGATGCCTTCAAACTTTATATCTTTGTGTATATGTTCTCATGTGCCTAGTCCCAATAAACAAATCTATAACATGTCTACCCAGTCCCTTACGAATGATCCGTGCCTTTATAAAAACATGACATGATGTTCAGTGTTGGTCAAACAGCATGGCAACAGGATTTACTACAGGTACAGCATTGTGAACAGCCTTAGATCATGCTGCATGACATAAAACGAACCTCAACGTTTTGGTCAGACGGACCTCAGCAAGTCTGCAGCATTGGAGAGTGTTAAAACTATAGGGTGTTGACTATGCAGAAAAGCTTAAAAGACACAGTGCAGAGAGAGCGTACAAGCAAAGAAGTGGTAAGCAGAAAGATCCCTCATAACCACTCGCTGTTGAGTGGCCCAGCAGGTGAAAACACACCCATACCCACCGTCATAGTTTCCGAAGTCAGATCAGCCTTCCTGAAAATCAACCCTCGGAAGACGACGGGTCCGGATGGGATCCCTGGTCATGCACTCAGAGCCTGCGCGGACTAGCTGACACATGTGTTCGTGGACATCTTCAACCTGTCCCTACTCCGCTCCGAAGTCCCCACCTGCTTCAAGAAGACCACCATCATACCAATGCCAAAGAAGAACCAGGTAACGTGCTTCAATGATTACCATCCGTGGCCCTGACATCAACCGTAATGAAGTGCTTCAAGAGGTTGGTCATGAAGCGCATCAACTCCATACTCCCAAAACACCGAGATCCACTGTAATTCGCATACTGACGCAACCAGTTGTGGCGCAAACAATTACAGTCAAAGACGAGAGACAAGTTCAATCGAGGCTTTATTGCTGTGTGATGCTATTCCTCCGCTGCAACTGAAGACTAGAGTCTGAGTGACTCACACGCATATTTATACAGAAGCTCCCTGTGGGCAGAGCTAGCCGGCAGGGGCTTACCGGAGGAACCTGTATTACAGGTACAGCCATACATCCCCCTACTGCAAGTATGCATATCTACAGTGGTTATCACCACATTCAGCCCCTGTACAAAATGAGTCCGGCGGGGGTGACGTATAACTATGATACAAAGGATGAAATATTTACAAAAGGGTCCAAACAAGGAAAACCAAGAGTCCATCCGGTCAACAGGTTACAGGTTGAGCCGAACCGGCGGTTGAATGTTCCGCTGTGATCGGCGTAGCTGTGGTGGCGGTGACGTCGGTGCAGGTGCTGGCGGTGTTGGTGCTGGCTGCTGGCGGGATGACTCCGAGAGCGAGCCAAAATCTTCAGTGTCCTCCAGTGTGGGCAGGGGGACGAGGGATGGACCTGGTGGGGACGAATAGGGGGGCGCTGGGGAAAGGAGGGTGGCACGGGGGGTAAAGGGGCGTGGGCATGGGATCGGCACCTGAGGGAGCCAGGTCCCGGAGTGAGACTGTGTCGTGGCGGCCGTCGGGGAACTCCACGTAGGCATACTGAGGGTTGGCGTGGAGAAGGCGTACTTTGTCCACCAGGGGTTCCGCCTTGTGGTGCCGGACATGCCTACGGAGAAGGACTGGGCCCGGAGTTGTGAGCCACGTCGGGAGCGACACCCCGGATGTAGACTTCATAGGGAAGGCAAAAACACGTTCATGGGGTGTACTGTTAGTTGCGGTTAGTTGCGGTGCACAGTAGTGACCGAATGGAATGGAGCGGGTCAGGGAGGACCTGCTGCCAGCGAGCGGCTGGGAGGTTCCTGGCCCGTAGGGCCAGCTGGACGGCCCTCCATACCGTCCCGTTCTCCCTCTCTACCTGCCCGTTTCCCCAGGGGTTGTAGCTGGTTGTCCTGCTGGAGGCGATACCCCTGCTGAGCAGGAAATGATGCAGCTCATCACTCATGAACGAGGATCCCCTGTCACTGTGGATGTGGTCGGGGAAACCGAACAGGGCGAAAATGGAATCCAGGGCCTTGATGACGGTTGCAGACGTCATGGGATGGCGAAGGGGAACCTAGAAAATTCATCGACCACACTAAGGATGTAGGTGTTGCAGTCGGTGGAGGGGAGGGGCCCTTTGATGTCCACGCTGAGGCGTTCAAAGGGGCGGGACGCTTTCACCAGGCGCGATTTGTCCGGTAGAATTGCGGCTTGCACTCGGCACAGACCTGGCAGTCTCTGGTGACTGTCCGTACTTCCTCGACGGAGTAGGGCAGATTGCGGGCTTTGATTAGATGGTACAAGCGAGTGACCCCCGGATGGCAAAGGCTCTCGTGCAAGGCACGGAGCTGGTTCACTTGTGCGCTGGCACATGTACCTCGGGAGAGGGCGTCTGAGGGCTCATTGAGCTTGCCGGGGTGATACAAAATCTCGTAGTTAAAGGTGAAGAGCTTGATTCTCCACCGCAAGATTTTGTCATTCTTGATCTTGCCCCGCTGCGTGTTGTTGAACATGAAGGCTACGACCGTTGGTCAGTGAGGAGAGTGAATCTCCTGCCGGCCAGGTAATGCCTCCAGTGCCGCACCGCTTCAACGATTGCCTGGTCCTCCTTTTCAACAGAGGAATGTCGAAATTCGGAGGCGTGGAGGGTGCGTGAAAAGAATGCCACGGGTCTGCCTGCCTGATTCAGCGTGGCGGCAAGTGTGACATCTGAAGCGTCGCCTTCTACTTGGAAAGGCAGTGTCTCGTCTACTGTGTGCATCCCGGCCTTGGCTATGTCAGATCAAATGCGGGCAAAGGCCTGTTGTGCCTCGGCTGAGAGGGGAAAATGTGTTGACTGGATAAGTGGGCGGGCCTTGTCCGTGTATTGTGGGACCCACTGGGTGTAATAAGAAAAGCATCCAAGGCAGTGTTTGAGGGCCTTGGGGAAGTGGGGAAGTGGAAGCTCCATGAGGGGGCGCATGCGGTCGGGGTCGGGCCCCAGTAGTCCGTTTTGGACTACGTAGCCGAGGATGGCTAAGCGGTCTGTGGGGAACACGCACTTTTCCTTGTTGTACGTGAGATTAAGGAGAGATGCGGTGTGGAGGAATTTAGAAAGGCTGGCGTCAT
Organism: Scyliorhinus canicula; assembly: GCF_902713615.1. Lineage (NCBI taxonomy): Eukaryota > Metazoa > Chordata > Chondrichthyes > Carcharhiniformes > Scyliorhinidae > Scyliorhinus > Scyliorhinus canicula. The sequence continues at coordinate 16,417,275 of NC_052163.1, read as the reverse complement.
GGTCTTGCTGGTCATGGCCACAGATGGTGACATTGTCGAGGTACGGGAAGGTGGCCTGCAGTCCGTACCGGTCAACCATTCGGTCCATTTCTTGTTGAAATACCGAGACTCCATTCGTGATGCCGAAGGGTACCCTAAGAAATTGGTACAGACGACCGTCTGCCTCGAAGGCAGTGTAGAGACGGTCCGATTTACAGATGGGGAGCTGGTGGTAGGCGGATTTCAGATCAATAGTAGAGAAGACCCGGTACTGTGCAATCTGATTGACCATATTAGAAATGCGGGGGAGGGGGTACGCGTCGAGCTGCGTGTACCGGTTGATGGTCTGGCTGTAGTCCACGACCATCCTGTGCTTCTCCCCGGTCTTAACCACTACCACCTGGGCTCTCCAAGGGCTGTTGCTGGCCTCGATGATACCCTCCTGAAGCAGCCGCTGGACTTCGGACCTGATGAAGGCCTTGTCCTGGGTGGTGTACCGTCTGCTCCTGGTGGCGACGGGCTTACAATCTGCGGTCAGATTGGCAAAGAGTGAGGAAGGCTCGACCTTGAGGGTCGTGAGGCCGCAAACGGTGAGGGGAGGTAAGGGTCTGCCGAATTTGAGGGTGAGGCTCTGGAGATTGCACTGGAAATCCAGGCCTAGTAAGAGTGACGCGCAGAGGTTGGGGAGAATGTAACAGACGGAAACGGTTGAATTCCATGCCCTGTATAGTAAGTTTAACCAGGCAGAAACCCCGGATCGGGACAGAGTGGGAACCGGAGGCGAGAGAGATCTGCCGGTTGGCGGGATGGACCGCAAGGGAATAGCGCCTTACCGTGTCCGTGTGGACGAAGCTTTCGGTGCTCCCGGAGTCGATGAGGCAGGAGGTCACGTGGCCGTTCACCAGCACCGATGTGGAAGAGGGTGCCAGGTTGCGAGGACGCGACTGGTCGAGCGTAATGGAGGCGAGTAGCGGGCGATCAGCAGTTGAGTCAGATGAGTCCGACGAGGAGCGGTAGCGACCCGTGTCCCATAATGGCGGCGTCTGGAGTACCTGTGTGGAAGAAGATGGCGGCGGACAAAATGGCGGCGCCAATGGAGCGCACGTTGTGGGGTCGGGACAAAATGGCGGCGCCCATGGAACGCACATGGTGGTGGGGGATGAAGATGGTGGCGCCCATGGAGCGCATGTGGCGGCGAAAGATGGCGGCGCCCCTAATCGCATGTGGGGTCGGGGGAAGCAGACGGCAGGGCCCATTGTGCGATCGGCTGAGGCGAGGGGAACGGGGGGTGCGATAGCGGCAACCGTCCGGGACTGACACACCGCTGCAAAGTGGCCTTTCTTGCCACAAGCTTTGCAGGTGCTTTGCGGGCCAGGGCAGCGTTGGCGGGGGGTGCTTCTGCTGATCGCAGAAGTAACAGTGGGGATCCCCAGGGAGTGCGGTGCAGCGAGTAGCGCAGGTGTAGTGCGTGGGGGCGGCCTGCTGGGGGGGGACGTTTGCGGGGTCCACGAGGGGTAGGACGGGTGGGGTCCGAACGGCAAGCGGAGTAAGTTCGCGCACTACGGGAGGCGGCTGTCATGGAAGCGCCAGAGTCTTTGTGGCCGCAAGGTCGAGGGCGGCCCCTTCCAGCAGTCGTTGCCGGATGGGGTCCGATGCAATGACTGTGACAAAGGCATCGCGCATGAGTAAGTCAGGGTGTTCCGTGGCTGTGAGGGTCCGGCAATCGCAGTCTCGTACCAGAGGTATAAGGGCCCTCCAGAAGTCCTCAATCGACTCACCCGGCTGCTGGACGTGAGTAGAGAGTTGATGCCTCGCAAACAGGGTGTCCGTCGACTGTGCATAGTTCTCCTTGAGCAATTCCATAGCTCTGGTGTAGTCAGTCGCATCTCGAATTAGCGGAAAGACACTGGAGCTAAGTCTCAAGTACAGGAGTTGCTTTTTCTGAGCCTCCATCGGGGGAGGGTCCGCTGAAGAGATGTAGGCCTCGAAAACTGCAAGCCAGTGAACGAAGTCTTTCCTGGCGTGAGGCGACCGCGGATCCAGCTGCAGACGGTCAGGCTTGATTCTGATGTCCATGGTGTATGGAAAATCACACAGGAATAAATTGTGGCGCTAACAATTACAGTCAAAGACGAGAGACAAGTTCAATCGAGGCTTTATTGCTGTGTGATGCTATTCCTCCGGCTGCAACTGAAGACTAGAGTCTGAGTGACTCACACGCATATTTATACAGAAGCTCCCTGTGGGCGGAGCTAGCCAGCAGGGGTTACCGGAGGAACCTGTATTACAGGTACAGCCATACATCCCCCTACTGCAAGTATGCATATCTGCAGTGGTTATCACCACACCAGTCCATGATAGACTCCGTCTCCCTGGCCCTACACTTATCCCTTAGCATCTCGACAACAAGACTCCTATATCGGATTCCTATTTATTGACTACAGCTCTGCCTTCAACACCATAATCCCAGCCAAACTCATATCACAGCTCCAAAATCTAGGACTTGGCCCTTCACTATGCAACTGAATCCTCAAACTTTCTGACCCACAGACCTCAATCAGTAAGAATAAACAACAACACCTCCTCACGTTGGTCCTCAATACCGCGGCACCGCAAGGCTGCATGCTTAGCCCCCTACTATACTCGATGGAAGAAGTTGGAAAAGTGAATAAGCCAGGTGGAGGGGTCTTTGATTATGCTGCCTGCTTTTCCCAAGGCAGCGGGAGGTATAGATAGAGTCAATGGTTGGGAGGCAGGTTTGTGGGATAGACTGGGCTGTGTTCACACGACTGTGTGGCAAAATGTGGTTCCAATTCATCTCCAGTTTGCTGACGACACGACCATAGTGGGTCGGATCGCGAACAATGACGTGTCAGAATACAGGAGGGAGATAGAGAACCTAGTGGAGTGGTGCAACAACAGCATCCATGCCAGCAAAACTAAAGAGCTGGTCATTGACTTCAGGAAACAAAGTACTGTACACACCCTTGTCTGTATGAACGGGGCCGAGGTGGAGATGGTTGACACCTTCAAATTCCTAGGTGTGCACATCACCAAAAATCTGTCCTTGGTCCACCCACGTCGACGCTACCACCAAGAAAGCACAATAGTGTCCATACTTCCTCAGAAAAATATGGAAATTCAGCATGTCCACACTGACTCATACCAACTTTTACAGATGCACCAGAGAAAGCATTCTATCTAGCTGCATTGCAGCCTGGTATGACAATTGCTCGGCCCAAGACCGCAGAAACTTCCGAGAGTTGTGAAAACAGCCCAGCCCATCACACAAACCTTCCTCCCATCCATTGACTCTATCTATACCTCCCGCTGCCTTGGGAAGCAGGCAGCATAATCAAAGACCCCTCCCACCTGGCTTATTCACTTTTCCAACTTCTTCCATCGAGTATAGTAGGGGGCTAAGCATGCAGCCTTGCGGTGCCGCGGTATTGAGGACCAACGTGGAGGAGGTGTTGTTGTTTATTCTTACTGATTGAGGTCTGTGGGTCAGAAAGTTGAGGATTCAGTTGCATAGTGAAGGGCCAAGTCCTAGATTTTGGAGCTGTGATATGAGCTTGGCTGGGATATGGTGTTGAAGGCAGAGCTGTAGTCAATAAATAGGAGTCCGATGTAGGAGTCTTTGTTGTCGAGATGCTAAGGGATAAGTGTAGGGCCAGGGAGACGGAGTCTATCATGGACTGGTGTGGTGATAACCACTGTAGATGACTCTATCTATACCTCCTGTTGCCTTGGGAAAGCGGGCAGCATAATCAAAGACCCCTCCCACCCAGCTTACTCACTCTTCCAACTTCTTCCATCGGGCAGGAGATACAAAAGTCTGAGAACACGCATGAACAGATTCCCAGGTACCAGCCTCCCTGAACAGGCGCCGGAATGTGGTGACTAGGGGCTTTTCACAGTAACTTCATTGAAGCCTACTCGTGACAATAAGCGATTTTCATTTCAGATTCAAAAACTTCACCCCCCACTGATTCCAAACTCCGAAATGACACTGTTATGGACTGACCTGCTTAATACTACACTCCTGTATGCTTTCCCCGATGCCGGTGTCTATGTATTTACATTGTGTACCTTGTGTGCCCTATTATGTATTTTTAAATTTTCTTTTCTTTTCAGTACTAAATGATTTGTTTGAGTTTGCTCGCAGAAAAATACTTTTACTGTACCTCGGTGACAATAAACAAATCCCAATCCAATAATGAGATTACAGCACACAGACTCTGAATGCGATCCGCGCATCAAGAGGACCAGAACCAGGTTAGCTCAGTCAGAAATGCGAGTGATTAAGGTATGGCCCAGATCAAGAGTGAGTGAAAGTTAAATAAAATGAAACAAAGACCTCCTAAAAATCGGTCCAGAGAAGGATGCGATGAAAATGGGTGGTTCCAAGAGTTGCTGAATTAATAAAACAGGGAGAAGGTCAAAGCGATATTTTCAAAATGTCCATAAAAGTCCCCGCATTGAATTGGTATGCAGCTGATCCACTTTCTGAAGTTAAAATGGTTTTAAGGCATTCACAGCTTAAGTTTCTTGATTCATTATATTTCCCCTGGACCATGCTGCATGTCCAGCAGGCTTCTTGTGATCACAACCAGAGACCCGTCATCAGCATGGGTCTCAGCAAAGACTTGGTCCCCAGCATTCATCCAACCATCCGAGGGCCCAGCTGTCATACTCATCCTCAGCTGCTGGGACGTGACTGCACTGTGCTCACGAGATTATGCTCCTGAATCTACATGTAACTTCACCACATACTGTGTGGGTGTAACTGTGCTGCCGAAAGTAGATGATGAGGCATAAGATGAAATATCCTCTAGGCACTGAGTATTTAATGTTTAGAGGTAAAGTCATTGGGGTCCCTTCCATGGCTGCAGCCTGGTTCTTGGATGGTGATATCTGTGGTGGAGAACAAAGGAATCACAGTTTGAGCACTTCACGTTTCATTGACCCATTCTGTGTGCTCACTAGCAGGATGGTTACATCATCCTCTTTACTCCTCATAGTCCAGCCTTACTGTCTGTCACCAATTGCACTTCCTACTCAACCGATAAGCCCCATCACCCTCCACCTCGGCTGCTCTCTGGAACCAAAGATCAGGAGCGACTCCTCCTGTGTGCCTTTTCTTGCGGGAATTGGCGTCTTCTTGTCCTGCATAACAGAGTGCAGAATTAGTGACATTTCAAAATGACAACTAACCCCCTTGTCTGCATCATTCCCATCACACATATGGGCCTCTCTTTCACATATTGCATGCAAATGCACACAATGGGCAAACCTGTAGGCTTTTGCGATAAGGCACTAAAACTGGCTACACATTCACTCTTCTGGCATAGCTGCCCACTCACACATATATTATTGATCATCACACAACAGACTCCTGTTGAAGATGTGACACTGGTACTTGCCCTTGTGAATCAGAGCAGGCCACTGATCCATTTCATGCTCTGCACCAATCTCGGTGTTGCTCACACCGAGACTGGGCAGAGCATGAAATGGATCAGTGGGTCAACTGGCATTGAAGCACAGCCTCCCTGTTTGAACTCTTTAATCGGCTGCCTGTAGATGCAGAATTGTTAGCTGATCACAGATTTCACCAATGGAAGCTTTTTCTTCCACTAAATTACAGGTGTTTCCATGGATGCTTCTGGCACTTCAAAGTTTAATTACAATCACGTGGGAAATGTTCGAAAAAGAGAAAGTGGAAATGGTGGATTCAATAATCAGGGATGACGCGTTGTTGACAAACTTCAGCTGTTTTGTCACAGAAACGTTGGGATAAATCATCCCATCTCTTCAGGAAAAAAATGGATAAATATTTTAAACAAGAGAGGACACAAGGCTGTCCCCATTGTGCTACCGTGCTGTCCCCGCTGTGCTACAATGATGCCCCACTGTGCTACCGTGCTGCCCCCACTGTGCTACCCTGCTGTCCCCACTGTGCTACCGTGCTGTCCCCACTGTGCTACCGTGCTGCCCCCACTGTGCTACCGTGCTGGCCCCCACTGTACTACCATGCTGCCCCACTGTACTACCATGCTGCCCCACTGTACTACGTGCTGTCCCCATTGTGCTCCCGTGCTGCCTCAACTGTACTACCGTGCTGCCCCACTGTGCTACCGTGCTGTCCCCATTGTGCTACCACGCTGCCCCCACCGTGCTACCGTGCTGTCCCCATTGTGCTACCGTGCTGTCCCCACTGTACTACCGTGCTGCCCCCACTGTGCTACCGTGCTGCCCCCACTGTGCTACCGTGCTGTCCCCATTGTGCTACCGTGCTGTTCTCATTGTGCTACCGTGCTCTCCCCACTGTGCTACCTTGTTTCTCCCAGTGTGCTACCGTGCTGTCCCCATTGTGCTACCGTGCTGCCCCCACTGTGCTACGGTGCTGCCCCCACTGTACTACTGTGCTGCCCCCACTGTACTACCGTGCTGTCCCCACTGTGCTACCGTGCTGTCCACATTGTGCTACCGTGCTGTCCCCATTGTGTTACCGTGCTCTCCCCACTGTGCTACCTTGCTGCCCCCACTGTGCTACCGTGCTATCACCATTGTGCTACAGTGCTGCCCCCACTGTGCTACCGTGCTACCCCCACTGTACTACTGTGCTGCCCCCACTGTACTACCGTGCTGTCCCCATTGTGCTACCGTGCTGTCCTCATTGTGCTACCGTGCTGCCCCCACTGAGCTATCGTGCTGCCCCCACTGTACTACCGTGCTGTCCCCACTGTGCTACCGTGCTGTCCCCACTGTACTACCGTGCTGCCCCCACTGTGCTACCGTGCTGTCCCATTGTGCTACCGTGCTGTCTCATTGTGCTGCCGTGCTGTCCCCACTGTGCTACCGTGCTGCCCTCACTGTGCTACCCCGACTGTGCTACCGTGCTGCCCCCATTGTGCTACCGTGCTGCCCCCCATTGTGCTACCGTGCTGCCCCCACTGTGCTACCATGCTGTCCCCACTGTGCTGCCGTGCTGTCCCCACTGTGCTACCGTGCTGCCCCATGGTGCTACCGTGCTGTCCCATTGTGCTACCGTGCTGCCCTGACTGTGCTACCGTGCTGTCCCCACTGTGCTACCGTGCTGCCCCCACTGTACTACCGTGCTGCCCCCACTGTGCTACCTCGTTGCCCCCCACTGTGCTACCGTGCTATCCCCACTGTGCTACGTTGCTGCCCCCACTGTACTACCGTGCTGTCCCCACTGTACTACCGTGCTGCCCCCACTGTGCTACCTCGTTGCCCCCACTGTGCTACCGTGCTGTCCCCACTGTGCTACGTTGCTGCCCTCACTGTACTACCGTGCTGCCCCACTGTAGCTACCATGCTGCCCCCATTGTGCTACCGCGCTGCCCCCACTGCTACCTTGTTGCCCTCACTGTGCTACCACGCTTCCACCACTGTGCTACCGCGCTGCCCCCACTGCTACCTTGTTGCCCCCACTGTGCTACCACGCTGCCACCAATGTGCAACCGTGCTGCCACCACTGTGCTACTGTGCTGCCCCCACTGTGCTACCGTGCTGTCCCCACTGTGCTACCTTGCTGCCCCCACTGTACTACCGTGCTGACACACTGTGCTACCGTTCTGTCCTGAGGCACTCTCAATTACGACGCGAGAGCGAGGTCGGTAATCAAAGGCTTTAATATACAGAGAACAGGACAGCATTTGCGAGAAATGTGCTCGCCACATGGAGCCTTATCCTGTGTACTGTTTTCTGGGGGCGTAGCCAGAGGCGGTGTCCCCCAGGGTTCCAAGCCTCTTAAAGGGGCAAGGTATTAATGGTAAATACCGTTCTCAATTCACCACCTGTTTAGAAAAACACATAGTCCGTCGGGGGTGAAGTGTTTTAAATTATAGTTCAGTCTTTGTGGCGGTCTGATCGTCCGTGCTGACTTTCGCCGCTCTGGTGGTGGCGCGTGGATGCGGTCAGTTCGATGGTGGTCTATCCGGGAGCACGGTTGACTGAGCCTTGCCCGCCTTGGAGTGGTGGGGGTATCAGGGGTGATTAGGGTGGTCGGTGCGGCGCTGGCTGGGGGCAGGGGGCGTTATGGGGGGGCGCTGTCTGAGTCGGCGGTCGGTGCGGGGAGGGGAGCATCGGTAGAGGGGGGGGTCGGGTGGGGAAAACGTCGGGGTCGATGGGAGAGTCGGTGGGGTCGGTGGGAGAGCCAGCGGATGCCAGGTCTCGCAGGGAGACAGTATCCTGCCTGCGTCGGGGTGCTCGACGTAGGCATATTGAGGGTTTGCGTTGCAGCAGGTGGACCCTCTCGACTATTGGATCCGTTTTATGCTCCTCACGTGCCTCCGGAGTAGGACTGGACCCAGAGTCGTCAGTCAGAGTGGAAGCGAGACCCCAGAGGTAGACTTCCTGGGGAAGACAAACAAACGATTGTGAGGGGTCTCGTTCGTGGCCATACAGAGGAGCGACCTAATGGAGTGCAGGGCATCGGGTAGGACCTCCTGCCAGCGGGCGATAGGGAGACTCCTTGACCGTAGGGCTAGGAGGACAGCCTTCCAAACTGTCGCGTTCTCCCTCTCCACTTGCCCGTTTCCCCGCGGATTATAGCTCGTCGTCCTGCTCGAGGCGATACCCTTGCTGAGCAGGTACCGATGCAGCTCATCGCTCATGAACGATGTACCCCGGTCGCTGTGGATATAAGCGGGGAAACCAAACAGTGTGAAGATGCTGTGCAGTGCCTTGATCACGGAGGCCGAGGTCGTATCGGGGCAGGGGACAGCAAAAGGGAAGCGGGAGAATTCGTCGATGACGGTGAGGAAATAGATGTTGCGGTTGGTGGACGGGAGGGGCCCTTTGAAGTCCACGCTTAGTCGCTCGAAAGACCCAAAGGCCTTTATCAGGCGGGCCTTGTCTGGTCGATAGAATTGCGGTATGCATTCCGCGCAGATCTGGCATGCCTTAGTCATGGCCTTGACCTCCCCTGTGGAGTAGGGTAGGTTGCGGGACTTGATGAAGTGGGAAAGCCGGGTGACCCCCGGGTGGCAGAGGTCATCGTGGATGGATCTCAGGCAGTCCACTTGTGCGTTGGCGCACGTGCCGCGAGACAGGGCATCTGGGGACTCGTTGAGCTTCCCCGGGCGATATTTAATATCGTACGTATAGGTGGAGAGCTCTATTCTTCACCTCAGAATTTTGTCGTTCTTTATTTTGCACCGTTGTGCGTTATCGAACATAAAGGCGACCGACCGTTGGTCGGTGACGAGGGTGAACCTCTAACCGGCTAGGTAGTGCCTCCAGTGTCCGCACAGTCCTCCACAATGGCTTGTGCTCCTTCTCGACTGCAGAGTGCCGCATTTCCGAGGCGTTGAGGGTTCGGGAGAAGAACGCTACTGGTCTGCCCGCCTGGTTTGAGGGTAGCAGCAGGGCGACGTCTGATGCGTGGCTTTCTACTTGGAAGGGAATGGCTTCGTCCACCGCGTGCATAGCGGCCTTGATGATGCCGGCCTTGATACGGTCGAAAGCCAACTGGGCCTCATCCGTCAGGGGAAAAACCGTGGTCTTAATGGGTGGCCGGGCTTTGTCCGCATATCTGGAGACCCACTGGGCGTAATAGGAGAAAAGCCCCAAGCACCGTTTGAGTGCCTTGAGGCTACGGGGATGGAGGAGTTCCTTAAGGGGATGCATGCGGTCGGGGTCCGGGCCTAGGACTCCGTTTTCCACGACGGAGCCGAGGATGGCTAGCCTGGTTGTGTGGAACACGCATTTCTCTTTGTTGTACGTGAGGTTGAGGGCCCGGGCAGTCTGGAGGAACTTCCTCAGGTTTGCGTCGTGGTCCTGCTGGTCATGGCCGCAGATGGTGACGTTGTCCAAGTACGGGAAGGTAGCCCGTAAGCCGTACTGGTCCACCATTTGATCCATCGCCCTCTGGAAAACGGAGACTCCGTTTGTAACACCAAAGGGGACCCTGAGGAAGTGAAACAGCCAGCCGGCTGCTTCAAAAGCCGTGTAGGGGCGGTCCTCTGAGCGGATAGGGATTTGATGATAGGCCGATTTTAGGTCAACCGTGGAGAATACCCGATACTGGGCGATGTGAGTGACCATTTCAGCTATGCGGGGAAGTGGGTAAGCATCGAGTTGTGTAAACCGGTTTATGGTCTGGCTATAATCCACTACCATTCGTTGCTTTTCCCCGGAGCGGACTACCAATACTTGAGCCCTCCAAGGGCTGTTGCTGGCCTCTATGACCCCCTCTTTTAATAGCCGCTGAACCTCTGACTTGATAAAAGTCATGTCTTGGGCACTGTACCGGCGACTCTTGGTGGCGACGGGCTTACAGACGGGAATGAGGTTCGCGAAGAGGCGGGGTGGCGCAACTTTGAGTGTCGCCAGGCTGCAGACCGTAAGTGGGGTCAGGGGTCCGCCGAACTTCAGTGTCAGACTCCGGTGGCTGCACTGAAAGTCCAGGCCGAGCAGCAGGGGGGCGCAGAGTTGAGGAAAGATGTAAAGTTTAAAACGGGATCATTTAGCGCCTTGAATTACGAGGTCAGTGACACAATACCCCGTGATTTGAACCAAATGGGACCCTGAGGCGAGGGCGATAGTTTGGGAGGCAGGGTGGGTGTCAGAGTCGAACTCACAAAATGGCCACCCGGAGTCACAAGATGGCTGCTCCCATGACTCGCACGAGGTCGATGATGCGTCGGAAGTGAGCATGCCCGGCCGCAGTGCGCCGCGTTGCGGGGTCTGTGAGAACAGGAGCTTGAATTCTGGGCCTGGTGAGGGTTTGTGGCCTTTGGGCCCAGCCAGGCAGACTTTCGCGAAGTGCCCTTTCTTCCCGCAGTCGTTGCAGATCGCGGATCGGGCCGGGCAACGCTGATGTGGGTGCTGGCCTTGCCCACAGAAATAGCATGGGGAACCCCTGAAGTGAGTGGATCGTCGTGTGGCACAGGCCTGTAGCGTGGCCGAGTCTGGAGGGGATCGAGAGGGGTTCGCAAGGTCCGCGGAGTACATACGGAGGTTACGGTGGGCCGTTTCGAGAGAAGAGGCGAGCGTTAACGTACCCCGGAGATCCTTTGCCCCGTCTTCTAGGAGCCGCTGCCAGATGTACGAGGACCTGATACCAGACACAAGGGCGTCGCAAATATGTAAGTTCCTGTGTCCTTCTGCCGTCACTGCTTTGTGGTCGCAGTTCCTCGCGAGCGCATTGTGTCTTTCCACGAACTCGTCCAGCGTTTCCCCGGAACGCTGGCTGCAGGTTGAGAGCAAATGTCTGGCGTGTACCTCGTTAGTAGGTTTTATGAAGAATTTCTTCAATATTTCGACCGCCGCCCCATAGGTCGTAGCGGTTTCGATCACGGCGGAGAGTCGGTGGCCCACCCGGCCATGTAGTAAGCGCAGCTTGCGAGTGCTGTCGACATCAGTCGTTGAGGAGTCCAGATAGTCCTCGAAACAGCGGAGCCAATATTTTAAAATTTCCGCGGCTTCCGGCAAACTGGCGTCCAGGTTGAGCTTCTCCGGTTTTAGAGCGCTGTCCATCTTGATGTGTCTGTATATTAAATTGAGGAACTCTCAATTACGACACGAGAGCGAGGTCGGTAATCAAAGGCTTTAATATACAGAGAACAGGACAGCATTCGAGAGAAGTGTGCTCGCCACATGGAGCCTTATCCTATATACTGTTTCCTGGGGGCGTAGCCAGAGGCGGAGTCCCCCAGGGTTCCAAACCTCTTAAAGGGGCAAGGTATTAAAGGTAAATACCGTTCATCACATGTCCCCAATGTGCTACCGTGCTGACACACTGTGCTACCGTGCTGCCCCCACTGTGTTAGCGTGCTGCCTCCACTGTGCTACCGTGCTGACACACTGTACTACTGTGCTGTCCCCAATGTGCTACCATGCTGACACACTGTGCTACTGTGTTGCCCCCACTGTGTTAGCGTGCTGCCTCCACTGTGCTTCCCCCAATGTGCTATCGTGCTGCCCCACTGTGCTACCGTGAAGCCCACACTGTGCTACCTTGCTGCCTACCGTGCTACTGTGAAGCCCCCACTGTGCTACCGTGCTGCCCCAAGGGCTGAAGAGGAGGGGTCAGAAGCCAGGGGATGGAGTTTCGGTGGTGAGCATTGGGGATGACCTAGAGTCGTTTGTGATGAAATGCATGTAGCATGACATCAAACTTATGGTGGATAACTGCGAAACCTGCAAAGAATTTAAGCGCAGGCAGAGCAAGAAGCCAATACAGATGGGTGAGGTAGTCACAACACTGTCAGAACGTTGGCATGATCTCTTCCACTTGAATGGAAAGGAATACCTTCTGGTCAGAGACTATTTCTTTAACTACCCGGAGATAGCACAGCTGTCGAATTCTACGGCCAGATGTGTCATTAAGAATGTCAAAAAGATTTATGCGCGACACGGCATTCCTAATGTGGTCATGAGTGACAATGGGCTCTGTATTGATTATTATGAATGATTTGAATTTGCACGGCAGTATCATTTCCAACGTGATACCTCCAGTCCTCTCTACCCTCTGTCGAATGGTGAGGCTAAGAAGGGCGTGCATATCTCATGTTAATCAGCCCCTGAAAAAAAGCACCAGATAGCCGTGATGACACCTATCTTGCTTTCCTAAGTTATCGCTTGGCTCCACTAATCAATGGGCTCTCGCTAGCTCAGATGCTGATGAACAGGCAACTGAGAACGGCATTGCCTTACATTCTTCAAGAACCAGTGAACCATACATTAAAGAGACAACTGATCTCTCAAAAAAAGAGGCAGAAGGGTTTCTGATAGATCAGCGTAAAAGCTCCAACCTTTGCAGCCAGAGGTCACGGTTACACTGGAAGATTCCAAAGGATATGGATGGTCTAAGCAGGCGAAGGTACTGCGACAAGCAGGTCTAAAAATGTATCTTATCATTACGGATGAAGGTGTTATCTTAAAAAGAAACAGAAGATCTCTACTTAAAGTCAAGCAACCTTTTGTAATACAACCACCAGAAGTAGCATGCAACAGTCCAAAAACAGCTGAAGAACACACAGTGCAACATATGGAACAACAACTACATGATAAATACACCACAATACATGAAGAACAACAAAGAGCATCAACAAACCCTAAAGAAGGTGAAGCAACTTTGCAAGTTCAGCAATCACTTAGAAGATCAACAAGGCTCAGGGGCAAACCCAAAAGATTGAACTTGTGACAGACTGTAAATACTCTAAAGATGTAAATAGTTATGCATATCATACTGAATTGTAAAATTAATCCAATGAATGTAAATAATTACATTTTCCAAAGGAAAGGGATGTGACGATACGCATAAAATAATTCTGTAGATAATATTATACATGACCTCCGACCACCAGATGGCAGTGTAAATGCACCATGTGACCCTGTGTCACTGGGGAGTTGGGAGTAAGTTATGTTGGTTGATAAACGTATTTTGCAGTAGCTCTACAATAGTTAGTGTTAGTGGTTTGTTATTTTATTTACCTTTACCATGCAGTTATTTGATAATAAATTATTTAAACTAGATGTTCTGTAGTGCATCATTCATAGCAGCCAGTCTACAGAACATGACATTGCTGTCTGGAGAGGTGTGGATGCCCTGGTGATCCCGCTGATTCTCCTCTCATTCCTGCATGGGACGTTTTGTTGAGAAATTGTAGTTGCTGAGACAGAGTCCAGTCAGCCCTGGATGAGTGGCATTAATTTCTGCTTGTACTCTGGTTGACCGAAGCAGACCCTGGGCTGGACCAGAATGCTAAACAGTGGTTCCAGACATTTCTCGCTAGCCACCTGAGGGAGTGGGAACATTAGAGGTCTTCTAACTCCACCCAGACTGTACACTGGGTGCTGATGATGGTTGTATTTACTTCTGACAGTGAGGATAACCAAAGCTAGCCTTCTCATCAGTGGCAGCAGAGAAACACAGCACAGTTTCCAGAACTTCTCATTCATTAGGGGCAGCAGGGTAGCATGGTGGTTAGCATAAATGCTTCACAGCTCCAGGGTCCCAGGTTCGATTCCCGGCTGGGTCACTGTCTGTGTGGAGTCTGCACGTCCTCCCCCTGTGTGCGTGGGTTTCCTCCGGGTGCTCCGGTTTCCTCCCACAGTCCAAAGATGTGCGGGTTAGGTGGATTGGCCATGCTAAATTGCCCGTAGTGTCCTAATAAAAGTAAGGTTAAGGGGGGGGTTGTTGGGTTACGGGTATAGGGTGGATACGTGGGTTTGAGTAGGGTGATCATGGCTCGGCACAACATTGAGGGCCGAAGGGCCTGTTCTGTGCTGTACTGTTCTATGTTCTATTTGGGACGGGAAGTTTGCGGTGTGCGTCTTGCAGGAAATCTGTATGGTTCAGGCAAACAAGCTTCTTTGAAGTATCTGCTCATCTCGGATCTACTGATGCCGTTGAATGCATTGTCCTGGGGGGTTTATAATTGTGCGATGGGACCAGTGTCTGTGGTGGTACCCATGTTCCATGTTCAGCATTCATGGGGAATTTGAGGGACCTGAACTGGTCCTTCATCTTGGTGGATGTCTGGCGACATCACCATCTGGACACCAGAATTTTTACTTTTGTGTTGCCTGGGGTCAGAGCATCCAGGATTTTGCACCTTTTACATTTATAAGGCGTACATGACCTGCATTCCAGTGCTCTGTGCAGCAGGTGCTTTGCTCAAACCACCTACTGATGGTGGGCAGAATTCATTCCGTTCTGTGCCCGGATGGGGTCCATATACTGTCATTTTAACAATCTGCTGCTGGAGCATACCTGGTTGCAGGAATCTTTCTGTCATTTCTGGGTCAGTTGGAGAAGGAAGCAGGGAGCTTCGACTCCTTGAGGCTACTGTGGGACATGGGAAAGATTTGCATCTGAGTCTGCTGTCAGAGGTATGCAGAGGGGTCGAGGGAGTTGTATAATGAAGTGTTCACCCTGGGATCTTGTGTCAGTCGGGTCCCAAGGCACATATTTGAGGTCGCAGATCTGGTTCCTCAATGACCTGGACAGAGGCTCTCCCTTTTTCTACTCACTGGAAAAATAGCAGGGGATCAGTAAGCAACTCCTTGGGATGCTGGCTGATGACAGATCCTTTGTCCCAGATCTGGAGGGAATAGGAGATAAAACATGAGCCTATTACTCCGTATGTCTCTCTGGATCTATCCAGTGAGGGTCTTGCAGAGTTTTGTGGGAGGACCTGACACAGGTTGACCCAGAGGTTGCTGGAAAAACGGATGCCTCTATATCCTTGGAGGCACCCTCAACAGCCTATGTAGAGGCAAGACCCATGGCTGGACGGGTTGACCGTGGAGTTCTTCAATGTATTCTGGGATGACCTGGGGAAACAACTACACATGGGTCCTGGGGGAGAGTATCCTGACTGAGGAGATATCCCTCTTGTGGCAGAAGGAGCTGTTGCTCAACTGCCATTGCAGAGTGTCTAATTAAGGTTAATGGGTCCCTGAGGTACCCCTTCATTTTGGGAGCGGAGTGCACGAGGCCCAGGTAGATACTATTTGCATGGAACCTTTCCTGTACCTCTTGCCAAGGAGATTGTTAGGATTGGCTCTGCGTGATAGCGAGCAGCACGGTAGCACAAGTGGATAGCAGTGTGACTTCACAGCGCCAGGGTCCCAGGTTCAATTCCCCGCTGGGTCACTGTTTGTGCAGAATCTGCATGTTCTCCCCGTGTCTGGGTGGGTTTCCTCCGGGTCCTCCGGTTTCCTCCCACAGTCCAAAGACATGCAGGTTAGGTGGATTGGCCATGCTAAATTGCTCCTCAGTGTCCAAAAAGGTTAGGAGGGGTTACTGGGTTACGGGGATGGGGTGGAAGTGAGGGCTTAAGTGGGTCAGTGCAGGCTCAATGGGCCAAATGGCCTCCTTCTGCATTGTATGTTCTATGTCAATGAACCAAGCATTAGGATGTTCCTTCCAGTCTCAGCTGTAGATGTGCTCCTAATGTTCACAGACTCGGGTGATCCACAGAGGACAGATCCCAAATGCAACCAGGCACAGCATGCAAGGATGGTGGCCCCACAGATTACTGTGAGTAAACCTCCAGACAAGGTTACCATGACAAGATCTGGGCAATCCTGCAGACTCAATTGACCTGCAGAGGATAGATTCCAAAATGCAACTAGGTACAACATGCCCTTCGTGGACCTCCCTCCCTAACAGCACTATCGGTGTACCTACACCACAGGGACTGCAGCTGTTCAAGAAGGCAGTTCACCACCACCTTTTGAAGGGCAATAAGGGATGGGCAATGAGGGATGGGCAATAAATGCTGGCCCCTGGATAGTGGATAGCACTGCTGCCTCATGGCGCCGAGGTCCCAGGTTCGATCCCAGTTCTGGGTCACTGTCCGTGTGGAGTTTGCACATTCTCCCCGTGTTTGTGTGGGTTTTGCCCCCAAAACCCAAAGATGTGCAGGGTAGGTGGATTGGCCATGCTAAATTGCCCCTCAATTGGAAAAAAATTAATTGGACACACTAAATTTATTAAAACAAATAAATGCTGGCCCATCGAGCGATTTCCACATCCCGTAAATGAATAAACGATAAAGGCAGCTTCATATATCACTGAGTCATTATAGAAACCTCCAGACAAGTCACCATTGTAATATCTGGGCATGCCAGCAGATTACTTTTACACTTTTTATGGGAACTAAACATTAACGTGAAATACTTATATTTCTTTGCAAGTGGAAGAAGTATTTTTAAAAAGAACATGGAATGCTGTAATCTGCGTTGAAGCTGTATCCATCACTTGAAGGGAAGCATATCATGCCATCCAGTCTTTGGCCTGTGAGAGGTACACAGCTCTATTGCTGACATCTTCAAGTTTTAAACCTCTGAATATATGTTCCCATTTGCCTGGTCCCAATAAATGAACTCCCAAAGTGTTTACCCAATCCATGAGTGATTGGTGCTCTTTTATCATTATAAAGACACAATACATTCCTCTTTCTTGGTACTGATGTGGACCAAGTCCGCTTCACATTCCCCCCTCAAGAGTTTTCTGCAGCTGCTCAGTGTTGCTGACTGTACTAATACTTGGTATTCTTTAAATAGTTGCGTTTACTATGTTGGTTCAATTCAGGTTATATTTTATTGATTATCTTTTGGTAGGAATGGTCAGCAAGCCCTTTGTTTGAAAGGGGTGGCAATAAAAAAGATTCATTCTTGGACCTTGATGGACGACCAAACTTGTTAAACAGAAGATATGCAGCTGTTAGCGAAGATGGTGTCAAGCTTCATGCATTATTGGAGGTAAAAAGAGACTGAACACTATTCACTTGATACTGTATTAAAAAAATATGAATAGTATCATACCTCCTGTGAGATTGAACAGAATGGGTGGAATTATTATAGCCAAGTTCAAGTGGGTTTGGATGCAGAGAATCATAGATTCATAGAATTCACAATGCAGAAGGAGGCCATTTGGCCCATCAAGTCTACACCGGCTCTTGGAAAGAGCAACTTGCTTAAACCCAAGCCTCCACCCTATCCCCGTAACCCAGTCACCCCCACCTAACCTTTTGGACACTAAGGGGCAATTTAGCATGGCCAATCCATCTAACCTGCACATCTTTGGACTGTGGGAGGAAACCGGAGCACCCAGAGGAAACTCACGCAGACGCAGGGAGAAAGTGCAAACTCTAAACAGTCACCTGGATTTGAACCCGGGTCCCTGGAGCTGTGAGGCAGCAGTGCTAACCACTGTGCCACCGTGCAAGCAGGGAATAAACTCATTTAAGGGTTATGCCGGGTCAGAGTCCTGTGCGCATCCTGCCTATTTCCAGATTGAACTCTGGCGAGCTTGCAGGTGAGTTTGGAACCTTCTTGAAACTGCTGAGTAAGCATAGATGTCAAATGCATAATGTAATTAACTGATGGTTTAACCAACCATGATGGTTGAATCAACCTGTCTATTTTCAGCATCAAGTATGTGCATAACAGAGTGTGCTTTCTCAGTAAAATTGAGAAGGTTGTTTACAGCGTATCATAGAATTTACAGTGCAGAAGGAGGCCATTTGGCCCACCAAGTCTGCACCGGCTCTTGGAAAGAGCACCCTACTTACGCCCACGCCTCCACCGTATCCCTGTTACCCAGTAACCCCACCTAATCTTTTTGGACACAAAGGGCAATTTATCATGGTCAATCCACCTAACTTGCACACCTTTGGACTGTGGGAGGAAACCAGAGCACTCGGAGGAAACCCACGCAGACACAGGGAGAACGTGCTGACTCTGCACAGACAGTGACCCAAGCCAGGAATCGAACCTGGGAGCTGTGAAGCTACTGCGCTACCCACTTTGCTACTGTGCTACCCACTCGAGTCAACAGAGTTGGATGAGCAGGGGGAGTTGGATGGTCATGAAACATTGGAGAATCTGAGGGGAAAAAAATCACAGAGTTGGATGAGTGAGAGGGAAAGGGTGAGTCTGAGGGTGGGGGGAAGTTGAAGGGTAAGGTGGGAGTCAGGCAGTCAGGGGCGGAGTGGCAGGTTGGGATGGGAAGCTGGATGGTTTATATGACAGCTAATTGAAAATTTGTAAATTTCCTGTGCACCCCCTTCAAAGGTCAAGTGAAATAACATTGACTCATTCATATTGCTCTCATGCTACATTAAAAAATATCTTAAAAATATTGTCACTGCCAAGACAAATCTGAACCAGGAAACCTTTAGGCCCATTAATTGGGAATCAGTAGAAAGAATGGACTGAATCTCTTCCGTCAGGGGGAGTTGGAAGGTCATGGGGGGAGACAGAAGCTCTGGAGGACTCGGATTCTGGGTTTAGGGGCGAGTCCAGCGGGTTGGGTGAGTCGGAAGTCACCAGGGGATCAGTGAGAAATTGGAGGGTCATAGAGTGAGGTGTTGGAAAGGGTGAGTGGCATATTAGAGGCTCAGAGGGAGTTGGGATGGGGGGAGTCTGAATCATAAGGGAGTTGGCCATCAGGGGGATTTGGATGGTCAAGAAACATTGGAGAGTCTGAGTGGGAAAATCACAAAGTTGGATGAGTGAGAGGGAACGGGTGAGTCTGAGGGTGGGGGGACGTTGGATAGTCAGGTGGGAATCAGATGGTCAGAGGCAGATTTGGAGGATCGGGGTGGGAAGCTGGATGGTTGGGGAAGTCAGTGGGTGGGGTTGGGAGTCCAAAGTTCATGAGGTTGCTTGATGTTTGGGTGGGGAGTCAGGATGCCGGAAGGACAGGGAATTCAGAGGGTGAGGTGGAGGGCTTGAGGAAATTGGCTAGATTGGAGGGGCTGGTGGGAAGGCTTAGGGTCAAAGGAGGTCAGAGGGTTGGGAAGTTGGAGGAAGTGGTTGGGAGAAAGTCAGAGGGTCTGCAATAGACATCGCTGGGTCGGTGGAGTCAGAGGTTCGGGCAGCATTGGATCTTGGAGTGGTTGTAGGGAGTCAGATAGCTGGAGGCAATTGAGGGCTGAGGATGAAATTAGATGATCAGGGAGAACCGAAGAGTTGTTGGAGGCATGGGTCAGAGAGTTGGTTAGGGGGGATGGGGCAAGACAGAATTGGGGGTTGTCTGATCAGGAGGGAATGGGGAATCAGAGTCAGGGTATGTCAGAGGGTTATGTGGGTGTTGGGGGGAAGTCAGAGTTGCATTGGGTTAGATCAGGGAGAAGTTCTAAGGTCGAGGGGAATCAAAGGTCTACAGCACAGAAAAGGCCCATTGGCCCATTTTGTCTGCACCGGTCAAAAACAACCACCTAAGTATTTAAGTTGGAGGATGAATAGCAGTCGGAGGGTCACGGAGTGAAAAGTGTTGGGGAGGCTGTCAATGGGTTGGGAACATTGAAGGCCTTTAGACAGAGTCTGAGGCGTCTAGTATTGGTGCATCAGGAGAGTCAATGAGGAAATGGACAGTCAGGGTTGGAGTCGCAGGGAAGATGTGAGTCAGGGACGTGCCAATGAGAGGCGGCTGGAATCAGAGGGTTGGGTGGGGGGGCTGGAGGGTCAAGGAAGAGGTGAGAGAGGTCGGGGGAAGAGATGGGAGATGTTAGGGAAAGAGGTGGGAGAGCTCGTGGAAGAGGTTGGAGAGGTTGGGGGAAGTGGTTGGCAGATCATAGGGTTGAGTCGGCAGGTCAGGAGGGATGGGGGAAGTCAGGGGAGGTCAGAGGTTTATGAGAGAGTTGGATGGGTGGGGGAAGTCAGAGGGGCAAGAGGAAACCAGAGAATTACTTTGGGTTGGATCAGGGTTGGTTCAGATGGTTGCAGGGGAAACTGGAGGTTCGAGGGGAAGTTGAACGATCGGGGGATTCGATGGATTGAGGGAATCAGAGGGAGATTGCAGAGTCGCTGGGAATGCTGACCACCACAGGGGAATCAGAAGGTCAGGGAGAATAGGAGGGTCGGTGCACAGTTGGAGATCATGGGAGATTGTGGAGTAAGAAGGTTGGGGCTCGGGTCGGATAGGAGTTGGATGCTGAAGTGGAATCGGAGGATTGGGGTGAAGTTGGAGGGGTGAGTGTGTACTGGAGGTTCCTGGATGGATTCAGACGTTGTAACGCACTGGCGGATCACGCGGGTAGGGAGGAAGCGGAGGGTCTGGCAGTTTCATGAAAAGTCAGAGAAGGGTCGTGGGGGAATCAATGGTCAGGGGGAGTGGGTCGGGTTAGGCTGGATCAGGGAGGAGTTGTGGGGTTCGCTTGGAAGCCAGATTGTCATGGGGAAGTTGAAGGGCCAAGGGAGAATTCGGAGGAGCAGGTGGATTGGGAGGGGGATGCTATTGGTGGATGATCATGGGGTGGGAGCAAAAAGGAATATAAGCGATAGTATAGTCAGAGGGATTGACATCATTCTCTGCAACAAAGAGCAGGAGTCCGGATAGCTGCATTGACTGCCTGGGGCCAGTGTTTGGAACATCTGCTCAGGCCTGGAGAGTAACTTGCAATGGGATGGGGAGAATTCAGTGATCGTGGTCTGTGTAGGTACCAACGACATAGGCAAGGCAAAGAAGGAGATTCTACACAGTCAGTATGAGAACATAAGTCCAAAATTAAGAAGCTTAACTTCAAAGTTAATATTATTACCTGAGTCATG
Organism: Scyliorhinus canicula; assembly: GCF_902713615.1. Taxonomy (NCBI): domain Eukaryota; kingdom Metazoa; phylum Chordata; class Chondrichthyes; order Carcharhiniformes; family Scyliorhinidae; genus Scyliorhinus; species Scyliorhinus canicula. Next base: position 16,396,254 of record NC_052163.1, on the reverse strand, counting down.
CGTGAATTGGTATAGGAAAAATCAAATTAGAGAGATGAATGCGTGGCTCAAAGACTGTTGTGGGACACATGGGTTCTGGTTTATAGGACAGTACTTTAGTTCTGCTTTTCCTGTTCAGCAGCCTGATATTGGTCCTCCAGGAAAATCATGGCTGTTTAAAATGTATAAGTAATTTAGATGCTTTATTGTTATCTGGTTGCAGGAAAACAGAATACTTTTTCGAGCAGAAGAGAAAACTACAAGCTGGGAGAGCTATGTGAACTACATTGATAAGATGGTTGTAGAAGGCTTCCATGCAGTAGTTCATAAATCTCTACAATTCCTTCTCAGCAACATGGAAAGCCAGGTTAGTTAAACTCAGCAGAAGTTATAGCGAAGCCCATGGTGGGCATTTTGCCCACCCCAGAGCAACAAGTTGGGAAACAGGTGGGCTGGTAAAATGTGAAACCACATGGGGCAGTTCCCCAATGAGGCCATGCTGAACTAGGTGCACATCTAATTTAAATAATTAAAAACCCTCTTAAGTGCCATTTGCCAAGTAGTCAGCCATTGGATGCCCCACTTACCGCTGCTTGTGGAGGCCAACAGCTGCATGGATGCAGTCCCATTACTTACCCAGTAAGGCAAGCTCAATGGAACAAAGAAGGGCCAATGGTCAGGGGAAAAGCCTCTGTGGCCCTGATGTGACCATCAATTCACTCGAGACATGAGTAGAAGTAAACCGTGGCTTTAATCAACTTAGAACAATGCCTGCCTTTGACTGAACCAGTGCTGAGAACTGCCTACAGGTCGACTGCTCTTTATACCTCCCTTCAAGGGGAGGAGCCATGGGCGGAGCCCATACATGCCCCAACATGTTCCCCTATGGATAATGCCATACAATGACCCATAGGAGAAGTCCACAAGGGCAATAGCATAGCACAGATACGAATACAGGTGCAACAGCACAGATACAAATACACTGGTGGATTATTAGTATAATACTTTCACCATATTCACCCCCTGTTAAAAAAAATGAAGTCCGGCGGGGGTATCGGGTTCATAAGTTCAGTCGGTCCGGCGCACGGATTGTACACTGTGATCGCCGAAGCTCTGGCATTGTTGCTGGCCTGGGTGTCAAACTCTTCCATGCTGGCATTGGTAGTGAGGGTGCTGGTGTGGGTACAGAAGTGGACTCCGGGACCGTCTCATCTGGAGCTTCATTTCTGTGGATCGGTGAAGGGAATGGCGGGCGGGAGGGAGCGCGGGAGCCATATAGGGGCGGGGGCGCTGTTCATGGTAGGTTGGGCGGGATATGGTGGAGGGGCGGTGGTGGTGGTGGTGGAAATGGTGGACGCGTACTGGGGGTTGGAGTGTAGGAGCTGGACCCTCTCTACCAGAGGATCGGACTTATGGCTCCTGACGTGCTTTCTGAGTAGGACCGGCCCCGGTGTCTTCAACCAGGACGGAAGCGAGGCCCCTGAGGTGGATCTCCTAGGGAAAACAAATAGGCAGTCATGAGGGGTCTCGTTTGTGGCCGTGTAAAGTAGGGACCTAATAGAGTGGAGCGCATCAGGGAGGACCTCCTGCCAGTGTGAAACTGGGAGATTCCTGGGCCGCAGGGAGAAATCTGTGGAGGTTGGCATCGTGGCCCTGCTGATCATGGCCGCAGATGGTGACATTGTCCAAGTACGGAAATGTGGCCCGCAGCCCATACTGGTCCACCATTCGGTCCATTGTTCTTTGGAACACTGAAACCCCGTTCGTGACGCCAAAGGGGACCCGGAGGAAGTGGAAAAGGCAGCCGTCTGCCTCAAATGCCATGTAGTGGCGGTCCTCCGGGCGGATTGGGAGCTGGCGGTATGCAGACTTCAGATCCACCGTGGAGAACACCCGGTAGTGTGCGATATGGTTCACCATGTCTGCAATCCGGGGAAGGGGGGTACGCATCGAGTTGTGTGTACCGGTTTATGGTTTGGCTGTAATCTACAACCATCCGGTTCTTTTCTCCGGTCTTGATGATCACCACCTGAGCTCTCCAGAGGCTATTGCTGGCCTCGATGACTCCCTCCCGCAAGAGTTGCTGGACCTCGGACCTGATAAAAGTCCTGTCCTGTATGCTATACCGCCTGCTTCTGGTAGCGTCTGGTTTGCAGTCAGCGGTGAGGTTTGCGAAGAGTGGGGGAGGGTCGATTTTTAGGGTCGCGAGGCTGCATATCGTGTGTGGGGGTAGGGCCCCCCGAACTTCAGGGCTAGGCTCCTGAGGTTGCATTGGAAATCTAGTCCCAATAGGAAAGGAGCGCAGAGGTCTGGGAGCACATATAATTTAAAATTGGCGTACCCGGCATCCTGTATAGCTAAGGTTACGGTAGTGCACCCTCGGATTTGCACCGAGTGCGACCCAGAGGCGAGGGAGATGGTTTGGTGCGCCGGGAAAATTATGAGCGAGCAGCGTCTTCCCATGTCCGGGTGAATGAAGCTCTCTGTGCTCCCGGAGTCAAAAAGGCAAGGCGTCTCGTGCCCGTTTACCCGGACGGTCATCATAGAGCTCCGAAGGTGCTTGGGTCGCGACTGGTCCAGGGTGACCGCGTTGAATTGCGGGTAGTCGGCGTGGTCGGAGGTGCTGGGGCAGCTCCGCAATGGTTGCTTTTGTTGAACGTACGCGTCGAGCGGCCAAGATGGCGGCCCCCGTTAGTTGAGCGTGGCGGGCGGTGAGGAAGATGGTGTCCAAGATGGCGGCCCCCATGGATCGCACGTGGTCGGTCGCATGGGGGAGGATGTCCACGATGGCGGTCCCTGTGAGTCGTACGTGCTGTGAGGGCTGGAAGATGGCTGCCGCCACGGATAGCACAAGGCTAATGACGCATCTGCAGGGGGCAGAGTAGGCAGATACGCTGCCACACTGCAGGATCTGTGGGCCTGTGAGTCTGAGGATCGGGCCTGTGTGTTAGAGTTCTTGATCCTGGCAGACGAAACTTTGGCGAAATGTCCTTTTCTCTCGCAGCTCCTGCAGTTCGCGTTACGGGTCGGGCAGTGCTGCCGGGCTGCCCGCAGAAATAGCAGGGTAGCCCCCCATGATGGGCGGGCGGCCGCACAGCACAGGCCTGGGGTAGTCTTTGGTCGGGGGTCCACGAGGGGGTTGCGTGGTCAGCCGGGAACGCGTTACGGCTCTGGAATGCTACTTCCAGAGAGGAGGCTAACTTTACCGTCTGATCCAGGTCTAGGGCCCCCTTTTCAACTCTCACATAGTTGGAACGAACCCCCGCTACGTAGACGTCTCGGACGGCGAGTTCCATATGTTGAGTGGCCATAATGGCCTGGTAGTTACAGCTGCGTGCAAGGACTTTGAGGTCACGTAGGTAGTCATCTATCGATTCCCCGGGATGCTGGCGGTGAGTGGTGAGTATGTGTCGCACGTAGATCTCGTTTACGGACCGTACATAGAGGCGTTCGAGCATCGTGAGGGGCGTCTGCGCAGGAGAAGGCCCTGTCGAATTGAACAGAGATTCGATGGCTCACCTGTGTGTGGAGGAGACTCAGCTACTGTTCGTCGGTGACGGAAGGCGTAGAGAAGGCTGCGAGATAGGCCTTGAAGCAGCAGAGCCAGTGCGAAAAAATTTCTTTCGCCTCTGCAGCCTATGGATCGAGTTCCAGTCGGTCTGGTTTGAGGGCCGATTCCACAGTTGCGTTTAAGTTGATTAAATTGATGCAACCATCAATTCATTGAGACATGAGTAGAAGTAAACCGTGGCTTTAATCAACTTAGAACGGTGCCTTCCTGCGACTGAACCAATGCTGAGAACTGCCTACAGGTCGACTGCTCTTTATACCTTCCTTTAAGGGGAGGAGCCATGGGTGGAGCTCATACATGCCCCAACATGTTCCCCTATGGATAATGCCATACAATGGTCCATAGGAGAAGCCCACAAGGGCAACAGCATAGCACAGATACAAATACAAGTGCAACAGCACAGATACAAATACACTGGTGGATTATTAGTATAATATATTCACCACAGACCCCAATGCTTTCCCTGGAGAGGCAAATAAGCCCCATGATTTTCTAAAACATATTTAATTGCAATGTGAAAAAGTATTGTGTGCTTCATGGCCGCCCCCGAAAGCACTAGTTCGCAAACGTCGAAGGGGTAATCCATGGGGTACGGGCCTCTGGCACGGAGTCTGTCCCTGTTGCTCAGAAGGGAAGGGGGGAAAGGAGTAGAACATTAGTAATTGGGGACTCAATAGTCAGGGCACAGATAGAAGATTTTGTGGAGCGAGGAGAGACTCACGTTTGTATGTGCCTCCCAGGTGCAAGGGTACGTGATGTCTCGGATCGTGTTTTCCCGTGTCCTTAAGGGGGAGGGGGAGCAGCCCCAAGTCGAGTCCACATTGGCACTAACGACTATGTAGGAAAGGGACAAGGATGTCAGGCAGGCCTTTAGGGAGCTAGGATGGAAGCTCAGAGCGAGAACAAACAGAGTTATCTCTGGGTTGTTGCCCGTGCCACGTGATAGTGAGACGAGGAATAGGGGGGAGAGAGCATTAAACACGTGGCTACAGGGATGGTGCATGGCGGGAGGGATTCAGATTTCTGGATAACTGGGGCTCTTTCTGGGGAAGGTGGGACCTCTATAGACAGGATGGTCTACCTCTGAACCTGAGGGGGCACCAATATCCTGGGGTGGAGGAGGATTTGTTAGTGCTCATTTGGGGGGGTTTAAACTAATCAAGCAGGGGCATGGGAACCTGGATTATAGTTTGGGGTACGGAGAGATTGAGAGTATAGAGGTCAGGAGCACAGATTTGACTTCGCAGGAGGGTGCCAGTGTTCAGGTAGGTGGTTGAAGTGTGTCTACTTCAATGCCAGGAGTATACGAAATAAGGTAGGGGAACTGGCAGCATGGGTTGGTACCTGGGACTTCGATGTTGTGGCCATTTCAGAGACATGGATAGATGCAGGGACAGGAATGGTTGTTTGCAGGTTCCGGGGTTTAGGCGTTTTAGTAAGCTCAGAGAAGGGGGCAAAAGAGGGGGAGGTGTGGCGCTGCTAGTCAAGGACAGTATTACGGTGGCGGAAAGGATGCTAGATGGAGACTCTTCTTCCGAGGTAGTATGGGCTGAGGTTAGAAACAGGAAAGGAGAGGTCACCCTGTTGGGAGTTTTCTATAGGCCACCTAATAGTTCTAGGGATGTAGAGGAAAGGATGGCGAAGATGATTCTGGAAAAGAGCGAAAGTAACAGGGTAGTTGTTATGGGAGACTTTAACTTTCCAAATATTGACTGGAAAAGATATAGTTCGAGTACATTAGATGGGTCGTTCTTTGTACAATGTGTGCAGGAGGGTTTCCTGACACAATATGTTGACAGGCCAACAAGAGGCGAGGCCACATTGGATTTGGTTTTGGGTAATGAACCAGGCCAGGTGTTAGATCTGGAGGTAGGTGAGCACTTTGGAAACAGTGACCATAATTCGGTGACCTTTACATTTGTGATGGAAAGGGATAAGTATACCCCGCAGGGCAAGAGTTATAGCTGGGGGAAGGGCAATTATGATGCCATTAGACATAACTTAGGATGTGTAGGTTGGAGAAGTAGGCTGCAAGGGTTGGGCACACTGGATATGTGGAGCTTGTTCAAGGAACAGCTATTGCATGTTCTTGGTAAGTACGTACCAGTCAGGCAGGGAGGAATGGGTAGAGCGAGGGAACCGTGGTTTACCAAAGAAGTGGAATCTCTTGTTAAGAGGAAGAAGGAGACCTATGTGAAGATGAGGCGTGAAGTTTCAGTTGGGGCGCTTGATAGTTACAAGGAAGCGAGGAAGGATCTAAAGAGAGAGCTAAGACGAGCAAGGAGGGGACATGAGAAGTCTTTGGCAGGTAGGATCAAGGAAAACCCAAAAGCTTTCTATAGGTATGTCAGGAATAAAAGAATGACTAGGGTAAGAGTAGGTTCCAGTCAAGGACAGTGGTGGGAAGTTGTGTGTGGAGGCTGAGGAGATAAGCGAGATACTAAATGAATACTTTTCGTCAGTATTCACTCAGGAAAAAGATAATGTTGTGGAGGAGAATGCTGAGACCCAGGCTATTAGAATAGATGGCATTGAGGTGCGTAGGGAAGAAGTGTTGGCAATTCTGGACAAGGTGAAAATAGATAAGTCCCCGGGGCCTGATGGGATTTATCCTAGGATTCTCTGGGAAGCCAGGGAAGAGATTGCTGAGCCTTTGGCTTTGATTTTTATGTCATCATTGGCTACAGGAATAGTGCCAGAGGATTGGAGGGTAGCAAATGTGGTCCCTTTGTTCAAGAAGGGGGAGTAGAGATAACCCGGTAACTATAGGCCCGGTGAGCCTCACGTCTGTTGTGGGTAAAGTCTTGGAGAGGATATAAAAGATACGATTTATAATCATCTAGATAGGAATAATATGATTAGGGATAGTCAGCATGGTTTTGTGAAGGGTAGGTCCATGCCTCACAAACCTTATCAAGTTCTTTCAGAAGGTGACTGAACAGGTAGAGCAGTTGATGTGGTGTATATAGATTTCAGTAAAGCGTTTGATAAGGTTCCCCACGGTCGGCTATTGCAGAAAATACGGAGCTGGGGATCGAGGGTGATTTAGAGATGTGGATCAGAAATTGGCTAGTTGAAAGAAGACAGAGGGTGGTGGTTGATGGCAAATGTTCAGAATGGAGTTCAGTTACGGAGTGGCGTACCACAAGGATCTGTTCTGGGGCCGTTGCTGTTTGTCATTTTTATAAATGACCTAGAGGAGGACACAGAAGGTTGGGTGAGTAAATTTGCAGACGGCACTAAAGTCGGTGGAGTTGTAGACAATGTGGAAGGATGTTGCAGGTTACAGAGGGGACATAGATAAGCTGCAGAGCTGGGCTGAGAGGTGGCAAATGAGTTTAATGTAGAGAAGTGTGAGGTGATTCACTTTGGAAAGAAAAACAGGAATGCGGAATATTTGGCTAATGGTAAAATTCTTGGCAGTGTGGATGAGCAGAGGGATCTCGGTGTCCATGTACATAGATCCCTGAAAGTTGCCACCCAGGTTGATAGGGTTGTGAAGAAGGCCTATGGTGTGTTGGCCTTTATTGGTAGAGGGGATTGAGTTCCGGAGCCATAAGGTCATGTTGCAGCTGTACAAAACTCTAGTACGGCCGCATTTGGAGTATTGCGTACAGTTCTGGTCGCCATCATTATAGGAAGGACGTGGAAGCTTTGGAACGGGTGCAGAGGGAGAATTTACCAGGATGTTGCCTGGTATGGAGGGAAAATCTTATGAGGAAAGGCTGATGGACTTGAGGTTGTTTCGTTAGAGAGAAGAAGGTTAAGAGGTGACTTAATAGAGGCATACAAAATGATCAGAGGGTTAGATAGGGTGGACAGCGAGAGCCTTTTCCCGCGGATGAGGTGGCTAGCACGAGGGGACATAGCCTTAAATTAGAGGGTTAATAGATATAGGACAGAGGTCAGAGGTGGGTTTTTTACGCAAAGAGTGGTGAGGCCGTGGAATGCCCTACCTGCAACAGTAGTGACCTCGCCAACATTGAGGGCATTTAAAAGTTTATTGGATAAGCATATGGATGATAATGGCATAGTGTAGGTTAGATGGCCTTAGTTTTTGACTTCCCATGTCGGTGCAACATCGTGGGCCGAAGGGCCTGTACTGCGCTGTATCATTCTATGTTTTATGTTCTATGTCTCCAGAGTTCTTGGGCGAAATTCTCCGACCCCCAGCAGGGTCGGAGAATCGCCCGGGGCCGCCGAAAATCTCGCCCCCTCCATGTCCAGAATTCTTCCCACCTGCAAAAAGATGGCATGCCGCAACCCCGCCGCCCGCCTCGGTGAATGGCGGGGGCTGGCGGGAGGCTACGGGTTCTTGTGCTGCCGTATTCTCCGGCCCGGATGGGCCGAAGTCCCGCCGCTGAGAGGCCTCTCCCGCCGTCATGGTTTGAACCACCTCTGTGCCGGCGGGATCGGTGGCGCGAGCGGGCCCCCGGGTCCTGGGAGGCGCGGGGCGATCGGACCCCGGGGGGGTGCCCCCACGGTGGCCAGGCCCGCGATCGGGGCCCACCGATCGGCGAGCGGGCCACTGCCGTGGGGGCACTCTTTTTCTTCTGCCGCCGCCACGGCCTCCACAATGGCGGAGGCGGAAGAGAATCCCCCAGTGCGCATGCACCGGTGGTGAAGTCAGCGGTAGCTGACGCACCGGCACAATGCGCGAACCGGCGGGGATCGGTGGCGCGAGCGGCCCCCCGGGGTCCTGGGGGGGTGTGGGGCAATCGGACCCCGGGGGGTGCCCCGACAGTGGCCAGGCCTGCGATGGGGGCCCACCGATCGGCGGGCGGGCCACTGCCGTGGGGGCACTCTTTTTCTTCTGCCGCTGCCACGGCCTCCACCATGGTGGAGGCAGGAGAGAATCCCCCAGCGCGCATGCGTCGGTGGTGACGTCAGCGGCAGCTGACGCACCGGCACATGCGCAAACCGGTGAAGGCCTTTCGGCCAGCCCCGGCGCCGGGCGGCATGCGTCAAAGGCCGTTGTTGCCGGTTTTGGCGGCAGTTGGTGTGGTGCCAACCGCTCCGGTGCGGGCCTAGCCCCTCAGTGTGAGGGCTTGGCCCCTAAAGGTGCGGAATTCTCCGCACCTTTGGGGAGGCCCGACGCCGGAGTGGTTGGGGCCACTCCGCTACGCCGGGACCCCCCGCCCCGCCGGGTAGGGGAGAATTTTGCCCCTTGTTCTGAAGTCTATCATCAGCCCTTGCCGATCAGCAAAGTCCTGTTGCAGGTTTAGCATTAGCTAAGCATGTCAACTAACGAGGTTGGCCGTTGCTTTAGGGTCAAAGTCACAACGAATTAAAGTATCATTCAGCATTTCCTCGATTTGAGTAGGGACGTAAAGGTTTTCAGAGTGTTCTTATTATCTTCAGTCTTTGTTACGATTTTATTTTTAGCTTTGTTTCTCAGAGTTTTCTGGTTTCTCGCCACGATGTGTCGAAAAACTGCTCTTACGTGTTTATTTCATCTATTGCATGCACCGCTCGTGCATGCTCCATGGTCGAGCGTGCAAAACATTGTTTTACAAAATGTCCAACATGGCCGCACCTGGAATAAACTCTTCCAAATGCCAGACATTGCCGCGGGGCATGTCGAGTGCCACACATTTGGCACAAGATGGCGGCGTGGCTCCTGTCGGCCACTTAAAATGGCCACCCGCAATGAGACCACGTTTCTTCATGATTTGCGTCACAGCACTAATGGCACTGGCTTCTTCTTCCATGTTGGCGCCAAAATTATTTGAGCAGTGTGTACCTATTCTTTGTACAACTATCTCGCTCGCCTGGCAAATCTTCACTGCCTTTTCCAGCACCAAATCTTCCTCCCACCATAATATCGCCCGAAGATTATCATCAAGTAAAATAAAGACAATTTGGTTGTGGATTAACAAAGGTTTCAGGTCACTGAAGTTGCATGACTGGGCTTCAGCCTCAATCCGTGACAAAACTCAAATATTCGTCAGGTTTCTGGGTACGCATATGCAACATATAACGCTCAAACATTTCATTCTTCTTAGGGGAACAATGCTTATCAAAGTGCTTCATCACTTCATCAAATGTCTTGTGATCCTTCGAATTATCGAACACAAATGAGTTGCACAATTCAAGCGCTTATGGACTTGCCACTCTTAGCCGCAATTTAATTCGCCTTTCATCAGGCTGGGCTTGTAGGCCCACAGCCGCAACATAGAGTTTGAACTGCTGATTGAACAGTCGCCAATTCTCACCTCTCAATTACTGGACATCTGAAGATGGTGGGGAGCCCCCAGTCTGTCTATCTCGAGCTTCAGCATTTTCTTATGCGTTGGGTCTCCTCAGGCTGCAGTTCACCAGACCCGGTCTTCAAGCCGAATACCTAGATACCTAGTGTTGTCACTGCTGTCACTATCTTTAAATCTTCAGCATTCGTGGTACCATGTTGTCTTTGGTCTTGTACTTTTTGAAGGAATCCGCCAAACGCTGCGACTTGTCCAAACCAGAATCTTTTATTCAGTCTCGTGTGGTAAGATAGCAATCTGATACAGAACACCTTATCATGGAGTCTGCTAACTACTCCTCTGGAACTTGCACCTGGCACTGACCATTCACATGTATGTCTTATTACCCTCTCAATTGTCTTCTGCAGATGGCCGGATGTGTCTCCCTTTACATCAGAGTCATAGGTCACATGACCTTGGTCTAGAGACTGCATGGTGCGTCTGTACTTCCACCTATGATATAGCCCATAAGCATATAACCACACTTCCCACATAGCTATCCAGCCTACGAAAAAGCAGTGCAAGAACAGTGATGAACTACGCTAAGATGTGTAATTGAAGAAAATGCACACGATTGCACATGGTGACACAGTCACTGAATCTGAACTTTTCATTTGTATAGGAACAGCAAATACGAAAGAAGATGAATGGAGATTGATTTTAAATTTGCCAACATGCTGGTGGATGTCAAGCTTGACACAGGCGCATAAGCCTGTATTTTAAGGTAAGTAAAGGAATGCAGCTTACTAAAACAAACTAAGGTGTCTACTTACACAAGTGATGAAATTGCTGTAGAAGGCCAATACACACTCATGTGAACTTCAGAAAACAGTCTCCAGTGCTTCCATTTACAGTATGAAAAATGATGCAACAACCTTTCTTGGAATCAAATCTTATTAAAATTTGACACTTATCAAAAGTATGATTGCTTCGCCTAATATCCTGAGTACAAAGGGGATTGGTTGACTGAAGGGAGAACACATCATCAAGATAGACTAAACTGTGACCCCCAAATACACCACCCAGGAAAGTATCAGTAATGCTTAGAGACCAACGGAAAGCAGAGTTGGACAGAATGGAGAAACGTCACATCATCAAGAAAACTGAAGAACCATCAAGTGGGTTAATCCAATTGTCATTGTGGAAAAATGAGATGAGAATCTGTGTGTCTGTCTCGTTCCCAGAGACCAAAACCAGGCCGTACAAAGAGAGCACTGTCGGCTGCATTGTAGAAGAGGTCACTTGTAAGCTGGCTAATGTTTTTGCATTATTCAGCCTTGGATGTGAGTTCAGGCTTCTGGCAGGTCAAGCTGGGTGAATGCAACTGTTATCTCTGGACCTTCAACATACCACTCGGATGCTGCACGATTTTACATTTACTTTTTGGTATTGATTCAGCTCCTGAGGTATGCCACTGAACAATGAGACAGCTATTTGAAAGGTTAGAGAATGTGGGAATTTATATTAATGATGTGCTAATCTGGCGAGCCACATACGATGAACACGAACACAGACTGAGGCAGGTGCTGGCAAGAGCTAGAGATAGGAACTTAAATCAGAAGAAAGAAAAGTGTAAAACAAGTCTTCATGAAATCAACTACTTAGGACATGTGCTAACAAGTGAGGGAATAAAGCCGGACCAGAATATTTTTAATACCAAATGTAATACCTCACACCGTTGAAATACATTAGCCACTTTTGTTTATTGAGTTTGTCTCGCAGTCTGCCATAATCAACCTCGACATTGACCACATCTCCTTGACCTCACTGGTAATGAGTACATCATTGGCGAGACCAATATCTGTGGAACCTCATCATCAACATAGTTGAGGCACACAGTAGATGCATTTAAGGGGAAGCTTGCTGAGCAAATAAAGGAAAAGCAATGAGAGGGGTTGGTTGATTGAATTAGCTGAGGAAGACTGGGAGGAGGCTTGAGAGGACTGGTTGGACCCAATGGCCTGTATAGTGCATATTCTGTATAATTTTATTTCCTTGTATTACCTTTTGAACAGGAAGTCGATAAAGGAAAAGTATTACAGGCCTATGGAAGACAGAAGTGTAATTAGTTATCTTTTCAAAGAGCCAGCACAGGGGTGATGGGTTGAATGGCCCACTTTTCTCTTATCATTCTATAATGCTAAACATAAATTGTTAAATGTAGAAAAAGTAGAAATTTATTTTGAATATTCTCTTAGATATAACATGATGTGGAAAGATGTCCATTAATTGTTTTTGTAACAAACCTATAAAAAAGCATTCTAAAACCATTTGAACAATCTGTAAAATTTTCACCTTTGTGAGCAACAATGGAAATTTTTTTCCCAACATATTTAGCAACCAGTGACGTTTACTTGTTGAAACTAAATTATTTTCTTCTATGTTTGTGATCACTAGGTTCACACTTCACCACTATTTGAAGTACGTCTTGAGCTCACTGAGTCTGATACTGAATTTCGTCCAACTATAGGAATAGGCAGTGAATTCTATAACCTCATAGACACTTTGATGAATGATATATACAAACTAGTTGGCCTTGTCCCACGTTTAGCAAAGCATGTTTCGCGAAAGAAATATCAGGTGAGACCATTCAATTTATCGTACATCAGCGAAAGATTATGGGAGAGAAATTCATTTCTGTTATCCCCACTATGCAGATTTCATCGATATCCTGGGGACAGGCAGTGCTGTAGGCTACTACCTGTCTGGCCTATATATGGTGTTCTTCAGTAATATAACTGGAGACCCCCATACTGGTAGTAGCTCGCAGCACTGATTGCACCCAGAGAATCAAGGTAAATCAGAAACAGAGCTGTGCATTCAAATTTCTCTTTCATATAATACTGCAATGTTGAAAAGAATACATGTCTGAAATTGGTGTTAACCTGGTGTTGTAAGACTTCTTACATGTCTGAAATTAACAGCCACATAATCACATTTTAAAATATAATTCGGTTACACAGATTTACGGTGAAAAGATTGGTTTTCTCATTTTATAAGCATCAATGAGAAAACTATTTTAAAAATCTGAAAATCTAGTGAATGCTTCTATTTTTATTTGTGCTATAATTACTTTTAATAACTTGTTATGGAATTTGCTGTAACTGATATTTGCTGAAAACTGTAAATTAGTTCATTGATGTTCTTCTTGACCTCCATGGCAAATGTAATCTGCTAACTAATATACTTTATCGAGGCCCTTCCTGAGGAGAACCTTTTCTCCCTAAAATGATGCATATTATTGTTGCCTGTTATCTTTCTGTCCATCCAATATTGCAATGATCAGGGTTCTAAATGTATATTGTGGTCTGATTCAAATATGTATTTCATTTGAATTACCATTATTTTAACACTCTGGAAATTATGACAAACTAATGCATCTGTAAGCAATAATCTAACTGTGTGATTTCTTTATTACGGAGGCAACACTGAAATGCTTAACAGCAATGAAGTAAGAACGCTGAATTTCCCAGCCCTTTGGCACCTTGTTTTTGATGGCAGGGTGAGGTTTCAGGAGTATAGCCTTAAGTCTTTCTGTCACCATACCATATTACCAATACTGGAAAGGTTGACAGCCTGACTGTTCATTGGGGGGCTACTTAAACTATCCACCAACATGTCATGCCTGTGTTGGGAAGGCCCTCTGCTGTGTGGGGAGACCACTAGGGAGTTCCCATGTGGCTTTCCAAGTGTGGATGCCTGTTACTTGATATTCCATGGTCCATGGAGGGACAGTTGGTAGCAATGGCCACTTTCATGAGAACGGCATCAATGGTGCCTCATACTGCACCACCCACAATCTTTGCTGTTGGCAAAGGGCTTTTATCCCCAGCAACAGCAAGATGGAAGAAATCAAAATCGCCAATCACTGGATGCTGAGCAGCGGACTAATCAGCCTACCAGCATCCAGGGCTCCAAGAGGCCTTGCTCTGATTGGCCTATTTAATTTCTGTCATTTTAAAAAACTTGGTCAACTGCCCCTGAATTCGAACTGCTGCCGTTGCCAGTCACATTGTAACTGCCAGTTTGCAAACCTCCTGGAAGCTCTTCACCCATTCTTGGGGGTCTGCGGACCCCAGTTTGGAACCATACCCTAGAAGATACAGTCCCACAGTGCTGGAATTCTATTGAGGCAATAAGTGTCTCAATATCTTGACATCTGGGGTGGAGATGAATGTTAGATGTATGAGGTTAACTGGGTGCATGCTTGTTTGCAAACAAAGAATAAGAAGTCTCTCGGAGCCTTCTGTGGGCGAGGGGGATATTTTAATTGTCACAGGTAGTGTGTTTTCTACTGTGAAACCCACTCCATGCTCACATATCTGTCTTGGAATGTCCCCTGGCAGAAAAACATGTGTCCTCTCCTGGACAAAGCCATGGGGAAATGATATTGAGATCCAGAGTTGCCCTCACATCAGGACATCCCTCTCATTGCTATTGTTATTCAGAGAAATGAAGGAAATGAGAAACCTTTGGTATCAACTCAGCTGCAGGTGTTGCCAGGAAGCGGCCTGATAAATAACAGATAACCAACAATGGGACTCCATTCCAATTTTCTGTTGGGGTTTACTCCCTTCACTTTCTTCTCTCCTACGGCACCCACAAGGCATTGAGATCATTGACCCACAGCTGGACTTCTGGTTCATGAGGATCAGGATATAAGCACACGCTGGTGAACCGAGATACACAATATTAGAGGAGCTTCTGGACGTGGGCAATCTGGGGAGGAGAAACTGCGGGGACCTGTATGGATGACTAGTAGAAAGGACACGCTCCCCACTGGATGAAACACAGGAAAAATGGGAGGAAGAGCTAGGGATGGAAATTGGATGGGGACTCTGGAGCGAAGCACTGAGCAGGGCAAATCCACCTCCTCAAGTGCAAGGCTAAAGCTCATGCAGCTGAAAGTGGTGCACAGAGCGCACCTGGCATGAACCCGAAAGAGCAGGTTCTTTCCCGAAGCGGAGGACAAATGTGAACGGTGCCTGAGAGGCTCGGCCAACCACGCCCACGTGTTTTGGGCATGCTCCAAACTTGTCGGGTTTTGGACAGCCTTCTTTGAGGCAATGTCCAAAGTTGTGAGGGTGGAGTTATGCCCAAGAGTGGCAGTCTTCTCCACCTAGAGAAGATCAAGTTTGCTATCTGCGGGTCAGAGGCTGGCTTCCATAAAGCGTGGAGGCCATTCATCAACTTGTTCCAGGCCAACAGCCATAGAGCAAGGCGGGGTGGGTTATGGGCATACGGGAGCCTACGAGACCGCAAGGAACGGACAGGGAAGGTGGAGGGTGGAGGGGAGTCCAGAGGTATAGGAGGGGCAGGCCGGAAGAAAGAAATGAAAATAAAAATAAATTGCTAGAAATAAAAATGGATTGAAGGTGGAGGAGAGTTCACAGTCTGTCGTCTCCACCTGTCACCTCCACCTTCACCCCATTTTTATTTCTGTCAATTTATTTTTATTTTCATTTCTTCTATTGATCTGTTTTTCCCTCATCATTGTCACCCCCCCCCCCCCACTCCTTGGGTCAATTGTTCCTAGTTGCCCTTTAAAACACTGCTCACCTTTGATCTGCCATTCACATATTTTAATCTCTTTATGTGCCACCATCAGCACCCTTCTTAGCCTTAATCACCCCTATTTACATTCCTTTTGTCTTCTGTCCCGATCCCGGCATCTTTGTCTATCTCCACCTATTACTAGCCCCTATCCAGCAGCCCCCACCCGCCACTCCAGTATAAATCTGACCCCATTTCCCGTAAGATTCATCCAGATTTGAAACATTAGTTCCCTTTTCTCTCCACTGATGCTGTCCAGACCTGCTGAAATTGTCCAGTATATACTGTTTTTGCCATGACAGTATATGTTCTTTGGAAAAAATGTTAATACAAGCTAAGTTTTCTTTGATCAATTTCCTTTTTAAAACTACTGGATTAATCTTAAAGGAAAACCCTAAGGCTTTCTATAGGTATATCAGGAACAAAAGAATGACTAGAGTAAGATTAGGGCCAATCAAGGATAGTAGTGGAAAGTTGTGTGTGGAATCAGAGGAGATAGGGGAAGCATTAAAATGGATATTTTTCGTCAGTGTTTACACTGGAGAAAGACAATGTTGTCGAGGAGAACACGCAGGTTCAGTCAACCAGGCTAGATGGAATTGAGGTTCAAAAGGAGGAGGTGTTAGCAATTTTGGAAATGTCAAAAATAGATAAGTCCCCTGGGCCAGATGGGATTTATCCTAGGATTCTCTGGGAAGCCAGGGAGGAGATTGCAGAGCCTTTGTCCTTGATCTTTATGTCGTCTTTGTCAACAGGAATAGTGCTGGAAGACTGGAGGATATCAAATGTTGTCCCCTTGTTCAAGAAGGGGAGTAGAGACAACCCTGGTAATTATAGACCTGTGAGCCTTACTTCGGTTGTGGGTAAAATGTTGGAAAAGGTTATAAGAGATAGGGTTTATAATCATCTTGAAAAGAACAAGTTGATTAGCGATAGTCAACACGGTTTTGTGAAGGGTAGGTCATGCCTCACAAACCTTATTGAGTTTTTTGAGAAGGTGACCAAACAGGTGGATCAGGGTAAAGCTGTTGATGTGGTGTATATGGATTTCAGTAAGGCGTTTGATAAGGTTCCCCATGATAGGCTATTGCAGAAAATAAGGAAGTATGGAATTGAAGGTGATTTAGCGGTTTGGATCAGTAATTGGCTAGCTGAAAGAAGACAGAGGGTGGTGGTTGATGGCAAATGTTCATCCTGGAGTTCAGTTACTAGTGATGTACCGCAAGGATCTGTTTTGGGGCCACTGCTGTTTGTCATTTTTATAAATGACCTGGAAGAGGGTGTAGAAGGATGGGTTAGTAAATTTGCAGATGACACGAAGGTCGGTGGAGTTGTGGATAGTGCTGAAGGATGTTATAGGATACAGAGGGACATAGATAAGCTGCAGAGCTGGGCTGAGAGGTGGCAGATGGAGTTAATGCAGAAAAGTGTGAGGTGTTCACTTTGGAAGGAGTAACAGGAATGCAGAGTACTGGGCTAATGACAAGATTCTTGGTAGTGTAGATGAACAGAGAGATCTTGGCATCCAGGTACATAAATCCCTGAAAGTTGCCACCCAGGTTAATAGGGCTGTTAAGAAGGCATATGGTGTGCTAGCCTTTATAAGCAGGGGGATTGAGTTTCAGAACCACAAGGTCATGCTGCAGCTGTACATAACTCTGGTGCGGCCGCACCTGGAGTACTGCGTGCAGTTCTGGTCACCAAATTATAGGAAGGATGTGGAAGCTTTGGAAAGGGTTCAGAGGAGATTTACTAGGATGTTGCCTGGTATGGAGGGAAGGTCTTACGAGGAAAGGCTCAGGGAATTGAGGTTGTTTTCGTTAGAGAGGAGAAGGCTGAGAGGTGACTTAATAGAGACAAATAAGATAGTCAGAGGGTTAGATAGGGTGGACAGTGAGAGTCTTTTTCCTTGGATGGTGATGACCAACATGAGGGGACATAGCTTTAAATTGAGGGGTGATAGATATAGGACAGATATCAGAGGCAGTTTCTTTACTCAGAGAGTAGTAGAGGTGTGGAACGCCCTGCCTGCAACAGTAGTAGACTCGCCAACTTTAAGGGCATTTAAGTGGTCACTGGATAGACATATGGATGAAAATGGAATAGTGTAGGTCAGATAGGCTTCAGATGGTTTCACAGGTCGGCGCAACATTGAGGGCCGAAGGGCCCATACTGCGCTGTAGTGTTCTATGTTCTATGTTCTAAACTAAGTGCATCTATCATTTTAATTTGAGTTTAATTCATATAGTATCAGAGCAATTATTCCATCATCTGTGAAAGCAACAAACTATCTAAATTATTATCTTCTTTCTTTAATTATAGATAGATCTTGAAGAGATGTCAGATTTGTCCGAGATGCGAGAAGAAATAATGTCTCAGGTGATAACCACAATGAAACAAGCAGAGGATTATGAAGAATCATTTGATAGTTTCTCGTATTTGTGGGTGGACGATCGTAATGAATTTCTGGAAGAATTTCTGATATATGGGCGCGTGCTCACTCAGGAAGAAATAGAGTCTTATGGTGAAGGAGGTGTTCCTCCAACTCCACCAACTCTTGAACAGTTTAAGAATCAGGTAATTTTATGTTGAAAATAGAACATACAGTGCAGAAGGAGGCCATTCGGCCCATCGAGTCTGCACCGACCCACTTAAGCCCGCACTTCTACCCTATCCCCTAACCCAATAACCCCTCCTTACCTTTTTGGACACTAAGGGCAATTTAGCATGGCCAATCCACCTAACCTGCACGTCTTTGGACTGTGGGAGGAAACCGGAGCACCCGGAGGAAACCCACGCAGACACGGGGAGAACGTGGAGACTCTGCACAGACAGTGACCCAGCGGGGAATCGAACCTGGGACCCTGCGCTGTGAAGCCACAGTGCTACCCACTTGTGCTACCGTGCTGCCCTTTTGTTATCTTTCAAAATATACATATATCAGCCTGGAAATTGCAGCAAGAAAGAAATATATTCCCATATGAATGTTTAATCTCTATGTTATTAAATTTCCTTTTCAACTTATTTTAAGTGCAGTAATATGGGGCGAGATCTTACGCTTGTTCATGTCAGTGGGATCTTCTAGCCTGACCGACAGCGTGGGGTGCATTAAATGGTAAATTCCATTGACAGCAGTGGGACCAAATGATCCCGCCACCAGCCAATGGTGGGCTGCCTCCTGCTGTCGAGAAACATGCCGTGAGGTGGGGCGGGGGGGGGGGGGGGGGGCAGAGAATGTCACCTATGGTTTAAAATAGCAGAAATTTAAATGCATTTGATGGTTATGTGCTAAGATTGTAATTACTGGTCTACTAAGTAGCTTGGAGTATGTTACCAAGTTTCAGATAAATCAGTGGCTAAAACACACTTAAAGTATGATGTTGAGATTGGGAATTTAGGAATTTGCCAAGACCATAGAGGCAGAACATAACAGATTCAGTAAGATGATGCAAGGGTGAGTGCCCCCGGCCATATGGGTACCCTCACCACCTCCGCAGCCCACCTTCTACCATACCCTCTGCTCACCCAACCAGCCACCTCACATTGGCGCGGCATCACGCGGTCCACCCAAAGGCAATGCCCACAGGAGCCCCTACATGGGGATGCAGGACAGGGGCCATTAGGCATACCGCTGGCATGGATAGCACCTGCTGATCCCCAGGTTTTAATCCTCTCCTGCCCTACCCGTATGTTTGCCTGGTATGTGTCTGGGTGGAGGGTGGGACGGGGTTTTGGGATTAGGTAAACTGGTAGACCTGTTATTTCTTTCTAAATTCATCTTTTTCTCTTATTAATGAACAGTTTGTTAATGTTTTACTTACAAATCTGGTGTCTACTTATTGGAGCAGTCAAGAGTTAAAGATCTTTGGAAATCACAAATTATTGGTTAACTCTTTTTTGTTGGGACTCTGGGGTCTGCGGGGTTGGAACTGACTGCACGCACACCCTGGGTGTCAAAACAACCTACCTGAGAAGAAGGAAAGATATTAAGTGATACTGAGGTCAAGGATCACAAAAGATGTTTCAGGGCTGGTGTTCAGACATCCTCCATCGTTTGAAGAAGAATTTCAGTTTTAGTCACCACTATCAAATATCATCTGAGGAGAAATGAGGGTTGCTTTAAAAGGGATAACTAAGTAAGAGGATAACTATTACCCAGTCGCCTCGATTTTAAACTGCTCACGCATGCCTACTGGGAACTTGATGGAGGTTTTACAAATTAGTTTGAATCTTTATGCAAAGTGAGATAACAAAATGCATAGCATTGTTCCACTAAATCCTATTGCCCTATAAAAGCTGGGAGATTCTATAAAGTTGTTCCATTTCAACTGTTGTCACATTGCCATTATCCAAAAAATGTATAAGAAGAGTTCCTGCCGCACTTCTAATGAAGCAATGCCAGTAGACCAAGAACTGCTGCATGACATTTCTTGGCTTGCGATTATAGTGAAGAAATTTGTCCACATAGCACCACTTCTAATGATGATATTACTGAAGAACAGAGGGTGTAATCCTCTTATTTTGTTTCAAAGTGTTTGTCTCGAGAGGGAAAAGCAGAGGGCAGTTCACCACTGCTTTGCTGGCTTCTCCGGTAAGTTTTCAAACACTCTGAAAAAGAAATGCAAGGGACGGGACCTGCGTTGAGAGCAGCAACCTCAGTTCCTGACGTATGGAGCCCACTTTTTATAGGACGGCCGATTTTTAAAAATGAACTCCCGATGGACATGGGACCTTCCCCAGGGAAGCCCCTCACCCTGAACCTTCCCAATTAAAGCTCCTGCCAGTGTCAGGGGGCACAGCCAAGGTTCTACCCATGCATGATCCTGTCTGCCTTGGAGGCTGTACTTACCTGTGCAACCCCGGCAGGGACCATTTGTCCGTTCCCCATTGGCCCAGACCTGTTGTAAAAGTCAGTCGGTGTAGGGGGGGGAGGCTAATACATTGGGGAAGCCTGCTAATGGCATTTAAATATGTGGCGATGGAGTTCCTGACCTTTCATGACATGATCCCCATTATTTAATAGGCGGGATCAGGGACAAGCAAATGGGGAAATTCCACCAGCGCGAAAGTCGTTTTGGGACCCCCTTGAATTCTCTGCCCCCACCGACTTTCCCGCCGGTCTGTCTGAAAGGCTGCTTGTCCCTGGTAAGTTGATGGAATCATAGAATCCCTACAGTATAGAAGGAGGCCATTCAACCCATCGATTCTGCACTGACCATTTGAAAGACCATCCAACACAGATCCAATCCCTGCCCGATACCTGTAACCCCACCTAACCTATGGAAATTTAGGGGAAATTTAGCATGGCCAATCCACCTCACCTGCACATCTTTGGACCGTGGGAGGAAACTGGCGCACCCGGAGCAAACCCACGCAGACATGGGATGAATGTGCAAACTCCTCACAGACAGTCACCCGGGGTTGGAATCGAACACAGGCCCCTGGTGCTCTGAGGCAGCACTGTGCCACCATGCCACTCACGTTGACGTAAATCTGCATAACACTGCATGGAACTGCGCTACACAAATACATTTCTCTGCTGATGTGTTTTAAAATGTATAATTTGCTTCTAATTGATATATTTAATTTACATTTTAGCATGTATACATGGTGGAAAGTGGTTATAAATAAATGTATAATCTGCTTTCTTTAGATTGACTCCTACGAAAAACTATATGAAGAGGTATTAAAGTTTGAACTCGTGAAGACATTAGATTCTTGGTTTAAAATTGATTGCAGACCTTTCAGGCAGGCACTTCTGAACCTCATCAAACGTTGGAGCCTTTTATTCAAACAGTACCTTATTGACCATGTGACCGACAGGTAACATCAATTACCATAGGTAAATAGGGTGTAACGTGGAAAATGTAACATGTGGAGCATTCACTGGTATAAATTGGTGTTTTATTTCTGCATCTAGTACAGGAATCTTTCTGCTTTATATATGGATGTTGTGTTCATTATGGTTGTAAAAAAATAGGAGAATGCCAAAACAGAGCTTTAATAACTTTTGAGTGACCATTGATCTCTATGTTAATGACTGTCACATTGAAATTCCACTGACAGGCTAGCTCAGTTTCATGGAGTCTGTAAGGCTCTGACTACCTCCATGATTTCATGTTACTTGGGTAAAGGATTTTCTCTTTACAGTTCTGTACAACAACTCACAATATTAAATTAGTGTGAAGGAATGGTTTTCTCTTTCTTCAAACTGTAAAGCCTTAATTGTTCTTGCATGTCTAATATTCATATACATGCTAGTTTGAGGCCTAAATAAATTTGGGTTCAGCCCTCAGTTATGCAAACAGGTATATGCCTGAATCTTGCAGGAATTTCCTTGTCAGGTGGAGGCACTACTCAATCTGTGTTACTTACTGTCCCTCCTAACTTAAAGTAATCTGTAAATTTGGATATCAAAGTCTCTCATAAAATATCATGAATATATATGGTGAATGTTAGATTATGCTTGTTCTCAGTTATAAATTACTCTTAAAAATAATAGGCTCTACATTATTCCAGCTAGTCTTAGCTTTAAATTATTTAATAACTACTGACGTTTTCTGGAAATTCATATTTGCAGAGAAGTTGTAAGATGATCAAGACTGATCAAATTCTCAGATTTGTTCTCAACAACTACTTTTGGAATAGTTTTTTCTCGATTCTGTTTATTATAGGAATACTTAATACCTGATCTCTTCATGTCCAGGCCAATGACTTCTGTTTTGCTTACCTGGATTGAAGTGTCAATCAAATCCTGAGGCTGGAATCAGTTACAGAAATTAATGAACTATGAAGGCACTTAAAAACTTCAGTGCGTGTTACATTTTCAACACCATAGTTTGCATTTATTTCAACTGATGTTGCCTTTTGAATTACATTTGCCATGCAGCCACTTATGCATCAAAATGATCATCATCAACTCCACTCTCTGGTCTCTTACCTCACAAGAAAAAAATCTATCTCCAGTCCAAAGCTTTTCTGATTTCCTGTGATATGATTTTTACTAATAATCTGTGCAGAAATATATTGGGTGTATTTTGGAAGTCAATATAGATAGCATCCATAGACACCTTTTTTCTACTTCATTATTTAAAAAAACCCAACTGGTTTAGTAAGACATGACTTACCTTAAGCCATGCTGTTTCTCTCTGATCATTTCAGTTTTGTCGCAAAACTCAGTCACGTGATCCTTGATGTCAGAAGGCAGCAGTGTCCCTCCCAACTGACATGAAACTAATAAGGTTATAGTTTCCTGGGGCAGAATTGTCTGGGCCCCTGCTTGCAAGTTTGCAGGTTGGGGGCCATAAAATTGCCCAGGTGGCCTTCCTACCATCCTCCTGCCCAGCCTCAACATATTCTCAATTTTATGGGCGGTGAGACCAAGGGTGGAATATCCACCCTTGCACCAATTGAGACCTTTAAATGGCAACACCGCCAGCAATTACCTCCATTCTCCTTCCGGTGCTTAGGCTCTGGGATTGCTTGTAGTTCAGATCAGCTGGCAGTTGTCAGAGGCAGGATTTCCTACCAGGTAATGGGCAGTACTGTCTCCAACCAAAAGTGGTTGCAGGGCCACTGACATCAGCAGGGATGATTTATCTGTGGACTTTTCCATTGGTGGCACGGATACTCCACCAACTGTTAAACTGTTAATTCAGTCCCTGGTTTCTTTTTCACAACTTTCTTCAATAATAGAATTGCATTGACAAATGTACAATTTGGCAACATAATTGCTAGATCAAGTGAGCTTTGTACGATTATGACAAAACTTCCGCAGTTCCCTAATGTACTAATTTTGAAATCATGTGCAGGGACCCAGGTTTTTTTCTAACTTTTCCCATTCTTTAGAATCATAGAATGGATTCTCATTACCATTTGTTACTTACATTGAATCCAATAGTTACTCCTGTTCATTTATTTTTAGCTTGAATTTGAATCACTGCCAATTTATCCACTTCTGTATAAATGGACACAAAGTACTGTTAAATAAGCTTGCAATTTAAAAAAAATAATTTGAGTGATCTGGAATTTGCTGGCAAGGTCATCATT
Source organism: Scyliorhinus canicula (assembly GCF_902713615.1). NCBI lineage: Eukaryota > Metazoa > Chordata > Chondrichthyes > Carcharhiniformes > Scyliorhinidae > Scyliorhinus > Scyliorhinus canicula. The sequence continues at coordinate 16,372,857 of NC_052163.1, read as the reverse complement.
TATTGCCCTTCCTTAATTGTCCCTGAGAAGGTGATGGTGAGACACCTTCTTGAACTGCCACGAGCACGCTTGCAGTGATATTAGGGAGAGAGCTTCAGGATTTTGACACACAGCAAATTTTCCATTCTGGAGAGTTAAGTGCGGTGATGGGCAGTAAGGTCGGCTGGACAATACACATGTAACCCTTACATTTGAGGCAAACATTATGTGGCTTTGGGAGATTTGCTCATGAAGGCCAGTGAGTATCCAGATGCTGCCACACTGAAGTCTGTACTTGTTATAAATATTTATCACAACTCACTTTGAACACTTCTCACCACCCAAGTGCAGTTTGTGGTGGCCTTTATTTTAAGACTTTGGTTATATAATTAATTGTTGAGCACCGTAGTCTTTCCTAGCTTCCTGATGTCAGAGATAGTTTTAAGGAATTTATATTTGTATTGTTGAGCTTTAGAAATAAGGTATAATTTAAGTGGGTTTAATTTAATATTGCTGTGTAAGGAAGGGTAAAACTCTAGTTAGATTCATGTTTGACAAAGGTGTCTGTATGTGTGGGGTTTGTTCAGATAAAACTCTGCTACTATTATGGTTGGAAAGTTACAGCGTGAAAAATAAATAAAAGCTTGGAGAAGTAAAACGTTGCTTAGCAACCTGGGACACCTTGATGGTAGGAAGGTACTTGTGATTGTGTTTTTAACTGAATATAGCAATTGGTGTTAGAAGACTAGAGAGGGATAATCACTCTAAGATTTGCAAGAAGAAAAGCCATAACATGGAATAATGGTTAAGAAAACAAGTAAAGGAAACTTAAAGGACAGGTTGTGAAGGAAACTAGAGGAATAAAGAGAAGTTTCCAAGAAGTTTGAAGTTAAGGGAATTGCCTTCGGGAGGCAATGGCATAGTGGTATTGTCACTGGACTAGTAAATCAGAGACCCAGAGTAATGCTCTGGGGACCCAGGTTCAAATCCTGCACTACAGATGGTGAAATTTGAATTCAGTACAAATCTAGAATTAAAGTTTCATGATGACCATGAACCATTGTCAATTGTCGAAAAAACCCATCTGGTTCACTAATGCCCTTAGGGAAGGAAATCTGTCGTCCTTACCTGGTCTGGCCTACATGAGACTCCAGACCCACAGCAATGTGGTTGACTCTTAACTGCCCCCTCAAGGGCAATTGGGGATGGGCAATAAATGCTGGCAAAGCCTGCGATGCCCACTTCCCATGAACAAATAAAAAAACACAGGATTTTGTTTATGGAAGTTGAAATAAAACCTAGGAAGAGAAGTGACGATGAGGTTGAATATAGACAAGCCACATATCTGAAGCAATGGTAAGATTTGGTATCTTTATTTCCAGTGTTTGAAGCAATTGAATTCTGCTGGGTATGTGAGTACCTGAGTTTGAGTAAAAACATTCAAGACAAAGGTAATCTGGAAGGAGAGGTGGGAAACCTGGGTGCTGGATTACCTGTTAAAAGTGAAGAGGAAGTTTCATTTGAAAGGATAGTTCAGAAAACCTGGAGTGCTTTAAAAAAAATATTTTAATCAGAGTTTTTTTTCAATTTTATAAATATTACAACAAATCCTCAGGATTTTTTAAAATAAATTTAGATTAGCCAATTATTTTTTTCCAATTAAGGGGCAATTTAGCGTGGCCAATCCACCTACTTTGCACATTTTTGGGTTGTGGGGGCGAAACCCACGCAGACACGGGGAGAACGTGCAAACTCCACACGGACAGTGACCCAGAGCCGGGATCGAACCTGGGACCTCAGCGCCGTGAGGCGGTTGTGCTAACCACTAGACCACTGTGCTGCCCTACAAATCCTCAGGATTAATATAGCATACCATAAATGCCTCAACACAGATGAATACAGAATAAGACAGGAGAACAAGGGGCGGCAGGGTAGCATGGTGGTTAGCATAAATGCTTCACAGCTCCAGGGTCCCAGGTTCGATTCCCGGCTGGGTCACTGTCTGTGTGGAGTCTGCACGTCCTCCCCCTGTGTGCGTGGGTTTCCTCCGGGTGCTCCGGTTTCCTCCCACAGTCCAAAGATGTGCGGGTTAGGTGGATTGGCCATGCTAAATTGCCCGTAGTGTCCTAATAAAAGTAAGGTTAAGGGGGGGGTTGTTGGGTTATGGGTATAGGGTGGATACGTGGGTTTGAGTAGGGTGATCATGGCTCGGCACAACATTGAGGGCCGAAGGGCCTGTTCTGTGCTGTACTGTTCTATGTTCTATGTTCTAACAAGAATACCGTTGGCTCAGCTTAATCGTTAAACTTTGTGCATCCGTATGTGCCAATGGATAACTAAAGAATGAGGGAGAAGAGGTTAAAGCCATGAAACATGTTAAATGGCGCATATCTTCCCATGTAGTGAGTGCTCCTACTGCCAACGAAAATATAGGATAAGATCTTCATGCTATGTGTGGGCATGCACCAAAACATATCTCCCCAACTCCAATCACACCAGAGGCATCAATAACTCAGTATGGTGTCCTTCTCTCAGATACAAGACCTGTCTGTACCTTTGCAGGAGCCAGTCAATGATTCTTTAACCCCATAATAATGAAGAAAAAATTACAGAATGAATTTGCAGACATTAGTTCGAAGAGTATATCACCTCTTATCTTCTATGTATCCATTGGGGAGAAAGCAGGATTAGGCTATTGAGCTGGATGATCAGTCATGATTGTAATGAATGGTGGAGCAGGCTTGAAGGGCCAAAAGGCCTACTCCTGCTCCTATCTTCTATGTATCTATGTAACCGGAAGATGCAACAAATCCCCCAAATCCAGCACAGTACAGAGGATCATTCCATATATACAGAGAAGACCAACAAATATTCATGCAGTTGGTTCAGATTATAATCATTGAAGTCTGCAACTCCCATCACAGTGACAATGACAGTATACAAAGATAGTAGCAAGAGCAGAGATCTCAGGATGACAGGGTACCAGTATATAGCTAAAAGCACATGAGTCTGCGGGCGGATTCTTCGACCCCCTGCCGGGCCAGAGAATCGCCAGGGGTCGGCATGAATCCCGCCCCGCCGCCCCGACGTTGGCTGCCGGATTCTCCAGTGCCGATTTTTCGGGGAGCGGGAATTGCTGCGCACTGCTCGGGAGCCGTTGGCAGCCCCCCCCCCCCCCCCCCTCCCCCCCCCCCCCACCGGCGATTCTATGGCCTGCGATGGGCCGAGTGGCTGCCCGTTTTCGGCGGGTCCTGCCATCGTAAAATACACCAGGTCCATACCGGCGGGGCCAGGCTCTGCGGGGTCCTCAGAGAGGGGGGGGGGGGGGGCAGGGGGATCTGGTCCCAGGAGGCCCACAAGGTGGCCTGGCCTGCGATCGGGACCCAGCGATCCGCGGGCGGGCCTATGCTCTGGGGGCACTCTTTCCCTCCACTCCGGCTGGTGTAACAGTCCGCCATGGCTGGCGTGGAGAAGAACCCCCCCCCCCCCCCCGCGCATGTGCTAGGATGATTCCAGCACACGCTGGCGTCGCACGCATGCGGCTGGCGGAGGCCATTCGGCACTAGTTGGCATGGCGCCAAGCCTTTCGGCGGGGGCTGACGCAGCGCCAACCCCGCTGGCACCGGCCTAGCCCCTGAAGGTGCAGAGGATTCCGTACCTTCCGGGCGGCCCGACACCGAAGTGGTTCACGCCACTCCTCGGCACCGGTACAGCCCGTCCCGCCGGGTAGGGGAGAATCCCGATCTGCAATGCACGCCCCTCATCACAAGACAAAAAGGAAAAAGCTGCTCATTTGAAACCTCACCCCGCCTCCCAGACATTCAGGCCAAGAAGGAACACCCTAAGCAAAGAGGAGCAAGATAATACCGCCAAGGCTTGGCATTGTACACTCGCGTATTCAGGAGCCAGGAAACCAAAGTAACCACGCCATGCCAAACCTCGCTACATAACCGACCTCACTCCTCTCTTGCCACATCAAAGGCACCTCTCCAGTCCCGTCGACACGGGAAGATTTGCACCATCCTCCTCCCCTTGACACGGTAAGGGAAACCCCCTGAGGCACAATATACCTAGAGTTGCCTCTAGCAGCTCCCGAGGGGAGCCCAGGCTTCCAGAACAAGGGTAATCTGGAAGTCTCTATATAACGGCACTTGGAGGGGGTCACCTAACTCCCCTACCTAGCCTACCCTCAAACCGAAGGACTCCAGCAATGCCGATCCACAGTACTCTGACTGTCACTCAAACTCCACAGCCCACAGGTGCTTACCTCCTCAATGCAATGCTATCTCAAGAAGGAGAGCAGACCAGGAGCCCCCAAAAGGTGACAATCCGGGGAAAGATAACCCACTCCACCACCCAACATACTCACCACCTGTCCCAGGTAAACACAGTTACTCCTGCACTAGCCTTCCCAACCAAGCGATCACTACCACTACCCATGCAGCCAAGAAAACATTGAAAACCAGCTCTTGGAGGACTAGCCAATCAAGGATTAACTGACCATATCCAGGCCTGCGCCATTACATATTTCCCGCTACTCCAACAACATTAGAGAAATCAAGCACAAAGATAAATCATAAGAGACCCAGTCCTCTTGATCCACCGCACACCTTCATAGAAGATAAGCAAGGATTCCATAATCCCAACATAATAAAGGTACCAAAGAAAAGCACAACATTGATAATTTTAACTGGGAGCTTTCCTCACCCATAATGAGGACTTACATGGCATTACCAACCACTCCCACACTAAACCATCCACCCGCGACACTGCCATGGTGCTACTCATCTCTATAAACAAAGAAGTGTACCTAAACTGCACTCCCTCTTTGTAAATGCAAGGAGCGCATAATAAAACGAGATAAGTTGCACAACCTCACTGCCAACTCAGTATGATTTTACCATTACAGCATAATAGGCAACAATTGCTTCAGTGTTCATACACCGTAGACCCTTGTCAGGGAAAAAGACAGGAACATAAAATGGGCGGCTTAATCACAAGAGGATAAAGTTCAGGATTATTGATGAACTGTAGGATAATATCGCCGTCTACTGAGCTTGGAAAAGCCGAAGCCTTGACAGGATCATCGAGCAGCATTCAGGATCCCTCCAGTGGTCCATCGAAGCCTCTGAACTTCCGCCATGTTTTTGTCCCGAAACACAGGCAGTGAGAAACCTAGGCCTTGGCAGGAGACGATGACCCGCGTGTCCAGGTATCTCCAACCCTTCTCAGTGAACACTGAGGACAAGACAGCATAAGACAAATGGTCAGGGTTTTCGACTGACCCCAGGCATCGAAGACCAGATAGAATGTCCTCCGTCGAACTCGAAATGCGCAGCCTTCAAATTCAGATTGGGAAAGCACGGCACTCAACTCTCAAATTCGGCTGGGCAACAGTCCCCAGCTCCCCCCAGAGGATGCATGAACACTTTCAGTCCAGCCCCATCCCCCCAAATAGATCAGGATATTCGACATATCGTGCAACGGAATTTCAAAGGACCAAGGAGAAGCCCTATCCAGTGAAAGGATTCTCTTCTCCACTTCATCCATCCTCTTAAGGACTTCACACAGTTCATTAATGTGAACACCAACAGAATCACAGAACAATACAGCACAGGAGAGGCCCTTCAGTCCATCGAGTCTGCACCGACACACGAAAAACACCTGACCTGCCTACCTGATCCCATTTGCCAGCACTTGACCCATAGCCTTGAAAGCTATGACGTGCTCACCCAGGTACCTTTTAAAGGATGTGAGGCAATCTACCTCTACAACCCTAGGCAGTGCATTCCAGACCATCACCACCCTCTGGGTAAAAAAGGTTTTCCCCCTAAACCTCATGTCCCTCAGCTTGAACTTGTGACCCTCGTAACTGATCTTTCAACTAAGGGGAACAGCTGCTCCCTATCTATCCACCCTGTCCATGCCCCTCATAATCTTGCACAACTCAATCAGTTCGCCTCTCAATCTTCTCTGATCCAGCAAAAACAACCCAAGCCTCTCCAAACTCTCTTTATAACTTAAATGTTTCATCGCAGGCCACATCCTGGTGAATTGCCTCTGCATCCCTCCAGTAGAATCACATCCTTCCTATAATGTGGCGACCAGAATTTCACTCGGTACTCCAGCTGTGGCCTCACTAAAGTTCTGCACAGCTCCAATATGACCTCCCTGCTTCTGTAATCTATGCCTCGATTGATAAAAGTGTCCCATATGCCTTTTTCAACACCCTATTAACTTGCCCTTCTGCCTTCAGAGATCTATGGACCAATGCACAAGGCTCCTTTGTTCCTCGGAACTTCCCAGTGTCATGCCATTCATTGAATACTTCCTTGTCACATTACTCCTTCCAAAGTCTATCCCCTCACACTTTTCAGGGTTAAATTCCATCAGCCACTTTTCTTCTCATTTGACCATCCCGTCTATATGTTCTTGTAATCCAAAACACTCAACTAACGCCAAGGAGCCGAGACCATCATCCACAACGGCAGCCATCATCTCGTGCTGCCAGTATGGGCATGGTATAGTCCTCGCTCACTAGCAAAATCACAACTGCAAGCTGATCTCCACGCGCCTGCGATCACCTCAATCAAACAAGGATTTTTGACTCAGCTCCTCATCGCCAAAATCTGGCCAGGATCTATCAGGAACATACACATTAGGAACAAATAATTAAGGGTTGACCATCAGGATAAAAAAAAATATTAAAAGTTGAGCCTGCAATATTGCAGCCACTCCCACACTCACATCACGTGAGCCTTGGAGTAGATTTTTAATGCAGTCGATAGAAAGCCTTGTTTGGAAGAGGATTTGAAAGGGGGAGTGGAGTTTGGAAACACTTGTGACAGTCATCTGATGGATACAAGAAGAAATCCAGGGATGATCAATTGAGTGGCATCAGCCATGTGATTTCAGAGTTGGGTGATATCTTTGAGCATCTGTGAAGCGAGGGGTGGGAGTAAATGTGCATTATAATCAAACATTTCATATTTCATAAATGTTTTTTTCTTTGTTGTCAGTACCAATTAGCAGCACTGTGACACTGTAAATGTTATGGGGCACAATTCAGCAGACATCAGTTAAAGTTTGCCGAATGGTACATTTGCAGTGCAGCGAAACACCCCACTATTCAAAGGACTGACTTTTTTTGGACTCAGGGAGATTCTCTCCATCCAGGGGAAACTTGGCTCACCAGTAGGAAAGGCTCCTTGTAGATCGGGGTCATTTTGTAAGGCTGTCCTGATCTTTCCCTCTGTGGTAGTATGATGCGAGGTACTACGGTACCTGGGAGTGTGAGTTACCATTGCTGGAGAAGGCTCGCTACTCATTGGCCCAAGTGTTTGCATTTCATTGGTCGGAATGTAAGGTAGCTCCGCCCAGTGAGGCGGGGTATAAGAAACCGTGTTTCCCAGCAGCCGGCCTCTTTCTGTACTCGAGCTGCTGGGAAAACATCTTGTTGATTAAAGCTTTCGATTCGGACTACATCCTCGTTTCAGTAGTTATTGATCGCGCATCACCCACTCCTTTCAACCCCCACCCCACCCCCTGTTCTTGACCCCCTCCCTTACTCCCCAACCTTCGGGAGGCCCCCGGGCCCAATTGCTGGCACTGCTACCTGAGCACTCTGACAGTGCCAGGCTGGCCGTGCCAAGATGCCTGAGTGCCAGAGGGAGAGCAGGGTACCACGTTGCTTTGTCCCCAACCACCCGGGGGTGGCCAATGGGATGGGCGACCCCCTCCCCCCGCCCCGGGTGCTGTTACGCCTGAACCACATTTGTGTGGACCAGTAATAAACGGTGTCCCGGTGAGGTGTCCCCGGTGTGACTGTTGAGTCCTGGGCCTGGGGTGGATCCAGTGAACGTATAGTTAAATGAGCATACAGCTCATTTAAGTATGCTAATCTGGATCATGCCCGCTGAGGACTATATCCAGATTGCGGCAACTTGCGAGATTAAATGGCCTCACCCCAACATAAAGTCAGGCACGGCGAGGCCACTGAATCACGGCCATAGTCTTTTGAGCCAAAAGAGTCTGCAAATTCTTTCTCCTCACCAAACATTCTGTAGTGGGATCCTCACATACTTCCCATCCACTTCCGAGATTTCTTCTACCAGCCGCTGATGTTCCTCTCTTGCCTCCCTGTCCACCTGAGCATTAAACAAGATTATCTTGCCCCTTACCAGCGCCTTCAGTGCCTCCCCGACCACTGATGGTGAGACCTCCCCGTTCCTATTGAACCTCACATCGTCATCAAACACCTTTCTCATCTTTACACAAAAATTTGGGTTTGCACACAGACCACAATCCAACCTCCAAGTTGGCCTCTGTGCCGACTCCTTATCTGGGACCACATCCACCGAATGCAGAGCATGGTCTGAAATAACAATTGCTGAATATTCCGCTTTCCTCATTCCTGACAACAACGAATTCCCCATAATAAGGAAGTCGATCCTTGAGTAGTATTATGCACCGGCGAAAAGAAGGAATACTCCCTACCCCGCGGATGCAGAAACCACCTTGGATCCCTCCATCTCCTTCATAAACGCAGCCAACACCTTCGCACCCCCCTGAATTTGTGAGCAAGCGGCTTAGACCTATCCACCTTCGGATTCTGCACTGTATTCAAGTTCTTACCCAGAATTAACTGCTACATATCCAAATTCGGTATGGTAGCCATCATCCTCTTCATCAACCCTATGATATCCCAATACTTAGGGCAGCACGGTAGCATAGTGGATAGCACAATTGCTTCACAGCTCCAGGGTCCCAGGATCGATTCCCGGCTTGGGTCACTGTCTGTGCAGAGTCTGAACATTCTCCCCGTGTGTGCGTGGGTTTCCTCTGGGTGCTCCAGTTTCCTCCCACAGTCCAAAGATGTGCAGGTTAGGTGGATTGGCCATGGGAAATTGCCTTGAGTGTCCAAAATTGCCCTTAGTGTTGGGTGTGATCACTGGGTTATGGGGATAGGGTGGAGGTGTGGACTTGGATAGGGTGCTCTTTCCAAGAGCTGGTGCAGACTCAATGGGCCGAATGGCCTCCTTCTGCACTGTAAATTCTATGAATACGGGGCAAACGAGCCAACACCCTCAGCCTCCCCTCCAAAGCACCCAGTACTATAATGTACCTGTCCCCCTGGCCTGCCACCATCTTCTCCATCTGAACCCTCACTCTTTTACTCACCAGTATTTCTTCCCTCCGATCCCTGCTATAAAAGCCTGAGTGGAACATCTGATTCACCCAACCCAGCCGAAGCCTCACCTGGCCCTTCACCCTTAAGTTGGTCTCCTGCAACAGCATCACATTGGGTCTTAAATCTTCAAATGCAAGAAAACTCTTGGACGCTTCACATCTCACCCAGCCCCCGCACGTTCCACGTTACCATTCGGACCGGGATCTCTCATCTCCCCCTTCCTTTCAGTCATGATCACTGCTCCCACCCTCGCCCAGCAAGGGGGACTCAACCTACCCGTGTTACCATCATCCAGTTAACCTTACCTCCCCACCCCTTCCCAGAAATCCCCCTCCCATTTCCTCTCAAAACCTCTCCTCCCTGCATACTCCCCATCACCCCACCATTGATCCTTCCCAGGCCCATTCAGACCTGTTCATACAGGTTCCGACGGACGTGACCCCTCACCCCACATTTCTCCTCTTCACTAGCCAACTTGCGTTTTCTAGCGAGGTGGCCCCTGCCAGAGCCCCCTCCCCCACAAGCCCAATACCAAAGAACCAACATAAAGGCCCGCTCACACCCAGCCCATCCAAACAACCGAACATAATAGACCCTCAGATGAAGGGAAGCAAATGCCAACATATTCCTCCAAAAACCAATCCACTCGCAACCACAATATGAAGAAAATCAAAGTCCAAACTTAATTCAGTCCCGTCCTTCTGCCTTCACGAATGCCTCCGCCTCATCCGCCATCTCAACGTAATAGTCCCTGGAGTTGTGTGTAACTCTTAACTTCGCCAGGTAGACCACTCCAAACCACACAATGCTCTCGTACAATGCTGCCCTCGTCCTACCAAAGGCCGCCCACCATCTTCCCAACTCCGCTGTGAGGCCTTGGTATATACGAATACCACTACCATTCCATCTCACACCTCGATTCCGCTTTGCCCATCTCAAAGCTTTCCCCTTCACCTGGTAGCTATGAAAGTAGACTATCGCACACCTTGGCGGTTCATTCACCTCTAGCTTCGACCAGAGCGACTGGTGAGCCCTATCCCGCTCATAGAAGGGGTCCCCCTGCTCCCCCAGCAACTTGGCGAACATCTCCGCAAAATACTCCTTTGCCTTCAGCCCTCTAGTCCCACAGGCAATCCCATAATGCACAGATTCTGCCGGCATTACCTGATTTCCAGGTCCTCCACTTAGACTCTCAGGCCGTTGTTACTTTTCTGCACCTTTTGCAGTACCTCTCCCGTCAAGGTGAACCAGTAGCTGCCTCACGACAATGCCTCCTCCACCCCCTTCTACACCTCTCCTTTCACCCGCACGGCCGTTGATGGCCTTCCCAGAACCTCCTTCATTGGGGCCAGCGTATCATCCACCAACTCCTTGAACAAGGCCATCATCTCCTTCTGATGCTTGCCGAACTGCCACTCAAACTCCACTTTCATCACCATAGCTAGCTTATCCACTGTAATGGGCACAGCCCCACCTCGCTGCGGTATTATCATACGTGAAGGCAATGCCAGAAAGTCACTAGAGGGACCTAGTCCCATAAGTATATAAGGGATGGGGTTAAGTCTTGTGGGACAGAAGAAGACAGAAGGACAGATGAGGCATGTGTGAGAGAGCAGTTGTGTACTTGAGAGTTCTATTTACACTACTAGTAAGTAGTGTAAATAAATTTATAGTTTTGTTTGTTAACAAAGCATGTTGTTCTTTGTTCAACACTACACATCCAAGTCACCCAGGTAAAGCAAAGCAGAGAACAACACACTGGCAAGTTTGCTCCCACCATATTTTCTCCCACAGACGCTGCACTGAACTAAAGCTCTCAGGTGGACTACCACTCGCACCTTTTCGTTCTGTATTTTTCTTATGGTTTTTCTGCAACTTTCCTGGAGATCAGGCGTATAAAATTTCCCCCCAAATCTGGGTGAAAAGGACCAAAAATTGAAAGCTCGAGCAGGAGCCACCCAACATGCAACCTCCAACTACATTTTGCCACCGGAAGTCATTTTCCTGCATTTCTAATTTTTCATTTGTAATTGAATTTTAGCTAATTCAATTGCCTCATTTTTTTGGAGAACTTGGTCTATTAGGCATCCTTGCAATTTTATGTTTTGCTATGCTTTCAATAAACTCAGTTTGTCTTAGTTCTGCGGGCAATCCTAATTCTAATTCTAGTTTACCTCCATTTTCCATTGCAATCTTGAGGAATGCAGTTGATATCCCCTCCCGATATTCCTGTGATTATCACTGCAGCTCCACCTACTGGTTTAGGGCCGAGTCCAGAGGCTTGTCACCTGACTCGGTCTCAGCAGAATCGTGGCCATCTGCAGTGCTGATGGCCCTGGATGTCCCTGCCTTTGCCTGCTGTGTACTAGACTGTTTGCTGCGTTCACCAAATTGTGACCCAGAAGCCTGTTCTAGAACTCGGTCCTACCCAGGTGAGTGTCTCAGTGCTGGTGGAGGGTATAGGTGAGTGCTGTGACGGGTCTTCTGTTGTGGTGTCCTCTGGATCTTCATCCAAGGAGCATGTCATCTTCACACCAACTTCGATAGGCATAATTTTGGATCAAGGAGTGACATATTTAAGACTGCGAAGAGGAAGAATATCTTCACAATGAATCTTTGGAATTTTTTATCTCCATACAGATGTGGAAGCTGGTCATGAAATGTATTTAAGGCTGAGATAGATTCTTGAACCATATGAAGGGGAATGGGGAACAGACAAGAAAGTGGAGTTAAGGCCAAGATCTGCTCAGCCATGATCTTATTGAATTCAAGAGTAGGATAATATGACTAGAACCTACTCTTCTTGCCTCTCTTATGTTCCTGTGTCCATCTCTTGTCCATTCCTCTAATTGCTTCATCCTCAAGAAACTGCACAGTTGATCCTTCTTGAACGTTGCACCCCCTTTCATTCGGAATCCTTCCATTGACATGCTCACAGCATGTCATCCATCATGCCCTCTTTGATGTGCCAACCTGGAAGTGTGATGCAAGTGCCCAGGCTCAGTTAAAGAGCTGTGGTATAGCCCATTGAAACTTTCAGTGAGTTCTTGATCAGCTAATGGTTCAAAATACAGCAATTCTTAAACACAATGTGCTTTTTAAAAAATGTTTCCATTACATTTGTCCTAATTTCTGGCTGAATCGTTTTCCCTGGAAAAATACTTTTGTTTGGAATTTAATGGTTAATTTGCATTATCCACAGTGAGCACTATTCCAGTCACAAAACTAATTTGAAGTGCTGTATATTTGCTTTTCTAGTTTGAGCACGTTGGAGGCTTTCATTAAGGAGACAAATGCTGAACTAACAAAAACTGTCAAAGAAGGGGATTTGAAGGCCCTTATACAAGTCATGGGATATCTGAAAAAAATAAAAGAGAGACAAGTGACCACAGATCATATGTTCGAACCTTTGAAGCAAACCATTGAACTACTAAAGACCTATGATGTAGAGATGCCAGAAGAAGTTCACACGCAATTACACGTATGAAATAATCATTTATATATGTGTCCACAGAATCCCTACAATGCAAAAAGAGGTCATTTGGCCCATCGAGTCTACACCGATCCTTAGAAAAGGCACATTACCTAGGCCCTCTCCCTCGTCCTATCTCTGTAACCTCATGAAATTGCATCTCTTTGGGCACTAAGGGGCAATCTAGCATGGTCAGTCCACGTAACCTACAGCGCACCTGGAGGAAAGCCATGCAGACACGGAGAGAAAGTGCAAACTCCAAACAGTCACCCAAGGCCAGAATCAAACCCAGGTCCCCAGCAGTGTGAGGCAGCAGTGCCAACCTCTGCGCCACCGTGCCACCCCTATAATCTATATAAAAACTGGATTCTTCCACCTCGCCCGCCGTAACAACAGCTTGGGTGAGACGTGGAAAATGGAGAAATCAATTGACCTCGGGCAGGATTCTCTTGTTGCCGGGTGGAAGCGGCCTGAGAGCCTCGCCCTCAGTCTACCTATAGACTTTCTGTCATTAGTTCAAAATGAATTCCATTGCCGATTTCTGTTCATCAATAATTAGATGTCAGGAAAATAACATGACAATTTAGTAACAGTGGATTGGCCGAGAGAGATGGTGGTGCAACAGGGGCTGGATTCTCCACCAGCGGGATTTTCCACTTTGCCAGCACCCAGGGGTTTCCTGACGTCGTGGGGCTGCCCCACAATGGGAAACCCTATTGGCCAGCCGGTGTAAAGGAGAATCCCACCGGCGGGTCGGACAGGTATGTGCCGCGGCAGGGCGGAGAATCCACCCAAGAGCTGTGCATTTTTAGAATATATGTGAAAGTTGATTGCCGGAATTTTCCGGCAGGTCTAGCTGACAAGATCTTCTGGTCCCGCTGATGGTGAACTCCCGCCACCGGTGGAAAATCCCGCCCGATGTGTTTGTCGAGATGCTGGAAAGACTAGATAATTATGTGAATGAAAATGGTGAAATTAAGTGAATAGATTTAGAGTAGGTTCATGTGCAACATAAAGACTAGCATAGACCCGTTGGGCTGAGTCATCGCCTGAGTAATTGTCAAGATAATGATGAAAAAATGATGGTATATTGTTGAATAGTTGAAATTTATTTCTGGTATTTTATTTTTAGGACCTTCCAGAACAATGGAACAATACAAAGAAAATTTCTGTTATTTGCAAGCATGCTGTGACACCTTTGCAAGCCAATGAAGTCAATGTTATTAGAAGGAAGTGTCTACGATTTGAGGTAAGACATAACCCCCCAAAGAAATTGAGAGTTATTGCTCTAAAAATAAAGTTCCTTCATCTATGATTTTAACCTAATGTGTTTCTAGTTATTTTAAATGTTTTTATGTCTGGTCAATTGGGAATGAGGTGAGTCCTTTAAAATATTTTAAGCTTTTGCTTGGTAGTAGTAATTTTAGTGGCGATATTGCAAAATAAGTTAGGACTTACCCTCTCACAACCAGGAACATTCCTCGTCGCAATGAACATCTCGGCACTCTACACCAGCATCCCCCATGACGACGGCATTGCTGCAACAGCCTCAATACTCAACACCGACAACTGCCAATTTCCAGACGCAATTCAGCAACTCATCCTCTTCTGGATCATGTCTTCACCTTCGACAACAAGTTCTTCATCCAGACACATGGAACAGCCATGGGGACCAAATTCACACCTCAAAATGCCAACATCTTCATGCACAAGTTTGAACAAGACCTCCTCACCGCACAGGACCTTCAACCGACATTATACACCAGATACATCGATGACATTTTTTTCCTTTGGACCCACGGCAAAGAATCATTGAAACGACAACACGATGAAACAACTTATTGATTAAATAAGTTCCATCCCACCATCAGACTCACCATGGACTATTCTCCAGAATCAGTTGCATTCTTGGACACACTCATCTCCATCAAGGACGGTCACCTCAGCACTTTGCTTTACCGCAAGCCCATGGATAACCTCACGATGCTCCACGTCTCCAGCTTCCACCCTAAACACATTAAAGAAGCCAACCCCTATGCACAAGCCCTCTGTATGCACAGGATCTGCTCAGCCGAGGAGGAGCATAACAGACATCTACAGACACTGAAAGATGCCCTCATTAGAACGGGATATGGCACTCGACTCATCGATCGACCGGAGCGGAGAAACTACGACATCTTCTTCGCAGCCTTCAGCATGTCATTGATGAAGACGAACATCTTGCCAAGGTTGCCGCACCGCAGATCTCTCAGTCTGTTGTTCAGGTTCATTGGTTGTCTCATTGGGTTTGCTGTCGGCCTCTTGGTGTCTGTGGAAGAACTCCCGGAGCCTCATTCACATGATGAATTTCTCCGTGTCTGCCCCGAGACTGTTGGGGTCCATTTTGGTAGTGGTGCAGAAATTGAGCCCTCTGCTGAGGACTTCAAATTCGCCTGGTTGAAGGGTGTAGTCCGACAAGTTGATAATAGATTTTGGTGGTGGTGCAGAAATTGAGCTCTCTGCTGAGGACTTTGATTTCGTCTGGTTGAAGGGTGATCGCAAACCCACTCAAGTTGACCCACAACACAGACTCTCTCTCTGCATGTTAAAAGGTGTCTCAGATCACTTGATAACTTCAAACTAATAACTTTTTTCTGCAAGGAATTCAAACCTACTGCTTTGTGGTAAAAGCGTGGTCTGGTTTATGGATGTTGTTATTTGAGTAAAACAGTAAAGAGAAGTTATTAAGGGTTAAATATAGAGTACTGTAGCTGTGTGGGATATTTATGTTTGCCATTGAGAAAATGCTTAGTGTGTGTGTTTATAAAATGTTAACTGAGTTCACAGAATAAACTTTGTTTTTTTTTTAACCAAAATTAATAAACAGTTCTGGATCAGGTGAACTCCATGATATACCTTGGAGTTTTCTAAACCCTGGCCTATACAATGAATTCTAGAATTTTCTCCACAACTGACGTCAGGCTTACTGTTCTTTAATTTTTCGTTTTCTCACTACTTCCCTTTTTAAATAATGGGGTTACATTAGCCACCCTCCAACCTGCTAGAACAGTTCCAGAATCTATAGAATCTGGGGCGGAATTCTCCCCTACCCGGCGGGGCAGGCCGTACTGGCGCCGAGGAGTGGCGTGAACCACTCCGGTGTCGGGCCGCCTGGAAGATGCGTAATCCTTTGCACCTTCAGGGGCTAGGTCGGCGCCGGCGGGGTTGGCGCTGCTCCAACCGACAGCGAAGGGCCTCCCCTGGCTGGCACGAGTTGGCGTATGCATGGGAGCGCCAGCATGTTCTGGCTTCATCCCAACACTAGCGCAGGGGGTTCTTTTCCACGCAGGCCATGACTGTTACACCGGCCGGTGCGGAGGGAAAGAGTGCCCCTATGGCACAGGCCTGCCTGCGGATCGGTGGGCCCCAATCGCGGGCTAGGCCACCATGGGTGCCACCCCCCCAGGGCCAGATATCCCCAAGCCCCCCCGAGGACTCCGCAGGCTGCCTGCAGAGCCAGGTCCCGCCGCTATGGACCTGGTGTATTTTGCACCGGCGGGAACCGCCAAAAACGGGGAGGCCACTTGGCCCATCACGGGCCAGGGAATTGCTAGGAGGACTGCTGCCAACAGCCCCCAACCGGCACGGCACTCACGCCGAAAAACCGGCGTCGGAGAATCTGGCAGCCGGCAACGGGGCGACAGGGCGGGATTCACGACACACCCCCCCACCCCCCCCTCCCCAGGGATTCTCCGGCCCGTCGGGTGGGTCGGAGAATCCCGCCCCTGGTTTGTGTCCAGCATCGCCACGCTCGGCCAGGATCCGTGCTACTGGCCAGGGAACTTCCGCAAGGGCTGGGGTACTGGTGGGGAGTGGCCAGGGAGGGCCTGTGGGGTCATGGATGTCGAGTCTGGTCTGCGGACGGCCAGCAGCATGTTGCACGGCCCAACCTCTGCAGGTCGTCCGGCCATTCTCCGACCGTTTTCGGCGCAGGAGCTGGTAATTTCACCCTGTCCTGGAATTGGTCAGGGGTCAGTGCCGATATTTCCGTCATAAAGCACCCGTGAATTCTCCGTTTGAGCCGGCACTTAGCCGCTGAAACGGACAATCCAGCCCAGTGGCTGGGACATTTTGGCCATGCCGTGGTGGGACCTGTCGAGTTAGATGCGGCAGGCCAGTCAAAATCTAATGACATATGATAGGACTAGACAACCCTGACAGCAAGCAGGGCCAGAAAACCACACCCATGGGGCAGGATACTCTGGTCGCCGATGCCGAAACCGCATTCAGCGATCGCCAAAGAATCCCCGTTTCTGACTAAATCGGGGGCAGCACCGCTTTCGTGATGCTCCTCCCAATCCAAAGCGGAGTACCCTAGGAGTATGGCGCGCGCCGTATCGTGGCCTCAGCCGAGTTCCTGACGGCGTTGGTCTCTCATGGTCTTACCTGTCGGGAACAGGAGCAGAGGGCTATTACAAACCGGCGTTGGGGGCTGGTCTAATTTTATTTTCAAACCACTTCTCAGGAATTGCTAGTAAGGCTCAGCCTCGTACTGAAGAAACCCCAAATCTACCATATAGCTGTGGAAACTTTGAAACTCATGCCAAGAATTTGGATAAACTTCAAGAACCTGATAAGTAGACAAAGACTTTCTGAGAAGTTAAAGTGGGAAGGGAGGTTCAGTTGAGGATTTTGGTTTAAAATATATGTGATTGTGTTGTATTGTGTTTTTTGATATTTAAGTATAGTTAATTACCGAAGATAATGTTGATTTGGTAGTCTTTGCTTTCAATGACTCTTCTGTAAGAACATTCATTTCTTTCAAACAATGGTTTCGTTCTTTCAGTAAAAATTCTCTGATTCTGGGACTTTGTCCCCATGCCAGCGTGGGAATGGTGGCGTTTTACGTCAGAAGAACTGGCGCAAAATGACCAGCAATTCTCATTTTACTGGGGGCTAGCAGGAAGGCAGCGTAGAGCACCCGGCTCTAGCTGCCAATATGCCCCCTGGAGAATTGTTGGATCCGTGGCCGCATATACGCATGGCGGCGGCGTGCTGCAGCCGCGTCGTGCTTCACTGCAGAGGCCGCTCGCGGACCCGGCCCGTGAAATAGTCCACCCCTTCGGCCGGCTTGTGCGTCCCGGACCACTCATCCACAGTGCCCCCAGCACTGAATAATGTCCCCACTACCTGCGGATCAGCCCTCCTCCGACTGTGGCAGCGCTGGACTGAGTTCGCAGCCGCCATGCCGAGTTCCCGACAGGTGAAACCAATAGAGACTCACGCCGTTAGCAACTCGGCCGGTTGGGGGAGGATCATTGGGGCAGTGTCCTGAGGCTGTCGATACGTAGTGCGGCGTACTCTCCAAGTACACTGTTTTGAGGGGGCGGAGCATCGCAAAGGCGGTGCCACCCCCGATTCTGTCAAAAACATGGATTTTCCGGCTGGTCACCGAACACGCTTTTGGAGTTGGCGACCAGAGAATACAGGACTTCCTACTTCGGAATTTTATTTTTAAATACTATTGATCTCTACTAGTCTCATAACAATATGCCTACATTTGAATCAATTTCTCTCTAGTCGCTGAAAATTGAGCATTTTGCAAGTTGTGTGGAGAAGAGTATTGTTTTTGTTATATGCATTTGCCGCTTTCCGTGCACTATTCATCGGAAAATAGAATCTTGAATTAATCTTTCATCCACTTAAGGCTGTTTCATCATTTATCAAGAACATGGGCAGGATTCTTCGCCCCGCTGTACCACATTTCTGCCTCGACCCGCCGGCGGGATTCTACGTTACGCCGGCTGGTCAAAGGGGTTTCCCATTGTAGGGCAGCCCCACGCTGTTGGGAACTCCCGGGCACCGGCAAAACGAGAATCCCGCCGGCAGAGAATCCAGCCCCATATTTGATCACTAATTTAACTCCACCTACCTGCCTTAGTTCTGTAATCCTTAATACCCTGGCCTAAAAAAAATTGTACAAGTTTTTAAATTTTCAATTGATGTAAACTTAATAGCTTCTTGGAGAGGACATTCCAGATTCCCACTAACCTTTGTGTGAAGGATTGTTTTTAGATATCACCCTTTGAATGGCCTAGCTCTAATTTTGAGGGTATGGTACTTATTTTGGACTCTCCTCCAGAAGTAATAGTTTCTTTTAATCTGCCAGGGATGATAACTTTCTACCATTTGGCAGAATTCTGCCTTTTAATTTCTGCTTCTGCCTTCTCCTGGAGAGCTGGGAAAGCCCCTTTCTCAATAATCCACTATCATCCAAGGCCCTGTTCCTGATGGAGTGACTCTGCCCCAACCAACAGCAGCTCACCACTTGCCTTAAATCTTCAGCTCCAGATCCAGCCTAAGGCGGGAGGATGATTCCAGGCAGCTATGATCTCAGCCACATCCTATGCTGGTCAGTGCATTGTGCCATCCCAGGCTCCACTTGCTTAGCATTCCCACCCTACCTATGTGCCCATGACAGAAATGGCTGCAATTCCCATCCTGCCAGGATATGAGCCCCTGGGCCTGAGCTCCTAACCTCCGGGGAGGTTTTTCATACATCTCTACAATGAAGATCCAAATGGCACATGTTGTCGAGTAACTTCAGCCATGTATTGATGGGTAGCGGCAGTGACGACGAGCCTGAATAAGATGGAAAAATCCAATGGAGAGAAGGTGGATAGGCATGAAGGGATGAATGAGTGTATCAAGATAGTGTGGAAAGGGCTTTGAGTGGAGGTGGGTGAGGATAGAAGGAGGGGTTGAGTGAGTGGGCCTTGGTGGGGGAGGGAGGGAAGGAAGGTTTGTGAGTGTGAGTGGGAGGGGAGAGAGAAGGTGAGTGAGGAGGAAAGAGTTTGTAAAGAGGGGTTCCTGAGTGACCATAAAAAAACTACAGTCGTGAACACAGCTCAGTCCATCACACACGTTCGTCTCTCATCTATTGATGCTGTCTATACCTCCCACTGCCTTGGGAAAGCATCGTGGTAGCATAATGAAAGACCCCTACAATCCAGGTTATTCTCTATTCCAATCTATTCCATCAGGCAGAAGATACAAGAGTTTGAGAATGTGCACCTATCGATTCAAAAACAGCTTTCTCCCCGCTGTTACCAGACTCCTAAATGGCCCTCTTATGGACTGAGCTGATCTTTCTACACATCTTCTCTACAGTTGTAGCCCCAGATTCCTTATGCTTCACCCGATGTCTATTTTAATGTCTTTAAATTGTGTATTTATCATATGCTTTATGTTTTCACTTATAGAGCGATCTGCCTGGACTGTACGCAGAAGTACCTCAGTACATGTGACAATAAATCTAAATCTATTTTGTGCATTGATTTATTTTTTATTTTTTTCTGCAGATTAACCAACATGGATTTAGACAAAAATTCAAAGTGAAAGCTCCGTTCAAATTTGACAATCCAAATCCATATAAGGCTTTGGATAAGGTAATTATTAATTTGTATTTTAGTTAGCTGGATTGAAATTGTTCTGCACTATAATATTTGTGATAAACCACTGTTGCACCTCTATTAGAGGTTGTATGGTAGGACCTGTACTACAGGTACGTTGGTAGTCCCTGCCTGCTGGCCCCGCCCAGTAGGCAGAGTATAAATATGTATGTCCTCCATGCGGCAGCCATTTCACCAGCTGCTGTGGGAAGCCACACATCGTAGAGCAATAAAGCCTCAGTTGTATCCAACTCAAGCAATTGATCGTGCATCAATTTATTGCTCTAAGATTTTCAAAAGATGGACCTCCGTATCAAACTAGATCACCTACAGCTGGATCCGCATTCAAGCGACACCAAAAAGGACTTTCAGCACTGGCTAGCTTGTTTCGAGGCGTATCTCAGCTCGGCGTCCAGCCCTGTCTCGGAGGCTCAGAAGATACAGATCCTATACTCAAGGTTGAGCTCCAGCGTCTTTCCGCTAATCCAGGACGCGCCGAACTATGCCGAAGCCATGACGCTTCTCAAAGAGAATTACACTCAGAAGACGAACACGTTCTTCGCCAGGCACGTACTCGCCACTCACTCTCAACTCCCTGGTGAGTCCATAGAAGACTTCTGGCGGGCCCTAATCCCACTTGCCCAGGACTGTGCTGTCAGGCCGTTACGACCACTGAACATTCAAACCTCCTCACGCAGGACGCGTTTGTTATGGGGATTGGGTCGGACCTCATACGCCAGCGACTGTTAGAAGGGGCCACACTCTACCTAGCAGAGACAAAGAAACTAGCGCTCTCTATGATGGCCTACCCCTCCTACGCATCGTGGACCCCACAGACGGCCGCTTGAGCGAGGGGCCTTACACAGCCAATACGCCTGCGCCACGCACCAGCCAGCGAACCCCGGGGGCCGCCATCTTCCCGTCCGAGCAACATGTGTGGCCCATGGGCGCTGCCATCTTGTTCAATCCCCACCACGTGCAGCCCATGGGTGCCGCCATTTTGTCCTCCTCAAGATCTTCAGGCGCCGCCATCTTGTCTCCCCCACGGCACATGGGCACCGCCAGCATTTTAGGACCTGTGCCCCTCCGGGCTCTCCATCATCCGACACCATCGACGAGTCTCATCCGCAAAACCTGGCCACCGCATCGACCAGCGTTAAAATCAACGGACACATGACCTCTTGCCTACTGGACTCCGGGAGCACCGAAAGCTTCATCCACCCAGATACAGTAAGGCACTGCTCCCTCGCGGTACACCCTGCCAACCAAAAAATCTCCCTGGCCTTCGGATCCCATTCCGTGGCGATCTAGGGGTACTGTACGGCCACACTCACAGTCCAGGGTGTAGAATTCAGCGGTTTCTGCCTCTACGTCCTCCCTAATCTCTGCGCTGCCCTATTACTCGGCCTGGACTTCCAGTGCAACCTCCAGAGCCTAACCCTGAAATTCAGCGGGCCCCTACCACCCCTCACTGTGCGCAGCCTCGCGACCCTAAAGGTCGAGGTCCAGCGGCTGCTTCGGGAAGGCTTCATCGAGGCCAGCAACAGCCCCTGGAGAGCCCAAGTGGTAACAGTTAAAATTGGGGAGAAACACAGAATGGTCGTGGACTACAGCCAGACCATCAATCGGTACACGCGTACAGCCTCCCACGCATACCTGATGTGGTCAATCAGATTGCACAGTACCAGGTCTTCTCAACGGTAGATCTCAAATCCGCCTACCACCAGCTCCCCATTCGTAAATCGGACCATCCATACACTGCTTTCGAGGCAGACGGCCGCTTCAATCACTTCCTCAGGGTTCCCTTCGGCGTCACCAAAAGGGTCTCGGTCTTCCAAAGGGAGATGGACCGAATGGTCGACCGGTACGGTTTGCGGGCCACCTTTCCGTACCTAGACAACATCACCATCTGTGGCCATGATCAGCGGGACCACGATGCCAACCTTGCCAAATTTCTCCACACCGTCACTCTCCTAAACCTCACATACAATAAGGAGAAGTGTGTGTTTAGCATGACCCGCTTAACCATCCTTGGCTATGTGGTCCAGAACGGTGTTCTGGGGCCCAATCCCGACCGCATGCGCCCCCTCATGGAGCTCCCTCTCCCCCAATGCTCAAAGGCCCTCAAACGCTGCCTGGGGTTCTTTTCGTACTAAGCTCAGTGGGTCCCAAACTATGCGGACAAGGCCTGCCGACTCATACAGTCAACCCATTTTCCCCTGACGGGTGAGGCACAACAGGCCTTCGCCCGTATCAGAGCCGATATCGCCAAGGCCGGGATGCACGCAGTAGACGAGACACTGCCCTTTCAAGTAGAGAGCGATGCATCATGATGAGCCATCAATTGCACGAGAGTCGAGTTGCTATACAAAAGTTAGGCTCTAATAAGCTAGAACTTAGCCCTGCGGTTGACTACAATAAAATGGACGACCGCCGGGCGTTCCGACTATTTATACCTCGGTATGGAGGCGTGGTTAACTCAGCCTCTCGACCAATCGGAGAGCTGTCACATGACTGGTCTCAACCAATCGGTCGAGAGGCACATGACTGACCAGGGCCAATGGTAAGCCGGTGTTCTGCACCAATGGCAGACAGCTATGCAAATCATATCACCACACATCATACATCGCTCTAGCTGCCATGCTCAATCAGGCAGGCAGACCCATGGCATTCTTTTCCCGCACCCTTCATGCCTCAGAAATTTGGCACTCGTCCGTCGAAAAAGAGGCCCAAGCTATCGCTGAAGCTGTGCGGCATTGGAGGCATTATCTGGCCGGCAGGAGATTCACGCTCCTCACTGACCAATGGTCGGTAGCCTTCATATTCAATAACACACAGCGGGGCAAGATCAAGAATGATGAGATCTTGAGGTGGAGGATCGAGCTCTCCACCTACAATTACGAGATTTTCTATCGCCCCGGTAAGCCGACGCACAAGTAGACCGACTCCAGACCCTGCCTTTGTCACCCGGGAGTCACACGGTTGTACCATTTCATAAAGGCCCGCAATCTGCCCTACTCTGTCGAGGAAGTATTGACAATCACCAGGGACTGCCAGGTCTGTGCAGAGTGCAAGCCGCACTTCTACCGGCTGGACCGTATGCGTCTGGTGAAGGCCTCCTGCCCCTTTGAGCACCTCAGCGTGGATTTCAAAGGGCCCTTCCCCTCCACCGACCGTAACGCGTATTTTCTCAGTGTGGTCGATGAGTACTCCAGATTCCCCTTCGCCATCCCATTACCGATATGCCATCTGCCACCGTCATCAAAGCCCTCAACACGATCTTCGCTCTGTTCGGTTTCCCCGCCTACATCCACAGTGACAGGGGATCCTCCTTCATGAGTGATGAGCTGCGTCAGTTCCTGCTCAGCAGGGGTATCGCCTCCAGCCGAATGACAAGCTACAACCCTCGGGGAAACGGACAGGTAGAGAGGGAGAACGGGACGGTATGGAGGGCCGTCTAACTGGCCCTACGGTCCAGGAACCTCCAGGCCTCCCGCTGGCAGGAGGTCCTCCCTAATACACTACACTCCATTCGGTCACTACTGATCACCGCCACTAACAATACACCCCATGAATGTCTTTTTGCCTTCATGAGGAAGTCCACATCCGGGGTGTCCCGCCCGACTTGGCTTGCAGCTCCTTGACCCGTCCTGCTTCGCAGGCACGTCCGACTCCACAAGGCGGACCCGTTGGTGGAGAGGGTGCAATTGCTCCATGCAAACCCCCAGTATGCCTTCGTGGCGTACCCTGACAGCCGCCAGACCTAGGGGCTGGAATGATTCAGGGGATGTTGCATGACTGATTAAGGAACATTTGCAGAGACATAGGCATGCCTGGACAATAACTGGTTTACTGGATATATTTTATGTTATTTATTTATTGTCACATGTACCGAAGTACAGTGAAAAGTATTTTTCTGAGGCCAAGGAAACATACACAGTAGACAGAAGAAGAATAGTATATAGTTACAGTGAATGCGAAAAAGTACACAGTACGTCGACAAATAAGTAATTAATAATATATATTGAAATATATAGATAGCCACTTAAGTGTTACTTTAGTAAAGCCATGAGCTTTCTGCTCCTTACTCTTAGTCCTGTGAATAGTGCCAATCCACATTCCACCTGTATGTTAAAAATGCCAATGGAAAGTCTTTATTCTTTTTCAAGAGGATGCACGGTGGCACAAGTGGATAGCACTGTGGCTTCACAGTGCCAGGGTCCAAGGTTCGATTCCCCGCTGGGTCACTGTCTGTACGGAGTCTGCACGTTCTCCCCGTGTCTGCGTGGGTTTCTCCCGGATGCCCTGGTTTCCTCCCACAGTCCAAATACGTTCAGGTTAGGTGGATTGACCATGATAAATTGCCCTTAGTGACCAAAAAGGTTAAGAGGGGTTATTGGATTACGGGATAGGGTGGAAGTGAGGGCTTAAGTGGGTCAGTGTAGACTCGATGGACTCGATGGATAGTCCTTCTGCACTGTATGTTATATGTTCTATGTAATGGTGTACATGCCCCTTTCTGCCTCACCATTAAATTGGGCATACATTGGGGAACTGGTGAGGTTCTGGGTGAAATGCATGAAGGAGCAAACCATTGGAAAATTGCGGGCCATTCTTGGACACCACCATTGACATGCTATATTTTGCAAACAATTCTCTCACTGACATCGGGGTTGGTTTAGCACATTGTCCAAACAGCTGGCTTGTAATGCAGAACAAGGCCAGTAGCATGGGTTCAATTCCAGTACCGGCCTCCCCGAACATGTGCCGGAATGTGGCGACTAGGGGCTTTTCACAGTAACTTCATTGAAGCCTACTTGTGACAATAAGCGATTATTAAATTATTATTAACGATTGACTCAGTGTTTATAATGTGTAAATGCTTCACCTCAGTCAGATGGAGAAGTAGTTGATGATGACTAGGAAGGATGACCTGTTTTACATAAATAGATCAATTTACGGATGTGCCAACAGCATTGGTAGGGAACTAAGTGGGGATAAGGTACTCCCTTTGGTCTGCTTTGTGCATATCTGGCACTGTGAAATCATCTCTTCTGTAGACTTCGATATACCCAGCCGCCACACAGCAGAACAGGTTCATGCTCTACATTTTGTGATGTCTTTGATGCCCTAGTCAATTCTTTTCAGAATCTCTGGTCATAAACCAGCAGATCATCAATTATGGTAAAACGTTTTCATTGTTCAAAATATATTTGGATTATTGTTCCACCGGGTTGCTTCTGTGGCCATCTTTACATGAAGTATTGATGCATGCAAATGCAGTTATCATCCTCCATTTTGTCTTGGCATATTTGTTGTAGCTTTTAGGATTTCAATTTCAAGATGCCAGAAACTCTGAGTAGGACTCGGCCTTGTTAACCAGATTAATATCCTGTGTTCCCAAAAATAAAATGCTGGAAAATCTCAGCAGGTCAGGCAGCATCTGTTGGGAGAGAAAAGAGCTAACATTTCAAGTCCAGATGACCCTTTGTCAAAGCTAATATCCTGTGCTGCTGGGTGTTCGACTGTGGCCCTGGACAGCATGTCTGCAACTGTTTAATAACTTGCCCTGGATATACACTATCTCATGAGTGAAGGGCTTTAGTCACAGATGGAATCTCTGCATTGTTTGAAACATTCTGGCAACATCCTTTTCATCCGTTAATGAGAACAATAATTTGTATTCCTTGATCACTACATTCAGATTACATATCGTCAGTGTATTTCTCACAAGCACATGTGACTATGAGAACGGGTGGTGTGGGACAGGGGTTGGTGCCAGGGGTACAGTGATGCCTTCTCACCGTGGTCACACTGAGGAGGTCATCCGTTATTTTTACAGCACTGCAGGTTGGTTTGGATTGTGTTACTCATGTGCTGACGGCCTCTGCCATTAGCTTTGGAGAGGGTTCAGAGGAGGTTTACCAGGATGTTGTCTGGTCTGGGGGGTGTCAGCTATATGGAGAGGCTGTTAGAAAGACAGAGGTTGAGGGGTGACCTGATAGAGGTTTACAAGATTATGAGGAGTATGGATAGAGTGGATGGGCAAGCACTCTTTCCCAGGGTGTCACCAGGGGGCATAGGTTTATGTTCCATGGGGCAAAGTTTAGAGGAGATGTGTGAGGCAGGTCTTTTACACAGAGGGTGGTGAATGTCTGGAATACGTTGCTAGGGGATATTGTGGAACCAGATACATTAACGGTGTTCAAAAGGCACCTTGACAAACACATGGATAGGATGGGTATAGAGGGATACGGCACAAGGAAGTGCTGAGGGTTTTGGTAAAGGTTGGTTTCATGACCGGTACGGGCTTGGAGGGCCGTAGGACCTGTTCCTGTGCTGTATTGTTCTTTGTACTCAGAGAGAGAATTCAGAATGTCCAAATTACCTAACAGCACTGGTGGGAGGAAACCAGAGCACCTGGAGGAAACCCACGCTGACACAGGGAGAACATGCAGACTCCGCACAGACAAAACTTGGGACCCTGGCGCTGTGAAGCAACTGTGCTATATGGGGAACAGATGGGGGTGGTGGGCTTTAGACCAGGAAGAAGTCAGCCATAATCTGATTGAATGGCAGAGCAGGCTCAAAGGGCCTAATTCCATTGTTCAGTACTCCTGTACTCAAAGTCAAATCATCTTGTGTTATAGCCTTACTAATAGCTTGCTGCAGCTGCTAGCAACTTATGGACAAGGAAACCCAGGTCCCGTTGTACATCATCTACGCTTTTTAATTTCTGAGCATTTAGAATATTCTGCATATCTGTTCCTTCTACCAAAATGGATTACCTTATATTTTTCGTCATTACATTCCACCTGCCATGCTCTTGCCACTCACTAATTCTGTTCAAATCCTCCGGGGATGGACCAGAGGAGTGGGCCTAGGATGGGTGCTCTCTCAGAGGGTCGCTGTAAACCCGATGAGCCAAATGGCCTCCTTCTGCCCTGCAGGGATTCTATGAATCTGTAGCCACTTTACATCTTTCTCATAACACACTTTGGTTTGTATCTTTGTATCATCCATGAACTTGAAAATATTACATTTGAGCCCCACATCTAAATCATTGATGTATAATAATAATCTTTATTAGTGTCATAAGTAGTCTTACATTAACACTGCAATGAAGCTACTGTGAAATTCCCCTCTTCATCACACTCCGACGTCTGATCGGGTACACTGAGGGAGAATTCAGAATGTCCAATTCAGCTAACAAGCACATCATTTCGGGACTTGCGGGAGGAAGCCGGACTACCCGGTCTAAACCCACGCGGAAGAGCGGGAAGAACGTGCAGCCTTCGATCAAATAGTGACCCTAGCCCAGAATTGAACCTCGGACCCTGGCACTGTGAAATAACAGTGCTAACCACTGTGCTGTGCTACCTTGCTGCCCATATTGTGAACAGCTGGGGATTAAGTATTGATCCTTGGGGTCCCCCACTAGCCACTGTCAATGCGAGAATGATCCATTTATTCCTACTCTCTGTTTTCTGCTTGTTAGTCAATCCTCAATCCATGGCAGTATGTTTTCTTCTATACCACCTGCTTTTATTTTGTAATTAACTGCCTGCGGAGGGCTTTATCAAAAGCTTTCTGGAAGTCCAACTGTACTACATCCATCGATTCTCCTTTATCTGTTTTGTTAATAACATCTTCAACAACTCCAACAAATTCATCAAACATGATCTCCTATCCGTAAATCCATGTTGACGATACCTAATCAGATCATGATTGCCCAAGTGCCTATTTATCACATCCCTTATAATAAATTC
This sequence comes from Scyliorhinus canicula, assembly GCF_902713615.1. Taxonomy (NCBI): domain Eukaryota; kingdom Metazoa; phylum Chordata; class Chondrichthyes; order Carcharhiniformes; family Scyliorhinidae; genus Scyliorhinus; species Scyliorhinus canicula. Next base: position 16,345,017 of record NC_052163.1, on the reverse strand, counting down.
TAGCATTTTCCCTACCATTGATGGAAGGCCATCAGGCTAGTAGTTCCATTTTTTTCTCTGCCCTCCCTGCTTAAATAGTGGGGTGACATTTGCCATCCAATCTTCAGGAACCTTACCAGAATCTATTGAATTTTAGAAGAGTATCACCAATACGTTGACTATCTCTATGGCAACCTGTTTCAATACGCTTGGATGCATAATATGCGGTTCTGGGGCCTTATTGATTAATTTCTCCAATACATCCTCTTATTTATGCTTATTTCCTTCAACTCCGCTTTCTCCTTAGTTCTTTGGATCGGTACAGCTGGGAGAATTCCAATTTGTGCCACCCATCCCCATGATAAGCTAGTTGAAACCCACTCCACCCCATACATTCTGTACATTTGAAGTATGACTATCATAACCCACCGCATGGGACCTACGGAGTGGGGATGATTGTCTTCTCCGTGTACGAACACCCTTGTTAAGAGGGCGGGGTAAACCCTATCCATATTGTATATAAGGTCGGCCAGTTCAACACCGGCCATAAAGACCTGGGTGGGATCTACTGGGAGCTGGGTATTATAGCCTTTGATACAACTTGGTGTGGACTCTCCGTGACTCATAACACTGGCGACGAGGAGTAAACTGATTTCCCGTCGACGCTGCGGCCTGTCGGTTGAGCCACCTCCCTGACACGATGGATACAGATTAGAAGCTGATTCTGTCACCATGCCTCTGTTTGGACGTTTGGATGCGTTTGACGCTGGTGTTGAGGACTGGAATCAATACGCAGAGCAGATGCACTATTTCCTTTGTGCAAATTACATCACTGAGAATGGCCATCCCAGTGACTTTGCTGACCACTTTTGATGCCCACGCGTACACGATAATTCAGAGTCTTGCGTACCTGCCGGCGCCCAACATCTATACCTTCATGATGCTTGTCGGTCTGCATTTCAAACCACCGCCATCCATTGTCTTTCAGAGGTATCGTTTCAACACGACAGATTGATTACCGGGTGAGTCGGTCACCGAGTTTGTGTTCCAACGAAGAAATATTGTCGTGTTCTGTGAGTATGGTACTGCTTTATCTGAGATTCTGCGTGATCTACAGCATAAATAATGTGAAGACACAGTGAAAATTCCTGGCTGAACCTTCCCTGAATCTGCATCAAGCACTACAGCTCTCCCTATCAATTGAGAGTGCTGAGTAAGGTCTACAGGGAATGGAGGTGAACACCCTAGGGTGTGGTCCATCCCATGCAGTCCCCCCCAACCCATTCAGATCGCCGAAGAGACTCCGGTGTATGGTAGCAGTCCAGGACGTCACGATGGAAAACGCCCCCGGATTCCGCTGAGGGTAATTTGGTTCGATGTGTAACGTGCGGCTGCCAGCGCAGCCGCGACTGCCATCAGCGAGGGCCTCAGAGGTCCCGGCGCCCCAATACACCTAGCCGGGTCCCAAAACTGCTCACAATACTCCAAATGGGGTCTGACCAGAGCCTTGCCTCAGAGGTACAACCCTGGTCTTGTATTCTAGCCCTCTTGACATGAATGCTAACATTGCATTTGCTTCCTAGCTGCCTACTGAACCTGCACGTTAACCTTAAGAGAACCGTGAAAAAAGACTCCCAAGTCCGTTTGTGCTTCTGATTTCCTAAGCATTTCCCCATTTAGAAAATAGTCTATGCCTAAATTCCTCCTTCCAAAGTGCATAACCTCACACTTTTCTACATTGTATCTCATCGGCCACTTCATTGCCCACTCTCCTATTCTGTCCAAATCCTTCCACAGCCCTTTGCTTCCTCAATACTACCTGTCCCTCTACAGATCTTTGTATCATCTACAGTGCCTTCAGTTCCTTCTTCCAGATCATTAATGTGAAAAGTTGTGGTCCAAGCACAGACCCCTGAGGCACACCACTAATCATCCAGCTGCCAATCCTCTATCAATGCCAGAACCTACCCTTAACACCATGGGCTCTTAACTTATTTAACAAAGGGGGTGACACGTGGTGCAGCGGTTAGCACTGGGACTATGGCGCTGAAGACCCGGGTTCGGAATTCTGGCCCTGGGTCACTGTCTGTGTGGAGTTTGCACATTCTCCCGTGCCTGCATGGGTTTCACCCCCACAACCCAAAGATGTGCAGGTTAGGTGGATTGGCCACACTAAATTAGCCCCCTTATTTGTAAACAAAAATTGGATACTCTTAATTCATACAAAAAAACTTATTTAACAATCTCCACTATGGCACCTTGTCAAAGGCCATCTGGAAATCTAAATAAATCATATCCACTGGTTCTCCTTTGTCAACTTCCTTGTTACCTCCTCAAAGAACTCTAACAGATTTGTCAGACATGACCTCACTTTGACAAAGCTGTACTGACTCAGTCCTATTTTACAATGCACTTCCAAGTACTTCACAATCTCATCTTTAATAATGGACTCTAAAATCTTACAAATGACCGAAGTAAGGCCAACTGGCCTACAATTTCTCGTTTTCTGCCTCTCTCCCTTCTTAAACAGATGCTGTCAGACCAACTGAGATTGTCCAGTATTTTCTGTTTTTGTTTCAGATTCCAGAATCTGCAGTAACTTGCTTTTATCAAGAATGTGTGTGTGTGAGAGAGAGGGAGGAGAATGTGTGCGAGAGAGGGAGGAGAATGTGTGTAAAAGAGAGGAGAGTGTAAATGAGAGAGGAACATGTATTTAAGAGAGCGAGGGGAGTGTACATATGAGGGAGAAGAGTATATGAGAGAGATGCTAATTTTCTGGCTGAAGTGTTAGCAATGCATTTGGAGCCCTTCTAGGGGTGATTTCAGAAGAACAGACAGCTGTTGGTCATATACATTGATTATTAAATATCATCCTTTCTCCTTCTCCAGCACCCGAACTGGATGTGATTGTTTCAATGGATGCTGGAAAAGCTTTTGATCGGGTCAAGTGGGGGTATCTCTTTGAGATTCTTGCGAGGTTTGGATTGGGCCAAAGTTTTGGGGCTGTTTCTCGACGGCACACTTCTATTTTTCCACCGATTGGCAATGTGATTTCCCATTGCAACCTCCCCACACTGCCGTGAAACCCGCTGGAATGTGCTGCTAATGTTCGGGGTACTTGGATTGGATTGGATTTGATTTATTGTCACATGTACTGAGGTACAATGAAAAGTATTGTTCTGCGTACAGTCCAGGCAGATCATTCCAGACATGAAAAAAAACTTAGGACATACATAAATACACAATGCAAATACATAGGCACAAACATCGGGTGAGTAAATGGAGTGTAGTATTACTCAATAGAGAAGGTGTGTGAAGAGATCAGTTCAATCCATAACAGGGTCATTCAGGAGTCTGGTAACATAAGAACAAGAACATAAGAACTAGGAGCAGGAGTAGGCCATCTGGCCCCTCGAGCCTGCTCCACCATTCAATGAGATCATGGCTGATCTTTTGTGGACTCAGCTCTACTTTCTGGCCCGAACACCAAAACCCTTAATCCCTTTATTCTACAAAAAACTATCTATCTTTATCTTAAAAACATTCAATGAAGGAGTCTCTACTGCTTCACTGGGCAAGGAATTCCATAGATTCACAACCCTTTGGGTGAAGAAGTTCCTCCTAAACTCAGTCCTAAATCTACTTCCCTTTATTTTGAGGCTATGCCCCCTAGTTCTGCTTTCACCCGCCAGTGGAAACAACCTGCCCACATCTATCCTATCTATTCCCTTCATAATTTTATATGTTTCTATAAGATTCCCCCCTCATCCTTCTAAATTCCAAAGAGTACAGTCCCAGTCTACTCAACCTCCCCTCGTAATCCAATCCTTTCAGCTCTGGGATTAACCTAGCGAATCTCCTCTGCACACCCTCCAGTGACAGTACGTCCTTTCTCAAGTAAGGAGACCGAAACTGAACACAATACTCCAGGTGTGGCCTCACTAACACCTTATACAATTGCAACATAACCTCCCTAGTCTTAAACTCCATCCCTCTAGCAATGAAGGACAAAATTCCATTTGCCTTCTTAATCACCTGTTGCACCTGTAAACCAACTTTCTGTGACTTGTGCACTAGCACACCCAGGTCTCTCTGCACAGCGGCATGCTTTAATATTTTATCGTTTAAATAATAATCCCGTTTGCTGTTATTCCTACCAAAATGGATAACCTCACATTTGTCAACATTGTATTCCATCTGCCAGACCCTAGCCCATTCACTTAACCTATCCAAATCCCTCTGCAGACTTCCAGTATCCTCTGCACTTTTCGCTTTACCACTCAACTTAGTGTCATCTGCAAACTTGGACACATTTCCCTTGGTCCCCAACTCAAAATCATCTCTGTAAATTGTGAACAATTGTGGGCCCAACACTGATCCCTGAGGGACACTACTAGCTACTGATTGCCAACCAGAGAAACACCCATTAATCCCCACTCTTTGCTTTCTATTAATTAACCAATCCTCTATCCATGCTACTACTTTACCCTTAATGCCATGCATCTTTATCGTATGCAGCAATCTTTTGTGTGGCACCTTGTCAAAGGCTTTCTGGAAATCCAGATATGCCACATCCATTGGCTCCCCGTTATCTACTGCACTGGTAATGTCCTCAAAAAATTCCACTAAATTAGTTAGGCATGACCTGCCCTTTATGAACCCATGCTGCGTCTGCCCAATGGGACAATTTCTATCCAGGTGCCTCGCTATTTCTTCCTTGATGATAGATTCCAGCATCTTCCCTACTACCGAAGTTAAGCTCACTGGCCTATAATTACCCGCTCTCTGCCTACCTCCTTTTTTAAACAGTGATGTCACGTTTGCTAATTTCCAATCCACCGGGACCACCCCAGAGTCTAGTGAATTTTGGTAAATTATCACTAGTGCATTTGCAATTTCCCTAGCCATCTCTTTTAGCACTCTGGGATGCATTCCATCAGGGCCAGGAGACTTGTCTATCTTTAGCCCCATTAGCTTGCCCATCACTACCTCCTTAGTGATAACAATCCTCTCAACGTCCTCGCCTGTCATAGCCTCATTTCTATCTGTCACTGGCATGTTATTTGTGTCTTCCACTGTGAAGACCAACCCAAAAATCCTGTTCAGTTCATCAGCCATTTCCTCACATCCCATTATTAAAACTCCCTTCTCATCCTCTAAAGGACCAATATTTACCTTAGCCACTCTTTTTTGTTTTATATATTTGTAGAAACCTTTACTATCTGTTTTTATATTCTGAGCAAGTTTACTCTCACAATCTATTTTACTCTTCTTTATAGCTTTTTTAGTCGCTTTCTATTGCCCCCTAAAGATTTCCCAGTCCTCTAGTCTCCCACCAATCTTTGCCACTTTGTATGCTTTTTCCTTCAGTTTGATACTCTCCCTTATTTCCTTCGATATCCATGGTCGATTTTCCCTCTTTCTACCGTCCTTCCTTTTTGTTGGTATAAACCTTTGCTGAGCACTGTGAAAAATCGCTTGCAAGATTCTCCACTGTTCCTCAACTGTTCCACCATCAAGTCTTTGTTCCCAGTCTATCTTAGCTAGTTCTTCTCTCATCCCATTGTAATCTCCTTTGTTTAAGCACAAAACACCAGTATTTGATTTTACCTTCTCACCCTCCATCTGTATTTTAAATTCCACCATATTGTGATCGCTCCTTCCGAGAGGATCCCTAAATATGAGATCATGAATCAATCCTGTCTCATTACACAGGACAAGATCTAGGACCGCTTGTTCCCTCGTAGGTTCCATTACATACTGTTCTAGGAAACTATCGCGGATACATTCTATAAACTCCTCCTAAAGGCTGCCTTGACCGACCTGGTTAAACCAATCGACATGTAGATTAAAATCCCCCATGATAACTGCTGCACCTGCACTGCCTTCCTACTCTTGCTCTGTCTGTGGGTCACCCATTTTCTATCTCCCTCAGTAACTTTCACCTGCGGTGTGACCAACTCGCTAAACATGCTATCCACGACATCCTCAGCATCGCGAATGCTCCAAAGTGAGTCCATCCTCAGCTCCAGAGCCGTCAAGGGGTCTAACAGGAGCTGCAACTGAACACACTTCTTGCACGTGAAGGAGCCAGGGACAGTGGACGTGTCCCTGAGCTCCCACATCGCACACGAGGAGCATGACATGGGTCTGGGATCTCCTGTCATGTCTTAAACCTTAGGTAAACTTATACAACTACAATTTCAAAAAAAAACAAAAGAAAAATAAATAAATTAGACAATGAAAAGAAAAACTACTTACCAGTCACTTACCAGGGTTATAAGCACCTCCTCCCCACCCAGCTTCGAATTCCCACCTAGCTTCAAATTACCAAACTCACTCTGGCTGTGTCTTCTCTGGCTCACTGGGAAAACTCACCCAGGGTCTCAGATGCTCCCTGGTTCTCTCCCTGCAGATTAAAAGTTACAGGCCAGAAGAAAGAGAGAGAACAAAACAGTAGGGAAAAAGCACCTTCGCCCACTCTGCTCCAATTGACTTCACTGCACAAAATTACCAAGTTCCAACTTCCCACTCTGGATGTGCCTCATTCTTCTCGACTTGCGCAAAGCTTGTGCAAACAGTGGGGAAGAAGTTCTCTTTGAACCTGTTAGTGCATGTTCCCAGATTTTTGTATCTCCTGCCAGATGGAATAAGTTGGAAGAGAGAATAACCCGGGTGGGAGGAGTTTTTGATTATGTTGCCGGCTTCCCAAGGCAGCGGGATGTGTAGACAGTCAGTGGATGGGAGACGTGCTTGCTTGATAGACTGGGCTGTGTTCTCGACTCTGTAGTTTTTCACGGTCTTGGGCCAAGCAGTTGCCATACCAGGCTGTGATGCAGTCAGATCAGATGCTTTCTATGTTGCATCTGTAAAAATTGGTAAATGTCAATGCGGACATGCCGCATTTCCTTAATTTCCTGAGGAAGTATAGGCGCTATTATGCTTTCTTGGTCGTAGCGATGACATGGGTGGACTAGGACAGATTGTTGGTGATGTGCACACCTAGGAATTTGAATCTGTCAACCATCTCCACCTCAACACCATTAATGAAGACAGGGGTGTGTGGTGATCGTAGATCTGAGTAGATGCAATACAACTGAGCAAGCACTAGAGGGAGCACGGGAGAGCTATATATACACAGGGACAGGAAGTGGACACACTTCACGGAAGGCAGAACTCGTAGCAGGACACAGACACAAGCAGGCAGCATTTGAGGTAGCCATAAGTTAAGCTCTGAAGAGAGAACAAATTCACAATAAAGCATCTTCTCTACATTTGAGACTACGAGCTTTATTAAGACACGAGGAACAACACATGGTACCAGGATTGGCTTCAGACGCTTACTACAGGACAACTCAGCTGCAGACACAGAAAGAACAAAATGGCATGGAAATCTCCTACTGGACATTGGACTTGGGAAGACATCGCTGATTCAAGGATGTGGCTTGGATACCCACCTCAGCTGGACACAACTGGCAATGTAAAAATGTCTGGAAAATGTTTAAACAAATGTTCGATTTTTATATCACAGCTAATGATGTAGCAGCAGCCTCAGACGAAATTAAAATAGCAATGCTCATCGCAGGACATGAAGCTAGGAAAGTATATAATGGATTTAAATACTCAAAAGATGAAGACAGCAACAGCTTACAAACAATACTAAACAAATTTGAAGAGTACTGTAAGGAATTTGAACAGCACGGTATGCTCAGAGGCCAAACGGCACAGAGACTGAGTGATGCAAAACTTAAACAATCACTAAAAGAACAAGAAATCGCGAGTGAAAAGTACAGATCAAAAAGAAGAAATAACTTGAATTTTTCACACAGCCACAACGCTGAAATCCAGTCCAGATCGAAAGGAAAAGGTAACTTACAACTTTCAGAAAGAAAAAACGCTGAAATCCGCGATAAAATGGCGTTGGAGCACATTTTACATTCTCGGGCAGACAAAGAACTACAAACTGCGTCTGCGCATGCGCAGGAAACGGAAGCCGCGCATGCACAGTTACAATCACCCGTTTTGCGTTCTGCGCATGTGCAAGCCGCGCATGCGCAGTTTAAAAAAGTTTGCGTTGCTGATCGTTATGCGCATGCGCAAGCTGCGCATGCGCAGTCTCAAAACGTTTTGGTCGCGGATCGTGATGCGCAAGCCGCGCGTGCGCAGTGGACACAAAACCGCACAGTGAAGGAAGGCCGATTTGCGCATGCGCAATTGATTCCTACGCATGACGTCACGAGCGTCATGACGTCTGACCATGCCTACTTAAAAGGGAAATGCCCAAAAATTGAAAACAAGATACTTAAAGCGGTAAAACCAAACTTTCTTGCCTCAGAAGACAAAAAAACGCCTGAACTTAAACCAGCAGTTAAAAACAACTCGCACAACACCCTGGAAAAAGCAGTCTGCACCACCCAAAGTGAAGAGAACAAAAATAAATCAAAAACAACAAAAGATGATTTGTTTTTCGAAGATTACTACTCAGACATGGCTGAGTTATTCGGATATGCTGATCACAGCATCAGCGACACGGTCGCAAAGTTCAACACGAACCTACTCGTGGTAGATGAATCCAACCAAGATGATTTGATTTTCGAAGAATACTACTCAGACATGGCTGAGTTATTCGGATATGCTGATCACAGCATCAGCGACACGGTCGCAAAGCTCAAAACGAATCTACTCGTGGTAGATGAATCCAACCAAGGTGATTTGGTTTTCGAAGAATACTACTCAGACATGGCTGAGTTATTCGGATATGCTGATCACAGCATCAGCGACACGGTCGCAAAGCTCAACACGAATCTACTCGTGGTAGATGAATCCAACACCATGGTGCCATGACAGATCGTCGATACATTGGATGACAGCAATACCCAAGACAAAGACGACGCCACACAGAGAGCACAGAAAGACTCCACAGAGAGAGCGATAACAGGCTCCACAGTGAGAGTGATGAAAGACTCCAAAAGGGAAGCAAGCAAACACTCCCTGGCGAACTCCATGCATGAACAAGACCATGAAGGTCAACCCGCCATATCTGAGCAACCGCAAGCAGACTATGAAAGGCTACCAAGCTCACACAAACAAGAAAAAGACAATGTACATCTACCCACTGCATGCGAAAACAGTGACAAGGTGATCACACTCGACGTACAGGATCACAGCGAGACTGACAGTTCTCAGCTTGTCTGTACAGAAGCAGAGAGTTGGGCCACCCAAGAGTCCAGAGAGACAACGCCAATAGAAACCGTGCAGATTTTGACTCCAGAGGAGGAGCACCAAGAGTCCAGTGAGACCACGCCAAATAAACCATGCAGATTTTGAGAGAGTCCAAGAGTCCAGTGAGACAACATCAACAGAAACCATACAGATTTTGACTCCAGAAGAGAAGCACCAAGAGTCCAGAGAGACCACGTCAATTGAAATCATGAAGATTTTGACTCCGGAAGAGGAGCACCAAGAGTCCAGAGAGACCGCGTCAAATGAAATCGTGAAGAATTTGACTCCAGAAGAGGAGCACCAAGAAAGCAAAGATGAGGAATCAAATCCTCCACAAATTACTGATGTCACCAGCATCGATGCAACATCAGATCATTCTCACTATTCTCGAGACGAAACGTTCAATGACTCAAATTATCCACACGGGACACTCATTGAGCATAACAAGAAAAACAAAAGCCAAAAGAAGCACAGCAGAAACGAGAACAACAACAGCAAGAACAAAAGCAACATGAAGTGCGACAAGAACAACAAAAATTGCAAGAAGCACCACTGAAACAAGAACAGCACCAACAAAAACTACAAGCACAACGACAAAAACTACAAGAAGAACAACAAAACCAACAAGAAGCATAACAAAGATAGCGACAACAAAGACAGAAACGACAAAAACAGCAACAAGAACGGCAATTAAAACAAAGACAGGAACGACAGAAACAGCAGCAATGAAACAACAACTTGTACAAAATGGTACAACTCTGCACATGAAGGACAATGCCACAGCACACTGCAAAATAATGACAAGACTACAAACATGCCATGGGATGACAATGAATCGCACAAACTTACATCTGCTCCAGAACAAGCAAGCACACCAGCTTTCAAGGCAGATGACATAATAAATCGATACCACAAGCACAGAAAAAAGTCCATGTCAGTCAACATCAGTGGTTCGACCATGCAAACACCTCGGGATGACATATTGGTTACTTCAAATAACAAGAACACTGACAACATTCACCACGTCAACAACAACAAAAGAAAAAAAACTCAGTTAACAAATTCATCAAGTATGGACTCATAAATGTTTTTATTGAGTGGACTCATAAATATAAATTGGCTTTGTAAAATATACAATAGCACCATCACTTGTATAGATACACATATCATAAGTAACTGTTTTGTACAATTTTCTTTAACGATGTACAGAAAATATGTAAAGAAAAAAGGGGGGATGTGGTGATCGTAGATCTGAGTAGATGCAATACAACTGAGCAAGCACTAGAGGGAGCACGGGAGAGCTATATATACACAGGGACAGGAAGTGGACACACTTCACGGAAGGTAGAACTCGTAGCAGGACACAGACACAAGCAGGCAGCATTTGAGGTAGCCGTAAGTTAAGCTCTGAAGAGAGAACGAATTCACAATAAAGCATCTTCTCCACATTTGAGACTACGAACTTTATTAAGACACGAGGAACAACACAGGGTGTGTACAATGTTGTGTTATTCACCCTGGGGTAACAAGGACTGCAACACGAAGCAGTTAAACGATAAAGCGTACACCAAACGCAGGCATTGGTTAAATAAGATTTATTGAACTTCAGTAACAAAGCACTCAGCTGCCTGTGGGTTGACTCTCTACTACTCTAAGTAAACTAACTAACTATCCAGACCAGGCTAGCTCTGATCCAAGTGTTGAATCTTCAGATTGTGTTGAATGATTTGTACACCCTGACTGTCACTACGGAAAGAGGCAGAGTGCTGATGCCTCATGTGTTTTATAGTTGGAAGTCCCCCTCTGGTATTCTGTCTGGTGATTGGTTGTGTTCTGTTCTGTATGTTGATTGGCTCACCTGGGTGTCTGTCACTGCCTGCTTTTACCTCATGATGTGCATGGGTGCATATTATGACATTTCCCCCTTTTTAAAAAAGAAATCTGTTGTTTGCTTATAGCATATACGACATATTTACAGAAGTAACTACAGCAATTGGTGAGTGAATGCATATGTACATGTAAGGTGTCCAGCGTGCAGAAACATAACAGTATATATACAAAGGAACTATTTATAAGTCCAGTCGTTGGGGCTGCCGTCGGATTCTTGTGGACCGTCTGAGAGGTAGAGGTGGGGATGATGGCATCTTGACAGGATGGCACGCAGCTAGACTGGTGGCCTCGTGAAGTGAGGTGTCCGGAGAAGACATAACGACATCTGGGAACGTGAGATCCGGTGGTGGGCAGGCAAGTTTGCTTAGCGCCCTTCTGTTGCACCTGATAATGGATCCATCAGCCATGTGAACCACAAATGACCTGGGAGTAGCCTGTTGAACAACAACAGCTGGAACTGACCAGCCTCCACCAGGCAACTTGATGCGAACAGAGTCCTTCAGAGAGAACATGGGCAAATCAGTAGCATGAGCATCATATGTCAGCTTTTGCCGGGTTCTGATTTGCTGCATCTTTTGCAGAACGGGAAGGTGATCCAGGTCAGGTAAATGAATGGCTGGAACAGCCGTCCGCAGATTACGATTCATAAGGAGCTGTGCCGGAGACATACCGCTGGACAGAGGGGTTGCCCTGTATGAAGAGCAAGATTAAAGTCCGAACCTGAGTCCGCAGAATCCACATTGAGGATGGGTGTGTATGTTGCTGAATGCAAGGAGGCCTTGGCATGCATGGTGATGATACCACTTGATATGGGGACTCCGGGCAGTTGTCCTCTGGATCCGTGGTGGGATCAGGTTCGAAATCCAACAGTCCTTGCGCATACTTTGAATGCGTCTGCGTTGGAACTGGGATCGCTGGCCCCCTATCGGAGGTGCAGACCTGCACAAGGCCGCATAATGGCTAGGCTACTTGCAGTTGAGACATTGCCTACCTCTTGCAGGACATTGCCGCTTTAAATGGGCGGTGCCTCAGTTGGGCACGTCATCACATCGACGTCGTGACGCTCCGTGCGTCGTCGCATATGTGCAGTGCGGTCAGACGCCGCTCGCACCTGCGCAGTGTGGTCCTCGGCCGTTTCGTTCTCCCGACCGTGGTGCGCATGCGTGGGGCCCTTGGAAAAGCACGCGAAATGGCCGCCTTCGTCGATGCTCAGGTGCCGCATTCGGGCGATGGCCTGTACACGCTCAGCCTCGTGGGAGGCAAGTTGGTCCTGCTCTACCGACTTAAGGCGGGAATAGCGACTTTGCACGTCTCGATGGCTACTGGCAGGATCATATTTTTTATTTTTAGGAGTTGCTCCCGCAGGGCGTCTGAGTGGACGCCAAACACGATCTGATCCCTGATGAGGGAGTCAGCGGTGTCACCGTAGTTGCAGGATTGCGCTAGAATGCGCAGTTGAGTGAGAAAAGACTGGAAATGCTCATGCTTACCCTGAAGGCGCTGCTGGAAGACATAACGCTCAAAGCTTTAATTTGTTTCGATCTCACAGTGACTGTCGTATTTGGCTAAGACGGTCTGGAACTTGGTCTTGTCCTCACTGTTGGCAAAAGTGAGCGAGTTGAAATTTGGATGGCCTGGTCCCTCACAGTCGATAGTAGCAGCGCGATTTTTCAGGCATCGGACGCACTTTCAAGGCCCGAGGACTCAATGTTTTGACTGAATTTCTGCTTGAAGACCCACCAGTTGGCACCAAGATTTCCGGAGATCCGGAACTGAGGAGGTGCCTGGATCTGTTCCATGCCGCTGGAACGCAGTTGCTGGTCGTCAGTGAATTTTCGAAGGTAAATTACTTAAAAGCAGTAACCAATCCTGGTATCATGTCGTGTTATTCACCCTAGGGTAACACGCATGGCAACACGATGCAGGTAAACGATAAAGCATACACCAAACGTAGGCGTTGGTTCAATAACATTTATTGAACTTCAGTAACGAAGCACACAGCTGCCTGTGGGTAGACTCTCTACTACTTCAAGTAAACTAACTCTAACTATCTCGACCAGGCTAGCTCTGATCCACATGTAGATTGTGTTGAATGATTTGTACACCCTGACTGTCACTACAGTTGTCACCAGTGGAAAGAGGCAGAGTGCTGATGCCTCATGTGTTTTATAGTTGGAAGTCCCCCTCTGTTATTCTGTCTGGTGATTGGTTGTGTTCTGTTCTGTATTTTGATTGGCTCACCTGGGTGTCTGTCACTGCCTGTCTTTATCTCATGATGTGCATGGGTGCATATTATGACATACAATACTTTGCTTCCTGAAGTCAATGACCAGCTCCTTAGTTTTGCTAATGTTGAGGGAGAGATTTTTGTCATTATCCCACGCCACTGGGTTTTCTATCTCCCTCCTGTATTCTGACTCATCATCGTTCGTGATCCAATCCACTACGGTCATGTCATCAACAAACTTGTAGATAGAGTTGGAGCCAAATTTTGACACAGTGTGTGTCTGTGTATAGGGAGTATAGTGGGGGCTAAGTATGCAGCCTTGCGGGGCCCTGATATTGAGGACTATCGTAGAGGAGGTGTTGTTGTTTATCCTTGCTGATTACGGTCTATGGGTCAGGAAGTCGAGGATTCAGAGGGAAGAGCCAAGTCCTAGGTTTTGGAGTTTAGATATGAGCTCGGCTGTGATTATGGTGTTGAAAATGGAGCTGTAGTCAATAAATAGGAGTCTGAAATAGGAATCCTTGTTGTCGAGATGCTCCAAGGATGAATGTGGGGCCAGGGAGATAGCTTCTGCTGTGGACCAGTTGTGGCAGTATGCAAATTGCAGTGGATCAAGGTATTCTGGGAGTATGGAGTTGATGCGTCTCATGACCAACCTCTAGAAGAACTTCATAATCATTGATGTCAACGCCAGCGGACAGTAGTCATTGAGGCACGTTGCCTGGTTCTTGTTCAGCACCAGTATGATGGTGGTGGTCTTGTAGTAGGTGGGAACCACGGAATAGAGCAAGGAGAGATGTCCGCGAACACGCCCGTCAGTTGGCGGGTGAAAGTTCAACTTTCTGTTGAATAGGGGTACGAAGCAGGATTCTTTATATCATGTGCCCAGTCTACCCCATGGATGAGATAATGAAGCTACTTAGTAGTTTCGCTTCTTTTCAGAGTATAGATTAAATTTGGACGCGAGCAAATAATTTTCGGCGAATTCCCCAGGGAGGGGAGCCTACCTGGAGATATTGCTTTTTCGCTTTTCCAGATGTCGCTTCCATTTTCTGGGAATCCGGATAGCACACGATTGGGCCTCGCTTCATAAGTTGGGTGATTTAATGGAGTTCCTATATCTGGAGAAGGTCAAGAACACCATTGGAGGGTCGGTAGAAGTTCTACTTGAGATGGTAGCCATTCATTTCCTTTATCAGAGAGTTAGTCACTGTAAACTATTGGGGGGTTATTGGGTTGTTTAGTTATATTTTGAATGGTTATGTTTAGTAGGGTTAATAATTCTTGATTGTATTATTCATGTATTGTACCTTTATGTATTTGTTGTTGAGTGTGGATTTAGTTTGTAACAATGAAACATTTCTGCAATAAAAATAATTTGTTTAAAAGTAATTTGAGACTGTTGAAAATGGAAATACAAATCATTGTAGAATTTCCCAATATTAAAATATCTTTCCTAATTATTTTATAGGCTCAAAAGAAAATTGTTGCCATGGAAGTTGAATTACAAGCACTATTACAGTCAGCTGCTCTGTTCGAAGTTTCTGTTCCTGATTGCAAACAGTTGAAAGCTTGCCGTAAGGAAATCGTATTGTTGAAAGGACTGTGGGACATGGCTATCCTTGTAAGTTTTGTTTATCATTTGTTTTTAGGTTTCCCACTTTTATCATATAATGGGATGGAATGACCATTATCAATTGTAGTTTCTTCTCTACTTTTAATGAGGCAGCGGTATCTGCAATTCCACCAACCTTTGTGTCGTCCGCAAAGTTACTAATCAAACCAGTTATATTTTTCTCCAAATCATTTATATATATATTACAAACAGCAAGGGTATCAGCACTGATCCCTGAAGAACGCTACTAGCCATAGCCCTTCACTCAGAAACGCTACCCTCTGTCTTCTATAACTGAGCCAGTTCTTATCCATCTTGCCAGCTCACCTCTGATCCCGTGCAACTTCTCCTTCTTTACCAGTCTGCTATGAGGAAACTTGGCAAAGGCCTTACTTAAGTCCATGCAGACAACATCCATTGCCTACCTTCATCAATCATCTTTGTCACTTCCTCGAAAAACTCAAAAACGTTAGTGAGACATGACCTCCCCTTTACAAAACCATGTTGCCTCTCGCTAATATTTCCACTTATTTCCAAGTGGGAGTAAATCTTGTCTCAAAGAATCCTCCCCAATAATTTTCCAACCACTGATGTAAGGCTCATGGCTTGAAATTACCTGGATTATCCTTGCTACCCTTCTTAAACAAAGGAACAACATTGGCTATTCTTCAATCAATCCTCTGGGACTTCTCCTGTAGCCAGTGAGGATACAAAGATTTCTCTCAAGGCCCTAGTAATTTCCTCTTTTGCCTCTCTCAGTATTCTGGGGTACATCGCATCAGGCCCTGGGGACTTGTCTACCTTAATGTTTTTCAAGACCTCCTCCTTTTTGGTCTCAAAATGACCCAAACTATCTACACACCCTTCCCCAGACTCATCATCCACCAAGTCCTTCTCTTTGGTGAATACTGACGCAAAGTACTCATTTAATACCTCACCCATTTCCTCTGGCTCCACGCATAGATTCCCTCCCCAGTCCTTAAGTGAGCCAACCCTCTCCCTGGTTACCCTCTTTGCGCTTTATATATGTATAAAATGCCTTGGAATTTTCCTTAATCCTGACTTTTTGTGAATTCTTTTAGCCCTCCTGACTCCTTGCTTAAGTTTCTTTCTACTTTCCTTGTATTCCCCACTTGCGTTGTGTGTTCCCAGCATCCTTGCCTTGACAAATGCTTCCTTTTTCTTTTTGACCAAGCTCCCAATATCTCCTGTTATCCAAGGTTCCCAAAACGTGCCATACTTATCCTTCACCCTTACAGGAATGTGCTGGTCCTGAATTCCTATCAACTTAAACTTGAAAGCCTCCCACATGCCAGATGTTGATTTGCCTCAAACATCTGCCCCCAATCTACATTCTTCAGTTCCTGCCTTATAGTTGTAATTAGCCTTCCTCCAGTCTAGCGCTTTCACCTGAGGACTACACTTATCTTCATCCATCAGTACCTTAAAGCTTACTGAATTGTGATCATTGTTCCCGAACTGCTCCCATACTGAAACGTCAAACACCTAGCCAGACTCATACCCCAATACCAAGTCCAGTACACCCCCTTCCCTAGTTGGACTATCTACATACTGTTTCAAGAAGCCCTCCAGGATGCTCCTTACAAACTATGCTCCATCCACACCCCTAGCACTAAGTGAGTCCCAGTCAGTACAGGGGAATACAATCACCCACTACAACTACATCCCTGTTACTTTTGCACCTTGCCAAAATCTGCCTACATATCTGCTCCTCTATTGGCTGTTGGGTAGCCTATAGTAAACCCCCAACATAGTGACTACACCCTTCCTATTCCTGAGCTGTACCCACATTGCCTTGCTGTAAGAGCCCTCCAAGGTGTCCTCCCACAGTATAGCTGTAACATCCCCCTCTATTCTTCCTGAAATATCCGAATCCTGGAATGTTAAGCTGCCAATCCTGTCCTTCCCTTCACCAAGCCTCTGTAATTGCAACAACATCATAGTTCCAAGCTCTAAGTTCACCTGCCTTCCCTGTTACACTCTCGCATTGAAATAAATGCACTTCAGTCCACTAGGCCCTCTTTGATCAGCAAATATACCCTGCCTGCCCTTCCTCTGCATCTTACTGGCCCTACTCTCGAGTTCCCCTTCAGTTAATTCACCTTTGCTTTGGTTTCCAACCCCCTACCAAACTAGTTTAAATCCTCCCGTGTGACACTAGCAAACCTCCCAGCCACAATATTTATGCCCCTCCAGTTTAGATGCAACCCGTCCATCTTGTACAGGTCCCACCAGCCCCTGAATAGATCCCAATAGTCCAGACATCTGAAATCCTCCCTCCTACACCAGCTGTTTAGCCAGGTGTTGAGTTGTACTATCTTCCTATTCCTAGCCTCATTGGCACGTGGCACAGTGATTCTGTGACTCTATGGTCGGAAACCCATGTGGTGAGTAACCTATAAATTTTGATCCATTACTTTCAGTTCAATGCTATACACGGTGGTGCCAAAAAGAGCAGTAAATTTATTCCCATGTTCACAAATTAACTCCAATTTGCAGGTGAGCTTAACCATTGAAGATTGGAAGACCACTAAGTGGAAAAACATTAGTGTTGAGAATATGGATGCAGATTGTAAAAAATTTGTTAAAGACCTGAGAAGTATGGATAAGGAGATACGGGCATGGGATGCTTATTCTGGTTTAGACAACTTAATAAAGAACACAATGGCTTCACTGAAAGCTGTAAGTGAGCTGCAGAATCCAGCTATAAGGGACCGTCACTGGCAACAACTCATGCAGGCAACGAAGGTATCAAACAACAAGGCATATTTTGCTAATTTAAATAGAATACAACAATTATTATGATGTACAATATTGTGACCCATCACTTCCAGTACACCCTGTCCCATTTGAGTTGATTTTGGTACTTGGACATGGAAAGCTGGTTGGGGATGCACTGTGGTAATTGTGCATGCTGCTGCCCTTATTTTTCTGCTCTTCTGACTTGGTGAGCCTGTTGAAATACATATGGCATCTCTCATAAGTCAGTAGCTTGTTGATGTTCACATGTGAACAATTGTAATTTCAGTGAGCTAGAATAAGGGACCTGAAGCTGGAAAAGTAGTTCAATGGGGTAAATTTTCCGGTCCCACTGCCGCGGGAATAGTCACGGGCAGGACGGAAAGTTTGGCAGACCATTTTAAAGGTCTGTTGACCTTGGGCAGCAATTTCCGGATTTGGGCGGGACCAGAAAATCCCACCCAATGATTTGAGGAATGGAGAGGAAATTGATCTTTAAAAGGGAGTTTAATTTGCTTTTAGGAAGTGTAAAGAAACTAGGCACTGATGATTGACTTTCCTTCATTGTTTTAACAGGTCAATTTTGTAATGTCAGATGAAACAACCCTTGCAGATTTATTGAGTCTACAATTGCATAACTTTGAAGATGAAGTACGCAATATTGTGGATAAATCTGTCAAAGAGTCTGGAATGGAGAAGGTATTGGATTCATTAGATAGTTTGAAAAATAATGAAACAGACGTCTGTATACTTATAACTTTCAATTTTCACTGGCATACTGGCAACAAAGTAAAGGGTAGATTTTAGAAACTTGCTCTCTTAAGAGACAGAAAATCCAATAGAATTTGCTTACCTCTGTCAGAGTAGAAATTTTGTTTTGGGAACACAGAATTATGAATTAAATATCGCTTAAGGGTAGCACTCCCTGAATTCTTTGACCTAAAGTGACTCATTTTCTGTGATCTAGGGCGGGATTCTCCCATAATCGGCGTGATCGCCAGACCCCAGCGCCAAAAACATCGCAGATCACTCCGGCGCGGTCCCACCCCCCAAATGGCGCAAAGTCTCCAGCCGGAATGAACTAGTAGCGGCATGACGACATTCACGACAGCGTCACCCGCCGCGGACGCGCCACATCATTGACATCGCGCGGCATCAAGCACAAGAGATGCCACCCCCCGGAGAGCCGTTGAGATGGCCATCCGCCGCGCAGCTCCGAGGTTCCAGGAGCGCGACATTGAGGCGCTCCTGGACGCAGTAGAGCAGAAGAGGGAGGCCCTGTACCCCGGACACGGTCACATGGTCGCCCCATGCCTCAGCCTGTGGAGGTAGGTGGCAGAGGCCGTCAGCGCTGTGGCTGTAACACCAAGGACAGGCGTCCAGTGCCACAAGAAAGTGAATGACCTTGTCAGGGCAGCTAGGGTGAGTACCCCCCCACCACCTTCCCCGATGTGTGGCACACCCCCAGGTGCAACTGACCCTAATCCTAACCCTACCCCTAACCCTAGCCCTAACCCGAACCCTAATGTGCTGCGCACCTCTGCCGATACACACACCAGATTTCAATTGGCATCAATTGAAGCCTTTAATATCAATGGCATCAGGTGAGGAATTTCCTGTGGAAATCAGCAAACATTTGACATCCTTCCATGATGAAGGTCTAATGAGAACGAATCCCACCAATTCTAGCATCCAGTCTGTAATCCTGCCTACATACTGCATATAAATTTGACTTATGCTTGTTGAGACTTGGGAATTTTGAGGCCAGTTTGTAATCTGCATGTATCCCAGCCTAACACTGTTGGCCTTTATCCATGCCACCCCCCCCCCCCCCCCCCCCCCCCAGGAGAAGCACGCACACAACAACAGGGAACGTGAGAGGACTGGAGGGGGCCCAGCTGATGAGAGACCATTCACCGTTCATGAGGAGAGGGCCCTGGAACTGGCAGGTGGGCCCGAGGACCGGGAGGTTGCCGATGCAGAGGTTGGGGGCACACCACCAAGTGCGACCCCCACGGCCCAAACCCTTCCCCCATATCCTCCATACCCCCCATATCCCCCCTCCTCCATATCCCCCTCCCCCACATCCCCCATATCCTCCTACCCCATATCCCCCTCCCCATATCCCCCATCTTCTCCCCCTCCCCCATACCCCCCAGATCCCCCCTCCCTCATATCCCCCATACCCCCATATCCCTCATCCCCATATCCCCCCTTCCCCATATCCCCCCTCCCCCATACTCCCCTCCCCCATACCCCTCATATCCCCCTCCCCCATATCCCCCTCTCCATACCCCCCTCCCCATATCCTGCCTCCCCCATATTCTCCCTCCCCCATATCCCACCTCCCCCATATCCCCCCTCCCCCATATCCCCCAATCACCGCCTGCGTGTCTAACCATGCATGCTGCATTGTGTATTGCAGGACCAACCGTCGAGTCACCCATCCCCGCGGATGCTGACCGCCCCCAGGACGATCCAGGACGGCCAGGAGACAGGGAGCCTCCCGGCATGCAACGCCCCAGGACGCCTCAGGGTGGCCACGAGACAGGGACAGGCTCGGAGCAACAGGGAGACGACGCCCCCGTCTTGTGCGAGTGTGGCGATGCAGGCGTGCGACACCCAGCGACGAGGGGAGCAGCCACAGGTCTCCATCGCAGCCGAGCCAGGACACCCCTACCCAGGACACCACTACCCAGGACACCCGTACCCAGGGCATCCATACCTGGGACACCAACACACATGACACCGACACACAGGACACTGACACACAGGGGAGGGGTGGACAGAAACCGTCACCCCAGGGAATCATGGACTCTGAGTTGGATAATGAGCATGACACAACGCCACTGCTATCTCCAACACCCTCCACCATCACAGAGACACTCATCTCGGTTGGGCACTTTAGCGCTGAGGCTTCTGGTACACTCACTGGTGCGCACAACACAGCCGTACCGGTACAGCAGGTGAAGGTAGGAGCAGCCGAGGGGCTGGGAGGTCGGAGGGCATCCCAGCGCAAGCAAACATCTGCCGCCCAGATGGTCCCGGGTTCCTGGAGTTACCACACCCACCCATAGACCCGATGCAGTCACGGAACCAGGGACGATCGAAGTGGGTGACGGCCAGCTCGCGGCAGTGGCAGATGCAGGTGGAGGAGTCCACCCGCGTCCAGGAGCTGGGAGCGGTGCCGGTCATGTGTGCCACTCAGACCAAAACCGCACGGGGGGCGTCCGCGATTGAGGCAATGGGTGCGACCGAGTCAGACATGGGGAGCAGTATGCAAGGCCTGGGGCTTTCCATGCAGGCAGCGTCTGTGGCCCAAGACATGGCTGCCCCCTCACAGGAAGCAATGAGCCAGCGGCAGATGGCAGAGGCGCTCAACGCCGTGGCCTGTCTCAGCAGGCCATGGCTCAGTCTCAGCAGGCCATGGCTCAGTCTCAGCAGGCCATGGCCCAGTCTCTGCAGGCAGTGGCCCAGCCTCAGCAGTCCATCGCTGAGGGCATCAGCGCCATTGCCCAGATGCTGGCCGGCGTCGCCCAGACACAGACAGGGATGGCCAACTCCCTGAGCTCCATGGCTGCAAACTTGCAGACCCTTGTTGATGCCAGGGTGGGCCACCAGAACTGGCAGTGCCAGGTATCGGAGGAGTGTCGGATGGCCGGTCCGTTCGCACCTCCGACCCATGTAGAGGCCCGGGGGCCATCGGGCACCCCGAGGGATGAGGATGTGCTGGGGCCCGTTCCGGATCCCCCTGTAGGGGAGGTCCCGGAACACCGCGGCACCTCGGACTCCCCCCCCCCCACCCCGCGCCTTTCCGTCCCAGGTGCATCTGGTGGGCAGTGGGCAGGATAGGCTGGCAGCTCGCCATCCCAGTCACCCGAGCCGCAGCCTGGCCCATCTAGGCCGTGCTGCCCCAGGAAACAACCGCCAAAGCAATCCCGAGTCATAGGGCAGGAGTCACAGTAGACCGCCTCCAGTTCTGCTCTACCGTCTGGGGAACCGCCTAGACATAGTCAAAGGGCCCGTAAGGCCAAACAATCAGACACTGAGTAAGTTGGCATGGGTGCAGGGCACAGATGGGTTATAGTGGCTAAAATCACTTTCACACCTACAGAAGCTGCCTTTGTGCTCTGTCCGAAGCGTGCGGGGGTGTGGTGTGCATTGAGCGCCAGTGTGTGTGTGAGGGGTGGTATTACGTCGGCACCAGATGAGTATCCCCCCCCCCCCTCCTCCCGGGTCGCCCTTGCCATCCCCCCGGGCAGAGGACGGGACCGCGCGCTGCAGTGTCACGGCCGCATGCAGGGATGGTCCGGGTGGACGGTGGTACTGTGGCCATGGTTCAGACATTGTCCAACGATGTAGAGCCAGGAGCTCATTGCAGAGCGGGTCGTCATCATCCTCCATGGCCTGCAATAGACACGCTTCCACTGGAGACCATGTGAGTCCGGCCCGTTGTACCGCAGGTGGATGTGCAATGGAGGGGTGGTGTGCATGCGGGTGGGGTGGGGGTGATTGGTGGTGGGTGGGTGGGTGGGGGGGGGTGAGTGTGGTTGGTAGTGGGTGGATGGCCCATGAGTGTGGTTGGTGGTGGCTGGGTGGGGGGGCAGTGAGGGTGGTTGGCTGGTGCCGTGGTGTGCAGTCTGTGCCCATACTCGGCGATTTCCACGCCCCCCTAGTCAGTGAACAGGGCGGCTATCAGCCTGTCCCATGCCCACTGGCCCAGCCGGTAATGGTGGGCCGCCTCCCACCCATGTCCAGGCCGTCTATCCTGACCATTGCCCCCATCCTCCTCATCTGGGGAGGACTGCGCCTTGTCCTGCTGCTCCTCCACTCCCCCCTCCTCTGCCAGCGGCACATCGCCCCTCTGCTGGGCTATGTTGTGCAGGACGCAGCACACCACAACGATGCGGCCAACCCGATCTGGCGGGTACTGGAGAGCCCCTCCAGAGCTGTCCAGGCACCTGAAACGCATTTTTAGCAGCCCAAAGCACCTCTCTATCACACCCCTGGTCGCTGCATGGGTATCATAGCCGTTCTCTGCATCAGTCTGTGGCCTCCGTATAGGCGTCATCAGCCACGACCGCAACGGGTAATACCTGTCGCACAGCAACCAGCCCCTCAGCTGGGGGGGGGGGGGGCGTCCCTCGAACATGCCGGGGATGTAAGACTGCGCCAATACGAATGAGTCATGTACACTTCCCGGGTACCAGGCGCAGACATGCAGGATCATCATGCGGTGGTCGTAGACCACCTGGATGTTCATGGAATAGGTCCCCTTCCTATTGGTGAACACAACCCTATTATCTACAGGTGGCCGCATGGCGACGTGCATCCCATCGATCGCGCCCTGGACCATGGGAAACTCGACCACGGCAGCAAAGCCTACTGCCCGGGCATCCTGGCTGGCCCGGTCCACAGGGAACTGGATGAAGTGGTCTGCAATGGCATATAGGGCGTCTGTCACTGCCCGGATGCACCGGTGCACCAATGTCTGCGAGATGCCGGACAGGTCCCCACTCAGCACCTGGAATGACCCCATGGCATAAACGTTCATGGCCACCGTAACCTTGACGGACACGGGGAGAGTGTGTCCTCCCCCAGTCCCACGCGGTGCCAGGTGTGCCATCAGGTTGCAGACGTGCGCCACGGTTTCCCGGCTCATCCGGAGTCTCCTCCTGCATGCCCGGTCCGTGAGGTCCTGGTACAACGAGCGGGGCCGGTACTCACGGGGCCTCGGGGGAGTCTCGCCGCCGTGGCGCCACCACCTCCTCCTCCTCCTCCTCGTGCTCCTCCTCGCCCTGTCGGGCAGGCAGCCCTCCAGCCTGACCGGTTGCCACCTGCCCCTTTGCAACATGCTCCTCTGCGGCAGCCTCTGCCGTCTCCCTGGCACGCTCCTCCTCCTGCTCCCCTGGGGCAACATGTAGAAGTGCGCTTCCCGCCATAGCGGACAACATCTCTGGCTGATCACCAAACATAATGGCCTGCAGGTGGGGGGGACGACAACATGTCAGCATTGCCCGTAACCGTCCCCGCACCATGGTTGCATCTGTTGGAAGCTGGCACCTTCGCCCACTCCCCCCTCCTCGGCCATCTCCCCCCTCCCCGACACTCGCCCTCCCCTCCCCGGCATTCGCCCCTAATCCCGGCACTTGCCCTCACCTCGCCGGCACTCGCCCTCCCCTCCCCGGCACTCGCCCTCTCCCCCCTGTCCAGCACTCGCCCTCTCCCCCCTCTCCAGCACTCGCCCCCCCCTCCCCACCACTCACCCTCTCCCCCCTCACCGGCACTCGTCCTCTCCCCCCTCCCCAGCACTCGCCCTCTCCCCCTCTCCGGCACTCGCCCTCTTCCCCCTCCCCAGCACTCGCCCTCTCCCCCCTCTCCAGCACTCGCACCCCCCCCTCCCCACCAGTCACCCTCTCCCCCCTCTCCGGCACTCGCCCTCTCCCCCCTGTCCAGCACTCGCCCTCTCCCCCCTCCCCAGCACTCGCCCTCTTCCCCTCTCCGGCACTCGCCCTCTCCCCCCTCCCCAGCACTCACCCTCTCCCCCCTCCCCAGCACTCGCCCTCTCCAGCACTCGCCCCCCCTCCCCACCACTCACCCTCTCCCCCCTCTCCGGCACTCGCCCTCTACCCCCTCCCCAGCACTCGCCCTCTCCCCCCTCTCCAGCACTCATCCCCCCTCGCCAGCACTCGCCCTCTCCAGCACTCCCCCCCCCCCCCCCCACCACTCACCCTCTCCCCTTTCTCCGGCACTCACCCTCTACCCTCTCCCCAGCACTCGCCCTCACCCCCCTCTCCGGCACCCGCCCTCTATCACCTCCGCAGCACTCACCCTCTTCCCCCTCTCCGGCACTCACCCTCTACCCTCTCCCCAGCACTCGCCCTCTCCCCCCTCTCCGGCACTCGCCCTCTACGCCCTCCGCAGCACTCGCCCTCTCCCCCCTCTCCAGCACTCGTCCCCCCTCCCCAGCACTCGCCCTCTCCCCCCTCTCCAGCACTCATCCCCCCTCCCCAGCACTCGCCCTCTCCCCCTTCTCCAGCACTCGCCCCCCCCCCTCCCCGGCACTCGCCCTCCCCTCCCTGGCACTCGCCCCTTCACCCGGCACTGGCTCTCCCAACCCCGGCACTCGCCCTCTCGTCCCCGGCACTCGCCCTCTCGTCCCCGGCACTCGCCCCCTCAGCCCAGCACTCGCCCCCTCACGCTGGCACTCGCCTCCTCATGTTGGCACTGGCCCCCTCACCCCACCCCGGCACTCGCCCTCTCCCCCCTCCCCGGCAATCGCCCTCTCCCCCCTCCCTGACCCTCTCCCCCCTCCCGGAAACTCGCCCTCCCTTCCCCCGGCACTCGCCCTCCCCTCCCCGCACTCGCCCTCCCGTTCCCGGCACTCGCCCTCTCACGCCGGAACTCGCCTCCTCACGCCGGCACTCACCCCCTCACCCCTCCCCAGCACTCGCCCCCTCCCCCTTCCCCGGCACTCGCCCTCCCCTCCCCGGCACTCGCACTCCCGTCCCCGGCACTCGACCTCCTCTCCCCGGCACTCGCCCTCCCCTCCCCGGCCCTCTCCACCCTCCCTGGCACATGCCCTCCCATCCCCAGCACTCGCCCTCTCCCCCCTCCCCGGCAACCGCCCTCTCCCTCCCCGGCACTCGCCCTCACCTCCCCGGCACTCACCCCCTCACATCGGCACTCGCCCCCTCATCCCGGCACTCATCCTCCCCTCCCTGGCACTCTCCCCCCTCCCTGGCACTCGCCCACCCCTCCCCGGCACTTACCCTCCCCTCCCCTCCCCGGCACTCGCCCTCTCCCCCCTCCCCGGCAATCGCCCTCTCCCCCCTCCCTGGCACTCTCCCTCCCCTCACCGTCACTCGCCCTCCCCTCCCCGGCACTCGCCCCCTCACATTGGCACTCGCCCCGTCACCCCACACTCGTCCTCCCCTCCCTGGCCCTCTCCCCCCTCCCTGGCACTCGCCCTCCCCTCCCCGGCACTCGCCCCCTCACATTGGCACTCGCCCCCCTCACCCCGCAATCGTCCTCCCCTCCCTGGCCCTCTCCCCTCTCCCTGGCACTCACCCTCCCCTCCCCGGCACTCGCACCACCCCTCCGTGGCACTCACACCCCCCTTCCCCAGCATCGCTCCCTCACCCCGGCACTCGCCCCCTCACACCGGCACTCGCCCCCTTACCCCTCCCCGGCACTCGCTCTCTCATCGGCACTCGCCCTCTCCCCCCTCCCCAGCACACGCCCTCTTCCCCATCCCCGGAACTCGCCCTCCCCTCCCCGGCACTCGCCCTTCCCTCCCCAGCACTTGCCCTCCCCCCCTCCCCGACACGCCCTCTCCCCCCTCTCCGGCACTCGCCCTCTCCCCCCTCCCCGGCACTCGCCCTCTCCCCGACACTCGTCCTCTCCCCTCTCCCCGGCACTCACCCCCTCCCCACTTCCTGGCATTCGCCCTCTCCCCCCTTCCTGGCACTCGCCTCCTCACCCTGGCACTCGCCCTCCCCTTCCCACCTGTCCAACCCCCTCCACGCACCCCCTCACACCGTCCCCTTACCCCTCCCCAGCACTCGCCCTCTCATCGGCACTCGCCATCTCCCCCCTCCCCGGCACACGCCCACTTCCATCATCCCCGGCATTCGCCCTCCTCTCCCCGGCATTCGCCCTCCCCTCCCCAGCACTTGCCCTCTCCCCCTCCCCGACACACCCTCTCCCCCCCCCCCCGGCACTCGCCCTCTCCCCCCTCCCCTGCACTCGCCCTCTCCCCTCTCCCCGGCACTCACCCCCTCCCCACTTCCTGGCATTCGCCCTCTCCCCCCTTCCTGGCACTCGCCCTCCTCACCCTGGCACTCGCCCTCCCCTTCCCACCTGTCCAACCCCCTCCACGCACCCCCTCACACCATCCCCTTACCCCTCCCCGGCACTCGCCCTCTCATCGGCACTCGTCCTCTCCCCCCTCCCCGGCACATGCCCTCTTCCCCCATCCCCGGCATTCGCCCTCTCCTCCCCGGCACTCGCCCTCCCCTCCCCAGCACTTGCCCTCTCCCCCTCCCCGACACACCCTCTCCCCCCTCCCCGGCACTCGCCCTCTCCCCCCTCCCCGGCACTTGCCCTCTCCCCCCTCCCCGGCACTCGCCCTCTCCCCTCTCCCCGGCACTCACCCCCTCCCCATTTCCTGGCATTTGCCCTCTCCCCCCTTCCTGGCACTCGCCCTCCTCACCCTGGCACTCGCCCTCCCCTTCCCACCTGTCCAACCCCCTCCACGCACCCCCTCACACCGTCCCCTTACCCCTCCCCGGCACTCGCCCTCTCATCGGCACTCGTCCTCTCCCCCCTCCCCGGCACATGCCCTCTTCCCCCATCCCCGGCATTCGCCCTCCCCTCCCCGGCACTCGCCCTCCCCTCCCCAGCACTTGCCCTCTCCCCCTCCCCGACACACCCTCTCCCCCCTCCCCGGCACTCGCCCTCTCCCCCCTCCCCGGCACTCGCCCTCTCCCCCCTCCCCGGCACTCGCCCTCTCCCCTCTCCCCGGCACTCACCCCCTAACCACTTCCCGGCATTCACCCTCTCCCCCCTTCCTGGCACTCGCCCCCCTCACCCTGGCACTCGCCCTCCCCTTCCCACTTGTCCAACCCCCTCCACACACCCCCTCACACCGCCCCTCACATCACCCCTCCCCTCACCCCCCCCCCCCCCACACACACTCCCCTCCACACGCACACACACCTCCCCCTCCACACACACCCTCCCCCTCCACACTGACTGTAGCCGCGCCGTCGCTTCTCCTGCGGCTTCCCCATGCCGTGACCTACCTCCGCACTGTCCGGCTTCAACCATCATCACTTGTTGAGCCATTATAGAACATAGGACATAGAACACCACAGTACAGGCCCTTCAGCCCATGATGTTGTGATTCAATTTACACTGCCATGACCCGTGGTGGGTTTTTTCCGAGGTGGGCGGCGCGATTCACGCGGGGCCAGAATTTGGGGGGGTCGGAGAATTCAGAGGATGGCGGGGCCGGGATTCACGCCGACTCCTGGCGATTCTCCAACCCGGCGGTGGGTCGGAGAAGCCAGCCCCTAATGTTCAAAAAACAACAGAAAAAAAGCAGTAAACAAAACTTAAATTGCCATTTTACTGGCATTGGAAATCTACATTATATTGTGGGCAGCCACTAAACCTGTTGAAACAAAGTTCTGCACTTATTTTGCAGCACTTTGTAGGAGAGGCTATTTTTTCTGCATTTGCTTACTCCAGGACTGCTATAAAATAATGTATATCTATCTTTGGAGTTATCCCATGGCCCCTTCTGGCCTGCAGGGGGTCCTGGTGCAAGACCACAATGGACACATATAGATATAGAAGATATAGATATAGAACAGTACAGCACAGAACAGGCCCTTCGGCCCTCGATGTTGTGCCGAGCAATGATCACCCTACTCAAACCCTCGTATCCACCCTATACCCGTAACCCAACAACCCCCCCTTAACCTTACTTTTTAGGACACTACGGGCAATTTATCACGGCCAATCCACCTAACCTGCACATCTTTGGACTGTGGGAGGAAACCGGAGCACCCGGAGGAAACCCACGCACACACGGGGAGGACGTGCAGACTCCGCACAGACAGTGACCCAGCCGGGAATCGAACCTGGGACCCTGGAGCTGTGAAGCATTTATGCTAACCACCATGCTACCGTGCTGCCCTTATAGAAAATAAGAAGGAGACCAGGACAGCTTCATCCACTTTTATTACTGTAGTGATCTATTACTCTGTGGTGAATGTGATTCACACCGGATTATAATCTGTATATACATGTGCCTATATTGTAAGTGCAGTTGCACTACCTGACCACCAGGGGGAGTAGCTCTGGGAATGCTCGAGAATTGTACTGGGCTTCTCCCTTGGTTCCGCCCAGGACTCCTCCCCCTGGAGCTGCTGTATAAAGATCAGTGCCACATGGTCAGCCGGCCAGTTCACCGAAAGTTCAATGGCTAATAGGCTGGCTCTGTTGTGAGTACATTAAAACCGCTATTTTAATCCTACAAGCACGTGTCCGTAGAATTGTTGGTTCCAACAATTGAATATACTCAGGAAACAGTCGAAGAAATCATGGAAGCAGCCCTCAAGCCCGGACGCCTAGAACTCGACCCAGAGGATGCAGAGGCTAAGGAAATTTTTTCCCACTGGCTGAGATGTTTTAAAGCCTACCTGGCAGAAGCCAGCACCGCCGGAACAACGGAGGAACAAAAACTCAGCCTACTGCACGCGAGGGTAAGCCACAGAATCTCCACACAGCTAAATCCGGCCGTTTCTTACACCGCAGCGCTGGCAATATTGGACAAAATGTACGTTAGGCCCATTAACGAGGTTTATGCATGCCACATATTTACGCCTCACCGTCAGTGGCCTACAGAAACGCTAGCCGAGTTTGTAAGGGAATTGAACAATCTTTCCAATGACTGTAATTATCAAGCCGTTACCGCAGCTGAACATAGGGAGCTTGCTGTATGGGACATTTTCGTGGCGGGCCTTAGGTCTAACTATGTGCGACAAAGACTGCTAGAAAAGGGGGCCCAGGGCTTAGACACTACTGTGGAGGCTGCTACCACTATGGAAGTTTCCTTCCGTAGCCTCACCTCGTTTCCCGCGGACCCCGCGACCTCATCGTGGACCCCCGACCAACAGTCCCCCCAAGCCAGTGCCGCACGGCCCCCCAGCTACCGTGCTGCCAAAGCCAGTTACTCTGCTGCCCCAGCCAGCTACTCAGCTGCTCCAGCCAGCTACTCAGCTGCCCCAGCCTGCCATTTCTGTGGCCAAAGCCAGCACCCGCGGCAGCACTGCCCAGCCCGATCCGCGACCTGCAGCAGCTGCGGGCGAAAAGGACACTATGCCAGAGTGTGTCTGGCGAAGAAAGCCCCAGCCTCTAACCCTCCCATGGCTCAAAGCACTCGTTCCCTGAATTCACAGGCCTGCAGGCCCCGAAATGCTGCAGCCTGTATGCCGACTCCGCCCCCACCCAACATGTGCGACTCATGGGGGTGGCCATCTTGGCAATCCTCCTCCATGCGGCCGGCCATGTGCGACTCATGGGGGCAGCCATCTTGGCAATCCTCCTCCATGTGGCCGGCCATGTGCGACTCATGGGGGTGGCCATCTTGGGATCCATCCCCTTCAAACTCTGAAACTCACCTCGACGACTACAAACTCAGAGGGCAGTCATCACGGGGCCACTCCAGCACAGCTGATCGAGCCGCCGACTACCCGCAACTCAGCGCAGTCACCCTGGATCAATCCCGCCCCAAGCACCTACGAAGTTCGATGCTGGAGGTCCAGATCAATGGGTACAGCACGCCATGCCTCTTTGACTCCGGGAGCACCGAGAGCTTTATACATCCAGAGCTGGTAAGACGCTGTTCGCTTTCTATTTTTCCGGTGAGCCAAACTATCGCCCTCGCTTCGGGCTCCCACACAGTCCAAATCCAAGGACGCACCATTGCTACGCTCACAATTTGAGGCGCTAGTTATTCTAAATCTAAACTTTATGTCCTGCCCGACCTCTGCGCGCCACTCTTATTGGGCCTGGATTTCCTTTGCAACCTCAAGAGCCTCACCCTCAGCTTCGGCAGGCCCCTGCCCCCACTCACTATCTGCAGCCTAACCATGCTGCGCATCTCCCCCCTTCACTCTTCGCCAATCTCACTCCAGATTGCAAGCCAGTAGCTACTCGCAGCAGGCGATACAGCCTACAGGATAGGGTCTTTATCTGATCAGAGGTCCGACGGCTGCTCAGTGAGGGGATCATAGAGGCCAGTAATAGTCCCTGGAGAGCTCAGGTGGTGGTCGTCAAGACCGAGGAAAAATTTTGCATGGTCATCGACTATAGCCAGACCATAAATTGCTTTACGCTCCTAGACGCGTATCCCCTCCCCAGAATTGCAGACATGGTTAATCAGATTGCCCAATATCAGCTATTTTCCACGGTGGATCTGAAGTCTGCATACCACCAGCTCCCAATCCGCCCAGAGGACCGCCACTACACGGCATTCGAGGCCAATGGCCGCCTCTTCCATTTCCTCCGGGTCCCTTTCGGCGTCACTAACGGGGTTTCGGTGTTCCAACGAGCAATGGACCGAATGGTAGACCAGTACGGGCTGCGGGTCACGTTTCCGTATCTGGACAATGTTACCATCTGCGTCTATGACCAGCAGGACCAAGTCGCCAACCTCCACCGTTTTCTCCAAACGGCACAGAAATTAAATCTCACTTATAACAAGGAGAAATGCGTTTTCCGCACAAACAGACTGGCCATCCTCGGCTACGTTGTGGAGAACGGAGTCCTGGGCCCAGACCCTCAAACGGTGCTTGGGGTTCTTCTCATACTACGTCCAGTGGGTCCCTCAATATGCGGACAAAGCCCGCCCACTCTTTAAGGCCACACAATTTCCCCTATCAGCTGAGGCACGCCAGGCCTTCGACGGCATCAAGGAGGACATCGCCAAAGAATCCACTCCCTTTCAGGTTGAGAGCGACGCCTCAGAGGTAGCTCTAGCAGCCACTTTAAATCAGGCAGGGAGGCCCGTTGCATTTTTCTCCCGTACCCTATCCGCTTCAGAACTCCGACACTCCTCAGTCGAGAAGGAAGCACAAGCCATCGTGGAGGCTGTTCGTCACTGGAGGCACTACCTCGCAGGTAGGAGGTTCACCCTCATCACCGACCAACGATCGGTTGCCTTTATGTTTGACAACTCGCAAAGGGGCAAACTAAAAAATGATAAAATCCTTCGGTGGAGGATCAAACTCTCCACCTATAGTTACGATATTAAATATCGACCGGGGAAGCTCAACGAGCCCTCGGATGCCCTATCCCGCGGGACATGCGCCAGCGCGCAGATCAGCCGTCTGAAAGCCATCCACGTGGACCTCTGCCATCCAGGGGTCACCCGGCTCGCCCACTACATCAGAGCCCGAAACTGCTTTTCTCCAACGAGGAGGTAAAAGCGGTCACCAGGGACTGCCCGATCTGTGCGGAGTGCAAACCGTACTTCTACAGACCAGACAGGGCCCACCTGGTCAAGGCTTCTAGGCCCTTTGAACGCCTTGCGATCGATTTCAAAGGGCCACTCCCCTCCACTAACAAGAACATTTATTTCCGCAACATCATCGACGAGTTCTCCCGATTCCCTTTTGCCATTCCATGCCCTGATATGACCTCCCACACAGTCATTAGGGCCCTGCATAGTGTCTTCACCCTGTTCAGTTTCCCCAGCTACGTGCACAGCGACCGGGGTTCGTCCTTTACGAGCGACGAGCTGCGTCAGTACCTGCTCGACAAGGGCATCGCCTCGAGCATGACTACCAGCTACAACCCCAGGGGGAACGAACGGGGAGGGAGAACGCGACGGTCTGAAAGACCGTCCTACTGACCCTCCGGTCTAGAAAACTCCAAGTCTCCCAATGGCAAGATGTCCTCCCAGACGCGCTCCACACAATCAGATCCCTCCTCTGTACAGCTACAAATCAAACCCCTCACGAGCGACCCTTCAATTTTTCTAGGGGCACTACCGCGGGAGTCTCATTTCCGGCGTGGCTGAGGACACACAGGCCCGGTCCTCCTGAGGAAGCACGTCAGGGGGCACAAAACTGACCCCCTTGTTGAAAAGGTGCGCCTCCTCCATTCCAACCCCCAGTACGCATTCGTGGAGTTCCCGGACGGTCGCCAGGACACAGTATCCCTTCGGGACCTGGCACCTGCTGGATCCAGCCCCTCCCCTACCCCCACTGAGGAACCCCTTACCCCGTTCCCTATGCTGCCGCCCCCTCGCGCCCCCGATTCCGCAAGCTCACCCCACCGGTTCCACGCGCCAGAACCAGCCCGCCCCCACCGTCCCCAGTCTCCGGTCGAGCCAGAGATGTATAAACTTCAGACGAGACCCGCCCCGGAGTCTGCCATCGTACCCCAGCTCTCAACACCCACCCAGCCACCGCAAGAGGCTGCAACCCCGGTGCTCCGCAGATCGAAACGAACAATTCGTCCACCAGACAGACTAACTCTGTGAGCCACCACCCCCGCTGGACTCGATTTTCTTCACAGGGGGTGAATGTGGTGAATGTGATTCACACCGGATTATAATCTATATATGCATGTGCCTATATTGTAAGTGCAGTTGCACTACCTGACCACCAGGGGGAGTAGCTCTGGGAATGCTCGAGAATTGTACTGGGCTTCTCCTTTGGTTCCGCCCAGTACTCCTCCCCCCTGGAGCTGCTGTATAAAGATCAGCGCCACATAGTCAGCCGGCCAGTTCACCGAAAGTTCAATGGCTAACCGGCTGGCTCTGTTGTGAGTATATTAAAACCGCTATTCTAATCCTGCAAGCACGTGTCCGTAGAATTGTTGGTTCCAACATACTCCAAAGTAATATAACAATTACCATGCTACTACTTGGCCTGTTACAACCAAATTTATTATTTGTATACACTTGAAGCAAAGTTGAATATCAAAAATGCAAATAGAAAGAATCTGTTGATTAAATTGTACAAAACAAATGTTTAATTCTGTATTTTACAGGTGTTGGGTCAGCTGGATAACATTTGGAGTACTTTTGAATTTGAACATGAAATTCATGGTAGGACAGGAATTATGTTGCTGAAAGGAAGTGATGAACTAGTCGAGACTTTGGAGGACAATCAAGTTCAGTTGCAGAACCTGATAACTTCTAAATATATTGCATATTTCCTCAAAGAGGTCTCCAGCTGGCAGCAAAAGTTGTCCACTGCAGACTCTGTCATTTCCATCTGGTTTGAGGTACAGAGAACTTGGGTTCACCTTGAGAGCATTTTTATAGGTTCCGAAGACATTCGTACGCAGTTGCCTGAAGATTCCAAGCGTTTTGAGGCCATTGATATTGACTTTAAAGTATGTTGTTTTCATCGTTTAAATATAAAAATAGTCATTGTTTATTTAGAACGAGCAATATTCTAAACAGATAATATTGTAAAAACTTGCAATCACACAATTTTGTTTATCAATTATATAAATTAATGTGGAAAATGCATATCCATTTTGATTATCAAATGCCTTTATCTGGTGCTGACTGATTCATCTGGCTATTTTTAGGATCTCCTGCTGCTCCTATTCCTTTAGCCACACATCTTATAGGATGTGATTTATATTTACAAAGTTATTATGCAGCTCCCAGCGCAACTGCCATCCAACTATTCAAACAGGTGGTTGGCAAAGGAAATTTGAGGGGGTGGTGTGGTGGGGAAGAGATGTGTAACCATCTTTTAGATGCATAAGCAAAGCTTGGTGTACTTTTTGACTGATCTATAAATGGACGCATTGCATTTTGCTTGGTTTAGGCCAGAAGCTACTGAAATATGCAATTCAAGATTTTACAGCTATATGGCCCTGTTGCAATTTTGAAGTACAAATAGGCAGACCATGCGCCATTCTTCTGTTGTGACCCTATCCATCGGGAATTCGCCCTGGTGGAGGCGGAAAATCGTGGAGGCCCGGAGAATACCTGGTAAGGCCAGCTAATGCTATGCCTCGACAGTGCGGAGAATTGGGATTTGGCATGAAACTGGTACCCGCCACGATTTCGGCACCAAAACCCCCGAAAGGAGAATCCTGCCCAGTACTTCTCACGTAAACTTTGGAAACTGTCACTAAGAAGCTACTATCGGCAAATCAGGCAAATAATTTAACATACATACAATTTCATACATTCAATGGAACACCTCCCTGTTTGGATAGGGCTCATCACTCGCTTCAGCCAAAGCAAAAGGCAAATGATCCACCAAGAGCTGTGATAGTCACATCTATCATATGAAGGAGAAGATCTTAAGATGGGCCAAGCAGAGTCAGGAGGTGTGGTGAGCAGGGAATGGTATTCGAATATACCAGGACGTCACGGTGGAGTAGGCAAGAAGGGAGCGCTTTACAAGAGTGGCGAAGCTAAGGGTTACGTAACTCCATGGACCATTTCTTTGAAACGGCAGAGGAGGCAAAGACGTTCATGAAGGCTGAAGGACTGGGACTGAATTGAGTTTGGAATTTGATTTCTCATGTTATGGTTCAGAGTGGATGCTTTGGGGACAGTGGGGTAATGTGTTGGAGTTTTTCCTCTCTGGTTTGTGTTTAGCATGTTTGGTTGTTTAGAAGTGTTGGGTATGGGGGGCTTTTGTATTAGGGTTGTGGGGGAAGGGGCTCTTGGCGGGGGGGGGGGGGCATTTCGCTTGCAAACAAGTTGGCTCGTGTACTGGAGTGAGGTTGGAGGAGGGGCTGCGGCCGACCGAGCCTCTGTGGACAGGTTTTGACTGGTCTAGGAGGTGTGAATGGTGGAGGGATGAGGATCATGCAGATTGGAGTGGGTTTGAGAGGAAGTGGTTGGAGGGGTGGTGTTCTGGGATAGGGGGCGGAGTGCTTGGTAGTTGATTAATGATGACTGGGAGCAAGGCTTGGTCCCATTTGTCCAAGCCTGGACGCGCATCAATTAATTTTAGATGGGGATTTAAACCCCGTGCTGCATCTGAAGATAGATCGATCTAAGCCATGCTCATTGATCCCTTTGGGAGGAGCGAAGGTGTTGGCAGCATTCATGAAGTTGATGGGGGAGAAGATGATGCATTTCAGGGAGAACATGGAGTTCCAGAATACATGACCCTTTTCCATTCCTTTAAATAACTTTCCTTCTACACTGGACCTTGATGTTTCTTTAAAGCAGACAAGCTTAGAGCACACCTCACCCTCAGTCTCACAGAGCCAAGAAATAGCATTACATGACCCTGAAAAGTATGTGAACCTGGTTCTTCCAAAAATACACTTTACATAAAGGCATACTGATACTGGAAATTATATGACACTGGGCACACATTGTGGTGATATGGAAGCATACTACATAGAATATTAGATTGGATTGGATTTGTTTATTGTCACGTGTACCGAGATACAGTGACGAGCAGCTCAACAGATCATTAAGTACATGGGAAGAAAAGGGAATAAAAGAAAATACATTTAGAGCAACACAAGGTATACAATGTAACTACATAAGCACCGGCATCAGATGAAGCATACAGGGTGTAGTGTTAATGAGGTCAGTCCGTAAGAGGGTCATTTAGAAGTCTGGTAACAGCGGGGAAGAAGCTGTTTTTGAGTCTGTTTGTGCATGTTCTCAGACTTCTGTATCTCCTACCTGATGGAAGAAGTTGGAAGAGTGAGTAAGCTGGGTGGGAGGGATCCTTGATTATGCTGCCCGCTTTCCCCAGGCAGCGGGAGGTGTAGATGGAGTCAATGGATGGGAGGCAGGTTAGTGTGATGGACTGGGCGGTGTTCACGACTCTCTGAAGTCTCTTGCAGTTCTGGGTCGAGCCGTTGCCATACCAGGCTGTGATGCAGCCAAATAGGATGCATTCTATGGTGCATCTGTAAAAGTTGGTAAGGGTTAATGTGGACATGCCGAATTTCCTTAGTTTCCTGAGGAAGTATAGGCGCTGTTGTGCTTTCTTGGTGGTAGCGTCAACGTGGATGGACCAGGACAGATTTTTGGAGATGTGCACCCCATGGAATTTGAAACTGCTAACCATCTCCACCTCGGCCCCATTGATGCTGACAGGGGTGTGTACAGTACATTGCTTCCTGAAGTCAATGACCAGCTCTTTAGTTTCGCTGGCTTTGAGGGAGAGATTGTTATCGCTGCACCACTCCACTAGGTTCTCCATCTCCCTCCTGTATTCTGACTCGTCGTCATTTGAGATCTGGCCAACTATGGTAGTATCGTCAGCAAACTTGTAGATGGAGTTGGAACCAAATTTTGCCACGCAGTCGTGTGTGCACAGGGAGTAGAGTAGGGGGCTAAGTACGCAGCCTTGCGGGGCCCCGGTATTGAGGACTATTGTGGAGGAGATATTGTTGTTCATTCTTACTGATTGTGGTCTGTTGGTCAGAAAATCGAGGATCCAGTTGCAGAGTGGGGAGCCAAGTCCTAGGTATTGGAGCTTTGATATGAGCTTGGCTGGGATTATGGTATTGAAGGTGGAGCTGTAGTCAATAAATAGGAGTCTGATGTAGGAGTCCTTGTTGTCGGGATGCTCTAGGGATGAGTGTAGGGCCAGGAAAATCGCATCTGCTGTGGACCGATTGTATGCAAAGTGCAGTTGATCAAGGTGTTCTAAGAGTATGGAGGTGATGTGCTTCATGATCGACCTCTCGAAGCATTTCATTACGACTGAAGTCAGGGCTACCGGATGGTAGTCATTGAGGCACGTTGCTTGGTTCTTCTTTGGCACCTGTATGATGGTGATCTTCTTGGAGCAGGTGGGGAACTCGGAGTGGAGTAGGGACAGGTTAAACATGTACGCGAACACCTCTGCCAGCTGGTCCGAGGCTCTGACTGCACGACCAGGGATCCGTCCGGGTCTGACGCCTTCCAAGGATTCACTTTCAGGAAGGCCAATCTGACTTCAGAAGCTGTGATGGTGGGTATGGGTGAGTTATGGGTTGCTGGGGCACTCTACAGCGGATTGTTGGTTACCTGCTCGAACCAAGCATAGAATGCATTGAGTTCATCGGGAGGGGTGCGCTGCTTTCGGAGATACTGCCCGGCTTCGCTTTGTAGCCCGTTATGTTGTGTAGTCCTTGCCCCAATCGCCAAGAGTCTGTCTGTGACTCTAGCTTGGTTTGATATTCTCTCTTGTCATTTCGGATGGCTTTGTGGAGGTCGTACCTGGATTTCTTGTATAGGTCAGGGTCGTCTGACTTGAACGCATCAGAACTGTCCTTCAGTAGGGAGTCAATCTCACGATTAAGCCATGGTTTCCGGTTGGGGAACGTACGTACTGCTTTCTTTGGCACGCAGTCGTCCACACATTTGCTGATGAAGTCTATGACGGTGGTGGCATACGTATTTAAGTTGGTCGCTGAGTTCTTAAATATGGACCAGTCCACTGTCTCTAAGCAGTCACGTCAGAACTCTTCTGTTTCCTTGGACCAGCACTGCACGACCTACTTAGCTGGATTCTCCCGCTTGAGTGTCTGCTTGTATGCCGGGAGAAGGAGCACCATCTTATGGTCTGATTTCCCAAAGTGCGGTCGGGGGATGGAATGGTAGGCGCCCTTGATTTTTGAGTAGCAGTGTTCAAGAGTAATGTCGCCCCTGGTAGGACCGGAAATGTGCTGGTGGAATTTTGGCAGTATTCTCTTGAGGTTGGCCTTGTTGACGTCTCCGGCCATGATGAACAAGGCCTCCGGGTGTTCTGTTTCGTAGTTGTTTATAATTGCATACAATTCGTCCAGTGCCTTCCTCACTTCTGCCTGGGATAGGATGTAGATCGCTGTGATAATGGCTGAAGTGAACTCATGTGGAAGATAGTATGGGCAGCACTTCATGGTCAGGTTTTCCAAGTCCAGGGAGCGGTAGGTCGCCAGGTTCACCAGATCGAAGCACCAGGAGAAGTTGTTGAGGAGGCAAACTCCTCCACTCTTCGCTTTGCCTGGTGACATGGTACGGTCCGCCCGGTGAGCTGAGAAGCCTTCAGGTTGTATGGCACAGTCCGGTGAGGCAGGGGTGACCACTGCAGTTTCTTACTTCCCTCTGAGAGGTAAGTCTGGCGTTAAGTTCATTCAGCTTGTTTACGATCGCTTGGACGTTTGCCATAGAGTTTGAATAGAATCATAGAATCATAGAATTTACAGTGCAGAAGGAGGCCATTCGGCCCATCGAGTCTGCACCGGCTCTTTAAAAGAGCACCCTACTCAACACTAAGGGCAATTTTGAACACTAAGGGCAATTTAGCATGGCCAATCCACCTAACCTGCACATCTTTGGACTGTGGGAGGAAACCGGAGCACCCGGAGGTAACCCACGCACACATGGGGAGAACGTGCAGACTCCGCACAGACAGTGAACCAAGCCGAGAATCGAACATGGGACCCTGGAGCTGTGAAACAATTGTGCTAACCACCATGCTACCGTGCTGCCCCCAAGAATAGAGGCACATGATAGCGACATCTGCGATTCGTGGGAGGAGGGACCACGGTATCACTGATTTACAGCAATACAGCATAAAAAGGCATACACAGAGTAGATGTGAAATGTGTAGTGAAACTATTTACATTGCTGAACATGATAAACATGTGATGAATACCCATGCCAATATTGTGCTCCTGATACCACTACATCTTGTGCTTCCCCAAAATACATAGAGGAGGTGGAGTCAGTCTGCTAACTGCTACGCCCTGCAGTCTGTGATGACTTTGATGCGCATCCTCTGGATAACCAAGGCCTGGAGGGCACCAGCCTGCTTTGGGTCTCCTGTTGTTTGGCAAGTGCATTCTCCTTGGACAATGGAACTGGAGTTTATGGGATTACAGGAAGAGAGGAATGGGATAAGCTGGACCAGAAACCACCTGGGTAGAATGCCCGGGAGTGTGCACAAGCTGATCCGACTCCCGATGGGTACCCAAAACCCCTGTTTCACTCCTTTTAGGACTAGGGGCAGCTGGAGCGAGATGAAGCTGACCCACACTGCTAACCCCCCTGCACAGCTATTGATGGATGCCATCAAAGGTGTGATTGTGTTTAAAGTTTATGTTTTTGCAAAAAAAAACATTTTAGATAAACATTAAGTGCTACATATAAAGCTGCCATTAGGGTGTGCTAAAACAAAGTCACAGATGTATCTTTATTGGAGAGAAAACAGTTTTCTGTTTTTCATAGAAAGATCAGTTCAGAAGTAGATGCATGTGTGTGTTTGTATTCTTAATTGTTTAGAAGTGACAAAACACTTCAAATGGTAGAGAGGATGGTATTGACCTTATTAGGCACTTTAGGTGCTTTTGTTCTTGCTCCAATGGACGTTGTAGCTTATTTTGAACAAATGGAAGTTTTTGGTTGCGAATGAGAGGAAAAGCAGTTTTCAGTATTTCTTATAGATATTGGAATGAAATACTTCACTTGACTGAAAAATCTCTTTGCCCCTAACAAGACAGCAGTTTAAAGCTTTAACGAGCTTATGGATGTTTTGCCAATTCAAGTTTCACCAAAAAGAACAAACAGTACCATGATGAGTCAGTTTCCCAGTTCCTGGCTGAGCTGATAAAAGTAGCAGACTGTTGTGTCTTTAAAGGTCACCTGGAAGAAGCTTGATTGAATAATTCAGTGTAGAGTGTTAGTACAGCAAGAGCTGATGCTGAAGAAAGCATTTGAGATTGTATAAAGCAGAGAAACAAGCAGGAAAATTGAAAGTGCATTTTGACAATAGTGAAGTTAAAGTATATAGTCAGGGAACATTTGCTTCAAAACATGTTATTGCTGTATCATGCATAATGCAGAAGCCTCTAAGTGGAACACCACTGATTGTTGTTTCTGACTGCTGAATTCACCAACCTATTGCCTCTGGCCTCTTGTGGAACCACTTTGCTTCTCCCACTATTGGCAGCCATAACTTCATCAAAGCACCATATCAATGTAAGTTATTCTTGTTCTTGTTTGTGTTGGATGTTGAAAAGCTATCATTACAAAGCTTGTTTTGTCCTTCAAATGGAAGTATCTTGCACATCACAAGTGTCTTTGCTTGTCAATGATGAAACAATCTTTAGGAATTAAGCATTAGTATACAGTCATGCAACATTGCCATTTCTGCATCGTGGTATGCTTTATATATTGGACCAGAATGGGTAATTAAATAGCTGACATTACAAAAATCAGAATGAGATTGATTGAAATATGGCCAATTTCTGCAATCGTTGTATGAACTTACTCCTACTGGTAAATGGAGGACACTTTCATCTAAAGAATGAAGATGGAACTATTAGGTGGCTAATCTACAATTTTGTATTCTGCAGGAAGTCATGGCAGATGCAATTAAGACTCCAAATGTAGTGGTAGCAACAAATAAACCTGGTTTGTATGACAAGCTCGAAGAATTACAGATACGGTTAGTGGCTGTTTAATGTATCTTTATGTTAATGTTCATGTTAACTTATTTTCTGTTACTATATGTTACTGGGAAATAACTAAAAATATTAAGTATTTTATACTAGTATTGTTTCACTATAGAGATAAACAGATCAGGAAGGTAAATGCACAGTTGGAAGACTGATGTGGAAAGGAAAGGCTTCATTTCATGGAGACTAACACTAGCATTGGGATAAGCAGAGGGTGGGAGTGGTTAAAGGACTGGTGAAAGATAAAAACAATAGAAGATGAGAATAAAGGTCAGATCAAGATGCAGAATAAGGGTAACATAAATAGTTAGGAAACAAATACAGTTGTAGACATAAAGTATAAAATACTTTAAAAATAAAGCGAAGAGATTAATTAATAATAACAAACTAAATTGTCTGTAGAGCAGTTTGCGCAGCATCTGAAACAAAGCAGATGTCCTGGAGGAAATAATTACTTATGAGGTGCCTGATATAGTTGGGATAACTGAACGTGGTTACTTAGAACATAGAACATAGAACAGTACAGCACAGAACAGGCCCTTCGGCCCTCGATGTTGTGCCGAGCAATGATCACCCTACTCAAACCCACGTATCCACCCTATACCCGTAACCCAACAACCCCCCCCCTTAACCTTACTTTTTAGGACACTATGGGAAATTTAGCATGGCCAATCCACCTAACCTGCACATCTTTGGACTGTGGGAGGAAACCGGAGCACCCGGAGAAAACCCACGCAGACACGGGGAGGACGTGCAGACTCTGCACAGACAGTGACCCAGCCGGGAATCGAACCTGGGACCCTGGAGCTGTGAAGCATTTATGCTAACCACTATGCTACCGTGCATAGAAAAAGAATAGTTAAAGAAAAAGATTGTCAATTAAATAGTGTAGGATATAAAAGACTGAATTTTAGCAGAACAAATCTGCATGCAACAGGGAAGCTGCTAACAAGTCAGGAACCCCCTGGTAATTGAAGTGGACTTTGTCCTGGCTCTTTAATGAAATAATCAGCATCCTGTTATCAGATTACCTAGCCACAGACTGCAGACGTGATTTGAAATATAGAATGGCTGCAGGAGAGTTGCTCCCAAAGCAATCAGAAGGTAAATGATACCAGGAAAAAATTAGGGAAATTTGCTACCCAGCTCTCTGACTCTTCCTTGGAGGTTGTACTGGTAGCAGAAGTGGTCAAAGGCAAGCCTTCTTTAATATTGCTGAACAGAGGGACTTATTTTCTTCTTGAACTTATCAAGACAAACTCAAGAATGCCTCATTTCAAACTATAACAATTGATACTGCAGGAGAAAATGGAGCAGATTGGTTGGCAAGTTGACTCTAAATGCCCAAGATATTAATAGAGAAAGCAAAAGGATACTATAGGCTCTCCAAATCCCAAGATAATTTAGAAAAGGTGCAAAATTTGAACATATTATTTTTCTTTATCGAGAACGGGGCGATGTGTATGAATCAAATACACGAATAAACCATGAATATACAGAGTTTCTAGCAAATGAGCCACATTACAAGCTGGACTAATTATCTTAAAATGATTGCTGCTGCACTTTTCAACTCCCTCAGGATTGTGAAGTGAGTTCTACCCAATCTCGAAATCATGTCTAACAATAAGCGGTTATTTTGGGTTTTGTGAGCATGGGCTAGTTGAGTACACTCTATATTCGGCTATATTTTTTTAAAATTTTAGAGTACCCAATTATTTTTTATTTCCAAATCAGAGGCAATTTAGTGTGGCCAATCTATCTAACCTGCACATCTTTGGATTGTGGGGTTGAAACCCACGCAGACACGGGGAGAATGTGCAAACTCCACACGGTCAGTGACCCAGGGCCGGGATTCAAACCCGTGTCCTTAGCGCCACAGTCCCAGTGCTAACCACTGTGCCATGTGCCGCCCCTATATTCTGCTATTATGAACCACTGTAGGAACAGTGGAGTGACGATTTTACAGCTGTGTTGCACCTGGCGCAAATGCCATTTCAGGCCTCTCCTGGAATCTTCCTGACATAGTGGGATTTGCAAATCCCATTTCAGGCCTCTCCTGGAATCTTCCCAACAAAGTGGGATTTGCGCCAACGAAGGCATGCACCTGATTACCATTCTTTTAAATATATTTTAATATTCAAAGTCAGCTTAATACCAAATCCTCCGGGAAGATGCTATGTTAGGTGGATTGGCCATGATAAATTGCCCTTAGTGACCAAAAAGAATAGGAGGGGTTATTGGGTTACGGGGATAGGGTGGAAGTGAGGGCTTAAGTGGTTCGGTGCAGACTCGGTGGGCTGAATGGCCTCCTTCTGCACTGTATGTTCTATATCTATATCCTATGTCCTGTTCCCACCTCCCATTGGGAAGTAGCACGCACAGATACCAGACGTGATGTCCATGCCAGGGTCTCGGAGATCATTGTAGCCCCTGAGTGATCGGTGGGACAGCTGGCAGGGTGGACCTGGTACTTCCTAACGGTGTCGGAGCCTGATGGTTAGCACATATAGGGAGACCCATTGGGAGGGCCCCGATGCCGGCGATCTTTATTCTGAGGGGACGGGTGGGGAGGAACATGCCATCAACAAAGGGGGGTTCCCCATTTCCGTGATGAGTGGAGGGGGTCCTTAGTTTCACTTTGAGTTCAGGGAACCCTTTAGAAATGGCCGCTGATCACAAAACACGCCCCTTCTAAAAAATGGCAATGTGTGCAAAGATCTCAACAGGAAACATGCCTGTCTCTCTGGGGAGAAACACGTTAGTTTTTTGACTAAACCTGACACAACAATATTTGGAGAAAATTCCACCTATATTGGTTATTTCAATCAGCCAGTGACTAAAAAGTGCAACCTACATAACTGGCCTCACACCAGCACCTGAAATTCATGCATGACATTACTTAATTGTGTGGTGGGCTGAATGTGTTTTTGGACTGATGGCAGAATCCTGTTAATGGAAAATACTACCTGTGTAACCACGGAGTAGAAGCCATTGAGTGTCGGGTGTGAAACGTCTTGCTTAACCTAATGTTAAAAGTCTTGAGAACCTTTGCCTTTTCAGGGTAACTTGAAATGGGGCTGTTTAGCTCAGGGCTAAATCGCTGGCTTTGAAAGCAGACCAAGCAGGCCAGCAGCACAGTTCAATTCCTGTAACAGCCTCGCCGAACAGGCGCCGGAATGAGGCGACTAGGGGCTTTTCACAGTAACTTCATTGAAGCCTACTCGTGACAATAAGCGATTTTCATTTAATTTCAAATGGAGTGGTCACTTTTTAGGTCCAAAAGTGGTAGTCTTTGGCCCATTTGCAAATTTTCTTGATACACCAAACAATGACCTGATCAGAATAGCCATTGTTCTGAAGAATAGCTTTTTGCACTCTATTTCTGCATCAGGCTTGCATAGGTGAGAAAATGCCTATTTACAGACTGCTGATAAAACCAATCTTATAGCACTTGGAACTATACAAATCCCAATATCTGCATTGGTTAGCAAGGATAGGCTTGTGGTAGACGGTAGTGAAAATGCATTAGCAAATTTCTCAACTGGCACGTCAAGGACAGGGAGCACCTTAGTGAATTGAATTTGAGCGCAAGATGAAGTGTATTAAGATGTGCAAGGAAATCCTTACGTGATTCAAACATTGTAAATATACGCGTGTATCGGGAACATGGATGGGGTAGGAGGTTTGGGGCTCATTCCATCATATACGCGTTTCTCGTAGAAATTATGGAAATGTTAGTGAGAGCTGAGCCTAGAGGGGATCCCATGGCTACATCTCTTTGGGCATACATAGTGTCATTAAAATGGAACTTGATTGCACAAACTGCTAGGCTGATAAATTCAATAAATACAGATTCAGAAAACGGCAGTACGTGTGTATATTGCTGTGATATACTAATGTAATGCAAATGTTGATGGTTTCCTTCATAAATAAACTTGCAATGTTGACATGGATACCACCATTACACGTGGAAACACCACCCACCAGGTACGCGGCACATACTCGTGCGACTCGATCAATGTAGTCTACCTCATACGCTGCAGGAAAGGATGTCCCGAAGCGTGGTACATTGGCGAGACCATACAGACACTGCGGCAACGAATGAACGGGCATCGCGCGACAATCACCAGGCAGGAATGATCCCTTCCAGTCGGGGAACACTTCAGCAGTCAAGGGCATTCAGCCTCTGATCTCCGGGTAAGCGTTCTCCAAGGCGATCTTCAGGACAC
Organism: Scyliorhinus canicula; assembly: GCF_902713615.1. Lineage (NCBI taxonomy): Eukaryota > Metazoa > Chordata > Chondrichthyes > Carcharhiniformes > Scyliorhinidae > Scyliorhinus > Scyliorhinus canicula. Next base: position 16,300,145 of record NC_052163.1, on the reverse strand, counting down.
GCGGCAACGCAGAATTGCTGAGCAAAAACTTATAGCTAAGTTCCGCACGCATGAGTGCGGCCTCAACCGGGATCTTAGATTCATGTCGCATTACATTCATCCCCCACCATCTGGCCTGGACTTGCAAAATCCTACCAACTGTCCTGGCTTGAGACAATTCACACCTCTTTAACCTAGGGTTACCCCTCTCTCTGGATCTGTAAAGATTTGATTACCCGCAAATGCTCGCATTGTCTGGCATCTCTGACTTTGTCTATATAAATGTTTCTGGAACATACCTCTCCATTCACCTGAGGAAGGAGCAGTGGTCCGAAAGCTCGTGTTTGAAACAAACCTGTTGGACTTTAACCTGGTGTTGTAAGACTTCTTACTGTGCTCACCTCAGTATAATGCCGGCATCTCCACATTAATGTTGAACAAGCATAGAGATCTGCAGCGAGATTCTCTGACCTCCCGCTGGCTGCCCTATTCTCCGGTGCCTTTTTTCGGGGGCCAGTAGGATTCAGGCCCGCTGGTCGAGGGCCGTTGACAGCGCGCCCCCCCCCCCCGGCGATTCTCCGGATCCGAATGGGCCGAGTGGCCGTCCAGTTTTGGCCGAGTCCCGCCGGCGTGAATTATTCACCTCGCGCACGGTAGGACCTGGCATGTAAGTGTGTGGGGGCGGTCCTGGGGGGGCGGTGCGCGGGGGGGATCTGACCCCAGGGGGGGCTCCCACAGTGACCTGGCCCTTGATTAGGGCCAACCGACCCTGCGGGCGGGCTGTTTCCATGGGGGCCTTCTTTCCTCTGTGCCGGGCCCCTGTAGGGCTCTGCCATATTGCCCCGGGGCCGGCGCGTAGAAGAGAACCCCCACATATGCGCGGAAATATGCTGGCCGGTCTGCGCATGCGCGGAAATATGCCGGACGTTCTGCACATGTGCAAACTCCCGCCCGTCCTTCGTGCCGGCTGGAGCGGCGCCAACTGCTCCGGCGTCAAACTAGCCCCCGAAAACTTCTGCAAGTCTGGTGCAACAATTAATGAAACTCTTCGTGATAGGTTGGTTTGTGGACTCTGCAGTGAAGCTATTCAGAGAAGGCTGCTTACTGTAAGTGTTTTCATTCTCAAAGCAACTGTATAAGCTACCACATTTATAAAGCTAGAAACAAAGGAATCTTCATGGATGGGGCTGGAGCAAAGATCCACAAAATGGATACCGCAAGGAACAAAGGTACAACCATGTCACTGATGTACACAGGTTGGACACTCATCAGGGGATTGCTGGAGTAGAATAAATGAATTTAAGTACTATGGTAAAAAAGGCCATATTGGCAAGGCATGTTGGGCTCGGGGGCAGGATTCTCCAACCCCCGGAGTTTCCCCGGAGGGCAGTGTGAATCCTGTCCCGCCGCTCCGATGCCAGCTGCGGTATTCTGTGGCGCCGGTGTTCGAGCGGGGATCTCACCACGCCGTTCGGGGCCATTGGCAGCAGCCCCCTGGCAATTCTCCGGGCCCCGATGGGCCGAGCGGCCGTCGGTTTCTGGCCAGTCCTGCCGGCGTGGATTGGACATGGTCCCACACGGCGGCACGTGTCAGGTACGTTGGCTGGTGCGGTCCTTGTGGGGGCAGGGGGGATCCGACCCTGGGGGGTGGGGGGCGGGGGGGCCACAGTGGCCTGGCACGCGATCGCCACCCACCAATCTATGGGCAGGCCTGTGCCATGGGCATACTTCTTCCTTCTGCGCCGGCCCCTGTAGGGCTCTGCCATGGCCAGCGTGGAGAAGACACCCCCCCCCCTGCGCATGCGGCAGAATACGCTGGCTAATCTGTGTATGAGCTAACTCGCGCAGTCCCTTCCCTGCTGGCTGGCACGACGCCAATCCCTCTGGCGCCAGCCTAGCCCACGGAAGTGCAGAGAATTCCGCAACTTCCGGTCAGCCCGCCTCGGAGTTGTTCGCGGTGTTTTTTATGCTGATTCGGGAGAATCCTGCCCCTGAAAACTTCTCCAACTCCAAGAATGTGCGAAGAAAAAAAAAATCTAAACAGATTAGCTGTGTCTATGAATTAGTAGACGAAGTTCAAGACCATGCTGAAGACAACAAACTGAACTACTAGGGGAGCTAAAGCTAGGCGCCTTGTTGGTACGGGGTGATGAACAACATTTTTGGCCATATTCAAAACTCAAAGGTCACAAAATCAAAATGGAAGTTGGTATGGGTACAGCTGTATCAAAAGCATCCTATCTGACTGCATTACAGCCTGGTATGGCAACTGCTCGACCCAAGGCAGCAAGAAACTTCAGAGAGCCATGAACACAGTCCAGTCCATCACACGAACCTGCCTCCCATCCATTGATTAACCCTAACCCTACACCTCCCGCTGCCTGGGGAAAGCTGGCAGCATAATCAAAGACCCCTCCCACCCGGCTTACTCACTCTTCCAACTTCTTCTATCGGGCAGGAGATACAAAAGTCTGAGAACACACACGAACAGATTCAAAAACAGCTTCTTCCCTGCTGTTACCAGACTCCTAAACAACCCTCTTATGGAGACCTGATGAATACTACATTCCTGTGTGCTTCACCCGATGCCGGTGTCTATGTAGTTACATTGTATGCCTTGTGTTGCCCTATTATGTATTTTATTTTTTTTTTATTTTCAAGTACTTAGTGATCTGTTTGAGCTGCTCGCAGAAAAATACTTCTCACTGTACCTCGTTACACGTGACCAATAAACAAATCCGATCCAATATTACCTGAGACAATTTATAACTGTGTCAAAAGCTGAAGTATATGCCTTTAAAATGGTCAAATGTGATCCTGAGGGCATACGCTGAAAAGGTTGTACCATTAAAAGGATGCATTATGGTGAAAGTATGTTGCCTGTGAAAATTTTCCTGCTTTATTTGGTTGGCAAAGGTTAGAGTCAACTGGGAAACAGTAAATCAACTTGTGGATTCAAAGAGCAACTCGCAACAAGTATAAGTTGTTTGAAGATTGACAAGGCTCTGTGATTGGAGTTGAGCTCCACTAAAAATCAAGCCAAACAGTACACCAAAATGTCTCAAAAGCTAGAACCGTACCATATGCCATAAGTCCAAAAGTTGAAGAAGAACTAGAAAAACTAGGCCAAACAGGAGTCATTGAGCCAGTTGCTACAAATGATTGCGTAACACCAATAGCTCCTGTATTGAAACATGGCTCAGTGAGAATATGTGGAGATTGTAAAACAACTATTAGCCCAGTATTGTGAGCAGATCATTATGTACTGCCGCTGATTGAAGACTTGTTTGCTGGATGTTCTAGAGTGCAGAAATTCAGTAAAATGTATCTTCACAGGCATATCTGCAGATGAACATGGCTGCAGAATCATAGCCACTACTCACTATTGTGACACACCAAAGGACTGTTTCCGAACCAAGGACTTCCTTTTGGGATAACATCTGCTCCTGCTCTTTTTCAGAGATCCATGGATCAAATTTTGAGTGGGTTGAATGAGGTGCAATGTTATTTACACAATATCATCACCGGTTCAAGTGAACAGGAACTCTTGAAGAATTTGGAAGCTACTCTTCCACAACCTGAGAATTCAAAAGGGAAAATATGACTTTTGCAAGTCTTCCATTAATTACCTGGGTCATATCATCATTAAAAATGGCTTATACAATGAGCCAAAGAAGATGGCAGCAATCTTAGATGCACCATATCCTCAAAATGTGACACAAGTAAGATAGCTTTTAGGATTGATCAATCACTATGGTGAATTTGTGCCACATTTAGCAACCATGATTGAAGTCTTTACACACTTTGCTGTGTGTCAAACAGGCATGGCACTGGTTGAAAGTGCATAAAATGAGGTAAAAGATGAAATACAGAAGTCAGAGTTGCTGGTTCATTGTAATCCTAAACGTAAGTTGCAACTTGCTTGCGATACGTCATCCTTTGAGGTTGGTGCAACATCTCGCACATATTGCCTTCAGGAGAGGAATGACTGCCAGTATTTGCTTCACGACCTCTTACTAGCAAAGGAACAAATTACGCTCTAATTGGCTTTGAGCATCATTTTCGGGGGAAGAAGGTTCAACCACTACCTTCATAGACGTCATTTTATTCTTTGACGGATCACCAACCGTTGACGAATAATCTTTGGGTCGTATAAGATATACCTTCTTTGGCAAGCATGTAGGTTACAAAGATGGTCTTTGATATTATCGGTGCACACATACGATATCCAATATCGCAGTTCAGAGCAGCATGCTTAATGCTTTGTCAAGATTGCCGTTACAAGTCGAGTATATATCTGAAGATTATTTCATCAACATCCTGGGCGGCAATCTCCGTTGGCCGATGCTGGAATCGGGAAAGATGATTGGGTCGAAATCTGTTCTGACACCAAAATCGTGGTGGCCGCCAGTTTCACGCCAAATCGCAAATCTCCTTGCTTCGACAGTGGCGTCAATGCGTTCCAGAGGTTCATGAACAGGAAATGCCATTGGCATATCATTAGCAGGCCTGACCCAGTATTCTCCGAGGGCTCCACGGTTCCACGCCTCCAGTGGGGCAAATTTGCAATGGCAAGGTTCACTTGTGCTTTAAAAATTGTGAAATTGGCGCCTTGGCTAATGAGGGAGAGCGAGAGGAAGCAGGGCACGGAGAGGAGCGACCGTGGGCTGCCGGTCCTGTCACTGGTCGAACTGGCTGGGATGGAGGGCCCTGCAGGGGCTGGAGGGAGGGTTTTTATTGGGTTTTGTTTACCATAGCACAGTATAAATACACAGGGCGCAATTCTCCGCTCCCCACACGCCGCGTGGGAGAATCGCGGGAGGGCCCCCGACTAATTTCACGACCCCCTGGCGCCCCCCGCGATTCTCCCACCCCCCGCTCGGAAGAATCGCCGCTGACCGGCGATTCTCTGACCTGGATGGGCCGAGCGGCCTGCCGTTCACAACCGGCTCACGACGGCGGCAACCACACCTGGTCGCTGCCATTGTGAAAACTCCGTGAGATGCCCGTTTGGGGCTTGTAGGGGGCCTGGTGGGGAATGAGCACCACGACTGTGCTCGGGAGGGGACAGGCCGGCGATCGGTGCCCACCATCGGTGCCCACCGATCGTCGGGCCGGCGTCTTAATCAGACGCACTATTTCCCCTCCGCCGTCCCGCAAGATCAAGCCACCACGTCTTGCCAGGTGGCTGAGGGGAAAGACAGCCACCGCGCATGCGTGGGTTCAAGCTGTCAGCCGTCGTGACGTCAGGCGCGCATGCGCAGGTTGGAGCCGGCCAACCTGCGCATGCGTGGCTGACGTCACATAGGCGCAGCCGTCGCGTCACTCTCGGCGCACCGCCCGGCGGCCGAGAGTTACGGAGCGCCGCTCCTAGCCCCGCCGGGAGGGGAGAATAGGGGACGAGGAGCGGCCTCCGAGTCTGTCGTGAAACTCGGCCGAGTTCACGACGGCCCTCCTGATTTTTCCCGGGAGCAGAGAATCACGGCCACAGAATTAAAAGGCTTTTGCAGGGGTGGGCACCTGGGTCGTGCCCCTAATATTATTTACATTTCGGTCAGTTTCTGTTGTTTATTTACTTAAGTTTCGACTTTGGATCATTTCTTCTTCTTGTTCTTTTGTTCTCGTTCCGTCTTGTGTGTTCCCCTGTGTTTCCTTTCCTGCTTGAGTCCCTCTCTTTTTCCTTCCTCCTGGTTCTCCTCCGTTGTTTTTCCCCCTCCTTCCCTGCTGCCTCCTTCTCTCTCGCTGAGTTTGGCTACGCTTTCTTGTTTCCCCCGGGGCTTCCCCCTTTCCCCTCTTTCCTATTGCACCTTGGCTACCTTACCTTAGTCCCTAGCTAACTTAGTTGCAGGCCACAAACAGGCCCCAGAACAACGGGTGAATGGCTCCCATGTTTTGTGGAAGCCACCTTCCGACCCACGGATGACGAATTTGATTTTCTCTATTTGGAGACATGCCGCTAGATCAGCCAACCAGTCTGCAGCTTTAGGTGATGCTGCTGACCGCCAGCCGAGCAGGAGTCTACGGCGGGCGATCAGGGAGGCAAAGGCAAGGGCGTCGGCCCTCCTCTCCATGAAGTGGTCTGGCTGGTTTGAGACCCTGAAGACTGCCACTTTTGGGCATGGCTCCACCCTCATCCCTGCCACTTTGGACATTGCCTTGAAGAAGACTGTCCAATAGCCGGCATGTCTGGGGCAAGACCAGAACATGTGGGCGTGGTTGGCCGGTTCTCCTTGGCACCGTTCACATCGGTCCTCCACCTCCGGGAAGAACCTACTCATTCGGGTTCTGGCCAAGTGGGCTGTTTTCCCCACCCCCCCCCCCCCCACTTTTTAAAAAAAAAATGTATTTTATTACAAACATGTATCAAAACAGCTTACAGCGAATAAACACCCTGGGAAACGTACTTCCCAATAATCAACTATATGAACGATACAGTCTGTACAGATTTTTTCCCTTCTTCACCCCACCCCTTCCCCATGACGAACAGCCCCCCAAACACGGTCACAAACATTCCCCACCTTTATTCAAAACCCCCAGAAGAACCCCTTAACTCGTACTTTATCTTCTCCAATCGCAGTTCTACAGATCAACCCAACCAAGCCGCGACCCCCGGTGGCGATGCAATATTCGCCGCCTTGCAATCAGTGGGGAGAAGGCCAAGACATCGGCTCTCCTCCTCTCCATGAGCTCCGGCTTCTCTGAGACCCCAAATATCGCCACCAAAGGGTCCGGGTCCACCTCTTCCTCCACTATCCTGGCTAAGACCGCGAATACTCCCACCTGGAATCTTCCCAATTTCTCGCAACCCCAAAACATGTGTGCGTGATTCGCTGGCCCCGCCCACACCTTTCACATTCATCTGCTACCACCTGAAAGAACCCACTCATTCTCGCCGGAGTCAAATGCACCCTGTGCACCACCTTAAACTGTATCAGGCTCAGCTTTTCACAAGAGGAGGTCCCTTTACCCTACGCAGTGCCTCACTCCATACTCTCCAATTGATCACTCCTCCCAACTCCGCTTCCCATTTCTCCTTGATGTTCACTACCCACCCGCCTCCCTGCTCCTCAGCCACTTGTATATATCCCCAATTCTTCCCTCCCCTTCCACATCCGGTAGCAGCAGTCGCTCCAGCAGGGTATATCCCAGCAACCTAGGAAACCCCCTCCAGACCTTTTGCGCAAAGTCCCTAACCTGCAGATATTTGAACTCACTCCCCCTTGGCAGCTCTACCCTCTCCCTTAGCTCCTCCATACTGGTGAACCCTTCCTCCAAATACAGATCCCTCACCTTGACAGGCCACACTTCCCTCCACCTCCTGTATACACTAACCACCCCCCCCCCAACTCAAACCCATGATTCTCGCACAGTGGCGTTAGCATCAACATCCCTTCCACCCTAAAATGCCTCCTCAACTGATTCCATATCTTCACTGTGGACTATACCACCAGGCTCCTTGAATACCTACTCTGAGCCATTGACTATGCTGCCGTCACCATAGCCCTCCAACTCGACCCCTTACAAGATTCTCCTCCATCCTAACCCATTCTACCCCTCTCCTTTCCACCACCGGCGCACCTTGTCCACATTCGCCACCCAATAATAATGAAGTAAGTTGACCAATGCCAAACCCCCCTGCTCCATCTGCCTCTATAGCAGGGTGCTCCCCACCCTTGGTACCTTCCCCGCCCATATAAAGTCAGAAATAATCTTGCCCACTTTCAGAAAAAAAAACGCCTTTGGTATAAAGATTGGGAGAGCTTTCAAGATAAACAAGAAACTCGGCAGAATATTCTATGTACCACTTTTAGTTGCATTAGATTGAGTCTTGCACATGTGGAGGTGGAGTTGACCCTGTGTAGTATTTCGTTCCAGAGTCCCCACCCTTTTCCAAACTCCAAGTCTTCCTCCCACTTCCTCCTTGTCACGTCCAGTTTGCCGTTGGCCGCCTCTATCAGTCGTCCATATATGTCACGACAGTTCCCTCTGCCTAGAATGTCTGTGTCCAGCAATTGTCTTAGTAGTGACTGTCGCAGCAGTCATGGTTATGTCTTTGTTTCCTTTCGTAGGAAGCTTTTGAGCTGCAGGTACCTTATTCGTTGCCCCCTGCCAGTTGAAATCTTTCTTTCAGTTCGTCCAGTGTTGTGACCCTAACGTCGGTGTTTATGTCTCTAACTGTCAATGTCCCCCTGTCCTGTTTCCACCTTTTAAAGGTGGCATCAGTGAGTGCCCCATAAGCCAGCCTCCAACTCCCTTCCCAACTCTTCTTCCCACTTTTTCTTCACCTCCCCTATTGGGATTCCCTCCCACTCCATCAGCTCCTTATAGATCTCCGAGACCTTCCCCTCCCCAACTCCTGTTCTCGACATCATCTTATCCTGTAACCCCCTTTGCAGGAGGCGTGGAAAGTTCGAGACCTACCTCTGTACAAAATCCCTCACTTGCAGGTACCAGAACCCGTCCCCACCTGGCAACACAAACTTCTTCTCCAGCTTCTCCAAACTCGGAAAACCCTCATCAATAAATAGATCCCCAAATCTTCTGATCCCTGTCCGCTGCCACCTCCAAAAAACCCCTCCAGCAACCACCCCCAGACCGAACGGATGGTTATCGCATATCAGTACCCACACCGATGCCCCCTCCAAACCCCTGTGCTGCCGCCACTGTCCCCACACCCTCAGGGCTACCACTACTACCGGGCTTGTGGAGTACCGAGCTGGTGAGAATGGCAGTGGTGCCGTTAACAATGCCCTCAAACATGTGCCCTTTCAGGGTGCCGCCTCCACTCGCTCGCACACCGACCCCTCCCCCACTACCTACTTCCTGACCATATGTTCACCGCCCAGTAATAGTTAATAAAGTTCGCAAGAGCAAGCACCCCCCCCCCCCCCCCCCCCCCCCCCCCACTCCAGCAGCAACTTCCTCACCCGTGGGGTTTTACCAAATAAATCCCAAAATTACTGCATTCATCCTCCTGAAAAACACCTTGGGGATAAAAATTGGGAGACACTGAAAAACAAACAGCAACCTCGGGAGGACTGTCATTTTCAAAGCCTGTATCCTCTCCGACAGAGATAGCGGGAGCCCGTCCCACCTCCGGAAGTCCCCCTTCATCTGCTCTTCTAGCCTACCCAGATTCAATTTGTGGAGCTGTCCCCATTCCTGTGTCAGCTGGATACCCGAGTACCTAAAGCTCCCTCCCACCACCTTGAATGGCATCTCCCCCAATCTCCTCCAGTCACCTTGTTGGGAGTTTTCTATAGGCCCCCCAATAGCAGCAGAGATATGGAGGAACAGATTGGGAAACAGATTTTGGAAAGGTGCAGAAGTCACGCGGTAGTAGTCATGGGTGACTTCAACTTCCCAAACATTGAGTGGAAACGCTTTAGATCAAATAGTTTGGATGGGGTGGTGTTTGTGCAGTGTGTCCAGGAAGCTTTTCTAACACAGTATGTAGGTTGTCCGACCAGAGGGGAGGCCATATTGGATTTGGTACTTGGTAATGAACCAGGGCAGGTGATAGATTTGTTAGTGGGGGAGCGTTTTGGAGGTAGTGACCACAATTCTGTGACTTTCAGTTTAGTAATGGAGAGGGATAGGTGCGTGCAACAGGGTAAGGTTTACAATTGGGGGAAGGGTAAATACAATGCTGTCAGACAGGAATTGAATTGCATAAGTTGGGAACATAGGCTGTCAAGGAAGGACACAAGTGAAATATGGAACTTGTTCAAGGAACAGGTACTACATGTCTTTGATATGTATATCCCTGTCAGGCAGGGAAGAGATGGTCAAGTGAGGGAACCATGGTTGACAAGAGAGGTTGAATGTCTTGTTAAGAGGAAGAAGGAGACTTATGTAAGGCTGAGGAAACAAGGTTCAGACAGGGCGCTGGAGGGATACTAGATAGCCAGGAGGGAACTGAAGAAAGGGATTAGGAGAGCTAAGAGAGGGCATGAAAAATCTTTGGCAGGTAGGATCAAGGAAAACCCCAAGGCCTTTTACACATGTGAGAAATATGAGAAGGACTAGAGTGAGGGTAGGTCCGATCAAGGACAGTAGCGGGGAGAGTGTGTATTGAGTCTGAAGAGATAGGAGAGGTCTTGAACGAGTACTTTTCTTCAGTATTTACAAACGAGAGGGGTCATATTGTTGGAGAGGACAGTGTGAAACAGACTGGTAAGCTCGAGGAGATACTTGTTAGGAAGGAAGATGTGTTGGGCGTTTTGAAAAACTTGAGGATAGACAAGTCCCCCGGGCCTGACGGGATTTATCCAAGGATTCTATGGGAAGCAAGAAATGAAATTGCAGAGCCGTTGGCAATGATCTTTTCTTCCTCACTGTCAACCGGGGTGGTACCAGGGGATTGGAGAGTGGCGAATGTCGTGCCCCTGTTCAAAAAAGGGAATGGGGATAAACCTGGGAATTACAGGCCAGTTAGTCTTACTTTGGTGGTAGGCAAAGTAATGGAAAGGGTACTGAGGGATAGGATTTCTGAGCATCTGGAAAGACACTGCTTGATTAGAGATAGTCAGCACGGATTTATGAGGGGTAGGTCTTGCCTTACAAGTCTTATTGACTTCTTTGAGGAGGTGACCAAACATGTGGATGAAGGTAAAGCAGTGGATGTAGTGTACATGGATTTTAGTAAGGCATTTGATAAGGTTCCCCATGGTAGGCTTATGCAGAAAGTAAGGAGGCATGGGATAGTGGGAAATTTGGCCAGTTGGATAACAAACTGGCTAACCGATAGAAGACAGAGAGTGGTGGTGGATGGCAAATATTCAGCCTGGAGCCCAGTTACCAGTGGTGTACCGCAGGGATCTGTTCTGGGTCCTCTGCTGTTTGTGATTTTCATTAATGACTTGGATGAGGGAGTTGAAGGGTGGGTCAGTAAATTTGCAGATGATACGAAGATTGGTGGAGTTGTAGATAGTGAGGAGGGCTGTTATTGGCTGCAAAGAGACACCGATAGGATGCAGAGCTGGGCTGAGAAGTGACAGATGGAGTTTAACCCTGACAAGTGTGAGGTTGTCCATTTTGGAAGGACAAATATGAATGCGGAATACAGGGTTAACGGGAGGGTTCTTGGCAATGGAGAGGAGCAGAGAGATCTTGGGGTCTATGTTTATATATCTTTGAAAGTTGCCACTCAAGTGGATAGAGCTGTGAAGAAGGCCTATGGTGTGCTCGCGTTCATTAACAGAGGGATTGAGTTTAAGAGCCGTGAGGTGATGATGCAGCTGTCCAAAACCTTGGTAAGGCCACATTTGGAGTACTGTGTGCAGTTCTGGTCGCCTCATTTTAGGAAGGATGTGGAAGCTTTGGAAAAGGTGCAAAGGAGATTTACCAGGATGTTGCCTGGAATGGAGAGTAGGTCTTACGAGGAAAGGTTGAGGGTGCTAGGCCTTTTCTCATTAGAACGGAGAAGGATGAGGGGGCGACTTGATAGAGGTTTATAAGATGATCAGGGGAATAGATAAAGTAGACAGTCTGAGACTTTTTCCCCGGGTGGAACAAACCATTACAAGGGGAAATTAAAGGTAAATCGTGGAAGATATAGGGGGGGATGTCAGAGGTAGGTTCTTTACCCAGAGAGTAGTGGGGGCATGGAATGCACTGCCTGTGGAAATAGTTGAGTCGGAAACATTAGGGACCTTCAAGCGGCTATTGGATAGGTACATGGATTATGGTAGAATAATGGTGTGTAGATTAATTTGTTTTTAATGGCAGCACGGTAGCATTGTGGATAGCACAATTGCTACACAGCTCTAGGATCCCAGGTTCGATTCCGGCTTGGGTCACTGTCTGTGTGGGGTCTACACATCCTCCCCGCGTGTGCGTGGGTTTCCTCCGGGTGCTCCGGTTTCCTCCTACAGTCCAAAGATGTGCAGGTTGGGTGGATTGGCCATGATAAATTGCCCTTAGATTATCATAGAATTTTGGACACTATGATTAAATTAGGACAAACGTTCGGCACAACATCGTGGGCCGAAGGGCCTGTTTTGTGCTGTATTTCTCTATGTTCTATGTTCCTCCTGTCCCCTTGCCTGTACAGTAAAAAAACTCACTTTTGCCCATGTTCAGTTTATACCCCGAGAACTGGCCAAATTCCTCTATTATCCCCATTATCCCTCCAATCCCCCCCCCCCCCCCCCCCAACGCATCTGATGTATATGAGAGCAAATCGTCTGCATAGAGCGAGACCCTATGCTCCAGCCCCTCCTCGTATTATCCCCTGCCAGACCTTTGAAGCTCACAGCGCCATTGCCAATGCCTCTATGGCCAAGGCAAACAGCAGTGGGGAGAGTGGACATCCCTGCCTTGTCCCATGTACAGCCTAAAATACTCCGACCTCACCTGATTCGTGTGCATGTTTGCCAGCATTGTCTGATAAAGCAGACACAAATCGCTGCCCAAACCCGAACTATCCAGCACGGTAGCATGGTAGTTAGCATCAATGCTTCACAGCTCCAGGGTCCCAGGTTCGATTCCCGGCTGGGTCACTGTCTGTGCGGAGTCTGCACGTCCTCCCCGAGTGTGCGTGGGTTTTCTCCGGGTGCTCCGGTTTCCTCCCACAGTCCAAAGATGTGCGGGTTAGGTGGATTGGCCAGGCTAAATTGCCCTTAGTGTCCTAAAAAATAAGGTTAATGGGGGTTCTTGGGTTACTGGTATAGGGTGGATACGTGGGCTTGTGTAGGGTGATCATTGCTCGGCACAACATCGAGGGCCGAAGGGCCTGTTCTGTGCTGTACTGTTCTAGTTCTAATTCTAAATATCCCAGGACCTCTCATAAGTATCCCCACTCCACCTGATCAAAGGCCTTCTCTGCATCCATAGCCACCCCCACCTCAAACTCAAGCCCTTCTGTAGGCATTATGATAACGTTCAAGAGCCTCCTAATATTGGTCGCCAAGTGCCACCCCTTAACAAACCCCATCTGCCTTCCCCTATTACCCTGGGACACAATCTTCAATCCTTGTGGCCAGGATCCTTGCCAACAGTTTGGCATGCACATTTAATAGGGAGATTGGTCTATGTGACCCACAGTCCCGCTTCAAAATGAGAGAGATTGGCACCAACGTCAGGGGGAGCACTACCAACTCCTTTGCTTCATTGAAGGCCCTTACCAACAGCGGTCCCAGCGCCCCATAAAACTTCTTATAAAATTCCAACGTGTATCCGTCCGGTCCCGGGGCCTTACCCGATTACATTGCCTCCAGCCCCTCTATTACCTCCCCAAGCCTATTGGGGCCCCCAGGCCCTCTCCCAGCCAATGCAGGCCATGGTCCGACACCACTATTGCTGAATATTCAGCATCTATCACCTCTGCCAGCAGCATTTTATCGAGCACGGAGAAATCTATTTGGGAATACACCTTGTGCACATGGGAGTAGAACGAAAATTCTTTCCCCCTCGGCCTCCCAAATCGTCATGGATCGACCCCACCTTGTGCTCCATGAGACCAAGGCGTTCCTTAGCCGTAGCTGATACCTTCCCCGACCTAGGGCTCTCAGCTGATGAGAATCCAGGTCCGGAATCCTCCCCAGACCCGCCTCATAAATTCCACATCGTCCCAGTTCCGGGCATAAATATTCCCTAATACTACCGGCATTCCCTCCAGTTTCCCACTAACCATGACATAACCCCCCCCCCCCCCCCCCTCCCGGATCCACCTCTATATTATCCACCTCGAACGCCACCTGCTTATTGACCAAAATCGCCACCCCCTTCGCTTTAAACTCCAACCCCAAGTGGAATACATGCCCAACCCATCCCTTCCTCAACCTAATCTGGTCTCTTGCAGCATGGCACATCCGCCTTCAGTCGCCTCAAGTGTGCAAACACACGGGCCCTCTTGACCGTCCCACTTAAACCTCGAACATTCCACATGACCAGAAATGGCCCCGAAAAAACGTTTTTACAGCAGCATCACAACTCCTCCACCAAAGTTCAAGGCCACCTTCTCCTGCCAGTCCATTGTCTCTCATAAACTCCGCTGCCTCCTCTGTAGATCCAAATTACAGCTCTTGGCCCCAATAAGTCACCCGTAGGCGTGCCAGGTACAATAGTTCAAACTTCACACCCTTCTTGTAGAGGGCCGCCTTGACCTTATTAAAACTTGCCCTCTTCTTGGCCAGCTCTGCACTACATGCGAATCTCACTGCCCACCAGGCGCAGAGCATCGACTGCCCGGCCCACCTCAAGATTCTCTTCTTATCAAGGAACCGGTGCAGCCGCACCACCATTGCCCCCGTCGGCTCGTTCCCCTGGGGCCTTCTCAGCAACGTCCTGTGAGCTTGGTCCATCTCCACCAGCCAGTCAAACGCACCTTCACCAAGCAGCTTCTCGAGCATCTTCCCCACATACGTGCCAGCATCGACTCCTTCGCACCCCTCGGGCAGACCCACGATCTGAATATTCTACCGGTGTGACCGGTTCTCCAAGTCCTCCACCTTCTACTCCAACCATTTCTGATGGTCTCGCATTAGCCCCATCTCCTCTCAAATATCATTCCCAACATTATGTTCCAGCAAACGTGATCTGCCATTGATGTGTTGATGGATGATGGGACCCAATTATCTCACCAACGCAAACCTGATTTTTTTCATCTCGCAATATTTTCCTCTCCCACCCACCATGACATCCACTGCAGACGAGATCAGAAAATCCTGGCCTAAGTCTGGGTTGGCCCTCACGTCTAGCAATGCAACCAGACATTTGCACTGCTTGTGATAATCAGACAAGTTATTAGATATTCCACAGTATGCATGCATTAAATCTACTAGATGCACTTCCAAGGATTAAGCATCTTCATTGGCTGGTGGGATAGCTGGGAATAGAGGAGTTCAAACTCAGGAATACCTCTTGTCATTTGATGTGGGACATGGGAACACTGCAGTTGAAGCTATTTGCCAGGACAATCTCTTCACTTTTGGAAAGTACATGATCATTCAAGTTACTACATGTTTGGTGGCAGCATTAGTCATGCAGCTGAAACATTTCCATTTGACCAGTTTACAGTGCGGGTGTGCTTCATGCCGTTCTTGATTTTAATGCAGTCATCTACTGAGGCAATATAGTAACACAAACGAATCAAACTAAAAATGAAATTAATTTGTGTATCCCAGAACAAGTGCAGTATAGGGTATGGAGCAGATTTAGATATCCTGCAACCAATCTATTCAATCTCAATGACTATATCGTGGGACTGTGTCTCACCTTAATATTGTCAATGCAGTTGGAAATGAACATGATACAACTTTGGGTCAAATATATTTTTGGAGAGCTTGGGGAGCCTATAGTTACCTTTTGCTTTCTCCATGGCAATGCCTGTCCAATCAGAGGTGACTTGACAGGAAATCAGCAATCTTTTCTCGTGTAGTATAAATTGTTGTGTGATTGTTTGAAATTTGGCATTCTTGCAATTTCCCTGATGAGTTCAAGATGAAAAGCTTTTCAACATATTTAACTTTTCAGCAATATTCAAGTTCTGTACCACCAAGCAATTGTAAATCCTCTTCTTTGACAGGAGATTAAAAACACCCAAAGCAGGCATGGCTAGAAGTAGCAAAGGCAATGAGCATCAGAGATGAGGTCCCGAGGACCTGGGTGAGTTGCTGGAAAAGTTTGTTCCCAGACCAGACCCCAACAATGGCTGGGATACTGGACCGAAACCCCAATATTTAGGTTTATTTGAAAGACTGTGCGGAAAGAATGATTCGTCTCAGGAGTGATTGCATGAAGAAATAAGGTTTGGTTATTTTTAAAACAAAACTTTATTCTGACTGCAATATTAAGCTTTGTTAACTTCACATCTGAAAAGAACACTTACAATTTACACCTTAAATACTACTACTTAATTTCCCATGAAGCAACAACAAAAGAAACATACAGTTCTCAATCGATCATACTGTGGGAGAGTTGTGGACTCAACATCAGGCAGACTAGAATTCAACTCCACTCTTCAAAGTTTCTCCAAAAACTGCCTCTCTCCACAACTTTTGCCAAAATTCTTTGCTTCTCTGATGCCTTTAAAAATGTCTCTCTGCATTGCTTGGCTCTACCCAGCAATAACCTCATCTCCCTACATGGAAAACAAATGATCACTGCAGGCTGCAAGGCATATTAACTCCCCAGGGACTTTCTCAGTCATATCACAGCCCATTAGCCTGGACTGAAAAACATATTCTTATGTCAATTGCACCTTCTGGCTGCTAAAAACACCCAGTCCCTGCAAAACAGAAGTATTTTTATAAAAACATGACCATTGCAGTCAAACACACTCTAACCCCCAGGCTTTTAACCCTGAAAATGCCCAGTACTTAGAACTCAATATTCTTAAAGTCTTCTCGCCATCACACTAACCTTCCTGGCATTTTCCTGAGCAGCATTCCTCTGACCAACAAATCTTGCAGTTCCACACATTCCTTTTTTTTCCAGGAACCCCCTCAAATCTTGAACTGAAAAGGCTTGATGGGGTAGACATGGAGAAATGTTTAACAGGTTTTAGAAATATGAAATATCATTCATAAATTCAGTAAGGAATTCCAGAGAAACTACTTTATCCAACGAGAGTTACCACAAGATGTAGTTGAACCAAACATCTTCATTTAAGGGTAAACTAGATCAGCATATGAGGGAGGAAGAAATAGAATAAGATCAGATGAAATTGTTGGAAGAGACTCATGTGGAGTATAAACGCTGGAATCAACTAGTTGGGTCAAATGGCCTATTTCCATGGTAGACTCAATGTATCAGTTCTGAGAGAAACAGAGTAAATGTTTCAGGTTGTGATCTTTCATCAGTCCTGATGACCTGAAACTTTGGGTGAAATTTTATGAAGGCGATGGGGGTCTCTGCCACTGGCTGGAGAGCCAGCGAGACCACTACATCACGTCTTTTTGGAAAATCCTGCATAATCTTGTGCATACAGGCAAATAATAGGTCAGCAATGAGTTTTTGTCTGCTGAGAGCCAATTAGAGGCTGGTAGTTCTTCTGTACTTGGCGCCCCTGTGGAGGCAGTGGGTGTTGCCTGTCCACCAGCCTTTACACTTAGGCTTTATCGAGATGGAGGTGGGTAGGTGGCATAATCTCCACCCTCCCACCCTATTAAATGCCTACTCACCACAAAATACACCACGTGGAAGGGAACAACATTTCACCTCTGATCCTGCCAGACCTGCTGGGTATTTCCAGCTTTTCTGGTTTAATTTCAATTTCCAGCATCTGCATTTTATAGCTTTTGTAACAATTCAAAGTTCTGATTTATATATAATCCTTTCTTTTTCTGTGCTTTCCATTTAGTTTAACACTTTGTGAAAAAGCCTTGGCTGAATACCTTGAGACAAAAAGACTTGCCTTTCCTAGATTCTACTTTATATCTTCTGCAGACTTACTAGATATTTTATCTAATGGTAACAACCCTTTAGAGGTGAGACACTTGTATCAACACTTTCAGTATTATCATGAATATTATTTGTGGTAACTGGCTGTTGCCCAGGAACCGGTTCCAAAGAGATGGGGGCTCCACCTTTAAAGGGCTCCCCGATCGGCGCTGCAGCCCAACAGCCTCAACGCCCACCACGGAGGCCTGGGGGTCTCTCCCCTCCCCCAACATTCACCTTTGTCAACACCCCTCCCCAATCTGACTTTCATCGTCGGCAAAGCCCCTACCCTCCTGGACAACCATTAATAGCAAAGCCCCCTACCCCTGACAATCCTTACCTACACCCCTCCCTCCCCCATGGGCTCCTGCTATGTTCTGCTTTGGCATTGCCCCGACACAGGTTGGCATTGCCTGGAACCTGGCAGCACCAACCTATGTCAGGGCACTGCCTGAGCATGTCCTTCTACCCTCGCGCCACCCCCCCCCACCCCCCCCCCCCCCCCCCCCCCCCCCCCCCAACGACGGGTGCTATACTTACCTCTGGGAGCGATCCCCATGACGGCCTTGTGCCTGGCAAACCTATTGTAAACCTTGCGAAGATGATGTCACGTTAGCGCTATGAGGCAGCAGTGCTAACCAGTGTGGCACCAAACATTAATAAACTCCAGTTCTTAATGTTTAATCAATGCTATGTTCTTGTCTAAGTACCATCTGAATCCCATCTACTTCAAAAGTAACCTAATATTTTTCTATTCAGTTTCACATGTTTTAAAGAGCATTGATTTCCCTGTATGCCTTAACTGAACACTGAGAAATTAGGCCCTTTTTTTTATCTGTTAATGGGCTTTGGGTATCTTTGGCAAGGTCAATAGTTATTGTCCATCCCTAGTTGAACCTCGAAGGTAGCAATGCAGTCCTTGTGGTGTAGGTACATCCACAGTACCCATAGAGAGAGAGAGTTTTAGTATTTGTACCTAAAAAGAATGAAGGAATGACAGTATTTTTCTGAGTCAGGATCATGTGTGCTGTGAAGGGGAACTTGCAGGTGTTGTTCACATATACCTGCTGATCCTGTCCTTCTAACTAAATTTAGGAGGTGTTATCATTTTAAACTTGGTAAGTTGTGGGAGTGAATGTTTAAGCTGATGAATGGTGTCCCCATCAAATTTGGTCCTGTATGGTGGTTAACTTTTTAAGTATTGTTGGAGCTGCACTCATCCAGACAAGTGGGGTCTATGCTAATACATTCTTGACTTGTGATTGGTATGTGGTGGACAGACTTTGAGGAGTCAGGAGCTGAGTCCTTTGCTGCAGAGTATCCAACCCCTGATCTGCTCTTATGGCCACTGTATTTATGTGAATGGTTTAATTACGGGGGATTTGGTAATGATAATGACATTGAATATCAAGTGTGGGCGGTTAGACTACCTTTTGTTGGCGATACTAATTATCTGGCACTGTGTGATGCAAAGATTACTTGCCACTTGTTCGCTCAAGCATGAATGTTGTCTAGGTCTTGATGCACTCAGGCATAAGCTGCTTCATTAATTGAGCATTGCAAATGGAACTGAAAACTATGCATTTCTGATTTTATGATGATGGGAACCTCATTGATGAAGTGCCTGAAGATATTAGGATAAGACATTACCCTAAATAAATGGCTTCACAGTGCCAGGGTCCCAGGTTCTATTCCCCGCTGGGCACTGTCTGTGCGGAGTCTGCACGTTCTCCCCGTGTCTGAATGGGTTTCCTCCAGGTGCTCCGGTTTCCTCCCACAGTCCAAAGACGTGCAGGTTAGGTGGATTGGCCATGATTAATTGCCCTTAGTGACTAAAATGGTTAGGAAGGGTTATTGGGGTTGCGGGGATAGGATGGAAGTGAGGGCTTAAGTGGGTCGGTGCAGACTCGATGGGCCGAATGGCCTCCTTCTGCACTGTGTGTTCTGTGTTCTAAATCATAGGATCATATGATCATAGAATTGTTGTGGTCCAGAAGGAGGCCATTTGGTCCACCGTGTCTGCACCAGCACTCCAGCATCATGACTTAGTGCCATTTCTCTGCCTTTTACCTGTACCCCTACACATTGTTTCTGTGTAAATAATTATCTGATGCGTTATTGAATGTTTTGATTGAACCTATTTCCACGCACTTCTAGGTACTACATTCCAGACCCAAATCACGCGTTGTGTGAAAACTTTTTCTCACATCTCATCTGCTTCTTTTGTAAATTACTTTAAATCTGTGTCCTCTCATTTAAAAAAAAAAAAAAATATTTTATTTGAGGTATTTTCAAATATATACAGGACAAAAATGAGCAAACAACAATAATAGTTAACCATGCACAATTGCCACTATGGTGCCCTCTTATTCTTGATCCTTTTACCATTGGGAACAGTTTCTCCCTATTTACGCTTCCTAAGACCCTCATGATTTTGAACATCTCTATCATCTCCTCTAAGCCTTCTCAAGGTACAACAATCCCAGCTTATCCAACCTATCCTCATAACTAGTTTCTCATTCTCTCCAGACTTTTATTGAATTCAAATTTCAGCATCTGCTATGGTGGGATTTGAACCTCTGTCCCCAGAGCATTATCCTGGGTCTCTGGAAAGAGGCCACTCGGCCCATCGAGTCTGCACCGGCTCTTTCATGGTTGCCAAGCCACACCTCCACCCTATCCCCATAACCCAGTAACCGCACCCAACACTAAGGGCAAATTTGGACACTAAGGGCAATTTTGGATGGTCAATCCACCTAACCAGCACATCTTTGGACTGTGGGAGGAAACTGGAACACCCAGAGGAAACCCACACACAAACGGGGAGAACGTGCAGACTCCACACAGACAGCGACCCAAACCGGGACTTGAAACTGGGACCCTGGGGCTGTGAAGCAATTGTGCTAACCACTATGCTACCGTGCTGCCTGCTTGGTCTTGTACTCTATGCCCCTATTAATTAAGCTCAGAGCGCTAAGGGCAGCACGGTAGCACAGTGGTTAACACTGTGGCTTCAGAGTGCAAGGGTACCAGGTTCGATTCCCACCTGGGTCACTATCTGTGCGGAGTCTCCATGTTCTCCCCGTGTCTGCGTGGGTTTCCTCCGGGTGCTCCAGTTTCCTCCCACTGGATTGTCTTATCCGTCTTTATGGCGGGGACCACCGACGATGCCCAATCACCAAAGCGCACTTGCCGAATGATGCCCAAACTTATTTAATGATACCCAAGCAAGGTTGAAAGATCTTGAGAATTTTCTCAGTACCATATATTATGAGCCAGGATTTAGAGAACACCAAAGTATACCATGGAGTTCACCTGACCTACAACTTTTAATAGATTTTGGTTATGGGGAGCTCAAGGGTCCATATTACAGGTGTGATGCAACAGAGATCTACAGTATTTTTAAACAAAACAATGTTAATTCTATGAATCCAGTTAATATTTTATAAACACACAGTAAACATCTTATCAACACTGACCCCCCCCCCCCCCCCCCCCCCCCCCCCCCCCCCGGACCACCAAAGATACAGTACTCTACAGTGTAGTTTTTACCTCACCACTATTCTTAGAATTCCCCCTATACCAAAAAGGGTCGGTTTATTCTAAATGGTGAACAGGGATTCTCACTCCTCGACTCCTACGCAGACTTAGGCGGGTGCTATTCAGGTCAAACTAGTGTTTCAAGTTATCCCCCGGTATAACCCGTATCTTCGCAGAAGACTTTTATTTACTCACCACTTAGTAACTTACACAAGGGTCAGCTTGCTAAGTGAAGTAAAGTAAACTTTAAAGAAAATACTAATAACCACTTTTTCAGGTTATCAATTTGAACGTAACTTTATTTTCAAGTTAAAAGAGAATCACTACTTTTACAGAAAGGTAAAACGGTATTTTCCTGTTCGGACCAGTTCCAGACTTTCAAGTCTCTCTTGACAATCAGTTTTCTTTAACTTTTAGTCTTCTGTTCGCTTCTCTGGGCTGCTCGGTCTGTCGATGTTACTCGTCCCATCACCAAGGAAGAATCTGAAATCTCTGCTCATCTCCCCCAGTTTTTATAGCAATTTGGGGCCACTTAATCTCTGCCCCTGGCATCCTGTTGCCTGTCTGCTTGACAGTTTGAAAGTTAAATTTTATCGATTTAAAAGCATGGCGCTGCCCTAACCGCAACCATGCAGTTACCAGCTCGCCATTCCTGACTGTAACTTTTCTCGCTTTTCTTGACATGTAATTAATTTGTCTGTGTATTAGTTAGCATTTCTTTTGGATTTATGTGTCTCTTAATGAGTTTTCTTAGATTTGACTCGGGTCATTTTTGGGTTAAGCTAATGTCATATTAGGGTTATCCCTTCCGACTCCAACTTTATCTGCCTTGTTCATCTTCTACAAGGTTTTAACTTCAAGATGATATAAGCTATAGTGTGGCCTTGCCACCTTTTAGTTTTCTTAATTTGTAAATCAGTTGTTTCACTTTATTAACGGTATTAGCAACTTTTCATACTTGGCAGTTGTTCCTTATCTTTTACACTTTAGATTCTGGCTGTCTTTCTTAATTGTTCAATAAATTCCATTGCTTCAAGATTTGTGAAATACTGTTTCCTTTCATATAATTTTTAAGAGTTTAAGTCAATCCAAGGACTTTTCTAATTTGTAGATTATAATGAAGCTCCTATCTGTTCTCTTCCCTGCCTGTGAAGTTGTCTGCTTTCAAAACAGGCTGCTGTGTGAAGTTATCTGCTTTCAAAACAGGCTGCTGCTGTTAACCCCTTGTGGGACTTCTCCCTTTGATTCATATAGCCTCAGACACTCTTAGTGTTACTTTCATGTTTCAAATGTCATATTCTTCCGATTTTTCACAACAACAGGTAACCCTTAGTAACTTTCCTAACAACATCCATAAGTCAAAGACCCTTTTAACAAAGACAGTAAGTTCGCATTCCTTACAGAAATGGGTATTACTTTGAAATCATCAAGTGATCTGGCGACATTCTTTAGCGTGCAGAGAGAGAGAGCAAAATACACCTCCTTGGTTTGAATGCAGCTCTCCAACTGAAAATGAAACTAAATCTCAGAGCCAAAAACAGCTTCCAGCTCAAAACAAAAGTAAAAAGCAGCCAGAGCCCAGTTCCCCTCAAACACTGACATCACTGCACCCACTTGAGAAGACAAACATTTATTAAAATGACATTCCCATGACACATACATAAACTGCCTGCCCCCACTTGAAGTATATCCAACTGCAACTGGTAAAGCCAATCACGCCTGAACAGACTAGGCTCGTTTCCTTGCACATCAATGAGGGAATCTGCCCTAACTGGCGCCCATAAACCACCGGAGTGAGGGTGGACCCCATGATATTTAGTCATTCCCCTGTTACCAAACGAGCCGCCCTGTCAGCCAAAGATGAAGTATGTACTTCTTCTTTGATAAGAACAAAAGTGCTCTGCACCTCTACAGTACTGGCTCCTCCTGTATCAAGCTCCATGTGGAGCATATGACCATTTACTTGTGTCAGAACGTGAATAGGGGCCACACAGGGGACTGCCAAACAGTTCAGCTGTATCTTAGCCTCAACCTCTTCTAGGTCACCCAGACACAAGGTCCGGCCCTGGGGCTCACGCCTACCTCAACCAGGGAACCTGGAGCTCTGGCTTTTCTATTGCCAGTGAGTACACCTAGACCGGCATCCATATGTAGTGCACGGACTGAATTGGCTTCTGCCGAGTCTGGAGACATAGCACCTCTCGGCGGCCGGATCTTCGGCCAGAAGCCAGAGTCGCAGTGGCGTTCAATCCAGGCTGCGGGGATATCAAATGAGGGGTGAAGTCCCAAAACATTCACATCCATCTCTTATATCTCTTTGATGCCACATTCTCCGCTTTCTTGGGTTAGCAAGATCTGCAGCACCTGCTGAAACGTTTGCGAAACTTCTTCCAAAAGCTTTTTCTGATTTTCCATATTATTGATACCGCAGACTAAGTGATCGCGGAGAACATTGGACAAAACAGTTGCATACACACAAAACTTGGCCATCTTCCGTACCTTCCACAAATTTGATGCCAGACTCACCGGTGGACCTCTCCACCGTATTAAATCAATATCTTTAAATAATTATTGATGTGGTTGGGTTAAAGTGCTGCACCACAAGTGTCACAAACTGGTCAAATGTTTGCGTATCCGGCATTGCCGGACATATGAAACTCTGGATTACCCTGAAAGTATGCGGTCAACATGCTGTCAACAGTATGACCATGTGCCACTCATTGTCCGTGATATTGTTGGCCCGGAAGAGAGAACTCATTCAATCAGCGTATTGGTTCAGTCTTCAACACCAGGGTCAAATGCATCTAACTGCCCAAACAGGCATGGGGAATCAAAGAAATTTAAATCTGGGTCCAGAAAATAGGGGATGTGCCTCAGCTGAGCAGGTTGCAGCATCAACAGCAAACCAGTTTATTCCTCATTGCCAGTTTAATAAGAACATGGGGAGTCCACACCAAGTAAAAATAAAAACACTATTTTATTTACAAATGATACATACACCACCCGGTAGGCCCCTACCAGGTTCCTTTTGTCAGTGCTGACCTTATGTGCTCTGGGTAATTGAGATACCACGCCCCCAGCGGGGAACTCGTACTTCACAATGAGCACAGGGAAGACAAGCATTCCCACCCCATAGGTCCTGTGCAGGATATTACAATCTCTCCATGTTCTTCCTACCAAAATGCATCCTCCACACTTCTCCGCATTGACCTTCATCTGCCACCTATTTGACCACTTCACCAACTTGCCGATGACCCTTTGAAGTTCTACACTGTCCTCTTCCAGGTTTTGTGTCATCTGCAAAGTTTGAAATTGTCCCCTGCTTACCAAGATCTAGATCATTGGTACGATCGGGAAAAGCAAGGGTCCCAATATGACCCCTGCGGAATAGTACTACAAACCTCCCTCTAGCCTGAAAAGTATCCATTGACCATTACTCTCTGCTTTTTATCATTAAGCCAATTTTGTATCCACGTTGCGACTGTCCCTTTTATTCCATGAGCTATAACTTCTCTCACTAGACTGTTTTGTGGTGTTGCATTGAATGCCTTTTTAAGTCAAAGTAAACTCTATCAACAGCATTTCCGTCATCGACCCTTTCTGTTACTTCCTCAAAAAACTCCAGCAAGTTAATTAAACATGATTCCCCCTTCAGAAGTCAATGCTGGCTCTTCCTACTCAATGCACACTTTTCCATGTGATTATTAGTTCTATCCCAAATAATTGTTTCTAGAAGCTTGCCCACGACTGATTTTAAACAGTTTGGTCGGCAATTTCTGGGGTTATCCTTACAACCTTTTTTGAACAATTAACGTCACCACTTTTATTTTTAGCATGTTTAACATTGGAAAACACTCGAGATGCTTCACAGAAGTAATATCAAACAAAATTCAACACTCATCTACGTAAAGAAATGTTCGGACAGATGAACAGAATCTTGATAATGTAAGATTTTAATAGGCATGCATTAAGGGAAGAGAATGTGGTGGAAATTTAGGAAGAAAATTCCAGAGCTTATAACCAAACAGCTGAAGCCCAATGGTGGTTTGAAGGAAATCAAGAATGCAATCAAGTATGCCAATGAGGGAAGATTTGGAGGAACACAGAGTTCTCGGACAGTGGCAGTCAGAAGGCCTCCTATAGGCCGACAACTACATTAACAGCCACAGGCCACCATTTCTGGTGTAAAACCTCCTCGGGTGGACTATATTGGGAATGCAACCACAATGAGTGGGCCGACGCTATCGGGAAGCTCGGACACCAAATTCATTACATTATTATGTTCAGACAGATGCAGCACATCTTTGGTGCAATATGCCTATCCAGCACCAGGCAGGTTCGGAGGTGATTATAGTCACTATATGCCAATAATATGCAGGGGCTGTGCAAGAAATCATTAAAAATTAACAGAATGATTTCTGATCATGAAATATGTGCAATGTTGATCGAAGTGTTTGTGAATTTCTTGAGAAAATATCATTATTGTGGTCATTAACATTGCTTTCTATTCTAGGTGAGTCAACATTTGGCAAAACTGTTTGATAATATGGCTAAACTGAAGTTCCAAATGGATGCAGATAACAATGTAATGAAAGTTGGAATTGGCATGTACAGTAAAGAAGATGAATATGTGCCATTTGATAAACCGTGTGACTGTACTGGGCAGGTGAGTGTAAATATATTTAATACAATGCTATGATTATTTTATTAATGTGAAGGTGTTTCATTACTTCTGTAATGTACAGCACTCATTTGAACTGATTTGGTCATTCTAAATTGCTCTCACTTGCTCTGCCTCACTTGTATTGGAATTTCTGTAGTTCTTTTAGTTTGAAGCTTTGATTTTAAAAAGTGAATTGATCTGAGCTGGTTGCTGCCCACTGGGGTGGGTTTCGGAATGCAAACCGTCAATGGAAAGCTTTGTTGTGAAAAAATCTTTTTATTCTCCACATTTCCATCAATTTCATCAAACAAACAACAAAAGAAAAACACAAATAAACAATCCCAAATAACAACAGCCCCCACAATATACGGTCCGATACATCCATTCGTACATTCCAGGTAAAAATTAACATCAAAACAGTGTAAATGGTAAACCCAACTCTTTCCCCCCCCCCCCCCCCCCAGTTTTCATTGGCAACCAGTCCCCAAAGGTGCATGATACACAGTCCCCATGAATGGTAGAATCCCTCCTTCATCCCCCCTTGCTCAAATCTTATCTTCACAAGAGTCAAGAATTCAAGAAGGCCCCCCAGCCATGCCGAGGCACAGGGTGGAGAAACTGACCTCCACTCGAACAGGACCCGCCTCCGGGCAATCAGGGAGCAAAGCTAAAATATCTGCCCCACACCCACTTGCAGCTCGGGCCAGTCCGACACCCTGAAAATCGCTTCTAAAGGACCCTTCCAAAACATATGTACATGGTTTGCAGGGCCCCTCCTGCACTGCTCACAAACATCCTCCACTCTCTCAAAGAGCTGGCTCATCCTCGCCCTTGTGAGGTGCGCCCTATACATGACATTCAACTGTGTCAGCCCCAACCTCGTGCATGAGGTTGAGGTATTCACCCTTCGTAGCACCTCACACCACAAACCTTCTTCCATTGTCTCTCCCAACTCTTCTTGCCACTTGGCCCTTAATCCCTTCCATGGATGCTCTGTCTTCCTCCAGAAACCTACCGTAAATCAGCGACACCACCCCCATCTCCAATCTCCTTAACGTCAATACCTCTTCCAGCAATGAGGGGGCCGGCGCTATCGGGAAGCTCGGAACCTCCTTCCTTGCAAAGTCTTGGAGCTGCAGGTACCTAAACCCTTCCCGTTTCCCCAGTCCATACTTCTCCCCCAACTCTTCCAACATTGCAAAACGTCCACCCAGGAACAGGTCTTTTAATACCCTCATCCTCTTCTCCTTCCATCTCTGGAACCTCACATCCAGTTCCAGGCTCGAACCTGTGATTCCCCCTGATTGGCATCTCCCCCAACCTCGTTCCCAACTTAAAGTGCTACCTCAACTGTCTCCAAATGTTCAGCGTTGCCACCACCACTGTATTCCCAGAGTACATGCCCCGGGGCATTGAAAGTGGTGCCATTACCAGTGCCTTCAACCCCGACCCCCTACACAAACCCTCCTCCATCCTAACCCACCAAGACTCTCCCCCTACGACCTAACTCCCCACCTTTTCCACGTTCGTCGCTCAATAGTAATATAATAAATTTGGGAAGCACAGCAACCCCCCCCGCCCCCCGCCCTGCACCTGCTGACCCTGGCTACCTTTACCCCCCAGATGAACAAGGTGACCAATTTGTCCACTTCCTTAAAAAATGCCTTTGGTATAAAGATTAGCAGGCACTGAAACAAAAACAAAAATCGGGGCAGCACAATAATTTTAATCGCCTGCACCTGACCTGCCAATGAAGGGTGCGATTGTCCCACCTTACCATGTCGGCTTTAACCCTCCCCACCAAGTTAGTGAAATTGTACCTATGGATGCCCCCTCCCCCCGGTCCTGCGCTACCTGTACCACCAGATACCTGAAGTGGTTTGCCGCCCTGCAAAATGGTAGCCCCCCCCCCCCCCACTCCCACACACACTCCTGGCTGGGTGGGACACCATGAAATACTCACTCTTCTCTAAGTTTAGTTTATACCTGAAAAAGACCCAAATCTTTGGAGAAGTCCCATTATGTTCCCCACCGACGTACTCAGCTCTGAAATATATAACTATAAATCGTCCGCATACAAGGATACCTGATGTTCAATTTCCCCTCGCACGATCCCCTTTCACAATCCCGAACTCCTTAAAGCGATGGCCAATGGCTATATTGCTAATTCAAATAACAACAACAGGACACCCCTGTCTGGTACCCGGTGCAGAGCAAAGTACCCTGAGCTCATATTATTTGTGCGGACACTCGCCAATGGTTTCCTATACAAGAGCCATACCCATTCTGTAAACCTCCTCCCAATCTCAAATCTCTCTCGGGCCACCATCAAGTACCCCCACTCTACCCGATCAAATGCCTTTTCCGCATCTAGCGCCGCCACCACCTCCATCTCCTTTCCCTTGACCCGGCGACATGATCACGTTTAACAACCTTCTGACATTCGCGAATAGCTGCCTTCCTTTCACAAATCCTGTCTGATCTTCCCCTATCACCTACAGGAGGCACCCCTCTAGCCATCAGCACCTTCGCCAGTATCTTGACATCTACATTCAATAACGATATGGGCCTATACGCCCCACATTCCGTTGGGTCCTTGTCCTTCCTTAACAGCAGGGAGATCGAGGCCTGTCCCAAAGTTTGTGGTAGAACACCCCTCCCTATCACCTCCTCAAACATCCCCACCATCACTGGCATCAATTTGTCTTTGAACTTCTCATACTACTCCACTGGGAATCCATCTGGCCCCACTGCCTTGTCTGATTGCAACTTCCCAATTACCTCCTTTACTTCTTGTTCCCCGACCGGCCCCTCCATCCTGGCCCTATCTCCCTTCCCCAGCCTTAGATACTCCAACCCGTCTCTCCCCTCTGCAGTGCACCCTCAAAGGTGGGACTAATCACACCAGAAAGTCACACTGATGCAGAGCACACCAGAAGATTGAAAGAGCACCCCTTCCCTGTCTCCAGCACTGGCAGTAGGTCATCGTGCTCCCTCCCTTTCCTTGCCCCAGGCCACAGAAGCAAAAGAGCGACAGCAAGGAAACATACGGCTTCCAGACATTAAACAGTCAGCAGTACAATAACGTCACCAGCAATCTACGAAAGCAGTTCTCCAATACCTTCAGCTAGTTGCTCAGTTGAATTGGTTTGCCACCCCTTCCCACTCTGCAGCACGGGCAGTAGGTCATCTTACTCCCTCCCTTTACTTGTTCCAGGCTACAGAAGCAAAAGAGACAACAACAAACAGACACATAGCCTCCAGGCAGCTGTAGCTTCATCCGGATCAATCTGCCTCTCTCTCCCCTTCCTGCAGCTTCCAACAATAGACTTTCAAAGTTGGAAATAATCACACTGGAATTTCACACCAACATAGAGCAGAGTAGAAGAGTGAAAGAATATCTCTTCCCCCTCTCCAGCACCGGCAGCATGTCATAGTACATCCTTTCTTTTCCTTACTCCAGGCCGCAGAAGCAGAAGTGGCAGCAGCAAAGAACACATTGCCTTCAGGCACTTGCAGCCCCATACGGACTAATCAGCAAACATAACCTACAGCTAATTGAGAGCTGTGAATTGATTATATAACTCGCAGGGTGGTACGGTTGCACAGTGGTTAACACTGCTGCCTCACAGCTCCAGGGCCCCGGGTTCAATTCCAGCCTCAGATGACTGTTTGTGTGGAGTTTCCACTTTCTCCCCGTGTCTGTGTGGGTTTCCTTCGGTTTCCTCCCACAGTCCAAAGATGTGCAGGTTAGGTGGATTGGCCATGCTAAAATGCCGCTTAGTGTCCAAAACGTTAGGTCAGGTTACTGGGTTACGGGATATGGTAGAGGCGTGGGTTTAGGTAGGGTGCTCTTTCCAAGGGCTGGTGCAGACTCTATGGGTCAAATGGCCTCCTTCTGCACTGTAAATTCTATGATTCTAGAATAATGCCAGTTCCTTATTAGAATTAGCCTTCAGCTGTGTAGCTAGAGGCTGCTGACAGGATCTGTCTTGGACGTGTTCAGTAGGACAGACAGGCAGCAGCTGTAGTTGCCCCAGTTATAGGTATGCACAATATGTAGGATGGCCTATGGGCCCTGCAGATGCTGAGTCCCTCACCCTCCAAGCCCAGGGGCGACCCCTGACCTATGGCACCCAGACCCCCGCCTAGGCCTGACTCTCCCTGAGGGGTTCCCCAACCCCCATCCCTGAGCACTGGAGCAGCAGCTCCAGTGTCCCTTGGTATACCTACTCAATAGCTATTCAGTTCCTCAGCCCCTCAGCAGCCTTTGCCCTAGCTTCATTTTTTTTACATGGGAGTGCTAAACAGCACCCGCAGGACCTCTCGCTGGAGAGCCGCTTAGTTCCCTGGAGGTCATTAGATTGGGCTTCAATCTCATTAACGAGATGTAGCATGATTTTCATTGATGCCAATTGGTGAGTGTCTCGCCACGTCCGGGTGAAATCAGGAACACGCCAACGGGAGCAAGCCGATTCGATTGTGAACTGGCGTGGATCAAGATTTCGGGCTCTCCCATGATTTAACTGGCATTTCCAAATCTGCGCCGGGTGCTATGCGGTCATTAAATTGAGTCCAATATAAACAAAAATCCATTCGCCGAAACCTTTATGATGCTTTAATTGTACCTCTGGCTCCCAAAAGGTCTAGCTGTCTTGCAAACTAGGATTTTAGCAATCATGCACACACTAACCACAGCTTTTAGTCTTTACTGCAGCAAATACATACAAATACAATATATATCTAAAATTACTACATTCGTAACACTATTCAATGAAAGGGACTTTTCCCAGTATCCTGACAATATTAAACCCTCACACAACATTAAATTGGAAGTTTACTTGGTGATTATCAGTGCTATTTGGGGAACCTTGCTAAATGCAAATTGGCTGCTGAATTTCCCTATATTTCAACAGTGACTATTTTTCGCTTGATTGATTATGAAAACCTTGTCTTACAAACATACAGGCAAGGAGTAGGCCATTCAGCCCCTTGAGTGCTCTGCCATTTAATAAGATCATGGCTGATCTGACAGTAACCTTAAACCTGCACTCCGCTTACTCCTGAAAATCTATCACCACCACTCCACGTCCCCCTTGCTTATCAATTAATTTTCAGGCTCTACTTTAAAAATATTCAAAGACTCTGCTTCCACCACCTTTTCAGGAAGAGAGTTCCAAAGACTCAAAACTCTCTGGACCCCATATTTTTAAACAGTGACCCCCTCGTTCTAGGTTCTCCCACAAGAGAAAACATCTTCTTCACATCCTCCCTGTCAAGATTCGTTCGGATTTTATACGTTTCAATCAAGTTGTGAAAGAAGGGCATTTTAAAAATGAATATCTTCTTTTCTTTTTTCTTCTTTGCCGTCTGTATTGATCCTAGGTTGAAATTTGGTTAAATAGGCTGTTAGACCGAATGTGTGCTACATTGCGCCATGAAATCGCTGAGGCTGTAGTAGCATATGAAGAAAGGCCTCGAGAGCAATGGATATTTGAATATCCTGCACAGGTACTGTTAAAAGAAAATATGTTACATATTCCATGTGTTGAATTTTATGGCCCAGTCACAGAGGGGGTAAGGATGGAAAATATAAGAGCCATTCAAACATCCATTGCATTTTACGGGAGGGGAAAATCCCACCAGTGGAGAACTATTTCAATTTTGGTAATTGTTAAGGTTACTTGCTCAAGGAATTATACTTGTCATGTGGAAATATCACCCAGAATTTCAAGCATGGAAGGCAGATAATATACATGAGTAGTTTGTGCTCCATGTCATATTTATTGCACTCACTCCATTTCTTTGCAAATATACTGGCTGGGAATTTCCAGCCCCATTGTGGAGGGACGTGGGCCGCGATTCTCCGCTCCCGCGTAGCATCGGGAAGGCCCTCGTGAACTCGGCCGAGTTTCACGACGGCGTCGGAGGCCGCTCCTCGCACCCTATTCCCCCCCCCCCCCCAGGGGGCTAGGGGCGGCGTTGTGAGAAACTCTGCTCTGCTGGGCCTTGACGCTTGCGTCAAAGCGGCGCACCGAGAATGACGCGATGGCAGCGCCTAAGTGCATCAGCCGCGCATGCGCAGGTTGTCCGGCTCCAACCCGTGCATGCCCGGTTGCCGTCTTCCCCTCCGCTGCCCCGCAA
This sequence comes from Scyliorhinus canicula, assembly GCF_902713615.1. Taxonomy (NCBI): domain Eukaryota; kingdom Metazoa; phylum Chordata; class Chondrichthyes; order Carcharhiniformes; family Scyliorhinidae; genus Scyliorhinus; species Scyliorhinus canicula. The sequence goes on along the minus strand of NC_052163.1, from coordinate 16,268,434 downwards.
GACGTGGCGGCTTGATCTTGCGGGGCGGCGGAGGGGAAAGAGTGCGTCTCTTGGAGACGCGGCCCGACGATCGGTGGGCACCGATCGCGGGCCAGTCCCCTCCCGAGCATGGCCGTGCTGCTCAACCCACTCTCCGCCCCCCCCACAGGCCCCAAACGTACCTTTCGCCGGCAGCGACCAGGTGTGTTTTCCGCCAGCGTGAACAGGTCGGGAACGTCGGGCCGCTCGTCCGGGCCGGAGAATCGGCAGTTGCCGTGAAAAACGGCGAGCGGCGATTCCGCGACACGCCAGACCGGCGTGTAATGATTCGCCCGGCCCTCCCGCGATTCTCCCACCCGGCGTGGGGAGCGGAGAATCGGGCCCATGGGGCGCGATTCTCCCATGTCACGCCGGTTGGGAGAATAGCGTACCGCGCCGTTTTTTTGCGCGACGCCGGTCAGACGCGCTCCCGCTATTCTCCCAACCAGCCAAACTTTTGTCATCGTGTTTCGTGCGCAAAAACATGGAGAATCGCCCGATGCAGCCAAAATGGCGATTCTCCGGCACCCCTGCTATTCTCCGGCTCGGATGGGCCAAAGTCCCGACGTCGTGATGCAACGGCAGTACGTCGCCGTCCACACCTGCTATTTAAAGTCGCCAGCCAGTCGTGCTGGCTGACGAAGAGTGAGGAGGTGAGTGGACCGTCCCGGAATCTCTGCAAACTGGGGAAGGCATCCCCGAGAACGCAGCGGCCAGTGGGGGGGGGGGGAAAGAGAGGGAGAAGTGGGGGGGGGGGAGAGAGATGGAGAAGTGGGGGGGGGGGAGAGAGATGGAGAAGTGGGGGGGGGGAAGAGAGATGGAGAAGTGGGGGCGGGGGGGAGAGAGGGAGAAGTGGGATGGGGGGGAGAAGGAAAAGTGGGGGGGGAGGGAGAAGTGGGGGGGAGAGGGAGGGAGAAGTGGGGGGGGGAGAGAGAGGGAGAAGTCTGAGGGGGGGAGCGAGAGGGAGAAGTGGGAGGGGGAGAGAGAGGGAGAAGTGGGAGGGGGAGAGGGAGGGAGAAGTCGGAGGGTGGGGAGAGAGAGAGGGAGAAGTGGGAGGGGGAGAGAGAGGGAGAAGTGGGAGGGGGAGAGAGGGGGAGAGAGGGAGGGAGAAGTCGGAGGGTGGGGAGAGAGAGAGGGAGAAGTGGGAGGAGGGGAGAGAGAGGGAGAAGTGGGAGGAGGGGAGAGAGAGGGAGAAGTGGGAGGGGGGAGAGAGAGGGAGAAGTGGGAGGGGGGGAGAGCGAGGGAGAAGTGGGAGGGGGGAGAGCGAGGGAGAAGTGGGAGGGGGGAGAGAGGGGGAGGGGGGGAGAGAGAGGGAGGAGTCGGAGGCTGAGAGAGAGAGGGAGGAGTCGGAGGCTGGGAGAGAGAGGGAGAAGTGGGGGGGAGGAGAGAGAGGGAGCAGTTGGAGGGAGAGGGAGTGAGTGGGGTGGGTCGTCCACCCCGGATGCAACATGTCAGCCCCCTGTCATGGCAGGACGGTCACGAGGACACTGCCGCTAGTTGCCCTGTGGCTGATGGCCACAGCCCACTGACGCACCGATGAGGAGGACGTGTTGTTAACTGACCGTTGGACGCAGAAAGTGACCAGGCGGTTAGACTGGCCGTGTGTCAGCAGCGCGACCAGGCCACCGAGACACACAGCTATCCCGTGGCAGGCGGCTGCCGAGGTGTCGACTAACCTCTGTCTAACATGTTGTTTCTCTGCCCCCCACCACCCTTCTGTATGTGACCAGAATGTAATCTAACCGAACGGCTATGTCCAACGCAGTGGTTGGGGCCGTTGCTCTGCAATTGGACATCCAACAGCATCCACAGCGACATCCCACAGTGGATGCAGGGGCAGCTGCAGCAGCAGAGGGAATGGCCGTGGAGTGGCCCGTCGTCGAGCAGCATGGGGGGTAGGAGGAGGCATTGATGGTGGAGCCAGGGCGCCAGAGGCGACGAGCGAGGCCTAGGTTGTACCGTGGCCGGCTCTTTTTCGAGACAATGCCGGACATCACCTGCAGGAGGTAACTCCGGCTGAGCAGAGAGACGGTCGCACATATCTGCCAACTCGTGTCGCATCTCGCCCCACGTGGAACTGGAGGAGGAAACGCGATACCGGTTGCCATCAAGGTGACGGTGGCATTTAACTTTTATGCGAGCGGCTCCTTCCAGTCACCCCCCCTCCCCACCGGGATCTCGCAGTCATCGGTGTACAGGTGCATCCGGGATGTGACCGACGCCCTGTATGCCATCGCCGACCGCTACATCACCTTTCCTGAGGACAGAGCAAATCAAAACGCACGAGCCCGTGCATTTGCCAACGTGGCCGGGATACCGATGGTCCAGGGGGTCATTGATTGTGTTCACGTCCCCATGCGCCCGCCTGCAGGCAACAGGGAAGTGTTCACAAACAGGAGGGGGACGTACTCCATGAACATCCAGGTGGTATGCGACCCCCACATGAAGATCATGCACGCGTGCACAAGGTTCTCTGGAAGTGTGCATCATGTGTACATTCTTGCGCATTCATCCCTGCTATGTTTGAGGGACGGCCCCCCCCCCCGCTGAGGGGCTGGTTGCTGGGCGACAGGGGTTATCCACTGAGGTCTTGGCTGATGACGCCCATACGGAGGCCTCAGACCAACGCGGAGACCCTTTACAATGAGGCCCATGCTGTAACCAGGGGTGTGGTGGAGTGCTGCTTCGGTCTGCAGAAAATGCAATTCGGGTGCCTGGACCGCTCCGGAGGGGCCCTGCAGTACCAGCCCGACAGGGTCGCTCGCATTGTCGTGGTCCGCTGTGCGCTGCACAACATCGCGATGCAGAGGGGAGATGCCCTGGTGGAGGAGTCGGAGGGAGAAGCCACTGGAAGTGGTGCCAACACTGAGGAGGTGGAGGAGGTTGGTGGTGCGTCAGGCGCAGCATGCAGACACGGCCCGTGTGCTGGTAATGTCCAGGAGGCTGCACGACGGCACCGGCGAGGACAGTGGGCACGCGACGTCTTGGTGGCAGCAAGATTCACACGTCGCGCGCGACGGCACCGCTGAACAATACCACTACCACCTGCATCGCCAGTCATGCAGACGGTCAGCACACAACTGCCACCACCACCCTCCAACCCCCGCTCTGCGTACACTGCTCCATTTCGACATCACCCTTACCACTGCGGCACAACGGTATGGCACGACATTGATGGCTGTGTCAGTGGGTGTGATCAGTGCCATGTTGAATAATGACAGCCCGATCTGCGATGAGCTGTGAGCTCAGAATCTTTAGACAAAGTCTGACTCATGGCAATAGCTGAACTATCCATCTTGGTGGTCGCTGAGTTTGTCAGGGACACTCCATCACGTGCCCGTGTGGAGTAGCTGTGGAAGGGGGTGGGGGGGGGGGGGGGGGAAGGGACTGCATACCCGGCACAGAGGTTTCACCGCTCGTCAACCCCAGCGACACTCGGTCACCATCACGATCCCCGTGGCAACGGAAAAATCACAGTCTTACAAGTTAAGTGCAACAGTGAGTTTAATGGTGAATATTATGTACAGATGCCTTAGCCCGTACAACTAAACTTTGCCGTTCACCCGTGCCAACTTACTCTGTGTCCCTCTTCATTGCCTTACAGACCCTACCACTACGTCTAAGTGAATCCCCGGATGATACAGCAGGAGTGGAGGCGGACTTCTGAGAATCACACCCTGCGACATGTCTCCCCGTCAGCACTCGTTTCCTGGGGCGACCCGGCCTTGATGGGCCAGGGTGCTCCACGGGCGTTTCGGATGACGTGGAGCCACCCTGCTCTGCCCGCTGACCACCCGATGCACCAGGGATGGGACGGGGGGGGGGGAGGCCGAGTATTCAGGGACGTCCCATGATGGAGTTAATGGGACGGACCCTGGAACCTCCTCCCTCGGGGAGCCCAGTGGCCCCTGGGCCTCACTGTGGGACGGAGGTGCGAGCGGGGAGGTGCCCCGTCGCCCCACCGACACCTGGCGCTGCCAGTCCTGGAGGGCTGCAACGGTATCGACCAGGTTCCGAACGTTCGCAGAGACGGAGTCCAGGGAGTGAGACATTCCCGCCAGGGACTGTGCAACCTCAACCTGTGAATGCGCGACGCCATCCAGCACGTGTGTCAGGCAGTCGATGCTCTCTGCGACTGACTGGTGGGACTGTGCCATGGCGTGCTGGGACTGTGCCATGGCGTGCTGGGACTGTGCCATGGCGTGCTGGGACTGGGCCATGGCCTGGTGAGACTCGGCCAGGGCCCGTAGCGCGCCGGCAATGTCGTTTTTACTCTGGCGCATTGCTGCCTGTGAGAGGGCAGCCCTGTCCAGGGCCGAGGATGACATGTGCAAATTAAGCCCAATGCCTTGCAGAATCTGACCCATGGCCGAAACCGTTTCACCCATTGCCTCGACCACGGACGCCACCCGTGCGGTGTCGGCCTGGGTGGCTGCCATGAGCGGCACCACTCCCTGCTCCTGGACGCGGTTTGACTCCTCTAACTGCGTCTTCAGCTGCTGGAAGACTGCCCTCATCCCGTCATTGTGTCCCTGGGTTTCGAAATGCATCGGCTGTCCACGTGGGTCGAGTAAATCCAGGAACCCGGGAAACGTCTGGGAGCCAGCTGAATGCTGGGCCTGGGCTGCCCTCCGACCGTCCAGCCCCCCGGCTGCTCCGACCTCCACCTGCTGTACCGGCTCAGCTGTGTGGTGCACACCAGACCGTGACCCAGGAGACCCATCACTTAATTGCCCAACCAAGGTGTGTGTCTCTGGGATGGTGGATGGTGTGGGAGATAGCAGTGCCGCAAGCTCTAGGTCCTCGTCCATCACAAAACCAGCAGTGGCCTCGTCCCAGTCATATTCGAGCGCAGGCTGCACGCGGCCAAAGTCTGGTTCTCCCTCAGGTGACTCTGTTGAGTGTGTCGCCGTCCTGTGTGCGTCCTGCTCGAGGGTCCGGGGTTGGGAGGATGGCACTCCTGGCTGACCTCCTGCCACCCTCTGGCATGCGGCCCTGGGTGCGGTGGTCATGGCAGAAGGGCGCCTCTGTGTGGCACCAGGCGGCCCTGGATGTTCGTCACCACGCCCTAGGGAACAGAATAATACGGGGTTAGTTAGACACGCTCGGCCGGACGCAAGATGGTCCAGTGGGTAGAGTGTGAGGGGACCGAGGATGGGGGGTCCAGTGGGTAGAGTGTGAGGGGACCGAGGATGGGGGGGTCCAGTGGGTAGAGTGTGCAGGGACCGAGGATGGGCTGGGGGGGGGGGGGTGTGTTGTCATGCAGGGTTGTCTCACTTGGTTCTGCACCTCCAACCTCTCATTGCGCGACCTCCCGGGTGCCAGATCCCCCAGCAAGGTCCAGTGCCCTCTCTTCAAAGACTGTCAGGGGGTGCATAATGGGTGAACCCCCTCCGGTCCTGTTCCGCTCCTGGTTGTTGTGAGCAGTCTTGTCCTGTTTTGGGGGGGGGGGGGGGGGAGGGAGGTAGCGGCATGAATGGATTATCACAATTCAGCAGGGAACATCAGGGCATTCAGATACTGGCACAGGTTGGGGGGAAAGTTGCAGCTTCACCATGGCATCTCTCCAGGGGGTCGCAGCGCCATTGTGAGTCTGTGACAGCTTTGTTAACCCCCCTCCCCCTCGTGCCTGGGGGGGGGGGGGATTGTTGTGACCCAGGGGCACCCTCTTGGCACTTGCCCTGGTGAGGTCGTGGAGCTTCTTCCGGCACTGCTCCCCAGACCGAGGGGTCAGCCCCACAGCACTGACTGTCGTGCCCACCTCATGCCAGGCCCGTCGCACAAAGCTGGCAGGGTGGCGATGCCCTCTTCTAGGGCAGATGATGCCCCTCCGTTGCTCCACCTCATCGAGGAGGGTCTCGAGGTCAGTCTCACCGAACCTCGGGGCGGCCCTCCGTGGCTCCGTCATTTTCACCCCCTCACTTGTTTTGGTCGCTCGCGCCCTTTTACGACGCGGAGCAGCGTCACTCGGGCGTCATTCTGCCGTCATTTGGGGGTCGCGGGCATTTGCCGTCATTCCCCACGTGTTTTCCGTGGCCCCGCTCCTAGCCCATTTCCGGGCCCAGAATCGATCGGGAACGGGGCCGTTTAGAGCCGTCGTGAAACTCGGCCGAGTTCACGACGGCCTTCCTGATTCCGCGCAGGAGCGGAGAATCGTGCCCTTGATGTGGGGTATGTGGTGGACCAGCCAAACATCCAGTGACCTTCGGGACCAGACAGGCAGGGCTGGAAAATCCCACCCATTATCTATATATTGGAAATATGCATGGGGTATGAGGTTAGGTGTCATAGGAACATAGAAAATAGGAGCAAGGGTAGGCCATTTTGCCCTTTGAGCCTGATCCTCCATTCATTATGATCCTGGACGATCATCCAACCCAATACCCTGTTCCCGCCTTTTCCCCCATATCCTTTGATACTTTTTGCCTCAAAAGCTATATCTAACTCCTTGAAAACATGCTGGGCTGGATTCCTAAGTCGATACTCATACATGTATCTAGTGTTAATTTTGTTGCAAAATGTATTTTAGATTGCTCTGACTGGTACACAGATTGTTTGGAATGGAGAAGTTAGCACGACATTTGGAAAACTGGAAGAAGGTTATGAAAATGCCATGAAAGACTATCTGAAAAAGCAGGTCTGATAAATTTGAAAACTATGTTTTCTTTTTGAGTATTACCAATGAACTGTTAACATTGTTAGCATGTCTTCAGCCGGGGGTTTGAGTGTGAAGTTATTGTTCTTCGTGAGACTAACGTTTGCTGAATGCTTGATCAAACAGTATAAGCTGTATCTTCAGGAAAATTGTTGCAAAATGGCCCACAAAGTTTTGTTTCCCTTAGTTCTTTTGCTTTAGGCATTCACAAAAGTTAGTGATAATTAAACCTATATAGCGCAATGGTTATCACCATTGCTTCAAAGTGCCAGGGTTCGATTCCCGACTTGGGTCACTGTCAGTGCGGAGACTGCACGTTCTCTCCATGTTTGCGTGGGCTTCCTCCGTGGTGCTCCAGTTTCCTGCCACAAAAGTCCCGAACGACATCCTTGTTAGGTGAATCTGTCTTTTACTCTTGCAAACACTGACCTTATCTGTTGGTGCACTGTTATGGTTACATGATCTGCCTCCTTCTCCCACACTCTGGTTATCATTACCCCTATTGCTACTCTGTTATATTGACTTGTCCTTTTTCCTAAATTAATTGTGTTCCCTTCTAGTGATCCCTTGCCCAACTATTTAGTTTAAAACCTTCTCTACTGCACTAGTTAAATGACTTGCCAGAATACTTGGCCCAAAGTAGGTGAATCAAAACCCATTTCTCGCACACCAACTTGGACCATGTATTTCTGATCATTCTGATCTTATTTTCCCTATGCCAGTTCATTTGTGGCTTAGGTTAAAGTCCAGGGACTATTACATATCTGGTTCTGCTTTTTCAATTTTGCCCCTAGCTTCTCATAATGCCTAAGCACAATCTCTTCCTGATCCTATCTATGTCATTGGCACCCTTTTTGGCTGCAGCTACAGGATCCTTCTCCCCACCACTTAAAATTCCTCTCCAGCCCCAAACCGATGTCCTGGCCCCTGAAACTGGGCAGGCAACATCTCCTTCAGGATTCATACTCTCGGCATCAGAGAGCTGTGTCTATCTCCCTGCCCATTGTCTTGTTATGCTCTAAGTGTGGCATAAGCGGCTTCGTTGTGGTGCACTTGACAAAAGAAGGTTCAGACGTGGAGATAACCTCAACACGTTTATTAAACTATATACACTTCTATAGACAGGATGGTCTACATCTGAACCTGAGGGGCACCAATATCCTGGGGGGGAGATTTGTTAGTGCTCTTTGGGGGGGTTTAAACTAATTCAGCAGGGGCATGGGAACCTGGATTGTAGTTTTAGGGTACGGGAGATTGAGAGTATAGAGGTCAGGAGCACAGATTTGACTTCGCAGGAGGGTGCCAGTGTTCAGGTAGGTGGTTTGAAGTGTGTCTACTTCAATGCCAGGAGTATACGAAATAAGGTAGGGGAACTGGCAGCATGGGTTGGTACCTGGGACTTCGATGTTGTGGCCATTTCAGAGACATGGATAGAGCAGGGACAGGAATGGTTGTTGCAGGTTCCGGGGTTTAGGTGTTTTAGTAAGTTCAGAGAAGGGGGCAAAAGAGGGGGAGGTGTGGCGCTGCTAGTCAAGGACAGTATTACGGTGGCGGAAAGGATGCTAGATGGGGACTCTTCTTCTGAGGTAGTATGGGCTGAGGTTAGAAACAGGAAAGGAGAGGTCACCCTGTTGGGAGTTTTCTATAGGCCACCTAATAGTTCTAGGGATGTAGAGGAAAGGATGGCGAAGATGATTCTGGAAAAGAGCGAAAGTAACAGGGTAGTTGTTATGGGAGACTTTAACTTTCCAAATATTGACTGGAAAAGATATAGTTCGAGTACATTAGATGGGTCATTCTTTGTACAATGTGTGCAGGAGGGTTTCCTGACACAATATGTTGACAGGCCAACAAGAGGCGAGGCCACATTGGATTTGGTTTTGGGTAATGAACCAGGCCAGGTGTTAGATCTGGAGGTAGGTGAGCACTTTGGAAACAGTGACCACAATTCGGTGACCTTTACGTTAGTGATGGAAAGGGATAAGTATACCCCGCAGGGCAAGAGTTATAGCTGGGGGAAGGGCAATTATGATGCCATTAGACATGACTTAGGATGTGTTGGTTGGAGAAGTAGGCTGCAAGGGTTGGGCACACTGGATATGTGGAGCTTGTTCAAGGAACAGCTATTGCATGTTCTTGATAAGTACGTACCAGTCAGGCAGGGAGGAAGGGGTCGAGCGAGGGAACCGTGGTTTACCAAAGAAGTGGAATCTCTTGTTAAGAGGAAGAAGGAGGCCTATGTGAAGATGAGGCGTGAAGTTTCAGTTGGGGCGCTTGATATTTACAAGGAAGCGAGGAAGGATCTAAAGAGAGAGCTGAGACGAGCAAGGAGGGGACATGAGAAGTCTTTGGCAGGTAGGATCAAGGAAAACCCAAAAGCTTTCTATAGGTATGTCAGGAATAAAAGAATGACTAGGGTAAGAGTAGGGCCAGTCAAGGACAGTGGTGGGAAGTTGTGTGTGGAGGCTGAGGAGATAAGCGAGATACTAAATGAATACTTTTCGTCAGTATTCACTCAAGAAAAAGATAATATTGTGGAGGAGAATGCTGAGACCCAGGCTATTAGAATAGATGGCATTGAGGTGCGTAGGGAAGAAGTGTTGGCAATTCTGGACAAGGTGAAAATAGATAAGTCCCCGGGGCCGGATGGGATTTATCCTAGGATTCTCTGGGAAGCCAGGGAAGAGATTGCTGAGCCTTTGGCTTTGATTTTTAGGTCATCATTGGCTACAGGAATAGTGCCAGAGGACTGGAGGATAGCAAATGTGGTCCCTTTGTTCAAGAAGGGGAGTAGAGATAACCCCGGTAACTGTAGGCCGGTGAGCCTAACGTCTGTGGTGGGTAAAGTCTTGGAGAGGATTATAAAAGATACGATTTATAATCATCTAGATAGGAATAATATGATTAGGGAAAGTCAGCATGGTTTTGTGAAGGGTAGGTCGTGCCTCACAAACCTTATCGAGTTCTTTGAGAAGGTGACTGAACAGGTAGACGAGGGTAGAGCAGTTGATGTGGTGTATATGGATTTCAGTAAAGCGTTTGATAAGGTTCCCCACGGTTGTCTATTGCAGAAAATACGGAGGCTGGGGATTGAGGGTGATTTAGAGATGTGGATCAGAAATTGGCTAGTTGAAAGAAGACAGAGAGTGGTAGTTGATGGGAAATGTTCAGAATGGAGTTCAGTTACGAGTGGCGTACCACAAGGATCTGTTCTGGGGCCGTTGCTGTTTGTCATTTTTATAAATGACCTAGAGGAGGGCGCAGAAGGATGGGTGAGTAAATTTGCAGACGACACTAAAGTCGGTGGAGTTGTAGACAGTGCGGAAGGATGTTGCAGGTTACAGAGGGACATAGATAAGCTGCAGAGCTGGGCTGAGAGGTGGCAAATGGAGTTTAATGTGGAGAAGTGTGAGGTGATTCACTTTGGAAAGAATAACAGAAATGCGGAATATTTGGCTAATGGTAAAATTCTTGGTAGTGTAGATGAGCAGAGGGATCTCGGTGTCCATGTACATAGATCCCTGAAAGTTGCCACCCAGGTTGATAGGGTTGTGAAGAAGGCCTATGGTGTGTTGGCCTTTATTGGTAGAGGGATTGAGTTCCGGAGCCATGAGGTCATGTTGCAGTTGTACAAAACTCTAGTACGGCCGCATTTGGAGTATTGCGTACAGTTCTGGTCGCCTCATTATAGGAAGGACGTGGAAGCTTTGGAACGGGTGCAGAGGAGATTTACCAGGATGTTGCCTGGTATGGAGGGAAAATCTTATGAGGAAAGGCTGATGGACTTGAGGTTGTTTTCGTTAGAGAGAAGAAGGTTAAGAGGTGACTTAATAGAGGCATACAAAATGATCAGAGGGTTAGATAGGGTGGACAGCGAGAGCCTTCTCCCGCGGATGGAGGTGGCTAGCACGAGGGGACATAGCCTTAAATTGAGGGGTAATAGATATAGGACAGAGGTCAGAGGTGGGTTTTTTACGCAAAGAGTGGTGAGGCCGTGGAATGCCCTACCTGCAACAGTAGTGAACATGCCAACATTGAGGGCATTTAAAAATTTATTGGATAAGCATATGGATGATAAGGGCATAGTGTAGGTTAGATGGCCTTTAGATTTTTTCCATGTCGGTGCAACATCGAGGGCCGAAGGGCCTGTACTGCGCTGTATCGTTCTATGTTCTATGTTCTATAACTCGGGTTCGACATTACTGCTAATCCTACTATAGCTACTCAGGCTGACTAACCAGACTGCTGCAATCCATGTGGTGGGAGTGATATCAAATCAACCCTATGTCTCTACTCACTGACTGTCTCCACTGGAAAGAGGCAGATCATGTGTGTGGTGTCCTTTATATATGGGTTGGTGTAATGCCCTCCTGTGGTCGTGTCACCTCTGTGTGTATCGTGAATGCCCATTGGTCGTGTCCTATCTAACTGATCTATTGGTTGAGTGTGTGTGTGTGATGTCTCTGGTGCTCCCTCTAGTGTCTAGCTAGTCTACATGTATTTACATTAACCCCTTGTGTATTTGCAGTGATGCACATCACCACACCCATATTGCGCCCACTTGAATGGATCCCTGCATCATGGCACTGCAGTCAGTTTGCTCATTCAACCTGCAGACTGTACTTGCCCATATAAGCTGTAAGAACCTTAAACCTGTTGAACACTTTTTAGAGCTGCGACTTCACTGCTTTTACCTTATCGATCCCCATATCTGTTCCACTCACAGTCACACCCTCCTGTCCCTGTCCATGGACTAAATCAGAAGATTGTGGCCTGCCTTCTGGAACAAAGAGTACAGATGACTTTCCTCCTGCATGGTGCATCACAGTGTCTAAATCTCAGCCTCCAGCTCAGTAACTCTAAGCTGAAGTTCCTCAAGCCATAGACACAATGCAGATATGGTTGCCATAGAACACAATGCCTCTTGTCCTGCTTGTGGTTGTGTACTCATTAGGTGTTCTTATCACCATTATTACTATGATTAAAATTATTTTGTTTATATAAGAGAAAAAGAGAAAATTCTCACCAACCAATCACTTACCTACTTTCCTGTTCTGTGATATTTTAATTTTCTTTTGAATTCTCTGAATCCACAGACTCACACTTCTACAGCTACTAGGTATCGATAAAGGGAGCATCTTTTTCCCCTTCTGCACAAAATTCCCACATGAACCAAATTCCTGACTTTGCATTCAGTCTACATCTCATTTAGGCATATCTCTATGTGTCGTCTTATCCTTGCCGACAGAAACTGCTCCTGGCCATGCTGAAGTTTTGCAAGACCATCAAGATCCAAAGCTGCACCGGAGTATCCTGCAAGGACATCATAATGTCTCCCCCGAAGGATGTCAGCAGCTTTTCACTAACCATGGGAGGTGAACATAGCTGACAAGGCCAATGTGTGTCACCCATGCCAATTTACACTTGAAAAGATAGTGGTGAATTGCCTCCTTGAACGGCTGCATGCATGTTATGTAGAAGGGAGTTCCATGTTTTTTTACTAATGATGGTGAAGGAACAGTGAATAGTTCTAAGTCATGATGGTGTGTGTTTTGGAGGAATACTTGCAGATGCTGATATCTTCATGCATCTGCTGCCCTTGTCCTTTTCAGTTTTCGGGTTCTCGAGTTGGAGTTCTCGGGTTTAGAAGGCACTATAAAGGACCCTTGGCAAGTTGCTATAGTGCACCTTGTAGATTATACACACTGCAGCCAAGATGCCACGGTGGTGGAGAGAGTGAATAGTTCAAGCTGGTGGATGGAGCACTGATCAAGTGGACTGCTTTGTCCTGGATGATATCGAGCTTCCTTAATGTTCTTGGAATTGCACTCATCTAGGCGAGTGGAGAGTGTTCCATCACATTCCTGACTTGCATCTTGTGGATGGTGAATAAACTCTGGGAAGTTGAGAGCTGAGCTACTCACAGAATACACAGTCAGATAATGAGCAGATAAACTGTTGGTTTAAAAACTGAGGATCTGTTTTAATGGCTCACCTGAAAGATGGTACTTCTGATAGTGCAGCACAACCTCAATACTGGACTAGTGTGTCAGCTTGGATTGTGTGTTGAAGTCCCTTGAGTGGCAATTGAACTGACTTGCGACTCAAGAGGCAAAAATGCTTCTCATTGTATCACAGCTGACGCACAACAAAACTGACTTTAAAATATTTTAAAATGCGAGTTTAGAATAATTTAAAATGCGAAAACAATTTTAGCAAAATGGATGTTTACCATTTTTAATCATCAGTACTCTTCTTTAAAATAAAATCAGTATTTCCTTTCATCCATTTTATGATAGGACTAAGACTTGGAAAACAGCAATAATTGATGACAAGTCAAATATACTTCCTACGAGTCCTGTTCCTCTATTTGCTCACCGATATGCTTGTATGTTGTGTCAATAAGATCCTTACTTTATTTTTTTTTTCATGAAAGATCATTCAACTGAATTCACTGATCATTTTATTGGTTGGCAACTTATCAGTAGGAGACAGGCAAAAGATCATGACTATTTGTACAGTAGAAGTGCATGCTCGTGATGTTGTAAACAAAATGATTACAACTAAGGTATGTGGCATTATACTTCTTTCTTTGGAGTGTTCATTTTTATTTTTTGTTCACAGAAACACATCAAATGTAGCAGTGCAATATTATAGTGTATTCAATAGGCTGGAGGACCACAACCATTTCTAAACCTGCAAACATGAGTCCTGCATGGTGTGCTAACTCTCAGATGCCTAAGTAAAGGATGAGCTACTGACTATATATTTGTACCATCACTGAGACTGACTATTTCCACCTCAGCAACATGACCTGACTCCACCCCTGCTTAAGCTCAGCAAATGATGATGCTCTCATCTCTGTCTTTCCTATCCCTAGATTTCACTATTCCAATGCCCTCACAGCCATCCCCCATCTTACACTTTCCATAAACTTAATGTCATTCAAATCAGGGAATTCCAGAGCTTGAAGCAGTTGAAGGTAAGGCCACCAATGGTGGACTGGTTAGTAAATAAAATCAGGGAAACTTCAAAAGACCAGAATTAGATACGTTCCGATATCTCAGAGGATTGTAAGACTCGAAGAGATAACAAGAGATAGATAGGTTTAATGAGGACACAGGGAGTCCACACCAAGTAAAATAAAGAACTTGGGCGAAGTTCTCTGATCCCCAGCAGGGTCGGTGAATCGCCTGGGGCCGCCTAAAATCCCACCCCCGCAGTGGCAGAGATTCTCCGCCACCCGGGAAGTGGCGGTGGCGGGAATCTCGCCACTCCGATCGGCGAGGCCCCTGCGGTGATTCTCCGGCCCGGATGGGCCGAAGTCCCGCCGCTGGGAGGCTTCTCCCGCCGCCGAGGTTTGAACCACCTCTGTAACGGCAGGATCAGCGGCACGAGCGGGCCCCGGGGTCCTGGGGGGGGCGGGGGGTAATCGAACCCCCGCTCAGACTCCGGGCCAGTGCCCTGGCGGCACTCTTTCTCCTTCCACGGCCTCCGCCATGGCGGAAGCGGAAGAGAAACCCACATCGCGCATGTGCCGCTGACGTCACTGCCGGCGCATGCGCCGACCGTCGAAAGCCTTTCGGCCAGCCCTGCTGCCGGGGGCGCTGTTTTTTTGCGCCAGTCTTCTGGTGCCAACCGCTCTGGCACGGGGCTGGCCCCCAAAGGTGGGGAGAATTCCCCACCTTTGGGGAGGCCCGACCCCGGAGTGGTTGGCGCCACTCACATACGCCGGGACCTTCCGTCACGCCGGGTAGGGGGGAATCCAGCCCCTTAAATTTATTCACTATAACAGTATATATACTACCCTGTAGACCCCGACCAGCTTCCTTCTCTGGTCAATACCTTACTGGCTGACCTTCTATACAATGGTTAATAGAGTTCCCACGCCCTTCAGTGGAGGGGCTCCTACTCCGCGAGGGCCATGGGGAAGCTAATCAATCCCACCCCATAAGTCCCATGCGGGATATTACATTCCCTGCCCCCAAAGTCCACAAATACCCCAACCACCGATGAAGAGCACAAGAAGGAGCAGGTGGAGGATATCAGGGGTGGAATTCTCTGACCCCCCGGGTGGTCGGAGAATCGCCCAGGGCCAGCGTCAATCCCGCCCCCACCGTGTCCTGAATTCTCCGCCCCCCCCCCCCCCCCCCAAGATTCGGTGGGGGCGGGAATTGCGGCGCGCGGTCAGCGGGCCCCCCGCAGCGATTCTCTGGCCGGCGATGGGCCGAAGTCCCGCCGCTGATAGGCCTTTCCCGCCGGCGTGGTTTAAACCACCTCTGGTACCAGCGGGATTGGCAGCGCGGGCAGGCTCCGGGGTCCTGGGTGAGGGGGCGGGCGATCTGACCCTGGGGTGCCCCACGGTGGCCTGGCCCGCGATCGGGGCCCACCGATCGGCGGGTGGGCCTGTGCCGTGGGGGCACTCTTTTTCATCCGCCCCCGCCATGGCCTTCAACATGGCGGGGGGCGGAAGAGGCCCCCTCCCCTACGCATGCGCCGGTATGACGTCAGCAGCCGCTGACGCTCCGGCACACGCGTGGACTTACGCCGGCCGGCGAAGTCCTTTCGGCCCTGGCTGGTGTGGCGCCAAAGGCCATTCACGCCAGCCGGCAGCCCGATGCCGGAGTGGTACACGCCGGGACGCCCTGCCCCGCCGGGTAGGGGAGAATCCCGGCCCAGACTCCCTTTTGGTTCCGGCAAATCAGTTAGCGTATGCCTAGCCAGTGAACGTTATCTGCAGCAAGAACGTCGGGTGAACGATTGGCAGGAGACGGCTGAACTGTTGAATTGGCGATCGAGACCTTATACGTTTGCGTCTCTGTAATAAGTCTACGGACGCAGAAGTTCCTTCACCAGAATCCCTTTATTAACAAAACCAACAGTAGTTCGACCAGGTGCATTCAGCTTGCTATCTACTCTGGGAGTGCAGAGGATCTGACACTCCCTGTTACATAAAAAGAAGAGGTTCCCTGATTGGGCCACTAATCAGGAAACTCGTATTCCAATTGGCCAATCTCAAAGGCCTGGTTTAAGTCATTGCACCCCTCCCCCCAAAGTCCGAGGAGCTCCCATGGTCCTCGTGACTCATGGGTCTCTTTCTTTGTTTCTGTGCCGGGTCCGGAACCTCCACTTCGGCCTCCGACATAGGGGGGGTATAGCGACTAGGCGCCCGTCTTTTCCAATGAGAACGTCTGAGGGGCGGTTCGCCGCCTTCCACCAGCAGCAGGATGATAGCTGCGACTTTATCCATGGTGTCCATATAGAGTCCAATGTCCTCACCAGTGGTGCCGGAGAGGCATAAGTAGTCTATCGGGGAGGACTCTCCACGGTCCTCGGTATGCTGGTCTGAGTCAGCTCCGGGGGAGAAAACAAATCCGAAGCCGCACATGGTCCAGGTAACTTTTTTACGACGTGTTCTCTGACACATATCTGATACAACACAGGTCCAGTCCTGGCCTTGACCGTTTCTGCTACACATGTGGGACCATTTGCATAATTTCTGACCTATGCTTTGTCACCCACATTGAACGGTCTTTCTTGGCGAGTGTTGTCGTGGCCCCTGCATTGGGCCTCTTGGTGTTTTTATACTCTACCGCCTAAATTTCTGAATAGTTTGGAGTCTGCCCATGAGCAGCTCCACTGGTGTTATTCTCATCACGGCGTGTGGGGTTGTCCTATAGTCGAATAGCCACCGCGATAGTTTAGTGTCTACTGATGCTGCTGACTGTTTTTTCAACCTGACATTTAGGACAACCTCTGGATGGCTCTCTCCACCAACTCATTTGATGCTGGTTAGTATGTGCCGTTCTTCTGTGCTGAATGCCGTTTGACTTCATGAATTTTGTGAACTCCTGGCTGGGGAACACTGATCCATTGTCTGAAACTAACACCTGCAGGATACCATGGGTGGGATTCTCTGATCCCCCACCAGGTCGGAGAATCCCTGGGGGGAGGCGCGAATCCCGCCCCACTGCACCCATGCTGGCTGCAATATTCTCCAGCGCCGTTTCTCGGGTGGGGGCGGGATCGCCGCCACACTGGCAACGGCCCCCCGGCTTTTCTCCGGACCCCAATGGGCCGAGCGGCCGTCCATTGTTGGCCAGTCCCACTGGCGTGAATCACTCAACTCGCGTACCGGCGGGACCTGGCAGGTAAGTATGCGTGGGCGGTCCTCGGGGGGGGGGGGGGGGGGGGGCATGGGGGGATCCGACCCTAGGGGCCCCCCCAAGGTGGCCTGGCCCGCGATTGTGGCCCATCGATCTGCGGGCGGGCTTGTTCCGTGGGGGCACTTATTCCTCCTGAGCCGGGCCCCAGTAGGGCTCTGCCATATTGCCCGAGGGCCGGTGCGGAGAAGAGAACCCCCCACACATGCGCGAGAATACGTCAGCCGGTCCGCACATGCACGGAATCACGCGGGCAGTTCCGTGCATGCGCAAACTCGCGGAGTCTCTTCACCGCCGGCTGGAGCGGCGCCAACCCCACCGGCGTAAACCTAGCCAAGGTGAGAATTCCTCACTTTGGGGAGGCCGCAAGTCGTTGGTGCCGGTTTTCCCGCCGGCGTGAGAACTTCGTCCCCAAAAGGGAGGATCCTGGCCCATGTGTTGCAAACGAGGTGCAAAGTTTTTCGATGGTTGCTGTTGTATTTAGCGAGTTCATTTTGTAGACATCCAGCCATTTGGAATGGGCGCCTACTATTATGAAATATGAGAATGACTAGAGCGAGGGTAGGTCCGATTTAAGGACAGTAGCGGGAGATCGTGTATTGAGTCTGAAGAGATAGGAGAGGTCTTGAACAAGTATTTTTCTTCAGTATTTACAAACGAGAGGGGCTATATTGTTGGAGAGGACAGCGTGAAGCAGACTGATAAGCTTGAGGAGATACTTGTCAGGAAGGAAGATGTGTTGCGCGTTTTGAAAAACTTGAGGATAGACAAGTCCCCCGGGCCTGATGGGATATATCCAAGGATTCTATGGGAAGCAAGAAATGAAATTGCAGAGCCGTTGGCAATGATCTTTTCTTCCTCGCTGTCAACAGGGGTGGTACCAGAGGATTGGAGAGTGGCGAATGTCGTGCCCCTGTTCAAAAAAGGGAATAGGGATAACCCTGGGAATTACAGGCCAGTTAGTCTTACTTCGGTGGTAGGCAAAGTAATGGCAAGGGTACTGAGGGATAGGATTTCTGAGCATCTGGAAAGGCATTGCTTGATTAGGGATAGTCAGCACGGATTTGTGAGGGGTAGGTCTTGCCTTACAAGTCTTATTGACTTCTTTGAGGATGTGACCAAGCATGTGGATGAAGGTAAAGCAGTGGATGTAGTGTACATGGATTTTAGTAAGGCATTTGATAAGGTTCCCCATGGTAGGCTTATGCAGAAAGTAAGGAGGCATGGGATAGTGGGAAATTTGGCCAGTTGGATAACAAACTGGCTAACCGATAGAAGACAGAGAGTGGTGGTGGATGGCAAATATTCAGCCTGGAGCCCAGTTATCAGTGGCGTACCGCAGGGATCAGTTCTGGGTCCTCTGCTGTTTGTGATTTTCATTAACGACTTGGATGAGGGAGTTGAAGGGTGGGTCAGTAAATTTGCAGATGATACGAAGATTGGTGGAGTTGTGGATAGTGAGGAGGGCTGTTGTCGGCTTCAAAGAGACATAGAATCCAGAGCTGGGCTGAGAAGTGGCAGATGGAGTTTAACCCTGACAAGTGTGAGGTTGTCCATTTTGGAAGGACAAATATGAATGCGGAATACAGGGTTAATGGTAGGGTTCTTGGCAATGTGGAGGAGCAGAGAGATCTTGGGGTCTATGTTCATAGATCTTTGAAAGTTGCCACTCAAGTGGATAGAGCTGTGAAGAAGGCCTATGGTGTGCTAGCGTTCATTAGCAGAGGGATTGAATTTAAGAGCCGTGAGGTGATGATGCAGCTGTACAAAACCTTGGTCAGGCCACATTTGGAGTACTGTGTGCAGTTCTGGTCACCTCATTTTAGGAAGGATGTGGAAGCTTTTGAAAAGGTGCAAAGGAGATTTACCAGGATGTTGCCTGGAATGGAGAGTAGGTCTTACGAGGAAAGGTTGAGGGTGCTAGGCCTTTTCTCATTAGAACGGAGAAGGATGAGGGGGCGACTTGATAGAGGTTTATAAGATGATTAGGGGAATAGATAAAGTAGACAGTCAGAGACTTTTTCCCCGGGTGGAACAAACCATTACAAGGGGACATAAATTTAAGATAAATGGTGGAAGATATAGAGGGGATGTCAGAGGTAGGTTCTTTACCCAGAGAGTAGTGGGGGCATGGAATGCACTGCCTGTGGAAGTAGTTGAGTCGGAAAAGTTAGGGACCTTCAAGCGGCTATTGGATAGGTACATGGATTAGGGTAGAATAATGGAGTGCAGGTTAACTTCTTAAGGGCAGCACAGTAGCATTGTGGATAGCACAATTGCTTCACAGCTCCAGGGTCCCAAGCTCAATTTCGACTTGGGTCGCTGTCTGTGTGGAGTCTGCACATCCTCCCCGTGACTGCGTGGGTTTCCTCCGGGTACTCCGGTTTCCTCCCACAGTCCAAAGATGTGCAGGTTTGGTGGATTGGCCATGAAAAATTGTCCAAAATTCTATGATTAACCTAGGACAAAAGTTCGGCGCAACATCGTGGGCCGAAGGGCCTGTTCTGTGCTGTGTTTCTCTATCTATCTATTACAAAAATCATTGAACCCTTAAATGGGCTTGAAAAACCGACATGAAGCTGCAACCGTAGTCTACCCGGCCATTCCCATGGGTGCAGCGGGGCCGCCAGTGGCACCTTCTGCCCATGTTGGCATTCTTGGCACTGACCTACTAATGCCGCTATGTCTGTGTCCAGACCCGTCCACCAGATATAGCTCCTGGCCAGCATCTTCATTTTTGAGACTCCGGGGTGCCCATGATGTAGTTCGGCCAGTACTTGGAACTATTACTCGTGCTCCCCATAGCAGTATCTAGTCTTCCACACTTATCTACTCTCTTCTGCTCCAGTAGGGGCGGGATTCTGCCTGGACTGCTCTTTCCATCTCCCCTGTTAGCACCATGTGTTTTATTTTTGCTTAAACTGGGTCCCTTTGTATCCACAAACGAATGTTTTGTGCGGCCACCAAAAGGGTGTCCAGGACATGTAGTGTTATCACTGTGTCTTCTATGCTGGGTGTCATTGGTGGGGTGTCTAGTAATGGCAATCTGCTTAGTGAGTTTGAGTTTGCCATCCGGGTTTCAGCCGGTGCTTCAGTTGATATTGTTCCGCTGCAAGTAATAGGACCCAACGTTGGATTATGGGCCGAAACTATTGGTGGCACCGCTTTGTCTTCTTTTCGTAAGCCCAGCAATGGCTTGTGGTCTGTGCAATTTCTTCACCGCGGTGATCACAACCCATCCTTCTTTTTCAATTTGGGTGTACTTTCACTCTGCTATTGCTAAAGTCCTGAAGGCAAACGCTATAGGTTGTTCCTGTCTGTTTTGCCCACGTGTGCCAGAACTGCCCCAACGCCATATAGAGACACGTCGCAAGTGAGCACCAACTCTTTCCTGGGGCCATAGTGTGCTGAGAGGTTTTCTGAGGAGAGATGTTGTTTGATCTTCTTGAAAGCCCTGTCTTGGTAGGCAAACCATTCCCAGGCTTGCCCCTTTTTTAGTAATTGGTGTAGGGGGTCCAAGATGGAAGCCCTGTTCTGTATGAACTTTCCATAGTACGTCACCAGTCCTAAAAAAGATCTTAACTCCTGGATTATGGTGGGGCTGGAGCATCTTTTACCACCTTCACCTGATCCTCCAAAGGGTGTAGCCCTGACTTGTCAACCTTGTACCCCAGATAAGTTACTTGAGGTGCTAGAAAAACGCATTTCCCCCTCTTTAGGCCCACGCCTGCTGCTGAAAACCTCCTAAGGACTTCCTCCAGGTTTTGCAGGTGTTTGCTTCTGATTTTCAAGCAGCTTGTTTTTCCCATAACGAGGACGTCGTCCAGGTAAATGGCGACATGTGGTAAACCTGGTAATATATTCTCCATTATCCTCTGGAATATCGCACAGGCTGACGATATCCCGAAGGTTAATCTTGTGTAATGATAAAGGCCCTCCAGGGTGTTGATCGTTAAGAATTTTTGTGACTCTTCGTCCAGCTGCAGATGTGCGTGGCTCATGTCCAGCTTTGAGAATAAGAGTCCTCCCACCAGCATTGCATATAAATCTTCAATCCGGCAAATTGGATATTTGTCCAATTGTGAGTAGAGATTAATTGTTTGTTTGAAGTCTCCACAAATGCGGAACGAGGCTTCCGGCTTAAGAATAGGAACCACGGGTGTCGCCCATTCTACAATCTGGACCGGTTTTATTATTCCTTCACGCTCCAATCTCTTGATTTCAGTATCAACTTACACCCTTAATGCAAAGGGTACCAGTCGGGCCTTGTAGAATTTTGGGACAGCCTCTGGATCTACGTGCAATGTTGCCTTTGCTCCCTTTATTGTTATGAGCCCTTCTCAGAAAACCTCTGCGTATCTGCACAGGACTTCGCTCAAGCCACCATTTTCCAGCTGGAAAATGTTTCCCCAATCCAGCTGGATCTCTTTCTGCCAGTTGTGGCCCAATGAACTCGGTCCCAAACCTTCCACTATCATTAAAGGCAGCCTAATCAGTTGCTCTTCATAAGCCACAGGTACATGTGTTGTGCCCAACACTCTTTGTTGTTCTCCTGTGTACGTCTTTAGTTTTGCCGAGGTCCTGGTAAGGGATAAGGGTTGGAGTCCAGTATGAATTTTATTAAATACAGTCTCTCCTATCACTGATACAGCTGCTCCTGTGGCGACCTCCATTATTGTTGGACATCTGTTCAGACTTATGGGTAATTTAATGGGTCTTGATTTAACCATCCAATAAAGAAAAATGAGAATCATGAAGCTGCTTGAAAATCAGAAGCAAAGAGCAGCAGTTCAGAGAAAATGACCAATGCTGTTAGACCAACTTTTAAAAGGTCAGAACTCATCTTGAATGTTCTGATAAGTCGGTCTTTCGGGTCTGAAACTCTGGTTGCTCAGTGTGAGCATTTTGAGAACTCTGTTTAAAACTCGCCGCCAAGGGCCCCCCCCTCCCGGCTGTTTGTATTCTGCAGTCTGTACCCCTTTCCCTTGGGGCCTGGGTACAGGGGCCTGAGTAATTCCACCAGAATGTCCCTAGCTTTACTGAGGAAAAAACGAGTTCTGCTCACGAGATTTTAAAAAGGGCTTAAACAACTGGTCCTGCCTGCAGCTGTTGCTGGACTGAACATCCTTGCAGGTCAATCTGACTATAGACAGAGAAAGGTCTTTACTTTGCACCTTTTTCAAAGTCTATAAGGTAAGGGAGAGAGATCAGATTGGTGGCCCTCCAGCTTCTTGATTAAACCAAAATTAAAAACCAGCCTTCCTGTCCCTGGCAGAAAACTGTGGAACGGCCAACAGCAATCTGCAAAGACTATCAGCTAAAAATGTGGCAAAGTAAACAGCTCATTGGCCAACAGCCAAGTCCATCAGGATGAGTCATCACTGATGCCAACACATCCTGATGGATTTCTTTTTTTTTAATATTAAAGGTGAAGTCCATCTTAAAGGTGTGGGTCCCAATAATTGTCCACGTACAAAAATTATAAAAGCCGAAACAGAAGTAAATAAAGGGAATAAACAAGGGACATATAAGGATTAACAGGTGGATATTTACACTTTACTTTTGCTTTTACAATTTAAAAGAAAAGTACACGTCGTTTATACATTCTTTACTTATGATAGGTTTCTTTCAACTCCTTGCACATCTTACCCGTTGAACTGTAATGTCCATTCAAATGTATTCCTGTTCGATAACCATCCTAGCTCAATTACCTTAGGTAAAACTAGGGTAAACTAATTTGTCACGGGGCTGGGAAAACGAGCTATAGTCCAGGAGCCAGTGTTGAGAGTAATGAGGTACTGAGGAGGGTATCAAGGTCGCAGGAGTGTACCGGCAGACAGAAAGGTGGGTTGAAGTGTGTCTACTTCAATACAAGGAGCATCCGGAATAAGGTAGGTGAACTTGGAGCGTGGATTTGTACTTGGGACTACGATGTTGTGGCCATTATGGAGACATGGTTAGAACAGGGACAGGAATGGTTGTTGGAAGTTCCGGGGTATAGATGTTTCAGTAAGATGAGGGAAGGTGGTAAAGGATGTGGAAGAGTAGCATTGTTAATCAAGGATAGTTTAACGGCTGCCGAAAGGCAGTTCAAAGGGGATCTGCCTACTGAAGTAATATGGGCCGAAGTTAGAAATAGGAAAGGAGCGGTCACATTGTTAGTTTTCTATAGGCCCCCAAATAGTAATAGAGATGTGGAGGAAGAAATTGCAAAACAGATTATGGATAGGTATGAAGGTCTCAGGGTAGTTGTCATGGGTGACTTTAACTTTCCAAATATTGATTGGAACCTCTATAGGTCGAACCGTTCGGATGGGGCAGTTTTTGTACAGTGTGTGCAGGAGTGTTTCCTGACACAATATGTGGATTGGCCGGCAAGAGGATTTGGTACTGGGTAATGAACCGGGCCAAGTGTTAGATTTGTTTGTGGGAGAGCACTTTGGAGATAGTGACCACAATTCGGTGTCTTTCACTATTGCATTGGAGAGGGATAGGGCCATATGGCAGTGCAAGGTTTATAATTGGGAGAGGGGTAATTATGATGTGATTAGGCAAGAATTAGGGAGCATAAGATGGGAACAGAAACTGTCAGCGAAAGGCACAAATGAAAAGTGGAGCTTGTTCAAGGAACAAATACTGCGAGTCCTTGATAGGTATGTCCCTGTCGGGCAGGGAGGAAATGGCTGTGTGAGGGAACCATGGTTCACAAAAGAGGTTGAATGTCTTGTCAAGAGGAAAAAGGAAGAGTATGTAAGGTTGAGAAAACAAGGTTCAGTTGGGTCGCTTGAGGGTTACAAGGTAGCAAGGAATGAACTAAAAAAAAAAGGCTTAGGAGAGCTAGGAGGGGGCATGGGAAGTTCTTGGCGGGTCGGATCAAGGAAAACCCCAAGGCTTTTTAGTCTTATTTGAGAAATAAAAGAATGACCAGGGTGAGGGTAGGGCCGGTCAAGGACAGTAGTGGGAACTTGTGCATGGAGTCAGAAGAAATAGGAGAGGCGTTGAATGAATACTTTTCTTCAATGTTCACCAAGGAGAGGGGCCATGCTTTTGAGGATGAGAGTGTGATACAGGCGGGTATGCTGGAGGATCTAGATGTTCTGAGGAAAGATGTATTAGCAATTTTGAAAAACCTGAGGGTCGACAAGTCCCCTGGCCAGATGGGATATATCCAAGGATTCTTTGGGAGGCAAGGGATGAGTTTGCAGAGCCTTTGACATTGATCTTTGGGTCCTCACTGTCCACAGGGATAGTGCCAGAGGACTGGAGAGTGGCGAATGTTGTTCCTCTGTTCAAGAAAGGGAATGGGAATGACCCTAGTAATTATAGGCCAGTTAGTCTTACTTCGGTGGCCGATAAGTTAATGGAAAAGGTCCTGAAGGATAGAATTTATGACCATTTGGAAAGATGCAGCTTAATCCGGGATAGTCAACACGGATTCGTGACGGGTAAGTCTTGCCTCACAAATTTGATTGAATCCTTTGAGGAGGTAGAGCAGTTGATGTCTTATACATGGATTTTAGTAAGGCGTTTGATAACGTTCCCCATGGTCGGCTAATGAAGAAAGTAAGGAGGTGTGGGATAGAGGGAAATTTGGCCAATTGGATAAGTAACTGGCTATCACACAGAAGGTGGTGGATGGAAAATTTTCAGACTGGAGACCGGTTACCAGCGGTGTACCACAGGAATCAGTGCTGGGTCCTCTGCTATTTGTGATTTTTATCAATGACTTGGAGGAGGGGGCTGAAGGGTGGGTCAGTAAATTTGCTGATGGCACCAAGATTGGTGGAGTAGTGGATGAGGTGGAGGGCTGTTGTAGGCTGCAAAGAGACATTGATAGGATGTAGAGCTGGGCCGTAAAATGTCAGATGGAGTTTAACCCTGATAAGTGCGAGGTGATTAATTTTGGTAGAAAACATTTGAATGCGGATTACAGGGTCAACGGCAGGGTTCTGAGGAATGTGGAGGAACAGAGAGATCTTGGGGTTCATGTCCACAGATCTCTGAAGGTTGCCACTCAGGTGGATAGAGCCGTGAAGAAGGCTTATAGTGTGTTAGTGTTTATTAACAGGGGGCTTGAGTTTAAGAGCCGCGGGGTTATGCTGCAACTATACATGACCCTGGTGAGACCACATTTGGAGTATTGTGTGCAGTTCTGGTCACCTCATTATAGGAAGGATGTGGAAGCATTGGAAAGGGTGAAAAGGAGATTTACCAGGATGTTGCCTGGTTTGCAGGATAGATCTTATGAGGAAAGGTTGAGTGAGCTAGGGCTTTTCCCTTTGGAGCGGAGGAGGATGAGAGGTGACTTAATAGAGGTTTTTAAGATGATGAGGGGGATAGATAGAGTGGACGTTCAGAGACTATTTCCTTGGGTGGATGTAGCTGTTACAAGGGGGCATAACTATAAGATTCAGGGTGGGAGATATAGGAGGGATGTCCGAGGTAGGTTCTTTACTCAGAGAGTAGTTAGGGTGTAGAATGGACTGCCTGCTGTGATAGTGGAGCTTTAGGAACTTTCAAGCGGTTATTGGATAGGCACATGAGCACACCAGAATGACAGGGAGTGGGATAGCTTGATCTTGGTTTCGGACAATGCTCAGCACAACATCGAGGGCCACAGTTCTGTGCTGTACTGTCCTATGTTAAATATCTGTTTGAAGTATTGCTAAACGATTAACATGTCAAATTCACACAGTTACAATACCCTTGCTTTAATTACCATTCACATAGCCGAACAGTTAAAAAATATGACCAGGATATTGTTAACTGAAAAATATTACAATTTCTTGGGCTTCTCAGACAGATTTTTCTTGACAATTGTGCTCTATCCTTTCATCTATGTCCTTGATATTGGTTTAAATAGCTGAGACCCAAGCACTGATCCTTGCAATATCCCTCTAGTTATACCCTGTCACCCCAAAATTAACTTCTTTATTCCTGCTATGTTTCCTGTCGGTTAACTACTTCCTGGTTCATGCCAACATACTACCTCAAAATATTGTGCATCAAAACATAATAGATTGAGAAATTTACAGCAGCTAAAGTTATTCATAATGCATTTATTAATTAATTAATTTAATTTTCTTAATGCATGAAGAACTACTCAATAATACTGGTGATTTCTTTTAACCAGGTGGAGAATATCCAAGCATTTACTTGGCAGTCACAATTAAGACATCGCTGGGATGACGAGAAGCAGCATTGTTTTGCTAACATTTGTGATGCACAGTTCAGATATTCTTATGAATATCTAGGCAACACTCCTCGATTGGTGATTACTCCACTTACTGATAGGTAAGGAAATGCATAAATGTTTGTCTGCAAATTTAAAATTTGCTTCCCTTGTTTTCAATTATTGCAAATAACTTTGCATAGGAGGATATTTTAGAGTCAGCAAAGACCCCTGGAAAGTGCCACTGGAAGGGATCATCAACTTCTTCCAGGTTAGTTGATGATTTTTACTGGCTCTTGCTTTGACTGTAGAAATGCTTGGACAGTATTTTAAATTGCTAAATCCTCCAGATGAGGCTCATGATGAAGGACTGTGTTCTGACTTCAAGGATTCTCCCAAGCCCTTTAAAGGTAGCTTGAGGCCAGTGATCAAAATATGACAAAAGCAAATCATAAGAATGAATAACCCTGACTTAGTGATCAGAAACATATTCATGTGGGTAGTGACAGGAGAAAGATATAGAGCCCGATTCTCCCCCAAAATTTCTACGTTAATTTGTGACGGATTTTTCAGGGACATGCTCTGCAATGCCTCGGCACCCAACACCGAGTGAGCACACCAGGAAATAATCTTCACCCAGATGCACCCTGTCGCATCACTCTGATGCACTCCATTGGCATCAAGCTGGAACCACCCTGGCATCAAGTGGTCACCTGTTGTCATTACCTTGACATTACCTAGGCACCGCTGGCATTACCTTCGCCCCTCTGAGCACTATGCTTATCTCTCACCAAGGGTACACCTTCTGAGATCAGTCGTGCTTCACGCCATTCTGAATGTGGATACATTATTTGATGTGGGGGTATGATTCCGGCATGTGGGCCCAATAATGAGATGCTAATTTTAATGAGTTTCCTGCCATTCAATGGTAAACCTTGCCTGTCACTGATGGGGGAAGGTCACTATCTGTCAGTGGCGGACCGAGGGACAACCGTTTTGTGGTTTTACTTCAATGTGAAACTTTTGCCGTCTCACAATATTTTCCGCTCTTGCTGCTAAACCTGCCCAACGCGAACAGGAGTAGGATATCCCAGCCAATATTCTGTGTCCAGTTAAGGGATCTAATACACCCCCTCCTAATTATCTCCCATATTGTTGCTCAGTTTCATGAGGTCTCAGTCTCTTCCCAGTCAATAATCTTTAGTTCCACATAAGCAACATGAACAAAGGCAGTTTCTACATGAAAGTGATGGCTGGATAGTGTACTTGTAACCCTTGTACCTGAGACTCACCTTTTGTGGCTTCATGAGAATTGATTTTGGAAGGTTAGTGATTATGACTGTGAGGTTTTGGTAAAACCATTGATAATCGTGGAGTACCATAGCCTTTCATGCCTCCCTTAAGCATTATGGTTGGGATTCTCCGACCCTGCGCAGGGTCGGAGATTGCCCGGGGGAAGGCGCGAATCCCGCCCCGACACCGGCTGCGCTATGCTCCGGCGCCGTTTTACGGGCGGGCGCGGGATTCCCACCACGCCGGTTGGGGGCCGTTGAAAGCGCCGACCGCTGATTCTTTGGGCCCCGTGGGCCGAGCAGCTGTCCATTTTTGGCCAGTCCCGCTGGTGTGAATTACTCACCTCGCGCACGGCAGGACCTGGCAGGTGAGTATGCGGGGGTGGTCCTCTTGGGGACGCTGGGGGAACCGACCTGGGTGGGGGGGGGGGTGCGTGGGCGGGCCCACGGTGGCCTGGCCCGCGATCGGAGCTCACCGATCTACGGGTGGGCTTATTCCGTGAGGGCACTCCTTTCCTCCGCGCCGGGCCCTTATAGGGCTCTACCATATTGCCCGGTTGCCGGCACAGAGAAGAGAAACCCCACGCATGCGCAGAAATACGGCAGCATTTCTGCGCATGTGCGAACTCACAGCAGCCCTTTGACGCTGGCTAGAGCGGCGCTAATGACTCTGGCGGCAACCTAGTCCCCGAGAAAGTGGAGGTAAGTGGACAATTCCTCACTTTGGGGGGCCGTTGACGCCGGAGTTGTTGGCGCTGGTTTTCCCGCCGGCGTGGGGACATAGCCCCATTTTCTGAGAATCCCGCCCTCTATGTCTCCGCATTTTAAAAAAATATATCTTTATTAAGTTTTAAACATTTAATACATAAAACAAAACTCAAAGCAGAAAGAGCAACAGAATAACCAATACGTATGTATCTCAAAAAATAACCCACCTGCTCCTTTAGCAGTTGACGGTGAGCAACTTTTTTCAAGTGAAGAATAAACAGACTCCATCTCTTATGGAACCCCTCAATCGCCCCCCTCAAGGTGAACCTTCTCGAGGTACAGAAACTCCATCAGGTCCCTGATGTACCGTCAATTACCACGAGACGAGAATGGTGAAACAATCGAGGCTTTATTGTTGTGCCTCCTGCAGCTGGAACCAGAATGGGAGCAGTGCAGGAGAGCACACACTTTTATACGCCGCTTGCTGGGAGGAGCCAGGATTTACCGTGGTACCTGTAATACATGGGTAGTACAGTAATACATGGAATGTGTTACTAGTGGTGTTTACCACATTCACCCCCTGTTTAAAAAAACAGTCTTGCGGGGGTGAAGAAAACATTAAAGATTCAGTCTGTTGAGGGTCTAACCCTCCGCTGCGATCGCCTCAGTCTTGGTGGTGATGTGGGCGCCGACGTGGTCACCTGCGACTCCTGGAGCGTGTTTTCATCTACTTCGTCACTCCTTAGTGAATCCAGTGAGGGGACGGATCCTTCTGGGGTGGGGGCTGCAGTGAGGTTCGCTGGTGGGAGGGTGGGTGGGCCAGGGGTGAATGAAGCAACCGGGGGGGAGAGCTGTATCAGGTCGGGGATTTGAGGGTGGGTCCCAGCGGGTGCCAGGTCCCGGAGGGAGACTGTGTCCTGTCGCCCGTCGGGGTGTGCCACGTACTGCGGGTTTGCATGGAGGAGGTGGACTTTCTCAACCAAAAGATACGATTTATGGCTCCGCACATGATTCCGCAGGAGGATGGGTCCAGGAACTGTCAGCCATTTTGGGAGCGAAACCCCGGAGGTGGACTTCCTGGGGAAGGCAAACACACGTTTGTGAGGGATCTCATTAGTCGCGGTGCACAGGAGCGACCGGATGGAGTGGAGCGCGTCAGCGAGGACCTCCTGCCAGCAGGAGACCGTGAGATTTCTGGACCGAAGGGGCAGCAGGTCGGCCTTCCAGACCGTCCCGTTCTCCCTCTCCACCTACCCGTTTCCCCGGGTGTTGTAGCTGGTCGTCCTGCTCGAGGCGATGCCCTTGCTGAACAGGAACTGATGCAGCTCATCACTCATGAAGGAGGATCCCCGATCACTGTCGATGTAGGTGGGGAAACCGAACAGAGTGAAGATGCTGTGCAGGGCTTTGATGACCGTGGCAGAAGTCATGTCGGGGCAGGGGATGGCGAAAGGGAACCGGGAGTACTCATCAATTATGTTGAGAAAGTACACATTGTGGTCGGTGGAAGGGAGGGGCCCTTTGAAGTCCACGCTGAGGCGCTCAAAGGGGCGGGAGGCCTTCACCATGTGCGCTCTATATGGACGGTAGAAGTGCGGCTTGCACTCTGCACAGACTGGGCAGTCTCTGGTTACGGACCTGACCTCCTCAATGGATTAGGGCAGGTTGCGGGCCTTGAAAAAATGGAAGAACTGGGTGACCCCCGGGTGTCAGAGGTCATAATGGAGAGCCCGGAGTCGGTCCACTTGTACACTGCCACATGTACAGCGGGATAGGGCATCAGGGGGCTCATTGAGCTTCCCCAGGCGATATAAGATCTCATAGTTCTAGGTGGAGAGCTTGATCCTCCACCTCAAGATCTTGTCATTTTTGATCTTGCCCCGCTGGGTATTGTTAAACATGAAGGCAACTGACCATTGGTCAGTGAGGAGCGTGAATCTCCTGCTGGCCAGGTAATGCCTCCAATGTCGCACAGCTTCCACAATGGCTTGGGCCACCTTTTCGACAGAGGAGTGCTGAATTTCGGAGGCACGGAGGGCGTGGGAAAAGAAAGCCACGGGTCTGCCCACCTGGTTGAGGGTGGCGGCCAGAGCTACGTCTGATGCCTCTCACTTCACCTGAAAGGGGAGGGCCTCGTCGACTGCATGCATCGTGGCCTTGGCGATGTCCGCCTAGATGTGGTTAAAGGCTTGGCGGGCCTTAGCCGTCAGGGTAAAAATTATGGACGTGATGACTGGGCGGGCCTTGTCCACATAATTAGTGACCCACTGGTCGTTATACAAGAAAACCCCCAGGCATCGTTTCAGGGCCTTGGGGCAGTGGGGGAGTACCAGGAGGGGGCGCATGCAGTCAGGGTCGGGCCCTAAGACTCCATTTTCCGCTGTGTAGCCAAGGATGGTTAAGCGGTTGGTGCGGAACACGCATTTCTCTTTATTGTAGGTGAGGTTAAGGAGTTTGGCGGTATGGAGGAATTTTTCGAGGTTTGCGTCGTGGTCCTGCTGATCGTGGCCGCAGATGGTGACATTATCCAAGTACGGGAAGGTGGCCCACAGCCCGTACTGGTCAACCATTCGGTCCATCTCTCGCTGGAAGACTGTGACCCCATTGGTGACACCGAAGGGAACTCTAAGAAAATGATAGAGGGGACCAGCTGCTTCGAAGGCAGTGTATTGGCTGTCCTCCGGGCGGATAGAGAGCTGGTTGTAGGCAGACTTCAAGTCTACTGTGCGAAAGACTCGACATTGCGCAATCTGATTGACCATGTCAGATATGCGTGGGAGTGGGTATGTGTCGAGCTGCATGTACCGGTTGATGGTCTGACTGTAGTCAATGACCATCCTGTACTTTCCCCCAGTCTTCACTCCCACCACTTGAGCTCTCCAGGGGCTGTTACTGGCCTCAATTATCCCCTCTCGCAGAAGCCGTTCGACCTCCGACTTGATAAAGGCCCTGTCCTGCGCACTGTACCTTTTGCTCCTAGTGGCGACAGGCTTGCAGTCCGGGGTGAGGTTTGCAAACAGTAAAGGTGGATCGACCTTAAGGGTCGTGAGGCCGCAGATGGTGAGGGGGGGCGGGGGTCCGCTGAATTTCAAAGTAAGGCTTTGGAGGTGGCATTGAAAATCAAGACCTAGTAACGGCAGCGCAGAGATGGGGAGGACGTAGAACCTGAAGTTTCTGAACTCTACGCCCTGAACGGTGAGGGTCACGACACAGTACGCCCGGATTTCCACGGAATGAGAACCAGAGGCCAGGGAGATTTTCTTGGTGACGGGGAGTACCGGCAGGGAGCAGCGCCTTACCGTAGCAGGGTGGATGAAGCGCTCTGTGTTCCCGGAGTCAAAAAGGCAGGTCGTCTCGTGCCCGTTGATCTTTACTGTTGTCGTAGCGGTCACGAGGTTGTGGGGCCGAGACTTATCCAGGGTGATGGAGGCGAGCGGCGAAAGATGTTGGGAGGTCCCGGGCTGATCAGCGGTGGCGGAGGTATCAGCAGGCAGCGAACGGCCCGATGAGCAGGGGTCCTGAGGCGTGGTCCAAGATGGCGGCATCCATGGGCCGCACGTGGCGGGCAGCATCAAAGATGGCGGCACCCACGGGCCGCACATGGCTTGTGGTGGAGAAGATAGCAGCACCCCTGGATCACACTTGGGGAGTGTAGATGTGAAACAAAGTGGCCCTTCTTCCCGCACCCGTTGCAGGTCGCACTCCGCGCCGGGCAGCGCTGCCTGGGATGTCTGCTCTGGCCACAGAAATAACACTTGGGCCCCCCAGAGTTGGCTGGCTGCCGCGCGGCAGCCGGTGGGGCCCACGAGGGTGCCACGCGGTCGGAGGTGTAGGCCTCCAGATTATGGGAGGCCACTTCCAGTGACATAAGCGTCTCTGATTAATAGTTCGGTGTGTTGGACTGCCAAAACTGCCTGGCAGTCACAGTTCTGTAGAGCCCGCAAGAAATTGTCCAGAGTCTCCCCTGGGAGTTGCCGTCTCGTGGCCAGGAGGTGCCTGGATTCACCAACTTAACGTAATGTCCCTTTAGTAGCATCATTGCTTCTGTGTAAGTGGGCGCATCCCGGATGAGGAGAAAAATTTCAGGGCTCACCCGTGAATAAAGGACTTGGAGCTTCTGTGGGTCCGGGAGTTCTTCAATGGCTGCTCTGAGGTTGCCTTCGAAGCAGGCTAGCCAGTGGTTGAAGGTGGACGTGGCGTTGGCTGCGTGAGGGCTCAGCTGCAGGCGAGCAGGCTTGATTAGTAAGTCCATCTTTTAAAATCTTGTGCAATAAATTGATGTACCGTCAATTACCACGAGACGAGAATGGTGAAACAATCGAGGCTTTATTGCACAAGATGTTGTGCCTCCTGCAGCTGGAACCAGAAAGGGAGCAGTGCAGGAGAGCACGCACTTTTATACGTCGCCTGCTGGGAGGAGCCAGCAGGCTGGGATTTACCGTGGTACCTGTTATACATGGGCAGTACCATAATACATGCAATGTTTTACTAGTGGTGTTAACCACAGTCCCCAAGCCACAGTGTGCACAGGATGGAGAAGCTGACCTCCACCCCAACTTGACCTGCCTGTGAGGCAAAGTCTCAGCGAGGCGAAGGCAACAAATGCCTGGTCTATAGCTCCGGCAGGTCTTTTTAAAAACATTTTTATTAAGGCATTTATTTATATATTAATGAAACACAACCAAAACCAAAATATAGTAAAAACAGGAAGCCTTACAACAAATAAATAACACCCCACCACCCCACCCTCCCTGCCGTTCTGCTCCACCCACCCTGCCTCTCCCATTTTTATCCCATATAACCTTCCCCCCTCCCCCCCCCCTACTGCTCACGTCTTAACTATCCTCGTCTCATTGTATGCTCTTACCAGCATTTGTAACATTTTATAAAATTCTACCGGGAACCCATCCATGCCCAGGACTTTTCCCGCCTGCATCGCTCTCATACACTCCATCACCTCCACGAAACCAATGGGTGCCCCCAGCCCCTCTACCAGATCCTCCTCCACGTTTGGGACCTGCAACCCGTCCAGAAATTGCTGCATTCCCTCTCCCCCGCCGGGGGCTCCAATTCATTTGGCCTCTTATAAAATTCTTCAAACCCCCCCTCATTCACTCCACCAGGGTCCAAGACCGCCCCTGCACTCCCGTCCTTCACCTTTCCAATCTACCTTGCTGCCTCCTGCTTCCTAAGTTGGTGGGCCAGCATCTTGCTCGCCTTCTCCCCATATTCGTACGCTGTCCCACTGGCCCTCCGTAACTGCCCCACTGCCTTCCCCGTGGACACCAACCTAAACTCCATCTGGAGCTTCTGCCGCTGGATCAAATTCCTGAAACTCCCTCCCTAACAACACTGTAGGCGTACCTACACCCCAAGGACTGCAGCAGTTCAAGAGGGCAACTCACTACAGCCATTTGAAAGGCAACTAGTGATGGCCGATAAATGCTGACCTAATCAGTGACGCCCACATCCCATAAATGATTTTTTAAAAAATCTTAATCTTCTCTTCTCTAAGGAGAACAAGTTCAATTTCTCTGATCCTTCCTTGCATCTAAAATTCCTCTTCTGATAGGATTCTAGTAAATCTCCTCTGCCTCTCTCGGACAGGTTCCCAGAACTGAACACAATATTCCAGATGTGGTCTCATGAATGATATGTAGAGGTGTAACATTACTTCCTTGCTTTTATACTCTATGCCTCTATTTATAAACCCAAGGATCCTATAAGGCCTCTTAATAACTGTTTAAACGTACCTGGCCACCTTCAGAGAATTATGCACCTGAGCCCTGAGGTCCCTCTGCTCCCATACTCCCCTCAAAGATGTCCCATTTGCAGTGTGCAATCCACAGAAAAGCTCAGTTGTGGGGCTATAGCTTTGGAGAAGACTAGCCACGTCCCTCTTTACAGCATTAGCTGCAATAAGTGAAATTTAAATATCCAGTGTGAATGTTAGTATGTAGATGAATTGATGAATATTAGTGAAGGGGTGTGTAGATGAATGGGTAGGTGGGTGCTGTGGTATATATGTGAGGTGACAGGTGGGCCAGGTAGAATTTGGATAGGTGCATAGGGTGGCAGGTAACTGAGGTAAGGTGGGTAGGTGATTTGGAATGTAGTTGCTTTGGGAGGAATATTCAGGTCAATGGCTAGTCAGGTCATGTTTCAGGGTAGGTACGTAGGTAGGTAAGATATGTTAGGTCTACTCGGGGATATTCAGGTGGCGGTGGGTAATGACGCCTGAGTATGGGTTAGTTGGATCAGTTTGGGATGGGTAGTTCAGGGTTTGGGGTCCCATGGGGTTGGGATAGTCGTGGGGCTGGGGGAGGGGGTAGTCAGGTCAGGGACAGTGGTAAGGAGGTCAGTATGAATGACTGGGAATCAGTTACCCAGGTGTTAGACAGGATTCCTCTATCTAACATTTGCTGGGTAACTATCCAGGTAAGTACTTCAGAATTTTCTGAAGTCTCTGACTCCTATCTCAGATTTGAAAACTTTTGTGGCGAATCCAGGGGAATTGCCGAACTAAAGTTTAAACTTCTCAGTTAATTTCCTTGGGGATCTGTCGGGTACCAAAGTGCATCTTGGGTCATATGTTTATCATATGGTAAATTTTTTGTTTGAAACTAAAGAATTAATTCTACAGAAAATCTTTTTTGTTTTGTTCAGGTGCTATATTACACTAACACAATCGTTGCATCTGATTATGGGTGGTGCACCAGCAGGTCCTGCAGGAACAGGAAAAACAGAGACGACAAAAGATTTGGGAAGAGCTTTAGGCATAATGGTATATGTTTTCAACTGCTCAGAACAAATGGATTACAAAGTAAGAAAAACAAGCACATTCTTGCAATTTCATAGACTCTGAGAATGTTACAAAGGAAGTTGTGTACTATTTTTGTCTGTGTGAATATCTCACCTAATCCCATTTTCCTCCTTCATCTAAATACACTTCAATTTTCCTCTAATTCATACAACTACAGTATTCAATTCCCTTCTAAAATAACGTATGTGTTCTCCTTCAGAAATTGGGGCAAATAATTCTACATTCTAACAATTTACATAAATATATGTGTGCTTACCTTCCCTTTTAGTTCTACTGTATTTTGATTACTGTAAATTTAAGACCTATTGTAATTTTTTTTCTGAACACTGGAAATAATCTATCATGTTATTTGTTAACCATCACAGCTCTGGTGAAAAGAAAACTAACTTCTCAAGTAACCACAGCTATGCCAGGTAACATCCTGGAGAATCTACCCTGAATCTTTTCCATTACTTTTATGTCCTTCCTATCAAGGACTGCCAAAACTCTGCACAATAATATAAACTGTGGCTTACCTAAGACTGTGGGTGAGATTTTAAATTCCCGCTCGCAATGCAGTGGTGGATGGGTAAAGCAGCATTTTCTGCACCGAGCCCAATGGCACGTTTTGCACCATATTGTTTACTTCCCACTTTAGCTAGGGCTGCACGGGCTCTTGTACGCCTTGCAGGGCGGAGCTACCATACAGTCTCGACCAATAGACAACATGAATTATCCACCAATGGTGTTCCAGCATTACTAGGTACCGTAATACCTCTAACCAGACTACCACATTCACCCCCTGTTTAAAAAAAAAAAGAGTCCGGCGGGGGTGGTGGCTTGGTATTACAACTTTGTAACATGGTAGGATTTACGGTTACGGAGGTACCGTAATACCTCCGTACAGCGTTTTGACTTATAATCATAACTATTTACAAAATATTTTACAATTTTACAATTTCACAATTATACATGTTACAGTGAAGCAATCAGTCGATCAGGGGCCCTGGCCATCCTCTGTGATCATCGAAGCTTTGGTGGTGACGCTGGTGGAGGTTCAGGCGTCTGTGACTCCGCGAACATGGTTTCGATCTCTGTGGCAGCTTCAACACCCCTAGACTGCGCTGGTGGGGAAACTGATTGACCTGGGAAGGGAGCGTCTGCGGGGTGCGTTGGTGGGCAGCGGGGGCCTAGACGGGGCCGACGGAAGCACCGATCCTCCAGGGAAATGGGCAGCTGTAAGGTGCACCGGTGGGATGGAGGGTGGGACTGGTGGCGAGGGTGTGAGCGGGGATCCGGCGGGCGCCAGGGCTCGTAGAGAGACCGTGTCTTGTAGGCCATCTGGGTACTCCACGTAGGCATACTGGGGGTTAGCGTGGAGAAGATGGACCCTCACGACCAACGGGTCCGACTTGTGCGCCCGCACGTGTTTTCGGAGCAGGATGGGTCCGGGGGCTGCCAGCCAGTTCGTGAGCGAGGTCCCAGTGGAGGACTTCCTGGGGAAAACAAGGAGCCGTTCGTGAGGTGTTTGATTGGTCGTGGTGCAGAGCAGTGACCGGATCCGGGAGGACTTCTTGCCAGCGGGAGACTGGGAGATTTCTGGACCGTAGGGCCAGTAGGATGGTCTTCCAGACCGTTCCGTTCCCCCTCTCTACCTGTCCGTCACCCCGGGGGTTGTAACTGGTCGTCCTGCCCGAGGTAATGCCCTTGCTGAGCAGGAATTGATGCAGTTCGTCGCTCATAAAGGAGGACCCCCTATCACTATGTATGTAAGCGGGGAACCCGAACTGCGTAAAGATGCTATGGAGGGCTTTGATGACGGTGGTTGCGGTCATGTCGGGGCAGGGGATGGCGAACGGGAATCTGGAGTAATCGTCAATCACGTTCAGGAAGTACGTGTTGCGATCAGTGGAGGGGAGGGGACCTTTGAAGTCCATGCTGAGGCGTTCAAAGGGACGGGAAGCCTTTATCAGGTGCGCTTTCTCCGGTCGGTAGAAGTGTGGCTTCAACTCTGCGCAGATTTGGCAATTCCTGGTGGCTGTCCTGACCTCCTCGATGGAGTAGGGCAGGTTGCGGGTCTTAACAAAATGGAAGAAACGAGTGACCCCTGGGTGGCAGAGGTCCTCGTGAAGGGCTCGGAAGTGGTCCACTTGTGCGTTGGCACATGTGCCACGGGACAGGGCATCAGGAGGCTCGTTTAGTTTCCCGGGACAATACAGGATCTCGTAGTTGTAGGTGGATAGTTCGAAACTCCACCGCACGATCTTATCGTTTTTTATCCCCGTTATGCATTACCGAACATGAACGTGACCGACCGTTGGTCAGTGAGGAGAGTGAATCTCCTGCCCGCCAGGTAATGCCTTCAATGTCGCACAGCTTCTACTATGGCCTGGGCCTCCTTCTCAACTGAGGAGTGGCGGATTTCGGAAGCATGGAGGGTACGTGAAAAGAAGGCCACAGGCCTGCCCGCTTGGTTTAGGGTGGCCGCCAGAGCTACGTCAGACGCATTGCTCTTGACCTGGAAGGGGAGGGACTCGTCGATGGTGCACATTGTGGCCTTTGCAATGTCTGCTTTGATGCGGCTGAAGGCCTGGCGGGCCTCTGTCGACAGGGGAAAAGCTGTGGATTGGATCAGAGGACGGGCCTTGTCCGCGTAGTTGGGGACCCACTCGGGGTAGTAAGATAAAAATCCTAGGCAGCGCTTCAGGGCCTTGGAGCAGTGAGGGAGGGGAAACTCCATAAGGGGGCGCATGGTTCAGCGTCGGGGTCTATCATTCCATTTCGCACTACGTAGTAGAGATGGCAAGGCGGTTGGTGCTAAACAAATCCTTGTTGTATTTAAGGTTAAGGATCTTCGCTGTCTGGAGGAATTTTTGGAGGTTGGTGTCGTGGTCCTGCTGGCCGTGGCCGCAGATGGTGACATTGTCGAGATACGGGAATGTTGCCCGTAAACCGTATCGATAAAATATTAAAGCATGCCACTGTGCAGAGAGACCTGGGTGTGCTAGTGCATGAGTCACAGAAAGTTGGTTTACAGGTGCAGCAGGTGATTAAGAAGGCAAATGGAATTTTGTCCTTCATTGCTAGAGGGATGGAGTTCAAGACTAGGGAGGTTATGTTGCAATTGTATAAGGTGTTAGTGAGGCCACACCTAGAGTATTGTGTTCAGTTTTGGTCTCCTTACTTGAGAAAGGACATACTGGCACTGGAGGGTGTGCAGATGAGATTCACTAGGTTAATCCCAGAGTTGAAGGGATTGGATTATGAGGAGAGGTTGAGTAGACTAGGACTGTACTCGTTGGAATTTAGAAGGATGAGGGGGGATCTTATAGAAACATTTAAAATTATGAAGGAAATAGATAGGATAGATGCGGGCAGGTTGTTTCCACTGGCGGGTGAAAGCAGAACTAGGGGACATAGCCTCAAAATAAGGGGAAGTAGATTTAGGACTGAGTTTAGGAGGAACTTCTTCACCCAAAGGGTTGTGAATCTATGGAATTCCTTGCCCAGTGAAGCAGTTGAGGCTCATTCATTAAATGTTTTTAAGGTAAAGATAGATAGTTTTTTGAAGAATAAAGGGATTAAGGGTTATGGTGTTCGGGCCGGAAAGTGGAGCTGAGTCCACAAAAGATCAGCCATGATCTAATTGAATGGTGGAGCAGGCTCGAGGGGCCCGATGGCCTACTCCTGCTCTTAGTTCTTATGTTCTTATGTATCGGTCAACCATTCAGTCCATCTCTCGCTGGAAGTCCGAGACCCCGTTTGTGACACCAAAGGGAACTCTTAATAAGTGGTAGAGTCGCCCATCTGCCTCGAAGGCAGTGTACTTGCGATCACTCGCTCGGATGGGGAGCTGGTGGTAGGCGGACTTAAGGGCCACTGTGGAGAAGGCCTTGTATTATGTAATCCTGTTGACCAGGTCGGATATGCGACGAAGAGGGTACACGTCCAGCTGCGTAAACCTGTTGATGGTCTGTCTGTAGTCGATGACCATCCTATGCTTCTCCCCGGTCTTTACCACCACGACTTGAGCTCTCCAGGGACTGTTGCTAGCTTCAATGACTCCTACCCTCAGTAGCCGTTGGACATCCGACCTAATAAAGATCCGATCCTGGGCACTGTACCGTCTGTTCCTGGTGGCAACGGGTTTGCAATCCGGGGTGAGGTTCGCAAACAGGGAAGGCGGATCGACCTTGAGGGTCGCGAGGCTGCAGACAGTGATAGAGGGTATACGGCCGCCGAATTTGAAAGTTAGACTTTGGAGGTTGCACTGTAAGTCTAACCCTAGGAGTGTGGCCACGCAGAGGTGGGGAAGGACGTAGAGCCGGTCATTTTTGAACTCCCTTCCCTAGACCGTGAGGGTTGCTACACCGAATCCCTTTATCTCTACTGAGTGGGAACCGGAGGCCAGAGAGATTTTTTGATTAACGGGGTGGACGGGGAGAGAACAGCACTTTACCGTGTCGGGGTGTATGAAGCTCTCCGAGCTCCCAGAGTCGATTAAGCAAGACATCTCGTACCTGTTGATTAGCACCGTCGTTTTAGCAGTTGAGAGTGTTCGAGGCCGGGACTGGTCCAGGGTCACCGAGGCTAATCGTGGCAGCAGCTGGGTATCGTCATCGGGCGGTGTGTGGTCACCTATACCGAGGTCCTTCGAGTCCGTCCAAGATGGCAGCACCCACTGGTCGCACATGGCTGAGTGTGTACAAAATGGCGGTGCCCATCCATCGCACGCAGCGTCAGTGGAACAAGATGGCGGCGCCCGGAGGCCACACATGGCCCTAGAGGAGGAAGATGGCGGTGCTCGCTGGCCGCACAGGGCCCGTGGAGAGGGTTGTAGTGGCGATCCGCCTTCGCTCCTTGAGACCGCAGCGACTGCCCGGGCCTGGCATACCGCCATGAAGTGGCCCTTTTTGCCGCACCCTTTACATATGGACGCCCGGGCTGGGCAGCGCTGTCGGGGGTGTTTGGCTTGCCCGCAAAAATAGCAGCGGGGCCCCCCCCGGGGTTGCTGGGCCATCTTGTGGCACAAGCTTGTGGGGGAATGTGGGGCGCCTTGGAGTCTGCTGTAGAGGGATTTCACGCTGCCCAGGGGGCTGCCGCGCGGTCGGGGGCGTAGGTGCGGGAGTTTCAGGAGGCCACATCCAGGGAGCTGGCAAGGACCCGTGCCTCTTTGAGACTTAGAGTTTCTATCTCTAGTAAACGCTGGCAGATTTGAGAGGACAGCATACCCGCAACAAAAGCGTCCCGAATCAACAGTTCGGTGTGGTCGTTTGCTGAAACTTGCGGGCAGCTGCAGTTTCTCCCCAACACCAGGTGTTGCGCAGTAGAATTCTTCCAGTGACTCACCAGGACTTTGTCGCCTCGTCGCCAGTAGATGCCGGGCGTAGACCTGATTTACAGGGCGAAGGTAATGTCCTTTCAGCAACTCCATTGCGGTATCGAAGTTCTCCGTGTCCTCGATGAGCGTGTAGACTTCTGGGCTCACCCTCGAGTGCAGGATCTGCAGTTTCTGTTCCCTCGTGGGTGTGTTTTCTGCCATTCCGAGGTAGCCGTTGAAACACGCCAGCCAGTGGTTGAAAGTTGCAGCCGAGTTTACTGCGTGAGGGCTGAGTTGCAGACACTCCGGCTTGATTCGGAGTTCAATTCTTTTTTTTTTAAAATAATTTTTATCAAGATTTTGACAAAATATAAACAAAACAATATTAACAAAACAGCCATGGTAAAAACCCAAGAACACCCACCCAACTACAAAAGCAACTACAAAAACAAAAAAAAACAAACAACAAAAAGGAAAGAGACAAGACCCGCCACATCCAACAAACCCATGTACACAGTTCTCCCTCCCACCGAACCAAACCCCCCCCTCTTTCCCCCCCCCCCCCCCCCCCCCCCCCCCGGTTGCTGCTGCTGCCGGCCTATTTCCCTACCGTTCCACCAGGAAGTCCAGGAAAGGCTGCCACCGCCTAAAGAACCCCTGTACTGATCCCCTCAGGGCAAATTTCACCTCCAATTTGATAAACCCCGCCATATCATTGATCCAGGCCTCCACGCTTGGGGGCCTCGCATCCTTCCATAAGATCCTCCGCCGGGCTACTAGGGACGCAAAGGCCAGGACACCGGCCTCTTTCGCCTCCAGCACTCCCGGCTCCACTGCAACCCCAAACATTGCGAGTCCCCAGCCTGGCTTGACCCTGGATCCCACCACCCTCGACACCGTCCTTGCTACCCCCTTCCAAAACTCCCCCAGCGCTAGGCACACCCAAAACATATGGGCGTGGTTCGCTGGGCTCCCCGAGCACCTAGCACACCTGTCTTCATCCCCGAAAAACCTACTCATCCTCGTCCCAGTCATGTGGGCCCTATGCAGCACCTTGAACTGTATGAGGGTAAGCCTCGCACAGGAAGAGGAGGAATTCACTCTCTCCAGGGCAACCGCCCACGTCGCCTCCTCAATCTCCTCACCCAGCTCATCTTCCCATTTACCCTTCAGTTCCTCCACCGAGGCCTCGTCTACCTCCTGCATTACCCGGTATATGTCCGAAATCCTCCCTCCTCCAACCCACACCCCCAAGAGCACACTGTCCTGTACCCCATGTGGGGGCAACAAGGGGAACCCCTCCACCTGCCGCCTGGCAAACGCCCTAACCTGCATGTACCGAAACATGTTCCCCGGGGGGGAGCCCAAACTTCCTCTCTAACTCCCCCAAGCTCGCGAACCTCCCCTCCACAAACAGGTCCCTCAACCTCCTAACCCCTACCCTGTGCCAGCCCATAAATCCGCCATCAATGCTCCCTATAACAAACCGATGGTACCCCCGTATCGGGGCCTCCATAGAGCCCCCCACTTCTCCCCTATGCCGTCTCCATTGCCCCCAAATTTTGAGGGTAGCCGCCACCACCGGGCTCGTGGTATACCTCGTTGGAGGGAGCGGCAACGACACCGTTACCAGCGCCTCCAGGCTCGTGCCCACACAGGACACCACCTCCATCCTCTTCCATGCTGCCCCTTCCTTTTCCATTACTCCCTTACGCACCATCGCTGCGTTGGCAGCCTAATAGTACCCACATAGGTTGGGCAGCGCCAGCCCCCCCCTATCCCTGCCCCATTCCAGGAACACACTTCTCACCCTCTGAGTCCCATGCGCCCACACAAATCCCGTAATACTCCTGTTGACCCTCCTAAAAAAGGCCTTCGGGATAAGGATGGGGAGGCACTGGAACAGGAACAAAAACCTCGGGAGCACCGTCATCTTAACGGACTGCACCCTCTCCGCCAGTGACAGCGGTAACATATCCCATCTTTTGAACTCCTGCTCCACCAACCTTGTGAGGTTGAGCTTGTGCAGGGCCCCCCCAGCTCCCAGCCACCTGGACTCTTAGGTACCTGAAGCTCTTCCCTGCCTGCTTCAGTGGGAGCCTACCAATCTCCTCCTCCTGATCCCCCGGGTGCACCACGAACAACTCACTCTTGCCCAGGTTCAGCTTATACCCAGAGAAGCCCCCAAATTCACTAAGAATCTTCATCACCTCCGGCATCCCCCTCCACCGGGTCCGCCACATACACAACAGGTCGTCCGCATAAAGCGACACTCTATGCTCCTCCCCACCTCTCACCAGGTCCCTCCAGTTCCCTGACTCCCTCAATGCCATGGCCAGCGGCTCAATTGCCAATGCAAAGAGCAAGGGGGACAGGGGACACCCCTGTCTCGTCCCCCGGTACAACCGAAAGTACTCTGACCTCCTCCTATTCGTGGCTACACTCGCCATCGGGGCCTCATCGAGCAACCTCACCAAACGGACAAACCCCTCCCCTCCTCCACAGAACCCCGTCTGGTCCTCGTGAATGACCCCCGGCACACAATCCTCTATTCTTGTGGCTAAGACCTTTGCCAGCAGCTTGGCGTCTACATTTAGCAGCGAGATCGGCCTATATGACCCACACTGCAGAGGGTCCTTGTCCCGCTTCAGGATCAAGGAAATCAGCACCCGTGACATAGTTGGGGACAACGTCCCCCCTCCCTTGCCTCGTTAAAAGTACGGACCAACAGGGGGCCCAACAGGTCCGCATACCTTTTATAAAATTCCGCCGGAAACCCAACTGGCCCCAGCGCCTTCCCCGACTGCATGCTTCCTATCCCTTTAACCAGCTCCTCCAGCTCAATCGGCGCCCCCAGTCCCTCCACCTGCCCCTCCTCCACCCTCGGAAACTGCAGCTTGTCCAAGAAGCGCCCCATTCCACCCCCCTCCACCGGGGGTTCAGACCGGTACAGTTCCCCATTAAAGTCCCGAAAGACCCCATTAACGTCTACCCCCCTCCGCACCACCTTCCCAGCTCTATCCGTCACTCCCCCAATCTCCCTGGCCGCGTCCCGCTTTCGGAGCTGGTGTGCCAGCATCCTGCTCGCCTTTTCCCCATATTCATACACCGCCCTCTGTGCTTTCCTCCACTGAGCTTCTGCCTTTCTGGTAGTCAATAGGTCGAAGGCTACGCCTCTCCCCCAGCAATCCCTCCTCCGGAGCCTCTGCATATCTCCTATCCACCCTCACCATCTCCCCTATCAGTCTCTCCCTCTCCCTCTACTCCCCCCTCTCCCTATGGGTTCGGATGGAGATCAACTCCCCTCTAATCACCCGCCTTCAATGCCTCCCAGGCCATCCCCACTCGGACCTCCCCGTTATTGTTGGCCTCAAGGTACCTCTCCATACACCCCCGAACCCTCCCGGCCACCTCCTCATCTGCCAGCAGCCCCCCCTCCAAGCGCCAGAGCGGGTGCTGGTCCCTCTCCTCCCCCAGCCCGAGGTCCACCCAGTGCGGGGCATGATCCGAAATGGCAATGGCAGAGTATTCAACATCCTCCACCCTCGAAACCAGCCCCCTGCTCAGGACAAAAAAATCAATTCTCGAATAGGCCTTATGCACGTGGGAGAAAAACGAGTACTCCCTGGCCCTTGGCCTCACAAACCTCCAGGGATCCACCACTCCCATCTGATCCATAAATCCCCTCAACACCTTAGCCGCCGCTGGCCTCCTACCCGTCCGGGACTTGGATCGATCCAATGAGGGATCCAGCACCGTGTTGAAGTCCCCCCCCCTCCATGATCAGGCCCCCCACCTCCAGGTCCGGAATGCGGCCCAACATGCGCCGCATAAACCCTGCAATATCCCAATTTCGGGCGTAAACATTCACCAACACCACCCGCTCCCCCTGCAGCTTACCACTCACCATCACATACCTCCCGCCACTGTCAGCCACCACCCTCAACACCTCAAACGACACCCTCTTTCCCAGGATCGCCACCACCCGATTCTTTTCATCCAGCCCTGAATGAAATACTTGGCCCACCCATCCCTTCCTGAGCCGAACCTGGTCCGCCACTTTCAGGTGTGTCTCTTGGAGCATGGCCACATCCGCCTTCAGCCCCTTCAAATGCGCAAACACCCGGGCCCGTTTGACCAGCCCATTCAGCCCCCTCACATTCCAGTTTATCAGCCGGATCAGAGGGCTCCCTGCCCCCCTCCCCTGCTGATTATCCATAACCCATCCCCTGCCCACCACTGGCCAGCGCCCCTCGCTCGGCCAGTTCCCCACGGCGGCAACTCCCCCCCCCCCCCCAGCAACCCCTGCATCCTCCAGCTTCTTCCTGGCTATTTCAGCAGCAACCCAGTACCCCCCCCCCCCCCCCCACACCTCCCCAGGCTAGGACCCCTCCTAGCCGCGCCCCTCCCTTCATAGCACTCCCATGAGCCAGCTAACTTCTGCTGACCCCGGCGACTCCCGCCATACCTCCGACTCCTCCCCACGTGGGACTACTCCTCCTCCTTCGTGCCCATCAGCAGGCCCCCCCCCCCTCTTCCCCCCCCCCGACTCTCAGCCCCGACTCCGCCCCCATCACCCCACAGCGCGGGAAACCAGAGAAAAGCCCGCGCTTTCGCCCTGCCCAACCCCGCCTCCTCTAGGGCAACTCCCATTGCCAGTCCCCACCACCAGCTCCCCGCACTCCCAGTTTACCTCCCTGCCCGAACCCGTCCACCAGACCCATACAAAAAGACATAACGACATCGCCCCACCCACCCTAAAGCCAACCCACATCTTGCATTAAACAGA
Source organism: Scyliorhinus canicula (assembly GCF_902713615.1). Classification (NCBI taxonomy): domain Eukaryota; kingdom Metazoa; phylum Chordata; class Chondrichthyes; order Carcharhiniformes; family Scyliorhinidae; genus Scyliorhinus; species Scyliorhinus canicula. The sequence continues at coordinate 16,223,515 of NC_052163.1, read as the reverse complement.
GAACCCCCCCCCCCTCCAGAGCAAAAATCAAACACAATTACATTATCATACAAAATCCCCCATCTTGGACCCTCCGTTTGAGTCCAGTTTCTCGGCCTGAACAAAGGCCCACGCCTGCTCTGGGGACTCAAAATAATGGTGCCGGTCCTTGTAGGTGACCCACAGACGCGCCGGCTGCAACATGCCAAACTTCACGCTCCGTCTGTGGAGCACCGCCTTCGTCCAGTTGAACCCGGCAATCCGCTTAGCCACCTCCGCACTCCAGTCCTGGAAGACCCGCACCTCCGTGTTCTCCCACTTGCTGCTCCGCTCCTTCTTGGCGCACCGGAGCACGCACTCACGATCAACGAACCGGTGAAACCGCACCAACACCGCCCGCGGCGGCTCGTTCTGCTTGGGCCTCCCAGCCAGAATTCTGTGGACCCCCTCCAACTCCAGGGGCCCCTGGAAGGACCTAGCTCCCATCAACGAGTTCAGCATAACGACCACATAGGCCGCCAGGTCCGACACCTCCAGCCCCTCCGTTAGGCCCAGGATCTGCAAATTCTTCCACCTCGACCAGTTGTCCAGCTCCTCGAACCGCTCCCGCCACCTTTTATGGAGCGCCTCGTGCATCTCCACCTTCCCCGCAACGGCCACGGCCTCATCCTCCCTTTCTGAGGCCTGCTGCTGCAGCTCCCGGATCGCGGCCCCTGGGCTGTCTGAGTCTCCATCAGCTCTCTGGTGGTAGCCTTCAGCGACTCCAGCAGCTCCACTTTAAGCTCCTGGAAGCAGAGCAGCAGAGTCTCCTGCTGCTCCTGCGTCCACTGCCTCAGCTCCTCGAGGGCTCCGCCGGCCGCCATTTTGTTTCTCTTCCCCCACTTTTCCAGGGGCGCTTCCACTGTTTTTCTTGCCCCACTCCTGGTTAGGACCTTGGGGATCTACTCCAGACCCCTTCCCACGTCGGGATTCGTCGACGAAGTTCCGTTGGGGGGCCCTGAAAAGAGCCCCAAAGTCCGTTATTAGCAGGAGCTGCCAAATGTGCGGCTTAGCTCCGCATTGCCGCCACCGGAAGTCCTGGAGTTCCATTCTTTAAATCTAGCTTATTAAATTGATGCACTATCAATGACTACTAAGTGAGGTTGTAGTCCAACTGAAGGCTTTAATAAGCTAGATGTTTCCCCCAGCAGCTCGGGTACAGAAAGGGAGGTGCTGGGGCTGCACGGGCTCTGATACCCCGCCTTGCAGGGCGGAGCTACCATACAGTCTCGACCAATAGACAACATGCGTTATCCATCAATGGCATTCCAGCATTACTAGGTACCGTAACACCTCTAACCAGACTACCACAATCCCCTCTGCCTCGGAGTCCTCAGGCGAGCGCAGTTCAGCTCTGGTCCTACCAAGGTACCTGGTGGCACCAACACCTGGCATGGGTGCTTTCAGGTTGGTACTACCAAGGAGCCAAGCTGGCATTTTTGAGCGCATTCAATTGGACCGGGGTTCCTTGCATGGATGTTGGGAAGGGGTTCCCTGCATGGATGTTGGGAGGTCGGGGATGAACACGGGTCCCTGGTGCTGTCCCAATGGTCAATTTCACCCCTGGCTCCAATAAGCTTTCTGGTCTTGCAAAACAAGATTATTTTTTAAATCGTGATGACTGCAGTCAAACACATTCTAACCCAGGTGTTTAACCCTTAAATTTCCAAATGTTGATAATCCAATATCTCTAAAGTCCTGCATTCATCACACGTTCCCGATGGAGGCCTTGTCCTGCAGCCCCTTCCACAGTAACCCCGCCTTACCGCTGGTCTAATGGACAGGGTCTTGCCTGCAATATACCCTTGAGTGTGACCGCAAAGTCTGGTGCAGGGTCAAGGTACAATGGGCACTTCTTGATGAAAGGTAGTCGAACAAACCTCCGTGAAGTGCTGGTCATTAGGTGTACTTCATTTAAACACCACTGTGAAATATCAGGGAAGCAGTGGTGTTGTGGTATTGTCACTGAACTAGTAGTCCAAAGACTCAGGGTAATATTCTAGGGACTTGGGTTTGCATCTTACCATGGGTGATGGTGAGATTTAAATTAGATGAAGATTTGGAATTAAAAGTCTAATGATCACCATGATTGTTGTACAAATGCCAGTAATACCCACATCACATGAATCAATTAAAAAAAATTTGATGCAACATCACTTCTTGATCCAATGTGGGGGATGATACTGGCAAGTGGGCTTTAGAGTGAGTATTCATCGCATTTAAAAATATTCAAATTGCCTTCCTGAAAATGTTGTGCATCAGGATATGTGCTCCGCTTTGAAGGCTGGAACAGACAATAGGACAATGTTTTCCCACTGACGTAAACCAGATTTTTATCCCCTCATGACATTTTCTACTCATAACATTCTATTGTTCATAGGTACTCAAAATATCTCTTTAGATTAAGTTTCATAGATTGCTTATTAAAATGATGGGAGCGATTCTCCCATGCTGCGCCATCTGGGAGAATCGCTGTTCATGCCAGTTTTTCACGCGATGCCGGTCCGATGCAGTTCCACCATTCTCCCAACCGGTGAGAATGGCTTCATTGGGATCGGCGCCGCGCATGCCGGAGAATCCGCTGAGCAGGCAGTAGAGCCAATTCTCTAGGCGCCGCTATTCTCCGGCCTGGATGGGCCGAAGTCCCAACGGCGTGACCCTGTGTCACGCCGTCGCCGTTCACCCCTGCCAAATAAATTAGTCAGCCAGTTGTGCTGGGTGACGAAGCGCATAAGGGAGGTGAGTGGGCGGGCCCATCCCAGGAACCAGGAAGTAGTGTCCACGGCCGGTGATGGCGGATGGGGGGGGAGGGTGAGGGAAGGCTATATGAAGCGTTTGCTGTGATCCCCGGGGGGGGGGGGGGAAGTGGGCTGTGGGGGGTGGGGGCTTGGGGGTGGGAAGGGGGTTGGGGGTGGCATGGGGGGGAAGGGTGAACATAGTTGGGGGAGTGTGGAAGGGTGGACGTGGTTGGGGGAGTGGGGAAGGGTGGACATGGTTGGGGGGAGGGGTGAGTGGGGAAAGGTGGGCGTGGTTGGGGGAGAGTGGGGAAGGGTGGACATGGTTGGGGGGAGGGGTGAGTGGGGAAGGGTGGACGTGGTTGGGGGAGTGGGGCAGGGTGGATGTGGTTGGGATGGGAGGGGGGAGTGGGGAAGGGTGGACATGGTTGGGAGGAGGGGTGAGTGGGGAAGGGTGAATGTGGTTGGGGGGGAGTGGGGAAGGGTGCTCATGGTTGGGAGGGAAGGGGGGTTTGGAATGAGTGACGTCAGGGCTAAGGAGAATGGGTTGTGTAAAGGAGTACAGGGAAGGGGGGATGGGGTTGGAGGGGAGGGAGGAGTGGGGAAGGGTGGACGTGGCTGGGGGGAAGCGGGGGTTGGGATGGGCGACGTCAGGGCTAAGGAGGATAGGTTGTGTAAAGGAGTACAGGGAAGGGGGATGGGGTAGGAGAAGGGTGCGGGGGTGGGGATTGAAAAGGGGGAAGGAGGAGGAGGAGGAGGGAGCGGGGCAAATGATGCCACCACCCTGCCGGGTTGGGGTGTCCTCCACGGTTGCCCGCAGGACCGTAACCCCCAGCTGGAGTACAGTGGCAGGAAGGTGGCGAAGACACCCTTGCAAATCGAGGGCATGGCGAAGGGCTGTGTCCGCTAGCATTGCGATGAGGAGGGACGGGTTGAACGGTGCGGGATATGGATACTGTGGGCAGGTGGCACGGTGCGTGCCTGAATGAACAGTGACCAGGCTGCCTGGGCACCCATTCATCCAAAGGGCCCTGCCTGCCTACGTGCCAAAGCGCCCTCCTGACAAATTCCGTTGCCTCTCCCTCCCAAACCAACCCCCCCCCCCCCCCCCCCCCCCCCCCCCCCCCCCTCAAGTTGATGATGTATTCGCAGCAGCCATCAATGTTCACTACCATGGTGGCAGCGGCAGCCATGGAGATGGCCATCCGTCACGGCCGAGCAAGGCGGCTCAGGGAGAGTGCTGCAGAGGGAGTGGCTGCAGAGGGCCCCGTGCCAGCCGCTGCTGCAGGCCATCATGCCCGACAAGTCCAAGAGGAGGCGGAGGGTGCGGGTCACCTCCACGTCATCGGCCAGGAAAACGGCGACGACACCGATCCTGATGGGTCACCAGGGGATGAGCATGAGCAGATGGTCGTGCCAAGGAGGCAGAGGCGTTGCATGCGTCACCGTTTGTACAGGGACCGCATTTCCTTCGAGGACCTAACGGAGGCGGCATGCAGGAGGAGACTCTGATTGAGCCGTGAGACGGTCGGCCATTTATGCCACCTGATGGCACACCTGGAACCACGTGGAACTGGGGGAGGACATGCCCCCCCAGTGAGGGTGAAGGTGACGGTTGCCCTGAATGTCTTCGCGACCGGATCCTTCCAGTCACCGAGCGTGGATCTTTGCGTTATCAGTTTGGCCTCTGTGCACCGGTGCATCCAGGCAGTCACTGATGGCCTTTATGCAGTCGCGGCAAGATACATCAATTTCCCGGAGGACCACACACACCAGGCTGCCAGGGTATCGCAATTCGCCTCCGTGTCCGGCATCCCGATGGTACAGGACGTCGTGGATAGGGTGCAAGTCAACCTGTGTGCACCAACGTGGGACAGGGACATCTTCCTAAAAGGAAGGGGACATATTTGATGAACGTCTGGGTGGTGTGCGACCAGGGAATGAGAATAATGCACCCCGTGTGCGCTCAGTACCGGGAAGCGTGCATGACGCCTTTATATTGGTGCAGTCCTACATCCCCGCCATTTTCAAGGGTCACCCACCCCGGATGAGGGGCTGGTTGCTGGGCGACAGCGGTTATCCGTTGCAGCCGTGTCTGATAACGCCCTGACGGAGGCCACAGACCAACGCGGAAAGCCAGTACAATGAGGCCCTTGCGGCAACCAGGGGTGAAGTGGAGAGGTGCTTCGGCCTCCTGAAAATGAGGTTCCGGTGAATAGACCGCTCAGGAAGCGCTCTGCAGTACGACCCCGACAGGGTCGGAAGGATCGTCGTCATCTGTTGCGTGCTGCACAACATTGCCCAACAGAGGGGGGATATGATGGAGTAGGAACAATCAGGTGAGGCCGAAGAGGCCAGCGACTCTGAACAGAAGGATGAGGAGGAGAAGGGGGGAGGTGGAGGGGGAGGGTGGGAGGACGGGAGGGCAGGTCATAGACACCATCGAGGTGTGGGATATGGCCGGGAGGCCGCACAATGCCACCGTTTGGGACAGCGGGCACGTGATGCGTTGATCACCGCACGATTTGCTGACTAGGGGGAGGGCATCGTTGTTCAGGGCACTCCAGCATAGACCGCGCACACTGGCACCACCCAGCACCCCCCTCACCCACCTCCCGCACCATTGCACAACCTTACTACACACGGCACCACCCTCAAGCAACACTACACCTGCGGTTACTGTCGGTAGACTTTTACTTCCGTAAGTGGGTATGAACAGTGCCATGTTGGATGATGACAACCCGCTCTGCGATGAGGTGTGAGCTACAGATCACTACTGAATGTCTGACTCATGGCCATATGTGAACACCCCCACCTCGGTGTCCCCTCTATGCGTCACGGACACTTCATCACATGAATGTCCGGGTTGTGTGCGCCCAGGGAATGAGAATAATGCATCCCGTGTGCGCTCAGTACCTGGGAAGCATGCATGACGCCTTTATATTGGCGCAGTCCTGCATCCCCGCCATTTTTGAGGGTCACCCACCCCGGATACCCGCTGCCCACCAGATGCACCAGGGACAGGACGGGGGGAGTGCGAGAATAGCCATATTTTCAACGCTTAATTCACCACTCCAAACAAACAAGGTCCCTCCCTTGCTGTGTTACCGGGACAGGCACTGGGACCACCTCCTCCCCAAAACTAAATACAGTCGGATGCAAAACAAAATTACAATAGAGTCCAATAAAGTCCCATGGCTGCATCAGATGGTCACGATCAGCCTGTCGGGTGCCCGTGATGTTCTGGTAGACCGTAGCAGTGGAGCCGGTGACGACGGGCCGATGGTCGTCCTTGCCTACGGGAGCGTCGGTCGTAGATGTGTCTCCGTACCCCGGGCCGGTGGTGGAGACGCTGTAATCGGGGAAGGGGTGGTACATGCGCTGGGTCGTGGGGGCGCGGGGGGCGCTTGGGGGAATTGGGGTTGGGGGGGGGGGTGTTGATGGAAGAGGAGAGGGCTGCACGCCGGCGGGTGCCAGGTCCCGGAACGAGACCGTATCCTGCCGACCGTCGGGATACTCCACGTACGCATACTGCGGGTTGGCACGGAGTAACTGGCCTCGCTCAACCAACGGGTCGGACTTGTGCACCCGCACATGCTTCCGGAGCAAGATGGGCCCGGGAGTGGCCAGCCAGATCGGGAGAGGGATCCTGAGGACGACTTCCTAGGGAAAACAAGAAGACATTCATGAGGTGTTTGATTAGTGGTAGTACAGAGGGGAGACCGGACTGAGTGAAGGGCGTCGGGGATGACCTCTTGCCAACGGGGGATAGGGAGATCTCTGGACCGTAGGGCCAGCAGGATGGTCTTCCAAATGGTGCCATTCTTTCGTTCGACCTGACCGTTACCCCGGGGGTTATAACTGGTCATCTTGCTAGAGGCTATGCCCCTGCTGAGTTGCAATTGACACAGTTCGTCACTCATAAAGGAGGACCCCCGGTCGCTGTGGATGTACGCGGGGCAACCGAACAGGGAGAAGATGGATAGGAGGGCCTTTATGACGGTTGTTGTGGTCATGTCGGGACAGGGAATGGCAAAAGGGAAGTGGGAGTACTCGTCGATAACACTCAGGAAATATGTGTTACGGTTGTTGGAGGGGAGGGGACCCTTTAAGTCTATACTGAGATGTTCAAAGGGGCGGGATGCCTTGATCAGATGCGCTCGTTCGGGGCAGTAGAAGTGCGGTTTGCACTCGGGGCAGTCCCTGGTGACGGTCCTGACTTCCTCAACGGAGTAGGGCAGGTTGCGGGTCTTAATAAAATGGTAAAAACGAGTGACCCCTGGATGGCAGAGGTCCGTGTGGAGGGAGCGGAGGCGGTCAATCTGCGCGCTGGTGCAGGTACCGCGGGATAGGGCATCGGAAGGCTCGTTTAGCTTCCCAGGACGATACAAGATATCGTAGTTGTACGTGGACAACTCGATCCGCCACTGCAAGATCTTGTCGTTCTTGATCTTGCCCCTCTGTGCATTATCGAACATGAAAGCTACTGACCGTTGGTCTGTGAGGAGGGTAAACCTCCTGCCGGCCAGATAGTGCCTCCAATATCGCACAGCCTCGACTATGGCCTGTGCCTCCTTTTCCACCGAGGAGTGGCGGATTTCGGAAGCGTGGAGAGTTCGTGAGAAGAAGGCCACGTGTCTGCCCGCTTGGTTCAGGGTGGCCGCCAGAGCTACGTCAGACGCGTCGCTCTCGACCTGGAATGGGAGGGACTCGTCGATAACGCGCATCGTGGCCTTTGCGATATCCGCTTTGATGCGGCTAAAGGCCTGGCGGGCCTCCATCGACAGGGGAAAGGAGGTGGACTGGATGAGGGGGCGGGCTTTGTCGGCGTAATTTGGGACCCACTGGGCGTAATAGGAGAAGAAGCCCAGGCAGCGTTTGAGGGAGTTGGGGAGAGGGAGTTCCATCAGGGGACGCGTGCGTTCAGGATCAGGGCCTATCACTCCGTTATGCACTACGTAGCCGAGGATGGCAAGACGGTCGGTGCTAAACACGCACTTATCCTTATTGTAGGTTAAATTAAGGAGTTTTGCGGTTCGGAGGAATTTTTGAAGGTTGATGTCATGGTCCTGCTGATCGTGGCCGCAGATGGTGACGTTATCGAGGTACGGGAAGGTAGCCCGTAACCCATGCTTGTCGACCATTCGGTCCATCTCCCGTTGGAAGACCGAGACCCCATTTGTGACACCGAATGGAACCCTGAGGAAGTGGTAGAGGCGCCCATCTGCCTCAAACGCGGTGTACTTGCGGTCACTCGCGCGGATGGGGAGCTGGTGGTAGGCGGACTTAAGATCCACCGTGGAAAAGACTTTGTATTTCGCAATCCTGTTAACCAGGTCGGAAATACGGGGGAGAGGGTACGCGTCCAGCTGCGTAAACCTGTTGATGGTCTGACTGTAATCAATGACCATCCGGTTTTTCTCCCCAGTCCGAACTACCAGCACTTGGGCTCGCCAGGGACTGTCGCTGGCCTCGATAACTCCTTCCTTAAGGAGCCTCTGGACCTCGGACCCGATGAAGGTCCGGTCCTGGGCACTGTATCATCTGCTCCGAGTGGCAACAGGTTTACAATCTGGGGTGAGATTAGCAAACAAGGAAGGTGGGTCCACTTTGAGGGACGCGAGGCTGCAGACAGTAAGGCGGGGAATAGGGCCGCCGAATTGGAAGGTTAAGCTCTGCAGGTTGCACTGGAAATCCAGGCCCAAGAGTGCTGGAGCGCATAGATGGGGGAGAATGAGGAGTTTGAAGTTTTTGAAAACCCTCCACTGGACCGTGAGGTCTGCTATGCAGCACCCAGTGATTTGGACGGAGTGCGAACCCGAGGCCAATTCGATTTTATGCTTAACTGGGTGGATGGGTAGCACGCAGCGTCTTACCATGTCGGGGTGGACGAAAATTTCAGTGCTCCGGGAGTCCAGTCTTGTGTCCGTTGGGCTGGATCGTTGTCGAGTCTTGGCGAGCAAGCGTGGTCGCGACTGGTCGAGAGTGATGGAAACAAGTCGTGGCGAGAGTTCCAGGTCATCCTCGGTGGCAGAGTAATTGCTGGCAGGGCCTTCCGTGTTGGCCCAAGATGGCGGCGCCCAGGACCCGCACGTGGAATCGGGGTCCCAAGGTGGCGGCACCCAGGACCCGCACGTGGAGCCGAGGCCCCAAGATGGCGGCACCCATGACCCGCACGTGGCGTCCTGGGCCCAAGATGGCGGCGCCCGTGGGGACCTTGTGGCAGCTGGGGGCGGTGTTAGTGGCGTCTGCGGGCCGGTCGGGGCAGCTGGGAGCGGGGGTCAGGAGGACCGTGGGCCTGTTGCGGGGGCCGGGAGGCGGGCCGGAAAGTTTGGTGCGCGGCGCGGGGCCCTGGGGGGTGTCCGGGGGGGCGATCCGCGGTCGCTGCGCGGAACAGTAGCGACTGATTTGGTCTGGCAGACCACCACGTAGTGGCCCTTCTTCCCGCAGCTCTTACACAAAGCGGAGCGAGCCGGGCAGCGCGGGCGGGGGTGCTTGGAGAGGCCACAAAAATAGTAGCGGGGCCACCATAGCTTGTCGGAGTGTCCCGCAGCGCAGGCCTGGGGGAGGTCGGGGTCAGCGGAGGACGGGGGTGGCGCGTGCCATGATGTCCAGGGGGTTGCTGCGCGGCCGGGGGCGTATGCGCAGGCGTTCAGGTCAGCAACCCCCAGGGAGGTTGCAAGGGTCCATGCCTCAGCTAGGCTGAGGGCGTTCTTCTCCAGCAATCGTTGGCGGATAGAGGAGAACTGCATGCCAGCAACATAAGCGTCTCTAATTAAAAGTTCCATGTGCTCGGTCGGCAAAACTTGGGGACAGGCGCACATTCTCCCTAGAGCTGTGAAGGCCTGGTAGAATTCATCGAGTGACTCACCAGGGAACTGCTGTCTAGTCATCAGGAGATGCCATGCGTATACTTCATTGACCGGCCGGAGAAAGTGTCCTTTCAGGATATCCATGGCCGCATTATAATCGCTTTCGTCCTCAATCATTGAGTATACCGCCGTGCCCACGCACGAGTGGAGGATGTGGAGTTTCTGCTCCTTGGAGGGTTTGCTGGCTGCAGTTGTCAGGTAACTGTTGAAGCATGCCTGCCAATGTTTAAAGATTGCAGGCGCATTTGAGGCATGCGGGCTGGTGCGGAGGCAGTCAGGCTTGATGCGTAGCTCCATTCCAAAATTCTAGCTGATTAAATTGATGTACCATCAATTGGACGCGAGACATGATGAAGATCCAAACTGTGGCTTTAATCAGCTAGTTGTTAACCCGGTGGTCGACTACAGAGAAAGGCCGACCGCCGGGAAACCTGGGTACTTATACCCCGCCTCGGAGGCGGGGTCTACTTGCCTCTCGACCAATTGGTGAGCAGTCACATGACTAGTCCCAGCCAATCAGACGAGAGGCACATGACCAGCCAGAGCCAATGGGAAACCAATGCTCTGCACCATTGGCAGTGCTCCCACTCATATCACCACAGGCACGTTTCGTTAGACTCGCGTGGTCGTATTTGAGGGGCTGGAGGGGGCGTTGTGAGGGTGTGGACTGTGGGGGTGGTGCAGTGTCAGGCGGTGGAGTGTGAGGGTATGGACTGTGTGGGTGGTGCAGTGTCAGGCGGTGGGGTGAGAGGGTGTGGACTGTGTGGGTGGTGCAGTGTCAGGCGGTGGGGTGTGAGGGTGTGGACTGTGGAGGTGGTGCAGTGTCAGGCGGTGGGGTGTGAGGGTGTGGACTGTGGGGATGGTGCAGTGTCAGGCGGTGGGATGTGAGGGGGGTGGGTTACTGATGGGATGAAGGACTGCATGCATACAGTAGATTCTCACTTGGAGCTTTGCCTCCGACCTGGCACGGCACTACCTCCCGGCTGGCGGCTCCCCCAGCAAGGTCCAGTGCCCTTTGCTCATAGACGGTCAGGGGGTGCCGTTCAGGTGATCCCCCTCCGGTTCTTGCACGCTCCCTGTGATTGTGAGCTGTCCTATCCTTGGGGGAGGGAGGGGGGGGGGGGAGATGCCGCAAAGTGGAGCCGGGGGCTGTTTTGATGAATTCAACAGGATCTCTGTAGAAGTTTTATCAGCAGCACCGTGAGGCGTCCATGTCCCGGAAGCAGGAAGCGGCGCAACAGGGCTCTTCCATGTCGGGCCCCAGTGTGTGTGCGCCGATCCGCGCACTTCTTTATATGTAGCGCGGTGTCAGCTTGGCGTCGCGCGATGACACCTCCTTCACGACGGCACAGGCACTTAGTCCCACGATCGGAGAATCGCCCCGTCGGAGAATCGCCCCGGATGTATGACAAAAACTTTCTAAAAATTGAATGAAAATAAAAATTTTATTTTATTTACATAGGCACTTCAATTATTTGGATTTGTGTTGAGATTTTGAATATATATTTATACTTTTAATATTTATAATGTCCTCCTTAATAACCCTCGAAGTATATTAATATTTATAAAGATTGATCTGTTTTCACCATATAGTCCTGTGGGAATATCTACAAGGGACTGGCGCAAAGTGGAGCCTGGGGCTGTTTTGATGAATTCAACAGGATCTCTGTAGAAGTTTTATCAGTGATTGCAGTTCAGGTAATTTGAAGATTTTCCGTTGTCCCTCCTCAATGAAGGATAGCAACAATATTATAATTTTTATCCTTTTGCTCAACTTCCATATTTTAATAGAAATGCAGTCTAATTTGTGGAAAACCACTCTCTGTGGAAATTGCTATGTTTGACACTAAGGGTGAAATGTAATTCTCCACCAGAGGCAAACTGTGAGGCGAGGGGTGGGGGTGGGGGGTGGCTAGGCCCCCTCCACCGCTTCACAAAGGCCTCCCCCACTGGTCCTAGAAATCTACCCTACCTACCTTCACTCCTGTTTCCAGTGACAGTCCTGCATCTGAGGCTTCTTGCCATATCAACATTGACCACTACACCCAATTGCATTTGAAGTTAGGATTATCTGCAGGGATAAAGAAAGTTGATATAATTGCAAGCATAGTTAAGCAATTAAAATTGGAAGGGATTCTTGAGAGACCAAGATATCTGAAAGGTAAGGCAACTGAGTTGCCAAAATAAAATTAGAAAGACAAATAGAAATGAAAAAACTTGAAATGCAGGAAAAGGAAAACGAGAGAAACTGAGCATTTCAGCTTCAAAAACTGACAGTTCAAGCAGAGGCAGTGGAAAAGGTTCAGGAAGAATATAGTTCTAGACAAGAACCTGGTGGGGAAATGTTTAAATTGAAGCAAGCTTTTCCATAGTTTGAGAAAAGAACGTGGAAGCATTCTTTATTTATTTTTAAAAGGTAGATCAACAGATGAAATGGCCAAGAGAAATTTGGACATTACATTTACAAAGTAGATTGGTAGCTAGGGATAGTGAGGTTTATGTACCTTTGTTAGAAAAGGTACTCGTAGATTATTGTGTAGTAAAGAAAGCTATCCTTAGTGTGTATGAGTTAGCTCCTGAGGCTGAAAGACAAAAGTTTTCAAATGTAACAAAACAGCCTGGACAAACTTTTACTGAATTTGATGGGGTAAAGCAAAATAGTTTTGACCATTGGATAAGGGCAGTGAAGGTAGAGGTTACATACTAAGCCCTTGGAGAGGTGATTATTTTGGAAGATTTTAATGATTCACGGCCTTTGCTTATTAGAGCTCATGCTGAGGAACAAAAGTTAAAATTGCTAGACAGGCAGCAGAGCTAGCTGTTCATTATAGACTGGTCCATAGAAAAAAACTTTCTCCCATAATCCATTTAAACTTGAAAAGGATAGAAGGTGAGAAGGAGAATGGAAAACAACTAATCAATAAAGGGAAGGAACAGTTGGGAATGTTCAGGCAATTTCACCCCAGATCAGAAGAGAAAGTGCTGAGGGTGAAAGTGTTTGAAATGTAACAAAGTGGGACATATTCAGCAGGGTGCTGGAAACAAAATGGGACAACAGTTGCAGTAGTAGTAAAGGTAGAGCAAGAAAATTAAATAGCTGTTAAAACTGCAGCAGTGGTATAGGTGAAATGTGCTCCCTCAGAATCTGTGAGAAAAAGAGATAAATCTCAAGGTAGTTCAGCGAACTATTTGAGTACTGGTGAAAGAAGTCAGGCTATTGAAGATTCGGGATGTTTTGTTTCAAAGGGAGAAGTATTCCCTTACTTGACCAACAGAATAAGTAAACAAATCAACATTTTCGAGATGCAGAAGGACATTGATGATTGCCAATGATACAATTAGTATTCCAGAAAGTGTTATGAAGGAAAAATATTATTAAATGATATTAATAGAAAGTATGCACTTGTTTCTTTGTGTAAAGTTAATTTAAGAAGAAGCTTTGTGAATGGAATTATTAGTGTGAATTGATCCTAAATTACCTATTAGAGGGATAGATTTCATTCTGGGTAATGATATGGCTTGTGCAGATAGTCATGCAATGACAACTGTGATGCAGCAGACAGTTGATCATGTTGACCGTCGCAAAATTTTGAAAATTGACAAAAATGAGACACTTATTGCAGAAAAAGAGAAGTTGATGGAAAATCTGACTAATGCAGAAAATCAATTTTCCCAGACGAAAGAGGAATTTGCTAATGAAAAAATAGAATTGTGAGAGAAATTCAAAATCAATCATGGACAGCAGAACACTTTAATGAGGATTTGAACAATCTAAAAAATAAACTTGGAAATGTAAACCTCGCAATGGTTGATCTTCAGTTAAAACGTGGTGAACTTCGAGCATCAGAAGTATCTATGGAGTATCCTGGAAAATGCCTTGGGTGGAAAAAAGAATTTCTAGTAATTCAGAATAATTGGTTACTTGCAGAATTAAAAAGCAAACTTAAAAGCCTGTTCAAACTTTGTCGTGAAAAGAACAATTTGATTCTTGAACTTGGAACCAAATGGAGAAAATGAAGGAGAAAATGGGTGGCTTGGAGTGATGCAGTTCCAAAGCTGTTCCTCTGAATAAAACTTCTACTGAATAGTGATCCAGTTAAGCAAATAACTGATCCAAGTAATATTACTAAAGTGTCAAAGTTAATGATGGACAATAAGAAAATAACTGAATTACCTAGAAAATTGGAAATTACTGTCATATCCTTCCCGGTACTTCTGGGGTGGGAATGATTAACTTCCCTGTGGTTCTCACAGAGTACAAGCTCCCCTGCTGAGGGGCGGGGGAACTCCATTCAGCTACGTATAAAAGGTTAGCCAGACCGAGGGAGCTACTGGGAGCTGTATGTAACACAATTGGTAAATAAACCAAAGTTCATTATTCTTTTTCGTTGTGGACTCCCATGTTCTTATTAAAATTACGACTTGTCATCCAGAAGTACTAAAATTGCAAAATGATCTTTGAGTGAATGACCAGAGACACTGATATAAAAGTGCCTGTCAGTGGTACGACACAAGATGTGGCAGTTGAAATACAGGCAAGTGAACATTTAAAGTCTACTGAGAATTGGACTGAGATGGTTCATAAATTGTGCAAAAATCTTTAAGCGTTAGAAATATAAAACTCTGTAGAAAGGAAGTGATTGATATGGCTCAAACAGAATTGGAAATAACTTGTTTGAAATGGGACTTGGAGAAACAACAAGATCACAAAAGTTCAAAGAGCAAACAAAGCAAGAGTACAAAACCATTTTGAGTGAACGTAAGAAACATCTTACATCCTTGAAACAGCTAAAAGAGATTTTGACAAAAAGAAATGAGGGTGGCACAGTGGCATGCAATGCTGCCTCACAGGGACCCGGGTTCAATTCCAAACTTGGGTGACTGTCGATGTGGAGTTTGTACTTTCTCCCTGTGTCTGCATGGGGTTCCTCCTGTTTACCTCCCACAGTCCAAAAATGTGCAGGTTAGATGGATTAGCCATGCTAAATTGCTTCTTACTGTCTAAAGATGTGAAGGTTAGGTGGGGTTATGGGGATAGGGCGGGTTAGTGGGTCTACGTAAGGTGCTCTTTCAGAACGTTGGTGCAGACATGATGGAATGAATGGCCTCCTTCTGCACTGTAGGAATTCTATGTTTGTTTTGACTATATTAAATCGAAATGAGAATTTACCACGTGAATTTGAAAAATGAGTATGAGAGTGGAATTATGCTTACAAATAATGAAAAGAACTGTAGCCTCTCTTTGGAGTTACAAATTGGAAACCAGAACATAAATAAACCCAAGACTTGAGTAATGATAATATTATCATGTACAGATTGTTTCGAAGCTGTTCAATTTATTGCCTTTATTTTGCTTAAATCATTGTAATTATCCAATATAACATGTGAAGTTGTGAAATAAGAGAAGTTTACCTGTACAAGAAATGTGCTGTGTTGTTCGATATTTGTGATGTTAGGTTTGTATGCAGTGAATGTAACACCAGTGTAAAGAAATTTTCATGGATATGAGAAGGAAATGGCACATTAATCTGGTTATGCCATTTGAGAACTGCATGCCACAGTTAAATATCCTTTGTGTGTAGAATTGTCATGTGAGAGTACCTTTAAGAAATGGGTGTTTAAGAATTGTACCTTTAAGAAATGGGTGTTTATCAGTGAAGTCAGAGTGTGGGTGGAGCTCGGCTGTCTGTTAGCTTTTTACTTTCGTTTTAGGCCGTTTGCTGCAGGGTGTGTTTTAGTTTCGTTTTCAGAGCTCGATAGCTGCAGTCACAGCCAGAAGGGGTATTAGTCTCTCTCTCTGTAGTCTAAAGACTGTAAATCGATCCTTTGGTGATTTAAAACTAATAACTGCTCTCAGTAGTGGCTCTAATCTGATGTCCTTGTGTTTAAAGGTTGTTTTTAGTCTTATGGATGTTAAAAGAACAGCTTAAGGATTACTTTCTGTTGTATTATTTGGGGTTGTATTTGAATTAATGGGTGCTAAGATGTTCACTATGTTTTAAAAAGGTTAACTTGAGTTCATAGTATAAACATTGTTTTGCTTTAAAAAATACTTTTCAATTTCTGCTATACCACACCTATAGAGTGCGCCGTGTGCTCCCTATACCACAATTTATTAAAAGTTGTGAGTCAGGTGAACTCCATGATACACTTTGGGGTTCTCTAAACCCTGGCCCATAACAGATTTGTTTACCTAATTTTACTCCTGAAAATTCACGCTATAATTTTTAGATTATGCCTCTCGCTCTAACTGAGGCTGCTGTTGTAAAGAGAAGTCACCTCAATGGCTGAGACTCCCTTAGAGGTAAACAGGTTTGGGGACGCAGGCTGGCCTTAGTGTTCCATAGGTGGGTAAGGGATATCATGAGGCACAAGCCTTTTCTCATTGCCACAGGGCTGGCTCTTGCTGCCACTTTGACATGGAGTGCCTAATAAGGAGAGATGCCCTCAAAACCTGCTTTGAGGTACAATGGGCGGGAATCTCCGACCCGGCGCAGGGACCCCATCGGACCCCATCCGGCAACGACTGCTGGAAGGGGCCACGCTCGATCTAGCAGCGCCAAAGACTTTAGCACTCTCTATGACGGCCGCTTCCCGTAACGTGCAGTCCTACCCCACCGCCGCGCGGCCCATCCATCCTACCCCTCGTGGACCCCGCTACCGACCCCCCCGACTGGGGCCGCTCCCGCGCAGTATGCCTGCGCTACTCGCCATACCGCGCACCCTGGGGGTGGTACTTCTGCGGCCAACAGAAGCACCCCCGACAGTGCTGCCCGGCCCGCGCCGTGACCTGCAAATCTTGTGGCAAGAAAGGCCACTTTGCAGCGGTGTGTCAGGCCCGCGCTGTTGCCTCTATCGTGCCCGACCTCTCCCCCTCTCCCCAGCCGACCACACAATGGGCCCCGCTGTCCGCAGCTCCCGGGGCCACGTGCGATCAGTGGGTGCCGCAATCTTTCGCCGCCCCTGCAATGTGCGCACCATGGGTGCCACCATCTTGTCCCGCCCCCTCAACGTGTGCTCCATGGTTTCCGTCATCTGGCCCCGCCCCCACAACGTGCGCTGCATGGGCGGCACCATTTTCTTCCCCTCAGGTACTCCGGATGCCGCCATTTTGTCCTCCCCTCGGGACTGGATCACGGGACCCGGGTCGCTGCAGCTACGCATCGGAATCTTCGGACTCTCGGACGATCGCCCGCTACTTGCCTCCATGACGCTCGACCAATCCCGTCCTCGCAACCTGGCCACTGCTTCAACGACGGAGCTCATCAACGGTCACGCGACCTACTGCCTACTTGACTCCGGGAGCACCGATAGCTTCATTCATCCGGACACGGCAAGGCGCTGCTCCCTCGTGGTCCATCCCACCAACCAGCGGATCTCCTTGGCCTGCGGATCCCTCTCTGTCCCAATCCGGGGCTTCTGTCTGGCCATACTCACCGTACAAGGCGTGGAATTCAGCCATTTCCACCTGTACGTTCTCCCCAACCTCAGTGCAAAACTTTTACTGGGCCTGGACTTCCAATGTAACCTCTAGAGCCTCACCCTCAAATTCGGCGGACCCTTACCCCCACTCACCATTTGCGGCCTCACGACCCTCAAGGTTGACCCTCCCTCTCTCTTTTCCAATCTGGCTGCAGATAGCAAACCCGTCGCCACCCGGAGCAGACGGTACAGCACCCAGGACAAGACCTTCATCAGGTCCGAAGTCCAGCGGCTGCTTAGGGAGGGTATTATCGAGGCCAGCAATAGCCCCTGGAGAGCTCAAGTGGTGGTGGTTAAAACTGGGGAGAAACACAGGATGGTCGTGGACTACAGCCAGACCATCAACCGGTACAAGCAGCTCGACGCATACCCCCTCCCTCGCATATCTGATATGGTCAATCAGATTGCACAGTTCCGGGTCTTCTCAACAATTGACATGAAATCTGCCTACCATCAGCTCCCCATTCGTAAATCAGACTGTCCCTACACTGCCTTCGAGGCGGACGGTCGCCTCTATCAATTCCTTAGGGTTCCCTTCGGCGTCGCTAACGGGGTCTCGGTCTTTCAACAAGAAATGGACCGAATGGTTGACCGGTACGGACTGCAGGCCAGTGGGTCCCACAATACGCGGACAAGGCCCGCCCATTGATCCAGTCCACGCAATTTCCCCTCGCGGCTGAGGCACAACAGGCCTTCGCCCGTATTCGCTCAGACATAGCCAAGGCCGGTATGCACGTAGTAGATGAGACACTGACCTTCCAAGTAGAGAGCGACGCTTCAGATGTCGCCCTTGCTGCCACTCTAAACCAGGCAGGCAGACTCGTGGCATTCTTTTCCCGCACCCTCCATGCCTCCGAAATTCGACATTCCTCAGTTGAAAAGGAGGCCCAGGCTATCATTGAGGCGGTGCGGCACTGGAGGCATTGCCTGGCCGGCAGGAGGTTCACCCTCCTCACTGACCAACGGTCGGTTGCCTTCATATTCAACAGCACGCAACGGGGCAAGATCAAAAACGATAAAATCTTGCAGTGGAGAATCGGGCTCTCCACCTATAATTACGGGATCTTGTATCACCCTGGCAAGCTCAACGAGCCCCCAGACACCCTCTCCAAGGTACATGTGCCAGCGCACAAGTGATCCAGCTCCGTGCCTTGCACGAGAGCCTTTGCCATCCAGGGGTCACTCGTTTGTACCACCTAATCAAAGCCCGCAATCTACCCTGCTCCGTCGAGGAAGTACGGACAGTCACCAGAGACTGCCAGGTCTGTGCGGAGTGCAAGCCGCACTTCTACCAGCCAGACCGCGCACGTGCCTGGTGAAAGCCTCCTGCCCCTTTGAATGCCTCAGCGTGGATTTCAAAGGGCCCCTCCCCTCCACCGACCGCAATACCTACATCCTTAGTGTGGTCGATGAATTCTCTAGGTTCCCCTTCGCCATCCCATGCCCGGATATGACGTCTGCCACCGTCATCAAGGCCCTCGATTCCATATTCGCTCTGTTCGGCTTCCCCGACTATATCCACAGTGACAGGGGATCCTCATTCATGAGCGATGAACTGCGTCAGTTCCTGCTCAGCAGGGGTATTGTCTCCAGCAGGACGACCAGCTACAACCCCTGGGGAAACGGGCAGGTAGAAAGTGAGAACGGGACGGTATGGAGGGCCGTCCAGCTGGCCCTACGGTCCAGGAACCTCACAGCCGCTCACTGGCGGCAGGTCCTCCCTGATGCGCTCCACTCCATTCGGTCACTGCTGTGCACCGCTACTAACAACACACCCCATGAACGTGTTTTTACCTTCCCTCGGAAGTCTACATCCGGGGTGTCGCTCCCGACGTGGCTCGCAGCTCTAGGGCCCATCCTACTTCGTAGGCATGTCAGACTCTATAAGGCGGACCCTCTGGTGGACAGGGTACGCCTGCTCCACGCGAACCCCCAGTATGCCTACGTGGAGTTCCCCAACGGCCGCCAGGATACAAGTCTCGCTCAGGGACCTGGCTCCCACACACCTCCCCACCCACGCGCCACCCTCCTTTTCCCCGGCGTCCCCAACATCAGCCCCACCAGGTCCATCCCTCGTTCCCCTGCCCACACTAGAGGACATGGAAGATTTCAGCACGCTCCCGGAGTCGTCCAGCCACTGGCCAGCACCAACACCGCCACCACCGATGCCGCCGACACCACCTGTGCAGACGTCGCCACCGCTGCTGCGTCACTCTCAACGAACCGTCAGACCACCGGACAGACTCAACCTATGACGGGCACCGGGTTGCAAGATGGACACCTGATTTTTTTCTCCCCCTCTCTGTAAATAAATCACTGCTTATGTATTATAGTTTCACGTCACCCCGCCGGACTCATTCTTAACAGGGGGTGAATGTGGTAATACCACTGTGTGTGTGTGTGTGTATATATATATATATATATATAGGCAGCTCCGCCCACAGGGAGCAGTATAAATATCCATGAGGTCTCCTGAGCTGCCATTTTACAGCTCCACTTGAGGGAATAACATCTCACGGTAATAAAGCCTCTTTTGTACCGTTTCGTGTTTCTGTGTGCAATTGTTAGCGCATCAGGACGGCTTTGAACTTGCACTCACACCACCTCCCCTTCCCCATCCTCTCCCGCCCTCGCACCCCCTTTCCCCCTGCCATCTTCCTGTATCATTTTGGTTGCCTTCCCACTACCCAGTCCATACAAAAGGCCTTGTAAAATTCCAGTCCTAGTTTGTGTAATCTCACCTTGTAATTTAACCATTGCATTGCAACCTTTCTTGGACCTGCAAGTGGGCCACAGGAAGAGCTTAATGAAGCTTCTGTCTGCTTTATATGGGATTTTTAGGTACCTGTGCAGAAAATAAAGTAGTCTTAAATTCAGTAATAATTTGGCATCATTTATTATTGCGACATTTCTATGATATTTTCAAGAAATATGGAGCTCAGGACCACATACATCTTTGATTGATGCAAATAAAAAGATGGCTGAATAAATTATAAAATGTTTAAAATGGAAACTAGCATTTCAGGTCATTAACATTTTTATCAAGGTCATCAGAACATAGAACATAGAAACATTTCAGGCTGATGACCTTGATGAAATGTTAACTGTGTTTCTCTGCACAGATTCTGCCTGGTGAGCATTTCCAGAATTTTCCATTTCAAATTCCAGTAGCTACAGTTTATTGCTTTTGTGTTAAAACAAAAGGTGTTCTTTTGAAAGTTGATACAACTTTAGAAATTTAATGGTTTTAATTATGTTCTTTCAATATTGTTGTAGGTGAAATGTATTCAGGATGCAATACGTGACAAGAAACATAGATTCAATTTTCTGGGAGAAATTATTCTTCTCATCCCGACTGTTGGCATTTTCATTACAATGAATCCAGGTTATGCAGGACGTACAGAACTGCCAGAAAATCTGAAGGCATTATTCCGGTAATGAAACCGATTATTTAAACATAGAATCATAGAAAATAGGAGCCAAAATAGTGACAAAAATAGTAAGCCATTCAGTCCTTTGAGCCTGCGAACCATTCATTATGATTATGGCTGATCATGCAACTCAGTAATCTGTTCCCGTTTTCTCCCCATATCCTTTGATCCCTTTAGCCCTAAGTCATGAGCACAGCCCAGACCATCACACAAATCCGCCTCCCATCCATTTACTCTGTCTACAGCTCCCGCTGCCTTGGGAAAGCAGGCAGCATAATCAAAGACCCCTCCCATCCGGGTTTTTCCCTCTTCTAACCTCTTCCATCGGGCAGGAGATACAAAATTCTAAGATCACACACAGATTCAAAACCAGCCTCTTGCCCGCTGTTACCGGACTCCTGATTGACCCTTGTATCGACTGAATTGATCTCTCCAGCAATCTTCTCGACTGAATAGCACTACTCTCTAGGCTTCACCCTATGTCTATATATTTACTTTGTGTATTTATCATGTGTTTTTTGTTTTCCATGTAAGGAACGATCTGTCTGGACTGTACGCAGGACAAAACGTTTCACTGTACCTCGGTACATATCACAATGCATTCAAATCCAAATCCAAGAGCTATATCTAACTCCTTCTTGTGTTTATGTGTTTTGTTTATATGCTGTACATTTAAAATATATATATTATACTCCCTTCAAAATTATAGCTGTTATGGCAGTTCCAGTATTATATTTTCTGTCATCCCTATGGGTGATGCTTTTTAAAAATATTTTTATTGAAGGTTTTCCATTTATAACAAAGTTATAACAAACAAACAACACAAAGGCCAGATATTACACATACAATATAGAAAAAACCCAACCAACCATATAAATCCCATCCAAAAGAAAACACCCTCTCCCCACCAATAAATCAACCCCCCCCCCCCTCCAATAGCTGACAGTGACTAACTTTTCAAAGAAGGAAATTAATGACTGCCATCTCAGGTATGACCCATTAACTGACCTGCTGCAGTGTACTTGACCTAGTCCGGATGCAAAAATTCCCCAAGGTCACTCACTGAGGCATTGGGCAGAGCAGAAGACCTCCACCCCAGTAGGACTCTCAACTCCGGGCTATATATAAGGCAAAGGTGAGGACAGCCATCTTCACCCCTGTCTGGAACCCTGGAGACACCCCAAAAATGGCCACCAAAGGACACGGCTCCAGATGAATGTCAAGAATTGCTGGCATGGTATTAAGGACGGAGAGCCAAAAGCCTACCAGCTTGGTACATGACCAGGACATATGGGTGTGATTTTCCAGTCCTCTTAAACATAGCTCACACTTGTCTTCATCCTTCAGAAAGAAACCACTCATCCTAGACTTTGTTAGATGAGACCTATGCATCACCTTCAGCTGGACCAACTTGAGCTGTGTATAGGAGGACGTGGAGTTTACTCTGTGAAGGACCTCCATAGAATTCCTACTGTGCAGAAGGAGGACATTGGGCCCATCAAGTATGCACCACCCTCTGAAAGTGCACCCTTCTTTGTCACACGCCCCCCACCCTATCCCCATAGCCCCTCTGAAGTAACACATTTTAGACCCTAAGAGACACTTAGCATCTGGACATCTTTGGAATGTGGGAGGAAACTGGAGCACCTGGAGGAAACCCACGCAGACGAGGGGAGCAATTGCAAAGTCCACACAGTCACCCAAGGCAGGAATTGAACCCAGGTCCCTGGTGCTGTCAGTTAGCAGTGCTAACCACTGTGCCACCATGCCGCCTCACTCCACACTTCCTCATCCAAAGCAGGTCCCAATTCCTCCTCCAATTCGCCTTCACCCCATCTACCACTCCGACTCCATTGACAGGATCTGCCCATAAATACCTATAATACTGCCCCCCACCAGACTCTGCTAAAGATAGAATCCTCCTCAGCAGGGATGACCACAGTGCCAAGAGAAATAATGGAAAGCCTATTCATACAAAATTACAAATCTGGAGGTATCTGAACAAATTTTTCCCAGAGTCGAAACTTTGCCGGCAGCTCCTTCAGACTGGCAAACCGCCCCTTGGCAAGCCCCCAAGTCTTTCAAAACCTCCCTCCTCACGACTTCAACTCGACGGCACAATAGGTGGTTATCACAGTAGGGCCCAGCAAAGCAACGACATGGACCTAAGCTTAAACTGTTGCCTAAATAGCTTCCATATCCTTGGAGTGGGCACCACAGAGGCATAAAGTCATAGAGCATATAAAAGGCCCTTCAAGCTCATCGGGTCCGCGCCGGTCAAATCAACTAATGTAATCCCATTTCCCAGCACTTGGCCCATAGTCTTGTATGCCTTAGGATCGCAAGTGCACATCTAAATACTTCTTAAATTATATGAGGATCTCTGTCTCCACCACTGTTCGGACCCTGGACATTTGTCTACTTTTAAACCTGCCAGACCACTCAGAACCTTCTCTCTGTCTATGTCAACCTCTTTTCTATACCCAAACTGTCCCTCTCATGAGTGAACATGAACGCAAAGTATTAATTTAGAGCCCTACCTACATCCTCCGGCTCCACACACAATATAGCACTTTGCTCCTTAATGGGCCCCAATCTTTCCCTAATTTTCCTTATATCCTTAATGTACTTGTAAAACAACTTAGGATTTTCCTTTTTTTCCCTGCCAGTATGCATTCATGTCCCCTTTTGCTCTCCTAATTTCCTTTTTAAATTCTCTCTTGGACATTCTAAACGCCTCCCGCGCTTCTGCTGTTTTGAGCCCTCGATATCTACCATAAGCCTCCCTTTTTCTTTTTATCCAACGCTGTATATCCCTCGATATTCAAAGTTCACTGGATTTGTTGGTTCCATCCTTTTTCTTGATTGCAACCTGTTGGCCCTGTACTCTCCCTATTTCCTTTGTGAATGCATTTCATTGTTCTATCCCAGATTTACCTAAAAGTGGCTGCTCCCTCTCCACTCTGGCCAAATCACATCTGATATTACTAAAATAGGCCTTTCCCCAGTTTAGAACTTTAATGCCAGGGCCATCCTTGTCCTTTTTGACAACAATCTTGAACCTAATGGAGTTATGATCACTGTCTGCAAAATGCTCTCTTGCTGATACTTCAACCACTTGCCCAGCTTTGTTCATGAAAATTAAGTCCAGGACCACACCCTCTTGTAGGTCCTTCTATGTACTGGCTTAAAAAGTTCTCCTGGATGCAATTTAAGAATTCCGCTCCCTCTAAACCTTTCACAGTATGGCTACCCCAGTTAATATTGGGAAAGTTGAAATCCCCACTATCACCACCCTAGTACTTTTCACTTCTCTGAAATTTGTCGACATATCTGTTCTTCTGTCTCTCCCTGTCCCCATATGGAACTCGGATTGCTGAACCACCCAACATATTAATTTTAATAGTCTTGACCCTGCCCTTTAAAGACAGAGGAAGGCTATCCACTTTTGCAAGTTGGACTTAACATTGCTCACCAGACTAGCATAGTTAAATTTATTGAGCAAAGGCCAATCATGGGCCACCAGGACACCCAGATAACGAAAGCTAGACCTGGCCAGACAAAACGGTAGCATCTACAGATTGGCACCCCTCCCCGGGGGATTGACCGGAAAGTATTTGCTCTTCTCAAGCTCAGCTTGAACCCCAAGAAAGAGCCAAAGCTGCACAGTAGCTTCAGTATTTCATCCATTGTGGAGACTGGTTCCATAATATAAAGCAGCAGGTCGTCTGCATATAAAGACATTGTATGCTCCAACCCCCTTATCTTATCCACTTTCACTTACCAGAGGATCTCAACATAATAGCCAATGGTTCAATTTATAAAGGGCTGGTTTAGCACAGTGAGCTAAACAGCTGGCTTGTAAAGCAGAACAAGGCCAACAGCGCGGGTTCCCTTACCAGCCTCCCCGAACAGGTGCCGGAATGTGGTGACTAGGGGCTTTTCACAGTAACTTCATTTGAAGCCTATTTGTGACAATAAGCGATTTTCATTTCATTCATTTCAAATAAGAACTGAGACACTGTCCACACATTATTCTCCCAAAGGCAGAAGACAGCCACTGCTCCTCACTGGCATGGCAAACCTGTACCCCCCTGCTGACCTAAGAAGTGTAAGGACCTGGAAAAAACTTGAGGCATCTCAATCTCTTCTCACATTGAACCTGTGGCATCCACAGACTAGGGTCACTAATCACTCGGTGGAGAAGACCAAGCCTTCTATATGGCAGCATTCAAGGCCTGGATGGAATATTCCATCATCTATACTTTGTGCACATGGTCTTTAGATGAGCCACCAGATGATCCTTTTTACCTCCTGCTGCAGCTGCAGCATTTGCTGCTTTATTCCTGATGACTTCAGGGACTTATCATCAGCTTGGGTCTGAGCACGGACTGATAGCTTGCAACTGTCACTGGCCTAGGCTGTTGCTTTGCAAAAATATACTTTATTCATAAAATATCTGGAAGAACATTGCAGACATTTTAAAATGGTCATTACAAACGGTGCATGGCATTTGAGTTGTCTACATAGACCATGTTGCTCTTTCGGGTGCTTTAATACAATTGTGATGCATCTAATATTTGACACATACATTGAATGTGTACATTTGGCATTGTCATACAGATGGCAGGGTTCTATACAATTGTCCTCATCTCAGTGCACTATGGCTGTAAGGTCTTGGCAGCGACCTTTCCCCATTGCATCTTTGGCTGCTGCCCCAAGCTTTCGTGCATCCTTCAGCACATAGTCCTGGGCTTTGGAATGTGCCAGCCTGTAAAACTTGGTTGCAGGCATCACTTTTCACTGGAAGACCATTAACTTTCAGACAGACAAAAGAGTGCCTTTCATCGAATTGATCATCCACCAGCAGCAGTTGATGTTTGTCCCAGTATACATCCCTGGGAACAGCCCCTAGAGCATAGAGTCCTGCATCACAGAGCTGTTCAGGATGAATCTTGACAAAGGTAGATTGATTCCTGAGATGAAGGATTTGCCTTATGAAGAGAGATTGAGCAGTTAGGCCTATACTCTTTTGAGGTTAGAAATATTTTTTAGGAGAATCGGGCCCCATATTTCACTCACTATTGAAATCAAGCTAAAATAATTGAAGGTCATGTGGCTGACTTTTATATAATTTTGCCATGATGTAGCCAAAAACTCCCCACCTCTCCACGTACAAAGGCTAGTCACAACAAAATTCTATTGGTCTCCAATGCTGCCTCCTCTGCACTTGTCAGTTGCAAGCTATTTTCCCTTTCGTTACTCTTCCTCCGCCTGGTGTTTGGTGCTCTGTTCTACTTCAAGGAGCGAAAGAAGAGATGCATGAGTGCATGCAATGGTACATGCTCACTAAATGGTTAGAGGTCATGGTGAGGGTGATTATGAGGAGTGGCATGATATTGCGTGAGGACGACTGTGACAATTGGAGAGATAGGGATGTGAGAAAATGCATAAAAAGAGAAGGATGGTTGGACCTACAAGGTAAGTGCGGAGGAGGAGTAATGTGTCAGAATAGATTTGAGAAGATAGTGGGCTGGAGTCTCCCAAAATGGGGCTATGTCCCCATGCCGGCGTAAAAACGCTGGCGTTGCACTCCCCAGTTTCCTGCAAAAAATAAAAGTCAATTCACTTACCTTCAGGGGACTAGCAGGGACCCGGAGAGCCTCACGCAGCTTTAGCAGTGGATACAGGCCCCCGGACTTCTGGTTTTGTGTCCGCGCATGCGAATGGCGTTTCTACATCGGGCCGGCCCGATCTCTCCCCCGGCCGCCCATGAAGCCCCCGCCCGATTCCCCCTGCCCTCCACCAGGACTGAGTCCACAGCCACCGCGTGAGAATCCCGACCGGCAGACCATGTTAGTTCCACACCGCCAGGAACCTGGCCGGTTGGGAGCGGAGGTTCGCTGGATGGGCGTCTGGCAATGGCCCCCCATCGGGAAAGTCGATTCTCCGCCCTCGTGCCAAATTCGATTTTGGCGCGGGGCTGTGGAAAATCCAGCCCGGTGTAATATCATCCCAGCTGATGTTACTACTGGATGGTCAGGTCCCTGAGTGGAGTCCCAGCTCAGTAGATCATAACTTTTATTTTTTGTTTAGAGATGTAGATGAACACAGTCACAGGACTGCCAATTAGCTTTGAACAAAATAATAAAACATGTATTAAACCAGAAATGTTTAGTTATAATACACTACTCCCTCACTCCCACTTTACCTTTACAGGTAGATATAGATTTATAAGGGTTAGACAGGTTACAAAATATCTTAGATTCTAATGTTCTTGGCATGTACACATCTATGAAAACCAACAGGTGAAATGTGGTCAGGCTGACCAAATTCTGGAACCAAATGGCAAATTTCATCCAATACAACTTCTGCAGATTTATTATCAAATCCCCTCAGATGTCTGTCATGCTGTGAGCCAACTGCTCTTACTGGCATTCACACAAGGGTTTCCAATTACCACTCTCAAACAACTCACTGAAATTTTCTCTCACACAAATCTCTCTCTCAGATACCTTCTCCCACAAAAATCTCTCGCTCAGATATCTTCATCAAGGATCCACATACAAGATTTTGAATTTTTCTTTCAATATTATTCTGCCCTGGATTGCCAGGTGTTCAAGCTTCCACGCAATCTCTCAGGTATCCAGCCATGCCAACAGAACACCATTGCTTCACAGGCTGTATTAAGGTATCACCAACCTTGGGAGGTTAATTCAGATGTCTGGCTTCTTACTAGCCGACTTCACCAGGTCAGCACCTTGGGCGCGATTCTCCGCCCCCCACGCCGGGTGGGAGAAAAGCGGGAGGGCCTCCCGACATTTTTCACGCCCTCCCGCTATTCTTCCCTCCCCACACCCGACCCACGCCACGAATCGCCACTCGCCGTTTTTTACGGCGAGCGGCGATTCTCCGGGGCCGAGCGGCCGGGCCTTCATGCCCGTTTCAACACGGCAGCAAACACACCTGCTCGCTGCCGTCGTGAAATGGGCGGCAGATGCCCGTTTGGGGCATCTGGGGACCCGATTGGCGCGGCAGTACCACGGCCGTGCCAAGGGGGGCATAGGCCCGCGATCAGTGCCCACCGATCGCGGGCCGTGCATCCGTAACGGACGCACTCTTTTCCCTCCGCTGCCCCGCAAGATCAAGCCGCCACGTCTTGCGGGGCGGCTGAGGGAAAAGACGCCAACTGCGCATGCGCGGGTTGGTGTTGTCCAACCTGCGCATGCGCGGCCGACATCATCGGCCGCGTCAGCCGCCGTGACGCACGGGGCTCCTAGCCCCGCCCATGTGGGAGAATCGGCACCGGAAGTGGGCGTGAAGGCTGCCGTGGGTCACGGCCTGTCCCACGGTAGCCTTTACGATTCTCCGCATTTACGGAGAATCGCGCCCCTTATATTTCTATCTTTATCTGGGAGCCTTTATCTTTGTCTCTTTCTTTAACTTCAGTGAACCTGTTCAGATTCCAGTTTTAAGTCCCTTTAACTTCAATCTTCATGGCACTTCTCTTTTGTTCCCTGATTTCTTGAACTACCTGTTCTTTACCATCTGGAATTTACTTTCTGCCCATACTCTATTGTTCTTCTTCTCTGCTAGCAGTTTCTGTCACGACTGCTTTCTTCTTGGATAATTGGTTCCGACTGAACCACAGTGCTTTTCATTGTGTGCCTCTGGTTGCTAAGCAACAGCCTTGTCTTTTTTTAAACCCAGTTTGTTTTCACATTGTAAACCCTATAATTACAATGCAGGTAGTTTAAAATGAAACTGACATCTACAGACACACAGGCACCTTTGTTTAACATGAGCTAACTGAAGTTTTAACCCTTATACAGAAACAGAAAATTAAACTTATTTAAAGCTATACTTTATTTTTAATACCCATAAATACAAATATAGATTATTTAAAACTACCTCTGTTACCCAAAAGGGAAAGATACGAACAGTAGGACCTAGCTGAATATTCACTTCACTCCACCTGACCTGCCTCAGTCATCAATGTGCATTCTGCACTGAATTCAGAAGATGGCACCATGTTCTTGCTGCTGACCTCCTCCACCAGCTCCAATCAAGGAAGTTTTCTTGGTGTCAGCTGCAATTTCTTCCTTCTGTTGTAGGGAACATTATCTCTGTCTGACTCCTCACAGTTTGCTGCTGCAATCCAAGGGAGTGTCACTGAAAAAAGTGAGGTCTTTCTCCATGCGGAATCAATACTGACATTTGTCTTTCCTGCTCCAAACTTGCATGTTTGTAATGACTTGGAGTTGAAATTATATCGCGCCTGCTTGGATTGGAAAAGTATAATGCAGTGATTGTTCCACTAACAGGTATAGTGCACTCACTTTCAGATTTCCTGCCTGCGAACAGATCCCCACGCAACCCTACACCCAACACCCCACTAGCTCCAATTGCAAGATTCACATGGGGCTACAATTGGCCATAGGGCTTTTGAGCAACTTTGGGTTTGCATCAAGGGGCAAGACGTCCCATTATATATTTCAAAGAAAGATCGTATCAGGTCACAATTTAATGTAATAATGCACAGCTTGTCAATCATTAATAAAAGCAAAAAACAGCAGGTTCAGGATATCTGAAGTAAAAACAAAGTGCTGGAAAACTTCAGGTCTGGCAGCAGCTATGGGAAAAGAAACTGAGTTAACATTTCAAGTCCGATATGACTTCTTCATAATTGGTTGGGTTTTCCAGCATATCCAGTTTTAATTTCTTTCAATAATATGTTTTCTTGCCTGCAGAGATGATGCTTATTATTACTTCTCTTCTTTTAGACCCTGTGCTATGGTTGTACCAGACTTTGAGTTAATTTGCGAAATCATGTTGGTTGCTGAAGGTTTCATTGATGCCAGACTGCTTGCTAGAAAATTTATTACCCTTTACACA
The DNA here is from genome assembly GCF_902713615.1 of Scyliorhinus canicula. NCBI lineage: Eukaryota > Metazoa > Chordata > Chondrichthyes > Carcharhiniformes > Scyliorhinidae > Scyliorhinus > Scyliorhinus canicula. Next base: position 16,194,082 of record NC_052163.1, on the reverse strand, counting down.
CTATGTAAAGAACTCCTTTCTAAACAGGTAAGTCAAATAATTATCTATTATAGTAGATTGGTTCTCCTACACAAAAAATGAAGAAGTGCTTTATAGATTCAAAGAATCCCTACAGTGTATAAGGAGGCCATTTGGCTCATCGAGTCTGCACGGACCCTCTGAAAGAGCAATCTATCTCGGCCCACTGCCCTGCCTTATCCCCATAACCCCAACTAACCAATATCCCTGAAGATGAATGGGCAATTTTAGCATGGACTGTGGGAGAAAACCGGAGCATCTGGAGGAAAGCCACACAGACAAGGGGAGAACTTGCAAACTCCACAAAGGCAGTCACCCAAGGACGGAATTGATCCCGGGTTCCTGGTGCTGTGAGGCAGCAATGCTAATTACTGTGGCACCATCTTTGTATCATGTATAGTAAAGACAAAGATATTTTTTCTTAATGTGTTTCCTGAATCATAATTATTTATTAACTGCAATAGGTATAGCTATAACCAACCACATTCTTTCAGTTTTTCGTCCTTTGCCTTTTCCAAAGAGACAAAATCATTGAATATTATAGCATTAAAAAAGACCTTTCAACTGGCTCTTTGAAGGAGTTATCAGTTAGCTCCACTTCCATACTCTTTGCTCAATGCCTTGAAAAATTTCTCCATTCTAGCTTTTATTATGTTCCATTACATTCCCTCATAAAGATTACTGAAGAAACTACTTCCACAGCTTTTTCAGACGGTGTATTCTGGATTGCAACAACATGTTGCGGTAAAATCTGTGCTTGTATCTATGTTTGTGTATTTTGAGGCAGACCTAACTGAAAATGGAAATTGAAAAATGAAACAGAAAAGAGAAGCATAGAAAGGAAACTAACCTTTCCTGTTTCTAAGGAAACAAAAACTGAAATGGAGATTTGGAAACCGAGGGATGAATTTTATGGCCCCCCTGCCAGTGTATTTTAAGTTAGGTTAACCAGCCCACTTCTTCCTACCTATGCCCAAGCTGTCCACCATCTTATGGTAGGCAGGCAAGGCATCAAGCAGCCTGCCTGCCTACTGAGTTCATTTTTACTTAATTCTACCTTTGCCACTATAATGAGTGGGAAGTGGAAGGAAGGTGACCAACCCGCATGTTTCACTGAAGAGACAAAAGGCAGTGGGGAAGAAAAGGGTACCTCCTTTGTGGGGTATCCTCTGTGTCCCACAATATGTTACCACCCCTTTGTGGCTCTCCCTGCTTCCTCCTTCCCCTGGACTCCAAAGCATAATTACTCACCCTTCTCCCTCTATTTTCAGCAGTCCCAATATTGACAAACAATGATTTCATGAACCATGTGATGGGAGGATGAATTTAGGTTGAGAAGTTGAGAAGTTGAGGTTTCCTTGCATGCTGTGGAATTTTAGCTCCAATGCGCATGTCTTTTTTTAAACAAGTTCCCTGCCTAGAAAGCAACCTGACTGGCAGGTTTGGCTTCTGATTGGACAAACACAGTTAACACTGCTGTCTCACAGCTCCTGGGTCCCAGGTTCAATTCCGGCCTCGGGTTCTTGTCGGTGTGGAGCTTCCACTTTCTCCCAGTGTCTACGCGGGTTTCCTCCAGATGCTCCAGTTTCCTTCCACTGTCCAAAGAAGTGCAGGTTAGATGGACTTGCCATGCTAAATTGCCCTTAGTATCCAAAAGGTTAGGTGGGGTTACTGGGTTACGGGGATAGGGTGGAGGTGTAGGCTGAAGTAGGGCGCTCTTTCCGAGGGCCAGTACAGACTCAATGGGCCGAATGGACTCCTTCTGTACTGTAAATTTCTATGATAAGGAACACTTTAGAGGTGATCCCAGGAGCAGGTATGGTCGCTTCTGGTGCATATGAGAAGAGGAAGGGTGTATGGATGTCAGATCTAGGATGCGTCTGCACCTGTTCACTTTTACTTCATTCAGTAATCTAATATGCAACAAATTTGGTCTGTGTGACTTTTCTCTTGACTAAAATGACTTACAGCACCATGTTATTTGTAAGGCTTGCAATGTCTGTTACTAAAACTAACCTTGTTCTGATGACTTTAAACTCTTTTATACCACATTTGTGTAGTCCACAGTATGATTCTCCAGCTGTTTAAAATTTGTACTCTTTTAGATGACTTATTAACTGCTTTAGGAATACCAAATTGTATTTTAAGATGTGTTGTCATACGCTGATACTGGGCTGAATTTTCTGGTTCCATCACGGAGGGGGTGGGGCTGGAAAATCCAGAGAGCCATTTGAAAGTCCATTGATTTTGGTGGGAGCATAAAATCCCAGTGGCAGAAAATTCCACCGACTCACTGCAGAGCAATCCAGCCAGTCCCTTTTTTCTGTTCTGTTTCTGCAGTGCTTATTTATTTCCCTCTGTGGTAACTTGACAACAAAAATAGTTGATAAAAGTTAATCTTCTTTAATATATATATCCACAAGGATCTGTTCTGGGGCCGTTGCTGTTTGTCATTTTTATAAATGACCTAGAGGAGGGCGCAGAAGGATGGGTGAGTAAATTTGCAGACGACACTAAAGTCGGTGGAGTTGTAGACAGTGCGGAAGGATGTTGCAGGTTACAGAGTGACATAGATAAGCTGCAGAGCTGGGCTGAGAGGTGGCAAATGGAGTTTAATGTGGAGAAGTGTGAGGTGATTCACTTTGGAAAGAATAACAGGAATGCGGAATATTTGGCTAATGGTAAAATTCTTGGTAGTGTGGATGAGCAGAGGGATCTCGGTGTCCATGTACATAGATCCCTGAAAGTTGCCACCCAGGTTGATAGGGTTGTGAAGAAGGCCTATGGTGTGTTGGCCTTTATTGGTAGAGGGATTGAGTTCCGGAGCCATGAGGTCATGTTGCAGTTGTACAAAACTCTAGTACGGCCGCATTTGGAGTATTGCGTACAGTTCTGGTCGCCTCATTATAGGAAGGACGTGGAAGCTTAGGAACGGGTGCAGAGGAGATTTACCAGGATGTTGCCTGGTATGGAGGGGAAATCTTATGAGGAAAGGCTGATGGACTTGAGGTTGTTTTCGTTAGAGAGAAGAAGGTTAAGAGGTGACTTAATAGAGGCATACAAAATGATCAGAGGGTTAGATAGGGTGGACAGCGAGAGCCTTCTCCCGCGGATGGAGGTGGCTAGCACGAGGGGACATAGCCTTAAATTGAGGGGTAATAGATATAGGACAGAGGTCAGAGGTGGGTTTTTTACGCAAAGAGTGGTGAGGCCGTGGAATGCCCTACCTGCAACAGTCGTGAACTCGCCAACATTGAGGGCATTTAAAAGTTTATTGGATAAGCATATGGATCATAAGGGCATAGTGTAGGTTAGATGGCCTTTAGTTTTTTTTCCATGTCGGTGCAACATCGAGGGCCGAAGGGCCTGTACTGCGCTGTATCGTTCTATGTTCTATGTTCTATATAAAAATAACCAAGTTTAAAATACAGTATAGACTCAAAAACAGTAGCAGCTAGTTAAACATCAAAATAACAGTAACTGAATAGAATTAAAACTAGCAGCAGTTAAATGGAATAGACATGGATAACAACAGCTATTAATGATGTTGCAGTACTTATTAATGACATCAGTGATGGATTTAACTAAGAAGATGCATAATAATAACACTGTAACACCCTCAAATGTTTATTCAATTTCCTTTTGACAGATAGACAGGGAAACATGATAATGAATACTAAGTTGCGTAATGAGATAAATGTATTTAAAATAAAAAGGGGATATTAAATTAATCAAACAAATTAATCGATGATAGTTTCTTCCTTCCGGAGCACCTGGAGGAAACCCACGCAGACAAGAGGAGAAAGTGCAAACTCCACGCAGACAGTCACCCGAGGCGGGAATTGAACCTGGGTTCCTGGAGCTGTGAGGCAGCAGTGCTAACCATTGTGTCAGTGTGAAAGAACCTGGGGAAGAGATAGCAGAGCACAGCACTATGGGTATTCCTACAGCACATGGACTACTATGGTACAAGTATGGTACTATGGTACAACTGCTCAAAGGCAATTAGGGATGGGCAATAAGTGCTGGTTCAGCCAGTGATGCCCACATCCCATGAACTAATATAAAAAAGGCTACAACTGGATATCCCAGGACTCCAGAGGTTTGATCTGATTGAATGTTTGGGGTACATTTAACCCCTATAACATTTATGCATTCATCTAGCCCTGTGCTTAAGCTTCACTTGGTTGAGAGCTCATTTTTTCGATATGTCTACTGCTACACCTTGCATGCCCTTTTACATTCCTTATTCAACAAAGGTAAGTCCCCTGTCTTGCTGGAGTGAGAGATATGCCATAAAGCTTTAGATTATGGTCAAGTAGAATTCTAATGCTGCTGATGGCCCATCATTCATCATGGATAGTGAGTTTTGAGCTGCTAGATCTGTTCTATCTCTATCCAATTTAGCACAGTTATACTGTAACATAATACCATTGAGAGTATTCTCAGTTTGAAGGCCATGTTATATTATAAAGAAATATATGGGCAGGTGGCCAAAAGCTTGGTCAAGGAAATAGATATTAAGGAGTGACAGGGAGATTAATTTTGTTTCATAAAAATATCAGTGTTTGATTAAAATGGTTGAAAAGCAACTTGTCCAATATTCCCAATCAGAGTTCTGTCACTCATTTTAATGGTTTCCCAAAAATGACACTGATGTACCGTGGTGGAACAATCGAGGCTTTATTGAACAAGATGTTGTGCCTCCTGTAGCTGGAACCAGAATGGCTGCAGCGCAGGAGAGCACACACTTTTATACGCCACCTGCTGGGCGGAGCCAGCAGGCAGGGATTTACCGTTGTACCAGTAATATACTGGTAGTGCCATAATACACACAATATATCACTAGTGGTGACTACCACAGACACCAAATATGTAACATTGTCATTTTATTTTACAGGATCACTATGATTGGGGATTGCGGGCTATTAAGTCTGTGTTGGTTGTGGCTGGCTCTTTAAAAAGAGGTGATCCAACTCGTCCTGAAGAACAGGTTCTTATGAGAGCCTTGAGAGATTTTAATATTCCAAAGATAGTAACAGATGATTTGCCTGTGTTTATGGGACTTATAGGAGATCTATTCCCAGCACTAGACGTGCCAAGGAAAAGAGATTTAGATTTTGAACAGGTAATGTCATTTTTTCTATCAACTATAGTAGTAACGCATATATTTTCAGATCAATATATAGATTCATATACACCATTAAAATCATTTCAGATACTAGACCCAATATAAAAGCAAGAATCATTCTTTCTAAGTCACTTTTCATGTACCATAAACACTACCATTGTAGATTGAGTATATAGAAGTTACTGGGAGCAACCTAATCATGAACAATGTAACTTTCTCTTGTACCCACCTATATAGTTAATTGTGTTTGTTTCTTGTGCATTTAAATTTGGCTTAGTTAAGTTTGCCATTGTAAAAGATTCACTGGGAAAAGTGATCCGAATACCACTGAATTCCAGGTTAAATTTGAAAATAACATACTCCTATCACAAAAAATAATCTTAACGTAAACAAAGCCAATTAGGTGGATATGAAGGAAGAACTATCCAAGGTAAATTGGGGCCTCAGATATTTATAAAGAAAAGATTGGAGGAGGTACAGCAAAGGTTCAGTAAATTGGTCCTTGGGATGAGGGGGTTGTCCCGTGTTAAGAGGCTAAACAAATTGGGGGAAGACAACGATGTAGCAGTATTAACACTGGGCTAGTAATCCAGAGATGCAGAATAATGCCCTGAATAATGATCTAGGTTCGAATCCCATCCATTGGCAGATGGTGAAATTTGAATCTAATAAAAGTCTGGAATTAAAACTCTAATGATGACCATGGGACCATTATCAATTGTCAATTGTCGTACCCCTCTGGTTCACTAATGCCCTGTAGGGAAGGGAATTTGCCCTCCTTGCCCGGTCTGGCATACATGTGTCACCAGTAATGTGATTAGCTCTTAACTGCCCTCTGAAATTATCTAGAAAATCACTCAGTTCAAGGGAAATTCGGGATGAGCAATGCTGGCCCAGCTTGTGACACCCACATCCCATAAATACATTTTAGAAAATGACTTAGACGAAGAGGCAGAGAGTAATGTATCTAAGTGTGCAGATGATGCAAAGGTAAGTGGAAAGGTTAACTTTGGGGAGTACACATAGAGCCTGCAAGAGAATCTTTGTGCGCAAGGAGATTTCTTCCTTTCCTTTGCCACACTCCACACCCCTCACCCCCCCCCCCCCCAACCCCCGCACCATCACCACCCTTGTTGATTTCATAGATTTCATAGAATTTACAGTGCAGAAGGAGGCCATTCAGCCCATCGAGTCTGCACCGGCTCTTGGAAAGAGCACCCTACCCAAGGTCAACACCTCCACCCTATCCCCATAACCCAGTAACCCCACCCAACACTAAGGGCAATTTTGGACACTAAGGGCAATTTATCATGGCCAATCCACCTAACAAAGTTCTTTCAGCAGCAAGTGTTGGAGATCTATGGTCAGCTGATGCCAACGATCAGATCCTGCTGGGCAAAATAAAAAAAAGTGGAGGAGGAGCTGTGCCAGGAACTTGAGGACAGGAAGTGGAATGAGACTCTGCACAGAGTCAACTCTACCTCTTCATGTGCTAGACACTCAGCCTGATACAATTCAAGGTGGTGCTTAGGGCACATTTGACCAGGGCCTGAATTAGTGGGGTTTTTTGCTGACATAGGGGGCAGGTGCGAGCAATGCTCTGGGGGCCCTGCCCATCATTCCCACATATTCTGGTCTTGCCCTCAGCTCGTTAATGTTTGGGTCTCCTTCACCACCATGTCGGGAATTCTTGGGGTTGACTTGGAACCATGCCCTTTGCTATTTTTAGGATCTCAAACTTGCCAGAGTTACAGAAAGGAGCAAAAGCAGATGCTATTGCCTTTGCTTCCTTGATAGCTTGCAGGTGAATCTTCTTTGGCTGGAGGTCCTTGTCTCCACCCAGTGCAGCAGCTTGGCTCAGCGGCCTGATGGAACTTTTGCACTTAGAAAGACATCAACCATCTAATGAGAAGGTTGGCTGAACGGTTCTACCTCAGATGGCAACCGGTTATTTCCGTTTTCAGAGAGTTGGTCACAATGACAGGCTGCGGGGGGGGAGGGAGGTCATTGGGGATTGGTTGTTGTTTCTTTTGGGTTTGTGGGGGATGGATGAAAAGGTTGAAATACTGTTAATTGTTGTACATAAATGGTTGCAATAGTTTATTCAGAAAAATTGTTAAAATAATATATTTTTTTGAAAACTGAAATGGGGGATTGGGTGACGGGGTGGTGGGGTGGTTCTGTATATTGTCTGAATCGGGTTGAAAATTTTGTACGTTTGTAAACTGAAAATTTTAATTAAAATATTTTTTAAAACAATTTTGAAGGGACTAATTAAGCGAGACATTAAGAAATTGTTTCCACTGGTCAGGGATCTAAAATCTGGGGCACAGTCTTAGGATAAGGGGGCAATCATTTAGCGCTAAGGTGAAGGTGCTGTTTAGCACAGGGCTAAATCGCTGGCTTTGAAAGCAGACCAAGCAGGCCAGCAGCATGGTTCGATTCCTGCAACAGCCTCCCTGAATAGGCGCCGGAATGTGGCAACTAGGGGCTTTTCACAGTAACTTCATTTGAAGCCTACTTGTGACAATAAGTGATTTTCATTTCATTTCATTCAAGGGAAACCACTTCACTCAAAGGGTGGTGAATCTTTGGCATTCTCTCCCCAGGGGGATGCTCCAACATTGGGATATATTTTAAGGCTGGCATAGGTGAATTTTTGGTCTCAGGATCAAGGAATCTGGGGAAGTGGATTTGAGGCCCAAAATCTGTAATGATCATTTTGGATGGCAGAGCAAGCTCAAAAGAGGTCTACTCCTCACATTTCTCATGGTCTTGAATCAAAAGGCTGGACATTTGGGACTGGATTCTCCATTCTAGAGACTAAGTGCTGTCGCCGGGACTGAAACGGTGATGTTCTACGATCCTGAGAGAGCCGCCGGTCCCAGAGCCCAATTCACAAAATGCAAATGGGCCAGCACCATCACCGCGTGGAACGTGCAATTCCAACCGATGCTGGCATCGGATTAGCTGCTGTCCGGATTGGCACTGGAGAACCTGACAAGCTGGAGCTCCATATAAGCACTCCATTCCCCACACACTCTCATTCCAGCCAAGAAGGTGGCACCACGAAGAGTTGCCCGAATGTTCATCAGCGTAGAGCTCAAGACACTGCTGGACACGTCCAAGAGAGATGGGACACCCTGTTCCCTGGGCTGGGAAGGAGGCTGTCCCCCATGGATGTCAACCGGGCATGGGCACAGGTAGCAGAGGCTGAGAGTGCCATGGGCCCCACTGCGAGGACTGGACAGCACTGCAGGACGAAGCAGCATGATCTCCTCAGAGCAGCCCAGGTGAGTCACCACCGTGGCTGGCACCACCCCTGCCCCCCCGCCTTCTACTTCCACCCACCACAATGCGCCCCCCACCAGGTGGGCGATCTGGCAGCGATGGCTAAGGATGGGCATCTCTCCTGGCAGATATGGTACCCCCTCCCTCCGTGCCCCTGGCACCACCCTTGACCCACAGATCTCCAGCCCCCTCCACCCTGAACTACATGTCACCACCCATACCACCCGACGTGGCCAGGTTCCCGCACACAGGCCACCAGCTGCGGACTCCCTAAGCTGCCCACATCCAAATATCTCACACTGTGCATTACCTGTCCCCCTAAGAGAAGGTGGCCCACAAGTGGGCAGCACGGTAGCATTGTGGGTAGCACAAATGCTTCACAGCTCCAGGATCCCAGGTTCGAATCCTGGCTTGGGTCACTGTCTGTGTGGAGTCTGCACGTTCTCCCCGTGTGTGCGTGGGTTTTCTCCGGGTGCTCCGGTTTCCTCCCACAGTCCAAAGATGTGCAGGTTAGGTGAATTGGCCAGGCTAAATTGCCCTCAGGGTCCAAATTGCCCTTAGTGTTAGGTGGGGTTACTGGGTTATGGGGATAGGGTGGAGGTATGGGCTTGGGTAGGGTGCTCTTTCCAAGAGCCAGTGCAGACTCGATTGGCCGAATGGCCTCCTTCTCCACTGTAAATTCTATGAACCCCGGAAGTGAGGGCAGACCAGAAGGGGCCCACAGACCTGTGGCTCTCCGCTGTGGCGTTGGACCTGGTCTGTGGGGTGGTAATGGGCGAGCAGAGGTGGAGGTCGGCATAGGACAGCCATGTGAACCCCTGATGCATTGTGATGTTCCTCAGGTACAGTCATCCCTCCCCCACACACCACGCCCACCCGCAGTCAACCATTCGTCCTAAATTGAGCCTTACAGGGTCACCACCGGACACTGGGAAACCTACCCTGTGTCCCCCTCCCCAACCCGCAACACTCCAGAGAACACATCCGTAGACGACACCAACTTCGCTTCACTGCTGTCACCAACACTCTCCGCCATCCCAGGGACACTTACCTTGTCTGGGCATTTTAATGAAGAGGCTCCTGGGGCGCTACCTGGTGTGCACCACACACCTGCTGCAGTACATCAGGTGGAGGTGGGAACACTGGAGGGGCCAGCGGGTCGGAGAGCAGCCCGACCCCAAGGACTAGCTGCTGTCCAGACAGGTCTTTCACTTTTGAAAAGGGCAGTCCCATCAATGCTGGAGGTGCAGACACAGAGACGGGGACTACATGAGGGGGTGTCAGCAACCATCCAGCGCCTACAGGTGGAGTTGGAGGAGTGTCCTGCTCCCATCCATGTGTGCTACCCAGGCCAACACTGAACAGGTGGCGTCCGAGGTGAAGGCCTTGGGTGCGAAAGTGTTGGCCATGAGTCAAAATGTCAAAGGCCTTTTGCACAGTGTGCAGGTGGTGGCTGAGGCATAGTACAGGGAAGTCCTGTCACAGGCAGATATGTACCAGGGACACATGGACATTGCTGCGGTGCTCCAGAGCGTGGCCCAGTCACAATAGACATAGCTGCGAAAGCCAAGAGCAGTGGCTGGGCGCTGGCTGACCTGAGCCAGTCACAGAAGAACTTGGCATAGTTACTGAGTGAACTGGTACAGTCCCAAAGAGCTATGGCCCAGTCTCTGCCGCGAGCAATGAGACTCTGGTCACACAAGAGCGAGCTTCCAAGACTGGCAGAGCCAGACTACGGAGGTGACCCGGCAGCTCGCTCTAGCCAGAACCCATCCAAGGGAGTAGCCCAGGGATCATTGGAGGCGATGGGACCCATGTGGATGACTCCTGCAGTGAAGGTGCCGGAGCGCCGCTTTACCTCTGAATCCCCCCCATCTGTCCTTGGCACATCTGATGGGCAGCAGGCAGAACTGAGTGGCACCACGATACCTGGGACGATTGGGGCAGGAGGGTTTTCGTAGTGCGCCACAGGGAAAGGTGGCGGAGGGCAAGTGGAGTGCACTGCCCACCCAGTGGTCGGCAGAGCAACTTGTGGAGTTCTTGAATAACTAGTTTCAGCAGCAGAGGAAATAGTCCCTGGATGACCTGACCAAGGTGGTGGAGCTGCTGAGATCTGGATCCAGGGCTTCCAGGGCTTGGCGATCCAGAAAGTGGAGGAGGAGATGGGAGAGCACAAGGAGCAGTTGGACTCTTTGGTGGCTAAGGTCGGAGTGTTGGGGAGAGCCAGAAATAACTGAGAGAGAAGGTATAGGATTTGGAGAATCGCTCCAGAAGGCAAAACCTAAGAATTGGCAGGATGCTTGAAGATATTGAAGGTGTGGAGGCCACAGTGTATGTGACAAGGATGCTGGAGAAGTTGATTGGCACGGGGGCCTTCATCGGTCCCTGGAGGCGGACCGAGTGCACAGGGCACTGAGGAGAAGGCCGCAGGCGGGTGAACTGCCAAGGGTGATGAGGTGCGTTTGCACCGCTTTCTGGACAAGGAGAAGATCCTTTGATGTGCAAGACAGACCTGGAAATGTACCTGGGAAGGGAATGAACTGCCAGTGTACCAAGATTTGGGTGCAAAGCTGGTGAAGAGGAAGACCCGGTTTATCCAGATTAAGGCTGCTCTCTTCAAAAAGGGAGTGATATTTGGGGTATTGTACCCGGCCCGCCTATGGGTGACTTTCCAGAACAAGAGTTTTATTTTGACATGCCAGAGGAGGCGATTGAATTTATGAAGGACAAATGACTGTGAGGAATGTGAGGACATTGAACTTTGGAGGAGTTTTGGGTGCTCTTTAAAGTGTTTGGTGTCGGATTTTCGGGGGTACAGGGGAGCAATGATGAACAGTGTGCCTTTCGTTGCTCTTGATGGATAGATGGTTGGGTTGGTTGGTGAGGAGAGCAACAGGAGGGAGGAAAAAGTGTTGAAGGCCTTGGCTGGAGGCCACCATCTAGCTGGGTGGGCTAGTTAATGGGAGTGAAGTTGGGAAGTTGCCAGAAGAAAGGCACGGGGAAGGGGAGGGAGTTGTTTTTTTGTTTGAGGGGGGTGGCTGGGGGGATTGCTGACATGATGCGACACATTTGGGAAGAGATCGTTGACGGTGGAAATCCGAGGGTGGGCCTGGAGGGTCATGTGACGCGGCCATGTGCTGCTTCAAAAGGGGGTATGGTTGATTGGCAGAGGAAAGAGGCGGGGAGACCCCAACCAGGCTGGTCGCGTTGAATGTGAGCGGTTTGAATGGGCAATCCAGAAAGTGGAGCAGGAGGTGGGAGAGCACAAGGAGCAGTTGGACTCTTTGGTGGGGTAGGTCACGTCTGCTCATGCATCTAAGGAGTTTGAAGGCAGATGTAGCTTTTTTGCAGGAGACGCACCTGAGGTTGGGGGACCAGGCGAGGCTGAGAAAGGGATTGGTGGGGTAGGTGTTTCATTCGGGGCTGGATATGAAGACAAGGTTAATAAGTGGGTTGTGTTCAAGGTGGGGAGTTTGTGGCTGATCCGGGGTAGAGATATGTGATGGTTAGTGGAAAGTTGAGGGGATGCCAGTGGTTTTGGTAAATGTCTATGCCCCGAACTGGGATAATTGTGAATTTTATGAAGCGGGTGTTAGGGAGGATCCCGGACTTGGACTTGCATCGGCTGATTATGGGCGGGGATGTGGATTTTAACATGGTCATAGACCTGAGCTTAGACTGGTCGAGCCTCAAGTCGTTGAGGGTGTTGGCGAAGGAGCTGAGGGGGTTTACAGAGCACCATGGGTGGGGTAGGTGAACCCGTGGAAGTTCGAGAGACCGAGGGCGAAGGAGTTTTCATACTTCTCCCATGTGCACCAGGTGTACTCTCGGATTGATTTTTTTCGTGCTCGACAAGACGCTTTTGGCGGGGGTGGCTGACTTGGAGTATTCGCCGATTGTGGTTTCCGACCACGCGCCGCACTGGGTGGGACCCAGGGAGGGTCCCCGCACTCTCAGTGGAGGCTGACTGTGGAGTTGCTGGTGAATGAGGAGGTGTGTGAGTGGGTGTGGGGTGCCATTCAGGGATACGTGGAGCTGAACGGCACTGCGGAAGTCACGGCTGCCATGCTGTGGGAGGTACTCAAAGCGGAAGTCAGGGGGAGTTTATATTAGCCTGGGTTTTATAGGGAGAAAACAGAGCGGGAGGAGAGGGCAAGCATGAGATTTTGAGGGTGGACAGAGATACTGGAGGCTGTTGAAGGAGAGGATCCAGGTTTGGGCCAGTCTACACGGGGAAGGCAGTGGAGCAGTTACGGAGGGCCAGTGTATGATTATGGGGAGAAGGCGAGTAGGATGTTGGTCCATCAGTTGAGAAAGCAAGAGGTGGCGAGGAAGATTGGCAGAGTTAGGGATGTTAAGGGCAAGGTGGTGATGGACCAAGAGGGAGTTAAGGGGTGTTTGAGGCATTTTAAAGAAATCTATACGAGTCGGAACCCCCAGCCATGGAGGGGGGGATGTGATGGTTCCTGGATGCATTAGAGTTTCCCAAAGTAGAGGAGGGGCTGGATCCGGGAATGGGCCCCAATTGGGCTGAGGCTGCTGATGGAGGAGTGTGGAGACGATGCAGGTATGGCCCCGGGGCTGGACGGATTCCCGGTAGAGTTCCATAAAAGGTTTGGGGTGGACCTTGGACCTCTGCTGGTGAAAGTGTACAATGAAGCAAGAGAGGGGGGAGAACTCCCCCCTACATTGTCACAGGCTTCCATCTCCCTGATGGATAAAGATCCGGAGCAGTGTGGGTCGTACCACCCAATATCGATGTTAAACATGGATGCCAAGTTAGTAGCAAAGGTGTTGGCATTGCAAATTGAGGACTGTGTCCCAGGGGTGATAGATGAAGATCAAACGGGTATTGTGAAGGGGAGGAAGTTGTCAATGAAGCTACACAATGTAACCATGATGCCTTCAGAGAGGCAGGAGGCGGAGGGAGTGGTGGCGATGGACGCGTGGAAGACATTTGATCGAGTGGAGTGGGCATATTTGTTGGAGATGCTGGGGTGGTTCGGGTTCAGGCAAATTGGATCCAGCTGTTGTATAAGGCACCAATTTCAAGTGTGCAGACGAACCGAGTGAGTTTGGGGTACATTGGGCTGCATTATGGGATGAGGCAGGGGTGCCCGCTCTCCCCGTTGGCGATAGAGCCGCTGGCAATGGGGCGTTGAGAGACTGGAGAGTGATTGGGCGGGAAGGCGTCAAGCATAGGGTCACATTGTATGCAGACGATCTGCTGCTGTATGTTTCGGACCCGTTGGGCATATCGGAGGCATCATGGTGATCCTGGGCAGGTTGGCCGGTTCTCTGGGTACAAATTGAATATGGGAAAAAGCAAGGTGTTCCCAATTGAGATTAGAGGGCAGGATTAGAGGCTAGGAGGATTGTCATTTCGAGTGGTGGGAGTGGGCTTTAGATATTTGGGTATCCTGGTAGCGCGGAGCTGGGTGCAGTTGCACAAACTGAACCTGGTTTGGTTGGTGGAGTAGATGAGGACGGACTTTAAGAGGTGGGATCCGCTGCCGCTGTCGTTTGTGGGATGTGAACAGTGCTGGTTAGGCCAGCATTTATTGTCAATCCATCATTGTCCTTGAGAAGATGGTAGTCTCCTGTTGTCTTCAACCTCTGCAGTCCATCTGTTGTAAGAACAGCCACAGTGCTGTTAGGGAGGAATTTGACCCATTGACAATGAAGGAATGGCAAAATATTTCAAAGTCAGGATGTTGGGTGACTTGGAGGGAACTTCCAGGTGGTGGTTGTGGTAGTATGACTAGGGAGATTATGGTACCCTAGAACCAAGCTGCCATTGGTGCAGAAGACTCGCTGCCCATTGGCCCAGGCAAGTCATGTGCCTCTCTGCCAATTGGCTGAGGCTAGTCATGTGACTCCCCACCGATTGGCTGAGAGGTTGGTAGCTCCGCCTACGAGGCGGGGTATAAGAACCCGTACCGGCTGGCAGTCGGCCTTTCTCTGTACGTCTACTGCCGGGCACACATCTAGTGTATTAAAGCCTGTTGTTTGGAACTACTTCACGACTCGAGTCCAATTGACGGTGCATCAATTTAATACACTAGAATTTTGAAATGGAGCTACGGATCAAGCCAGAAGGCCTCCGCATCAACCCGCATGCTGCAAACGCGTCAGCAACGTTTAAACATTGGCTGGCGTGTTTCAACAGCTACCTTACCACAGCGAAAACCGCCCGACAAGGGAACAGAAATTCCACATCCTCCACTCGTGCGTGGGCACCGCCGTCTACTCTCTGATAGAGGACGAACTGGACTATGACGCCGCTATGGACCTGCTGAAGGGACATTTCATCAGGCCAGTGAATCAGGTCTACGCGTGGCACCTCCTGGCTACGAGGCAACAATTCCCCGGTGAGTCCCTCAACCAATTCTATCGGGCCCTCATTGTCCTGGGGAGAAATTGCGCCTGCCCACAGGTCACTGCGGCCGAACACACCGAACTCTTGATCCGTGACGCCTACGTTGCGGGCATGCAATCATCCAAGATACGCCAGAGGCTTCTGGAAAGGACACTTTAAACCTCGCTGAGGCACGGACCCTCGCATCCTCCTTGGAGGTCGCTGACTGCAACGCCCGCGCGTATGCCCCCGGCCGTGTGGCGGCCCCTTGGGCAGCGTGGCACGCAACCCCCCCTCGCCCCCGCCGATTCTGACCCCCCCCCCAGACCTGCACTGCGGGTCGCCCCGATAAGCCCACGGGCCCACTGCTACTTTTGCGGTAAGGCCAAGCACCCCCGCCCGCGCTGCCCGGCCCGCACCGCAACCTGTAAAAGCTGCGGCAAGAAGGGCCACTTTGCAGCCGTCTGCCAATCTAAATCGGTCATGCCGTCCCGAACAGCGACCGCGGGTCCCCCCCTGCGCTCCTCTAGGGCCCCGTGCGGCCCATGGACCTCGCTGCCTCCACCCCCCCACCGCCACGAGTGATCCCCGGATGCCGCCATTTTGGGCCTCCAACGCCACGTGCGATCCCCGGGCGCCGCCATTTTGGGCCCCCGACTCCACGTTCAACCCCTGGGCGCCGCCATCTTGTTCACCCCCCACCACGTGCGGCCGACGGGTGTCGCCATCTTGGTTCAGCACGGAGAACCCCGCAAGTGACTACTCAATGACGGATGATGACTCAGTTCCTGCCACGACTTGCCTCGGTGACGCTGGATCAATCAAGGCCCCGCACGCTTTCCACGGCGACCACACAGATCCTCCTCAACGGTCATGAGATGAGCTGCCTACTGGACTCCGGGAGCACACAGAGTTTCGTCCACCCCGACACGGTAAGACGCTGCGCGCTCCCCGTTCACCCAGTGAAACACAAAATCACTCTGGCCTCTGGTTCGCACTCAGTCCAAATCACCGGGTGCTGCGTAGCGGACCTCACGGTCCAGGGGAGTGTTCGTAAAAACTATAAACTCCTCGTCCTCCCCCGCCTTTGCACACCAGCACTCCTAGGACTGGATTTTCAGTGCAACCTGCAGAGCTTAACTTTCAAATTCGGCGGCCTTATTCCCCCCTTACTGTCTGCAGCCTCCTGTCCCTCAAGGTCGACCCCCCTTCCTTGTTTGCAAACCTCACCCCGGATTGCAAACCCGTCGCCACCAGGAGCAGACGGTACAGTGCCCAGGACCAGACCTTCATCAGGTCCGAGGTCTAAAGGCTTCTGAAGGAAGGGGTCATAGAGGCTAGCAACAGTCCCTGGCGAGCACAAGTGCTGGTGGTTAGGACTGGGGAGAAAAACCGGATGGTCATTGACTACAGTCAGACCATCAACAGGTTTACGCAGCTGGACGCGTATCTTGGTCTTCCAAAGGGAGATGGACCGAATGGTTGACCAATACGGTTTACAGGCAACCTTCCCGTATCTCGACAATGTCACCATCTGCGGCCATGACCAGCAGGACCACGACATCAACCTCTGCAAATTCCTCCGTACCGCAAAACTCCAAAACTGGAAAAGGAGGCACAGGCCATAGTAGAAGCTATGCGACATTGGAGGCACTATCTGGCCGGCAGGAGGTTTACCCTCCTCACAGACCAACGGTCAGTGGCCTTTATGTTCGATAATGCACAGACTGGACCGAATGGTTGACCAATACGGTTTACGGGCAACCTTCCCGTATCTCGACAATGTCACCATCTGCGGCTATGACCAGCAGGACCACGACATCAACCTCCGCAAATTCCTCCGTACCACAAAACTCCTTAACCTCACTTACAATAAGGATAAGTGCGTGTTCAGCACCGACCGTCTAGCCATCCTCGGCTACGTAGTGCGTAACGGAGTGATAGGCCCCGACCCCGAACGCATGCGCCCCCTAATGGAACTCCCTCTCCCCAACTCCCTCAAAGCTCTCAAACGCTGTCTGAGCTTCTTTTCCGATTATGCCCGGTGGGTCCCTAACTATGCCAAAAAAGCCCGCCCTCTCATCCAGTCCAACACGTTCCCCCTGTCGATGGAGGCCCGCCAGGCCTTTAACAGCATCAAAGCGGATATCGCAAAGGCCACAATGCGCGCTATCGACGAGTCCCTCCCATTCCAGGTCGAGAGTGACGCGTCTGATGTAGCTCTGGCGGCCACCCTGAACCAAGCGGGCAGACCCGTGGCCTTCTTCTCCCAGACCCTCCACGCTTCCGAACTCCGCCACTCCGCGGTGGAAAAGGAGGCACAGGCCATAGTAGAAGCTATGCGACATTGGAGGCACTATCTGGCCGGCAGGAGGTTTACCCTCCTCACAGATCAACGGTCAGTGGCCTTTATGTTCGATAATGCACAGAGGGGCAAGATCAAGAACGACAAGATCTTGTGGTGGCGGATCGAGTTGTCCACGTACAACTACAATATCTTGTATCGTCCTGGGAAGCTCAACGAGCCTCCTGATGCCCTGTCCCGCGGTACCTGCGCCAACGCACAGGTAGACCGCCTCCGCACCCTCCACGCGGACCTCTGCCATCCACCCGCTTCTTTAATTTCATTAAGACCCGCAACCTGCCCTACTCCATCGAAGAGGTCAGGACAGTCACTAGGGACTGCCACATTTGCACGGGAGTGCAAACCGCACTTTTACCGCCCCGAGCAAGCGCATCTGATAAAGGCTTCCCGCCCCTTTGAACGTCTCAGCATGGACTTCAAAGGTCCCCTCCCCTCCAACAACCGCAACACGTATTTCCTAAACGTGATTGACGAGTACTCCCGCTTCCCGTTCGCCATCCCATGCCCCCACATGACCACGACAACCATCATCAAAGCCCTCCACTCCATTTTCTCCCTTTTCGGTTACCCCGCGTACATCCATAGCGACCGGGGGTCCTCCTTTATGAGCGACGAGCTGCGTCAATTCCTGCTTAGCAGGGGCATCGCCTCTAGCAGGACGACCAGTTACAACCCCCGGGGTAACGGTCAGGTCGAGAGGGAGAACGGTACGGTCTGGAAGACTGTCCTGCTAGCCCTGTGGTCCAGGTGTCTCCCGGTCTCCCACTGGCAAGAGGTCCTCCCAGACGCCCTCTACTCTATTCGGTCTCTCCTCTGTACTGCCACGAATCAAACACCTCACGAACGTCTTCTTGTTTTCCCCAGGAAGTCTTCCTCAAGGGACCCCGCTCCCGACCTGGCTGGCCACCCCCGGGCCCACGTGCGGGTGCACAAGTCCGACCCGTTGGTTGAAAGAGTCCAGTTACTCCACGTGAACCCGCAGTATGCGTATGTGGAGTATCCCGACGGGCGACAGGATACTGTCTCCCTTCGGGTCCTGGCACCCGCCGGAGTGCGGCCGCACCCCCCCAGCACCAGCACCCCCCCCCCCCCCCCCCCCCTCCAGTCCCAACCGCCCCCGGCGCCCCTGCAACCCAGCGCACAGGAACCCCCTCCCCCGGCCCGGCCACCGCTAGCCCCGACCAGGGGTACGGACACAGGACCACGACGGCCGCTCCCGGAGTCACGGACGACCACCGCTCCAACATCACCGGCACCGCTGCGCAGGTCCAGCAGGACATCGAAGGCACCCATCCGGCTGATCGAGTCAATTTGATGTACTGATGGACTTTATGGACTCTTGTGTCTTGCACATGTTCCTTGCCTGTTTCTTTTTTTCATTTTTTAAATTGATTGTTCTCTTGTACACTGTATGCAGTGATATTGCTTTCTTCCACATTCGTCGCGGGCCAGTGGGCAGCCATAGATACCTTGGTACAGCTTGAAATATCTCTAGTCATACTACCAGTCTTATGGGGCACACCCCCCTCTCTTCCGCCTCTCCTCTCCCCCCCCCCCCCCCACCCCCCCTCTTTCTCAACAAGGGGTGAATATGGTAGTATGACTAGGGAGATTACGGTACCCTAGAACCAAGCTGCCATTGGTGCAGAAGACTCGCTGCCCATTGGCCCAGGCAAGTCATGTGCCTCTCTGCCAATTGGCTGAGGCTAGTCTTGTGACTCCCCACCGATTGGCTGAGAGGTTGGTAGCTCCGCCTACGAGGCGGGGTATAAGAACCCGTACCGGCTGGCAGTCGGACTTTCTCTGTACGTCTACTGCCGGGTACACATCTAGTGTATTAAAGCCTGTTGTTTGGAACTACTTCACGACTCGAGTTCAATTGATGGTGCATCAGTGGTGTCCCATACATACGCTGCCCTTGTGCTTTCCAGGTTTGGAAGTTGCTGTTTAAGGAGCTTTGGTGAGTTACTACAGTGCATCTTGTAGATGGTAAACACTGCTGCCACTGTGTGCCGGTGGTGGAAGGAGTGAATATTGAAATTGGTAGATGGGGCGCCAATTAAGCAAGCTACACCTGGATGGTTTCAAGCTTTTTGAGTGGTGTTGGAACTGTAAATTTCAAGGAAAGTGGAGAGTTTGCCACAACATCCCTGACTTATGCCCTGTCGATACTCTGCAGAATTCATAACGTCTATCTTGCTCTTGTATCCACAGTATTTATATGGTTGTCCAGTTCAGTTTCTGGTCAATGATAACCCAGGATGTTGATAGTGCGGATTTAACGATGATAATGCCATTGAGTGTCCATGGCTATGTTTACATTCTGTCTTGTTGGAGAAAGCCACTGCCTGGCACTTGCGTAGCACGAATGTGAATTGCCATTTATCAGCCCAAGACTGACTATTGTCCAGGTCTTGCTGGACACAGACAACTTCATTATCTGAGGAGCCGGGAATGGGGCTGAATATGGTGCAAACAAGCCTCAACATCCTCACTTCTGATCTTATGATGGAGAGAAGACCATTGATGAAAGAGCTGTAGATAACTGAGCCTGGATCCTTGCCGCTTGCCAGGCAGGCGTCTGCTAGGGATGGGAGGTCTTGTGGGGAGTAGCCAGGGGAAGGACTGTGGGGTCGTGGTTTGCGGGTTAGGTTACATGCAAGGCCGGACCCATGTTGTACGGTGCAACCAGTGCAGGTCGTCAGTCGTGCGCATGTGCGGCTCGGGACCCATCATTCTCCAGACGTTTTCGGTGCGACCCACAGGTGTTTCACGAGACACGGGTGCTAGCCACTCACTGGGACCGGAATCGGTGACGGGTTTGCACTGATTTTCCTGACGTGAACCTCCCGACAATTCTCCGTTTGAGCCCGCACTTAGTCGCAGAAATGGAGAATCCCGCCCAGAGAATTTCAAACGAAAGGCACAAGGCATCAAATGAAGGGCAGCACGGTAGCACAAATGGCTAGCACTGTGGCTTCACAGCGCCAGGGTCCCAGGTTCGATTACCCGCTGGGACACTGTCTGTGCAGAGTGTGGTAGTCACCACTGTTACTTATATCATAAACGGGATGCAATACAGTAAGGCTCCTGTACAACAGGTACGGGGGGTAGATCCCTGCCTGCTGGCTCCGTCCAGTAGGCGGAGTATAAATGTGTGGGCTCACCGAGCTGCAGCCATTTCGGCAGCAGCTGCAGGAGGCTACACATCTCTGCTTAATAAAGCCTCGATTACACTCTATTCTCGTCTCTTCGTAATTGATAGTGCATCAATTTAGTAAGCAGAGATTTTACAACAATGGACTTCCGCATCAAGCCAGATCGCCTGCAGCTGCATCCTCAAGCAGACAACGCCAAGTCGGCCTTTGCCCACTGGCTAGCTTGCTTTGAAGCCTACATCGGATCTGCGACAGAACCACCCACAGAGGCACAGAAACTCCAGATCCTGTATACACGGCTGAGCTCCGATATCTTTTCTATTATCCGGGACGCGCCCACCTACGCTGAGGCCATGGCGCTTCTGAAAGAGAACCACACCCAGCAGACCAACAAACTCTACGACAGGAACCTCCTGTCCAGCGGCATCAACTCCCCAGTGAGTCTGTGGAAGATTTCTGGCTTGCCCTGCATGCCCTGGCGAGGGACTGCCATTGCCAGGCCATTTCGGCCGTTGAACATTCCGAACTCCTAATCGGGGATGCTTTCGTTACGGGCATAAGGTCGGCGTACATCCGCCAGTGCATCTTATGGCGACCTTGTGGCGACCAAGATACTTGCAATCTCACTAACGGTCGCCTCCCATAATGTACAAGCATACGGCCCCGACCGCATGGCGCCCCCCTCCTGGACATCGTGGACCCCACCAACGAACACCCCACCATAGACCCCACCAGCGACCGCTCCATCGTTCACTCCACCATCGACCGTCCCAGCCAACCCCAAGCCTGCACCACGCGGCAGCCAGCCAATCCCGAGGAACCCGAGTGCTACTTCTGCGGACAGACAAAGCACCCCTGGCAGCGCTGCCCGGCGCGGAGCACACTCTGCAAGGCCTGTGGGAAGAAAGGACATTTCGCTGCTGTGTGCCAGGCCCGCTCGATCGCCGCTGTAACCAGGTCCATTGATTCTGCACACCCCACGTGCGACCCGTGGGTGCCGCTATCTTGCTTCAAGACACGTGCGATCCGTGGGCGCTGCCATCTTCCCCCCATCAGGCCTCGTTCGGCCCATGGGTGCCGCCATCTTTAATGCCACCCGCCACATGCGCCCTATGGGCGCCACCATCTTCCCCGCCTCAGGACCCTTGCTCGTCGGGCACCTCATCGGGCTGCTCATCGCCTGCAACCGCCGCCGACCAACCAGGGGTCTTCCAACACCAGCTACAGCTCGCCTCCATCACAATCGACCAGTCCTGGCCGCACCACCTCGCAACCGCGTCGACGACGGTAAAGGTTGATCGGCACAAGACATCATGCCTTCATGACTCCGGGAGCGCAGAGAGCTTCATCCATCCCGATATGGTAAGGCCAGGGGTGGGCAAACTACGGCCCGCGGGCCGCATGCGGCCCGCCAAAGGTATTTCTGCGGCCCACCAAGTCATTAAAAAAAAAAAAAAAATTTAAAAAAATTTTTTTTTTTTTTTTTTTAATTTTTTTTAAGGTTAATGCGGGGGGGCTGTTGGGTTACTTACTGGTATAGGGTGGATACGTTGACTTGAGTAGGGTGATCAATGCTCGGCACAACGTCGAGGGCCGAAGGGCCTGTTCTGTGCTGTTCTATGTTCTATATGAGGCGCCCAGAATCATAACCGGGTGAAGTAATTATTTTACTTAATATACTATGTGGCCCTTTGTGAATTGTGAATTTCTGAATGTGGCCCTTGCACGGAAAAGTTTGCCCACCCCTGGGTAAGGCGCTGCTCCCTCGCGGTACACCCCATCACACAACGAATCTCCCCTGATCCGGGGGTACTGCACTGTCACCCTCACCATCCAGGGCGTAGAGTTCAGCGACTTCCAGCTCTATGTCCTCCCCAACCTCTGCGCTGCCTTGCTACCCGGCCTGGACTTCAAGTATAACCTCCAAAGTCTCACCCTGAAATTCGGCCGGCCCCTCCCACCCCTTACTGTATGCGGTCGCACGACCCTTAAGGTCGACCCGCCTTCTCTATTTGCAAACCTCACCCCGGATTGCAAACCCATCGCCACCAGGAGCAGACAGTACAGTGCCCAGGACAGGACCTTCATCAGCCCTGAGGTCCAGCGGCTGCTGCGGGAAGGCATCATCGAGGCCAGCAACAGCCCCGGGAGAGCCTAAGTGGTAGTTCTGAAAACTGGGGAGAAAAACAGGATGGTCGTTGACTACAGTCAGAACATCAATCGGTACAAGCAGCTCGATGCGTAGCCCCTCCCACGCATATCTGATATGGTCAATCAGATTGCGCAGTACCAGGTCTTCTTGACAGTGAACCTGAAATCTGCCTACCACCAGCTCTCCATTCGCAAGGCGGACCACCCGTACACTGCGTTTGAAGCGGACGGCCGCCTTTACCACTATCTTAGGGTTCCCTTCGGCATCACTAATGGGGTCTCGGTCTTCCAACGGGAGATGGATCGAATGATTGACCGGTATGGACTGCGGGCCACCTTCCTGTACCTGGATAACGTCACCACCTGCGGCCACAGCCAGCAGGACCACGACGCTAACCTTTCCAAATTCCTCCACACCGCCAAACTCCTCAACTTTACGTACAACAAGGAGAAGTGCGTGTTCAACACCAACCGCTTAGCCATCCTCGGCTATGTGGTGCAAAATGGAATTCTAGGGCCCGACCCCAATCGCATGCGCCCCCTCATGGAACTCCCCCTCCCCCACTGCCCCAAGGCCCTCAAACGATTCCTGGAGTTCTTCTCATACTACGCCCAGTGGGTCCCTAATTATGCGGACAAGGCCCGCCCACTCAGTCACTCCACCGCTTTCCCCCTGATGACCGAGGCTCACCAGGCCTTTGTATCAAGGCCGACGTCGCCAAGGCCGCGATGCACGCGGTCGACAAGACGGTCCCCTTCCAAGTCAAGAGCAATGCATCAGACGTCACTCTGGCCACCACCCTCAACCAGGCAGGCAGGCCCATGGAATTCTTTTCCCGCACCCTCCATGCCTCCGAAATTCGGCACTCCTCCGTCGAGAAGGAGGTCCAAGCCATCGTAGAAGCTGTGTGGCATTGGAGGCATTACCTGGCCGGTAGGAGATTCACTCTCCTCACTGACCAACGGTCGGTTGTCTTCATGTTCAATAACACACAGCAGGGCAAGATCAAAAATGATAAAATCTTGAGGTGGAGGATCGAGCTCTCCACCTATAATTATGAGATTTTGTATCGCCCCGGTAAGCTCAACGAGCCCCCCAACGCCCTATCCCGAGGTACATGTGCCAGCGCACAAGTAGACCGACTCCAGACCCTAAACAATGCTCTCTGTCACCCAGGGGTCACCCGGTTCTTTCACTTCATAAAGGCACGCAATCTGCCCTACTCGATTGAGGAGATCAGGGCAAACTGCACTTCTACCGGCCAGACCTCGCGCATCGAGTGAAGGCCTCGCGTCCCTTTGAACGCCTCAGCGAGGATTTCAAAGGGCCCCTCCCCTCCACCGACTGAAACACGTACTTCCTTAACGTGGTCGACTAATACTCCAGATTCCACTTTGCCGTCCCATGCCCCGCTATGACGTCTGCCACAGTCCTCAAAGCACTCAACACCATCTCCGCCCTGTTCAGTTTCCCCGCCTATATCCACAGTGACCGGGGATTCTCCTTTGAGTGATGAGCTGCGTTAGTACCTGCTCAGCAAGGCCTTCGCCTCGAGCAGGACGACCAGCTACAACCCCCCGGGGAAACGGGCAGGTGGAGTGGGAGAATGGGACGGTCTGGAAGGCCGTCCAGCTGGTCCTACAGTCCAAAAATCTCCCGGTCTCCTGCTGGCAGGAGGTCCTCCCCGCGCCCTTCACTCCATCCGATCGCTACTTTGCACTGCGACTAATGCAACCGCCCATGAACGTCTTCTTGCCTTCTCCAGGAAGTCCACCTCTGGGGTTTCGCTGCCAACGTGGCAGGCAGCTCCAGGACCTGTTCTTCTCCGCAAGCACGTGCGGCTTCACAAGACGTACCCGTTGGTCGAGAGAGTACAGCTACTCCATGCAAACCCGCAGTGGCGTACCCCCACGGCCGCCAAGACACAGTCTCCCTCAGGGACCTGGCACCAGCTGGTTCACCCCCCCCCCCCAACGCCCCGCCCCGCGCCACTCTTCCTTTCCCCAGCGCACCTCACCACAGCCCTGGCTCCAGGACGATCTGTCCTCCTCTAGGTCCCACCCGGGAATGAAGATGAGGTCTACACGCTCCCGGAGTCACTGGCGACCGAGCCTGCATCGCCACCGGGTCTGCGGCACTCACAACGGAGGATCAAGGCACCCGATCGGCTGAATTTGTGATCTTTCCCCAAAGTTAACCTTAAAATGCATGGAAATAGTTTTTCCACCACCACCGCGGGACTGCTTTTTAACAGGAGGTGAATGTGGTAGTCACCACTGTTGTATATATCACATACGAGATATAATATGGTAAGGCTCCTGTCCTACAGGTATGGGGGTAGATCCCTGCCTGCTGGCTCCACCCAGTAGGTGGAGTATAAATGTGTGTGCTCACCGAGCTTCAGCCATTTCGGCAGCAGCTGCTGGAGGCTACACCTCTCTCCTTAATAAAGCCTTGATTACAATCTACACTCGTCACGTCGTAATTGATAGTGCATCACAGAGTCTCACGTTCTCCCCATGTCTGCGTGGGTTTCCTCCGGGTGCTCTGGTTTCCTCCCACAGTCCAAAGCTGTGCAGGGTAGGTGGATTGGCCATGCTAAATTGCCCTTAGTGTCCAAAAAGGTTAGATGGGGTTATTGGATTACGGGGTGTGGTAAACCACTGTATTGTATTGTGCTGTTAGATGCCTAGGCTTGTCCCTGCTGGGTCCGAACCACTGTAGTATATAATATGTGTATTGTGGTAAACTGCCACTGTATTATATATAATGTGGGAAACAACTGCCTGCTGGCTCCACCTCCCCTCGGGCTCGGTATAATCGTGGCTAGTCTCCGCCGCTGCCTCAGTTCGGGATCCAAGGCCAAGAGACTGTGTCTTGGCGGCCGTCGGGGTACGCCGCTGCGGGTTTGCATGGAGTAGCTGTCTCTTGGCCTCGGCCACCATAAGGAAACCACCATAAGGAAAACCACCATCTGCCTCAGCCATGGACTCATAAACATAAACTCTATTTTCGATTTAATGTTTTATCGGTACCCTCTTAATTTTACATGCTTCTGTGTGCCTGTGATGCAAAGATCATGGCATGGAGTTACCTTTTTTCAAATATCCTTATACCTTTACCTGGGTGTATTTTTAGCTCAATAAACATGAAACCCTTTGGGCTGGATTCTCCGATTTTGAGGCTATGTCCGGAGCATGTGTCTACACTTATGACCAAAAAGTCGGTGCCACCCCCACACCAATTCTCCGCCCGTGGGGGGGGGTGCAGTCGTGCCACGTAAAGCCCCCGGCTTTACCTGCAGATACGGAGGAAGAATTGCCAGGTCCGTGGCCGCGTGTGCGTATGACAGAGACCTGCAGTGCGGACCCGGCCTGCCAGATAGTGACCCCCTGTAATCCCCTTTGCAATCCTCGGAACCCCCCCCCCCCCCCACAAGTCCCCACAGCCCTCGCCGAAGACCCACAGCCAGCAGAACGTCTCCCCCCCCCCCCCCCCCCCCCCCCACCCGGCCGACTGTGCCAACACTGGACACAGTCCACAGCCTCCACGCGAGGTCCCCGAAAACTGTGAGCAGCATGTCCCACGACATTGGGAAGTCAGCCCATCTGGGGGGGAGCACCGGGGAAAGCCTCAGGTGATGTCCTGAGGCCGTCCCATCGGCGTGCGGCATACTCCGCGCTGAAGCTGTTTTTGAGGGGGCGCAGCATCAGAAAAACAGCGTGCCCCCTATTTCGATATTAAAACAGATTCTCTGGCCAATCGCCAAATGCAACTTCGGTGTCGCCAATTGGAGAATCCAGCCCTTGTCCTCTGGATTCATGAAAGCATATGAGACTGAGTTCTTTGCAAACAGTGCATAAATGATAAAGTACAGACATTGAATTAATACCACCATCCTTATAAATTACAAAAAAAAAAATCCTGTGACAATCAATCAAGGGGTGGGCAAGTCCTGGCATGTGTCCTCCCCAGTCATACAAATTCCGACATCCCTTTACTTCTCTCCCCTCGCTAAGACTCATACAATTATTATTCAAGCATTATGGGTCTCCTTATTCTTTCAACAAAATGTACCAACTCACATTTAATCAAAAATATATTTGCAATTACACACCCATTCTGAAAACTTCCTAAATTTTTTGTTATATTTGTCCTTTCTATGAACCACACCTCCCAATTTGGTGTAGTCTACAAACTTTGAAAACATAATTCTATTTCTTACACTCAAATTATTAATGTAAATTATGATCATCAGTGGTCCCAATATTGATCCCTGTGTAATACCACTTTACTCATTTTGCTGGTCTGAGCTAGTTTACAAGAAGTATATTCCACATCGTTGGTATCTTGTGAGTTTGAAAAGTCACCCAACCATCTCTCCTGACGCTTCCTGGCTGCAAGCTCAGATCATTAACATTTCATCCTGCATCCAGTGGCTGGCAAGAGAAAAACAGATGACGAAAATTATCAAATTCAGCAAGATCAGTAGGATCTCCATGTACCTGGGATCTAAATATCGGGACCATTGTTTCAATAGTTAACAATATGATGAGGTATTGGAGCACAACCGCAATACTACTTGTAGTCCATGAGTGAATTTATGATAATTTATAGTCAGGTATTTTAGTAGCTTGTTCTTTTAATAGGATGTATTTTTCCATATTTGTATAGATTGTTAAGCAGTCAATACTAGAACTCCATCTGCAGCCTGAAGATAGCTTTGTTCTGAAAATAATTCAGCTAGAGGAAATACTTCAAGTACGTCATTCAGTCTTTGTTGTTGGCAATGCTGGAACTGGAAAATCACAGGTAAATACTAGTGTGGAATGCTTGATGTTATGAATTTTAATGAAGACTTTTATCCACAATGTCGTCAACAGCTTACTTAAATGTTTGCAGACATCAAGGGCAGGATTCTCCGTTTCTGAGACTTGGGCTGGAATTCTCCATTGCCGACGCCAAAATCGCATTCGGTGATTGGGCGGAGAATTCCTTTTGATGCCGAATCGGGGGTGGCGCCTGTTTTCAGATGCTCCGCCCCCTCCAAAACAGTGTCATCGGTGTACACGCCAAATGCCGTTAGGACGGCCTCAGGACATTATCCTGAAGGCCCTCCCCAGATGCTCCGCCCTCGATGGGCTGACTTTCCGATGGTGCGGATCACTTGTGGTCTAAGGTTTCGTCAAACTTGCTACGGACTGTGTGCAGCACAGTCGGGGAGGGGGTGCCGTTCCGACTGGCCGGGGCGGCTTTGGCAGGGGCTGGAGGGGACTGGTGGGAAGTGGTCCTGGGGTGGCAAGTGGGGTTACAGGGGGAACTATCTGGCAGGCTGGGTCTGCGCGCGGCCGACGCCATTTGTACGGCGTGATTGCTGCAGGTCGCCACCGTGCGTATGTGCGGCTACAGACTCAGCAGTATCTGCTGGGAATGCCGGGGGAGTTTAAGTGGCGCGGCTGCCAGCCACCTGCCGAGTGGAGCATCAGTGCGGGGGCTGCGGCGACATTTCCGTCGTAAGACTAGACACATGCTCTGGACATAGCCTCAAAATAGGAGAATCCAGCCCCAAATGTTGATGCCAACAGAGAATTGTTGGACTTTCACGACAGAAAAACTGTCGCCGCACCTGGACCTATTCTGCTGGTATTAATCAGCTAGCACCAGCGCCACATGGAACACAATCGATTCTAATCAGGAACAGTGCCGGATTTGCCAATTTTGGGATTGGCACTCAGGAGGCTGGCATGCTGCAGCCGCATATACACACTTCACTCCCCACACACTCCATTCCAGCCAACAACTAGGCAGCGGGGAGAGCATCCCAAGATTTACCGCCGCCGTTTGTCGTGTCTGGGCACAGATGGCAGAGGCGGTCAGTGCCGTGGGCAACACCGTCCGGACCGGCCAGAAAAAGCTGCACGACCTCCTCAGGGCAGCCATGTGAGTAGACAGCACTATGCCCCTGGCACCAACCCACGTCCCACACATCTGTAACCAGACACCCCGCTGAACACCCACCCTGCACCACATAAAACATAGAACAGTACAGCACAGAACAGTCCCTTCGGCCCTCGATGTTGTGCCGAGCATTGTCCGAAACCAAGATCAAGCTATCCCACTCCCTGTCATTCTGGTGTGCTCCATGTGCCTATCCAATAACCGCTTGAAAGTTCCTATCACAGCAGGCAGTCCATTCCACACCCTAACCACTCTCTGAGTAAAGAACCTACCTCGGACATCCCTCCTATATCTCCCACCCTGAATCTTATAGTTATGCCCCCTTGCAACAGCTACATCCACCCGAGGAAATAGTCTCTGAACGTCCACTCTATCTATCCCCCTCATCATCTTATAAACCTCTATTAAGTCGCCTTTCATCCTCCTCCGCTCCAAAGAGAAAAGCCCTAGCTCCCTCAACTTTTCCTCATAAGACCTATCCTGCAAACCAGGCAGCATCCTGGTAAATCTCCTTTGCACCCTTTCCAATGCTTCCACATCCTTCCTATAATGAAGTAACCAGAACTGCACACAATACTCCAAATATGGTCTCACCAGGGTCATATATAGTTGCAGCATAACCCCGCGGCTCTTAAACTCAAGCCCCCGTTAATAAACGCTAACACACTATAAGCCTTCTTCATGGCTCTATCCACTTGAGTGGCAACCTTCAGCGATCTGTGGACATGAACCCCAAGATCGCTCTGTTCCTCCACATTCCTCAAAACCCTGCCTTTGACCCCGTAATCCGCATTCAAATGTTTTCTACCAAAATAAATCACCTCGCACTTATACATAGAACAGTACAGCACAGAACAGGCCCTTCGGCCCTCGATGTTGTGCCGAGCAATGGTCACCCCACTCAAACCCACGTATCCACCCTATACCTGTAATCCAACAACCCCCCCTCCCCCCCTTAACCTTACTTTTTAGGACACTACGGGCAATTTAGCATGGCCAATCCACCTAACCCGCACATCTTTGGACTGTGGGAGGAAACCGGAGCACCCGGAGGAAACCCACGCACACACGGGGAGGACGTGCAGACTCCACACAGACAGTGACCCAGCCGGGAATTGAACCTGGGACCCTGGAGCTTTGAAGCATTTATGCTAACCACCATGCTACCGTGCTGCCCAGTCTTAACTCCATCTGCCATTTTTCAGCCCAGCTCTGCATCCTATTAATGTCTCTTTGCAGCCTACAACAGCCCTCCACCTCATCCACTACTCCACCAATCTTGGTGTCATCAGCAATTTTACTGACCCACCCTTCAGCCCCCTCCTCCAAGTCATTGATAAAAATCACAAATAGCAGAGGACCCAGCATTGATCCCTGTGGTACACCGCTGGTAATTGGTCTCCAGTCTGAAAATTTTCCATCCACCACCACCCTCTGTCTTCTATGTGATAGCCAGTTACTTATCCAATTGGCCAAATTTACCTCTATCCCACACCTCCTTATTTTTCGTCATGAGCCGACCATGGGGAACCTTATCAAATGCCTTACTAAAATCCATGTATACGACATCAACTGCTCTACCTTCATCTACACACTCAGTTATCTCCTCAAAGTATTCAATCAAATTTGTGAGGCAAGACTTACCCGTCACGAATCCGTGTTAACTATCTCGGATTAAGCTGCATCTTTCCAAATGGTCATAAATCCTGTCCTTCAGGACCTTTTGCATTAACTTACTGACCACCGAAGTAAGACTCACTGGCCTATAATTAACAGGGTCATTCCTATTCCCTTTCTTGAACAGAGGAACAACATTCGCCACTCTCCAGTCCTCTGGCACTATCCCCGTGGACAGTGTGGACCCAAAGATCAAAGCCAAAGGCTCTGCAATCTCATCCCTTGTCTCCCAAAGAATCCTTGGATATATCCCATCTGGCCAGGGGACTTGTCGACCCTCAGGTTTTTCAAAATTGCTAATACATCCTTCCTCAGAACATCTACCTCCTCCAGCTTACCCGCCTGTATCACACTCTCATCCTCAAAAACATGGCCCCTCTCCTTGGTGAACACTGAAAAAAAGTATTCATTCAACACCTTTCCTATTTCTTCTGACTCCATGCAAAAGTTCCCACTACTGTCCTTGACCGGGTGCCCTACCCTCACCCTGGTCATTCTTTTATTTCTAACATTAGACTAAAAAGCCTTGGGGTTTTCCTTGATCCGACCCGCCAAGGGTTTCCCATGCCCCCTCCTAGCTCTCCTAAGCCCTTTTTTTTTTTTAGCTCATCCCTTGCTACCTTGTAACCCTCAAGTGACCCAACTGAACCTTGTTTTCTCATCCTTACATACTCTTCCTTTTTCCTCTTGGCAAGACATTCAACCTCTTTTGGGAACCATGGTTCCCGCACACGGCCATTTCCTCCCTGCCTGACAGAGACACACCTATCAAGGACACGCAGTATTTGTTCCTTGAACAAGCTCCACTTTTCATTTGTGCCTTTCCCTGACAGTTTCTGTTCCCATCTTAAGCTCCCTAATTCTTGCCTAATCGCCTCATAATTACCCCTCCCCCAAGTATAAACCTTGCCCTGCTATATGGATCTATCCCTCTCCAATGCAATAGTGAAAGACACCGAATTGTGGTCACTATCTCCAAAGTGCTCTCCCACAAACAAATCTAACACTTGGCCTGGTTCATTACCCAGTACCAAATCCAATGTGGTCTCCCTCTTGTCGCCCTATCCACATCTTGTGTCAGGAAACCCTCCTGCACACACTGTACAAAACTGCCCCATCCGAACTGTTCGACCTATAGAGGTTCCAATCAATATTTGGAAAGTTAAAGTCACCCATGACAACTACCCTGAGACCTCCACACCTATCCATAATCTGTTTTGCAATTTCTTCCTCCACATCTCTATTACTATTTGGGGGCCTATAGAAAACTAACAATGTGACCGCTCCTTTCCTATTTCTAACTTCGGCCCATATTACCTCAGTAGGCAGATCCCCTTCGAACTGCCTTTCTGCAGCCGTTAAACTATCCTTGATTAACAATGCTACTCCTCCACCTCTTTTACCACCTTCCCTACTCTTACTGAAACATCTATACCCCGGAACTTCCAACAACCATTCCTGTCCCTGTTATAACTATGTCTCCGTAATGGCCACAACATCGTAGTCCCAAGTACCAATCCACGCTCCAAGTTCACCGCCCTCCCTCCCTGTTCCTCACCTCACTCGCACGTGGCACCGGCAACAAACCAGAAATGACAACATGGTTTGTCGTGACTTGAACACGGAGGGTGTCTTGCTCAGGTACACATTCTGGATGCAGTGACCGCAATGCATTGATGCAAATTTTCCCCGCAACAGCCAATCAGTAGCTCCGCTCTACTGCCCTCAGCACCCATACCTGCCACCATATATGGGTGCCACTGAGGCCAGCAGCTACCCACCTCCTGGGCTGCAAGAGTCTGACTGTTTACCACTGTCGTTTTCTGTTCCCCACCCCCCACCCCAGGAGAAGGCCGGGCACAACAGCCATGAGCGGGTGAAGACAGAAGGGGGATCGACAGACCTGCAGCCCTGCACCATGGCAGAGCAGAGGGCCCTGGACGTGGCCGGTGGCCTGCAGGAAAGGGAGGTCACCAACGTGGAAGTGAGGCCGTGCTTAACACGTGTGTCAACCCCCCGCCCCCCCCCCCACATACCATCTCACCCTGACCCTCACTCCAACACCACCCTCACCCCCACCCTCACCCACACTACCCTCACCTTCACACCACTCTCATCCCGCCGTCACCCCCACACCACCCTCACTCCCACAGCAACCTCACCCCCACCCACACCCCACATCACCCTCACCTTCAAACCACCCTCATCCCCACTCTCACCCCCACAACACCCTCACCCCACCCTCATCCCCACACCACCCCACACCATCCTCACCTTCACACCACCCTCACCTTCACACCACCCTCACCTCATACTACCCTCACCTCCAACCTCACCCACAGCGACCTCACCTCTACAACATCCTCACCCCACACCACCCTCACGCCGCCCTCACCCCACCCTCACCTCCACACCACCTTCATGGCCACCCTCACCCTCACCCCACACCATCCTCACCCCCATCGCACCTCACACCATCCTCATCTCCACCCTCACCCCACATCACCCTCATCCCCACCCTCACCCCACACCACCCTCACCCCACACCACCCTCACCTCCACCCTCACCCGCAGCACCCACACCCCCACACCACCCTCACCCCACCCTCACCTCCACACCACCTTCATGGCCACCCTCACCCTCACCCCACACCATCCTCACCCCCATCGCACCTCACACCATCCTCATCTCCACCCTCACCCCACATCACCCTCATCCCCACCCTCACCCCACACCACCCTCACCCCACACCACCCTCACCTCCACCCTCACCCGCAGCACCCACGCCTCCACAACATCATCACCCCACCCTCACCCCCACACCACCCCACATCACCCTTACCTCCACACAACCCTCACCCTACCCTCACCTCCACACCACCCTCATGGCCACCCTCACCCTCACCCCACACCACCCTCACCCCCATCTCACCCCACACCATCCTCATCCCCACCCTCATCCCCACCCTCACCCCACACCACCCTCACCCCACACCACCACCACCCCACACCACCCTCACCCCCAAACCACCCTCACTCCCACCCTCATCCCACACCACCTCACCCCCAAACCATCCTCACCCCCACCCTCACCCCACACCACCACACCGTACTACCCTCATCCCCATACTCACCTTCACACCACCCTCACCTTCACACCACCGTCACCCCCCCTCACTGCCCACCACTCTCACCTCCACACCACCCTCATCCCCAACTTAACCCCACACACCCTTGCACTACCCGCACCCCACCCTCGCCCCGCACCACCCTCACCCTTGCACCACCCGCACCCCACCCTCATCCCCGCACCACCCACACCCCCTCCTTCATCCCCACACCACCCTCACCCTATACCACCCGCAACCCCACCCCTCCAGCCCGTAGTCTAATCATGTGTCTTGTCGTGTGTCTTACAGGACCTGCTAGAGATGGGGTGGGTCCATCTGATGTCCTCCGTCCTAGCCAGTGTCACCTGTGTGCCGACAGCGATGGGAGTATCTCGGATACAGTCTCTCCACCCGAGACTCGGGAGACCCCGGAGCTCAGGTCGGAGGATGACATTGATTTTCCGTTACAGCTGTCACCAACACCCTCCACCATCCCAGAGACACTCAACCCGGTTGGTCACATTAGTGACGAGGCTCCTGGGACACTCTCTGGTACTCATCACACAGTCGCTCTGGTACAGCAGGTGGAGGTCGAAACACCCGAGGGGGTGGACAGTCAGAGAACAAGCCGACCCCAGGGACTAGCAGCTGTCCAGATGGGTTTTGGGCTTCTGGAACAGGGACTACATGAGGGGTTGTCAGAGAGCATCCAGCACCTGCAGGAGTCCATCCGTGTGCAGCAGCAGGAGGTGGTGCCGACCGTGCCTGCCACCCAGGCCAATACGGCATGGGTAGCCTCTCGCAGTGGAGACATTCTTTGCAGGCGCTGGCCGAGGCCCAGGGCAGGGTTGCCGACTCACAGGTGACCATGTGCCAAAGCCACCTGTACATCGCAGCAGCAGTCCTGAGCAGGCCATGGCTGGAAACATCGACGGCATTGTTCAGGCGCTGGCCGATGGGGTGCAAACACAGAGGGAGGTGGCCCAGTCCCAGAGGAAGATAACATAGTCACTGGCTGATGTGACAAAAATACAGAAGGTGGTGGCACAGTCGCAATGTGATGTGGCGCAGCCCCAGACGGAGATGGTCCACTCCCTGTGCTCTATGGCCACGAGTGTCCAGACCTTGGTTGATCCCAGAGCGGGCCTCCAGGACTGGCAGCACCATGTGGCAGGGGATAGCTTCCCTTGAAACCCCTCCCCTTGGAGTCGCCTGGAGACCATCGGGCGACACCCCCCCCCAGGAACACCCTAGCAGCAGCCGGGCCTATTCAGACCCAGTCCCCTCAGAAGATGCCCGCCAAGATGCCCAGGTTGCAAGGTCACAGGACAGGAATTACAGCAGGCCAACTCCACTCCTGCGACACCGTCTGGTGAACCACCGAGGGGTAGCGTTAGGGTCTGAAAGACCAAGAAGTTAGACACCAGTTAATTTGGCATGGCTGCAAGGCACAGTTAAGTTATCGGGACTAGGGCATAAATCTCTACATATTTGTTCACGTTAAACACGTGCTACTATGGTTACAACCTGTCTCAGTGCTCTGTCCAATGGGTGTGAGGGGTGGACTGGTCTGGGCTGGCCGGAGTTGGGGGAGAATGGGCGGATGATGTGGGTGGCTTGTGCTCCCTGACCTTCCCACCACCGTCACCCCAGGGATTCGATGGGACCGTGTGATGGAATGGCCAGCTTGCATGCAGGGGTCATCCAGGTGGAAGGTGGAAAGTGCTACTGTGGGCAGAGGTTGGACGTTGGCAGTCGATGTGGAGCACCAAAGCTCATCGGAGAGCAGGTTGTCATCATCGTGCATCCCTTGGACCAGACTGCTGTTACTGCCAAGCTATGTCTCCCACCCCGTAGTGCGGCAGGTGTGCATCAAGGAGGGAGTTGCAGGCAGACTTGTGCATCAAGGGGGGAGTGAGGGGTGTGGGGTTGGGATGTGGTGTCTGTGCTCCTGGCCATTCCCCCACCCTGCAGCTCTTCTCCCCCCCCAACCCCTAGTTGGTGAACCTGGAGGCGATCAGAGAGTCCCTGCGTGTTGGTTATGGCGCATATGTTGAGCGGCCTCCCGTGGCTGCCTGGCCCTCATGTCCTACCCATCTTTCCCCCCCACCTCCTTGCATTCTCCTCATCGGATGCAGCCTGGTGTTCATCCTCCTCCAGCACGATGATATGGAGGATGCAGCAGGCCGCCACGATGCGGGCGACCCTCATGGCATCATATTGGAGGGTCCCTCCAGAGTGGGCCAAGCACCTGATCAGGAAGCAGAAGCACCGCTCAATAACGAACATGGTCGCTGTATTGTTATTGTAGCGGGTCTCCACGTTGGTCTTTGGCCTCCGGATAGCCCCTGTCGCCGGGGGGGAGGCATCTCGAACATGTCAGGAATCATCGCGTAAGGGTGGCACAGTGCCGCAGTGGTTAGCATTGCTGCCTCAAGGCCTCCGAGGACCCGGGTTCGAACCCTGTCCCAGGCCATTGTCTGTGTTGAGTTTGCACATTCTTCCCTTGTTTGCATGGGTTTCACCACTGTTGTGTTGGGTAAGCTGGGTCCATGTGGACTGCGTTTGATGCAGTGTAGAGAGAGACAGGCTTCCAACACTTGATGAGATGCAACACAATTTTATTTAACATCTAAACTATATTACATGCTTAACTGTGGGTTGACACTATGCTGACTTGACTGGAGACCTGAGGCTAATCTGACCAGACTAACTGACTACCACACAATGGTTGTACTAGCTGCTGCTCACGGGCTCTGACTGTCTCAGAGGCAGGATCCCAAGAGGGCGGGAAAACTGGTGCCCTCTGGCTTTATAGTGGTCGTGTCCTGTCTGGTGATTGGCTGCTGTGTTCTGTGTGCTCACTGGTCATCTTGTGTGTCAATCACTGCCTGTCTGCACTCCATCATATACATGGATGTATATTATGACAACTACCACAACCCAAAGATGTACAGGATAGATGATTGGGCATGTTAAATTGCCCCTTAATTGGAAACAAAAAAGAATTGGGTACACTAAATTTCAAAAAAGAAGAAATCGTCGAGTGTGCCAGAATGAAGGCGCCATGCACACTGCCCAGCAGAGGTGAATGATTCGTAGCTGCATGTTCATTGAGTGGTATCCTTTTCGATTTGTGTAGAGCGCTTGTCATCTGCAGGTGTTTTTGTAAATCCACCACTCTTTCTTAGAATTCCCCCTATACCAAAAAGGGCCGATATTCCAAATGGTGAACAGGGATTCTCACTCCCTGACTCCGATGCAGGCTTCAGTGGGTGCCATTCAGGTCAAACTATATTTCCAAGTTATTCCCCAGTATAACCCATACCTTCACCGAAGAATTTTACCTACTTACCCCTTAATAGCATCGATGTTCTGGGTCCTGCGTTATTAAGGAAGTGAAGTAAGCTAATAACCACTTTTTCAGGTTAAGTTATTTTATTATTATACTTTTCTTTTCTTTAAATTGCAAACACTTCTTTACAGAAAGGAAAAACGATTTGTGATTCTGGATGCTGCTGGTTTGTTGTAGGGACCTTCAGACTCTCTCTCTCTTTTAGTTCTCCTCCCCATCTCTCCTGCTGCTGTTCCTCTCTCTCTCTCTTTTAGTTCTTCTCCCCATCTCTCCTGTTGCTGTTTCTCTCTCTCTCTCTTTTAGTTCTCCTCCCCTTCTCTCCTGTTGCTGTTTCTCTCTCTCTCTGTTTTCTCTGTTCTCTGTGTTCTGTCCTCCCATTGCTACTGGTTGCTGCTGCTGGTACACTTCCTTAGATTGGGCCAATTTTATTTCAACCTTGCCCTTCATAGCCTGAGCTTTCTTGGGATCAATAACTCTCCCATCAAGTTTGTGCTCCCCATTCAATACCCTGTCTACTCTTTCAGGATCTATTTTAATTAAGCAGTCTACAATCTCTCCACCTCCAGAAAAGCAGTCCCTTAAATCTTTCTTACTTGTTTCCCAGCTGAGTCCACCAACAAACATCTTCCTTCTCATCCTCCTCATTCTTGCTGCCGTTTCTTTGAGCCTTCCACCTCCTTGAGGGGAGCGGAGCTCCCCCGGGCCGTCAGCTGTTCTTGCCTCGCGTTCTGCTGCTCTCTTCTGCTGCCTCGCGCGTGGGGGGAGGGGCGAGGGAAGCCCGCGCTTAGTGCTTTTTGGCGGGAGAGATCGGGACCTCCGATAGGGGATGGGCTACGGGGCTTAAAGGGGCATGGTGGGACACAACCAGGCCAATGGGTCCCCCTCTATTCAATACATCACAGTGCTTCAACACAGCACAAGGAAATCTATGCAAACTCTCTTTTTCTTTTTCCCTTTCTCCTGCTGCAGGTTGTAATAACAATTCTGACAGACTGAAATTGACTGCATTTTTGACAGAAGAGTTGGCCACAGTTTCTGCTCTTTTCAGCTGCCACCAACCTCTTGTGGGATCTTTCCCTGCACTCTCCCAGACCAGATATTGGCAACCTTCTATGTTTCAAATGACACATTCTGTATTTTCCAGAACAAGGTGTTCATAGTGGGACATGCATCCTGTCAACCACCCCCCGAACCTTGCCGACCGGGCAGCCTGATGGGCTCAGTCCACATTGAAGTGGATATATTGAGCAGCTGGGGCATATATGGCCCCCGTGACGGCACCATGATGGGCAACCAAGAAAACTGTGTGGAATGCTCTATGCTGGACTGTTCTGCCTCGCTACACGTGGAGAGAGAAATAATGTGATAGTATCAACATGCAGTACTCTTTTTATACTGCCTTCAATGCCTCCCAGGAGGACTTAGGGGTTTTAAAGGAATTTAATTATGTATTCCCCTCTGGTTTGCTGCTATGCGCTGCTATTCTGTGGATGCCTTTGTCATTTGAGCATTCATAATTTTATCCATGTATAATAAAATATACAACATAAGGTGAAGTAATTTTATGGAGAAATCAAAGCGAGAGCAGAATTCATGTTTTACCCTCTTAGCTCAGTGTTCTGTTGAAAAGTACAATCTTAACCAACAATCTTAAAAGCATGCCCAGAAAACCTCTCCCTACAGAGACCCTTTTTTTAAAAGTGCAACAATACTGCAGCAGAACATTATTACTATTTTAACATGATAGTATTTGAATTTGAAGCATTGGACAACATTCTCAGACAGATTTTTTATTTCAGGTAATGCGATCCCTGAAAAGTACATATCTGAAAATGAAACGAAAAGCCATTACTATCGACCTTGATCCTAAAGCTGTGACTTGTGATGAACTGTTTGGAGTCATTAACCCAGCCACAAGGGAATGGAAAGATGGTAATTTACCTAACAACTATTAATTTAAGAAAGAAAGGGGAAAATTATTTCCCAATGGTGGATGGCTTCCGTAAATTGTCAGTTGCTCTGTTAAAGGTCATCTATAGAATACATGCACGGAAGTGAATTTCTTTTAGGTTTCTTCCACTTTGACATAGAGTAATCTCACCCTATTTGCTACTTAAAAGAGGTTTTGATAAACCTATGCTCAAGTTAGAGCAGCAGGGCTTCCGGTGGGTGGTGATGTGCTGAACAGTTGCACGAAAGGTGGCTCTCCCTGGGAACTTCGAATTTGTCCCTTTTATTCCGTAAATTGGCACCGAAACAACAACAGAAAATGCACCCTTACCCTAACCTAACAACCACCCGAGGAAATGCCCTCAAACCGGTCACAGAGCCGGAAAAATAGTAAAACCACCAAGAGTCGGGAGAGGAAGATCCAGACCGCAGAAAGGAGGAACAAAGCAGCACAGGATATAGCGGACCGAGAAGCACCGCCAACATGAACGCCAGCCAAACCACTGACAGGGCAGTAGATGGAACTTACACAAGAGTTCCAAAAACATAGGGACTCCATCAAGGACAATATTATGTCGGCCATGAGGTTGAGCATAGAAATCACGCTGGCCCTCTTCAAAGAATTGTGTGGAGACTTGAGACCCAGGATGTGACAGTGTGGGAGCTGGCGAAAGTGGCCACAGACCAGAGCGATTGTATTGCTCAAGGCAGAAGTTGCAAGGTTGGTGACGACCCAGAAAGCATTCAAGGGGAAGGTGGAAGATCAGGAGAACAGGTCTCGCTGCCAGGCAAGCACCGGGCTGAGCTCAATGGGGCCAAGGCAGCATTATTCAAGAACATGGTGCGGTTTGGAATGCTGAACCCGGCTAGACTCTGAGTAAGGTACGGCAATAAGGAACATTGTTAACATGCTGGAGGACGCAGACGGGTTCATCCAGAAAAACGGGATGGGGTGACAGCAATAGCGGACATATATGGACCATGAACAATGTGTCTTTGATCTCCAGATTGAACATTTGCACGACCTGCAAGGACGGGGAGAGGTGGGGTGCAGAGGTAGAGGTACACTGAAATTAGAAGGGAGGGCGGGGTGAACAAAACGGGCGAGGAGCAATGGGAGCTGCTCCCAGGGGGAGCATCATGCTGCCAAGTATGCTGGTGCATGGAAGTAAGGGGGTGGCACAGAGTAGCTCCCGAAATACAGGGAGTGCCTGGCAGAAAGCGGGCAAAACAACAAATTGGGTGGAAGGGGAGAAGAAGGGTAAAGGGAGGGAGGCAAGGGGAGGAAGGAAACACGGATATGGGGTAGGGGAGCAACAAGGACCCGGGGGTGGAGGCACACAGACTAGGAGGAGGGAAGGGGGGAACGATATGTAATGGTCAGCGGTGTACTGGAAGGCGCCCCATTGTGTTTGTGAATGTTTATGCCCCCAATTGGGATGATTCTGGCTTCATCAAAAAGACCATGGCGAAATCCCCAACCTAGACACCCACCAACTCATCATGGTGGGGAGACGTCATCTGTGTACAGGACCCATGGACATAAAAATCCAGCCCCAAATCTGTGAAACAATCTGCTATGGCAAGGGAACTGAACACCTTCATGGAGCAGATGGGAGGGGGGGTGGTTGGATCCGTGGAGGTTCAACCACCTGAGGGAGAAGGAGTTCTCCTTCTTCTTCAACGTCCACAAAGTATACTCCAGCATCGACTTCTTGGTAGTGGGTAAATCTGTTCCTTATTGCCGTACCTTACTCTGAGTCTAGCCGGGTTCAGCATTCCAAACCGCACCATGTTCTTGAATAATCAGGTAAATCAGGGGTGATAGGGACGTAATACCCAGCAATAATAATCTCCAACCGCGCACCACACTACATGGATGTGAGGTTGGACATGGCCAGGTCCAACGCCCCATGGAGGCAGGACATGGCCCTCCTTGCTGACAAGGCGT
The DNA here is from genome assembly GCF_902713615.1 of Scyliorhinus canicula. Lineage (NCBI taxonomy): Eukaryota > Metazoa > Chordata > Chondrichthyes > Carcharhiniformes > Scyliorhinidae > Scyliorhinus > Scyliorhinus canicula. The sequence continues at coordinate 16,153,607 of NC_052163.1, read as the reverse complement.
TCTGTGAGAGAATGTCACGAATGTATGTATCCTGCAACCAGAACAGGGAGGTCTCACCCTCAACATTCTGGGAAGCAGTGAAGGTGGTAATATGGGGGGAAATAACAGCATACAAGACAATCAGGGACAGGAATGAGAAGGTGGCTAGGCAACAGCTGTTCGACTCCATACTGGAGGTGTTTTCATTTGTTAAGGGAATATCGGCATCCTTGCAAGAAGAGTTCATAGAATCCCTACAGTAGAGAAGGAGACCATTTGGCCCATAACGTGTGTGCCTACTCTCCGAAAGAGCACTCTGCCTAGGATAACTACCTCACCCTATCCCCGTAACCCTGCACATTGGCCAACTGACCTAACCTGCACATCTTTCGATATGAACAGGCAATTTAGCATGGCCAATCCACCTATCTATCTTTGGACAGTGGGGGGAAACCAGAGCACTTGGAGAATACACATGCATACACGGGGAGAATGTGCAAACTTCACACAGACAGCCACCCAATTGAACCTGACTCCCTGGGACTGTGAGGCAGCCGTGCTAACCACTGTGCCACCGTGCTGCCCATAGTGGGCACATAGATGCATATGTATGATTCATTCAAATGACGAGACCATTCTCATGAGCAGCAAATGTATTTACAAAGGTGCATGGTATATATACAGTAAACCTGAAGTAATGTCATATGTGCTTAATTTTTCTAACCTTACTGCTACTTCTAAGTGCATCCCCGACATCCGCAGCAGAGTTGGAAGCAGCCTGATGACTAGTGCGCCTGTTGTCTTTGATTACTTTGGCAGATATCCTCTAGCCAAGACCTAGAGGGACCTGGGCTCCTTTGGGACTCCTGCTGAGGGCATGTGCACACTCCTCGGCCGGCATAGCTGTAGGAGATATGGTCACAGGCAGGGAGGATTGGAATCAGCTGAACACTCTCAGTGTCACCTGGATGAACGGCCCTGGGGTCTCTAGCTGTTGCTCCTCCTCCTTGTGGGTGCACAAGGGCACCTACATGACTCTCTGAGGAGAAGGGGTTCCTGGAGGGCGGTCAAGGCGCCTTACCCTCCCCTTTGAATGGCCTCTGATGTTTCCCACCAATGTTCATAGCAATGGAGTACAGGTCCATAAGCAAATCCAGCAGGATCTGCTGGACCTAGGTCTCCAAGGTGGCTGCCACCCTTTCCACCCTTTTCTCTAGGTACTTGTATGCGGGAGCCACAAAATTAGACAGAACATGGGCAGACGCCTCCATCCTTTGCTCTAGGCCGTTGACTGCCTCTCGTAGCTCTACCTGAATTTCTGCTGCCGTCGTTGCATTTCCAGCATATTAGAGGTGGCTGCTTGCAGAGGCTCATCATCTGAGTAAGACTCTGTGGGTGCCTAATCTCCAGTAGTCCTCTGACTGTCAAAGACTTGGGCTGCCACTAACTCTGACTGTTGCAGAGATGTATCAGGGGGTAATTCCCAAAATATGACCTTGAACTAATCTAGATCGATGGCCCACTGTTGTGTGTGTCTCTGCACTGGTAGAGGGTGCAGGTGAGTTCAGTGATGATTCTTCCTCTGATGCATCCTCTTTTTAGGTGATTTGGGGGCTGAGGTTTATGGTCGCTCTGCTGGTCTGTTGGGGCCTGTTGGTGCCCGAAGAGAGAGAGGAACGATTTAGTTCATAAGTAGGCAGAATTGTATGTCACTAATCAGGATGCGATCAAGTCTTATTGGGAGATCCCGAACTCCTGCAGTTGTGAGCAAGCTTGGTCTGCATGAAACTAAATGAAATGGAACTTGGGCAGAAGAGCTGCACGAAAGGTTGGAAAGCATGCATGCTTGCTGTGTGTGCTGAACTTTCCCCAGTAAGGGGTGAGGATAGAGTTTGTGCAGCATGATAGATGAGATGCTGGTGAAGTTAAAGTGTCCATGAGACAAACAATGCTGATGTGTCACTTGTTAATATTTTGTGAGATCCCTGAGCAGTATGCATGATGCCATTATGAGAGTCTGAGTTTGGAGTAAGCTAAAAATTGACTTACCTTGGCGGAGCAGATGAGGTCATTCAACCGCTTTCTGCACTGTATTGCAATTCTCCGACTAGTGCACAACGAGCTGACTCCCTTGCAACAGCCTCCCAGATCAGTGAGGTGAGGCTGGTGGACTTCCCACAACGATCCCTGGGGTAGAGGACATCCCAGCACTAGTCGAGGGACTTGAGGGAGTTATTACTAAACTTGGGTGCAGACTTCTTCTTGTGTTCAACCATCTCAACACATCACCTGCAAACATTTGTAGTCAGTTATCATTTGCATATTGAAGTGAGGTGCATCCTTGCAATAAGAGTTCATAGAATCAGAGTTCGAAGACAACAGGCGCACTAGTCATCAGGCTGTTTCCAGCTCTGCCATGGATGTCGGGGATGCACTTAGAAGTAGCAGTAGAGTTAGAGTATTTCTCCACAATAAACCTTCCATTTCATAATCACTTCTGTTTTCAGATTGACTATCTGACATCAAATTATTGCTGGGTCATGGCTTTTCAATTTGTATGCTGTGGTCACAAAAGGTATCAAATTCACCTTCCATAAAAATAACTTCATCCCCCTTTCCAGCTGCTTGCTGAGGTTGAATCAAATATTTTCAACCTCATTATTTGTTTGATCTGAAGCACATGGCATTCATCACACATAGACAATTTGCTTCCTTCACTGTAACATTGACCTCTTGCATCTGTACTACTACTGTAAATCATATCTCTGCTTTTATGACCTTAAAAGTCAAGCTCTTCAATATTTTCCATGATAATATTTAGTGTTCTTTACGCACGAGCTCCAGCTTTTCCAAAACTCTATCACTCATATTTTGTTTTGCAACAATGGTATGTTTGATCATGACTCGTGTCCCCTCTGGGGAGAGCACTGAAATCAGCAACCTTGCCCTTATTTCCAAATCCATCCATGGTTTTGCCCACCCTACCTCCTGAACCTCTTTCAGGTGTTTGTACCTGCTCTTTCGTACAGACACTTATATTTTGGAGTGTTGTTCATCCCTGCTCTTAGTTGGAAGCAGAACATCCAGCATTGATTCCTAAATTCAGAAACTCCCTTCCAATTTCTTCCCTTTGCTACTTCCCATCAAATCTTTTTTTTAAATATATTTTTATTTAAAGCATTTTGCATATGTACACGAAAATCTCAGAAGACCAATCATCAACAGGAAGAGAAATCACAGGCCACAACATCCCTCATATCAGCACACCCTATCTTCCTCATTATTCCCCCCTTATCTCTGCCCCTCCACCCCCATCCCCTCTAACACCTCAAAATTCACCTTGAAGAAATCACTGAGCAGTTTCCACCTCCGGGTGAACCCCTTCTCCTCACCCCGCAAGGCAAACTTGACTTTCTCCAAATGCAGGAATTCTGTCAGGTCACTCACCCATACCCCCACATTCAGCAGCTTTGACTCCTGTCGGCAAAATAAGATGCATCTCCGAGCTATCAGGGAGTCAAAGGTCAATACATCGGCCTCTCTCCCCACCTGGACTCTCGGATCTTCCAGCATACCGAATATCGCCACCTCCGGACTCGGGACCACCCCCACACCCAGAATCACGGACATAACATCCGAGGATTCCCCACCAGATCCCCCTCAACCTCAGACATGCTACGAACATGTCAACATGATTCGCAGCCCCCTCCCCACATTCACCACCCACAGCTATCCTCCACCCCTGCAAAGAACCAGCTCATCCTTGCAACTGTCATATGCGCCCTATGCACCACTTTAAACTGGATGAGGCTTAACCTCGCCATGATGAGGAAGCATTCTCCCTTTGCAGGGCCTCTTTCCTCATCCCAGCTTACACCTCCCTTCTCCAACTCCTCCTCCCATTTATTCTTGATCTCCACCGGACAAAGATGGAATACGAACAAGAATCTGGACAGCACCACCACTTTAACCGCTTGCAATTTCCCAACCGGTGTCAGGCGCAACACATTCCACCTCTTGAAATCTATCCTCATTCCCTCCACCAATCGTGCCAAGTTCAATTTATGTAGCTGCACCCAACTCTGCCCTACTTGATTTCCTAGATCACTCAACTCGCCCTCACCACCCAAACGGCAGCTCCCCTAGCGTCCTCTCCTGCCCCCTAGCATTAATCAGGCACACCCCGCTCCACCCCGTGGTCAATTTATACCCCAAAAACCGGCCAAATTCTCTCATGATCTCTATTATCCTTTCATTATTTTTTTTAAATAATGTTTATTGAAATTTTTACAAAATATAAACAACTCAACTCTATTAACAAAACAACTGCGGTAACACCCCAAGAACAATTCCCACCCAACTTCAAAAGCAACTACAAACAAAAGAAAAACCAAAAAACAAAAGAACACCCAACAACAAAAGGGATAGAGATAGCACCCGCCACATCCCACAGACCCATGTACACAGTTCTCCCTCCCCCTGATCCAAACCCCCCCCCTCCCTCCCTCCTCTCTCTCTTCCCCCCCCCCCCCCCCCGGTTGCTGCTGCTGCCGGTCTATTTCCCTACCGTTCCGCCAGGAAGTCCAGGAAAGGCTGCCACCGCCTAAAAAACCCTTGTACTGATCCCCTCAGGGCAAATTTCACCTTCTCCAATTTGATGAACCCCGCCATATCATTGATCCAAGCTCCACGCTTGGGGGCCTCGCATCCTTCCACTGAAGAAGAATCCTCCGCCGGGCTACTAGGGACGTAAAGGAACACCGGCCTCTTTCGCCCCCTGCACTCCCGGCTCCACTGCAACCCCAAAAATTGCGAGTCCCCAGCCTGGCTTGACCCTGGATCCCACCACCCTCGACACCGTCCTTGCTACCCCCTTCCAAAACTTCCCCAGCGCTGGGCACGCCCAAAACATATGGGCGTAGTTCGCTGGGCTCCCCGAACACCTAGCACACCTGTCCTCGCCCGCAAAAAACCTACTCATCCTCGTCCCAGTCATGTGGGCACTATGCAGCACCTTGAACTGAATGAGGCTAAGCCTCGCACAGGAAGAGGAGGAATTCACTCTCTCCAGGGCATCCGCCCATGTCCCCTCCTCAATCCCCTCACCCAGCTCCTCTTCCCATTTACCCTTCAGTTCCTCCACCGAGGCCTCGTCTACCTCCTGCATTACCCGGTATATGTCCGAAATCCTCCCTCCTCCAACCCATACCCCCGAGAGCAACCGATCCCGCACCCCTCGTGGGGGCAGCAAGGGGAACCCCTACACCTACTGCCTGGCAAACGCCCTCACCTGCATGTACCTAAACATGTTCCCCGGGGAACCCCATCGAGCCCCCCACTTCTCCCCTGTGCCGTCTCCATTGCCCCCAAATTTGAGGGTAGCTGCCACCACCGGGCTCGTGGTATACCTCGTTAGAGGGAACGGCAATGGCGCCGTTACCAGCGCCTCCAGGCTCGTGCCCACATATGACGCCGCCTCCATCCTCTTCCATGCTGCCCCCTCCTCATCCATTACCCACTTACGCACCATCGCTGCATTGGCAGCCCAATAGTACCCACAGAGGTTGGGCAACGCCAGCCCCCCCCCTATCTCTGCCTCGTTCCAGGAACACTCTTCTCACCCTCGGAGTCCCATGCGCCCACACAAATCCCGTGATACTCCTGTTGACCCTCCTAAAAAAGGCCTTCGGGATAAGGATGGGGAGGCACTGGAACTGGAACAAAAACCTCGGGAGCACCGTCATCTTAACGGACTGCACCCTCCCCGCCAGTGACAGCGGTAACATATCCCACCTCTTAAACTCCTCCTCCATCTGCTCCACCAACCTTGTGAGGTTGAGCTTGTGCAGGGCCCCCCAGCTCCCAGCCACCTGGACCCCTAGGTACCTGAAGCTCTTCCCTGCCTGCTTCAATGGGAGCCTACCAATCCCCTCCTCTTGATCCCCCGGATGCACCACAAACAACTCACTCTTGCCCAGGTTCAACTTATACCCCGAGAAACCCCCGAATTCACTAAGAATCCTCATCACCTCCGGCATCCCCCCCACCGGGTCCGCCACATACAGCAACAGGTCGTCTGCATACAGCGACACTCGATGCTCCTCCCCACCCCGCACCAGGCCCCTCCAGTTCCCTGACTCCCTCAATGCCATGGCCAGGGGCTCAATCGCCAACGCGAAGAGCAAGGGGGACAGGGGGCACCCCTGTCTCGTCACCCGGTATAGCCGAAAGTACTCCGACCTCCTCCTGTTTGTGGCTACACTCACCATCGGGGCCTCGTAGAGCAGTCTCACCCACCGGATAAATCCCTCCCCAAACCCAAACCTCTCCAACACCTCCCACAAATACTCCCACTCAACCCTATCAAAGGCCTTCTCCGCATCCAATGCCACCACTATCTCCGCCTCCCCTTCCATGGCCGGCATCATAATTACATTGAGGAGCCTTCGCACGTTCGTATTCAACTGCCTTCCCTTCACAAAATCCGTCTGGTCCTCATGAATGACCCCGGGCACGTCGGCGTTCAGCAGCGAAATCGGCCTATATGACCCGCAAAGCCCCCCACTCCCTTGCCTCATTAAAGGTCCGGACCAACAGGGGACCCAACAGGTCCAAATACCTTTTATAAAATTCCGCCGGAAACCCATCCGGCCCCGGCGCCTTCCCCGACTGCATGCTCCCTATTCCTTTGACCACCTCCTCCAGCCCGATCGGCGCCCCCAGTCCCTCCACCTGCTCCTCCTCCACCCTTGGGAATCGCAGCTTGTCCAAGAAGCGCCCCATTCCACCCCCCTCCACCGGGGGCTCCGACTGGTACAGCTCCCCATAGAAGTCTCTGAAGACCCCATAGAAGGTTCTGAAGACCCCATTAACATCGACTCCCCTCCGCACCACCTTCCCAGCCTTATCCGTCACTCCCCCAATCTCCCTGGCCACGTCCCGCTTTCGGAGCTGGTGTGCCAGCACCCTGCTCGCCTTCTCCCCGTATTCATACACCGCTCACTGTGCTTTCCTCCACTGAGCCTTTCTGGTAGTCAATTGGTCGAATCTGGCCTGAAGGCTACGCCTCTCCCCCAGCAATCCGTCCTCTGGTGCCTCCGCATATCTCCTATCCACCCGCACCATCTCCCCTATCAGTCTCTCCCTCTCCCTCTGCTCCTCCCTCTCCCTATGGGTTTGGATGGAGATCAATTCGCCCCTCATCTCCGCCTTCAATGCCTCCCAGACCATCCCCACTCGGACCTCCCCGTTGTCATTGGCCTCAAGGTACCTCTCGATACACCCCCGAACCCTCTTGGCCACCTCCTCATCTGCCAGCAGCCCCGCCTCCAAGCGCCAGAGCGGACGTTGGTCCCTCTCTTCCCCCAGCCCGAGGTCCACCCAGTGCGGGGCATGATCTGAAATGGCAATGGCGGAGTATTCCGCATCCTCCATCCTCGAAACCAACCCCCTACTCAGGACAAAAAAATCAATCCTCGTGTAGGCCTTATGTACGTGGGAGAAAAACGAGTATTCCCTGGCCCTAGGCCTCGCAAACATCCAGGGATCCACCCCCAACATCTGGTCCATAAATCCCCTCAGCACCTTAGCCGCCACCAGCTTCCTACCCGGTCGGGACTTGGACCGATCCAATGGGGGATTCAGTACCGTGTTGAAGTCCCCCCGCCATGATCAGGCCCCCCACCTCCAGGTCCGGAATGCGGCCCAACATACGCTGCATAAACCCCGCATCGTCCCAATTTGGGGCGTATACATTCACCAACACCACCCGCTCCCCCTGCAGCTTGCCACTCACCATCACATATCTCCCGCCACTGTCAGCCACCATATTTAACGCCTCAAACGACACCTTCTTCCCCACCAGGATCGCCACCCCGCTACTCTTCTCATCCAGACCTGAGTGAAATACTTGGCCCACCCATCCCTTCCTCAGCCGAACCTGTTCCGCCACTCTCAGGTGTGTCTCCTGGAGCATGGCCACATCTGCCTTCAGCCCCTTCAGGTGCGCAAATACGGGGGCCCGTTTGACCGGCCCATTCAGCCCCCTCACATTCCAGGTTATCAGCCGGATCAGAGGGCTTCCTGCCCCCCTCTCCTGCCGATTAGCCATACCCCATCCCTTGCCCACCCCCGGTCAGCGTCCCCCGCTCTGCCAGTTTCCCACGGCGGCAACCCCCCCCCCCCCCCCCCCTCCAGCACCCCCTGCGTCCTCCAGCTCCTTCCTGACCGTTTCAGCAGCAACCCGGTATCTCCCCCCCCCCCCCCCCCCCCCAGGCTAGGACCCCTCCTAGCCGCGCCCCTCCCTCCATAGCACTCCCGTGAGCCAGCTAACGTCTGCTGACCCCGGTGACTCCCGTCCTGCCTCCGACTCCTCCCCACGTGGGACTACCCCTCCTCCATCGTGCCCGTCAGCGGGTCCCCCCCCCACCCCCCACCGCTCTTGCGCGGGAAAAGAAAACAGCCAGCAACGACCCGTGCTTCTCAGCCCCGACCCCGCCCCCACCATCTCCCAGCGCGGGAAACCCGCAGAAAGCCCGCGCTTTCGCCCTGCCCGGCCCCGCCTTCTCCAGGACTACTCCCATTGTCAGTCCCCCCCCCCACCAGCTCCCCGAACTCCCCGTTTACCCCTCTGCCCGAACCCGTCCACCCGACCCCTGCAGAAAATCCCATACAAAATAGACAAATCGACATCACCCCACCCACCCTAAGGCCAACACACATCTTACATTAAACCAGGCAAATACAAATGCAGTATTATACAGCATCTCCCCTCTTAGACCCTCAGTTTGAGTCCAATTTCTCGGCCTGCACGAAGGCCCAGGCCTCCTCCGGGGACTCAGAATAATGGTGCCGATCCTTATAGGTGACCCACAGACGCGCCGGCTGCAACATGCCGAACTTCACACTCCGTCTATGGAGCACCGCCTTCACGATCCACGAACCGATGGAACCGCACCAACACCGCCTGCGGCGGCTCGTTCGGCTTGGGCCTCCTAGCCAGAATTCTGTGTGCCCCCTCTAACTCCAGGGGCCCCTGGAAGGACCTAGCCCCCATCAGCGAGTTTAAATAGTCACCACATAGGCCGCTAGGTCCGACCCCTCCAGCCCCTCCGTGAGGCCCAGGATCCGCAAATTCTTCCTTCTCGACCGGTTGTCCAGCTCCTCGAACCGCTCCTGCCATCTTTTATGGAGCGCGTCGTGCATCTCCACCTTCCCCGCCACGGCCACGACCTCATCCTCCCTTTCGGAGGCCTGCTGCTGCAGCTCCCGGATCGCAGCCCCCCTGGGCTGTCTGGGTCTCCATCAGCTCCCTGTTGGTTACCTTCAGCGACTCCAGCAGCTCCAACTTAAGCTCCTGGAAGCAGCGCAGCAGAGTCGCCTGCTGCTCCTGAGCCCACTGCCTCAGCTCCTGATGTACCATCAATTGTACGCGAGGCGAGTGATTTACCAAAGTCTGGCTTTAATTGACTAGAACACAGCTCTGCGATCGCCTACAATGGAAAGGGCGATCGTCAGGCGTCTGACCATTTATACCTCGTTAATAGAGGCGTGGTTAACTCAGCCTCTCGGCCAATTGGTCGAGAGGCACATGACCGACCAGGGCCAATGGTAAGCCGACGTTCTGGCCCAATGGCAGACAGGTATGCAGATCATATCACCACATTCACCCCTTGCGGAGAAGGAAGGCGGGGGGGTGTGTGAACGAGGCCCGGGGGGGGGGGGGCGGAGAACTGGTGATATGAGTAGCTGTCGGGAGAATACATTTTCTCTCCTTACCCTTATCGAATGTGGGGGCTTCCCACTGGCCCAGACATAACGATATTTACAAAAAAAAAGACCATGGGGCTGTAGAACTCTAGAAGGATTCGATCAGTCTTTTGGTGGTCCTTGACGTCCTGGCAGAGCGCCGCAGTGGAGGAGTTGACGTCGGATCGGCCGATGGTCCTGCTGATGTCCTGGAGTCCGGGAGCGATGGACTTCAAGTAGTCTCCGTCACCTGAGCTGGCCGCGGAGACGCCATGGATGAGGGATGGGGAAGCTGAGTGGGGTTCTAGGGTGAAAAAGGGGAGGGGGGGATCTGTGGTGGGGGGGGTGGGGGGGCGCACGCCGGCGGGTGCCAGGTCCCGGAGGGAGACCGTGTCCTGCCGATCGTTGGGGTACTCCACATACGCGTACTGCGTGTTAGCGTGGAGTAACTGGACATGCTCCACCAACGGGTCAGACTTGTGCACCCGCACATGCTTCCGGAACAAGATGGGCCCGGGGGTGACCAGCCAAGTCGGGAGAGGGGATCCGGAGGATGACTTCCTGGGGAAAACAAGAAGAAGTTCATGAGGTGTCTGATTAGTTGCGGTACAGAGGAGTGAGCGGATAGAGTGTAGGGCATCGGGGATCACCTCTTGCCATCGGGAAATAGGGGGATTTCTGGACCAGAGGCCCAGTAGTATGGTCTTCCAGATGGTACCATTCTCCCGCTCGACCTGTCCATTACCCCGAGGGTTATAGCTGGTCGTCCTGCTAGAGGCGATGCCCCTGTCGAGCAGGAATTGACGCAGCTTGTCGCTCATAAATGAGGACCCCCGATCGCTGTGTATGTACGCGGGGTAGCCGAACAGTGAGAAGATGGAGAGTAGGGCCTTAATGACGGTCGATGTGGTCATGTCGGGACAGGGAATGGCGAAGGGGAAGCGGGAGTATTCGTCGATAACCACCAGGAAGTAAATCTTGCGGTTGTTAGAGGGAAGGGGCCCCTTGATGTCAATGCTAAGACGTTTGAAGGGGCGGGATGCTTTGATCAGGTGTGTGCGCTCGGGGCAGTAGAAGTGCGGTTTGCACTCGGCGCAGATGTGGCCGTCACGGGTTACTGACCTGACTTCCTCGATGGAGTCGGGCAGGTTGCGGGCCTTAATGAAATGGTGTAGGCGGGTCACCCCTGGATGGCAGAGGTCTGCGTGGAGGGAGCGGAGGCGGTCTGTCTGCGCGCTGGCGCAGGTACCGCGGGACAGGGCATCAGGAGGCTCATTGAGCTTCCCAGGACGATACAAGATATCATAGTTGTACGTGGACAACTCGATCCGCCACCGTAAATCTTGTCATTTTTGATCTTGCCCCTTTGTGCATTATCAAACATGAAGGCTACTGACCGTTGGTCTGTGAGGAGGGTAAACCTCCTGCCGGCCAAATAGTGCCTCCAATCAGTGGCGTGCAGAGGGGGGGGGGGGGGGGGGGGGGGGCGACGGTGCATTGGCCCCGGGCATCCATTGGATGGGGGCATCCAATCAGAGAAGGAAAAAAAAAAATTTTTTTTTTTTTTTTTTAAATTTAGATTACCCAATTATTTTTTTCAATTAAGGGGCAATTTAGCGTGGCCAATCCACCTACTCTGCACATTTTTTGGGTTGTGGGGGCGAAACCAACGCAGACACGGGGAGAATGTGCAAACTCCACACGGACAGTGACCCAGAGCCGGGATCGAACCTGGGACCTCAGTTCCGTGAGGCGGTTGTGCTAACCACTAGGCCACCGTGCTGCCCCAGAGAAGGAAATAAGATAGTAATTTTAAAATTTCAGCGGTGATAAATCAATTTTTGGAGGCTCACCACACTGCAGAGGCAGTTGTTAGCCCTTTATTCCTTTAACATGGTGTACCCTTTCTGTCTAGAGAAAATGGTCCTTCTCCCCATCCCCCCCACACGCATGCGCATGATGTACGTGGTGCAACCATCAAAAGCAACAAGCAGACGTGGCTGTTCGTTCCTGCGTTTCCTCGAGTCATAACTCGTCTTTTCTTCAGCTTTTTGTGCATCTAGATTAGTTCTTTTACCTACTCGGGTCAGTGAATAGCTCTAGAACAGGTGCAACTACGGTTTTTATAGGTTTTTTGGCGATATTTAATGAAATATTTACGTGGGATGTAGTAAGAGTGAAGCCTGGATGATCAGAGGATTGCTATGGCATTTAATCTCGGAATAGGAGACATTTATTCCTTAACATGCTAATATTCGAATACAGATACCACTAATTTGCAAGTCTATGATATAAATTGCACAAAATTATCAGTGGAGAATCAGTGTGAAATAATTTGATACGAAGGAACAAAGAAATGAAATATGGTTTATCCGTCTGCAACTGACCGATTGTTTACCATTTTCTTCCCATTTTCTCATGCGTCTTACGGTTTTTGAGATAGAAAATGAAATGTTACGAGTATTTTGTGTACAACCGAGTGGAGCACAGAACAGGAAAAAAAAGAGGGCCAGAGTCGAAGAAGAGTCCCATCAAAGAGGGGCATTAGATGCATGGATAAAAAGAAGTAAAGAAGAAGTAGGAGAACCTGGAGAAGTAAAAGATGATGTGGGTGCAGAGAAGGATTTTTTCTGATACGGATTCAGCTCGGTCAGAACATAATACTCTCTCTCCTCAGTCTCGTTGTCAGGATGATGATCCATGTGAAGAAAATAAAGAAGATATTTGCATATTTTTGCAAAGAAGCGATTTTGGCTGTTTGAAGAAACCGATTCCAGATCATTTGAAGATGACATATTACAACATGGCCCTGAAAGATATCAGAATAAAAGTGGTCCATTTGCTGAGAAGGATGGGAGATCATTTTCCAAACAGTGGTTTGATAAAGTTTCCACAAACGGAGAAATTGTGGAGAGAAAATGGTTGTTATACTCTCCATATCGGAAAGCATGCTACTGTTTTGTTTGCTTTTTGTTTTCAAAGGAGCATTTGTTGTCTGTGTCAAACTTTGGAAAGGAAGACGGTTTCTCCACTTGGAGAAAATTAAATCCAACAATACCTGACCATGAGAAAAGCCCTTCTCATAGAGCTCACATGAGGGAATACCTGAACCTTGTAGTTGGACTCCATCATTCAATTACGATAGATTCTGAACTTCAACAGCAAATGTCTGCTGAAAAGAAAAGATGGAAAGCTATAACTGAACGGATTGTCGAGGTTATATCCTTTCTGGCAAAACAGAATCTGGCCTATCGTGGACATCGAGGAGAAGGAATATCTGGGTTATCAGAGCCAGGGGAGACAGTCAGTGAAAATACAGGAAACTTTCTAGCAACAATCAGACTTTGGCCAAATATGATGACATCTTAGCAAAACACTTGCAGAGAGGGAAAGAGAAACCAAAAAGTGTCACCTACTTGTCCAACAGAATTCAAAACGAAATAATCAATCTTCTTGGTGAAACTGTCAAGAAAAATATAATTTCCGAAATTAAGGACGAAAATATTTTAGCATAATGCTGGATTCAACTCCAGATATTGCCCATGAAGATCAGGTTTCTGAAATTCTGCGTTACGTTCATATTGATGAAAACAGAAAAGTAGAAATAAAGGAGACATTTCTGGGATTTATTCAAGTCAACAAGAAAGATGCAGTCAGCCTGGTAAATAAAATTCAGGAAAAATTGGAAGAAGACAAAATTTCCATGAATGACTGTCGTGGTCAAGCATATGATAACGCAGCAGTTATGGCTGGAGTGAGAGGAGGTGTTCAACAAAAAATTCTTGAAGTTAACCCAAAAGCTGTGTTTGTGAACTGCGAGAACCACAGCCTCAATTTGTCCTGTGTCCATGCAAGTGAGGTGCAACCTGTTGTTGTTACATTTTTTGGCATTCTAGAAAAACTCTACTTTTTTTTCTTCATCTACTTCTCGTTGGGAAGTGTTAAAATCATTTGTCACTCGGACTGTGAAAAGACAGTGTGACACAAGATGGAGTTCCAGCCATGATGCTGTGCAAGTAATCCACGAAGAGTGTGACAACGTTATTGCAAGCCTTCAACACCTGCTGGAAGGAGAATTTTCAAGGGAAACTAAATCTGATGCAGGATCACTACTGAACTCTATTCAACAGTTCCCGTTATAGCTTTATTAAATTTTGGAACTCAGTTTTATCATCAGTGGATAAAGTCTCAAAACGTTTGCAGGATCCGAAAATGGGGTTCCATGAAGCTTCTTGTGATCTGAGAGGACTTATTCATATCTTGAATTTGAAGAATGACGAAATTATCCACAATGCAATAGATTTAGCCAATGAATATTGTCAAAATTGGGGAATACCAATTGCACGAACAAGGAGAAGAAGAATAATGCCTGGAGAGTCAACAAGAGATAGTGGACTGACGGCACAAGAAGAAATTAATAGAGTAATGGTAGAGATTGTGAACAGATTAAAAACTGAAATTGAAGACCGCAGTGTCCGTCTTCAAAGACTCAGTGACCGATTTTCTTTTCTTCTGAACTTGAATTCAGGAGTGATTGAAGATGAACAAGAAAGAGAGAAATTAAAAAAGGAATGTTCAGACTTTGCAAATTATTATGACAATGATGTGGTTGCAATTCAGTTATATGACAAAATTATTGATTTTGTGATGCTCCTTTGAGCTGGAGGGAATAGAGTTCCCCCTGATCCTAAAGATGCTCTGGAGTCTTTACTGCAGTATGGGAGGGATGTCTTTCCGACGCTGTGTGTTTCATACAGATTACTGCTTACAATCGCATTTTCAGTCGCAAGCTGTGAAAGGTCATTTTCAAAACTGAAATTAATAAAAACATATCTGAGGTCTTCTATGTCACAGGAGCGACTGACCAACCTGGCTTTAATAAGCATTGAAAAAGAATTTTTCACAGCTGATGTAAAAAGTGAAGTAGTTCAGGTGTTTTGTGACAGGAGGTATCATTTGGGGAAAAGAACTTAATAAATTTGATTGAAATGAAATGAAAATCGCTTATTGTCACAAGTAGGCTTCAATGAAGTTACTGTGAAAAGCCCCTAGTCGCCACATTCCGGCGCCTGTCCGGGGAGGCTGGTACGGGAATCGAACCGTGCTGCTGGCCTGCTTGGTCTGCTTTAAAAGCCAGTGATTTAGCCATGTGAGCTAAACCAGCCCCTTTATATTTATTATCGAATATTAAAATCGAATAAAGCGTTTATTTCATGTTTCATCTGTGCTTATATATTCAAAATGTTTTCCTTTCTCATAATATTTCTCAGTATATTAGGCCTTATACTTGAGCCTTTGGGGCATACAATCAAGATTTGCCCCGGGCATCACCAGACCTCTGCACGGCACTGCCTCCAAAGTCGCACTGCTTCGACTATGGCCTGGGCTTCCTTTTCCACAGAGGGGTGGCGGAGTTCTGAAGCCTGGAGAGTTCTGGAGAAGAAGGCCACGGGTCTGCCCGCTTGGTTCAGGGTGGCCGCCAGAGCTACTTCTGATGCGTCGCTCTCGACCTGGAAGGGGAGGGCCTCGTCGATGGCGCGCATCGTGGCCTTTGCGATGTCCGCTTTGATGCGGCTAAAGGCCTGGCAGGCCTCCGTCGGCGGCGGGAAGGTCGTGGTTTGCACGAGGGGACGGGCCCTGTCAGCGTAATTGGGAACCCATTGGGCGTAGTATGCGAAGAACCCCATGCAACGTTTGAGGGATTTGGGGGTATTGGGGAGAGGGAGTTCCATCAGGGGGTGCATGCATTCGGGGTCGGGGCCTATCACTCCGTTACGCACTACGTAGCCGAGGATGGCTAGGCGGTCGATGCTAAACACACATTTATCCTTATTGCACGTGAGGTTAAGGAGTTTTGCGGTTTGGAGGAATTTCTGGAGGTTGGCGTCATGGTCCTGCTGGTCATGGTCGCCGATGGTGACATTATCAAGATACGGGAAGGTAGCCCGTAATGCATACTTGTCGACCATTCGGTCCATCTCCCGTTGGAAGACCGAGACCCCATTTGTGACACCAAACGGAACCCTAAGGAAGTGGTAGAGGCGTCCATCAGCCTCGAACGCGGTGTACAGGCGGTCACTCGCGCGGATGGGGAGCTGGTGGTAAGCGGACTTAAGGTCTACAGTGGAGAAGACCTTGTATGTCGCGATCTCGTTTACCATGGTGGAAATACGGGGGAGAGGATACGCGTCTAGTTGCGTAAACCGATTGATGGTTTGGCTATATTCGATGACCATCCGGTTTTTCTCCCCAGTCTGGACCACCAGCACTTGGGCTCGCCAGGGGCTGTTGCTGGCCTCGATGACCCCTTCCGTCAGCAACCTCTGGACCTCGGACCTGATGAAGGACCGGTCCTGGGCGCTGTACCGTGTGCTCCGTGTCGCGACGGGTTTGCAATTGGGGGTGAGATTAGCAAACAGGGAGGGGGGGTCCACTTTGAGGGACGCGAGGCTGCAGACAGTGAGGGGGGTATAGGGCCGCCGAATTGAAAGGTCAAGCTCTGCAGGTTGCACTGGAAGTCCAGTCCTAGGAGTGCCGGTGCGCAAAGGTCAGGGAGGACAAGGAATTTATAATTTTAAAAAACCTTCCCTTGGACCGTGAGGTCCGCGATGCAGCACCCGGTGATGTGGATGGAGTGTGAACCTGAGGCTAACCCGATTTTGTGTGTTACGGGATGGACAGGGAGCGCGCAGCGTCTTACCGTGTCAGGGTGAACGAAGCTTTCCGTGCTCCCGGAGTCCAGCAGGCAGTCCGTCTCGTGGCCGTTGAGGTGGATCAGCGTTGTCGTTTTGGCAAGCGTGCGTGGACGTGACTGGTCGAGTTGAACGGCCGCGAGCCGTGGAGAAAATCCGTTGTCGCCATCCGAGTCGATGCTGGAGGGACCTTGCGTGGCAGTCCCAGAAGTCGGTGGCCAGGATCCATATGTGAAGTCTGCGCCCCACGATGGCGGCGCCCAGGACCCGCACGTGGGGTCGTCGTCCCAAGATGGCGGCGCCCAGGACCCGCACGTGGGGTCGTCGCCCCAAGATGGCGGCGCCCAGGACCCGCACGTGGGGTCGGCGCCCCAAGATGGCGGCGCCCAGGGCCCGCACGTGGGGTCGGCGCCCCAAGATGGCGGCGCCCAGGACCCGCAAGTGGGGTCGGCGCCCCAAGATGATGGCACCCAGGAAGCCCTCGTGGCCGCTGGGGCGGAGCTAGCATTGCCGGCGAGCCGGGTGGAGCAGCTGCGGGAGGAGGTGAGGCGCGCAGGCCGGGTGCAGGAGGCCGAGGGCGGGGGGAGCAGATTCGCGCGGCGGGCAGGTAGGGCCCGGAGAGGGGAGCCGGTCGGGCGCCGGGGCCCGGGGGCGGGGGGAGCAGATTTGCGCGGCGGGCAGGCAGGGACCGGGAGGGCCCGGAGAGGCGAGCCGGTCGGGCGCCGGGGGCGAGGGGGAGAAACGTGCGCGGCGGGCCGGCAGAGACCTGGAGGGGCCGGGGAGGTGCGCTTGTCGGCCTGCGGGGCGCGAGTCGGGAGCGGCTGGGGCGGCCTTGGGGGAGAGATGGAGGCACACAGGCAGTTCGCAGAGGGCGGGGGGGGGGGGGGGGGGGGGAGTGCTGTGCAGCTTCCAGAAGCGCTGCAGACAGCGTTTTGGCCTGGCAGACCGTGGAGTAGTGGCCCTTCTTCCCGCAGCTCTTACAGAGGGCGGAGCGGGCTGGGCAGCGCGAGCAAGGGTATTTTGCGTACCCGCAAAAGTAGCAGCGGGGCCCCGCGGATTTATCGGGGCGTCCCGCGGCACAAGCCTGAGGGAGGTCGGGAGCGGCGGGTGGCAGGTGGGAAGCGTGCCAGGAGGCCTGGCCAGGGTCATAGGTGCGATCGCTTTGATCTGCGACCTCCAGAGAGGCGGAGAGAGTCAGCGTCTCAGTTAAACTGAGTGTGTCTCTTTCCAGCATCCGCTGCCAGATCACGGGAGACAGCATCCCAGCCACGTAAGCGTCTCTGATCAGTAGCTCCATGTGCTCTGTAGCCGAGACCGCTACACAGGAGCAACTTCTCCCCAGGGCATAGAGGGCCCGGGCGTATTGGCTTCGAGACTCATTGGGGACCTGCTTTCGGGTGGCCAGCAGATGTCGAACGAATACCCTGTTGACCGGTTTGATGAATTGTCCTTTTAGCTTTTGTATAGCGTCATCATAATCCGTTTCCTCTTTGATTATTGCGTAAGCGTCGATACCCACGCTGGAGTGGAGGACGTGCAGCTTCTGTGCCCCGGTGGGGGGGGTGGTTGCAGATGCTAGGAACCCTTCGAGGCAAGTCAGCCAGAGTTGAAAAGGTTCTGCAGAGTTCGGAGTTTGCGGGCTGATGCGGAGGCATTCGGGCTTGATGCGGCACTCCATCTTCAAAGTCGAAGTCAATTAAATTGATGTACCATCAATTGTACGCGAGACGAGTGATTTACCAAAGTCTGGCTTTAATTGACTAGAACACAGCTCTGCGATCGTCTACAATGGAAAGGACGATCGTCAGGCGTCTGACCATTTATACCTCCTTAATAGAGGCGTGGTTAACTCAGCCTCTCGGCCAATCGGTCGAGAGGCACATGACCGACCAGGGCCAATGGTAAGCCGACGTTCTGGCCCAATGGCAGACAGGTATGCAGATCATATCACCACAGCTCCTCAAGGCCTCCGCCGGCCGCCATTTGTCTTCCTTTCCCCGCTTTTTCAGGGGTGCTTTCTCCGGTTTTCTCCTTACCCCACTCCTGGTCCGGACCATTGGACCGTTGGGGTCGACTCCTGACCTCTTCCCACGTCAGGATTTGCTGCCACAGCTCCGTTGGGGGCCCTGAAAAGAGCCCCAAAGTCCATTCTCAGCGCGAGCTGCCGAATGTACGGCTTAGCTCCTCATTGCCGCCATCCTCTATTATCCTTTCATAGCTGCCCACCAGGTACGAGATATATAACAAAGATTATCTGCATACAACGAGACTCAGTGTTCATAACCCCCACCTTCCCCCCCGCCCCCCACCACCACCACCACCACCACCACCCCCAGCTAAATTCCATCGGCACAACCACCACCACCACCCCCAGCTAAATTCCATCAGCACCTTGTACATCAGCCAAACCCACTCCACTAACTCCTGGCCAAACCAGAACCGACCCAGCACATCCAACGAATATGGCCACTCCACCCAATCGAAAGCCTCCTCCGCATCCTGCCCCTCCATGGGCATCATAATCAGATTAAGCAGCCTACATACATTCGCTGACAACTGCCACCTCTTCAAAATTCCCGTCTGGTCCTCCCCTATTAACCCCGGCACACAATCCTCTATCCACGAAGCTAACACCTTCGCAAACAACTTCTCATGCACATTAAGCAACTATATCGGGCAGTACGACTCACACTACACCGGGTCCTTACCTTTCTTCAAAATCAGCAAAATGGACACCTGCGACAATGTGTCGTAGGTGGGAGTTCCACCTACGCCTCGCCTCATTAGACATTCTCACTAACAGGGGTCTCAACTCCGCACTAAATGTCCTGTAAAACACCATTGGGCCTTCCCTGCCTGTATGAACGTCGTCCATCACCTCCCTCAGCCCGATAGGGGCCTCCAATCTCTGTACCGTCTCCTCCTCTACCTTAGGGAACTCTAACCTGTCCACTAACCACCCCGTACTCTCCATCCCAGATGGAGGCTCCGACTCTTACAGCCTCTGGTAGAAGGCCTCAAGTATTCCATTCCAGGGGCAGCAGGGTAGCATGGTGGTTAGCATAAATGCTTCACAGCTCCAGGGTCCCAGGTTCGATTCCCGGCTGGGTCACTGTCTGTGTGGAGTCTGCACGTCCTCCCCCCTGTGTGCGTGGGTTTCCTCCGGGTGCTCCGGTTTCCTCCCACAGTCCAAAGATGTGCGGGTTAGGTGGATTGGCCATGCTAAATTGCCCGTAGTGTCCTAATAAAAGTAAGGTTAAGGGGGGGGGGGTTGTTGGGTTACGGGTATAGGGTGGATACGTGGGTTTGAGTAGGGCGATCATGGCTCGGCACAACATTGAGGGCCGAAGGGCCTGTTCTGTGCTGTACTGTTCTATGTTCTATGTTCTATTTACCCCCTCTGGGTCTGACACCATCATGCCCCGATCAGCCCTCGCCCTAGACAACCCTGCTATGGACAGATCTGATTAATACTACACTCCTGTATGGTTTGCCTGATGCCGGGGACTATGTATTTACATTGTGTACCTTGTGTTGCCCTATTACGTATTTTCTTTTCATGTACTAAATGATCTGTTTGAGCTGCACGCAAAAAAATACTTTTCACTGTACCTCAAGTACACGTGACAATAAACAAATCCAATCCAATCCAACTCCATCACTGCCGCTTGCTTCCTCAACTAGTGGGCCAGCATTCCATTGTACTCATACACCGCCATATCCAGACCTTCGCAATTGCCCTATCGCCTTCCCCATAGCCATAAATCCGAACTCCATCTGGAGCTTCTGTATCTCTTTTAACAACCCCTCCTCTGGCACCACCGAGAACCTCCGATCCATCTTCAAAATCTTGTCTACTAGTCTTGCTCTCGCCTGCCTTTCCACCCTCTCCCTGTGCACCAGGATCAAAATAAATTCACCCCTAACTACCACCTTAACAACATGGAGGCTGAGGCCTCCCCCAGTGTCATTCTGTTGCACATATTCCCGAATGGCATCCCCCACCCTCTTGCACACCTCCTCACCTGCCAATAACCCCATATCCAACCTCCACTGCGGCCCTTGGCCCTCCCCCCGGTGCCACCCGCAAATCCACCCAATGTGGCGTGGTTCAGAAACTATGATCGCCAAATTCTCCCGAGTCAGCACCCACCAGCAGCACCTTGTCTATCACAAAGAAATCAATCCATGAGTACACCCAGTGCACATGTGAGAAGGATGAAAAACTCCTTTCCCCTCAGCCTTCCAAACCGCCATGAGTCGGCCTTCCCCCATATGATCTATAAACTCCCTCAGCTCCCAAGCTCTGCTGACACATTTGATGACTTAGGAGTCAACCGGTCCATCCTCGGATCCAGAACCATGTTCAAGTCGCCCCCGAATATCAAACGGTGTGTGTCCTCAAAGTCAGTGTCAGTATCGCTGTCTCTGCTGTGGCAGCTTGTGGGCGTTTCGGGGCGTGGTCTGAAGTCAGTGGGCGGAGTCGTGGGCGAGTCCGATGATGAACTGGTCTGTGTGGGGGATGGTGGAAACGTGTCTCTAGTGGGCGGGGCGAGATGTTCTGCTGCGACTAGTAAGACATGGTGTGCGTGGTTAGACTGTGTTCCATATGCCTTCAGTTGGTTAATATGGAACCACGCAGTCTTTCCATTGGGGTATTTTATCCTGTAAACTGAGGGGCTAATTTTGTCCGAAAATTGAGTACGGGCCGGAAAATTTTGGTGCTAAAAACTGCTGGGGTTATACACAGATAGCATTACCTGTTGCTCAACCTGAAATTCGTGGGGTGTACGTTCTTATTAAAGCAAGCTGTGCTTCGTTTTGCGTCGTTTTCCCAGTTGAACTGCGGCTTGCGATCTGTGAAGACCTCACAGTCTCAACTAGGTCTTTAACAGCTTCTCATGCGTGAGGGCCGTCACTTCGGGGCTAGTCTGTCCAGTCCTAAAAGGAATTCTGTACCTTTCATAGGGCGTCCGGGTCATGAGTGTGTGTGGGGTGAATCCTGTGGATGTGGAAACCGTGTTGCGGATAAACATTAGTGCAAATGGGAGTACTGAATCCCATGTAGAATTGTTTTCCTGAACCATTTTTCTAAGGGTCGATTTTAGGGTCCGATTTCATGCGCTCTACAATCCCGCTTGACTGTGGGTGATACGCAATGTGAAATTTTGTTTAATGCCGAATATGGTCAGGACGTTCTTCATGACACGTCCTGTGAAGTGAGATCCCTGGTCCGAATCTATACTTCTGGGTAAACCCATCTCGTGAAGATGTGGTGGGTCAGGATCTTTGCAGCTGTCTTAGCTGTATTCGCTCGTGAGGGGAATGCCTCTCCCCATTTGGTAAAGGTATCAATTACAACCAGCACGTATTTATAGCCATTCCTACAAGGGGGCAATGGTCCTATAAAGTCGATCTGGAGGTTTGTCCAGGGGCCATTAACTGGTCGAGTATGCCGAAGCTGTGCCTTTTGGAATACCTCTCCGGGTTATTCTGGGGCGCAAATAAGGCAATTCTCGATGTAATGGGTAACATCGGTCCTTAAATTAGGCCACCAACAGAGTTGCCTGAGGTGCCTCGTGGTCGGGTCGATCCCTTGGTGTCCATGACCGTCATGGAACAAGGCAATCATTTGATTTCTATCCTGTTGCGGGACCACATAAAGCTGGTCCTTGATGATCACACCCTCATGTGTGTCTGAACTTAACATATTGTGGCACAAAAGTCCCTTTAAAGATCTCCCTGAGATCTTCATCCTGCTTCTGTGCCTCGTCTAAATCTTTAATGTCCGTCTGTGAGACTTGAACTGCACTCACAGGGGCGCTAGCTGGTGCGCTAGCTGGGGGTGTCCAGAAGTGTCCTCGCCCTGGAACCTGCTTTAGCCAGTGCGTCGGCTTTACATTTCCAGGGGGGGATGGACCTATGGTGGCTTCTAACTTTGATAATTCCGAAGGTCCTATCCTTCGCTTTGTCTAGGATGTGGCGGAGTAAAGGGGCTGATGGAAGGGGTTTCCCGTCTGCGGAGACAAAACCTTGTGTCCTCCACAGGGGTAGAAAATCCATCATATGTCTGCCGGGCTGGGGAAAGAATCGGGGTGGTCCACTATGTAAGCTATGGCCGCGAGCTCTGCTGCCTGCGCGCCTAAGTGACCTGGCAATTTTAAAGCTATTTCTTCGAGTGCGCGACCCTGCGCGTCCTCGACATAGATGCCGCATCCAGTGATACGCTCACCATCTAAAACTGTGGATGAACCGTCCACGTATATCTTCAGTGGGCCACACGTGTCTGTGTGTTGGGGGCTTTGTCTTGGGTTCCCTATCTTCCTGGGGGGTGTCTTCGCTATGAAGGGTCCTGTGTTGTGTAGGGGTACTACAATTTCACATTCATGGGGCTGTCCTGGATATTGGAGGTTGTCGGCTAAAAAATGTGTGTGTCCGGGTCCGTTTAACCGTAATGTCCCGTCCTTGTAAAAGTAGTGTCCACCTAGCTGCCCTATCTGGCTAACTGAACCGTCCTTCAGTCGACCGTCTAGGAGTAACTGTGTGGGGGTGTGCTCGGTCAAATGGTGATGGGATTGAGTCCGGTAATGTAGGAAAAGTATTGAAACTGCCCAGAAAACTGCTTGGAGGTGCCTCTCGCAGGCTGAGAATCCTTGTTCTACTGGGTCTAAAAGTCTTGAGGCATAAGCCACGGGTCGTAGCTGCTCGTGCCGTTCCTGAAGTAACACGGCCGAGAGGGTCAGATCAGTGCTCGCTACCTCTATTGCATAGGGGGAGAGTTGGTCTGGGACTTGTAGCGCGGGTGCTGCGCTAAGGGCTTTCTTTAACTCTTCCACAGCTCTGTATGCTGCGGAAGCCATTCCCAAGGTGCTCCTTTCTTAAGGAGGTCGGAGAGTGGGGCTGCCTTTGTCGCGAATCCATCGATATGGTTCCGACAGTACCCGACCAGTCCTAAAAACGACCGGAAGGCTGAAACATTCTGAGGAAGGGGCAATTTGACAATCGAATCAATCCTTTTGAATTCGATCTCGCGTTTGCCGTGCGTGAAGACTGTACCCAAATACATCACTTTATTTTCCAATATCTGGGCCTTTCTGGGGTTAACTTTACATCCAATCGAGGTTAAAAGTTCCAGGAGCTCGGCCAGAAGCGTAATGTGCTCTTCCTTTGTGTCTGTCTGCAGTAATAGGTCGTCCACATACTGTACCAGACATTCGGGGCGGGAAAAGTTTACTAAACCATTCGCCAGCTGTCGGTGGAAAATGGAGGGGGAATTGTGGAATCCTTGTGGGAGGCATGTCCACGTATACTGCTGTGCTTTGAATGTGAAGGCAAATTTGTACTGGCACGCCTTTGCCAATGGGATTGACCAGAAGCCATTGCTAATGTCCAATACCGTGAAATATTTGGAGTGGAGTCCCTGTTTGAGCATGGTCTCGGGACTTGTTGCTACCGTGGGGGCTACTGCTGGGGTGACTTTGTTGAGCTCCCGATAATCGATGGTCAGACGCCATGATCCGTCGGGCTTTCTCACTGGCCAAATAGGAGCATTATTGGTCGAGGCTACTGTCCTAAGTACCCCTTGCTCCAATAAGCTACCTATTACTTTCTCTATTTCTCCCTCTGCTTCTCGGGGAAATCTGTACTGTTTCTGTGGTCGGGGGTCAGGTCCGGTAACGTGAACTTGTCCAGTCATTCTGCCGCAGTCGTGCCGGTGACTGGCAAATGCTGTCCTGTGTTTGTTTAAAAGTGCTCTCACTTGTCTGTCCGTGTTGAGTGTAGTCAGGGCGAAAGAATATTCGCCTACTGCGCTAATATCCGATTAGCGTACTCTCCTAACTGTGAGGGTAGCGGGTGCTCTGTCTGACCTTGCCCATTCACCAGACTTGGACATTACTGGTCGCACGACAGGCTATGGGCATTCATAAGTCTATACCAAGTTGTGTTCTGCTGTACGGGGAAGATTTACTAAAACGACGGGGTGTTTGGTAGAGATGTTCCCTAGCTGGATTGCTACGGGTGCTGTAATGTGTCCCTGTTGTGAGTGTCCTGTAAAACCACTAAGTGTGATGGTGGAGGTGGTCGGCCACGTGTCTGCCTGTGCCGTGGTGGTGGAATTAATTGTGGTGCGGGACCCTCCTGTGTCCCAAAGTAACTCTATGGGCTTCCCTCTAACCTTAGCTGTGACTACCGGTCTTCCGGATTGATCCCAAAGAGTGTCACAGACCCAAGTGGGGGAGCCCGAACACCGTCTGTCCGTTCCGTCCACATTGGTCTGTCCTGACTGTATCCCTATACTATGGATAGGCTTGCTCTATTCTGTTCAGAGTGCCTGTCTGCTGGCCTCTCTGTGATCTTTGGGGTGCATTGCATTCCTTTGCAAAATGTCCTAATTGGCCACAGTTGTAGCATTCGAGCGACTTCTGTGGAGGGCTGTTCTTCCCTTCATTTACCCATGCGGGGCTTTGGTGCGCTTTTACTGCCTGAATGTCCGCTGCAGCCTGAGCTTCATAAGAACATAAGAACATAAGAACTAGGAGCAGGAGTAGGCCATCTGGCCCCTCGAGCCTGCTCCGCCATTCAATTAGATCATGGCTGATCTTTTGTGGACTCAGCTCCACTTTCCGGCCCGAACACCATAACCCTTAATCCCTTTATTCTTCAAAAAACTATCTATCTTTACCTTAAAACATGTAATGAAGGAGCCTCAACTGCTTCACTGGGCAAGGAATTCCATAGATTCACAACCCTTTGGGTGAAGAAGTTCCTCCTAAACTCATTCCTAAATCTACTTCCCCTTATTTGAGGCTATGCCCCCTAGTTCTGCTGTCACCGCCAGTGGAAACAACCTGCCCGCATCTATCCTATCTATTCCCTTCATAATTTTAAAGTTTCTATAAGATCCCCCCTCATCCTTCTAAATTCCAACGAGTACAGTCCCAGTCTACTCAACTCTCCTCATAATCACACCCCTTCAGCTCTGGGATTAACCTAGTGAATCTCCTCTGCACACCCTCCAGCGCCAGTACGTCCTTTCTCAAGTAAGGACGTCCTTTCTCAAGTAAGGTCTGGGGTCTTTATTTTACTTTGCCCTGAACCGATTGTTCCCAAGCGCGGGACAATCTTTTCAGAACCCATTTCTCGTTTATGGGCCTCTTCTGAGGGGTCATAGCTATTGCAAGCACTCTGTCCTGCATCTGTGGCATGGGAAATTATGGTGCGCGTCCATTTAACCATGTTGTCACGGTTCAAATGCGCTCTATTTAAATCGCCGAAAACTGCGTTAAAATGGATCCACAGCCTTCCTGCAAATGCTGTGGGATGCTCTGTTTTCTTTTGTCTGCATTTGTTTAGTCCTTCAACTGGGTCACCTCGGTTATACCTATGGCATCTAAAATGCCATAGGACCCGCAGTAGCTGTTCCTTGAAAAGCTCCAAATTTCGATTTGTAACCCATCCCCTGCGTTTCCTTCCCCATCCTATACATCCTAAATCTTGTCGAATAGCATCATAATTGCCTTTCCCCCAGCTATAATTCTTGCCTTGCAGTATATACCTATCCCTGCCCATCGCTAAAGTAAACATAACCAAATTGTGATCACTATCACCAAAGTGCTCACCTACATCTAAAATCTAACACCTGGCCGGGTTCATTACCCAGTACCAAATCCAATGTGGCATCGCCCCTTGTTGGCCTGTCTACATACTGTGTCAGAAAACCCTCCTGCACACACTGCACAAAAACTGACCCATCTATAGTACTCAAACTATAGTATTTCCAGTCAATATTTGGAAAGTTAAAGTCCCCCATAACAACTACCCTGTTACTCTCGCTCCTGTCGAGAATCACCTTTGCTATCCTTTCCTCTACATCTCTGGAACTATTCGGAGGTCTATAGACAACTCCCAACAGGGTGACCTCTCCTCTCCTGTTCCTAACCTCGTCCCATACTACCTCAGTAGACGAGTCCTCAAACGTCCTTTCTGCCGCCGTAATACTTTCCTTGATTAACAATGCCACCCCCCCCCCCTCTTTTACTATCTTCTTTGTTCTTACAGAAACATCTAAATCCTGGAACCTGCAACAACCATTCCTGTCCCTGCTCCACCCATGTCTCCGAAATCGCCACAACATCGAGATCCCATAACCCTTGTTTAGCCAGATTCCCTGGCCCGCGTCATGCATTCTTCCAGCCCTGCCCCAAGATGTCGCTGCCATCACTCCCTTCCCAACGCACCACAACCCATGTCAGCAGCCCTCCCCCTCCCCACACACCCAAACAAAGAACCAGCCCATTCCCCCTCCCTCACACCTTCCTCTTGACCACCCCTCACTTCACTCCAGTTAATTAGCCCACCCAGCTACTATGGTGGTCCCCGCCCAGGCCCTCTGACTACCTCGACCTCCCCAATCCACCCCCCCCCACTACAAACAACCATAAATGAAGAAATCACAAGGCACACTCACCATTATCGCTCCCCGATCGTAACCTGCCCCAATCCACTAACCCAACTGTGCCCCACAATTTACACAGAATTCAACTCGAAAGGTCAACGTTCTCTCACTCCTCCAGCCCATGGTCCCTCACAAAGTCCATCAACCTCTTCTGGCGAGTCAAATAAAACTCTTGCTTTTGGTGCATCATCCGCAAGCGGGAATGGTAGAAAACCCCAAACTTCACTCCCTTCTTGTAGAGAACGGCCTTAATGCGGTTATGTCTGGCCATCCGCTTGGCCGACTACACTCCCAGGTCCTGGTAAATCCGCAGTTCACTCTCCTCCAAGGTACGCTTCTTAGCCTGGCTCACCCACCTCAGGATCTTCTCCTTACCCAAGAATTGATGAAGCCACACCACTATCGACCTTGGCAGCTCCCCCACCTGCGGCATCCTCCTCAGTGTCCTGTGCGTTTGAACTCCTCGAGGGGCCGGTTGAAGGCCCCCTCCCCCTTCAGCTTCTCCAACATGATCGCCACGTACTTGGCGGCCCTCCACCACCTTTAATTCCTTCAGACATCCCTACAATCTGCAGGTTCTGCCTACCTGGAGCAGTGCGTGAGGTCCTCCAGTTTCTCCCTCAGCCTTTTCTGGCTGGTCAACAAGGCTCTAAGCCTCTGCCCTCTGTTACTCCCGCTCAATCGCCGCCCTAAGATGCTCCACCACCTTGGCCAAGTCCTCTGAGGCCTTCTTCCTAGGCTGCTGAAATTTGCCATTGAGGAATTCCTCCGCTCCAGCTGCTCCATAGATCATTGGGTGAGCAGCACCTGCCCGCCTGATTCTCTGCATCTTCTCCTGTATCGCACCACAAAGATTTTCTTGCTCCAGTTGCTGTCTCGTCCTCGTGGACACACTTCGTTCGATGAGCCAACACCAGTCGCACCAAAGGAGTATTGCATTCCCTGTGCACTCGTGCACCCTTTGCCATCAAACATCACACGATTTGGACGGGGAAGGACAAAAAAAGAAACACCTCGAGTGGGAGCTACCAAAATGTGTGACCACTCCACTCCATGGCTGCCATCGGAAATCTTCCCATCCAATCTTTAAAAGCCTTTCATTCGTCTTAATTTCAGCTATACTTTGAATAAGATTATCTTTTTCCCACCTGCTTAATCTCAACTCTCCCATGTAAATCACCCCAGGATGTGTTGAAAATTAAAAGGTGCTTTTTAAGTGCAAGAGTATTTAGGGTGGACACATTGCATGGCTATCAATTCAACAGTATATGATAAAATATTTAACTGCAGCTCATTCTATTTAGCTGTTAGAAACTTTTTAATACTCAGGATTGTGGCATAAATAATAAAATGCAAATTCATAAGAAAGAACAAAGTTTATATTTAATCTGTGTTTTGTTTGTAACTTTAGGACTTTTCTCAACTATCATGCGTGACCTTGCCAATATTTCACACGATGGACCAAATGGATTATACTTGATGGTGTGACATAGATCCTATGTGGATTGAGTCTCTTAATACTGTGATGGATGACAAACAAGGTTAGTCGACATTTCAATTCAGCTTGATAAATAAAGCAAATATGAATTCAAATTGGATGCTTTTCACAAAAACACAGGGGGCTGGATTCTCAGATTTTGAGGCTGTGTCCGGAGCATGTGTCTAGTCTTACGATCAAAAAGTCAGCGTTGCCCCCACACTGATGCTCCACCCGGTGGGGGGCTAGCTGCCGCGCCAGGTTATCTGCAGATACGGACAGAGAATTGCCGGGTCCGTGGCACCGCATGTGCAATGGCGGCGACCTGCAGCAGTTCGCGCCGTACCAACATGCCGCCAGCCGCATGCGGACCCGGCCTGCCAGATATTTGCCCCCTACAACTCTCACAGCCTAGGATCAAGAGGGTTTTTTTCGAGCAGGGGGAGGGTTGGCATTGCTAAATACAATGATTACTACTGGCCTCTAACATCGCTATGGTCAGGAAATGGGTAGTGGGGGTGGTTTGTCGGTAGCAGGGGGAATAGAGGTGGCTTCTCGTTGGGGAACAAGCTTAAGGCACTGTTGACAGTGTCTCTGCCATTCTCGGCAGCCAAGCATTCTTTAAGCCCGGTGATGGTGTCAACCTTAAGGGTACGGGGCAGTAGAGGCAGCACTTGAGTCTGGAGGGTGCCTCAGTATGAGCACCAATTTGTGATAACCATAAGTTTGCACCGGGAGAAGCTGGATGTGATGGGGTGGTGGCAGGTGCCCATTGAGCGGTTTGGGGATCTGTTCGTAGGGGCAGCTTTGTGAATTCAGGTGACCTGGAGGAGGAATATGAGCTGCCCAGGGGGAATGTTTTTAGGTACTTACATGTCCGAGACTTTGTAAGGAGGGAGGTGCTTTCCTTACCCGGGTTACTGCCTCTGGGGCTGCAAGGTAACATGTTGTCAAGTGAGTGAGCAGGGGAGGGAAGGTGTCCAAGGTTTACAAGGAGTTGATGGAATAGGAAGGAGCCACGATAGGAGATGTTAAACAGAAGTGAGAGGAGGAGCTAGAGGGTGACTGTGTCCTCATTGTGTGCAAAACTCAGTCTTATCCAGTTTAAAGTAGTCCACAGGAAGCAGATAATGGTGGCAAGGATGAGTAAGTTCTGTTTTTTTAAAATAAATTTAGAGTACCCAATTCATTTTTTCCAATTAAGGGGCAATTTAGCACGGCCAATTCACCTACTCTGCACATCTTTGGGTTGTGGGGGTGAAACCCACGCAAACACGGGGAGAATGTGCAAACTCCACACGGACAGTGATCCAGAGCCGGGATTGAATCTGGGGCCCCGGCACCGTGAGGCTGCAGGGCTAACCCACTGCGCCACTGTGCTGTCCATGAGTAGGTTCTTTGAGGAACTAGAGAAGACGTGTGCACGGTGCGTGGGGAGGCGTACGAGCCATGTCCATATGTTTCGGGCATGTCGAAGCTAAAGCGGTTCTGGCAAGGGTTTGAGGATGTAACATCCGAGGTGATGGGGGTAAAGGTGGCCCCGAGCCCAGAGGTAGCGATGTTTGGCCTGTCGGAGGATCCAGAAGTCTAGGGGGTGAGGGACGCTGATGTCTTGGTATTTGCCTCCCTGATAATTTGGAGTCGGATTTTGCTTGGGCAGAGGGACTCGGAGCCGCCAACAGCAATGGTGTGGGTGAGTGACCTGGCGGAATTCCTGAGGTTGGAAATGATTGCTTTGAGAGGGTCGGTTGATGGGTTCGACCGGAGGTTTGAAGCCATTCATTGACATTAAGGAGTACTGAGGTGTAAGCAGAGGAGAAAAGCAGGGGAGGGGGGAGATAACAGAGTTAAAAATGGGTGAGAGGCAGGATGTGAGGAGGGGAAGGGCAGGGGGATGTGGATGTTGGTTATTTATTATATTGTATAATTTTGCACTTCCAAGTACTACGCAATCTCATCTTTAGTCATAGACTTTTTTCAGAAAGTATAAAAGGAGGGTTGTCTCAAAGCTGCTTATCTGCACAGTGTGTGAAAAAAGCAGGAGCTTTGTGAGTGAGGGAGTTTTAAGGGTTAATTTCTCTCTCAGGACTAATTTTTCCTTCAATTTAGCAATTAGCTAAAAATCACTGTTTGAGTTAAGAGATAAGTTATGGCCATTCCAGTCTGAAATTGGGATATACAAGCTCTCTGAGAGCAGCTGTATTTAGTTAATTAGGTAGCGAGCTTAAACTGGTTCTGAACTCTAGCAGAGTCTGACTTATTAGCTGGGCAGCACAGTGGTTAGCACTATTTATTCACAGTGCCAAGGTCCCTGGTTTGATCCCCAGCTTCGGTCACTGTCTATGCGGTCTGCATGTTCTCCCTGTGTCTGTTTCCTTCGCACAAATCCTGAAAGATGTGCTTATTAGGTGAATTAGATATTCTGAATTCTCCCTCAATGTACCCGAACAGGTGCTGGAGTGTGGCGACTAGGGGCTTTTCACAGTAACTTTATTACAGAGTTAATGTAA
The DNA here is from genome assembly GCF_902713615.1 of Scyliorhinus canicula. NCBI lineage: Eukaryota > Metazoa > Chordata > Chondrichthyes > Carcharhiniformes > Scyliorhinidae > Scyliorhinus > Scyliorhinus canicula. The sequence goes on along the minus strand of NC_052163.1, from coordinate 16,122,746 downwards.
GTCTACTTGTGACAAAAATAAAGATTATGAATTAAGTATAAATAGAGAGGTTTCTCAATGGTCCTTGTCTGTACACAGTCATCTGATTTGGATTGTAGGAATTAATCCATTTATGTTGAATATATATAACATGTATATTAAGGGAAAATTATTATCAAACACTAAATAAGTCATTGTTTTCTGTTTCAGACAGATTAGCAATTATTTAACTTTTAATTTAACTTGTTATATAAAGGTGCTAACACTTGCTAGCAATGAGCGAATTCCACTGAACCCAACAATGCGTTTGCTGTTTGAAATTAGCCACCTGAGAACAGCCACACCGGCTACAGTGTCTCGAGCAGGAATACTTTACATCAACCCCAGCTGATCTTGGCTGGAACCCGTAAGTTGCATATTTTTATCCTGAAATTGTCTACAAATTGTACAATAGAGACAAATTATATGATATATGTGCTGTTTTCCTCTCTTCTCCTTTAGTGTGGTAGCTAGCTGGATTGAAAGCCGTGAAGTACAATCAGAAAAGGCAAATCTTCTGATATTATTTGATAAATACTTGCCTACCTGTCTTGAAAAGTTACGTACAGGATTTAAAAAGATTACTCCAATTCCAGAGATTACCATGGTGCAGACAGTTCTTTACCTGATGGAGTGTCTTCTGACCCCTGTCAATGCACCCGCTGACTCTCCCAAGGAACTCTATGAACTGTACTTTGTGTTTACTTGTGTTTGGGGTTTTGGAGGTACTATGTTCCAAGACCAGGTAAGACCTGGACGTGTTTTAAGTTGTCAGTATTTCAAGTTTGTGAGATATATTTTGATTGATTTTTTGTACATTTTACCATGAATCAGGTTCTGCATCTCTTCTATTTTTGTTAAAACTTTGAAACTATTATATCAGACGTCATCTTACAAATGTATGGAAGTTAATTGAATTGTTCTTTGCAATCTTAAAAGGAATGCATAAAATCCTTACTCCAGAACAAAAAAAAATGTTCCCTTTCGATGAATGGTTTTCCAGCTATGTTCATAGTTATGTACATAGTTAATCAGATTTTTAAATTTTGATGGAGGTTTTCTCTTCAGGTTTGGATTTGGAAATTGGTGACATGTAGGTGATTTTGAATTCATAAAGAGGAATTCCCAGGTGTAGGGAAAAGGTGTAGGGAAATCAAAAAAATACAGGGTGTGAATTTCATCTCCACAGCTGCACTGTAGATGCCCCCAGCTGGGGCACCCTGTGCAACTAACTGTTTCCTATGCAGCCTGCCCACTTGAGAAAGGACATACACCCCAACATGTGCTGGAAGCCACTGAGGAGTGCTACCCTAATATTACACAATGCAGACAATATATTTTCATGTCACTCTAAAAGGGTCAGTGTTGGGTTCGTATTATTTAAAGGGCCAAGCATGTAAATTGCATCTAAAGTCATTTCTAATTGTCAGATCTGTGTTGTGTATTGTGATAGCAGGTTAACAATTTGTGGCAGTGCTGTTGTTGGAGTGTATTTCCTCTTTCTTTTACTTTGTCATTTTTGGTCCATGGATCTTTAATGAAATCTTGATCTTGAAATCGAGCAGGGGAAGTGAGGAACTCAAGTTGCAAAATGGTACACTGTGCTGTGAAGATTTAGATTTTTAAACAGAAGAACACAGACTTTATGTCACTCAAGACCTGAGAGATTGATGGGATTCTGTTCGAATTGGCTGGTAGCCAATGGATTGGCCAGGGACTGTATTCTGTGCGGCAACAGATGCTTGCTTGCTGGCTTTCTTTCTCGCTCGTTCGTTCTCTCTCTCTCTTTTTCTCTCTCTCTCTCTCTCTCTCTCCTTTTTTCTCTCTTTTTTCTCTCTCTCTCTCTCTCTTTTCTCTCTCTCTTTTCTCTCTCTCTTTTCTCTCTCTCTTTTCTCTCTCTCTTTTCTCTCTCTCTTTTCACTCTCTCTTTTCTCTCCTTTTGTCTCTTCTTTTGTCTCTTCTTTTGTCTCTTCTTTTGTCTCTTCTTTTGTCTCTCTTTTGTCTCTCTCTCTTTCTTTTCTCTTTTCTCTCTTTTTCTCTTCTCTTATCTTTCTCTTCTCTCTCTTTTCTCCTTTCTCTCTTCTCCTTTTTCTCTTTTCTCCTTTCTCTTTCTCTTCTCCTTCTTTCTCTTCTCTTCTCTTCTCTCTCTCCCTCTCTCTCTCTCTCTCTTCTCCTTTTTTTCTCTCTTTTTTCTCTTTTTTTTCTCCTCTCCTTTTTTTCTCCTTTTCTTTCTCTCTTCTCTTTTTTTTTTTCTCTCTCTCTCTCCTTTTCTCTCCCTTTTCTCTCTCTGGGGTAAGTTAAAGAGGGGAATTAGAAATTCGATAGTCGTTAACCAGTCGTAGCTGTTGCCTATTTATTTATAGTTATTATTAATAAAGTTAATTATGTTTAAATTTACAAATTGGTGACTAGTTATTGGGCAGCCAAAGGGCGCGATTCTCCGCTGCCCAGGCCGGGTGGGAGAATCGCGGGAGGGCCGCTCTGGTCCCCCCCCGCGATTCTCTTTTTCCCCCCCTCAAAATGGCGTGTCCCCCCCCCCCCCCCCAAAACCGGCGATTCTCCGGTCCGGATGGGCCGAGCGGCCTGCCATTCCCGACCTGTTCACGCCAGCGGCAACCACACCTGGTCGCTGCTGGCGTGAACATGGCGCCAAAAGTTTGTTTGTGGCTTGTGGGGGGCGGAGAGGGGATTGAGCACCACGGCCATGCTCGACAGGGGGGTGGGGGGGACTGGCCCGCGATCGGTGCCCACCGATCGTCGGGCTGCCGTCTCCAAGGGACGCACTCTTTCCCTCCCGCCGCCCCGCAAGATCAAGCTGCAACATCTTGCGGGGCAGCGGAAGGGAAGACGGCAACCGCGCATGCGCGGCTGCCGTCATTAGGCGCCGCCGACCACGTAATTCTCGGCGCGTCAAGGCCCGGCTTTGGGGGGGGGGGTGCGGGATTGAGCACCACGGCCAGCGTCAAGGCCCGGCGGCCGAGATTTCCGGAACGCCGCTCCTAGCCCCCCGGGGGGGGGGGGGGGAGAATGGGGGGCGAGGAGCGGCCTCCGACGCCGTCGTGAAACACTCCGGGTTTCACGACGGCGTCGGGCGTTGTGGAGAATTCCGCCCAAAGACTTGGGACTTCTGTATTTTTTTAATTAAGAGTTAATTTCAACTGTGTTGTCACATTGGGTTAAGTAGAGCTGTAATTAACTGCGCACTAGCCCACGGTGCCATAACAGGAGGTACAATGAGATAATGCACCAAAGGGGGAAATAAAAAGTATAGAAGTACAATAAAAGCTCAGTTGTGAAGCAAATAGCATGGAGGCTGCCCAGTAGCAGTTTTATATTATCTTTTGAATAGAATAAACTAAAGGGGCCTCACGGTAGCATGGTGGTTAGCATCAATGCTTCACAGCTCCAGGGTCCCAGGTTCGATTCCCGGCTGGGTCACTGTCTGTGTGGAGTCTGCACGTCCTCCCCGTGTGTGCGGGGGTTTCCTCCAGGTGCTCCGGTTTCCTCCCACAGTCCAAAGATGTGCGGGTTAGGTGGATTGGCCATGCTAAAATTGCCCGTAGTGTAAGGTTAATGGGGGGGATTGTTGGGTTACGGGTATACGGGTTACGTGGGTTTAAGTAGGGTGATCATTGCTCGGCACAACATCGAGGGCCGAAGGGCCTGTTCTGTGCTGTACTGTTCTATGTTCTAGTGGGGGTGACAGCCGCTGATGGACACAGTAACAAAAAAATCAAAAGTTTTTGAAAGGAATTAACAAATCAAATTAAAATGGTGTTATTGGAGCAAATGCTGCACTCTCGTCCCTGTGGTGTCCATTAGTTGCAGTGACTAGTTATTGGGCAGCCAAAGGGCGCGATTCTCCGCTGCCCAGGCCGGGTGGGAGAATCGCGGGAGGGCCGCTCTGGTCCCCCCCCCCCGCGATTCTCTTTCCCCCCCCCCCTCAAAATGGCGTGTCCCCCCCCCCCCCCAAAACCGGCGATTCTCCGGTCCGGATGGGCTGAGCGGCCTGCCATTCCCGACCTGTTCACGCCAGTGGCAACCACACCTGGTTGCTGCTGGCGTGAACATGGCGCCAAAAGTTTGTTTGTGGCTTGTGGGGGGCAGAGAGGGGATTGAGCACCACGGCCATGCACCACGGTAGCACAAGTGGATAGCACTGTGGCTTCACAGTGCCAGGGTCCCAGGTTCGATTCCGCTGGGTCACTGTCTGTGTGGAGTCTGCATGTTCTCCCCGTGTCTGCGTGGGTTTCCTCCGGGTGCTCCGGTTTCCTCCCACAGTCCAAAGACGTGCAGGTTAGGTGGATTGGTCATGCTAAATTGGCCTTAGTGTCCAAAAAAAAGTTAGGAGGGGTTATTGGGTTACGGAGATAGGGTGGAAGTGAGGGCTTAACTGGGTCGGTGCAGACTCGATGGGCCGAATGGCTTCCTTCTGCACTGTATGTTCTAAGGCCTGAACCATACCAGTCTACATCATGTGCTCCCTCTCTAGGGCCAAATGTATGCAAACATAGCATGGAAGGTGCAGACATTAATAAGGAGGCTGGCGTCCAAACCGAGTAAAAATAAAAACTAAGTTTCATTTACACTCTCCGGCAGATGCCTACCCGGTACTTCCTCAGTTGATGCTTTACTGACCAACCTCATACTCTAGGTAATTGACATATCCCACTCCTAGCAGGAGAGCCCGTACTCCACAAGGAGCACGGAGGAGGCAAGCATTCCCACCCTGTAAGAAGGATATTGCACAAATGGCCCCCTTGACCTGTTGATGGCCACTTGGCCAGGTCCAGGAGCAGGCTTCCAAGCAGGTCCTCATTCCTCCTCACCCCTCATCACCAGTTGATACTAATCAGAAGCATGGGGCTGAAGTGCAACCAAACATTGAGAAGTAGCCACTTGAATTCATGAAAAAGGGTTGTAACTTCTGGCAATTTAATATGGGCATACAGTCAATAAGAGGCTGTAATGAATAGACAATAGAGAATTAGTTGTGGAATCAATGATCATTAACTAAAATAATTCTTGGGGCCTAAACAGGCCAGTGCATGCCTATAGGCACAAAAATTGACAATATTTCTGCTCCTATGGAATCAGTTCAATGCCAAGTGCACTTGATGGCCCTGTGCACATCCAAATTTTCAAATGAAGACTGTGTTTCTTGCATATGATGCCAACAATTCCTGACTGTATTAGTGAGTTGAACTTAATTCATGGAATGAAAGATCTTTATCTATGGTGCCCATATTACTCAAAATGTAAGGAGACACTGTTTCACAGTCCTATTTCTATTTGCTATATAAATGTGATTTTAAAATCTGATCGTGGAGGTGTTTATAATTTGCTTGTTAAATACTCAAACTTTGAATATTGGAATAAACCTATTAATCTATATGTTTACTGAAAGTCATGAAATTACACATTTTTTGAAATGGACAATATTTTTTCCAGTTGGTGGATTATCGTGTCGAGTTCAGCAAATGGTGGGTGAATGAATTTAAATCTGTCAAGTTCCCATCCCAAGGTACTGTCTTTGACTACTACATTGATTCTGAATCAAAGAGATTTATGCCTTGGACAGAAAAGGTACCTTCATTTGAATTGGATTCAGATTTACCACTCCAGGTACTTAATTAAACAATATTTTTTTTATTAGTAATCATTGAATATCTTCCTTGGTGTACCACCTCCAAGATTTTATGCAAATGTAATATAGTACTGAGTCACACCAACCATAAAAGCTGCAGGTTTTAATCATTCATCTGAATGAGCTGATCTCCACCTACTCGGTGGAACCATAACTTCATATGAGGCATAATGCAATGTCATAGCTGAGAAACATCCTAAACTTTGGGCATCATTAAAATAATTCCAGTGAGTTGCAGGTTCCAATCAGCCATCCTGATGCAGCTTGCTACTCCAGCCCCTTTGCTTGGAGTCAGTGAAATATGACCTTCCGTTTCTGACAACTTTCCAGGTTCACAGAGGGAGATGGGAACATACATTCAAATAAACAACATTTAAAATAGGCACTTAGAAGGGAAAGAGGAACCAAGAAAAGAAATAGAATGACCCGTGATGTGCTTATGGTGGATACAAGAAATAGTTAAACAGCATAAAAATACATAAATGGGATGCAGGTCTTGTGAATAGTTAAATGAAGAGGGAAAACCCAGCAAGGTGGAACAGGCTATAATTATCGAGGAGTTTGGTGCAAGAAATTTAATGTTAAATAATTGAAGAAATCTCTAATAACTTAATGCACACAGCATTTAAAAAGTTTACATCGACAAATTATCATCATAAAAATCCTGAGGAGGGTTTTGAATGTCGTTATGGTACCTGCGGAAGGGAAGGAAACAGAGGTGGTTATGGCATTGGATGCTGAGAAGGCGTTTGATCGGGTAGAATGGGGGTACCCGATGGCAGTGCTGTAGCGGTTTGGGATTGGGCCAAGATTTGTGAACTGGGTAAAGTTATTATATAAGGAGCCGAAGGAGAGTGTCCGCACGAACAATATCAGTTCGAGATACTTTTCTCTCCACCATGGGACGAGGCAGAGATGTCCTATTTCCCCCCCTACTGTTTGCAGATGCGATTGAGCCGTTGGCCAACGCATTAAGAAGTTCGGGAGCATGGAAAGGAATAGTGCGGGGGGGGTGGGGATAGAGCATAGGGTGTCCTTGTATGCCGACGACTTGCTGCTGTATGTGTCGGAATCGAGTGCGTCGCTAGGAGGAATATTGGAGTTACTGCAGTTATTTGGGTTTTTCTCTGGGTACAAGCTGAACTTGGACAAGAGTGAGTATTTTGTGGTGTCTCGGCCGGGGGTGGGGGGGCTGCCATTCTGTAGGGCAGGGATCCACTTTAGGTATTTGGGGGTGCAGGTTGCCCGGGAGTGGGGAAGATACAACATCACTAGTTTGGCGGGGAGAGTGAAAGCCGATCTGGCAAGGCGGGATGGTCTCCCTCTGTCACTGGCGGGTCGGGTACAGGCGGTTAAAATGAATGTGTTGCCGTGATTTCTGTTTATTTTTCAATGCCTACCGATTTTCCTGCCAACGTCTTTTTTTAGGGTTATTGAGGGAAGAATTACCTCGTTCATATGGGGAGGGAAGGTGGCCAGAGTGAGGAAGGTGCTGCTACAGAGGGGAAGGCAGGCAGGGGGTTTGGGTCTCCCGAACCTGATGTACTACTACTGGGCAGCGAATGTGGAGAAGGTGCGGAGCTGGGTCAGAGAGGTTGATTCCCAGTGGGTCAGAATGGAGGAGAGTTTGTGCAGGGGGTCGGGGCTGAAAGCACTAGCAACGGCCCCGCTCCCGATAGCTCCGGGGAAATACTCAGGGAGTCTGGTAATAATAGCTTCATTGAAAATCTGGAGGCAGTTTCGCCAACACTTCGGGTTCGGGGCAGGGTCAAGGAAAATGCCAATTCGGGAGAACCACAGATTTGAGCCAGGGAGGTGGGACGGAAGCTTTCGGAAATGGGAAGAGAAGGGGATTAAGACCCTAAAAGATTTGTTTCTTCGGGGTCGATTTGCAGGATTGAAGGAGCTGGAAACGAAGTATGGGCTGGAGCAGGGAGAAGTGTTTAGATATATGCAGGTTCGGGACTTTGCCAGGAAGGAGATGCAAAGCTTCCCGGAGGAACCGGCTTCCACGTTGTTGGAGGAGGTGCTGGCAGCAAGGGGACTGGAGAAGGGGACAGTGTCAGCGGTATACGGAGCTATGTTGGAAAAGGGTAAGGCACCACTGGAGGGGATCAAAGCAAAGTGGGAGGAAGAGTTGGGAGAGGTTATAGACGAGGGGGTCTGGTGTGAGGTGCTCCGGAGAGTAAATGCCTCCACCTCGTGTGTGAGGTTGGGGCTGATACAGCTGAAGGTGATGTACAGAGCACACCTCACGAGGGCGAGGATGAGCCGAAGGGGTAGATGATGTGTGTGAACATTGCGGGGGGGGGGGGGGGGGGGGGGGGCTGCTAATCACGTTCATATGTTTTGGTCCTGTCCAAAGCTAGGGGATTACTGGAAGGTGGTGTTTAGGGTAATTTCCAAGGTGGTGCGCGTGAAACTAGACCCGGGTCTCCGGGAGGCCATGTTCGGGGTGTCGGACCAGCCAGGGTTGGAAACGGGTGCGGAGGCAGATATCATAGCCTTTGCCTCGTTGATCGGCCAAAGGCAGATCCTGCTGAGATGGAGAGCGGACTCTCCACCCTGCGCCCTGGCGTGGCGGGGGGACCTGTTGGAATACTTGACCCTTGAGAAGGTTAAGTTCGAACTGAGGGGAAGCTCGGAGGGGTTCTACAAGTCATGGGCACTATTTATTATGCACTTTCAAGAACTGGATAACATCGAACATTAGTTGGGGGGGGGATGGATGGGTGGGTGGGCTGGGGGGGGAGGGGGGCTATGTATGTTAAAGATGGCTATGGGGACTTCCGGTGGCGGCGATGTACGAGTGAGCCGCACATTCGGTGGGCTCTCACTCCGGCGGGGCTGAACAGCTGATTCCCCGCGATAACGGGACCAGGGGGGCGGCAAAAAGGCTGCCGGGAACAAAAGAGGAGAGTGGGCTGCAGCAGATGGAAGTGTGAGAGGCCAGCAGGTGAGGAAGAAAGAGAGAGAGACAGAGACGGAGGCAAGGAGGAAGCTGGCCTGAAGGGTAAGACGGCGGACCCACGGACCTTCCTTCCTCCAGGACAAAGGAAAAAAAAAGTTTGGAGTTGCTGAGGAGGGACAGCTTGGACCCACTTCAGATGCCCAGGAGGTAAAATTCAAGGAGCTGGGCGAAGGAAAGCGGCAGCGAAGGCGCTGAGGAGTGGGCTGCGGCACATGGAACAGCGGGATTCCAGAAGGCAGAAGAAGAAGGAGAAAAAGGGACAGAGACAAGGACCTGAAGAAAATTACCTGGGACCTAAGATGGCGGACAAACGGACCCCGGACTCAGCAATCCAGCTGGCGCTGGATAACATGCTCCAGGTAATGAAGTCCAGTTTTGAAGCGCTGAAGCGGGACAGCTTGGACCCAATCCAGAAAGCAGTGGATCAGCTGAACCAGAGGCTGGACGCCCAGGATGTTAAGTTAGGAGCTGGGAGAGGCGGTGGAGGAGCAGGCGGATGCGCAAACGGTTTGCAGCGCTAGAAGTGGACGGCCTGAAAGAGCGGCAGAGAAGACTGCTGGACAGAGTGGAGGAGCTGGAGAATAGAGTCCGCAGGAACAATCTGAGGATGGTCGGCCTCCCGGAGGGGGCGGAGGGAGCTGATGCTGCAGCGTTTGTAGCAGACCTGCTGAAGCAGCTGATGGGGGCCGAAGCCTTTCCGCGACCGCTGGAGCTGGAGGGGGCACACAGAGTGAGGCAAGGCAGGGGCGGCCGGCGGACCCCCCCCCCGCCCGATGGTGATTAGGTTCCACAGGTTCGTGGACAAGGAGCGGGTGCTGCAGTGGGCAAAGAGCGCCAGGAGCAGCACGTGGAACAACAGTGTTCTCCGCATTTATCAGGACCTAAGCCAGGAGGTGGCTCGGCGGCGAGCAGTCTTTAAGAATGTCAAGGAGGTGCTGTTCAAGAAGCACGTGAAGTTTGGTCTGCTGTTCCCAGCTCAGCTATGGGTCACGCACCAGGGTCAACACCACTACTTCTCCGAGCCCGAAGAAGCGATGGATTTTGTGAGGGACCTGGGGCTGGTCCCGAAAGGAGGCCCCAAGGACGCGAGTTAGGGCCCTAGGATTTCTTGTGGGAAGAACGCCGAATGTGCCTGGACTGCTGCTCAACGGTTTGCTGGTCCAAGGGGGCCAAGTGGAACATTTGAGGGACTCTTTCCTTTGTTCATGGACATTATGTGCTTTTCTCTTTTTTTCTGTGGTTTTTTTTCTTTTTTTTTTCCTGTTTTGGGCTGGTTTGTGCTTTTTTGTGCAGCTCGCGGAGGACACTGGAGCCGGCTTGCCCCAGTGGGTGGGGAGGGGACGGGGGAAACAAGGGGAATGGGACAGGAAGGCGCCGGAGTGTTGAGTCACCGGGCTAGCAGTATTTGGCTATCAAGGAAGTCCAGATGGGGGGGGGGGAAGTTACAGCCAGTAGATGGCAGGGGTGGGGGTATCGGGGGAGGGGGTTAGGGGAGGGGGGGGTTGTTCTGCTGATGGGAGAGGGACTTGAAGGCACTGGAAAGGAGGTCGAGGATGGAGGCAGCCAAAGGGCGGGCCAGGAATGGCGCGACGCACGGGTCAGGGGCCGGCCCGAGAAAGGCTATGGCTGACCGGTGGGGTGGGTGGGGGGGGGGGGGGGGGGTGGGATGTGCCCCCTGACCAGGCTGATCACCTGGAACGTTAAGGGACTGAATGGGCCGGTTAAGAGGGCGCGGGTGTTCGCGCACTTGCGGGCCCTGAGGGCGGACGTAATTATGTTGCAGGAGACACATCTGAAAGTGTCAGACCAGACCAGGCTAAGGAAGGGCTGGATTAGCCAGGTCTTCCACTCTGACTTGGACTCGAAGTCCAGAGGGGTGGCAATCCTGATCAACAAGCGCGTGCAATTTGAGGCAGAGGGCATATCCGCAGACAGGGGGGGCAGATACCTGATGGTACGGGGCAGACTGGAGGGGAGAAGAGTGGTGCTGGTGAATATATATGCCCCGAACTGGGATGACGTGGACTTCATTAAAAGAGTGCTGGGGAAGATCCCGGACTTGGATTCTCGCAGGCTAATAATGGGAGGGGACTTTAACATGGTCCTGACCCGACTTTGGATCGGTCGTGTCCCAGAACGGGTAGACTCTCAGCAATGGCAAGGGAGCTGAAAGGGCTTATGGAGCAAATGGGGGCAGTGGACCCCTGGAGAGAGGGACAGCCAACAGGAAGGGGCTACTCGTTTTACTCGCACGTCCACAAAGTATATTCCAGGATAGATTTCTTTGTACTAAGCAGGGGACTGTATGGGGGAGGTAAAGAACACTGAATACTCAGCAATTACCATTTCAGACCATGCCCCGCATTGGGTGGACCTGCAGTTCGGGGGAGCGAGCTATCAACGCCCGCAATGGAGGCTTGATGTGGGACTGCTGTCGGAGGAGGGGATCTGCGAGAGGCTTCGGAAATGTATAAAAAATTACCTGCAGGTGAATGACACTGGGGAGGTCTCAGCGGCGACCGTGTGGGAGGCGCTAAAGGCAGTAGTGCGGGGGGAGCTGATTTCAATTGGGGCCCACAGAGCCAAGGCAGACCGGGCAGAGATGGATAGATTGGTCAGGGAAATGGGTCGGATAGATGAAGAGCGCGCGGAGTCCCCGGGGGAGGTTTTACTCAGGGAGAGGCAGAGACTACAGGCGGAGGTGGGGGCACTATCCACGAGCAGGGCCGTGGAACAGCTTAGGAAGGCGAGGGGAGTGGTGTACGAGTATGGGGAAAAGGCCAGCAGACTGTTAGCGCAGCAACTCAGGAGGAGGCAGGCGGCCAGGGAAATAGGTAGAGTGAGGGACGAGGGGGGGCGCAAAGTGGAGGATCCGGCAGAATTGAATAGGGTATTCCGGGACTTCTATCGTAAGCTGTATACTTCGGAGCCGCCGGAAGAACCGGAGGGGATGAAAAGGTTTCTGGACGGGTTAACATTCCCAACAGTTGGGGGGGAGGGGGCGAGTGGAAGAGCTGGGGGCCCCAATTAGAGTAGAGGAGGTATTGGGGGGCCTAAAGGCCATGCAGTCGGGGAAGTCCCCGGGGCCGGATGGATACCCAGTAGAGTTTTATAGGAAGTTCTCCGAGCTGGTGGGCCCGGTCTTGGCGAGGGTTTTCAATGAGGCAAGGGACAGAGGGACCCTGCCGCCGACAATGTCACAAGCCACCATATCTCTGATATTGAAGCGGGGTAAAGACCCGGAGGTGTGCGGGTCCTGCAGGCCAATCTCCCTGATTAATGTAGACGCCAAGCTCCTGGCAAAGGTACTGGCGGGTAGAATGGAGGACTGTGTACCGGAGGTGATTGGGGAGGATCAAACTGGGTTCGTGAAAGGTAGGCAGCTGGCGGCCAATCTGAGGAGATTGCTCAATGTGATAATGATGCCCCCGGCGGGTAGAGAGGTGGAGGTAGTGGTGGCAATGGACGCCGAGAAGGCCTTTGACCAGGTGGAGTGGGACTATCTATGGGAGGTGCTCGGACGGTTTGGGTTCGGGGAGGGATTGGTGGATTGGATCAAATTATTATATCAGGCCCCGAGGGCCAGCGTCAGGACCAACAGAGAAGTGTCGGAGTACTTTAGGTTGTACCGAGGGACCAGGCAGGGCTGCCCGCTCTCCCCGCTGCTGTTTGCGCTGGCCATAGAGCCGCTGGCGATTGCGCTGAGAGCCGTAGAGGGTTGGAAGGGGATGGTGAGGGGCGGGGTTGAACACAGGGTTTCTCTTTATGCAGACGACCTGCTCCTGTACGTGTCGGACCCAGTGGCCGGGATGGGAACTATACTGGGAATGCTGAGGGAGTTCGGCCAGTTCTCAGGATACAAATTAAATACGGTCAAGAGTGAAATGTTTGTGGTTCAGGCAAGGGGCCAGGAGAACAGATTGAGAGGGCTACCGTTTAGGCTAGTTGAGGAAAATTTCCGGTATTTGGGAATCCAGGTGGCACGAGACTGGGGCAGGCTGCATAAGTTAAATTTGGCCAGGGTGGTGGAGCAAATGAAGGGAGAGTTTCGGAGATGGGATGCACTCCCGCTGTCGCTGGCAGGGAGGGTGCAGACTGTAAAGATGACAATCCTCCCTCGATTTTTGTTTATTTTTCAGTGCCTCCCGATCTTTATCCCACAGTCCTTCTTCAAAAGAGTTAACGGGCTGATCATGAGCTTTGTCTGGGCGGGAAAGTCTCCGCGGGTGAAGAAGGCGATTTTGGAGAGGAACCGCAGCGAGGGGGGCTGGCTTGCCGAGTCTGGTCAATTATTACTGGGCGCCAACATCGCTATGATAAGGAAGTTGGATGGTGGGTACAGGGTCTATTTGGGAGCGGGTAGAGGCGGCTTCGTGCAGGGGCCCCAGTTTGGCAGCCCTGGTCACGGCTCCTCTACCGCTGCCGCCGGCCAAGTACACCAACCAGCCCGGTAGTGGTGGCGACCCTGCGGATATGGGGCAGTGGAGGAGGCATGTGGGGGAGATGGGGGCGTCTGTCTAGGCGCCAATCTGCGACAACCATCGGTTGCCCCCGGCAGTATGGATGGGGGGTTCCGAGTTATGGCGGCGAGAGGGGCGGGAAGGCGGGTGCGGTGATATGTTCCTGGAAGGGAGCTTCGCGAGTTTGAGGAGCTTGGAGGAGAAATTTGGGTTGGTAAGGGGAAATGATTTTAGATACTTACAGTTGCGGGACTTTGTTCGTAGACAGGTCCCATCTTTCCCGTGCCTCCCGCCAATGGGGATCCTCGACAGAATAGTCTCTAGGAAGGAAGAAGGGGAGGGCAGAGTCTCGGGTTTATACTCATGAGGGAGGAAGGGTCCCAGACAGAGGAACTGAAACTTAAATGAGAGGACGAGATAGGTGGGGAAATGGAGGATGGGCTGTGGGCAGAGGCCCTGAGTAGGGTAAACCCGACCGCGACATGTGCTAGGCTCGGGCTGATCCAATTTAAGGTCGTTCACCAGGCCCATATGACGGTGGCTCGGATGAGCAAATTTTTCGGGATAGAGGACAAATGCGCTAGGTGCGCGGGAGGACCAACGAACCATGTTCACATGTTTTGGGCATGCCCTGAGCTGGGAGGGATTTGCGGGGGTCATGTCCCAGGTGCTAAAAACAAAGGTGGTGATGAGTCCAGGGGTGGCAATTTTTGGGGTTTCGGAAGACCCGGGCGTCCAGGGGGAGAAAGAGGCTGATGTGTTGGCCTTTGCTTCCCTGATAGCCCGGCGACGAATATTATTGGCGTGGAGGGACTCAAAGCCCCCAAAGACTGAGTGGTGGCTTGCGGACATGTCGAGTTTCCTGGGGATGGAAAAAATTAAGTTCGCCTTGAGGGGATCTGTGCAGGGGTTCACCCGGAGGTGGCAACCATTTATTGACTTCTTTGTGGGAGAGTGAGCGTCAGCAGGGGGGGGGGGGGGGGGTAGAGTAGAGTAGGAGGGAAAATATAGCGGGTAGTACCGGTGGGAGGGGAGCGGGCTTGTGCAATATGTTACGATGGAAGTATTGAAAGTACGTGAATGTTTGCACATTTTTGCCTTTTTTGCTTCCTTTCTGATGATGTCTGTAACTGTTTATAAAGCCAAAAACTACCTCAATAAAATTGTTTATTTAAAAAAAAAGATGGCTATGGGTAATCCCTGATTCCTTTTTTTGTCATTTGTTTATGTTAACATGCGAGCTGATGTTTGGGGGTTAGTGGGTGGATGAGATCGTTGTTATTGTTATGGGGTTTGATATATTTGTTGTCGATTTATTGTTTGTTGTTGAGGGTGTACATTCGGGAGAGAAATTGTGAAAAAGGAGAATAAAAATATTTCCAAAAAAAATAAATTAATGGTCCTGAGGTGCATGCTGGAAACAACGCAACCAGGAATTCTAAACATTTTATTAACTATATGCAATTATGTCACTATGAAACTAGGATAGAAAAACACAAGGCTCCTTCCTAAATCATCTCTGAGTTCTATTGATATGTGATTGGACATCACGGATATGTGTGGGCTATTAGCATTGTAGGTAATGACCCATATAACAAGACCGCACTAAAAAATATTAACAACAATTCATATAGAAACTTTAAAAGGTGTTTAACAATAGCATGTTCAAGAAAAATATTTGTGACAAGATCGATCTGACCAAAAGAGAGGTAGAGACATGGGCCGGGATTCTCCCCTAACCGGCGGGGCGGGGGGTCCCGGCGTGATGGAGTGGCGTGAACCACTCCGATGTTGGGCCGCCCCAAAGGTGCAGAAGTCTCCGCACCTTTCGGGGCCAAGCCCTCACCATGGTTGGCGCTCCGCCGGCTGCCATGGACGGCCTTTGGCGCCACGCCAGCCGGGGCCGAAGGCACCTCGGCGGCCGGCATATGTCCGCGCATGCGCCGGAGCGTCAGCGGCTGCTGACGTCATCCCCACGCATGCGCAGAGGAGGGGGTCACTTCCGCCTCTGCCATGGTGAAGACCATGGTGAAGGCGGAAGGAAAAGAGTGCTCCCACGGCACAGGCCCGCCCGCCGATCGCAGGCCAGGCCCCTTGCTCCCGCCAGTCAGGTAGGTGGTTTGATTTCCGCCGACCGGAGAGGCTTGATAACGGCGGGACTTCGGGCTAGAGAATCGCCGGGGAGGGGCCTGCCGACCGGCGAGGCACGATTCCCGCCCACGTTGAATCTCTGGTGGCGGAGAATTCAGGACACGGCGGGGGCGGGATTGACGCCGGCCCCCGGCGATTCTCCGACCCGGCGGGGGGTCGGAGAATCCAGCCCATGGTCAGGGAATTCCAAAGCTGAAAACCAAAGCAATTGCAAGCATGGCCACCAAAGGTCCAAAGGTTAAAATAGGCCATAAAAGGGGATGGTGGATCAGAGGGCTGGAGACTGTTATAGAGATGGGGAGGGCTGAGGCTAGAGTGGTATTTGAAAATGAGGATGAGAAATTAAACTGACATTGTCATACCAGTGGTCAATGTATATCAGGAAGCACAGGACTGATGGAACAACCAGTCTTGGTGTGCGTTTGGGTAAGTGCATTTATATAGTGTGGGAGATGGGAGGCCAGCTCTGAGAGCATTTGACAGATTCCTTTTTTCTTGACCTTTTTTCCATTTTAACAACACAACAAAACCACTGGAATGGTATGCCCCAGAGGAGGACTCTGGAACAACAATACTGTTGGTCCAGGGCAATCACTAAACTCAACTTGGCACCTCCAAATGTATTACCAGAGAACAAGGGTGAGGAGGATAAGGCCATGAACACATGGTAAAATGGTGCACACCTTCCCATGTGATGATTTCTCGCAACAACCACGAAAGTTCAGGATAAGATATTCAGGCGTGCGCAAGAACATATCTCCCTCAACTCCAGCCACACCGGTAACAGACTGTAACATCCTCCTCTCTGATTTCAGAACTGTCTGTACCTTTGTAGGAGCCAATCATGAATTATTTTACCCTGTAGTAACAGAAATAAAAAATGTATGAAGACACCAGTTCCAAAAAGATATTTTATATATTCAACTAGACATGACAAAACATTGAAGCCCCACACAGTGCACAGGGTCATCATTTCACCATTCCACATATTCATACAGAGGGAACCAGCAAATATTCATGAAATAAGTTTGGATTATAGTCAGCGTAGTCAGTCCTTCCCAATGAACTAACTGCGTCAGCTTCTTTGTACACTGCTGCACGGTCCATGCGGTGGGGCCCACAACACTCATGGCCTCCGTCCCCTGGGCCCAAGCCCGGTTGACATCGGCAGGAGGCAGCCGCCTCCCACCATTGGGACCAGGGTGCCTTGCCTCTCCTCCATGGCATCCAGCAGTTTCTCGAGCTCTGTATCTGCGAATCTCGGGCCGTTCTCCGTGTTGGCATCTTCTTGACTGAAATCTTGGGTCATTGACTGCGCGGAGTCTGTACGTTCTCCCTGTGTCTGCATGGGTTTCCTCCGGGTGCTCCGGTTTCCTCCCACAATTCCCAAATGACATGCTTGTTAGGTAGATTGGACATTCTGAATTCTCCCTCCAGTGTACCCGAACAGGCGGCAGAATGTGGTGACTAGGCTGCACAAAGAAGAGGCAGAGGAGGAGAATGGCATGGTCAGTTGTGTGCAGAATGGTTCAATAACATGAGCTACAGTTAGTTTTCCATGGTCACAGTCACACAATGAACGGAGTCAAGCGTGGAATTGTGGGAAAGAGGAGTAAGGATTTGGGAAGTAACAATACAATCAATACATACAACTTAGGACCAGCATCAAGGCATTGGTGGTCAGGCCTCAAGTGACAGTTAATGATTCTTCTGTTGGAACGTTCTCTCTCTCTCTCTCTCTCTCTCTCTCTCTCTCCTTTTCGGTGTAGCTCCATTTCTGCAGTACAAAACATAGAAATGTCGAACGATCCATGGTATTGAAGGAGGTCCTTCAGCCTATTGTGTCCATAAAAGCCAAAAGCTCAAGCTTGATGGCTTGAGTCTTCTCGATGTTTAATTTAAGGAACTTTCTGCTCATCCAGCCCTGAATGTCAGCTAATTAATCTGATAATTTAGCAACAGTGGAGGAGTTGAGAAAGGTGGTGGTGAGGCTATATCAAGTTAGGCCTCAGATCAGCCATGATCTCATTGAATGACAAATCAAGCATATGTGGCTATTTGGCGTTCTTCTAAACCTCACACAAATGACTGATAGCATTAAAATTGGGAGAGGTCAATTTTGCAACTAATATGTTGCCCATCTGAAGGTCGCCATATATTTGTGTAAGAATAATAAAACTGAGAAAAATTTTACATTTTTAAATTCCATTTCTATTAATGGTTGTAAGGTGAAGTGATGTAATTTCAACTAACACAATATATATATAATCAAACAATAGTACAGCACTTTTTCATTATGTTATTGACAACTAAGACTGCATTTAACATTTGCATCTGGCTTTGGCCCATGGAAATACTTCTACTGCTGGCTTCACTTCTGTTTACTTGAGAGCCTGGTCCTTGCTGTTTTCAATTTCTGGTTCACAGAATACTGGCCCCACACAAGCCATGTTTCAACTCGAGTCTCATTGTTTTGCTTCCGCTTTACTCAATTGCTCGTGCCGCTGGCCATTTTCCAATTGAATTGCATCTCTCCCACTCAATGGCTTTACTCCCAGACCCGTGTCCAGAATTACTCATCATGACGTCAGATTTTCATTTGTAACAATTGTAAATGTTTGCATTTGATTTCCTTTTTTGCATTGTAAAATTCATCAATATTTTCCAATTTCCATCAAATCTTTGACTTTTACCTGGTTTTACTACTTCAAAATAAACCCTTAATTAATAGGAAATGCATTGAAATATATACATGGTGTCTTGTTGATGTAGTGAAGCTCAGCACAGTAGTGGACCAACAAATGGTCTAGAAAGTAGGACCAAAACTTAATTAAATAGATTTAGATGTTTACTGCTTCATGCATAAGGCAGAATAGCACCTAACCTGCACATCTCTTGGTTGTGGGGGCAAAACCCATGCAGACACGAGGAGAATGCAAACTCCACACAGACAGTGATCCAGGGCCGAGATTCAAACCCGTGCCATAGGTATCAATGCTAACCACTGTGCCACATGCCGCCCCTATTTCCAGTTTTTCTTGAGCTTTGTTTTTGAGAATGGATTCTGCAAAATGGAATTAAGTTATTAACTGAAAAATATAAGCAACTTAAACATGCAGATTGTATTGCAATGCTGTTTAGTAAGTGTATTTCCTAATTGTAATTTCTTGTGACACAGGCTGCCTTCGTACATACAACCGAGACCATTCGCCTACGTTATTTCATTGATCTAATACTAGATTTTGGTCGGCCAATAATGTTAGCAGGAAATGCTGGAACAGGAAAATCAGTACTAATGTGGGAAAAGTTGAATAGTCTAAATATTGAGGAATATGCGATTCAGGCTGTCCCTTTTAACTTCTACACAAATTCTGCAATGTTGCAAGGTATTGTACTTACCCAAAGAGAACAGGGACTTGTTTTATCACCAAGTGGGAAATGGATTTGAAGTGGGTAGAGCAAGCTAAAACACCCATTTTCTGGAAACTCCTCATTTGCATGGTTAAAAGGAGCCATGCACAAAACCCACCTTCCATATATAGCTCTCTGATTTCGAGCTGGGAACCAGATGCTGCTATAGGTTCTAAAGGGTTTAAGTAGCTTTAGTGAAAGTACTTTTGCATGAACCAACTAACTAATGCAATCAAAATATGTCTTAATTTGCAACATGCTTCTGGCAGATATGTAGCATTAAAGGAACAGTCCCAAATTTGGACAATCACTCCAATCCACCAGTAAGACATACCTTGACTATTCTCTGTCACCCTCAGGTCACAACAGTATGGAGATCTAAGATTCTAGAGGTTCATACATCCTGCCCAATTAACTAGTTCTGTCAAATGTTTTCCCCATATGGTGATTTATTTCTGCTGCGCATCATTGCTTACAGTACAACAAAGACTGCCCCTGGGAGAGTTCAAATTCTTTTACTGCCTGTGTCTTGGCAGGAACTGTTCTTTGTTCTCTGATTCTGTGCTTCAAAAAAATTACCCACTGTAGTGATATTCAGATATCAATATATGTAAATGTAGTACAGTCATTTCAACACTAGATGGCTCACAGTCAGATACTATAAGAACTGAGTTCCCAACTTTTCTAAGTCAGATGACATGAAGAAGTGATTCAGAACAGTGAACAAGCAAGACATAGAATAGCTAGAGTGAGAGAAGTTCCAACTAGTTTGTTATAATCGTTTACAGTAATATAGTTATCTGCATTGTACTTTAATTCTTTATTGTTAGTTTAGTATTGAGTAAAAGGACTCGCAGGTTATTATTTTATTACTCATTGAATAGTTCATCTTTCAACAAGAAGATTATTAGTCATTTTATCATCCTGGTGGATTCAAGAGTAATATATATATATTTTAGATGAGTCATTTATTTAAAATATAACAGTGGGTAATATAATATAATATAATATAGGATACCCTTAGACCAGCGTCCAAATGTAGCACACAAGCTACATTGTCTTCATTGGCCGGGGCATTGAGTATAAACATTGGCAAGTCACGTTGCAGCTGTATAGAACCTTTGTTTCGGCCACACTTTGAGTATAGTGTTCAATTCTGGTCGCCACACTACCAGAAGGATGTGGAGGCTTTAGAGAGGGTGCAGAAGTGATTTACCAGGATGTTGCCTGGTATGGAGGGCATTAGTTATGAGAAGCGGTTGAATAAACTTGGTTTGTTCTCACTGGAACGAAGGAGGTTGAGGGGCGACCTGATAGAGGTCTACAAAATTGAGGGGCATAGACAGAGTGGATAGTCAGAGGCTTTTTCTCCGGGTAGAGGGGACAATTACTCGGGGGCATAGGTTTAGGGTGCGGGGGGGGGGTAAGGTTTAGAGAAGATGTACGAGGCACGTTTTTTACACAGAGGGTAGTAGGTGCCTGGAACTTGCTGCTGGAGGAGGTGGTGGAAGTAAGGACGATAGTGACATTTCAGGGGCATCTTGACAAATACATGAATAGGATGGGAATAGTGGGATATGGACCCAGGAAGTGTAGAAGATTTTAGTTTAGATGGGCAGCATGATCGGCACTGGCTTGGAGGGCCAAGGGCCTGTTCCTGTGCTGTACTTTTTCTTTGTTCTTTGACCCATATGGGATATTGCAATAAGAATACAAGATAAAGTTTGTGCCTTGTGCTATCCTTCCAAATCTGTAAAGGTAAAGTTGGACTGAAGGAATTGTGCACTGTACTTAATCTTTCCTTGTTTAATAAATGTTTTATTCATTTTGTTAAAGTTCATCAGCTGTCCTGTGGCTCTGTCCATCCACACCTCCTAAAGAAAAAAATAAAAGTTTGGATCTATCAAGCTGGGTTCCATCCTAGGATCTGACTTGTCCAGTACTAACACTAGTTGGTGGTGTAACAATATGTAAATATAATAATCTTTCTGCCAGTAATATCATTATATGCTGCTTCCTTTCATTCCCACTCGTATACAGACGTGTGACAATCATCTTAACTCAAATACATTGCTGCAGATGTTCCCCAGTCCAGTGTCCTGGGCACAATCATCATCAATTGTTTCATCTGTGACCTTCCCTCCATTATAAGGTTAAAAATGGCAATATTTGCTGATTTGCAATGTTTAGTTAAAGAGTGTTATTATTGTGCAACTTCTTACTGGTGGCTACTGTCATATTATGAACCCATGCACATCATGAGGTAAAAGCAGGCAGTGACAGACACCCAGGTGAGCCAATCAACATACAGAATAGAACACAACCAATCACCAGACAGAACACCAGAGGGAGGGCTTCCAACTATAAAACACATGAGGCATCAGCACTCTGTCTTTTTCCACTGGTGACAACTGTAGTGACAGTCGGGGTGTATGAAGCATTCAACACCTTCTACACATGGATCAGACCTAGCCTGGTCTAGATAGTTAGAGTTAGTTTACTTGGAGTAGTGGAGAGTCAACCCACAGGCAGCTGTGTGCTTTGTTACTGAAGTTCAATAAATCTTATTGAACCAACGACTACGTTTGGTGTGTGCTTTGTCGTTTATGTGCATCGTGTTGCAGTCCGTGTTACCCCAGGGTGAATAATACTACATGATACCAGGAGTGATTTACCTTCGAAAATTCACTGACGACCAGCAACTGCCTTCCCGCGGCATGGAACAGATCCAGGCATTTTCACAACTCCAGATCTCCAGAAATCTTGGCGCCAACTGGCGCGTCTTCAAGCAGAAATTCAGTCTACACATTGAGGCCTCGGGCCTCAAAAGTGCGTCCGATGCCCAAAAAATCGCACTGCTACAATCAACTGCAGAGGACCAGGCCATCCAAATCTTCAATTCGCTCACTTTTGCCGACGGTGAGGACAAGACCAAGTTCCAGACCGTCTTAGCCAAATTCGACAGTCACTGTGAAGTCGAAAGCAATGAAAGCTCCGAGTGTTATGTCTTCCAGCAGTGCCTTCAGGGTAAGGATGATCCTTTCCAGTCTTTGCTCACTCATCTGCGCATTCTAGCACAATCCTGCAACTACGGTGACACCGCTGACTCCCTCACCAGGTATCAGATCGTGTTTGGTGTCCACTCTGACGCCCTGCCGGAGCAGCTCCTAAAAATAAAAGATATGACCCTGCCAGTAGCCATCAAGGCGTGCAAAGTCCATGAACAATCGAAAAGTCGCTATTCCCGCCTTAAGTCGGCAGAGGAGGACCAACTTGCCTCCCACGAGGCTGAGTGTGTACAGGCCATCGCCCAAATGCGGCGCCTGAGCACCGACGAAGGCGGCCATTTCGCGCGCTTTTCCAGTGGTACCATGCATGTGCACCACCGGTCGGGAGAACAAAGCGGCTGAAGACCGCACTGCGCCTGTGCGACGACGCATGGAGCGTCACGACGCCAACATGATGACGTGCCCCAACTGCGACACCGCCCATTTAACGCGGCAATGCCCTGCAAGAGGCAGACGCTGCCTCAACTGCAAGAAGCCTGGCCATAATGCGGCCTTGTACAGGTCTGCACCTCCGATAGGGGGCCAGCAATCCCAGTTCCAACGCAGATGCGTTCGAAGTGCGCAGCAAGGGCTGCTGGATTTGGCAGGCATGGTATCCCACTCACGGTTATGAGCGACAACGGTCCCTGCTTTTATAGTCAAGAATGGTCCAACTTCGCAAGGCAATACCAGTTCCAGCACATAACCTTGAGACCGCATTACCTGCAATCTAATGGGAAGGTCGAAAAAGGGGTCTATATTGTGAAGCAAATGCTCTGCAAGGCTGCAGACTCCACTTCGGAATTTAATCTTGCTCTTCTGGCGTACAGGGCAATCCCTCTGTCCAGCGGTATGTCTCCGGCACAGCTCCTTATGAATCGAAACCTGCAGACGACTATTCCGGCCATTCTTTTACCTGACCTGGATCACCTTCCAGTGCTGCAAAAGATGCAGCAAATCAGAACCTGGCAAAAGCTGACATAGGATGCTCATGCTACTAATCTGCCTGTGCTCTCTCTGAAGGAAACTGTTCGCATGAAGTTGCCTGGTGGAGGCTGGTCAGCTCCAGCTGTTGTTGTTAGACAGGCTGAGGTCGTTTGTGGTTCGCATGGCTTATGGATCCATTATCAGGCGCAACAGAAGGGTGCTAAGCAAACTTGCCTGCCCACCACCGGATCTCGCATTCCCAGATGCCGTTATCTGGACACCTCACTTCACGAGGCCACCAGTCTGGCTGCGTGCCATCCTGTCAAGACGCCATCATCCCCACCTCCACCTCTCAGGCCATCCACAAGAATCCGGCGACAGCCCCAATGACTGGACTTGTAAATAGTTTCCTTTGTGTATATATACTGTTATGTTTCTGCAAGCTAGACACCTTACATGTACATATGCATTCACTTACCAATTGCTGTAAATGTTGTATATACTATAAGCAACTGACAATTAAAACAAAAAGGGGGGATGTCATAATATGCACATGAGGTAAAGGCAGGCAGTGACAGACACCCAGGTGAGCCAATCAGCATACAGGACAGAACACAATCAATCACCAGACAGGACACCAGGGTGGGGCTTCCAACTATAAAACACACGAGGCATCAGCACTCTGTCTCTTTCCACTGGTGACAACTGTAGTGACAGTCAGATCATTCAACACCTTCTACATGGGGATCAGAGCTAGCCTGGTCTAGATAGTTAGTTAGTTTACTTAGAGTAGTAGAGTCAACCCACAGGCAGCTGTGTGCTTCGTTACTGAAGTTCAATAAATCTTATTGAACCAACGCCTATGTTTGGTGTATGCTTTATTGTTTATCTGCATCATGCTGCAGTCCGTGTTACCCCAGGGTGAATAACACAACAGCTACAAGAGCAGGTCAGAGGCTAGGAATTCTGCAGAGATTAAATCACGAACCGGCTTTCTCAAACCCATTCACCAGCTACAAGGCACAAGTCAGAAATGTGATGGAATATTCTCCACTTGCTTGGATGAATGCAGCTCCAACAATGCTCAGGAAGCTTGACATCATCCAGGATAAAAGAACTGGGGCAGCACTGTAGCATAGTGATTAGCACAGTTGCTTCACAGCTCCAGGGTCCCAGGGTTTGATTTCCGGCAGGGTCACTGTCTGTTTGGAGTCTGCACGTTCTCCCTGTCTCTGCGTGGGTTTCCTCCGGGTGTTCCGGTTTCCTCCCACAGTCCAAAGATGTGCGGGTTAGGTGGATTTGCCATGCTAAATTGCCCTTAGTGTCCAAAAAGTGTAAGTGGGGGTTACTGGGTTACGGGGATAGGGTAGATACGTGGGCTTGTGTAGGGTGCTCTTTGTAAGGGCCGATGCAGACTCGATGGGTCGAATGGCCTCCTTCTCCACTGTAAATTTGATGATGATATCAGCGATGGATTTAAATAAGTGCTGTAACATCATTAGCTGTTTTTGCTGTTACCTAATATAATTGTACTTAACTGCTGTTATTTCTAATTCTACTCCGTTACTGTTATTTCGATGTTTAGCTTACTGCTCCCGTTTTTAAGTCCATACTCTATTTTAAACTTCTTTATTTTTATATATTAAAGAAGATTAACTTTCACCACATCTTCTCAACTACTTCTTTGTGATCAGGTTACTAGCATTCTATTTACAGTTCTTCAGATAATCAACCAGCCATGCCCACATGCAGTAAGACCTAGATAATATGGATTGATGAGTGACAAGTAACATTTGTGATATACCAGGGCCAAGCAGTGACCATTTCCACCAAGAGAGAATCTAACCACCTCCCCTCGACATTCAATGGCATTACTGTGCCCCAGCACTAGCATCCTGAGTGATAAATGCATCTTCAAGATTTATGTGTTATCTGTATTTTCTTTAAATCTTGAAGTTGTCTTGCAATGGTGGTGAACGCCATTTAAAAAAAAATCAGAAGTTCCAAGCCATTATGGCGATGAATCTGGGGAAAAAATTGATGCATCCTGCAAATAGTGCAGATGGAATCAGTTTCCATCGAGGACCATATCTGTAGCAATAATTGAAACTTGTTGAACATAATAACTTTCAATCATAATATTTAAAATAAAATCTTACCTATTACAATTAAAATATATACATTGAAGTATTCATTCTGAATTCCCTATAGCTATTCTTGAGAAACAATTGGAAAAGAAAACAGGAAGAAACTTTGGCCCACCTGGAACCAAGAAATTAATCTATTTTATTGATGACATGAACATGCCTGAGGTGGATAAATATGGAACTGTCGCACCTCATACACTAATCAGACAACATTTAGATCATGGGCATTGGTAAGTGATTTACTTAGAATCTACAAAGTGCAATTGTTGACATTATATACCTATGTAGTATATTAATAGCGTGCACATGGTATCTGCGTTAGCCTTGTTTTTTTGTGGCACAACTTTTGGGTTATCCATCAAGCTGGCCGCACCCTAACATCTCCATCAGGTCCAGGATGACCTCTTCTGCAGGCTCAGCATCAGACTGGGACCGAGCTGCGTCCTGGGATTCAGCAGACCTCCAACTGCTGTCTCGCCTGGGGGTTCCTGCCTCCACCTGATGTGCATCAGCAGCTGTGTGGTGCTCACCAGATTATGCACCCGAAACCTGACCACCAACATTTCCCACCGAGGTGTGTGTATGTGTATCTGGGCTGGTAGAGGGTGGGGATGACGGATGACAGCTGTGCCGCGACTATTATGGTAGCATCCTCGGAGCTCTCCTCTGAGGTGATCTCCTGGGAGGCAAGAGAGGGCATCACCTGGGATCGGCCTGTGCTGTCGGCTGGAGGACCTGTGGGAGAATGGACACATGGTCAGTGGGAGGGATCAGTCAGTCAGTCAGTAAGGCAATAACAACTCCCGTTTGACAAATTCTCCAGGTGGAGTCTGGTGGTTCCTCACCACTGCCATGTCCGCCAGCCTCCGTGTTGGTGACTGCTCTGTCCTATGGCCACCTCAGTGACCTCCAGGGCCCGCTCCTTGAAGGACGTGAGGATTCTTATGTGTGGCACACCACTGCCAGTCTGAGCCCTCTCCCGGAGAGCTTTTTCTGAGGCGACACAGAGGGCATTGTTAGCCACATGTGTGGTTCACACTGGTGGTGGGGATGGGGGGGAGATGATTGAAGGATTGGGGAGATTGAAGGGAAAGGGGTGTGGAGGGAGGGTTGGGGGCCGCATGGAGAGTTGGGAGGGTGGATACTTGCATGGGGGTGGAAAGGTCTTGGGGTGGGGGCATTGGCGTCTACTCACTCTTGCTGCCCGGTGTAGGTCGTTGACCTTTTTGCAGCGTACTCACGGCCACCGCCACCTCGTCCCAGGAAGCACTGGCTGCCCTATAGCGGACCCTCTGGGACCCTCGGGTAAACAGGTCATCCCTCCTGGCTTCCACTGCATCTAGGAGCCTCCCCAGATCTACAACCCTGACTCTTGGGGCCCGGTGTCCTGAGTGCCATTGTTGTGAGCTGGCTGTGGTTATCTGAGCAGGTGCTTCTTGACCTTGTTAGGTGGGGGGGGGGGGGGGGGGGGGGGGGTGCTGCAGGCACGGTGCCGGCGAATCGGCTGGTGAGTCTTCATTTGTGGCAAGAAGCCCATGGAGAAAATGGACCAATTAACATTGAATAGCCAGGCCAAGCGCCGGGATGTTCGCTGCAGTTCCCGCTCGCTAATACACTTGGGGCGATTCTCTGGTGAAATGTCTAAGTGTGGTTAGATAGTGGTGAGAAACTCACCGACAGAGCCAGCAGGAAACTCCCAGCAAAACTCGACAGAAATAACATTGAGAAACCCATTAGATCTCACTCTTTATAATTGGAGTGCTCCCATGCGCACATTACAGAGATTTTAACTTTATTCCTTCAGTAGAAACTAGACAGAACAAGAGTTGAAGCCAAAGTGGTACAGTAAATCTTAAAGGATAACCTGTGAGATAAACCCCACAAAAAATGTTTAGGGTACGCTAACTCGGGTTGTCTCATGTTACTGCCCTGAAAATTTCTGTAAACCAACTTCCAAACCATCCAAACTTGATGTCGCTCAAAAACATTGAAGCAGGTCGTTAGCCTGCCATAGGTTTAATGGCGACTGGAGAGTTGGTTGGGGGAAGAATTCAGCAGGTCCAAATATCAGTTTTAGGCCTGTGTGAAATTATGGCAGGATCATCTGCTACTGCCCACCATGTTGGGTCCCGACATGTGTCATGAGAACATCGCTTTAAGAAATGTTTGGCTGCTCATATTACTGCAATGATGTCAGAGTGTGGGTGGAGCTGGGCTGTCTGTCAGCTTTTTACTTTCCTTTTAAGGCTGCAGGGTGTGTTTTAGTTTCATTTTCAGAGCTGGATAGCTGCAATCACAGCCAGAAGGTGTATTAGAATCTCTCTGTAATCTAAAGACTGTAAATCGATCCTGGTGATTTAAAACTAATAACACCATGTCGAGTCCCAATTAATTCCCACCAAAGGCTGGAAAGAAACTGATCTGCATTCGACAAATTGGATGCTGGTGAAGACTCAACCCAGAACACACCTGGACCGATGTGGCATGCAAAAGTTGGAACTTTCCTGAAGAAGACCATGGACAGTTTGTGGAGATCCAAGGAGAAGATGGGGGCCTATAGCTAACAGATCCTAGAGCAGCAGTGGGTGGGTGGAGCTTCAAAATCCTCCACACTGGATCACCTTGCGAATCAGCTTTCAGAGAGTTCTCCATGCAGAAATTTCACCTGGAAGTTGGACGTTCTTCTAGGCATTTTGCCACGGCATCGGATAGTCCAGCTGAAGACAGCAGAAGGCACGGTTGGTCAGTGAGCGTCTGGGAGTGCTGGTGGAGAGATGGGGGGATGCAATAAGGTTGATGAAAGAAGGATGGAAGAGGAATGAGGAAGTGATTCTGAGGTTCCAGCCCAAAGGCGGGTGTGGATGGATGGGGATTCTGGGGAAAAGCTATTATAAGTGTCTTTCAAGTCGACTTCCGGTGGCGTTTGCGAGCGGGTCAGCCGCATCGACAGGAGCTACCACTGGTGGCCACTATTTGCGGCACTTTCAGGGTTTTCCCCAATTCTTCGCTCTTTCTCTCCCCCCCCCCCCAGTTGTTGCGGCTGGAGCTGAGGTGGTGGGCCCAACACGCGCAGCGGTCGTAGCAGTGGGGGCGGAGGAAAACGGAGGACGAGGCAGCAGGCCCGAAGCCAGTGAGCGATGTAGATGAGATGTTCCACATCAGGTGGCTCCCGCCTAGAATGTTTTAAGAAGACTGAAGTCCCAGGTGAATTCTTGAGGAATACAAAAAAGAGCAGTAAGAAGTTTGAAAGAAAGTTTGTGAAAGTTTCTTTTTCTTGAAGGACGGATTTTTGGGGTTTTTTTATAAAACAAAAGATTGAAAGAAGAGGAAAAAAATAATAAGTCGTTAAAGGATGTGAAAAGCAGCGTTGAAGAAGGGAGGAAACGCAAGCTTGCTATTGAATGTGAGGATCAGCAAAAGCGCTGACAAGATGGCGGATGCCGGACTGCATGGTGGGGCCGCCCTGTTTTGGTGGAGAAGATGACCGAGGTGATGGCTGTGCAGCTGGAAAAGCAGTTTGCAGGGCACATGGAGGCTTGAAGGAAGGAAATGGCGGTTGCATTGAAGTCATTGGTGGAGGAGGCAATCGCCCCAGTGAGGGTAGCTGTGGCAAAGACATTGGCCAAGGCGAGAAAGCAGGGAGAGCAGATGAAGGAAATGGAGGAGGCCATGTTGCAGCACAGTGACCAGCTCACCTCGATGGGGGACGAGCTGCGGAGGGTGGTGGAGATCAACAGAGGACTCCAAGCACGCTCGAGGACTTTGAGAACCGCTCAAGGCGGCACACTCCGAGAACTGTGTGCTTTCCCGAGGGGACAGAGGGCCCAAGGCCAATAGAGTACTGCGCGTAGAGGTTGGCGGCGTTGCCGGGGGAGAGAGAGAGTGAGAGAGAGAGATTTTATTTTCATAATGGATAGCGGCGGGTCAGGCTCATGGGCAGGGCCTGGTAGTATGATGATGGTGGATAAGAAGGGTGGAAGAGAGGGTGAGACCCCCACGTGAGGGGGTTATGAGGGTCCGGTCAAAAGGTCAAGGGTGCTTGCGCATCTTAAAAGTTTGAAAGACGATGTAGCGATGGTGCAGGAGACTCACTTGAGGGTGAAAAACCAGGTGAGACTTAAAAAGAGCTGGGTGAGTCAGGTGTTTCACTCTGGATTTGACGGAAGGGCTTGGGGGTAGCGGTAATGGTCAGCAAAAGAGTACATTTCCAGGTGGAGAATGTGGTGGCAGATCAGGGGGGTAGATATGTGATTGTGACAGGGCTGCTGGAGGGGAGGTTAGTGGCGCTGTTAAGTGTCTCCAATTGGAACGATGTGGGATTCGCAAAGGTGTTTGGGGCCACCCCGACTTGGACACACATGTGGATAGCATGTTTAGCGAGTTGGTCACACCGCAGGTGAAAGTTACTGAGGGAGATAGAAAATGGGTGACCAAAAGACAGAGCAAGAGTAGGAAGGCAGTGCAGGTGTCCCCTGCGGTCATCTCCCTGCAAAACAGATATACCACTTTGGATACTGTTAAGGGAGATTTGCTCACCAGGAGAAGGCAGCAGCAGCAAGGTTCATGGCACCATTGCTGGCTCTGCTGTGCACCAGGGCAGGAAGAAAAATGGCAGGGCCATAGTGATATTGGACTCAATCATAAGGGGAATAGACAGGCGGTTCTCAGAAGGAGCGATCACAATATGGTGGAATTTAAAATACAGATGGAGGGTGAGAAGGTAAAATCAAATACTAGTGTTTTGTGCTTAAACAAAGGAAATTACAATGGGATGAGAGAAGAACTAGCTAAGGTAGACTGGGAGCCAAGACTTTATGGTGGAACAGTTGAGGAACAGTGGAGAACCTTCCAAGCGATTTTTCACAGTGCTCAGCAAAGGTTTATACCAACAAAAGGGAAGGACGGTAGAAAGAGGGAAAATCGACCGTGGCTATCTAAATTCAAGGAAAAAGCATACAAAGTGGCGAAGATTGGTGGGAGACTAGAGGACTGGGAAATCTTTAGGGGGCAACAGAAAGCGACTAAAAAAGCTATAAAGAAGAGTAACATAGATTGTGAGAGTAACCTTGCTCAGAATGTAAAAACAGATAGTAAAAGTTTCTACAAATATATAAAACAAAAAAGAGTGGCTAAGGTAAATATTGGTCCTTTAATGGGAAGGGAGTTTTAATAATGGGAGATGAGGAAATGGCTGAGGAACTGAACAGGTTTTATGGGTCGGTCTTCACAGTGGAAGACACAAATAACATGCCAGTGACTGATAGAAATGAGGCTATGACAGGTGAGGACCTTGAGAGGATTGTTATCACTAAGGAGGTAGTAATGGGCAAGCTAATGGGGCTAAAGGTAGACCAGTCTCCTGGCCCTGATGGAATGCATCCCAGAGTGCTAAAAGAGATGGCTAGGGAAATTGCAAATGCACTAGTGATAATTTACCAAAATTCACTAGACTCTGGGATGGTCCCGGTGGATTGGAAATTAGCAAACGTGACACCACTATTTAAAAAAGGAGGTAGGCAGAGAGCGGGTAATCATAGGCCAGTGAGCTTAACTTCGGTAGTAGGGAAGATGCTGGAATCTATCATCAAGGAAGAAATAACGAGGTACCTGGATAGAAATTGTCCCATTGGGCAGACGCAACATGGGTTCATAAAGGGCAGGTCGTGCCTAACTAATTTAGTGGAATTTTTGAGGACATTACCAGTGCAGTAGATAACGGGGAGCCAATGGATGTGGTATATCTGGATTTCCAGAAAGCCTTTGACAAGGTGCCACCCAAAAGGTTGCTGCATAAGATAAAGATGCATGGCATTAAGGGTAAAGTAGTAGCATGGATAGAGGATTGGTTAATTAATAGAAAGCAAAGAGTGGGGATTAATGGTTGTTTCTCTGGTTGGCAATCAGTAGCTAGTGGTGTCCCTCAGGGATCCGTGTTGGGCCCACAATTGTTCACAATTTACATAGATGATTTGGAGTTGGGGACCAAGGGCAATGTGTCCAGGTTTGCAGATGACACTAAGATGAGTGGTAAAGCGAAAAGTGCAGAGGATACTGGAAGTCTGCAGTGGGATTTGGATAGGTTGAGTGAATGGGCTAGGGTCTGGCAGATGAAATACAATGTTGACAAATGTGAGGTTATCCATTTTGGTAGGAATAACAGCAAACGGGATTATCATTTAAATGAAAAAATATTAACGCATGCTGCTGGGCAGAGAGACCTGGGTGTGCTCGTGCATGAGTCGCAAAAAGTTGGTTTACAGGTGCAACAGGTGATTAAGAAAGCGAAAGGAATTTTGTCCTTCATTGCTAGAGGGATGGAGTTTAAGACTAGGGAGGTTATGCTGCAATTGTATAAGGTGTTAGTGAGGCCACACCTGGAGTATTGTGTTCAGTTTTGGTCTCCTTACTTGAGAAAGGGCGTACTGGCACTGGAGGGTGTGCAGAGGAGATTCACTAGGTTAATCCCAGAGCTGAAGGGTTTGGATTATGATGAGAGGTTGAGTAGACTGGGACTGAACTCGTTGGAATTTAGAAGGATGAGGGGGGATCTTATAGAAACATATAAAATTATGAAGGGAATAGATAGGATAGACGCAAGCAGGTTGGTTCCACTGGCGGGTGAAAGCAGAACTAGGGGGCATAGCCTCAAAATAAGGGGAAGTAGATTGAGGACTGAGTTTAGGAGGAACTTCTTCACCCAAAGGGTTGTGAATCTATGGAATTCCTTGCCCAGTGAAGCAGTAGAGGCTCCTTCATTAAATGTTTTTAAGATAAAGATAGATAGTTTTTTGAAGAATAAAGGGATTAAGGGTTATGGTGTTCGGGCTGGAAAGTGGAGCTGAGTCCACAAAAGAGCAGCCATGATCTCATTGAATGGTGGAGCAGGCTCAAGGGGCCAGATGGCCTACTCCTACTCCTAGTTCTTATGTTCTTATGAACTGATAGTGGGGGGTGGGGTCCTCGAACTTGGTGCAGGAGCCAAGGTTGGACAGGTCACGGCCACTACATGACCCATTGACTGGGCCAAGATCTGGAGCACCGCTGTCATGTCCAGGTGGCCATAGCAGCCTGTGTCTGTGCTGCCCTGTCCTGTGCCTCAGCCACCGCCCACACAGGGTGCCCCAGGTCTTGAACATCTTGACCCATGGCCGATACCTTTGCCCCTCAGGCCACACCATGTAGTGTTGACTTGGGTGGCACACATGGTTGGCACCACCTCCTGTCCCTGCAGGCGGTTGGACTTCTCCAACTGCACGTGCAGGGGCTGGAAGATTGCCGACAACCCCTCATGTAGTCACCGGCTCTGTGCCAGCAGTGATAGGACCGCAGTTACCAGAAGCCTGAGACCCATCTGGAAGGCAGCTGGTCCCTGGGGTTGGGTCTCCCTCCAACCATCCACCCCCCTTGGGGTTCCTACATCTACCTGATGTACTGCTGCATATGTGTGGTGCACACCAGATACTGCTCCTGGAGCCCCTTCATTAACATGCCCAGCCGAGGTGAGTGTCTCTGTGATGGTGGATGGCGTTGGAGACAACTGTGAAAGAAAGTTGGTGTCGTCCCTGGGCTGGCGCTCTGGGGTGTTGCAGGCTGGCGTTTGGGGGTTTGTGTTGCTGTCCGTTGCCGACTCCTCGCTGGACATATCCTGGGGTTGTGGCTGGGAATGGTGGACACCAGAAGGCCCGACTCATGAGCAAGTGATCCTTAAAAACGCAAGACATGACCCGTGTTTTGATCGAGGGTTGGGGTGGGGCGTAGGGGTTGTGGGGTGGGGTGGGAGTGGTGGGCTGCTGGGGTTAGGGTAGTGTGGGTGGGGTGGGAGTGGTGGGCTGCTGGGGTTAGGGTAGTGTGGGGTGGTGTGGGGATTGTACCATGCATGCCATAGGGCCACCACAACTCAGTGGGGGCTCACTTGGTTCCCCGATGCCAATCTCCACCTTGATGGCTGCCCTCTCACTGGGCCCACCAACCAAGTCCTGGGCCCACCAACCAGGGCTAGGGCCTACCGCTCCATGGCGGTGAGGGGGCGCATGTCCGACAGGCCTCCTCCAGTTTTCTCTTTCTCCCTGTGGTTATGTGCCACCTTCTCCTGGGGTGGGGGGAGGGGGCAGGGAAACAGAAAATGCACTGTGTTAGGCAGTCAAATGCAGGCACCCCACAAAGGGGTGGACAGTTGTGGCCTTTTGTGAACAGAACACCCGGCAATGGCAAGCGGTGTGGTTGTGGTGCAGAGTGAGGTGCAAGCAGACAGCCAGCGGTCTGTGTTGTGACTAGTTGTGACTTAATATTTCTTGTTTTCCTTTTGCTGCTACTTCTTCTAAGGGTGCTCCGTTCCCTCTCTTGCATAGCCACTGCAGAAACTCTGAATGGTTACCATTGAAGTACAGGTCTGCATGCATCTTCACCAGAAACTGCTGGACTACGATCTCAAGGAGTCTGCCACCCTCTCCCTGGAGACCTCGATGTATGCACAGGTTGGCACCACTTGGTCAGCCAACAGGCGGGTGGACTCCTCTGACTCACGTGCCACCCTATTGCGGGCGTCCAACATCTCTGCCTGATGTTGCTTCACATCTTGCTGCTCTCCATGATCAGTTTGAAGGCCGATTCCAGAGACCCTCCATCAGATTGGGACCTCACAGATGCTTCTTTCCCAGCACCCTTCCAAGTGCTAGTGAGCTCAATTGACATCTCTCTTCTTGTGTTCTCTGCTCGCTCCCCTCTGGGCTTGGACTTGTGCTGAGGCCTGACAGGGATTCTTCTGGCGTTGGCCATGGTCTCTTTCTGGTGGTGTCTATATGTGAGAAAGGAGAGAGTAAGTGACTGCATGAGTTGCCTCCAGCATAAAGGCATCGTAGCCCTGAGGTTTCTATTCTATGCATGGACTCTTACTGAGTGGAAGCCCAAATCCAGTCTTCCCATCTCTAATTGTCCAGTCCCACTCCATACCTGCTGGGCTTTCCTCTCCTCGAACACTGTCAAAACTTTGAGATGCGTTTGCCCCCCTCCCATCTTCACATGTTCTTGCCAGTTGTGGCTTAACATATCCTGCTCAAAAAAATCAAAAAAGAAAGATTGAGAGGAATTATTTGTTGCATCCATTTGTACATTGCAATTTCAATTTCATTTCTCATACTTTCACTCTTAGAGATAACCCCCTGGATTGTATGGCATGGCATTAATGCACTGCATGTTATCCAGAAGGGTTCTGGGCCAGCACCCTACAGAATGCGGAGCTTATTCACAACATGGATAAGGCTCAGAGAGGCATATCACTTGCAGAGGTTGTAGGTATTCTCTGTGCAAGTCCCTCCACTTCCCCATCCCTTCCCCCGTGTGGAAGGATGAAGGAGGCACTATGATGGCAGAGTGGATGGGAACACACGAACAATGAAGTAAAGGAGTTTCACAATGTCCTTTTGCACCCCTACAATAAAAGAGATAAGGTAAAGAAAGAGTTATGGTTTCATGTGAGTCCAGAGCCCAGAATCAAAAGTCAAATGGTATATTCCTTTAGAGGGCAGTAGGCTGACTCTTGCAGGTTGATCTGTCTTTCCAAAAGCGGGGACTTCCATGATGGGAGAAGTCACATAGGGATGGATTGGCCTTGAAGGCACAAATGTACATGGTGACGATGTTCCAGTAGTTCAGTTTAGGTGGGTGCTGCTTTGTTATGCTCTTGACATAGCATAAGCTGTTTCCTTGATGTGCACTCTGACAAAGGAAGGTTCAGACTTGGAGATAGCTTTAACACGTTTATTAAACTGTTAACAATTCTCCTACTTGGATTCGACTCTCCCGTTAATCCTGCTATAGCTACTCAGACTGACGAACCAGTCTGCTACAATCCAGGTGGTGGGTATGATGTGTTTCAAATCAACCCTGTGTACACACTGAGTGTCTCCACTGAAAAGAGGAAGATCATGTGTGCTGTGTCCTTTTAAATGGGTTAGTGTAATGCCCTCCTGTGGTCGTGTCACCTCTGTGTGTATCGTGAATGCCCATTGGTTTGTCCTATCTTACTGACCTATTGGTTGAATGTCTGTGTGTCATGTCTCTGGTGCTCCCTCTAGTGTCTAGCTATTCTATGTGTATTTACATTAACCCCTTGTGTATTTACAGTGATGCATATCACCTCATCCCCCTTTTTTTCATGTTACATATTTTCTGTACAGTGTTAAAGAAAATTGAACAAAAACAAGTAAATAAGTGATACTATGTACAAATTATGATGACCGTAATCATGAAACAATAAGTCCAAATATTATGCATGAGTCCAAAATTCATTAATTATTATGGTCGAGTATCTTTCTTGTTTGGTTGGTGAGTTGGTGATGTTGATTATGGCATGTCCTTGTGAACGCCATCAGTGTCCCTGTGCGTAAGGAACCAAGAAATGGTCAAATCACTTTGTTGTCTGATTTGGAGTCTTTTTGTCTTCCGATGCTTATGGTAGCGATGTATGCAATCTGTGTCGTCCAGCTATGATATGTCATTGTACTGAGCTGAGCAGTAACAGTGTCCTGCATTTGCAGAGTTGTACCATGTTGTACCAGTCGTAGTTCCAGTGGCGTTGTGTTTGTCGTGCTTGTTGTCAGCATTGTTGCCTTTGGTATGCTTCTTGTTATTGTCGCTGATGCGGTTTTCATAGGTTGTGTTGGATGGTTCTGTTGTTGTGTTTGCTGCGCTCAAGGACCACATTCTGTGGATAATACGAGTCCTTCTCACAGTTACCCGCGTCAGCGTGCTTTGTGGCATCTGCTGTTTTCTTGAGCATGCCGTCACTGAGTTCGCGGCGTTCCCCGTCTGGAGTCATGTC
Source organism: Scyliorhinus canicula (assembly GCF_902713615.1). Lineage (NCBI taxonomy): Eukaryota > Metazoa > Chordata > Chondrichthyes > Carcharhiniformes > Scyliorhinidae > Scyliorhinus > Scyliorhinus canicula. The sequence continues at coordinate 16,087,148 of NC_052163.1, read as the reverse complement.
CGGCTTACTTGAATCCGCTTTGGCTTGTGGTTTCTCCCCGTCTGGAGTCTGGTCTGTTTCACCTGAGTCGGTTTTGCCTTGTCGATGCTCCCTGTCTGGAGTCATTGCAGGCTCACTTGAGTCAGTTGAGGTTTCTTGATGCTCCACGTCTGGAGTCAAAACATTCAGGAATGCATTTGCTTGTGGAGAAGCTCGAGCGAGTGAGGTTTTGAAGTAACGTGGTGTCACCGGAGTCACCAGTAGTCTCACTGTGATTGTCGAATGCCTCTGTACACACTAGTTGAGGTCTGTCACATTGCACATCTTGTATGGGAAGTGGAATGCCGTCGTCACTTGTCGCACATACAGTGGGTAGAGCCTCAGTGCCTTCTTGTTGTTCACTTGAGCTGCGTAGACTGTCATAGTCTTCTTGCTGTGCACTTGAGCATGGCAGACTGTCACAGTCTTTCTGCTGTTCACTTGAGCGTGGCAGATTTGTATCGTCTGCTGCTGGTTGCTCAGAGGAGGTTGCCAGACCCTCATGGTCTTGTTCATGCAAGGACTGGGCTTTGGAGTCTTGCGTTGCTTCTATCGTGGAGTCTGTCCTCGAGCTTGCTGTGGAGTCTTTCATCGCTTTCTGTGTGGAGTCAGGGACTCTTCGCGGTGTGTGGATCACTCTGTGTGGCAGCAGGCCGCTCTCTGTGGGCTTGTACCGCTCTCTGTCTCTTGGTGTCAGGCCGCAGCATAATCCTGCACTCACGAGTCGGGATGTCATATATGCTGGGCTGAAGATTCCCCAATCCGAAGAACTTGTCGTCGGGGTCGTCAATATCCAACACGTCTAGTTGCAGTTCGGATTTGATATTGGGGTAGCCACCTCCCAAGGTGAAATCTTTGTCTGAGTCGTTGTCTTCCAAGACCATATCATCACGTTTTGTGTCGGAGCTGGCATTGGGCTCGCGATGTCCAAAGAAGAATTCAAAGTCTGAGTCATAGTCTTCAAGGACTGTATCATCTCTTTGGGCGGTGCTTACTGCTTGTTGCAGGGTTCTGCGGAGGTTACTTGCAGCTACTGGTCGAATTTCAGGCATTTGTGGTGTCATTCCAGGTGAAAGAATCAGGTTTTACGCCTTTAAATTTGTTCCCCGTGATTTGGGACATTTCCCCTTTAAGTGGGCATGGTCTGGGGCCTCTGACATCACAAAGCATGTGACGCAGGTCGCAGGAAGCGAATGGGCATGCTCAGATCGCTGTTCATTTACTTGGGGCCTTTTCCTCAACTGTGCATGTGCAGCACCTTTACCAAGATGGCTGCAATTCAAAACTGCAGATTTCTGCTGCAAGCCTACCTCGTGGCGAGTTTTGGCACCTCTTTTACCATTTTTTCTTGTATGTCCCTCACAGAATTCTTGGAATTTGTCCAGGACTGCCTGGAAGTCACTCTTGTTTTGCCCCTTTGAGTATTTGAAGGTCTGGAAGATTTCAGCTGCTCTTGGACCCGCGATGGTAAGTAGAAGCTTTATTTTCTCTGCATCCGCCACGCCATCTAGGTTGGACACTACCAGGTAGATCTCGAATTTCTGCCTGAACCAACGCCAATTTTCACTGAGATTGCCTTGGTACCTGAGCTGCTGTGGAACCGGAATCCCGAACATCATCTTGCCTGGCTGTTGTTGCTGGTTGTCACTGGTTGCTGAGTTGTAACTATATGGATTTAAACGGTCACCCCTGGATACCATGTTTTGTTATGCTCTTGACGTAGCATAACCTGCTTCCTTGAGGTGCACTCTGACAAAGGAAGGTTCAGACTTGGAGATAGCTTTAACACGTTTATTAAACTGTTAACAATTCTCCTACTTGGATTCAACTCTCCCGTTAATCCTGCTATAGCTACTCAGACTGACGAACCAGTCTGCTACAATCCAGGTGGTGGGTATGATGTGTTTCAAATCAACCCTGTGTACACACTGAGTGTCTCCACTGAAAAGAGGAAGATCATGTGTGCCGTGTTCTTTTATACCGGTTGATGTAATGCCCTCCTGTGGTAGTGTCACCTCTGTGTGTATCGTGAATGCCCATTGGTTTGTCCTATCTTACTGACCTATTGGTTGAATGTCTGTGTGTCATGTCTCTGGTGCTCCCTCTAGTGTCTAGCTAGGTGTAGTGTGTTCACATTACCCCTTGTGTATTTACAGTGATGCATATCACCACAGGTGCCAGGCAATGTTAAACCTGCAGATGGCTCTTTCTGAGGCTACTTGTGAGATGCTAAATGGTCGAGAGAGACAGGCTTCTTACCTGGGAGCCTGCTTCTCTTCTGAGGTCAAACAGAGATTACCCGAGTTCAGTTCCGCACGGTAATATTACAGGATCTAGCAGCTTGGAGGAGAATATATGACATACTTCCCACTTTTTCTCCTGGCTGTTGGACAAAGGTATTTCCACAGGTTTGGAATCTTGAATGTTTCACAGAGGAGTCCTTTGCAGACATACTGTCCCTAGTGACCAGGATTCTTCCTGAGGTATTTAAAGAGCAGTTTGAGTGAGGGGCATTCATACTTTTATTTAGATAACAGGTCTCCAATGTTTGACTGAAGGTTAGAAATTCCTTTCGTGTGAGTCATGGCTAGTCAGACGAAAGCTGGATCCCTTAAAAAAAAAACCCAATAATTTTAGAGAGTAGATATATATTTTTCTTCTTTTCTCTGGATGCGACAAAACCAATGAATCATTCGAGAAATATCGTGTAAATATAATGTATAGTAAAAGCTCCAGTACATATAATTCTGAAGGCAAATCAAAACATTAAAAACGGACTAGTTCACTCCAATAATTTTCTCAATGAAACATTGTAGTGTAATGATTGAATTAATTTGTACTTAAATAATACACATTTTTTGATTAGGTATGACAAGGTCAAGTTGACATTAAAAGATATTCATAACTGTCAGTACGTTGCCTGTATGAATCCCACATCTGGCAGCTTTACAATTGATTCTCGACTTCAGGTAAATAATTGTACATCATTTATTTTGAAGTATGATGTTGTTCATGATTCGACAGTGGTCCAGATATTCCTGAGCCAATTGATTCCTCTGTATTTTCTTCATTCCTAATTCGAATATATCACAGCTGGGCAGCACGGTGGCACAGTGGTTAGCATTGCTGCCTCACGGCGCCTAGGTCCCAGGTTCGATCCCAGCTCTGGCTCACTGTCCATGTGGAGTTTGCACAATCTCCCCGTGTTTGCATGGGTTTCGCCCCCACAACCCAAAGATGTGCAGGGTAGGTGGATTGGTCACGCTAAAGTTTCCCCCAATTGGGAAAAAATGAAATGGGTACTCTAAATTTATTAAAATAAAATAATACATCACAGTAAGCAAATGAAATGGAAGTAGCACAGTTAATGGCCAATATGTTCTGTGCATAATCTTTATTGATTTGACCGCTGTTACCATGATATGTTGTTGCTAGGTTTGAAGGATACTGAAAGGACACCATTAAACACTTTTATAGAAGTTAAAAAGAAGTCTATATTAACAATACTTAATTGTATACATATATAAAGTGGGTATGGAGAGGAATTCATACTAACTCTTACATATTACTATTCATCTCTAGACTGACCCCAGCTCTAGATTATTACAGTACTCATGATGAAATTTTAGGTATCAGATCCTCCTTCTACAAATCTTATACTATGGATCAAAGATTTTTGGACTTTGCCTTATCTCTATTCCCTCAAAAGAAATTTGCTAGAAAGTAGAACCACTCATTTCATTCTTGAAAAACTATGGCCGGAGATTCACTGTCGACAATACAAGGCTGAAAGTTGCACAAAATGACTTCGGGTCAGGCCCTCGAGACTATGAAGCCTGAACTCCATTTTGCAAGAGGCGAATAGTGAGCTATATGGGACACTGCTCACAATTTGATAATGAATAATTAACGGACAGCATTTTACGAGGCATGCACAGTCCACCAGGGAGGCCTTTGCAGCTTTAAAAGGGTGTCAATGGGCCTGCAGCTGCAGGGGCCTACTGAGCTCAGACAGCTGGAACTGAGGCATTTCATTAACTAAATGGACAAAGAGAGTGAAATACTTGCAGTAGATTCAGGAGTCCTTGATAAATGGGTCCTCCTGGCTGGTCCGTCTTTGGAGAGGTTGTAGCCATCTAAGATGGCCACCTGCAAAGGAGCATGGGAATTATGGCCAACCCAGGCCTCAGATAGATACACAGCCTATGTGTATCTAAAACACAGGTAACCAGACCTGACCAAAACCCGGGCTCGTTTACATTTTAATGACCCATTTTCCTAGGACAATAGAACTCCAATCAAGCAACTGGTACAGCCACAGACTGATCGGCACCACTCCCCTTACTCAAAGCACAACTGCCAAGGTCAATGACCGCTAAGGATCCGCCCAGCTACCAAGGCACCTGCCCCTTTATTGGCTGAAATCAAAGAGAGTGATCAGAGCCCTGTCGAACTATTGGGTCCAAGGTTAAGGACCGCCCCAAAGAGCGCAAAATCTCAGAGGGATAAAAGAGGGCGCAGCCAAGTGTTCTGTCTCTTTTGGATCCGGCCTGTGCCAACCCAATTGCAGCAGGAACAGCCAGCTAATTTCAAGACCAACGATCGCTACCTGACGGATGAGCCCAGCAGAGACAGAGCCACTTTATTTGAACCAGCCAAGTGAAATCCCGATAAAGGCCTTTATCTAATTTGCACAGCGCCGGTCGTCCTGAAGTTACGTACAGGTTATTGTGGCTGATAGGTTTAGTTTAACTCGTAGCAGATATTGTATTTGCATGTTGAGATAACTCTTGTGTATGTAAATAAACTATCTTTTGAACTATCTAACTGGTTGTGTGGTCATTTGATTGATATAAGGGAAAGGCTTGTGGTTCACCGAGATAAATAAAAATACCCACCGTATTGGCAACGTTGTCGGGACCCAAACAGAACAACAAGGTGTTCAAGAGTGGGTATCAAACAATTTTATTGAGGTATTTTTCAGCATTGTAAACAGTTACAGATAACAACAAAAGAAAAGGCAAAAATGTGCAAACATCGACATAAAATCAATACTTCAATCAAACCATACTGCACAAGCCCGCTCCTCTCCCATTGACACTACCCGCCTATTTATCCCTCCTACTCTACTCTAATCTCCCACCCCCCCTCCCCCTCCGCTGACGTTCACTCTCCCGCGAAGAAGTCGATGGATGGTTGCCACCTTCGGGCGAACCCCAGTACAGATCCCCTCAAGGCAAACTTAATTTTTTCCATACCCAGAAAACTTGACATGTCCGAAAGCCATAGCTCGGTCTTCGTGGGTTTTGAGTCCCTCCATGCCAGCATTATTCGCCGCCGGGCTATTAGGGAAGCAAAGGTCAAAACATCGGCCTCTTTCTCACTCTGGACTCCCGGGTCCTCCGAAACCCCAAAAATTGCCACCCCTGGACTCATCACCACCCTTGTTTTTAGCACCCGGGACATGATCCCTGCAAATCCCTCCCAGTACCCACTAAGCTTAGGACATGCCCAAAACAAGTGAACGTGGTTTGCTGGTCCTCCCGCGCATCTAGCGCACTTATCCTCTACCCCAAAGAATTTGCTCATCCGAGCTACCGTCATGTGGGCCCGGTGAACGACCTTAAATTGAATCAGGCCGAGCCTGGCACATGTTGCGGTTGAGTTTACCCTACTCAGGGCTTCTGCCCACAGTCCGTCCTCCATCTCCCCACCAAGCTCCTCCTCCCATTTGAGTTTCAGTTCCTCCGCCTGGGGCTCTTCCCCCTTCATGAGCACCTTATAAATATCTGAGACTCTACACTCTCCTCCTTCTCCTCCAGAGACTATTCTGTCCTGGATCCCTATTGGCGGGAGATGTGGGAAGGATGGGACCTGTCTGCGGACAAAGTCCCGCATCTGTAAGTACCTAAAGTCACTCCCCCTTACCAGCCCAAATTTCTCCTCCAAGCCCCTCAAACTTGCAAAACTCCCCTCCAGGAACATATCAGCCACCCTCCTCACCCTCGCCCGCCGCCATGTTCGAAACCCTCCATCCATGTTCCCGGGGGCAAATCGATGGTTATCGCATATTGGAGCCCAGACAGACGCACCCACCTCCCCTACATGCCTCCTCCACTGGCCCCATATCTGCAGGGCCACCCCCACTACCGGGCTGGTGGAGTACCTGTTGCTGCTTCTGGGGTGAGTGTGCTGAACACTCAATTTGGCTCTGTTTCTTGTCTAAGCTCTGGAGTCGCTAGGTGTCGTTAAGACACCGCCACAAGCTTCAAGGTGAAGTTCAAAGCAATAAAACCGTACACCAATTAGTAAGTCCAAACAACTAGAGTTTATTATAATACAATTATAATAACTACCCATGCACACGCTAAAAGGATTAAACTTATTCCTACCGCTAAACAACTAATACTTATCTCGAAGGAACTGCTGGGTCAGGGAACAAGGCCTCTTGTTCTGGTCTGCAGACTTCAGATTAGTATCAATTGAAAAGTGGGTCAGGAGTGCCTATCTCTGGTAACGGTCGTTGGGAGGCACTGACTTGTTGGTGGCTGCTGTCCGAAGGCTGGATCAGGAGACAGGAGACGGAACCATGTGTGGGACCTTTCTTTTATAGGTCCCAGGGGATCCGCGCCCCTTTGGGCAGACTCCTTTACCTGCTTGGAATCGATTGGGTCTCTTCCCAATCGATATGTTTAAACCCCCCAATCATGGGGCAGTTCCTCGGTCGCTGGGGCGGTTCTTGGGACTTATTGTTTTGGGCTCCTCTGGCGCCAAAGGGTCTGGCCTTCCATAGAATGTATCGATCTGTGTTTAACTTGTTTCCATTGTATCTGGGGATCGCCCGGTATCGCCTCATTAGTATGTTAACTGGTTTCTTTTCACAGTGCTGTCTGGTTTCTGCAACAGTCAAAACTGGTTTCTGCAGCCGTCCCAATATACAATCGCTTTGCAAGCTGCTTGCTTTACAACATGTCCATTTTCCCTGCATTCCTTGCAATCTTCCATTTTGTGTTGGGCAGTGGCCACCCCAGGTGGCTACACTCCCTCCTTGTGATCCTCATGAGAAATCATGAAGGATCACCCAAGTTCGGTGTCTTTGTGTTCCCTGACCTCAGCGAGTTCCATGGCTTCTATTCTTTCGTCAACTATGGCAAAAAAATTTTAACTAACATTTTCTGATTGGCGCTACGTCAAAGGGGACATGCATTACCAATTCGAATCGGGAACCTCTAACTATCGCAATAAACTATTCTCATCTCACATTTAAAACATCCTATAACATTCTAAACCCTTACTCATTCATACAACAGTATCTTTACATTTCGTTTTCTGACTCGGCTGTCGAGCACAGAACATTATAATACATCCACAATAATCTTTATTTACAGATCGTATTAAAATTAAATCTTTTATTATACATCAAGGGGTTGGGGGAATTGGTGAAATCCAAAAATAGGGGATTGTACTCTGTAAATGGTTGAGGCGCAAGAGCGGGAGGCTCTCCTTCTCCATTTTCTTAACCAGAGGGTCTGCACTATGATGCAGAGAACTGCAATCACTAAAGTGATTCAATGACATACGAAAGGGAGTACCAGTTCATGAATTTTGTGCACCAAGTCTGGTCCTTGCTGTTCATTACTGGGCTTTGAGAAGTCGGTGTGTGGGAAACATTAACGGCGGGGGTCTTGGGGGGAAAATGGTTTGCGTCCGCGTGCAAAAATACAAAAACAGTAACTAAAAGCATGTAGTTTTCATCGTGGTCTTCTTCCTTCTCTTCCTTCTGTCCTTTTGTATTGCTGATCTTGCTCTGATCCTTCCTTCGAACGTTCGAAAGCTATGGGATCAAGCACAGTATCTGTCAATAATTCGTTTAATACCTGTAATGTTAGTGTATCTGTCCTCTCATTCCAATTGTCCCTTAAATGAATGGCCAAGTCACACCCTGTGACTCCCCTCATTTTTTTTTTTCAAAAGCGAATTTAGGACCAGACATACACCTAACAACTGTGCCACTGCTAGCCGTCTCGCAGGTTTTGCGATTTACCATCCGAATGTTCCTGGATGTAAATAGCATATAGGATGGCGGCCGAAGGGCTACCTTAAACAAAAATGAAACCAAAGTTTAGAACGAAAAGGTCGAATGAGTTGCGTATGGGCCGCGACGGGAAAGAGTTGTATGGGATCGCCGGTTAGGGCATGCTGTGCTGTACCCGAGCTTAGCTGACCAAAGGGGGGGGGGTCCTCAGACAGGGCGGGTCCTCAATGCCGTTTCTCCACTGCCTGAGCAACCTGAAATGAACGGGCAAGAATGTAGTCATAGTGGAATTGCAGCCTTTATTCCCAGAATAGAGGGGCACCTAAAAAAAAGGGAGGAGCCAAGATGCTCCAACATCTGTAAACAGAAGACAAGTCGTGAACATTGTCGGTTCTGCAGAGGACATTTCAATTGAGTGAAGTTGTCCGAAATTTCGGCGGACAAACTAACGTGCATGTGAGGTGGTCACAAGCTTTTCGGCTGAAAAGCAAGTCGCCAATCTCCAAATCAAACATTTAACATACAAACAAACATACATACGTGCAGGTTCCATCAGAAAGGACAGCGCTTCTCTCAAGCGGTTCCTCTTTTTACATCATCTGGACACCTCACTTCTCCTCATTCTCTGCGAACAGGGTCGCAAAGGGGTTGCCGTGTCGGGAGTCAGACATCAAGTCCTCCTCTTCTCCCGGATCCCATACCCTTGTATGGATCAGGCATGCAATCTTTGCATTGTGTGACCGGGGGTCACTCTCGTCATTGCGAACAAGTCGCCAAGAATTATCCCTGTGCCAAATCGTGTGGTCTAAAATTGAAGGAGCATTGTCGGGGTCGTCAGTGTTGGGAGGTGGGTTTGGGTGTGGGTCTGGATATTTAATATAAGTGATCTCCATGGGGTCACTGGAGTCGGGGTCATAGTCGCTGAAGTGGGGGCTGTAGGGTGGAGTGCTGTGGCTGTCCTCAGTTTCACAGTCACTGCCACTGTCTCTGCTGTGGCAGCTTGTGGGCGTTCCGGGGCGTGGTCTGGAGTCAGTGGGCGGAGTCGAGGTCGAGTCCGATGAGGAACTGGTCTGTGAGGGGGAGGGTGGAAATGTGTCTCTTGTGGGCAGGGCGAGGTGTTCTGCTGCATCGAGCAGGACATATCCTATAAACAGAGGGGCTGATTTTGTCCAAAATTGAGTACGGGCCGGAAAATTTAGGAGCCAAAAACATGCTGGGGTTATAAACAGATGGCATAACCTGTTGCCCAAATTGAAATTCTGTGGGGTGTACATTCTTGTTAAAACAGGCCCTGCTCTGTTTTCGTCATGTTCCCAATGTTACTGCGGCTGCTAACTGTGCAGACCTCACAGTTTCAACTAATTCTTTGACTGCTTTCTCGTGTGTGAGGGCCATCACTTCTGGGCTGATCATGTCCAGTCCTAAAAGGAATTCTGATCCTTTCTAGGGCGTCCGGTCATGAGTGTGTGTGGGGTGAAACCTGTAGATGATGAAACTGTATTTCGGATGAACGTTAGTGTGAATGGGAGCACTGAATCCCAAGTCGAATTGTTCTCCTGTACCATCTTCCTAAGGGTCGATTTTAGGGTCCGATTCATGCGTTCTACTATCCCGCTTGACTGGGGGTGATACGCAATGTGGAAATTCTGTTATATGCCGAATATGGTCAGGACGTTCTTCATGACCCGTCCTGTAAATTGAGATCCCTGATCTGACTCTATACTTCTGGGGAGACCCCATCTCGTGAAGATGTGGTGGGTCAGGATCTTTGCAGCTGTCTTTGCTGTGTTGGTGCATGAAGGGAATGCCTCTACCCATTTGGTAAATGTATCTATGACCACCAGAACATATTTATAGCCATTCCTGCAAGGGGGCAATGGTCCTATAAAATCGATCTGGAGGTTTGTCCAGGGGCCATTAACGGGGCGAGTGTGGCTGAGTTGTGCCTTCTTTGAATACCTCTCTGGGTTATTCTGCGCACAAATTAAACAATTATCAATATAGTGGGTTACATCTTGTCGTAAGTTGGGCCACCAACAGAGTTGTCTAAGGTGTCTTGTGGTCGGGTCGATCCCTTGGTGTCCATGACTGTCATGGAATAAGGCAATCATTTGATTCCTGTCTTGTTCAGGAACCACATACAATTTATCTTTAATGATCACACCCTCATGTGTGGTCAAAGCGTGTTTGAATCTATCGTACTGGGCCACAAATTTCCTTTAAAAATATCCCGGAGATTTTCGTCCTGCTTCTGTGCCTGTACTAAATCTTTGATTTCTGTCTGTGAGACCTGAACTGCACTCACAGGGGCGCTAGCTGGGGGTGTCCAAAGGTGACCTCGCCTGGAACCTGCTTTTGCCAGTGCGTCGGCTTTTAATTTCCAGGGGGGGATGACCTATGGTGACTTCTGACTTTAACTATGCCATACGTCCTATCCTTTGCCTTCTCTAGGATATGGCAGAGTAATGGGGCTGATGGAAGGGGCTTCCCGTCTGCGGAGACAAAACCTCTTGTCCTCCACAGGGGTAGAAAATCGGTCAGGCTGTTATAGACATATAAGCTGTCCGAATATATGTCTGCTAGGCTGGGGAAGGAATCTGGGTGGTCCACTATATAAGCAATGGCCGCGAGCTCTGCTGCCTGCCTAAGTGACCTGGTAATTTTAATGCAATTTCTTCTAGTGCGCGACCCTGCGCATCCTCAACATAGATCCCACATCCAGTGATGCGTTCTCCATCTAAAACTGTGGATGAACCGTCCACATATATTTTCAATGGGGCACACGTGTCTGTGTGCTGGGGGCTCTGGCTTGAATTCCCTATCTTCTTGGGGAGCGTCTTTGCAATGGAGGGTCCTGTATTGTGTAGGGGTGCTACAATCTCACATTCATGGGGTTGTCCTGGATACTGGAGGTTGTCCGCTAAAAATGTCTGTTTTTTGGTCCGTTTAACTGTTATGTCCCGTCCTTGTAACAGTAGTGTCCACCTAGCTGCTCTTATCTGGCTCACTGAACCGTCCTTCAGTCGACCGTCTAAAAGCAACTGTGTGGGGGTGTGCTCGGTCAAAATGGTGATGGGGTTAAGTCCGGTAATGTACGAGAAGTACTGAACTGCCCAAAAAACTGCTAGTAGGTGCCTCTCGCAGGCTGAAAATCCTTGTTCAACGGGGTCTCAAAGTCGTGAGGCATAAGCCACTGGTCGTAGCTGCTCGTGCCATTCCTAAAGGAGCACGGCCGAGAGGGTCAGATCAGTGCTAGCTACCTCTATTGCATAGGGGGAGAGTTGGTCTGGAACTTGTAGCGCGGGTGCTGCGCTAAGGGCCTTCTTTAACTCTTCCACAGCCTCTGTATGCTGCGGAAGCCATTCCCAAGGGGCTCCTTTCTTAAGGAGGTCTGAGAGTGGGGCTGCCTTTGTCGCAAAACCATCGATATGGTTCCGACAGTACCCAACCAGTCCTAAAAACGACCGGAGGGCTGAAACATTCTGGGGAAGGGGCAATTTGACAATCGATTCAATTCTTTTGAACTCGATCTCGCGTTTGCCGTGCGTGATGACTGTACCCAAATACATCACTTGATTCTCCAATATCTGGGCCTTTCTGGGGTTAACTTTACATCCAATGTCTTGTCAAATTTCCAGGAGCTCGGCCAGAAGCGTAATGTGCTCTGCCTTGGTGTCTGTCTGCAGTAATAGGTTGTCCACATACTGTACCAGACATTCGGGTCGGGAAAATTTGTCTAATCCATTTGCCAGCTGTCGGTGGAAAATGGAGGGTGAATTGTGGAATCCTTGTGGGAGGCATGTCCACGTATACTGCTGTCCTTTAAATGTGAAGGAAAATTTGTAATGGCACGCCTTTGCCAATGGGATTGACCAGAAACCATTGCTAATGTCCAATACCGTGAAATATTTGGAGTGGAGTCCCTGCTTGAACATGGTCTCGGGACTTGTTGCTACCGTGGGGGCTACTGCTGGGGTTACTTTGTTGAGTTCCCGATAATCAATGGTCAGACGCCATGATCCGTCGGGCTTCCTCACTGGCCAAATAGGTGCATTATTAGTCAAGGCTACTGTCCTAAGTAGACCCTGCTCTAATATGCTCTCTATAATCTTTCCAATTTCTCCCTCTGCTTCTAGGGGAAATCGGTACTGTCTCTGTGGTCTCGGGTCAGGTCCAGTAACTTGAACTTGTCCAGTCATTCTGCCGCAGTCATGCCGGTGACTGGCAAATGCTGTCCTGTGTCGGTTCAAAACTTCCCTAACCTGTTTGTCCGTGCTAAGCGTGGTCGGGTCGAAACAATAGTCGCCTACTGCGCTAATCCTATTTGCATACTCTCCTACTGTGAGAGTTACGGGTGCTCTGTCCGATTTTGCCATTCTCCAGACACACTGATTGACTGGATCGAACGACAGGCTGTGGGCATTCATAAAACCAATACCCAGTATGTGTTCTGTTGTGCGGGGCAGACTAACTAAAACAATGGGGTGTCGGGTGGAGATGTTCCCTAGCTGAATTGATACAGGGGCTGTAATGTGTCCCTGCTGCGAGTGACCTGTAAATCCGCTGAGTGTAATTGTGGATGTGGTCGGCCACGTGTCTGCCTGTGCTTTAATGGTGGAATTAATTGTTGTGCGGGACCCTCCTGTGTCCCAAAGTAATTCTATGGGCTTCCCTCTGATCTTTGCTGTGACCACCGGCCTTCCGGATCGGTCCCAGAGGGTGTCACAGACCCAAGTGGGGGAGCCCGAACACCGTCAGTCCGTTCCGTCCACATTGGTCTGTCCTGACTGCGTCTCTATACTGTGGATAGGCTTAGCTTTGTTCCTGTTCAGAGTGCCTGTCTGCTGGCCTCTCTGAGATCTCTGTGGGCTGTTGCGTTCCCTTGCAAAATGTCCTAACTGTCCGCAGTTGTAACATTCCTGCGACTTCTGTGGGGGGCTGTTCTTTCCTTCGTTTACCCATGCGGGGTTTTGGTGCGCTCTTACTGCCTGTATATCTGCTGCAGCCTGAGCTTCTTCTGGGGTCTTCACTTTAACCTTGCCTTGGACAGATTGCTCCCAAGCACGGGACAATCTTTTCAAAACCCATTTTTCATTATGGGCCTCTTCTGAGGTGTCATAATTATTGCAGGCATTCTGTCCTGCATCTGTGGCATGGGAGATTATGGTGCCGGTCCATTTAACCATATTATCGCGGGTTAAATGCGCTCGGTCTAAATCTCCAAAAACGGCAGTGAAATGAATCCACAACCTTCCTGCGAATGCTGTGGGATGCTCTGTCCTTTTCTGCCTACACTTACTTAGGCCTTCGACTGGGTCTCCTCTATTGTCCCCTATCGCGTCTAAAATCGATGTATGCATCTCCTCGAGGGTGCCTCCTCCAACGTTCTGTAGGTCGGGGAGGGCTGCAACTACCGATGAGTATAAACTCAAAACTGTGAGCTTCACTTGCTCTCGCTCATCCAGGCCGTACATGGTAACCTGCTGTTTCACTTTCGCGAAAAATTGGTGGGGGTCTGCAGTGGGGAGGAACGGGGTGATTTTCTCACACGCGTCCCTGAGTTGTGTTACAGTTAAGGGGGTGGTGTAGGTGATGTCGGGTGCGCCTTCTGTGGTTGCCTTTCTTTGGGTGGTGACTGGGTTCATAGGTGCGGGTGCTATCTGATCTGTGGGGGGTTGGGGCGCTTTCCTTTTCTGTTGCGCTGCTGGCGCACATGTTCCCTGAACATAGCGCTGCACTGTCTCGCTCAGTTCTTGCCAATCTGGGGCATTTTCCTCATCTAACTGTGTTCCAAAGGTGCTTTGGAACCCATTCTGTACGGAAAGCAGAGATTGCAGCTCCGCAATCTGCTTCCTACACTTCGCGCGATCCACTGTGCTTTGCCTTTGCTCAGTGGTGGCAGCATGGAGTGCTCTTAAAGCTGCCTTTAGGTCAGAGCATTGCCTTTGCAGTGCCTCTACCTGCTTTTCTGACTCTTCTCTTATCAGGACTGCACGCTGCACATCTTGATAGGCTTTTTCATATTGGGTTTGGGACCTGCTCAGATGGGCTAGACAGGACTGATGTGCCCTCTTGGCATCATCCACCTCTCTATCCTTCTCTGCCAGCTTCCTTCTTAACTCTAGGTTTTCCTTTTCGATGTCCCTGACATCCACTTTGCTCATCCTATTCCTTTCCTCTAATTCTGCTCGGAGCGTCCGAACGACCTCCTCTGTGCCTCGCAATTGTGCCAAGCAGGACACAATTGCCATCGGCTTGCGTGCTTTACTTAAATTCTTCCTGTGAATTTGAGAGAGGTTCTCCCACCAAGTATGACCTATACTCCCGGGACCTGTCTCCTCATTCACACAAAACTCACTACAAAGGGGCCATCCTTTCCCTTTGAGATATTTCCTGAGTTCCAGCTCCCATACGGCACACTGGCCTACTCTGCTACTGCTGGTCGCTGCGACCACGAACTGCTCTGGGTTCATGAGGCGTTCCATTGCCTGCATGGCCATTTCCTCTTCCTCTCTTTAATTTGGAACAAGGGATGATCAAGTAATGCTTTTAAATATGGGTACGGCTTTCGCTATGTTCCGATTATAAAACTCCCGACAGTTTGATGCAACAAAAATCTCTCTATTTAACCTTACAACCCTGTTAGTTACGCATGCAAAAACACACTTCCGAATTATCGTTATTGATTTGAACTCCTTGAACACTTGTGGTTTTTCCTTTTCCCAATTGGATTTCCAATTCAAATTTCTGGGTTCCCTCGGAGTGGGGGGGGGGGACTTCTAATCGAGTCCCAGCAGAGTCTGCCACTAAATGTTGCTGCTTCTGGGATGAGTGTGCTGAACACTCAATTTGGCTCTGTTTCTTGTCTAAGCTCTGGAGTCGCTAGGTGTCGTTAAGACACCGCCACAAGCTTCAAGGTGAAGTTCAAAGCAATAAAACCGTACACCAATTAGTAAGTCCAAACAACTAGAGTTTATTATAATACAATTATAATAACTACCCATGCACACGCTAAAAGGATTAAACTTATTCCTACCGCTAAACAACTAATTCTTATCTCGAAAGAACTGCTGGGTCAGGGAACAAGGCCTCTTGCTCTGCTCTGGTCTGCAGACTTCAGATTGGTATCAATTGAAAAGGGGGTCAGGTGTGCCTATCTCTGGTAGCGGTCGTTGGGAGGCACTGACTTGTTGGTGGCTGCTGTCCGAATGCTAGATCAGGAGACAGGAGACAGGAGACTGAACCATGTGTGGGACCTTTCTTTTATAGGTCCCAGGGGATCCGCGCCCCTTTGGGCGGACTCCTTTACCTGCTTGGAATCGATTGGGTCTCTTCCCAATCGATATGTTTGAACCCCCCCCAATCATGGGGCAGTTCCTCGGTCGCTGGGGCGGTTCTTGGGACTTATTGTTTTGGGCTCCTCTGGCGCCAAAGGGTCTGGCCTTCCATAGAATGTATCGATCTGTGTTTAACTTGTTTCCATTGTATCTGGGGATCGCCCGGTATCGCCTCATTAGTATATTAACTGGTTTCTTTTCACAGTGCTGTCTGGTTTCTGCAACAGTCAAAACTGGTTTCTGCAGCCGTCCCAATATACAATCGCTTTGCAAGCTGCATGCTTTACAACATGTCCATTTTCCCTGCATTCCTTGCAATCTTCCATTTTGTGTTGGGCAGTGGCCACCCCAGGTGGCTACATACCTGGCTGGTGACAGCGGTAGGGGAGCCGTGACCAGGGCTGCCAAACTGGTGCCCCTGCACGAAGCCACCTCCACCCGCTCCCAGATAGACCCCGTACCCACCATCCACTTCCTTATCATGGCTATGTTAGCCGCCCAGTAGTAGTTGATCAGACTTGGCAATGCCAGCCCTCCCTCGCTGCGGCTCCTTTCAAGCATCGCCTTCTTCACCCGCGGGGATTTTCCCGCCCAGACAAAGCTCTTGATGATTTTGCCAGTCCTTTTGAAGAAGGACTGTGGGATAAAGATCGGGGGGCACTGGAAGATGAACAGGAATCTAGGGAGAATTGTCATCTTTACAGTCTGTACCCTCCCCGCCAGTGGCAGAGAGAGAGTGCATCCCATCTCCGAAACTCCCTCTTCATTTGTTCCACCACCCTGGTCAAATTTAACCTGGCAACCTGCCCCAGTCTCGTGCCACCTGTATCCCCAAGTACCGGAAACTTTCCTCAACCAGCCGAAATGGCAGCTCCTTCAGTCTATTCTCCTGGCCCCTTGCCTGCACCACAAACATCCCACTCTTGGCCATATTTAATTTGTACCCTGAAAACCGGCCGAACTTCCTCCATGTTTCCAGTATATTTTCCATCCCGGCCGGTGGGTCTGACACGTACAGGAGCAGATCGTCCGCATAGAGAGAGACCCTATGTTCCTCCACCCCCCCCCCCCCCCCCCCCGGTCATTCCCTTCCATCCCTTCGCAGCTCTCAACGCAATCGCCAACTTCTCTATGGCCAGCGCAAACAGCAACGGGGAGAGTGGGCATCCCTGTCTGGTCCCGCAATGTAGTCTGTAATAATCTGACACTACCCTGTTCGTCCTAACGCTAGATTTTGGGGCCTGGTACAGTAGTCTGACCCAATTCACCAGTCCCTCCCCGAACCCAAACCGTCCGAGCACCTCCCACAGATAGCCCCACTCCACCCGGTCAAAGGCCTTCTCAGTGTCCATTGCCACCACTACCTCCACCTCCTTGTCCGTCGGGGGCATCATGATCACATTAAACAATCTTCTAAAGTTAGCTGTCAGCTGCCTGCCTTTCACAAACCCTGTCTGATCGTCCCCAATCACCTCCGGTATGCAGTCCTCAATTCTAATCGCCAGGACCTTTGCCAGGAGCTTGGCATCCACATTGATCAGGGAGATTGCCCTGTATGACCCGCAGGATTCCGGGTCCTTTTCCCGCTTCAGTATCAGCGAGATGGTGGCTTGCGACATCGGCGGCGGCAGGGTCCCTCTGTCCCTTGCCTCATGAAAATCCCTAGTCAAGACCGGTCCCACTAACTCCGAGAACTTCTTGTAAAACTCTACTGGGTATCCATCCGGCCCCGGGGCTTTCCCCGACTGCATGGCCTTTAGGCCCCCCAATACCTCCTCCACTCTAATCGGGCCCCCCCCAGCCCGTCTACTAGTCCCCCGCCTACTTTTGGAAATGTTAGCCCATTCAGGAACCTTTTCATCTCCTCCGGCTCTTCCGGGGGTTCTGAAATATACAGCCTACTATAGAAGTCCCAGAATACCTTATTCAGTCCGGCCGGGTCCTCCACTCTGCTCCCCTCCCCATCAATCACTCTACTTATTTCCCTGACCGCCTCCCTCTTCCTGAGCTGCTGCGCTAGCAATCTGCTGGCCTTCTTCCCATGCTCATACACCACTCCCCTCGTCTTCCTAAGTTGTTCCACGGCCCTACTCATAGATAGCACCCGCAGTTCCGCCTGTAATCTCCGTCTCTCCGTGAGTAGGTCCTCCCCCGGGGACCCCGCATGCTCCTCGTCTATCCGATAAATTTCCCTAACCAATCTGTCCATTTCTGCTCTGTCCGCCCTGACCCTGTGAGCCTGAATTGAAATCAGCTCCCCCCTCACTACTGCCTTCAACGCCTCCTACAGGGTCGCTGCTGAAGCCTCCCCCGTATCGTTCACCTGTAAGTAGTTTGCATACACTTCCGAAGTCTCTCACATATCCCCTCCTCCGACAACAATCCTACGTCTAACCTCCATTGCGGGCGTTGGTAATTCCCCCCCCCCCCCCCCCCCCCCCCCCGACCTGCAGGTCCACCCAGTGCGGGGCATGGTCCGAGATAGTGATTGCCGAATGTTCCGTATTCTTTACCTCCCCTACACAGTCCCTGCTCAAGATAAAGAAATCAATCCTAGAGTATACTTTATGAACATGTGAGTAAAACGAGTAGCCCCTTCCCGTCGGCTGTCTGGCTCTCCATGGGTCCACTGCCCCCATTTGCTCCATGAACCCTTTCAGCTCCCTTGCCATTGCTGGGAGTCTACCCGTTCTGGGACACGACCGGTCCAGCCCCGGGTCAAAGACTATATTAAAGTTCCCCCTCAAATTGAACCCGCTTATTGATCATAATTGCTACCCCCCTGGACTTAGAATCCAAGTCCAAGTGGAAGACCTGGCTAATCCAGCCATTCCTTAGCCTAGTATGGTCAGACACTTTCAGATGTGTCGCCTGCAACATAATTAAGTCTGCCTTACGAACCCGCAAATGCGCGAACACACGTGCCCTTTTAACTGACCCATTTAGTCCCCTGCCATTCCAGGTGATCAGCCTGGTTGGGGGGGCACAACCCATCCCCCCCCACCCCCCCTCCCCAATGCCGGTCAGCCATAACCTTTCTCGGGCCCACCCCCGGCCCGTGCGCCACGCCATTCTTGGCTTGCCTCTTGGCCGCCTCCACCCCCGACCTCCTTTCCATTACCTACTTCAGATCCCCCCCACGTCAGCAGAATAACCCCCCCCCCCCAGCAACATCCCCCGGTAACCCCACCCCTGCCATCCATTGGCTGTATTCTTCCCCCCCCCCCCCCCCCACCTGACTCCCTTGACTAGCCAATCTGCTAGCCCAGTGACTCATCACTCCAGCGCCCATTTGTCCCATTCCCATTGTTTCCCCGACCTCATCCCCGTTCCCCAGCACAGCATCCCAACCCACTGGAGCAATCTCACTAACACAGGAAGGTCAAACAAAATGTAAACATCAAACAGTCCCGCGAGGCTGCTCCAGGTGCAATACAGTTCCCGCCGCGTACACAGAAAAGTGTTAACCCACGTCCCTTTCCGAGCATTAATGAAATAACCCCGCAATACCCCAGTATCCATACAACACCCACCCGAAACAAACACCCATCCGAAACCATAGACATAAATGAAACGAAAGCCCCCAACCCACGTCTTTAATCCCCATTGCTGACCGGCCACCCCTTTGTTGCAATACCAGCTCCAGTGCATTCGGAGAGCCCAACAAAAGGTACCGACCACAACAGAAAGACCCAGAAAAAGAAAATAAAAGCAACAAAAACAGGAAAAAGACCATACGAGAGAGAGGGGGGGGGGGAAATCCCCTTAAACCCCCCCCCCCAAGGCAAAAACTGCCCACAAAAAAAAACGAATACCCCACATGGCACCTTTAAAACAGTAAACAGTCGACCAACAGTTCAGGCACAGTCGCCGTCCCGTCAAACGGTAGTTCTCGGACCCTAGCTTGCGTCCGTGGGACCTCTTTTCGGGACCAGCCCCTGATCCCTCGCAAAGTCCATCGCTTCTTCGGGCTCGGAGAAGTAGTGGTGTTGACCCTGATGCGTAACCCAAAGACGGGCCGGGAAGAGCAGACCAAACTTCATATGCTTCTTGAACAAAACCTCCTTAACTTGTTTAAAGGCTGCTCGCCGCCTAGCCACCTCCTGGTTTAGGTCCTGGTAGATGCGAAGAACACTTATTCCACGTGCTGCTCTTGGCGCTCTTTGCCCACCGCAGCACCCGCTCCTTTTCCACAAACCTGTGGAACCTAATCACCATCGGACGGGGGGGACCCCCCGGATGCACCTGTCTCACCTGCACTCTGTGTGCCCCCTCCAGCTCCGGCGGTCGGGGAAAGGCTTCAGCCCCTATCAGCTGCATCAACAGGTCCGCCACAAACGCTGTGGCATCAGCTCCCTCAGCCCCCTCCGGGAGGCCAATGATCCTCAGATTTTGTCTGCGGGCTCTATTGTCCAGCTCCTCTACTCTGTCCAGCAGTCTTCTCTGCCTCTCCTTCAACCCGTCGACTTCTAGTGCCGCAATCGTCTGCGCATCCACCTGCTCCTCTACCGCCTCTCCCAGCTCCTTAACTTTTTCATCTGGGCATCCAGCCTCTGGTTCAGCTGATCCACTGCCTTCTGAAGTGGGTCCAAGTTATCCCGCTTCAATGACTCAAAGCTGCTTTTAATAACCTGTAGCATGTTTTCCAGTGCTTGCTGGATTGCTGGGTCCGAGGTCCGCAGGTCCGCCATCTTGGGTACCGGGTCAGCTTCCCCTGCACCTTGTCTTTGTCCCTTCCTCTCCCGTTTTCGCTGCTTCCTGCTCTCCCGCGGTTCCATGCAATGCTGCCCGCTCCTCCACACCTCCGTGGCCATCCTTTCACCGCTCCACAGACCCGCAATACCGGGGAACCAGGTCCTTAAGTCCCGCCGGAGTGAGAGCCCCCGAATGTGCGGCTCACTCACTCATTGCCGCAACCAGAAGTCAGTTTGCATTTTCTATCCAGTGGTGGTTCCCCCAGCAAGGTGATCAACTGGAGAGAGAGGGAGGCTCAGGCAAATGCCTCGCAATAACAGTAACCTGCGAACCACCTGCAGGGGCAATCTCATAATGTGGAAGTAGCAGAAGGCCACAGAAGGAACTGAGCACAGATACCTGCAAGATGGCCCAGATACCCAGTATAGTGTACATATAGTAAATTATCTAGATCTCAGAATGAGTGTGTGTCCGAAGACTATACATGCCCCAAAAGCCAATGTGACATAAGAGCGATGGATGTGAACTCAAATAATGTTGGTGGGTATCGATGTTGATGGCTCTCAAGGTCACATCGGCTCTGAATTTCTGCACCTCAGGCTCATTTAAGGACCCACTGGAGACCTGTGCAGCATCCCCCAGCCACCTACACATCACTGCTACAAGGTTGTGATGAATGCTCTCTTCAGGAGGGCCAGTACTTCAAGATCACAATGAATGCGGACAGTCAGGGAAATAGAATGCGAGCCAAAGATTTCTGCTTTATTTACCCAGCTCTAAGGTATCATTGACTGAACGCATGTGGCGAGCTGGGACCTGTGATGTTCTTTGTGATTCAGATTCTAGGATGATTGGCATGGTGTTCACAAAGACCACAACTAGCTTTTGTATTAAACAAAGCTAAAGATTTATTTATACTACTTAATTTAATTTGATCTCTTACTTCTATATAATAAACAATTGACAACAAATATACAATCTACACTCATCTACTGCTAATCTCTACACTAATTCAATAACTATGATCTGTTCTCACTCACACTGGCTTTCCTACAGTTTTTCTCCTAGCCTTCTCCTCAACACCCTTCCAGAAGGCTTAGCATCGATTTATATAGCTCTGCATCTAGTTCCCTCTAGTGGTTGATTTGGACATAACATTAACCCTTACAGTTCTGTACATTTCTCATAATGTCACAGGGACCTCATCAAACAGAAAGGATTTCACTCCCTCAATGCCCAAACTGGTCTGACCACTGTCAGCAGATCCTGCAGAATGTGCTTATTATTCTAGGAACAATCTTGGTGCCTACAGTACCTTGCCTCCACTGCTTTATGTCCAACCAGTGTGCCTGCAGGGATGGACACCTACTAATGAGATGGTGGATGACACCAGTGAGTAACCCAAGGACAAAGGTAGAAGAATTCTGTAATGGAAGTCACTCAATGACCAAAGCTACCATTGAGCAGACTACTAGTCTCCTCAAAACGAGATTTAGGTGCCTGAACTGTTCAGGTGCCCTTGCAAGGTTCGCCCAGATAGTCATGATCTTCTGGGCGTTATGCAACTTGGTGCTGCAGAGTCAGGAGACTCTGCCTGCTGAAGACATGATGGAGTGTGAGACATTCTCAGAAGATGAAGCTGAACAGGAAGCCAAAGAGGAGCCGTAGCAACATGACAGGCCTGTGGAACGGTTTAAAGGATTCCAATATAGTTCGGCTCAGGTGTATCTTATACTTGGGTGTTTTCTTTACAACCTTACCCTACTCACAGTCGAACCTCACTGTACTCCTTGTTTGCTGCCAGCTGCACTGCAAGGAGGCTGCTGACCTTGCTGCCCATTAGTCTTGGCTGAACTTGGCAGCTGTCCTCTGGCTGCCTGAAACTGGGAGGGCATGGGAAGGTGAGGGGCTCATTCACAGATTTGGGAGCCTCCTTTGTTGTGGTGGTTACCTCAGCCACTGATGTAACAGGCAGAGGATCTGAGGAGGTGATACCATATCAGGACTATTCTGAGAGGAGACTCCAGAAGCAGAAGGCTCATACCTCGCAAGGCACAAGTGAACCGCCCTGCTGAAATGCAAAGGATGAAGACCTGGTGGTGATCCCAGTTGTCTCATGTTCCTCTTGCTTTGCCACTGACCCCTTGCACTCAGGGAACACGGCAGCAACATGTAGGACTGCTCATTTCCAGCAGCCATTAACTGATCTGCTGGATTTAGGTCTTTATGAGAGTCCTTAGTCTCTTGATGAAAAAGGCCTCATGCGCAGACGAGTGGGAGATCATGGCATTCATGAACTCTATGCACTCCTCTACTGCCTGAACTAGGGTATGCATACCCTCTGAAACGTCCTCCAAATCTTCTTGCACCTCATGCTTGTCTTCCAGATCTGCTCCTTACGTATGACTACTGTTCCATGGTCCACTGCTTCTGCAGTGCTCAAATCAAGTTGTGAGCCCAAACAAAGTAATCAGTGCACTTTCACCAAGGCAATTGCATCTGTGAGGGTGGAAAGTATGAGGTAAGGATGTAAGGCAGCACTCTGAAATTCCCTAACGCATGTGTAATGTAGATCTTTTGCTGGCTGTTACTGCAATTGACCTGCGGGAGAAAGAAGATCAGACCCAGTCAATCCACCAGACTTAAGCCACAGAGTTGGCTACAACTCAGACACATTTTAGCTATGTGGAATTTATGACTATCCCTTATGCTTGCCTGTTGCTGTTTCCCCCCCCCCCCCCCCCCGCCCCGCCATGTTTATTTCTGAGGTGACTCATCCTTCTTATTTGATGCCCAACTCTCACCATACACAATGGAATGGCCTCCTGATACTCAGTCATTTACAGAACCCCTTTCTCCATCACTGTCAATATGGAATTCAAGGTGATGCCTTCACCAATATTTGCTCTTTTTTCTGATGTTCTGCATTATTTTCTGTGGAGACACATGAGAATGGTGTCATTGGCCCAAAAAGAAAGACCAAAGCTGCTAATGGCTCTGCATACTTGCTGCAGATTCTGGGGCTAATAGCATGCATTTGTCAATCTGACACTTAGCAGCACATGTGCATGGGACAGTTGAGCCAGGCTTGCACGCCGAACAAAGCTGAAGCAGTTCCTCCATTTAGTGGACGTCCACTCCCTAAAATCCACACAATCACACCCAACCTTTTGGTGTTGCCGCAAAAGAGTGAAGTAGATCATTAACCAAGTTAAACCAATGGATCTGTGTTCTCTCGGTGACCCTACGACTGCTATCTTTCTCTGTTATGTCCCAGTCAGGCTTGATTCATCGGTGGGGAGTTTACTGGGTTTGGGGGGGGGCGAGATACATGCGTTGCTACGGTCTTGGGGGTGTTACAGCTATTATGGTGGTTTATTGTTGCTTTTCATTGTTTGTTATATTTTCTGGAAAAAAAAATTTCAATAAAAATTATTTTTTTTTAAAAAGAATAAAAGAGCTGAATATTATTTAAATGGAGAAAGACTGCTGAAATCTGCAGCACAAAGGGGTTTGGGAGATCTCGTGCATAAATGGAAAAATCTGGCATGCAAGTTCAGCAGGTAATAGGAGAGACAAATTAAATGTTAGCCTTTATTTCAAAGGTAATGGAATTTAAAAATAGGGAAGTCTTGCTATAACTATAAGGCACTAGTTAGACTACACCTGTGAACACTTTTCATCTCCATATCTAAAGAAAAATATACTGGCATTGGAGGCAGTCCAGGGAAGGTTCACTTGGTTGATCCTTGGTGTGGAGGGATTCTCTTATGAGGAGAGGTTGAATCGGTCGGGCCTCTACTCATTGGAGTCTTCATTTAGAAGATTAAGTGACAACCTTATTGAAACACATAGGATTCTCAGGGGGCTAGCCAGGGTAGATTTTGAGAGATTGTTTCCGCTTGTGTGAGAGTCTAGGACCAGAGGGCATTATCTCAGTGTAAGGGGTTGCCTTTTTTATAGAGATGAAGATAATTGTTTTCTCTCAGGGGGTAGTGAATCTGTGGAATTCCTTAGTGCAGAGATCTTGATCTCTTCAAATGGCAAACTAGACTCGGTGGGCCGAATGGTCTACTTCTGTCCCTACATTTTATGATCTCATTTGAAATATTTATGTATTTTCAACTTATTTTAGCATATCTCTTGATTGAATTATATCGGCCGCCTGCCTGCTCAATTCCAAGTCCATTCATATCTTCCTCTAGCTTCTCCCATTTACCTCGAGTCTCCTACCTTCATCAGTTTTGTATGACATGAAAATTTTGCCTAGAACAAACTGCTATAATAGTTTTAAAAATTTACTGTGTAGACAATTTATCACATTGTAGTACCTTCGGAACTGGGAACTGGAAATGGGAGCAGGAGTAGGCCATACGACCCCTTGAGCATGCTACATCATTAAACTGTTTTCCCACAGTGTCACCCATATCCCTTGATATCTTTAATAACTAGAAATATATCCATCTCATATTCAAAGACTGAGCATCCACAGCCATCTGGGTTAAAAAATTTCAAAGGTCAGACTCATGGAATCATAGAATTTACAGTGCTGAAGGAGGCCATTCAGCCCATTGAGTCTGCACCGGCCAGATTCACTGCCCTCTGAGTGCAGAAATTTCTCCTTGCCTCAGTCACCACTTATTATGAGACTATGCCCCCTGGTTTATGATGCACCCTCTTTCCCCCCACTGCGACCAGCCAGGGAAAACATTTTTCCTACGTCTACCCTGGTGAACATTATAAAAAATTTCTATGGTCAATTAGTTCTAAACTTGTTAGAATACAGGCCTAATTTCCTCAGCATCTCTTCACAGAATAATCTGACATCCCAGGAATTGGTCTGCTGTACCTTTGTTGTGCTTGCTCAATGCCATTTATATCCTTCTGAGATAACCCTTACGAGGACCACAGGGAATCGCTGATTGATCTCCCCATGGACTTCTTAGAATACGAGTTCCCATGGTGAGCGGGCAGAGGCCTATCCAGTTGGAGTTCATTCGCAGGATCTTTAAATATAGCTCTCAGACCTGGACCAGCAGTTCCCAATAGAACTGGGCTGAGACGTTTGTTTTATGTGCCACAGTAGCGGCTTCATTTTCAACTCGAAATAAAACAGCTTTTCACTTTGCGCCTCCTGGAAGTATTAAACCTTCCTTAGGTAAGGAGACCAAAACTGCACACACTACTCCAGGTACAGTCTCACAAAGGCCCTACACAATGGCAACACTGCTGCATTACTACTGTACTCAAATCCTTTTGCAATAAAGCCCAACACACCACTTTCCCTTTTAATTGTATGTTGCACCTAAATATTAGCTTTCAGTGACTTGTGAAGAAGGGCACCCAGATCTCTTTGGATACCAATACTTCCCAACCTTTTCCTGTCTAAGAAATAGTCTGCAGTTTTGTTTTTCTTACCAAAGTGGATAACTTTACATTTTTCTGCATTATATTCCATCTGCCATGTTCTTGCTCATTTTGTCGCATAAATAATTAGAACTGATGCTTTTTATGATCTTTTATTTCAGCGTCATTTCTGTGTCTTCGCTGTGAGTTTCCCAGGACAAGATGCACTTCACTCCATCTTTAGCATCATACTTTTTCAACACTTAACTGGTCGAAATTTTCCATCAATAGTGATAAAATTCCATACACAGCTGGTCACTGCAGCCCTTGGTTAGTGCATAAGGTTACACAGTAAATAAACCCTTATTATTGGTTCAAATTCCTAATTGTTTATCAGTTGGTACTTATGAATCCCTTTGAGTCTGTTAATTCCTCAGTTTCTTAAAAAAATTCTGTATGAAATATGTCTCATTGTAATGTGTTCATATGAACTCGAAATTTATACAATTTAGTGATATTAGATATGGGAATTAATATACATGTCCTAGTTTCTGTTGAATAACACTTAGTTATGCTTTGCAATTTTAAACTGTGGAATAGAACATAGAACAGTGCAGCACAGAACAGGCCCTTCGGCCCTCGATGTTGTGCCGAGCCATGATCACCCTACTCAAACCCACGTATCCACCCTATACCCGTAACCCAACAACCCCCCCCCCCCCCCCTTAACCTTACTTTTTAGGACACTACGGGCAATTTAGCATGGCCAATCCACCTAACCCGCGCATCTTTGGACTGTGGGAGGAAACCGGAGCACCCGGAGGAAACCCACGCACACACGGGGAGGACGTGCAGACTCCGCACAGACAGTGACCCAGCCGGGAATCGAACCTGGGACCCTGGAGCTGTGAAGTATTTATGCTAACCACTATGCTACCGTGCTGCCCTATGTAGAGAAGATATTTCCAGTGGTTGGAGAGACTAGATCATCATGGAATTTACAGTGCAGAAGGAGGCCATTTAGCCCATCGAGTCTGCACCGACTCGTGGAAAGAGTACCCTACCCAAGGTCAACACCTCCACCCTATCCCCGTAACCCTACCCACCACAAATGAAAATCGCTTATTGTCATGAGTAGGCTTCAATGAAGTGAGTAGGCTTCAATGAAGTATGTTTTTATTTCCAAAAGACATTCATAAGATGACAAATAAAATGTTTCCACACAACATAGTGGTGGTGTGGGAAATGTGTGCATGGAAAGGGAATTGGCTAATTCACAGGAAGCACAAGTTGGTATAAATGGGTCATTTTCAGATTGTTAAATTGTATTTAATGGGGTGCCATAGGGATCAGTGCTGAGGCCTCAACTATTCACAATTAATTTTCATGACTAGGCTATGAGGACTTATGTACTTCAATACAATTTTGTTGTTTTTGTATCTGGTGTACTTTTACCCTTTTGCTGAATCTTTAGTTTGTTCACCAACATTTCTCAAGAGACTGGCCAATTGCTGCTACATTAGCAGTCACAGGTAACAATCTTTGTCTGGATGAGAATTGTTTGGTTGTTCCTGTAGTGCTCCATCAATTCGAAAAGGAGGACCAGTTCTTTATGTAGGATCAGCATCACCTTGGGTGATAATCTTGTTGCTGTCATTACCCAAAGAATTGAGACCATAGACCATATCACCCCTTCATGAATATATGGAAGTTCATTGACCTGATTAATACTATGCTTCACCCGATGCACCGGCATTTACATTACATCTATGTATTTACATTGTATACCTTGTGTTGCCCTGTTATGTATTTTCTTTTCATGTACTAAATGATCTGTTTGAGCTGCTCGCAGAAAAATACTTTTCACTGTACCTTGGTACACGTGACAAGAAACTAATCCAATCTATCTGCTTTCTTGCAATGATAAATGGTCATTTATTTTCAGTAATTATACAGGATTTACCAGCTGTGGTATGGGACCAACGTTTTGTGTGAATTATCATTTTTATTTTGCATTTTTCTGCTTGCTGCTTAATGAAAATGTTTACCTTTTGATAATGATGAAACCCCAAAGATGATATATTTGTGAAATTTGGTGTATCTTTAGTATTATGGGACTCCTCCTCCTCCTCTCGTC
The DNA here is from genome assembly GCF_902713615.1 of Scyliorhinus canicula. Lineage (NCBI taxonomy): Eukaryota > Metazoa > Chordata > Chondrichthyes > Carcharhiniformes > Scyliorhinidae > Scyliorhinus > Scyliorhinus canicula. The sequence continues at coordinate 16,059,580 of NC_052163.1, read as the reverse complement.
CCCACCTCTAGTTAAACAAACAAACCTCACCCTGATTGATTTTGAAGACATAATATCAATGTTTCCCCTGAGCTGTACAGCCTTGTCACCATGCAACAACTTGAAAGACCCAGCGTAGTTCATCCACAAGTTGGTCCCTTGCACAGCCTTGCAAAAAAAACTTAAGTGACTGGGTATTTAAACTGCCCATGCAGTCAAAAATAAATGATATGATACATTGTTTAGGATAGTTTGAGTAATTTTGGTGGCCTCCTCAGCCTCTACCATTATATATACACAGAAGAGAATGCAAATTGCCAGTTTCAGGAATTGGAGATTTTTGATATTTAATGGCTTTAAGAAAATACACAATTTTAAAATTTGTGTTATATCCCATTATCTATTACAGATGTTTTCTAGACTTAAAACTTTACAAATCACTCTCCTCCATCACCATATTGTAACTAAATGCTAGGCGATGAATAGACATCTTTGGCTCCCCAATGTTCTATGGTTCAAATGACTGATACATGTGAAACATATGAATATGATTCCAGTAAACTCACCGAAATCTGGCCAAACATATTGAAACTCTGACAGGAAATGTAGAGCTGTAAAACTATGTGGATACATGGTGGAGTACGCCATTTCTTAGTACCCTGCCACTTTCTCTGCCCTCCCTCAATTGTCTGACTTACACAAAAGATTTGAAGAGCAGGAAAATACAGCCATTATCTTCATAACACTCACAATTTAATTTTTATAAGGACAAGCAGTTAGAGAAAGTAAAATAAAGGCCTATTTCCATCATATAGGCTGTTTAGCACAGGGCTAAATCGCTGGCTTTGAAAGCAGACCAAGCAGGCCAGCAGCATGGTTCAATTCCCGTAACAGCCTCCCCGGGAACAGGTGCCGGAATGTGGCAACTAGGGGCTTTTCACAGTAACTTCATCTGAAGCGTATTCGTGACAATAAGAGATTTTCATTTCATTTCATATAGCATTGTTTTGCAAGACACTGCTTGTATTTTCCCTTCTTTTCCTTCCTGACAATCAGTTGAATTGGCATCCTAGAGATGGGTAGCAGGAGGGGAGAAATGCCCTGCTCCGCCTTGCCCGCCTCTTGACTAACGCATAATGAGGCTTGACTGAGAGCCCAACAGCAATTAAACTGATAAAACATGGAAATTCCATGATTGACAGCTCTGAGTCTTTGATCTATTCTGCCATTTGCATAATGTGTATTTACACAAGACAAATCGGTTTTGAGTACATGCAGTTTAAGCTAATAAGACTTTAAAGGATCTGGGTGATTGACGCTTTTATAGGATTTCAGTGAAATTACATGTTTTGAGAAAGTAGAAGTGTTGACTAACCTTTTTTGAAAGCATTGATTCTGTACAAATTGTATGGTAGGTGGATGGGCATTGAAGTGCCTCGGCTTTGCATGCAGAGTATGAGGACCATGGGGATGGGTGGAAGGGCATAACTTGGCATGGAGACTGTGAGGAGCCATGGGGATTGGTCGAGGTGCAAAGCTTAGAGAATATGAGGAGCTTGGGTCAATAGAGGGTCATAGCTTGATTTGGAGAAATGAGGGGCCAAGAGGACTAGGTAGTGGGCATAGCTTGACATGGAGGGCATGGGTGAGACTTTTTGAGGATTCCCTCATCCAGAATGGGTTCATGACACCTCTTAGATGCCGGGGACCACAACTCCTTTAAAAGTTAGCCCAATTCCATGAAAATTGTGGAGGTCTTGGACATGCCTATCACCACAATGGGGCCAACCATTTTGAGAGTGCAAGATGTGAACTCACAACCCTCACTCGTAATGCACCCTGGTGAAAACCCAGGGCACTATGAATGGTGTCGGGAATTGGGTTCTAGACTCCATTTTTATACCTCTATGGAGTCTCCCTAACTCCATGCAAACCCAATCCAACTTTCCATTGTCTATCCTATTCTTGTCTAAAACTGGACTTTTTGGTCGTAGGCTCTTGCTTGCCATCAGTTTGCATTGAAACTCATATCATTTCCCCATGGAATTGAGGTGTCTGTTGAAGTGGTCACAATTGTCCAGTTAATTAGATAATTAGAACTATTATTTTAAATATTTCAAGAGCAACATTATGATATTTCATCATTGTTTTTTGAGAATTATTTTTTTAATCAACAGCCTTGCACCAGAAAATTACAGCATCTTACCTACCAACTGCCATAAAATTTCATTACATATTCAACTTGAGAGATCTTTCCAACATATTCCAGGTACAGTATTGTTTGTTTATGCATTTCTGTTGAGTTTGTAATTCGAAGGAATGACTAACTGTACAGTGATTTGCAAATGAACTGCACTGCAATAATTGAACAAAATGTTCAAAAGCTTCCACCTTGGATGTAAACAGTCATCTGGGTACATTTAACATTGCAAGAAGTGTTTTTTTAAATCAAATTTCTGCATATTGTCAAACATATGCCAGGACTTTCCATTCCCATTTGCAAGAGGAATTATGGAAAATGACATGAGAATGTCAAAAATCGGTTTTATGGCATCATAAAACCAGGTCATGAAACCAGGGATTGAAGTGAAACTCTACTGAAATGTGCATTCCCAAATGAGGAGGGAGGCGTAGTAAAGACATATTTGGAATCTTTCAATCACAGTGCAGGGAAGCAGGAAATTAAAGCAATGATGCTCAGTCATGCAAGATTAATCCTGCAGAGTGGCACTAATCAATCACTTGGTATAACCCCTTGTTCGCGGTGTGGAAATTGCCACAAGTCATAATGAAATCCAAAGCAACTGGACAAGCTTCAGAAGCCTGTTAGAAAGCTAGCATTAGACTGTTCACTGAAGAGAAACCTCTGATTCCCCCACCCCGCCATCAAATCAGCAAATCAATAATCCAGACGTAATTTTTAAAGGCTGCCCCAGTGCACAAGTAGCAAACCAGGAAACAATCTTCACCCAGGTGCACCCCCAATGGTAACACATTGTCCAATTAGAATTGACTTGTTTTTTGGAATCAAAACAAAGGTTTGGGAAAGAACTGCTCTCTGGTGCATGCTCCATGGGAGAACTTCAACCAACTCAGAGTCCCCTGTTTCTCATGTAGTAAAAGTTGTTGCTCCCTTTGAAATTTGGCATTTTTGTTTGTCCTGATGAGTGCAACATGAAAAGCTTCCACAGCATGTCTCTGACCAGGATTTCCGTTCTCATTACTTTCGGACTGGTTCATAAACAGGTGCATAAAGTTTTGTGAGTAGGCGACGTGAAAGATTGCCACAATAGTACCTTCAGCGGTGAGCTGCATTTCCTGCCATTCAATGTTAGGAACCTCATTATCTGGCTCATAAGGCAGAATAATACACCCCCATCAAATAATCCATCCACTGCTACCTGATGTCAGAATGGCGCAAATCATGACTGACTTCAACATGCATGCACCTGGTGAACACCCTTGTGAGGATACCTTAAGAGGTGAGCGCAGCATTGTCATTCACAGAGTGGCTCCGTCTATTAAGGGGGCTGACTAAGGGGTACCGGCTCTGATTTGGGGGTGACGAGCCTTTCACTCGGGGGTGACCATGCTTCCAGGGTAACACTGGGGGGAGATTGGGGTAACGCTGAAAGGGTCCACGGTCCTAGTAGGAGGGTATGGGGGTTCAGACCTTACAATTCTTGCATATCTACAGTTAATATTGGACGCAGACTCCCGCCGGTTTGTCATCATGAACATCCACAGGAGTTTGTGCATATATACCTGGTTACGTTTGGGGTCTCGTCCTCTATTTTTCAGTATGTGATGGAGAAAATCCTGCAGGGGTTACTGAGGGTGACTGTCTACTTGTACAATGTCCTCATCACTGGGGTGTCCGACCAGGAACATCTGGTGAACCTGGCCGAGGTCCTCCGGCGTTTTACGTGCCCCCAAAGTCACTTATTTGGGATACCGAGTGGACCAGAACAGGTTGCACCCTGTAGAGGACAAGGTGCAGATGATAAAGCAGTCCCCTGTCCCCGGCGGCCAGACCACTCTTTCCTCTAATTAGTGAATTATTATGGGAAATTCATCTCAAATCTGGCAATCCTCCTGTTTTGGATTACTCAAAGGGTTCTTTGTGATTCAAACACTATATAATGAAGAGAACAATGACAGAAGTTTGTCTACTCTACTTTATTGATAAGAATAATATGATATAAGAATAAAGAATAATATAAGATGAGAATACAACATAAAAGTCTCTTGGCCATCAGCTTGTCAGTGACCCTGGTATCGACGGCGGCTTCAAGGTTCAGCTCCTCGATCCTTTTGCAACTCAGGTGTGAGGTGATGTCCAACGAACAAGCAAAAAGGCCTCATATTTATACAATATAGTGAATAAGCCTAGGAGAGGTAAGCAGCTGGAAAAGTCAGCAAGATGTAGGAGAACGCCTGAGTCTGGACACCTGTCACTTTATGTCCCAGTCAACATCCTGGCCCTGGAAGGCTGCCAAGTATCCTCAGTGGATAGAATTAACCCATCCCTGACACTTCTTCAGTCCTCTCCACCTCTTGCAAAAGAAGGATCAACCGTGGGACTGGACACCATGTCAAGAGCGGGCATTTAATGCAGTGAATGGCAGCTGTTGTCCTCAAAACTATTATCGCACCTTGATCTTGCCAAGTCACTGCTGTTGACATCTGACGCGTCTCCTTATGGGGTGGTTGTGGTCCTCGCCCACAGCATGGCCGATGGATTAAAACAATCGATCGCATTCGCATCCTGCACATTCACCAACGCTTAGCGCAATTATGCGCAGATCAAAAAGGAATGATTGGCGGTCGTGTTTGGAGTCCATAAGTTCCATCAATACGTTTCTGGGCATACTTTCACCACTGTCTTTCTGCACTGCCCATAAACCGATTCTGGGCTTTTTCAAAGAAGACTACAATTTCGCCGATCGTGTCCGCCAGGATCCAGCATTGGCCTCTATTGCAGGGGGCAAATGAGTACAGTTTGGAACACCTGGCGAGAAGATCTCGCATACACACACGCACAACTGCCGATGCCCACCTCCGCGGAGGACGTGGTGGCTGCACTCCACTTTATGGATTGATTGCCAGCACAGGGAATTATCTAATGATTTCCAATATTCCGGAACTCAGCATGAAGGTCGGTGTCCTCCTTTGGGGGACCAGAGTGGTTGTCCCACCTTGCTACAGGGCTTCATAATGGACACCCGGGTGTGTTCATGATGAAGATGCTCGGCCGCAGTTACATTTGGTGGCTGGCATCGGTACGGATATAAAGAAGCTGGCACAACGATGTGGGTCATGACAGGAGCACCAGAAAGCTCCACCAGCAGCACTATTACACCCTTAGGAATGGTCGGACCGACCACGTTTGGCCTTCACATAGACGTCTGGTCCTTTTCAGGGATCGATGTTCCTAATCATTGTAGATGCATACTCAAATTGGTTCGACATCCACAGGATGCAGGCAACAACCCGCAAGGGCAACTGTAGACTGCCTCAACTATACCTTCAGCACTGTATCCCGGAGGTACTGGTCTCCAACTACGGAGTTGCTCTCGCGGAGTTAGAGGTATCACCCGGCCTCAAACAGACTGGCCAAACGAGTGGTCCAAACATTTAAGAGGGGGATGAAGAAGCTGACCAACGTAACCTGGGAAACCCAATTGGCCAGTTTTCTGTTTAGTTGCAGGACTACACCGCATGCGACCACGGGGGTTGCACTGGATGAGCTACTCATAGGGCGTCACCTCTGGACATAGTTAAGCTTGGTCATTCCGGACAACATGTAGAATGTCCAGCAGGGTAAATAGCAGTCCAAAGCCAACGCGGGACGTGGAGGATGTTCCTGGGGATGCAATCTACATTCGAAATTTCGGCAATGGAGCCTGGTCGATGGCCAGGAGATTGCGATGGCTGATGCCGTTTTCCCTGATTCAAACTCACTCCAACGTGAATGTCCAGCCATAGGAACATGCAGATCCGTGGCCATCGACACATGCGCTGATAGTCGTGCCCGCTCCTACTCCAACACCAGCCTTACCGGGCCAGCCTCGTCACACGGTGCGGAAGCATCACTTACCGATCATGTATGCGCCTCCTTTAATGCCGGAACGCCAACACCAGGCAAAATAGACAAAGGGTCCCACGGATCAGCAAGACGGCATGGACATTTCTCAGGAATTTGGGGGGCTGTTATGGTCCTTCTGGGAAGTAAGGGAGTGTGCACCATCCGATGCCCATGAACTCATAACGAGAATGAACTCCCCTGGTAATTGGGAGTAGTGCTTCCCTCTTAACAGGAAAGGTTCGACAGTATACAGTATGGAGGCTTGTTTAGCACAGTGGGCTAAACAACTGGCTTGTAATGCAAAGCAATTCCCATACTGGCCTCCCCGAACAGGCGTCAGAATGTGGCGACTAGGGGCTTTTCACAGTAACTTTGTTGAAGCCTACTTGTGACAATAAGCGATTATTATTATTATTAAAAATCCCGGCCTGGGTGCAAGCTGAGCAGGGGATCCTTCGGGGTGTGCGAGTTTAGTTGGGTAGCTTAATAAATTTCATTTTTGCATCCTATTGTGCATCATATGAATGCTTCCCGCCTGTCGGATTTTACACTTTAATGAGGTATATCTGGGTGGCCTCCGCCCCCGTTCTGGGAAGTTCATACTTCACGTGTCCCACGGGAAGATTTACAATGGTTTCATGGTCCTCGTGGGTTATGTCACCCTTCTTCCACAAAGGTTCCCCGCTAGCCAACAGTGGGGGATTTGTGCCGCTTCGCCCGGGATGTGCTTCAGCTTGCGGCGACTCTGGGTCGGGAGGTGTTGGTTCATTGACCGCCTTTTTCTGGCCGATCTCCGAAGTGTTACCACTGGCACCTTGGTTCCGGAGACACCGTCTGTCTGCATGGATACTTCCGTGTCTATTTCCGAGGCGAAGTCATCTGCAGCCTGCTGGACCGTGCACTTGGATAGGATGCTTGGATATAGACGGTTGGGAGCCCTGGCTGAAGGGCGGTTCCTGGCATGGAGGGGAAGTCAGTGCTGTCGGTTGGATCTTGTGAAGCATGGGCTCCTGCTTTGGAGCCTAGTCCTATTCTCTCCAGCACAACACCTGGGAGCCAAAGTACACCATCTCCAAACTTGTGGGCATAGACCGCGTCCCCTGAGTGAAACTGCAACTCTGACATCCTCTGGTCGTGCACCACCCGCTTCACCTCCACTTTCCTGCCGAGGTTCGGAAACGTGAGGCTCAACCGGGTCTTTAGCCCATCAGCGGTTCTGCAGGGGTGATTCCTGTCATCACGTGTGGCATAGTTTGACAACAGTGGTTTGTTTTCTTATGCCCAATTTGAAAGTTTGGACGCCATGAAAAGCCCTGCAAAGTCTGCGTGCAATCAATGGGCGATCCGACCATTCCCATGAATGAAGGGAGGCCGCTAGCGTGAGCTTCTGATGCTCATGGCATGCTGGGCAACTACGTACGGCCCTCTCAATGTCCCATCAATACTGGGCCACCAGACATAACTGGGGGCCAATAATTTCATTTTACAGGCATCCATGTGTCCACTGTGTAGGTCTTTCAGCAAGGACTCCTGATCTGCCGGGTGATTACGATGAAGCTCCCCACAATACGACACTGCTCTCCGTGTTAAGCTCAAAGAGCTTCTGGGCAAAAGACTGTATGGCTACAGGATGGATCACCTCCATTCAGTCACTCGAAGGAATGTGGTGCAGTTTTGCCAGTCTCCGATCCTGAGTAGCCGTCACTGGCAAGGTATCCATAAAGTTGAGTTGCCACTGCATGAAATTTAGAGCTACAACCATTTAATCCAGCATTGGCGGGGATAGGGAACATATATGGGTATTGATAGACGACTGAGAGCACAGCATGGGCAATCTGTGTACCTGGGCGGTGTTGAAATGAACATTCACACGGTGAGTAGAAGCACCCAACACTGAATTCTAGCTGATGTGATGGGTGGGATTTCCTTATTCTCCCTAAAAAGGCCAAGAATGGGCTTGTAGTCAGTCACAATAGAGAAGTGCCTTCCTTAAACATAGTGGTAGAATTTCTTGACTCCAACTATTACTGCCAAGCACTCATTCTCGATTTGAGCATTTTGTCACTCAGCATCCGCCAGGGTCCTCGAGAAGAAAGCAATGGAGTGTTCCATGCCACCGTCCCGTCTGTGTGCCAGCACCGCCCCAATGCCATATGAGAAGGCATCGCATGTTAGGATTAACGGCCAAGCTGGGTCATAATGAGTGAGGAGTTGTGTTGATGACAGATGCCCTTTTATTCTGCCCAATGCTTTGTTTTGTGCAGGACCAGATTGGGTTAGCAGCCGAGAAGTAGTGAGCTGCCTTTTTTCTTCTGTGAACGCCACCTCCTGCACCACACCCACTCCTGGTTCTTTGAGTAAATTGTACAAGGAGGAGCCAACATAGTTACAAGGCCCGGGATAAACTTCCCATAGTAATTTATGAACCCCAGGAATCAACGGAGCTCTGTTTCACTTCATGGCACTGGGGCCTATTGGATGGCCGCATTTTATCTTCAACTGGGTGGAGACCAAACTTCATGCGATAACCCAAATAGGTCACCTCGGGTGTGAAAATACATTTTTCTCTGCGGAGGCAAACTCCGGACTCGATGGAGCACCTTGTCCAGGTTATTCAGGTCCTATTCAGACATTCCCATGACCAAAATGTCATCCAGATAGACCGTTATGCGTTGTAACACCTGCAGAATATTCTCCATCACTCACTGGACAATTGCGCAGGCTGATGACACAAGAAATGGCAACCTTGTATATTCACACAGCCCACTATGTATGTTCACCGTCATGTACTGATGAGACTGGATCCAGCACAGCTGGAGGTACGCATGGCTCACATTGAGTTTTGTGAACCAGTGACCGCCGGGCAATTTGGCATATAGATCCTTAATCTGCAGCATCAGATCCACCAGCCCAACTTGGAGGCCCTGTTCACCATTAATTTATATATATTTTTTTAATGTTTTTATTGAAATTTTTCATTATACCGTTCTGTGGATCGGCTACAATATATAAGAACTTTCCATTGGCATCGGCCAAGGAGGAGTCCATCGTCTTATGTATAAAGTGATTCTGCTGACACTACAACACAACAACATCAATACAGTCAGGGTGGTGGCCACTATGGAGGCCTTGGTGCAAGATTTTTGTCCTGTGCTGCTGCAGGACATGCATGCCATGGTGCAGGCTCTTTCTGTGATCCATCACTGCCAATGCCAGAGGACGGTGGGTCTTCTCAGCCAGATTCCAGCTGCCCTTCTGTCCCAAGGAGGAAGCCAGGAGCCCTCTACACCCACAGGGAGACCAGCTGCTTCATACCCCAAGATCATCCACCCAGTGACTTTGAGAGTGTCCTGCCCAAATTTCCTCTTCCTGTGATAGCTTCAGCTCCAGCTCCACAGGCTAAAGAGGATGACATTCCCACGCAGCAGAGCCCCAAAAGCAGCCCAAAGCCTTCCGGAGATCATCACAGACACAGGGCATGGCACAGAGCAGGCTGCCTCCACCTCTAATGTGGATGCACAAAGACGCTGTACATAATGTTCACCTCTATAAATAACTCTAATTCAACCCTTTCTATGGCTTCTTGTTCTGATGAGCTGTATTCCTGTTGGTCCGAACTGAAAACTGGATTCCTGAAGCAGAAAAAAAGCACCGTGCTCAGTCCAGGGCTTCCTCCGTGTACTTTGTGCAAGTGTTCCAGCATTTTGGTGGCATCCCTTCAAAGTGGCTGAACATATCAGTCATGCATGTTTCTCATAGTGAATGAGGATCTCTTCCACAATGAATAGAGCTAGCATCACTCATTCCAGTCATTGTCCATGTGCGCGCTCTGCACCTTTTGAGGTGTGATGCCCCCCCTCCCCCCATCTCGTTTGCCTCAGGGTCACAGCTCATGAAGGATGCTCTAAGATCAGCCGAGTTGGCACTTTCCCCATTGCATCGCTATGCGATGACCCTAGTCATTGAGAGCAAGCGAGCTGCCATCAGTCAGACAGGAATCAGACATTCACAGAAGCACTGTGAAGATCTATGCACTGTCCCTATTGATCTCATCATCCTCCTGCAACATCGGGACTAGGGGCACTCACTAGTTTTGTGAAATTCATTCTCCGCTCAGCTTTGCGTACAGGTCCTCGATATGAGGGGCTGTATTGTTCCAAACGTGAAATTCAGTTCACCGTCATCTTATAGTCCCCGCAGAGATGCACAGAACTGTCTGGTTTAAGTACTGGCTCAACCGGGGTGGCCCAATTGGATTTCTGTGTGGGGAAAATGATCCCTAAATGTTTGAGCCGGTCCAATTTGGCATCAACTTTTGGCTGCAATACGTAGGGGACCGGACAGGCGCAGCAGTAACAAGGCTGTACCTTCAGGTCTACGTTGATTTAGATCATAGCCCCTTTGTCCCCAGTCTATCTGCAAAGACCTCAGGGAACCCTTCAGGACCGTGCGGGTTCATGCAACATACCCTCTGCCAGTTGAGTTTCAAATGGCGCAAACAGTCTCAACCCAGCAAAAATGGTCGTCCACCATGGACTACCACCAATGGTCGGACTGACACCAATGGTAGGTTAGCCCATTTTCACCGGTACCTGGGCGATGCCCTCAATGGCCAATGGTACTTTGGCGTAGGTGGCCAACTTGGCCTCGGTGTCACGGAGAGTCAATGTGTGGAGGCTGGTGCTGATGTACTTATCCAGCTCCATGTCGATGGTGTACCCAGTTACCAAAAGGGACACTCAAATTAGGGTGACTCGGGGTGCCGTTAGACAGTGGAGTTATTGGCAGGGGTCCTCCTCGTGATCATCACCATAGCATGCCCTGTCACACGGGGGGGGTGGGGCAGAACCATTTAGTGGCAGGTGGACTGGTCATTGCATGGCCCTCTGGACCTTAGACCTGGACATCTATCTGGGTACATCTGCTCCGTGGATTTGTCCCTGCACCCTATGCGGCAGCGGCCACCACCTTTTGGGCCTACACCCCACTGCCAGGTCTTCCGGTCCTCTGGCCGTGATGAATCTTGGCGGTGTCTTCCAGAGTGCCCCAGATTCAGTACCGCAATTTCTTAAAGTTCTTGACTACCAGCTCAGTGCTCTCGCGGAAGACAGCAATATCAATTGCCGCTCCAAAGTCAGCTGGGTTTCAGTCAGCAACTTTCCGTGTAGCGGCGTCCTGGATCCCGCAGACAAAATGGTTGTGAAGGGATTCGCTCAGGGCCTTGAAAAATATTAAGGTAGATAATACCCCAGGGCCTGATGGGATCTACCCTAGAATACTGAAGGAGGTTAGAGAGGAAATTGCTGAGGCCTTGACAGAAATCCTTGGATCCTCACTGTCTTCAGGTGATGTCCCGGAAGACTGGTGAATAGCCAATGTTGTTCCTTTGTTTAAGAAGGGTAGCAAGGATAATCCAGACTACAGCCTAGTGAGCCTTAGGTCAGTAGTAGGGAAATTACTGGAGAGAATTTGTCGAGATAGGATCTACTCCCATTTGGAAGCAAATGGACGCAGCATGGTTTTGTGAAGGGGAGGTCGTGTCTCACTAACTTGACAGAGTTTTTCGAAGAGGTCACAAAGATGATTGATGCAGGGAGGGCAGTGGATGTTGTCTATATGGACTTCAGTAAGTCCTTTGACAAGGTCCCTCATGGTAGACTGGTACAAAAGGTGAAGTCACATGGGATCAGGGATGAGCTGGCAACGTGGATACAGAACTGGCTAGGTCATAGAAGGCAGGGAGTAGCAATGGAAGGGTGCTTTTCTAATTGGAGGACTAGTGGTGTTCTGCAGGGATCAGTGCTGGGACCTTTGCTGTTCGTAGTATATATAAATGATTTGGAGGAAAATGTAACTGGTTTGATTAGTAAGTTTGCAGACGACACAAAGGTTGGTGGAATTGCAGATGGCGATGAGGACTGCCAGAGGATACAGCGAGATTTAAATCGTTTGGAGACTTGGGTGGAGAGGTGGCAGATGGTGTTTAATCCGGACAAATGTGAGGTAATGCATTTTGGAAGGTCTAATGCAGGTATGGAATATAGTGAATGGTAGAACCCTCAAGAGTATTGAAAGTCAGGGAGACCTGGGTGTAAATGTCCACAGGTCACTGAAAGGGGCAACACAGGTGGAGAAGATAGTCAAGAAGGCATACGGCATGCTTGCCTTCATTGGCTGGGGCATTGAGTATGTCATGTGAGAGTGCCTTTAAGAATTGGATGTTTAAGAAATGTAACTTTAAGAAATGAAGCTAATCATATTACTGAAGTGATGTCAAGGGCGGGAGATGAGTTCACTTCTGCTTTTTAGGAGTAAAAAGGTCTCAGTATTGAATATAAATCTAATGTGCTTCTGTTTGAATGATTTGTTAAGTCTTTTGGATGTGTAAAGGAACAGTTTGCAGGATTGGGTAGTGTTATATTATTTTCGGGGTTATCTTTGAAGTAAGAGGTGTTAAGAGATCCAATGTTTATTTAAAAGGTGAATTTGAGTTCATGGAATAAACATTGTTTTGTTTTAAAAACCACTTGTCCATAATTGTAATACTGCACCTGCGGAACAAGCCGTGTGCTTCAAAAGCAACAATCCAGTAAAGGTGGGGGTTGGTTGAACTCCATGATACATTTTGGGGTTCTGAAAACACCTCTCCCATAACAGGTATAAGAATTGGCAAGTCATGTTGCAGCTGTATAGAACCTTAGTTAGGCCACACTTGGAGTATAGTGTTCAATTCTGGTTGCCACACTACCAGAAGGATGTGGAGGCTTTAGAGAGGTTGCACAAGAGATTTAGCAGGAAGTTGCCTGGTATGGAGGGCATTAGCTATGCGGAGCAGTTGAATAAACTTGGTTTGTTCTCACTGGAATGACGGAGGTTGAGGGGTCTACAAAATTATGAGGGGCATAGACAGAGTGGATACTCAGAGGCTTTTCCCCAGGGTAGAGGGGTCAATTACTAGGGAGCATAGGTTTAAGGGGCAAGGTTTAGAGTAGATGTACGAGGCAAGTTTTTTTTAAAACACAGAGGATAGTGGGTGCCTGGAACTCTCTGCCGGAGGAAGTGGTAGAAGCAGGGACGATAGTGACATTTAAGGGGCATCTGGACAAATACATGAATAGGATGGGAATAGAGGGATACAGACCCAGAAAGTGTGGAAGATTTTAGTTTAGACAGGCAGTATGGTCGGCACGGGCTTGGAGCGCCGAAGGGCCTGTTCCTGTGCTGTACTTTTCTTTGTTCTTTGTTTGGTAAGCCCAAACTTGCAAGTCTCAGTCAGCTTCCTTAAACAACCCAACAGATCACTGTTTAATTCACCTTGGGCTTGGGTGGCAGTGTAAAAGCGGAATCGGGGAACGATGAGTGGCAGTTTTGTATTTAAGTGGTTTTCTACCAAGGCTACCAAAGCTGCAAAAGACTGAGAGTCAGTCATATCTGGGTGTGTCAAGCTTTTGATAGTTCATATGTTGGACCATCAACTGCCCTTAGTAGGGTTAGGTTTGCAGCCGAGACAAAGTGGTCCGGGTATAGAACAGCGTGGTGCCAGCAGCAACTGCACTTCAGCCTCGTCACTAGTGTAGAATCCAACGGGTGAAAAACACTCATAGGACGCATGGTCAGATACAAAGAAAGAAATTTATTTTAAAACACGACTAAACTCCCACATCCTGAAGGGTCACCCAATCAACCTGCAACCAGGCCGGCGTTTTTATACTGTGGAGCCTTCCCTGTTAAGGGGGAAGCTCCATCCCCAATTACCAGAGGAGCTCATACTCATATGAGTTAAAGGGTATCAGGAGGTGCCCACTCCCTTACTTCTCAGGGTGTCATAACATAAAGACTACTCATAAAAGCTGGACCAGGCAGGGTCCACGGTTGTTGGTTGTCCCAACAAGGACTGGATTGGGAGAGAGTTATTGTCATGGTCAAAGAATTGTACATAGTTTACTTCATAGCAGGGGATTGGGAACCTGAATTGTAGCTCCAGTATACACAAGAGGTTGAGAGTAGTGAGGTCATGAGTAAGGTTTCAAAGTTGCAGGAGTGTACCGGCAGGAATGAAGGTGGTTTAAAGTGCGTCTACTTCAATGCCAGGAGCATCCGGAACAAGGTGGGTGAACTTGCGGCATGGGTTGGTACCTGGGACTTCGATGTTGTAACCATTTCGGAGACATGGATAGAGAAGGGAGAGGAATGGTTGTTGCAGGTGCCGGGGTTTAGATATTTCAGTAAGCTCAGGGAAGATGGTAAGAGAGGGGGAGGGGTGGCATTGTTAGTCAAGGACAGGATTACGGTGGCAGAAAGGACGTTTGATGAGGACTCGGCTACTGAGGTAGTATGGGCTGAGGTTAGAAACAGGAAAGGAGAGGTCACCCTATTAGGGGTTTTCTACAGGCCTCCGAAAAGTTCCAGAGATGTAGAGGAAAGGATTGCAAAGATGATTCTGGATAGGAGCGAAAGTAACAGGGTAGTTGTTATGGGGGACTTTAACTTTCCAAATATTGACTGGAAACACTCGTTCGAGTACTTTAGATGGGTCCGTGTTTGTCCAATGTGTGCTGGAGGGTTTTCTGACGCAGTATGTAGATAGGCCAACGAGAGGCGAGGCCGTTTTGGATTTGGTACTGGGTAATGAACCATGCCAGGTGTTAGATTTGGAGGTAGGTGAGCACTTTGCTGATAGTGACCACAATTCAATTACGTTTACTTTAGTGATGAAAAGGGATAGGTATATACCGCAAGGCAAGATTCATATCTGGGGGAAAGGCAATTATGATGCGATGAGGCAAGACTTGGGATGCATCGGATGGAGAGGAAAACTGCAGGGGATGGGCACAATGGAAATGTGGAGCATGTTCAAGGAACAGATACTGCGTGTCCTTGATAAGTATGTACCTGTCAGGCAGGGAGGAAGTGGTCGAGCGAGGGAACCATGGTTTATTAAAGCAGTTGAAACACTTGTCAAGAGGAAGAAGGAGGCTTATGTAATGATGAGACGTGAAGGTTCTGTTAGGGCACTTGAGAATTACAAGTTAGCTAGGAAGGATCTAAAGAGAGCTAAGAAGAGTCAGGAGGGGACATGAGAAGTCTTTGGCAGGTAGGATCAAGGATAACCCTAAAGCTTTCTATAGATATGTCAGGAATAAAAGAATGACTAGGGTAAGAGTAGGGCCAGTCAAGGACAGTCGTGGGAAGTTGTGCGTGGAGTCCGAGGAGATAGGAGAGGTGCTAAATGAGTATTTTTCGTCAGTATTCACACAGGAAAAAGACAATGTTGTCGAGGAGAATACTGAGATACAGGCTACTAGACTAGAAGGGCTTGAGGTTGATAAGGAGGAGGTGTTAGAGATTCTGGAAAGTGTTAAAATAGATAAGTCCCCTGGGCCGGATGGGATTTATCCTAGGATTCTCTGGCGCGCTAGGGAGGAAATTGCTGAGCCTTTGGCTTTGATCTTTAAGTCATCTTTGTCTACAGGAATAGTGCCAGAAGACTGGAGGATAGCAAATGTTGTCCCCTTGTTCAAGAAGTGGAGTAGAGACAACCCCGGTAACTATAGACCAGTGAGCCTTACTTCTGTTGTGGGCAAAGTCTTTGAAAAGTTTATAAGAGATCGGATGTATAATCATCTGGAAAGGAATAATTTGATTAGAGATAGTCAACATGGTTTTGTGAAGGGTAGGTCGTGCCTCACGAACCTTATTGAGTTCTTTGAGAAGGTGACCAAACAGGTGGATGAGTAAAACAGTTGATGTGGTGTATATGGATTTCAGTAAAGCATTTGATAAGGTTCCCCACAGTAGGCTAATGCAGAAAATACGGAGGCATGGGATTCAGGGTGATTTAGCAGTTTGGATCAGAAATTGGCTAACTGGAAGAAGACAAAGGGTGGTGGTTGATGAGAAATGTTCAGACTGGAGTCCAGTTACTAGTGGTGTACCACAAGGATCTGTTTTGGGGCCACTGCTGTTTGTCATTTTTATAAATGACTTGGAGGAGGGCGTAGAAGGATGGGTGAGTAAATTTGCAGATGACACTAAAGTAGGTGGAGTTGTGGGCAGTGCAGAAGGATGTTATAAGTTACAGAGGGACATAGATTAGCTGCAGAGCTGGGCTGACAGGTGGCAAATGGAGTTTAATGCAGAAAAGTGTGAGGTCATTCATTTTGGAAGCAATAACAGGAAGACAGAGTACTGGGCTAATGGTAAGATTCTTGGTAGTGTGGATGAGCAGAGAGATCTCGGTGTCCATTTCCATAATCCCTGAAAGTTGCCACCCAGGTTGAGAGGGTTGTTAAGAAGGCGTACGGTGTGTTAGCTTTTATTGGTAGAGGAATTGAGTTTCGGAGCCATGAGGTCATGTTGCAGTTATACAAAACTCTGGTGCGGCCGCATTTGGAGTATTGCGTGCAGTTCTGGTCGGCACATTATAGGAAGGATGTGGAAGCATTGGAAAGGGTGCAGAGGAGATTTACCAGGATGTTGCCTGGTATGG
Source organism: Scyliorhinus canicula (assembly GCF_902713615.1). Taxonomy (NCBI): domain Eukaryota; kingdom Metazoa; phylum Chordata; class Chondrichthyes; order Carcharhiniformes; family Scyliorhinidae; genus Scyliorhinus; species Scyliorhinus canicula. The sequence goes on along the minus strand of NC_052163.1, from coordinate 16,043,024 downwards.
AGGGAAGAACTTATGAGGAAAGGCTGAGGGACTTGAGGCTGTTTTCGTTAGAGAGAAGGTTAAGAGGTGACTTAATTGAGGCATACAAGATGATCAGAGGATTAGATAGGGTGGACAGTGAGAGCCTTTTTCCTCGGATGGTAATGTCTAGCACGATGGGACATAGCTTTAAATTGAGGGGAGCTAGATATAGGACAGATGTCAGAGGTAGGTTCTTTACTCGGAGAGTAGTAAGGGCGTGGAATGCCCTGCCTGCAACAGTAGTGGACTCGCCAACACTAAACGCATTCAAATGGTCATTGGATAGACATATGGACGATAAGGGAATAGTGTAGATGGGCTTTAGAGGGGTTTCGCGGTCGGCGCAACATCGAGGGTCAAAGGGCCTGTACTGCGCTGTAATGTTCTATGTTCTATTTTCTAAATCCTTGTTCCATTACCACTGGCTTCCTCAAGTTACGAAGACCCTATTTTAAGTAACTGAAATTGACATTTTAACAAATAGAACAATTTACAAGTTGCATTATGAAAAGTAAGTGATACTACACACAGAGGAAACACTTGGTGCATTTTGCCTATCTAAGTCATTTGAAGGAGCTATCTTGATTAATCCCACTCCCCTGATCTTTCCCCATAATCCTCTTATTTTTTCCACAGCAATTAGTTATCCTAATCCTTTTTGAAAGTTATTGGCCTAGATTTTGCAGTTTTAGTGATGACGATCGTCGTCATCATTGCACACATACAACTGATAGCAATTTACTGGTAGCAATGTACCTCTTCATAAAAATGCTTAGTGATTCCTTGCTCAGGGTGCCCCATATAAGTGGCAATCTTCAGAAACCACTGAAGTGATGAGGACTTCATTCTCATGCTGTAATATTGCTGTTAACTTTCTGCCCCCCCCCCCCCCCCCCCCACCATGGCAATTTGTCAATGAGGTATTTGTTGGCATAATAACTCCTATTAACTAACCTCTACAGTCCCAAAAACTAACTTTATACTTGTGTAATGTCAGTTTTGTTCACTGTGAATATTCCATAGTTTTCTAATATAATAAACATTCTTTAAAGTGTCTATGTGATATCTCATCCTCTAGTGTGTATGTCTCAATGCCCATTTCACTCTGTATAAACATTGAGTGAGGTGCCTTGAACCCATTGATCCGAATAATTACAGGAAGAAGATTGGAGCAAGAAGGTTTCTGGTTAGTGGTCAGGAAACCTGGAGATGACAGGGAAGCAAATGTCCTGCTGAGTTTAATGATGGGATTTTATTCCAATGTTTTTACTTCATTTTCTGCAAGGCAACCAGCCAGATGGAGAGGTTGAAGAGTTCTGCATGAGAAAACGTGGTAAGGCAGCAGTAAGGTAGTGCTAGTGAAACTGGATCAAGAACTATTTGAGATCTTATGGTGGGTGAAAGGGACAGTGGGGAAGGGACGTGGATTATTTCAGAGGTTGGAAAAGCATAAGTTGTTTTCTTGGGTAATGGGGGAGAAGTATTGCTGCATCCCATGACTCACAAACAGTGGTGGAAAAGCACTTAACTACTAGATCTGTGAGTTCTTCACTTTAGCTGTCGGATTGATACTTGTGCCGAAGGCATTAAATCCAAAGAGCTGAAATGTGCTCCAATAACAAATTATAATTCCCAATCCACCTCTCAGATGGATGACTTGGTCAACCTCCCAACCTACCCAATTAAATTGGAAATTAAAGTGCCTTTCCAATACATTGATGTCAGGTCTTGCATTTTTAATAATTTAACTCTGCCCCAGAACAGGTGAGACGTTGGATCCTCTGCTAAAGCTCAGTATTTATTATTTTCCAAAATGTTATCTGCCAGACAATCCAGGTCTTCTGTTCTCCGGTGTATCCTAACCAGGAAGATGACCAAGGACTGCCTGAGAATTGACCCAGAAGTTTCAACTTCCATTGGGCAATCCCACTGCGTCTGGAATGCTCTGATACTCTAATTTAAAATCAGACACTTTGGGTGGTTGCCTTTGCAAAATAGGACTGGGCAGGTTTAGAATGATTAAAACCAGTTCTGATCCCAGGTAACTATATTACTGACTACCCCACTCCTCACCCACCATCCCCTGTCCCTCCTGCCCTCGAATTACCCCCCACCAGATCCCCTCGATTAATGTTGTGGCTTTGTTTTCTCACAATGATCCTGCACTTCACTATTTATTGTATTAGATACCTATGGGATTTTCATGCTGAAAAAATATTGATATTGCACAAGTATAAAGTTATTTTTCCAGGGCCGTAGAGGTTATTCAACAGCAGCGACACTACACATTTCTCAACAGGCCCAGGCTAGAAGTCCAGGTGAGAAATGTACACCTCTAATCCAAAGTAAGTATGAAGGAGCCGAGCCGATTTCCACTCTGCGGAAGATTTGGCCAATGGATCCTGTCGAGCTGCTACTAAGTGAACCTGCACATCTGCACCCACACTGCTCATATCTACTTCAATCCTTTAAAACTACTGTATAACAATGTATAGCTGATAAAATGACATGCTTATATTTTTAATAAATTATTTAAATTGCAGGGATTTCTGTTTGCAACAACCGAGTGCGCAAAAACTGCTCATGATTTAGTCCGCCTGCTGTTACATGAATCTTGCCGAGTTTATGGTGATAAATTAGTTGATGAACATGACACAGAAAACTTTCCAAAACACCAGCAGTTCATTTGTAAAAAATACTTCCAGGTAATTAATTATCAATATTTTTAATACTATTGTCCAAGACAAAGGGGAACAATTACAATAAATGCAAAATTATTATATAATTTTAATGGTAATTAACAATAGATTACAGCGCAAATTGCAGTTTCTATTTTTGAATTTAGAATGTCAGTAATGAAGCTTAGTTGTTATTATATTGTTCTGATACAATGTCCTTGCCCATAAATCCAACACACCAAATGGTGCCACCTCCAGATTTGGAACTGCCCCCACAACCAGCACCTGGGGCATCACATCCGAGAAGCCCTGTCAGAACCCCATAAGTCTTGGACATGACCAGAACATGTTGCCGTGATTTGTGCGCACTCCCACGCACCGCCCACACCTACCCCCGCAAAGAATCTGCTCATCCTCGCCACCGTCATGTGGGCCCTACACATGAGGGCTCCTCCACAGCCATTTCCTCACCATCGCAATGTTCGTCACTCAAATTCAGCAACGGCAGCCAACAACCCCCCTCTTCCCCCCTGCCTCCCTCGTCCTCGCTCCAACATTACTCGTCTCACCCACGGGGCTTTCTCCACCCACACAAACCCCAAATTTATCCCATTGACCTTCCTAAAAAAGACTTTGAGACAAGGTTAGGGAGGTTCTAAAACATGAACAGAAACCAAGGCGGCACCGTCATTTTCACTGTCTGCACATGCCCAGCCAGCGATAGCGGCAACACATCCCACTTTTTAAAATCCGCCTTCCTCCCCTCCGCCAATCGAGCCAAATTCATGTAGCTGGGCCTCGCTCCACGCCACCTGGATTCTGAAGCACCTAAAGCTCGTCCCCACCCCCAACTCCCCTAATCTCTTTTCTTGCCCTCTGGCATTGATCGGGAACACCTCACCCTATCCCATGTTCAATTTATATCTTGAAAACTGTCCAAAATCCCCATAATCCCTCCATTGCTGCCCATTGGGTCAGAGATACATATTCGTTGTAGCGGATCTCTGTGTCAGTCTGCGGCCACCGGATACACGTCATCAGCACACCACTCACACCCTTCTTACGTGCATGATGCCCACCTGATGGTCACATATTAGCTGCATATTCATCGAGCGGCATGCCCCCAGCCCCGTCCCGTGTCCCCGTAGGGGCTGCAGTGGGCGATATCCTGGGTGGGCTGTCTGATGCCCCGCCGGCTGGTAGCAGCCAGTTGGGAGGGATGGAGGGTGAATGTACAAGGGCAATTAGAGATGATGACCACATTCGAGGATGCTCTGCCATTCATTATGATCATGTCTGCTCATCAAATTCAATACCCTGATCCCACCTTCCCTCCCTTGTTTCCTTTAGCCCCAAGAGCTACATCTAATTCCTTCTTGAAATTACACAACGTTTTGGCCTCAACTGCTTTCTGTGGTAGTGAATTCCACAGATTCACCACTCTCTGGGTGAAGAAATTTCACCTAACTCAGTCCTAAATGGTTTACTGCATCCTCAAGCTATGACCCCTAGTTCTGGAATACTCCACAATCGGAAACACTCTTTCTGAATCTACCCTGTCTAATCCTGTTCGAATGTTATAACTTTCTATGAGATCCCCTCTCATTCTTCTAAATTCCTATGAATATAATCCTAACCAATTTAGTCTCTCCTCATATGACAGCCCCGCCCTATCAGGAATTAGCCTCATAAACCTTTGCTGCATTTCCTCCATAGCAAGAACATCCTTCCTCAGATAAGGACACCAAAACTGGTGTGGCCTCACCAACGCCCTATACAATTGTAGTAACACATCCCTATTCTTATACTCAAACCCTCTTGCCATGAATTAATAAAAACAAAAATCACATAAGCTACCAATTACTATTAGCTCATTGGCAAATGTGCTCCTCAATCTATTTATTCTCTGCCCTTCATCTGCAGCTGCAACATTTGTCCATTCTTGGTTTTATAAATAAATTTTGCACTCGTAATTCCTAACTGTCTCCATCTTTTCACCCTAACTTCCAAATCCACTATTCCCATATTAAACAACTGTTGTGCTACTTAAGTGTCAATTAATGCTTAAATAAACTAACATCCCAATGTATGGCAGGGCCAGTGCTACACAGAATTGGCAGTAGCATAGAAGAATAAATGACCCTTTAGAATTAGGTTATAACACCCTCTAAATGCGACCTCAGCAGAGCCAATCTCCCTGAGACAAAAAAAAACATCAACGTGCTGTTGGGTAGTGGGATGTTTCTCAGCACTGAAGCCATAGTCACCGAGAAACACCCTGCTAAACGTACCATTCAGTGGACTTTAACTTCAGTCTGCTGAATCACACCCTGTACGATTAAAAACTTCAAAAATCTTCCTGTCTTCCAAAGTTGCCTCTTTTTCTGCAGAAAGTTTGCAGCATCTAACCTTAGATTCTGGAGACTGATGTGTTTAATTCCCCAATTTCAACCTATCATACTACTCTATTTTATCCAAATTAACATGCAGTCAATTTAGGCCAAATGGCCTCTTTCTGCTACGTAGCAATTCTGTGATGCTGTGAAAACCATTATTTTACTTTTTTGCTGGCAGGAAATGGAAGAAACCAGCCTTTTTGAAAAACCCATTATTTATTGTCATTTTGCATCTGGTATCGGAGATCCTAAGTATTTACCTGTGGTGACTTGGGATTCTCTGAATAAAATATTAGTGGAGGCTCTGGACAGCTACAATGAAATCAATGCTGTTATGAATTTGGTAAGTACATTTAAAATCACAGTGATATTAAATATCTATTCATGGGATGCACAGTGGTTAGCACTGCTGCCTCATAGCGCCAAGGACCCAGGTTCGATACTGGCCTTGGGTCACTGTGCAAAACTTACATTTTCTCCTCACGTCTGTGCAATTTTTCTCTGAATGCTCCGGTTTCCTCCCACAGTCCAAAAATGTGCAGATTAGAGGGATTAGCCATGCTAATTGGCCCCATAGTGTCTAAAGATGTGTAGGTTAGGTGGGGTTACAGGGAAAGGGTGGGGGAGTGGACCTAGGTAGGCTCTTGGTAGGATTAGTGTAGAGTTGATGGGCCTCCTTCTGCACTGTAGGAGTTCTATGGATTCTATAAAAGTATTTGAGGATTTTTTTACTTCCTAAAAGTTCCAAACAAATTTTAAACAAAATGCAAAGACAGATAATTTGAAAAGGAATTGAAGTAAACTGGTGGAAGCAAACCACCACTGACAAAAACTAAACTGCCAAGAAATAGCTCAGGAGGAAGCACAAGCCGACAATGAACTGAGGAACCACCTTTGGGACAAGTACACATGACAATGAAAATAAGTAAACTAATTTGATGCAGAGAGAAAAGAAAATATAGTTGCTGAAATTTTGCACAATGGAGAAGTTTTTTAATATAATAAAATGTTGAGTAATCATGGTACATGACAAGGCCATAGTCTTCTGTCATGAACTGAACTGCAGAACTAAGTGGTGAACTCTTACATTTGACTGCAGGTTATGAATATGATAATGAATACTACTATATGAATAGGGGCTAGTTTAACCCAGTGGGCTAAACAGCTGGCTGGTAATGCAGAACAATACCAACAGCGCGGGTTCAATTCCCGTACCAACCTCCCGGAACAGGCGCCGTAATGTGGTGACTAGGGGCTTTTCACAGTAACTTCATTGAAGTCTGCTTGTGACAATAAGCTATTATTGTATTATTATTATGAATACTTTTTAATCTCATGACAAACATGAGCCATGTAAGATGTGAGTATTTTTCCCAATTCCACATTTTGTGGGCTTTGATTTGACATTTTGTTTATTTGTTTATCTTCTGACATTTAATACCCAATATCATCACTGTTTTATGAATGGTAATACAGGGCAACAGCATTCTTGATGCTTGACACCCAATGTTGTGTGGTAACAAGTGGGGATTTACTAGTGGGGTAACCACAATGGGAAATCCCATTGGCCGGCTGTTAGAATGGAGGATCCCGCTGCCAGTGGGGGTACGCCACTTACTAAATTATTGGTGCGAATGCCCTTGCAATGCTGTGCACTGTGCTGGTGACCATAGCACAGAAAGAATATTGCAGCAATTGAAACAATACCGAAAAGATCAACAAGTATGATTGAGGGATTATTATTTTGCATGTTCACAATGCAAAGGAAAAGATTGGCGGTGATATGATTTTTGTTTTAGGAATCGAAAGGCACTGTGTTGTTTTCTGCTTTGCTTTACCCGGATGGCTTAAATGTGTAGTGTTGAACAAAGAACAACAAGCTTTAACAAACAAAACTATAAATTTATTTACACTACTTACTATGATTCGTTCATATTCCTAAAGTAGAAGGTTTCTGTGTAAACTATGCTATCTCTAACTACAGAACTCACAAGTACACAACTGCTATCGCTCTCTCTCATGCCTCACTATCTTCTGTATGACTCTCCTCTTCTTCTATCTCACCCACAAGGCTCCCTCTAGTGGTTGTCTGTATACATTTAATTGACTCTTGCATTGCCTTCATGTTTAATAATACCATTATTCAGCTGAGTAGTGTTTAATTAGCAAAGCTGCTGAATGAAAATTAACAGAAATTGAACCAAATGGAAAAACATTTGCAATTTCAAAAAGTAATTTATGCTTTAGAGAGCAGTACTTTTGAATCATGCTTTGTTGAAATGTCATTTTTACAGGTTCTGTTTGAAGACGCAATGTCACATATCTGTAGGATAAACCGTATCTTAGAATCACCCAGAGGAAATGCTTTACTTGTAGGAGTTGGTGGCAGTGGAAAGCAAAGCTTGTCTCGGTTATCGGCATATATAAGCTCCTTAAATGTTTTCCAGATCTCACTTAAGAAAGGGTACTCTGTTGCTGACCTCAAGGTATAACATTTCTCTTATCATATAAAAATATATTCTTGTGTTGATTTTACACTTCAGGCTGGATTCTCCATCGGCGGGATCATCCACTTTGCCAGCAGCGCACTCATGCCTGAGGATTTCCTGACGGCGTGGGGGTGCCCACAATGGGAAATCCCATTGGCCGGCTGGCAGGATGGAGGATCTCGCTGCCAGCGGGGGTACGCCACACCAGAAAATGGGTACAGCGGCACGGAGAATCCCGGCCCTCATCTTTTGATTCAAAACGTGTACTATGATAACCAACAAACAATAACTCCCAAAATATTTTGATATTGAACAGTACAAATTAGACAATCTGCGCAGTTGAGATAAAATCCAGTAATATTTGGGGGAATAATTTAAAAAGTTAAGGACATTTGGATTGGGGTTCGAGTGAGTGGCTAAATTTATTGACAGTAGAAGCGCAAATGGAAGCCAATCGAACTTGCTGACTTCCAAATTTACTTCAGTGCATTTGTTGCACTTTGCAGAGAGATGGATTACCTATCATAATATTTAAATTAGGCTATTTCAATAAGAATTTCATTTTAAGTTTAGTAGTACATGTACGGATTTACTGGGCTGCCTATTACTTGCCTTGAGGAAGGAAAGTATTCTAAAATGTATGAATATAGAAATTAGTAATCCTCAGTTCCTTTCTATCATTCATTGGAAAAGTGTTTGGTGAAACTACAGAGGGTAATTTCTGCACTTTGGCGATATTGGCACTCAGAACATCAAGATTGGAATTTGGATGAGGAATGAAATAATTATTAGCAACAGCAATGGCCGACTGTGGGAAAACCATACAGGTGATCATCAGGGAGGCCTTCCATGGTCACTCAGCACAGCAGATATATTTGAGTGGAATGGGAGATGGAATCTGGTCCTTGTTGATGAATTTGCAGGCTAGTATGAAGGTGACTATTTGCCCGATATGAAGAGCACCACAGTATTTCAAAAGCTGAAGAGACAATTTGCCATGCATGGCATTCTACATGCATGGCTATAATGATGGACAACGCCTAGTAGTTTGTCTCCAAGGAATTCAAGGACTTTGCACACACATTGGACTTTGAACATGTCACAAGCCCCCCCCCCCTTTATCCACATCAAATGGTTTGGTGAAGCATACAGTACATTCAACAAAGCACCTCCTCAGAAAATGCCTCCATGGCAACTCAGACACCGATGCGGCACTGCTTAGTCTGCATAATTTGCCAAAAGAGGATCTGCCCTCACCAACACAGAGAATGTTCATACACCATGACCATGATTCATGTTGCCAAGGCCCTGCTGCAACCTAGGGTGCCTTTGTGAAACAGTGACAAAGAGGGAAGGGATACGATGGCCACTTTGCTCACAGATTCGACTTTGGATCTGGGCCAGACAGTCAGAATGGCAGGTACATGAACCAGCCCCACCAATTGCCACAGAGGTTGACATACCGAGTCCACAATCCATACTCACAAACCAGTTGAGATGGAGGCTCCCCCTGCTACCAATGCAACAAGCCCTGTAGCCTCCATGCATTCTCCACACACACCTGATGCTATCCACCATGTGAACAATAACACGGTTGTATTCCAGGCACAGCCAACTTGTGTGATGGCATGCTTAGGGGCAGCTGAATGGAGCAAATCCCAAACTTAATATAAATATGCGCCGTATTCAAAAGTGGGATTGGGGTGGCGGGGGTGGGGGGGGGGGGGGGTGCTGAGGTTACTTGTCTGGGCTTTTCACCAGGTTTTATGGCTTAAGCTCATGCTCTGTTGAATCAATATATCCAATGTTTTGTAACTGCAATGTCAGCATTATTCCTTGCATGTGAGTATGGATTGTTACAACTGAAATGGGGAAGATGTTGAATTTGTGTATCATGCATATATCGCCATGGCCTGCGCAGGGGAAGTGATGTGGTGGTGGTAGTAGTGGGGGAGTTCTCACCAGCGTGTTACAGGCATGGCATGTAAGAGCTGCTGAAGATCCTTACAGTAAACCTTTGATGTTATAGTTCTTGTCATCATTCCATACAACCCCACAATAATTGACCATGACATTTCTGCTCCAGTGCAGGAGCAATTTTTAAAATCATTTACAGGATATATGGCTAAGCTAACATTTTTTGTCCATTGCGAATTGCTTTTGACAAAGTAGCGAGCTGTCTTCAACCGCTGAAGTCCTTGTGGTGCAGCCACATAATATACGAAAGAGGGCAACACGTACAAGGTGCCTTTTGATGCTATCACTGCAAAATACAATTTAATTCTGTAGTTGTTTGCTGGGAGATAAGTATTTCATACATTTATAATTTTGTCTAACAGAATTTTTAATTACCCTCAAATGAATTGAACAATCTCCAGAATACCTTAAGTATTATAATTATACTGGGGAATCAAAACAAACAAATAATCTGTTAAATGAGTTGCAAAATTGATTTATGTTAACATTTTTGTTTGAATTAGATAGATCTTGGTACTCAGTATATCAATGCTGGAGTGAAAAACCATGCAACAGTATTTCTGATGACGGATTCCCAGGTGGCAGAGGAGATATTTCTCGTGCTTATTAATGATCTTTTGGCATCTGGCGAGGTTCAAGGACTTTTTCAGGATGATGAGGTTGAAAATATTATTGGAGCCATGAGAAATGAAGTTAAATTACTGGGTTTGCAGGATACCAAAGAAAATTGTTGGAAGTTTTTTATAGAGAGAGTGAGGAGACAACTAAAGGTATGGTTCATGGAATATTTGTGGGGGTTTTTTTCATTTTATCATCAGCTACTCATGTTGTTAAATACAGGAAACAAAGTCAAGTGCTATCTTCAAATGGAAGAGATTGGAGAATGGCAGCTAGTTCAGAATACGCAGAAATAACTCAGCCACATTTCAAAATATTTCACTCTTTTAGCTTTCAATAGTATTTTTATCAAACTTGTGGAAATTTGAGAAGCAGAAAGGAGAGGTACATCTCATTGCGGCACATGTGTTTCTCCAGGGGCAGCACGGTAGCATGGTGGTTAGCATAAATGCTTCACAGCTCCAGGGTCCCAGGTTCGATTCCCAGCTGGGTCACTGTCTGTGCGGAGTCTGCACATCCTCCCCGTGTGTGCGTGGGTTTCCTCCGGGTGCTCCGGTTTCCTCCCACAGTCCAAAGATGTGCGGGTTAGGTGGATTGGCCAGGCTAAATTGCCCTTAGTGTCCTTAAAAATAAGGTTAATGGGGGTTGTTGGGTTACTGGGATAGGTATACGTGGGCTTGAGTAGGGTGATCATTGCTCGGCACAACATCGAGGGCCGAAGGGCCTGTTCTGTGCTGTACTGTTCTAATTCTAATAATTATACAGACTGCAACTGGAAGATCAAAAACTGTGACTACAGTGCCACCATTGGTAGCGAGATGTAATTAAAGGTTATTTATATGAGCAGCTTCCTCTATGATGTGGACACCATACCACAGGCAATGCATACTGATGTATAATATTACTAATTTATGTTCCATAATATTGCAAATGGTAATTTTCAGAATGGTCATTATTTTACCTGCTCTTAACTGTCTATCCTCTATGGCTTTTGTCTCTTTCTTTTCTGTATTTCTCTCTCAAAAGCTCTTTTTGCTTCTGTCTCTCTTTTACCTCCTTTTTTCCCTTTAGGTGGAATACAGTGTTGCAGAGAATAAATCTACCAATGGCTTTGGTCGGTGGGTGGGGGGAGGGATAGTGCCAAAACTGAAACCCAAAGCTGCTTGTTTTACATCTTATCTACAATCACTCATTTTCTACCACATCCTTCATTCCAATTAACTTGCTAAGAGGAGTGGTGAAACTCTGCTCATCCGTAGACAACTCCCATCAATTCCCTTCCTTAAACAGGCTTTGGTACTTTATGTAAAATTATATTTATTTGAAAGAAAAATTATAATTAGGAAAATACTACCTGCCATTAGCCTTCATTAAAATGAATGCTTTCAAATGTACTGAATTGGCTGCCTTCAAAATCTAGGTGCTTTCAGCGGCGTGCAGAGGTCTGGTGATGCCCGGGGCAAATCTTGATTATATGCCCCCAAAGACTCAAGTATAAGGCCTAATATACTGAGAAATATTATGAGAAAGGAAAACATTTTGAATATATAAACACAGATGAAACATGAAATAAACGCTTTAAACATAGAACAGTACAGCACAGAACAGGCCCTTCGGCCCTCAATGTTGTGCTGAGCCATGATCACCCTACTCAAACCCACGTATCCACCCTATACCCGTAACCCAACAACCCCCCCCCCTTAACCTTACTTTTATTAGGACACTACGGGCAATTTAGCATGGCCAATCCACCTAACCCGCACATCTTTGGACTGTGGGAGGAAACCGGAGCACCCGGAGGAAACCCACGCACACAGGGGGAGGACGTGCAGACTCCACACAGACAGTGACCCAGCCGGGAATCGAACCTGGGACCCTGGAGCTGTGAAGCATTTATGCTAACCACCATGCTACCCTGATTTATTCGATTTTAATATTAATCAATCAAATTTATTAAGTTCTTTTCCCCAAATGATACCTCCTGTCACAAAACACCTGAACTACTTCATTTTTTACATCAGCTGTGAGAAATTCTTTTTCAATGCTTATTAAAGCCAGGTTGGTCAGTCGCTCCTGTGACATAGAAGACCTCAGATATGTTTTTATTAATTTCAGTTTTGAAAATGACCTTTCACAGCTTGCGACTGAAAATGCAATTGTAAGCAGTAATCTGTATGAAACACACAGCGTCGGAAAGACATCCCTCCCATACTGCAGTAAAGACTCCAGAGCATCTTTAGGATCAGGGGGAACTCTAGTCCCTCCAGCTCGAAGGAGCATCACAAAATCAATAATTTCGTCATATAACTGAATTGCAACCACATCATTGTCATAATAATTTGCAAAGTCTGAACATTCCTTTTTTAATTTCTCTCTTTCTTGTTCATCGCCACTGATAATTTTGTGCAATTTATATCATAGACTTGCAAATTAGTGGTATCTGTATTCAAATATTAGCATGTTAAGGAATAAATGTCTCCTATTCCGAGATTAAATGCCATAGCAGTCCTCTGATCATCCAGGCTTCACTCTTACTACATCCCACGTAAATATTTCATTAAATATCACCAAAAAACCTATAAAAAACGTAGTTGCACCCGTTCTAGAGCTATTCACTGACCTCTTTATCTTTGCCATCTCTAAGGTATAGGACGGCTGCCTGAGGTTAAATTGCGCTGTAAATTAGTCAATTTCCCCTTAGCGCTGGAATTCTAGGGATATTGTTCTCTTCTTCAGTCATTTTGCTTTGCAACACGGTAGCATAGTGGTTAGCATCAATGCTTCACAGCTCCAGGGTCCCAGGTTTGGTTCCCAGCTGGGTCACTGTCTGTGCGGAGTCTGCACGTCCTCCTCGTGTGTGCGTGGGTTTCCTCCGGGTGCTCCGGTTTCCTCCCACAGTCCAAAGATGTGCGGGTTAGGTGGATTGGCCATACTAAATTGCCCGTAGTGTCCTAAAAAGTAAGGTTAAGGGGGAGTTGTTGGGTTACGGGTATAGGGTGGATACGTGAGTTTGAGTAGGGTGATCATTGCTCGGCACAACATCGAGGGCCGAAGGACCTGCTCTGTGCTGTACTGTTCTAAATCTAAATCAATGGGTGAGATGTTATGTCTCAAAAGTTGCGCCTCCCTCCTCTGCAACCCCCATGGAGAAGGATATGAGCAGAACGTCATGGAAATACTGTTATGACCCTTGTGGAAACAACTACAAACAACCCAACTAAGACCAATATACAAGACTTCACTTTTATATTAGCAATCACACCAAAATCAACGTAAATTAAACATGAATTAACAGGAAAATTGCAATAATATGACCGATAAATTACACATAGCAGATACAAAGACATATCTCACACATTTCGGTCAGCTCATTCAGCACGTATCGCTTTCATTTCAGCCACAATATCCTTCAAAACATTGAACTTCTTCAAATCAAATTCCATCTTCATTTCTCTAAAGCTTTAGCACCAAGTCTCATCAAACTACTTCACCCAATTTCCACAAATATAATTTTCACAGTCAACACATTTCCAGATCCCTTCTTCTTCACAAAACCCTGGTCATGTGGGGCCTGTTTGTGCACTATGCCAGTGCATAAAGGGTCCCCAAATCCAGATATAAAAGCTCTGTTCAAGATCCGAGCTCCAGCAGCTTGCAGTCAAGTCTCTGAGAATCTCCCCTGCACCCTGCTGACCCTGGGCTTTAAGTATAAAGGGTAAGAGGGCAAAAGTTAAGAGGCCATGATGAATTTTTATAAAATACTGGTTCTGTCCCAAATGGGTGCCCCTGGCCCAAATGTCAAATTCTGGGCACGACAGTTTAAAAGTTGACAGCTACAGAGAGGGTGCAGAGAAGAGTTTTAAAATAGATCAAATAAATAAAATAAATAAATGAATAAATAAAACTCACCCATGGTGGCAATGCCGTCCATTCTGGAAAATTGGCGCCCTTTCTGCTCCCTCTCCAGCCTCTGCAGTGCGCAGGCGCGCTCGGGCCGACCGCGGTGCGCAGGCGCGCTCGGGCCGACCGCGGACCGCAGGCGCGCTCGGGCCAACCGCGGTGCGCAGGCGCGCTCGGGCCGACCGCGGCGACCGCGGTGCGCAGGCGCGCTCGGGCCGACCGCGGTGCGCAGGCGCGCTCGGGCCGACCGCGGTGCGCAGGCGCGCTCGGGCCGACCGCGGTGCTGCCCCCATCCAGTCGCTGCCCGGGGCCAGCGCCCCGTCGGCCCCCCCCTCTGCACGCCGCTGGGTGCTTTGTCTTTGAAAATTGAATTAATGTTAAGCAAAACAAAAATTCCTCTCCCCCTGACTCTTTCCCTTTATCTCTCTTTCTTTTTCTCTTTCTCTAAGACCAGTCTTTCTCTTTATTCTGGAGGCAGAATCACAGCTTTAGGCAAAATTAATTATCAAGCCTAAGCTCAGGCCTTTGGGAGAGGCTGAGGACATCACAAAAATGTTAATATATACATCAAAAAGGCTCATCAGAACTTTAACTATATTTGTTGTTATTTACTGATCAATAGTGTCCAAATGAAAATTAATTTTATACTGCATTATGATCTACAAAAGTTTCCACACCGCTAGCATTAGACTGATTGGCTTGTAGTCTCTGGTTCATTCTCCATCTCTTTGGGACAGGGTGTAATGTTTCCAACTGTAGTAATCCAGGAGACACAAAGGTGGAGGTTAAACCAAATGTATTTTAACGCAAATTTAAAGCCGCACACGTGGCATGCAACACTAGTGTCTGGGCCTGGGGCTAAAAGGAACTCGCAGTCCGCATCTGGGTCAGTATTTAAAAGATAATAAGTCCCACCTGGACGGACCACTACCTGTTACCATGGGAACGCGTACTCCACGAGACCCACAGGGTGATCAATGAGTAATCCGTCATGATCCTTCTGAAGATTGTCACATCCCCCCAACCGCCACTCCACCCCCCCCTCCACCCCCCCCCCCCCCCCCCACCCCCCAGTCCCTATCCTCCCCTTCACTCCTGTGACCACCTGGCCTCTTGTGCCACTTCATGAACGGCCTTGAGTCTATCCCTCAGTGGAGTCAGATCTAGGGGCGTAAAGTGTATGAGGGATCATGGCTTCCTTGATGTTCGTCGAAGGGCCACTAATGGAGGTTCTACCCCAACATAGACTTCCAGCTGCAAGTCCATTACCTCAGTTTCCATGTCAGAGCCTGAGGCCTCATCCTCCAAGAGGATGGCACTTGGGTGTACCATGGGTTTAGTCTCTTGCCTGGTGGTAGGTTCCAAAGACATTGAGAGTATCACTCCACCTGGAGTAGTCTCTGCAGTTGAGGGTTTTCTGCTCTGAAAATGCTCCACGTGCTTTTTTATGGTCCTCTCTCTGGTCTTAACATTAATTCAATTTTCAAAGACAAAGCACCTAGATTTTGAAGGCAGCCAATTCAGTACATTTGAAAGCATTCATTTTAGTGAAGGCTAATGGCAGGTAGTATTTTTATAATTATAATTGTTTATATGACCAAGGTCAGTCTTGTCAACTATCATTCTCGGGATTCAAGGGCACCTGTCTCCAAAATTGGGAATATGGACTGTATCTCCAGTCCTGAAAGTCCTATTGCATTGTCGGGTGTCATAATTGTTTTTATGAGCCTCCGGTTTTGACTCCACGTTCCTACTTCAGTTAGGAACAGTAGACTGAGCCTGGTCCGGAGGCGCCAGCCCATCAGCAGTTCTGCTGGTGCAACCATCATCATCACATGTGGCATGCTCCTGTAGTTGAAAAGGAACCAAGCCAGTTTGGCTTTGAGTGAGACAGCGGTCTGTTTCTTCATAGTGTTTCTAAACATTTGGACGGTCCATTTGGCCAAACCATGAGAAGACGGGTGATGGGGCTCAATCCAATATGTCATTGGATCCATTGTCAGACACGAGTGATAAATGATTGGAGTTTTTCTACAGTGGCACTGAAAGTCATGGAGGACATTCGATATGTGTCCATCCACACAGTATAAACATTGACCAAGATTAAAACATTAACCCATATATGGCCTGGTGATGTCTACGTGTACCTGTTTCCAAAGTCTGCCTGGCAATTCCCAAGGGTCGAGCGAGGCCAATGGTGGGAGCTTCTGATTCTCCCGATATAATGGATACTGTTTTACCAAACTTTCCATGTTGGAATCAAGCCCTGGTCACCAGACCTAGCTCCTTGCAAACATCTTCACTTTGGAGACTCTTGGGTGACCACCGAGGAGCACCTTCAAGATGGGGCACTGGCCAGCATGAAGGACAACCACTCGGGCTCCCCATAGGATGATGCCATCTTTCATGCTGATTTTTTGATGTTTGGACTGAAAGGGCTTCAGGTCCTCCATAGGGTGTCCTTGAATGCCATCGTTTAGGATCACGTGACATAGTTTTGTCAATGTGGGAGATCTTTCTAGGTCCATGTCTAGCTCTCCCTGGTGGTCACAGGCAGGGTGTCCATAAAGTTTGAAGTCATGGTGACCTTGTCTATTCTCCATGAAGAGGACGAGCTTGTGGGTGACTCAGGGCATCAGCATTGACTATGTGCATTCCTGGGCAGTGCTCAAAGTATTTGTATGTTGTCAACAAGTGTACCCAGCGCTGAATGCGAGCCGAGGCAATGAGTGGGATCACCTGTCCTCCTTAAAGAGGTCTAACAGGGATTTATGGTCCATGATTATTGTAAGGTGTCGAGCAATTTAGCGTGGCCAATCCACCTAACCTGCACATCTTTGGACTGTGGGAGGCAACTGGAGGAAGCCCACGCAGACACGGAGAGAATGTGGAAACTCCACATAGACAGTCACCTGAGGTCGGAATCGAACCCGTGGCTCTTGCACTGTAAGGCAGTGGTGCAACTGTGCCACCATGCTGCCATGCATAGTGTCGCTCTGCATCTGCCAGGGTTTGCGATGCATATGTAATCTGACTTTTGGTGCCATCGTCCCAATGATGGGAGAGGACTGCCCCTATTCCATAGGGAGAGGTGACGCATGTTAGTACCAGGGGTCTTGTGAGATAATAGTCCCGTTTTGGGCGCATTAAGCCGGGTGTTTTTCGGTGCTCGCAGCGCCAAAAATGACCCCTCTATTAAACGGGACTCTGCTTCAGATCTCGCAAGACGTGACGAGCCAGTAAATCTCACGAGAGGTCACTCAGGAGATTTATCAGCCTCGTCGTGTCCCGAATCGGTCACAACGAGGCCAATAGATCACGCTCATAGTCTTCAAAGCTTTTCTGTGCAGTCACCATGCTGCAATTCCTACACCTTCTGACACTGCAGCTTTGTTGCGGTCTGACCAAAATGGTTGCTTGATTCCATGTAGCACAATCAAAGGCTGTTCATCATGTTGCGCCTGTAGTTAATCTTTACCACACTATTTGACCACTGCTGAACACCATGTCATTTATTTGTAATGATATTAAGTCACTAATCATAGATACATAGAAGATAGGAGCAGTAGAAGGCCTTTGACCCTTCGAGCCTGCTCCTTCATTCATCACGATCATGGCTGATCATCCAACTCAATAGCCTAATCCTGCTTTCTCCCCATAGCTTTTGATCACATTCTCCTCGAGTGCTATATCTAGCCACATGCATGAATATTTGTGGAAACACATTATGGATTCATTTATTCAAATTGGACACATGGGAACAGATATACAAAGGTAGAAACTTGAAGGCAGCAGTAGCAGAGTTTTGTGTGCTGTGTTCTGTTCAAAGGTCAAAGTGAAATGGAGGCTGGATCACATTCACAGTGCTTCACTGGTGATGGCATGCTGCTGTCCCTTAAAAGGCATATTACAGATGGTACACCACCATCTTCTCAAGGGCAACATCAAAAGAGAAAAACAGTATATCAGTAGCAGGGTTGGCTCTGTTCTGTCAGAGGAGAAGTGGAATAAGCAGGCTGAACAGTTAAACTCATAGCCACACCCAGCTGGAAAAGCGAGTTTGTGCTAAAAGCTGCTGTTTTGTAAACCTCAAAGATTCTATGCTGAACCCAAGAAGCAGGCTTCTTAAATAATGACCGATTGTCTGTGGTAACTATTTTCTGGATTTGGCTTGTAAAGATAAACCTTATGTGGTGATGTTTCAGGGCAAAGGACATTCATAGAATAATAGAATTTCTACAGTGTAAGAGAAGTCATTTGGCCCATCCACTCTGCACTGTCCCTCTGAAAGAGCACCCAATTCAGGCCCACTCCCCCACCTAACCTGCTCATCTTTGGACACGGAGCAATTTTAGCAAGGCCACTCCACCTAACCTGCAAATATTTGGATTATGGGAGGAAACCCGAGCACCTGGAGGAAACCCACGCAGACACAGGGAGAAAGAGCAAATTCCACACAGTCACACAAGACCAGAATTGAACCGAGGTCCCTTGTGAGGCAGCTGTGCTAACCACAGTGACACAGTGCCGCCCCAAGTAGATAGATTGGAACAGGGTTAATTAAAGTATCCTTTGTGCATGTTGCCATTACTGTAGTTAATTGAGTTTTGTATTTCAAATTTCAAAATAAACAATTAAGAACCGGTGTTCAAAGTTACCCTGTGGGTTTTGAGATACCTTGGGCGGGATTCTCCATTAGCTGATGCCAAAATCGCAAAGCGTGATTGGGCGGAGAAGAGGTTCCGACGCTAAAATCGCAGTGGCTGACAAATCATAATTCTCCGTCAATCCAACAGCTGCGTCAATGCGGTCCAGAACGTACAATATACACCGTTTGCATATCATTAGCGGCCTGGCCAGGTATTCTCCAAGCCTCCATGAGGCTACGTCTCCGATGGGTCGAGTTCCCGACCGCGCCGTTCACTTAGGCTTGTAAAAATCGGGAAATTGGCATTGTAGCTGCTGAGGGAGAGAAAGGGGGTATGGAGAGTGTCCAACCTCACCATAGTTTGCTGACAGTTGTGCCACTGGCCAGGGAGCTTCTGCCAGAGACAGAACACCATTGCCATAGCCAGAAAGGCAGCCATGCAGCTGTGCACGCTGCTGATAGCCCACTGTGTATAGGTGCAGGCCACGGGTCTTATAGGTGTCCCCCCCCCCACCCCCCAGCATTCCTCCCAGGTGCCCTCAAGCCCCAACTGACCCATCAGCTGTATGGGTGTGCTCCAGCACAACCAGTGCCATCTTGTTGGCTGGGATGAGTGTGTGTGAAGAGTGTAATGTGTATATGCAGTTGCAGCTCGTCAGCCTCCCGAGAATCATTCATGGACCCGGCGAATCCCGCACCGTTTTTGGAATCGATTGTGCTCCACGTGGCGCTGATGCTAGCCCCTTCATAGTTGTCATGAAAGTCCATGAATAGGGCAGCACGGTGGCACAGTGGTTAGCACTGCTGCCTCACGCGCCGCGGTCCCAGGTTCGATCTCAGCTCTGGGTCACTGCCCATGTGGAGTTTGCACATTCGCCCCCACAACCCAAAGATGTGCAGGGTAGGTGGATTGGCCAAGCTAAATTGCCCCTTAATTGGAAAAAATGAGTTGGATACTCCAAATTTAAAACAAATGAAAGTCCATGGCGGTGACCTGCAGCGGTCGTGCTGTATAACATGGCGCTGCTGCTGCGAACTTAGCCTGCCAGATAGTGCCCCCCTGTAGCCCCCCTTGCCACCCTTGGACCACCCACCAGCAGTCCCCCCAGCCCCCACCGAAATCCCCCGGCCAGCGGAAAGGCGGCCTCCCCCCCTCGACTGTCCCCAGCCGCCACGCGAGGTCCCTGAAAACTGTGAGCACACATACCCCGCGCCATTGGGAAGTCAACCCATTGGTGTCGGAGTATCGGGGAAGGGCCTCAGGTGACGTCCTGAGGCCGTCCCAACGGAATGCAGCGTACTCAGTGATGATGCCGTTTTTGAGGGGGCGGAGCATCTGAAAACAGCGCCACCCCCCGATTTTGCCGTAAACACGGATTCTCTGGCCAATCGCCCAACGCGATTTTGGCATCGGCAATCGGAGAATTCAGCCCATAATCTTAGGAAGAGAGAATCCCGCCCCTTGCATCTAACATCAGTGTGATTCTTAACATAAAGCAAGTTACATGCCTACAAAGCCCTAGACAAAAATTGAAATAAACCTAACTGCCTAACCACCTGGCTAAATGATAGAAGGAAATATGAATTAAGTTCTTTATGGACTGTATCGGACATTTTGCCTGTATCCACGTAAAGCTACCAGTTTTCTTTTTTAATTTATAGTTTTTGCAGATAATGAATCAAATATTATTGGAATTCTTTTCTCAAGTCTTTTTCTTTAATTCAATATAAATAATTATGAATCCATAAGGTGTGAGAGCAAATATCTTCTTTGTTAAGTTGTTGTGTTCTTTTGGAATGACAAAAACATCAGTAAGAGACCAAATTTTAAAATTGTGAGTGCATTCTAAATATGCAACTGAAACCCATAATTGCTTTGATTCATTTTTAATTAGAAGGTAATTGTAAGTTTTAATTCTTTACAACTAACAAATTACAACAGATTTTCTTTTTAAAAATGTCAATTTGTTTTGGATTTTGCAGGTTGTTTTGTGTTTTTCACCTGTGGGTTCAATTCTACGAGTGCGTGCTCGAAAGTTTCCTGCTTTGGTAAACTGCACATCTATAGACTGGTTCCATGAGTGGCCAGAAGAAGCTTTGATATCTGTGAGTCAGCGATTCCTTGAGGAAACTGAGGGTATTGAGGTAAGAAAGTTTAGCAGCTTGTATTTTTATGTAGTTCTACCTCTCCATCATTCTGACTGGTGTACAGCATCAGTATTCTATTTAATGTTGAACTACAAATGAATGAAAATCGCTTATTGTCATAAGTGGGCTTCAATGAAGTTACTGTGAAAAGCCCCTAGTTGCCACATTCCAGCGCCTGTTCGGGGAGGCTGGTATGGGAATTCAACCGTGCTGCTGGCCTGCCTTGGTCTGCTTTAAAAGCCAGCTATTTAGCCCAGTGTACTGAACCAGCCTCAGTTCAAGTCCCCTCTTGTGTCCATTACCAAAACCGTTACATCCATCACCATATTATTATAAATCTTTCCCCTTTATTTCACTCTGAAAGCATATTAGTTAGTATTGTATTCGTTGAAGTTCAGAAGAATGAGGCGGGATCTCATAGAAACCTATAAATTGTCACTCTGGGCGCGACATAACGGCTGCGTCATGCTGCCAGCCGCGTATCCACGGTTAGATTGTGGGAGAGGCCGAAATCAAGAATCACGCCAGGCACTGATTGGTTTCCGATCTAACTGGCCCATTCCTGTTGGTGAGATCTGGATCCCTCAGGGACATGGCGAGAAACCAATAATCACCAGCTAAGGCCAATCTCAATCCCATTAACGAGAAGGACCCCCTATCGAACGACCCCATGTGACCTAACCAGATCCCCAGCAAGTGGTCACGTGGGCACCCTGAAGCTACAGCAATGGTTGCCGTGGGGATTGGAGAAGGTGAGTAGTCATCTTGAAAATTGGGTAATCAGCCCGGCTGCACAGGGGGTGCTGCCCCAGTGTTCTGGCGGATGGGAGAGGCAGATGGGGGAGGCGGATGGGAGAGTCCCCAGGGGGAAGGGCCCGGCCGGAGGGTCGGCCGCCATCGGTGGGAGGGTTGCTCCAGGGCTGTGGGGGAGGGGACAAGGGGCACCGCGCCCGTGGGTCCAACATGCCACCCTCTGGATCGTGTATACACATACAAGGGGCAACTTCAGCTGCTGCCTGTCCGTCCCACTGAACACTCCCATTCGCACCACACAAATGCAGGCAATATCCATCTCCTGCAAGAGAGGATCTAACCATCACCCCTTGACATTCAATGGCATTACCATCGCTGAATACCCCACAATCAACATCCGGGGAGCTACCACTGATAAGAAACTGAACTGGGCCAGCCATATTAATACTGTGGCAGTACCCCTGGCACCCTTGCAGTGCCACCCAGGCAATGCCAGGATGCAAGGCTGGCTACGCCAAAGTTCCCAAGTGCTAGGGGGAGTGACACAATACCACGCTGAATCACGTCCAGAACCTTTGAATATTTTAAGGCAGCGGTGGATAGATTTTTGGTAAACAAGGAGTTGATAGATTAACAGGATATATAGGCAGGTTGCCGATTTGAAATTACTATCAGGTCAGCCATGCTCTTTTTAAATGGCAGAATTTAAATTTAAATTAGCCTACCCTAGCTCCTTTTTCATATGTTTGTGTACCATTTACCTGAGGAATGCTGAACAGAATGAATGGGAACTGCAACAAAATCAAGGCCAAGAGACTGAGGAGTTTAAATAATGCATTTCTTTCAATGAAATAAACATCTTTATAATGCCATAAACGTGGTTATACACTCCCAAGTGAATGCCCTTGAGCAACAATTAGGTTATTCTCATTCAGTCCCGCTCACTCCTATGTAGTGCAGCCTATATGCCTTCAGCAGACCTGGAAAAAACTTCTTGTTCCCTTGTTCTGACAGATAGGTTGCCTTGACAGACATCCCCTGGATTTTCGAGCCTGCAAGATCTAAATTGCAACATTCCAGGGTCAGACTTGCTCACTCAGGTCAAACTTGCTCATTCGGAAAGGAAGAATATGTGCGGTTCTGTTGAGAGGTGGTAGAGGGCAGAGATGGGAATTCACAGAAAGCCTTTAACAGAGTCACACTGCCCCATGCCTGGTCCATTACCCCCTCAAGGTCCATCTGCATTTCGCCAAGAAATGGATAACATTTAACTGCATGTCATAGAAACATAGAAAATAGGAGCAGGTGGATGCCATTTGGCCTTCAAGCCTGCTTCGCAATTCATTATGACCATGGCTGATCATCCACCTCAATAGCCTAATCCCGCCTTCCCCCCAAATCCTTTGATCCCTTCGCCCCAGTGCAATATCTAACTGTTTCTTTAAAACATACGTTTTGGCCTCAACTACTTCCTGTGGTGATAAATTCCGCAAGGTCATCACTCTGGGTGAAGAAATTTCTCCTCATCTTAGTCCTAAATGATCTATCCCATATCCTCAGCCTGTGGCCTTTGCTTCTGGGCACCCCCACCATTGGGTGGGCGGTTGTGGAGATGGGACAGAACGGTTGAGTTACAGGTGGCCAGCTCCCTTAGTTGGCGAAACTGGAGGCAATCAATTTGGCAGTGCGCGGCAGTCCTGCCCTCCTCCACATGCTCCTTGTTGGATGAGGCATGCCATTCCTCAATCTCCACATTCAGCATGTCAACCTTCTGCAATGCAATATTATGGAGGACACAGCAGGACACCATGATATGGGAAACCCTCCTAGGGCTGTACTGGAGGGCCCCAACCGTGCGGTCCAGAAACTTGGACTGCGCCTTCAGCACGCTGAAGTATTGCTCGAGGGCGCCCCTGGTCGCTCGTTATTGTGGTTCTCCTTGTCAGTCCGAAGCCTCTGGATAGGCGTTGTCAGCCACAACCGCAACGGATAACCCCTGTCACCCAGTACCTCACCTGGGGAAGCACCTCGAAGGTGTTGGGAGCTGTCACGTGTGCAGGACAAGGGCATTGTCCACACTGACTGGATAGCAGGCACAAACGTGCACAATTTTCAACTGGTGGTCACACTCCGGCTGCACATTCGTCGAGTGGAAGACCTTCCGATTGATGAAGGGCATTCCCTCATGCTCCGCTGCCCATAAGGGGACATGCGTTACGTCAATCACCCCTGTGTCTGGGGCATGCCGGCAACGGCGGCGAATCCCGCTGGCCAGGAAGCCTGGTGGGCTTGGTCCATATCAAATGTCATGTATTGTGTCTCCTGGGTATACAAGGCACCCGTTAGGGCACAGATGTATCTGTGCATAGATATCTGGCATAAAGGTTTTGGGTGACCTTGCTGGCCACCAGGAGTGAGGGTCATCCTCCAGTTCGAGATGCACCATGATCTGGCACAGATGTCACACGATCTCCTCAGCTGCAGTCATCGGTGACACGCCCTGTCCGGCAGATCCTTGTATCCTTGTATGACAGACGCTACAGTAATACACAAGGCCTGTGCAATGCCTCCTTTCTGTGGTGATATGCATCACTGGAAATATCCAAGGAGTTAATGTAAATACACTATGACTAAGTAAACACTAAAGGGAGCACCAGAGACGTCATGACATGCAGACATACAGCTAATGAACACATAGAATAGGACATGACCAATGGGCAGTCAAGACACCCAAAAGTGACACTACCACAAGGGGCCATTACACAAACCATATATAAGAACAGGGCTCACATGCTCTGTCTCTTTCCCCAGGCGACACTTAGAGAGTAGGACAGGGGCAGATCAGAAGTATGACACCCACCACGTGGCTTAGAGCAGACTGGTTAGTAAGACTGAATTATTATAGCAAGATTAGCAGGAGAGTCAAACTCATAGAGAACTATGCTAATGGTTCAATAAATCACATTGAACTTACTTCAAAGTCTGGAGTATCTTTTGGTCAAAGCTGCATCGAGTTGCAGCCCGTGTTATCCCAGAGTACATAACACAACATGGTACCAGTGGTGCCTGTTGAATCTATATAGTTCAACTCAGCAAGATCCGTGACTACCAGGAACAGCACCCAGGCAAAATGATCAAGATTCCGGTTCCTCAGCAGTTCAGGTACCACGGCAATCTCAGTGCCAACTGGCGTGCATTCAAGCAGACATTTGAAATTTACATGGTAGCATCCGACTTAGATGGTGAGGCCGATGCTGAGAAGATAGATCTTATACTCACCATTGCGGGTGAAATTGCAACAGAAATCTTCAAATCCTTCAAGTACTCCAAAGGGCAGGACAAGAGAGACTTCCAGACAGTCCTGGACAAGTTTGAAAACTACTACGAGGTGAACACAACAGAAATCGGTAAAACATACCACAAGACAAAGGTAGGCTTGCAACAGAAGCAAATGGAAATTTCGATTGGCAGCCATCTTGTGCAAGGAGCCGCACATGCACAGTTCCCGAGAAGACGCGAACCGGCGAAACAGTGTTTTACACATGCGTGAGAAGCCGCGCATGCGCAGTTGCGAAAAGAGCGCATAGTGAAGGAAAAGCGATCTGCACATGCGCAATCCATTCCTACCCTCTACGTCACAAGCGTCATGATGTCAGAGGCCCAGGACCATGCCCACTTAAAGGGGAAATGTCCAAAATAGTGAAAAAAAAATTAAAGCCAGAAAACACAATTCTTTCACCTGGAACGACAGCACAATGCCTGAACTTCGACCAGTAGCTGAAAGTAATCTCCACAGAACCCTGCAACAAGCAGTTAGCACCGCCCTAAGAGATTATTTAGTTCTTGAAGAAATGGACACAGGCGATAATTTCATCATTGGATGTGGCGACCTCCGTACCAAATCCGAACCGCAACGAGATGTGTTGTACATTGAAGCATCCGACACAGTCATGGTCAAGTTCTTCGGATTAGAGGATCCTCAGCCCAGCGTAGATGACATCCCGACCCATGAGTATAGGATTCTGCTGTGGCCTGACACCAAGAGACACAGAGCGGTACAAGCCCACAGAGAGCGGCCTGACGCCAAGAGAGTGGTCCACGCACCACGAAGAGTCCCGACTCCGCACAGAAAGCGACGACAGACTCCACAGCGAGACCACTGCATGACTCTACACTGGGAACGATGCCAGACTCCACACCACGAACAATTCCAGACTCCACAGGGAGAGTGATACAAGCCTCCACAGCGAACTCTTGACAGACTCCACGATAGAAGCAATGCAAAACTCCAGAGCACAGCCCTTGCATGAAAAAGACCATGAAGGTCTAGCAACATTATCTGAGCAACCAGCAGCAGACGATGCAAGTCTGCCACGCTCAAGTGCACAGCAAGATGACTATAACAGTCTACCATGCTCACGTGAACAACCAAAAGACTATGACAGTCTACCCAGATTATTTGAGCCACCAGAATAAGTCTCTGACAGTCTACCCAGCTCATCATCTGACAAGAAGACACTGAAGATCTACCCACTGTATGCGCGACAAGTGACAAAGGTTTCACAATTCCCAAACAGGATGTGCGACATCTCAACAAAACTGACAGATCTCAGCTAGTATGTACAGAGGCACTCGACAATCAAAGTGAGGCTACTAGTGACTCCTGTGACACCACGTTAATTCAAACCTCATCTACTCGACCCTCTCCACAAGAACCTGAAATTACTCCATACGGGGAGCATCGACAAGTCAAAGATGATTCAAGTGAACCGGACATGCCTTCAGACGGGGAGCACTGAGGAATCAGAGACGGCACGCTCAATAAAACAGCAGATGCCACAAAGGACACTGACACAAGTAACTTTGTGAAGGACTCGAATTCTCCACTCGGTGTGGTCATTGAGTGCAACAAACTCAACAACAAAACCAACAAAGACAACAACAAGAAGCGTACCAGAGGCAACAAACACAACAACAAACACGTCAATTACAACAATGACAACAACAATCGAACAACAACTGGTACGACATGGTACAACTCTGCCCATGAAGGACAATGTTACTGCTCAGCTCAGAACAATGGCGAGAGTGCAAACATACCTTGGCATGTTAACGCATCTGACCAATTCACGTTTGCTACACTACGGGCAAGCAAACCAGCTTTCAGGAAAGATGTTATTAAGAATTGCTACCACAAGCTTAAAAAAAAAGAGTCCACCTCAGATAATGAAGTGATTTGACCATTTGAACACCTCCTGATGACTTCTTGGTTACGTAAACACCAGGGCACTGACGGCGTTCACAAGGGAATGACAACATCAACATTGACACTTCCATAACAGCATAAGAAAGCCACTTGACTGTGTAAATTCATGAACTTTGGACTCATGACTATTATTTGGTATTGTATAATCCTCAACGTCATCATAACTATTATTTGGTATTGTATAATCCTCAATGTCATCATAACTATTCTTTGATCTTGTGTAGTCATCACAGTCATCATACTTGTACATGTCATCACTTATTTACCTGTTTTGGTTCAATTTTCCTTCAACACTGTACAGAAAATATGTAACACGAAAAAAGGGAGGATGTGGTGATATGCATCGCTGTAAATACACAAAGGGTTAATCAAAATACACTATGACTAAGTAAACACTAGAGGGAGCACCAGAGACGTCATTACATGCAGACATACAGCTAATGAACACATAGAATAGGACATGACCAATGGGCAGTCAAGACACCCGAAAGTGACACTACCACAGGGGGCATTACACAACCCATATACAAGGACAGGGCACACATGCTCTGTCTCTTTCCACAGGCGACACTTAGAGAGTAGGACAGGGGAAGATCAGAAGCATGACACCCACCACGTGGTTTAGAGCAGACTGGTTAGTTCAACTGAGTTACTATAGCAAGATTAGCAGGAGAGTCAAACTCATAAAGAAGTGTGCTAATGGTGGGCAGGTGGGCCTTGAAGGTGGCCGGTATTCCAGGGAGAGTTGCAAAGGCCACGGTGCATACGTCCACTGTTTGGGCTGCACTCTGCACCCCCCAATGCAGTGGGACATCACCCATCCCTGTCTACAGGTGCACTGAGGGGTGCCAGACCACTGGCTGCACTGGGCCACACACATCCTGTTGGGTCGGCTGGGGTCTGGGGGGCAGTGGGGGCACCCATATGACCGGTGACGCTCTGTACATTTTTAAGACATGGTGGGCAGTCAATGGAGTACACAGCGAGATGTCTGCTTTGCAGGCTGCGGCAATGGCAGCCCATGCCCAGCCACTCCAGTCCTGGTGTGGCACCCCAAACTCACAACCTGTCATCTTTTTGAAAGCGAGTATTTAACTTGCATCTATTCCTTTATTATACTGTGCATTGAATACTTTTTATGTACTGAATTATATTTCAGATTGAAGTGAAGAACTCTATAAGCCAGTTCATGGCATTCGTACACAAAACTGTCCAAGAGATGTCTTCTGCCTACCTGTCTACTGAAAGACGCTATAACTACACCACACCAAAATCATTTTTGGAACAAATAAAACTCTATCAAAGCCTGCTCTCTAAGCAAAGGAAAGACTTGATTGCAAAAATGGATAGACTTGAAAATGGTTTGGCTAAACTTGATAGTACTGCTGGGCAGGTTTGTAGAATTGTTTCATCTTTATTTTACCTTCACTAAGTATAGAAGTGTAGCCGAACCCAAAATTTTATCGGACTCTTGGCCAATATACAACAAGCAGTCAAATTTCTATTAGTGATAACTATTGTTTTACATTTGATGTAAAAGACTGACCGGTTCTATAGTTTATAATAATAATCTTTATTAGTGTCTTAGATATTGTGAGAACAATAAGTGCATTATTTAAAGAATATTCGTCAAAGACATCGGACAAATCTTTTTTCCTCTTCCAGCACATTCATATCTGAAAGGTAGGTTTTTGTTATTGTCTTGGATAGCCAATCATCTGCTGTCATCTGCAGATGGAATGCTGCCATCTGCTTTATGTTTAATCCGGAAGAGTTTGAGTGGCTGAATAAGGAGCTATGCCTGTGAGTCGTAACCTTTCTGTCCAATGTCATTGTAATAACCCTTATGAGACCCAGGGTGACAACCCAATTGGAATATAGCTCCCCCACTGGGGGGGGGTGGGTGGGTGGGCGGGGGGGGGGGGGGGGGGATGCCTATCAGCTTGGACTCATGAAACTAACACCGGGACCGGCATGTTTGGTAGTCCTGGTTGGACCTATGTGCTATATGCCACGTTTCTGCCTTTTCTTTTGCCTTAAGAATTAACCTGTTTATGGATCACCTTCTCTGATCTCCTGAAGATTTTACACTGGCAATGAGGAAAAACTTTGGTTGTGACTCTGGAGCTCTGGACCGCACTTGAATTCCTCAGCACAAGATCAAGGTCAGAGAGAATTTTAAAATTCCGCCTTTTGGAAGGCTGGAGGTCTTTGATGCAGGAGTGAATGCGGTATTTCTTCCAGGCAAATTCTATTATACGAGACAACCTGTAATAGGTAACACTCATGATTCAATGGAGCCCCAACTTTCAGCCTTACCTACCCAGCAGCCCTACATTCGAAGACCTTTGATGAGCTAGTTGCGCTTGTTACAGACCATTATGACCCCAAACCATCAGTGATCGTGCTGAGGTACCAGTTCAACATGGCCAGGCGAACCACAGGGGAGTCAGTCACAGAATTCCTGACACGCCTTTGTTCGCTGGCCAAGCATTGCGATTGTGGACCATCCCTCCCAGAGATGTTGCAAGACCGCCTAGTGTGTGACATTAATAACACGGTGACTCAACATAAGTTGCTGCCAGAACCTTCTCGGACTTAATAAAGGCCATATAACTAGCCATCTTGCCTGAAAACACGGAAAAAGGAATCCAGGAACTCCAGGGCTCCATGGACATGGATGTACATAGCATTGTCTAGGAACGCCAGAATCAACACCTAAATCGTCACCCTCACAAGTGATACACTACTCCGAGCTCGGGCTCTACATATATTGCCCAGCTCGATGACGATGATTGCATGCAACTAAATTACTTAAGGGCATCAAACGTAGCGCCCATCAAGATCACCAACAGGTGAATGACCATCCCTTGGATATGGAAATAGATACAAGGACTGCTGTCTATGGTCATTGGACAGCAAATGCAGCAGACAATTTGTACAAGGATCCTGAACTTGGGCCTAAGGGACACTAAGGCACAGCTGGTTATATATATTGGAGAACAATTAATCCTTATTGGGACAACAACGACTCTGGTTACCTGTGGGAAACCATCAGTTCACCCTCATAGTTGTGGCCTGCATTTTGTGGACCTTGAGCCACTTGGATTGGAACATGGCCCCTGAAGAGGAACATGGCCCCCTGAAATGGGCCGGCAAAGTCGACACGTTATGAGTGACCACAGTCACCCTGTGGCTCCCACGAGTGTATCGATGCCACTGGCATAGGCCACAACGCTGGGCCACTTTTTCAATGTCTGAGTTGATTCCGGCCACTAGACGTAACTCCGAATGAACATCTTCATTTTTGACACCCCTTGGTGTCCATTGTGGAGGTCCTGTAACAGCGGTGCACGTCCGGGTTCCAGGACGACTATCCTTGTCTCCCACGATAAGAAGCAATCCTCTACGCTGAGCTCTCGGAGTTTGGTAGTATAGGCCATCAGGTCGCCGGGCAAAACACAGTTTTGGGCTCCGTATTGAACAGTGTGGAGGACCCAGGATAACTGTGGGTCCATTTAGGTCTACTCTTTGATTTAAACCACCATGACCAGTGGAGACTTCATGAAATGGAATTCGGCGATGATCTCCGCACTTGAGACGGGTGCCGTCGGCTGTGAGGGAGCTGGCTCAATGTGTCGGCATGCGGGATCCGTGTGCCAGGGGGATATTTTAGGGTGTATTCATACTCAACTAATAACAAAGCCCACCGTTGGACCCTCATCAATGCAATCAGAGGGATTACTCGATCTTCCTCAAATAACCCGAGCAATGGCTTGTGATCAGTCTAGACTGTAAACGGGTGACCTTGATGTACTTACTGGTGGCACCTACCAATCCCAAAAACGACAGCCAGGCCCTCCTTCTCAATTTTCATGTAATTGTGCTCTGCGCCGGCTAGCATTCGGAATGCAAATGCGATAGCCTTTTCCAATCTGTCGCGCATTTGGTGCACGAGGGTGGCCACCACTCCGTAAGGAGAAGTGTCACATGGGAGTAGAAGCGGCTTAACGGAGTCGAAATGGGTGAGCAATTTCTTGGAGGACAATTTCTGTTTCACCTTCGCTAATGCCTACTGCTGCATGGGGCCCCATTCCAGCAGAGTTCAAAAGTTGGTGGAGAGGGCTGAGCAGCATTGCCAACTTGGGGATAAACTTCCCATAATAATTGACCAGCCCGAAGAAAGAGTGAACAAATGAAAAATGAAATGAAAATCGCTTTTTGTCACAAGTAGGCTTCAAATGAAGTTACTGTGAAAAGCCCCTAGTCGCCACATTCCAGCGCCTGTTCAGGGAAGCTGGTACGGGAATTGAACTGTGCTGCTGGCCTGCCTTGGTCTGCTTTCAAAGCGAGCGATTTAGCCCAGTGTGCTAAACCAGCCCCTGTGGTAAACGAGTGCAGCACAGTTTGACCGCTTCGGATGGATGCCTTCCTGATTGCCCACACTTTGTCCTCCACTGAGTGTAGACTGTGTCGGTCCACCCAATACCCAAGTAGCTGACCTCAGAGGTGATAAAAACACTCCTCTCCCTCAGAGGCGGGGTCGCAGGCCTGCTCAAAACAGCTGAAGACTTCAGTCAGGTTCTCTGTCCAAGGCTCCAGTGATGAGGATGTCTTCCAAATACATAGCCACCCTGAGCAGACTCCCAGGATATTATCCACTGAAATATTGCCCCAGTCTGAGGAAACCCTGAATGGTAACCAGGTTTACCCGTCTAGCCTCCTCTGGGTCTTGATGGTGACGAAGCACCTTGAACCAGTATCCAGGACCAACTGAAGGTACGCGTGGCTCCTGTCAAGTTTGGTAAACATCTTGCTGCCGCTCAGCTTGGCGTAAAGATCCTCGATGCATGGGACCGGGTTACGGTCGCGACGGGAGACCCAGTTCACCGCCATGTTATAGTCCCCGCATAACTGCATGGATCCATCAGGCTTCAGCACAGGGACTACTGGCACAACACAGTCAGTGAAGTGGATGATTTCCAAGCACTCCAGGTGATCCAGCTCGGCGCCGACCTTGGAGTGTAGTGCATTTTTACTGGCTGGACATGGAAATACCGGGGCTGTGCATGCGGGTCCATGTAAATTTTTGCCATGGCTCCCTTGATAGTACCAAGACCTTTGGCGAAGACCCCTGGAAACTTCGCCAGGACTCCTTCCAGGCTGTGGAGGTACATGCAGCAGACTCTCTACCAGTCCAGCTACAAGTAGCGCAGCCAGTCACGACCTAACAAACTGGGACCGCCACCATGGACCACCACCAAGGACAAGCATGCCGACTGGTACCAGAAAGAGTTGCCTTTCATGGCCAGAGGCTCCCATATACGTGGCCAACCCGGCATCCATCACTTGTAGGGCAGAGTCTGGAGACCAGATCGATTCTCGCTGAATGTACAGTGGCTTACAACTGAGACCGCCCCCGCCGGTGTAGAGCTCCATCTCGATGAAGAGTCCTTTGAACTGCAGCGCTATCCAGATGGGTACGACTCTGGGCGCGGTCACACAATGAAGCTGTTTGTAGGCATCGTCCTGGTCATTAACATAGAATGCTTGAGTGCAAGAGGGCCGGTAACCTCTGGATGGGCGGCGGGGAACAGCATCCTCATGGGATCGTCTGGGGTCTTGGTTCCAGCACCCGGTCAGTTCCCTGTGGCGGTATCCTGATTCGGGAGAGCTGTCCCGGTAAGCCTCGGGTGTCTTCAGTCCACAGGTGCATCCGTGAGGTGATGGCGCTCTGTATGCCCAAGCATCAGACTATATCACATTCGAGCTGAACCAGCTTTATGGCGACGACCTCTGTTCCTGTGACTTGGGACCAGGATCAAACCCGGGTCCTCGGCGGCGTGAAGCAACATTGCTAATCACTGCACCACCATGCGAGCTAGGTTTTGTGGTTAACAAATTTGTTCTTTCTTTAACTCAAGAACATCTTATTTGATTGTCCTCTAATTCTCACAGCTCAAATAATTAAATACATTTGGATTTGGAAAAGCCATAACCTCATGAAAACTAAACTTAAAACCTTTGTTATGAACAACCGAGATGGTTGAATAGGGAGGAGCCAGTTGGCTTCCTACCTGGTTAAAACAAAGTTCACATTCAATGTGCTAAAGAGATAGCTACCTACTCACTAAGTTAGTTCCATAGAGTAAATTCCTCTCCTGCATTTCCGACATGAAGTCATGGTCAAAAGAAGGCCACCTTGAAAAATTAGTAGAGAGTTATTTTATGGAGAAATCGGAAATAGCAAATTTATAGAATTGTAGAATTGTTACGAGGCAAAAGGACGGAATTCGACCCATTGTATCTATGCTGGCCATGTGGAAGAACAATTCTTCTAGTTCCACTTTGTCACCTTTTGCCCTGTCGGCCTGCAAATATTTCCTCTCCAGATAATGATCCAATTCTCCTTTGAAGATGCAATAGAATCTGTGTCCACTATGCTCTCAAGCACTGTGTTCCAGATCTTAACAATTCATTGCATAAAAGGTTTTTTTAATGTATACATTGCTTTTTTTTAGCAATCAGCTTAAGTCGTCCATTGGTTCATCATCTTTCTGCCAATGAGAACATTTTCTCCCTATCTATTCTGTGCAGCCCCCTCGTGATTTTGAATATGTCTATCAAATCACCTCTCAACCCTATATTTTTCAAGTAGAACAACCTAACCTCTTTTTATATACTGTAAAAATGAAAAGAAGTATGGGTATGTCTTTATACACAGGTAGATGATTTAAAAAGCAAACTTGCTACACAAGAAGTGGAACTGCAACAGAAGAATGAGGATGCAGACAAATTAATTAAAGTTGTTGGACAGCAAACAGAAATTGTTACAAAAAATAAAAAAATTGCTGATGAGGAAGAGAAAAAAGTCCAAATCATTACTGAGGTACCTCATTTTGCATTAACTGTCCATTTTCATTTTTAGAAATTTGAAGAGGCTGTTAGTTTTAATCATGCTTGTTTTTAATATTTAGAATGTAAGAGAAAAACAAGTGTCTTGTGAAGAAGATTTAGCAAAAGCAGAACCAGCTTTAATTGCAGCCCAAGAAGCATTGAATACATTAAATAAGGTATAACTAGGAACTACTGATTAATATACAATGGCATTGTTCGTGAGTTGGACATGATTCATCATATTTAGGATGGTTCTCATTCTGACTTTGAAAGTTAGTCACTTTGGACCTGGAAGCACTGCAATGCTGGAAGTGCAATATGTCAGCCGGGGTCTTTGGAGCAGAACATAGGAATATACGGAAAGCACATTTGGATTATGAAGCTAACCTAGCATTTGTGAAGATGGTTGATGCAAAAAATCTTGGCTAACACATATATATAGATAGTTATATGAAGTGACTTTCAGCTGTAACTTCAGCTGAAGAACCAAGTAAAAAGAGCACAATCATCATTGGCTCTCTTTTCTTCCTGACATTTTCTCAGCTGCGCTGCAGGTGAAGTTGCCTGCAGATTTAGGTGAACTACTGTTAGTGATTTTAAAATTACTACCTCAAATGGCTTCTCTTTCTGATCATCAGTGGAATTCAACCCTTGATAGTTAGTCAGTTATGTTTAATGTTATGATCCCAGTTGGTGTTTATGACTGGATGAGAAGGTCCCAGAATGGGACCCTGGCTCAAAAGATCATCCCAGGTTTGATTCCTGACTTGGGTCTGCACATTCTTCCTGTGTCTGCGTGGGTTTCCTCCAAGTACTCGTGTTTCCTCCCACAGTCCAAAGATGTGCGGGTTAGGTGGATTGGCCATGTTAAATTGCCCTTAGTGTCCAAAAAGGTTAGGTGGGGTTACTTGGTTACGGGGATGGGGTGGAGGTTGTGGGCTTAAGTGGGGTGCTCAATGGACCAAATGGCCTCCTTCTGCATTGTAAATTCTATGATTCTATGACTCCTTCACCCACATGACCTGTCTCAAGTGAGTTGTTCATCTCAGACAAAATTATCCTTTCCTCACACTGACCACATGTCCAAAGTCTCACAGGATCACCATCTAATGAGGCCAGGCCTTTCTGAGTTGTTTCCCCCCGCCCTCACCACCCAAGAGATCACCTTGGAGGAGAGCTCTGGAGAGATCACCGGCAAGGCATCACAGTTATCACCCCCACCTTCCACCAGCGCAGAGACACCCCCATCGGTGAGCAACATTAGTGGACAAACTTCTAGGGCACAATCTGGTGGGCACCACAGAGTTGCTGATGAACATCAGATGGAGACAGGAACATCCAAAGTAGACAGTAGTTGGAAGTCTCCTGTATTCCAGGCACAGCTGGGTCGCAGCCAGATGCCGAGCATCTCCACAAGGCTCTCCCAGAGCTGATGCTGATGGTAGAACACAGCCATGAGATTCAAGAGGGGGTGTCAACAACATTCCAGTGTCTACAGGCTGATTGGAGGAGTCCCAAAGGTTTCAGGCACAGTAGATGGTGCCAATAATGCATGGCACCAAGGCCAACACTGCTCGGGTGGCAACCGCAATGTAAAACCTGGAGTACAACATTCTTGGTGGTTCAAGGCATGGCTCACTCTCTGACAACCATGGCTGAGGGCCTCAACATCATGCCTCAGTCAATGGGGGATGTATCCCAGATGCAGGTGGACATTGATGAGGCACTGCAAAGCATTGCCCAGCAACTGAGGAGCATCGCTGAGGGCATGCACACCGTGGTGCAAACAAGAGGGAGTCTCGAGGACTGGGTATGCCAGAGGCCACCAGAGCTCACTCCAGCTGCCCCTCCATCCCACAGAGTCCCCCAGGGCCCTACTGGCACCAGCAAGGACGCCAACCTGGGGTCTTATCACCAAGGAGACAATGGCAGTCTCCATGTCTTCCAAATCCCCTCCTCCTTACACTGACACATCTCAAGGGCAGTGGGCAGAACAGGTTGGCATGGCAATGCCAATGACACTGGTAAGTCAGCAGGGGCCCACCAGCTCCAGGCCCTACATAGGACATCCACCAAAGACATCAAAGGCCTCGGTGCAGAAAGCAGCAGGCAGCCTCGACCTCTAATGTGCATTCCTGGGGACACACCTAAACATAGCACCAGTCCACAAAAGGTCAAGAACAGTGAAGAGCACTAAGTGGGTACTGATGGGATCACAATCTGTAGCGAGGCAGAATGGAAATCAGTCACAGTAAAATGTTCACTATTAATACATGTCACACCTCATACATGTGAAGTCTCTTGTCACATTAATCTTCACAGCGTGCCTGCCT
The DNA here is from genome assembly GCF_902713615.1 of Scyliorhinus canicula. Lineage (NCBI taxonomy): Eukaryota > Metazoa > Chordata > Chondrichthyes > Carcharhiniformes > Scyliorhinidae > Scyliorhinus > Scyliorhinus canicula. The sequence continues at coordinate 16,006,900 of NC_052163.1, read as the reverse complement.
GCACACCCCCCACCCCGGGCACAGAGGTCCACAATTTAAAAAAACCCAATGCAGATCCCGCTCAGAGGAGCGCGCTGTCAGCAGAAAGACAGGAGTCAGACTTAGCAGAAACTGAGGAGCACTAGAGCTTTCTTCACAGTGAGTAGTCATCACCTGCCTAGTACCGCCTTGTACAGTGACCTGCTGACAGTGCCAACATAGTCCCATCACCCTGGACTGATGTTACACAGGTCCTTGGAGGGGGGGAGAACAGAGTGGTCAGGGAGGAGGCAATGTGATTGGGGGGGAAGGGGAATGGGGGAGGCGGATAGGGGAGAGAGGGAAATGGTGGGAGGAGGAGGGAAAAGTGAGGGTTTGAGCTGTTGGATACACCTCATCCTGGGAGACGATGAGGTCCTCCCTGGTCGTCCTGGTATGTCGGAACCTTGCCGCTGCCTGTCCTCCATGCTTAAACTGGTCCTCCAGCCCCTCCTGGTCTGCCTCATCCTCCTCCTCAGGTGAGGCTTAATGTCCCTCCACCTCCTCCTACTTCTCCTACAGCATGTCACCCCGCTGCTGTGCCAAATTGTGGAGGGCACAGCAGGCCACCACAAAGCGGGAGACCCTCTGGGGGGGTGTTGTGAAAAGTACTGCTAGAGCGGTCAAGGCATTGGAACCACATTTCCAGCAGCCTGATGCACCACTCGACAACAGCACTGGTAGCAACGTGGGCCTCATTGTATCGGGTCCCGGGCTCGGTCTCAGACCCTCGCACCAGCATCATCAACCATGTCCTCAATGTGTATCCCTTGCCCCTCATTAGCCAATCTGTCATCCTGGGTGAACCTTGAAGACAGCGGGGATCTCCGGGTGCCTCAGGCGTAACTGTCATGCATGCTGCCACGTCACACATGTGCATGATATATGATCTGAACACCCCTTTCTATTAATAAACAACACTCCCTGATGCTCCATTACTCGAAGGGCGACATGAATGCAATCAATTGCCGCCTGGATCTGGGGCAGCTTGGTGATAGAAGCAAATCCTGCAGCACAGGCTTTTGTGGGCCTGGTTCAGCTCGAATGTGATATAGTCTGATGCTTTGGCATACAGAGCGCCATCACCTCATGGATGCACCTGTGGACTGAAGACACAAGTCTCCGCTCGAGCTCTGGAATTATCCAGTGGCATAATGTTTTAGGGCTACGGTGACATTCACAGCCACTGGGATTGGGTTGCCTCTTCCTCCACAGGGTGCTATGTCCATGAGGACCTGTTCAGGTGCCGCATCATCTCTCTGCTGAGACGCAGTTTTCTGTGGCTTATTCTGACCGTCAGCTCATGGAATGACCCATGACACCTGTACACCTTGGGTCATTGCTGCCCTCTCCTTCTGGGTATCTCCTCAGCCCTGAGTTGGCGTTGCTGCCTTCTACGGCATCTGCCCATCTCGACTGCCATAAGCAATGCAAGGGGAGCCTTCTCTGGATCAACACCCGCAAACATTGTTTTATCTGGAATGAATTGGAGACAGAGAAAGACCGACAATCAGTTATGGCTTCCCTCCAGGGATCCTCAAATCCCCCAAGCCTCCCCCATCCTTACCAGTGTCATCCAGCAAGCCAGTTGTGCTGACAAACTTTACTCAACACACTCACCCCCGGCCACGTCAGGAGCCTCTAAACTGCAGCTCTCTGCTGGGACATTAGGAAGGCCGTGCTCAGCTGCTCTCCGCTCATCCACACACTTACCATTTGTGATGAAACCCTGCCCTTTAGTGTTTGATTGTTGGCAGTTTCTTCTATGGTGTTGATGCTCCTAGAGTTCAGGCACACTGTTCAGGCATCAAAGCTTGCTGGACATGCAATACACTAATCATCCTCTGAGGCATGGCAAATGTGCCCTCTAGGAGGCACTTGCGAGTTCAGAAGAGTGAAGTGCTCTCACAACTACTAAGGTTAATTCCTCATTCGAAATAGCCTTCGGCTATGAAACTGGAGGCTTCTCACAGTCAAAGGGGGTGAAATTTACTTTCAGGAGAGAAGCTGCAGAAAGGCTCTGTCCTGGAAGTGTTTGGGAGGACAGAGAGGCTGCAGCTGTAATTGAAGATGGCTTGAAGGCCTCACAGACGTAAAGCCCCTCATTCAGCCACCCCCCCCCCCCACCCAGAGGCAGCCCCCCCGACCTGGAACGCTCAGCCCCCCCAACCAAGCTCAACCCCCAGGAAGGCCCCCCCTCACCCGAGCACTGTTGCAGCAGCTCTGGTGCCCTGCAGCAGTATGCTGGAAAATAGAAATGGCGATTGTTATGGACCAGGGTTTAGAAAACTCCAAAGTATATCATGGAGTTCACCTGAACTACAACTGTTTATAGATTTTGGTTGTGAAGAGCACAAGGGCCTACTTTTCAGGTGTTATTCAACAGAGGCCTGAAGCACTTTTAAATAAAACAAAGTTTATTCTACAAATACAGTTGACATTTTATAAATGTTTTTATCAACTACAAACATAAATACCCCACACAGCTACAGTACTCTATATTTAACCATTAATAACTTCCCTTTACTGTTTCACTCACGTAAAAACATCCATAAACCAGACAAAAACCCTTTTACCCAAAACAGTGGGTTTGAATTCTTTCCAGAAAAAAAAGTTATCACTTTTAAAGTATCAAGTGATATGGACACCTTTTAACATGCAGAGAAAGAGAGACTCCAAGATCCTTGTAGTCTGAATTGAGCAGCCAAAAGTCTAAACCAAAAGTAAAACTCAGAGCCACAGCCCAGCTACCAACTTAAAACAAAAGTAAAAACCAGAGCTATAGTACAGCTCCACCCACACAATGCCATCACTGAAGCTATTTGATGAACACACATGTCTTAAAGGGACATTCCCATGATGCTATTCACCTTCTCAGTTCTCCTCAGAAGCCATTCTGTCAACTTCACATTTTTGAAGAGGAGTACTAACTAATACCCACATAACTTCCCGCTGGGGAATTGGGTAAATTCCGGGAGCCTGCTGCATTCCACTTCAATCACGTTAACGAGATTGAAATGAATGCTAATTAGGTTCAGTATGTTCTTGCTATTTTGGGGTGAGACGTGGAACTTGCCATCGGGAGCCGGCCGGGTGAATTGCACAATTGTTCACACCCAGCGTAAATCTAAATTTTGCTCTCTCCCACTTTTCACCCGACGTGCCTAGATTTGCGCTGGACGCAAGGCGGTCACTGAATTGCACCCTAAAACTCAAAAGGTATTCTCCCTAAAAGTGGCCCCTGGTTGTAAACAACAGCTCACCCTTTCTCCAATCTCTTACTTACTTTACACGTCATAAACTCTCTCAGCACAATGCTGCCACAGTTGTTATGGGCCAGGGTTTAGAGAACCCCAAAGTGTATCATGGAGTTCACCTGACCCACAACTTTTAATATATTGTGGTATGGGGAGCACATGGCCCACTCTATAGATGTGGTACAGCAGAAATGGAAAAGTATTTTTTAAAGCAAAACAATGTTTATTCTATGAACTCAAGTTAACCTTTTTAAAACAAAGTGAACATCTTTGCAACCATCAATTCAAATATAACCCCCAAAGAATACAGCACTAAGTAATCCTTAAGCTGCCCTATTAGCGTTCATAAGACTTTTAAAAAAACTTGTAACTGAAGCACATCAGGTTAAAGTTACTACTGAGAGCTGTAATTAGTTTTAAATCACCAAAGGGTTGATTTACAGTCATTAGATTACAGAGAGAGATAGACTAATACACCTTCTGGCTCTGACTGTAGTTATCTAACTCTGAAAATGAAACTAAAACACACCCTGCAGCAAACAGCCTAAAACAAAAGTAAAAAGCCCCACCCACACTCTGACATCACTGATAAACACCCATTTCGCAAAGGTACTCTCACATGACATAGTTTAAAATGAAACTAAAAAGCACTTACATTCAAACACCTTTGTTCAACATGAGTGCTTTACCCTTTCAGACACAAAACACTACATTAAACCCACATAAATCTATACCTTATTTCTAATATTTAAGAATACAAATATAAACCAACCTCTGTTTCCTGTTAACCTTAAGTTTGCACAAAATTGTGCGATTTTTTATTTCTCAATTGATCTGCCAAGTGTTAAGGTTTAACAGCCAGTAACAATCCCTAGGTTTCATTTTCTACTGTAGAGTATTTCTTTTGATGCCGATTATATTTTGTTGAAAAGTACCTCACTGGCTTCTTTATGCCCAATCCATCTTCTTACAATAAGGCTGCACCCACTCCCAAGTGCCAACCTGAAGGGGTTCATGAGATTAGGGGCGCTTACACTGGTTCATTAGTTAGGATCGCCTTCAGCTTCTCAAAAGCTGCCTGGTTCTCTTGAACATACCACCTATGCCTCTTTTGCATTAAAACATTAGTGGAGCAGCTGGCATAAACCTATGATAGATGTTGCATATCCCTAAAAACCTCATCATTTCCTACTTAGTTTTGGGGACTTCCTGTACTTCCGCAGATCTTAACTGCATTTTTCCCAGCCCTACAATACGCCCTAGATACGTTACTTGCACTTACATGAACTCAGTTGGAGAAAGGTTTATTATTAGACCTGCCGATTGTAATTGTTTAAATAGGGCTTCCAATTATTTTAGAAAATCATTTCCAAGCGTTGCTCCAAATTAATACATCAGTTACAACTTGATTCTTTGGAAAGTGGCAGGACTATTTTTTAGCCAAATGACATTACTTGACATTGATATGCTCATATAGTTTGATGAAAACTGCTCTCTCCAGTGATGATTGTTGGGTGGGTGTGGAGAGAGCGCCCCCAATACCTCCGTGGTGGGGTTGGGGGCCATAACGTTTCAGTGCTGATTGGGGCTGCCCTTAAAGATGGCTCCCCGGTTTTTGTGGAGCAAGTTGCTGGTTCTGCCATGCCCTGCCCTGCCAGATTGATGGAGTAAACCATGCCAACTCATTTTCTTTCTTTAACAAGGCTCAAAACCTGGAGAGAAAACTGGTCTGTGCAGTTGTAGAGTTACATGCCAGATTTCAGTCTGAGTGTGACACTATGCCAAATGCTGACAAGATTCCGCCCATGGTGTTTAATTGTCCTAATATTTCAGTGTTAGCTAATCGGATATTTGGAAGTTCAATATGTGAACTGCTTAAGTCTTCTTCTGTCTCTCTCACTGTCTCTCTCACCTCCACTATGTTTGCAACCTGACCTACCTGCTCCTTCTAATCCTTCTCCCTACAGTGGTATTGTTTCAACATATTGATATGACAAAGCCAATATATTTCCTCCAATCTGGGCTGTCTATCAAATAATTTACTTCACCAATCCCCTTAATTACCTGTGAAGGCAATAACACTAACACTTCAGTGCTGGTTGCAATATTTGGGTCACAGCTTGTCCATTCCTTCACCTTTGTTTGAGAAACTTTTAAAGATATTCCTGAGACACTTTGCAGGCTCCTGGAATACAGACACAAAATTTAAAATAGAGGATTTGTCCCTCTTTCCTAAAAGCCTTTCTTTGATTAATTTCAGAGGACCTCTTGTGTCCATAAATGAATTCAAAATGACTAAAACTGGTGGATTCATTCAGTGAATCTCAGATAGCAAATACAAGGAAGTCCACTCCTTTGTCCCAATTGTTATGGCCTCCTGCACTAGTGCATAATCAATTCCATTGATAATGAAGGGAAGAGTAGGGTCCATTAAGGACCACAGTGGTATATTGTGTGTGGAGCCAGAAGATATATGTAGAGTTTTAAATTAATATTTTGTGTTGTAGTTCACGAGTGAGAGGGACAATGGGGGCCTAAAAAGCAGGGAGAAGGGCTGTGATAAAAATTTTTAAATTTTTAAATAAAGATGGGCAAACACTGGAAGAGGAACAAGAACCTCGGGAGAACCGTCATTTTGACGGACTGCACTCTACCCGCCAACGATAGCGGCACCATGTCCCACCTTTTAAATTCCTCCTCCATCTGCTCCACCAGCCTGGTAAAATTAAGCTTATGGAGAGTTCCCCAACTCCTGGCCACCTGCACCCCCAGGTATCTGAAACTCTTCACTGCCCTCTTAAACGGGAGCCTCCCAATTCCCTCCTCCTGATCACCCGGATGTACTACAAATACCTCGCTCTTGCCTAAATTTAACTTATAGCCCGAGAAGCCCCCAAATTCCGCTAACAGCTCCATCACCCCCGGCATTCCCCCTTCTGGGTCCGCCACATACAACAGCAGGTTGTCCACATACAACGATACCCGATGTTCCTCCCCACCCCGCACCAGACCCCTCCATCTCCCTGACTCCCTCAACGCCATAGCCAAAGGTTCAATCGCCAGTGCAAAGAGCAAGGGGGACAGGGGGCACCCCTGCCTGGTCCCACGGTAGAGCCTAAAGTACTCCGATCTCCTTCCATTGGTAACTACACTCGCCATCGGAGCCGCGTAGAGCAGCCTCACCCATTTGATGAATCCCTCCCCGAATCCGAACCGCTCCAGCACCTCCCACAGGTACCCCCACTCAACTCTATCAAACGCTTTCTCTGCATCCAGTGCCACCACTATCTCCGCCTCCCCCTCCACTGCCGGCATCATGATAACATTTAGCAGTCTCCGCACATTCGTGTTGAGCTGCCGTCCCTTGAAAAATCCTGTCTGGTCTTCGTGTATCACCCCTGGCACACAGTCCTCTATCCTGGTGGCCAGGATCTTCGCCAGCAACTTAGCGTCAACATTGAGGAGCGAGATAGGCCTGTATGATCCACACTGCAAGGGGTCCTTATCCCGCTTCAGGATCAGAGAGATCAGTGCCCGCGACATCGTCGGGGGCAAAGCCTCCCCCTCCCATGCCTCATTGAAGGCTCGCACCAACAGGGGGTCCACCAGATCCACATACTTTTTATAAAATTCCACCGGGAACCCGTCCGGCCCCGGGGCCTTACCTGACTGAATTTGTCCAATCCCCCTGACTAGCTCCTCCATCTCTATCGGCGCCCCCAGCCCCTCTATCAGCTCCTCTTGAACCCTTGGGAATCATAGCCTGTTCATGAAGCTCTCCATCCCCCCTCTCCCCATCGGAGGTTCCGACTGGTACAGTTCCTCGTAGAAGTCCCTAAAGACCCCATTTACTTCTGTCCCCTTCTGCACTACATTCCCACCCTTATCCGTCACTCCACCAATTTCCCTAGCCGCATCTCGCATACGGAGCTGATGCGCCAACATCCTGCTCGCCTTCTCCCCATACTCATATACCGCGCCCTGCGCCCTCCTCCACTGTGTCTCCGCCTTTCTGGTGGTCAACAAGTCAAATTTGGCCTGCAAACTACGCCGTTCTCCCAGCAACCCCTCCTCTGGTTCCTCCGCGTATCTCCTGTCCACATCCAGGAGTTCCCCCACCAGTCTCTCCCTCTCCTTCCTCTCCCTCCTTTCCCTATGGGCCCGGATGGAGATCAGCTCCCCCCGAATCACTGCTTTCAGAGCCTCCCAAACCATCCCCACCCTCCCCCGTGTCATTGGTATCAAGATACCCCTCAATACTTCCCCGGACCCTCCTACACACCTCATCAGCCAGCATCCCCACATCCAGGCGCCAGAGCGGGCGCTGGTCCCGCGCCTCCCCCATCTCCAGATCAACCCAGTGCGGAGCATGGTCTGAAATCGCTATGGCCGAATACTCGGCATCCTGCACCCTCGGGATCAATCCCCTGCTCAGGACGAAAAAAATCTATTCGGGAATAAACCCTATGGACATGGGAGAAAAAGGAATACTCCCGCGCTCTCGGTCTCCCAAACCTCCAGGGATCCACCCCTCCCATCTGGTCCATGAATCCCCTCAGCACTTTGGCCGCCGCCGGTCTCCTACCCGTCCTTGAACTGGACCGGTCCAGTGGGGGATCCAGCACTGTGTTAAAGTCTCCCCCCATGATCAGGCCCCCTGCCTCCAGGTCCGGAATGCGGCCCAACAAGTGCCTCATGAAGCCAGCATCATCCCAATTCGGGGCATATACATTAACCAGCACCACCTTCTCTCCCTGCAGCCTACCCTTCACCATAATATATCTGCCCTCCTTGTCCGATACCACCTCAGCCACCTCGAACGCCACCCTCTTCCCCACCAGAATCGCCACCACCCGGTTCTTCGCGTCCAATCCTGAGTGAAAAACCTGCCCCACCCACCCCTTCCTCAGACGAACCTGGTCCGCCACCTTCAAGCGGGTCTCCTGGAGCATAGCCACGTCCGCCTTCAACCCCTTCAGATGAGAAAATACCCAAGTTCTCTTAACCGGCCCATTCAGCCCCCTCACGTTCCAGGTAATCAGCCGGATCAGAGGGCAACCCGCCCCCCTCCCCCGCTGGCTAGCCATAGCTTATCGACTGCTCGCCCCAGGCCAGCTCGCCCCGCCCGACCCATTCCCCATGGCGATGACGCCTCCCCTCCACCCCCCCCGGCCCACACCAGCTCCTTCCTGGCCATTCCAGCAGCAACCCGGTATCCCCCCCCCCCCCCCCCCCCCCCCCCAGGCTAGGACCCCTCCTAGCCGCGACGCACTTTCCATGGTACTTCCGTGAGTCAGCTGACTTCTGCTGACCCCGGCAGCTCCCGCCAGAACCCATCCCCTCCCGGCATGGGGTCATCCTCCTCTTACCACACCTCCTTAGCACCGCTTCAGCGTGGGAAAGAAAACCAGTAGAGGCCACGCCAGCTCCGCCCCCCCGCCCCGCAGCGCGGGAAACCAGAGGAAAGCCCGTGCTTTCACGCTGCCACACCCCACCCTTCTGACGCAGCTCCCCAAAATCCAGTTTCACCCCAACCCCCAGCCCCGTACAGAAGAGAACATATAAAACACAAACCCCCAACATTCCCCACATACCCCACACCCATACCCAACAGACAGACCCACCCGGAAACAGAGCAAAAAGAAAACCAGCATAAAAAACACACATGTCAAAGTTGAAGAACAGCAACAGCGAAAACAGCAACGGCCATAGTGTGTCCCCAGATCCTAGTTCGAGTCCAGCTTCTCCGCCTGTACAAAGGCCCACGCCTCCTCCGGGGACTCAAAGTAGTGGTGCCGGTCCTTGTATATCACCCACAGGCGCGCAGGCTGCAGCATTCCAAATCTGACCTGCTTGGCATGCAGCACCGCCTTCGTCCGGTTGAACCGAGCCCGCCACTTAGCCACCTCCGCACTCCAGTCCTGGTAGATTCGCACTACCAAATTCTCCCACTTGCTGCTCCTCTCTTTCTTGGCCCAGCGCAGCACACACTCCCGGTCGCTGAATTGATGGAACCGCACCAGCTCCGCCCTCGGGGGTTCATTTGCCTTAGGTCTCCTGACCAGCACTCTGTGAGCTCCCTCAAGCTCCAGGGGCAAATGGAAGGACCCCGCCCCCATCAACGAGCTGAACATCGTGGTCACATACGACGGGAGAACCGACCCCTCCAGCCCCTCCGCCAGGCCCAGGATCCTCAAATTCTTTCGCCTCGTGCGAACGTCCAGCTCCTCCAAGTGGTCTTGCCACTTTTTGTGAAGTGCCTCGTGCAACTCCACTTTCCCCACAAGGACCACGGCCTCCTCCTCCCACTCAGCGGCCTGCTCCTGCAATTCCCGAATGGACGCCTCCTGGGCCGCCTGGGTCCCAAACAGCTTGTTGGTAGTCGCATTCAGGGAGTCCAGCAGCTCAGCCTTCAGCTCCGCAAAACAGCGCAGAAGAGAGGCCTGCTGCTCCTGTGCCCACTTCCACCAGTCCTCGGGTGTTCCGCCGGCCGCCATTTTGTCCTTCTTCCCCTGCTTTTCTTGGGGAGCTGCTGCAGCTTTTTCCTTTGCCCCACTCCAGGTGAGCACCATAAATTATGGGGAATGCTCCTCTAGACACCTTCCCCCACGGGGATTCATCAAAACAGCGCAGTTTGGGGCCCTCAAATCGGCCCAAAAGTCCTTAAGTAGCGGGAGCTGCCGAACGTGCCTCAGTCAGACAAATTAATCACACTAGGTTAGCAGAGAGTCGAACTCACAAAGGATTGAGCTAACTGTGTGACAGGTTCAATAAATCATATTGAACAACTTCAAGGTGTGGAGTATCTCTCAGGTAAAGCTGCATCCAGTTGCAGCCCATGTTATCTTACTGTGCTTAACTGGACACCACCATTTATTATAAGACCATAAGACCCAGGAGCAGAATTAGGCCACTCGGCCCATCGAGTCTGCTCTGCCATTCAAGCATGGCTGATATTTTTCTCATCCCCATTCTCCTGCCTTCTCCCCATAACCCCTGATCCCATTATTAATCAAGAACCTATCTATCTCTGTCTTAAAGACATTCAGTGATTTGGCCTCCACAGCCTTCTGCGGTAAAGAGTTCCACAGATTCACCACCCTCTGGCTGAAGAATTTCCTCCTCACCTCTGTTTTAAAGGATCATCCCTTTAGTCTGAGATTGTGTCCTCTGCTTCTAGTTTTTACTACAAGTGGAAACATCCTCTCCACGTCCATTCTATCCAAGCCTCGCAGTATCCTAAATTTTCAATAAGATCCCCCCTCATCCTTCTAACCTTCAATGAGTACAGACCCAGAGTCCTCAACCGTTCCTCATACGACAAGCTCTTCATTCCAGGGATCATTCTTATGAACCTCCAAGGCCAGCACATCCTTCCTTAGATACGAGGCCCAAAACTGCTCTCAATACTTCAAATGGGGTCTGGCCAGAGTCTTATATTGCCTCAGAACTACATCCTGCTTTTGTATTCTAGCCCTTTCGACATGAATGCTAGCATTGCATTTGCCTTTCTAACTGCTGACTGAGCCTGCACGTTAACCTGAAGAGAACCGTGGAACAGACTCCCAAATCCTTTTGTGCTTCTGATTTCATAAGCATCTTCCCATTTAGAAAATAATCTAAGCCTCCATTTCTCCTTTCAAAGTGCATAACCTCACACTTTTCCACATAGTTATCCATCTGCCATTTCTTTCCCCACTCTCCTAGCCTGTCCACGTCCTTCTGCAGCCCCCCCCCCCCCCCCCCTCCCCCCCACCGCTTCCTCAACACTATCTGTCCCTCTGATCTTTGTATCATCTGCAAACTTCGTGACAGTGCCTTCGGTTCCTTCTTCCAGATCATTCATGTATATTGTGAAAAGTTGTGGTCCCAGCACAGACCCCTGAGGCGCACCACTAGTCATCGGCTGCCATCCTGAAAAAAAAACCTTTATCCCCATTCTCTGCCTTCTGTCAGTCAACCAATCCTCTATCCATGCTAGGATCTTACTCTTAACACCATGGGCTCTTAACATATTTAACAGTCTCCTATGCACCACCTTGTCAAAGGCTTTCTGGAAATCTAAATAAATCACATCCACTGGTTCTCCTTTGTCTAACTTCCTTATTACTTCTTCAAAGAACTTTATGATCATGGCTAATCATCAAATTCAGCACCCTGACCCTGCCCACCCCCCATATCCCTTGATACCTTTAGCCCCAAGAGCTACATCTAATTCTTTCTTGAAATTACACAATGTTTTGGTCTCAACTATTTTCTGTGGTAGTGAATTCTGCAGATTCACCACTCTCTGGGTGAAGAAATTTCTCCTCACCTCAGTCCTAAAGATTTACCCTTTATCCACAAAATACAACCCCTAGTTCTGGACTCCCTCACCATTGAGAGCATTCTTTCTGAATCTACCCTGACTAATCCTGTTAGAAGTTTACAAGTTTCTATGAGACCCCCTCTCACTCTTGTAAACTCCAATTAGTATAATCCTAATCAATTTTGTCTCTCCTCATAGACCCGCCATCCCAGGAATTAGCCTTGGAAATCTAATAATAATAGTAATCTTTATTGTCACAAGTAGGCTTACATTAACACTGCAATTAAGTTACTGTGAAAATCCCTGAGTCACCACACTCCGGCACCTGTTCAGGTACACAGAGGGAGAATTAAGAATGTTCAAATTCCCTAACAGATCGTCTTTCGGGACTTGTGGGAGGAAACCCACGCAGACATGGGGATAACATGCAGACTCCGTGACCCACGCCAGGAGTCGAACCTGCGACCTTGGTGCTGTGAAGCAACAGTGCAAACCACGGTGCCACCGTGCTTCGCAGCACTCCCTTGTATTGTTGTTATTGTTATAAGTGGGAGCAGCTTCAAGCACTTCAAAACTATTTTTAAAAATTTCATGCCAATTTTGTTTGGGTAAAGAGAGAACTTTGCTGGGTCACCAGAGAAATTGAAATATTGTTGATTAGAGTGCTGGAAATTCCAAACTTCCTCCAATCCCATGACCAAAATAAATCACAACTGCCTTTATTGGAGAAGTGAAAAATATTTTTTTCTCTTCATCCTGTTTTAAGTAGTACACTTTGAGCACTCAACAAAGATGCTCTGTTAGGATAATTATTTTCATATTTTGTTTTAAATTATTAATCAGATTTCTTTTTCTTGTCAGGGCAACTTGACAGAACTGAAATCTTTCGGCTCCCCACCAGATGCCGTAGTTATTGTTTCTGCTGCTGTGATGATCCTGTTAGCACCAAGTGGAAAAGTCCCAAAGGACAAGAGTTGGAAAGCTGCCAAGGTTATGATGGGTAAAGTGGATGCTTTTTTAGATTCACTGATAAATTATGACAAGGAACACATTCCTGAGTCTTCTTTGAAAGCTTTCCGGTATGTCAATTATTTCTTTTAACTCTTCTATTGCTTTGAATATAGTACTGTTTTTAATTATATCACAATCACTACTACCTTTCTTTAAAACATATTTTACTGATTGTAAAGCTGGTTGGAAATGCATTTATCTTTCCATAAACTTAGGCCTGAATTTTTGTGAACCCATGTGCCTCCTCACTCACAACCCTTTGCCCTTACATCATTCATCCGAACTCATCCAGCGTCCAGCACGGGAAAGCCTCAGGACCCATGCTGAGACTAAATAAAGTCGTAAGTGTTGTGGTGGTATGAATGGGAGCACTGCCATTGGTGCAGAGCATTGGTTTCCCATTGGCTCTAGCTGGTCATGTGCCTCTCGTCTGATTGGCTGGGACTAGTCACGTGACTGCTCACCAATTGGTCAAGAGGCAAGTAGACCCCGCCTCCGAGGCCTTTCTCTGTAGTCGACCACCGGGCTAACAACTAGCTGATTAAAGCCTAAGTTTGGACCTTCATCGTGCCTCGCGTCCAATTGATGGTACATCAATTTAATCAGCTAGAATTGAAATGGAGCTACGCATCAAGCCTGACTGCCTCCGCATCAGCCCGCATGCTTCAAATGCGCCTGCAATCTTTAAACATTGGCAGGCATGTTTCAACAGTTACCTGACAAATGCAGCCAGCAAGCCCACCAAGGAGCAGAAACTCCACATCCTCCACTCGTGCGTGGGCACGGCGGTATACTCAATGATTGAGGACGAAAATGATTATGACGCGGCCATGGATATCCTGAGAGGACACTTTCTCCGGCCGGTCAACGAAGTATATGCATCTCCTGACTACTAGACAACAGTTCCCTGGTGAGTCACTCGACGTGTTTTACCAGGTCCTCACGGCTCGAGGAAGAATGTGCGCCTGTCCCCAAGTTTCTGCGACAGAGCACATGGAACTTTTAATTAGAGACGCTTACGTTGCCGGCATGCAATCCTCCTCTATCCGCCAACAATTGCTGGAGAAGAACGCCCTCAGCCTAGCTGAGGCACAGACCCTCGCAACCTCCGACCTGAACGCCCGCGCATACGCCCCCGGCCGCGCGGCAACCCCTTGGACTTCATGGTACGTGCCACCTCCGTCCTCCGCTGACCCCGACCCCCCCCCCCCCCCAGGCCTGCGCTGCGGGACGCTCCGACAAGCTAATGGGGCCCCGCTGCTATTTTTGCGGTCTCTCCAAACACCCCCGCCCGCGCTGCCCGGCCCGCTCCGCTCTGTGTAAGAGCTGCGGGAAGAAGGGCCATTACGCTGTGGTCTGCAAGACCAAGTCGGTCGCTGCTGTTCCGCGCAGCGACCGCGGATAGCGCCCCCCGGGCCCTTCCAGGGCCCAGCGCTGCACAACGACCTCACCGGCCCGCCACCCGGCCCCTGCAACAGGCCCGCGGTCCTCCCTACCCCCGCTCCCGGCTGCCCTGACCGGCCCGCAGACGCTGCTGACACTTCCCCCAGCCGCCACGAGGTTCCCACGGGCGCCGCCATCTTGAGTCCCGGACGCCACGTGCGGGTCATGGTCGTCACCATCTTGGGGCCCCGATTCCACGTGCGGGCCCTGGGCGCCGCCATCTTGGGCCAACACGGAAGGCCCCGCCAGCGATTAGTCTGCCACCGAGGAGGATCTTAAACTCTCACCACGACTTGCTTCCATCACACTCGACCAGTCGCGACCACGCACGCTCGCCAAGACTACGACAACGATCCAGCTCAACGGGCATGAGACAAAATGCCTACTGGAGCACGGAAAGTTTCGTCCACCCCAACACGGTAAGACGCTGCGCGCTCCCCATCCACCCAGTCAAGCATAAGATCGATTTGGCCTCGGGTTCACACTCCGTCCAGATCACCGGGTGCTGCATAGCGGACCTCACGGTCCAGGGGAGCGTTTTCAAAAACCACAAACTCCTCATTCTCCCCCATCTATGCGCTCCGGCACTGCTGGGCCTGGATTTCCAGTGCAACCTGCAGAGCTTGACCTTCCAATTCGGCGGCCCTATTCCCCCCCCCCTTACTGTCTGCAGCCTCACATCCCTCAAAGTGGACCCCCCTTCCTTGTTTGCTAATCTCACCCCAGATTGTAAACCTGTCGCCACTAGGACACTACCTTCATCGGGTCCGAGGTCCAGATGCTCATTAAGGAAGGAGTCATCGAGGCCAGAAACAGTCCCTGGCGAGCCCAAGTGCTGGTAGTTCGGACTGGGAAGAAAAGCCGGATGGTCATTGATTACAGTCAGACCATCAACAGGTTTACGCAGCTGGATGCGTATCCTCTCCCCCGTATTTCCGACCTGGTTAACAGGATCGCGAAGTACAAAGTCTTTTCCACGGTGTATCTTAAGTCTGCCTACCACCAGCTCACCATCCGCGCGAGTGACTGCAAGTACACCGCGTTTGAGACAGATGGGCGCCTCTACCACTTCCTCAGGGTTCCATTCGGTGTCACAAATGGGGTCTCGGTCTTCCAACGGGAGATGGACCGAATGGTCGACAAGCATCGTTTATGGGCTACCTTCCCGTATCTCGATAACGTCACCATCTGCGGCCACGACCAGCAGGACCATGACATCAACCTTCAAAAATTCCTCCGAACCGCGAAACTCCTTAATTTAACCTACAATAAGGATAAGTGCGTGTTTAGCACTGACCGCCTAGCCATCCTTGGCTACGTAGTGCGTAACGGATTGATGGGCCCCGATCCCGAACGCATGCGCCCCCTGATGGAACTCCCTCTCCCCAACTCCCTCAAACGCTGCCTGGGCTTCTTCTCCTATTACGCCCAGTGGTTCCCCAATTACGCCGACAAAGCCCGCCCCCTCATCCAGTCCACCTCCTTTCCCCTGTCGATGGAGGCCTGCCAGGCCTTTAGCCACATCAAAGCGGATATCACAAAGGCCACGATGCATGCTATCGACGAGTTCAGCCCATTCCAGGTCGAGAGCGACGCGTCTGACATAGCTCTGGCGGCCACCCTGAACCAAGCGGCAGACCCGTGACCTTCTTCTCCCGGACCCTCCACGCTTCCGAAATCCGCCACTCCTCAGTGGAAAAGGAGGCGCAGGCCATAGTTGAAGCTGTGCGATATTGGAGGCACTATCTGGCCGGCAGGAAGTTTACCCTCCTCACAGACCAACGGTCAGTGGCTTTCATGTTCGATAATGCACAGAGGGGCAAGATCAAGAACGACAAGATCTTGCGGTGGCGGATCGAGTTGTCCACGTACAACTATGATATTTTGTATCGTCCTGGGAAGCTCAACGAGCCTCCCGATGCCCTATCCCGCGGTACCTGCGCCAGCGCACAGATTGACCGCCTCCGCTCCCTCCACACGGACCTCTGCCATCCAGGGGTCACCCGTTTTTACCATTTTATTAAGACCTGCAACCTGCCCCCCTCCATTGAGAAAGTCAGGACCGACACCAGGGACTGCCACGTCTGCGCCGAGTGCAAACCGCACTTCTACCGCCCCGAATGAGCGCATCTGATCTAGGCGTCCCGCCCCTTCGAACGTCTCAGTATAGACTTCAAGGGTCCCCGCCCCTCCAACAACCGCAACACATATTTCTTGAGTGTTATTGATGAGTACTCCCGCTTCCCTTTCCCCATCCCCTGTCCCGACATGACCACAACAACCGTCATAAAGGCCCTCCTATCCATCTTCTCCCTGTTCGTTTACCCCGCGTACATCCACAGCGACTTGGGGTCCTCCTTTATGAGTGACGAACTGCGTCAATTCCTGCTCAGCAGGGGCATAGCCTCTAGCAGGACGACCAGTTATAACCCCCGGGGTAACGGTCAGGTCGAGCGGGAGAATGGCACCATTTGGAAGACCATCCTGCTGGCCCTACGGTCCAGAGATCTCCCTATCCCCCGTTGGCAAAAGGTCATCCCCGACGCCCTCCATTCAATCCGGTCTCTCCTCTGTACTACCACTAATCAAACATCTCATGAACGTCTTCTTGTTTTCCCTAGGAAGTCGTCCTCAGGATCCCTCTCCCGACCTGGCTGGCCACCCCCGGGCCCATCTTGCTCCGGAAGCATGTGCGGGTGCACAAGTCCGACCCGTTGGTTGAGCGAGTCCAGTTACTCCATGCCAATCCGCAGTATGCGTACGTGGAGTATCCCGACGGTCGGCAGGATGCGGTCTCGCTTCGGGACCTGGCACCCGCCGGCGTGCGGCCTTCGCCCCTTACATCAACACCTCCCCCCAACCCCAATTCCCCCCTGCGCCCCCATGACCCAGCGCACAGACCCCCTCTTCCCCGATTACAGCGTCTCCACCACCGGCCCAGGGTACGGAGACACATCTACGACCAACGCTCCCGGAGGCAAGGATGACCATCAACCCGACGTCACTGGCTCCACTGCGATGGTCCACCAGAACACCGCGGGCACCCGACAGGCTTATCGTGTCCATCTGATGCAACCATGGGACTTTATTGGACTTTATTGTAATTTCTTTTTGCATCCGACTGTATTTAGTTTTGTTCATTTTGCCACAAGCCAGTGGGCAGCCCCCATCTCCTCGATCGCCTCTACTCATACCACCAGTCCTCGCCCCCCCCCCCCCTCTCTCTCTCTTCCCCTTACAACATCCCCCCCTCTCGTCTGATTGGCTGGGACTAGTCATGTGACTGTTCACCAATTGGTTGAGAGGCAAGTAGACCCCACCTCCGAGGCGCGGTATAAGTACCCAGAGTTCCCGGCGGTCGGCCTTTCTCTATAGTCGACCACCGGGCTAATAACTAGCTGATTAAAGCCTAAGTTTGGACCGTCATCGTGCCTCGCGTCCAATTGATGGTACATCAAGTGTCTATTGTTATGATCCCAGCTGTGGGTTCCAGGGCAAATCCATGGCTCAATAGATCGAGACTTTTAGTTTTTATTTAGAGATGTGGCTGAACAGAATCGCAGGACCTCCAATTTTAACAAAAGAAGAAGACATGTGTTAAAGAAGAAAAGATCAACGATCGTACATTAGTCTTTCACCTCAGCTATACCTTTACAGAGATGTACAAAATTGTACGGGCGGCACAGTTGCACAATTATTAGCACCGCCGCCTCACAGCACTAGGGACCCGGGTTCAATTCCAGCCTTGGGTGACTGTCTGTGTGGAGACCCCCCCCGACCACCGGTTCCATTCCCCATTTGTGGGGACCAGTGCTGAACAGCACGTAGCTGGAGTCTCCTCAGCAAGGCTCATAGATGCTGATGATAAGGCCATTAGATCTGGCACGAGCATGGCTAAGTGGGTTCTTAAACGCACTTAGCTGTGCCCATTGTGGGCAGGACTAGATCACGACTTCACACGAGAGCGTCGCACCCTGGTTCTGGCAGGAAGCGGCCAGTAGATGGTGCCCCATTTCTGTATGATTCTCCTTTGCATCTGGTATTTTACAGTCAACGGTGATGGTGATCATAGAATCATAGAATTTACAGTGTAGAAGGAGGCCATTCGACCCATCGAGTCTGCATCAGCTTTTTGAAAGAGCACCCCATCCAAGCCCACACCTCCACCCTATCCCCATAACCCAGTAACCCCACCCAACACTAAGGGTGTTGTTGCACATTTAAATTTGCAACATATTTACATAGCTCTACACTGCTATTATGACCCAAAATACCAGTCAGGAACCTGTTGGACAATCTCAGCAGGTCTGACAGCAGCTGTGGCGAGAGAAGGCAGCCAACCTTTTGAGTCTGGATGACTGTCAAAGCTGGAGAGAACTGGAAATAAGGTCAGATTTACACTTTTGTGAGGGGACGAGAGGCAGTGAAGATGGATGGGGGCCAGCTAGCCCCCTGCATGGCTGTGAAACGGAGAATCCAGCCCCTATGTAAAGATGCGCGGCAACGCAGAATTGCTGAGCAGAAACTTATAGCCAAGTTCCGCACACATGAGTACGGCCTCAACCAGGATATTGGATTCATGTCACACTACATTCAACCCCCACCACCTGGCCTGGGCTTGCAAAATCCTACTAACTGTCCTGGCGAGAGACAATTCACACCTCTTTAACCTGTGATTATCCTTCTCTCCAGTTGCTATGTCTGGACTTGTAAAGACTTAATTACCTGCAAAGACTTGTATTCAAAGTATCGTCTTGCATCTTTGACTTTGTCTATATATATATATATATATATGTTTCTGGAACCCACCCCTTCATTCACCTGAGGAAGGACCTGTGCTCCGAAAGCTAGTGATTCAAAATAAACCTGTTGTAGGTTACAGCACTTCAGGTGCAGGTCGTAATGAGTTGAGGGTTTCTGCCTCTAACACCAAACCAGGTAGCAAATTGCAGACCCTCTATCCTCTGGATGAAGAAGTTTTTTTATCATGTCCCTTCTAATTCTTCTATTACTTCTAATTTTTCCTGGAAGGTAATAGTGTGAAAAGGCATTGCTGTCCTCTGCAACTAATGCAGGACCTTAAATTCATTGGAAGGTGCATGTTCCACTGCTGGCAGGTACTAAACAGCACTATGGCCCAGAGACATTCTGAGGAATCGGTAAATAGCCTCCCATGTTTTGGAGCAACATACACTCTGAGGCTCCTCAAGTTTGTCTGCCGGAAGGTGAATACCCAGAGGCCTGTTCTGAGGTTTGTGGTTGTAATCACCTTGCCTAAGTGTATCAGGTCATTGAAACTTTTTCAGGAATGGATCCAGGTTCTGCCTCACACTCCTGTGACGCAGTGTCCATCCACACTACTGGCTCTGTATGAGTGGTTTCTCCTAACTTTCTCTGAGTAGAGAATTTTGTTCCTAAATCCTCATGGCCTCTAGCACCTCGCTCAGATGCTTGTCTGAAAAATAAGGGGTTGGCCTGTCCTCAGGTTCCAGGATTTGGCTCTCTTGAGACATCATAGAAATAAGGTTTTCTGTGAGTCCAGCAATGAAACAGCAGCCACAGTAATATCTGCCACGGTGAGTTTAAATCAGACCCGCAACTGAATTGATCGGCATTCATTTTCATCCTGACAACTATTAATTGGGTGTGAAAACCACCTTCATATCAGTTGAGTGGATTTTGCCGTGAAACTTCAGAACCCATTTCTGACCCCGCCTCCGTCCAAAAGTGGAATCATGACACAGTAACAGTCCTGACCTCTGATTCCCATCTCTGTAATGAAAATCCAGCACTGTCAGTTTGAATTTCAAGGTTCCAGAGAGTGTTGGATCATCGGAACAGATGCAATGTGAGGCAGAGAAAGTGGGAGAATTAAATTGAGTCCTTTACAGGTAACTGTGTGTGGGTGTTGTAGTCAAGGTAGCTGTGAGAGTAATGAATATTGGTGGTCAGTCTATCACCAGAAATGGAGACAGAGAGGCTATGGAAGGGGAGTGTTGGAGATAGGCCATGTGAAGGTGAAAGAGAGATGGAAATTAGAAGCAAAGTCAATGGGCTGGATTCTCCGCCGGCGGGATCCTCCATTTTGCCTGCAGCACACTCATGCCCGCGGATTTCCCGATGGGGTGGGGGTGCCCATAATGGGAAACCCCATTGGCTGGCTGCCTGGACGGACGATCCCATTACCGGCGGGGGCGCCCCGCACCAGAAAATGGGTGCAGCGGGACAGAGAATCCTGCTCAATATTTTTTACAGGTCCACACTAGAGCATAAAGTAGCCATCGATGTAATGGAAAAAGAGTTCCGTGGGGGGTGGGGGGGAGAGAGAGAGAGAGAGAGAGAGAGAGGGGGCGTCTGAGTAGGACTGGAACAAGGAATGTTCTGCATATCCCACAAAAAGACAGGCATAACTGGAGCCAATGCATGGACTTCACCAAAATAAAAATAAAGCATGTTTAGACTGAAATCTGGGCATATTTATCTCTTATTAGTTTTGGATCTAAATGTGTACAAACATATTTTCCAAACCAATTTTGGATTGAAAATATTCCAACTGTTTACCACGGCTCATATGTAATGCATCAAATGTTTATTGTATTACTTAGGTTGTAATATAAGAAAAGATTATATTCTTTAGTCTAGTATATTGAATGGCTCCTTTTTTTTGACTGCATTCTTAATGAGTTGGTTACTTTTGTTTTAATATTTACTTATTTCCATCGCTTTTAACAGGCCAATTCTTGATAATCCAATGTTTGATGCTGATTTTATTCGTACAAAATCCATAGCTGCAGCTGGTCTGTGTTCATGGTGTATAAATATTGTAAGATTTTATGAGGTTTTCTGTGAAGTGGAACCTAAAAGAATAGCCCTGGCACAGGCTAATGCTGAACTGGCAGCTGCACAGGAAAAACTTGCTGGTATCACACGGATGATAAATGTAAGTGTGTATGTCAAGTAATGTACTACACATTATTTTACCTTTTTAGCATTTAATAAGAAGTTTAAATATACACAATACTGCAGGATGTATTTTTAAAAGTATCTATATGTAAAATTGCACTCATGCTTTACAGTTGTGATGTCCACTGTTACAATTCCAGTTGATGTTACTAGTGGGTGGGAAAATCGTAGAACGGAACCCTGGTTCAAAAGACTGTAATTTATACCTTATCCTCTGGCGTGGGCAGGGGAAGGAGGCATTGCCTTAGGCCGGCCCAGACAGACCCGAGCAAAGTCCCTCTTTTTCCCACAATTGCTACACGTTGATGTGCGGGCTGGGCAGCGCTGCCGGGGGTGTTGGCACCGGCCGCAGAGGTAGCACTGCGGTTCCCCGGGCTGGGCTGGCAGACACACGGCACAAGCCTGCAACGTAGTCGGGTCTGATGGGGGTCGCATCGAGGGCGTACATGAGGGGTTCGGCAGGCCCGCGGGGACTGCGCTGAGGTTCTGGTGGGCAACCTCCAGTGAGGTCGCTAGCTTTACCGTTTCCCGCAGGTCGGAGGTCCCGTTTTCCAGCAGGCGCTGCCTGATATAGTTTGAGCGGACCCCCGCTACGTAGGTGTCCCGGATCTGTGAGTTCATATGTTCCTCCGCCGTCACATCTTGATAGCTGCAGTTCCTCACGAGTAGAGTCAGGGTTTCGAGATATTTGTCCAGCGATTCTCCAGCGCGTTGACGGCGAGCAGTGAGGAGGTGTCTGGCGAACACCTAATTATTTACGGGCTTCACGAAATGCGCCTTGAGAGTTGCGACCGCCGCCTCATACGTGGCCACTTTTTCGATCATTACCGAGATTCAATGGCTCACCCGGGCGTGGAGGAGTTGCAGCTTGAGAGTCTCTGTGGGAGGTGTTGAGGAGCAGTCGAGGTAGGCCTTGAAGCATTGGGGCCAATGTTCGAATATTTCCTTGGCTTTGGACGCGCGGGCATCGAGCTCGAGCCTGTCTGGCTTTAGAGCGGCTTCCATTGTGCTGTCTATGACTAATAAATTGATATACCTTCAATTCACAGTGAGGCAGAGAGAGCAAGTGAACAGTAGGCTTTATTAGTCATGAACTTGCCTAGCCAGAGGCAGTAGTACAGAATGGATGCCGCCTACAAGAGGCCCTAGTGTGGGTGGAGCCATACCAGGGTTACAGTACAGTACCTGGAAGCAGTTCATATCACCACTTCCAGGTCATAGGTCACAGGTTACAGTATCATGCATGCATTATGGTGAATCCATTCACCACAATGGGGTTACGGGGATAGGATGGAGGCGTGGGCTTAAGTATGGTGCTATTGCCAAGACCCGGTGCAGACTCGATAGGCCAAATGAAAAATGAAAATCGCTTATTGTCACGAGTAGACTTCAATTAAGTTACTGTGAAAAGCCCCTAGTCGCCACATTCCGGCGCCTGTTCGGGGAGGCTGTTACGGGAATCGAACCGTGCTGCTGGCTTGTCTTGGTCTGCTTTCAAAGCCAGCGATTAGCCCTGTGAGCTAACCAGCCCCTTATGGCCTCCTTCTGCACTGTAAATTCTATGAAACTCCACATGGACAGTGATTCAGGGCCGGGATCGAACCCGGGTCCTCAGCGCCATAGGCAGCAGTGCTAACCACCGTGCCACCCCAACTTTTCTTTGAAATTTTTGTGGAACCATGTGGAACAGCACTACTCTGTCAACCTTCTAAACCCTAGCAATCAATTCCTAATCTCTCCCTTCTTAGTCTGAAATTAAATCCACTTATTCACACCTCTTCCTGTCTTCAATTTGGAAAAAGTTTAAGAAGGAGTTGCTTATTTACCGTGCTACTGCATTATGTGACAAGTCCAAAAAGGTACAAGCTTGCACGTTATTAAACTTAGTGGGCGCTGAGGCCATTAAAAGTAAAGAGGCCATCAAAAACAAATTAAAAGTATTGTCTTTGCCTGTCAGAAATGTCATGACTTCATATATAGTCGTTCTGCAGTTGTGGAAGCAGACATCAGCCACTCATAACAATCTTTTAAAAAACCTCTTCACACTGCTGTGCACGGCTGCAGTGCAGGATGCTAAAGCTGCAATGTTACAATCTCAGTGTCATCTACAAACGTGGCAAGGAGCTCTACTTGACTGATGCCCTCTCCAGAGCATTCTTACCCATTCCAAACTAGGCAGATTGTGAGGAAAACAGAGACATTATGACAATGGAGGTGTTGTCTTCTTGTAGAATCCAGGGACTCAAAGGTGCCTTACAGGTAGACATCAAATGCTGACAACTGCACAGCATCATCATAAGGTTCTGGCCAGAATCCTCAAGGGTGCTTCCGAGGAACTCCATGCATTCTTCACCATCAGAGATAAACTAACTGTACGGGTTGGGCTGATACTGCATGGTGCAACATGCAATGCACTCAAGCTGCATAGATAGGTTTTTGCTTAATAAGGGGATCAGGGGTTATGGGGAGAAGGCAGGAGAATGGGGATGAGAAAATATCAGCCATGATTGAATGGCGGAGCAGACTCGATGTGCAGAGTGGCCCAATTCTGCCCTATGTCTTCTGGTTTTATGCATCAAGCAAAAGACCTCAAACACTAAAAGTACTTGAATGAGGTCCTAGACCTTCCATGGTCATTCACAGCAGCTGACATCTTTGAATGGAATGGTTAACAACATTTACTCTTAGTTGATTCGTATTGCAGGTGGTTTGAACTTGGATGCCTGCCAAACATGACAAGTAACACAGCCATCATCAAATAGAAGAGGCACTTTGCGTTGCACAGAGAACCAGGGTTAGTGAGAGAGAGGAACTGCAGCCATCATCAAATAGAAGAGGCACTTTGCGTTGCACAGAGAACCAGGGTTAGTGAGAGAGAGGAACTGAAGGAGGTCAGTATCCGTGGAGAAGCGATGTTTGGGAATCTGATCAGATTGAAAGCTGATAAATCCCCAGGACACAATATTCTACATCCCAGAGTACTTAAGGAAGAGGCACAAGGAATAGTGGATGTATTGTTGGTCATCTATCAGGATTTTATAGACTCCGGGACAGTTCCTACAGATTGGAGGGTAGCTAATATAACCCCACTATTTAAAAAGGGAGGTAGAGAGAAAACAGGGGATTATAGACCAGTAAGCCTGATGTCAATAGTGGGAAAAATCCTAGAATCCATGATCAAAGATTTTATAGCAGAGCATTTGGAATATAGTGGCAGAATCAGACAGAGTCAGCATGGATTTTTGAAAGGGAAATTATGCTTGACAAATCCACTGGTATTCTTTGAGGATGTAACTAGTAATGTTTAAAAACATAGTTTTTCCAATATTATACATGACACTAACAATAACAGCAACAAGCCCATTCCCGCCAACAGCTAACGGTGGCCCTGTATAGATATATATGGTAGATTACCAGCAGAGTTACTCATGAATAGAGTTTACAAGAGATCATCATGTATTTACATTTGAATATCTCCCCCACCCCCCCCCCATCCCCCCCACTCCCCTGCTTGTCAGGGAGTCCTGCCCTCCCTATCCTCCCCTTCACCTGTTTAGGCGTTCCCTTAGCATCTTGATTTGTTTTAATTTTTACAGGGTTTTGCCTGTTTACTTGTGATGGCCCCAGCAGAGCCCTATGATTTCAATCACGTAACATCAAGTCCATTGTACCTACAAGCCAATGGCAAAGCCAAAAAAGGTTAGATAGTGTTAAGCAATTGTTGCAGAAGGAAATTGTTGCAGGGCTGGTTTAGCACAGGGCTAAATAGCTGGCTTTTAAAGCAGACCAAGGCAGCCCAGCAGCATGGTTCAATTCCCGTACTAGCCTCCCCAAACAAGCGTCGGAATGTGACGACTAGGGGCTTTTCACAGTAACTTCATTTGAAGACTACGTGTGACAATAAGCGATTTTCATTTCATTTCATTTTCATTTTTAAAATGGACGGCCAATCTGATCCATATCTCGCACTACTGAGTTACAGAGCATCACCATTGTCACATGGTAGATCACCAGCAGAGTTACTCATGAATAGGAGGGTGCGTACCACACTTCCATACTTACAAAGAAGGAGGAGAATGTGGTACTGCAGAAAATGCAATATATTAAAGCAAAACAAAAGCAGTTCTATGATAGAGTGTCTAGAACTTTACCACCTCTGAGTAGTGATGACATTGTGAGAATAGAATATTCAGGCAATTGGTCGAAGAAAGCCATTGTACTTGAAGAAGTAGCACCTCGTTACTACAATATACAGACAGAGGAAGGGTTGGTTTTAAGAAGAAATCATTGCACGCTCTTGGAAACCAGAGAAGACTTTCACAACGATGTGATGGATGACAAATCTGCATCTGAATCAATGTCAGCTGCAGTGTCAGATAGTTCAGCAGATTCTGAGCTTGAGAATGTCAGGGAGAACATTGAATCTACAAGTTCTGAGCAGCAAGGTCAAACTTTGAGAAGATCAACCAGAGTCAGAAGAAAACCTGATCGATTCAATTTGTAGATTTGTACTATTTGTGCATACTATGCTTGCTGTTCTTGTGTGTGTGTGTGTGTATATATATTTGTTTAAACAATTTTTTTTAAATTAAAGAAAAAAATACTGTTACTGAAAAAAAACTAATGATATCACATGTAAATATACTGACGATAATGTATTAATTTAATAAATTAATTAATTTATTCTTCAAAGGAAAGAAGATGCAGTGATATCATGGTTGTGTTGTAATTCATCGACTGACCACTAGGAGTCTCAGTATTTCAGTGAATGTTAGAGTCACGTGACCTCAGACTGACTAGAGAGCTGAGAGATAGTGGTTTGCGTATGTTCATACTGTTGTTCATCTGTTGTTTTGTGTATTTTTGACCCACAGTTAATGTTAATAAATCATTTATAGCTTTAACTGCAAGTGTTCTTGTAATATAAATCTGGCCATCCGTCAAGAACATTACAGTTTCTTCCGGCATTACTCACTGATCCAGATGGTGTTGCTCACGTGCTGCGGCCTCTGCAAATTGAACCCAGGCACGGTAAATGGCAGCGACTGGCAGCCTCCTTTCCAGGCCAGGGTACAGGCATCCGCCTCTCCTCCATGGCGTCCAGCAGGGTCACAAGCTCGGCATCTGTAAAATGGAGTACCACTCTCCTCGCTGCCATCTTGTTGGCTAGAATGATGTATGTGAGGATTGAAGTGTGTATATGTGACTGCAGCTTGTCAGCCTCCTGAGTGTCAATCAGAAATCCAGTGAATCTGGCACCGTTTCTCTTTGGAATTGATTGTGTTCCACATGCCGCCAGTCCTAGCCCCTCAACAGTCACTGAATCAATCCAGGTGCAGCCCCAGTTTTGCGATTATAGAAGTCCACAAATCCTGCCCTGGCGTAAACACTTCGTCCGCCGGTGATATTTCTTTGGCTCCCTTGTCTGTTAGAGTTTCATACTTGTTTGTGGGGCTCCAGCTTCCCAGCCTTCGGTCATCCCTTTACCTTCCTTTGTTTGTCATCCTCCTTCACCTTCTTGCCCCTCTGCCTTCCATCTTGGCCCCCTTGCCTTTCCCCTTGCCCTTGCACAACCTTTGTTCCCCATTGCCCATTTGTCTACATCCTCCCCTCCCTCCCCTTGCACCCCACCCCCAGTTAAAATTGGGTTAGTAAATGGGGAGGCTGCATAAGGCCTGCAGCACAGTTGTGTCCTTGTGGACTACGGTGTCAGGCACCAGGAGCAAAAGATCCCTGCACTCCCCAACCCCGGTAATAGTACTGGCCAGTGTCTGAAATTGAAGGCTGGGTGAGTACCACAGCACAGTGGTGTCCTGTGCAGACAACGTTGGCATAGAGCAGGAGGGCACCAATCCTGCAACCCCAGCAGTGTTGCATTGAATGCAGCAAAAGTGGCACAGCGCTATGGCAGGTAGGCAACATATGTTCCACTCACCCCAAAGTCACGAACAAACTGAAGCCCAACTTGTGCACGCCACATGTTTCCAAATGGGTTTGAGGCCAACATGATTTTTCACTAGTGTGAGGAGATTCTAATGAGTAGCTTTTTAACTAACATTGATGAGATGTCCATGAATGCAAATTCTATTCAGCACACTAAGCAGCGGGATAACTGACCCACCCTTGGGGAATTGCAAGCTGATCTTACACCAATGGTGTACCCTGGCAGCAGGGTAGCATGGTGGTTAGCATAAATGCTTCACAGCTCCAGGGTCCCAGGTTCGATTCGCGGCTGGGTCACTGTCTGTGTGGAGTCTGCACGTCCTCCCCCTGGGTTTCCTCCGGGTGCTCCAGTTTCCTCCCACAGTCCAAAGATGTGCGGGTTAGGTGGATTGGCCATGCTAAATTGCCCGTAGTGTCCTAGAAAATGTAAGGTTAAGGGGGAGTTGTTGGGTTACGGGTATAGGGTGGATACGTGGGTTTGAGTAGGGTGATCATGGCTCGGCGCAACATTGAGGGCCGAAGGGCCTGTTCTGTGCTGTACTGTTCTATGTTCAATGGGTTTCCAACCTTTTGCCTGATGTTAGTTTCTCTAGTCCCATTGCCACGAAACCCGATGTCGGTGAGATGGGAAATTTCTGCCCAATATTTTTTTTATTTGAAATGTTTGCATAACCCTTGAAATAACAGACAGGAATATAAAGCAGTGTTACAAACATCAGTTTCTAGATTAAAATCTTTTCCTTCTACCATTTCTCAATATTAATTTTCAGGAACTTGATGAAAATTTATCAAAGTTGACAGCTGAATTTGAAAAAGCCACAGCTGAAAAACTCAAATGTCAACAAGAAGCTGATAACACCAACAGAACTATTTCACTTGCAAACAGGTAAATTTGGATTTGTGTAAATCAGACTAAATGAGCAAACTGCGTTACTTCTGGATCGTTCATAATTTTTAACTATATATTTTGTCTTTGGGTTAGGTTTAATGTAATCATCTATCTGTACCCAAACTCATTTATTTTTCTTACATTTTCCAGCATTATTAAGGCTGACAGGATGAAAAATTAAGTATGACAAATCCATTGGACCCTTGCCCTCTTAAACAGCCGTAGGGACATTCATGCATCATTTAGGCGAGATATTGCAAACATGGGCAGTTATTTTTGCTATTATCAGTCTAGTAATGCAAGACGATCACAAGCTTGTGGTGTTACTGTGATGGGCGCAATACTTTAGGGTGCTGAATTGATGAAGGAATGTCCATAGATTCATGTACATTAGTAGGCTTCAGCAAATTCCTCCAAGGGAACAAAATATTTATACTGTCATCAGCCCCATAAGTCTGCTCCAGATTTCCAGTTCCTAATATAAGAACCTTTATGAAATATTTGTAGTTTTAACAGTGTCCCCACCCAAGCTTCCACTCTAGTCATAAAAACCTCCGTATTTTCAATAAATTAACTCTAGGTTTTTTAGGGAGACAGGAATAAATTTGTACAGAAGAATAATCAGATGTTCACATTCAATGGTCCATGGTTAAGGACTTTGACAAAGATTTCAAAACAGATGGTCAATGTCACCTTGACTCAGTACTGAGCCACATGGCAAGGATTCCAGACTCACACTCGAGCTAAACTGCAGCAATGCAAAGAGAGAAATGGATTGTCAACAAACTATCTTTTGGATGAGACATTAAATTAAAGTCCCATCCACCTGCTCAAGCGAACATACAAAATCCTGTGATATTTTTGGTTAACAGATGCATCTGAATAAGCGTCACAAAATGAGATTTATAAGGTGTTTATCTCATTGCTGTTTGTGCAAAGTTTGACTGTCATATTAATCTAGACAATAGTGATTCGGATTTTCCTCTCAAAGGTGAAGCCTTGGCACTATTGCACTAAAAAAACACCCATGTATACCTTACCGATAGGCCACAGCTGGAACTTGCTCTCCCACCTGCAGCATGGCTCCATCGGCGAACTGATGCCTGCGGTCTAGAAGGAGGCCATATTCTCAACACAGCCAAACACTCCATATCATCACTAAAGTAGACCATGCAACTTGAGAACAAGCAGTCAGTTTGTACTGTACCAATATTAGTGAGAAGGTGGAGAAGAAACATGGCCTCCAGTAGAGGTATCATGACCACCAGAAGCAGGACAGAGGGTTCACAGCCAGGAGACGCAGCATATGTCCGGAACTTTGGGGACGGCGTCCAGTGGATACCGGGACCAAAGTGGAGAAGACGACTAGTCTCCTAAATGGTCCCAGAGAACGGACGGCACGCATGCATGTGCCGTAGCTATTCCAGCGCTACCTCAGTCGTCACATGTGGCATGGTCTGATAGTTAAACAAAAACGTGCCAGTTTTGTTTCAACTGACCCTGTTATTTGTTTCTTCATGTCCCTCTTGTTTTAAATATATACTTTATTCCACAAAAACCAGTAACATACACATGCTGCAGACCAATAAAAGCATGATTCAAACAGTTTGACAATTTTCAATTTTCCCCTTTTTTCTCGCCTTAACTACCCAATACCGCCCCCCCCCCCCCCCCCCCCCATCCCCGGCTGTGGTGATATGCATCACTGTAAATACACAAGGGGTTAATGTAAATACACTACGACTAAGTAATCACTAGAGGGAGCACCAGAGATGCCATGACATGCAGACATACAGCTAATGAACACATAGAATAGGACACGACCAATGGGCAGTCAAGACACCCAGAGGTGACACTACCACAAGGGGGCATTACAGAATCCATATATAAGGACAGGGCACACATGCTCTGTCTCTTTCCACAGGCGACACTTAAAGAGTAGGACAGGGGCAGATCAGAAGTATCATACCCACCACGTGGCTTAGAGCAGACTGGTTAGTTAGACTGAATTATTATAGCAAGATTAGCAGGAGAGTCAAACTCATAGAGAAGTGTGCTAATGGTTCAATAAATCACATTGAACTTACTTCAAAGTCTGGAGTATCTTTTGGTCAAAGCTGCATCGAGTTGCAGCCTGTGTTATCCCAGAGTACATAACACAACACTGGTGACAAATAGATCTTCAAGTAAGGACATAAAACCCCTCTTCAGACCCCCTAAGATCAAACTTGATCTTCTCCAGTCTTGAAATGAAATGAAAATGAATATCGCTTATTGTCACAAGTAGACTTCAAATGAAGTTACTGTGAAAAGCCCCTAGTCGCCACAGTCCGGCGCCTGTTCAGGGCGGCTGGTCCGGGAATTGAACCCGCGCTGCTGGCCTACCTTTGTTCTGCTTTAAAAGCCAGCTATTTAGCCCTGTGCTAAACCAGCCCCTAAACCTTAAAAATTCATACAAATCTCCCAACCACCCCTGGACTCCCGGTGGCACTGCCGACCTCCAACTCAGTAAGATTCACCGCCAGACAATCAGAGAGGTGAAGGCCATGACATTGGCCCCTTCCCCTCCAGCAGCTGTGGGAAATCTGACACCCCAAAAATCACCAACAAAGGACACGGTGACATCCCATCCCACTATTTCTGACAGGGTCTCGAAAACTGCTGCCAGACACCCTCCAACTTTGTGCATCTCCCAAACATATGAGCGGGTTCGCCGGCCCCTCCCATATTTCTCGCATACATCCTCCACCTCTGGGAAAAACCCACTCATATGGGCCCGAGATATATAAGCCCTATGTACCACCTTGAAATGTATAAGGCTCATCCTAGCACAAGATGAGGTCCAATTGATCTGGTGCATTATTTCACTCCAGGTCCCCCACCTAAGCTCAATCCCCAGTTTCTGCTCCCATTTCCCGTTTTATCCCTTCCACTGACGCCTTCTCCATCTCCAAAAAACATTTGTAAATATCTCCAATCAGCTCCTTCCCCAGCTCATCCAGAGTAAATAACTTACCTGACAATGGTGCTTTGGCAACTAAGGGAACAAGGGCAGCACCTTCCAGGCAAAATCCCAAACCTTCAAAGGTCTAAATTCATTCCCCCTTGGCAATTCAAACTCACCCTTCAATTCCTCTAGCCCCGCGAACGTCCTCTCTACTAACAGGTCCCTAACCCATTCCATCCATTCGCTGTACCAACTCCAATACATTGTATCATCGCTCCTGGTATAAACCTGTGGGTCCCACATATTGGGGCCAATACCGACATACATCCTATATCAGCGTGCCACCTCAACTGATTCCAAATTCTGAGAGATGACACAACAAAAGGACTGCGAGTGTGCCTAACTGGGAAAAATGGGAGCGGGGCAGTCCCCACACATGAGGCTTCCTCCACCTGCACCTATCCCTGCACATTGCACCCCCACCACAAAGAAATCAATAAGGGAGTATATCCGATGTACATGGGAGAAGAAGGAGTACTCCCTCACTCCCAGATGCCTAAACCTCCATGGGTCCCTCCCCCCCCATCTGGTCCATAAATACCCTCAGCCCCTTTTTAATCCCTGATCGGACCATTGACCTGGGCTAGACCTATCCTCCCCAGGCACCAGCACACAATTAAAATCAACCCCCATTATCAACTGATGGGATCTTCTAAGTCCGGAATGGACACTAACAGCTTCTTAACAAAATCCACGTTATCCCAATTGGCGCATATGCATTAAATAAAACAAGTGCGCCCCTGCCAGGACGCCACTCACCATCACAAACCTACCCCCAACCACGTGTTCCGCACCTCCCTAACCACCACAAATGCCATCTTTTTTCTGAATAGGATCGCAACCCCCTCGACTTAGAGTCAAAACCCAAATGGAACATCTGCCCCTCCCTTAAACGCGTCTGGTCCTTCATCCGTAGATGTGTCTTCTGAAGAAGAGCTTTTTAGGTGAGCGAACATCCAGGACTGTTCAACCGGATCATTCAAACCTTGCACGTTTCATGTTACTGTTCTCACTGGGGGTTTCTGAGCTACCGCCTGATTGAGTGCGCCATCCCTACCTAGCACAGATCCTGCCTAACCATCAGGTGCCTTTCTAACCTGGGCCCACCCAAATGGCCACCCCCTCCATCCTCTCCTAAACCCAACCAAAGAGCCATCAGCATCACCAGCTCCTCCCCTCCCCTGCACCACCCTCTGAACACCTCCCCCATCCCCTCTCCCCCTCCACCCCCCCACCCAACCCCTGGCTACCCACACCAACCTCACCCCACACTGCTTGCATTTATCAGCATCCCTGCTAGCATGGCAACTCCCACCTGGAGATTCAGACAAAGGATCCCACCCAAACCACCCAAACTACCCTCCCCCACTCTGCTTGCACCACCTTTCTCTTTCAACACATCTCTCCCCGGGCCCTGGCTACCAGCGACCCCTTCCCCCTTGCTCCAGCAGGATCAACCAACCCAATACTCTGTACCATCCCTTCATCGACACAATCCAATACCAATCCAACATGTGCAAAGAACAACCGAGTACCCACACATATTGAACACCCAGATCACACCATAAAACCAATACCAAAACCCAACATGTGCAAGAAAAAACAACATAGCAATTATAAAACTCGCATCTACTCTACTTAATAAGTCATGATACAGAAAAATTCCCAACATTAGCCCTCCCCAACCCATATTCCTTCACAAAGTCGTCTACCTCCTCCGGTGTCATAAAATAATGTACCTGCCCTTAAAAGTCACCCAAAGTTTGGCAGGTACAACACCCGAAACCAAATCTTTCTCTGAAGGAGTGCCGCTTTGGCCTTATCAAAGCCTGCCCGCCGTTTGGCCAGGATGGCACCAATGTCCTGATAAATCCGGATGCAGTTCCCCTCCCAGCTACAGTCCTGAGTCGTCTTTGCCTACCTCACAATCTTCTCCTTATCCTGGAACTTGTGCATGTGCACAATCATCGCCTGTGGCGGTTCCCCAGCTCGCGGTCTCTGTCTTCGTGACCGATGGACTTTCATGAAGACCCCCGCCTCAACCAACTTCTTGAACATCCTCGAAACATTGCCTGAGGCACTCACTCCCTCCACACCTTCCGGCAGGCCTACGATTCTGCCACCAGGACCGATTCTCCTCTGTGTCTGCAGCATCTTGCAGGCCTCCCCCAGCATCGCCATCTCTGCCTCCAAAGGCACGAGTCGGTCACTACAGTTGGACCACCCTTTCTATCTCTTGGATCGTCACCCCTTGTGACTCTAAGCAGTTCTCTACCCAATCCAAGTTCCTCAAAGAGGGGCTACTGATCCCTCAATGTCACTGGACCAGTCCCCCTGCATCTCCTTTTGCTGTTGCCAATACTCTCCCTTGATAAAGTCCATCAACTGCTACACAGGCAGTGTTGCAGATGACAATGACCCTTCCCCCTCCACCATTTTTTCCACTGGTTCTGCACCACCTGTCTCCTCCAACTCCAAAGTTAGGGCTCTCACTGATTTTGCCAGGTGTGATACCCTGCCAATATTCCACTCTGGGGTAGAAATCAACACCCTCCACTCACTTCACACCTTTTCCACAAAGATTGTCCATTAACTGGGTAGAAAGGGCTGAAACTAACACCTCCAAACAGGAGCCACCTTGTGTGCGACCGATCAGCTCTTGGCCGCCACCAGAAGTCCTTCATGCCCCTCTTGAAGGTTTGCCCTGTGCACTCAGCCAGACCATTAGATAAAGGGTGATATGAAACTTTTTGATCGCGAAGATCACAGCCAGTCCTTCCTTTTCAATGCAAGCGTACATGTGCTGTACGTCAGCCAATGTTCTTGAAGCAGAGGCTATCAGCCTCTCTGTCACATTGTCCCAATGATGAGACAACGCTGCCCTGCTGCCACTTGGGGAGGCATTGCATGTACTTATTGTTGTGTTATGTACTCTGGGATAACACAGGCTGCAACTGGATGCAGCTTTAACCAAAAGATACTCCAGACCTTGAAGTTAGTTCAATCTGATTTTTTTAACCAGTAGCACAGTTCTCAATGAGTTTGATTCTCTGCTAACCTAAGTGTGGTTACTCTGTCTGACTGAACCAGACTAGCTCTTTGCCACATGCTGGAGGTGTGATACTGTACATACACCCGGACTCACTCTATAGTTGTTCATCAGTGGAAAGAGGCGGAGTGTGAGTGCCTCGTGCATTTTATAGTGAGATACCACCCAGCCCTGAGTGTCCTGCCTGCTCATTGGTCATGTCCTGTTCTCTGTGTTCATTAGCTGCCTGTCTGTGCCTGTCTGTACATCATTATCTGCATGTCTGCATATCATGACATCTCCCCTTTTTTTATGTTTTGTTGGCATATGGAAACGTACTTACATGTGGTGGCATATATTAACATATTTACAAGCGCTGGAATATGTGAAAGTATTACATGTGAAGACAGCTGTCTAATGTGAGAAAACAGAACATAGAAAACAAAACAAATATTCATAAGTCCAGTCTCTGGGGCTTGTGTCTGATCCTTGTCAACCGCCGGAGAGGTGGTGGTGGGGACGACGGCTCCTTGACCGGCGGGATGGAAGCCTGACTGGTGGCCTCGTAGTTCGAGGTATCAGGAGGTGGCAAAACAACGGACGGAAACGGAGAAGAAAGCGGTTGCGGGCAGGCAACTTTACGTAGTGCCCGTCTGTTTCATCGCACAACAGAACCATCAGCCATACGTACAACATACGAGCGGGGCGCAGCCTGTCGAACAACGACAGCTGGAGCAGACTAGCCACCATCCGGTATCTTGATCCTGATAGTGTCTGCCGGGGATAACACGGGCAAATCGGTGATATGAGCATCATGGCCCTGCTTTTGCTGGTTTCAGAGCTGCTGCACCTTCTGCAGCACCGGGAGGTGATCCAGGTTGGGCAAGTGTGTGGCTGGAAGTGTCGTCCACAGGTCCCTGTTCATCAGGAGTTGTGCCGGCGACATGCCAGTGGACAGTGGGGTCGCCCTGTCGGCAAGCAGCGCGAGGTAGATGTCAGAAGCAGAATCCGCAGCCTCGCAGATGAGCTGTTTCACAATGTGCTCCACTTTTTCAACCTTCCCATTGGACTGTGGATAGTGTGGGCTGGAAGTGACATCTTTGAAATGGCATAACTTGGCAAACATAGACCACTCGTGGCTGTTGAAGCACAGGCCATTATCACTCATGACAGTAAGTGGGATATCATGCCTGGAGAACGTCTCCTTACAGGCCTTGATGACGGTCCGAGATGTGAGGTCTGAGAGCTTCACGACTTCAGGGTAGTTGGAGAAACAGTCAATAATCAACACATAGCCACGATATTCACACGAAAGAGGTCGATGTCAATCTTGGACCATGGGGAGGTCTCGATTTCATCCTGCTGGAGCGTCTCTTTGCTCTGCGCTGGCTTGAAGCGTTGACAGGTCGCACAGTTGAGGACCATGTTCGAGATGTCCTGGCTAATACCGGGCCAGTAGATAGCCTGCCTGGCTCTGCGTCTGCACTTCTCGACGCCCAGGTGTCCCTCATGGATTTAGCGGAGCACCAAGCTCTGGAGACTGAGTGGAATGACAATCCGGTCCAGCTTGAGGAGGATACCATCAATCACCATCAGGTCGTCCTTTACATTGTAAAATTGAGGGCACTGTCCTTTCTGTCAGCCATTGCCGAGGTGGTGCATGACACGCTGCAAGAGTGGGTCTTTGGCTGTCTCCTCGCGGATACGAACAACCTTCTCATCGGACGCCGGGAGGGTGCTAGCTCACAGCTGTACCTGTGATTCAATCTGCTGGATGATTTCCAGCGGTTCACTAGGCAATGCGATGGAGCGGGACAATGCATCAGCGATAATGAGCTCTTTGCCAGGCTTGAACATTAAGTCAAAGTCGTATCTTTTGAGTTTGAGGAGGATGCGCTGCAACCGAGACGTCATGTCGTTCAGGTCCTTGTGGATAATGTGGGCCAGAGGCGTATGATCCGTCTCGACAGTGAATGTCGGCAGGCCGTAGACATAGTCATGAATCTTGAGAATGCCAGTGAGAAGACCCAGGCATTCCTTCTCTATTTGTGCATACCTTGTTTCGGTGAGCTTCATGGCCCTCGATACGTAGGATATGGGTGCCCAGGATGAAGTGTCATCGCGTTGAAGCAGCATCACACCGATGCCATCCTGGCTCACATCTGTTGAGATCTTTGTCTCCCTGTCTGGGTCGAAAAATGCCAAGACGGGTGCAGTGGTGAGCTTGACTTTCAGCTCCAACCACTCTGCCTTATGTGCTGCCTTCCATTCAAAGGCAGTGGACTTTTTCACCAGGTTCCGTGGGGCCGTAGTGTGTGAGGCCATGTATGGGATGAACTTGCCCAGAAAATTGACCAAGCCCAGGAAGCGCAACACTGCCTTCTTGTCTTCAGGGACCTTCAAGGCTTCGATGGCCTTGACCTTGTCTGTGTCCGGGCGCATGCCCTGCTGAGAGATCTGGTCACCTGGGAACTTGAGTGACGACGTGCCAAAGCATCATTTGGACCTGTTCAGCTTCAGGCCATTGACATGGACACGGCGGAATACCTGCTGGAGACGGGAAACATGGTCTTCAGGGGTCCATATGATGATGTCGTCCACGTACACATGAATCCCTTCAGTGCCCACCATCATCTGCTCTATGATGTGATGGAAGATCTCCGATACCGAGACAATTCCAAACGGCATGCGATTATAGCAGTATCTGCCAGACAGTGTGTTGAAGGTGCATAGATGGTGTAAATCCAGCTGGATTTGCCAAAATCCATGTGACGCATCTAACTTGGTGAAAAAACGTGCGTGTACCATCCCATTGGTGAGTTCCTCCCGCTTCGGGATGGGGTAGTGTTCACGCATTATATTCTTATTGAGATCCTTGGGATCAATGCAGATGGTCACCCGAAGGCTTTCT
Source organism: Scyliorhinus canicula (assembly GCF_902713615.1). Classification (NCBI taxonomy): domain Eukaryota; kingdom Metazoa; phylum Chordata; class Chondrichthyes; order Carcharhiniformes; family Scyliorhinidae; genus Scyliorhinus; species Scyliorhinus canicula. The sequence goes on along the minus strand of NC_052163.1, from coordinate 15,970,122 downwards.
AACACATACCATCGAGCTGACCCAGTCAGTCGGTGCAGTTACCTTGGAAATGATGCCCTGTTGCTGAAGATTCTTGAGCTGTGCCTTCAGGCACTCCCTCAGCGGAGCCGAGACCTGGCGTGGTGCGTGGACCAATGGCTTGGCATCAGGTCATAGCAGAATCTTGTATCGATAAGCCAGCGTGCCCATCCCGTCGAACACATCCGGATACTGAGTGAGGATGTCGTCAATGCCGGCCTGAAGATCCACATTGGAGGATGTCGTTGTGTAAACCCGCTGCACGAGGTTCAGCTGCTTGCAGGCATGCACACCAAGTAGGGATGCCCTGTCTGGCTTGACAATTTCAAAAAGTAACTGTGCATGGGTGCTCCGGTTGGAGACAAGGAGATGGCTGGATCCCAGTGCCGTGATGGCATTTCCGTTGTAATCCAGGAGCCTGCAGGCTGCTGGAAGGACCTTGCGGGGGGGGCTTCTTGATGTGTTTGAAATCTGCCTGTGAGAGGAGGTTGACAGAGGCATCTGTGTCCAGCTTAAACTGGATGGAGCAGTGGTTGACCTGCATCACCGCATGGCCCTTGACTGGTGGTGCAGACCTGCACAAGGTTCGATTCCTGGCTGGGTCACTGTCTGTGCGGAGTCTGCACGTCCTCCCTGTGTGTGCGTGGGTTTCCTCCGGGTGCTCCGGTTTCCTCCCACAGTCCAAAGATGTGCGGGTTAGGTGGATTGGCCATGCTAAATTGCCCGCAGTGTCCTAAAAAGTAAGGTTAAGGGGGGGGGGGGTTTGGGTTACGGGTATAGGGTGGATACGTGGGTTTGAGTAGGGTGATCATTGCTCGGCACAACATCGAGGGCCGAAGGGCCTGTTCTGTGCTGTACTGTTCTATGTTCTATGTTCTACGGCTGCATAGTGTCCAGCCTTCCCGCAGTTTAAACATCGCTTGCCTCTTGCAGGGCAGTGTTTCTTTAAGTGGGCGTTGCCGCAGTTCGAGCACGACATGACATCGGCATCCTGATGCTCCGCGTATTGTCGCACATGCGCAGTACGGGTGTCGGCCGCTTCATTGTCCCGTTCGCATCGCGCATGCATGGGGCCCTGGGAAAAGCGCGCAAAATGGCCGCTTTCATCAATGCTGAGGCGCTGCATCCGTGAGATGGCCTACGCACACTCTGCCTCTTGGAAGGCAAGTTTCTCATTTTCAGCCGATTTGTACTGGGCATAGCGATTTTTGGCGTGCTCATGCACTGTGCATGTTTCAATCGCGACTGGCAGGGTCATATGTTTGATTTTCAGTAGCTGCTCTCTCGGAGGATCAAAGTGAACTCCAAAACGATTTGGTCTCTGATCATGGAGTCAGCAATATCACCAAAGTTGTAGGACAGCGCTAGCAGGTGGAGGTTAGTTAAGAAGGAGTTGGAAGATTCATCTTTACCTTGTAGATGCTTTTCGAATATGTAGCGCTTGAAGATTTCATTGGTGTCCACTTCACAGTGACTGTCAAACTTGTCCAGGATGGCCGAAACTTTGTCTTCTCCTGGCCTTCGGTGAAGTGAAAAGGGTTGAAGAGTTCCATGGCTTGATCATCCGCTGTTAAGAGGAGAAGAGCGATCTTCCTTGCATCAGACGCACCCACGAGGTCTGAAGCTTCGATGTACAGCAGAAACTTTTGCTTGAATGTCCGCCAGTTGGCACTGAGATAGCCGGAGGTCCTGAGCTGGTGAGGAGCCTGAATCTTCCCCATGGTACCGGGATACATGCGCTGGTCGTCACGGAACGGACTGAGGTAAACCACCTAGATTAAGCAATCTCCTGGTACCATGTTGTGTAATGTACTCTGGGATAACACAGGCTGCAACTGGACGCAGCTTTAACCAAAAGATACTCCAGACCTTCAAGTTAGTTCAATCTGATTTTTTTAACCAGTAGCACAGTTAGCACAGTTCTCAATGAGTTTGATTCTCTGCTAACCTAAGTGTGGTTACTCTGTCTGACTGAACCAGACTAGCTCTTCGCCACATGTTGGAGGTGTGATACTGTACATACACCAGGATTTACTCTGTAGATGTTCATAACCACTTCATAGTGGCGCAGCGGAAGCGTGCTGGGCCCATCACCCGGAAGTCGATGGATCGAAACCATCCTCTGCTATTTATTTTAGGGGCTGTTTAGCACAGGGCTAAATCGCTGGCTTTGTAAGCAGACCAAGCAGGCCAGCAACACGGTTCGATTCCCGTCATAGCCTCCCTGAACAGGCGCCGGAATGTGGCGACTAGGAGCTTTTCATAGTAACTTCATTTGAAGCCTACTCATGACAATAAGCAATTTTCATTTCATTTCATCAGTGGAAAGAGGCGGAGTGTGAGAGCCTCGTGCCTTTTATAGTGAGATACCAATGAGGAATTGAACAAACGAATATGATACAAAATGGGATAAGTAGTTAGGATAATGTAGAGGATAGATCCGAATATATGAGCCGGAGAGTAGGGTAGTGAGTTATCAGGGAATGAACAAAGGAACTGAGCAAAGCATGGCCAAAGATGGGCGGTTGTTAGGACCAGATCCTCCTGCAGAGGGGGATGGAAAGAATGCTGGGTAATAGAGGGCCTCAGGGTTGAGGAATGCGAGGTGAGCCAATCAGGACATATGGCCAGGTCAGGAAGTGTATAGGGATGACCTATGGGAATCTTGCATTCAGTACTGTTGCCTTATTTGGTCATATATGTGAAACTTTTTTTTAAAAATAATTTTTATTGAAATTTTTACAAAATGGGATACAAAATATAAATATCTTAGCTCTATTAACATACAACCGCGGTAACACCCCATGAACAATACCCCCCAGCTTCAATAGCAACTTCAAACAAAAAGAAAAAACAACAACAAAGAAAAAAAAAAGAAAAAAAGAACAAACAAGAGGGAGATAGCACCCTCCACAAACCCATGTGCACAGTTCTCCCTCCCCCCCAACCCTTACCCCCCCCCCCCCACCCCCCCCCCCCCCCCCCCCCCCGGGCTGCTGCTGCTGTCGGCCTATTTCCCTACCGTTCCGCCAGGAAGTCCAGAAACGGCTGCCACCGCCTGAAAAACCCTTGTACTGATCCCCTCAGGGCAAATTTCACCCTCTCCAATTTAATGAACCCCGCCATATCAGAGATCCAGGCCTCCACGCTTAGGGGCCTCGCATCCTTCCATTGGAGCAAGATCCTCCGCCGGGCTACTAGGGACGCAAAGGCCAGGACCCCGGCCTCTATCGCCTCCTGCACTCCCGGCTCCACTGCCACCCCAAAAATTGCGAGTCCCCAGCCTGGCTCGACCCTGGATCCCACCACCCTCGACACCGTCTTTGCTACCCCCTTCCAAAACTCCCCCAACGCTGGGCACGCCCAAAACATATGGGCGTGGTTCACTGGGCTCCCCGAGCACCTAGCACACCTGTCCTCGCCGCCGAAAAACCTACTCATCCTTGTCCCCGTCATGTGGGCCCTATGCAGCACCTTGAACTGTATGAGGCTAAGCCTCGCACAGGAAGAGGAGGAATTCACTCTCCAGGGCATCCGCCCATGTCCCCTCCTCAATCTCCTCACCCAGCTCCTCTTCCCATTTACCCTTCAGTTCCTCCACCAAGACCTCGTCTACCTCCTGCATCACCCGGTATATGTCCGAGATCCTCCCTCCTCCGACCCACACCCCCGAGAGCACCCTATCCCGCACCCCCCGTGGGGGCAGCAAGGGGAACCCCTCCACCTGCTGCCTGGCAAATGCCCTCACCTGGATGTACCTAAACATGCTCCCCGGGGCTCCTCCCAACGTGGGACTGCCCCTCCTCCATAGTGCCCATCAACCAGTCCACCCTCCCCCGCTCCTGCACGGGAGAAGAAGACCCCGCCCCCTCCCTCTCCCAGCACGGGGACCCCGCAGAAAGCCCGCGCTTTCGCCCTGCCGGGCCCCGCCTCCTCCAGGGCCACTCCCATTGTCAGTCCCCCCCACCAGCTCCCCAAACACCCCGTTTACCCCTCAGTCCAAACCCGTCCACCCAACTCCTGCTAGAAAACCCATAAAGAAAACACCCGTACGGCATCACCCCACCCACCCTACGGCCAACCCACCTCATACCCTAAACCCCGCAAATACACATACAGTATAAATAAATACAGTATTCTACAGCATCCCCCCTCGGGGGGACCCTCAGTTTGTGTCCAGTTTCTCGGCTTGCACGAAGGCCCACGCCTCCTCCGGGGAATCAAAATAGTGGTGCCGATCCTTGTAGGTGACCCACAGACGCGCCGGCTGCAGCATTCCAAATTTCACCTTCCGACTGTGGAGCACCGCCTTCGTCCGGTTAAACCCGGCCCTCCGCCTCGCCACCTCCGCTCTCCAGTCCTGGAAGATCCGCACCTCCGTGTTCTCCCATTTGCTGCTCCGCTCCTTCTTGGCCCACCGGAGCACACACTCACGATCCACGAACCGGTGGAACCTCACCAACACCACCCGCGGCGGCTCGTTCGGCTTGGGCCTCCTAGCCACAATTCTGTGGGCCTCCTCCAACTCCAGGGGCCCCTGGAAGGACACAGCCCCCATCAGCGTGTTCAGCATCATCACCACATAGGCCGCTAGGTCCGGCCCTCCAGCCCCTCCGTGAGGCCCAGGATCCGTAAATTCTTCCTCCTTGACCGGTTGTCCAGCTCCTCGAACCGCTCCTGCCACTTTTTATGGAGCGCCTTGTGCACCTCCACCTTCCCCACCACGGCCACGACCTCATCTTCCCTCTCAGCGGCCTGCTGCTGCAGCTCCCGGATCGCAGCCCCCTGGGCCGTCTGGGTCTCCATCAGTTCCCTGTTGGTTACCTTGATGGACTCCAGCAGCTCCACTTTCATCTCCTGGAAGCAGCGCAGCAGAGTTGTCTCGACCCACTTCTTCAACTCTTCAAAACTTTCGCCGGCCGCCATTTTGTCCTTCGAGTCCCGATTTTTCCCGGGTGTTTTCTCCTTCGATTCTCTCCCTGCCCCGCTCCTGGTCTCCACCATGGGACCTCTGGGGCGACTCCTGGCCTCTTCCCGCGTCGGGATTCGCCTCACAAGCTCCATTGGGGGCCTTTAAAAAAGCCCCAAAGTCCGTTTTTTCCGGGAGCCTCCGAACGTGCGGCTCAGCTGATCATTGCCGCTACCGGAAGTCCTCATATATGTGAAACTTGATGCCACTTGAATGTGCATGTAAGAAAAGTTCTGTTTCCTTTGTTCCCACTCGCTTGAGAAGTTACAGGAGACCAAGTTGTGTCCTGTTCCTTGATAGAGTGGGTCCTACTTACAAGTTGATTAAAATAAATAATAATTGTTACCTACAAATCCATCTCGAATTTTATTGAGACCAGACTAACGGGAAAGGAACCTAATTTGTCACCACCCCTGAGTGTCCTGCCTGCTCATTGGTCATGTCCTGTTCTCTGTGTTCATTAGCTGCCTGTCCGTGCCTGTCTTTATATCATTATCTGCATGTCTGCATATCATGACACTTATGAGTGGTTTAGATGGGTTATAGTGCATCAGTAGCCTGGAGGATATCAGTTGCCGCTTTACTTTGGCATATGTCTCCCCCAGTGATGTCTTCTATGCCCATTTCTGGTGCTCTTTTAAGATGCATGTAACAGGACCAGTATGGTTGCCAGATTTGGAATAGTTTTTCCATAATAGTTAACGAGCCCTAGGACTGACCTTAACTCTGTTGCATCCTTTGACGTTGGGACCCTCCTAATAACTCGGATTTCCTCTTCCATTGAGTGCAATCTGTCCTTGTCAACCTGATATCCCAGGTATATGACCTTTCTCACCTGGAAGACGTACTTGCCCCTTTTCAGCAGACATGTACTTCTGTGAAATGGTAGAGGATTTCTTCTAGATTATCTGGAAGAAAGAATGGGCCCCAGCCAACTTTACATATAGGTCTTGCATACATGGTATTGGATGCCATCCAAACGTGAGGCCTTGTTGACCATCACTTTATAGTCACCACTCAAGTGAACAGTGCACTGGGATCACTGGTGCTGCCCATTCCGCGAATTGGACTGGGCAAATAATCCCCAAGTTCTCCAGCTGGCTCAGCTCGACATCCACCTTCATCAGCAGGATGTATGGGACTAGGCAGGATGTATGGGACTAGTAAAGGCAAGCAACCAGCAGAGGGCAGCAGAGCAGAGCTACTGATCAGCTGTTCTGGGGAAATTTGCATACGTGCAGTGCGGTCAGCCTAAGTCGAAGGTGAACCTGCGAAGAAGACCCAAGGAGTTTGAGTAAAGGCAAGCAACCAGCAGAGGGCAGCAGAGCAGAGCTACTGATCAGCTGTTCTGGGGAAATTTGCATACGTGCAGTGCGGTCAGCCTAAGTCGAAGGTGAACCTGCGAAGAAGACCCAAGGAGTTTGAGTAAAGGCAAGCAACCAGCAGAGGGCAGCAGAGCAGAGCTACTGATCAGCTGTTCTGGGGAAATTTGCATACGTGCAGTGCGGTCAGCCTAAGTCGAAGGTGAACCTGCGAAGAAGACCCAAGGAGGTTGAGTAAAGGCAAGCAACCAGCAGAGGGCAGCAGAGCAGAGCTACTGATCAGCTGTTCTGGGGAAATTTGCATACGTGCAGTGCGGTCAGCCTAAGTCGAAGGTGAACCTGCGAAGAAGACCCAAGGAGTTTGAGTAAAGGCAAGCAACCAGCAGAGGGCAGCAGAGCAGAGCTACTGATCAGCTGTTCTGGGGAAATTTGCATACGTGCAGTGCGGTCAGCCTAAGTCGAAGGTGAACCTGCGAAGAAGACCCAAGGAGTTTGAGTAAAGGCAAGCAACCAGCAGAGGGCAGCAGAGCAGAGCTACTGATCAGCTGTTCTGGGGAAATTTGCATACGTGCAGTGCGGTCAGCCTAAGTTGAAGGTGGTTTGTGGAGGGGCTGTTGGCAACTGACAGTTAAACCCGAAACACTTTGTGAGTGTTTCCCACCCTACCTCCTCCTCTAACCAACCCCCCCACCCCACGGTGGTTGGGAAGCGGGAGCAGGGGCCTGTCGTGAAGGTGAGTGAGTGCCTTTAAATTTGCTTACCTTTCAGCGGGATCAGGGTTTGAGGTAATATCAGGTAAGCTCTTCCTTTCTTTTTCTTTTTCTTGTTTTTTTTAATCTAGAGGGGATGTCAGGGAAGGCAGTACAATGCTCCTCCTGCAGAATGTTTGAGGTGAGGGATGCCGTCAGTGTCCCTGCTGATTTCATCTGTGGGAAGTGCACCCAACTCCAGCTCCTCAAAAACCGTGTTAGGGACCTGGAGCTTGAGCTGGATGAACTTCGGATCATTCGGGAGGCAGAGGGGGTCATAGATAGGAGCTTCAGGGAAGTAGTTACACCAAAGACTGGAGATAGATGGGTAACTGTAAGAGGGACTGGGAAGAAGCAGTCAGTGCAGGGACCCCCTGCGGTCGTTCCCCTGAGTAACAAGTATACCGTTTTGGATACTTGTGGGGGGGACGACTTACCAGGGGTAAGCCATGGGGTACGGGCCTCTGGCACGGAGTCTGTCCCTGTTGCTCAGAAGGGAAGGGGGGAAAGGAGTAGAACATTAGTAATTGGGGACTCAATAGTCAGGGGCACAGATAGGAGATTTTGTGGGAGCGAGAGAGACTCACGTTTGGTATGTTGCCTCCCAGGTGCAAGGGTACGTGATGTCTCGGATCGTGTTTTCAGGGTCCTTAAGGGGGAGGGGGAGCAGCCCCAAGTCGTAGTCCACATTGGCACTAACGACATAGGTAGGAAAGGGGACAAGGATGTCAGGCAGGCCTTTAGGGAGCTAGGATGGAAGCTCAGAGCGAGAACAAACAGAGTTGTTATCTCTGGGTTGTTGCCCGTGCCACGTGATAGTGAGATGAGGAATAGGGAGAGAGAGCAATTAAACACGTGGCTACAGGGATGGTGCAGGCGGGAGGGATTCAGATTTCTGGATAACTGGGGCTCTTTCTGGGGAAGGTGGGACCTCTATAGACAGGATGGTCTACATCTGAACCTGAGGGGCACCAATATCCTGGGGGGGAGATTTGTTAGTACTCTTTGGGGGGGTTTAAACTAATTCAGCAGGGGCATGGGAACCTGGATTGTAGTTTTGGGGTGCGAGAGATTGAGAGTAGAGAGGTCAGGAGCACAGTTTTGACTTCGCAGGAGGGCGGCAGTGTTCAGGTCTGTGGTTTGAAGTGTGTCTATTTCAATGCCAGGAGTATACGAAATAAGGTAGGGGAACTGGCAGCATGGGTTGGTACCTGGGACTTCGATGTTGTGGCCATTTCAGAGACATGGATAGAGCAGGGACAGGAATGGTTGTTGCAGGTTCCGGGGTTTAGGTGCTTTAGTAAGGTCAGAGAAGGGGGCAAAAGAGGGGGAGGTGTGGCGCTGCTAGTCAAGGACAGTATTACGGTGGTAGAAAGGATGCAAGATGGGGACTCTTCTTCCGAGGTAGTATGGGCTGAGGTTAGAAACAGGAAAGGAGAGGTCACCCTGTTGGGAGTTTTCTATAGGCCACCTAATAGTTCTAGAGATGTAGAGGAAAGGATGGCGAAGATGATTCTGGAAAAGAGCGAAAGTAACAGGGTAGTTGTTATGGGAGACTTTAACTTTCCTAATATTGACTGGAAAAGATATAGTTCGAGTACATTGGATGGGTCGTTCTTTGTACAATGTGTGCAGGAGGGTTTTCTGACACAATATGTTGACAGGCCAACAAGAGGTGAGGCCACTTTGGATTTGGTTTTGGGTAATGAACCAGGCCAGGTGTTAGATCTGGAGGTAGGTGAACACTTTGGAGACAGTGACCACAATTCGGTGACCTTTACGTTAGTGATGGAAAGGGATAAGTATACCCCGCAGAGCAAGAGTTATAGCTGGGGGAAGGGCAATTATGATGCCATTAGACATGACTTAGGATGTGTTGGTTGGAGAAGTAGGCTGCAAGGGTTGGGCACACTGGATATGTGGAGCTTGTTCAAGGAACAGCTATTGCATGTTCTTGATAAGTACGTACCAGTCAGGCAGGGAGGAAGGGGTCGAGCGAGGGAACCGTGGTTTACCAAAGAAGTGGAATCTCTTGTTAAGAGGAAGAAGGAGGCCTATGTGAAGATGAGGCGTGAAGTTTCAGTTGGGGCGCTTGATAGTTACAAGGAAGCGAGGAAGGATCTAAAGAGAGAGCTGAGACGAGCAAGGAGGGGACATGAGAAGTCTTTGGCAGGTAGGATCAAGGAAAACCCAAAAGCTTTCTATAGGTATGTCAGGAATAAAAGAATGACTAGGGTAAGAGTAGGGCCAGTCAAGGACAGTGGTGGGAAGTTGTGTGTGGAGGCTGAGGAGATAAGCGAGATACTAAATGAATACTTTTCGTCAGTATTCACTCAAGAAAAAGATAATATTGTGGAGGAGAATGCTGAGACCCAGGCTATTAGAATAGATGGCATTGAGGTGCGTAGGGAAGAAGTGTTGGCAATTCTGGACAAGGTGAAAATAGATAAGTCCCCGGGGCCGGATGGGATTTATCCTAGGATTCTCTGGGAAGCCAGGGAAGAGATTGCTGAGCCTTTGGCTTTGATTTTTAGGTCATCATTGGCTACAGGAATAGTGCCAGAGGACTGGAGGATAGCAAATGTGGTCCCTTTGTTCAAGAAGGGGAGTAGAGATAACCCCGGTAACTATAGGCCGGTGAGCCTAACGTCTGTGGTGGGTAAAGTCTTGGAGAGGATTATAAAAGATACGATTTATAATCATCTAGATAGGAATAATATGATTAGGGATAGTCAGCATGGTTTTGTGAAGGGTAGGTCATGCCTCACAAACCTTATCGAGTTCTTTGAGAAGGTGACTGAACAGGTAGACGAGGGTAGAGCAGTTGATGTGGTGTATATGGATTTCAGTAAAGCGTTTGATAAGGTTCCCCACGGTCGGCTATTGCAGAAAATACGGAGGCTGGGGATTGAGGGTGATTTAGAGATGTGGATCAGAAATTGGCTAGTTGAAAGAAGACAGAGAGTGGTAGTTGATGGGAAATGTTCAGAATGGAGTTCAGTTACGAGTGGCGTACCACAAGGATCTGTTCTGGGGCCGTTGCTGTTTGTCATTTTTATAAATGACCTAGAGGAGGGCGCAGAAGGATGGGTGAGTAAATTTGCAGACGACACTAAAGTCGGTGGAGTTGTAGACAGTGCGGAAGGATGTTGCAGGTTACAGAGGGACATAGATAAGCTGCAGAGCTGGGCTGAGAGGTGGCAAATGGAGTTTAATGTGGAGAAGTGTGAGGTGATTCACTTTGGAAAGAATAACAGGAATGCGGAATATTTGGCTAATGGTAAAATTCTTGGTAGTGTGGATGAGCAGAGGGATCTCGGTGTCCATGTACATAGATCCCTGAAAGTTGCCACCCAGGTTGATAGGGTTGTGAAGAAGGCCTATGGTGTGTTGGCCTTTATTGGTAGAGGGATTGAGTTCCGGAGCCATGAGGTCATGATGCAGCTGTACCAAACTCTGGTACGGCCGCATTTGGAGTATTGCGTACAGTTCTGGTCGCCTCATTATAGGAAGGACGTGGAAGCTTTGGAACGGGTGCAGAGGAGATTTACCAGGATGTTGCCTGGTATGGAGGGAAAATCTTATGAGGAAAGGCTGATGGACTTGAGGTTGTTTTCGTTAGAGAGAAGAAGGTTAAGAGGTGACTTAATAGAGGCATACAAAATGATCAGAGGGTTAGATAGGGTGGACAGCGAGAGCCTTCTCCCGCGGATGGAGGTGGCTAGCACGAGGGGACATAGCCTTAAATTGAGGGGTAATAGATATAGGACAGAGGTCAGAGGTGGGTTTTTTACGCAAAGAGTGGTGAGGCCGTGGAATGCCCTACCTGCAACAGTAGTGAACTCGCCAACATTGAGGGCATTTAAAAATTTATTGGATAAGCATATGGATGATAAGGGCATAGTGTAGGTTAGATGGCCTTTAGTTTTTTTTTTTCCATGTCGGTGCAACATCGAGGGCCGAAGGGCCTGTACTGCGCTGTATCGTTCTATGTTCTATGTTCTAGGCTGGCCCTGAAATACTTGTGTTGGGCAGCTGGATCAAAGTAAACTTAGCTGTCTTGGTAGACTTCCGGATATTTCCCCAGGACCTCAATCTGCCCGTACCCATTCTAAAGATCTGTTGCCAATCTAGGCAGAGTCTCTGTAACCAGCCACAAACCAGAAGACTGGGTCCAGAACCCTGGACCACTACCAGTGTCTGTTGAACTGATTGTTGTCCAATGTTAATGGTTCTCCAGTGTACATCGCTAACTGTGCCTTAGTGTCCCTTAGGCCCAAGTGCTGGATCCCGAAACAAATTTTCCAGTAAGTTTGTTGTCCAATGATTGAGACAGCAGCCCTGTATCTTTTTCCATATCTGAGGGGTAGCCATTCACTTGGGTGGTTATCTTGAGTGGGGCTAATTGTGATGCCGTAATACAATTTAATTGCACGCAATCATCCTCATCGGGCTGGGCTAAATATAGAGCCCTGGTAATGTGTCACCTGACAAGTGTGACACATTTGCTGTTGCTTCTGCCGTTCTTGGCCCCCATGGTTCCTGCAACCACAAGTGCAGCAATGTTGTGAGTCTTCTTCCTGGACTTCAGGAGAGATGTCTTGTCGGGCTGCAGTGGTTCTTGGTCAATAGGTCTAACCACAACGTTGCTCAGGTTGCGATTGGGTCCCATAGGTCTTGCTCTTGGGGGGGGGGGGCGTTACCCGCCGGAACGGCAGGTGGCCAACGCTATGTACATCCAAGTCCAAGAATCCCTGGAGTTCCCTGGACTCCCATTTCCATGTTTTCACGCAAGAGGGATAGTTCTATAGCCATTCTTAGCTCCAAGGACTGTTCCGCCAACAATATCCATTGGGTTGCCATGTTATTACTGCTGCACCTAGACAGTCTCGCCTTATTATGTTACTAGATTGTGCAATTCTGATGAATGTGCCTCCATATTGTTTCTTTAGGTGAGGCTTACACAGTACATCCTTCAAAACATTGTTAGTATCTGTAGACATAACCTTAAGTGTTCAATAGTTCACTCATTTTTTATAACTTTGGTTAAACATTTTGCAGACTAAGTATTTCCAAGAATCATTTTATTTACCAATATGTATTTAGTTGATTTTTTAAAGGGCCCTAAACAGTTAATAAATCCAACAAGTCCCAACCGGGACTACCGATCATACCGTTTCCATTCCAGCGTGGCTTGTAAGGGTTGATTGCATGAGCCCCAGCTGATAGGTCTCCGCCCATTGTATTCCACGAGCCCCAGAAGGAGATCAATCAGGTCATCCCTATGGGCCTCGTGAGGGTTATTACAGAGACTTAGGGCACGATTCTCCACTCCTCACGCTGGGTGGGAGAATCGCGAAAGGGCCGGGCGACTCATTTCACGCCCGCCTGGCGCCCCCCGCGATTCTCCCATCCCCCGCTCGGAAGAATCGGCGCTCGCCATTTTTCACGCCGACCGGCGATTCTCCAGCCCGGATGGGCCGAGCGGCCTGCCTTTCCCGACCGGTTCACAACGGCGGCAACCACACCTGGTCGCTGCCGTCGTGAACATGGGCGCCAAAGGCCCGTTTCAAGCTTGTGGGGGGCGGAGAGGGGAGTGAGCACCACGGCCGTGCTCGGGAGGGGACTGGCCCGCGATCGGTGCCCACCGACCGTCGGGCCAGCGTCTCAAAGCGACGCACTTTTTCCCCTCCGCTGCCCCGCAAGATCAAGCCACCACGTCTTGCGGGGCAGCGGAGGGGAAGACGGCCACCGCGCATGCGCGGGTTTGAGCCGTCAGCCGTCGTGACGTCAGCCGCGCATGCACGGGTTGGAGCCGGCCAACCTGCGCATGCGCGGCTGACGTCACATAGGTGCCGCCGTCACGTCATTCTCGGCGCACCGCCTTGACGCAAGCGTCAAGGCCCGGCGGCCGAGAATAACGGAGCGCCGTTCCTAGCCCCCCGGGTGGGGGTGAATACGGTGAGAGGAGCGGCCTCCGAGGCCGTCGTGAAACTCGGCCTCGTTCATGACGGCCTTCATGATTTTTCCCGGGAGCGGAGAATTCCGCCCACACTGCCACATATATCTATATATCATTAGGATTATTATTAGAGAGTAAATTGTATAACCTTAGGATTTTTTGTGTAACAAACAGTGAACACCAACGCCTTGCTGCTGAGAGGAAATTCCAGGCCAAAATTCACACAATGGTCCTTCTTGCTTTCAGAATAGGCATAGTGAGACCATTGGCATTCTCGGTGTTCACTGATTTTGTGAAAGGATTTTTCAAGTCAGTGACTACACTTCATAAGTAATTAATTGGTTGTGAAGTGCTTGACAGCATTATATGAAGGGCCAAAATGAATTAAAGTACTTTCTCCTAATTGGCACAAGAATTCAGTTAAGAGACATTTGGAACAGCAACTTTGATTTTTTTTTCTCACTGGTTTCACAGAAGACATCGACTACATGTACCTGAGTCTTACTGGCACATCTGCTAGTCCATGATTTAGAATAACAATCGTAAAAAACAAATAATTTTCCTACCCTTTCTCCTAGCCTATAATTATTATTATACAAACTGGACAAAAAGAAGGATATAGAGGATATTTGCATTTTTAAAAATGATCTTTTTACAGACTTGTTGGAGGTTTGGTGTCAGAGAAGATCCGCTGGGGTGATTCTGTGGCGAAGTTCAAGGAACAGGAAGAAACATTGTGTGGTGATGTGCTTCTTGTTACAGCCTTTGTTTCTTATGTTGGATACTTCACAAAAAAATATAGAAATGATCTTCTGTATGAACACTGGCTGCCTTATCTGCAAAAAATGGAGGTATGATGATGTTTAAAATTGCTTCAGAGAACTAGTATGGACTTTTAAATTACTGTTGAATTGATGAACATGCCTTCCTCCTATTTCTGCTGATAACTGAGTTTAGATGTCAGGCACTAGAACTCGCAATAATACATGTATGTCACAGATCCGGTCGCCTCTATAGACGTAATTATGAGATTGCTGAGGGGCATTGTCTCCTTTTTGGGCTATAAGTTAAACCTGGGAAAAAGTGAATACTTTCCAGTTAATCTCCCAGGCGGGGGAACCAATCTGTGGATACTGCCCTTCTGTCGATCCAGAGGTAGCTTCTGGTATCTAGGCATCCAAGTGACATTTGATTGGCATAGGCTCCATAAGCTAAACTTATAAGTTTGTTAGATAAAGTGAGACTTGATTTGCAGAGATGGAGTAGCCTTCCCTAATCCCTGGTGGGCAGAGTTCAAACCATCAAGTTGAATATTCTGCCGCGGTTTCTATTTTTGTTCCAATGCCTTCCTGTTTTTCTCGCTAAAACATTCTTTGCTGGGGTGAACAAGTTAGTGAATTCCTTTATATGGGTGGGTAGGGTGCCGTGAATGCACAGGGTGTACCTCCAGAGGGGCCAACAGTTGGGGGGGGGGGGGGGGGGGGGGGGGGGGGTGACTAGCACTACCAAATTTTCTCATGTATTACTGGGTGGCCAACTTGGAGAATGTGTTGGGGTGGTACAGAGAATCGGATACCATATGGTGAAAGATGGAGGCAAGTTTGTGTCAAGGGTTGAGCCTCGGCCCCAGTAATGGCACCACTCCCACTCTCTCTAACGAAATATACCTCAAACCTGTGTTGTTCCTCGTGTCTTAATAAAGCTCGTAGTCTCAGATGTGGAGAAGATGCTTTATTGTGAATTCGTTCTCTCTTCAGACCTTAACCTACGGCTACCTCAAGTGCTGCTTGCCTGCCTGCCTGCCTGCTTGTGTGTGTGTGTCCTGCTACGAGTTCTGCCTTCTGTGAAGTGTGTCCTCACTTCCTGTCCCGGTCTATTTATATGGCTCTCCCGTGCTCCCTCTAGTGTTTGCTCAGTTGTATTGCATCTAGTTAACTTGTGATCACCACAAAACTCAGTGATGATCTCCACTTTGAAGATATAGAGGCAGCTCAGCCAACATTACAGCTAAGTGCCTTGTCATTACTGGTTCCTATAAATGGTAATCATTTGTATGCACCATCAGGTTTGGATTCAACTTTTAAGGCAAGGGAAGGGATGGGGCTAGAGTGCTTTTGAGACCTGTTTATCTGAACATTTTGCCAGTTGGGAGGAGTTCTCAGCGAAATTCTGACTATTAGGGACACACCTATTCCAATATTTTAAATTGTGCGACTTAGCTCGCGGTGTTTGCCCTGTGTTTCCCTTGGCACCACAGCCTTCTCTGTTGGAGGAAATTTTACGTTTGGCAAGAACTGGCGGGGGGGGGGGGGGGATCTCGAATATCTATGAGCGGACCATGGCATTGGCATCTACGTCCAACTCAAGGTGGTTCATAGAACTCAGCTAACCAGAAGTAAGATGAGCGGGTTCTTTGATGGAGTGGAGGACAGGTGCGAGGGGTGTCCTCGTGGGCCTGCCAACCATACGCACATGTTCTGGTCTTGTCCAAAGATAGTGAGCTTTTGAGTCTCCTTCTTTAATACCATGTCAGCAGTTCATAACATTGATCTAGAGCCTTGTGGGTTGGTAGCCAATTTCAGGGTGTCGCACTTTCCGGGACTGCGGACCAGGTTGAAGGCGGATGCGCTTGCTTTTGCCTCACTGATAGCCCGGAGGTGAGTTCTGATGGAATGGAGAGAATCCACTCTGCCTCGTGCCTCGGCCTGGTTGGGTCATCTTATGGACTTTTATATACCTGGGAAATGTCAAGTACACCATCAGAGGATCAGTAGAGGGATTCTACCTGAGGTGGCAGCCATTTATCTCACACTTCTAATAGTTAATTCCCATCAGCTGTTAGGGGGGAGGCAAGGTTATTGATGGGGTTAGGGAAGACATGGGGGGTGTGGTTTGGATGTAGCCTTTGGTTTTTTTTCTGTATCTCTGATTTCTTGTGTTAAGACGACAATTGTACCATGTTTGAACAATTGTCATCGTTGTATTCTTGTTCAGATCGTGTTTGTTAAATATGAAACCTTTAATAAAATATTATTTTAAAAAAACAATGATATGGAAATGTAACGGCATCAGCAATGACTTCACATTAACCTTAGAAACAAAAGTCCCTACCTTTTTCGATAGTGGTTGCTTAAAACTGTGCTGGTATGAGCGAAGCAGGCCCAAATCCTGCTTCAGTCGAGTTAGCCCAAATTCTCAGAGGAAACTAAAACAGGTGTTATGCTCCTCAATACCATTTGCACCATATTCCCTAAAAATTGCCCAATGCCAATCCGGCATGATGTTTTTCAGATTTTCTTGGGACATTAAACATAGCTGTACAAAATTGGATATTTCTAACCTAATTTTCCATCTGAAAAATGGGCCGAATTTTATTTTTACACCATGATATTTAGTTTATCTCCATAGTCCAACAATATTTTTAAACTACCCTTCTGAATGTTTGTTAACAGTTACAGCTTCTCATGCATGTGTTAATATCCACTAAAGTATTCATAATGATCATGGGATAAAAATGCAGGTTTTCACTGGATTTAGAACACAGGAACTGAAAAAGAAAAAAAGACTACATCTGAAACTTAATGTTAACCAAAACCTTGCAAGTTTTTGTTACTGTTAATGCAAGTTCCAATCAGATTTAAGATATCTACAGCATTATTTTTTGGGTAATTATTTCAGGTGCCAATTCCAATAACTGAAAACTTAGATCCACTTTCTCTTCTGACTGATGATGTTGACATTGCTGGCTGGAATAATCAGGGATTGCCTAGTGACCGGACATCATCTGAAAATGCTACAATCCTCTGTAACACAGAGCGTTGGCCTCTAATTATTGATGCACAGCTTCAGGGGATTAAATGGATTAAAAGGAAGTATGGAGATGATTTGAAAATAATAAGACTTGGACAAAGAGGGTATGTATAGTTGCTCCAAATAGAAAGATCTCTTAAACTAATATAATTTGTAAATTATTAACATTTAATTTACATGCATAAGCAAAGTTTGCCTAAATCTATTTCTTCCTAAAATGGTTTTGGATAAAGTACGATCTTGAGCACATTCTCTCAGAATATCAACATTTCCATCTTCTCATTACAGCGTTTTTCTGTTTCTTGAGTCACCCAGTATTGGGTCCTCAACCCTTTTTCTGGCAATCTCCTATATCATATTGTGATGATATGTATAATGTAGGGAGTGTAAAAGGTTAACAAGGTGATGTTCATCTATCTCAACTCTAGATGGCACCACAGAGTAGTCATATAAATATAATGGGCGGGATTTTTCGATCTTCGACATCGCGTTCGGCAATCGGCTGGAAAATCCACGTTTATGCTGGAATCGGGGGCGGTGCCATTTTTGCGATGCTCCACCCTGCTTTTGTCAGGAGCACGCCGCAGGCCACATGGACGGCCTCAGGATGTCACCTGCGGCACTTCCCCGATGTTCCACCCCCGGTGGGCTGAGATCTGTCGCCATCACTCGCGTGTGCTCACATCGTTCGGGGACCTCGCATGGCGGCTGCGAGGTTCTTCACGGAGGTGGAGAATGTCATGATATGCAGATATGCAAATAATGATACGCAGAGAGGCAGCTAATGAATACAGAGAACAGGACATGACCAATGAGCAGGCAGGACACTCAGGGGTGGTATCTCACTATAAAAGGCACGAGGCACTCACACTCCACCTCTTTCCACTAATGAACATCTACAGAGTGAGTCAGGGTGTATTTACAGTATCACACCTCCAGCACGTGGCTAAGAGCTAGTCTGGTTCAGTCAGACAGAATAACCACACTGAGGTTAGCAGAGAGTCAAACTCATAGAGAACTGTGCTGACTGTGCTACTGGTTCAATAAATCAGATTGAACTAACTTCAAGGTCTGGAGTATCTTTTGGTTAAAGCTGCATCCAGTTGAGCCTGTGTTATCCCAGAGTACATAACACATCAGAGAACAGATGTGAACGGTGCCAAGGAGGCCCGACCAACCACGGCCACATATTCTGGTCTTGCCCCAGACTTGTTGGGTGCTGGACAGCTTTCTTTGAGGCAATGTCCAAAGTGGTGGGGATGAGGGTGGAACCATGCCCGAAAGTGGCGGGCTTCAGGGTATCAGACCAGCCAGATCTATTCAAGGGGAGGAGGGCGGACGCCCTTCCCTTTGCTTCCCTGATCGCCCGCCGTAGAATCCTGCTTGGCTGGCGATCAGCAGCACCACCCAGAGCTGCAGACTGGCTGTCCAACCTGTCAGAATTTCTCCAAATGGAGAAAATCAAATTCGCCATCCGAGGGTCAGACGACGGCTTCCACAGAACGTGGGAGCCATTCATCCATTTGTTCCGGGACCAGTTTGTAGCCAACAAACAAGCTGAAGAATAATCAAGTAGCCAAGAGGCAGGGAAAAGTAGCCACGGCATGAAAAGGAGGGAAAGACCCGGGGATGGGGGAGTGGGGGGAGCAGTGCAGGGGGATAGCAAACTCAAGAGAAAAGGAAGGTGAACTGCAGGGAAGGAGAGGGGGGGGAGTGGGGGGCAAGGGGGGATAAGGGGGCAGGGGTCAGGGGGGAAGAAGGAAAGAGAGGAGGCACAGAACAATAGAGGGGAACCAGAGGGGGGAAGACAAGGGAACACAAACTGGAAGGTGAGCACAGGAAACGTCAACAACCACGGCAAACACAGTGACAGAGAGTAAGAAAGTACAGGAGGAAGAAATTATGAACTGCCAAAGCAGAGGAGAATGCGCAACCACAATGGCAGCAAAGGCCGACCAGGAGAAGCAAGTAACCACCTCCCCCCCCCCCCCCCCACCGCCACCCAGATCCTCTTTGGTATTGCCACCGGGGTTGTGTTCACTCTCTCTGCACATGACAAAAATGAAAATGTATAAAAATGAAAGAATGCACAAGATGGGCGTACAGATGTACTGTAATTGTCCCACCAGTACCTCGATGTATATATACCTCCCCAGTTCCCCCCTCCCACTGCATATTTCTCTTTACTTGTTAATTACGTGATTTTGCTGACTGTATAGCGTTGTTATTTTTATCTTGTGTATAATAGCCGCTCATTTTTTCTTTCTTTTTTGTGTCCACCTGTAAATATACTATGTTCGAAAACCCAATAAAAAACATTTATATTTTTTTAAAAAGGCAAATGGGGGTGACTAGGTAGCCCAGTGGTTAGCACTGCTACCTGACTGCGCCGAGGACCTGGGTTCAATCCCAGTCCTGGGTCACTGTCCATATGGAGTTTGCGCATTCTCCATTTGTCTATGTGAGTCTCATCCTCACAACCCAAAGATGTGCAGGGTAGGTAGATTGGTCACGCTAAATTCTCACTTCATAGAACATAATTGTCCCTTAATTGGGAAAAAAAATGGATTGGATACTTTCAATTTTTACATTCAATTTATAAAAAAAAGAGAAGAATGGTGTGCTGGACTTCATAGCAAGTGTCGGAGCAGGAATGTATTGGTGAGACTACAACTTGAATATTGTGTGCAGTTTTCATCTCCATATCTGAGAACATAAGAACCAGGAGCAGGCCATCTGGCCCCTCGAGCCCACTCCGCCATTCAATGAGATCATGGCTGATCTTTTGTGGGCTCAGCTCCACTTTCCGGCCCGAACACCATAACCCTTAATCCCTTTATTCTTCAAAAAACTAACTATCTTTACCTTAAAAACATGTAATGAAGGAGCCTCAACTGCTTCACTGGGCAAGGAATTCCATAGATTCACAACCCTTTGGGTGAAGAAGTTCCTCCTAAACTCAGTCCTAAATCTACTTCCCCTTATTTTGAGGTTATGTCCCCTAGTTCTGCTTTCACCCGCCAGTGGAAACAACCTGCCCGCATCTATCCTATCTATTCCCTTCATAATTTTAAATGTTTCTATAAGAATCCCCCTCATCCTTCTAAATTCCAACGAGTACAGTCCCAGCCTACTCAACCTCTCCTCATAATCCAACCCCTTCAGCTCTGGGATTAACCTAGTGAATCTCCTCTGCACACCCTCCAGTGCCAGTATGTCCTTTCTCAAGTAAGGAGACCAAAACTGAACACAATACTCCAGGTGTGGCCTCACTAACACCGTATACAATTGCAACATAACCTCCCTAGTCTTAAACTCCATCCCTCTAGCAATGAAGGACAAAATTCCATTTGCCTTCTTAATCACCTGTTGCACCTGTAAACCAACTTTCTGTGACTCATGCACTAGCACACCCAGGTCTCTCTGCACAGCGGCATGTTTTAATATTTTATCGTTTAAATAATAATCCCGTTTGCTGTTATTCCTACCAAAATGGATAACCTCACATTTGTCAACATTGTATTCCAACTGCCAGACCCTAGCCCATTCACTTAAACTATCCAAATCCCTCTGCAGACTTCCAGTATCCTCTGCACTTTTCGCTTTACCACTCACCTTAGTGTCATCTGCAAACTTGGACACATTGCCCTTGGTCCCCAACTCCAAATCATCTATGTAAATTGTGAACAATTGTGGGCCCAACATGGATCCCTGAGGGACACCACTAGCTACTGATTGCCAACCAGAGAAACACCCATTAATCCCCACTCTTTGCTTTCTATTAATTAACCAATCATCTATCCATGCTACTACTTTACCCTTAATGCCATGCATCTTTATCTTATGCAGCAACCTTTTGGGTGGCACCTTGTCAAAGGCTTTCTGGAAATCCAGATATACCACATCCATTGGCTCCCCATTATCTACTGCACTGGTAATGTCCTCAAAAAATTCCACTAAATTAGTTAGGCATGACCTGCCCTTTATGAACCCATGCTGCGTCTGCCCAATGGGACAATTTCTATCCAGTTTCCTCCCACAAGTCCCAAAAGACGTGCTGTTAGAGAATTTGGACATTCTGAATTCTCCCTCTATGTACCCGAACAGGCATCAGAATGTGGCATCTAGGGGCTTTTCACAGTAACTTCATTGTAGTGTTAATATAAGCCTACTTGTGACAATAAAGATTATTATTAATTAACAATGCACTTGATTCTTAACTGAAAATTCCACTAAATTTAGTAATTCCACTAAATTAGTTAGGCATGACCTGCCCTTTATGAACCCATGCTGCGTCTGCCCAATGGGAAAATTTCTATCCAGGTGCCTCGCTATTTCTTCCTTGATGATAGATTCCAGCATCTTCCCTACTACCGAAGTTAAGCTCACTGGCCTATAATTTCCTGCTCTCTGCCTACCTCCTTTTTTAAACAGTGGTGTCACGTTGGCTAATTTCCAATCCACTGGGACCACCCCAGAGTCTAGTGAATTTTGGTAAATCATCATTAGCGCATCTGCAATTTCCCTAGCCATTTCTTTTAGCACTCTGGGATGCATTCCATCAGGGCCAGGAGACTTGTCTATCTTTAGCCCCATTAGGTTGCCCATCACTACCTCCTTAGTGATAACAATCCTCTCAAGGTCCTCACCTGCCATAGCCTCATTTCTATCAGTCGCTGGCATTTTATTTGTGTCTTCCACTGTGAAGACCGACCCAAAAAACCTGTTCAGTTCCTCAGCCATTTCCTCATCTCCCATTGTTAAAACTCCCTTCTCATCCTCTAAAGGACCAATATTTACCTTAGCCACTCTTTTTTGTTTTATATATTTGTAAAAACTTTTACTGTCTGTTTTTATATTCTGAGCAAGTTTACTCTCATACGCTATCTTACTCTTCTTTATAGCTTTTTTAGTAGCTTTCTGTTGCCCCCTAAAGATTTCCCAGTCCTCTAGTCTCCCACCAATCTTTGCCACTTTACATGCTTTTTCCTTCAATTTGATACTCTCCCTTATTTCCTTAGATATCCACGGTCGATTTTCCCTCTTTCTACCGTCCTTCCTTTTTGTTGGTATAAACCTTTGCTGAGCACTGTGAAAAATCACTTGGAAGGTTCTCCACTGTTCCTCAACTGTTCCACCATAAAGTCTTTGCTCCCAGTCTACCTTAGCTAGTTCTTCTCTCATCCCATTATAATCTCCTTTGTTTAAACACAAAACACTAGCATTTGATTTTACTTTCTCACCCTCCATCTGTATTTTCAATTCCACCATATTGTGATCGCTCCTTCCGAGAGGATCCCTAACTATGAGATCATTAATCAATCCTGTCTCATTACACAGGACAAGATCTAGGACCGCTTGTTCCCTCGTAGGTTCCATTACATACTGTTCTAGGAAACTATCGCGGATACATTCTATAAACTCCTCCTCAAGGTTGCCTTGACCGACCTGGTTAAACCAATCGACATGTAGATTAAAATCCCCCATGATAACTGCTGTACCATTTCTACATGCATCAGTTATTTCTTTGTTTATTGCCTGCCCCACTATAACGTTACTATTTGGTGGCCGATAGACTACTCCTATCAGTGACTTTTTCGCCTTACTATTCCTGATTTCCATCCAAATGGATTCAATCTTATCCTCCATAGCACCGATGTCATCCCTTACTATTGCCCGGATGTCATCCTTAAATAACAGAGCAACACCACCTCCCTTACCATCCACTCTGTCCTTCCGAATAGTTTGATACCCTCGGATATTTAACTCCCAGTAGTGACCATCCTTTAACCATGTTTCAGTAATGGCCACTAAATCATAGTCATTCACGATGTGCCATCAACTCATTTACTTTACTCCGAATACTACGAGCATTCAGGTAAAGTACACTTTTGTTGGTTTTTTTACCTCTGTTTTGAATCTTAACATCTCCAGTTTTATTCCTTTTAGTATTACTGGGCCTATTCACTGAGCTCCCCTCAGTCACTGTACCTTGTACTGTCGCCCTTTTTGATTTTTGACTATGTCTTCTCTGCCTTGCACTTTTCCCCTTTCTTCCTTTTGCTTCTGTCTCTGTTTTACTACCTTCCAACTTCCTGCATCGGTTCCCATCCCCCTGCCACATTAGTTTAAACCCTCCCCAACAGCTCTAGCAAACACCCTCCCCCCCCCCCCCCCCCCCCCCCCCCCAGGACATCGGTTCCAGTCCTGCCCAGGTGCAGACCATCCGGTTTGTACTGGTCCCACCTCCCCCAGAACCGGTCCCAATGCCCCAGGAATTTGAATCCCTCCCTCTTGCACCATCTCTCGAGCCACGCATTGATCCTATCTATCCTGACATTCCTACTCTGACTAGCTCGTGGCGCTGGTAGCAATCCTGAGATTACTACCTTTGAGGTCCTACTTTTTAGTTTAACTCCTAACTCCCTGAATTCCGCTTGTAGGACCTCATCCCGTTTTTTACCTATATCGTTGGTGCCTATGTGCACCACGACAGTTGGCTGTTCACCCCCCCCCCCCCCCCCCCCCACACCCCCCCCCCCCCCCCCCCGAATGTCCTGCAGCTGCTCCGAGACATCCTTGACCCTTGCACCAGGGAGGCAACATACCATCCTGGAGTATCGATTGCGTCCACAGAACCGCCTGTCTATTCCCCTTACAATCGAGTCCCCTATCACTATAGCCCTGCCATTTTTCTTCCTGCCCTGCTGTGCAGCAGAGCTAGCCATGGTGCCATGAACATTGCTGCTGCTGCCTTCCCCTGGTGAGCCATCTCCCTCGACAGTATCCAAAGCGGTATATCTGTTTTGCAGGGAGATGACCGCAGGGGACACCTGCACTGCCTTCCTACTCTTGCTCTGTCTTTTGGTCACCCATTTTCTATCTCCCTCAGTAAGCTTCACCTGCGGTGTGACCAACTCGCTAAACGTGCTATCCACGACCTCCTCAGCATCGCGGATGCTCCAAAGTGAGTCCATCTGCAGCTCCAGAGCCATCAAGCGGTCTAACAGGAGCTGCAACTGAACACACGTCTTGCACGTGAAGGAGCCAGGGACAGTGGACGTGTCCCTGAGCTCCCACATCGCACACAAGGAGCATGACACGGGTCTGGGATCTCCTGCCATGTCTTAAACCTTAGGTAAACTTATACAACTACAATTTCAAAATAAAAATAAATAAATTAGACAATGAAAAGAAAAACTACTTACCAGTCACTTACCAGGGTTAAAAAGAACCTCCGAAAAAGCACCTTCTCCCACTCTGCACTGAATTACCTCACTGCACCAAATTACCAGGTTGCAATTCCCACTCTAGATGTGCCTCACTCCGGATGTGTCTCCTTGAAAAGCGCAAGAAAGGATGTTCTTGCTAGAAAGGAAGTGCAGCAAAGGTTTACCAGATTGATACCTGGGATGGAAAGACTGATGTCGAAGAAAGATTGAAGTCGGTAGGATTATATTTGCTGGAGTTCAGAAGAATGAGGGGGGATCTCATAGAAATCTTTAAAATTTGAACAGGATTAGACAGGGTAGATGCAGGAAGGATGTCCCTGATGGCGGACCAGTCTAAAACCAGGAGTTACTATCTAAAGATACAGGGCAAAACAAATAGGACTGAGATTAGGAGTCATTTCTTCACCCAGAGAACTCACTACCCCAGAAAGCAGTTGAGAACAAAACATCGTGGGCACAATCTACTGCTGCATCATGCCTGAAAGGCACCACGGCACGGCCGGTAGATGCCAGGAAACCACTCTTCTGGAATCAACCTGGCTCGCCATGTCTCGCGAGATCTAACGCGATCTTGTGAGTCGTCGCAACGCCCATTGTGGGTGGGATTAATTTTTTGCAAATCTGCATGTTAGAGTGAGACAGCTAGTCTCACTCTAATGTGCATTCCCACGATCTACCCAAGACATGGGATCTAACACCCTTGCCTTGGGTGGTTTTAGGTGAGTGCCGTCCAGTGTTGGTCTCCACAAACGGGGACCAGACAGAATGGCACTTCCAAGGGATCAGAGGCCCCAGATGCTTTGCCTCTGGGCAGGGTAGCACCTGGCACTAACAGCCTAGCACACTGACAGTGCCACCTGGATTCCAGCCTGGCACTGCCAAGGTGCCCTGGTTGCACTTACACCTTG
Source organism: Scyliorhinus canicula (assembly GCF_902713615.1). Classification (NCBI taxonomy): domain Eukaryota; kingdom Metazoa; phylum Chordata; class Chondrichthyes; order Carcharhiniformes; family Scyliorhinidae; genus Scyliorhinus; species Scyliorhinus canicula. The sequence continues at coordinate 15,945,152 of NC_052163.1, read as the reverse complement.
GCACTGCCAGGGTGCCAGGCTGGCAATACCAAGTCGGCATTTTTCCTGCAAAGAGGATTGTGGCCAGGGATACCCTGTCTGCGTGCGGGGGACCTGAGGACCCCTTATAGGTGAGTTGGGGCTTTGGGAGGGTTTGGGGGAGGCGTTGGAAGGTCAAGAGATCGGGGCAGCATTTAAAAATGGTGTCCCCTTCTACACTGAGGACAGAGCTCCTCAGAAAATGGGACTGAATGCAGCCTTGTTGGAGCATTGCCCACTGAGGCCATGTATCTACCCAAATAGGAGTTCAAAAGCATGGTGTTTCTCGGTGCTCCGAGCGCTGGGAAACAACCCTCTAAATGCAGTTGCTACGGGACTCTTCCCATTTGAGTAGATTGCACCCTGTATGTCTTCAAGAAGGAGTTAAATATAGCTTTTCAGGCTAAAGGGATCAAATCATATGGGGGAAAGGCAGGAAGAGTGTATTGAGTTGGATGATCAGCCATGTTAATAATGAATGGCGGGGCAGGCTCAAAAGGCTGAATGGCTTTCTCCTGCTCCTATGTTCAGTCACACCATTATTTTGTTTTAGCAACAGAAAGTTACATTGTTTGCCAGTAGTGGGAGTTATAAACAAGACTATTGAAATTAATTTGTGCAATTATAGCTTCGTGGGTGCAGAAACTATACATTTGACATGATCCAAAAAAATATTGGCCATTGCTGCCAGTGAGAACAGAGAATTTGGTGCTCAGCCAAACCTCCATTCACTGCAGCGGGACTGGAGATGCCACTGTTGTGAATGGACGGAGAATTCTGGTCATGATCTATAGTGGTAAGAATGTTAATTATTTATTATTAATTACTATTGTGAATTATTTATTAGTTACCACTAACTTGAGTACACTGTTCTGTGATAAATGACTTTGGCTTCACCTTTCTACCTTAGTGTGGAACTTTGTCAAACAGGTTGAGTGTCAACCTGCAAACCTTTCCACCATAAACTAATGACAGGTGGTAAGAACAGGAAAGATTCCTAGAACAGGAAAGATTCCTAGTCAGCCATGTGATGGATAGAATGTTGGAGCCCCTATTTTCGCTATCTCTGGCTCCAGACTACAACTGGCATGTAAAAGTGCATTGCCACAGCAACTCTGACTCAGGTTCTGTAAAAACTTCAGAAGGAGCAGATCTCCAGACCTATGCCGATCCTATCACGAATGAACTCTGAGGGAAATTCATATTGTTCTTAATTTCTGGAGGCAAAACCAGACAAGATTCACTGGCATGTGTAGTTTCTACTATAGTAAAATGATGGGCCCTCTATCCATCATGGCTGTAATAGGACCATTGCCAAAAATCCCAACATGAGTTGAAGGATCTCCCTCAATTGTAATTTTCTTCTGACCCACAGGCTCGTCTTAGGCATTATTACTGCAATTAATTTATTATATCCCTTTTATTAACAGTCTGTCGAATCTTGGTTAATTTCTGAAACTGATATGGTCATTATACTTTTCTACAAACTATAAGCTGTATTCAGAACTGTTGGCTTAGAAGTTGGATCATGCTGTGGCAGCATTACAGGTGTAGTACAGGCCCCTAAGAGTCCAATATAGTCAGCGGCAAGCATTCATTCTGCCACAGAAGGACTCTGCTCACCATTTTGGTCAACGCTCTCTGTAGGTGCCCATGGCATGTGCCTGAAATATGTGCAAATATGGGGATGTTTATTGCACGTTTTGCAAAATTAGATTATGTAAAACCACCAAATGCAGTGCACACAGTGAAGTTAACATTCCCAGGCACCTGGCAGATAATGGGGCCATTGAGCCCATTGCCGATAAAGTAAGTTTTGCTTGTACTTGCCTTACTGTGCAGCGAGAGAACAGGTATGATTCCTCCCAGATCTACATTTAATTCTATTGGCAACCACTTGGGTTCCCTCCCTCTTACGTCCCTCCCATCAATTTTCTTCAGGCTCTTGGACACCTGTCAATCATGGTACCTCCCAGAAGTGATAAATTTCCCCTGGAGCTAAAATTGGCACTGTCCACTCACTGACAACATACAAATTCTCATGGTCCTGCATTGGCCTCATTAGGCATATGTAAGATATGCTGCAACCAACTGGACACCAATTCTAGCATGATCTAATTTTCTAGGCGATTATCATGTTTTTAACTACTTTTCAAAGCTACACAAGAAATTAACATTTTATCCTTACTTATTGGACACACAGTTACCTTGATAGTATTGAACATGCCGTATCCAATGGAGACACTTTATTACTTGAAAATATTAGTGAGACGGTGGAGCCAGTCCTGGATGCTCTCTTGGGAAGAAACACCATCAAAAAGGGAAAGTAAGATTTGCTGTAATATATTCTTTTGGTTTTATTTATTTGTGGACACCGGGGCAGTTTTAGCATTTTTGACTTGCTTTGAGTGAATAAAATTGCCTGGCATGCTCTGCAAATTATGGTACTTCAACATTAAAAGATGTTGATGATGCTCGATCAATGACTCCAGAAGTGAGATTGGATGACAATTGAAGGCTTTATTGGACTAGATGTTTCACCCAGCAGCGCAGGTACAGAATGCAGCAGCTGGGGAGACACAGACTCTTCTACTCCGCTTTACTGGGCGGAACCAGCAGGCAGACTTCACCAATGATCTTGCTGTCTCAGGTACCTCCCACACCAATGGTCTTACAGCCTCAACCAGGGTACTGTAATACCCCTAATACCAACTACCACAGTTAAGTTTATATTTTTAAACTGTAAAATTTAAATTAATCATTTCAACTCTAACAGTTGTTCTTTGATCAACACAGAGCTAGATCTATGGCACATTGGCTTTCTGATTTTAAGACCCACGCCGATAGATGCGCAACAGTATTTGATACACTTCATATTGTGCAACAGTTAGAACAGGAAAACCCAACTAAAAAAGGACAAATCCTCCTGGAGCTGGCAGCTTTCAGCATATGCCATTTGTTAGCTGTTTCCCTGCCACTTTTAGCTTGAGAGAAACTTGGTGAAAGTGTGAACTGACTACAGCATGGGGAGGGCATTGTAGAATTTGGGACCTCAAGTGAATGGGGTGACTGTCATAATATCCACTCATGTATATCATAAGATGCAGATAGGCAGTGATTGACACACAGGATAACCAATGAACACACACGACACAGAACAACCAATCACCAGACAGGACACCACCACTATAAAGCCCACAGGGCATTAAGGCTCTCCCTCTCTCACAGGATACGGCTAGGGAGATAGCCGCAGTGCACAGGCCAATGAACATCATCACCATGTGAGAGAGAGCTAGTCTGGTCAAGCCAGTAGGAGGTTATCAGTTAGGTTAATAGAGTGTCAACCCACAGCAGATTATGTACAGCAATCAACAGGTTCAATAAAACAGCGTTGGACCATCTCCTGTGTCGGAAGCCTGTTTCTCATTTTACTGCATCCAGTTGCAGTCAATGTTACGCCAACACAGATAACACATCAGTGACTCGCCATAACAATGAGATTTTAGTGTTGAGAAAGAAAAATAATAATGTATAAGGAGGGTGAACTAGAGTCAAATCAGGTATAAAAAGGGAACTGAAGAGTGGAAAAGAAAGGGATTTACCAAGAGAAAAAAAGAAAAAAAAGTAATTTTTTAATCATTTTGGAATTAATTCCATGCTAAGAAAAGATTGAACAGTTTATACTTCTCATTTTCTGAACCAGAGAGCTTGACTTGCATTGAATTAACAATTTCCTCATCATTAAAATAGTACTTCAATTCTTAATTATTAATCCTAACATTCTGCAGCAATTTGACTGGAAGAATCTAGCAATTTTAGGGGCTGGTTTAGCACAGGGCTAAATTGCTGACTTTGAAAGCAGACCAAGGCAGACCAGCAGCACGGTTCAATTCCCGCACCAGCCTCCCCGAACAGGCGCCGGAATATGGCGACTAGGGGCTTTTCACAGTAACGTAATTTGTAACCTATTTGTGACAATAAGCGATTTTCATTTCTTTTTTTTTCATTCCTTAAAAACAGCAGGGAGATGTTGGGTAGGATTCTCTGGCTGCGACCAGAAATTCCCATCCGAGGTCAATGAACATTACCGCGTCCCGCCCGTGGCGATCTTGCGGCGGGTGGGGTGGAAGAATCCAGCCTGTTGTTTGTGCAAAGCAAATGGTGGAGTAGACGGAAACCTTTGTCCCATCTGATACCTGAATAATGCAGCGAACCAAGAGAAAAATCCATACAATTGGCTTGTTAACAAGCTCAATAGCTTGTTAATTTGTGATTTTAAAATGGTGGCTGGGCTTCTGATTTATGCATCTTCTTGCCCCATGCGCCCACTTGCCTTGTGTAATAACTGATGTGATGACATTGTGTTGCTGATCTGCTATCATCACATCATATTTTACATTTGCATGGAGAGCATGGAGTGGGGGCCCTGACTTACAGCCATAAAACCTGTCTACACATTTGTAGGACTGTTTCCTGAGCCACCTTCAATGATGAGACCCCTTCTCAGAAAACTGGAATTGGACAGAGTTTGGATAGTACATGCAACTCATTTGTCATCAGAAATTTGCAATTAAGGCCCAACAACTTGCTTTCCTTCCTTATCTTTGTACTGTTAACAATTTTAACTACAATACCTTCAGTCCCCTCATCCAATTCATTAATATAGATTGCTGGAGTTTCAAATATTAACATTGATCCTTATAGTACCCAACCTAGTTGCAGTTTCTCAATTTGAAATCTATGAATCCTGATAGATGGTCATGCAGAGGGTGGGTGACAAGTTTGAGATGTAAATGCAAGGGTCTCTCAGTTGTGTATTGAGGGTAATGGAGGGTGTGTATATGGCTTTCATTACTCCAGTCAATGCAGCATGTCTTCATGCACATGGATTGATTAACAAGAGGATCATTCCACTATGGTTATCTAAAATGGGCTTCACCATGGTAGGCTGGAGAGAGGCTGGGGTAGACCAATGCTTCATGGTGCGCCACAACCTAAGATGGTGGAGGACAATGGGCCTGTTCTGCCCACCCAGTGGTCAACAGAGCAGTTGGTGGAAGTTCTAAATGCTACGTTCGGCCAGCACAGGAAGGAGGCCCTGTAAGACCTGTCCAAGGTGGTGAAGCAGGTTAAAGTAGGTATTGAGAGACTGGAGCAGAAGCTGGAGTCCCAGAACTGGGCGATCAGAAAGTGGAGGAGAGGTTGGGGGAGCACTAGGAGCAGCTCGCCTCATGATGGCTGAGGTGGGGGAAATGCGGGAAATGCAGGAGAGGCTGAAGGAGAAGTTGAAGGATCTGGAGAATCGCTCCAGAAGGCACAATTTGAGGATCGTGGGGGTGCCCAAAGGCATCGAAGGTGCAGAGGTCAAAATGTGTAAATGCTGGACAAAATGCTGGAACAGTCGATGGGGGAGGTGGCCTTTGACTGGCCCCTGGAGGCCGACCGAGCGCACGGGGTGCTGATGCAGAGGGCGCAAGCGGACAAGGCGCCAAGAGCCGTGGTAGTTCGGTTGCACCAGTCTTTGGATAAAGAGAAGATTCTGAGGTGGGCGAGGCAGTCAAGGAAGTGCTCCTGGGAAGGGAACGAGCTGAGGGTTTATCAAGACCTGGGTGCAGAACAGGCGAAGAGAAGGGCTGGGTTTAATCGGGTCAAGGCTACTCTCTTCAAGAAGTGGGTGAAGTTTGGAGTGCTCTACCCAACCCTCCTCGGTGACTTTCCAGAAGCGAGAATTTTATTTTGGTATGCCAGAGGAGGCAACGGAGTTTCTGAGGTACAATGGACTGGCAGGAGAAGGAGGACATTAAACTTTGGAGGAGTTTGTCAGGAGGTTTGTTTGTTCTTGGGAAACTTTTCCCCTTGAAATGTTCCTTTGGTTTTGATGGAGGGTGTTTCGAGTGCAGGTCCTTCCGGTGGGGGGAATATCAAGGGTGAGTGCACCTTTTCAATTTTTGCGGGGGGGGGGGGGGAGTGTGGATAGGGATGGGGGCAGGGGGAGCAGAGGAGGTAGAGGGTTTGGAGGCCTTTGGCTTGGGCTGCCATGCTAGCTGGGCGGGCTAATTAACAGGAGTGCAGTGGGGATTGTCAGGAGGTAGGCACAGGAGAGGGGGATGGGGTTGATGTTCTGTTTGGTAGAGGGGGAAAGGGGAGGGGCTGCTGACAAGGGTGTGGTTGCTGTGTTGCATGATGGTGGACATCTGAGTAGGGCCAGGAGGATTGCGTAACATGGGCCGGGGGCTGGCCCAATAAAGGGTATGGTCAATCGGCAGCGGAAGGGGACGGGGAGCCCCCCCCCCAACCAGGCTGATCATGTGGAACGTGAGGGGGTTGAATGGACCAGTCAAACAGTCACGAATGTTCGCGCTCCTGAGGAGTGTGAAGGCAGACCTGGCCTTTTTGTAAGAGACACACTTAAAGATAGGGGACCAGACAAGGTTGAGGAAAGGATGGATAGGGCAGATGTTCCACTCGGGAATGGACATGAAGATGAGGGGGTGGCGGTGCTGGTGGCATTCGAGGTGGGGAATATTGAGGCCAATTTGAGGGGGAGGTTCGTGATGGTTAGTGGGAAGCTGGAAGGGATGTTGGTAGTCCTGGTAAATATTTATGTCCCAAATTCAGATAGCCTGTTGTGCCATTGGGTGGCATTCAGCGCATTATGAAGATTTTGGAGGACTCTCGGTACAAGTTGAACATGGGAAAGAGCGAGGTGTCCTGATTGAGACCAGAGGGCAGGAGAGGATGTTAGGGGAGTTGCTGTTTAAGGTAATGGCAAGGTTTAGATACCTGGGCATTCAGTTGGCGCGGGGTTGGGTGCAGCTGCACAAGTTAAATTTGACTCGGTTGGTTGGGCAGATGAAGGGGGACCAAGAGATGGAATGTGGTGCCACTGTCGTTGGCGGGACGGGTACAAACAGTAAAGATGCCTGTGCTGCAAAGGTTCCTCTTCGTATTTCCACTGGATGCGAAGTTTTGGGGGTGGCGGCAGACAGGGATTGAGCGATTTGGGGATCTGTTTGGAGGGGGAAGTTTTGCAAAATTACAGGACCTGGAGGAAGAGTATGAGCTGCCCGGGGGAATGGTTCAGGTACTTGTCAGTTTGGGATTTTGTGAAGAGAGAAGTGCTGTCCTTTCCCGGGTTGCCGCCCTTGGGGTTGCAAGACATGGTGCTGTCAAAGAGGGAGATAGAGGGGAGGGAGGTGTCTAAGGTCTACAAGGTGATGTATTGGGAGGAGGGGGATACAAAACGGAGGTGGGAGAAGGAGCTGAGTGGGGAGGTGGTGGCCGGGACATGGGCTGAGACCCTGCAAAGGGTGAATGCATCCTCGTCGTGTGCGAGGCTAAGCCTTATTCATTTTTAAGTAATGCACAGGGCACATATGACGGCTGCACGGATGAGTAGGTTTTTTGAGGGAGTAGAGGATAGGTGTGGGCCGTCCGCAGGGAGGCCCACAAATCATGTCCACATGTTTTGGGCATGTCCGAAGCTAAAGGGGTTCTGGAAGGGGTTTGCGGACGTAATGCCTGAGGTGTTGTGGGTAAAGGTGGACCCGAGTCCAGAGGTAACGATATTTGGGGTGTCGGAAGTTCCTGGAGTCCAGGCGGCGACAGAGGCAGATGTCTTGGCCTTTGCCTCCCTGATAGCCCAGAGACGGATCTTACTTGGGTGGAGGGACTCAGAGCCGCCAAAAGCGGGGGTGCAGGTGAATGACCTGGCAGAATTCCTGAGGCTGGAAAAGGTCAAGTTCATCTTGAGGGGGTCAATTGATGGGTTCACTCAGAGGTCGAAGCTGTTTATTGACTTCTTTAAGGAGGATTGAGGAGTCAGCAAAAGGGGAGGAGAGGGTGGTGGTAAGGGGGTTAAAATGAGGCAGACAGGACAGGAAGAGGGGGCATCATTGGGGAGCAGGGGGAGTGGGTGTGGATTATTTATAATGTTGTATAATTTTACTTCTGCTTTGGTTTATTTTTTATGAAAATGCCTGAATAAAATATTTTTTTGAAAAAAGGATGTTCCAGAATGTGGTTTATTGCATGTGCCAACTTCTCAATGAAGTCCTGCATCCACAAGGACTGGAAGGCAATCCCATACCGATGGCAAAATGGTGACTGTGGCCCTAAACATCTTTGCCAGTGGCCCCTTACAATGTTTTACAGAGGACCTGAGCAGGATTTTCCAAACTGCCACACTCAAGTGCATCCAGAAGATATCCAAAGCCCTCTTCAGAAGAGTCCCTGATTCTGCAAAATTCTATATGATTTCTAGAATTTTTGCTGCATTCGCAGACTGAAAACATGTGGTGTTGAGAGCTCCCTGGAATCAGCCAGCTGCATTTATCAACACAAAAAATTTTCATTCACGCCATTTTCAGCTGGTATGTGATCACACCTAACAAATCCTTCATGTTTGTGTGCAATACCCAGCAATCTTTCACATTCTCAGCCATTTCACATTCTCAGCAAGTGCCATAAGTGCCGAAGAAATGCCACACATGCTTCAACATGGACCACCACCACTGAGCAAATGATAGGCCTCCTGAAAATGAGACTCTACTGTTTAGACTGCTGAAACAGAGCACTTCTGTATTCCATACAGGGAGTGTCCAGGATTATTGTGTATGCTGTGCCGTGCCTCACCTCACTCAGCAAAGAGGAGGATGTCTTTGTAGAGGGAGATATGGAGAACCATGATGTCTCCTCCAACTACGAGGAAGGGGAATGAGATGGCGATGATGAGGGCCAGAATTTTATGGGTGCACAGACAGAAGTTATGGGAATGGTGCAGTATGACAGACAGGCCCATGACTGCATAATCATTGACAGATTCCAGGCTGCGTAAGCTATGGATATGCTTCTTTTACACTGTTTTTAAACCTCTGCTGGCAGGAACCCAGGCTACAAGACGATTATGAATTTAAATTTAGATTTATTGTCACGTGTACCGTGGTACAGTGAAAAGTATTGTTTTGCATTCAGTCCAGACAGATTGCTCCATACATAAAAATATAGAACGTAAGATAAATACATGAGGATACATATTGGAAATACATAAACATAGATAGCAGGTGAAGTATATGGCATATAGTAATATAACTGTAGAGAAGATGAGTAGAAAGATCAGTTCAGTCCATAAGATCAGTTCAGACCCGAAGAGGACCATTCAGGACTTTCAGGTAACATCGGGGAAGAAGCTGTTTTTGAATCTATTGGTGAGTGTTCTCAAACATTTGAATCTTCTGCCTGATGGAAGAGGTTGGAAGAGAGAATAACCTGGGTGGGAAGGGTTTTTGATTATGCTGCCCCTTTCCCAAGGCAGCAGAATGTGCAGATAGAATCAATAGATGGGAGGAATTTTGTTCATATACTAACTCTTCTAACTTGTAAAATATAATAATTAATAATTTAATGCACATTTAGGTATATCTACATAGGAGATAAAGAAGTTGAATATCATCCCAACTTCAGAATGATACTTCAGACCAAATATTTTAATCCTCATTTCAAACCAGAAATGCAAGCTCAGTGTACTTTGATTAATTTCCTTGTAACAAGAGATGGCTTGGAAGATCAGCTACTGGCCGCTGTGGTTGCTAAAGAACGCCCTGATTTAGAAGAGCTGAAGGTATATTTAAAATAGATAAATAGACAGAAATATATGACACATATATTGTCACAATGGTGCATTTTTCATGACATTACTCAGTTAATTAAAGGATATATTATCTTATCCTATTAACATAGATTATGTATCAGTGTCATTTATTTATGGTAATATAATTGTGATTTTTTTTTATTATTAGAGTTTTTTTGGGACTTTGCACTCAAATATGATTTTGTTCTTATCTCTGTGGAAAATTGTGAAACACTGGCCTTGATTCATTATATAGTCAGATTTTGTTGAAAAAATACTGGTGAATGAGCATGCCAACATAATGCGAAAAACAATACAGAAACTTGTAACGGGGAACAGATACATCATAAATTGTGATTCACCACAAGTTGCTGGTTGCTGTTACCACATCATAACAATGATATCTTATACTTGAGCTCCCTGCGATTTTCATGGAGTTCCTGCATTTGCACATTAATGACCGATTAAACGCACCCTGGAAAATTACTGTTACGACCTATCCCTGGGCAAGATAGCAACTTATTCTTTGAAAAAACATCTCAGGTGCAAAACTCATCAATATTAGAAAGAGACAAATTATGGAATAAAAGGAAATTGCCTCCAGCAATTGCAGTTAATTGAGCTTCAACTCAACTCCTAAAATCTAACTGAATGTGTGTGTGCGCGTGAACACTGTCAGATTTGTTTCAGTACATGAACTCTTACACAGACAAAGAGTAAAATATCTTCTTCCTTCTAAATTCACGATTCGTTTCATTTTTTCATTTTTCATGTGGAGATGCCGGCATTGGACTGGGGTGAGCACAGTAAGAAGTCTTACAACATTAGGTTAAAGTCCAACAGGTTTGTTTCAAACTCACTCGCTTTCGGAGCACTGCTCTTTCCTCAGGTGAATCGCCTGAGGAAGGGGCAGTGCTCCGAAAGCTAGTGTTTGAAACAAACCTATTGGACTTTAACCTGGTGTTGTAAGACTTCTTACTGTTCTAAATTCACAACCGACCCTGTTATCACCAGACGGTAGTAGGACAGAGGAGTCTTTATCCCTCCTCACATGGCCGTAAATGTTGTACTCAAATTTGTTGCTTCGTTATTTGACAAGAAGAGGGTATGCAGAAAGTTGATTGAAAAATTGTTAGTGTAAGTACAGTACTCATTTTAAGGAAAACGTGGGTCACAGCCTAGAGCTCAGTCATAGAGATTTTCAGGGTCAAAGACGGTCATCAGGGAGATGGAAGAATTCACTGGCACTTGCGGCAGCTCAACAACAGGGACACATTGTGAGAACAGCTGTGTTACAACACACCCAGGGAAAGTGCGCAGTCAATTCCAGCCCCACGTGATCCAGAGTCACAACATAAGTGAATTAACCAATAGTTCTTAGAAATATACCTGGAGGCCTTGGCTGCCCAAACATTACAGTCACCAGGTTTGTAAGTTAAAACACAATTGCTGTTTATTTATAACAATAACTATAATGAAATATGCAGCAAATACAACTGGTGAACTATTATCTAGTTCTTAATTCCCCACTTTAACTTGTCCCCACACTCACACAGGCTAGGCAAACATAGTGGGGAAGAAGAGCATAAAAATCATAAGAAAAAGGGGAAAAGAGTCTTTGTTTCATATGATAGTTTTTAGCACTTTACTCCTCTTCAAACATTGCTTTCAGTTCAAGGCTTTTACTGTAGATTCATTCAGGTCTCTGTATTTTCAGAAATACAGCACTCAAGGCTTTTGTGGAGCGAGAGCAGGTCCTGGTCTTTGTCTGCAGCCTGTAATGGTTTTCCTGTAGATTCATTCATTCATAAGACCTTAAGTTATAGGAGCAGAATTAGGCCTTTTGGCCCATTAAGGTTCACTGACAGCCTTTCTGAGAAAATACGGAGAGAGTGTATGGAGGACATTGGGCGGGATTCTCCCCTACCCGGCGGGGCGGGGGGTCCCGGCGTATTGGAGTTGTGTCAAACACTCCGGCGTCGGGCCTCCCCAAAGGTGCAGAATTCTCCACACCTTTAGGGGCTAGGCCCGCGCCGGAGTGGTTCCCACTCCGCCGGCTGCTGTGAACGGCCTTTGGCGCCATGCCAGCCGGAGCCGAAAGGACTTCGCCGGCTGACGTAAGTCCGCGCATGCGCCGGAGCGTCAGTGGCTGCTGACGTCATACCAGCGCATGTGCAGGGGAGGGGGTCTCTTCCACCTCCGCCATGGTGAAGGCCATGGCATGGGCGGAAGAAAAAGAGTGCCCCCATGGCACAGGCCTGCCTGCCGATTGGTGGGCCCCAATCGCGGGCCAGGCCACTGTGGGGGCACCCCACGGAGTCAGATCGCCCCGCGCCCCCCCCCCCCCCTCCCAGGACCCCTGAGCCCGCCGCGCCACAAATCCTGCAGGTACCAGAGGTGGTTCAATCCACGCCGGCGGGAGAGGATTGTCAGCGGCGGGTGTTCAGCCCATCGCGGGCCGGAGAATCGCCACGGGGGGACCCGCTGACAGGCGCGGCGCGATTCCCGCTCCCGCCAATTCTCGGGTGGTGGAGAATTCGGTACACGGCGGGGGCGGGATTGACGCTGGCCCCGGGCGATTCTCCAACCCGGCGGGGGGGGGGGGTCAGAGAATCCCGCCCCTTGTCTCTTGTGCATCTATGACTCAACTGCTTCCTGAATTCTCTGAAAACCATTCTACTAAGATAAGATCCAATCATCACCTGTCAGCAAGCAGAATTGCCAATTCATTGGCCACCAGCCAATCAATGGAATCAAGTCCCACCCAATCTCTCTCTGGTACCAAAATATCTGAAGTCTCTTGTTCAGGCTAGCAGAGTGTTCTCTTCTCTAATATCTGAATTCCTCACTCCTCTCTGCTGCTTGACTTAAAGATATTTGTCCATTAATCATTCAAGGATCAAAAATGATAATGGCAAAATAAAAGAAAGGGGAAATAAAGAATAAACAGGAAGGACCCTGACAGAAGTCAGAGAAAAGACTGGGTGAGAGATGTGGCATTTATAAGACTTAAGGAAGTGGTGCTGTAAATAACATATCTATGGAACAACATCAAGTGCAAAGTATATTCAGTGACCAATCCGATATCACTTGTTTTGATCTACCGGCCAAGATTAATTTCAACCCTCATGGGTTTTACCCCCTAGAATAGATACAGTTCCAACAGAGAAACATCTTAAATAGAATTTGCCCTCTGACAATTATTTACAGCAAAAGTGCCTGAATTGATGATTCACTGCAGCAATTTATGAATTGATTTTAAAAAAACGAAGAACATCCTGCTACCAGATTTTGCCTAATTGTGTTCCCAAGAGGGAAGCTATCCTAGTAAAACCATTTGTTGGGAAATTGCAGGCTTACTTCCCACAATTTGCCATCCTTTAATTGAGCACAGTTTTATAAAATTAGCCCTAATCTTTGATTTTAAGACAAATGTTCTTTTAAAAGAAGAAAAAATCTGGAGACCAGGGGTTGGATTCCCCGCCGGCAGGATGCTCCATTTTTCCGGCAGCCCGGGGATTCCCGATGGTGTGGGGCTGCCCCACAATGGGAAACCCCATTGACCAGCCCGCCTAACGGAGCACCCCGCCAGCGGGGCAAAACAGAAATGTGGTGGGGCAGGGAATCAATACCTCCAGTATGCCCTAACGAGAAAATTAGCCCTATGCAGACATTTTTTTATGATTGAACAACAAATATTCAAATTATTTCAGGCAAGACTTACAACGCAACAAAATGAGTTCAAGATTGTTCTTAAACAGTTAGAAGATTCACTTCTGGCTCGACTCTCAGGAGCTTCTGGTAATTTCCTTGGTGATACAGCTCTGGTAGAGAACCTCGAGACAACTAAACACACTGCAACTGAAATTGAACAGAAGGTCAGCTAATTAATGTTACATTTTGTACTGTTTTTATTAATTATTTTTATTGTTTGAAAACAAAATCTGCAGTGATAAGAATTTCTTAAATCTTTGAATTTGCCTGAGGCCCGCACCCCCCGAAGCTCCACCCTCGACCGGCAGAATACACGATGGCGCGAGTCTCTCATGGTCTCATCGGCCAGGAACTCGGAGTGGCGGCTACAGACTAAGTCCAGCGCCTCCACAGTCGGGGGTAGGCCGATCCGCGGGCGGGGTGGGGAGTTTATTAGAGGCTGTGTGGTGAATTATACTGTATTGTAATTCACACTGTATTGCATTGCATTATATTATGTCCTTGTGGGCTCTGTATGTGAGCCGTTGCACGGCTCCGCCCATGGCTCCGCCCATGGCCCCTCCCTCTACCGGAAGTATAAAGTGCTGCAGCCGTAAGCCTGCTCTTAGTTCCTCTGGTCGCTGGCTGGCTCAGTCGTAAGACTATTAAACCCACAGTTTACTTCCAATCGTGTCTCTAGTGAATTGATGGTCACATCAGGCTGGAGGCACTGTGGGGGGTGGTACTGGGCGCGCGAGTTGGCCAAAGGGATTGGCAGTATTTAGTGGGCCAGGTTTGCAAGCGGCCTCCACAATGTAGCATAGCCATTGCAGGCCACCATGTGCATGTGCAGCCGCGGACCCGGCAATTCTCCGGGGCGTATTGGCAGCTAGAGCCGGGTGCTCTACGCTGCCATCCTGCTGGCCCCCAGCAAAACAGGGAATCGATGGCTGTTTTGCGCCAATTTTTCTTGTGTAAAATGCCACCGTTCCCACGCCGGAGTGGGGACATAGCTTCAGAATTGGAGAATCCAGACCATTGTCTCCCAAATAGAGAATCCGGCCCATCATTTATCTAAATAACTTCAATTAAAAAAAATATTTCTGTTACAGTATTATTGTAATTTATGTTCCAAGTGTCTTTATATAACCATTATTTTTTATTAAAATATTAGTGTTTAATTTTTGCTGTTTACGCAGGTGGCTGAAGCAAAGATAACAGAAGTTAAAATAAATGAGGCAAGGGAAAACTATCGAGCTGCTGCACTGAGAGCATCGTTACTCTACTTTGTTATTGATGATCTCAATAAGATCAACCCTATTTACCAATTCTCTCTCAAGGTAAGTGTCTGTTAAGACCAATCACATTTGTGAGAGGTATATGAAAAAATATGCTTCACTTTGATTAAAATTGACAAGCTTACAATTTACTTCCACTTCATTGGGGTTGCTGGATGAAAAAGGTTAAAGGTATGGGGGCCTCACGGTAGCATGGTGGTTAGCATCAATGCTTCAAAGCTCCAGGGTCCCAGGTTCGATTCCCGGCTGGGTCACTGTCTGTGTGGAGTCTGCACGTCCTCCTTGTGTGTGCGTGGGTTTCCTCCAGGTGCTCCGGTTTCCTCCCACAGTCCAAAGATGTGCGGGTTAGGTGGATTGGCCATGCTAAATTGCCTGTAGTGTAAGGTTAATGGGGGGATTGTTGGGTTACGGGTATACAGGTTACGTGGGTTTAAGTAGGGTGATCATTGCTCGGCACAACATCGAGGGCCGAAGGGCCTGTTCTGTGCTGTACTGTTCTAGGTTCACCACTTGTTTTGATCCCAGTAGGAACTGTTGCAGGTCCCACCCTTTTGAAGGTCCCACCATTTATATTTATGGGAATATATTGGCCTCGTATTCTATTCCGTTTTGAATGACTCCCACTGCTCTGATGTGAATCTTCCAGCAGTGGGATGCTCTGTCCCAGGAGCCGGCCAATGGAGTTTACCACTGTGGCCACCCTCACACCATTGGGAAATCCATGTGCGTGACTGTGCTGAAAACGGAGGATCCCGCCCCTTTTATTTCTAGTCTATCTTTGGAGTTTTCCATAACTATCTTAAATCTCACTGAGTTGGGTCACTATAACCGAAATACAGCCCCAATGAAAGTTCTACCATCTGCCTCACTTCATTTCCGAACATTCGGTCTAGTTCCGCCCTTCTCTTGTACGAGCTGGCTCAAAAAGATCTCCTGGATACACTTCAAGAATTTCACCTTTCTAAGTCTTTTATGCTTTGCCTATTCCAAATAATATTGGGGAAGTTGAAATCCCCCACTATTGTTACGCTATTATTTTTGCACTTCTCTGTGATTTGTCTACATACCTGCTCTTCTATCTCTCCCCAATTGTTTGAGGGCCTATAGTACTCTCCCAGCAATGTGATCGCCCCTTTTTGTATTTATGTTCCCTCCATATCGCCTAAATTGAGGAGACTGCTAAGATATCATCTCTCCTCACTGCAGTAATTGACTCCTTGACCAATACTGTGACACCACCTCCTCTTTTAACAGCATTCAACCAAATGTATCATCAAGGAGATCTAGTAAAATTTAAGTAAATCCAAATCAGGTGGAAAATACTCCACTGGTGGAAAACTACCACATACCACATAGGAAGGTTATTTTGTTTGTTGGAGGCCAAATATCTCAATGCCAGGACACTGTTCCATTCCTTAGGTTATTCTCCTAGGCCCAACCCACCTTGAGCTCTTTCATGAGTAACCTTCTTTTTATCATAAGTTCAGAAGCGGGAATCATCACTGATGTTTTCACAGTCTTCATTAACTGAGGGGTGACCTGGTCATGTGTACAAGATTACGAGGGTGGATAGGGAACAGCTGTTCTCCTTAGTTGAAAGGTCGGTTACAAGGGGACACAAGTTCAAGGTGAGGGGTGGAGGTTCAGGCGGGATTTGAGGAAAAACATTTTTACCCAGAGGATGCTGGCGGTCTGGAACGCTGGAATGCCTGGGAGGGTGGTGGAGGCGGGTTGCCTCACATCCTGGATAAGCACTTGGCTTGATTTAACATTCGAGGCTATGGGCCAAGTGCTGGCAAATGGGATTAGGATTGGCAGATCTGGTGCCTTTCATGTGGCGGTGCAAATCCGATGGGCCGAAGGGCCTTTTCTGCACTGTATTTTTCTGTGTTTCTGTGAACATTCACAAATCCTGAGGGGATAACCCCTCCAAACCTTTTTGGTCACTAAGGGCAATTTATCATGGCCAATCCACCTAACCTGCACATCTTTGGACTGTGGGAGGAAACCGGGGCACCCGGAGGAAACCCACGCAGACACGGAGCGAACGTGCAGACTCCGCACAGAGTCACCCAGCAGGGAATCGAACCTGGGACCCTGGCGCTGTGAAGCCACAGTGCTATCCACTTGTGCTACCGTGCTGCCCCGATATTCTCCGGGATCTCCGGGATTCACCGCCTCAGTTGGGCCGTGTTCCCAATCGCATGGTTCACTTGTGGTTTAAAAAACCATGAACCTGGCATCGTGGCTACTAAGCGAGAAAGAGGAGGTAGGAAATGGCGTGGAGTGGGGAGGAGCAGGTCGAGGAGGGGGGAGGAACAGGTCGAGCAGCCGGGCAACCGACTGCCATTACGGCGGCCATCTTTCTGCACACCCACTGACCACCCATCTCAGTCCCTTGTTCTATACAGTGACACCGGCCGTATGGGTGTACCCAACCCCGCACCCCAACCCCATCCAGCATGCCCCCTTGACCCCAAACACCCCACCGGCTGCCACCCACTGGCAGACTGCCCAGGGCCACACCCACAGCAGCCCCAGTGAGGGCAGTGCCAGCCAACGGTACCCCTGACAGCGGGGACAGGTGCCGGGATGGGGCACCAACGGTGCCGGGTACCGACTGGGCCGGTGTACGGAGGTGGAGAAGGGCCATGCTTGGGCAGTGCCAACCGGGGCCACCATGTTGTCCATGGAATCCGGCTGGGTATGGGGGTATGCACCATGCGAATATGTTGGCCTTCCACCCCCTGCAGCCAATAGGGTTTGGTGTTCATGCTGACCGCCGTGGTGATTATTGCAGCTCCGCGAAGTGCCCTTGGCAGCTTCTGACTTGCCCTTGTAGCGACAGTACTTAAATGGCTGGTCCAGTTCAGTTTTGGACAACTCCTAGATGTTGATGGTAGGGGAATTCAGCGATGGTAGTTCCACCACCATGAGCAGGAAGCTGCAGCGGCAAAGCGTGCAGCAGCAGGGTAGGCAGCAGTGGAACGACCTGCAGAGGACCGATCTGCAGAGGACCGGGCTGCAGAGGACCGGGCTGCAGCGGACCGGGCTGCAGAGGACCGGGCTGCAGCGGACCAGGCTGCAGCGGACCGGGCTGCAGCGGGCCGGGCTGCAGCGGACCGGGCTGCAGAGGGCCGGGCTGCAGAGGGCCGGGCTGCAGCGGGTCGGGCTGCAGCGGGCCGGGCTGCAGCGGGCCGGGCTGCAGAGGACCGGGCTGCAGCGGACCGGGCTGCAGCGGACCGGGCTGCAGCGGACCGGGCTGCAGCGGGACGGGCTGCAGCGGAACGGGCTGCAGAGGAACGGGCTGCAGAGAACTGGGCTGCAGAGGGGCAGGTGGCGGCCACACAGGTTGGAGGGCTGGCCGCCCAACTAGCCTAGGATGAGGAGGTGCCAAGGACGCTCCACATGATGCCTCATGTGGACCGGCATCATCTGTCTTTCAAGGACATGCCGGACCGGGCACGCCGTCGGAGACTCTGGCTAAGCAGAGAGACAGTGCAACACATCTGCCAAATGATGGCACACCTGGCTCTGCAAAAGTATAGAACATAGAACAGTACAGCACAGAACAGGCCCTTCGGCCCTCGATGTTGTGCCGAGCAATGATCACCCTACTCAAACCCACGTATCCACCCTATACCCGTAACCCAACAACCCCCCCTTAACCTTACTTTTTAGGACACTGCGGGCAATTTAGCATGGCCAATCCACCTAACCCGCACATCTTTGGACTGTGGGAGGAAACCGGAGCACCCGGAGGAAACCCACGCACACACGGGGAGGACGTGCAGACTACACACAGTGACCCAGCCGGGAATCGAACCTGGGACCCTGGAGCTGTGAAGCATTTATGCTAACCACCATGCTACCGTGCTGCCCATGGGTGAGGACACCTCCCAGTGGCCGATACCTTCATCCTAGCACACTTGGTGATTCCTGACATGTTTGAGGGGCACCACTCCCGGCTGAGGGGTTGGCTCCTGTGCGACAGGGTTTCCCACTGTGGCCGCGGCTAATGCCGCCTATCCGGAGGCCACAGAGCGATGCGGAGACCCGCTACAATGATTCCCATACAGCGACCAGGAGTGTGATTGAGCAGTGCTTCGGCATCCTGAAGTTGCGCTTCAGGCCTGGACAGCTCTGGAGAGGCCCTCCTGTGCAATGCTGAGAGTGTCACCCGCATCATGGTGGCCTGCTGCATCCTCCACAACATCGCACAGCAGAGGGGCGATGTGCTGGAGGAGTAGGATGAGGAGGAAGGGCAGGCCTCGTCAGACAAGGAAGATGAGGGAGACAATGAGCAGGACATGGGGCCTGGGCAGGCAAGGGAGGCCGCATGATGTTATCCCCAGGGCCAACGCACACGGGAAGCTCTGATCGCTTCCAGGTTCATCGACTAGGAGGGAGGGGATTGGGTGTGCGGGATGGGGTGTGCTGGCCAGGGGCACGCACACTATACCCCAGACCCACACCCCCTCACCTCCAACACCGTCAAACCACCCGCATGCACACCACCTCCATTATACATATCTGCGGCGCTACGAGTTGGGTGTCCTGGGTTGGCAATGACAGTGGGTCTTGTCCATGGGATGGAGGATGATGACAGCACACTCTGCGATGAGTTCCATGCTCCACATCATTTGACAACGTCTGATTCATGTCCACAGTAGCACCTTCCACCTGGGTGATCCCTAATGCGAGCTGGCCAGTCCATCACACGGTCCTGTCGAATCCCTGGGGTGGGTGTGCTGGGAACGGTCCTGTCAAATCCCTGGGGTGGGTGTGCAGGGCCTCCACTGGTCCCCCACACTCCCCTCTCTGGTCTCCTGCTCCCGGCGGAGACGTGCACGCCCTTCTCCTCGGTGGAGGGGGGGGAAACATATACAACGACACCGTTGGACAGTCCGACGCATGCGGCCCAGGGGTTGGGTAGATGGTGGCTGTAGCCATCTGGGGTGGCCACGTCCCGATTTCAAAATGGACACTTACAAAGAGTAAAGGGAAAATTGGACAGTGCTAAGGAAACAAGCAGGTGCAAGGTTTGCCTGTGGATTGGAGTTTGCAACTCCCAGACAAAACCGATACTACAAGCCATTAGCATAGTAATGAGCTATCTCCAAAGACAAAAGAGAAACATTTAAGCAATCGGTACTAGAGCAGACTCCCCGGCGCCAGTGGAGACTAAAATAAAGGCAGGCCAACAGTCACCTAGGACCCGCCCAGTGATCAAGCAATGACCCCTTTATTGGAGAAATCAATACAAATGATTAGGACATGGTCCAATTAATTGGGGCCAGGTTCAGGAACTGCCCAAAAGAGGGCAAAGCCCCTTTGGGGTATAAAGAGGAGTTCCCAAAGACAGATCGCTCTCTTCTTCTTCACCTTCACCTTGGCCTTGGCTCTCAGCGACGAGAGACCCGCCAAGCACCAGCCAAGTAAGTCTAAAGTCAACGCCCGCTACAAGATAGGCACTCCTAGCTAATATTCTATACCAGTTCAAAGCCAGCAGTCTCAGAATTGGACAACGGTCATTGTTCCTCTGAAGAGTGGGCACCCGAAGCTAAGTATAGGATTTTAGTAGTAGTTGTAGTTTAGTAAGTAGTGTTTGTCCATGAGTAATAATTGACTGTGTGTAAATAAATGTGCATTGATTTCAAACTTACCAACTGGTGTATCGAGTCTTTGATTAGTATTCGGTTTTGAACCTTGTGGCGGTATCAAAAAGATACCCAGCGACTCTTGAGCAAACGTAATTAAAACAGAGCAAATTAAGGAGAGCAGAACGAGCAACAAGGCCTCATTGGCCTGGGCACCCGGCCATGGTGGCTCGCATGGGTGCTGGCATGTGGGGCAGGGTGGGGGTTCAGCTGTCACTGAGGGGGAGGCGGGGGGCAAGGCCGAGTTGCGGGTGTGTAGGGGGGTGAGGTTAGTGCCAGAGGCAAGGAGCAGCCAGCTCACCCAGGCCGCCCTGAGGAGGTTGTGGAGTTTCTCCCAGCACTGCATGCCAGATCGGACGGCGTTGCCCACCTCTGCCACCTGTTCCCAGACACGGGGGTGCCTGGCGGCATTCCTCCCGGGCCAAGGTGCAGGATCATCCTTCTCTCCTCCATGGTGTCTTTGAGGGTGTCCAGCTCAGCATCCCTGAAACGAGGTGCTGCTCTCCTTCCAGCCATCTTGTTGACTGGGGCGATGTCTGTGGGGGAAAGACCATATAAGTGCGGCAGCAACGTGTGTACCTCATGTGTGCCAATCACAGACCGGCGAATCCGGCTCCGTTTTTCATGGAATTTATTGCATTCCACATGGCGCTGGTACTAGCCCATTTAAAGTAGCTGAATCAGTGCAGCTGTTGTGATGTTTTTTTCTGTCGTAAAATGCCACGGTTCCCACGCCGGCGTTGCCACTTAGTCTCAAAATCGGAGAATCCAACGCAAGGAGTTTACAGAGGGATATAGACAGGTTATCTGATCGAATATAATGTAGGAAAATGTGAAGTTTGTCAGGAAGAATATAGGAACAGAATATTGTTTCAATGGAGAAAGACTGCAGAAAGCAGCAGCACAGGGGGATTTGGCGTCCTGCTCATAAATCATAAAAAGCTCATGCATTCTCTATAACTTGCGTAAAATCAATTTTCATTCAAATTTATCTTGGTTTTTACTGAGTTACAAAGTAGACACCCCCGTTTTTCCAGTGAAGATCCATTTGATCAGTTGAACTTTTGTTACCCTTTGTACTCATGATCACATGCAAGTTCATCAGGTAATTAGAAAGGCAAATGGAATGTTGGCCTTTATTTCAAAGAGAATGGAGTTTAATAATCGGCAAATCTTACTATAACTATAAGACACCAGTTAGACCACACCTGGATTACTGTGAACAGATTTGGTCCCCTATCTAAGGAAAGAGATATTGACATTGGAGGCAGTCCAGAGGTATGGAAGGATTTTGTTATGAGGAGAGGTTGAGTAGGTTGGGCCTGTACTCACTGGAGTTTAAAAGATTGAAGGCGACCTTACTGACACATATAGGAGGCGGAATTCTCTGTTTCTGAGCCAAAGTGCTGACGCCAACGGAGAATCTGTGGACTTCCACATGATAAAAATTGGCGTCACACTTGCACCGCTCCGCTACTGGTGAGGAGCTAGCACCGGCGCTGCATGGAATGCCATCAAAACCCATGGAAAACAGTGCGGGAATCGCCAGGTCCGTGATGGACACTCGCAAGGCTGACAAGCTGCAGCCGCGCTTAAACAATACACCCTCCCACACACTGTTCGGGGCCAAAAAGATGGGCCAGGTTGTGCTGGAGCGCCCATACAGCTCAGCTGATGGGTTGGCTGGCACCAGAGGGAACCCAGGAGGGTGCCCGGGGGAGGGGGTCACCTATATGACCCAGGGCACTAGGTTTAAAGTGGGCTGTCAGCGGCAGCTCCTCTCTAACCCCCCACTACTCCCCCCAGCCCTGGCAGAAGCGCCCCGGCAAGCGGCACGGCTGTGGGCGACGTATGGCGGTGTTGGACACTGTCCATACGCCCTCTCTCTCAGCTGTCACCATGCCAGGTTCACGATTTGTGAAAGCACACGTGCACTGCGCTGTCGGTAACTCAGCCCATCAGAGGCAGAGAAACGTGGATGGGCCCACTAATAATATGCAAGCGGTGTTTCAACTATTTGCGGTGTGTATCTCATTGACGCCATTCTCAGAGAGTCACAGCATCGCGATTCAGCGTCAAGCCAGCTCCTGCCGCGATTTCGACATTGGGAGCTATTCTCCATCGATTGCCCGCCCCGATTTCGGCTTCAGCCAACGGAGAAGCCCGCCCAGGTTTTTCGGGGGCTTAACAGGGTAGATGCAGAGCGGTTGTTTCGCCTCATGGGAGGATCAAGGACCAGAGGGCAAAATTTCAGAGTTAGAGGTCATCCATTGAAGACAGATGATGAGGAAGAAATTCTTTACTGCAGAGAGCTGTAGAGGCTGGGTTGTTAAATATGTTCAAGGCTGAGATGGACAGATATTTAATCAATCAGAGAATCAAGGGTCATGGGAATAAGGGAAAGTGGAGTTAAGGATTACCATATCAGATCAGTCACGATATCATTGAATGGCAGAGCAGTTTTGATGGACAGAATGGCCTTTTTCTGCTCCTACATCTTAAGGTCTTATTACAATTCCTTGCTTTCTTGACACATAGCACTGATTTTTCACAAGCCCTGCCATTTTGCAGCTCCATGCGGCAGCCTCTTAATGTTGTCCAGCTCAATATGCGTTCAACAGCATTAAAGCCTGCCATCCCAGTCCCTCACCCACACAATTTAATGGGATGATCAATAACTGCAGATTCTTCACTGGATTTTTGCTCATACTTTGTGGCTGAATACTAAAGTTTCAGGACGCTACAAGAAGTATTTTGGCTGGTGCTGAAGTACCTTTTTGGTTACTTAAAGGCTTGTGCACAATCTAGATGCTTCCAGTTTTGGTTGGTCTACCCTAACCCTACCTCTGCAATTCAGCATGACTGGAAGAATGAACAGAAGCCTCTCAGAGCAGGACATGCTGCTAGAAGAGGGGCAAGGTGAGGTGAAAGGGCTCTCAGCAATGCCCCTTTTTATAATGGCGAGTATTGTGTCCATCAGATTAAAACATACAGGCATGTCTACCTCTCCCATTGATCTCTGACAACTCTTGTCAAGTGTCATCAACGGGAAAGAGAGTTGTCTGTGAGTATTTTACAATATGTTACAGTTGAATAACTGCTATTGTGTGCAAACTGTGAGGCGTGGATGAGACTTGCAACAGTGAGGAAAGTGAGTGAGGAAAAGTAAATGAATACAGATGCTGGAAATCTGAAATAAACAAAACTTCATTGCTCTGGTGACTTTCATCAACCTGAAATATTGGGCGCGATTCAGCCACTGCCGGGCATACCAGCGAGAGCCCCAATTTGGGCTCTGCGCCGGGCCAATCACTCCATCCGGTGCGATCTTGATCTCGCCCTCGCTGGCCGTGATCCAGATCAGCGTATTTAAATGAGCCAAATGGCTGGCTGGTCCAAGGTGCCTACGTTCCAGGTTGGCACTGCCAGGGGTTAGCCCATTAGTGGGGAGAAGTGAGAGGAGGGGTTCAAGAAGCCACGAGGTTAGGGGGTTGGGGAGGGGGGGGGGGGTTCAGAAAGCGGGGGGAGGGGGGTTCTAAAAAAGGGTTGCAGAGATTAAGGCTGCCAGTCAAAATGGGGCCCGATCTCCAAGGTGCTAGTCAACGAAACTGTGGCCTCGCGGGGAGGATCTCCCTGAGGACCAAAAAACTGGCAAAGTGCCGGTGAATCTCGGCGCTGTAGCCAATGAGAAAAACCCCACCAAATGCATCCGAATCCGATGTTAGTTTCAAGTCCACTTAATCACGCCCATTGACTCTGTTTCCCTTGACAGATGCAGCCTGACCTACTGAGTAATTCCTTGTCACTGACAAAGTTTCCCATCCCTAACTGCCCTTGAGAAGGTGGCGGCGAGCCACCTTCTTAAAGCCCTGCAGTCCATCTGCAGAACATATACCCAACAGTGCCTGTGGAAGAGAGTTCAGAAGGAGGCCAATTGGCCCTCGAGTCTACATCGACTCTCTTAAAGGGCACCCCACCCAGGCGCACACCCTGACCCCATTCCTGCAACCCCACCCAACGTTTGGACACTAAGGGGAAATTTAGTATGTTCAATCCACCTAACCTGCATCTTTCAACTGTGGGAGAAAACTGGAGCACCCGGAAGAAGCACACACAGACACGGGGCAAACGTGCAGACTCCACACAGTCACCCAAGATCAGAATCGAAGCCTAGTCCCTAGCACTGTGAGGCAGCAGTGCTAACCACTGTGCAACTATGGTGCCCAGTTCCTGGATTGGCCTTGCTAAATTACCCTTAGTGCCCGAAATTGCCCTTAGTGTTGGGTGGGATTACTGGATTATGGGGATAGGGTGGGGGGTGGGCTTGGTAGGGTGCTCTTTCCAAAAGCCAGTGCAGACTCGATGGGCCGAATGGCCTCCTTCTGCACTGTAAATTCTATGATTCTATACAGCAATCCTGGAAACGGACAGGCAGCACAAAGTTAGCATCCTGCCTACGGTTGTCAGTTGCAGCGGCTGTTCCACAATTCATGGATGATATCTACTCAGGATCATGAGTTTCTGCCATGCACCTTCATGTGATTATCATGGCCAATTTCCAACAGACAGATCTGTGGGTACCTGAGGCAGGCTGGCCCACAAGGTAATGAGATCCAGAGTGCAAGGCTTATTTTCTTCTTTGTCACTGCTCTCCGTCATTAAGATGTTGGAAATATAATGCAGCTTAATGATTGTCAACATTTTAAATGTTAGGTAGCAAACCCCTCCCAGTTTTTACTGTCAATGCTGTCAAACTTCAAGGATATCTTCAGTGTCAGAAATATTTACATTGTCCACAGTTATATTGTGCAAGAGTTTAATTATGTAATTCAAGCCTATTAAAAACATGAATTATAGAGCTTTACCAACAAGATATAGAACAAAACTGGATAAATAGAGTTAAGATGCAGATCAGCCATAATGACAGAATAAACTCAAGCCTCTTATTCCTGGTGTTCCTATCTCAATATTAATGAATGGACCTTGGCACATGTTTGTAGGCAATCATGCATCAAACCCTTTCTTCAATCGATTCAAACTAGTCCAGATCTCAACAGAAATTAATAGCTTGCATAGTTCCTCTCTGATTTTCTACAGCATTCAAGGTTAAATGTTATCAGGCCCAGCAAACTGATCAATTTTTAGTGCCTCAACCCAAACTAAGGCCATTTATACATTTACAATCAAGGAATAAATATCTAAAGCATGTATACCTCCCACTGTATCATGTTCAATTGTAAAAATGAATACAAAGCATATATATTTACAATTCAGCCATATCCTACTCCTCAATCCTAACCACTATGCTACATCTTTCAAAGTGCCCATGTGGCTTTTCTGGCCACGAACAGAACTGAGAAAGCTTTTCCATGGCAGTTTTTTTTCAGTTGTTTTTCATGATGCCTTTTTGGCATTCAATTGTGGCTTTAGTTATCCTCAGTTCTATCTGATGCCTATACACGTAATCTTGCCAACGTGTTATACGTTGTGAAATATTTATTTTTGAGGCTACTTTCTGACTTTATGTAAATAACTTATTTTCATAAACCAGCACACCCCAATCTCCATTTTTGAAACCTTTCTTCATACCTGAAAATTGGACCCATTCTTACAGCAGGCACCAGATTGTATGCAGCAATAATTTTCTCAACCAAATGAAATATAATGATCCAATGACTATTGATAAGAATTGAAGGCTTGATATGGAATTTCCTACCAGCAACAGTGGCAGGAATAAACTCCATCATACATTTTATAATTGAAATTTTAAAAAGGTGGAGAAATATTGGAAATATGACGACATGAATAGTTCTTTATGAGAGCTGTGCAGTGACAATGATTGGCCAAATAGCTTCTATCTGTTCTGTGAAATTCTACCGTTTCCCACATGGAAATCAGATATCAGCTCAGGGGCAGCGCTAGTGATTAAATCCATTACTTCCCAACATGCTGAGTAAGAAAGGAAATTCTAGTCATGTTATGGACCAGAGTTTAGAGAACCCCAAAGTGTATCATGGAGTTCACCTGACCCACAACTTTTAATAGATTGTGGTATGGGGAGCACACAGCCCATTCTACAGGTGTGGTACAGCAGAAATGGAAAAATATTTTTTAAAGCAAAACAATGTTCATTCTATAAACTCAAGTTCATCGTTTTAAAACATACAATGAACATCTTAGCAACCATTAATTCAAATACAACCCCCAAACAATACAAGACTAAGTAATTCTTAATAAATTCCCAAACAACATTCAGAAGACCAAATACCCTTTTAACACAAAGATCAGGTTTAAATTCACTATTGAGAGCAGTTACCACTTTGAAAATCCCAAATGAACATTCATAAGCTTGCAGAGATTCATACACATCCTGCTGTGATTTCAGCTTCTCCAAAACTAAAATGAAACCAAACCCACCCTCCAGCAAAAAGCCTAAAGCGAAAGTAAAAAGCTGACAGACAGCCCAGCTCCACCCACTCTCTGGCATCACTGCAGTAATAAACACCCATTTCAAAGGTACTCTCACAACAGATATTTATATACACACCCATTTATAAACACCCATTTCTTAAAGGTGATCTCATGTGACACCTCCACCCAGGAAAAAATATCAACCATCAACTTCAAGATGGTTTCATTTTTCATCTTTTCACTATCCTTTAAGAAATGCACACCGTATAATTTTTCGTTTCAAAAACCAACACACGAAAACAGGTATATTAATATAGTCCATTTCTTTTTTCTTCTTCTTCTTCCTCCAACTGGAATTCTTCTCGATTGACTGTCTCTTTGAGCAAGAAGGTCCTTGCACCGTCTGTCGATTTCTCTATACCTCGGCATTTCTCCTTAAAGTCAGATACTTTCATTCAATCTGATCACAGAGTCCCTTGTAATTTTCCAACACAGGAGCATTGGCTATCACAGCTCACAGACAACATTGCCTGTTGACACTCCGCTGTCCACTGGAATTTGTTACACTTCTTGAGCAAGTCCGTCAGTGGAGCAATCACGCCACAAAACTTTTTCACAAATGTTCGATCAAATCCACTCATGCTAAGAAATTGCATTATTTCCCTTTGTGTCGAGGGTATTAGAAACTCCTCAATAACTGATGTCTTCACATCCCGTGTGACCATTCGACCCTGTCCATTTGTGTGGCCAAGGAAAGTGACTTGGGCTTTTCCAAATTCACTTTTGGCTAGGTTCATCACCAAACCCACCTCCTGAAGCTGATCGAATAACTCCATCAGATGTTTTAAATGTTCTTTCCATGTCTGGCTGAAAATTACCAGATTGCCGATGTATACCGCACAATTGGGTAGTCCTGAAACAACTTTGTTAGTTAACCGTTGAAATGTGGCTGGGGCATTTTTTCATGCCAAATGGCATAACTTTGAATTGGTATATACCATCTGGAGTCACAAAAGCTGAAATCTTCTTCATCCTTTTGGATAAAGGTACCTGCCAGCAACCTTTAAGTAAATTCAGTTTGGAAATAAAAGCTGATTGTCCCACTTTCTCAATGCAATCCTCCAAACTTGGGATAGGATAAGAGTCCATTCTTGTAACTGCATTAACTTTTCTATAGTCCACACACAACCGTTGGGTACTGTCTGGTTTTGGTACCATCACTATGGGTGAGCTCCATTGGCCACTTCAATTATGTCATTTTAAGCATACTCTCAATCTCTTTGTTAACCTGTGCCAATTTTAAAGGGTTAAGTCTGTATGGATGTTGTTTGATTGGAACAGCATTTCCCACATCTACATCATGCATAGGCATTTTCGTTCTTCCCAATTTATCTCTACAAACTTACCCACGCGATATCAATAACTCTTTCAAGTCAGTTCGTTTTTCCTCTGGAAGGTAACTTAACAATTTATCCCAATTTTTAAGAACATCCTCATTTTCCAATTTAGTTTGAGGTATGTCAAATTCACAGTCATCTGCATTTGGTTCGTCACTTTGAGTTAGAATCATTAAAACCTCCTCCTTTTTCTCTCCTTCCCTTTCAAAGTACCGTTTAAGCATATTCACATGACACACTCGGTGAGTCTTCCTTCTATCTGGTGTTTTTACCACATAATTCACCTCACTTCATTTCCTTTCAATCTGATAAGGTCCACAAAACCTAGCTTTTAAAGGTTCACCTACCACTTGTAACAATACAAAAACTTTATCTCCACTGGCAAAACTACGAACTTTGGATTTCTTGTCCGCGACCTGTTTCATCACATTTTGTGCAACTTTTAAATGTTGTCACCTGCTCTATTTAATCGTTCCCTAAAATTTGACACATAATTCAATAATGTAATTTCCGATTTCTCACTCACCAATTTTTCCTGAATCAATTTAAGTGGTCCTCTTAGCTCATGACCAGAAATTAGTTCAAAAGGACTGAATTTGGTTGACTCATTAGGTGCATCCCTAATTGCAAACAGTACAAATGGAATTCTTTTATCCTAATCCTCTGAATAATCGTGACAATAAGCCCTCAACATTGTCTTTAATGTCTGATGCCACCTTTCTAACACTCCCTGCTATTCTGGATGGTACACACTTGATTTAAATTGTTTTATTCCTGAGCTATCCATAACTTCTTTGAATAACCTTGAGGTAAAATTCGATCCTTGATCCGATTGTATTTCTGTGGGTAGTACATATCTAGTAAAGAATTTAAGTAACTTCTCCACAATCTTTTTAGCTGTAATCTTATGCACTGGAATGGCCTCTGGAAACCTAGCAGACACATCCATTATCGTCAAAAGATATTGGGCGCGATTCTCCGGACTCACGACGGTTCGGAGAATAGCGGGCGTCGGAAATTTTTACGGCGACGCTGTTCCGACGCCCTCCCGCTATTCTCCGAACCCCGCAAATTGTCGGAGTCGCGTTTCCCGACAGACGCCTCCTTCCCGCCCCTGACACGACCAGAATCGCCACTGAGAGCCCCCCCGCTATTCACCGGCCCGGATGGGCCGAAGTCCCGACGTCATGGCGCCCTGTTTGGACGTCGTGAAACACACCTGCTTTTTAAATTCGTCAACCAGTCGGCCTGGCTGACGACTGCTTGGAGGAGGTCAGGGCACCACTCTGCGCACCGCTCAGCGCACCGTTCAGCGCACCGCTCGAGTCTGGCCACAACGGGGAAGGCATCCCTGGGAACGGGAGGGGGTCCAGAACTGGGGCAGTGGGGGGGAGACGGGGGGGGCAGTGGGGGCGACGGGGGAGGCAGTGGGGGCGACGGGGGAGGCAGTGGGGGAGACGGAGGGGGCAGTGGGGGCGACGGGGGAGGCAGTGGGGGAGACGGAGGGGGCAGTGGGGGAGACGGAGGGGGCAGTGGGGGAGACGGAGGGGGCAGTGGGGGGGAGACGGGGGAGGCAGTGGGGGAGACGGGGGAGGCAGTGGGGGAGACGGAGGGGGCAGTGAGGGAGACGGAGGGGGCAGTGGGGGGGAGACGGAGGGGGCAGTGGGGGAGACGGGGGAGGCAGTGGGGGAGACGGAGGGGGCAGTGGGGGGGAGACGGGGGAGGCAGTGGGGGAGACGGGGGAGGCAGTGGGGGAGACGGAGGGGGCAGTGGGGGAGACGGAGGGGGCAGTGGGGGGGAGACGGAGGGGGCAGTGGGGGAGACGGGGGAGGCAGTGGGGGAGACGGAGGGGGCAGTGGGGGAGACGGAGGGGGCAGTGGGGGGCGACGGAGGGGGCAGTGGGGGGCGACGGAGGGGGGGGGGGTTAGGTAGAGAGTGAGCCGTCCAAGCCCGTAACAAAATGTCTGCCACCATGCCATGGTGTGCAGGTGACGAGGACACGGCCGCTGGTTCCCCTGTGGCTTCCGGACACAGGCCACTGACGCACCCGTGAGGAGGCCATAGTTTACTGGCCGTTGGATGCAGAAAGTGACCAGGGGTTAGGCTGACCGCGTGTCAGCAGCGCGACCAGGCCACCGGGACACACTGGTATCCCATGGCTGGCGGCTGCCGAGGTGTCGACTAACGTCCGTCTAACATGTCCCGTTTCTCTGCCTCCTACCACCCTTCTGTAGGTTAGCACGATGCATGGGAACAGAACGGCTATGTTCTGCGCAGTGGTTGGGGCCGCTCTACTGGATTTGGAGATGCAGCAGCATCCACACCCACAACCCGCAGTGGCTGCAGGGCCAGCTGCAGCAGCAGAGGGAAGGGCCGAGGAGTTGCCAGTCGTCGAGCAGCATGGGGGGGGGTGGAGGAGGAGGAGGAGGAGGAGGAGGAGGAAGAGGAAGAGGAGAGAGTGAGGGTGCAGCCACGGCGTCAGAGGCGACGACCAAAGCCGAGGGTGTACCGTGTCCGGGTCTCTTTCCTAACAATGCCGGACATCACCTGCAGGAGAAGACTCCGGCTGAGTAGGCAGACGGTGATACATATCTGCGAACTCCTGTCGCACCTCGCCCCACGTGGAACGGGGGGAGGACACGCGATCCCGGTAGCCATCAAGGTGACGGTCGTTCTGAACTTCTATGCTACCGGCTCCTTCCAGTCTCCGAGAGGGGACGTCTCTGGGATCTCCCAGTCATCGGTGCACAGGTGCATCCGGGATGTGACCGACGCCCTCTATGCCATCGCCGATCGCTACATCACCTTTCCCGAGGACCGAGCAAGTCAAGACTCACGAGCCCGTGGATTTGCCAGTGTGGCCGGGATACCGAGGGTTCAGGGGTCAATCGACTGTGTTCACGTCCCCATGCGCCCGCCTGCTGTGGACAAGGAAGTGTTCACAAACAGGAGGGGGACATACTCCATTAATGTCCAGGTGGTATGCGACCCCCACATGAGGTTCATGAACGTCTGTGCAAGGTTCCCAGGGAGTGTGCATGACTCCTACATACTAGCGCAGTCGTTCATCCCTGCGATGTTTGAGGGACGTCCCCCCCGGCTGAGAGGCTGGTTGCTAGGTGACAGGGGTTATCCGCTGAGGTCTTGGCTGATGACGCCTATACGGAGGCCTCAGACCAATGCGGAAACACGATACAACGAGGCCCATGCAGCAACCAGGGGTGTGGTGGAGCGCTGCCTTGGCCTCCTGAAGATGAGATTCAGGTGCCTGGACCGCTCCGGAGGGGCCCTGCAGTACCAGGCCGACAGGGTCGCTCGCATTGTAGTGGTCTGCTGTGCGCTGCACAACATCGCGATGCAGAGGGGAGATGACCTGTTGCAGGAGGCGGAGGGAGAAGCTAGTGGCAGTGGTGCCAGCACAGAGGAGGAGGAGGAGGAGGAGGACGCTGGCGGAGTGGCGGGCGCAGCACGCAGACACGACCCAGGTGCTGGTGATGTCCAGGAAGCGGCACAACGGACCCGGCAAGGACGGCGGGCACGCGACGCCATGGTGGCAGCACGGTTCACGCATCGCATGTGACGTCCCCGATGAACACCAAACCACCACCTGCATCGCTAGTCATGCAGAGGGTCACCACACAACTGCCACCACCACAAACCCCCCCCCCCCCTCAGTGTACACTGCTCCACTTCGACATGACGCTTATCACTGGGTACAGACGGAATGGCACAACATTGATGGCTGTGTCAGCGGGTGTGATCAGTGCCATGTGGAATGATGACAGCCCGCTCTACGCAGAGCTGTGAGCTCAGAATCGTTAGAGAGAGTCTGACCCATGGCAATAGCTGAACCATCCACCTTGGTGGCCGCTGAGTTCGTCACTGACACTCCATCACGTGCCCGCGTGGGCTAGCTGTGGGAGGGGGGTAGGGGCAGGGACTGCACACCCGGCACCGAGGTTTCACCACCCGTCACCCCCAGCGACACTCGGTCACCATCACGATTCCTGTGGCTGTGGAACAATCACACGGTATTACAAGTAAGGTGGAACAGTGCGTTTAATATTAACAATTATTTACAGGTGCCCTAGCCCCTACAACTAAACTGTGCCCTTCACCCGTGCCAACTTACTCAGTGTCTATCTTAGTTGCCTTACGGGCCCTACCACTACGTCTAAGTGAATCCCCAGATGATACAGCAGGAGTGGAGGAGGATTGCTGCGAATCGCCCCCCTCGACTCGTTTCTCCTTGGCCAAGCGTTTCCTGGGGCGACCCGGCCTTGATGGGCCAGGCTGCTCTGCGGGCGTCTCGGGTGACATTGTGCCACCCTGCTCTGCCTGCTGCCCACCCGATGCACCAGGGATGGGACGGGGGGAGGCCGAGAATTCCGGGACGTCCCGTGATGGAGTTAATGGGACGGGCCCCGAAACCTCCTCCTCCCTCGGGGAGCCCGGTGGCCCCCGGGCCTCACTTTGGGACAGAGGTGCGAGCGGGGAGGTTCCCCGTCGCACCACCGACACCTGGCGCTGCCAGTCCTGGAGGCCTGCAACGGTATCCACCAGGATCCGAAGGTTTGCAGAGACGGAGTCCAGGGAGTTAGACATTCCCGCCAGGGACTGTGCGATCTCAACCTGTGTGTGCACGACGCCATCCAGCACATGTGTCAGGCGTTTGATGGTCTCCGCGACTGACAGCTGGGACTGTGCCAGCGACTGCTGGGACTGTGCTATCGACTGCTGGGACTGTGCCATGGCGTGCTGCGACTGGCCAATGACCTGCTGAGACTCGGCCATGGCCC
This sequence comes from Scyliorhinus canicula, assembly GCF_902713615.1. Classification (NCBI taxonomy): domain Eukaryota; kingdom Metazoa; phylum Chordata; class Chondrichthyes; order Carcharhiniformes; family Scyliorhinidae; genus Scyliorhinus; species Scyliorhinus canicula. The sequence goes on along the minus strand of NC_052163.1, from coordinate 15,912,248 downwards.
GCAGAGCGCCGGCAATGTCGGTTTGGCTCTGGCACATTGCTGCCTGTGAGAGGGCAACCCTGTCCAGGGCCGAGGATGACGCGTGCACATTAACCCCAACGTCTTGCATAACCTGACCCATTGCCTCCACCGCGGATGCCACCCGTGCGGTGTCGGCCTGGGTCTCTGCCATGAGCGGCACCACTCCCTGCTCTTGGACGCGGTTCGACTCCTCTAACAGCGTCTGCAGAGTCTGGAAGGAAGCTCTCATCCCGTCATTGTTTCCCTGGGTTTCCTGAAGCATCGGCTGTGCGGGTGGGTTGATAAACTCCTGGAACTCCGAAAACGTCTGGGAGCCAGCTGCATCCTGGGCCTGGTCTGGCCTCCGCGAGTCCGGGCCCTCTGTTGCTCCGACCTCCACCTGCTGTACCTGCTCATCTGTGATGTGCCAACCAGACTGTGCCCCAGGAGACTCATCACTAAATAGGCCCGCCGGGGTGTGTATCTCTGGGATGATGGATGTGGTGGGAGAAAGCAGTGCCGCAAGCCCGACGCTCTCAATGCTTAGGTCCTTGTCCATGGTGTGGGGCTGCTCAGCGACAGGAGGGTTGTCCCTGGCCATTTCTGGTGGTGGTGGTGGACTTCGAACCCTCTGTGCGTCCTGGTCCGCAGATTGGGTTGGGGCGGATAGGGCTGCCCGCTGATCGGGCACCCTCTGTTGTGAGGCCCCGGGTGAGGTGGCGGCAGATTCCTGTCTCCGTCTGCAGCCAGACGGCCCTGGTCGTTCGGCATCACGTCCTAGGGAAGAGAATGAGACGGGTTATTTCGATTTGCTCGGCAGGCCGCTGGACGGTCCCAGTGGGCAGGGTGTGTGAAGGGACAGAGGATGGGGGAGGTGTCCCAGTGGGCAGGGTGTGTGAACGGACAGAGGATGGGGGAGGTGTCCCAGTGGGCAGGGTGTGTGAAGGGACAGAGGATGGGGGAGGTGTCCCAGTGGGCAGGGTGTGTGAAGGGACAGAGGATGGGGGAGGGGGGGGGGGGTGTTTGTCAGGGAGGGTTGTCTCACTTGCTGCAGTTCCGCCAACCTCGCATTGCGCGATATCGCGGGTGGCAGACCCCCCAACAAGGTCCAGTGCCCTCTGTTCAAAGGTGCTGAGGGGGTGCATGTTGGGCGAACCCCCTCCAGTCTTGTGCCGCTCACGGTGGTTATGACCGGCCTTGGCCTGTTGGGGGAGGGAACATAGGTAGATCATTACAAAACGGTAGGTATCAGCAGTCCGTTCAGATACTGGCACAGTTTGGGGGGGGCAAGTTGTCATCAGATGATTGCATCTCTCCTCGGGGCCAGAGCACTGGGTCTGTGACAACTTTGTGAACCACCCTCAAATAACTCTGCCCCAATCCCTCTCCCCCCCCCCGGGCAGTTAAGGGGGAGGGATGGTTGTGACTAGGGGGCACCCTCATGGCACTTACCCTGGCAGACCTGGTGAGGTCGTGTAGCTTCTTTCGACATTGCTCTGCTGAGCGAGGGGTCTGCCCCACAGCACTGACGGCAGCAGCCACGTCACGCCAGGCCTGGCGTACCGTGCTGGCAGGTTGGCGATGCCCTCTCCGCGGGCAGATGATGCCCCTCCTCTGCTCCACGGCATCGAGCAGCGCCTCGACGTCTGCATCTATAAAGCGAGGAGCAGCTCGCCTAGGCTCCGACATCCTGCCCGACAGATTCTGTGGTCGCCCGCACCTTTTTACGGCGTGTCGGGCGGCGTCACATGGGCGGGTTCGTGTCGTCGTCGCGTTCCGTCGTCATCACGCACGTAATTGACGCGGCCGCGCTACTAGCCCATTTCCAGGAAGTGAATCCGTCGGGAAATGAAGCCTTCGCGACCGTCGTAAAACGGTCCCGATTTTTACGACGGTTTGCCGACTTTCCGCGGGTGCGGAGAATTTCGCCCATTGATTCCAACTTTTTGTTTAAGGAAGCGGTCCTACGCAATCAATTACGATTCTTGTAAAAGGTTCCTCAAATGCTGGAATGGGTATTAATGGTGCTGGTTTTATCACTGCTTGAGGTTTCCCTATCACTTGACATGTGTGACATGATTGACAAAATTTAACTACATCTTTATGTAGTCCAGGCCAATAAAAATGTTTCTGTATTTTAGCTCGAGTTTTCCTTATTCCCAAATGACCTCCCACTGGTACCTCGTTTTTACAACGTTCACGGTTTTAAAAAATACAGTGAACATCTTAGCAACCATTAATTCAAATACAACCATCAAAGAATACAAGACTAAGTAATCCTTAATAAATTCCCAACAACATTCAGAAGACCAAATACCCTTTTCACACAAAGATCAGGTTTAAATTCACAATTGAGAGCAGTTACCACTTTGAAAATCCCAAATGAACATTCATAAGCTTGCAAAGATTCAAGCACATCCTGCTGTTTTTTCAGTTTCTCCAAAACTAAAAGGAAACCAAATCCACCCTGCAGCAAAAAGCCTAAAGCAAAAGTAAAAAGCTGACAGACAGTCCAGCTCCACCCACTCTCTGACATCACTGCAATAATAAACACCCATTTCTTTTTGGTAATCTCACATGACAGTCTGCAGTCCCAAATATCTTTTTGCTGCAATACTATCAATTGAATAAGATAGCACACCCTTATTTCTGGCCAATTATCATTGTTTCATGATAGACAGAGCTAATATTTGGTATTGTGGTTATGCTTCAAATAGAATAATAAAGTGACTGACATTTGGGGTTTTAAAGAAACCTCTATATTGTTGAAGAATTCATCTCCGCATGCGGAGATGAGGGAGTGGTGGTTGGGGGAAGGGAGTTGTGGTGGGGTAAGAGGGGGGATTAGGCATGAGGAAGGGGATGAAGGAATGGGGAATTGAGGGACTGATGATGAAGAGTTGAGGGATGGGCAATGGGTAAGTAAAGGACAGGTGAAGGGGAGGTGTCGGAGGGACAAGGAGGAGGTGAGGGAGGATGATGTGGTGAGAGAGGATGGGGTGTGATGAAGAGGGCTGGGGCATTTACAGAATTTATAGTGCAGAAGAAGGCCATTTGGCCCATCGAGTCTGCACCGGCTCTTGGAAAGAGCAGCCTACCCAAGCCCACACCTCGACCCTATCCCCATAACCCAGTAACCCCACCTAACGCTAAAGGCAATTTTGGACACTAAGGGCAATTTAGCATGGCCAATCCACCTAACCTGCACACCTTTGGACTGTGGGAGGAAACCGGAGCACCCAGAGGAAACCCACGCGCACACGGGGAGAACGTGCAAACTCCACACAGACAGTGACCCAAGCCGGGAATCGAACCTGGGACCCTGGAGCTGTGAAGCAATTGTGCTAACCACTATACTACCGTGCTGCCCCAAAAGAAAGATAATGTCTCCTCAACAAATCCATCAGTGTGAGAGCAGGATAAAAATTGCCCCCACTCTCCTCCTGCTCCAGGATCAGTAAAGTGAGTTAAAGATAATTTCTCCTGAACAAATCCATTGCTGCATTTCCTGCCTGGCACCGGCAGAAAGCGGCAGTTGCCGTTGTGTTGGGTGTTGAGGCGGTGCTGCTAGTTTGTTACTGGGGATGTTGAGGCCTCCACTGGGTGTTTGTGGAGCCTCTCCTCCCACCCACTGCCGCTAACGCTGCCTCCACTTATCCACCTCCTCCCCGCCTGAAGATGAGGCAAGCAAGCGCCCGTCCCATGTGGGAGGGCGGATGGGAAAGGGATGGTAAGGTGAGAGAGGGGGAGGGGATATGGGGATGAGGGAGGGGTTGATAAAGGAGAGATGGAGAGGTGAAGGAGGTGGTTGGGGAGGGGGAGGGAGAGATGGGATGGGAAGGTGAGCAAGGCGGTTGGGGAGGAGAGCTAGGAGGTTGGGAAGAGTGAGCGAGGAGGATGGGGAGTTGAGGGAGGAGGGGTTTGGGAATGGGAGGTAGGGGATGGGTGGAGGGAGGGAGGGTGAATTGAAGGTGAGGAGTTGGGGAGAGGGTAGGGGTTGTGAGGGAGGGCTGTTGGGAGAGGAAGAGAGTGAGAGTAGGGAAAGGGACGGAGGGAGAATTGAAGGTGGTGGGGGGTTGGATGGGGTAGAGGGGGTTAATCAGTTGCATTCCTAGTTCCTGCCACCTGGGCATGGGACTTACAGACGCAAACCTGCAATTCCAGCTCTGCCCACATATCAGCCACTTGGGCTCACGCTCTCTCAAACATCCAAAAACTGGGCTCCAAACCCTGCTGCACACGTGAGAACTACAACCCCCATCAGGCACCTCAAGGTTGGGTCTGATCTGGTTGCCAACTGACACTCCTCATTGTGCAAGAGCTTGGCCACAATGCAGCATGGGTATTGTAGTTCTGGACGTATGAATACGTCATTAGTGCTTGCGCCAAACTGAGAGCTGCAAAGGATAAGATACGTTCCACCACCTATCTGGGAACTGTCATTGACTTTTTAATTGTGGACGGGTTTGCAATATATTTCTGTACCTGCTTGGCTATGAATGACATGAATCAGAGAAGGTACATTTTGAGTCCCTCCCCGCCTTTGGGGTTCCTGTGCTCAGGTATGGTGATTGTAAATCTGCCCTTGACCCCTGGTATGATTTCTAGTGCAATTATGCAAAAATAGAAAATAATTGATGCATCAACTTAAAAAGAAATATTATACAATTGTTCATTTTATTATTTAGGCTTTTCATGTCACGTTTGAAAAAGCTATTCTGCGCTCAGTACCAGCAGACGATGTAAAGGAGCGTGTCCTCAACCTTACAGATGAAATCACTTATTCAGTTTTTATTTATACAACCAGAGGTCTCTTTGAAAGAGATAAACTCATCTTTACAGCTCAAGTTGCTTTTCAGGTAAATAAACACTTGACTTTTGGTAAAGTGAGCTAGCATGTATTACACTGTAAAATTGTTATTTATTTCTCAGTATTGTGGGAGGAATTTTGCTTTTTATCCATATTTGTTAATAGCTACAGAGCACAATGTTATTTTGAACTATCAATGGTAGAATTAAATCACAAGGACCAAGTTGGGTAGATTCATTTATGGTGCGCCTATGAATAGTTAGTGACTCACATTTCTCTTTCCCAGGCCATTTTTATTTCAAGAAACACCAAAAGCTGCCCTGTCCCTGGCTGGCCCACATGCCTCAAAAGTTAATAAATCGGTTCCGGTTGCGGTGATGCGGAGCTAAGCCGCACGTTCGGCAGCTCCCGCTATCAAATAGACTTTCGGGCCTATTTTAGGGCCCCAAACGGCGCTGTTTCGATGATTCCCGGTGGGGGAAGGTGTTTGGAGGAACATTCCCCGAAATTTATGGTGCGCACCCGGAGTGGGGCAAAGAAAAAGGCTGCAGCAGCTCCCCAAGAAAAGTGGGGGAAGGAGGACAAAATGGCGGCCGGCGGAGCACCCGAGGATTGGTGGAAGTGTGCGCAGGAGCAGCAAGCTGCTCTTCTGCACTGTTTTGCGGAGCTGAAGGCTGAGTTGCTGGACTCTCTGAATGCGACTACCAACAAGCTGCTTGAGACCCAGACACCCCAGGGGGCGGCCATTCAGGAGTTGCAGCAGCAGGCCGCTGATCGGGAGGAGGAGGCCGTGGTCCTCGTGCGGAAGGTGGAGATGCACGAGGCACTTCACAAAAAGTGGCAAGACCGCTTGGAGGAGCTGGACTTTCGCACGAGGCGAAAGAATTTGAGGATCCTGGGCCTGGCGGAGGGGCTGGAGGGGTCGGACCTTCCGTCCTATGTGGCCACGATGCTGAATTCGTTGATGGGGGCGGGGTCCTTCCATTTGCCCCTGGAGCTTGAGGGAGCTCACAGGGTGCTGGCCAGGAGGCCCAAGACGAATGAACCCCCGCGGGTGGTGCTGGTGCGGTTCCATCGGTTCAGTGACTGGGAGTGTGTGCTGCGCTGGGCCAAGAAGGAGAGGAGCAGCAAGTGGGAGAACTAGGTAGTGCGAATCTACCAGGACTGGAGTGCGGAGGTGGCTAAACGGCGGGCCGGGTTTAACCGGACGAAGGCGGTGCTGCATAACAAGCAGGTTAAATTTGGAATGCTGCAGCCTGCGCGTCTGCAGGTAACATATAAGGACCAGCATTACTAATTCGAGTCCCCGGAGGAGGCGTGGGCCTTTGTGCAGGCGGAGAAGCTGGACTCGAACTAGGGTCTGAGGGCTGCGGGGTCTTGTGTACTACGGTTGTTGCTGTTTTTGCTGTTGCTGTTTTTGTAATTTTGACATGTGTTTTTTATGCTGGTTCTTGCTCTGTTTCCGGGTGGTTCTGTTGGGTATGGTTTTGTGTTATGTGGGGAATGTTGGGGGTTTATTTTTTCTTCTGTACGGGGCTGGGGATGGGGTGGAGCTGGAATTTGGGAGCTGCGTCAGAAAGATGGGGTGGGGCAGTGTGAAAGCGCGGGCTTTCCTCTGGTTTCCCACGCTGCGGGGCAGGAGGGGTGGAGCTGGCGGTGGGGGCGTGGCCTCCACTGGTTTTTTCACGCGCTAAAGCGGTGCCAAGGAGGAGTGGCAGGAGGGGGGGATGACCCCATGTCGGGAGGGGCCGGGTTTTGGCGGGAGTTGCCGGGGTCAGCAGAAGTCAGCTGACTCACGGAAGTACCATGGAGGGTGCGTCGCGGCTAGGAGGGGGCCTAGCCGGGGTGGGGGGTATACCGGGTTGCTGCTGGAATGGCCAGGAGGGAGCTGGTGTGGGCTGGGGGGGAAGGGGAGAGGCGGTATCGTCATGGGGAACGGGTCGGGCGGGGTGTGCTGACCTGGGGCGAGTAGTCGATGAGCTATGGCTAGTCGGCGGGGGGCGGGGTGCCCTCTGATCCGGCTGATCACCTGGAACGTGAGGGGGCTGAATGGGCCGGTTAAGCGGGCTCGGGTATTTTCTCATTTGAAGGGGCTGAAGGCGGACGTGGCTATGCTCCAGGAGACCCACTTGAAGGTGGCGGACCAGGTTCGTCTGAGGAAGGGGTGGGTGGGGAAGGTTTTCCACTCAGGATTAGACGCGAAGAACCGAGGGGTGGCGATTCTGGTGGGGAAGAGGGTGGCGTTCGAGGCGTCTGAGGTGGTGGCGGACAAGGAGGGCAGATTTGTTATGGTGAAGGGTAGGCTGCAGGGAGAGAAGGTGGTGCTGGTAAACGTGTATGCCCCGAATTGGGATGATGCTGGCATTATGAAGCGTATGTTGGGCCGCATTCCAGACCTGGAGGCAGGGGGCCTGATCATGGGGGGAGACTTTAACACGGTGCTGGATCCCCCACTAGACCGGTCCAGTTCAAGGACGGGTAGGAGGCCGGTGGCGGCCAAGGTGCTGAGGGGTTTATGGACCAGATGGGAGGGGTGGATCCTTGGCGGTTTGGGAGGCCGAGGGCGCGGGAGTACTCCTTTTTCTCCCATGTGCATAGGGTTTACTCCCGAATAGATTTTTACGTCCTGAGCAGGGGATTGATCCCGAGGGTGGAGGATGCCGAGTATTCGGCCATAGCAATTTCAGACCATGCTCCGCACTGGGTTGATCTGGAGATGGGGGAGGCGTGGGATCAGCGCCCGCTGTGGCGTCTGGACGTGGGGTTGCTGGCTGATGAGGAGGTGTGTGGGAGGGTCCAGGGAAGTATTGAGGGGTATCTTGAGACCAACGACACGGGGGAGGTCCGGGTGGGGATGGTTTGGGAGGTTCTGAAGGCAGTGATCTGGGGGGAGCTGATTTCCATCTGGGCCCACAGGGAAAGGAGGGAGAGGGAGAGACTGGTGGGGGAGCTCCTGGATGTGGATAGGAGGTACGCGGAGGCCCCGGAGGAGGGATTGCTGGTGGAACGGCGTAGCTTGCAGGCCAAGTTCGACTTGCTGACCACCAGAAAGGCGGAGACACAGTGGAGGGAGGTGCAAGGCGCGGTTTATGAGTATGGGGAGAAAGCGAGATGCGGCAAGGGAAATTGGTGGAGTGATGGATAAGGGTGGGAATGTGGTGCGGAAAGGGGCAGAGGTGAATGGGGTCTTTAGGGACTTTTACGAGGAACTGTACCGGTCGGAGCCACCGGTGGTGGGGGGGGGGGGGGATGGAGAGCTTCATGAACAGGCTACGTTTCCCAAAGGTGCATCAGGAGCTGGTGGAGGGGCTGGGTGCGCCGATTGAGTTGGAGGAACTAGTCAGGGGGATTGGTCAAATGCAGTCAGGAAAGGCGCCGGGGCCGGATGGATTCCCGGTGGAATTTTATAAAAAGTATGCGGACCTGGTGGGCCCCCTGTTGGTGCGAGCCTTCAATAAGGCATGGGAGGGGGGGGCTTTGCCCCCGACGATGTCACGGATGCTGATTTCTTTGATCCTGAAGCGGGATAAGGACCCCCTGCCAGCGCCGGCCCTAGGGTTGCTGGCGCCCCGGGCAAGCTGAACTTCAGCGCCCTTCGGGGGGGGGCGGAGCCGGGGGGGCGGAGCCGGGGGGGGGGTGAGGGGGGGGGGGCCGGGGGGGGGCCGGGGGGGGGGGGGGGGGGCCGAGGCGGCGGGGCGGGGCCGAGGCGGCGGGGCGGGCCGAGGCGGCGGGGGGGGGGCGGGCCGGGCCGAGGCGGCGGGGGGGGGGGGGGGGGGGCGGGCCTGGCCAAGGCGGCGGCGGGGGGGGGGGGGGGGCGGGTCGGCCCGAGGCGGCGGATCGGGCCGAGGCGGGGGGGGGGCGGGTCGGGCCGAGGCGGGGGGACGTGTCGGGCCGAGGCGGCGGGGGGGGGGGGGCGGGTTGGGCCGAGGCGGCGGGCGGGGCCGAGGGGCGGGCGGGGGCCGCCCTGGGGAGGGCGGCCACCGCACATGCGCTGGTTGGCACCGGCCCAACTGCGCATGCGCGGGACCCGAGTCTTTGGCGCCCCCTAGCACATGTCGCCCCGGGCGACTGCCCGAGTTGCCGGTACCTTGGGCCGGCCCTGCCCCCTGCAGTGTGGATCATACAGGCCAATCTCGCTCCTCAATGTGGATGCTAAGTTGCTGGCGAAGATCCTGGCCACCAGGATAGAGGACTGTGTGCCAGGGGTGATACACGATGATCAGACAGGATTTGTCAAAGGAAGACAGCTTAACACGAATGTGCGGAGGTTGTTAAATGTTATTATGATGCCGGCGGTGGAGGGGGAGGCGGAGATAGAGGTGGCGCTAGATGCAGAGAAGGCGTTTGATAGAGTTGAGTGGGGGTACCTGTGAGAGGTGCTGGAGCGGTTTGGATTTGGGGACGGGTTCATCAAATGGGTGAGGTTGCTTTATGAGGCCCCGATGGCGAGTGTAGTTACTAATGGAAGGAGATCAGAGTACTTCAGGCTCTACCGTGGGACCAGGCAGGGGTGTCCCCTGTCCCCCTCGCTTTTTGCACTGGCGATTGAACCTCTGGCTATGGCGTTGAGGGAGTCGGGGAGGTGGAGGGGTCTGGTGCGGGGTGGGGAGGAACATCGGGTATCGCTGTATGCGGACGACCTGCTGCTTTATGTGGCGGACCCAGAGGGGGGGAATGCTGGGGGTGATGGAGCTGTTGGCTGAGTTTGGGAGCTTCTTGGGCTATAAGCTGAATCTGGGCAAGAGCGAGGTATTTGTAGTGCACCCGGGTGATCAGGAGGAGGGAATTGGGAGGCTCCCGTTTAAGAGGGCAGTGAAGAGTTTTAGGTATCTGGGCGAACAGGTGGCCAGGAGTTGGGGGACTCTCCACAAGCTTAATTTTACCAGGCTCGTGGAGCAGATAGAGGAGGAATTTAAAAGGTGGGACATGGTGCCGCTATCGCTGGCGGGTAGAGTGCAGTCTGTCAAAATGACGGTGTTTACGAGGTTCTTGTTCCTTTTTCAGTGTTTGCCCATCTTTAGCCCTAGGGTCTTTTTCAGGAGGGTGACTAGCAGCATCATGAGCTTTGTTTGGGCGCATGGGACCCCGAGGGTGAAGAGGGTCTTCTTGGAGCGGGGTAGAGATGGTGGGGGGCTGGCATTTCCCAATCTCTCGGGGTATTATTGGGCTGCCAATGTGTCGATGGTGCGCAAGTGGGTGATAGAGGGGGAGGGGGCAGCATGGAAAAGACTGGAAATGGCGTCCTGTGGAGGCACAAGCCTGGGGGCCCTGGTAACGGCGCCGTTGCCGCTCCCTCCTACGAGGTATACCACGAGTCCGGTGGTGGCGGCTACCCTCAAGATTTGGGGGCAGTGGAGGCGACATAGGGGGGAAGTGGGGGGCTCGATGGAGGCTCCGCTAAGGGGGAACCATCGGTTCGTCCCGGGGAACATTGATGGGGGGGTTCCAGGGTTGGCACAGAGAAGGCATCAGACAGCTGAGGGACCTGTTTATTGATGGGAGGTTTGCGAGCCTGGGAGAGTTGGAGGAGAAATCTGAGCTCCCCTCGGGGAACATGTTCAGGTACCTGCAGGTAAAGGCATTTGCTAGGCGGCAGGTGGAGGGATTCCCTTTGCTTCCCATGAGGGACGTGAGTGACAGGGTGCTTTCGGGGGTCTGGGTCGAGGATGGGAAGATATCTGATATCTACAAGGTAATGCAGGAGGTGGAGGAGGCGTCAGTAGAGGGGCTAAAGGCTAAGTGGGAGGGGGAACTGGGGGAACAGATCGAGGATGGGACATGGGCGGATGCCCTGGAGAGGGTTAACTCTTCCTCCTCATGTGCACGGCTTAGCCTCATCCAATTCAAGGTGCTGCACCGGGCCCACATGTCCGGGTCTAGGATGAGTAGGTTCTTTGGGGGCGAAGACAGGTGTTTTAGGTGTTCGGGGAGTCCAGCGAACCATGCCCATATGTTCTGGGCATGCCCGGCACTGGAGGAGTTCTGGAAGGGGGTGGCGAGGACGGTGTCGAGGGTGGTAGGATCCAGGGTCAAGCCAGGCTGGGGACTCGCGATTTTTGGGGTTGCGGTGGAGCCGGGAGTGCAGGAGGCGAGAGAGGCCGGTGTTTTGGCCTTTGCATCCCTAGTAGCCCGGCGGAGGATCTTGCTACAGTGGAAGGATGCGAGACCCCCAAGCGTGGAGACCTGGGGCAATGACATGGCGGGTTTTATTAAGCTGGAGAAGGTCAAATTCACCCTGAGAGAATCAGTACAAGGGTTCTTTAGGAGGTGGCAATCTTTCCTCGACTTTCTGGCTCAGCGATAGGGAACTGGGTCAGCAGCAGCAGCAACCCGGGGGGGAGGGGGGAAAAGGAATTGACTATGTTTATTTAATTTTAATTTATTTTTCTGTTCTCTTGTTGTTTACTGGGTTTGGGGGGAGGGGGGTGCGATATATGCGTTGCTACAGTCTTGGGGGTATTATACTTATTATGTTGCTTTATTGTTGTTTGTTGTTCGTTGTTATATTTTTTGTAAAAAATTTCAATAAAAATTATTTTTTTTAAAAGTTAATAAATCTGAACTCTTAGGTCTGAAACAGTGCATTAGGGCCTCATGATTTGGTACCTTCAAGCTGTTAATTGACGAGTTTTCCTCTTTGCCTTGCTAGTGATGTTGTTTTAGCAGGTGTGGACAGCTTTCCTCTTCTTGTCAATGAGATCCTGGATGGTATGGTCACCCTTGTTGAACCAGTCTTGGTGTCTCCTGGTTTTATAGCCATTAGTTTCTTTGCAGCTTGACATGGTGGCTTTCTTCAGCTATTTCCAGTTTGCGTCCAGTTTGCTTTGGAGATTTTTGAGAAGGCACTGTTGGAAGTTCAAGCCAGCATTCTTGACTCTTGAAGCCGTTCAACATTGATCTTTTTTCTGGGTGTTTCTCCATCTTCCGTTGCTTCTGGTGGAGTTTGGTGGACATAGAGAAGTGGATGAGCCAGTGGAGTGGATGAGCCAATGGTCTATCCAGCAGTCATTTGCACTAATCACTGCTTTGGTGATGAGAGCATCCTTTTGGTCTCTGGATCGGATGATGACGTTGTCATCATGTACCAGTGCTTTGATCGTAGATATCTCCAGGAAGTGTTGAACTTGTATTTTCGGTGGAACAATGTGTTAGTGATGACAAGCAGGTTTTTCACACATTTGGTGAACAGGATAACCAAGTTCAAACTGCGATTTCCAACTCCTTCCTTTCCGATGGTCCCTTCCAAGGGTTGGGAGTCCTTTGCAACTCTTTCCAGATTTGGGAGTCCTTTCCTATCTTGCCATTTTTGTCCCCAAAGAGGATGATCTTATTTTCATTCGGAATGTTGGAGAGTATGGTGCCCAGGTTGGAGCAGAAGCCTTCTTTAGACTCATCAAAGACATAAAGGGTTGGGGCATAGGCACTCATGAACCTTGCCTGCTGGTTCTTGGCAATTTGTAGATGGAGAGTCATGAGGCATTCGTTGATGGCGACAGGGAGCTCCGAGTGTCGGTTGATGAGTTTGTTCTTGATGGCGAATCCAATTTCATGTGTCCTGGCCTGATCCTTGAGTTTTCCTCTCCTGAAGAGGGTGTAGCCACTGCCTTCTTCCTTCAGCTGCCCTTCACCTGCTCTTTGTACCAGAGTTCACGGGCAACAAGGTTAGTTCTCCATTTCGGTTGATTGTTTCGCTCATTATTCATGAGGATTCATACCTTCCAGGTTCCGAAATTGAGTTTAACTTTGATTTTCTGACAGTAGGTAGATGCCCACTGGATGCGGCTTTCCAGCCAGGTTGGAGGCGATACAGACTATTTTTAGGGCAATCCTTTCTGGATCTTTCCCAATGCAGGGTGAGCAGAGCGGATCCTGAACAGGGCTGATCAGCCGTGAAGAATGCTGCAAAAACTCTCTCCTGTTCCCATTCCAAGAGGAAAATGACTGAATCAAACTCCGCTACCTACATGCTGGTCTGATGCTAGGGACTTCCAGATCTCATGTTCCTGTACCATCACCTCTCGCCAAAGGACTTGTTTGTGTGGGGGCTGTGTTGGTTTCCTCTAGGTAGGCATCTTGTGCAGGATATCACTTAACATGGAAGTACATTTGCACATCAGTAGACACTGGGTTCTTGCCAGAAGTTAGGTCCAGTTCCAGTGGCAAGGGAACCTCGATGACTGGGGGTCTCACTTAGTGCTGCAGTCTTCAAATGCCATCACAGCCAAAGATACCTACGATTATCTCCCACAAGGTTTGCTGCTGAGGATTTGTTTTGAATTGCGCTTTGTCTGGTTCCTCCCCTCCAACCTTATTGTCATGGCTGACCCTGCCGGGAGTTTAAGTCTTCCGTTGGCATTGCTCTTGGGATCAAAGGAACGCACAAGCTTCTCCACCACGACAAGATGGAAATCCACAGAGTACCTTATGGAGTAATGTTGATGGAGCTAGTTATTTTGGGAGTAGATTTTATGTTTATATTTTGGAAATGGGCTGCTTTTTGTGAACAGAGTAAAGGTAGTGGAAAAAATGCGAAAGTTAAGCAAATCTTAATTAATTAAAGTCTTTACGTCAATAAATTTAATCTCCCAATTCCTGGCCCTGAGTCGGCAGTAACGTTGGGTCGGTCCATAGGATGGCGGGCGATGACAACCCGCTCTGCGACGAGCTCTGGTGCTCCTCCTAGTTTGCCAACATCTGACTCCTGCCCAAGGTAGCACATTACACCATCCACCTGGGTGATCCCTGCATGCGAGCTGGCCATTCCATCACACAGTACCATCAAATCCATGTGGTGACGGTGGTGAGGATGGTCAGGGGGGGGGGGGGGGGGGGGGGGGGGGGCGCCAAGCCACCCACATCATCCGCCGATTCTACACACACACACACCCCGCATCCCCTCTCTGGCCAACACAGACCAGCTCACTCTTCGCATCCATCTGACAGTGCTCAGAGGGAGGTTGTAACAGTGTGAAGAGGTATTTAATGTGACAACATATATATAGATTTGTGCCCTCGCCAATATCAGTAAAGTGTGCCGTGCACCCATGCCAACTTAACTGGTGTCTAATTTTTGGACCTAACGCTATGTCTGGGTGGATCTCCAGATGGTACAGCAGGACTGGAGGCGCCTGCTGTGATACCCGCCCTGCCTTCTTCTGGGGCGACCAGGCCTGGATGGGCCTGGCTGCTGCTCTGGTGTCCCAGGTGGCATGGTGCCACCCTATTCTGCCCACTGCCCACCAGATGAGCCAGGGACAGGAGGGGGGCGTCCGAGGTACTGTGATGTTCTGTCACCTCTCCTGCAAGATTCACCGGCACAGGCCCCATCACCTCTTCCTCCTTCTGGGTGCCAAATTGGCCCAGGCTGCTCCATGGGTCGGGGATGCGAGCACAGCTATTCCCTAGGCTCCCCTGCCACCTGGTACTGTCAGTCCTGGACACCTGCTCTGGTCTCGACCAGGGTCTGCATCCTCACAGCCATGGAGCACAGGGAATAGACCATCTCCTTCTGGGACTGCACCACATCACCCATTGACTGTGCGGCCACCTTCTGGGTCTGTGTCACATCAGCCAGGGAGACTGAGCCATCTCCCTCTGTGTCTGCGCCATGTCGTCCAGAGCCTGGGCAATGCCGCCGATGCTCTCAGCCATGGCCTGCTGTGGTTGGTTCACACTCAGAAGCCCCGCTGCGGTGTCCAGGTTACTCTGGCACATGGCTGCCTGTGAGGCGACAACCCTGCCCTGGGCCTTGGTCAGCACCTCCACAGAATGTCCCGGGCCTTGGACGTGCTGATCCATTGCCAAAGCCCTTCGCCCCCAGTGCCTCCAACGCGAATGTCACCCGTGCAATGTTTGCCTTGTTGGCACGAATGGTCGGCACCACCTCATTCTCCTGCACGCGTTTGGACTCCTCCAACTGCACGTACTGGATGCTTGCTGACAACCCTCATGTAGTCCCTGGCTCTGCGACTAAATCTCCACTATCAAAGGGATTGTCCATTCCAGAAGCCTGAAACCTGTCTGGATAGCAGCTAGTCCCTGGGGTCGGCCCGCCCTCCGACCATTCGCCCCCTTGGGAGTTCCACCTGATGTACAGGAGCAGCTGTGTGGTGCACACCAGATCGTGTCCCAGGAGCCTCTTCACTCAAATGCCCAACCGAGGTGAGTGCCTCTGTGATGGTGGAGGATGTTGGACACAGCTTGTGATGGGAAATCTGTGTCAACATCGGACTCCTGAGCCTCGGGTCGAGGGCTGCCGTCTGATCTGCTCTCCTCATCACTGCTCCGCTCGTGTGGGTGGGGCTCCGGCTGTGACACTGGCTGGGGTAGGGGACACGAGGTGGACCTGCCCCATCACCAGCAGGTCCTGCAAGACACAAGACAAGACACATGATTAGACCACGGGCTGGACAGTGGTAGGGATGGTGGAGCTGAGGGTGCTGTGTAGGTGAGGGTGAGGACGGTGTATAGGTGAGGGTGAGAGTGATGGTGGTGTAGGGATAAGGGTAAAGGTGGCGTGGGGGTGATGGAGGTGTGGGGATGAGGGTGGTGTGGAGGTGAGGGATGGTGTGGGAGTGAGGGTGAGGGATGGTGTGAGGGTGAGGGAGGTGGGGGATGGTGTTGTGGGGGCGTTGACGCACATGTTATGGGGAACCGCAATGCAGCAGGGTCTCACTTCCTTTCCCGTGGCTGACCTCCACACCGTTGACCTTTTCTTCCGGGCCTCCGACCACATCCAGCCCGGCTGCTCTGCCATGGTGATGGGCCGCAGGTTTGGCGGTCCCCCTTCAGTTTACTCCTGCTCCCGATGGGTATGAGCAGCCTTCTCTTGGGGAAGGGTTATGAAAAATGACAGTTTTAGACAGTCCGATGCCTTTATGCCCGGGGAGGGGGTGGGCGGACTAGTAGCCTCAGTGGCCAGGGCACCCGGCCATGGCGGCCGATATGGGTGCCAGCATGTGGTGCAAGGTCCAGGTCGGGTGGGGGGTTGGGTTATGGGTGTGTGGGACACGGGATAGTGCCAGGGACACAGTGTTGCCTACTCACCCTGGCTGCCCTGAGGAGGTCATGCAGTTTTTTACGGCACTGTTGCCCCAGCTGCTGACGGCGCTGACCTTCTTTCCCACCTGCGCCCAGGCATGGCGCACGGCGGCGGCTGGCAGCCGCCTTCCTGTGCCAGGGTACAGGTTCAACAGCCTCTCCTCCATCGCGTCCAGGGGGGTTTCAACTTGGCGTACGTGAAATGGGGTGCTGCTCTCCTCGCTGCCATCTTGTTGGCTGGGATGGTGCGTGTGGGGAGTGAAGTGTGTATATGCGGCTGCAGCTTGTCAGCCTCCTGAGTGTGAACCTCGGACCCAGCGAATCTGACATGATTTCCTGTTGGAATCAATTGTGTTCCACCTGTCGGCGGTGTTAGCCCCGTAACAGTAGCTGAATCGGCCTAGGTGTGGCGCCAGTTTTGCTGTCATGGAACTCCACGAATCCTGGGCCAGCGTCAACACTTATGGCGGGATTCTCCGGCTGGGTTCCTCCGGCGACCAGACAATCCCGCCCGAGGTCAATGAAATTTTCCATTGTTGGCGTCTCGCCTGTGTAATTCTTGCAGCGGGCGAGTTGGAAGAATCCAGCCCGTAGCCTGAGGAACAGAGTATCCCGCCGCTTATATTGCAACCCGCTGATACTGATCAACATCCCTAGCTTCCATGCTCAATTTTGCAAGAACCCCCCACATAATTTTCCAATCGCCACCAATACCTCTTGACATGAAGAAACCAGCCCACCTTCCTGACAATTCCTTCCCAATCACCTTCCCTTCTTCACTTACCTGTTACAATGCTAGAACATTCCAGTACTCAACTGCAACTTGCAGCCTCTTATTCTCAGCAGCTTGCTGGCTCAATATCTATAAAGTCCAAACTTATTTAAGCCCATTGCCTTGCTCAATGGTGGACTCAGACCGTGGAGCTGGACCGTGGAAATAGTGCCCCGATCGGCCGCGCGCCACAACCGGACCGCCTGCTCAAAAATACCCTTATGAGGCCCTCCCCGCCCTCTGATCGGCCTGCCCCTGACCATGGTGGCCACGGACCAAGTCCACAGCCGCCACGCGAGTATCCCAAACGGCAGGACCATGTGTGGTCCACACCATCGGACCTCAGCCGGTCGGGGGCGGAGAATAGCGATGCCGGCCTCTGGCAATGTCCGCAAGTGGGGGATGCGCGGTGCAGTGTACTCTCCGAGCACGCCGCTTTTCGGGGGGCGGCGAATCAAGGAACCACCGCCGGTCCCGATTCCATGTGGGGAACTGGATTCTCCGCCCCGGCGCCAGACGTGATTTCGGTGTCGGGGTGCGGAGAACACAGCCCTGTATATAGCAGCCTCATGTGAGCATGATATCTACTGTTAGAAAAAGGAGTTGAAAGGGTTTCTACACTTCTTTAATTCTGAAAAATTTGAACGTATGAATGAAATAATGAATCTTCAAGTAAAAATAACAAATGATTGATTTTTTTAAAGAAATGAAAAATAGATGATACTGTTAATAAGCAACATCTAAAAAGACAGGTTAGGTTTTCGGCTCCAAAATCCTTTATTGAAAGGTTATTTTGTCAAGTTAAACGGGCAAGAATTCTTGATCTGTTGTTCAAAATTAAATTCAATACTTTTTAAAATAAATTTAGAGTACCCTATTCATTTTTTTCCCAAATTAAGGGGCAATTTAGCGTGGTCAATCCACCCACCCACATAGAACATACAGTGCAGAAGGAGGACAATTGGGCCCATCGAGTCTGCACCGACCCACTTAAGCCCTCACTTCCACCCTATCCCCATAACCCAATAACCCCTCCTATCCTTTTTGGTCACTAAGGGCAATTTGTCATGGCCAATTCACCTAACCTGCACGTTTTTGGACTGTGGGAAGAAACCGGAGCACCCGGAGGAAACCCACGCACACACGGGGAGAACGTGCAGACTCCACACAGACAGTGACCCAGCGAGGAATCAAACCTGGGACCCTGGCGCTGTGAAGCCACAGTGCTATCCACAGTGCCACCATGCTGCCCATGAATGGGTTGTGGGGGCGAAACCCACACATACAGTGACCCAGAGCTGGGATCGAACATCGGACCTCAGCGTCATGAGACAGCAGTGCTGACCACTACGCCACCATGCTGCCTATAATTTCAATACTAACCAATAAATCAATGCATTTCTTTGTTATTTAGAAATTACCATTATTAATATTTTGCTCCAATAGGTTTTTTTGATGAAAAAGGAAATAAACCCAATTCATCTCGACTTTTTGCTGCGATTCCCATTTAAAGCTGGTGTTACCAGTCCTGTTGATTTTCTAGCGCACCAAGGATGGGGTGGAATCTTGGTATGTATTTCTATGCAAAATGTTATTGCTTTCTGATATGGTGAGAAATATGATGAATACAGTATTTAATGTATACATACAGTACAACTTTTATGCATATTGCATATTTATGCTCAATTTCATGTACTAAAATCAATAATAAGTAAAATAAACCAAATATTAAACAAGGTGCACGATCCAATGGCCACGTGCACCAAGGCACAGCATGGCCGACAAAAGACTCCGTTCCCGGGATCTACCCGGCTCACAATGCCTTGTCAGATACAACGTGATCATAGCATTTACAGTGCAGAAAGAGGCCATTTGTCCCATCAAGGCTACACCTTTCCTTGAAAGTGCACCATACTTAAGCCCATGCCTGCACCCTATCCCCGTAACCCCACCTAATCTTTGGACACTAAGGGGCAATTAGCATAGCCAATCCATCTAACCTGCACATTTTTGGACTGTGGGAGGAAACCGAAGCAGACATGAGGAGAAAGTGAAAACTCCGCACAGACAGTGACCCAAGGCCAGAATTGAACCCGGGTTCAAAAGGTTGATACACAAGGTAAGATCACATGGGGTTAGGAGTGATTTATTAGCTTGGATAGAGGGCTAGCTGACAGAAATAAGATAGAGAGTTGGGATAAATGGGTCTTTATTTGGTTGGTAAGATTTAACTAGTGGGGTGCCACAGGGTTCGGTCCTCAGCCCCCAACTATTTACAATATATTTCAAAGACTTGGATGCAAGGATAAAAGGTACTGTAGCCAAATTTTCAGATGACACTAAATTAGGTGGGTCGTAGGTTTCAATAAAGAAATAAGACATTTACAAACAGATATGGATAGGTTAGATGAGTGGGTCATTTGCCAGTTGGAGTTTAACGTGGATAAGTGTGAGATTATCCATTATTTTGGAAAAATAGAAAGGCAACTTATTAGCAAAATGAAGAGAAACTTCAGAATGCTTTGCTGCAAAGGGATCTGGGTGTCCTTGTGCATGAATCGCAAAAAACTAGAATGCAGGTATTAAAGAAGTAAAATGGAATTTTGACATTTATTACTAAAGGAATAGAATAGAATAGTAAAGTGTTCCTGCAACTATACAAGGCAATAGTGAGACTGCACCTGGAGTACTGTATACAGTTTTGGTCCTCTTACTTGAGGAGGGATGTGATTGTTTTGGAGGTAGTTCAGAGGAGAACCCCTCGATTGAGATAGGGGGCTGGATTCTCCAATTCTGGGGCTGCGTCCCCACGCCGGCTTGGGAACGGTGGCATTTTACACTGGAAAAACTGGCGCAAAACGGCCACCGATTCCCCGTTTTGCTGGGGGCCAGCAGGATGGCACTGGAGAGCACCCGGCTCTAGCTGCCAATACGTCCCCGAGAATTGCCGGGTCCGCGGCCATGCATGCGCACAGCAGCGGCCGCTCGCGGACACAGCCCGCTAAATAGTTCTCCCCTTCGGCTGGCTCACATACCCTAGACCACCCCCCACAGTGCCCCAGCCCTGAATAATGTCCCCTCGTGCCTGAGGATCGGCCCTCCCCCAACTGTGGCAGCTCTGAATTGAGTCCGCAGCCGCCATGCTGGGTTCCTGATAGGTCAGACCATGAGAGACCCACGCCATCAGGAACTCGCCGGTTGGGGCGGAGCATCGGGGGCGTGCCTCAGGCAATGTCCTGAGGACGTTGATACATCGTGCAGCGTACTGTCCGAGTACGGTGCATTGGAGGGGGTGGAACATCGCGAAAGCTACGCCGCCCCCAATTTGGTCGGCAACTCGGATTCTCCGGGCGATCGCTAAACGCGATTCCGGCATTGATGAGCGGAGAATCCAGCCCGAGGAGTTTATGTAACAAAGGGGGATTGAGCAGTTTATGTCTATACTCTCTAAGAGTCAGGACAAACGAGAGAAGATCTAAATGAGGTATATAAGATGATAAAGGAGAGTGACAAAGTAGGGCAGCATGGTAACATTGTGGATAGCACAATTGCTTCACAGCTCCAGGGTCCCATGTTCGATTCCAGCTTGGGTCACTGTCTGTGCGGAGTCTGCACATCCTCCCCGTGTGTGCGTGGGTTTCCTCCAGGTGCTCCGGTTTCCTCCCACAGTCCAAAGATGTGCAGGTTAGGTGGATTGGCCATGATAAATTGCCCTTAGTGTCCAAAATTGCCCTTGGTGTTGGGTGGGGTTACTGGGTTATGTGGATAGGGTGGAGGTGTTGACCTAGAGTAGGGTGCTCTTTCCAAGAGCCGGTGCAGACTCGATGGGCCGAATGGCCTCCTTCTGCACTGTAAATTCTATGAAAACAATTCTATGAAAGTAGATGTAAAGAGGATTGTTTCCACTTGTGGAGCAATCTAGAACGAGAGGTTATTGTTGTAGGAAACGGGGTAACAGATTTAAAACAGAGATAAGGTGAAATTACTTCCCTCAAATGGTTGTGAATCTATGGAATTCACCACCCCAGCGTGCAGCAGATGGTGAGATATTGAGTAAATTTAAGGAGGAGATAGATTTTTAATTAGTCATGGGTTCAAGGGTTATGGAGAACAGGTAGGAAAGTGGAGTTGAGGCAGAGATGAGATCAGTCATGATCATATTGAATGATGGAGCGGGCTTAAAGGGTTGAATTGCCGACTCCTGCTCCTAGTTCTTATGCTCTTATGACAGGAGTCTAGCGAGACACAGAGAAGCAGGAAAAACAGAGGATAGTTCAGTCAGTGTGTGACTACCAGAGAAGGAAAGCAGAAGTTCTAAGGTCTCAAGTAAGAAATCCTGCAAGACTCTTGGCAACTGAGTTTAGAAACGCAAGTGTTTGCTCTGAGGTTTTGGCATGAATTGAGGAGTACCAGAGCTCAGCTCACAGCAGATTATAATCACCAACCTGCCTTTTATACTGATCCGCTGACAATGCCAACAGAGGCTAATCACCCTGGAGTTATGTAACACAGACGCTGGGAAGGTGGCACAGAGCAATTGGGGGGGGGGGGGGGGGGGGGGGGAGGGGGCGGGGGGGTGAGGGGAGGAGGGGCTGACATGGCGTCCTATGAGAAGTGGGCAAATGTGAGGCCCTACCAGGCCCTCCGGGCATGTCAGACCCACGCTGTCGCCGCCTATCCTCCATCTGCTCTTTTGGTTACTCCCAGATTCATCCTCCAGCCCCTCCTGATCCAGCTACTACTCCTCTGACGAGGCCGCATATTCCTCCTCCTTCACCTCCAGCATGTCGCCCCATGCTGTGCCAGCTTGTGGAGGATACAGCAGATCACCACAAAGCAGGCGACCCTCCAGGTGGGTGCAATGCACCATTAGAGCGGTCGAGGTATCGGAACGTATTTTAAACAATCTGATGCACCGCTCAATGACAGACTGGGTGGCCACATGGGCCTTGTTATATTGTGTTTCCAATCGTTCACCACCCTACGCACCGGCATCATTAGTCAGGACCTAAGCACCAATTATCCCTCAAGAGCCAAACGATTATCCTGGGTGTCCCTCGAAGACGTTGGGAATCTCCGACTGCCCCAGGATGCAGCTGGAAGGGAATATTCTTGCCTGTCGATTGTCGCGCAATGTCCGTTCATCCGTTGTCGCAGCGTCTGCATGGTCTCACCAATGTACCACGCTTCGGGACATCCTTTCCTGCAGCGTATGAGGTAGACCACATGAGTCGCACGAGTATGTACCGCGTACCTGGTGGGTGGTGTTCTCACGTGCAATGGTGGTACCCATGTCGGTTGTATCCCGTGTTTTTCTTCTGAGGAGGTCGGTGCGGTTTTTTCTGTGGCGCGTTGGATTCGTTGACCAGTACTTCCCCAGAGCGGAGAAACTCCAACATCTTCTTCGCAGCCTTCAACGCGTCATCGATGAAGATAAACATCTTGCCAAGGTCATCCCCACACCCCCACTACTTGCCTTCAAACAACCGCGCAAACTCAAACAAGCCATTCTTTGCAGCAAACCGCTCAACCTTCAGAACAACGACCACGACACTACACAACTCTGCCATGGTAATATCTGTAAGTCGTGCCAGATCATTGACATGCAGACGCTACAACAACGGATGAACAGACATCGCGCACCAGGCAGGTATGTTCCCTTCCAGTCGGGGAACGCTTCAGCAGTCAAGGGCATTGAGCCTCTGATCTCTGGGTAAGCGTTCTCCAAGGCGGCCTTCAGGACGCGTGACGACGCAAAATCGCCGAACAGAAACTTATAGCCAAGTTCCGCACACATGAGTGCGGCCTCAACCAGGACCTTGGATTCATGTCGCATTACATTCATCCCCCACCATCTGGCCTGGGCTTGCAAAATCCTACCAACTGTCCTGGCTTGAGACAATTCACACCTCTTTAACCTGGGGTTACCCCTATCTCTGGATCTGTAAAGACTTAATTACCTGCAAATGCTCGCATTCTAAGCATTGTCTGGAATCTTTGACTTTTGTCTATATATATGTTTCTGGAACATACCTCTTCATTCACCTGAGGAAGGAGCAGTGCTCCGAAAGCTAGTGTTTGAAACAAACCTGTTGGACTTTAACCTGGTGTTGTAAGACTTCTTACTGATCTCTCAGAGTGCCATCCACAAGCTGGTTGGGCTGGTGGACCCCGTCCTGTACGTGCACCCTTGACCACAGCGGCGGGGGGGCCCTGGGCACCGGATCCCAAGACCCCACCAAGATCAGTACTTGGACTGGGCGCAGGTGCCTCCCAACCCCCATCCCCCATCCCACCCATCCACACATCCACCCTTTGGTCGTTGAAACACAGCTGTTGGGTGTTTGATTGTTGGCTCTACCCCTGCGGTGTTGAAACCTCCAGTGTTCAGGCAGTGTTCAGGCCTCACGATCTGATTGGGATGCTACGCAGCAACATCTGCCTGTGACTTGGCACGCCGACTCACAGGAATCTACTTGGGAATATTTTGTTTATTAAACAGCGATAGAATCCACTTGGGAGCTGTGAAGTGCTCATATTACTAACATAGTTCCCTATTACCGATAGCCTTTAGCCAGGGTCAATGGGAGTTAATGTGACCTTCACCATATTAACACAGACAGGGCGATGTCCTTGAGGCTTTCGGTGGGACCCCTGTTATGGGTATACACGTAAGGACATCCCCATGGGAGGGGGGGGGGGGGGGGAAACGCATGGTAGGGACGGCCAGCCCACCTCGCCCCAGCACCAGTAAACCCACCCCAAAAACCAGGACCACTCAGGAAAAATGGGTAGGGCTACCGAAGAGAAAGAAAGCATGGATGCTCTGATCCAAATTAAAAGAAAAAAGTAAACAAAAGACCTGACTGGTTAGCACTAACTGGGGACAAATTAGCCTTACCTATTCCAACCCTCCACCCTTCACCCTGCTCCAGCTCCACTCATATTGCTTCTAAGTCAGATGAGAGGAGGGAGACAACAAATCGCGTTCCCCTCCCTCCACCACAAGGATTGTCAGACAACATGGAAGTGATTTTCCCACAATGTTGCACCCCTGTCAATCCCGTTTTGTCGGGTGAATAGCGGGAAAGGCCAAAAACGGGTTTTGCGCCAGGCACCACGCCTCTCGCGATGCATCTGATGTGCTATGTCTTCGCTGGGCATGATCCAGATCAGCATATTTAAATGAGCCATTAAGTGCATTAAACAGGTTCTGCCCATTCGAGCCCGCAGTGTCCCGGCACCTGGTAATCACCAGCCCTCGTGCCCGTGCGAATTAGTACTGGTCTCCAGGTGCGATGGCCACTCCAGGAAAGCATGCATGCCATTGGAACCCCTGAGTGGTCAAGGACAGGGCTTGATATCGCCCTAGCACTGCCTCTGGCACACGGGCACTGCCAACCTGGCACTGAAGGAGTGCCAGGTTTGCACTGCCAGGGTAAGTACCCAGTTGACAGTTTGTTCCTGCCAGGGTGCCAAGGGTAATACCAAAGAGAGGGGCCTTGGAGGATCATGCCAGTGAAGGGAGGGATGAAGGGTGGTATATAGGGTTGAGGGGTTATGGAGGCCGGTTGGTGGTGAAGGCGGGCCTGAAAGGGAGGGGTCTTAAAGGTGGGGGGCCCTCGGTATCCCTATGGTGGGGTATGCTCACTTGGAGACTGTTTCGGTTTTGTTTCATGTTCCCGTCTGGATCTGGGAAAATGTATTAATTTTGCTTCCAATTTCCACCCCTCTATCAGCTTCACATGGTCCATCTCTGACACTCTCCTTCCCTTCCTTGACCTCTCCATCTCCATTTCTGGGGATAGACTATCCACAAGTATCCATTGCAAGCCTACCGATTCCCACCGCTAACTCGACTACAGATCTTGACACCTGTAAGGACTCTATCCCAATCTCCCAGTTCCCTCACCTCCGCAGCAGGGGATTTTCACAGTAATTTAATTGCAGTGTTAATGAAAGGCTACTTGTGACACTAATAAGGATTATTATTTTTTAAATGATCTGTTCTGATGATGCCACTTTCCAAAATGCTGCTACTGACATGTCTTCATTCTTCCTTAATCGTGGTTTCCCAATCACTGTGGTCAACATGTCTCTCAACTATGTCCGACCCATCTCCCGCACCTTTACTCTCACCCCTTCCCCTCCCTCCCAGAACCAGGATGGGGTCCACCTTTTCCTTACTTTTCATCCACCTGCCTCCGCATTCAAAAAATCACCCTCTGCCAGTTTTGCCAACTCTACTTGATGCCACCACTAAATACATCTCCCCATCACTCCCCCGTCAGCATTCCACAGGGACTGCTCCCTCCGAGATGCCCTGGTCCACTCCTCTATTACTGCCAACACCTCACCCTCGTCCCATGCAATTGCAGGTGTGACACCTGTACCTTAACCTCCTCCCTGTTCACCATCTGAGAACCTAAACACTCTTTTCAAATGAGGCAATGCATCACTGCACCTCCTTCTGGTCTATTGCATTTGCTGCTCCCAATGCAGTCTACTCTACATTGGAGAGACTAAATGCAGACCAGGTGGCCACTTCTGCATAACACCTTTGGTCTGACCACAAGCAGGAGCCAGACCATTCTGTCGCTTGCCATTTCAACTCACCATCCAGTTCTCATGTCCACATGTCTGTCTCTGGCCTGCTGCAATGTTGCAGTGAAACCCAGGGCAATCTGGAGGAGCAGCACCTCATCTTCTAAGTAGGCATATTACAGCCTTACAGTCTTAACGTTAAGTTCAGCAATTTCGGACTGTGAAATCTCTCCTCCACCTTCACCCCATTTTTATTTCTATCAATTTATTTTAATTTCTTCCGTCGATCATTTTCCCCTTATCTCGTAATATGTCACTATCAGCATCCTTCTTAGCCTTGATCATCCCCGATGTGGAGATGCCTGTTGTGTTATGCTGCTTCGGATAACACAGGCTGCTACTTGATGCAGTCTTAACTAAAGGATGCTCCAGACTCTGAAATGAGTTCAACGTGTTTATTGAACTATGAACACAGTTCTCAAATGAGTTTGACTCTCTGCTAATCTAATTGTAGTAACTCAGTCTAACTGTACCAGCTTGCTGTAAGCCACGTGCTGGGGTGTGATGCTGCTGATCAACCCTGTCTAACTCTCTAGATGTCTGTCTGTGGAAAGAGGCAGGGTGTGAGTGCCTCATCCCTTTTATAGTGTTTATGTCATGGCCCCTTGTGGTGATGCCACCTCTGAGTGTCCTGACTGCCCATTGGTTGTGTCCTATTCTGAGTGTTCATTGATTGCATGTTTGCATATCAAGACATCTTCCCCTTTTACGTTTTTCTTTAGAAGCATATACATGTGAATGTGTCTCTAATGTGACTGACTGAGGAATACAGAACAGAACAAACAAAACAAATGCTCATAAATCCAATCTCTGAGGCTTGCATCTGATCCTCGTCGACCGGCGGAGAGGTGGTGGAGGGGATGACGGTGTCTTGACAGGCAATGGGAGGCAAGACTGGTGGTTCGAGGTGTCTGAAGGTGGCAATTCGACATGTGGAAATGGAGGGGAAAGTGCTTGTGGGCAAGCAACGTTTCGCAGTGCCCTTCAATCCCTTTGCACAATGGAGCTATCAGCGATACGTATGACATAGGGTCTGGGCGTGGCCTGTCGAACAACAACAGCCGGAGCAGACCACCCACCATCCGGTATCTTGATCCTGACCATGTCTGCCGGGGATAGCATGTCCAGATCGGTGGCATGTACGTCATAGCCCTGCTTCTGGCTGTCGCGAAGCTGCTGCATCTTCTGCAGCGCCGGGAGGTGATCAAGGTTGGGTAGGTGTCTGGCTGGAAGCATTGTCTGCAGGTCCCTGTTCATCAGCAGTTGAGCTGGCGACATGCCAGTGGACAAGGGAGTTGCCCAGTACGCAAGTAGTGCAAGGTGTATGTCGGAAGCGGAGTCCGAGGCCTTGCGGATGAGCTGCTTGACGATGTGCACCCTTTTTTCAACTTTGCCATTGGACTGTGTATAGTGCGGTCTGGAGGTTACATGCCTGAAATTGTAGCTCTTGGCAAACGTGGACCTTTCTCGACTGTGGAAACACGGGCCATTGTCGCTCATGACGGTGTTCGGGAGGCCATGCTGTGAGAATGTCTCTTTACACGCTTTGATGACGGTCCGTGAGGTGAGGTCTGGCAGCTTCAGCACCTCAGGATAGTTCGAAAAGTAATCGATGATTAAGATATAGTCGCGACCGACTTCCGGTGTGCATCATGAAGTGAGTGAGCACACACGAGGCAGCTCCTGCCTAAGGTTGCAGAAAAGAGCTCTTTTTTGGGCAGCACGGGTTGGAATTTCGATGAAAAGGCGTGGGTGAATGTTCAAGGAGTATTTTCCCCCAGGAATAGGATGTTTCTTGGTTATCAGACCCTCAGAAACAGTGGAAGATTTGTCTGAACAGCAACAAACAAAAGCCTCTGCAAGCATGCTAGCGGGGGAAGGGCCAGCTTATAGGTCTCAAGCTGACCTGAGGGCCTTTATGAAAGCTGAATTCTAGCAGCAGAGGGAAGAACTGTGAAAAGATCTCACCAAGGCCATGGAAGAAGCGGAGACGGACTTTCGGTAGCGGTGATGCGGAGCTAAGCCGCACGTTCAGTGGCTCCCACTATTTTTGGACTTTGGGGCTCTTTTAAGGGCTCGTAGTGGTGCTGTTTGGAATTTTCCCCGTGTGGGAACACTCCTTCTCAGATTCTCCACCGGTGGATGGCCTGGACTAGGAGTGGAGCGGTCAGAAAACCGGCTTTGCAGTTGCACCGCAGCTCCCGCTACTTAAGGACTTTTGGGCCGATTTGAGGGCCCCAAACGGCGCTGTCTCGACGAATCCCGGTGGGGGAAGGTGTCTAGAGGAGCATTCCCCATAATTTATGGTGCTCACCCGGAGTGGGGCAAAGGAAAAGGCTGCAGCAGCTCCACAAGAAAAGCGGGGGAAGAAGGACAAAATGGCGGCCGGCGGAACACCTGAGGACTGGTGGAAGTGGGCGCAGGAGCAGCAAGCTGCTCTTCTGCGCTGTTTTGCGGAGCTGAAGGCTGAGTTGCTGGACTCACTGAATGCGACTACCAACAAGCTGCTTGGAGCTCAGGCGGCCCATGAGGTGTCTATCCGGGAGTTGCAGCAGCAGGCCGCTGAGCGGGAGGAGGAGGCCGTGGTCCTCGTGGGGAAAGTGGAGTTGCACGAGGCACTTCACAAAAAGTGGCAAGACCGCTTGGAGGAGCTGGACGTTCGCACGAGGCGAAAGAATTTGAGGATCCTGGGCCTAGCGGAGGGGCTGGAGGGGTCGGATCTCCCGTGGTACGTGACCACGATGTTTAGCTCGTTGATGGGAGCGGGGTCCTTCCATTTGCCCCTGGAGCTTGAGGGAGCTCACAGAGTGCTGGCCAGGAGGCCTAAGGCAAATGAACCCCCGCGGGCGGTGCTGGTGCGGTTCCATCGATTTAGTGACCGGGAGTGTGTGCTGCGCTGGGCCAAGAAAGAGAGGAGCAGCAAGTGGGAGAATTCGGTAGTACGAATCTACCAGGACTGGAGTGCGGAGGTGGCAAAGCGGAGGGCCGGGTTCAACCGGACGAAGGCGGACCAAGCAGGTCAGATTTGGAATGCTGCAGCCTGCGCGTCTGTGGGTGACATATAAGGACCGGCACCACTACTTCGAGTCCCCGGAGGAGGCGTGGGCCTTTGTACAGGCGGAGAAACTGGGCTCGAACTAGGATCTGGGGACACACTATGGCCGTTGCTGTTTTCGCTGTTGCTGTTCTTCAATTTTGACACGTGTTTTTTTTATGCTGCTTTTCTTTTTGCTCTGTTTCCGGGTGGGTTTGTCTGTTGGGTATGGGTGTGGGGTATGTGGGGAACGTTGGGGGTATGTGCTTTATATATTCTCTTCTGTACGGGGCCGGGGGTTGGGGTGAAACTGGATTTTGAGGAGCTGCGTCGGAAGGGTGGGCTGTGGCAGTGTGAAAGCGCGGGCTTTCCTCTAGTTGTCCGCGCTGCGGGGCAGGGGGGGGCGGAGCTGGAGGTGGGGTCGTGGCCTCTACTGGTTTTCTTTCCCGCGCTGAAGCGGTGCCAAGGAGGTGTGGCAAGAGGGGGATAACCCTATGCCGGGAGGAGATGGGTTTTGGCAGGAGCTGCCGGGTCAGCAGAAGTCAGCTGACTCACGGAAGTACCATGGAGGGTGCGTCGCGGCTAGGTGGGGTCCTAGCCTGGGGGGGGGGGGGGGGGGGGGGGGATACCGGGTTGCTGCTGGAATGGCCAGGAAGGAGCTGGCGTGGGCCGGGGGGGTAGAGGAGAGGCGTTATAGCCATGGGGAACGGGTCAGGCGGGGCGAGCTGGCCTGGGGCGAGCAGTCGATAAGCTATGGCTAGCCGGCGGGGGAGAGGGGGAGGTTGCCCTCTGATTCGGCTGATTACCTGGAACGTGAGGGGGCTGAATGGGCCGGTTAAGAGAACCAGGGTATTTTCTCATCTGAAGGGGCTGAAGGCGGACGTGGCTATGCTCCAGGAGACCCACTTGAACGTGGAGGACCAGGTTCGTCTGAGGAAGGGGTGGGTGGGGCAGGTTTTTCACTCAGGATTGGACGCGAAGAACCGGGGGGTGGCGGTCCTGGTGGGGAAGAGGGTGGCGTTCGAGGTGGCTGAGGTGGTGTCGGACAAGGAGGGCAGATATATTATGGTGAAGGGTAGGCTGCAGGGAGAGAAGGTGGTGCTGGTTAATGTATATGCCCCGAATTGGGATGATGCCGGCTTCATGAGGCGCTTTTTGGGCCGCATTCCGGACCTGGAGGCAGGGGACCTGATCATGGGGGGAGACTTTAACACAGTGCTGGATCCCCCACTGGACCAGTCCAGTTCAAGGATGGGTAGGAGACCGGCGGCGGCCAGAGTGCTGAGGGGGTTTATGGACCAGATGGGAGGGGTGGATCCCTGGAGGTTTGGGAGGCCGAGAGCGCGGGAGTATTCCTTTTTCTCCCATGTCCATAGGGTCTATTCCCGAATAGATTTTTTCATCCTGAGCAGGGGATTGATCCCGAAGGTGCAGGATGCAGAGTATTCGGCCATAGCAATTTCAGACCATGCTCCGCACTGGGTTGATCTGGAGATGAGGGAGGCGCGGGACCAGCGCCTGCTCTGGCGCCTGGATGTGGGGCTGCTGGCTGATGAGGAGGTGTGTAGGAGGGTCCGGGGAAGTATTGAGGGGTATCTTGATACCAATGATACGGGGGAGGTCCGGGTGGAGATGGTCTGGGAGGCTCTGAAAGCAGTGATCCGGGGAGAGCTGATCTCCATCCGGGCCCATAGGGAAAGGAGGGAGAGGAAGGAGAGGGAGAGACTGGTGGGAGAGCTCCTGGATGTGGACAGGAGATACGCGGAGGCACCGGAGGAGGGGTTGCTGGGGGAACGGCGCAGTTTGCAGGCCAAATTTGACTTGTTGGCCACCAGAAAGGCGGAGACACAGTGGAGGAGGTCGCAGGGCACGGTATATGAGTATGGGGAGAAGGCGAGCAGGATGTTGGCGCATCAGCTCCGCAGGCGAGATGCGGCTAGGGAAATTGGTGGAGTGACGGATAGGGGTGGGAATGTAGTGCAGAAGGGGACAGAAGTAAATGGGGTCTTTAGGGACTTCTACGAGGAACTGTACCGGTCAGAACCTCCGATTGGGAGAGGGGGGATGGAGAGCTTCATGAACAGGCTACGGTTCCCAAGGGTTCAAGAGGAGCTGGTAGAGGGGCTGGGGGCGCCGATAGAGTTGGAGGAGCTAGTCAGGGGGATTGGACAAATGCAGTCAGGTAAGGCCCCGGGGCCGGACGGGTTCCATTTTATAAAAAGTATGCGGATCTGGTGGGCCCCCTGTTGGTGCGAGCTTTCAATGAGGCATGGGAGGGGGGGCTTTGCCCCCGACGATGTCGCGGGCACTGATCTCTCTGATCTTAAAGCGGGATAAGGACCCCTTGCAGTGTGGATCATACAGGCCTATCTCGCTCCTCAATGTTGACGCTAAGTTGCTGGCGAAGATCCTGGCCACCAGGATAGAGGACTGTGTGCCAGGGGTGATACATGAGGATCAGACAGGATTTGTCAAGGGACGGCAGCTCAACACGAATGTGCGGAGACTGCTAAATGTTATTATGATGCCGGCAGTGGAGGGGGAGGCGGAGATAGTGGTGGCGCTGGATGCGGAGAAAGCGTTTGATAGAGTTGAGTGGGGGTACCTGTGGGAGGTGCTGGAGCGGTTCGGATTCGGGAAGGGATTCATCAAATGGGTGAGGCTGCTCTACGCGGCTCCAATGGCGAGTGTAGTTACAAATGGAAGGAGATCGGAGTACTTTAGGCTCTACCGTGGGACCAGGCAGGGGTGCCCCCTGTCCCCCTTGCTCTTTGCGCTGGCGATTGAACCTTTGGCTATGGCGTTGAGGGAGTCAGGGAGATGGAGGGGTCTGGTGCGGGGTGGGGAGGAACATCGTGTATCGCTGTATGCGGACGACCTGCTGTTGTATGTGGCGGATCCAGAAGGGGGAATGCCGGGGGTGATGGAGCTGTTAGCGGAATTTGGGGGCTTCTCGGGCTATAAGTTAAATTTAGGTAAGAGTGAGGTATTTATAGTACACCCAGGTGATCAGAAGGAGGGAATTGGGAGACTCCCATTTAAGAGGGCAGTGAAGAGTTTCAGATACCTGGGGGTGCAGGTGGCCAGGAGTTGGGGGACTGTCCATAAGCTTAATTTTACCAGGCTGGTGGAGCAGATGGAAGAGGAATTTAAAAGGTGCAGCTATCGTTGGCAGGTAGAGTGCAGTCCGTCAAAATGACGGTTCTCCCGAGGTTCTTGTTCCTTTTTCAGTGTTTGCCCATCTTTATCCCTAGGGCCTTTTTTAGAAGGGTTACGAGCAGCATCATGAGCTTTGTTTGGGCGCATGGGACCCCGAGGGTGAAGAAGGTCTTCTTGGAGCGGGGTAGAGATGGGGGGGGGGGGGGGGGCTGGCGTTACCCAATCTCTCGGGGTATTATTGGGCGGCCAATGTGTCGATGGTGCGCAAGTGGGTAATGGAGGGGGAGGGGGCAGCATGGAAACGGATGGAGAGGGCGTCCTGTGGAGATACAAGCCTGGGGGCCCTGGTAACGGCGCCGTGGCCGCTCCCTCCTACGAGGTATACCACGAGTCCGGTGGTGGCGGCTACCCTCAAGATTTGGGGGCAGTGGAGGCGACATAGGGGAGAAGTGGGGGGCTCGATGGAGGCTCCGTTAAGGGGGAACCATAGGTTCGTCCCCGGGAACATTGATGGGGATTTCAGGGTTGGTACAGAGCGGGCATCAGACAGCTGAGGGACCTGTTTATTGATGGGAGGTTTGCGAGCCTGGGAGAGTTGGAGGAGAAATTTGGGCTCCCCCCGGGGAACATGTTCAGGTATCTGCAGGTGAAGGCATTTGCTAGACGGGAGGTGGAGGGATTCCCTTTGCTTCCCGCGAGGGGGGTGAGTGACGGGGTGCTTTCGGGGGTCTGGGTCGGAGAGGGGAAGATATCTGATATCTACAAGGTTATGCAGGAGGCGGAGGAGGCGTCAGTAGAGGAGCTGAAAGCTAAGTGGGAGGGGGAACTGGGGGAACAGATCGAAAACGGGACATGGGCTGATGCCCTGGAGAGGGTTAATTCTTCCTCCTCGTGTGCGCGGCTTAGCCTCATCTAATTCAAGGTGCTGCACCGGGCCCACATGACTGGGACAAGGATGAGTAGGTTCTTTGGGGGTGAAGACAGGTGTGTCATGTGCTCGGGGAGTCCAGCGAACCATGCCCATATGTTCTGGGCATGCCCGGCGCTGGAGGAGTTCTGGAAGGGGGTGGCGAGGACGGTGTCGAAGGTGGTGGGATCCAGGGTCAAGCCAGGATGGGGACTCGCGATTTTTGGGGTCGGTGTGGAGCCGGGAGTGCAGGAGGCGAAAGAGGCCGGTGTGCTGGCCTTTGCATCCCTAGTAGCCCGGCGAAAGATCTTGCTACAATGGAAGGATGCGAGGCCCCCAAGCGTGGAGACCTGGATCAATGACATGGCGGGTTTCATTAAGCTAGAGAAGGTCAAATTCGCCCTGAGAGGGTCGGTACAAGGGTTCTTTAGGCGGTGGAAACCTTTTCTCGACTTTCTGGCTCAACGATAGGGTACTGGGACAGTAGCAGCAGCAGCCCGGGGGAGGGGGGGAGGGAAAAGGTGGGGGGGGGGGGAAAGGGGGAGGGAAAAGGTGGGGGGGGAGGGGGGGAAGGGGGAGGGAAAAGGTGGGGGGGGGGCGGACGATGACTATGTTTGTTTATTCAATTTAAATTTATTTTGAAGTTCTTTTGTTGTTCATTGGGGTTGGGGGGGTGGGGGATGGGATACATGCGTCGATACGGTCTGGGGGTGATACAGTTATTATGGGCTATTTTGTTGCATGTCATTGTTTGTCGTTATGTTTTATATTTTCTGTAAAAAATTCAAATAAAAATTATATTTAAAAAAAAAAGATATAGTCGCGACCATTCGTGTGGAATAGGTCAATGCCAACCTTGGACCACGGAGAGGTCTCTAGGTCATGTGGTTGGAGCGTCTCTTTGCTCTGCGCTGGTTGGAACCTCTGACAGGTTTCGCAGTTCAGGACCATGTCCGTGATGTCCTGGTTGATGCCGGGCCATTAAAGAACAAAGAACAAAGAAAAATTACAGCACAGGAACAGGTCCTTTGGCCCTCCAAGCCTGCACCAATCCAGATCCTCTATCTAAAACTGTCACCTATTTAAAGAACAAAGAACAAAGTAGTCAGCTTGCCGGGCCCTCTGTCTGCAATTTTCTACGCTCAGGTGTCCATGAATCTGCCGCAGCACCATGCTCTGGAGACGTAGCGGGATGACTATCCTGTCTAGCTTGAGCAGGATGCCGTCGATCAGCATCAGGTTGTCCTTGGCGTTGTAGAATTGAGGGCATTGCCCTTTCTGCCAGCCATTGCTGAGGTTGTGGATGACTCGCTGCAACAGGATATCTTTGGCCGTCTCTTCTCGGATGAGAACGATCTTCTCATCTGTTGCCGGGAGAATGCTTGCACACAGTTATACCTGCAATGTGCTGGATGATCTCCAGTGGTTCACTGGGTGAGTTGACGGAGCGGGACATGCATCGGCGATGATGAGCTCCTTGCCAAGTGTGTACACCAAATTGAAATCATACCTCCGGAGTTTGAGCAGAATTCTCTGCAAACGAGGCGTCATGTCGTTCAGGTCCTTTTGGATGATGTGGACCAGAGGCCTATGATCCGTTTCAACATTAAATGTTGGCAAGCCGTAGACATAATCATGAAATTTTAGGATGCCAGTGAGAAGACCTAAACACTCCTTCTCAATCTGCACATATCTGGTCTCAGTGGGTGTCATTGCCTGTGACGCGTATGCTACTGGTACCCAGGATGAAGTGTCATCTCTGAAGCAACACCGCCCCAATGCCATCCTGACTCGCATCTGTGGGTATCTTGGTCTTTCGGTTTGGGTCAAAGAATGCAAGGATGGGTGCAGTGGTGAGCTTGGCTTTCAGCTCCAGCCACTCTGTTCAGTGCTCCGCCTTCCACTCAAAGGTGGTTGCTTTTTTCACCAGGTTACGTAGGGCCATGGGGTGTGTGGCCAAATTCGGGATGAACTTGCCAAGGAAATTGACCATTCCCAGGAAGCGCAGTACTGCCTTCTTGTCCTCGGGGACTTTCATTGACTCGATGGCTTTAATTTTGTCTGTGTCCGGGCGCACACTGTGTTGCGAAATCTGATCACCCAGGAACTTCAGCATGGATGTCCCAAATCACTTGGACCTGTTTAGCTTGAGGCCATGTTCATGTATGCATCGGAATACTTTCTTGAGTTGCGACACATGTTCCTCTGGGGTTGTGGACCAGATTATGATATCGTCAACATAGGCACGAACCACTTCTATTCCCTCCATCATCTGTTCCATGATGCGATGGAAAATCTCTGATGCCGAGATAATGCCAAATGGCATTCGGTTGCAGTAGAATCTGCCAAAAGGCGTGTTGACGGTGCAGAGCCTTCTACTGGATTCTTCAAGTTGGATGCGTCCAATTTTGTGAAGAGGCGCACGTGTGCCATCTCACTCGTGATTTCTTCCCTCTTCGGGATGGGGTAATGTTCCTGCATAATGTTTTTGCTTAGATCCTTGGGGTCAATGCAGATGCGTAGGTCCGCCAAAGACTTCTTTATGCACACCATCGAGCTGACCCAGTCGGTTGGTTTAGTGGCCTTGGAGATGATGTCTTTTTGTTGTAGACTCATGAGCTCTGCCTTCAGGCGCTCCCTCAGTGGAGCAGGGATATTTGTGGTGCATGGACTACTGGCTTGGCATCAGGCCACAGTAGAATCTTGTACTCGTACGGCAGCATGCCCATCCCGCGAAATACATCTGGGTACTGGGTTAGGATGTCGTTGATGCTGGCTTGAAGATCCGAATGGGACAGCATCGTGGTGTAGACCCTTTGAATGAGGTTCAGTTGCTTGCAGGCGTGTGCACCTAGCAGGGACACCCTGTCTGGTTTAACAATCTCAAAGCGTAAACTTGCTTGTGGGTGTCGGCTTGCACCTGCAGATGGCAGGTCTCCAATGCCTTGATTGCATTTCCATTGTAGTCCAGGAGTTTGCAGGCAGCTGGAAGGATTGTGGGGTGGGCATCTTGATTCTCTTGAAGTCCACCTGCGAAATCAGGTTGGCTGAGGCACCTGTGTCCAGTTTGAACTGGATGGGGCAGGGGTTGACTTTCATCACTGCATGCCATTCGTCCTCGGAATCCACGGCCAGGATTGATTGGACTCGCGATGTGTCTGGTGTGGCGTATTCGCACTTCGTAATAATGCCCACTCGGTAAGTGTTGTCCAGGTATTCATCATCTGGATCCGTCGCACTGCCTGGAGTGCATTCGGTGTTGCACACTTCTGATGCATCGCTGTCGGAATTGGGAGCGCTGGCTCCTGACTGGTGGTGCAGATCTGCACAGGGCTGCATAGTGGTTTGG
This sequence comes from Scyliorhinus canicula, assembly GCF_902713615.1. Taxonomy (NCBI): domain Eukaryota; kingdom Metazoa; phylum Chordata; class Chondrichthyes; order Carcharhiniformes; family Scyliorhinidae; genus Scyliorhinus; species Scyliorhinus canicula. The sequence continues at coordinate 15,876,573 of NC_052163.1, read as the reverse complement.
TTTCCCACAGTTTAAACAGTGTTCTCCTCTTGCAGGGCAGTTTTTTTTTAAATGAGGCGGTGCCGCAGTTTGCACACATCATGAACATCGACGACATGACACTCGGTGCGTCGTTGCGCATGCATGGTGTGGTTCTCGGAGTCTGCGCCTGCGCAGTGTGGTTTTCGGCCACTTTGTGTTCCCGATCGCATTGCGCATGAGTTGGGCCCTGGGAAGAGCCGCTTTCGTCAATGTGGAGGCGCTGCTAATCTAACTGTAGTAACTCAGTCTCATTGTACCAGCTTGCTCTAAGCCATGTGCTGGAGTGTGATGCTGCTAATCAACCCTGTCTAACTCTCTAGATATCTGTCTGTGGAAAGAGGCAGGGTGTGAATGCCTCATCCCTTTTATAGTGTTTATGTCATGCCCCCTTGTGGTGATGCCACCTCTGAATGTCCTGACTGCCCATTGGTTGTGTCCTATTCTGAGTGTTCATTGGTTGCATGTTTGCATATCATGACAATGCCGGCGTTGGACTGGGGTAAGCACAGTAAGAAGTTTTATATCACCAGGTTAAAGTCCAACAGGTTTATTTGGCATCACTAGCTTTCGGAGCGTAGCTCCTTCATCTGGTGAGTCCCCATTTACACTCCCTTTGTCTTTCTGTCCATGACATCTTTGTCTATTGTTGCACGTTTTACTTGAGTGTAATTCGCGTTTATTGGAGTGTATTAACACGCCTCCGTTTAAAGGCCGTGTGCTTAACACTGCTAGGCTCTATGTATGTATTTTCAGCTCGGGAGTCGCCAGGTGCCGTATCTAGACACCTCACAAATATTCCAAGGTCAGGTTCAAAGTAATAAAACGATACACCGATTAGTAAGTTCCAAACGATTAGTATTTATTATGACAAATATAATAAATACGCATGCACACGCTAAGGGACTAAGCTGCAACTAAACTAAGCGATCAGAATACTTAACTAAACAGGAACAGGCAAGGTCAGGGAGCGAGGCCTTCGTTCCGATCTTGGTCTGCAACCTTCAGAGAGTGTGCTGGTCGCTGGGGGTCTAGTGGGCCTGGTTCGCGTAGCGAGCGTCGTATTGTCACTTACGGTTCGGCGGCTGTTGCTCAACGGCTGGAGTCAGGATACAAGTCGAAGTTCTTGGTCGAAGTCAAAGCCGGAGCACGGAAACAACAGACAGGACCATGTGTGGGGGTCTATCTTTATAGTGCCCCAATGTCCGTGCCTCTTTTGCGGCGGGCTTTCACCTTCAGGTATCGATTGGATCAAATCCTAATCGATATCTTTTGAATTCCCCCAATGTGAGGGTCTCTCCTCGATGGAGGGGGCGGTTTCTATGGTGGATACTTCTGGTGCCGCTCTGTCTGGACATCCACTTAAAGTATCTATTCAAAACCCAAATGTTGCCATTGTGTGTGCCCAGATCTGGATTGCCTCATTAATATGCAAAGCGTTTTGCTATTAACACCTTTGGTTTGAGATCTTCCACCTGGCCAGAAACTGGTTTTGCTGCTTGCAAAATGCTAATCAGTCTTTGCAGACTGCTGTCTTGGCTAAACTGCTTTTTCCCTGCAGTCTTAGCAATTCTCCATCTTGTTAGTCCAGTGTCCATTTTAGGTGGCTACACTATCTCCACCTATTACTGGCCCTCTATCCAGCCCCACTGCTCCATGCTCCCATCGCACCCCATCCCACCACCTCCCCACAACAGTATAAATCTGACCCCATTTCCAGTTCTCTCCAACTTTAACAAAGAGTCATCCAGACTCAAAAGGTTAGCTCCCTTCTCTATCCACTGATACGGTCAGACCTGCTGAGATTGTACAGTATTTTATGTTTCTCCATTAATTATATTAGTTTAATATACTGTTGTTAAAACAATATGCTATTTTATATTTGTCATGCAAATTTGCATTTGGTTGGAAATCTCAACATATGTACAATTCTCTGAATTTCATTTCAAAGGTATTGGCCGAAATGGAACAATTTAAGAATCTGGACAGTGATATAGAAGGTTCAGCGAACCGTTGGAAGAAAATTGTGGAGTCCGAAGCTCCAGAGAAGGAGAAATTGCCACAAGAATGGAAAAATAAAGGACCGATGGAGAAACTGTGCATGATGCGATGCATGCGACCAGACAGAATGACATATGCTGTAAGGTGCTGTATCATAGTTTGATGGTGTTTCGTAAAATGCACTCTAACTTGAAAATAAGTATTCATGTCAGTGGCGAAGCCCAGTGGGTAACTTTGGAAAATGTTTATCATCTATCTAAAGAACTAAAGCCTTAATTATTACTTAGGATTTCCTTTTTCAGATCCAAAGGGTCAGAATGGGTCTTCTGACTGCTTCCCAAACTCACCATGACTCCAGTCATGGGAATTGGATCAGTGCTATATATTCATGGCAGGCTCCCTTGACATCAAGGCCCATTTGACCAAGTGTGACATCAAGGAGCCCTAGCACAATTGAAGTCAATGGAAATTAGGAGGAAAGACCTCTGCTAGTAGGAGTCATACCTGGCAAGAAGGAAGATGGTTTGGTGGTTGGAGGTCAATCATCTCAGCTCATCTCACCCCTTGACATTCAATGGCATTGCGATCACTGAATCCCCCACTATCAGCATCCTGGGATTATGATTGGCCAGAAACTGAACTGGACTAGCCATATAAATACTGTGGTTACCAGAGCAGGTCAGAGGCTAGGAATCCTGCACTGAATAACTCACCGCCTGACTCCCCAAAGCCTGTCCACCATTTACAATGCACAGGTCAGGAGTGTAATGGAATGGTCTCCACTTGCCTGGATGAGTGCAGCTTCAACCACACTCAAGAAGTTTGACACCATCCAGGACAAAGCAGCCCGCTTGATTGCTACCCCTTCCACAAACATTCCTCCCTCCACAATCAGCGAACAGTGACAGCCGTGTGTATCATCTACAAGATCTTCAAGATGCATTGCAGGAACTCACCAATATTCCTTCGGCAGCACCTTTCAAATCCACGACCACTACCATCTTGAAAGACAAGATCAGCAGATGCCTGGAAACACCACCACCTGGAGGTTCCCCTCCAGGCCACCAACCATCCTGACTTGGAAATTTATCGCCGTTCCTTCACTGTCGCTGGGTCAAAATCCTGGAACTGCACCTCCCCCCCTCCCCACAGCACTATGGGTGTACCTACACCTCAGGGACCGCAGTGGTTCAAGGAGCGAATTCATCACAAGGGCAACTAGGGATAGGCAACAAAAATGCAGGTCCTGCCTGCATCGCCACATCTCGTAAAATTAATTTTAACTGAAGATATGCTCAGAGTGACTACCCTTGACATCAATACAGCATTTGACTGAGGGTGGTATCAAGAAGCACCAGCAAAACTGAAGACATTGGGAATCAGGGGATATTCTCCACTGTTTGGAGTCATAGCTGGCACAAAAGGAAGATGATTGTAATTGTTGGAACATCTTGGATGCAGGAAACAGTCCCAGGCACAAGGTAAGTGGCAGTGAGGTCTTTTGGTGAGGAATCACAGTCTTGGGGTGTGCAAAACCCTGGGCTGGAGAAAACATAACTTTTCTTGAGGGGACGAGCATTTGCTCATCGTGGCCCATGATGAAACCTGTATTTTATTTATATTCCTACCTTGGTGAGTTTATATGGGCGTTAGCTCCTATTCCAGTGGGTTGGGCCTGGTGGGAAGCTACCACTATCACCTTACTCAAGTCTCAGATTAAAATAGTCTCAATGAGCGACCATAAATACCTGTATATTTAAAGAAGACTCCACCAATGTGAGTGTATTCTTCGTATATGTACCAATTATGAACATACATACGTACAAATACACAAATGAGGAGCATGAGAAGACCACTTGGTGCTTCAAGTTTACCCCACTGTTCAATAAGATCCTATCTCATCTCAGCTCCACATCCCAGCCCACCCCCTAAAACCTTCAAGAACGACCAAGAATCAGATTAGAGACAGGAACAAATGTATTTTGAAGCAATATCTGAGGACCTCTCCAGGCGCAGACTGCATTTCAGCAATGAAGCAGTTCTGCACATGTGCAGCTTTGTAGCTGCCTGTGAGAGGAGAGACATTTGGGCTAAAATCACAATTTTTTTTTCTTTATGAATTTAGAGTACCCAATTAATTTTTTCAAATTAAGGGACAATTTAGCATGTCCAATCCACCTACCCTGCACATCTTTGGGTTGTGGGGGTGAAACCCACGCAAACACAGGGAGAATGTGCAAACTCCACATGGACAGTGACCCAGAGCCAGGGTCGAACCTGGGACCTCGACGCCGTGAGGGAGCAGTGCTACCCACTGCGCCAACGTGCTGCCCTTAAAATCCCAATTTTGAATTCAATTCAATTTATCTTTTAAATCGCAATGTGTGATTAACCTGCGATCATACGGTGTAATGCGAGCGCCATATATCCTCCATGTTGCCCCCGCCCTCCCCCCCATTATACTATGTGAGTTGCTGAGTGGCAGCATGCCTCAGCAGAGTGCCCAATCTCATGCTAGATTCACACTGCATAAAAGTTAGTGTGTGTTACAGTAAATCATTTAAAGTTGTAGTTGCATTCCTGAAAATCATTACTTTATGTTAAATGATGTTAAGTAAATCATAGGAATCAATGTTAAAACTAGAGTTGGGTCCCTTCGGATATTTCTTGTCCAGAAAAATTGATGTACAAGTTGAAATACTGTGAGTATTCATGTGCAGTATTGTGCATTCCTCGCCAAAATATCTTGCAAAATAAATCAGTAAACAAAATACTGGTGTTGGCTCCCTCAGGTCCTTTGTCAGCTGAAAAAATGTTTTAAACATTACGAGTTAAAATGAAATAATCCTTAAAATAAAATGAATTAAAAATATAAAAGGAATATGATATATGGTGACCGGAAATAACTATTAAAAAATCACCAGCTGCTGGTTTCAGATTGACCAGGCTCCAGCTGGTGGCAGATTCTGGTTAGTGCAGGGATCAGCTGAGAAGTCACAAGACCTCAGTACAAGCTGAGAGCAGGATAGAGTAGCCAGCTGAAGAAGTCCCCGGTGGTGGTAACAGACACCAGGGAATTTAAAGGTAAGAAAGGAAAGTGGGAATGGGATCCCGGGGAAGACAAACTCCAGGATTGTGGGGAGGAATGGAAGCGAGGGCGGGTGTGGAGGAAAAAAGTGCGCTAACCCTAACAGTACTGGGGGAAACATGTGCGCATTCGGATGTGTGGGCCACAAAACAGAAGATGTTATAGTGAACATTGCAATGTTAAACTGATATATAGTCCCTTTTTTATGAACAATATTAAAGTGAAACAATGTTAAGCAACAACTTACTGTACTTAAAGAAGCCTTTCACCACTTAAAGGCAAGGCGTATTCTAGCTGCAGCCAATGATTGTCATATTGGAAGAGTTTTTGTGAGGGGAGATGGGAATGGAGCCACAAAGTTCTCCAATGCAACACTGGAAACCTTGGTGCAGAAGCTGGGCGGAGGAGAGGCCAGGTGGCCATCCAGACAGACAGGGGAAGCAGGTAGCTGACACATTCTATGCTAGCAGTCTAACTGAAATTCCCAGATGCAGTATGGCCAAAAAGTTCAATGATCTCACAAGTGGTCAAGGTAGCTAAATGCAACTTCACATAGCACATCCTTGCAAATGAACCATTAGTCATTCACCATTGCCCCCTCATTTACCTCCCAACAATCTACATCAAGTATAACTCAACCCCAACATTCATGGCATCACCTCATACACTGGGCATTGCTGCATGCCTCGCATACATATTTCACACTTGAAGGTACTGCAGGTAGTTAATCATGAGAGCCATGTAACCCAATCAAATTGCATCACATTCTTTGAAACAGTTCCTCTTTCTGTCAGGACAAGGTGTCCCATAATTGAGGTCAGCTACATCTAACTGGCTGCTGATAAGCTCATCTTGCCCCTGTGGAGGAGATGGTGTTGGCAATGATGGGTGTGGTCATGGTCAGCAACAGGGCTGAAACCATAGAACATAACAATATTTTCAGTACCTAATCCACATTCCACTACCCCCTCATCCCTTAGGATGTACAGCTGCAGATGGTGTAAGCGTGTGCCTCTTGCTTGCCCTTCCGTCCCTTGTCCCTTCCTTACCTTGTGCCTTTTTCCTTTCAGAAAGAAAATAATTGCCACCAGGTCAACCTTTTGAACATAACGTAAGAACTAGGAGCAGGAATAGGCAATTATGCCCCTCAGGCCTCCTTCACCATTCAATATGCTTATAGTTGATCTCATCTCAGCCTCATCTCCACCTTCCTGCCCACTCCCCATAACACTTCATCCCGCTAATAATTAAAAACCTATCCTGTACAGCACGGTGACGCAGTGCTGCCTCACAGCTCCAAAGTCCCTAGTTCGATCCCAGCCCTGGGTGACTGTCCGTGTGGTTTGCACATTCTCCCCGTGTTTGCGTGGGTTTCGTCCCCACAACCCAAAGATGTGCAGGATAGGTGGATTGGCCATGCTAAATTGCCCCTTGATTGAAAAAAGTGAATTGGGTACTCTAAATTTATTTTTTAAAAACTATCCTCAAATTCGTTTAGTGTTCTGACGTCCACTGCACTCTGAAGTACAGAATTTCACAGATGCATCACTCTTTGAGGGAAGTAATTCCTCCTCATTTCTATTTTAAATCTGCCACCCATTAGCCTAAAACCATGGCCTCTCATTCCAGAATGTACAACAAGGGGAAGCATCCTCTCTACATCTACCCTGTCAATCCCCATTAGCAGTTTGTGTACCGCAATCAAATGTCCTCTCATTCTTCTAAACTCCAGCAGGTATAGGCCTAAACTGCTGAAGCTCACCTCATAAGACAAGTCTTTCAACATAAGAGCATGAGAACCAGGAGCAGGAGTAGACCATCTGGCCCCTCGAGCCTCCTCCGCCATTAAATAAGATCGTGGCTGATCTTTTTATGGACTCAGCTCCACTTACTCGTCCACTCACTGTAACCTTTTATTCCTTCCACTGTTCAAAAATCTGTCTACCTTTGCTTCAACTGCTTCACTGGCCAGGAAATTCCACAAATTCACGACCCTTTGGGCGACAAAGTTCCTCTTCAACTCAGTCCTAAATCTGCTCCCCCTTATTTTGAGGCTATCATAGAATCATAGAATTTACAGTGCAGAAGGAGGCCATTCAGCCCATTCAGTCTGCACCAGACCTTGAAAAGAATACCTAAGTCCACACCTCCACACATCCCAGAAACCCCGTAACCCCACCTAACCTTTTTTTTGGACACTAAGGGGCAATTTAGCATGGCCAATCCACTAACCTGCACATCTTTGGACTGTGGGAGGAAACCCACCCAGTCACGGGGAGAATTTGCAGACTCCGCACTGACAGTGACCCAAGCTGGAGCTGAGAAACCCCCTAGCTCTAGTTGAAACAACCTCCCTCCTTCTATCCTACCTATTCCTTTCATAATACTTAGTAATCTGCTTTAAAAAAGACAAACAGAAAACAAGCTAGCCTTCCCCCATTCCCACATCCAACTTACAATCCCTGAGAGGAAAAATAAAGAACGTATGAACTTTTAGTAGAATTCTGATTGAGGCACCGAGTATCATCTTGACTGCTTTGGTGAGTTCATTATACTCATGCAACATTGGTCCTTCATGGGATAATCAACATGGTGTTCAGGTTTTCACTACCTCCCTCTAGCCTCCTGACTTGTGGTCCTCAGCAGCTGCCTTGACTATCACTTCACTTTATCCAAGAAAGTTTGCAGGTCCTTGTCACCAAAGTTATGAATTCACTTTTTGATTTAGTTTTCAACATTTCTGTGGAAATGAGGAAAAGTATAACAGTGCAGTTAGGAAGGCAAATGCAATGTTATCATTCATTTTGAGAGGGCTAAAATGCAAGTGCAGGGATGCACTAACGGGCTTTTCATATAAGGAGCAGTTTAAGACTCTAGACCTGTGCTTGACGGAGTTTAGAAGGATAAGGCATGATCTTATTGAAACTTTCAGAATACTGAGAGGCTTGGATAGAGTGGAAGTGGAGTGGATATTTTCAGTAGGAGGAGAGACACGAACCCAAGGACACAGCATAAGATTGAAGGAGCGATCCTTTAAAACTATGAGGAAGAATTTCTTCAGTCAGAGGGTAGTACATCTGTGGAACTCTTTACTACAGAAGGCTATGGAGGCCAAGTCACTGAGTGTCTTTAAGACATATATAGGTAGGATCAGGGGTCACGGGTAGAAAGCAGGAGAATGGGGTTGAGGGAGAACAGTAGCCTTGGCCACTTTGGATGGCCTCCTAACAAAAGAAAACCAGAGAGTGCAAGGATGTATCCACCTGGTAAGTATGGGTAGGGAACCTGGTAATCAGGAGTAGGGAACAAAAAACCACCATCAGGAATGTCACGGGACTTAACGTCCCAATGAAAAGATCCAGAGTCTTCACCCGCCTGGAAAGTTTGAAAGCCAACTTGGTCTTCCTCCAAGAGAAGCACCTGAGGGAAAAGGACAGGCTGCGGGTAAGGAAGGGCTGGGTGGGACAGACCTCTCATTCCTGCTACAGGATGAGAGCCAGGTGGGTAGTCATACTGTTAAATAATAGAGCAGTGTTTACAGCGAGTTTTACACATCTACACCTTTTGCATGATAAAATGCTTCCTAACTTCTCACCTGAGTGGCCTGTCTCTGTTTTAAGGTTATTTCCCCACATCCTAACCACCAATGGGAAAAAGCCTCTATTCACTTGATTAATTCCTTCCAAAATCCTAAAAACCTCAATCAAATCACCCGTTAAACCTTCTTCCAGGCAATGGAAATTTAGTTTATGTGTAAAACCCCATCTAGTGGTCAAAGTACAGAATTATGCCGACCTGAATCTCTTGAATCTATTACCCAGAGGCTGCAGCAGCAAAGATTCATCTCAAACCTTTCCCTTCAATCCCTGTTTTCAATCCTCACCTACCCTTACCATGTGTCTGTCTTGAGTGTGTCTGGATGGAGGGTGGGGTGGGGTTTTGGGAATAGGTAGACGAGTACATACTCGTCTTTTCCTCTTATTAATAAAGTTTGTTAATGTTTTACTTATAAATCTGGTGTATGTAACTCATTGAAGCAGTTGAGGGTTGAAGGTTTCAGGAAAACACAAATTATTGGTTAATTCACTTATGTTGGGACTCTGGGGTCTGTGAGGCTGGGACTGACCATGCACTCGCTCAGGGTGTTGTAACAGCTGTGAATTAATCTACCTTGTTACGAATGCTGTATACATTCAAGTAGAATACCTTTAACACTGACTTATTATTTTCACAATTTCTAGCCTTAACTGCTGGTGCACTCTTACATTAATCTGTTCTGTCCCTTCCTGATGTACTTTGACAACTATTTCATGTATTGCTGTTCTGATCTTACCTTCTCCTCTCTCTTTACTTTACCACATCTTTCCTCATCCCACTATTTATTTGAAAGCCCTTTCTACTGCCCTAGCTATGTGACTCACCAGAACACTGGTCCCAGTACGATTTGGTGAAGACGATCTTAATGGTATAGCTCCCACTTTCCCCAATACTGATGACAGTGCCTAAGGAATCAAAACCCATTTCTCCCGCATCAATCTTTAAACCGTGCATTTAACTCTACAATGTTATTTACCCTACGTCAATTTGTTCATGACTTAGGTAAATTAGTACCTTTGATAGTCTGCTTTTTAATTTTACCACCAGTCGATCATATTCTCTAAGTAGAACCTCCTTCAGAGTCCTACCCATATCGTTGGTATCATTGTGAACTGCGACCACTGGATTTACCACCTTCCACTGCAGGTTTCACTTAGTCTACAGCAGATGTCCTGACCCCTGGCACCAGGTAGGCAAAGAGCCTTCTGGGCTCTTGCTCTTGGCTGCAGGGAACCATGTCTATCTCCCTCAACATATTGTCCCCTACTAGCACTACAAAAATTCATCACCACAATCTTGAAAATCTTAAGTTACTTTTAAAAACTTGAATATATCATAAAATGCTATTTGGAATTTTACAGTGGCTTTGTGGAGGAGAAGCTTGGAGCTAAATATGTGGAGGGTCGTAGTATGGAATTCTCAAAATCATATGAAGAAAGCAGTCCTGGCATTCCAATATTCTTTATTCTCTCACCAGGAGTTGATCCATTGAAGGACGTGGAGGCTTTGGGTAGGTGCTGTAAGCAATGTAACAAATTTATGCATTCTTGTGAATGGATACAGAATCCTAGCCCCAATATTGACTGGGAGAGTTTTTGAAACTCGCTTTTTGAAGCAATTTCAAGGCCCAGCATATTTTAAATCTTGGACATCATTTAAATTTCACCAATAAACATTTAATCTGTTATGGATGAGGAAGTCAGTGGAAGAGGCACAAATTCTCACACCCACTAAACTGATGAGTGCACAGGAACATCTACTCTGCCATCCTGTGTGGTTATCATTCATCGGTTTGATAGGATTGCGATAGGTGCAAGGAAAATTTCATATCCATAACACCACCTAGCATAATCTTGCTGAGGCACATTACAGCTGCTGTGATGCCAGAATTACTCATTTGGATCTCACAGGGCCAGCCATCAAATATGTACGTCACTTTACAAAGACAAGGTGTTGAGCTACAAACTGGAACCTGCATGAGCATTATTTAAAATGGAGCTTCCCAAACTGGGTTCTGCAGAACCCAAGAGTTCTGTGGGACTCCTCCAAGGGTTCCACGGTATGTCCTGCCTTGCGGTGGGAGGAACGGTGCCTGGGAGGAACTGGAGCTGAAACCCCGGAGCCCGAAAGGAATTGAGGCTGAGGGAGGCAGTGGGGACCGGAGAACAGCCAGGGTTGCAGGGGGCTATGGGGGTTCAAGAGGATCAAAGCCATGGGGGGGGGGGGGTCTGGGGCCCAAGAGCAGCCTGGCCCAGGGCCGAGGGAGCAGGGGACATCTGGGGGCCCAAGGGAACACCAAGGTGCTGGGGCCTGGGTGGAACTGGGCTGTGTGGGCCCAAGAGGAGATGGGGCCATGGGAGGCTGAGAAGAGCAGAGAATGTGGGGTGCCAAGAGGAGTCCAAGAGGTGGGTGAGAAAGGTGGGTGTGGGTGAGGGTGTGAGAGGCTGTAAATGAGGGTGAATTTGTTGTAGTTAGGGGGCAATAATTTTGATCTTTCCATTGCCATAGTCAGAAAACATTTCTTCTGACAATGGTAAATTTCTTAATGTACTATCGGAATAATATATGCACTCTGTGAGCTATAAAATGTTTTGTTTTTTTTGCTTTGCTTCCTAATAGGCAAGAAATTGGGCTTTACTATTAACAATGGCAAATTTCATAATGTGTCACTGGGACAGGGCCAGGAGATAGTGGCAGAACATGCTTTGGATGAAGCAGCTGTAGGTGGACATTGGGTTATTTTGCAGGTATTGAAGACATTGAAAGTGTCTAAATGTTATGCACATATAAAACAGCTACCAGACAAATGTAAAATCAAACTATTTTCAAATGTGCCTTCAAATGTATGTATACTTGATTGATACTTACATTCTTAGAGAAGCAGATGATCTGTAATGTGGGTAATGTTCTGTAACAAATATTCCTTAATTTATTCTTCATTAAAATTAACAAAATGCTTCATGCAGTTAGCGGAGATAAAAATAAATCCAGCAACTAAATAAAACCAAATGATAAATCTCTACCTGTATCTATTACAGCATACCTTTCATCATTCACCTTGAACTCATTAATAAAGATTAGGTAGATTCTAACTTTTTACTCTGGAAAATTGTGAGTAAGTTGTTACATTACCATTCACGGTAATATGTTGTATTCTTTGTCCTTTCTTCCAGAACGATTCGATGTGTTATTGACAAATAATTCACCAATCACAAGATTAAAACGAAACTAATTTATTATAATACTATTAATTAAATGAAGTTAAACACTTCATTTCAAATTTCAGATCATAATTAACTAATGTTGAATCTGTCTTTACAGTACTCAATAATCTAAATAGTCACAAACTACACTATGACCTAACCTTGTGTTAACTCTGTCTAATCTAATCTTCCTCTAATGCTATCACCATGCTTTCTCCCTGTGCTACTCCTTCCAGCTTCTCCCAGAGTTCACTCAGAGTCTAACTTAAATACAGAGAAGTAGTAACACCCTCTAGTGTTTGATTTACACAGTGATGTAATTATTAACCCTTCACTAACCTGACTATATAGTGGGCAGCATGGTAGCATGGTGGTTAGCATAAATGCTTCACAGCTCCAGGGTCCCAGGTTCAGTTCCCCGCTGGGTCACTGTCTGTGTGGAGTCTGCACGTCCTCCCCATGTGTGCGTGGGTTTCCTCCGGGTGCTCCGGTTTCCTCCCACAGTCCAAAGATGTGCGGGTTAGGTAGATTGGCCATGCTAAATTGCCCGTAGTGTCCTAAAAAGTAAGGTTAAGTTTGGGTTACGGGTACAGGGTGGATACATGGGTTTGAGTGGGGTGATCATTGCTCGGCACAACATCGAGGGCCAAAGGGCCTGTTCTGTGCTGTACTGTTCTATGTTCTATATATATATCAGTACAGAAGTGTTACTGCACCACAGTAGTGATCACATTGATCAAACAGACAGCTTTTATGGTAAAACAAATTTTAAACACAGAATTAAAACACAACAACAAAGGAATAGCTTACATTTAACAGTTATAACATTTTACTTATTTTCTAACCCTGCGTCATATCTTGAATACCACTCATGGATAAAATCAACAACAAGAGTTTCCGCGTGCTTATATTGGTAGAAAGCCTAGAGAGAGTCCTTCAAGAGCAAACTGAACACTGTCCAGTTTGATGTTCCAGAAACAACTGTGAAACCTCATATTAACTATGCCACCTGCAATCTAAAAGCACACCGCATTCTTGTGCCTTGTTACAAAAGGTTACATTGCCCTGGCAAAAATCAATGATTCCCTCCTTTTGTAATTGCAGCAAAAATACTAAATTCAAATTTCAAAATATAAAAATTTCTCAAATTCGTCATAATTCAGTGCAAGCCATTCAGAACCATTTATGATCCAGTTGATTTGCACAGATCATTCAGCATCGGGCAATCTTTCTGGAGCAATTGTAAACATGTTAAGCTGCAGGTCCTGCAGTACTGGCAGGTATTGCCAAACCACCTCAGGAATCATTGCAATTTCAGCACTGACATGTCACAATCCACACTTATTTATTTCAATTATTTGACATGTTCCGAATTCTCAAATATATACCAGTCCCCATCTCTTTGAAAGGATTCATCTTGAAGCAAAATAAAAGCAAAAAATATCGAAGCTAAGTACTGGAAGAGAATATAACACAATTGTTAAACTACAGGGCCAACAACCAACAAAACCAACTAATGCATGGAACATTCGGGTAGCAGGGTAGCATGGTGGTTAGCATAAATGCTTCACAGCTCCAGGGTCCCAGGTTCGATTCCCGGCTGGGTCACTGTCTGTGTGGAGTCTGCACGTCCTCCCCCTGTGTGCGTGGGTTTCCTCCGGGTGCTCCGGTTTCCTCCCACAGTCCAAAGATGTGCGGGTTAGGTGGATTGGCCATGCTAAATTGCCCGTAGTGTCCTAAAAAAAAGTAAGGTTAAGGGAGGGGTTGTTGGGTTACGGGTATAGGGTGGATACGTGGGTTTGAGTAGGGTGATCATGGCTCGGCACAACATTGAGGGCCGAAGGGCCTGTTCTGTGCTGTACTGTTCTATGTTCTATTCAGCCAGAATTATAAGTAATCAATCTCTCCCTTTAAAAGGACTAACAAATAGGCATCACTGCTTCCAGTCCTACTATGTCCAACTTTGAGTCTCACCCAAAGTGTGAAATGCTGGCAATGTCTTGTTAAACCTACTTGCAAATAAGCAAACCTGTCCATTCTGATAACATAGGACATTGTAAGGTTAAGCATCAAACCAAGCACTTGAAGTTCCACATCCAATTTTCAATGTGGAATAGTATTAGTGCTATCCTGTTAAAGGCCTTTAGTCAGGTTGACATGTCGAACCATCATTAGGAATGTAGGTACATAGGACCTAGGAACAGGAGTAGGCCATTCAACCCTTTAAACCTGCTCAACCATTCAATAAGATCATAGCTAATCTGGTTGTGGTCTTAACTCCACTTTAATGTCTACCCTCCATAAACCTTGACTCCAATATCTATCCATGATCTAACCTTCACTGCTCTCAGGAATATTTAACACTCAGTCTTGTCATTCCTTGAGCCAGGTCTCTATTATCTCCACAGTATCATATTTCCACATTGCAATCTGTGTCTGAAGCTCCCCAATCTTATTTACAATACATCTTACATTCATATACATGCACAGTAAGATTTTGACATCATTCCTTTCTCCCTAACTCCGACTTCACTCGTTATTTTTTATACTTGTGCTTTCTGTCCCAACCAGCATTTTGTGCATCTTGGTATTCCTCCACAATATTTGTCTTGGTTCCCACACCTCTGGCGACTTATTTTAACCCCCGCCCCCGGTAGCACTAGAAAAATGCCTTGCAAGGAACTCAGTCCCAGCTCTGTTCAGATGCAACCTATCCTGCTTGTACAGGTGCCATCTCCCCCAGTTCCATTGTGCGACGAATCCTTCCCTCCTGTATCATCGTTCCAGCCACCCATTTCTATAATTACTTTCATGTGGTACTGGGAGTAATTCTGAGGTTACTACCATTGAGGTCCTGTTTGCGACCTTTCTGCTTCACTCTCTAAATTCTGAATGCAGGACTCCATCCCCCCTTCCTACCTAAGCCATTGCTACCAATGTGTACTACAATCTCTAGCTGTTCACCCTCCCCCAGAAGAATGTCCTGCAGCCGATCTGTTACAACCCTGACCCTGGCATCAGAGAGGCAACGTACCAGGCATTGTCAACCTCAGGGGCGCGGCCCACGAATGGGTCGCGGGCAGGTGCTGGGAGGGTTGCGAAGCCGTCCGTCGCGGCGCTTCCGATCACGCAAATCCGCATGCAACAGCCGCAGCAGCTGGCTTTTAATAATGCCGGCTGGGAGTGGCCTTCAAAATGGCCAGGAACAGATTTTTAAAATTCGGCCGCGCTGCGCATGCGCACCGATGATTGGGTACGCATGCGCAGTGCAGTTGCATTTTTTTTATATGGTCGCAGCCTTTTTTTTCCAAGTTCAGGGGCCAAAGGGACCCAAAACCATTTCCTCCATTTTTGTCAGCAAACAAACAAGGTAAGAGAAAATGGTGAGTTGTGAAGGACGGCTGGCGTGGGTTACGAAGGTTGGCTGGGTTGTGTCCCGAAGCTTGGTACAAATGGGTCCCTGAAAAAAAGTTTGATAAATACTGCAACACACCATCCTGGAGTCACATCTGGGGCCACAGAAACATCTGTCTGTTCCCCTAACTAATGAATCCCCTATCATTGCTCTTCTTTTCTCAAATAAGGAGACCAAATATGACAACGTATTCCAGATTTTATCTCACCAATGCCCTGCTTAGCTGCAGTAAAATTTCCCTACTTTTATATTCCATTCCCCTTGCAATAAACACCATCCTATTCATTTACTGTATCTGGTTGTATTTGCCTTCCTATTCATTTACTGTATCTTCATATTTTTTGTGATTCATCTGGTTGCGTTCACATTTTCCCACGTTACACTCCATCTGCCAAAGTTGTTTTCACTCACTTAGTCTCACTTTAACCCTTTGCAGACTCTAACTGTTCTTGACAACTTACTTTCCTTTTTTTAATATAAATTTCGAGTATCCAATTATTTTTTCTTTAATTAAGGGGCAATTTAGTGTGGCCAATCTACCTAGCCTGCACATCTTTAGGTTGTGGGGGTGAAACCCATGCAAACACGGGTAGATGTGCAAACTGCACATGAACAGTGACCCAGGGCTAGGATTGAACCTGGGAACTCGGCGCTGTGAGGCAGCAGTGCTAACCACTGTGCCACCATGCTGCCCGACAACTTCCTTTCCTAACTATCTTGGTGTCATCAGCAAATTTAACAACCATATTTTCAAGCCCTTCATTCAAATAATTGATGTAGCTTGTAAATACTTGGGGCCCCAGCACTGACCCCTGTGGCTCTCCACAAGTTACAGTTTGTCATCCTGAGAAAGATCTATTTATCTCTACATTCTGCTTCCTGTTAGCTAACTGCAGTATCCAGGAGGTTCAAACTTCTGTTGGGACTGACCATCCCCTGAAACCCAACCCCTCTGAACACCCGACCCCACCAATCAACTGACCACCCAAACCTGCACTCCTCTTCTAACCACCCGACCAGCCAATCACCCCCTGCTCCCCCACTGACTCTCCTGTACAATATATCATTTGTAAGATTATACAGCTTCTCATGAAATTACAGTCCCAGTGGGTGAAAATGCTGACGAACTTATAAGTTTTCCTGTATTCAACATTAGAGGTGGACAGGGTGCAGGAAATTACAGGTCCTCCAATTGTGGGTTGTGCATAATTTGCGTGTTGATGTTATTAATTTTTCAATAACAAACAATTTGGCTGGAAATAAAGTATTGCTGTCTTTGGTGGTTCCAGATGCCCTGTTCAGGATACAAAAATTATGGTTGTGCAGGAAATATCAAATGACTTAAAAGAATCAATAGTGTCCTGTAATCCTCCTATGAAAATTACTTTTTCAACTGGAAGATGTATGCAGAGTCAGAAAATCAAACTGCTAATGATAAAATGACATTGGAGCATTGTGCTAAAGACAAAGTTAATGGCATGCGGGGGTAGATTAAAGTTGTCTGAATTATACATGCAGACAGAACCTGACCAAGGTGTTAACAAAGAAGGTGATAACAACAGTACTGAACACTAATAATGAAACAAAGGCTCACAAGCAATCACCACATCTGCACAGTCATGGAAAATACAGATGCTTGATGGAAAATTAAAAGCTCTTCAGCGTGTGACACCCAAGGATTAACCATGAAACATTTAACAACTTAATGCCTGAGTCGCAAATATAAAACAAGCATTGCAACAATACACTCCACTGTCCTTACAGATTTATCTGGCTTTGCCACCTGAATGTAAAATTACAGTTGTTCTCGACATCGACATCAGCCAAAAGGAAGAGCTGACCAATAACTGGATTTTTTTGTCTGGGTCTACTGCTCTTCTACTTTTATTTTTCTTCAAATGTAACCAAACAGAGCAAGAGTTCAGGCCACTATTGCAGAGGGCTCCACACTACCACATCTATCTCCCCTTCCTCAACACTTACGGCACAAAAATTTTTTTCAGCCATTAACTCAATAGACAAATTTTAAGAACAAATGTTTATCTAAATAGTGCTGGATAATTAATGCCTCTAATATATTTCTAGAGAAGTTGATCAGTTCTTTATCTATTTACACCAAATTTTTTGCAGAACATTCATTTGGTCGCTAAATGGCTGGGTACTTTGGATAAGAAAGTGGAAAGTTATAGTTTAGGCAGTCATGCAGATTATCGTGTTTTTATGACTGCTGAACCAGCTGGAACACCTGATGCCCATATTATTCCACAGGGATTACTGGAAAATTCCATCAAAATTACCAATGAGCCCCCGACTGGCATGTATGCTAACCTTCACAAAGCTTTGGATTTGTTTAACCAGGTATAAATAAAATAGGAATGTTCTTGAGCTTATTTGTATCTTAATTATTGGGGCTGCTTTTCCGAATTCAAATATGAGATTTATTTTCTTTCATCTTCCCATCAACTCAGTTATATCAGCATTTGAAATTTAAAATTAATACACTACTAGTTGGATATAACTCATTTTGAAATATATATTTTCCGTTCTGTCACGAAGCAGAGGTAGCTTTAAGTGATCTATGTTTGTATTATGTTCATGTTGATTATAAGCGATGTTGGATGTTAAAAGTGAGGTACAGATTTAAGTGATTTTAATTTGGTATTTCTGTGTAAGAAAGGGTTAAAACTTCAGCTGGATCAATGTTGAAGAAAGGTATTTGCATGTATGGGGATTTTGGTTTTGTTTCAAACTTTCTTTGCATTGTACAGAGGCTTTAGAATGTAAAAGGCAAACAAGAGCTTAAAGAAAGATTGAGCTGTTGCTTCACAACCAGGGCCACCTTTAAGTTAGAAAGATCTACTTTTTCAAAGCGCTGGACAAACTCATCATGGCGTTCGTATGGGGGGGTAAAAATGCTAGGATCCCAAAGAAGGTCTTACAAAAAACAAAAACCAGGGGAGGGCTAGCCCTCCCGAATCTACAATTCTACCACTGGGCAGCAACAGCCGAGCGAGTAAGGGGATGGATCCAGGAGCCAGAGGCTGAGTGGGTGCGTGCGGAGGAGGCCTCCTGCATGGGAACCTCCCTCCGGGCCCTCGCCACGGCAGCACTCCCATCCCCACCCAAAAAACACTCCAGCAGCCCAGTGGTGACAGCCACCCTCCAATCCTGGAACCAACTGCGGCAGCAACTTGGCCTGACCAAAATGTCGAACAGGGCTCCCATCTGCAACAACCATAGGTTCACACCAGCACTGACTGACGCCACCTTCAAAAGGTGGAGGCAGGACGGGGGGACACTGACAGTCAGGGACCTATACACGGACGACAGGATCGCAACACTGGACGAACTGACAGAGAAGTTTCAGCTAGCTGGGGGGAACGAGCTACGGTACCTGCAGCTCAAAAACTTCCTACGAAAGGAGACAAGGACGTACCCACAACCGCCACGACAGACACTACTGGAAGACCTACTGGACGCAAGTATCCTAGAGAAAGGGAACTGTAGTGACATGTATGACCGACTGGTAGATAGGGACGACACCGTACTGGACGCAACAAGAAGGAAATGGGAGGACGACCTGGGGATGGAGATAGGGTGGGGACTCTGGAGCGAAGCACTGCATAGGGTCAACTCCACCTCCACGTGCGCAAGGCTCAGCCTGACGCAACTAAAAGTGGTACATAGAGCCCACTTAACAAGAACCCGTATGAGTAGGTTCTTCCCGGAGGTGGAAGACAGATGTGAACGGTGCCAAAGAGGCCCGGCCAACCACGCCCACATGTTCTGGTCTTGCCCCAGACTCGTGGAGTACTGGACAGCCTTCTTCGAGGTTATGTCCAAAGTGGTGGGAGTGAGGGTGGAGCCATGCCCGATAGTGGCGGTCTTCGGGGTTTCAGAACAGCCAGATCTATTCCTGGGGAGGAGGGCGGACGCCCTTGCCTTTGCCTCCCTGATCGCCCGCCGTAGAATCCTGTTTGGCTGGCGGTCAGCAGCACCGCCCAGAGCTGCGGACTGGCTGTCCGACCTCTCGGAATCTCTCCAAATGGAGAAAATCAAATTTGCCATCCGAGGGTCGGACGACGGCTTCCACAGAACGTGGGAGCCATTCATGCAACTGTTCCGGGACCTATTTGTGGCCAATGTACAAGAGGAAGAATAGTCGGGGGAAGGTAGCGGGAGGGGCTACAGGTTCGGTACGGGGGTTCGATGGCTAGCTAAGGCCCAAAACCAAACTAAATAAACATGTTGGGGGGGGGGGGGGGGGGGGCGGGCGCAGTTACTACTACGAAGATGCTTACCTGTAAATATGTATGTTAATTTTTGCGTGTTTGTTTGTTGTTTTTTTTTTTTTTTTTTTTTTTTGTTCTTTTTCTCTCCTAACAATTTGTAATTTGTTCAATATAAAATATGAAAACTGAATAAAAACATTTATAAAAAAAAGTTAGAAAGATCTTTTAAATTTGATTTTAATTGGACCCAAGGCAGTAGGAGCTTAGCAGCTAGAGAGGAAAGAGCTCTCACCACTACTAGAAGCAGAGGCAGAGTAGAAAAGCAGGACAATAGAGTAATGGAAAGAAAGCAAGTCATAGAAACTAAAGAATAGCTTGTTCTAGATATCAGGGAATGAAAAGAGAAGTTCCAGGATGATTACTGTCAAAGGAACAAAAGGACTCTGAGACTTGAGCAAGATACTGTTAATTGAAGTTAAAGACAGAGCTGAAAAGTGCAGACCTGGTGAAGTTGGTGTGAGAGAAGCTAGATATCTGAAGAAATCCTAAGGTTAGTAAACTTAATACAGCCTGTAAAGCAATAGTGTACTCTTTTTGGCTGGGTACCTGAGAGATTGGGTGAAAGTTTGAATGCACGGAGTAATTGAAGACCAAAATACTGAAAAGATAGTTGGAAAACCTGGAAGTAGATCCTTGCTGAAAACAGCTGAACGCTTTGTTCAGAAGAAGCTGCTGAGGTGGGTCTTTTCGAAAGTGGAGTTTGGGAACATTTGTGTGAGAATCATCTGGGGGTATTTGAGGAGGAATACATTGAAGTTTGATGGCTTGACATCAAACATTTGGTTTTAGAGCAGGGAGAATCTGACCAGAGTTGGACTATTGGTTTAGAGGGACTGCTTATTTACAGGAAACATTGTAGCATAAGATATATTTTGTAACCTGTGTTATCCATAGAACATGCATACATAGGGGGGGCAGCAGCGTAGTGGTATTATCGCTGGACTAGTAATCCAGAGACCCAGAATCATGCTCTGGGCACTCAAGTTTGAATCCTGCCATGACAGATGGTGATATTTGAATTGAATAAAAAGCTGGAATTGAAAGTCTAAAAGGTGACCACAAAACCATTGTTGATTGTCGTAAAAACCCATCTGGTTCACAAATGTCCTTTAGGGAAGGAAATCTGTCTTCCTTACCTGGTCTGGCCTACATGTGACTCCAGATCCACAGCAATGTCGTTGACTTTTAAATGCCCTCAGGTATGGGCAATAAATGCTGGCCCAGTCAGTGACGCTCACATCCCATGACGAATAAAAACAAACCTATGTGAAGAGATAGGTGGGATGAAGGAGTATTTTATTATAGTTAAACGTTTCATGCTGATTAATTTTTTTTGTTGCTGTTAAAAGCTAATTGGCTGTCTTGTTCCTCTGTTCACCTATATTTTCAAAAGAAAGTAAAGGTTACAGGGGACGATTCAGTGACCGCATTGCGCCCGGTGTGGATCCTGGCGGTGCGAGAATAGCGCGAGAGGGTAAAATTGAGGTTCACACCAGACGTGGACCATTTTGCGATTCATCTGGTCCGCACTCGATGCTAAGTTCTGATCTCGCCCAAAAATGGCGAGAATATCATTAACCCTAATTTGCATTCATTTCAATCTCATTAACGAGATTGAAGTTGAAAGCAGCAGCCTCCCGAGAATTACCAGACTCCCCAGCGGGAAGTCACACAGGCATCGTTTAGTACTCCTTTTCAACAATGTGAAGCTGGCGCAATGGCTTCTGAGGGGAACTGACATGGTGAGTAACCATTTCCATTTTACATCATGCCGCTCCTGATACTGGAGCTGCTGCCCCAATGCTCGAGGGGCCTTCAGGGAGATTAGGCTTGGTCGAGGGCCTGAAGCATTCCAGGTCTGGGGTCACCCCAGGGCCGAAGGGTGGGGGGCGGCTGTGAGGCCTTCAAGCCATCTTTAAATATTGTCTGGACCCATAACATGGGGAAATCACAGCTGCTGCTTGTCTGACCTACCAAACTCCCCTAGTACAGAGCCCTGCTGCAGCTCCTCTCCCACAAGTCAATTTCACCCCCTCTGACTGTGAACATCCTCCAGTTTCACAGCCGAAGGCTATTTCAAATGACAAATTAGGCTCATTAGTTGTGAGAGCACTTCACTCTCCTGAACTCTCAAGTGCCTCCTCGAGAGCACACGTACCATGCCTCAGAGGGTGATTAGTGTATTGTATTTCCAGCACGTTTGATGCCTGAACAGTGTGCCTGAACTCTAGGAGCATCAGCACCATAGAAGCAGCTGCCAACAATCAAACACTACAGAGCAGAGCTTCACCACTGAAGACCTCGGAGAATCGCCGCCATTGGAGCCGGCGCAGTCGGCGTGTCACCGGTCGGGGGCCGCTCTACGCGCTCTCACCCCAGTGATTCTCCACCCAGGATGGGCCGCGTAGCCACGCAAAAAAAGCCAAGTCCTGCCTGCGCCGTTCACATCTGCTCTTAGCCGGCGGGATTTTCGGCGTGGATGCATCCGGGCCTGGTGATTGGGGAAGTGGGTCCAACCGGGGGGGGGGGGGGCTCGGCTGTGGCCTGGCCCGCGATCGGGGCCCACCAATCAGCGGGCTGGCCTCTCGGGCTGGGGGCCTCTTTTGTTCCGGGCCAGCCCCTGTAGCCCCATGCCATGTTGCGTCAGGGCCAATGCAGCAGGTAAGTGTGTGGATGAGTGGAGGGCAGCTGAGCACGTCCTCCGTAATGTTCCCGGCAGAGGTCTGGGATCTAGGGGTTCCTGACGTGGCCGGGGGGTGAATGTGCAGAGCAAGGTTTGCCAGCACAACTGTTTCACTGATGGCATCTGAGAGAAGGTGGGACAGTGATGGTAAGGATGGGGGAGGCTTGGCGGATTTGAGGGTCTTGGGATGATTGCCAGTCACCCTCCAGCTCCAATTCCTTCCAGATAAACCATGTTTGCTGGTGTTGATTCCGCAGACACTGCCTTTGCCTTGCTTGTGGCAGCCGAGGTGGGCAGTCGCTGTCGAAGGCAGCAATCCCAGCTTAGGCTGGAGGTGGCATCCCATGCCAGCTATGAGGCTGAGGAGGGACCCAAAAGGAGAGGCCAGCAATGGCCCAACGTGTACAGGTGTCATTCGCCTTTCCATGAGCTGACAGACAGCATAATCCGTAGAAGACCTTACCCAAAGGAGGAACAGTGCGGGACCTGTGCCATGTCCTTGCGGAGAAGGGGGAACACATGCTCCCAAAGGCCATGAAGGTCATCACAGCCCTAAACCTTTACATCACTGGGTCATTCCAGAGCTCGAGTAGCATCTTGCAGTCATCAGCCCACAGGTGCATCCGGGATGTGGCAGTGTTCTGTATGCCTGGACATCAGACTATATCACCTTCGACCTGGACCCATCCCACCAAGATGTCCAGGCTTCAGGATTCACATGCCCCAGATCGATGGCATGCATGTTGCCCTGCAAGCACTGGGTAATCAGGGAGTACACTATATTAACAGGAAGGGATTCTACTCCCTGAATGTTCCGATCTTGTGCACCAACTGCCTCAGAATCATGCACATGTGTGCCCACTAGCTTGGGGGTGCACTCTGAGATCCCTAGTGTCTTTGAGAACCGCCCTAGGATGACGGGTTGGCTCGTAAGGCACAAGGGATATCCACTGAGGTCATGACTGATGCCAGTGCGGAGGCCTAAGACGGTGGAAGAGACCCTATCCAAATAGGCTCACACTGCCATGCATGCTGTTGTAATTGGTGTATTGGACTGCTCAAAATGAGGTTCCGGTGCCTTGACAGCTCTGGTGGTGCCTTGCGGTACATCCCCAAGAAGGTCTCCCACTTTGTGGTGATCTGCTGTTCCCTCCACAATCTAGCACAGCAGCAGGGTGACATGCTGGAGGAGGGGGAGGCGGCGGGACATAGCCTCTAATGAGGAGGAGGATGAGATGAACTAGAAGGGGCTGGAGCTCCAACCTGAGGAGGAGCTGGATAATGGAGGACAGGCAAAAAGGGTCTGACATGCCAGGGAGATGGTGGAGGCCCTCATCTTCTCTAGATTCTGCTAGGATGAGGTGTGACATATACTCAACGTCTCCCCCCCTCCCCCCCCATCCCGCCTTTCCCTCTCTCCGTCCCTCATTCCCATTCCTCCCCATTCACTGCACCCTCATCACACCACCAACGCCACAACCACTCTGTTTCCCTCCTCCAAGGACCTATGTAACATCACTCCAGGGTGATCGGCCTGTGTTGGCACTGTCAGCCAGTTGCTATACGACACAGGACAGTAATAATAACTCGCTGTGAGGAAATCTCTGGTGCTCCTCGGTTTTTGCTGAAACCTGACTCCAGCCTTTCTGCTGCCACTGCACTCACACCCATCCTCTGAACAAGGTCTGCATCGGAAACTTTTGATCTTGGACCATTGTTCCTGGGGGCGGGGAAGCGGAGGGCGACAGGTGCTGAGGGTGCGTGCTGGCCCCCTGAGACAGAGGCTTGACATGTATGAGCTGTAACATGTTTTAATAGTGAACATTTTACAGTTATTTCATTTGATTTGATTTATCTGGGACAGATTTCCATTCCCCCTAACTACAGTGACCCCCTACTCCAGTACACGCACAATACATCTCGCTCTTCCTTAATCTTCTGTGGTGTAGTGCTACATCGAGGTGTGTCCCCAGGATGCACATCAAAGGTGGAGGCAGCCTGCTGCTTTTCGTGCCCTGTGCCCTTTGTCGGTTGTCTTCTGGAGGGCCCTGGCCAACTTACCGGTGTCACTGGCGTCACTGCGTCACCTTGTTGTGCTCGCTGCCTTTCAGATGCCAGTGTTGGGGGGGGGGGGTTTCATAATACTGGGGACTGCCGTCATCTCCTTGGTGGCAGGCCCTGGGTTGGCCTCCAGCGTTTCCTCCTCCCTGACGGTGCCCTTGAGCTCTGGGGGCCTCCGTGGGATGGCGGGGCAGCTGGAGTGAGCTCCAGAGGCTACTGAGTCGTCTGGCGCTGCCAAGCCTGGAGGCTCCCCATTGTCTGCACCATGGTGTCAACGCCCTTAGTGATGGTACTCAGTGACTGGGCCATGCTCTGCAGGTGGCAATGTCCACCTGCATCTAGGACCTGACTCTTAGCGACTGGAATTTGATTTTGAAGTCCTCAGCCGTGGTCTTCACAGACGGAGCCATGTCTTGGATGTCATCACTCAAGACCCGGACATCGTGCTACAGGTTTTCCACTGTGGTCACCACCTAACAGTGGTGGCCTCGATGCCATGCACTGTCGGCACCATCTCCTGTGCTTGAAGTCTTTGGGACTCCTCCAATCGGCCAGGCAGTCGCTGAAATATCGCTAACATCCCTCCTAAATCTCACGGCTGAGTCCTATCATCCGCATCAGCTCTGGGAGAATTTTGTCCAGAGGCTCGGCTTCTGACTGGGACCCAGCTCTGTCCTGGGATCCAGCGTACCTCAGACTGCTGTCTCTCTTGGATGTTCCTGCCTCCACCTGATGTACATCAACAAATGTGTGGTGCTCACCAGACTGTGCCCCAAAAGCCTGTCCATTAATGTCGCCCACCGAGGTGTGTGTCGCTGTGCTGGTGGAAGCTGTGGGTGATAACTGTGATGCCTCGCCGGTGGTCTCCTCAGAGCACTCCTCCGAGGTGTTCTCTTTGGTGGCGGCAGGGGAGAATGACTCCAGATGGCCCGGCCATCCTGACATCCTGTGAGACAATGGACATGTGGTCAGTGAAAGGGAAGGATCATTCTGTCTAACACAAACAACTCACTTGAAAAACGTCATCGCGGTGAAGGGGCAGTGGATCCTCATCTCTCTGGCGCAGGCCAACATCGCTGTCGGTGACTGCTCTCTACTCGGCCAGCCCAGTGATTTCCAGGGCCCGTTCCTCAGAGTGGGTGAGGACTCTAATCTCTGGAATTCCTCCCCGTCTTGGCCCTTTCCCATTTATTATGGGCTATCTTCTCCTGCGGGGACAAAGAGAGGACATTGTGAGCCGCACGCTTGTTGGGTCAGAGGGCCAATAGAAGGTGGCATCAGTGGGTGCCGGAACTAGACATTAAGGTGTTGTGCTGGTGGATGCCAGGGGGTTCTAAGGAACACGCTTGAATATCGGTCGGGATTCTCTGAACCCACGGCGGGTCAGAGAATCGGCATTGACGGCAAAAATTCCCGCCACGCCGCTCTGACGCCGGGACGTGATTTTCCAGCAAACGGAGATTCGGCGGCAGTCGCGCGCACGGCTGACACAGCGCCGGTCGGGGGCAGTTGAAAGAGGCCCCCCAAGGTGATTCTCCGCGGTCGACCGGCCGAGTTCCCACCGAGTTCCGCCGACATGGTTCACAAATGGTACCACCTGGCGGGGGCTCTGACCCGCAGCCGTGGTGGCCGTCCTGGTGGTGGGAGGGAAAAGACTCTGGGCGGGGGGGGGGGGGGGGGGGGCAGATCTGAGGGGGCCTACCTTCTTCCACGTGGGCCTGCTGTATCACTACGACATGTTGTGGGGCGCCGCGGCGGAAACGGCCACCATGCGCATGCGCCGGCGCAGGAACGGCCACCACGCACATACACGGACCACATGCGCCAACACTGCAGGGTCATGTATCGGCACTGGAGCTGCATGGAGCACTCCGGTGCCGTGCTGACCCCCTGTGGGCCACTGAATCGCTGGACTAAGAGGATAGTTGACGCTGGCGTGAAACACTCCAGCCGATGTGGGGAGGGTACAAGGTGTTAACCAGTGGATTTGTGGGGGTAGTTTGCGAATTTCAGGGATGGCAGTGGAACAGATGCCAAGAGGGAGGTGGTAACTTACCCTGCAGCTCTTTGGAGGTTGTTAGTCTTCTTTTGACATTGGACAGCGGCCCTCCTTGTCATGCTGCCCGCACTGACAACCGCTGTCGTTGCTGCCCAGGCAGCATTGCTGACCCTGCTGCTGGTCCTCCAACCCCTTCCGGGGAACAGGGTGTCCCGCCTCTCATCCATAGCATT
This sequence comes from Scyliorhinus canicula, assembly GCF_902713615.1. Classification (NCBI taxonomy): domain Eukaryota; kingdom Metazoa; phylum Chordata; class Chondrichthyes; order Carcharhiniformes; family Scyliorhinidae; genus Scyliorhinus; species Scyliorhinus canicula. The sequence continues at coordinate 15,849,983 of NC_052163.1, read as the reverse complement.
GAGAAGCATGGTCAAGTCAGCATCCTCAAAGCGAGCGAGTGAGTGGGAGGGAGCGCTTCAAAGCAGCTGCCCCTTGTTAGCGGCGAGCAGCTGAAGCACGAGTCGGTCACATCAGACAGTGAGGGAGCCAGTAATGTCACCAATGTGCCCGTCACGAAACTTCCTGACAACTCACCCAAAACCGGACTTTACTTTGCTCTGCGAAATCGCACCCACTGTCTTTTGAGCCAGCATTCTATTCTGGGACCTTCCCGTCCCCTAATAACATAATCTGGGATCATAATAGTACTTACATTTACGAAAAGATTTTGTTTTTTTTAAAAGAACAAATATTAAGCTATACTGCATAGCTTTAAATTTTTTTTAAATTCAGTGCTGGTGAGTCTAACATTTGTTGCCCATCCCTAAATGCCCTTCAGATTGGTGATGAGCCGCCTTCTTGAATATAATTGAGTAATTTGTGTTAAATTAAATAACAAAGAAATTGACAAAAGCTGCAAAAGTGACATGGAAACAAATCGTTTCACGAAGCAAGTGGCTAAGGTCTGGAATGCATTGCCTGCGATTATGATGGAGTAAGGTACAATCAGAGCATTCAAAAGGGAATTAGATTGTTATCCGAAAAAGAAGCATGTACAGGAGTATGAGGAGAAGGCAGAGGAAGGACACTAATTGTTCATTCAGAGAACTGGTGCAAACACTTTGGGCCAAATGGCCTCCTTCTGCGTTGTAACCTATTTGTGGTTCCGAATGGTTTCCCGGGCTATTTCAATGGGCAGGTAAGAGTCAGCTGCATTGCTGTGTGTCTCAGGTCACACAAAGGACAGACCTGGATGGGGGGATTCTTCGTCTCGCCAGTCGCCCAATGGGGTTTCCCATTGTGGGCACCCCCACGCCGCAGGCGTGAGTACGCTGCTGGCGAAGTGGAGAATCACGCCGATGGAGAATCCAGCTCCAGACGTTTGTCAAACCCCATGAGAGTATGGTAAAACAAATATTTGTATTGTATTTGCTGTAATAGTCTTTTTTGCTGGGACCTTTAAACAACAATCTTTTTGATATTAGGAATACTCTTGCTATTATCATTCATTTTTATTTACAGAGACTTTATTTAATTCATGTTAATGTAGGACACCTTGGAGATGTGTTCCAAAGAATCGGAATTTAAGTGCATCCTTTTTGCTCTCTGTTATTTTCATGCCGTGGTTGCTGAGAGGCGCAAATTTGGAGCACAAGGATGGAACAGAGCCTACCCATTTAACAATGGAGATCTTACAATTTCTGTTTATGTACTGTTCAACTACTTGGAAGCAAATCCTAAGGTACAGTTTACTACTTGTGCAGATCTTGCTCATATGATGGAAGAAAAATAAAAATTAACTTCAATCTGTAACGTGCTAAATTTCATAAAGAAAGTGACAAATATTAATGCTGGGGAATGACTGGATGGTGGAATTTAGCACACAATTTATTTCCTCTGATTCCATTGCCTTCTAAAACGTTTTAGTAGATGACTAGGGGTAAGAATAGATGAAAGAAAGTGGGGAAAAGAGTGGGACATGGAAGCAACTGGACAATAGAACATAGAACAGTACAGCACAGAACAGGCCCTTCAGCCCTCGATGTTGTGCCGAGCCTTTTCTGAAACCAAGTTCAAGCTATCCCACTCCCTGTCATTCGAGTGTGCTCCATGTGCCTATCCAATAACCGCTTGAAAGTTCCTAAAGTGTCCAACTCCACTAGTCCCCAGCCAGTAGTAATTAGGCAGGTTATAACGTCAAGGTTAACATCAAATTATAACATTAAGGTTGAGGGAGCTAGGGCTTTTTTCTTTGAAGCGGAGAAGGATGCGAGGCGACTTAATAGAGGTTTATAAGATGATAGAGTGGACGTTCAGAGGCTATTTCCTCGGGTGAATGAAGGTGTTACAAGGGGGCATAACTATAAGGTTCAGGGTGGGAGATATAGGAGGGATGTCGAGGTAGGTTCTTTACTCAGAGAGTGGTTAGGGTATGAGCTTCCCCAATGAGGGGGACGGAGAAATCGTTAACAGAGTCACCTGCATAAATTGAGCTGGCCAGTGTGGAACCAGCTAGAGAGGAGAGAGCAGTAGTGAAGTACTGCTGCTATTGTATATATGTAATTGTAAATAAAGTTATTTCTTTCAATTCTACAAACTCATGCTGGATTCTTCGTGGCCCTCACAAAATTTACCTTTTATATATTGAAAAAAACTCTTCCTATCTTCTTTTATATTACTAGCTAGCTTGCACTCATATTTCATCTTCTCTCCCCTTATTGCTTTTTTAGTTGTGCTCTGCTTGCTTTTAAAGGCTTCCCAATCCACTGGCTTCTCACTATTCTTCACCACTTTGTATGCTTTTTCTTTTGCTTTTATGCTGTCCTGGACAGAAAGGAACAGGAGCAAGACTGGGCCTTTTGGTCCCTCAAGCCTGCTGTGCCATTACAATGTTTCACTATTATCACAATATCCTGGGCTAGTGCATGTTCAATCCCAGCCCACTTGACCCCAAGTCACAACACAGGTGAAATTAGATTTTATTTAAAATTCCCCAGATTCTTGGCTGAGCCCAATAAACTGCAGACACCAGGACTGGGATTCTCCCCTACCCGGCGGGGCGGGGGGGTCCCGGCAAGTTGGAGTGGCGTGAACCACTCCGGCGTCGGGCCGCCCCAAAGTGCAGAACCTGCTTTATCAGATATCATCAGGTCCTAACCGCAGTCTTAATTGCTGCCCTGAGTGGGACGTATTCATAGGTTTTGTCTGGCAGGAAAGCCATCAGAAACAGCAGCTGGAGCCAGATTAAGATCAGAAAGATAAAGTGTTTCTCTTCTATTGTTTCCTCATGGGTCAGGAAGCAGTACGCTGCTGTTATAATGTACAGAGAAATAACAGATTAAGTTCATTAGTGAGGAAGAAGGACTTTATAAATATAAGCAGAGTGTTCAAAAGCCAGAATAATGCCAAACAGACATTCAACTCTCATTCAGCTTCAGTTAGGATACAGGTTGCAATCGAACCAAATGGGAACAATGTCCTATAGCAAGCACATTTAGCCACACGTTTCTCTTGTAGTGCCAAGAAACACAACGCTACCTAACGCGACTCCAGTTAGATACGGGCCTTAGCGGGGGACACGTGGCCGAGGCCACACTTAGTCCTGTTTCCTGCACTCAGTGCAGGGAGAGATCGTGATACCATTTTTAAATGGGGTCCCAATCTCTTGACCCCCAGACGCAACCCCCGAACTCCCTCAAATCCCCATTAACCTTAACGGGGTACTCGTCCCCTCCGCTCGCCATATTGCGTGCACAGCGCACCCTCAGACACGATCACCACTGTGCAACAAATGCCAGCCTGGTACCACCAGCCTGGCACCCTTACAGTGCCCCTGCCAGATGGCAGTGCCAGGCTGGCACCCAGGCGACACTGCTGACGGGAAACTCCCTCAAAAACCCACCACAAATTAACTTTGAAAAGTAGTTAGACTGGAAAATCTGAAGTTGTTCTCTTAAGTGCAGAAATTAGTCATAGACCTAGACATAGAATTTACAGTGCAGAAGGAGGCCATTTGGCCCATTGAATTCTCACTGGCCCTTGGAAAGAGCACCCGAGCATAGCTCACACCTCCACCCTATCCCCATAACCCAGTAACCCCCTTTTTGAACACTAAGGGCAATTTTCCATGGCCAATCCACCTAACCTGCACTTCTTTCTACTGTGGGAGGAAATCGGAGCACCCGGAGGAAACCCACGCAGACATGGGGAGAACGTGCAGACGCCGCACAGACAGTGACCCAAGCCAGGAATCAAACCTGGGACCCCGGCGCTGTGAAGCAACAGTGCAAACCACTGTGCTACCGTGCTGCCCAGCCATATGGATTGTGACAATTGGCAATTATTTCATTGTCACTATTATTGGGACTAGCTTTTTTTTACTCTCAAGACATAAGACGATTTACCAGCCACGTCATACCCAACCTGGTGACGCGATGAGGCCATCGAATATTGTGAGAGGCCTCTCGCGCGATTTGTGATGCTTGAAATGTCCGCGAGATACATCTGAACCTCCCGAGACATCATAATCTGGATCTCGCGCTCACTGGCTGTGATCCGGATAAGCAGATTTAAATGAGCCATTAGCCACCCCAGCACGGCTTCGACCAGGTGTCATTTACTGATGCGCACAAACCTGGTCCAGGCTTCATGCCACTTGAGGATGTCTCCAAGGCTATTGGAGACCCCTGAGTGGTCGGGCTCTGGGCATGGTGGCACCAGGGTACCTGAGTGGCACTGCCAGGCTGGCAGGGGCACTGCCAAGGTACCAAGATGCCCTGGTTGCCCATGCCATGTTTGGACTTGGGCTGCCTTGTCCTTAAGAGGTGGGGTGAGGGGGGCGGGTCGAAGACCCTGGAAGAGGTAGGTTGGGTGCAGTGAGGGGGTCCGGAGACCACAGTGGGGCTGATGAAGGGGGTCAAAAGATCGGGTCAGCCTTTAAAAATGGCCTCCCGATCTGTGAGTACTTTCCCTGCACTGGCAAGGTGAATTTATCAGTGCAGGAAGTGATGTAAGTGCAACCTCGATGGAGGATTCCTCAACAAGGCCAAAAGAAAACAGCGAAGTGCAGTTGAATAGCGGGGTGTTTCTTGACGCTGCAGCTAAATGCACCCAAAAGCAGACTGGTTTTTTTCCCGTCGAATTACGCCCATAATCTGAAATTCTTTTTATTTAACTGACAATTCCAACTTGATATTTTGTGTTATAATTACTACATTTGGTAAATGGCGAGATTGAAGCAGCTGGCAGAACAATTTTTGCAATTTGTATACGTTGAGAGAGTGGCTCATTCTCTAAGCGAGCTTATAGGCCCACCACACCCCCCATCCATAGCCAATGTGCCCCCCTAATATATGCCCTCATATGTGGGCATTAGCCCACACACCCCTAAGTGAGAACACCCACTCTGGGGCGCCCAGGGCCTCCCCTGACAGGACTCCCACCCTTCACCCCATCAACCTCCCAGAGGCCCCTTCTTACCTGCCCTGCACTCCCCCATCCTTCATACCCATAACCCCCTCCTTTCATGGACATGGCCCCCCTCAGGCTCTGACACTTGGCAGTGTCACCCTGGCACCTGTGCACCCTTGCACTGTCACCCTGAAAGTATTCCTGCCAGCTTGGCAGTGTCAGGGTGGGAGTGCCAAGGTGCCTTCCTGGCAGTGCCCAGGTTCCAGGGGGAGGGCCAGGGGACCACCCTGCCTTATATCTGACCACCTATGGGCCTCCAATGGCCTGGGAGACCCCCCCGCCCGAGTGCCGTTCCACCTGGTCCACGTTTGTGTGGACCAGTACTGAATGGCACCCGACTGGGGCCTCCCTGAGTGATCGGTAGATGCTGGGAAGCTGGTAGATCCTAGGTGAGTAGGCCTTAGATTTAAAACCTACATAAGCGAGCGCGGCTTTGTCACACCCATTGTGGGCGGGATCGTGATCTCAACACTGCACGAAATCTGGATAGATCTCACAAAACGTGCTGACTGCCGGGATGCCTGCCAGAGGCTTCTCCTGGCTGTGCCACTCTCCCGTTCAAATGCGACAAAGCTGTTAGATCGCGCCCACAGTTTCTTACTCCATTTACTACAATGACAACCCCCAAAATCCTGTATTGCAGTACATAGAAAATATAACAGTGATATTACTAAAAGAAATATATCACAATTCTTGACAACAGAAGCACTGGATGGCTTGTACAATCAAAGGATAGCTAAATACGAGATTAGTTACATTGCTGATAGAATAACCCTAAGGAGCTAAATCCTATAATAGTGCAAATGTATTCATGTTTTTTTCAACTGTTTAAAAACTGAATTCACCAACTATGCTTTTCATCACAATAAACTCCATTTAATATTAGGTTCCCTGGGATGACTTACGCTATCTCTTTGGTGAAATAATGTATGGAGGGCACATCACTGATGACTGGGATCGTAAACTGTGTCGTACTTATCTGGAAGAATACATCAAAAATGAAATGCTGGACGGAGAACTTTTGCTTGCACCAGGTTTCCCTATCCCACCCAATTCTGATTATAAGGTTAGCTTCTAAAATGTACTGCACTATTGTCACATGTCAAAATAAAATTGTTGCCCTGTTATTTTTTTTTCTGAGTTGTTCCCAGCAACCAGTCTTCATGAATTGTGGTAGCATAGGTCTTGCATAGTATAAAACCATGTTAAGGTTGCAAAAGAAATAACATGAAGATCCCATGGATCGTGATTGATTAGATAAACAGAATTTGTTCTAGAATTTGCATATGCTGGTGGAGCTAGTTGGTGTTAGAGGAGTCATGATCGTCCCTTAATCGTTTTGAGGTCAGTTAACAATTTTGAGAAGCCTCCTCTATTACATTCCCAGGAACATTCATCACCCATCTTTAGCCTCACAATGCATCCTGCAAGACTGTGCTGTTTGTTCAGAGTTCAGACTGGTTATATAGGCATTCCCCAGTTCCCAGCTTGGTTCCATCATGCTTAGTCATCTAAATCGCAAATTAAAACAGAAAGTGCTGCAAATATTCAGCAGGTCTGGTAGCATCTGTGGCGAGAGTCAGAGTTAACCTTTCAGGTCAAGACCATTTCACCATAAATATAAATTTTATGGAAGTGAAATGGGGGAGGATAGTAAATTAATAAAAACAAAAGTCCGTGAAAGGACAGAAGGTGGGAAGTATTAAATAACAAAAACGTTGCTGGGACACAGCCAAAGGGGATGATACTGGGACAAGTAAAGGAAGAAAAAATGGGCCAGAACAAGTATGAATAGTACAATAAGGAACAGCTACCATTCGGGGGGGTGGGGGGGGGGGGGGGGGAGTGAGATAAACATGATTAAGACCAACATATGGAGGTCAGAGGTGGTTTCTTTGATTCTATCACAGGATTCGAGTGTTGTTGGCATAGCCAGCATTTACTGGCCTTCCCTGGTGAGCTACATATAACTGAATGGTGTGTGAGGCCATTTCAGAGAGCAGTTAAGAGCCAACCATGTTGGTATGGGTCTGGAGTCACAAGTTGAACAGACTGTGTAAGGACAGCAGATTTCCTCCCATGGATGACAATAGTGAACAGATGGATAACCAGTAGTTTCATGACCATGATTTGTATTGATTAATTGAATTTAAATTCCTGCAGCTGCCATGTAACTGGAGCATTAGTCCAGGCCTCTCGATTATTAGTACAGTAACATGACCATCATTGGAGAACAGGGGCCTGGTGGTGATTGTGGAGGTTGGGGAGTGGCTTTGCAAGAGTGGGCTTGTTAGATGCAAGGAAACATATTGCTTCCTTTGGCCAACAAGCAGTGCTATAAAGGCATTTAGCTAATAAATCTGGTCCTTCATCCATACATTTATCTGTCCAGTTCCCCAATGCCGTGGAAACCGGGTGAACTGTGGTTTTAAATAGAAATCCTGTTAAGTTGGAGGCATGTGGACTCTTTAAAGGTTTGAATAACCTTCCTGTCTCCTCAAGGAACATTTATTGCCCACCTCTCATCTTGTCTCTGTCAAAACTGGATGGGTGGGTTCAAGGCAGGCTGATTTTATGTTTGAAATTTTTAATTTCCCACCCAACTTCAATTGAACAAAGAAAGAACAAAGAAAAATTACAGCACAGGAACAGGTCCTTCGGCCCTCCAAGCCTGCGCCGATCCAGATCCTTTATCTAAAACTGTCACCTATTTTCTAAGGATCTATATCCCTCTGCTCCCTGCCCATTCATGTATCTGTCTAGATACATCTTAAATGACGCTATTGTGCCCGCTTCTATCACCTCCGTCGGCAATGCAATTGCTCTGTTGTTTGGAGTTAAAATTACCCACAATGTGTCTAAAAAAACATAAATTTGCACTTGTTGTTAAAAGGGCTATCATGATTATGTGAATGAGATATTGCCACCTGAGAGCCCATACTTGTATGGCCTACACCCAAACGCAGAAATTGGATTTCTGACTGTGATTTCGGAAAAACTGTTTCGCACAGTCCTCGAATTACAACCAAAAGAATCCACTGGAGATACTGGAGCTGGGGCAACTAGGGAAGAAAAGGTAATTTTTATGATTCTAACTTCAAACCTCACCAATATTTCATAAAACATATTACTTTTCGTAAAGACACTTCTTGAAATATTACCGCTTCTTTTTCTAAACTAGGAAGTCAACCGAAAACTCAAAATATGCAATCTTGTCAACAAAAGTTGTGTCAAATGCCAAGCTTAGCGCAAAATGTGATGAGTAAAATTAGTCACTGGAGCTAGAGGAGGAGTGGGATGTAGATTTAGCGGCAAATAGTGCATTTTCCGAAGTAGGCCACTTAATTAGGTTTTACAAGTACTAGCAAAATCAGCAGAGCAGAATGAGGAGAGGCAGAAAACTTGAGAAAAGCAATATGGTTATTATGGAAAGTGACTAGGAGCCATGGATTTGGATGCCCTTGTACACGATTACAGGTATAAAAATTACTAGTTATTAAAATGTTGAATTTTATCTCAGAGAATTTACATTCAAAGGGAGTGGAAATTATGCATTTCTGCATATTATCTGATTGCATTGAGTTCAATGTCAGCCTTCAAAAGAGAATTGGATAAATGCTTGAAGAAGAAAAAAATTGCTGTTACATGGGGCATAAGTGAGGGAGTAAGATTAACTGGATTGCTCTTCGAATGAACTGGCTGACGTAAGCTGGGCTAAATAGTGTCCTCTTTACTGTCTGATTCTATGATTCTGTGCTTCACGTGTACAGAGACTTGATTGGACTCTTCTAAAGTACTGAGTTCAGCTTTGAGCATTCAATCCCAATAAAAATATATTGGCCTTGGAGAGGGTTAAAATTGTAATGTATCAATTAAGTTTTCAAGACTTGTATGGAAATATATGAATGAATATGGAATAAAGATGAGCAAATAGAGCTAATGTGCAGAGCATCAAAGATTTGGATGAATGACTGAAAAGGAACTGTATGGACTATCGTTTTTTTTTATTATTTCAGGGGTCATGGGTGTCACTGACTAGACCAGCATTTATATGCCCACCCCTAATTGCCCTTGAGAAGGTGGTGGTGAGTTACCTTCTTGAACTGCTGCAGTTCATGAGGTGTAGGTACACCCACAATGCTGTTGGGGAGGAGGCTCTAGGATTGTAACCTGGTGACAGAACTAGGAATGGTGTGTGGCCTGGAATGGAACTTGCAAGTCATGCAACTTGCATCTGCTGCCTTTGTCCTTCGAGGTGGTAGAGGTTTAGAAGGCGTGATCACAGAAGCCTTGATGAATTGCATCTTATAGATGATATACACAGCTGCTATTTTACATTGGCAGTGGAAGTAGATGTTGAAGGTGTTGAATGGTGTCCCAATCAAGGGGACTGCTTTTACCTGGTTGGTGTTGAGCTTCTTGAGTATTGTTGGCTGCATTTATTCAAGCAAGTGGAGAGTATTCCATCACACTCCCTACTTGTGTCTTCTAGATGGTGGACAGGCTTTGGGGAATTATGACGAGGTGTGCTGTAGAGAATTCCCAGCCTCTGACCTGTTCTGGTTGCCACAGTATTTATATGGCCGGTCCAGTTCAGTTCCTGATCAATGGTAACCCCCAGGATTTGATAGTGGGGGGTCCATTGAAGATGGAAAGGTTCTTTTTCGGAATGGCAGCCGGTGACCAGCGGTGTCCCACAGGGTTCAGTGTTGGGGCCGCAGCTGTTCACCATATATATTAATGATCTGGATGAAGGGACTGGGGGCATTCTAGCGAAGTTTGCTGATGATACGAAGTTAGGTGGTCAGGCAGGTAGTGCTAAAGGTAAACATGCAGGTTGAATCCGTGATTAAGAAAGCGAATGCTATGTTGTCATTTATCTCAAGAGGGTTGGAATATAAAAGCAGCGATGTGCTACTGAGCCTTTATAAGGCTCTGGTTAGGCCCCATTTGGAGTACTGTGTCCAGTTTTGGGCCCCACATCTCAGGAAGGACATACTGGCACTGGAGCGTGTCCAGCGGAGATTCACACGGATGATCCCTGGAATGGCGGGTCTAGCATATGAGGAACGGCTGGCGTTCCTGGGATTGTATTCATTGGAGTTCAGAAGGTTAAGGGGAGATCTAATAGAAACTTACAAGATAATACATGGCTTAGAAAGGATGGACGCAAAGAAATTGTTTCCGTTAGGCGAGGAGTCGAGGACCCGTGGGCACAGCCTTAGAATTAGAGGGGGTAAATTCAAAACAGAAATGCGGAGACATTTCTTCAGCCAGAGAGTGGTGGGCCTGTGGAATTCATTGCCGCAGAGTGCAGTGGAGGCCGGGACGCTAAATGGCTTCAAGGCAGAGATAGATAAATTCTTGATGTCGCGAGGAATTAAGGGCTATGGGGAGAATGCTGGGAGGTGGAGTTGAAATGCCCATCAGCCATGATTGAATGGCGGAGTGGACTCGATGGGCCGAATGGCCTTACTTCCACTCCTATGTCTTATGGTCTTATGGAGATGGTTGGATGGATTCTCTCATATTGGAAATGGTCGCCACCTGGCACAAACGTTACTTGCCACTTAACAACCAAGCCTAAATGTTATCCAGGTCTTGCTGCAAATGGGCATGGACTGCTTCAGTCCTACAGCAGTCTTGGCATTTTGTTCTGACCTTTGAGTTTTAGCCTTCTTAAAATCCTTTACCCTGCTTCTCTCTGCTCACTTTCAAATGTGAAAAAATTGACACCTATCTCTTTCGTTGCTACCTAAGCTGTTTGTCTCATGTGATGTGCTTTGCAATGTTTACACTAAACTCACTTTATTGTGTTTAATGTGAAAAATAGAAAGGAATATAGGAATTTACTATGTGGTTGTATTAGCATTTGTATAACATGGCTTTCTTTTCCCTATAACATTGAAAATCTTACCTAGAAATGGAATTTAATTTTACTGTTGATATTCAGGTTAAGTCAGTCTTGGATGAAATCCTGGAAAAACTACCAGAAAGTTTCAATATGCATGAGATCATGGGTAAAGTGGAAGAAAGGACACCCTATGTGGTAGTGGCTTTCCAGGAATGTGAAAGAACAAACATATTGACTGCAGAGATGAAACGGTCTTTGAAGGAGCTGAATCTGGGATTGAAGGTTTGGTCATATTTGACTTTATTTTTTTTCCTCTTTTTTGTGAAGGAGGTGCAGGTTCCTTGAACATAAATCATAATAAGAATATCCAATGGTTAGGACTGGTTTTAAACAGGACAATGGCAGAGCGGTTAGCACTGCTGCCTACAGCACTGAGGACCAGGATTTGATCCCAGCCCTGGGTCACTGTCTGTGAGGAGATTGCACATTCTTCCCATCTGTGTGGGTTTCACCCCCACAACCCAAATATGTGCAGGTTAGGTGGATTAGCCACGCTAAATTGTCCCTTTATTTGAAAAAAAAACTAATTGGGTACTCTAAATTTATTTTTTAAAAGACTGGTTTTAAACCATGAGGTTTACATTGAACTTTCCAAAGTCAAGCTTACACCTGCCTTTTTCCAGACACCATCCTTCCCATGTGCTTTTAACCATGGTGTGTTTAGATTTTTAAAATTTCAAACCAATTATTTGACTATCTTTTTATTTTGTTATTTCTTTTAATCATGACAAGAAGGAATAAATTACACAGATCTGGTTTAAGGGAACACCAGGGCAGAAGTAGAAATGGCAGGATGTGGTAGTTATATTTGACTCTGAAGACATGTTTATTTCACTAATGAGGTACATGGTGTAGGTTAATGAGGAAAAGGGAGTATAAACAGAGAAGCAATTTTGCACCTCAGCTGTGATCCCAATTGATATTATAACCGGACAGGAAGATTGGAATCCTGGCTCAAATCCTGACCGTAACTTTACTTTAAAAAAAAAACGTGGAGAAACAGAATCACAAGACCGCTAACTTGTTTTAACAACAACAAAAGAAACATTTATTAAACAAGAAAAGATTACTCCCCCTTTAGCTTAACAATTACATACAGGTTTTAGGATAAACATGGATTACAAAGTATATCTTAAACTACAATGATTTCATTAACAAAGTTACTTAAGCAGACAGATTGGCTGTGGTAAAACAGACACACTCTTCAAGTTAGTGTCTGTGGATTTATCCTCAGTATCCTCCAGATGATTGTCACGAGCGTTTCCCAACTCCACTCCTAAAAACACGCTTTAAAATCTTCTTTCATAATAATAATGCTTTTCCTTAGTGGTTTGCATTCTGAAATCCAATACACGTTTTCCAAATTACTTTTAAACAAAGCTTCCACTCCAATTTAACAGCAAGTCTACTCCCAGATTTCACACCAACCCCTTTTAGGATTTCCTTGTCTTGACTGCTGTACAAGCTGTTCACAATTGCTTTAACTCTCAATTTCTAAACTGTATTAAAATGATATCAAATGTTTCTTCTACATCTGAAACCTATCGTCCCACTTTAAGACTAATTACAGCCATTGTCTCTTTAACTCAGAACACTTTGTGTACTTTTCCTGGAATTCTTCTGAACAATACCTTTCGTGCCTGTTCTCTTAACATTGGGTGTCTTAGATGTTCTTTCTGTCCAATTCCCTGGTTATCTATATTGCATCATGTTCCTTAAGAAGCTTGTATCTTTTATCTTGTATCTTTGATACTTCCTTGTCCTGTCCAGCTTCTCCTGGTAGAGTTGAGAGCTGTTCACACCCCAGTGTCCTGTCTCGAACTGCTCTGGCTTCCAGTTAAAACAAAGAACAATGGAAAACCTTTACCACTGGAAAGTGGCCTCTTGTTGCTAAGCACCGCCTTGCTTCTATTTACTCTTCGCACCGTAACCCTCTCTAAGCACAATAGAAACACAGTTGGAACTAAACCAACCCCCACACATACAAACACCTTTGTCCAGCATGAATCCAACTAGGTTTTACCCTTCCAGGCACTGAAACATTAAAATAAACCCACTTAAAATTGTACCTATTTCTAATGTTTACCAATACAAATATGAATCCATTAAAACTACCTTTATTTTCTGAACATTTCATATATAGGAACAGTGGTTTTTTACTAATTCATAATGCAGAGACCTGGAATTAATGATCTGGAGATATACATTCAAATCAATCACAAGCAGTTAGGAGATTAAAAATTAATTGAACAATTCTGAAAGTTAAAAGCTAATAATAATGGTGAACATGTGTGTCCTTAATATTAAGAGAGGAAGTCTGCCATTTGTACCTGGATATATGTGACTCCAGACCCATAGCAATGTAGATAAATCTAAATTAACAAGCTATTTCTCACTGAGAGACTAGTGACGATAAAGGAAATACGGTAGATTGCAAACAAGCCAATGGGATCCCCATATTCCAAAAACAGCATAAAACAGATGTAAGCCATGATAGAGTCATTAATTTTGCTTCGATTCTGTACAAAATAACAATCTATTATTGGGAGTCAATGAAGGATTGTCTGTACACCAAAAACCCCTAGTAATCAAGAGCAAGCTTGGTTTCATAAGGGAGGGATGCTGGAAGCTCTTCAACTTCTTTTGAGGCAGGAAAAATCCTACCTTCCTCTAGCAGCCTTTGTTTCTTTGACCAAGTGGCTTACGTATAACCATACATTCTAGTGTATCTTGATTTTCAAAAGGCATTTGGCAAAGTTGCACATGAAAGTCTGATAGCTAACGTCAAAGCTATGAAGAATCTCAAATAGATCTTCAGGATAGATAAGAAATTGGCTGACACATTGAAAACAGCATAGGCCTGTTCGAAGTTATGTTAAAGTGGAAAAATAGGGTCCCCAGAGTTCAGTGGAATGCTTTTAGAAACTTAATGCAAACTTATGTTTCTGGAAAACCAGCAAAGGGTACAGTGGAATCAAACATGGCAAAACATAAATTTAAAACATATGTAAGTGTTAGAGCAATGTCAGCTGAAACTGAATGCTTCCCCATGCAAACTGTTTTCTTAAACCCCTTTCTCTTGCCTCCCCGCCTGTACCCCGAGAGAAAGAACTCATGGACATCTTTGCCTCTAAGATTGACACTGCCACTTTCTTGTCCTAGCCCACTGGGATAAACTTGATCTAATGTTCTCCATACCATACTCATTTCGTTCTCCAGTTTTTCTCCCATCTCCTTTTACCTCTCTCTAAGCTTATCTTGTCCACGAGAACCACTTCTTTCTCCCTCAATCCTATTCCTATTAAAGTGCTGACCACCTAAATTCCTTCAAAGAGGAGTAAGTGCAGTGAAATTACAAGCATGAGTGATTGGAATGCACTTCGTGGAAATATTTTCCTTTTGTGGCAAAGAGGCATTCACATAGGAATCTAACAGGAATTCAGAAGAAATTTCACCCAAAGAGAGGGTAAGAATGTGGAAAGCTCTACCTACCACAGGGCATGGTTGAAGCAAATAGTATAAGTGCATTTCAGGGGAAACTATATGTGCATACCAGGAAGGGACAAATAGATGGATGGAGGCTCTAATAGAATATAAACACGTCCAACCGACTGGTTGGATTGAATGGCTTGTTTCTATGTGATATATCTATGTAAAGTAATCCATGTTTGAATCCATCCAGCCAAGTTTCCTCACCTGTCACAGTATCAAAACAGTTCTTACCAAACTTACAATCGACATTCTTTGTGAGTGACAAATGGAAATGCTCTCTCAACCTATCTGCAGCCTTTCCCAGATTCATTACACCATCCTCCTCCAGCGGCTCTGCAACATCGTCCAGCTAGGTGGAGCTGCACTAATTGAATTCTATTTTTCCCTATCTAATTTAAAGCCAGAGATACAACTGCAATGTTTTCTCTTCCCACGCATGCACTATTACCTTTGGTGTCTCCCAAGAGTCCATCTCTGGTGGCCCCTTCGTATTTCGCATCTACATGCTGCCTTTCGGCAACCATCAACTGAAAACTCAGCATCAATGTGCATACAGTCTTTCAACACCTCACTCCACCTCCCCACCACTCTCTAAACTTCTCTATTCTCTCCAAGTTACTGAGTTGTTTTTGCCAGAGGGATTGTTGGTGTGGTCAAAAGGCAAAACAGACAAGGAGAATAGTTTATGACCGTTACACAGGATGGCACTTATGAATGTTCTGGAACCATTTTTGTACTGTGACAGGTGAGGACAACTGATTGTGATTCAGATATATAGATTTATAGGAAAGTACCAGATGAGCAGAAATATCCTCGCACACTTACCAGCATGGGCACTACCCAGATTGTGCCACGAGTGCGCCCACTATTTTCAGCACCTCTGGTTTCTGTAGTTTTGTCTCTTGTGGGTATGAGGTTGGCATATTCTATACATGCTTTATTCTTGGTGGTTATGCTTGAAACTTGATGGCATGTTATATTGCAATTTGATGCATCTTAAGTCACATATTGAAAATTGTTGAAAAATATCCATTCATCAAGTTGCATTCTTTTCTAAAAAGAAAATACTTGAATTTTGGATTTCAATAACAAATGTATTCTACATCTGTGATTTTCAGGGAGAACTAACAATCACTGCTGATATGGAAGACATTTCAACTTCCTTATTTTTTGACACGGTTCCAACAACATGGGCAGATCTTGCCTACCCATCACTTTACACCTTGGGTGCTTGGATAATTGATCTTATCATTCGTATCAGGGTGAGCCACAACAGCTGTATGTTCAGTTTATAAATATTTGTGATATCCACAGTACAAATGAAGAATAATGTACTGCATTATCTTCTCAAAGTTATTTCTCAAGCATTCGGTCAGTAAATCCAACACCAATGTTTAAAAAGAAGCCATCTTCAATTATTTCCAAAATGACTGATTCTGTAAGTATATCAAGTTAATCATGCAGCCTTCTGTTACCTGTCATTTGTATACCTAATTAAATGTAGAATTGGTTCAGGTTTCGGAGGTCTGGAGCGAGTTGAAATTCCCTCCATGTTTTTTGTGTTCTGCAAAGTTGTAGGAATATAATCTACTCCCTGTTTGGCCTTTAATAATTGCCCTGACTATTATTAATAGAGGGTGGGGGTCAGCGTTCCAGGTTATGCTTGAGCATGACTGTACATCACACTGAAAGGTACCACAGAGGCCATTCACAAGGTAAGATACGCAGCCGGGCAGAAAATTGTAAATAGACGGTGCATTCAACTAAACACACAGCAAAAGCAAAATGGGAACATTGGGTGAGTGTCATTTTGCCTATTAAACATAAAGTAAAGATCCTGATTGAATAATTTTGTGTATCCACCTGAGCAGGATGTACTCCTGGTACTCAGTTAGAATTCCTTCCTCAATATCTAAAGCAAATTAACTTCATTCAACTCATTATCTATTTATAGGCACTTACTCAGTGCAAATTGGTTACACTAGCTTAAATGCTTTGTGATTTTTAAAGTGTTATAACAATTTCCATTGATTTAACTCAGCAAATAATGATAAAAATATAACTCGGCAAACATATGGAAAAGGTCAATTTAGTGCTGTATTTTATTCTATTATCAATGATCAATAGACATGTTGAATAATGGAAACAATACGCAAGAATAATTTTAATAATTGGCTTTATAGTCTTAAACACAAATAGAAAGAATAGACATGCATTTATATACTTAGCACCTTTATGGGAATTCATCTCATCACCCTCCTTCACACCCTTTACAAAGCCTTAAAATATCACCCTCCAGAATTGGTGCACGACTACCGTATTTTGCCTTATCGTAAATTGTGCCAAAATGTATATGGGGGTAACCATTCAGCTGTAACTTTCTCATTTGTCTATTTATTTTCAGGAGTTGGAATCATGGAGTTCAGATTTTGCTTTGCCTAGTGCGGTGTGGCTTGGTGGTTTTTTCAATCCGCAGTCCTTCCTCACGGCCATAATGCAATCTATGGCCAGGAAAAATGAATGGCCATTGGATAAAATGTGTCTAGCTGTGGAAGTTACAAAGAAAAACAGAGAAGATATGACAAGTGCTCCCAGAGAAGGAGCCTACATTCATGGGCTATACATGGAAGGTAAAATCTGCATACACACTGATAATCATGGCCATCAATAAGATTTTTACAAGAATATTCACTATAGATGTTTTGTTGTTGAATAAGATAGAGAAATCTGTTTAACGATCATGAAATGCTAATGATACACACATTTAAATGAAAACTTCACAATTTGTTTTATTAGACATTATCAAATTAGCAGGCTTTTAAAACACATTGTTTTTACAAAGTTTTGTTAAATACAGAGGCATCCATGAGTGACAATGCTCAATCTTTATTATTTTAAGAGCAGTACTCGTGGCAAAAGATTTTCCAGTTAAATTAATGTTTTCTATTTTGAAAGGTGCACGCTGGGAAAAGAACAGTGGAATTATTACAGATGCACGACTGAAGGAGCTAACACCGGCAATGCCAGTCGCATTTATCAAAGCCATTCCAGTGGATCGTCAAGATACAAAAAACATTTATGAGTGTCCAGTGTATAAAACCCGCACCCGAGGTCCTACTTATGTTTGGACCTTTAACCTGAAAACAAAAGATAAACGAGCCAAGTGGATCCTTGCAGGTGTAGCAGTTTTACTACAAGTTTAAGCTGTAAAAACTGAATGTTATGACAGACTTAAAAGAAATCTCAATTGTGTCTTCTGAATAAATGTTACATGCTTAAAATTAATAATCCAGTGAAGTGCATATTTTATTTTTAGTCAAGCAGAAATAATGAAAGACTGAAAGCTGTGAAAGTTAGACTTTGCTGTTGCAATTTGTCTTCCTGCTCTTTTTACAATAGATAGTTGATCGGAAATTCTGAAAAAAACAGCATCTCTGGCAGCATTTGCATTGTGACAAAAAATGTATTTTTTGTTGAATTCAATGTTGAGTTCCAAAGGCTGCAAACGTGCCTAATTAGAATATAAGGGACGGGATTCTCCATCTCGCTAGCCAGCCAATGGGGTTTCCCAAAGTGGAAAGCCCCACGCTATCAGGAAATCCCAGTGCGCTGCCGGCGTAATGGAAAATCCAGTCCAAGGTGCAGCTCCTTCAGTTCACGTTGGGTTTCACTGGAACATTGCAGCAGGCCAAGGACACGATGCTAAGATGAAGTGGCAAGCAGTAGGAAGGTTGGGGTCATGCTTGCCATTTCACTAATTGAAGGTGTTCCACAAAGCAGTCACCCAGTCTGTGTCTAGTCTCCCCAAGTAGAGGTGATCACATTGGTATCAGTGAATACAGTAGACCAAATTAAAGGAGGTACAATTGAAATGGTTCTTCAACTGAAAAGAGTGTTTGGGGCCTTGGGGAAGGAGGAGGTAAAGGGCAGGTGCCATGGGAAAGAGATAAGGAGTAGAGGAGTGAACCAGGATATCGAGGAGGAAGCGGTCTCTGCAGAATGCTGAAGAGGTGGGTTGTCTGGTGTCATCATGCTTTGGTTGGTGGAAATGGGGGAGGATAATCCTTATGTGGAGGCTGGAGGGATGGATTATGAGGACACATGCATTCTGGGAGAGAAGGGAAAGGGGAGGTACAGGGAATGGGAAGGACAGTGTGTCCTGTGAACCATGGGTGGAAATCGTGATAAAGGAAAAAATGCAAATATGTCAGAGGCTCATTTTTGAAGTTGGCATCATCAGAACAGAGGCAGAAAAACTGGTAGAATGGAATTGAGGATGTACAGGAAGCAGGGTGTGAGATGTTGTAGTCGAGTGAGCTAGTGGGCTTGGAATGAATATTGACGTTCAGTCTATCACGGAAATGGAGACACAGAGGCCAAGGAAGAAAAGGGAAGTTCGGAGATAGACCATGTACTGGTGGCTGTTCAAAGCCCCAAACATTCCATTCAGGTGAAGCAACATTTCACTTTCACCCCTTTCAATTTGATCACACTGTTTTCATTACTCCCAATGTAGCCTCCTCTACATTGGAGAGGCTGAATGCAGACTTGGTGACTGCTTTGCGGAACAATGTCACTCAGTCCACACTTATGCCCACAACCTTCCTGTTGCTTGCTATTTCAACTCAGCATTTTGCTGTCATGCCCGCACATCTATTCTTAGCCAGCTGCAACATTCCTGTGAAGCCCCACACAAGCCAGAGTAGCAGCACGTCATCTTCCATTTGCCATGTTACAGCCACTGGGACTCAACATTGAGTTCAACACTTTAGACTGTGATCTTCTCCCCAACTTGACTCCTTTTTATTTTATCCAAAACAGTTATTGTTACAATGCAAATCAATCCCCCCCCCATTTGGTCACCTGTCACTTTTTCTTTAGTTGTGCTTTAACTGATCACTAACCTTTGTTCTCCCATTCTACTATCCTACTTTTATCCCACTATCATCACCTCCCTATGGTCCTTCACACGGCATTAATACTTCCTCTGTCTCATGCCCTACACTTCTTTGTTGCAATCTTTCCTAGCTCCCAACTATCACTGACACTCTACTTTGCTCGAGATTCTCCATCCCCTCTAATACAGTATATAATCTATCACTTCCACACACCCCCTTTAGCTTTGAAGAGTCAGACGGACTCAAAACATTAACTGTTTCTCTCCACACGTGCTGCCAGATCTGAGTTTTCTCAGCATTTTCTTTTTGTTTCAGATTTCCTGCATCTGCTTTATTTTGCATTTATTAAAACAGTTAAGATTGCTCTAAAGGATTAAAATATGGTGCACAATTTCAATATTTGCATAAGCAAACTTCAATTCCCAACAGAGCTAATTACTGAAGCACAGCAGAGTAAAATTCCATCTTTGCCATCTGGGAAGTTGGGCAGAGAGGTTCAGATGCCCATAACATGGGTGAACCATCAGTTTGGACATAAGGAGAGTGGTAGTGGTAGTAGATGAAGATCAGCTTCTATATTGACCAAACTGGTTTGTAATTTTAAGCTAATATTCAGCTGTTCCAGGTTATCAGACCCTATGGCCCATTATTAGATACATCCCTCAGAGGTCTGAGTCAGTTAATAGCAAATGTGACCTACACCAGGAATTGGTGTAGTGGCATTTTTGATTTCCTATAAAATTATCACGTTCCTGAATTTTTCAGAAATCATGCTCTGAAGTGTGATACTCAGAACCCCCAGGAAAGTTAGAGACTTTGCTACGTTGGGTCTCTTATCATTTCCAGCCGTTTTTCAATCTCTAATAACAGCAGAGAACTTTCATCCACTTCTTACCAGACAAAGGCAGGGAGCAAGAACTTCCAAGTCAAAAATTCCCATTTCTGATGCTCAGTTGAGATCCTTGCTATACTCCCAAAATAAAAATATTTTGGTGATTAACTCCAGTTGTCAGGGGACCAGGTTGCTAGAAGGTCCAGGGAAAACTCCTCTCCTACTGCTAGTTGAAAGTAGATGATGTGACCTACTGTCTGCACCAACTCAATAGTGTGAAGGTTTATAAGAATTGACTTGAGAAATTTTGGGCCCCAATATTCTACTTTAACAACAAATACATGTTTTACATAATATAATATCCTGTCCTTTTAGGTTCCCCATGGGACATCCGATAGTGTCAGCTTCTGGTATTATGATAGATTATAGAAAAACCGTTAACAAATATGTACCCACTTAATACCTCCATTAGAAGGAAAGAGTTATTTTGTCAAGGACTTCTAAAAATAGACTCCAAAGCTTGATATCACCACACCTGCATATCTCTGTGCTCATTCTAAACGATAAAAATGCCATTCCCATCTGTTGTTTCTTTTCAAAATTGAAAGGCTAAAGGATACGGTATGACATCACTGAATAAATATTAATCAGCAAGGGCCTTACATACAAATGATTTACAAAAGAGATACACAATTGCAAGGGAATATGAAAACAATTTCCACTAAGCGCAAGGTGCAATTATTAGACCTGCTTTTCCACAGCAACAAGGCACAAGCATTCAAAGTTGCTCAGATATTTTGGTATTGCAACTGACTAGAAATTTTTGTTGTGCATTGCTGGTCTCCCTGTGGCTAGAAAAGGCTGATACACTTAATTTTAAGCTTCTCTGGAGAGCAAATATAGGACCTCCTACAAAGTTATAAAAAGCATTATATCTTGACCATTGCTATAAGGGTCATTATGGCACAGATAGAGACCATTCAGCATGAGTGTATGCTGACTCTCTTTATTGCAATCCAATCAATTCCCCCAATCCCTATCCTTGGTCCTGCAATTTTTTCCCCCTCAAGTACCCATCCAATTTCCTTTTGAAATTATTGTGTCTGCTTTCACCACCCTGGTAGACCATGAGCTCCAGGTCATTAGCACTCGCTGCATAATAAAGTTTTTCCTCCCATCTCCCCTGTATCTTTTACTCAAAATCTTAAATCTGTGACCATTAGTCCTTATACCATCAGCTAATGGGAATAGCTTTTATTACCTCCCTTTTATTAACCTCCCGCGGCCATTTAAACCTCTAACAAATATTCCCTCAATCTCCTTTTCTCCAAGGACAACAAGCCCAGTTTATCCAACCTAATCTTGTAACTAAAATGTCCTCATCCATGGAACGATTCCAGTAAATCTCTTCTGCACACTGTCAGAACCTTCAGAATTGGATGCAAAACTCTAGATGTGGCCTTTATAAATAAACCTTTATTAAAATCTAATGTAAGACCTGCTTTTGTACTCAAAATGTTTATTTTTGGAACCCAAGATCTCATATACTCTGCTGATTATTTTCAATATGTCCTACCACCTTCAAAGATTAATCACATGAAACACCAGGTCTCGCATTCTTGTAAATTATTTCAAACTATGTAATTAAGTCTAGATTTTGTCTTCCTTATCCATGCTGCCAAAGTGCAAAACCTCACAATTCGTTACATTCAATTCCCCTGTCACTTGTCTGCTAGGTTAGCTATTTCCCTCTGTTGAATAGAATCATCCACACAGTTTGTCACACCTTCCAATTTGGTATTAACTGCAAATTGTGTTCCAATATTCAAATAATTCGTAAATATCAAAAAAGCAATGGTTCTGGTACTGATCCTTGGGGAACACAAACATAGACCATCCTCCAGTCTGAAAAACAACCATTTACCACAACTCTGTCTTTTAGTAATGTTTTATCCAAGCTCAGTGACCCACCCATTCAATGATCCAGTCAAACAATGTGTTCCTATACTTCAACCATCACACTCACATTTATTTCAGTTCCATCAGCTGAGATGTTCAGTAAATATGCAATGAACCAAAATTCCCGCCTCGCATTCACTCCAATATCTCCAAGTTCAAATTCTTACTACCTAATTTGAAGTACAATGATAAAACCCAGTTATAATTCATGAAGAATTTCTGTATCGCAATCAATTTTTACAATCTCAATTTCTGCAAAATGTAATTATAATAAAATGCATCACATAATTACTCAGCCTGACGTTCTACATTTGTGGAATAAAATATTGTAGTCAGTTCTTTGATAGTATCCTGTAAAAATCCTTTAGATGTTGGGAAGGATACTTGAGAACAAGTACTTGATAAGGATCTTTCCTTTTCCTCAAAAACATAGCACTTGGAAAAAAATGTCAACAAACTAAAATGAATTACTTAACACAAAATCTCATGACTGGAAGATACCATACATGGATCTGTAAGCTTTGTTTGATACAAAGTTGGCAGTATAAACTTAGGTACAAAAGTGAAGATATTAATTGAGCTATAATGAACTTACAATAGGTTTTAGAAAAAGTTCTTTATGAGTGGAGTTACCAGTTTCACCCAGAGCTTCACATGTCTATTTGGTTGGTCAAATGTAGTAGTCAGAACCTCATTTGACAGGCAGTACAGATGTTCTTGTTCCTAGAAAACAGGTAAAAGTTTAGTATTTTTCTTTTCTCACTTCCAACTTTGCTTACTAGCATTTTCTCCTAGCTCCCTATCACTTCAATTTTTAAATTCCTGTGCTCCATCTTAAAATCACTCTACGGTCTCACTCCACCTCATCTCTGTAAACAACCTCCAGCCCGAGAACTTCCCTCAATCTTTTCATTTGTACATTTGCCCAATCATTTGGCTCCACTCTTTGGAATTCCCTCCATAAGCCTTTCCAACATCTTCATATTTTAGGAGCCTCCTCGAAGTCCATTCATCACTAAATTTGTGGTTACCCCACTTAATCTCAGCATCCATTCTTCATGACCGTGAAACATCATGGAACATTTTTCTATATGCAAGCTGCAATATAAATGAAAGCATATTAACAAAACACAGTTAAAGAAATGGTAGGACCGGTAAGGGTTGAAGGCTGCAAACCTATTGCAGGGAATAATTGAGTGGACAAGATGCTCAAGAGGTGTTGTCTGTACTTTAAGAATAATGGAAGATCTACACGATTATCAAAGGAAGCCTCAAAAAGCAACACTAGAGCAGAGAACATTAGAGGTTAGCAAGATTATTTAACATTTCTTTTTTTTTATGTTTTCAATTAAGGGGCAATTTAGCATAGCCAATCCACCTACCCTGCACATCTTTGGAATGTCAAACCTCCACACAGTGACCCAGGGCCGGGATCAAACCGGGTCTTTGGTGCCGTGAGGCAGCAGTGCTAACTACTGCGTCACCCTCATTATTTCTACTATATGCAAATTAGCAACAGGTCAACATCTCTAGCATTGGAAGTTTGAAGGGTGAGATTAGAAGGATTTTTTTGCCTATGCATAAACAATTGTGATGAAATGCTTTGTTACAACTACTTATTGAAGGCAACATCACAACATTTAAGAGCCAATCTGATAAGATATTAGATGGTTGAATGAAAAAGCAGGGAATACAATTTGAGTAGATAGTTTGAGTCAACACCTGCACCGATGAAGATGAAATGGGTGTCCAAAATTTGAATCAAATAAGTATTTTTCCCTATTTTCTAATTAAAATGGTGTTCAAACGGGACTCTCTGGTTACCGTCCATACAGCACTTAAAAGAACATCAAAATACTGAAATGTCATGGGTATTTAAGCTATCTATATTACGCATCAGGATCAAGATTCATTTGTTTATAGGAGATTTTCATGGGAAGAATTAATCACTATTTATTGTAAGCGGTAATGCAAACTTACACTGCACGAGGAGACTACTGCATCAGTATTTCATGAGGTATTTGAGTAATGTTTGTAATGATGCCAATTAATCTTGTGGAAGAATGGGCGGCACGGTGGCACAGTGGTTAGCACTGCAGCCTCACGGCACCGTGGACCCTGGTTTGATCCCGGCTCTGGATCACTGTCCTCGTGGAGTTTGCACATTCTCAGTGTGTCTGCGTGGGTCTCACCCCCACAAGCCAAAGATGTGCAGGGTAGGTGGATTGGCAATGCTAAATTGCCCCTTAATTCGAAAAAAAGAAAAAATTGGGTACTCTAAATTTTTTTTTAAAAGTTGGTGCTAGAAAAGGAAGACTTTGATGTGTGTATTTGTAAATATAAGCAGTAGCACAGCTTACCAGCCTGTAACTCACCTGGGGCGGAATTCTCCGACCCCCTGCAGGGTCTGGGAATCGCCCGGGGCCGGCGTAAATCCCGCCCCCGCCGTGGCCGGAATTCTCTGCCACCCGGGAATCGGCGGGAGCGGGAACCATGCTCCGCCAATCGGTGTGCCCCCCGCGGCGATTCTCCGGCCCGCAATGGGCCGAAGTCCCGCCGCCGACAGGCCAATCCCGCCGACGTGGTTTAAACCACCTCTGTGCCGGCGGGATTGGCGGCGAGAGCGGACCCCAGGGGGGTGCCCCCATTGTGGCCTGGCTCCTAGTGGCCCGCGATCGGGGCTCACCGATCGGCGGGCGGGCCAGTGTCGTGGGGGCACTCTTTTTCTTCCACCGCCGCCACGGCCTCCACCATGGCAGAGGCGGAAGAGACCCCCTCCACCGCACATGTGCTGGTGGTGACGTCAGCGGCCGCTGACGCTCCGGCGCATGCGCGGACCAGCGAAGGCCTTTCGGACAGCCCCGATGCCGGGCGGCGTAGCACCAAAGGCTGTTGTCGCCAGTTTTGGCGCCATCGGTGGAGCGGGAGCCTCTCCGGCGCGGGCCTAGCCCCTAAAAGTGCGGAGAATTCCACCGGGACCCCCGCCCCGCCGGGTAGGGGAGAATTCAGCCCCGTGTTTCTTTCAGACTGAGAAACACCAATCAGAAAATTACAAATAATCTATTCAGTTTTAAGGTTAGGGAAAATGTCATTAATCATATTGCTGGTGTGTGAAGCTTTGTGTCAGGAGCACTGAAGTGGAAAATTTACCCCTTAATTTTTAAAAATAAATTTAGAGTACCGAATTATTTTTTTCCAATTAAGGGGCAATTTAACATGGCCAATCCACCTACCCTGCACAACGTTTTGGATCGTGGGGGTGAGACCCTCGCAGACACACGGGGAGAATGTGCAAACTCCATACGCACAATGACCTGGCACCGGGATTGAACCTGGGTCCTCGTCACCGTGAGGCAGCAGTGCTAACCACTGCACCAACCAAAATCTATCTCTTAATGTAGAACGAACGTCAATAGTTGTTTTGTGATTACAGGACATAAAAATCAAACAAATGTTTTCTTCCATTTTAAGTTCATCAATTCACTGCTGACCTGCTGTAATTGCTGCTGTAACTTGTGGTTTTCCGTGACAATTGCTAGCTGAGCTTCGAGGTCTCTATGCACAGATCTGTACCCAAAGTTAGGAGAGCCAATTAAAGTTAGGCAAGGCCACTTGCTTCCCGACAGATAATACCATAGACCTGCAGAGAAAAGGTAATAATGAAAACTAGCCCGGTATCTTTGATGAGGAAGAACCATACTATCCATTCTTACAGTTAACATTAAATATTAACTATATTATCTGAATAAAAAATCTCTTCTGAAACTAGGAGCCTCTATATAGTTCATGGCACCTCATCAAATTGGATCATTCACTCCAGCATACAAGTCACAAATTTGGGATTAACGCTTGAAAGTACCAAAATGCATAGTCATTTTTCACCAATCTATTGGTTGAAACCTCAAAGTAAAAAGATGGAGTTACAAAGTTAGAATAACTTGAAAACATTTTGATTTAAATAAGAATGCTTGGTCACTTCTAATTTAATCAAACTACCGTAAATGAAGTAGAAACAAGATAGCTGCAGCACTGCTATGTTGATGTACGAGGGTTGTTGTCAATCATTCTGAAATAAATTAGTCATTTATTTCTCAATGGTTAAAAATGCACATGGCAAACAAATCTGAAGCGATAAACTGCACTAAAGCAAGACGCATTTCATAGACTTATGGAATTGACAGGACAACAGAGACAAATATCACTCAGAATTAATAGAGACAAAAAGCAGCCAGTGAAGAAACTAAGAGATATTTGGAAAGTGAAACAGATGTAATAGCAATGTTTCTCCAGCTATTCAGGAGTCAGAAGACTATTCTGATATTTCAAAGCCACTGAAAGAAAAATTAGGCCAAATTCACACATTCCCTAGCAGAGCTGTTAAGTAATTATTTTACAGCAGTCTATATTTATGTGGATGAATCCGTTTCCAGCTGTGCAGTGTACTGTAGTTAATTATTATAAATATTAAAACAGATAACGTCATCCCAGGTAGAACAGGAAATCTCAAACTAGGTTGAACTTCAGAACCAAAAAAGGGACAAATCAGAGATTGTGCACTACATCAGTCTGACATTGGCCATTGAAAAGATGCTTGAAGAGATATTTGAAATGATCTTCATGATTGCTGAGAGAATTGGTCATGAAAGATGCTCAACTCAGCTTCTGTAAAACAAGTTTATAAATTATATACATGTTTGACCTTTTTTTTGAAGGTTACTGGGTTAATGGAGGAGTGCAATCTGGCTGACAATATTTACTTGGATTTTCAGAAAGTTGCTGATGAGGTACGTCAAAGTAGGCCATTCTCATAATAGAATTTGAAGATATGTCATTGTGATATCACCATGCTGTGATATCAGTGCGCATTTATCCAACAAATTAGTTAAGGACCCTGCACTGAACCCTGCAGCATTCCAACAGTTACAGACCGTCAACTTGAAAATTATCCAAGTATCCCTAATTCTCCATTTCCTGTTGATAGTCAATCTTCTACCAATGTTAATATATCACCACCAATACCAATGAGTTCTTATTTTCTGCAATAATATGGGCAGCGCGGTGGCATTGTGGTTAGCACTATGGTTTCATTGCGACCAGGTCCCAGGTTTGATTCCTGGCTTGGGTCACTGTGCGGAGTCTGCACGTTCTCCCCGTGTCTGCGTGGGCTTCCTTCGGGGGCTCCAGTTTCCTCCCACAAGTCCCGAAAGACATGCTATTAGGTAACTTGGACATTCTGAATTAGCCCTCTGTGTACCTGAACAGACGCTGGAGTGTGACGACTTGGGGCTTTTCATAGTAACTTCATTGCAGTGTTAATGTGAGCCTACTTGTGACAATAAAGATTATTATTACGTACTACATTGCACCTTATTGAAATTAAAATTCATTGCATCTACTACTTCCACTTTATCTACCTTGCTTGTGACATCCTCTAGGTGCTCTAATAAATTTGTCAGAATTTCCCTTCCACAAAACCATGTTGACTGCCTAATAGTACTATGATTTTCTAAATGTCCTGTTATTGCTTCCATAATAATGGATTCTAGCATGTTGCCAATGACAGACTAATGATCTAGAAAAAGGAACTGAGGCCATTGTTGCCAAGTGTGCAGATGATTCAAATATATGTGGAGAATGTATTAAGGAAACAGAGAGGCTGCAGAAGGACCCGGACAGGCAGGGAGAGTGGGCAAACAAGTGGCAGATGAAATACAATTTGGAAAAGTGTGAGGTTATGCACTTTAGTAGGAAGAATAGAGGTATAGACTATTTTGTAAATGGGAAGACTATGGAAATCACAAGCACAAAGGGACTTAGGAGTCCTCGTTCAGGAATCTCTTAAGATTAACGTGCAAGTTCAGCTGGCAGTTAGGAAGGCAAATGTAATGTTAGCATTCACGTCGAGGGGGCTAGAATACAAGAGCAGGGCTGCACATTTGAGGTTTTACGAGGCTCCGGTCAGACCCTATTTGGAATATTGTTTTGGGTCCCGTATCTAAGGAAAGATGTGTTGGCCTTGGAGAGGGTCCAGAGGAGGTTCACAAGAATTATCCCCGGAATATAGTGCTTGTCATGTGAGGAGCGGGTTGAGGATTCTGGGTCTGTACCAGATGGAGTTTAGAAGGATAAGGGGGGAACTTAGTGAAACTTACAGAATACCGAGAGGCCTGGATAGAGTGGATGTGGAGATGTTTCCACCAGTAGGAGAGACTAGAACTAGAACCTGAGGGCACAGCCTCAGACTGAAGGGATGATCGTTTAAAACTGAGATGGGGAGAAATTTCTTCAGCAAGAGGGTGGTGAATCCATGGAACTGCAGGCTGTGGACTCCAAGTTAGTGAGCATCTTTAAGACAGAGATAGATGGTTTTTTGATTAACAAGGGGATCAGGGGTTACGGGGTGGAGGCAGGAGAACAGGGGTGAGAAACGTTTCAGCTACGATCAAATGACAGAACAGACTTGATGGGTCAAATGCTCCAATTCTACTCCTATATTTTACGGTGTTATGAGAGTCATTAGTGAGCTTAATATTCAGCGCTCAGATATTCCGACCTCACTGAATCTTCCCGCCCACCATGTGAGTTATGCCGATCAATAAGGGTTGGGTGCAGGACATTGGGAGCAGCCTCAAAGATGTGAACACCCCAATATCCTGGGGAATCCAAAGCTCTCAAAGGCCAAATGGCCATTCAGTTGGCCATGAACATGCTGGAAGGGCGATCATTGAACCAGCCTGCCAGAGACCCAACAGCTGTGATATAAAGGGAGGGAACGGCAGATGGAAGCCTACAGGCTACTCTGAGGGGGTGAGGGCAGTGACATTTGTGTTAGCGCTGGCTAACACAAGATGTGAAGGTTTGACATCTTCCAGGACCAGAAGGACAAGGGATGTTGGGACGGTCTGAGGGTAATGGGACAGAATACCAACCTGACAGTATTTCACGCGCCCCCCCCCCCCCCCCCCCCACCCCCCACTCCTCGCCCGAGAGTTCTGATTTGTGTCGAGATAGAGCCTGTGGAAATTGCCATTTTACTCATCACAATGCTGGAGGAAGACAGACTCCAGCAATTACAAAATACCCAACCCAGGGAGGATGCAGAGCCAGGAAGCCAAGGGCCACTGGACAGGCTGCCCATCAGACCAAGAGAAGGGGCTTGAAGACATGGGAGAAAGAGGCCAAAATTTAACAGGACCCAGATGTCCTTAATGGAGCTGTCGGACACAATGTGCCACAGAAGACTCTGCCGAAATAAAGAGATAGTACAGCACCTTCTAGCAAGCCTGGTACCATGTGGAGGAGAACACCTGCTCCCTTTGGTCATCAAGATTACATAGTACTGAACTTTTATGCCACCAATTCGTTCCACAGGTCAACCGGTGACCTATATGGAATATCTCAGTCATCAGCCCACAAGTGCGTCACAGAGGTTACAGACTCTGTGTGCCTCGGATTACGTCAACATCCAGCTTCACAAGGCCCATCAGGATGAAAGGGCTGTGAGCTTTTCAGCCATCATTGGACTCCCACAGGTCCAGGGGGCCATCAATGGAACTCATGTGGTGTTAAGAGTATCATGGCGTCATGTGGAGTTTGCACATTCTCCCCGTGTTTGCATGGGTTTCGCCCCACAATCCAAAGATGTGCAGGATAGATGGATTGGCCATGCTAAATTGCCCCTTAATTAGAAAAAGTGAATTGAGTATTCTAAATGTATTAAAAAAACAAAAATAAGTATACCGTGGCATTAGGAAGTCCCCTTTGTCAATCAGAAGGGTTCCACTCCCTTAATGTTCAGCTCCTCTGCAATCGTCACATGAACGGTATATGCAGGTATGCGCACGATTCCCTGGGGCGTGCATGACAGCTT
Organism: Scyliorhinus canicula; assembly: GCF_902713615.1. Taxonomy (NCBI): domain Eukaryota; kingdom Metazoa; phylum Chordata; class Chondrichthyes; order Carcharhiniformes; family Scyliorhinidae; genus Scyliorhinus; species Scyliorhinus canicula. The sequence continues at coordinate 15,819,968 of NC_052163.1, read as the reverse complement.
TGTCCTGGCGCAATTGTAGATGCCCGGGGTCTTTGAGGACCACCCCAGGCTGCCAGGATGACTCATGAGGGACAAGGGATACCCACTGAGGTCTTGGCTGATGACGCTAGTGCGGAGGCCTGAGACCGATTCAGAGTCCTGTTATAATGAGGCTCATAGTGCCACCTTATCATTATAGAGTGCTGCACTATGGTTCTAAGGCTGTATTGCCTCGACCAGTCTGGTGGGGCACTTCAGTACAGCCCACCCTATCTCCCCCCCCCCACCCTCCCAAGGGTCTCCCGAATTGTAGTGATGTAGTGTGGTGTACCCTCCACAACTTGGAACAGCAGTGGAACGCCTTGCAGTAGAGGATGATAAGGGATGTGCGACTTCCTCTGATGAGGAAGAGGAAGACCAGGAGGGATTGGAGGGAGAACGCGAGGAGGACCTGGAGGATAGGTGGCAGCCAGGGTGCCTAAGGCAGGGGAATCAGGGATGCCCTTGTCACCTCCAGTTTGTTGTCCGGCAGCTCCACACTTTCCTCCCCACCCTCCGGCGAAGGGTTCATTGACATCTGAACAGGGTGATGGACCTTGACTGTCTGTGTGATGGAGTCACTTGTCAAAGCAGGTGGATGAGGACGACTCACTAAGGAAAGTGGTGAAGATACTTAGGTTCTGCTTGTGTGACTCCTGTCTGTTTTCTGAACGCGCACTGACTACCAGGCTCATGTCTGAGTGACAGTCGATGGCTCATGCCATCCACAGCGCCAGGATTCACCAAGTAATGAAGCAGTCATTCCAGGATGTCTGTCATGTGGGTTTCATTGGGTCTCACTGTTGGCTTTGTTTGGGAGACCTGAGTTTAGATGTGGAGATGATCTTTCCCTGTGGAATAGTCAAAGGCATTAATGCTTTGGACAGCTACATTTGGTGAGTAGTGACAAGTGAACATCGATTAAACCCCAACTATCAGTGCCTAACTTCACCAGTGCCCACTCTGTGCACCTAGAACTCAATTTTACGAGGCCTTTCACTATGTCTAGGTGTGGTCCCCAGATGCACATCAGATGTGAAGGCGGCCTGCTGTCGTTTGCACTCTGTAGCCTGAGATACCCTTGGCTAATCTGCTCTGGAGGGCCTGGACCTGGAGGGACTCAGCCAGTTTTCGGTTGTCCCTTGTGTTGCTGTGTCACCCTGTTCTGGCTGCTGCCCGAGATGCGCCGTCGTGAGGAAGGGGGATTCGGAAGGGCTAGAGACTGCCACAGTCTCCTTGATGGGCTCCAGTGCTGCCACCTCCCTCGGGATACTCATGGGGCCTCGAGGTGACTCCATGGGATGGAGGGGCAACTGGAATGAGCTCCAGGCTTTCCAGTGCGGTCGCTGCCACCACCTTCCGGGCAGGATTAGTCACTTTGCTCAGGGACCTCCTGCCAACGCATGGGTAGATGCCCTCCTCTTCTCTAACACATCCAACAGTTTTATCAGAGCCCACTCCGAGAATCTTAGTTCTGGTCTTCTTGTTGCCATCGTCCTAAATTGACTGAGAGGGGGTGCTGAGAATCCGTTTAATTGCAGCGGCCCCTTGACTGAAGTGCGCTCAGAACCCAGGGTGGGAGAATCTGATACCTGCCGACTCAGGCACAGCGTATTTCATGTGGGGGTGAAAGGAATTTTACCAAGTGGCTCAGGAACGCGCCGCAGGTGTCGGCTGGAATCGTACCAGTTTTATCATCGAAAATGACACTTTTGTAATTTCCGCCCATTATTCCTAAAGGCTGAGAGAGATACCAAGCTTCTGGCAAAGCAGAAATATGAAAGTTCCACCACTCACCACTGGCACACCATATTCACATGACAATACTGATCCTCAGAGGGAAAGGGAAAACAATCTATTATATCCTCCAGAAACCATTCCCTTCACCTGTCAACAACAGTATAATGCAGAGGTCCCACCATCAATGCAATAAAAATACTTTCCCAGGATAGCCCCAGCATAGGTGGGTAAAAATTAATACTTTGTATTGTCTTCACCAAGGAAGAAAATGCACCCAAGTCATTGTGAAAGAAGCATCTGAGACAATGCACGGTGGCAAAATTTAAAAATGAGGTGGCATTGGATAGACTGGCTGTACTTAAGTTGATGAGTCACTCGGACCAGATCAGGTACATACGAGGATACTGAGAGAAGTCAGCGTGGAAAATGCAGATGCCTTGATCAGAATCGTCCAATCTTCCTCAGTTAATGGGCTGTCGCCAGTGGAGGAATAGATAATTGTGACTGTCGCATCCGTGATCAAAACAGGGTGCAAGGATGAACCCAGCAAACACAGGACAGCCACTTTAAACCTCAATAGTAGGAAAACTTTTAGAAAAAAATCAGGACAAACGTAGATTAATTAAGGAAAGCCAGACGGTATTAGTTATGAGAAAGTTTGTAATGAGTTATTTGAGGAGGTAACAGAGGGGGTCCATGAAGGTAATTCAGCTAATGTGGTATACACGTACTTCCCAAAATCCATTTGATAAGTGTCACTAAACAGGCTTGTCAGCAATGTTGGAGCCAATAGAATAAAAGAGACAGTGGCAGCATGGATACAAACTAGGCTGAGTGACATGAAACAGGGAGTAATGGCGATTGGTTGTTTTTCCGACTGAAGAACGGGATACAGTGAATTCCCATGGGATTGGTGCTAGGACCACCACTGTTCTTGATCTATGTTAATGGCCTCGACTTGGAAGGACAGGGCATATTTTGAAAATCTGAAAATAACACAAAACCTGAAAGAATGATGAATGTGGAGGAGGATAGAGAGAGTCTTGAGGAAAACATAGGGCAAATTAGCGGAGTGGACCAACAGTGGCAGATGAAATTTAAATAGAGAGAATTATCTGAAGAGAAAATAATTTGTAGGTCTCCTGTGAAAAGACAAGTGTGGATGACCAGCTGAGTAGCTCTTACAGAGAGCAGCATTGACATGGTGGATCAAATGACCGCCTACTGTACTGAAACCATTCTATAATCTGTAAGTAGCACAGGCAGACTTTTCTTTGCCCATAGTAATCAGAATACGTGTGGAACCTCATGTGCGCCAGTGATAAGAGATCCATACCCACCCATGGAAGATGATCCTGAAATTCCCCCAAATCCAGTTGATATTACTGTCCTTCCATAGAGCAGGCCAACCATGACATGGCTAAACTCAAGAATATCTCGGTGGGAAGACTCAACCAGAACAACATTTTATCAATCTCAGTAAAGAACAGGCAAAGTTACATATTTTTTTTAAAAATATCAATTTAGAGTACACAATTATTTTTTTCCCATTATGAGGCAATTTAGCGTGGCCAATCACCTAATCTGCACATCTTTGGGTTGTGGGGGTGAAACCCACGCAGACATGGGCAGAATTTGCAAACTCCACACAGACAGTGACCCCGGGCCGGGATTCGAACCCGGGTCCTCAGCACCGTAAGCAGCAGTGCTAACCGCTGTGCCACCATGTTGCCCTACAAAGTTACTTATCTGCAGGAGATCAACCTTATCCTCTCTTGAGTACATCACACAACATTTAACGACGGCAGAGCAAACACACCATTGATTATAAAACACTGTCTTTCATCAACCATGGCATAGATGGTTTCTCAATTTCCAGAATGGAAATCGAGAGACGAACGCTCAATATATGTCCCTATTTACAGACTTCACCGTCATTCTCTATAATAATATTTCTTCCAATCTGTCTCTGCCCTTATTCCTCCAGCACCATCCCACATGGAACAACAATCTGTATCGCATCCACCATCCTCAGCTGCACCAACACCCACTGGAGGCAGACAGCCAACAATCAAAATTGATGAAATATCCTAAGCCTAACCGATGCAAGGAATCCACTTTCACTGAAATCAACCTAACCTGCACATCTTTGGATTGTGGGGGTGAAACCCACGCAGACACAAGGAGAATTTGAAAACTCCACACGGCAGTGACCCTGGGCCGGGATTCTCCGGGTCCTCAGCACCGTAGGCAGCAGTGCTAACCGCTGTGCCACCATGTTGCCCTTCATCCTGAAGTAGTCACAGCTGACCTGAAGCACGGATTGTAACCTACAAACGTTGAAAGTGCATCATTCCATCATTCTTCGGCTCTCATTCACTAACTTACCAATTTCTTTGGCATTGGTGACTGAATCCCATGCAATTGGAGTTCCGGGATAGTCAAAAATGATACCTTGCCAATGCCGCTTTGGGCAATCGCCAAGGTTATTGCATCATCATCTACCACCAAGCATCACAGGAAAAATGCAGAGCTAGCTGCAACAAAATATAGTTCAGCCAGATACTAAAGACAGCAGAGAGCAATGAAAGAGCCCCAATTCAAAACAGCCCACTAACAGTAGCAGCAAACCTCCTATTCCCACAACAATCCTTCCCACTCCACCTTTAGAAGACCCAAGTCCATTCCCCACCACCCCTCAGTGGCTGCCATAAGCTCTATAATCCTCTCTGCCTCCTGTTGTCAATTTATATCTGACTGCAAAACTGTGAAGCATTTGGAGACATTTTGACATTTTGATATATTAGCCACGAAAAAAGCAACGTAAAATAGATTATGAGAGTAAACTACCTCAGATTATAAAAACAGATAGCAAAGGTTTCTACAAATTTATAAAAACAAAGAAGGGTGGCTAAGGATTGGTCCTTTAGAGGATGAGAAGGGGGATTTAATAATGGAAAATGAGGAAATGGCCGAGATATTGAACAGATATTTAGTGTCAGTCCTCATAGTAGACTGTGCCAATAATTGATGGTAAGCAGGCGATGGAGGTGAGGACCTAGAAAGGATCATTATCACTAAGGATGTAGTGATGGGCAAGCTAATGGGATTAAAGGTAGACAAGTCTCCTGGCCCTGATGAAATGCATCCCAGGGTACTAAAAGAGATTGCAGAGGAAATAGCAAATGCGCTTGTGGTAATTTACCAAAATTTGCTGGACTCTGGGATGGTTCTGGCAATTTGGAAACAGCAAATGTGACACCACTGTTTAAAAAAGGAAGTAGACAAAAGGCAGGTAACTATAGGTCGGTTAGCTTAACTTCTGTAGTGGGGAAAATGCTTGAATCTATCATCAAGGAAGAAATAGCGAGACATCTGGATAGAAATTGTCCCATTGGGCATACGCAGCATGGGTTCATGAAAGGCAGGTCATGTTTAACTAATTTACTGGAATTCTTTGAGGACATTCCGAGCGTAGTGGACAATGGGATACCGGTGGATGTGATGTATCTGGATTTTCAGGAGGCATTCGACAAGGTGCCGCACAGAAGGCACAAGATAAAGGTGCATGGCGTTACAGGAAATAATATTAGCATGGATAGAGGATTAGTTAACTGACAAAAAGCAAAGAGTGGGAATAAATGGGTGTTTTTCTAGTCAGCGATCAGTGGCTCGTGGTGTGCCTCAGGGATCACTGTTGGGGCTGCAATTGTTTACAATTTACATAGATGATTTGGAGGTCAAGTGCAATGTGTCAAAGTTCACAGAGACACTAAGATGAGTGGTGGAGCAAAGTGTGCAGAGGACACAAAGTCTACAGAGGGATATAGATAGTTTAAGTGAGTGGGCAAGAGTCTGGCAGACAGAGTACAATGCTGGTAAATGTGGGGGTCACCTATTTTGGTAGGAACAACAGTAAAATGGACAATTATTTAAATGGTAAAAAATTACAGCATTCTTCTTTGCAGAGCACCCTGGGTGCCCTTGTGCATGAATCGCAAAAAGTTGGTTTTAGATTCAGCGAATAATTAAGGCGGCAAATTGAATGGGCGGTACGGTGGTGTAGTGGTTAGCACTGCCTACGGCACTGAGGGCCCAGGGTAGGTTCCGGCCCCGGGTCACTGTCCCTGTGGAGTTTGCACATTCCCCCGTGTCTGCGTGGGTTTCACCCCCACAACCCAAAGATGTGCAGATCAGGTGGATTGGCCACGCTAAATTGCCCCTTACTTGAAAAAAATAATTGGGTACTCTAAATTTACTTTTAAAAAAGAAGGAAAATTGAAATTTGTCCTTCATTGCGAGAGGGATGGAGTTTAAAAGCAGGGAGGTTATGTTGCAGCTGAAAAAGGGTGGCATGTGGCGCAGTTGTGAGCGCTGGGACTGTGGGAGCTGAGGACTTGGGTTCCAATCCCGGCACAGGGTCACTGTCCATGTGGAGTTTGCACACACCCCCACAACCCAAAGATCTGCTGGTTAGGTGGACTGGCCACGCTAAATTGCCCCTTAATTGGAAAAATAAAAATAATTGACTACTGTAAATTAAAAAATTTTTTTAAATGTTGCAGCTGAAAAGGGTGCTGGTGAGGTCACACCTGGAGTACTATATATAGTTTTGTTTCCTTACAGGAGAAATGATGTACCGCCACCAGAGGGGGTGCAGAGGAAATTCACTAAATTGATTCTGGAGTTAAAAAGATTGGTTTATGAGGAGAGACTGAGTAGACTGGGATCATACTCATTGGAATTTTAAAGAATGAGGGGAGATCTTATAGATACATATAAAAGAATAATAATCTCCATTGTCACATGTCGGCTTACATTAACATTGCAATGAAGTCATTATGAAAAACCCCTAGTCGCTATATTCCGGCGCCTGTTCGGGTACACAGAGGGAGACTTCAGAATGTCCAAATTACCTGACAGCTCATCTTTCGGGACTTGTGGGAGAAAACGGAGTACCCGAGGCACGCCAGGCCTTTGGCATCAAGGAGGACATCGCCAAAGCAGTCATGCGGGCGGTGGATGAGTCCACTCCATTTCAGGTAGAGAGCGACGCCTCAGAGGTAGCTCTTGCAGCCACTTTAAATCAGGCAGGGAGACCAGTCGCATTTTTCTCACATACCCTCTTCGCTTCAGAACTCCGACTCTCCTCAGTCGAGAAAGAAGCACAAGCCATTGTGGAGGCTATCCGTTACTGGAGGCACTACCTCGCAGGTAGGAGGTTCACCCTCATCATTGAACAAAGATCGGTTGCCTTCATGTTCGACAACTCGCAAAGGCGCAAAATTAAAAACGACAAAATTCTGAGGTGGAGGATCGAACTCTCCACCTACAATTACGACATTAAGTATCGACCCGGGAAGCTCAACGAGCCTCCGGATGCCCTATCCCGTGGGACATGCGCCAGCGCGCAGATTTACCGATTGAAAGTCATCCACAATGACCTCTGCCACCCGGGGGTCACGCGGCTCGCCCACTACATCAGGGCCCGAAACCTGCCTTTCTCCAATGAGGAGGTCACCAGGGACTGCCCGATCTGTGCGGAGTGTAAACCGCACTTCTATAGACCAGACAGGGCCCACCTGGTCAAGGCTTCTAGGCCCTTTGAACGCCTCGCGATTGATTTCAAAGCGCCACTCCCCTCAACTAACAAGAACGTTTACTTTTTAAACGTCGTAGACGAGTTCTCCCGTTTCCCATTTGCTATCCCGTGCCCCGACATGACCTCCCACACAGTCATTAGGGCCCTGCATAGTATCTTCACCCTGTTTGGTTTCCCCAGCTACGTACACAGCGACCGGGGTTCGTCCTTCATGAGCGACGAGCTGCGTCAGTACCTGCTCGACAAGGGCATTGCCTCGAGCAGGACTACCAGCTACAACCCCAGGGGGAACGGGCAGGTGGAGAGGAAGAACGCGACTGTCTGGAAGACTGTCCTACTGACCCTCCGGTCTAGAAAGCTCCAAGTCTCCCAGTGGCAGGAAGTCCTCCCAGACGCGCTCCACGCTATTAGGTCCCTTTTGTGTACGGCGACCAACCAGACCCCTCATGAGAGGCTCTTCATTTTTTCCAGGGGCACTACCACGGGGGTCTCACTTCCGGCATGGCTGAGGACACCGGGCCCCGTATTCCTGAGGAAACACGTCAGGGCACACAAAACAACCCCCTTGTTGAAAAGGTGCGCCTGCTCCACTCCAACCCCCAGTACGCATTCGTCGAGTTCCCTGAGGACCGTCAGGACACTGTATCCCTCCGGGATCTGGCACCCGCCGGATCCAGCGCCCCCTCTACCCCCATAGAAGGACCTCTCACCCACACCCCATGCTGCCGCCCCCTCGCGCTCCCGAGCTCGCTCCACCAGTTCCACGCACCCACGCCGGCCAGCCCCCAGTGCCCCCAGTCCCCGGTCGAACCAGGAGAGTATGAAGCTCGGATACAATCCTCCCTGGAGTCCGCCATCATACCCCAGCACACAACACCCATCCAGTCACCGCAAGAGGCTGCAACCCCAGTGCTCCGCAGATCACAGCGGACAATTCGACCACCGGACAGACTGACTTTGTAGACCACCACCCCCGCCGGACTTGATTTTTTTGCAGGGGGAGAATGTGGTGAATGTAACATGATAATTCACACTATATCTTTGTACGCGCAGTAGCGTTATCCGACCACTAGGGGGAGTAGCTCTGGGAACGCTCAGGAGCTTGTACAGGGCTCCACCCTTGGCTCCACCCATGACTCCTTCCCCTAGTGCTGCTGTATAAATACCCTTGTTCAGAGTCAGCCTGCAGTTCACTCAGAGTTCATCAACGGGTAACAGACTGGCTCTGTAGTAAGTCGATTAAAGCCTATATTCATATCGGAAACACGTGTCTGGTGAATTGATGGTTCCATCAATAACGTTTACAATATTCGTCTTTTTTTTCTTGAAGCAACAAGCACCTCTACGAAAAGTCTTTCACTGTAAATGCAGTCCTATAATTACAACCTTGGTATTTAAGTTTCTAAAAATACAATTAATGAACTAAAGGTATTTATTGGATACTAGACTGTCTTGTTTTCTTAAACAATGAATCCTATTACTAGAATTGTAAAATGCTAGTGTTCTTCAGAGCAGAAATATCTTTCAGCTATTTCTGGGAGCTACAGGAAGCAATCAGCAGTTTTCTGAAAGCACCTAAAAATGCAAACATTTGAAACATTCTGGACTACCCTCAAGCAACACTGAGAAGTATTCCACTTGTGAAACAGCAGCAAATGTGACAAGTTATCTGGAAAAGAGAAACTATTACAAATTGTAAATATGTATATCGATACATTTTATCCCCTGCAAGAATAAAAATGTAGGCTACAAGTGTATACAGGAGGTGGAGGGAAGTGGGGCTGGTCAAGGTGAGAGATTTGTATTTGGAGGAAGGGTTTGCCAGTCTGGAGGAGCTAAGGGAGAGGGTAGAGCTGCTGACAGGTAGTGAGTTCAGGTATCTACAGGTTAGAGACTTTGCAGGAAAAGTCTGGAAGGGATTCCCTCAATTGCCGGGATACACCCTGCTGGAGCTGGAGCGACTGCTGCTTCTGGATGTGTAAGGGGAGGGAAGAATGTATATATACAAGTGGCTGGAGGAGCAGGGAGGCGCGCCGGTGGTGAAGATCAAGGAGAAATGGGAAGCAGAGTTGGGAATGGAGATCAATTGGGGAGTATGGAGTGAGGCACTGAGAAGGGTAAACGGGACCTCCTCTTGTGCAAGGATGAGCCTGATACAGTTCAAGGTGGTGCACAGGGTGCATATGACTCGGGCGAGAATGAGTGGGTTCTTTCAGGGGATAGCAGATGAGTGTGAGAGGTGTGGGCGGGGGCCAGAGAATCACGCGCACAAGTTTTGGGGTTGTGAAAAATTGGGAAGATTCTGGGCGGGATTGTTCGCGGTCTTAGCCAAGATACTGGAGGAGGGAGTGGACCCGGACCCTATGGTGGCGATAATTGGGGTTTCAGAGAAGCCGGAGCTCATGGAGAGGAGAAAGGCCGATGTCTTGGCCTTCGCCTCTCTGATTGCACGGCGACGAATTTTGCTGGAGTGGCAGTCGGCATCGCCACCGGGGGAGCAGCATGGTTGGGTGACCTGTATGTGTTCCTGCGGTTAGAGAAGATAAAGTATGAGTTAAGGGGCTCAGCAGGGGAGTTTGAGAAGAGATGGGGGATGTTTGTGACCGTGTGTGACGAGCTGTTCGTCGCAGGGGGGGTGAGGGGAAATCTGTACAAACTGTATAGTTGGTTGTTGGGAAGAATGTTTCCCGAGGTGTTTATTTTTATTTTTTTTAATTTAGAGTACCCAATTGATTTTTCCAATTATGGGGCAATTTAGCATGGCCAATCCACCTAGCCTGCACATCTTTGGGTTGTGGGGGCGAAACCTACGCAAACATGGGGAGAATGTGCAAACTCCACACAGAGAGTGTCCCAGAGCCGGGATCGAACCTGGGACCTCAGCGCCGTGAGGCCGCAGGACTAACCCACTGCGCCACCGTGCTGCCCATCCCGGGGTGTTTATTTGCTGTAACTACTTTGATACAAGTTTGAATCAAATGCGTTTTTTTAAAAATTAGAGAATTTTCCAACTGTGCAATATTTAGAACTAAACTTAGTGAACGGCATTGAATAAAATAATTTTAAGAAAAACAACAAATTCAAACAATTTGGAACATTTGTAGCACCACGGGAGGCATGCATTCCTGAACATTAAAAGAATGAACATTGAAAACCATACTACACTGTGCATAATCCTGAAGGTTTTAAACTGAAACATTCGAAAGTTAATATGTATGAAAAATAGACGTTGAATATTCAAGAGACGATCTATTAACCAGAAAATACTGTTACATTAAGCAGGTTTCAAAATGCATTAAAACCCAAAAGCTGTTTCGGTCCCACGTTATCCTCAATAGCAACAGCCATGATATTTATTTTTAAAATGGAATTACAAATTCAAGTAAATATCTATTTGAGCATCACCCCAGCAATGTATAAACTGTCTCACTTCATATTGAAAAAATATCTTTACATGTAAAATGCAACTGAACCGTAAAACTACACACTTTTTCTCTAAACGTAAATTAAGCTGCAAGGGGACTTCCGGTGGCGGCTATGAAGGAGTAGGTCGCACATTTGGTGGCTCCCGCTCGGGTCGGACCTTTGTCCCCAATTTTTTATCGGATTTGATTCGGAAAATTTATGGTGGATGCAACTCTGAGGAGGAACCCTACATCGGTGCATGGAGAGGCGGACCAGGAGTGCTCGCAAAGGAAGAAATAGGTGCACAGAGAAGGCTTGGGCTGAGGCTGCAGCGGGTGAAAGCATGGAGGACGACCGGAACTCTGGCTCGACAACCCAGGGGTCAGCGGAGCAGCTGATGCAGTTCATACAGGAGGGCTTTGCCAAGCAGAAACAGGAATGCTTGGACCCGATTGAGGAATCAATTGCGCGGCAGGAACTTAGACTGGATGCTCAAGATCGGGCGATCCAGAAAGTGGAGAAGGCGCTGGCTGAGCAGGAGGAACATCAAACTGCGGTGGAGTTGGAGGTGGGGATGCTGAGAGACCAACAGAAAAGGCTCCTGGAGAAGGTGGAGGAACAGGTCCCGCCGGCAGAGCTTGAGGATCGTTGGGCTCTCGGAGGGGTCCGAAAGTGCGGATGCTGGGGCATACATAGCGAGCATGTTCGAGAAGTTGCTGGGGGATGGGATGTTCTCCCGACCCTTGGAGGTGGACAGGGCTCACAGAGCGCTCACGAGGAAGCCGTGGGTGGGGGAACCCCGGGGGGCAATGGTGGTGAGATTCCACAGGCACCTGGACAAGGAGTGTATTTTACGGTGGGCCAGGCAGACACGGAGCTGTAAGTGGGACAACAGCATCCTGCGTACATATCAGGATCTGGGCGCGGACGTGGCCAGGAAAAGAGCAGGGTTCAAGCAGATAAAGTTGACCCTTGTCAAGAAGAAGGTTAAGTTTGGACTGCTGTATCCGGCCTGTCTTTCGGTCACTTATGAGGAGCAAGGGCAGCACGGTGGTGCAGTGTGTTGGCCCTGTTGCCTCATGGCACCGAGGTCCCAAGTTCGATCCAGTCTCTGGGTCACTGTCCGTGTGGAGTTTGCACATTCTCCCCGTGTTTGCGTGGGTTTCACCCCCACAACCAAAGATCTGCCGGGTAGGTTAATTGGCCACGCTAAATTGCCCCTGAATTGGAAATAATGAATTGGGTACTCTAAATTTATATAACAAAAAACTTATGAGGAGCAACATTTCTACTTTGAGTCGCCCGAGGAAGCGATGGACTTCACTGGAAGGAAAGGGCTGGTAGCGGACTGAGGCGTTTGAACTTTGCTGCAGCGTTCATGTTTTTGTTTTTGGATGTTATCTGTAATGCCTTCTTTATTGATTTGGGTCCAGCTGCAGAGCTGTGTGAGTTAAAGTTTGCATTTGCACTGATGGGGGATGGAGGTGTGAATTTTAGATGTTGGATCTTCTTTTTGATTTTCTTTGTGTTTCTTTTGGGCAATTGGGTTGGGATTGCTTTTTTTTTGCATATGTGTGTCCGAGTCCGGGGGAGGGGGGTGAACAATAGGTGGGAAAATGTTGGGCCCGATTCTCCGGACCCCACGCCGAGTGGGAGAATCGCGGGAGGGCCGGGCGATTCACGCCACGCCGCCCTGGCACCCCCAACCCCCCCAAATGGCGTGTCGCGTTTTGCAACAGGCTGCTCGGAGAATCGCCGCTCGCCATTTCTCACGGTGACCGGCGATTCTCCGGCCCGGATGGGCTGAGCGGCCTGCCGAACCCGACCGGTTCATGCCGGCGCCAACCACACCTGGTCGCTGCCGGCATGAACAGCGTGCGACCGCAGTGTGTGGGGCCTGTGGGGGGCAGAGGGAGGATCGAGCACCACGGGCGTGTTCAGGAGATGTCTGGCCCGCGATCGGTGCCCACCAATCATCGGGCCGGCGTCTCTAGAAGATGCACTCTTTTCCCTCCGTCGCCCCGCAAGATCAAGCCGCCATGTCTTGCGGGGCAGCGGAGGGGAAGACGGCAACCTGCGCATGGGCGGCTGACGTCACTTAGGTGCCGCCGGCCACATCATGCAAGCGTCAAGGCCGGGCGCTCGGAATTCACGCGCCGCCGCTCCTAGCCCCCCGGGGGGGGGGGGGGGGGGGGGGGGGGGTGAGAGAATAGGGGGCAAGGAGCAGCCTCCAACGCCGGAGTGAAACACTCCGGGATTCACTCTGGCGGCGGCTGTTTGTCTCCCTTTGGGAGAATTGCGCCCGTTATGCCTGTTGAAGGGGGTGGTCTGTATAGTGCTGTTACTGGCAGGGGGGGGGGAGGAGGAGGAGGGAATGTTCTGCTGACGGGGGAGGGACTTTTGCTGTGGGGCAAAAAGGTCGGGGACGGAGGCTTCCTGGGGCTGGACTCCGGATATGTGGGGCGCGGGCTGGAGACTGGCCCAAGAAAGGTGATGGCTGATTGGCGGAGAAGCCCCCGACCAGGCTGCTCACATGGAACGCAAGAGGGCTAAATGGGCCGATTAAGAGGGCGCGCGTGTTCATGCATCTGAGGGGACTGAAGGCAGAAATGGCAATGTTGCAGGGGACGCACCTGAGCGTAACTGACCAGATCAGATGAAGGAAGGGATGGGTCGGACAGGTTTTCCACTCGGGGCTGGACTCTAAGACTAGAGAGGTCGCAATCCTGATTAACAAGCGAGTGTCATTGGAGGCGGGAAGAATAGTTGCGGATGTGGGAGGCCGGTACATCATGGTTAGTGGGAAGCTGGAAGGGCTGTCGGTGGTTCTCATGAATGTGCATGCGCCAAATTGGGATGATGTGGCGTTCATAAGAAGGATGTTGGGGAAGAACCCGGACCTGGATTTGCATAAGTTGGTCATGGGGGGGGTAACTTCAACACAGTCATCGACCCAGGGCTAGACCGGTCGAGCTCAAGGACAGGCAGGGTGCCAGCAATGGCAAAAGGAGCTAAAGGGATCCCATGGAGATTTGGGCAGCCAAGAGTGAAGGAGTTCTCTTTCTACTCACATGTGCATAAAGTGTACTCCCGGATTGACTTTTTAATCCTGAACAGGGCTTTACTGACGGGGGTAGTGGACACTGAGTACTCAGCGATCACGATCTTGGATCATTCCCTGCACTGGGTTAGCCTACAGGTGAGCAAGGAGGGTGGCCAACGCCCGCACTGCAGGATGGATGTTGGACCTTTAGCGGATGAGGTGGTGTGTGAGCGGCTGAGGAAATGTATCCGGAACTATCTGGAAGTTAATGACACAGGGGTAGTCTCGGCTGCAATGGTCTGGGAGGCGCTGAAGGTGGTGGTTAGAGGGGAGCTGATCTTGGTATGGGCCCACAGGGAGAAGGTAGACAGAGCAGAGATGGACCGACTGATAAGGGAAATACTACAGGTCGACAGGAGTTATGCGGAGACCCCAGAGGCAGGGCTTTTAAGGGAACAGCGGAGGTTACAGGCGGAGTTCGGCTTGTTAACTACAGGGAGGGCGGTGGAACAGCTGAGGAAGGCGAGGGGGGGCGATTTATGAATATGGAGAGAAGGCCAGCAGAATGCTTGTACAGCAGCTTAGAAAGAGGGAGGCAGCCAGATAGATTGGGAAAGTAAGGGACAGGGATGGGAACCTGGTTGGAGATTCGGCAGGGGTTAATAAGGCGTTTATGGAGTTTTACAGCAGGCTATATGAGTCGGAACCCCCCAGCTGGGTGGGAGAGGATGAGGCAATTCTTAGGGGGGCTGAGGTTCCCGAAGGTGGACAAAGGGTTGGTAGAAGGGCTGGGGGCCCCGATCGGGTTGGAAGAAATAGTAGAAGGGCTGAAGGCCATGCAGTCGGGTACCCAGTGGAGTTTTATAAAAAGCTCTCTGGGATATTGGAGTCGCTGCTGATGAGGACATTTAATGTGGCGAGGACGAGAGGGGGGCTTCCCTCGGCGATGTTACAGGCCACTATCTCATTGATCCTGAAGCGGGGTAAGGACCCGGGGCTATGTGGGTCCTACAGACTGATCTCCCTACTATATGTAGACGCCAAACAGTTGGCCAAAATCTTGTCCTCTAGGTTTAAAGACTGCATTCCGGACATGATCGGGGAAGACCAGTCGTGATTCGTTAAGGGTAGGCTGTTGGTGGCCAACCTAAGAAGGTTGCTGAATGTAATTATGATGTCCCCAGAGGGTAGGGACGTGGAGGTAGTGGTCGCAATGGACGCTGAGAAGGCATTTGATCGGGTGGAATGGGACTATCTGTGGGAGGTACTGGGCGGTTTGGATTTGGACGGGGCTTCGTTGACTGGGTCAGGCTGTTGTATCAGGCGCCCGTGGTGAGTGTACGGGCGAACAGGTTGACATCGGGCTGTTTTAGGCTGCACTGGGGGACGAGGCAGGGGTGCCCCCTCTCCTCACTGTTGTTCGCACTGGCCATAGAGCCTCTGGGGGAATTTGGCCAGTTTTCGGGTTATAAATTGAACATGGGAAAAGAGAGATGTTCGCGTTACAGGCAAGGGGCAAGAGAGGCGATTGGGAAGTTGCCGGTTAGAGTGGTAGGGGGAAGCTTTCGGTACCTAGGCATTCATGTGGCGCGGGAATGGGAACGGCTGCACAAGCTAAATCTGGCCCAACTAGTAGACCAAATGAAAGAAGATTTCCGAAGGTGGGACATGCTCCCGTTGTCACTGGCTGGGAGGGTACAGACAGTGAAAATGACGGTCCACTCGAGATTTCTGTTTGTGTTTCAGTGTCTCCCCATCTTTATTCCATTGTCCTTCTTTAAACGGGTCAATAAGGTGATCTCTAGGTTTGTATGGGTGGGTAAGACCCCGCGAGTAAAAAAGGGGATGCTGGAGCGCAGGTGGGAGGGGGGCTGGCGCTGCCGAACTTTAGTAATTATTATTGGGCGACAAATATAGCCATGATTCGGAAGTGGGTGGTGGGGGAGTCGATGTGGGAGTGGGTAGAGGCGGCATCGTGCAAGGGCACTAGTTTGGGGCGTTGGTAACGGCGCCTCACCGTTCCCGCCGGCACGGTACTCCACCAGCCCCATGATGGTAGCGGCCCTGAGAGTCTGGGGGCAATGGAGGAGACATGTGGGAGTATCGGTCTGGTCTCCAATTTGCAATAATCACCGGTTTGCCCCAGGGTGGTGAGATGGAGGGTTCCGGCGGTGCAGAGAGCAGGGATCGAGAGGATGGGAGATATGTTTATAGAGGGGAGCTTTTCCAGCCTGAGGGAGTTGGAGGAGAAATTTGAATTGACGGGAGGGAATGAGTTTAGGTACCTGCAGGTGTGGGACTTCCTACGCAGGCAGGTCTCAACCTTCCCGCTCTTACCACCAAGGGGGATACAGGAGAGGGCAGTTTCCAGAGTGTGGGTGGGAGAAGGGAGAGTTTTGGACATTTAGTAGAAACTCATGGGGTCAGAGGAAACGCAAACTGAGGTGCTGAAACACAAATGGAACGAGGAGTTAGGAGGAGAGACAGAGGAAGGTCGCTGGGCGGACATGTAGAGTCAACGCGTCCATCACATGTGCCAGGCTCAGCCTGATACAGTTTAAAGTCATTTACCGGGCCCACATGACAGTAGCCCGGATGAGCAGGTTCTTTGGGGTAGAAGACAGGTGCGCAAGGTGTGCGGGAGGACCAGCGAACCATGTCCATATGTTCTGGGCTTGCCCGAAGCTTAGGGTATTCTGGCAGGGGTTTGGGATGTCATGTCCAAGGTGTTAAAAACAAAGGTGGCACCGAGTCCAGAGGTGGCGATTTTCAGAGTGTTGGAAGACCCGGGAATCCTGGAGGAGAAAGGGGCAGATGTTCTGGCCTTTGGCTCCCTGGTAGCCCAGAGATGGATATTATTAGCTTGGAGGGACAAAGCCCCGGAAGTCAGAGACCTAGCTGACTGATATGGCTAGCTTTCTCTGTCTGGAGAAAATCAAGTTCGCCCTGAGAGGGTCAATGTTAGGGTTCGTCCAGAGGTGGCAGATGTTCGTCAACTTCTTTGGGGAAAATTAACCAGCAGCAGAAGCGGTGGGGGGGGGGGGGGGAGGTTGGGGTTTAGTTTAGTTTAGAGTAGGGTGTTAGAAAAGATGGGACCTGTGAGGGAGGAAGACGGCTTTTGCACTGTGTTTATATTTGTATGTACACTGTTTCTTCTGTTGTTGTTATAAAACTATAAATACCTCAATAAAATGTTTATTAAAAAAAATTAAGCTGTAAAAATCATAAACTTCTGTCCCTGAATCTCTTCATAAAACACCGAGAGTTCCACTTCCATTGAGTAGGCATGCAAGACATATTGACATTTAGATACTGGCACAACTGAACGAACAAAAGATTTGACATCAAATACTTCCTCAACGAACACAGATGATATTTCAGATTTTCTTTCCCACAATAGTTCAATGACTTACAAGAACCATAGCCCTTTGGCAGAAAAAGTGGTTGTTCAACTTATTTCAGAATTGCAAGTAACCATGAACTACTCAAGTGCGAGCAGTATTCAAGTATGTGCAGAATATGAGTAATCACACTACTTTTTGGCGTCACTTGAAACAGTGCCAGAGTGAAACGCCAATACAATGCTCGTGGCCTAACAACATGTGCATTCCCCATCAGCTCTCCCTCGGTGCATGTAATGTGAATGTTTCCCCATTATGAACACGTTTTCATCAAGAACAGGAATTACAGTTTTGAAATCCATAATTTGCCATTTGCAACTTGCCGAATCTGTCTTAATAATAGAACACAAAGGGTGGTGGTAGAAGGCTATTTGAGTAACCAGAGGCCAGTGCCCAGCGGCGTACCACAGGGATCAGTGCTGGGCCCCTTATTGTTTGTTTTACTACATCAAGATTGGTAGAGTGGTTAACAGTGAAGAAAAGGGTGGTAGGTTACAGGAAGATTATAGATGGGTTGGTCAGATGGGCAGAGCAGTGGCAGCTGGTACAATTGCATGGTGATGCACTTTGGAAGAAGAAACAGGCCAAGGGAGTATGGAATGAATGGCAGAACTCTCAGAAGCTCAGAGGAACAGATGGATCTTGGGACACTTGTTCACAGATGCCCGAAGGCGGAGGAGCAGATGAGTAGGGTCATTCAGAAGGCATATGGGACACTTGCCTTTATCAGTGATGGAATAGAAGATAAGAGTAAATAAGTTATGTTAAAACTGTACAGAATGTTGGTTGGGCCACAGCTGGAGTACTGTGTGCAGTTCTGGTCAACTCACTACAGGAATGTGATTGAATCTCTCAAACTCCAAACAATTCCCAAACCGCCTGATATAACCTGAAAAAACCTAGAGATGACCTAACCCAGGCCTAATATCCACTTCTGATAAAAGGTCATTAAACTCAAAAATAAACTTTTTCAAGCAGGACTTTTGCTTGCAAACTGATTCCTGGGTACTTAAATGTTGAGCCAAATAGTACAAACGTACAAGCTGTCAGAAAAATCATCTGCATCAGACAAAAGTCCATTTTCGCACAACAGTATCCAAGCAATAATTTTCCTAATTGTTGCACAGCGTAGAACTTTCCATGAACAATGAGCAAAATAAGTTCCTCCAATTCTGATTACAAATCCACGGCCAGTGAATCATTTCGAATCTCCCCGAACACAACTGATTGGCACTATTTAAAAGGTGTAAAGAGATCCAATGGCACGGTCATTCTCGCATCGCTGTTTGTCGGACTCTGCTATGTGCAAATTGGCTGCCATATCTGAGATTACAACAGCTTGTTTCAAAGTAACTCCTTTGATGTAATAAAACATTCCAAGTGCTTCACAGGAGCATTATACAACAAAATACGACTCTTCAGCCACATATCTAGACCTAAACTAAACAGTGGGGTTCGAGATCCAACAAGGGAAGATGTGATAAGTTAAATCAAGATGGGAAGGCAAGAAAGCAAAAATTGGTGAGAGTTGTTTATAGGCCACCAACCAGTAGTGGTAATGTACAGTAAGGTATAAATTAGGAAATTAGAGGTGTACATAACAAGGGTAATACAATAATCGTGGGACTTTTAGCGGCAAGATACAAATCTAGACCTGTCATTAAGAATGATGTGCAATTAACTGTTCCCTGGTACATTCTCTATGACAAGACCTCTACCAATCAGAGTCCACTTGCTAACCAATCAGCTCTCTCTTATCATTCAGTGTAAATTGGTGTTCTTTTACAATTGATATTTTAAAAAATCTGTTCTGGTGAGTACAAGACAAATGTCTCTTTTTTCAAGCAATACTCAAGTTCTGTACAAACAAATGACTAAACCTACTTTTCTTTGAAGCCCAAGAACCCTGCAGGAAAAGGTAATCCAACCATGTGTTATGGCCGAGATGGGAGGAGTGCACTGACTGCCTCGAATTCCACTGCTCCACAGGTTACAACATTTAGATGATTTTTCCAGTTAGCTTGATGGCCATAATTGTGCTTTACATATTAATTTCAGAATGACCACTTAGAACAAAATTATTAGTTTATTTAAAACTAGACCTGTAAAGTAGGAAGGCAAAGCTTATTAACATGCAGCATGAAATATGAAAGTATAACAATTACTCTTTCTAAAAATACACACAAAAAA
Organism: Scyliorhinus canicula; assembly: GCF_902713615.1. Lineage (NCBI taxonomy): Eukaryota > Metazoa > Chordata > Chondrichthyes > Carcharhiniformes > Scyliorhinidae > Scyliorhinus > Scyliorhinus canicula. The sequence continues at coordinate 15,800,569 of NC_052163.1, read as the reverse complement.
AAATAAAGGGAATTCTATCAACAGGTCAATGGGCCAAGGGAAACAGAGAGATGGCGGAGTCCTTGAAATGGTGACCAGGTTAGACAATTAGTTTATCAACACTGGTCTGCAAAACTATTGACTCTTGCACTATGTTTCAGGTAGACTTGTAGGCACTCATTGCAGTAAAACAATTTAGGAGCAGCTTTTGTTTACTTTTGGCTCTGGACTGTAAGAAGCTGTGGTCTTCTTTACACAGCAGCTGATTCATTTCTCCCCAAAGCCAAACCTACTTTTAAACACAGTTTTCCAGGCAGTTTTTACAACGCCATAAACCACCACATGACCCCCTTCTGTAAGCAGTCCACCAGGGTCAAGAGGTTTCCAGCTCCTTTAAAGCTACTAGATTATCTTTTCTTGTAAAATGCTGTCTTTTCCAGGAACAGCAGCAACCAGAGTCCCGGAATTAACCCTTTCACGCACAACGTCTTTTGAACATCACAGATTCTTCCAGAATGTTCTTAGTCCTTGAATATGAACCATTTTCTGAGATTGAAGCATTAATGAAGGACGTGGTTAATATTAAAGATTATACTAGATCAAAGAAAGAGGCTTATACAGTTGCTATAACGGTAGTAAGCCTGAGGATTCGGAGCATTTTAGAATCAAGCAAAGAGGGGTCAAGAAACTGAGAGAAAATAGAATATGAAAGTAAACTATTGAGGAACATGAAGAATGACTATAAAATGTACTATAGCTACATAAAAAGGAAAAGATAAGCAAAGACAACTTTAGGCCCTCTACAGGCAGAAGCAGAAGAATTTATAACAGGGAACAAAGGATGGCAGAGATCAAATTTATTTGTGTCAGTGTGACAAATGGGGAATTTTAGGAATCCACCATTTAAGAAAGGTGGGAAAGAGAAAACAGACAATGACAGACCCATCAGCCAGACATCAGTTGTCGGAAAAATGTTAGAATCTGTGATAAATGATGTGATAACCGAATACTTAGAAAGCAATGGTAGGATTGGGCAGAATCAACATGGATTTATGAAAGGGAAATAATGCCTGACAAACACAGGAGGCCAGTAAGCAAACTTAGAGCACATGGGATTGGGGGTTATATACAGCCATGGGCTGACAATTGGTTAAAAGATACCAAACAGAAAGTAATAGCAAAGGGCCATTCTTAGCTTGACAGGCTCCTGGGACTATTGGGGTACCGCAAGGATCAGTGCTTATGCTCTAGCTCCTCATAATCTATATCAATGATTTAAATGTGGGGACCAAATGTAATATTTCTAAGTTTGCTGTGACACAAAAGTTAGTGGGAAAGCAAGTTGCGAGGAGGATGTAAAGAGGCTTCAAGGGGATTTAGAAAGACTAAGTGAGTGGGCAAAAATGTTGCAGATGGAACATAACGAGAAAAAATGTGAAATTTTCCACTTAAATGGTGAGAGATTTAAAGATTACATTTTTTGAGCATGTGACCAGGTGTGCAGATGAGGGTAGTTCAGTTGATGTAGTTTATATGGATTTCAGTAAAGCCTTTGACAAGGTCCCACATGGGAGACTTATAAGGAAGGCAAATGGGACACGGGATAACTTGATACGGTGGATTCAAAATTGACTTAGTTGTAGGAGACAAAGGGTGATGACAGACGGCTGCTTCAGTGACTGGAAGCCAGTGTCCAGTGGCGTACCTATTGTTTGTCATTTATATAAACAACATAGATGACTATGTAGGGGTAGAATCAGTAAGTTTGCAGATGACACAAAAAATTGGCCGGGTGGTCAACAGTGAGGTCGAGTATCTTGGGTTACAGGAAGATATAGACGGGATGGCCAAATGGGCAGAAAAGTGGCAGATGGAATTTCACCCTGAAGAGTGTGAGGTGAAACATTTTGGGAGGAGTAATGTGACAAGGAAGTATTCAATGAGTAGCATGACAATGGGAAGTTCCGTGGAACAAAGGGACCTTGACGTTTTCGTCCATAGATCTCTGAAGACAGCAGGTTAATAGAACATAAAACATTACAACACAGTATAGGCCAGGGGTGGGCAAACTACGGCCCGCGGGCCGCATGCGGCCCGCCAAAGGTATTTCTGCGGCCCACCAAGTCATTAAAAAAAAAATCTTTAAAAAAAATTTTTTTTTTTTTTTTTTTTAATTTTTTTTTTAAGGTTAATGGGGGGGGGGGGGGGGGGGGGGGGGGGCTGTTGGGTTACTTACTGGTATAGGGTGGATACGTTGACTTGAGTAGGGTGATCATTGCTCGGCACAACGTCGAGGGCCGAAGGGCCTGTTCTGTGCTGTACTGTTCTATGTTCTATATGAGGCGCCCAGAATCATAACCGGGTGAAGTAATTATTTTACTTATGCGGCCCTTTGTGAATTGTGAATTTCTGAATGTGGCCCTTGCACGGAAAAGTTTGCCCACCCCTGGTATAGGCCCTTCAGCCCACAATGTTGTGCCGACCATTTATCCTAATCTAAGATCAACCTAACCTACACCCCTTCAATTTACTGCTGTCCATGTGCCTGTCCAAGAGTCGCTTAAATGTCCCTAATGACTCTGACTCCACCACCTCTGCTGGCAGTGCATTCCACGCACCCACCACTCTCTGTGTGAAGAACCTACCTCTGTCATCTCCCCTATACCTTCCTCCAATCACCTTAAAATTATGTCCCCTCGTGGCAGCCATTTCTGCCCTGGGGAAAAGTCTCTGGCTATCCACCCTATCCATGCCCCTCATCACCTTGTACACCTCTTATCAAGTCACCTCTCTTCCTTCTTCGTTCCAGTGAGAAAAGCCCTAGCTCCCTCAACCTTTCTTCATAAGACATGCCTTCCAGTCCAGGCAGCATCCTGGTAAATCTCCCCTGTGCCCTCTCCAAAGCGTCCACATCCTTCCCATAATGAGGCGACCAGAACTGGACACAATATTCCAAGTGTGTCTAACCAGGGTTTTATAAAGCTGCAGCAAAACCTCGCGACTCTTAAACTCAATCCCCTTGTTAATGAAAGCCAACACACCATACGCCTTCTTAACAACCCTATCAACCCGAGTGGCAACTTTGAGGGATCCATGGACCCCAAGATCCCTCTGTTCCTCCACACTTCTAAGAATCCTGCCTTTAACCCTGTATTCAGCATTCAAATTCGATCTTCCCGTACCAGCCTCCCCGAACAGGCGCCGGAATGTGGCGACTAGGGGCTTTTCACAGTAACTTCATTGAAGCCTACTCGTGACAATAAGCATTTTTCATTTCATTTTCAAAATGAATCACTTCACAGTTATCTTGGTTGAACTCCATCTGCCACTTCTCAGCCCAGCTCTGCATCCTGTCAATGTCCTGTTGTAACCTGCAACAGCCCTCGACACTATCCCCAACACCATCAACCTTTGTGTCATCAGCAAACTTACTAACCCACCCTTCCACTTCCTTATCTAAGTAATTTATAAAAAACACAAAGAGCAGAGGTCCCAGAACAGATCCCTGCGGAACACCACTGGTCACCGACCTCCAGGCGGAATACTTTCCATCCACTACCAATTCTGTATCCAGACAGCCAAGTTTCCCTGCATCCCATGCCCCCTAACTTTCTGAATGAGCCTACCATGGGGAACGTTATCAAATGCCTTACTGAAATCCATATACACCACATCCACTGCCCGACCTTCATCAATGTGTCTTGTCACATCCTCAAAGAATTCAATGAGGTTTGTGAGGCATGATCTGCCCCTCAATCAAACTATGTTTTTCTAAATAATCGTAAATCCTATCTCACAGAATCCTTTCCAATATTTTGCTCACATAGGGTGGTTAAAAAGGCACATGAGAAACTTGCCTTTATCAATTGAGGCATCCATTACAAAAGCAGGGAGGTCATGTTGGACTTCTATAGAACTTTGATGAGGCCACAGCTGGAGTATTGTGTGTAATTCTGGTCACCACATTATAGGAAGGATGTGATTGCATTGGGGGGGTGCAGAGGAGATTCACCAGGATGTTGCCTGGGATGGAACATTTTAGTTATGAAGAGAGGTTGAATAGGCTTGGGTTGATTTTGTTGGAGCAGAGAAGATCAAAGGACAGCCTGATCAAGGTGTCCAAGATAATAATAATTTTTATTAGTGTCACAAGTAGGCTTACATTAACACTGCAATGAAGTTACTGCGAAAATCCCCTAGTCGTCACACTCCGGCACCTATTCGGGTACACGGAGGGTGAATTCAGAATGTCCAATTCACCTAACAAGTGTTTCAGGACTTATGGGAGGAAACCGGAGCACCCGGAGGAAACCCATGAAGACACAGGGAGAACGTGCCGTCTCCACACAGGCAGTGACCCAAGCTGGGAATCGAACACAGGTCTCTGGTGTTGTGAAGCAACGTGCTAACCACTGTGCTACCATGCCGCTCATGAGCTGCGAGGTGTGTGGACAAGGTGGATAGGGAGCAGCTGCTTCCCTTAGTTGAAGGGTTAATCACGAGTGGACACAAGTGCAAGATGAAGGGGAGGAGCTTTAGAGGGGATGTGAGGAAAAAGCTGTCTACCCAGAGGGTGGTGACGATCCGGAATGCACTGCCTCGAGGGTGGTAGAGGCCGGTTGCCTTAAAAAAAGTACCTGGATGAGCACTTGGCACGTTATAGCATTCAAAGCTATGGGCCACGTGCTGGCAAATGGGATTAGGTAGGTATAGTCAGGTGTTTTTCATGTGTTTGTGCAGAATCGATGGGCTGAAGGGCCTCTTCTGCACTGTATTTTCTGTGATTCTGCGAAGTATTGATGTCCAAAGGGACCTGGATGCCTTTGTCCTTGAGTGACTGAAAGCTAGCATGCGGGGCAGCAAGCAATTAGGAAGGTAAACGGTGTTGGCCTCTGTTGCAAGAGGACTAAGTACAGAAGAAATATTGTTGTAACTGTGTAAAGCCTTGATGACACGAATCTGGCGTACAGCGGAACTGCAATGTGTCAAACTCGGAAGACACAAATTTCTGGCTATTGGCAGATTCGTCAACCATTACTTCTGGCAGAACAGCAAATGCCATAAAAACTTGATAAGCCAAACGTTCCACACCGTTAATTCTGGATTAACCAATTTTTAAAAAAAACACTTGTTACATGACCACGCCGAATAATTGGAACACAGTTCGAGCACACAATGTGGAATCATGCAGCACTGAGCAAACCAGCATTTGCCAACAAGGTCTGCCTGTGAAAGGATTTGCAAAGCCTGCAAGTATGGCTCAACCTGTGAGAAAGTTAAAAGTGTCGTCGCTTGGACAGCGAGTTCAAACAGATTGCAACTGCACAAAACGTTGGGAACAAGGAGCAGGGTAATGTCAACCAATGCTAATGACAAGGCATTCTGACCCCCGAAGAGTGTGGTGAATGTCTGCCCAGTCACCCGAGAAGAAAAAGATTCCACATATTTCTCAGAGCCAACTCCTGACATTTTCAGTACAAAACTCTGGCCTTTTACAAGCTCAGGCCATTCTCAGGTGTGAAGTTATGTACACAGGATAAGATATATATATATACACACACATACATATATATATATATATATATAGATAGAAGAGAAGGGCACACCCAAACATACCAAAGAAAAGAAAATAGTAAATAATTAAAAAAACAATAAAAAATAAAATAGAAAATGTTGACTCTGTCGAACCCAAGAAAGGCGACTTCTACAAGTCACATAACCTCACGGTTGGCCCTTTCGTCTTGGAGCTACCCCCCACGAGTTACAAGAACAAAATAATTCTTTTTGCAGCCAATGGTATCTCACACCTCATTGCAGCAACCACTTTGTAATAACAAAAACCAGGAGATTCACACATAGAAACCCGTAATGCTTGCAAATGCTAACACATAGCACGCCCGGAGATGTCCAAGCTCATTTCAAAGGGGTACCATAGGGACTTATTTGCATCTGCTATGATCCCCTTGCTTGCAGAGTCAGTCGGCCTGCCTTGATAATGGTTTCCTAACACCAGACTCTCCAGATGCTTTCAACAACTAACAACTGGGATATCATCAGTCCCGAAATCCAAGCCAGTTCCCGACACTGCATAAAAATGCCTTTTGGACATCATTGTAAAAAAAGTAGTTCAGATAACTCGAGAGACAATGCTGGAGAAATGTGTTGTTTATACAGTGCAAAGTGTTATTTCTTACTTTGTTTCGTAGTTTACTTGCCTCATAATGGAAGTCGTCTGTTTTATTGAAACAACTTTCAGGACTAGCAATTCATAGGTGAGGAATAATTAAATGGAATAAATTTGTAGGCTGGGACCAGGAAAGCTACTCATTTGTTGTCAAAGTCCAACTGGTTTGCGAAAAGAGAACTTGGAATCCAGTCTTTTCTTAGATACAGATAAAAGCAAATTACTGCGGATGCTGGAATCGGAAACAAAAACAGAAAATACTGAGAATCTCAGCCGGTCGGACAACATCTGTGATGTGGAGATGCCAGCTTTGACAAAGAGTCATGGGACTCGAAACGTGAGCTCTTTTCTCTCCCTACAAATGCTGCCAGACCTGCTGAGATTTTCTAGCATTTTCTCTTTTGTTGCCGACGTTGGACTGGGGTAGGCACAGTAAGAAGTCTTACAACACCAGGTTAAAGGTTTGTTTGGAATCACTAGCTTTCGGAGCGTAGCTCCTTCATCATCGGTGGAGAGAGAACGGAACAAAGATTTTGAGTCTGAATGGCTCTTTGTCAAAGGTAGAGAGAACTGGAAATAGGATGAGATTTATACTGTTGTGGGGGGTTGAGGTGGAGCAGCGGGCCTGGATAGAGAGATAGGGACAGGCGGAGATTGACAAAAATGTTGTGCACAAAAAGGCAAAGGGAATGTAAATGGGGTGATGACGACTGAGAAGCAGCTGATAATGACACATTAAGAGATCAGAATGTGTTAATGGCAGAACAAGGGAAGCAATGAGTCAAAGCACAAACTTGGAATAGGGATCATGTGATCCTAGTGGGGTTGGGGGGGGGGGGGGGGGGGACAATGGTGAGGGGAAAACGGATTGATGAAAAAAATTAAAATAAATTGACAAATACAAAAATTGGGGTGATGGTGGAGGAGAGAGTTCACAGTCTGAAGTTGTTGAAGGCTGTAAACATGCCTAATCGGGCCTTTGGCCCGTCCGCAAGACGTCCCGTCCACACTGCCCTTCAACTACCATTTCAACTCACCGTTGCTCCGATGTCCACATGTCTGTCCTTAGCCTGCAGCAATGTTCCCTGTTCCAGTGAAGCTCAACGCAAACTAGAGGAACAGCATCTTCTTACGATCCCAGGCCAGACCCCAACAGTGGCTAGGATGCTGGACTGAAACCCTAATATTTTTGTTTATTTTAAGACTGTGCGCAAAAAGATCGATGCGCTCCAGGAAAAGATCGATGCGCTCCAGGAATGATTGCATGAAAAAAATAGGGCTTTGCTATTTCTGAAACAAAACTTTATTATGAATGCAACATTAAACATTCAAATTCACACTCAAAGAGAACAGCTTACAATTACCCCTTAACACAACTATACAATTCCCCATTAAACAAGAAAAGAAACATACAGCTCTCATTCAATCTTCTTTATTTTGTATACATTTAGAGTACCCAATTCATATTTTCCAATTAAGGGGCAATTTAGCATAACCAATCCACCTATCCTGCACATCTTTGGGTTGTGGGGGCGAAACCCACGCAAACACGGGGAGAATGTGCAAACTCCACACAGACAGTGACCCAGAGCCGGGATCGAATCTGGGACCTCGCGGCATGAGGTTTCAGGGATAACCCACTGCGCCATCGTGCTGCCCTGGCTCTTATTCAATCTTAAAATTAGCAGGGCACAGAGTAATACTTGCGTTATAAAACAAATTTGGCTCTTTTTGGAGCCCCTTCAGACTCTGGCTGGCTGAATATCTTTCAAAAAGCTGCTTCAAGTCGGTTGGTTCGGCCTCTTCCTTGTATTCAGACAAGATTGCTCTGCTTTAAAATATTGGTTTTTTTTAAACTATCCCACAGGGAAAGAAAACTGCCTTTACTTGTGGACTCTGTGGCAGCTAGCTCAGACCTCTTCTCTCTCCCAAAGCTTCTCCAAACTCACAGCTGTTCTGCCTTTCTGGCTCCACCCAGCAATGACCTTATCTCCCCAAGCTGAAAAACAAACCGGGCCGGACTCTCCGCTGGCGGGATTCTCCGTTCCGCCGGCAGCGCACCCACACCCAGGGATTTCCCGAAGGCATGGGGCTGCCCACAATGGCAAACCCCATTGGCTGGCTGATGGGATGGAGAATCCTGCCCACCAGCTCTGCAGGCTGCAAAAGCACATCAACCCCCCAGGGCCCTCTTCAGTCAATTTCACCTGTTGTTTTCTGGAAGCAAAATAAAATATTTTTTAAAACTACGACTACTGCGGCCAAACACACTATACCCCAGGCTTTTAACATGTCCCAATACTTAGATGCCAATATTGCCTAAAGTCCTCCATTCGTCAGAACTTCATCTTCCAATTAAGCTGATATTCTACCTCAGTGCCATTTTCCTGCAGTATCCCATTTCCTTTGATACCTTTAATATGTAGAAATCTACCAATCTCTTGTCTTAAATATATTCAATGACTGAGTCGCAGCAGCCAACTGGGATAGAGAATTCCAAAGCCTCAACATCCTCTGAGCAAAGACATTCCTCCTTATCTCAATCCTAAATGTCCCAACCCTTATTCTAAAACGGTGTCCTCTGGTTCTAGGCATCCGAATCAGCGGAAATATCCGAATCAGCGGAAATATCCTTTCTGCTTCTTAGCCGCCAAGCCCTGTAAGATTTGTGTATGCTTCAGTGAGGTCACTTCCTCGATCTCTCCTCAAGACATTCCTGCCATACCAGGGATCAGTCTAGTGAACATTTGTTGCACTCCTTCAATGACAAGCATATCCTTCCTTAGATAAATTGCTCCCAGATGCTCAGTTTGGGTTCCGCCATTACACAGCTCCTGACCTCATTTACAGCCCTTTGTTCAAACATGGACAATGAGGTGAAGTGAGAGTGGCCGACCTTGACATCAAAGCTGTTAGTTGATCGAGTGTGGCATTGAGGGGGTCAATAGGAAGTGGTGAAAACCCTCCACTGATTGGACTCCTACCTAGCATAAAGGGAGATGGACTTGTGGAAGCTCCCAGGACATTGGTGCAAAGGTTGTTCAAGGTAGTGCCCAAGAGCCCAACCATCTTCAGCTGTTTCATCTATGACCTTCCTTCCATCATAAGGTCAGAAGTGGGGATGTTGGCTGATTTCGGAAACCAGGCTACAACTTTATCCCATTCAATTATTCATAACCTATGAATTGCTAGTCTTGAAAGTTGTTTCAATAAAATAGGCAACTTACATTGTGGGGCAAATAAATTACCAAACAAAATAAGGAAAGATTTGCACTGTACAAAGATCACATTTCTCCAGTATTAATAGTCAGGACCATTGTCGGCAGTTATTTTTCTGGATTTGTGCAACTGTTAGTCAATCAAGATTCCCCGAGCACCACCATCTCCCAACAGAAATTAGAGGCTACCTTCTTTATCACATCACCTCAGGTGCTAAATACCTTTATAAACAGGAAGATGAGCAACATAGCGTGTTTGAACCACAACCATAGCGAGTATTAAATCACCATCATAGCAAGTATTAAACCACCACCAGAACAAATATTGACCCACCACCATAGCGAGTATTAAACCACAACCATAGCGAGTATTAAACCACCACCATAACGTGTATTAAACCACCACCATAATGTGTATTAAACCACAACCATAACTTGTATTAAACCACAACCATAATGTGTATTAAACCACCACCATAACGTGTATTAAACCACAACCATAATGTGTATTAAACCACAACCATAACGTGTATTAAACCACCACAACGTGTATTAAACCACCACCATAATGTGTATTAAACCACAACCATAACTTGTATTAAACCACAACCATAATGTGTATTAAACCACCACCATAACGTGTATTAAACCACAACCATAGCGAGTATTAAACCACCACCATAACGTGTATTAAACCACAACCATAATGTGTATTAAACCACCACCATAACGTGTATTAAACCACAACCATAGCGAGTATTAAACCACCACCATAACGTGTATTAAACCACAACCATAATGTGTATTAAACCACAACCATAACGTGTATTAAACCACCACAACGTGTATTAAACCACCACCATAACGTGTATTAAACCACAACCATAGCGTGTATTAAACCACCACCATAGCGTGTATTAAACCACCACCATAGCGTGTATCAAACAAACGCCAAAATGTGTGTTAAACCACCACCGTAGCATGTATCAAACAAACGCCATAGTGTGTTTTAACCACCGCAGTATGTATTGTTTAAAATTTACAGTACCCAATTTAATTCTATTTTTTTCAATTAAGGGGCAATTTAGCATGGCCAATCCACCTACCCTGCGCATCTTTGGGTTGCGGGGGTGAGACCACGCAGACACGGGGAGAACATGCAAACACCACACAGACAGTGACCCAGGGCCGGGATCGAACCCAGGTCCTCAGTGCTGTAAGGCAGCAGTGCTAGCCACTGCACCACCGTGCTGCCCCTGTCTGCATTTAGCCAACACATTAGCGTGTATTTAACCAACGCAGTTGTCTGTATTCAACCAACACCAGTGCGTGTATTCAACCAACACCATTGCGTGTATTCAACCAACACCATTGCGTGTATTCAACCAACACCATTGCGTGTATTCAACCAACACCATTGCGTGTATTCAACCAACACCAGTGCGTGTATTTAACCAACACCATTGCGTGTATTCAACCAACACCATTGCGTGTATTCAACCAACACCATTGCGTGTATTCAACCAACACCAGTGCGTGTATTTAACCAACACCAGTGCGTGCATTTAACCAACACCACTGCGTGTATTTAACCAACACCAGTGCGTGCATTTAACCAACACCACTGCGTGTATTTAACCAACACCACTGCGTGTATTTAACCAACACCACTGCGTGTATTTAACCAACACCACTGCGTGTATTTAACCAACACCATTGCGTGTATTTAACCAACACTTGCATATATTTAACCAACACCACAGCGTGTATTTAACCACCACCACAGCGTGTATTTAACCAACACCATTGCGTGTATTTAACCAACACCATTACGTGTATTTAACCAACACCATTGCGTGTATTTAACCAACACCATTGCGTGTATTTAACCAACACCATTGCGTGTATTTAACCAACACCATTGCATGTATTTAACCAACACCATTGCGTGTATTTAACCAACACCACTGCGTGTATTTAACCCACACCATTGCGTGTATTTAACCAACACCAGTGCGCGTATTTAACCAACACCATTGCATGTATTTAACCAACACCATTGCGTGTATTTAACCAACACCATTGCGTGTATTCAACCAACACCAGTGCGTGTATTTAACCAACACCACTGCGTGTATTTAACCAACACCATTGCGTGTATTTAACCAACACCAGTGCGTGTATTTAACCAACACCATTGCGTGTATTCAACCAACACCATTGCGTGTATTTAACCAACACCATTGCGTGTATTTAACCAACACCATTGCGTGTATTTAACCAACACCATTGCGTGTATTTAACCAACACCATTGCGTGTATTTAACCAACACCATTGCGTGTATTTAACCAACACCATTGCGTGTATTTAACCAACACCATTGCGTGTATTTAACCAACACTGTTGCATATATTTAACCAACACCATTGCGTGTATTTAACCAACACCATCGCGTTTAACCAACACCATTGCGTGTATTTAACCAACACTGTTGCATATATTTAACCAACACCATTGCGTGTATTTAACCAACACCATCGCGTTTAACCAACACCAGTGCGTGTATTTAACCAACACCATTGCGTGTATTTAACCAACACCATTGTGTGTATTTAACCAACACCATTGCGTGTATTTAACCAACACCACAGCGTGTATTTAACCAACACCATTGCGTGTATTTAACCACCACCATTGCGTGTATTTAACCAACACCATTGCGTGTATTCAACCAACACCATTGCCTGTATTTAACCAACACTGTTGCATATATTTAACCAACACCATTGCCTGTATTTAACCAACACTGTTGCATATATTTAACCAACACCATTGTCTGTATTTAACCAACACCGTTGAGTGTAGTTAACCAACACCATTGCAGGCATTTAACCAACACCGTTGCGTGTATTTAACAAATACCATATTAGCTGGGAGAAGCAGGTTTATTACACAAGGCTGCCAGGTTTCAGGTCAGAATGCTGTGGAACTGGGGGGGCAAGGGTGTCTCTAATCCCTAATTCCCATAGCCAACAACAAATCGAGCTCTCCCATACCCACTCATCCACCACCGCTCCACCAACCATCACCAGTGCAGTCAAATCAGAAGGCCAAAGAACAGATTAACAACAATCTTACATTCAAAACACTTGGGGATAACAGCTAGTGTGGTTAATTGTGCAGCTTGTGTTTCAGGATCCATCACATCCGTTTTTTAATGTTCCTACTTAACACTACATACTCATTTCATAATTTCACCATTTAATTTGCTTAACTCCCACCCCTCCCCCATACTTTCCTTCTCCAGACTCAACAAACTAACTTCTTTGGAGTTTCATAACCGAGTGTATGAGCTTTAGACCATAATCAACATTTTCCAATACATCCGATTTAGACCAGTTGTGAAAATGCCTGAACAAAGGCAGGGAGTAGAGTACAAGTACAGCGGAGACCTTGTCAACTGAACACAGAAACTGTGCATACTGCCATTCATCTTACACTTACTTTGAGTATCTTTTCTCCAGTTTGGTTCCAGGTTACCATGGTTACTTGGCATCAATTTGGCCACTAATTCTAGGCACGCAGCTTTCTATCATGCAATTAGTGAGAAATTTAAAGAAGGCTTTGAGAGGACACACAGTTTTACTGGAATATATTGCAGCCTTCTCCTGTGTCAGGAAAAGAACTGCTTACTAAAGTAAAACAGATCAAATGCGTTGACCTTAAGCTACTTGAATTCAAATAAAACCTATTCCCATACCTCAACAGCAGATTTCTGGAGCATTTGGTTCCATGGAAAAAAAAGTACAAAAATATTACAGCCCTTGCAAAACCAACCTGGTCACACAGCATGTAAATAAGTAGAATACCTTTGAAGCAGGATGAGGAACAGGGATGCAAAGGCAATACATATTTTATGAACTATAGTTACTGATATTGTGCAAGGAAACACAGTAGAACATAGAACATACAATGCAGGAGGCCATTCGGCCCATCGAGTCTGCACCGACCCATTTAAGCCCTCACTTCCACCCTATCCCCGCAACTCAATAACCCCTCCGAATCTTTTTGGACATTAAGGGCAATTTAGCATGGCCAATCCACCTAACCTGCACGTCTTTGGACTGTGGGAGGAAACCGGACACGGGGAGAACGTGCAGACTCCGCACAGACGGTGAGCCAGCATGGAATCGAACCTGGGATCCTGGCGTTGTGAGGCCACAGTGCTAGCCATGTGTGCTAGTTAATTTGCGCATAGAAAGCCCACAAACGGGGCAGCACGGTGGCGCAATGATTAACACTGCTGCCTCACGCCGCTGAGGACCCGGGTTCGATCCTGGTCCCCAGTCACTCTCTGCGTGGAGTTTGCACGTTCTCCCGTGTTTGCGTGGGTCTCACACCCACAACTCAAAAAGATATGCAGGCTAGGTGGATTGGCCACACTAAATTGCCCCTTAATTGGGAAAAAAGAATTGGGTACTCTAAATTTTTTTTTAAAGCACACCAACAAACAGCATAGAAGATACGAACTAGGAGGAGTGGGCAATTCAGCCCCTCGAGCCCTCACCAGCATTCAATACGATCATGGCTGATCTCCTCTCGGCCTCAACTCCACTTTCCTGCCCGCCTATCTTCTCCTTAACCTTACTCAATGTCCCGGCATCCCCTGCACTCATGAGGCAGTGAATTCCACAGATCCACAACCTTTTGAGAGAAGTAATTTCTCCTCATCACTGTTTTAATCAGCTACCCCTTATCCTGAAACTCTAACCTCTCGGTTGCCGCACAAGAGGAACATGCTGTATGTCTGCTTTGTCAATACATTTTATCATCTCGTATACCTCAATTAGATCTCTTCCCATTCTTCTAAACAGGGTCATAGACCTAAACCTCTCAATGTCTCTTCATAAGACAAACCCCTCATCTCTGGAATCAATCCAGAGAACCTCCGCTGAACTGACTCTACTGCAACTGCATCCTTCCTCAAATAAGAGGACCAAAACTGTACTCAGTACTCCAGGTGCAATCTCACCAATGTCTTGTATAGTTGCAGCAACACTTCCTTACCTTTTTTATTCTGTTCCTTTAGCTATAAAGGCCAAAATTCCATTTGCTTTCTTTATTTCCTCTTGTACCTGCCTGCTAGTTTTCTGCGAGTGATGCGCAAGGACACCCAGATCCCTCTGCACCTATGCATTCTGAAGTTTCTCCCCATTTAGAAAATATGTTGCCTTTCCATTTTTCTGACCAAAATGGATAACTTCCTACTTATCCACGTTAAAGTCCATCTGCCACCCACATTTTGCCCTACTCACCTAACCTAGCTATGGTAGCACAGTGGTACGGTTGCTTCACAGCGCCAGGGTTCGATTCCCGCTTGGGTCACTGTGGAGTCTGCACGTTCTCACCGTGTCAGCGTGGGTTTCCTCCGGGTGCTCCGGTTTCCTTCCACAAGTCCCAAAGGATGCGCTTGTTAGGTGAATTGGACATTCTGAATTCTCCCTCAGAGTACCCGAACAGGCGCCGGAGTGTGGCGACTAGGGGATTTTCACAGTAATTTCATTGTGGTGTTAATGTAAGCCAACTTGTGACAATGATGAAGATTATTAACTATTGGTAAGGTTCTTACTTCCTCATTGCACCTTACTATCCTAGTGTCATCTGCCAATCTGGCTATAGTATTGTCGAGCCCTACATCAAAGTCATTAATATAGATTATAAATAGTTGCACATTCTCCCCATGTCTGCGTGGGTCTCATCCCCAGAACCCAAAAAGATGTGCAGGATAGGTGAATTGGCCACGCTAATTTGCCCCTTAATTGGAAAGATAAGTAATCGATACTCTAAATGTATTTATTGAAATAAAATAGGAGACCATTCGGCCCTTCAAGCCTACTCCGCCATTCATTATCATGGCTGATCATCAAGTTCAATTCTCTGATCCCACCTTCCCCACATATTCCTCGATTCCTTTAACCCAAGAGCTAAATCTAATTATTTCTTGAAATTTACAACGTTTTGGCCATGACTACTTTCTGTGGTAGTGAATTTCACAGATTCACCACTCTCTGGGTGAAGAAATTTCTCCTCACCTCAGTCCTAAAAGGTTTGCCCCTTGCATCAAAATATGACCCTTAGTTCTGGACTCCACCACCATCAGAAACATTCTTTCTGAATCTACCCTGTCTAATCCTGTTAGAAATCTAGGTTTCTGTGAGATCCCATCTCACTATTCTAAATTCCAATTAATATAATCAGAAGTGACTTAGTCTCTCCTCATACGACAGTCCCGCCATCCCAGGAATAGGCCTGGTAAACCTTTGCTGCAATCTCTCCATAGCAAGAACATCCTTCCTTGGATGAGTTCTCCAAAACTGCACATAACACTCCAGATGTAGTCTCACTCATGCGCTGCTAAACTGCAATCCTCTCGCTATGAAGGCCAACATACCATTTGCCCTCTTTACTGTCTGCTGTACTTGTGAGCTTACTTTCAGCGACTTATGCACGACAACGCATTGCTCACTTAATACTACATTGATGTGTACGTGTAGATTATCTGTTCAACTCTCTAAAGTGGGGCTTGAATCCACGATTATTCATCTCAGAGGGGAGCGTGCAAACACGCAGGTACCCACAACTGAGGACATGCAGCCCGTCCAATCACAGACTGGCTTCTCCATGAAATGGCTGCTGATAGGCTCACTAATGGCTGCAGAAACCAGCCTGTGATTGGATGAGCATGCCTTGGGCAATTCCGCCAGGAGCTTTGGAGTTGAATGGTTGTCAACATGACAACATGTTTGCGGGCACGTGGAAATACGTTGCACTAGCTTGATCAAGCACCTTATTCTTCTTTTTTTAAATCTAGAGTATCCAATTCTTTTTTTTTTTCCAAGGGGCAATTTAGCGTGGCCAATCCTCCTACCCTGCACATCTTTGGGTTGTGGGGGAGAAACCCACGTAGACAATGGGAGAATGTACAAACTCGACAAAGACAGTGACCCGGAGCCTCAGCGCTGTGAGGCTGCAGTGCTAACCACTGTGCCGCCCGCAGCCACAACATTTATATGGCCAGGCCAGTTAAGTTTCTGGTCAATGGTAGCCCTCAGAAGTTTACAGTGAAGGATTCAGCAATGGTAATGTCACTGAAAGTCAATGGGTAATGGTCAGATTCTCTCTGATTGGAGATGATTATTGCCTATCATTTATGTAGCACGTAACTTGAATGTAACTTGACACTTGTTAGTCCAAGCCTGGATAGTGTTCAGGTCTTGCCGCATTTGAACATGGACTGCTTCAATATAAAAAGTCGCAAATGGTGCTGAACATTGTGCAGTCATCAGCAAACTGCCCCAGCTCTTACCTACCCTTATATTCTTTACCCCATCCTCCCCCGCTGGAGTTACCGAGCTGGGTGATCAGCCATGATCATAATCAATGATGGAGCAAACGCGAAGGGCTGAATGGCCTAGCCGTGCTCCTATTATCCATTATATTTCCTACTGCCCACACCACCCCCATGTTTTTGAGGAGAGAGCGGAGACTGAGCTGTGCCATTGGAATTATTTTGAATGTCACACCAAATTCACGTACTGTCTTAAAATGAAGCAACTTGCCAAGTTGTGTCCAGCCATTTATTTTCAAATGACTAAGTCCATTTTTATAAAGGTTGGACATGCACACTTAAGGCATTTGTGAAAATCACCACACTGAGTTCAGGCACATGAAATCCTGTAATTACACCACAGAAACTATGTACGACAGACAAGAAACTTGTAACTTGTGGTCAAGGGTTACTCAACTCCAGCAACCAACATTTAACATTACACGATTGGTATACCAGACGCAATGGTAATCACCTTAATCTGATCATTCGCACCATGGAAAATGTTGCAAAAAAAAATACACGTTATTATTTTCACAGAACAATGTTAAATTGTCTATGTTACTAAGTTTCAAAGCACGTCAGATGGGGAATTATGTTTGGAGTGCAATGGTTGTTGTCACACACCCATTTTGCCAAAACAACATCCCAAAATCAGCAGAGATAAATGATAATTTTTTTTAAACACTGCGTTTACTCTAGGAGGAAGGTAGCTGGAATACAAACAGTATTTCCTGCTCTTCCACAAAATCACCACGAAAGGACTTCAGTTTAATAACTTGCCTATAAAGAGCACCTGTGACAATGCAGCACTCTCTCAATGTTGTACTGAACTGCCAAACCCACCTTACATACTCAAGTCCAGATCTATCAATGTAGGAGTGAATGTATTATCAACAAAATCAGGTTAAGAGTACAAATGTTCAACAACATTAAGTACGCAACTGGATCATAAAGTGAATTTTCATCTTCCTTGGCACTTGGTCAGATTTCCCTTTGTAGTCTTCCACGAGGTAATTTTCACAGGAGGTTCACAATACGTAGTCAATAGTTGCATTAATTTAAAAAACTTCAACAGTTCAATCTCCAGCCTCCCATTCTCTCAATTCAGCCCTTTAGTAAACTAGTGAATTGCAAGCAGTTCACTTGCTGAAAAATCTGGGCAGTCTTCATTTAGCAAATAGGAGGACAGATATACCAATTCAAGCTTACGAATATATATGCTTTAAAATCCAGATTTTAAGTGTTTTATCACTATTCAAAAAAGCCCACCTACCTTTTGCATGGAAAGTCCAGCCTTTCCTGAAGTACTCGTGTAGTCTTATTCTATCTTGCAGCCCGTTCTGGTACACTCTGTTGTAAAACTGTCTGGCAATGTAAACATAAGCAGAAGGAATGGCTCCTGCTACACCACTAGCACCAAAGAAGCCATTTACCTCTGGTGAGGCGAGCAGTATTTGGTAATCCGTACTGGTACCCAAAATAAGATTCATATAGGCTTGAGTGAGGTTGAAATACCCTGAAGTCAAGTACACCCTAGAATTCGCCTCAGCTTCAATCATTAAAGTTTCAGTCACTTGCTCATCTATTCTTATTTCAAATGGCCTCATTTGTATTATGGGGTAGATCCATGTATCTATGAATTTCGGAGCTCTACCAATGTCACCGAGCACATGCAAATCTTCTTCAGAACTATTTTCAAACAAGTCCCTTATATGGTTTCTGCACTGCTGCTTGCTTCTTGCTTCATTCACTACGGCCATGATCCTCTTATTTGCTGCTGCACAGAAATCTGCTCGATTACCTGAAAAGTAATCATAACAGTGCACTCAATTAATGCTGCTTCCATGAGCGGGACAACTTGCAGTTTAACTATTTATAGTTTACATCAATGATTTAGATGAAAGGGGCCGAATGCACAGTTGCTAAATATTTTGATGACACAAAGATAGGCAGGAAGGTAAGTTGTGAAGAGGACAAAAGGAGTGTGCAAAGGAACTTAGATAGGTTAACCGAGTGGGCAGATGGGAATATAATGTGGGAAAATGTGAACATGCTCACTTTGGTAGGAATTGAAAAGCAGCAAATTATTCAAACGGAAGGGGGATTGCACGACTCAATGGTACAGAGGATCTGGGTGTCCTGGTACATGAATCAGTAAAAGCGAGTATGGCAGTACAGCAAGTGATTAGGAAGGAAAAAGGAATGTTGTTTATTGCAAGGGGAATGGAATATAAAAAGTGGGATCTTCTGCTACAGTTATCCAGGTCACTGACAAGACCACATCCAGAATCATAGAATTTACAGTGCAGGAGGCCATTCGGCTCATCGAGTCTGCACCGGCCCTTGGAGGAATCACCCTATGTAAGCCCACACCGCCACCCTATCCCCGTAAACCAATCTAACTTTTTTGGCCACTAAGGGCAATTTAATATGACCAATCTGTCTAAACTGCACATCTTTGGACTGTGGGAGGAAACCGGAGCACCCAGAGGAAACCCACGCAGACACGGAGAGGACGTGCAGACTCCGCACAGATAGTGACCCAGCGGGAAATCAAACCTGGGTCCCTGGTGCTGTGAAGCGAGAGTGCTAATCACTGATGGTAAGGGTGTAGCAGGAGCCATTCCTTCCGCTACCTTGCCGCCCCTAGAGTACAGTGTACAGTTTTGTTCGCCTTATTTAAGATGCAAATACATTAGAAACAGTTCAGAGAAGGTTCATGCGACCGATAACTGGGATGGAGAGAGGGGCTTATCTTCCGGGGAAACATTGGACAGGCTGGGCCTATATTCATTGGAATTTAGAAGATAGAGAGGTGATCTTATTGAAACATAAGGTCCTGAGGGGACTTAACAAGGTGGATGCAGAGAGGATATTAGCCCATGTGGGATAGTCTCGAACTAGGGAAGACGGTTTAAAAAGTAAGGAATCTCCCACTAAGACCAAGATCAGAACAATTTTTTCTAGTTCAGCAGGGCCTGAATCTTTGGAACTTTCTTCTCCAGAAAGCAATGGATGCAAGGTTATTGAATATTTTTAAGGCAGAGGTAGATAGATTATTGACGAACAAAGGAGTCAAAGGTTATCGAGGCTCGGCAGAATGTGGAGTTGAGGCCACAATCAGATCTGCCGGAAAATTATTGAATGGCGGAGCAGGCTCAAGGGGCCAATCGGCCCACACCTGTTCCTAACTCACATGCTTGTATGGTAACAAAAACAGACATCTGAATGGTGTCAAATTAATGGTTGTAATAAACCTGTGTATGCTCTCAAAAAATAATTGTTTTTTTACTATGTTTTGCGTCGCTGCCTGTCCCGAACTGCCCTCCATTTCAGAGGGTAAGTTAATAGTCAACCACATTGCTGCGGATCTGGAGTCACATGTCAGCCAAACCAGGGAAGAACAGCAGATTTCCTTCTCTAAGTAACATTAGTAAACCAGATGGGTTTTTACGACAATCAACTGTAGTTTCATGGTCATCATTAAACTTTAATTCCAGATTTCTTTTTTTATTGAATTCAGGTTTTCGCCATCAGCCATGATAGGTTTTGAACCCGGGTCCCAAGATCATTACCCTGGGTCTCTGGATTACTAATCCAGTGACAATATCACTGCCTCTCCTAAAACATCTGTACAACAGGTAAGTGTATGAATTTCAGGCAGCACGGTGGCACAGTGGTTAGCACTGCCACCTCACGGCACCGAGGTCCCAGGTTCGATCCCGACTCTGTGTCACTGTCCATGTGGAGTTTGCACATTCTCCCCGTGTTTGTGTGGGTTTCACCCCCACAACCCAAAGATGTGCAGGCTAGGTGGATTGGCCATGCTAAATTGCCTCTTAATTGGAAAAAATGAATTGGGTACGCTAAATTTATAAAGAAATAAAAATAAAATAATTTTACGAGCCAGGTGGGTAGGGTCAAGGCGGTTTTATTGAGTTGGGACAGCTTTCCATTATTGTTGGCACGCCAGGTGCAGGCGGTTAAGATGAATACTTTGGCGCATTTTTTATTTCAGTGCCTGCCAGTCTTTTTGCTGAAAATGTTTTTTATGGGGGTCGAGCGGTTGGTTTTGTCTTTTGTGTGGGCAGGTAAGGTGGCAAGAATTAGGAGCCATGATGTGGAGATGCCGGCGTTGGACTGGGGTGAGCACAGTAAGAAGTCTTACAACACCAGGTTAAAGTCCAACAGGTTTGTTTCAAACACGAGCTTTCGGAGCACGGCTCCTTCTTCAGGTGAATTAGGAGGACAGTGCTTCAGAGAGGGAGACAGTCGGGAGGCCTGGCCCTTCCAAACCTGATTATTGGGGTTGGGGGGTTTGTGTTGTTTTTCCTTTGCTATGTTGTGTGTTTAAAATGTTAAAATATCAAAAGCTTGAATAAAAATATATATTTTTTAAATCTCTGAAACAGGCCCTCAACTGTACCATTGTGTTCATAGTGCCCTCCTTGTACCTCAGTCACAGGTAGGGCAGAGAGCGATAAACTATTGCCGCAGGTTGGGATATCTTGGTCTGAGGGCATAGTCTAAAAACCAGTTCCAGACCTTTTAGGAGTGAAATTAGGAAACCCTTCTCCAGCACAACAGCTAGTAGAAGCTGGGAACTCCTTTCTGCAAATGGCAATTAATGCTAGATTAATTGTGAACTTACAACAGAGATTGTTAACCAAATGTGTTATGATACATAGAGCAAAGGCCCGTGAAGTTGAGTTACAGATCAGCCACAATGTCACTGAATGGCTGAACAAGCTTCAGCAGTTGAATGACCCTGTCAAAGTTTATTTTGTCTAATCACCTGAATGACTGACTGCCAACAGTTAATGCAGAGAGGGAGGGGAGGATAGGCATGGGCAGATAGTCACCGAGAGATCAGGTGGCTTTGAGTTACTTTAGACCTGTAACAAACGTCAGCATTGCTATATCACTTGTCAGTAAAAATTTGTAATCTTTTTTTTACACCAAAATTAAAAACTGGAGTATTCAAACAAATTCTCCAAATGTACAGTTATGTTTCTCTGCCAATCAAATACATTTTGGCGGCGATAACCACATCCTAAGTATGGCAAGTATGATCAGAATGAAGAGTTACATTAGCCCACATACGATAGTGTAAAATTTTCAGTGTTAAATGTGTCTATTGCAGAATACTGGTACAGGTGCAAACACAGTCTAAAAGTTGATGCATGCAGTTAAGATACAGAGTAAACAAGAACTGGTAATTGATAGATGATATGTTGATGCCTTACACTCAAAAAATATATTGCCCCACTTCAGTTACTAAATAATTTAAACAATTTTAGCAGAAGTATTTAGCTTTAAATAGAAATGCACATATGCTTAGCACTGCTGCCTCACGCTGCTGATGACCCGGGTTCGACCTTGGGTCACTGCCCGTGTGGAGTTTGCACATTCTCCCCGTGTCTGCGTGGGTCTCACCCCCACAACCCAAAGATGTGCAGGGTAGGTGATTGGCCCCGCTAAATTGCCCTTTATCTGCATGGTAGCACAGTGATTAGCACTTAAAAGCATTTAACAAGGTAGCCTCAACTGCTTCACTGAACAGGAAATTCCACAGATTAACAATCCTTTGGGTGAAGAAGTTCCTCCTCACCAAAATCTGCTCCCCCTTATTTTGAGGGTATGCCCCCTAGGTCTAGTTCCACCCACCAGTGGAAACAAACTCCTTGCTTCTATATTATATATTCCCTTCATAATGGGCGGCATGGATAGCACTGTTGCTTCACAGCACCATGGTCCCAGATCCGATTCCCGGCTTGGGAGTGCGGAGTCTGCTCGTTCTCTCTGTGTCTGCGTGAGTTTCCTCCGGGTGCTCCGGTTTCCTCCCACAAGTCCCGAAAAGACGTGCTGTTAGGTAATTTGGACATTCTGAATTCTCCCTCAAGAGTACCCGAACAGGCACCGGAATGTGAGGAGTGGAGGCTTTTCACAGTAACTTCATTGCAGCGTTAATGTAAGCCTACTTGTGACAATAAAGATTTTTTAAAAAAATAATAATAATTGGGTATTCTAATCTTATTAGAAAAAAAAAGAAATACACATGCTTTGCTTTGACTAAAGTTAAAATCCTGACTTGTGGAGCCATCTCCTTCCAGAATCACATGCCCAATTTCATGCCAATTTTATGCATGAGGTAACTTGTTTTAACTGGAATTTTCATTTACAGTAATTTAATAAAAATGAAGATCACATGAACCAAGTGCAGGAAATCACATTCATATTACAGTCTGGGCTCACAGCTAAACCATTAGTGCTCATTTATGAATAAGGATCATGCAGCTCCTGTTAAAACAAGGCCCCGAGAACGTAAATTACAAGAACAAATGTCTCAGGGTTGATGCCCACGTGGCCATACTCGATTCCAATAAAGTCCCTATAGTCAACATTAGTAAGGATAATGTGCTCAGCTAGTAGTCAATGGACTGCATTGAACAGTTCTTAAACGTTCTGGCAATAGCCCTATGACTAAGACATTACGATTATTCACAAATCAATACTGTGGAAAATCCACTTTCCTGTATGTGAAGTGGCAGTTTAATTTACTCGGCAGTTTTGCTTCAGTAAAACATCTTTCGAGAAGCAATTGCCAGAAACTATTTTTCAAACATATTGTTTACATATCACAGCTTAGCCACAGTTTTTGTCCCAGTTTAAAAATATAGAGGTGCTGCCTGCTCCAACATTGAAAAAACGATACTTGAAATGTCTAAAAAGATTAATAATTTGTCCCAAATGACAGAACCAACCTAGCAGCATTAAGATAAATATTTACAGAACAAAATAATTGAAGTATAACACTCAAAGACACCATAAGATTTCTCCCAACCATGTATTTACTAAAAATTTTACATGAAGTAGAGCATTTAATTTCAAAAATGCACTGAAAATTCCAATTTCATCCTATCTTTCAGTTTTAAATTATAGTCCTAGCGGGATGTTAAACTGCAATGTAGGTTTTCAATGTTAAATCTTACCTAATGCTAGTTGTACCTAACAAAATCAGCAAGAGTGTCAAGAAAAGTTATTGCTGGCCTACATGCCGTGGCCACCGGATGTCACTGTGGAGCAGTCTATGGTTCTGTGTCTTAGGTGGTGTCAGCTTGGCAGTTCACACAAGTACAGGTAAATAAAAAAGATAAAGATTTAATTTTAAATCCTTTTTAAACTTTCAGAATTAACATTCTATTATTACTTTCTCATTTTCAGCTCCAGTTAAAGTATTAATAGGTCTCTGGGATTTCCTACCTTCCGAGTTCCCTCGGGACTGCCTCTGATGCAGCCACCATAGCTGATACTGTAACATGTTTCTCTTCCTTCTCAATCAACTGCTCCCGAGCCACCGGCTGGCGCTCGTCAACCCCAGTGTGCTGCGTGACCACGCAGAGACTGTATTCTTACTTCAGAGTCAGAAGGTTGAGGGTTCAAGTCTCATTCCAGTACTGAGGGAGTGCCACACGGTTGGAGGTTCTGTCTTTGCCTATGGTCATACTAGTCTGATCTCGGAAGCTAAGCACACTCGGACCTGGTGGGTACTTGGGATGGGAGCCTGTCTGGGAATATCGGGTGCAGTAGGATTTTGCTCCCAGCAAAGGCAGCTCACAGCAACCACTCTCTACACAATCGATAGACAGGCAGGTAACGGTGGTCTGGATGGGCAGCATAGTGGTTAGCGCTGCTGCCAATGGCGCTGAAGACCTGGTTTCGAACCCTCCCCTGGGTCACTGTCCATGTGGAGTTTGCACATTCTTCCCGTGTCTGTGTTGTTTCACTCCCAGAAACCAAAAAGATGAGGTTAGGTGGATTGGCCAGGCTAAATCACCCCTCAATTGGAAAAAAACAATTGGGTACTCTAAATTTATTTTTTTTAAACTGTGGTATCTGGATAACCTGGACCCAAGACCAGAAGCCTTTTCATTTTCATGTTGAAATAATGGAGATGCTGAAGGGACTCCACGTCCTCCATCGTCCTTCGCCCATACATTCCTCCTCTCCACTAACTCCTCCTCCTATGTCACCCATCCTTTTACCCCTTTATCACCCAATCCTCCTCGCTCTAAATTATTTACACCACACCCTCTAACCCTGCTATACCACAGGAGGGGGGAGGTTAAATTGAGAAACCAAAGTTCCATATTGAAAGCATTTCCAAAAGTTCATTAACGGACATGCTGACAAGTGATTGTTGGGTTAGAGGTGGGAGAAGGACCATCTATTGGACGTCAGATTTTTCTGGTGTTCTATCCCAACAAATCTTTAAGGAGCGGGCCTGATAGGGGAAGAACATATGAGACTTGTGACCAATTTGAGCTAATGGGGGGAACAAAAGGAAAATCACTGAGGAGAAAGTGAGTACAGAAACTATGCTTCTGGTAACACAGGAGATATGGGAATTCCATTTGAAAAAAATGAATGGATTAAATTTAAATAGTTCGAGAACAAAAATTGGAGGCAACAAAGGTGGCTGACTGGAGTTGTGGGAATTGTATTTGAGCTGAGAGCTAAGGAGGCCAAAATGGTGATAAAGAAGGATCGTGGTTGGCACCATCAAAAGGCAGTAGCTGATGGGTATGAGAACTGGGCCTTGATTGAAGGATTGAAAATGTTTAGATTTTCAATGGCCCCAAAGGTTTCTGGTAAGTGAAGATATGGTGATTCATCTATTATACTGAGGGAGAATGAAAACTGTGCAGGCTCCAACAGTTCCTGTTTATTTTCTTTGTTCCCATTTCTTTTGCTATTTTATTACTTTGGTCCATGGACCCATAATCAGAATATGCCTTTCAGCAGAAGACTGAAGTTTGAACAGCCTGCTTGACCACACTGTATTCCCTGGTTTTGTTTTTAAGCCAGACTCCTTGGCACCGAGTGGAACTTGGACGGAGTCGAATCGACTGGTTAGCTGGCAACCGTTGGGTTGGCCAGGGACAGTATTCTGACTGACAACAAATTAGTGATCTGTTCCTGCGTGATGCTTTGAGCGTTTAGATCTTGGAAAAAGAAGAATCTCCCTCGCTCTCTCTCTCTCCGCCCTACTTGCTAGGAGCCGGTTTAGCTCGCTTGGCTAGACAGCTGTTTCTTGACGCAGAATAAAGCCAGCAGCGCGAGTTCAATTCCGGTACCGGCTGAGGTTATTCACGAAGGCCTGACTTCTCAACCTTGCCCCTCGCCTGAGGTGTGATGATCCTTGGGTCAAATCAACACCAGTCAGCTCTCCCCCTCAAAGGGGAAAGAAGCCTATGGTCACCTGGGACTATGACAACCTTACCTACTTGCTGAAGTGAAAGAACTGCTCGATTGTTCTGAAAGCAGTGAGTGGCTGGCTGTGAACCTGGAATGATGTTGAGTCTGCAGAGAAGGTAGACAGCCTTGCCAGGGAAAACCATCTCAAAAACGAAAGCTGAACTTCAGAAAATAATTAACCAGATGTCATCCCACTACATCAAAGATGTTTATCCTTTTATTTTTATTAATATTTTCTTTCCCTTTCTACCACCCTTTGCCCTCTATGTTGTTTGTCTGCGTGTGCATATAGAAAATGGGGGTAGTTAGGAACAGGGAGGGGCTTGAGAAAGGGGTATTAGATAGTCAGTTACATTTTCTGTCCATTTAATTATAATACTGTACATAATAAATGGTTACTCGTGTTAAATTTACAAACCTGGCAACTGCAGTTTATTCGAATCAACCAAGGACCTCGGGTATTTTAAACAAAATCTTACTTTGTGTTGTGACTTGGGGTCAAGTGGAGCTGGAATTGACCACACACTAACCCAGGGTGTGATTAAACCAACACAAACGTAACATAGAACATACAGTGCAGAAGGAGGCCATTAGGCCCATCGAGTCTGCACCGACCCACTTAAGCGCTCACTTCCACCCTATCCTCCTAACCGTTTTTGGTCACAAAGGGCAATTAATCATGGCCAATCCACCTAACCTTCGCGTCTTTGAACTGTGGGAGGAAACTGGAACACCCGGAGGAAACCCACGCAGGCATGGGAGAACGAGCAGACTCCGCACAGACAGTGACCCAGTGAGGAATCGAACCTGGGACCCTGGCGCTGTGAGGTCACAGTGCTAGCCACTTGTGCTACCGTGCTGCCCATAACTGTGTCTGTTTCTGGAAAAAACATTGATTTACCCTACCTGTGAATGGGTGGATCATTCCTGGTTTCACATCAGCAGTATCATTATGCTGCAACTGAAGTGAGACATCGCTGACTGCATTAACCAATTCATCAAAGAAATCCGCGATCTCTTCGCAGTTATGGAGTAAAACATAACGATCCTGACGATTCATAAAGTAGGAATCACTCAGATTTGCTCTAGAGAGTTAAAAAAAAATTATTTGTATGAAGGTCTGAAGATTGCAATGCAATTTCGGGCCCATATAGGTCAGAACCTTTAGTACACTGTAACATCAGCATCACTTTGCAGAACATTGGACACATCTCACCATCTCATAGAATCATAGATCATCGATCATAGAATTTACAGTGCAGAAGGAGGCCATTCAGCCCATCGAGTCTGCACCATCCCTTACGAAGAGCACCCTACTCAAGCCCATGTATCTACCCTATCCCCGTAACACAGTAACCCCCACTTGACCTTTTTGGACATTAAGGGCAATTTAGCATGGCCAATCCACCAAGCCCACACATCTTTGGACTGTGGGAGGAAACGGGAGCACCCGGAGGAAACCCAAGCAGACACGGGGAGAAAGTACAGACTCCACACAGACAGTGACCCAGCCAGGAATCAAACATGGGGCCCTGGAGCTGTGAAGCAACTGTGGTAACCACTATGCTACCGTGCTGCCCACCTCCACGCTCCCCGACGAATTTACTGTCAGTGCCCATTACCCACAATGGCCATTAATTCATTGGGCAGGATTTTGTGGTAGAAATAACAGTAAGGTTACCAGTGCTCATAGTCATTAAAGAGGAAATCAGACAACAACGTCCGGCACCTAAACTGTCTACCTTTCACCTCTCCTTCTCCCCACGACCCATTTTAAAACCTATGTTTCTGACCAAGCTTTCAGTCACCACTCCTAACAACTCCCTCTTTCGTTCACTGTCAATGCGTTCACTGCCGAAATGCACCAGTAAAAGGCACTGGGGCATTTTGCTATTAAGGTAAATACAAGCCTCTGATCTTTCCAAGAAGTTGTTCCAGCCCTTAACTGATAGGTAGCACACTATGCACAGACTACTTACACTTCACAAATAATCAGCCTAATAAATCACAAAACCAGTAAGAAATTAATGGTCATTGTCATAATTGAAACAAAAGTAATCAAAGTTTACATTAAGCACCCTATTCACAACACATATATAGTGGAGTCAGGAAGAGTTTACAGTAAAAATAAATTGGGAAACATGTCCCAATTCAACCCCTGGTTTGCGTAGCCTGTGTCCCAACGTGGAGCGGAGGGATACTATTATAATATTTAAATCAGGCTTTCACAATGCAATTGAATGAGAGAGACAAGAGCAGCTGGTTGGTTGCAGGTATCAAGTGGTTTCTGACAGCACTGCTCGTGAGCAAAAAGAAACTGAATTTCTTCCTTCAAACAAACCATTTGCTAGTCATGGCCTCACCTCACTGCTGATACCCCCACCCCTGCCACTACCCTTGGTCCTGGGCCTCCTGGCTCCCATTTTTCTGACCAACACCCCACAACTCCAATCCACCTACAACCTGTCTCCTCTCCCTACCACCATTCCCACCAGCACCCCCTTAACTATGGCCGTGTACTTTTACCGTTAATTTTCCTGGACTGCGGCTGCCCAGCCTCTCAAACTGGGCGGTTGCCGGGCAGGAAACAGAATTTTGAAAATTATAGAACGCTTGCCACTCAGCTCTCCACATCTCCCAAGATTTCCCAACTTACTCGCCTTGCTATCGGGTTCCCACCCACCCCCACTGTAAATATCAGAGTCAATATTATTTACAAAATGCAACTTCTTTCATACTCACCCACTAATGATGACATTGTTATCGAAGAGGTAGACTTTGATGTGCTGCAGCCCAATTGTCTCATTGAACCGCTCTGGAAGTAGGAATTTAAGAATACCCCTGAGATCTGGAGTGTGGTATAATGCAACACGCACTTGATTTGGAAACTTCTTCAGCAGTGGAATCAGCATAGTTCGAGAATTCTTCTTGCCTAGATAAGAGTAGCAACATACAATTAGAACAAGGAGGATGATCAACACACAGTTAAAACACCCCTGTAAAAATGTTAAATGGGGTGGGGTGGGGGGGGATTTAATGAACCCCAAATAAAAATCTTCCACTTTGGAGAAGGCTTTGGAGTTAAAACCACAAGACATAGGAGAAGTAGACCATTTGGCCCATCTAGTCTGCTCTGCCAATCAAAAATATAACTGATCTGACATGATAATCCTCAACTCCACTTTCCCACCTTATTCCTCGATTCCCTTACTAATTAAAAATCTGTCGGGGCAGCGCGGTGGCGCAGTGGGTTAGCCCTGCTGCCTCACGGTGCCAAGGTCCCAGGTTGAATCCCGGCTCTGGGTCACTGTCCGTGTGGAGTTTGCACATTCTCCCCGTGTTTGCGTGGGTTTCGCCCCCACAACCCAAAAGATGTGCAGGGTAGGTGGGATTGGCCACACTAAACTGCCCCTTAATTGGAAAAAATGAATTGAGTACTCCAAATTTAAAAAACAAAATCTGTCTATTTCAGCCTTCAAAATACTTCACGACCCAGCTTCTACATCTCTCTCTGGTAAAGAATTCCACAGATTTACTACCCTTAACTGAAGAAATTTCTCCTCCTCTCTCTTACTCTGAGATTATGCCCTCTGGTCCTAGGCTCTCCCACAAGGGAAACAACCTCTCTGGATCTGCCCTGACGAGCCCCCCGAGAATTCTACGAGCGAGATCTTCCAATTGTTCACGCTGGCGGGATCTTCCAGTCCTGATGACGGCACACCCTCGGCCACAGGTTTCCCGGGAGTATGGGGTGGATTCAATGGGAAATTCCATTGACAGTGCCAGAACCAGACAATCCCAGCACCTGCCAATGGAGGACTGCCTCCTACCGCTGAGAAACACACCCCGGGGGGGGGGGGGGGGCCTGAGAATCTCATCCTATATTTCTCAATATGGCTGCCTCTCATTCTTCCAAACTCCTATAAGTACAGGCCCAAAGTACTCTCCTCATATCAAAATCCCTCCATACATAGGATCAACCTAGTGAACCTTCTCTGGACTGCCTCCAGTGCCTGTGTATCTTTCCTTAAATACTCCATTCCCTTTGAAATAAAGGCCAACATTTAATTTGCCTCGTCAATTACCCACTGAACTTGCATGCCAGCTTTTTGTGATTTATACACGAGCCCCCCCCTCCCCCAAGCTGCAGCTTTCTGTAGTCTTTCTCCATTTATATAATGTACAGCTTCTTTAATCATCCAACCAATATTATATTCCACCTACAAAGTTTTTACCCACTCATCTATATCTACGCTGTAGACTCTTGCGTCATCCTCACCACTTGCCTTCCCACCTACTTTTGTATTATCCGCAAACCTGGCAATAGTCCAAGCCATTTATATCGTTAATAATTGTGGCCCCAGCACAGATCCCTGTGGCACTCCACTAGTTACAGGTTGCCATCCTGAAAATGCCCCTCTTACCCCAACTCTGTATAACTCTAATAGTTAGCCAATCCTCTATCCATGCTAGATTTTGGAATTGTGCTTTACAAGCCTCGACTGTATATTGTCCATTATTCAACGTTCGATACTACACACGATTAGCAACTGAAAATACGACAAAGCATGCTCTCAGCTTCTACTTATATCAACTGTGTTTAGATCCAATTACAATCAGGGGAAGAGAAAAGGAAGCAATCATCATTTTTTCTCGTTCCTTTGCGAGGAAAGGCCTGAATTCTGTTTCCAGTTTGATTAGCATTTTCTTACAAGTTAAAAAGAACTTGGATCCGCTGATACCATTTTAAAAATGTAACACAACAGGAACCTTCTAGTATATTTGTTCACACAGAACTCAGCACAAGCCTAATCGACATCGGTAAAAGTAAACCACACTTAACTTTGCTTCACCAATAGACACTATTGGTAAAAACTTGCACCGTCTCTTCAAATTACTATTCACAATATCTAATACTCTGTCCAGCTTTGTTTATTAGGATGAAATGTACATTAAATGAGAGAAAGTTAGTGCAGTGCATAGAATGTACAACTGCCTTTATTAATCACCAACCAAAACTTAATATTATTCATAAAGGTTTAAAAAAAATCAACCTACAACTTCAATATTGTTATATCACATTTAAGGAATATCTACTTTATAAAGGTAACTATTGTTACCTTCTACACACCTCTAGAACCTCTAATGCAATCGAGCAGAACAGAAACTCTAAGATCAGATATCACAGGCTCCTCCTGTGATTTTTGCAGCGTTTCTTCTATGCAATCTACCTGATAAAATCAAGGAGACAAACCACATATTTTGTTAGTTGAAACTGAAATATCATTTCATTAGCACTAAAAATACTTTAAGATTTCATTTTCTACATTTCAAACATTAAACATAATTTTTTATTGTTGCTTTAACAGTGGGAAGAGACATCATCGGTACAGAATTTGCATAAATCATTCAAAAATCAGAACAACTTTACCAAGTCCGGACAGAATATTTTCTTACAATGTTAGGCTTACTCCATCTGGATTGTATGTGCATTTCATTACAAATCAAATTCCATCTATGTCAATTATACAGGCAAGGAACAGAATAACCATATCAGAAGGTGGCATGCTGCACAGTGCTTAGCACTGAGACTACGGCGCTGAGGACCCGGGATCGAATCCCGGCCCTGGGTCACTGTCCGTGTGGAATTTTCACATTCTCCCCATGTCTGCGTGGGTTTCACCCCCACATCCCAAAGATGTGCAGGTTAGGTGGATTAGCCACGCTAAATTGCCCCTTAATTGGGGAAAAAATAATTGGGTACACTAAATTTTAAAAAAGATTAACCACATCAAGAAAATGTTCCACAATTACACTGAAATGCAAGATTTTATAAGATTGATATGCTTTGCGATTGTGTTTCTAATTCAGGGTAAAATGGAGCAAAGGGATACATGTGATCTATTCTGAATTCTACCTGACAATAGGTCCGGATAACATGTTTGCTAGAGATTAAAAGGTCATCCAGGTTGTTTTACTGGGAAAGGGGCAAGTTGTTCACGTTTGTTTGTAGTCAATGGCGAAAGCAGCTGTGCTGACATTGGACAGACTGCTCATCTCCAAATCCTAAGGAGGCATTAAGGTCAGTTAGTAAACTGCTACACTTTATACTGGCTATTTAATTCCAAGATTGAGTTTTTTGTTTTCTTTTTTATAAATTTAGAGTACCCAATTATTTTTTTTCCAATTAAGAGGCAATTTAGCGTGCACATCTTTGGGTTTGGGGGTGAAACCCACGTGGACATGGGGAGAATATATAAACTCCAGAGTGACCCAGGGCCGGGATTCGAACCAGTGTCCTCAGTGCAGTAGGCAGCAATGCTAACCACTGTGCCACCATGCTGCCCTTATTCCAAGATTAAGTTAAGGGTCTGAAAGATGACAGACAGTCTCTATAGTTTACTGTGTAGGAATATGAGTGAGAGATTGCACTTGAATTGAAAAGTTCACATTCACGAGAATTAAAAATGCAACTGGAAGATTTGCCGAGCTAAAGCTACTGAGAGAACCTTCATAAAACCCTCACTGTGAAAGTCAGTTCATGGGGTTAAACATTATCAGGTTGGGAAAGGAAAATAATGGAGACCAAAAAAAATCACTTTGGATTGTCCAGGAAAAATGAATGTCTACTTATGGAACAGTGTAAATTAGAACATTGAAGTGGGATTTATGATTCGAATCAGCAGTTCAAAGTATAAATAACTGAAGTATAAAATGTACAAACAAAGTAGGGACCTCTGACTGCACTCAGTAACTTGCAATCAGCTACAATTACTTGTATTCTAGTGACCTTAAAGGGACAGACCAGTTCAGCAGAAGTTGAAAACAGCTACTGACATTTTTCAAACTCAACCATTGCATTCATAGAAATGTTGTCCAATTTTTTTCCAAGTAAGCACACAGGTTTGAGCTACCTCTGTCAAAAATGAAGCCTAGACAAAGATTTGTGGGCCAAACTAGGTAACTGCCAAAAAATCTCAAGGATCCTATTCTGCAGACAGCAGTATGTTTAACCAGCCTGCTCAGGATCACATCTTGCAATGATAATGAATTTCCATGTCACTGCATCAGCCTCCACGTGTAGTTCCAACGGAATATTCCGTGTGCAAACATGTTAGGCACACCACAATGCTGTATACTCCGTGCACCTGCAACTAGAATACGGTGCCTTGCCCAAATCATTTGAGGGCTCTATTATACAGCTGTACCTGCTATGTACTATAATTAACATATTCCTCTTAATTCCCATAAAAACACACAAAATAAAATACCATTCAATAATTAACCTCTGCAGTCCTCCAGTACGTTACCCACCAGCTCCTGTTCCAACGGTCCTGTCCCAAGGTATAAAGAAGCCATAACTATTCTCTTCTTAGCCATTTTGATGTGTTCCTATTCACAGATCAAAATAAAACATTAAGTGAATTGCTCATGCAGGGAGCCAGTACAGACATGATGATCTGAATACCTCTTTGTACGCTGCAATAATTCTGTGATTCTGCAATTCAGTTAACAATTATGCAAATTTATACGGGCGATACTGCTATTCAGCATTAAAATAAGTAAAAGGAATAATGAGAAGTTGAAAGCCCAATCCCCATTAGTGGTTTTTCAAACTTTGGTTCCCAGGACCTACTTTTGTCAACCGGCTGACCTTCATGACACACACCACAGCTTACCTTTCATGAAAAAGGGGAGCCTGCTTGGTCCTCACGATCTCACTTCAATCAGATTGACAGGGGAGAGGGCAATGCGCATATCAGCTGCTATAATTCAGCCAGTTCCTTTGTGCCATCTTCATCTTTGTGAGAACGGAAAATCCAACCTCGTACATGCAGGTTGTCGTGAAGGGCAATAGCAACAGAATGCTTGTTTTTCTGATCACTGGATACACCTGGGAGATGCTCCTCCAGAATCCACACAGCCTCATGGACTTTTGGCATGTTTTCAATGTGACGTTACGGATCAAGTACAGCCGCTTAGTCTTTTCATTTGGAGTCAGCTGTAAGTTAATAAGTGACTCTGGGGTCCCAAACTCAAAAGGAATTTTTTCACCCACCACATCTCTTTCAAAATATGAAACTTCTATTCTCATTTGCCTGTACCATATAACACAGGCAAGCTTTGCATCCTTATTTGAATTGGCACAATTGGCCAAAACCATAACTCAACAAATCATCTTGATAGTGCTTTGTTTCAGAGTTAAGTTTCTTCTTTGTAGGTTGTTCACCAGCAGCCCTGTAGCTCTGTACAGAGTTATACGAGCACTGCCCTGTCCTGCTGTGGATTCTCTTGAGCAGCTCTCTCCAGCAGATTCTGATGTGAGATCCTGCCAGCATGTACACTGCCTATGTGTGTCTCTGGCCGTCTCTTCCTTGTAACAAAATGATCCATCTTCACAATCCTCTTGCCTTGCTTGCTAGCAACTAGAAAATGAAAGTAGCTCTCCATGATTTGGCACCAAAAGCACAGATGTACAGTGAGTTTGGCATCAAGTGTACATGCAAGGCTTGTGACCTACTCACTGCTGCCACTTAAGGTCAGAAGATTGCACATAGCCTCATTTCATTCTCATTTAAAAGCTGGTAGTGGCTGCCATTCTCAATTTAAATGCCAGTAATGGCCATTGGGTGCTTCACCCGCAAATTGGGACAACGGCGAGAACAGACTGATTGCTCCGTGACCCCATTGCAACACCCAGCCGCGACCCACCCACAGGTCACAACCCGCAATTTGAAAAGCCCTTGTGTCGTCTGTACTCTGGTCTCACTGATCCATGCTATCTGTTCATACATGTGAAAGTGACAATTTATTATAATCCTTGTTTTGATTACAATTATTACATTGAAGCAAGCAGGATTTTCTTTAACGTAAGCTCACGAATGTAAGCAATAATCATCATTTATTGTTAATGTTTTATCACGGTAAATTTATAAGCATACAACTTTTAAATTAAATTTCCTTCTCCATTTGATCTTTTAGATTTAGTACAGCCAAGAATTAAAGGTGTTTATTAGAAAGCTCTGAACCAATTTCTCCACCAAAAGTAATGAATTTACACTTTTCTTTTTGCAATGTCACTTTTATGCTCATGAATCTACATATGAAAATTTTCCACTTTTTTTAAAAGCCAATGTTGGATACAACACGAGTTGGACAGAGAGTAAAACTCCTTATTACTCCCCAGCTTGAACTCCCACTTCAGCCTCAGAAACATATTTCTGACATAACATTTATATTACTCACACCTGTCCCCTTTCTTCTTCTGGGCAAGGTCAAAGTCAGTATTGAAATTTAGGCTGCTTCGCACAGTGTACAAACACTCGGCACCAAATTGGCTGAGAGTGAGCAAAACCATTTCCCTAGAGGCAGCTGCTGCTATAGGAGGAAACTCAATTCCCTAGTCAACGCAGAATGAAACCTGTCCATTTGTTACCATTGCTTCATTGCAGTACAAAAAAGTGCACATATTAAAGCACAAATGCTATTTGCAGTCCATATTACTTTAATTATTCATCTTGGGACTTGGACATTACTGATGAGGCTCCATAAGATGGTAGTGGACCTTCTTCTTTATCAGCTGCAGTGTTGCTACAGCCACCACTGCAGTGCACAGCAAACTATGTTGAAATGGAACTGGAGTTACATATAGACCAGATCAGGTACAGACCGCAAATATCC
Organism: Scyliorhinus canicula; assembly: GCF_902713615.1. NCBI lineage: Eukaryota > Metazoa > Chordata > Chondrichthyes > Carcharhiniformes > Scyliorhinidae > Scyliorhinus > Scyliorhinus canicula. The sequence goes on along the minus strand of NC_052163.1, from coordinate 15,764,858 downwards.
TCCAAATGTGATTCAACCAGTTGGGTTTTTTATAAGAATGACAGCTTCATAGTCTTAATTCATATTCTCAAACGACCATGGTAGGACACATAATCCAGACCTCAAGACTAACGGCTACTCTATCGCACTGAGGAGTCAACTGTTAAAAACTATCACATAGAGCTTTAAAAAAATAATCTCTTTACTCACCAATGTAAAGGGAAACGACTGATCAAACTTAGAAACAGAAAGAAACTGGACACTGTTGCATCCTCTGATCATGAATAAGAAGGAACAAGTACCTTGGCAAAATCTCAACCAGAATTAACACTCTAACAACTGAGAACCGCCATATTTTGTGCAGGAGCCATGGTATGCATGCATGTGAAATGGTAATGCATATGTAAAATCATGCTTGTGGAAGAGCATATACAAAAGACAATTCCAGCATCGACCAAATTTAGAAGGCGTCTTATATACAAGATCTTGTTCGCCTGCTCGGGATATAATCAAATCCAGTTTGAACATTTAAATTAACTCACCTTCATTGCACCATAGAATTCTGAGGGGGAATTCAGGATCTTCACCTGACTGCCTGAAATTCCAAACGTTGGAACAAGTTCCCCAATCCACTGGAATCGCTGAATGCTGTGTGCAGAACCACAGCAAGGAGGAGACGGCAGGTCTGCCTGTGGTTTGGTTTCACACAGTAATGGAGCCAACAGCAGGTATGAAGATCTAGCCACAAAAAGTTCCTTGTTAAAAAATAGCAGCAGGTTGGTTGTGAGACTGAGAATTCACATGGAGAACAGTTGCTACATGTTGATCAAGTTCTCGATAATCACAACACGATGATAAGTTATTCTGTTGATCAAGTTAACTTTTATCTCGATAATCACGATAAAAAGTTATTCTGTTGATCAAGTTAACTTTTATCTCGATAATCACAGCATGATAAAAAGTTATTCAATTGATGGAAATCAGTGACTATCATTTATCAGAACACCCTAATAATTAATGGAGATTCAATTTCCAATTCTGTGTTGCTCATGGCATTTTTCAAAACGTCAGCTTCTTTCAATGCAAGCTATATGTTTTAAATGCACGATGGCTCAGCAAGAGGGACCATTCTGGTGGGAATATTGGACATATAAGAGATATGGGTCACAGAGGATCTCAAATTTGACTCTTTATCCATCCATTTCAATTAAGACAGCTTGGAAAATTAAAAACAAGATAAGATTTCCACACTTCAGCTCCCATACATGTCTTGTGACGATTTACAATAGTGTTCAATTACAGATTCCAACCAATAAACTGAACAGACTGTCAATTTCTAAAGGAGATTCTCCTGCACAGTCAAGGTATACAGAAAGGTATTGCATGTGCTCAATTCAATCTTTGTTAGTAATACATACTATTCAAGAAACTACTGTTATGATCTTTGTTGAGACCAATAACTTTTTTAAAAATAAATTTGCCAGTGGCTGATGGAAATTACTAAAGGACAAGTTTTAATGTTTTAAAACTTTTACTGTACTAAACAATTAAAATCAACATGGACCAAAGATTATTTAACAGACAAGTAATGTACAAAACCAAGGAAAAGGTACTTTTGCATCAACAACAATTGCCTTATCACCCCCTCTGCTGTGCATTGTACCTCTGGCAAATGGTTAGCATTACAAGAATATATCTAAAGTTACCCCCAACTTTCCAATAGCCTCGATTCTCCCTGCCTGCGAGGTTGAAAGAGCCTGTGACCTTCCAAAATCATCCCACTCAGCCGGAGTCTTCCAGAAACAGCTTCCAGCAACAAGACCCACTTCACTGATATCTTGTTCATTAAAGCTGCAACGGTCCAGTTGTTTCTGTTCTTTTGAAGTCTTACGAGCACCCTACTTGGTTGTGAACACCAAAACAGTTCACCATGCTCTCACAGCAGTAGCTTTGTAGCTTCTCCACAACGCAGTAATCTGCCTTGTCTCCTTCAATGTGTTTCACAAAGCACATGCCCCTTTACTGAGTTTTTGTAGAAGCTGTGGAAATTATTTGATATTTCAATAGGTTTCTGTTTGAGTTTCTCTCCCATGGCCACCAGATTACATGGGCCTGTATCCAAGCTGAAGTGCTTAGTACGACCATTATTCCCCTTTCCAGTATGTTCTGTTTCACCTCAAGTTAAATAAGACATTTTAAAACACAACTGTATTGAAGTTCAATGTTTGTAACAAGAGGAATAGGTCAGCAATTACTGTTTATTTATCTTAGAAGAGACAGAAATTTACAATCAATTGCCAATCTACAAATAGAAATTATTTCAATGGGCTGTTATATACTTACAGCTATGAGAATCTCTGCCTTAAAGGGATACAGCTACACTTAGCAAGAGAGTAATACATGGGTTTTGCATCGTGTAACACTCCTATCATTAAAAAAGCAATGCAGCTGTGTATAATATCTGAAAAGGTTTGTGAATAAAATGACTCAAACATCATACATATATTTTCAAACTATTTTCTAAATCTCAAAAATTAATACTTTATGGAAACAAAAACATGTCATCTAAATTTTAACTGTGACATTTGTGTAACATTTAACATGTAAAACACGCATAGGAACAGCAGTAAGCCATTCAGCCCCAAGAGCCACTCCCTTTTCCAACAGCACCATGGATGTACTGACACTACATGGATTATGACGGTTCAAGAAAATGGCTCACCACCTTCCAAAGGGCGATTGGGAATGAGCAATAAATGCTGGCGTTACCAACACAACCTACATCCCATGAATGAATAAAGGAAAATCATGGCTGCTGTGTACCTCAACTTAATTTATCTACCTTCGCTCCATATCTCTTGAGACACATGCTTAAAAGTAATCAATGGATCGGCCTTGAAAACTCCAACTGCCCCAGAATCTACAACCTGGGTCAATTGGAACGTTCAAGGTTGAATATAAGTGGAATACAATTTATATCTAACACATCTAATTCATTTTGTCAGATATCAAATCAGCCGAAGTGATTTACAGACCCTACAATGTACTTTCATATCACTTCTGGTTTATGCCATATATTAACAAAATAGAAATGATAAAAGTTAGGAATGGATATTCAATTGTAAAACAAAAGGACATCAACACACTGCCTGTGGAGTGACTATTGTGATTTCACTGTTAAACATGTACCTCAAATATAAACATAAAGATAGTGGTACAAATAGGACGTTTATGAGATTATGTCTTGGGGCTGTGTCGTTAAATTTATAGGGGGTCATATCACCTGGTTCAAAGTTTGCCTGACAACAGATCTGGGTGATGTGGCTGTTAAAGATTAAAAGGAGGCCAAGATTATTTTGCTGCAAAGATTTGTGCCAGATGATCACATCTGGAAATAATGACAGCAGTATCTACGCTCAGGAAGGTTAACTGGGAGTCTCCAATGTTCCCAGAAAATGTTGAGATTCCAGAATAGGATAGCGTTGAGATCTAAAAGACAACTAATCAGCATTTCTACCTGGATGTAAAGTACGTCAATGACATTGCCATGGAGATGCGTTGCAGAGGATGCCATTTTCAAATCAGGATACAGGCTTTCCTAAATATTCGCTGAATATCACAGGCAAAGTTTGTGTGACAGGATCCGGGGACAGAGCAACGAGAGGCCAAAATGGGGCGGAGAATCGCCAGGGGCCGGCGTGAATCCCGCTCCGACGCCGGCTGCCGAATTCTCCGGTGCTGGTTGTCGGGTGGGGGTGAGGATCACGCCGTGCCAGTCGAGGGCCATTGGCAGCGGCACCCCGGCCATTCTCCGGGCCCCGATGTGCTGAGCAGCCGCCCATTTTCGGCCAGTCCCGCCAGCGTGGACATGGTCCACCCCGGCGGGACCTGGCTTGGGGGACGGCTAGCCGAATCCTCGGGGGGGGGGTCTGGCCACAGTGGCCTGATCCGCGATCGGAGCCCACCGAATTGTGGGTGGGCCTGCGCCATGGGGGCACTCTTTCCCTCCGCGCCGGCCTCTATAAGGTTCCGCCATGGCCGGCGTGGAGAGGAAACCCCCTGCGCATGCGCAGGAAACACGCCGGCGATTCTGCGCATGCGCCAACTCGCACCGGCCCACAGCGGCCCTTCGGCGTCGGCCTAGGAAGTGCGGAGGATTCCGCAACTTCTGGGCGGCCCGACGCCGGAGTGGTTCGTGCCGCTCTTGGCACCGGCGTCGGGCCGTCCCACCAATTGCAGGAGAATCCCGGCCTATATTTGTGAGGAGTTAGAACAAGGCTGGAAGATTCACCTAGTTTGCATTCAAGAGAGGATCTCCAGGAAAACTTTCACTGTGAAGCACAGTTCTGGGTTAAAAATTAACAGGTACAGAAAAGAAAAAGAATAGAAGTAAACATTCAGTGGCTAAGAACACCTTTGGGATGGTTCAAGGAGAATTAAATATCTATTTAAAGGACAGTGTAAGGTATACTTGTAAAGTCATTTTTTTGGTTGTGCTAAATGTAAAGAGGGACTGTTTTGTTCTGTAATTTAAAGTTTATGTTGCCACTGAAAATAATGTTTAGCCAAAGGTGCTTTAGTTTATTGCTAGAGTGAAGTCTTAAAATGTGAAATCTTGTCCTGTCATCCAATCAGCTACTAACTGAAAGTTTAGATTTCTTTTTAAATTTATCGGTCTCTACAAGGATCATAATACAGTCACTACACAATCCAGTAGGGAACTCAGGGAAAATGTCTTTACAAAAAATATAGTTGGTGTGCGGATCATGTTAGGGTGCAGGACAAATAGTCGCTTTTGAAGAGAAGCTAGAAGAGTTTAGTCCCCACATAATATTAACTCAGTCAACATTGCTTCACAAAATAGGGACTATATATCATTTAGCGTTGAACTATTTACTAGAATGGGCGGCACAGTGGTTAACACTGCTGCCTCACAGTGACAAGCCCCTGGTTCCATTCCGGCCTTGGGTGACTGTGTGTGTGTGTGTGTGTGTGTGTGTGTGTGTGTGGAGTTTGCGCTTTCTCCCCGTGTCTGCGTGGGTTTCCTCCAGTTGGTCCGGTTTCCTCCCACAGTCCAAAAGATGTGGTTAGGTGGATTGGAATAATAAAATTGCCCCTTATGATACAGAGATGTGCAGGTTAGGTGGGGTTATGGCATTACGGGGATAAGGCAGAGGAGTGGGGGAGGGTTCTCTTTCAGAGGTCAGTGCAGACTCGATGGGCTGAATGGCCTCCTTCTGCCCTGTAGGGATTCTATGGACACATACTTTCTGTTCTATGGCCTGCACATGCATGTTTGGAAATTTTGGCCAGCACCTTTGGGAGTCAGTCCCCCCCCCCCCCCCTTGCTTATCATGAAGTCCCGGAACTATTTCAGCTAGTCCCTGCACCAACCAACCTCTGCCACTAGATGGAAACCGGGGTACTCAAAACAAGGCAATTGGTGTGCCAAATTGTCATACATTGGGGGTGGTTTGTTCAGTTGGTGGACATCTGGTCATGATGCGAACAGTGCGGGTTCAATTCTTGAACCGGCTGAGGTTATTCGTGAAAGCCCCACCTTCTCAACCGTGCCCCTCAGCTGAGGTGAGGTGACGCTCAGGTTAAATCACCACCAATGAGCTGTCTCTCAAAGGAGAGAGCAGCCTTTGGGACTGTGATTACATTTGCATTTCTTTAAATTTGTATTCTATTTTTTGTATATTTAAAATGTATTTTCGTTTAAAGGCTATTTCATTTATGAATGTAGGCAACTGGGTGGCACAGTGGCTAGCACTGTTGTTTCACGGCACCGAGGACCCGGGTTCGATCCCGGCTCCGGGTCACAGTCCGTGTGGAGTCTGCACATTCTCCCCATATCTGCATATTTGGGTCTCAACCCAAAGATGCACAGGGTAGGTGGATTGGCCATGCTAAATTGCCCCTTAACTGGAAAAAAGAGAATTGGGTGTTTTAAACATTTTTTTTTAAAAAGAAAAAAATGAACGTAGGCAATTAAGAATGTACAGCATTTCAACTTGTAACTTTTTGAATTTTTCTGATGAGAAATGTCCTAAAGTGCCAAGCTACTGTACTTCAACCAGTTATTTCAACCAGGAATCCACAGTACTGCACATATACAGTACAGTATTTCAACTTTTACATTGTTTTTTTCTGGGTGAGAAATGTCCAAAAGAACTGAACTTCGGATTTAACTTTGATTGCAAAGGAAGATATGATTCTTGTCTTGAGGAACGGTTATTAACGACGGACTGGGTTTGTTTCTACTGGTGTTCAAAAGAGCAAGAGGTGACTTGATTGAAGTTTATAAAAGCCTGAATGATCTTGACAAGGTGGACATGGAATGGATGCTTTGTCTTGTGATGAGTCCTGAACTAGGAAGCACTATTTTAAAATTAGGGGTTGTCCTTTTAGGACAGAGATGAAGAGAATTATTTTTTCTGAGGGTTGTGCAACTTGGGTTGTGGAGGTCAGGATTATTCAATATTTTTAAGGTGGAGGTAGATAGGTTATTGTTATTTAAGGGGATGGGAACATAGAACCTGAAACACAAACATCTCAGCGATGTGGAGGTGTGAGGAGCCAAATAGCTTACCTCTGCCCCGATTTCGTACACATGTTCCTATGATTCACTTAAAGCTATTTAACTGAAAGTCACCATTTTAAGAAACACAACCACAACTTTGAGTGCTTCCTGTAAACGAGGGAGAAAGGAACAAGTGGATATTGTGCTCAGGTTGGATGAAGGTTTGGGGAGGCTGACTGAGCATAAACATGGACCAAATAGCCAGCTTCTGTAATGTATATTCCATGTAAGAGAGGGTCCAAAAAATAAAAATTTGTTGTGAAAATGTGAAAAAAATAAGCTGACATCTTCAAAACAGTTTAAAATCGCTTAAATAGGAATAATCTACTAAATTGTCCAGTCGGCCAAAACAATTTAAAATCAATACTTTAATCTTAATATTAAATAAAAACGGGTCTTTAAAAAATGTGAGCAAAATGAGTGAATTCCCAACACATTTTCTAGGTATCCAATTGCAAGATTTTTCCCAGTTTCGAGACACGTTGCTGTCGAATTGTGTAAATGTGGAATTCCCTCAGTGATTTTGGGAGATTATTAATACAAGTGCCGGTCCCGGCGGGGGGGCTGGGAGCTGAGTGTCTGTTGTGAAAGGCTTGAAGCCGAATTGCAGCCTCGGTTTCCAGTAACTGACAATAATAATGTCAATGCTGCTGGTTTCACATCAGTCACCGGCCCTCGGAACCTGACTCCTCACACACAGTCAGCCTGCTAAAACTCACCTCCGCTCCCTCCTCCGCAATCCCACTTTCAGCCTCGTCAAACCGGCAGCGAACGGCTTTAGTACCGAGGCCAGCAGCCTGTGCACCTCCATGGGAGCCGCCATTACTGCCGAGTGAGGGATCCTGGGAGAGAGCTGCAGGAGGTCAGCCTGCAGGCTTCACACAACACAGCAAACTGCACAGGGCAAACTGCAGCTTCACACAACACAGCAAACTGCACAGGGCAAACTGCAGCTTCACACAACACAGCAAACTGCACAGGGCAAACTGCAGCCTTACACACTGCAAACTGCACAGGGCAAACTGCAGCCTAACACACAGCAAACTGCACAGGGCAAACTGCACAGGGCAAACTGCACAGGGCAAACTGCAAACTGCACAGGGCAAACTGCACAGGGCAAACTGCAAACTGCACAGGGAAAACTGCAGCCTAACACACTGCAAACTGCACAGGGCAAACTGCAGCCTAACACACTGCAAACTGCACAGGGCAAACTGCACAGGGCAAACTGCACAGGGCAAACTGCAAACTGCACAGGGCAAACTGCACAGGGCAAACTGCAAACTGCACAGGGCAAACTGCACAGGGCAAACTGCAAACTGCACAGGGAAAACTGCAGCCTAACACACTGCAAACTGCACAGGGCAAACTGCAGCCTAACACACAGCAAACTGCACAGGGCAAACTGCACAGGGCAAACTGCAAACTGCACAGGGCAAACTGCACAGGGCAAACTGCAAACTGCACAGGGAAAACTGCAGCCTAACACACTGCAAACTGCACAGGGCAAACTGCAGCTTCGCAAAACACTGCAAACTGCACAGGGCAAACTGCATCCTAATACACTGCAAACTGCACAGGGCAAACTGCACAGTATACGATACACTGCAGCCTAACACACAGCAAACTGCACAGGGCAAACTGCAGCCTTACACACAGCAAACTGCAGTCTAATATACTGCAAACTGCACAGGGCAAACTGCAGTCTAATACACTGCAAACTGCACAGGGAAAACTGCAGTCTAATAGACTGCAAATTGCACAGGACAAACTGCAGTCTAATACACTGCAAACTGCACAGGGAAAACTGCAGTCTAATACACTGTAAACTGCACAGGGAAAACTGCAGTCTAATACACTGCAAACTGCACAGTATACTATACACTGCAAACTGTAGCCTAATACAGTACACTGCACAGGGCAAACTGCAGTCTAACGCACAGCAAACTGCACAAGGCAAACTGCAGCCTATTGCACTGCACAGGGCAAACTGTAGTCTAATACACTGCAAACTGCACAGTATACCATACACTGCAAACTGCAGCCTAAGAAACTGCACAGGGCAAACTTAAGTCTAATACACTGCAAACTGCATAGGGCAAACTGCAGTCTAATACACTGCAAACTGCAGAGGGCAAACTGTAGTATAATTCACTGCAAACTGCACAGGGAAAACTGCAGCTTCGCAAAACACAGCAAACTGCACAAGACAAACTGCATCCTAATACACTGCAAACTGCACAGGGCAAACTGTACAGTATACGATACACTGCAAACTGCAGCCTAATAAACTGCACAGGACCAACTTAAGTCTAATACACTGCAAACTGCATAGGGCAAACTGCAGTCTAATACACTGCAAACTGCACAGGGCAAACTGCAGTCTAATACACTGCAACTGCACAGTATACGATACACTGCAAACTGCAGCCTAATAAACTGCACAAGGCAAACTGCAGTCTAATACACTGCACAATGCAAACTGTACAATAGACTATTGTGATGAATGGTATCAGTAGCTGCTGTAACGGTACCTTACCTTTAATGCATTGGCCCTTTAAGACCGGGCTTGGAACCCTGGGGGGTTCCTCTGGCTCCGCCCCCAGGAAACGGTATATAAGATGAGGCTCACTTGGCAGCATGTGATGAGCACACTTCTCGGCTGCTGTTCAGTTCTCAGGTGATTAAAGTCTTTGAATTACCTATCTTCTCTCCTGTGTCATAATTGAGGGTATCTCAACTATACACTAATATACTGCAAACTGCACAGGGCAAACTTCAGTCTAATACACTGCAAACTGTACAGTATATGATACACTGCAAACTGCAGCCTAATAAACTGCACAGGACCAACTTAAGTCTAATACACAGCAAACTGCACAGGGCAAACTGCAGTCTAATACACTGCAAACTACACAGGGCAAACTGCAATCTAATACACTGCAAACTGCACAGGGCAAACTGCAGTCTAACACACTGCAAACTGCACAGGGAAAACTGCAGTCTAATACACTGCAACTGCACAGTATACGATACACTGCAGCCTAATAAACTGCACAAGGCAAACTGCAGTCTAATACACTGCAAACTGCACAGGGCAAACTGCAGTCTAATACACTGCAAACTGCACAGGGCAAACTGCAGTCTAATACACTGCAAACTGCACAGGGCAAACTGCAGTCTAATACGCTGCAAACTGCACAGTATACCATACACTGAAAACTGCAGCCTAATAAACTGCACAGGGCAAACTTAAGTCTAATACACTGCAAACTGCAGAGGGCAAACTGCAGTCTAATACACTGCACGAAAGACTGCACAATGCAAACTGTACAATAGACTATTGTGATGAATGGTATCAGTAGCTGCTGTAACGGTACCTTACCTTTAATGCATTGGCCCTTTAAGACCGGGCTTGGAACCCTGGGGGACTCCGCCTCTGGCTCCGCTCCAGGAAACGGTATATAAGATGAGGCTCACTCGGCAGCATGTGATGAGCACACTTCTCGGCTGCTGTTCAGTTCTCAGATGATTAAAGTCTTTGAATTACCTATCTTCTCTCCTGTGTCGTAATTGAGGGTATCTCAACTATACACTCCAAACTGCACAGTACAAACTGCACAATATACTATTAATTGCAAACGGCAGTCTAATACAATGCAAACTGCAGAATAGACCAAACACTGCAAACTGTACAATAGACTATATAATGCAAAATGTACAATAGAATATACACTGCAATAGCCTATCTCATTACCATGCAAAATACTAAACAGAAACCAGTTTCTTACGAGGAACCTCTAGGGTAATTAGGGATGGGCAAAAAATGCAGCCTTTGCCAAAAACATTCACCCATGAAAGAAAGGAGAGACAGAAAAAACTATTGCTGAGCGTCCCAGATTGCTCCGTAATTCTCCTGGTAGAAACTATAAATAAATACAGGAGCTGAGTTTGCAACAGCTCTCCTCCCCATCATTTTCATTGGAAGAACACAAAGAATCCTTTGGAGAAATTTGGGTAAAGGTTGGTTATGGGCCTTTTTCATGTACATGACAAAATGTGCCATGGGCCCAAGGCTCATCTTAAATTGGATCTCAGATTTCATTTAAGTATTTTATGAAAGCTGCCGTATTCACCATGTGTCCATAGGTACCTCCCCATTTTTATGGGTCAATATCAGGCCTCCTGCCTCAACAGAAGGGGGCCTCAAATTAATCCAATAGGGAATGGGAAAAGGACAACAGGAGTAGGGTGATTGTGGGCTGGAAAAGATCCTTAAGAGTTCCGTGAACTAGAAGCAGCCTTCCTGCTTAGGCTGGCTTCACATCAATCTATTAAGAAATGCTACTCTCCTTTATGATGTAGATGTATGCTAGACCACATCCACAATAGGAACTTCTGTCACATCATAGAGTCAAACATATTTCGAGCATAATCATGTGAAACTGGCACGTTTTCCTTTTATTTTCCATATAGACCGAGTTCTACCTATTCTTTCTAAAGATGACAAAGGCATGCATTTGGTTTCAATGTCATGAGGTATGAGGTAAAGTTGGCGGCAAGCAATATTGTGAAAGTAAGTGGTCTTTATGATGGGTAGGATATGAATTATACAGTTCAGCTCTGGGTAGAAATGAACATCCAGTCCATGTGTAACCTCAATAAGAGGCAATTGACAAGGGTCCAGGGTTCAGTGACACCGTGCAAAAATGATCTATTTGCTCTTCTCAATGTTCACTGAAAGAATTCTGCTATCTCCATGATATAACGTCAGCCTCGAGACTTTCATGATGGTTGGAAGATTGCTGAAGAATCAGATCTGGAAGTCATCAGCATACAAGAGATTATTCTGGGATGACTGTGATTTCATTGAAGATTAGCATGAAGTTATGTATGGGAGGGGAGGGGGCAGTGGAATAAGAACATAAGAACTAGGAGCAGAAGTAGGCCATCTGGCTCCTTAAACTTGCTCTGCCATTCAATAAGATCATGGCTGATCTTTTCGTGGACTCGGCTTCACTTACCAACCGGTCACCCTTAATTCTTTACAGTTCAAAAATCTATTTATCTTCCCCTTAAAAACATTCAACAAGGTGGCCTCAACTGCTTCACTGGGCAGGGGATTCCACAGATTTACAACCCTTGGGATGAAGAAGTTCCTCCTCAACTCTGTCCTAAATCTGCTCCCTCTTATTTTGAGGCTATACCCCCTAATTCTAGTTTCACCCGTCAGTGGAAACCACCTCCCTGCTTCTATCTTATCTATTTCCTTCATAATTTTAGATGTTTCAATGAGATACCCCCTCATTCTTCTAAAACCCAATCAGTATAGTCCCAGTATACTCAGTCTCTCAATAGACATTGATTCATAGTTAGAATCTTTCTCATTTTCATCGTACATCATTTTGATGAAAACAATGTTCTGGAATTTCCTAATACACCAACAAATAATGAGAAATTAATCAAAATGTGAGGAAAAGTTAACTTTAAATCATGACTCTTTTAACAATGGAACTCATCAGCATACTGTCATGAGAATGTCGATTAAAGAAATGTTTGGCTGCTCATATTACTGCTGTGATGTCAGAGTGTGGGTGGAGCTGGGCTCCCTGTCAGCTTTTTACTTTTGTTTTGGGCTGTTTGCTGCAGAGTGTGTGTTAGTTTCGTTTTCAGTGTTGGAGCTGAAGCCAGACAGAACGGGTGTACTGTTGATCTCTCTGCCATGAAAAGAATATCGCTTGATCATTTGGGGAATTCAGAATTATAAATGTTCTCAGTAGTGAATGTAAACATAATGTGCTTCTGTTAAAAGGTGTTACTTTTGTCTTCCGGCTGTTGTTTGGAACGTTATTAAGGATTACTTAGTGTTGTATTCTTGGGGGGTTGTATTTGAATTAATGGTTGCTAAGATGTTCACTGTATGTTTTTAAAAGGTTAACTTGAGTTCATAGAATAAACACTGTTTTGCTTTAAAAAATACTTTTCCGTTTCTTCTATACAACACCTGTAGAGTGGGCCGTGTGCTCCCCATACCACTATTAAATCTATTAGAAGCTGTAGGTCGTGTGAACTCCATGATACACTTTGGGGTTCTCTAAACCCTGGCCCATAACAATACCACAGTTAGGATTTCAACATGAGAATATATTTAATTCTATATTCTGTATCAGGTGAGTGTCAATAAGGGCTAAACACTAAAGTTGAGAGTAATTAACCAGTCCTCTCTAGCGATGATAACCAATGACTTGAGAATACCACATCAATCTTGATTTTGTTTTTAGTCAAGGTGCTATTTTAATTCTAATGAAGTTTCAACTTTCTTTAAATTAACAATAAAATTAATGTGGAGATCCAGTTCTTGAGATATTCATGGTAGGTATAATAAAACATTTAAACACATTTAGCCCAAAGTTATATTATACATGTGTCGGTGCTTTAATATTAATTTGATATCAACACAACTGTCAAAAGTACAAATTAAATGGCTTCCATTCTGAAACTCTTTAAATACAGTGAATAATATATGGTTTGTGTTCTATACGATCTCTCCACACTAAAGGATATGTTATGGTTACAATTCACTTGTTCTATTTATGCTCAGTAACATTCTAATGAAAACCAACAAGGTCAGGTTTGTCCATCCACAGGGTCCAATGAGCCAAAATTCTAAATGTAGGTAAGATGGGTAAGTAGAGTGGAGGACTCTGCAAGGAGCTGCCTATCAGCAGCAACCGTGGGAGATAAGCAACCTGTGATTGGAGGGCAGCAAACACCAGTGGTGGTCAGCATGATCAGGAAAAAGAGAGGTTTTGTGGGGGACAGGCTGGCTATGGGGCCCCAGGGAGAAGGGACTCAGTCCACAAGTGGATGTGTGGGACAGTGTGAGGGTGTGTGTGTGTGTGATAGAGAGAGAGAGACTATGTGTATGCGAAAGAGAGAGTGTGAGTGTGAGAGAGAGTTTGTGCAAGAGAGACTGTGTGTGAGAGAGAGCATATGACAGAGACAGAGTGGGCTGGATTCTCCCAAGATGGGACTATGTCCCACGCCGGCGTATAAACACCGGTGTTTTACTCCAGAGATTCCTGGAAAAAAGATCAGCTAATTCAATGCCCTGCAGGGGGCTAGCAGGGACCCGGAGTAATTCACACAGCTTTAGCTGCGGATACAGGCTCCCGCACTTCCGGTTCGGAGTCTGCGCATGCGACAGCGGGCGGCCTCCAGCGGCTGCGCCGAGCTCCATAGTGGACTCAGGCCACAGAGCCACACACAAAATTAGACCCCCCCCCCCCCGATCGGCTGTGTGCCCGAGCATCTAACCGCGTGGATCTAACCCCCGACCGCCTATAAGGACCCCCCTGGTGTCCGATCCCCCCGCCCCCCAACCACACCAGTGTGGTAGTCACCACTGATGTATATATTGTATAGAGAGGATGTCGGTGCAGGTGTTCTGTGGTAAGGTCCTGTACTACAGGTACGGGGGTAGTTCCCTGCCTGCTGGCTCCGCCCAGTAGGCAGAGTATAAATATGTGTGCTCCCAGTACAGCAGCCACTTCGCCAGCTGCTGTAGGAGGCCACACATCTTAGTGTAATAAAGCCTCGATTGCATCAAACTCTCGTCTTTGTGTAATTGATCGTGCATCAATTTATTACACTAAGCTTTCAGAAGATGGACCTCCGCATCAAGCCGGATCGCCTGCAGCTGGATCCGCAATCAGACAACGCCAAAAAGGACTTTCAACATTGGCTAGCCTGTTTCGAAGCATAGAAGCTCAGAAGCTCCAGAAGCTCAGAAGATTCAGATCCTCTACACGCGGCTGAGCTCCAATGTCTTTCCACTTATCCAGGACGCGCCGACCTATGCAGATGCCATGGCGCTACTGAAAGAAAACTACGCTCAGCGGACTAACACGCTCTATGCCAGGCACATCCTCTCCGCTCGCCGTCAACTTCCCAGTGAGTCAGTGGAAGATTTCTGGCGTGCCCTGATTCCCCTAGTTAGAGATTGTGACTGTCAGGCCGTCACGACCACGGAACACTCAAACGTGCTCATGAGAAATGCTTTTGTCACAGGGATAGGGTCCGATTACATCTGACAGCGCCTCTTAGAAGGGGCCACGCTCGACCTCGTGGAGACAAAAAAGCTAGCGCTCTTGCTTACGGTTGCTTCGCGCGATGTCCGTTCATTCATGGCACTGCGACAACGAATGAACGGACATTGCGCAACAATCACCAGGCAGGAATGTTCCCTTCCAGTCGGGAACACTTCAGCAGTCAAGGGCATTCAGCCTCTGATCTCTGGGTAAGCGTTCTCCAAGGCGGCCTTCAGGACGCGTGACAACGCAGAATCGCCGAGCAGAAACTTATAGCCAAGTTCCACGCACATAAGTGCGGCCTCAACCGGGACCTGGGATTCATGTCGCATTACATTCATCCCCCACCATCTGGCCTAGGCTTGCAAAATCCTACCAACTGTCCTGGCTTGAGACAATTCACACCTCTTTAACCTGGGGTTACCCCTATCTCTGGATCTGTAAAGACTTGATTACCTGCAAATGCTCGCATTCTAAGCATTGTCTGTCATCTTTGAATTTGCCTATATATATGTTTCTGGAACATACCTCTTCATTCACCTGAGGAAGGAGCAGTGCTCCGTAAGCTAGTGTTTGAAACAAACCTGTTGGACTTTAACCTGGTGTTGTAAGACTTCTTACTGTACGTCCACAGCGACAGAGGATCCTCATTCATGAGCGATGAGCTGTGTCAGTTCCTGCTCAACAGGGGCATTGCCTTGAGCAGGATGATCAGCTATAACCCCCGGGGAAACGGACAGGTGGAGAGGGAGAATAGGACAGTCTGGAGGATCGTCCAACTGGCCCTACGATCCAGAAATCTCCCGACCTCCCGCTGGCAGAAGATCCTTCCCGACGCCCTGCACTCCATTCGGTCGCTCCTGTGCACCGCGACTAATGAAACACCCCATGAACGTCTCTTTGCCTTCCCTAGGAAGTCGCTCCCGACTTGGCTCGCAGCTCCAGGACCCCTACTCCTCCGTAAACACGTACGACTCCACAAGGCGGACTCGTTGGTTGAGAGGGTACAGCTACTTCACGCCAACCCACAGTGCGCCTACATAGCGTACCCCGACGGCTGCCAAGATACTGTCTCCCTCAGGGACCTGGCACCCGCTGGTTCCCCACACACACCCCTCCTCCGACCCGGCGCCACCCTCCCCTCCCCCGGCGCACCCCACCGCAGCCCCCGCTGTTGGACAATCTGTCCCCCCCTTGCCCATACCCAAGGATGAAGAGGATTTTGACATGCTCCCGGAGTCACCGAAGACCAAAGCGACACAGGAATCACTGCCAGCACTGCGGTGCTCTCAACGACAGATCAAGGCTCCGGACCGACTGAATCTGTAACCTGACCTGGACTTTTAAAACACCATCCCTCTGTACATAACTTTCCCCTCCACCCCACTGGACTCAATTTGTTTTGCTCTCTGTACTTTGGAAAGTCTACCTGTATATAGTTCTCCACCACCCCGCCGGACTCAATCTTAACAGGGGTGAATGTGGTAGTCACCACTGATGTATATATTGTATATAGAGGATGTTGGTGTAGGTGTTTTGTGGTAAGGCCCCTATATCAGAGGTAAGGGGGTAGTTCCCTGCCTGCTGGCTCCGCCCAGTAGGCAGAGTATAAATATGTGTGCTCCCAGTACAGCAGCCACTTCTCCAGCTGCTGTAGGAGGCCACACATCTTAGTGTAATAAAGACTTGTTTGCATCCTACTCTCGTCTTTGTGTAATTGATCGTGTATCAGCCAGCATCCCGACCGGCAATATGTGGTTAGTTCCACGCCGTTGGGAACTCGGCCGGTTGGGAGCAGAGGATTGCTGGACAGGTCTCTGCCAATGGACCCCAGCCACATGGCATACTCTGTGATCACACCGATTCTTGGGTCCTGGAGAATCGCCGTAGCGGTGCCGATTTCGGCGTGAAAGTGAATACTCCACCCCCGCACCGAACACAATTTTGCCGTAGGGCTGCCGGGAATCCAGCCCAGTGTGTGTGAGAGAGACAGTATTTGAGAGAGAGGAAGTGTGAGAGAGGATGCTTGTGTGTGAGAGGGAGAGTGTGTGAATGGGAGAGCGTGAGAAAGAGAGAGAGTGTGTGAGAGAATGTGTGCGACAGAATGTTAGAGAAAGAGTGTAAGAGAAAGTGTGTGTGAGAGAGAGAGAGAGAGAGTGTGAGAGAGAATGCGTGAGAGTGTGAGAGGGAGACTGCGAGAAGGAGATTGTGCAAAGAAGAGTGTGAGAGAAAAAGTATGAGAGACTGAGTGTGCAAAAGTGTGTTTGTGGGAGAGAGGGAGGGAGTATGTGAGAAAGTGTGTGTATGAGAGAGCCTCGGTTCTCACTTACCCCCAATCCCACATACCATAACATACCCCATCCACTCACACAGCAGGTGAGGGGGAGTACGTGAAGACCCTGAGACTGGGAATGAACCAAATAGGCACACTATCACCCTCTAATTGCCATCTTTATTAATTAATCATTTTTTTAAATGATCAATTTATTGCTTTATTTTTGCTCAACAAGTTATTTATTTTCTTTATACCTCAGCCATTTTTTTGAAATTCATGTTTATTGTCTCTCAAATTTTATCTTTTTGAAATTTACTCGTGGGCCCCTTGAGGGAGAAAGAAATGTAAATGTACCCCCCCCCCTCCCCCCACCCACCCACCCCACCTCAGTCAAAAGGTTGGACAAGTCTAAATTAGAGGGGCCTTAGCCCATTTTTAATGACTTAACTGAGGAGTTTAGAAATTGTGTACGTCATTCCTCTTCAGAAGCAGATTTTGAAAGCACTGTTAAATTGCCAAAGGCAAAATCCTTGCTTAAGTTGTTCTGATTCTTAAATTGTGCCTCAAGCTAAAAATGAGGAAACATCAGTTAAAAAGAAAATTACATAACGTATAAGGTGAAACTTCTCCACATTCCAAACTATGATAAAAGTATGTAAAAGTATGTATTTGGGCAGCACGGTAGCATGGTGGTTAGCACAATTGCTTCACAGCTCCATGGTCCCAGGTTCGATTCCCGGCTTGGGTCACTGTCTGTGTGGAGTCTGCACATTCTCCCTGTGTCTGCGTGGGTTTCCTCTGGGTGCTCAGGTTTCCTCCCACAGTCCAAAGATGTGCAGGTTAGGTGGCTTGGCCATTCAAAATTGCCCTCAGTGTTGGGTGGGGTGACTGGGTTGTGGGGATTGGGTAGGGTGCTCTTTCAAAGTGCCGGTGCAGACTCGATGGGCCGAATGGCCTCCTTCTGCACTGTAAATTCTATGAAAAGCACATTGATTCAGTAGCCTGTGTATTTTATTTCAAATGTGACAACTTCAATATTTACTTTGTCTATAAATAACGACATATTTAATTTCATTTTTTAAAAAACCGTTTTGTCAAACACTTGGTATGTTTATTTTGGGTAAAAAGAACGAGAGCTAAATAAAGTAAACTTTGCTCAGTTGAGTAAAAATAGAAACATCGCTTCCCTGACAAAATAGCCTGAAACCGTGACTTGGTGTATTTTGACAAATGGAAAATATTTGAATGTTTCTTCCGCACTTCTATTAGACCACGTGCTGTCCCGAGATTAGAGGATGAATCATATCTTCAATTATTGCTTGGCGTTTGCTCTTCCCAGAAGTGCGGTGCACATTTCGAAAGCGGGGTTTGGAAACTCCTTTTGTTCCCAGTTACAACAATTTGCTTTGCAACAGCTCTCCCTAGTTCCTTCTTGGAAACTCAATGTCCACTTTCACAACAGACCCAAGTGATGTGGGTACGGGAAGAAACCAGTCGAAAACTTTTTGTGTTGCATCCGTCTCAAATGTTCAAGGTCTCCTTGGCTCGGATTGATTTCCGCGACTCAATGAAATGTTTATTATTGATAATAATAACAAGAACAGAAAGTGCTGGGAACGCTCTGCGGGGAGGGGAATCGAGTTAATAGGAACTCCTTTTATTTCAATGGCATGTTTATTATTCCTGGTAACCAGTTTGCCTTGGTGGAACTCCTACAGGAACACGTAAGGGGGGTGTTTTTTAATCCGCAATTGCATTGATAGAAAAGTTCTCTGAGGAAAGAGCTGGGGTTGCAATGTGCAGTACGCTGCTGCTCCAGACGATGGCGCCGCCAGCTCTTTTGGCCAAGTCTCCAGCAGTGGAATGAGGGGGAGGAGCTGCTATGTTACTTCTTGGCAATTTACATGGAATTATATTCATCCCAGCCCCTCTAAAATAGACCGGTGAACTGAGAGGCATTCTTCTCAGAGGCATTAATCCTGGTGCATTCCGGGCAGACACTGCAGATGTCGCTCTGCACAGAGTTCCATATTTGAGTAAATGGCACTTTTATCAAAGTTACAGCCCTTTCCTTCAAGTTCCGGGACTGAGTCTTTTTAAAAAATATATACATCTAGCATTAGGCAGGGCAGGCGTGAATGAAACAACCCGGTCAGGGAGGGACGGCAGATAATGGACACAAGAGTTCAACATCCACATTGAGACTGGTGGGCAGTTTGTAGGAGCCAGTTCATAGCAAGGAGACGGTAACACGGTGTGAACGAAAGGGAGAATGACATTACAGAGACGTTGACAGATGCAGATTACTGGAAGAGTGTGCGGACCGCGGCTGCCTAATATTTTATGAATCAAGGACAACGTGCCACGTTTCTGAATCATTGCCTCTTCCCAGGGCCAGTGGAATAGCTCGGGTTAGCTCGCCTGCGATATTAACAAGTTTCTTTCACCTTCTAAGAATGAAAACACCGAATCAGACACCCCCAGAACAAATTTGAAATCAATACCCGTAAAGGAGCGTACTCTTTAGACACTTCCCTTTTCTGGCAATTGGCCCATTTTTTTTTCTTTTTGAATCACATTGTTACCAGAACTAATGCATTTCCAGGAACGCGAGGGGGAGGAGCTTCAGCTCCCTATAAAAGGCAAGCTCTCAAAGCCAGTCTGCTAGAAGGTATCAGAGAGATCGTGATCAGCACCGCTATAGAGGAGTCTGGCAGCCATCTAATCGACCCACACACAAACACATAAACTTTATCGACTTCTTGAAATACATTTCAAAGGGCATTGATTTGAGAGGAGCCAAGCAGACGGAGTGCCTCTGTACGTAAAGCATCTGTGTGGCTCCCACAACTGGGAAGAACTACCTTTGAGTCCCGCTCCACTGCTAGACCCGAGGCAACTTCATTCATCAGCCTGAATTAAAGGATACCACTTTGATCCGATCATAATAAAGGGGAGCTCTAGTTGGAGGTAAGCTGCCTGACTTTTCACTCTAGATTTGGAAATGCAGTCTGGAACGCACTTTGTACGGGATTAACCTGGAGTTGTATTTTTTTTTGTTGGGAGCGATTAATAAACTCGAGGAGTTACGAGGGAGGGTTTCTGCATCAAATTGTGTGTGTGCATTTAGAGTTTAAGTACGGGAAAACGATCAAAGTAACAAGTAAAATTGGGACGGATGGTGCTGGAAACACTCAGCTGCTTAAGAGGGTATCTGGAGAGAAAACGATTCAACTTTCCCCCTTCGTCCTGAGGGGGGAGTGCAAGTCTGAGACCTTCGTCTATTTCACATCCCCAGATCCAGTTGAATAAGTTCAGCATTTTTCTTTTTGGGGAAAATAGCATCCTGTTGGGAAATAGGTCCACCTTGGGTAGCACGTTCCAGTTGTACATTACATTTAAACACGTTCCAGTATCAATTATTAATTGAATGTTTTTTTTTTGCTCTTCTGAACAGGCGCTGGAAACCTATCAACAAGCCACTTATGCTTTAGCAGAACTTTACGAATTCTCCCGGAAATTCCAATTTCAGGACTTATCTGCAATGGTAACACACAGTAAATTTGACGGGATGAGCCGTCCTGTCGATGTGCCGAACCAGAGACTCTCTTACCGCCTGAAGACATTTGCTTCCAAAACCGAATACAACCTAATCGTGAACACTGTGCGGAAACTCAAAGAGAGCGGTTTCTACTGGAGTACAATGAATGGGGGCGAAGCAAACATCCTCCTCAGCTCCGAATCAGTTGGAACGTTTCTAATCAGGGACAGCTCGGACAATAAACATTTCTTTACTCTTAGTGTTAAAACAGAATCAGGTACCAAAAACCTGCGTATACAGTGTGAAAACTGCTCATTTTTCTTGCAAACGGACGCTAAGAGCACCCAGACTGTTCCTAAGTTTGACTGTGTGTTAAAATTGATCCACCATTATATGCCTTCAAAACCTACAGACTCAGGGAATGTGAAAAGAGTCTATTACATTTACTCTGGGGGTGACAAAATCCCTTTGGTGCTTTCCAGACCCCTTTCCTCTAGTGTTTCAACACTGCAGCATTTGTGCAGGAAAACTGTAAATGGACATGTGGAGGTGTCTAGCAAAGTGGAAGAATTGCCTATGCCTGTCAGACAATTCCTACAGGATTACGATGCCCCGGTCTAATCCTTAAATCGCCATATGGACTATCAGACACATACACCTGGCCTCGTGGCTGGATATCTAAGCTTGAAGAAACGGGAACATTTGCACTCATTTTTTTATTTATAACAAATTTCAATAATTTATAATAAAATGCACTATTTTTAATGACAACAGAATTGCATGCTTTATTTCTGAAATATGTGCCCTGTTGTTTGCGATTTTTTTTCAATCACACAGTTTTAAGACACCTGGTGGAAACATACCAAAGGCTAAATGCAATTCCAAGTGTAGATAACTCCCTCCCCTCCCTGCTTTTACTTTGTCAGTGTTTAGGGACCTCCATCAGAAGGGGGCATCCATCAGGAAAAAGCACAGACTGCTTTCAGGTAGCCTCCAACGATGTATATCTCCGCTAATTGAAGGGCTTCCAGTTGATATTACTGTTTAGCACGCTGTCCACTTCTAGCCCAATGTAAGGTAGAAACATCCTAACAGGATCCACCCATTCTGATTGTGGTGTCTAGAGTAGATAGCACTATCAGACTATTTAAAATGCACTGATATAGCATGCTCACATTTCATTAAGATATTTGAAGCATCACATATTTCCGTTGCTTTGGAAGCACTGTGAAAAAAAGTGATCTTTGTACTCCAATATTTTAATTTATTACTGCAAGAGTTAAAGCAAACTAATATGTAAACAGAGGCAAATATTCAAGACCTGGACTTGGCATGTTTAAAGACGTTCAGTCCTGCATATTGTTTTAACAAATTCAAGTGCTCCTATTCTATGCAAAGGCTTCTCTGAAACAAACAGGCTTGCATTCAAAGAATCGCCCATCTGTTTTCACACGTTTATTTCCTGTAATGCTTAACCAGTGGCCAGAGTTTCTGCATAAACAGCTCACTGTGCTTTCTATGAATTAAGAAGCTTTTACATAGTTGGAAAGGGGCTGAGATATTAAGTGATATATATTTCTTCATACATAATAATTTTAATAATTCTAAGAAAGGGATTTTAAACCACCTATTATACATCTTTTCCATTAAGATTCTAAGTTTTAAGCTATATTTAAATTGATGTTTCTGAGAAAAGCAAACTAACTTGGCTTCATTAGGCTCCTGACATTTAATGGACAGCAGTGGAATCCCATGAACACATTATCACAAGTCCTATGGTACTCTGAGCTGTGCATGTGATCTCCGTAAAATGCTGCCCAATTTACAATTTTTTCATTCAGCATTGCTTCAAAAGCCTATAACAGCCAATATCAGTTTAAGCAGAATCTTCTGTGCGATCTATTTTTATGGTCATACTAAGTGCTTAAAGGCTGAGTTTGTGATGCAAGCTATAACTTACATTGACCTCAGCTAGTTTGCTTATGAAGAAAGAGCTTCTAACAGCTGGTAGTTACCCAGAAACAGCTGAAAGCTCCCGTCATTGGTACCGTGTTGATGATTATGCTCAAATCAATAGCTGTTCACTCAAGCCCTCAGCAATGTAATCCCCTTCATCTCAGGCAGCAACATCAGTCAGTTCTTGCTTGATGGAAATGTGTTCTTTTGAAATCAATTTATGCTTGTGCCAGTAATCACTTGCTGCTATCTGCACAAATGTGAATGACTGGGAATGCTGATAAAGTTTAATAGTTGTGGTCGTGTGGTTTGATTGTGTACACTGCATAAGCTTTTCCACTGTGCTGTAAGAATTACAATTAGCAAACACGGGAAATGTAAATACATTATTAAATATCTAATCTATCTCAAAATACTAATTTTCCTAGAGAAAATTATAGTCGAGTCTAGATTTAGGAAAAAATATTAGAAACCGCATATTCATTAACTTCCATCTGAACGAATGTATAAAGATTCTGTTTGAATGGAATGCACGACAATGTATACAACACTGCAATGGTTGACAGACATGCTGCTTTTCCTGTATAAATTCAAGGACAAATTATTAGTCTTGTTTGCTTTCTATATTTCACTAGTGATCAATGTATTGAACACATACGTAGTGCTGGCGGATGTGAACTACCCACACCCAAGGTCTGTTTTGGATCTGGCTCCTTTCCAAACTGACCTTAACTGACAGTGAATTCTATTACAAAATTATTGCTTCCCATCATGTTAAATTACATTAACTGTTGCATTCAGTTACTTATGATATGAATTCAGCAGCAATTTTCCAGTTAAAGGCCCTGGGTAACCCAGTAAGGTATTTATTGACATCAGATGTTTTTTCCACTGGATAAGAATGTAAGATATTCTAGACCAACTTTCGAGATTAATACTGAGTACTGGAATAAAGTAGAAAATAATGTTCTGTCCTGCTCAGTTTCATAAAAGCTCAATGAGGTAAGTAACATAATAGCTACATTCAGCAACCATTCTTCACTGCATGTGTAAAGTTAGGCTATGTGGGATTCCAGTTCTCTTCACTATTTTAAAGTAGGTTACTTATGCTTACTCAAGGTAAATATTGCAAATATCGCAAATTCCCATACCAGCCTCCCTGAACAGGCGCCGGAATGTGGCGACTAGGGGCTTTCCACGGTAACTTCATTTGAAGCCTACTTGTGACAATAAGCGATTTTCATTTCATTCCAAATAAAAAGACAGAAGTGATGCTTCAATGAGATAATTTGTTGAACACTTGAGGTTGACGACCAGGAAATTCCCAAGGTTTGTACCCTAGGCTGTTCAATTAATGGATCTCGTCCAGGTTGGTTTTGGCGTTCTGCAACTTAACACTTCACCCTCGAGTTGAGGAAAGGATAATTCTGGTCAACATGCAGTAATCCTGGTGTAAACATATGAATGTTTATACACCTAAGTGTGTGTGTGTGTGTGTGTGTGTGAAATGTCTGGGGAGGATAGGATGAGGCTCGCCTATGATGACCGCTTCAGTTAACTACCATGCAGACATTCATTAAGGCTCGCAGATGAACAATCACATCTTGGTAAGCATGTGTAACTCGCAAAAGTGGATCAATACTCCAGCAATTCAGTGGAGATGCGGGATGGTGAAAATTCTTAAGCCAGAGGGGCAAAACGCGTGAAGACACTCACATAAATGTGCAAAGAAAGATTGATGTCAAGCGATGAGAAAGTGAAGTACAGCAAGAGATATATTAGCTCTTAATCTTAACTTTCAGTTAACATGTCTCAAATTACTTCCTTTAACACGAAGGTAACTCCAATAATAAGATATCGTTTTAAATGGAAGATTTGTCCGGAATCTCCTGCAGTGTGAGAGTTTTCAACTTGGAGCTTGACCCTTGCCCCTGATCCCCAGCTAATAACTGGAAGTTGCGCTAACAGGGGGCTAAATCCTTGTTTTTGGATTATGGACTGCATATAGTGTAATGAGCACCTTCTAATGAAAAGCAGAAATAAATCCAATTTCTTTTCGCCCAATAATTATTATGATATTAGCTCCTCCTCTTAAGACTTCGTCAGACATTAAGCTATTCCGTATCTTCCAGCTATGAAAAGTATTTGAAATCCACAAGAGTCAGTTCCCAGTTCTCATTCACTGTTTATCTACTGTAAAGGAGGTTCCTTTGACGTAGTTTACTACTCAGCACGCCCCCCAATGTTCGGTTACCATAGCTGCAAAGCAAATGTAAGCACAGCTGTTTATTCACAGCAAATACCAGGAAACCACAGTGAAACTCTAGTCTCAGTTGGACCGTCCAACTGCAGACTTCTGCAATTCAATAGAGGGCTGTCTCAGACTGCGGGAAGGCTGGATCCTGAGGAATATGCTTAATATTAATCCAAAACTTTAGTTATTTTCACAGAACAGCTGTCAGGTATTGAGTTCAACCAAGTCTCGGTTTAAATCGAACAATAATGAACAGACTACTGGCATTGCGGGCGTGTGCACAGCTTGCATATGACTTTAACCCGCATTTAGTTCCTAATATTACTAATCTTCTCAATAATTTGTCGGTGTGCATCAATTCGATGGGTCGAAAGGCCTCCTTCTGGACCGCAATGACTCTATGGTGTGTGTTTCAGGGAAACTAGTCTTTTGCTGTGTACGGTTATGTTCTTTTCTTTGTGCGTTTAGCTGGAATTGTTGCACTGAATCATCAAACATCGCCAGGCAGCGGCAGAAAAAGTTCCCAAAATGATGGCGAAGTCATCAGATGTCTCCTTGGGAACGGTTCCTTTTGCTTACAAAACATATGTGTGACTGAACAGTGGACTGAGCCAGAGGGTGGGGAGGGCTGATGAGTGCACGCATTTCCTGTTAGTCACAGGGAACACAGGACAGTCTTTCCAGAGAGCTGTAACGAAAAGGACAGAGAGGCTGTGAAACTGGACCGAGGAAAGCTACAGGACGGGAGTGTCCATTCTCCTCCCAACAACAAAAAAATGATTCCAGAGTAAAACACGGTTTGCTTCTGGCTGGAACTAACACTAACTGATACAAAGTCTAAGCACTGTTCAGCTACTGCACCGGAAACCTCTTAAGGGTGTAAACTGTCCATGCATACAGGGCATACAAAATAATCTATGAACAATGAATACATATATGATAATTATATATATATATTCAATATATGGACACATATTTAATATAGATGTGTTAGAGTTCTTGAGACGTAATATATACTTAATTCTCTTGCCTTCCCCTTGTTTTTCTGAGGACAGTAAGAAGTCTTACAACACCAGGTTAAAGTCCAACAGGTTTGTTTCAAATTTAGCTTTCAAATTACTAGCTGTGTTCTGAAAGCTAGTGATTTGAAAGAAACCTGTTGGCCTTTAACCTGGTGTTGTAAGACTTCTTACTGTGCCCACCCCAGTCCAACGCCGGCATCTCCCCATCTTGTTCTGAGGACGTAATGGTGGGCTGCCTTCTTGAATCACAGCACTTCATGTAATGAAAGTGCTCCCCTAATTCTGTTGTGTAGGTACTTTCACGACTTTGCTCCAACAATAATGAAGGCATGACTATGCCGGCTTGATGTGTGGAGAGAAAGTTAGAGGTAAATATGCTGCCATGCCCCTGCTGTCCTTATCCATTTAAATGGTGGTGTTTGGGTGGTATGCCAATATATCTGGGTATAGAGGGGCTTTCTGTTGAGGAGAGGTTGAGTAGGTTGGGCCTGTACTCATTACAGTTCAGAAGAATAGGAGGCAACCTTAATGAGACATTTACTAATCTCAGGGGGCTTGACAGGGTAGATGCTGTGAGTATGTTTCCCTTTGTGTGAGAGTCCAGGACCAGAGGGCATAATCTCAGAGTAAGGGATTTAAGACAGAGATTCGGAGGAATTTCTTCTCTCAGAGGGTAGTGAATCTGTAGAATTCTTTACCGCAGAGAGCTGTAGAGGCTGGGTCGTTAAGTTTTGTTCAAGGCTGAGATAGATTTTTCATCAGTAAGTGAATCAAGGTTTTGGGGATAAGGAGGGAAGGTGGAGTTGAGGATTATCTCATCAGATCAGTCATGGGGGATTTTCACAGTAACTTCACTGCAGTGTTTTATTTTAAATGAATGGCAGAGTGGGCTCGATGGTCCAAGTGGCGTACTTCTGCTGCAACATCTTAACATCTTATATCAGTCTTTGCAAATATAACCAAAATAAAATATATGTTCTGCCATTATGAAATCAGATGTAAGCTGCATATGTAACTGTGATGATGGTATTATATTCCAATATTTAGTCAAACTAAACTTGTGCATTGTTAAATCCAAAGATGCCTGATAAACCTAGTCCATTACAATTGGTGAGTTCACACAGAGGAATGCCTAACTCTGTTTTCTCTGTAGATTACGGCACACAGTTTGGAATTTGATGTGCGCATTGTGGGTGGAGAGGGGTTGAGGGGGCAGTTCATTTCACAGATGGATTTGATTTGAGTGGTCAGAGGGACGTAGGAGTTTAGGTCTGGTTTACTGTGGATGTACTTTTACAACAAATATTTTGAATTACACATGCCTTTTTTCCATCCTCTATCCAAATAGTGAGAACAATGCTTTACTGTAGTACAATGCTTTACGGTAAATTGGAACTGAAGGGTCTAGCTACAATCGGGGAATGGAAACAGAACACACTGGTGATTTTTTTTTGAGTTACTGATAATGGTTTTAACATAAAGCTGTCCATAAAGGCTCGTTTTTATGCCAGGGCTTGTGCAATAAGAAGGAACCATGCCGCAACTTTGTACCAGAATCCTGCTTTGTTTTCTCACAGGGGAAATGGGCTGAGATTTCCTCACCCCTAATGCATTAGAGTCTCATTAATAAGAATCTTTAGTGTCACAAGCAGGTTTACATTAACACTGCAATGAAGTTACTGTGAAACATTTCAAAACAAAGTAAATGAAGTTGGCTTCTGCCTCTCCAGCAATTGGCAGGGTTCAGCCTAGAAAGATGACATAATTGCTGAAGGCGTGTGAATGTGTCTCTAATTCACTTGTCTCTCAGTCCGGAAGAAAGTCTCAAACACGTTCGTACTTTAGAATATTCTTTATTGCGATCGGGGCCGCTCTTTAGGTATTCCGAAGAAACACCTCTGAGAGTGCCAAAGTTTTGCTCAAAACATCCTGTCTTTATATGTTTTTTAAGGGGCTGTCCTTTACATTCACTTGAGCTTGCCCCCATTACAAAGCATAGCTTGTTTTTGCCATAGTTTCGATACATGATTAACTTGTTATTGCCATCATTTCAATACATGATTTTACAGACTTTGAAGTTATCTATTGGCACATGAGTATATAGCAATTTTAGCAAAAACAGCAGGTGTTTAGCGACAGTATCAATGGCTCCCACATTTCATATTCCGTCATCCAGCCATCTTCCTTGTTTCTTAAGGCTATTTGGCTTACAGTCATGAGTCGGCTCACAAATTCAATAATAACTCCCTTATTTGTAACTTTCCACTAATGTGTCCCATTAATTCTGGCTTGTTCTAGCTATTAACCCTTGCTTCACATTCTTATTTCCCCCTTTGATCATTCCATGATCACACAGCCCTCAGGCACTTATCCTTGAGAGTCTGAGGAATTCCTCCGGGAAATCATCCTTTGGTCCAATGTCCTCATACACATTTCCGGCATCTACTAAGTCCTGCTTGTCTAACTGGGGAAGCCGCTGCAGCATCTGTGGCATCACAGAGGTGCCTAAACGATTACAAAAGCATTTAACACAGGTTACAATAATACATAGCAAAATGCAAATAACGATAAAGATAATAAATCCATGAAACAGATAGGTGGTCCAGGAACTAGACCACAGCCCTCCCCACCAGTCGTTCGAGGAGGACTGGCGGAGCCTCTTTACCCCATCCCTAATGTGGTCCACTAGGTGAGTAATGTTCTCCGAGCTATCAGGGATATAAGTACAGCACTCAGAACCCACTACAGCACACATACCTCCCTCATTGGCGATGAGGTAGTCTAGAGCCATGTAGTTCTGTAAGGCAACCGTCCGAACAGCTACTAACTCTGCGCTGAGCTCACTGAGTCCTTCCGCGGTATCATTAGCCACCTGCTCCAATATGGTGGGGGGTGGGGGTTAGTGGTGGGAGGGGGTAGGGGTGGGGGGGTGGGGGGGGGGGGGGTGGGGGGGGTAGGGGTGGGGGGTAGGGGTGGGTAGGGGTGGGGGGGGGTAGGGTTGGGGGGTAGGGGTGGGGTGGGGGGAGGGTAGGGGGGTGGGGGGTAGGGGTGGGGGTAGAGGTAGGGGGGTAGGGGGGTCGGGATAGGGGTAGAGGTAGGGGTAGGGGGTAGGTGTAGGGGTAGGGGGCAGCGGCGTGTAGAGGGGGGGGGGCGATGGTGCGTTGGCCCCAGGCATCCATTGGATGGGGGCATCATCAGACCTTCCTCAAGGCTCCCCTTCCTCCCAGCTGCCTTGTCTTTGTTTGAGAGAGAGAGAGAGAGAGGGAGATTGTGGGGACAGACAGAGAGAGAGAGGCAGAGAGAGGGAGTCCCGTCCGTCCTCTGGCTGAGAGCAGGGCTTTGGTGAGTATATTGCAATCTGCCTAAACCCAGGAATATTGCCTGGTTAGAATGCAGAGAGAAATGCTGGGATCCCGGGGTGGGAGATGTGTCTGGATTTGTCTATTTCTGCTTCAACCACTGCGATTTCAGGTCAGTTTCACAACAACAGGAAAAACACGCGGAGAGAGAGGGAAAAACTTTTGGCAAAGTTTCTGGGTTCTGCCTTTATAATTCACAGCGCAGAAAGGGTTCTGCCCCACCTCCTGATTACTGCTAGGGGGCCTGTACATAACTCCCATCAGGGTCTTTTTTCCTTTACGATTCTTCAGCTCTACCCACACAGATTGGATTGGATTGGATTTGTTTATTGTCACGTGTACCGAGGTACAGTGAAAGGTATTTTTCTGCGAGCAGCTCAACAGATCATTAAGTATATGAAAAGAAAAGGAAATTAAATACATAATAGGGCAATACAAGGTACACAATGTAACTACATAAGCACCATCATCGGATGAAGCATACGGGGGTGTAGTGTTGATGAGGTCAGTCCATAAGAGGTTCATTTAGGAGTCTGGTAACAGGGGGGAAGAAGCTGTTTTTGAGTCTGTTCGTGCGTGTTCTCAGACTTTTTTTATCTCCTGCCCGACGGAAGAATTTGGAAGAGTGAGTAAGCCGGGTGGGAGGAGTCTTTGATTATGCTGCCCGCTTTCCCCAGGCAGTGGCCTTCTGGCACTATATCGCATCTTGCTATCGATTTAAGTTCATTCTTTACTAATGATGCAATCCCGCTCCCTCTGCTCATCTGCATGTCCTTTCAATAAGACCCAGATCCTTGGATATTTAGATCCCAGCCCCGATCCCCTTGCAGCCACATCTCTGTGACGCTCCCAGCATCGTACCCGCCAATTTCAATGTACGCAACAAGCTCACTTACCTTGTTTCGTCTACCGTGTGCATTTAGGTACAACACCCTCAGTCCTGCATTGACCACCCCCCTTCTCATAGTTGTCCCCTTTTTTGCTGAAGTTGGATTCCCGCTGCTTTCCATACTCTCTGCTCTATTGCGTGTTCTGAAAACTTTACTAACCTCTCCTGAGCCCCTCGTCAAAAGTCATCATTAACCTACACTCTCACCTTCTCCTTTAACTTTGGTTTTTGAATTTTCCATATAACTGAACCCTCCCTCCACCATTATTTTGTTGAAAGGCACCATGAAAGGCACTGTACAAATATGAGTTCTCTCTTTCATGCCAGTACCATGTAATTTCATGTACTTTTTACTCTGAAGTGTGTGAAATGACAATAACAGAGGCTTTAATTTCAGTATTATTTTTAATATTAACCATTCTTTAGTAAAAAGAACACAAATTAATTCTTGGAATAACTGCAGCTTCAGTAACAAGTGACTACACTGCCAAAGAGAACTTCAATTGTCTGGAACCAACTGATAAAAACAATAACCTGCATAGTGAAGTGTCGTTTTGCAAGAAAGTTATGTATGAAAACCGTGACAATCGGTGAGAACTGGTGATAATAGGGCTTGAATTTCCCAGAAACAGACTAACACTTTGTTGTGCCTTGTGATGAGTCATGTGGTCTCCTATTACATCGATCGCGGTATCAGAAATTGTTGGTGTTCGCCAGCGAAGTATCACAATGTCGTAGAATGGCACCACGCAGTACCTGTGCTGGCATCTTGAAGGAGCTGTCCAACTGGCCAAACCTCTCTGAGTTACAGTTTAACCTTCTTAATTTGCAAGCACATTGCACATCTTTGACCCCATACTTTATTTGTTTTGACCTTTAGACAGCTGGGGACTTGCTCACATTTCCTTTCAGGCCTTTGTTAAATAACATTGTATGTCTCCACTGCCGTGAATCTACTCCGCCCATTTAAACTTTATGATAATCTGTTCCGGCCTTTGGTGCCTATCTATGAGCTGCTGCTGTTTTATTTTTCTGGACTCTGCTCCATGTTTCTCAGCTCCATTCTGCTCCTGTGTTGCACCCTAGACAGAATTTCCTTTTCACCTGGCTCAAATCCCATTTCTCTGCTTGTTCACGGCCTTTTGTACAAATGCAACAATTGGTGGTGCTTTCTACGGGCACTGAATTCTCTGCTGCGAACATCCGGATTAGGAGCACCCCCCTCGAGCACCATTTAGTAAAATCATGGCCGATAATTTTTTAAATATAAATTTAGAGTACCGAATTTTTTTTTCGTTTCAGGGGCAATTTCACGTGGCCAATTCGTCACCCCTTTGCTTACCAAGAATCTATTCACCTTTGCCTTAAAAATATTCAAAGACTCTGCTTCCACAACCATGTATATATATATTTTTATATAGAATACCTATAGTGCAGAAGGAGGCCATTAGCTCCATCAAATCTGCCCCAACCCTTCAATGAGCAGTCTACCCAGAGGTGAGTTCCGACTCACAACCCTCTCAGAAAAGAAATTTTGCCTCATCTCCATACAATGGGTGACCCCTTATTTTTAAACAATGGCCCCTAATTGTAGATTCTTCCATGCGGAAACTCTCTCTCCCCATTCAGCTTGCCAAGACCCCTCGGGATCTTTAAATCAGATTGCTTCTTACTTTTCTAAACTCCAGTGGGTACAAGCTAGTCTGCCCAATCTTTCCTCATAAGACAACCCACCCATTCCAGTTATTAATATGGTAAACCTTCTCTGAATTGCTTCTAGTACATTTACATCTTTTCTTAAATAAGGTGACCGATACTGAACACAGTAATCCAGATGTGGTCTCACTCGTGCCCTGTACAACTGAAGCATAACCTACTTTTGTATTCAATTCCCCTGGCACGGTAGCACAGTGGTTAGACCTGTCGCTTCACAGCGCCAAGGTCCCAGGTTCGATTCCCGGCTTGGGTCACTGTCTGTGCAGAGTTTGCACATTCTCCCCGTTACTGCGTGGGTTTCCTCCGGGTGCTCCGGTTTCCTCCCACAAGTCCCGAAAGACGTGCTTGTTAGGTGAATTGGACATTCTGAATTCTCCCTCTGTGTAACCGAACAGGTGCCGGAATGTGGCGACTAGGGGATTTTCTCAGTAACTTCATTGTAGTGTTAATGTAAGCCTCCTTGTGAAAATAAAAATTATTATAAATGATAACATTCTATTAGCTTTCTTAATTACTTGCTATACTTGTATACTAGCCTTTAGTGAGTCATGCACTGGGACACTCTGATCCCTCTGCACCTCAGAGTTCTGCCATCTCTCACTATTTAGATAATATGCTGGGCTTCCTCTGTCTATTGCTTGCCACACCCTCCTGTGGACTCAGTTCATGGGATATCTCTGATCTGTTTCTGCTGGTTCCATCTTTCTCCAGATTCTACTCCCAGGTTGCTGATTGATCTCTGCTTTTCTGAACTCTGCTCACTTCCCAGGGCTACTACTCTTTTCCACTTGTCCATCAGAACTCCTCTATCATATTTCCGTGCAGTAGGTTGGACTAGCTCTGCAGCATCTAACAGAGATAGATAGGTTCTTGATTAATAAGAGGATCAGGGGTTATGGGGAGAAGGCAGGAGAATGGGGATGAGAAAAATATCAGCCATGAACGAAAGGTGGAGCAGACTTGATGGGCCGAGTGGCCTAATTCTGCTTCTATATCTTATGGCCTTATGGTCTCTCTCATAGCAGTTACCTCATGAATTTCCCATTCTACCTCCAGATTACGCAATCTTCACTTTTCTCAATTCTCTCCCACTGTCCTTTGCTCTTCTTCTGGTCCACTGGACATGCTGAGGTGTATTGCCAACCCCTGAGACTACATTGCTTCTCCACTGGACCGCAGGGCCAACCTCTCCTGTTCAACTGTCCATTCCTCCTTGGTCTTAATTCTATTACACAAGTGAAAGTGCCACTGACCAACATCTCCAAGAGGTGCAAAATATATTTGGAGTTGGATACATTTAATTACCATTTCACCACCTTTATAATAATAATAATAGCTGATTGTCACAAGTAGGTTTCAATGAAGTTGCTGTGAAAAGCCCCTAGTCGCCACATTCCGGCACCTGTTCGGGGAGGCCGGTACAGGAATTGAACCTGCGCTGCTGCCTTGTTCTGCATTAAAAGCCAGCTATTTAGCCCAGTGTGCTCATTCTAATGAAATGTAGCTCACATTCTTGTTGGACACATGGATCCAGTCCATTGATATAGGATTAGAGGAGGAGTCGTTTTGATCTTTGAATAAAGCACAGAATTTTGAATTGTCCATTTCATGACTGAAAATGAATTACTCCATTTATACTCTTCTTATTCTCACATATACTTTAAAAATGTTGGTTACAATAGTCTGCAGATCAAAAATATGTGAAGCTTTCTCCAATATACTTAATGAAGTGTATACTTTGTTCAAGCACGGTATTTACTTCCCAGAATACATGTTTGCCAAGAACTTTCAGTTAACAAAGAGTGATCTCTTTCTATTGATCCTAATTGACATTTGAACTTGGGTTTTCCCTAAAAGGAAAATTTTTCTCGGTAGTTTAGGGGGAAGGAAGGAAAACCATGCCACAAACCAGACTATTCTCTGCTTTCTGCTCTCCGATATCTCTTGTCCGTGTGGTCAAATCATTTCTTTGCCTCCCCTCCCTATCTCTGTAGCTTCCTACAAGTGTTCTGAGTTCTTGGTTTTCCAGTCTCCCGTGCATCCCTGATCTCCTTCACTTTACCATTGGTGGCTGTGTCTTCAGCTCATTAGGCCCCAAGCATGAAATCGCCCCCCCCCCCCACCCCCCCACTATCCCCCCCCCCCCCCCCCCCCCCCACCCTAATTCCCTCTGCCTTTTTCTTTCTTTACGGCAATTATAAAACTTAGCACTTTGACTGAGCTGACCTAATATCTTCTTATATGGCTTTGTGTCCAATGTTTTCTGATAACGTTCCTGTAAAGTACCTCAGGATTGTTCACTATTTTGAAGGTGCAAGTTGTTGCTGTCAGATCAGGTACGTTTAGGGGCTCAGCTGTGTTTGCCTGGCATAGCCAGGTAAGTATATGATGAAAGGGTTATTATAAGAACAAAGAGGTGATCCAGATAATTCTATTTCCTGCCTCTTAGCAGTGCAAAGGGTGTTATTGCAATTCCACAGCAAGCAATCATTATTTTCATTTGGTTCTGATTAATATAACAATTTACACCTCTGGCCAATTACTGCAAGCAATTTAGTCACTGCCTCTTTCCTTGTCATCTCTTTCGGACATTGCTGCTGCTGACTCAACTGTGCAAAGTGACTTAACTTGTCGTAGGACAGATAAATCTATTGTGAAATAGGGTGAGAAGAATCAAGAGTTCCGTTTCCCATTGTCATATCATACATAATCAAGCTTTCTCAATGTAGCACCTCTCAATGTAAATTCTAACAATGCCCTGATGGAAATATAACTAGTTTTAGTAAATATGGATAAAAAGATAGTTTCTTGAAACAAGAATAATAAAATAAATTTTCTTTAAAAATTTTCAGAATGCTAACTAACTCAAGTGCTATTTCACAATTTGATAATTTTTTTTTTATTTTTTTTTTTTATTTTTTTTAAAATTTAGATTAGCCAATTATTTTTTCCAATTAAGGGGCAATTTAGCGTGGCCAATCCACCTACTCTGCACATTTTTGGGTTGTGGGGGCGAAACCCACGCAGACACGGGGAGAATGTGCAAACTCCACACGGACAGTGACCCAGAGCCGGGATCGAACCTGGGACCTCAGCGCCGTGAGGCGGGTGTGCTAACCACTAGGCCACCGTGCTGCCCTCACAATTTGATAATTACCCTGATATGTGCAAACATTATTTTGATTTTGGATTTACAAAGGTATTGGTTAACCTTGTAGCCTGATGTTTTTCATCACTATTTCCCTATATGTTGCAGCATATTTAAAAACATTTCCTTTAACCTGAAACCTTATGGTATCAAAGAGGAAATTGGTGGTGAGTATAGTAAAGTCACCATAGTCCCAGCTGACCATAGGCTGCTCTCCCCTTTGTGGGAGGAGAGCTGATTGGTGAGGATTTAACCTGAGGATCACACCTCAGATGAGGGGCAAATTTGAGAAGGGAATTGAACCCACGCTGCTGGCCTCTCTCTGCATCACGAACCAGCTGTCTAGCTAATTTTAAAAAAAAATAAATTTAGTGTACCCAATCATTTTTCCAATTAAGGGGCAATTTAGCGTGGCCAATCCACCTAGCTTGCACGTTTTTGGGTTGTGGGGGCGAAACCCACGCAGACACGGGGAGAATGTGCAAACTCCACACGGACAGTGACCCAGAGCCGGGATCGCTGTCTAGCTAATTGAGCTAAACTGGCCCCCAGCATATAATCATATGTCATGATTATATCATCATGATAAATTATAAATTTAGTGCCAACAAAATTTGCTCTGAACATATTCTCTTTGTGGGATTCTGTGATAGAATGAATGTAAGCCTCCCTCTGTGTACCCGAACAGGCGCCGGAATGTGGTGACAAGGGGATTTTCACAGTAACTACATTGCAGTGTTAATGTAGGCCTATTTGCAACGCTAATAAAGATTATTATTATAGTGTTAGGAAAGCAGATTATAGTTGGACCACCTTAGTCGTCTTTAAACCCAGACTGCCTTTAAACCCAGAAAGTCATCTCTGGTGGTGATGATTTCTTTCTCTCAACACTGAGGCGGAAGGTTCTGAGTTCAAGTTGCACTTCAGGATCTTCATCTAAGCCAACACCCTGGTGCCGTACAGCGGGAGTGCGGAACTGTTGGAGGGGTTGTCTTTCAAATGAAATATTAAACAATTTCCCCTCTCGGGGTGTAAAAGATCCATGGCACTATTTCGGAGGAGAGTTGGGGAGTTCTTCCTGTTGTCCTGGCTAATATATATCCCCCCAGCCGTCATCACTAATATAGATGATCTAGCCATTTATACTACAGGTGATTATGGGACTTTGCCATGTACTAATTAGCTGCTGTGTTTCCTACATTGGAATACTAACTACACTTCAAAAGTACGTCACTGACAGTATGGAACATCCTGAGGTCGTGGAAGGCACTATATAGATGCAAGTTTTATTTTAATCTTCCATCTTCTGTTGCTTTTTTTAAAACAAACAATTTGCTTGAACTTTAAACTCAACGAGGGCGTCAGTAGCAGTCATCTGACTTATTAATTTACTATGTTTTGTCTGATTTTGTCGAGATATCTGGGTGGGGAAGCAACTGTCTCTCCCCGCCCTCGCCAATGATCATTATCTGTAAAAGACAGGAGGTTGCCCTTTTGCCTTGTGGGAACTGGGTGCAAAGGTTCAGTTTAGTAAATAAAGTCACGATCAGTAAACCTATCCCTGGATCTGTGTCAGGCTGCTCAGGGGGACCCGTGACTGGCTTGGGATCTGTGATTGGTCCTGGGGCCTCTGACTGGTCCCACTTTCGTCCCCTGGCAACGGACTGTTTCCATAGGTTGTGGAGACAGAAGGAACGGAGGTGTAAGACTTAATTGCAGATATTTTAGACAGCGTAGGAGACTCTTTTTTACACTGAGGCTGTGAAATGTGCAGCCATAGTTAGACACTGAAGCAGAGAGCAGATCAACATTTAATAACAGGTTTGCTGGGTGATTGAAGGAAAGTAGCAAGTCAGGGCCATGGGATTAGGATATTGCTGATGTGGCGAATAATTGATTGGACCAGGTGAGCTACTTCTGTGCAACAATTTCTATGAAGCCTTTTGTTAGTCATGTACTTCCCCTATCTGATCTGTTTTCCTCTCCTATCTCACGGCCATCTTACACAGTGAGGTTAGCCTCCTGCTCCTGTCACTGCAGCAATGTCATAACCCCCACGAGGACCCACCATTGTCGATCTCCCCATGGGACCTGTGGAGTACGAGCTTCCCAGGTAAGGGGCGGAGAACACTCAGCTGGGGCTCGTTAGATCTAAACATAAAGCCGGCCCCAGCAGAGCCCGGAGCTGTTGGTTGTCCCAACAGGAACTGGATTGGGAGAGAGTTACTGCCATGGGCAGAGTATTGTACATCGTGCAATAATTCTGAGTTTTATACACTGCTGGCTTCCTCAGTTACTAAACAGTATAAGACACTATGCAACAGCACTCAATGTCTCTACCTGTTGAGACTAAAAGTAACATCAAAGCCTGAGAGAATGTATTGAACACTTGGAAACAGCAATTTTGGAGCAACGGAGCTCAGTGATGCAAAAGATGAGAGAAGTGATGTGGAAAGAGCAAAGTGCAAGTTGAAACAATTGGAGAAATCTTACAGCGAGCTGGCACAGGCATGTTGTGCCAAATGATCTACTTCTGGGCTACATAATAATAATCTTTATTGTCACAAGTAGGCTTATATTAACACTGCAATTAAGTTACTGTGAAAAGCCCCGAGTTGCCACATTCCGTGCCTGTTCGGGTACACGGCGGGAGAATTCAGAATGTCCAAATTACCTAACAGCAGGTCTTTCTGGACCTGTGGGAGGAAACCGGAGCACCCGGAGGAAACTCACGCAGACACAGGGAGAATGTGCAGACACTGCACAGGCAGTGACCAAGTCAGGAATCGAACCTGGGACCCTGGTGCTGTGAAGCAACCGTGCTAACCACAATGCTACCGTGCCACTGCATGATTCTACGATCTGTAAGCCAAAGAATAATAATTTTTATCAATGAATATCGAATTATTTTCCACATAGTCATGACGTCCTGATACTCTGGCAGTGACAGATGTCAGATTTCAAAGTGTTTGACAGTACAAATAACAATGATAAGCCAGTAATTTGTGTATATCTCCATCATGTTTATCTGGAAATCCTTTGTGATAACCTTTTGACTAGTATTCGTTTACATACCGCCCACACTTAGTTCCAGTGAAAAGTGAAATAAACTACACGCCAGTTCCTCTTTTCGTCATATAGGTGGAACTTGAATAATCAAATATTTCTGGAAGTAAAAATAAGTTTTAATAAGTTTTAATGCATGATTCATTCCAGTTGAAAAAGTAATTCCTTCACCAGGTAAATGAAAAAAGAAATATTAAAAGAATGATGGGTGGAACTGTTATTGAAATTCCGACACCAGGAGAAACATTTACTCTTTTTAGGACAAGCTCTAAGGGCAGCAGGGTAGCATGGTGGTTAGCATAAATGCTTCACAGCTCCAGGGTCCCAGGTTCGATTCCCGGCTGGGTCACTGTCTGTGTGGAGTCTGCACGTCCTCCCCCTGTGTGCGTGGGTTTCCTCCGGGTGCTCCGGTTTCCTCCCACAGTCCAAAGATGTGCGGGTTAGGTGGATTGGCCATGCTAAATTGCCCGTAGTGTCCTAATAAAAGTAAGGTTAAGGGGGGGGTTGTTGGGTTACGGGTATAGGGTGGATACGTGGGTTTGAGTAGGGTGATCATGGCTCGGCACAACATTGAGGGCCGAAGGGCCTGTTCTGTGCTGTACTGTTCTATGTACTCTGTAACATGCTCCTACGTGGGCCAGCTTTTATGGTACTGAGGCCCACCAGAGGGCGTCCGCCTCTCAGAGGGGTAGCTCGTACTCCACAAAGCTCACGGGGAGATTAATGGGGTTGTTCCATTGGGTCTTATGGGGGTTAAAGCATCTCTCTGCCCCCTCCCGAAGCCCATAGGTCCTTCCGAAGAAGGTGGAGCAGGAGGACGCCTGCCCCTCTTCACCCATGGCTGCACTTCCAGTGGCTGCTGGGCTGGCTCGGTGGGCGTTTAATGTGTCGGGGAATGCCGTTCCCTTGATGACCGTCAGGGGGGTGCACTGGTGATGGATCCCTGGCCAGGCAACCCTTCGCGGAAAAGCACAATGTAGCCAGGACCTGCAGAAGTGAAGCCAAGGCTGGCGGATTCAAACCAGGTGTTTCAAATCAGGGAAACCATCTGGTTCACTAGAATCATAGAAGTTGTCCATAAAGTCAAGTGTCAAAACAACTTCATCGGCGGGCCGGCGTCTCTAAAAGACGCACTCTTTTCCCTCCGCCGCCCCGCAAGATCAATGCTCCATCCTTGCGGGGCGCCCGCGGGGAGGACAGCAACCGAGCATGTGCGGGTTGGGGCCGGCCAACCTGCGCATGAGCGGGTGACATCATTTAGGCACTGCCGGCCGCGTCATTCAGGCGGCGCCGCTTTGACGCGGGCGCCAAGGCCCGGCGCGCAAAATTGATGCACCGCCGCTTCTAGCCCCCTGGGGGTGGGAGAATAGGGGGCGAGGAGCGGCCTCCGACGCCGGAATGAAACACTCCGGTTTTCACTCCGGCGTCGGCACTTTGTCTGAAAGATGATTGGTTACATTTTATGACTGACTAGTACTACGTCCTGACTCCGCATGGCATGTTCCAGACACACCCAACCAGATTTTTAAAGGGCCAGGCCAATTGATGACAAAGCACGCTCAATGTACAATTCGGAAAGTGGACAAACTTCCAGGCCTGGAGGCGCCAATGAGACCACTGACACTTCCGCAGCCGCACTGAACAATCTGGGAGCTGCATATTCGCACTTCAACGTGGAGGCACCCTCTGAAAATGAGGGGTGTTATGACCCCCTTGGGGGCCAAGGACTGTGCTCCATTCGATTTCCCCATTTCACAGCTGAGTATGAACACCTCTGGTAATTGGGGGCAGGGTTTTCCCTTAACCATGGGAAACTACTCTGTATAAAACCACTGACCAGGGAGCGTGGCCTTTCGGGGAGAGGAGTGGTAGTTTCCCTGATTGTGTGTACTATAACAAACCAGTAGTTTATTTCTACCCTACCCATATGTTCCTGTTGTCTCTCCCATTCGGGTTTCACAAGGGCAGTTTGAAGAAATTAAAAACAACCACTGCTGCCATGATTGTGGCAAGGAGGCCCACCCGTGGGAAGGCCAGAGGCTGCAGCTATGGCCTTCTGTCCATGCCTGGAGTGGTGGGGGTTGGTGGGAGGAAGGTCCCACATGGGATTATTCATGCCCCATGCCCCCCCCTTCCAATCTCTCCCAATCATGGTCTGAAATGGTTGCCAGAGTTGATCTCACTTTTCCAGATTGATGACTGAAAATTCCTGTTGTGGGAACAGGGTTTAGGGCTCTAGTTGTTCTCAATTGGCTAACTGCCCCTCATGGGTGGGCAACTGTTCCAATACTGACACAACCTCTCCAAATACGGCTTGGGGTCCCAAACTGGCGTAACACCCATGTCACCAAATTGTTGACTTGCCCACCTCTGATCCCAAAGCCAATCTGCTTTTAAACTCCACTCTGACATCTCTAATATTGCAGCATTCCTTCAGTATTTTACTTTAGTGCCGACCTAGATTATATACTCAAATCTTTGAATTGAACTTTGCACACTGTCACCCTCTAACTTGAGGTGAGAGAGCTACCACTGAGTCTAAATCTTCTGGCTTTATTTTCTCCACACTTAACAATATCCTTAATTTCTGCAAGATCATTACTTTCCCTAGTTTAATTGCTGCCAGTGAAAAGTAATCAGGCTCTAAAATAGACTCCTGGACCATTTATGATTGGTACAAAGATGCATTGGTTGAATTTAATTCGATGAATAAAAGTACTGCCAAAAAGAAGTAGAGAATACATACTTATTCAGTTCAAACTTTATAATTGCCAGGGTTCAAACATTTTCACTGAAAATGTTGTTCTTTCATTACCACCTTTTTCCAAAATCATTTTGACAAATGCTGACTCATACCGGGGTTTGATTTTGGGCTCTCGAACAGGGTGGGTCGTGGGGGGATGGTGGTGGGGGGTGGTGGGGGGTGGGGGGATGGTGGTGGGGGGTGGGGGGGTGGTGGGGGGTGGGGGGATGGTGGGGGGTGGTGGGGGGTGGTGGTGTGAGGCTAGAATTTCCACTCAGTCTGATTCATTCTTCGTCTGGCAATATCAAACACGTGCTCTCAACTCCAGCTGTGGATAACCTTCAGTGAGGGGTAGCCCCAGAACCTTTGCCAGTTTGATTCTACCTTGTTAATTGAGGTCAGCTGTGGCAACACAGGCATTCCCTATTCACCCAGTTTGCTCACCGAGGGTGTCGTGTTTCTGCCACAGATTGCGGGGCAATGGTTCGAGACTGACTGTTACTGTTGGAAGTGCAAATTACTGGAAGCAGTGTGGTGGAATTCCTATTGGCAACAATTTCCCACCACACACACAGACTAAAATGAAGCTCTACACAGCTCCTTGAATAACAGTGTGGTCAGTTTTGGTACTTCTGTGAGGGCCACGAAGAATCCAGCACGAGTTGAAGGATAGAAAGAAATAACATTTATTTACAATAACATATATACGCAGCAGCAGCAACTCCCTTGCTGCTCACTCCTCTCTAGCTGGTTCCAAACTGGCCAGCTTTATTTATGCAGGGAGTCTGCTAATGATTTCACTGCTCCCCCCTCATTGGGGAAGCTCATACTCCCAAAGGATTGTGGGATTGCCATTAGTTCCCAGCCAGTGGTAAGCAGGCAGGTTATAACATGCACAGACAACATTTCTCAGAAAAAAAGGTAAAGTTCTGTCTCTACAACACTTAAGAAGCGAGAAACCCTCAGACAATCCAAAAGGTTTAAATGCAGGAAGAGTGTAAAGCACAGCAATAGGTAGCTGAAAAAAAGTTACAAAAATGAGAGCAAAGAGTGGTAAATGGAAAGAGGGATATTCAAAACATAACAGATATCAGCTTGAGAACATTAAAGCTACCTAAACTCCACACTTCGATTTTGATAAACCTGTTACTAATGTGAGTGGAAGTGTCCCTTTAAGTACTCCCCAATATGGATGAATTTTGGTTGCGGAATACTGATTTGCTTTACTTGAAAATGAATTTTATCAAAAGTTATTTATTCCCAATAATAAATTTGAAAAACAATGCAACGTACTGCAAGTTGATTCTAGGCTCAGAGAAGGTCAACTGCATCACACCTGATAGGATAGGAAATCAGTAGTTTAAATCTACAGTATATTACCTCAGCATATTTATTATCCATTCCGCCAGTGGGAGTTCATGCCAGTCCGGAACAAACCATTCAGATGGTGAGGACTGGCTGGCAAGGCGTAGCCTGGTCCACTCAGTGTAAGATGTGCAATGGGCAAGAGGGGGGCTGGGGGAGGGGGTGGGAGCGGTGCGGTGGGTGCTGGAACACAAGTAGGGGAGAGCAGACAAGACAAGGGTGTTGGATCACAGGGGGCAGGGCAGATAGGATGGGGGTGCTGGAACACAATGGGTGATGGAAGACCAATGGGGGATGGATGCAAGGGGTTTGGCACAGTGGGGAGGGGAGGAGAGATTGGGGAGCCTTGCAGAGTCTGTGGGAAAGTAGGGGACAGTGAGGGAAGGGAGCGTTCACAGGGAGATGTCTGAGGTGCCAATGGGGTAATCTTGAAGGGGAAAACTGAGCCTGATGGTGGTGGGAGAACGCTGCAACTGTTCGAGGGGGCTGGTTTGGATGGTTGGGGAGGACTCGAGAGTGTAAAAGGATCCTAGGGGTGGGCAGGACAAGGATGGGCATGGGGCCCATGACAGGCATGCGTACACTCACCGCGGAGGGGAAGGGAAGGCATGTGAAGGGTTACGATGATGGGCTGCAGTGTGATGGGGGGGCTTACATGGGTGACAGATTAGGGGTGAAGTCAACTCTGGGGTGAGAGTGAGGGAGGGAAGTCAATGATGATGTGGGGAGGGGGTGAACAGAGGAGGGTGTCATTTGAAGGTTGGAAATATCTGAAAGCTCACACACACCTGATGCTAAGACAGAGCACGGGGTCCATACCCCTGATGGCCAGTTCAAGACATGTTGGTTGGGAGGGGTGTGATTGAGTGGGCAGACTTGAAAATCAGCTCAACTGGAGAATTGAAGGGAAACCATGATTATGCTATCCTCACAAGGGAAAGGTCCTTCTCTCGACTCAGAAGGCACTGGAGGAAAAAGGAGGAGGCCTTTTGCAAAAGAGACGTGGCACAGATTGATGCCTCTTTTGCAGGTATGATTCAGGGTGACATAAACCCAGCCTGGCTCACCCCTTGAAAGGTGCAAGAAAAACCCAGTCGAACTCCTTAAAATGTGCAAAAAAACCATGGGCGCGATTCTCCCAAACCGGGAGAAATCGTAAGGCTGGCGTCAAACCCGCCCGGGTTTGATGCCAGCCCCCCCCCCTTCCCGACCGGGAACCGATTCTGGTCCCCGGTCGGGGCTAGCAGCCCGACGCCGTAAGCACCGGCATCACAGGCTTAACGAATTTCATTAAGCCCGCTTGCCCGAGTTAGCGGCAGCTGACGCGTCATATGACGTCAGCCGCGCATGCGCGGATTGGAAGACTCCAACCCGCGCATGCGCGGATGACGTAATCGCGTATTTGCGCGAAACCCGCGCATGCGCGGGCCGGGATGCCCCTCAGCCGCCCCGCGAGTGGATACTGCGGGGCGGCGGAAGGACAAATAGTGCGCGGGCATCGGGCCCGCTGCCCGCGATCGGTGGGCACCGATCGCGGGCCCATGGCACCCTTGGCACGGCCGTGGTACTGCCGTGCCAATCGGTGCCATGGTTATAAAATGCGAGTGTTTACGGCCGTTTTTACGAACGGCCAGACCAGGTGTGTTTGCCGTTCGTAAAAACAGCCGTAAAGGGCTGGGAACTCGGCCCATCCATCAGCTGTGAATCGCTGCGTCCGTAAAAAAACGGCGGCAGCGATTCGTATCGGGAGTCGGGCGTGGGGGGGGGGGGGGGAGAATAGCGGGAGGGCGTCGGAACAGCGTGGCCGTAAAATGTTACGAGCCACGCTATTCTCCGCACCGTCGGGAGTGCGGAGAATCTCGCCCCATATATTTACAAAGGTGTGACAATTATTTCCGATGCTTGTACATCTGTATAATCAGAGTGAGCCTTACCTGACCACCATGTTCAGATGCTTCCCGACATCTGTTGCAGAGGTGGAGGCAGCCTGCTGACCACTATACCCTGCTGTCACTAGTGACTTTGCCAAGTGTCCTGGTGACTTTGCCAAGTGTCCTGGTGACTTTGGCAAGTGTCAGGCCTGAAGCCTGAATGTTCCCAACCTTCTTTGGATCTCCTGTTCTGGGGCAGATGAATCCTCAGGGGTCCCAGAGGCTGGAGCTGATGGGGTCACAGACAGAGGAGCCTCAGGATGCCTGAACACCTTTACAGAATCCTGAGTGAAGGCCCCAGGGGTGTC
Source organism: Scyliorhinus canicula (assembly GCF_902713615.1). Lineage (NCBI taxonomy): Eukaryota > Metazoa > Chordata > Chondrichthyes > Carcharhiniformes > Scyliorhinidae > Scyliorhinus > Scyliorhinus canicula. Next base: position 15,720,630 of record NC_052163.1, on the reverse strand, counting down.
TGCCTGGTGCTCCTCCTCCATTTGAATGATTGCAGGCTCCATCCTGACTCCTTGATCAGAATGGGCACCTGGAGGAAGGTTGAGGTGCCCCTCTCAAGTAGCAACTATGCAAGCTCACCCATGGCTAAAGAGAGGGAGTGCGGGTGTGTGGATCTCTGGCAGAATCAGGGCATTCTACTGGACAAGGGTCTCCCTGGCATCTACCATCCCACTCTGGAGCACTCCCTCTCATATCTATGTGTGCTGCCGTCTCCTCCGCAAAGATAAGTGGGTTGTGACCACTTAATTTTAAAAATAAATTTAGAGTTCCCAATTATTTTTTTCTAATTATCTGGCAATCTAGCGTGGCCAATCTACCTACCCTGCACATCTTTGAGTTGTGGGGGTGAGACCCACGCAGACATGGGGAGAATGTGCAAACTCCAAATGGCCATGACCCAGGGCCACGATCGAACCCGGGTCCTTGGCACCGTGAGGCGGCATTGCTAACCACTGCACCACCATACTCTCCTGGGTCGTGACCACTTCTGATGCTGGTGCAGGTCTCATGTGGTTGATACTGTGTCCAATAAGTGAACCCGTGACTCCCCAAAGCCTGTCCACCATGTAAGTGGGAATACTGTCCTAACATGCTGAAGAGGCTGGAGACAATGCAGGACAACACAGGTCAGAACGTGCCATATGAAAGATGGGCTTCAGCAGCACCCTCCAGACCTGTGAGCAGGAAGATGGACTTCAGCAACAAAAAGGATGAAGACAAGGCCAGCATGGGGGTCCTGCCTCACGGCGCCGAGTTCCCAGGTTCGATCCCAGCTCTGGGTCACTGTGGAGGTTGCACATTCTCCCCTTGTTTGCGTGGGTTTCGCCCCCACAACCCGAAGATGTGCAACGTAGGTGAATTGGCCACGCTAAATTGCTCCTTAATTGGAAAAAATGAATTGGGTACTCTAAATTTATTTTAAAAATGATGAAGACAACAGAGGAATGGTTTCAGCAGGATCTGCAAGTTGCCCTCTACACCAACCAACCACACCTCCACCCCCCCCCCCCCCCTCCCCCCCACCAACAGACTTCAGTGTGGCTGGGTCAGCAGCCCCCCAGTTGCCTTTCAACAGCAGAAAACATGCACTACAGTGGGGCTGTGAGGCAGCACCCCAGCACCATGTATGGGCAGCAAAAATGCTGGCCTTGCCATTGATGCCCATGTGCTTACCCAACCAGTGTGGTGAGTATGGGGAGTCGAGGGTTCCTTTACCCTGATGCATGGTTTAGCTCATTCATTCACTTCCTGCACCACAGGATGGTCAACCTCTGTAGAGATGAGGCATTAACCACCCAATGGCTTCCTCCCAGGCAGGGGTGGTGAGAGAGGTGGGCCTTGTCCTCCCATCCCTGGGAATGAGGACATCCCTCTTGTCCTCTACAGCCTGCAGTAGAGTGTCGAGTTAGGCATCACTTAAGCGTGAATGTGCTGCTTTCTGCTTCTTGGATGACATGTCTGTCTTGTGTGATATATGAAGGAATGATGCATTTTAATATGGTGCAGGGAGATGATGGGCGGGGCATGCAACTTCCTGCCTATCCGCAATTAGGCATCAAATTAGGCAGCAGAATGACATAATAGTTAGCACCGCTGCCTCACAGCGCCAGCGACCTGGGTTCGCTTCTGACCTCGGGTGGCTGCCTGTGTGGAGTTTGCACATTCTTCCCATGGGATTCCTCTGGGTTCTCCTGTTTTCTCCCACAGTCCAAAGATGTGCAAATTAGGTGGATTGGCCATGCTAAGTTGCCCCAAAGCATCCACAGATTAGGTTGGGTTATGGGGATAAGGCTGGGGAGTGGGTCTAGGTCGGGTGCTCTTTTGGAGGGTCGGTGCAGACACGATAGGCTGAACGGCCTCCTTCTGCATTGTAGGGATTCTGTGATTCTAAATCCCGAGCTACATAATTAATGACTTTGACATTACATGATTCAACAAGTTTGCCCCCAACTCTGTGTGTTGGGAGTCCCTCCGACTTTCTGCTCCCACCATGGAATCTAGGCCTTGAGCAGTAAATCCTAAATCTCAAGCAGATATCTAATTAAGTCCGGATATTCAGAGCCATCTGGAGTACGAAGGATCAACACTATAAGAATTCAGGCCAACCTGATGCTTCATTTCACCCAAGGCAAAGGAGTTTTGAAACTCAATAGACGGGATTCTCCACTGGCGGGATACTCCATTTTGCTGGCGCCCGGGGGTTTCCCAATGGCATGGGGCTGCCTCACAATGGGAAACCCCATTGACCGACCGGCACAACAGAGCATCCCGCTGGCGTGGTGAGGCAGAAATGTAGCGCGGTGGGGCGGAGAATCCAGCCCAATGACTGTTATCGGATCCAGTCAATCTTCACTTCTATTGTGGAGGTTTCTCACATATCTCACAGCGTGCTGGGAATCTCTCGCTTTATGGGACATTAACTTTAATGAAATGAAATGAAATGAAAATTGCTTATTGTCACGAGTAGGCTTCAATTAAGTTACTGTGAAAAGCCCCTAGTCACCACATTCCGGCGCCTGTTCGGGGAGGCTGGTACGGGAATTGAACCGTGCTGCTGGCCTGCCTTGGTCTGCTTTAAAAGCCAGCAATTTAGCCCAGTGTGCTAAACCAGCCCCAAACTTTTTACAAGAGCTTTATCCACGAAAGGGACTGAGATTTTTATTCCCTGTAACAGTGTATTACTTTCACCTGTATCTGATAATAATAATGCTCTTTATTGTCACAAGTAGGCTTACATTAACACTGCAATGAAGTTACTGTGAAAAGCCCCTAGTCCCCTGTTCGGGTACACAGAGGGAGAATTCAGAATGTCCAAATCACCTGATAAGCACGTCTTTTGGGACTTGTGGGAGGAAACCGGAGCACCCGGAGGAAACCCACACAGACACGAGGAGAACATGCAGACTCCGCACAGACAGTGACTCAAGCTGGGAATCGAACCTGGGACCCTGGCTCTGTGAAGCATCAGTGCTAACCACTGTGCTACCATGTTAATTTTTGTGTGAGACGAGTGAGTGAAACATTGGGCTGGATTGTTACACTCTGCTCGCCATGGGTGGGACGTGGAGTACGGAAAAGTCCACTGACCATGCGTGGGATTCTCCGATCGTCGGGCAGGCCAGAGAACCCCGTCCATTGCGTTAAATTAAAGTCGGTGATAATAAGTACGTTTTCATTATTTTTAAGCTCGCAGAAAGCTTGCTGTTGGAATTATGTATTTGGGGCATAGACGCCAAGGTCAAGCAAACACAAACCTCTTACATACAAACATACTGATCAAGGCAATAAAAGGAAATGTATAAATTCCGTACATGGCAAGAAGCACGCTAGCACAGCAGAATTTTTACTCGTATGTGTCGAAGGAGAACAAGCAACGTCCTCCTAACTGCCTTTACAGTGTCACTATGCACAGCAAGAAGAGCACTTCAACTCTGCTTTGAAAGGGGTCATAGCCACCCTATTGTAAATCAGTTCCAAACATTATACAACATCAAGCACCTTCACCACCTTGATAATGCTAGGACAGGGAAATCATTACTATTCTCGAAATAAAAATGAGAGAATGGAGCTGCTTTGCTTCAGTCAAAACCACCCAGAGAATGTAACTGAAAATAATTTCCAATCCTCTCAGTCATGCTGGATGCCTCCGACATTGGGCCTCGATCAGTGGTCGTCCTGTACCAACGGGAATGGGGGAGGGGGAAAGAATGCAATTGTTATTTAATGTTGTATTTGAGGAGTCTACCGCCATTGCACAACAAAGTCATTTCTAGCACGATCATGCTCAAAGAATGAGAAGTCGGTCGCCCTCACATACTGTACTGTCTGCTTTTTCCAAGTCTTTCACACGGGTGTCGCTGGCCAGGCCAGTATTTGTTGCCAATCAATTAGTGCCCTTGAGAAGGTGGTGGTGAGCTGCCTTTTTGAATCATTACACCATGTGGTGTAGTGACTCCCATAGTGCTGATAAGAAGAGAGTTCCAAGATATTCACTCAGCCAGAGTCCATGTCAGGATGGCGAGAGCCTTGGAAGGAAACTTGAAGGTGGTGGTGTTCCCATGTGCCTGCTGTCCTTGTCCTTAATCTAGATGGGAGAGGTTACAGGTTTGGAAGGTGCTGTCCAAGAAGCCTTGGTGAGTTGCTTCGGTGCATCTTGTAGATAGTACGCACTGCTGCCACTGAGTGTCAGTGGTGAAGGGGTGTTGAAGGTGGTGGATGCAATGCCAATTAAGCGGGCTGCTTTGTCCTGGACGGTGTCAAGCTTCCTCCGTGTTGGTGGAGCTGCACTCAATCCATCACACTCCTATCTTGTGCCTTGTACATGGTGGACAGGCTTTGGGAAGTCAGGAGGTAAGTTATTCCCTGTACAACTCCCAACCTGCGACCACAGTATTTATATAATTAGTCCAATTTAGTTTATGGTCAGTGGTAACCCCCAGGATGTTGTTAGTGGGGATTTAGTGGGTAAATGGTTGGATCCTCTCTTATTGGAGATGGTCATTGCCTGACACTTATGTGACAAGAATGTTACTTACTACTCATTAACCCAAGGCATGGATATTGTTGAAACCTTGCTGCATTTGGACATGGACTGCTTCTGTACCTGAGCTGAACATTGTGCAATCATCAGCGAACATCCACACTTTCGACTTTATGTTGGAGGAGAACTCATTGATGAAATAACTGAATACAGTTGGGCTGAGGGTGAATGTTGAGCCTGACGAGCTCCTGCGGTGATATCCTGGGACTAAAATTACAGACCTCCAACAACCACATCCTTTATGCTAGGTATGACACCAACCAGTGGAGAGTTTTCCCCTGATTCCCATTGACTCCAGTTTTACTAGAGCTCCTTGATGTCATACTTGGTCAAATACTGCCTTGATGTCAAGGGCAGTCACTCTCATCTTGAGCCCATCACATTTGTCCATGTTTGGACTATGCTTGTAATGAGGTCAGGAGCTGAGTGACCCTGGTGGACCAAATCTTTGCTTGCTCAAACTCCCCTGAAGCACATTTACTCCATTAAGGCACTAGAGAAAATAAATCTTTGCTATTGTTGTAATTGTAATCATGTTAGGGAAAAGAGTCTCATGGCACTGAGGACCCAGATTCGATCCCAGCCCCAGGTCACTGTCCGTGTGGAGTTTGCACATTCACCCTGTGCTTGTGTGGGTCTCGCCCCCACAACCCAAAGATGTGTAGGGTAGGTGGATTGGCCACGCTAAATTGCCACTTAATTAAAAAAGAAGATATTAGAATATAGTGAGAACTCTATGCCATTAACCAAAGTCAGAAACTTGCACAAGGTCATCGTAATGTAGAATGCTGAATTGATCAAATACACAGAAAATTTAGCTATATTTACTTTCTTGATGCATTATTCACACATTATAAGGCCAATTGACCATTCCAAGAAAACCACTGCTGAGCTTGCTTGGCAAAGCTAGCATCAGCTATGAGGATGAACCCCTTCATTTTTATTTTGTTGAGTAAACAAGTTGCATGGTGAGGCTGAAGTGCCTGAGGTAAATGAAAAAACAAAGTTATCCAGTAATGTCAAATTTGGCTTTTAAAGCCTAAAGGTGTACATCAGTGGACACATGTTCTGGCAAGTGTTCTCTATGAAAGTCCTTCCATGCCAAGAACACCCAATCAAGGAATCTGCCGTTTGATTTCAATACAATGTGGAAATAGGAGGGAGGAACTATGTGTGTGTGTGTGTGGATGGCAAATTGAGATCCAGAACAGGAAGGTGAGCAGTAAGTTCATAAATCAGTGGCCAAAATCCGACTGATAAAGGGGGCGGTACGCTGGCGCAGTGGTTAGTACTGCTGCCTCACAGTGCTGAGAACCCAGGTTCGATCCTGGCCCCGGGTCACTGTGTGGAATTTACACATTCTCTGCAAAGATGTGCAGGGTAGGTGGATTGGCTATGCTAAATAGCCTCTTTTTTGGAAAAAAAAGAATTGGGTACTCTAAATTTATTTTTAAAATCATACTAATAAAACCCAGAAAGGCGAGAAAGCTTCTGACCTAAAAAGCTTGGGGATTAGAGATGAGGGCAGGATAACCCGTCTGATGACAAGATTGTTTTAGTTAACGTGCCCAAGAATGTAACAAAAAATGCAAAGTGCTTCTCCAGATATGGGAACGCAATTGATTGCTGGCTGGATTTTATTTTATGCAACATTCCAGACTCATGCCAAAGGTCCTCTGAAAACGTCCACAAAGAAATGTACGTGTGTAGCTCCAACTAATTCTTTGTGTGAGCATTCCCTGTAAAGGAAAGGAATTTTATAATTATGTAAATCTAGAAGCTAAAGTATTTATAGAACTGAAGTAGTTACAGCCAAAATATTGGAAGGTTGGAGAATTAAGTTTTATGACATCCTGGGCTAGTGCCCAACTTGACCCGGAGTCACAACATAAGTGAATTAACCAACAATAGAAAAACACCCAAAGTTTTTGGCCCTTGGCTGCCCAATAATTACAGTCACTAGGTTTGTAAATGTAAACACAATTACTGTTTATGAATGACAAAAACTGTAATGAAATATGCAGCAAATACAACTATTACCCAATAAATAATTCCCCGCTTTAACTTTTCCCAGCCCTCTACACACTCGCAAGACAAACAAACACAGAGAGAAAGAAAGGGGTAAAAGGAAAAAAAAGAGACTTTGTTTCAGCTGGTGGTTTTTAACAACTTACTCCTCTTCAAACTTTGCTTTTAGTTTGAGGTTTTACTCTGGATCCATTCAGGTCTCTGTAGTTTCAGAAATACATCTTTTACGGCGAGAGAGAACAGGCTCTTGTCTATGCTTGCAGTCTGTAATGGTTCCACTGTAGGTGCTTTCATTCAGATTCTCGGCAGCTTCAGGAATACCACCCTCACAGCCTTTCTGGAGAGAACGAGCGAGAGACAGACAGACAGACAGACAGACAGAGAGAAGGTCCCTGTCTTTCTATGTCCAGGACTCAAACTGAGCTCCTTGGGTTTTCGAAAAATCTTCCATTCAGGCAGTATCCGATTATCACCTGTTAACAGGCAGAATACGGCCTTTTGGCCAATTCACTGGCCACCAGCTAACCAATCAAACCAAGTCCCACTCCACATCTCTCTCTGGTGCCGAAAAGCCTGAAGCTCCTGTTCAAACTAGCAAAGACTACCCGAATGTTCTCTCTTGTAACCTCTGAATTCCTCATTCGCTCTGCTGCTTGACTTAAAGGTACATGTCCATTCACCACCCTTGGAACAAAAATGATAACGATGGAATAAAAGAAAGGGGTACAGAAAGGACCCTTACAAGTAAAGAGATTTGTATGTCTGGATGCTGTTTGACCGCACCAACCACCATTGTCCCTTGCGTTATTCCAGTGAAGAAAACAGTTACTGTTAGAAAATTCCTGCAGAAGTTACTCTCCACTAGACCTGCCTTTCATCAAGATCCTGGGACTCAAGTTGCACAGTTCATGGGCATTTTCAGCTACCACAGACCAACATTGTGTGGAAGTGAGGGGACCTGATCCAAGACACATGGTCATTTTTTTGTCTTCATCATGTTCCTGGGAACAACAAACAAACAGAGCACATAATTACCAGGCAGAAAAGTGGATGGGTATTTATACCTACCCCTGTGGATACATTCTGTGTGTGTATGATTGGGAGATGCATCATGGTCCTGCACCCATGCTGTGCTCAGAGTGTAACAACCAGGTAGAAAACATATGAAGTATAAGGCATATACTTCTCACAGGTTTTGTTGAGAAAAATATACCTTCCTGCATGAAGAGTTTTAAAAACCACAAATCCACCAGGCTGAGCTTTGTTCTCGAAGCTGGGTGGCTGCCTGAGAGCGGGCTGATGCTCAGTTCCCAGCATTCCAGTCAGAGTCTACAGACGCTGACCTTGAGATGTCATGCCCACATTTTGAAAATGAATTTATAAACTCTGCATCAGCTCATTGTGCCAATGGAAATATTCCTTAATTATAGTCGGCTTTGCTGCTGAATATGACATTTGTTGCTGTGGTGAATGCTAGAATCATCGATTTCTGCAAAATAAATTCAGTGTGGTTAAACATGTAACAGGTAATCTAATGGGATAAAATGCAATAGTTTCAGTCTGAACGTTCTAAATCATCCTGCAAAACAAAATTTCTTCAGATTACTTCTGTAGAGTGGACTAAAGTCAGATATTTCTACTGATAATGAAGAATGCTGCCACGGTCAAGACAGAAAAAATTCCTATGGCCACTATTAGGATTCCACCCCCTGAGGGATGGCACAATGGCACAGTGGTTAGCACTGCTGCCTCACAGCACCGAGGACCCGGGATCGATTCCGGCCCCGGGTCACTGTCCGTGTGGAGTTTGCACATCTTCTCTTGTCTGCATGGGATGCTCCCCCCCAACCCAAAAAGATGTGCGGGTAGGTGAATTGACCACGCTAAATTGCCCCTTAATTGGAAAAACAAAATTGGGTATTCTAAATTTAAAACCCCCATGAGTGAAGTTAATTTTTCTTTTAGATATGAAAGAACAAACAGGTTTTGTTCGAAGTTGATGCAGGATAAATTGATTCTGAACTTCAAGGAGCCAATGTTGCAGAACAGCACCTAATCACAACATCACTCATTGTCAACTCAAAGTCACTTTTATCCATTATACCTCAGATTGTCTTTTGACATTGGCAATGCTAATATGAAAATATTGATCTGGGAAATGACTTCAATAATAAAGTAATTGAACTGTGAGGAAATGCCTTGCACTTTTCTTTTGTTTTTTATTCGGAGCACTTTCAGAAGCACTCGTTAAATCCCTAAAGTCTCCTCGCCATCTCACCACAGAGCAGATGCAGAACAAATGTGCAGACTTCTATCAATGGAAAGTATTGCTCACCCATTACAACATGTAAACGCCTCAATTTCAAAATAACCAACTTTATTATTCAGTGAATTTGCTCAATCTGACTAAGGGCTAACGGCATCACATGACACTTGCCCTTGAGGGACATTGGGGCCGGCTTGCTGTTGACACAACTGTCAAGTCTTGTTCACTTAGATTGTTCACTCAGATATGTTGATTTGGGAATGTAACCTACTTTTGATGTATATCACTATGAAAAGTAAACACAGATGTGTTTTTAAAGGGGTCGGTCACTGTTTCACTTATGACTAAAAATGACACGCTACCATTTCCCAATGGGGCAGCTCCAGGCCATTGAGAAGATCACTGTGAAAGATAGGTTCCATTAACCTTTCTTAGGTACTAAAAGTATCACATATAAAGCAGCCTAGGCAGGGGAAGGATCCCATTACAAAATCTATTTTACCAATCAAAGTAGGAAATAATGTTATATTCTATTACAAGATAGGGTGGGTGCACCTTCAGTGCAGGAAATAAGCCAATGATCCACTCCTTTACAGTGTAATCAACACAGATAAAATATGCATCCTGTACCAAGCTGCACAATAACAATATGTGACCATAAACATAGAAGGGAATCCATCCAAAACCAGATCTGATTGTGCTTCTAACTCCCACGGTCCAAGGAACATGTGCTGTCATTTAGAAACCGCTTTGTTGGCAGAAAGATCTGCCCAACGCATGAAATCTTTACACATTCTGACATTTCAATAACTAAGCAGCTTTTCTCAGTCTATTGTTAATAGCCTTCTCTTCTAAGCAATCAAATATTCTTTCAAAATCAAATTGATGGCAAAGGACTAAACACTACGATAACCTGCCGCCATCAATTGGTGTACAATTCCCCAGTGAAATGCCATGGAGTTTCGCGAAGCCAATGGTTCTATCAGAATTTGTTTTTAAAAAGTTAGTAAATTACACCGTGATTCTCTAAGAATTGTCTCTATAGATCTCAGTGATGCCTACTCACTGAACAGTTAAAGATGCACAAGTTATCTGATCTTAAATTAAAACATTTTTTTTTTTAAATTTAGAGTACCCAATTATTTTTTCCAATTAAGGGGCAATTTTAGTGTGGCCAATTCACCTAACCTGCACATCTTTGGGTTGAGGGGGCGAAACCCAGGCAGACACGGAGAGAATGTGCAAACTCCACACGGACAGTGACCCAGGGCCGGGATTCAAACCCAGGTCCTCAGCGCCGTAGGCAGCAATGCTAACCACTGTGCCACCATGCTGCCCATCTGATCTTAAATTAACAAACCCATACATGTTTTTGAGGGCAGAGTAATTGTAAGAAAACTAATCAGTTGTGGCTCCTATTGTCTCCAGTGCTCAGGAACAATGATATTCCTCCCCCTCCCCCACCCCACCCTCACTTATTTATCTGCTGCCATGTTAATTTTTGACGAGCAGGGCACATGCTGAAATGGATAATTCTGCACCATTACTGTTCGTATGTTGTTCTCTATTAACAAGTTTAAAAATCAGGTTCGCTTGAAAAATACACAAAAAACAAACAAACCTATAACTTGCAGCATAGCTTACGAGAAAGACTATTCCAATCACAAGGCTGGAGCTATGTGAACTCCACCAGCGGAATTGAAGGTCAGAGGGCACATAAAATCCAGCGAGCGCCGTTCCTGTCACCTACCATCTTCCCCACTGCAGTTAGGCAGGGGCAGGGGAGCCTTGAGTGCCCACCTCTCCTTGGGCCTCTTCAGGGCCTCATTCCCTGTCACCGGTATTATACCCACAGCAGGAGGGTAGGAATGGCCCACACCAGTTGTGAAGCCCAGCAGCTTTAATTATGCAGGCTGGTGTGAGGCAAGGATCAGAGGAGCGCCCTTACAGACCCTCTGGGTGCATCAGAGGACACCCCCAAGAAAAGTCATTCTCCCCATCCTCCCTCTGCTGCTGCCTCACGGCGGCGAGGTCCCAGGTTCGATCCCGGCCCTGGGTCACTTTCCGTGTGGAGTTTGCACATTCTCCCCGTGTCTCCGTGGGTCTCACTGCCACAAGTCAAAAGATTTGCAGGGTGGGTGGATTGGCCACAATAAATTGCCCCTTAATTGTAAAACAAAGTTGGTACCTAAATTTAAACATATATATATAGATACATTTTGATACATATAGATATATTTCCAAGTCGGGGTGGTGAGCGATTTGGAGGGGAATGTTCCCAGGTATCTGCTGCTCTTGCCCTTCTAGATTGTAGTGGCTGTGTGTTTGGAAGGGGCTGCATAAGGAACCTTGGCGAGTTCCTGCAGTGCATCTTGTAGATGGTACACACGGCTGCCACAATTTGTCAGTGATGGAGTCCACTCCCCCACCCCCATCTGCGCCATCGAGGCTTTTAGTTCCCTCGCCATTGCCGATTATTTCCCTGATGTGGGGATGGATTTGTCCGTCCATGGGTCTTGTATGCAGCTGAAGTCCCCTCCGCCCCCCCTCCTCACCCCACCCCCACTCCTCCCATGAAGAGGCGGTGGGTGTCTAGGTTGAGGATTTCTGCCATGGACTTTTTAACAAAAGTTAGGGGAATATATATTCACCAGCACTATTGGTGCCCCTTCCAGGACACTGCTGACCATGACAAACCGTCCCCCTGGGTGTATCACCATGTTCGTCGCTGTAAATGTCATCCGCTTACTAAACAGTGTGCACTATGATCACGCACCTCCCCCTCATCCCGTAGCACACTTGGCAGGTCTGTCCTCTCCAGCTCTTTCTTACCCTCAGTTGGTTCTTCGCCCTCTGGTGTGTCTCTTGGAGGAAGATTATGTCGGTCGTCAGGCTTTACAGGTGGACGAAGACTCTGGATCTTTTCACCAAGCTGTTGAGTTCCCTAACGTGCCAGGTGACTATCCTGATTGGGGGTTTCTGTCCCCCTCCCCCCAGTCCTGCAGGGTCAGCCGTACACACCATGTGGATGTGCCCCTACGCCCCGGGGTTTCCCTTTGTTTGAGGGGTCCACCGCTGCCTTCTTTATTCTGGTTGGCCCCATGTGTGACCTGTTGTAACCAGCATTCTACCCTTCCCCCATCTATCCCCCGATTCCCTCTGCTCTCACTGACCCCCCCATCCCGTGTCCCCTCCCCTGCTTCTCCCTCGCTTGCCCACCCCCCCTTCGCTTCAATCTGTTGATCTACCCATCTACCCCTCACCTTCTGCCAGTTGCACCCTCCCTTTCGAGAGTTGTGCCACAGCATCCCCTCTCCTCTTACCTCCGTGTGCTCGCATACTCGCCAGTCCGGTGGCTCCCCACGAGGGAGTTTCCTCCTATATTTTGCCTGTTTTGTTCCCCCCATTCGTTTCGGTGTCCTTACCTCCTTCCTAGGATGTGCAGCTGGTTGTTCCAGTGAGCGCCAATAATAATGGAAAAAAAGAAAGAAAAGCCAAAGAACATCATTAGTGATCAGATCAAAATTTGTTCCTTGTTCTGGAACCTGTAGACCTTTTCAATGATCGTTCTTAGTGGTCCCCCTGTTTTAGGCCTTTGTCTGAGCAACCTGTGGGCTCTGTCCACTTCTCGGGGCTCAGGTAGGCTTTCTCCCCTGACCAGCTTCCCCAGGTGCCCTCAGGTAGCCCAATGTTCCTTAGGTTCTGGTGGTGGGATCTATTTTCCTGGTCTTCCACCTTCCCCTTTAGCGCACCCTGAACCCTGGTCAGTAACTGCTCTCTCCAACTAACACACCATCGCCCCCGGGGCTCCAACCGCAGCTCCGTCTTCTCCAGTGCCTCTTTGAAGGGGGTCAAAGCAATTACTATGGTTGCCTTCATATTTATTTTTATTTTTATAAATTTAGAGTACCCAATTCATTTTTTCCAATTAAGAACCAATTTAGCCTGGTCAATCCACCTAGCCTGCATATTTTTGGGTTGTGGGGGCAAAACCCATGCAAACAAGGGGAGAGTGTGCAAACTCCACATGGACAGTGACCCAGAACCGGGATCGAACCTGGGACCTCGGCGCCGTGAGGCAGCAATGCTAATAACTATGCACCCTGTATGGCTGCCTTCATGGTCTCCAGGAGATCATCCTTAATGGATTCTCGGGGCTGGATTCTGCGTTTCTGAGTCTAAGTCTATGGGTGAATTCTCTGGGAGGGGTGCCGATTTGGGGGGGGGGGGGGGGGGGGGGGTGTTACCTTTTTCGCTTGGCCAGGTCTAGTTTTCGTTATCTGGGAATCAGGGTAGCCCACGACTGGGCCTTGCGTCATAGATTCAATTATACTGAGCGACTGAATGGGGTTAAGGCTGATTTGAAGATGTGGAACAACCTTCCTCTGTCCTTGCCGTGCAGGGTCCAGTCAGTAAAAATGAATGCCCTTCCAAGGCTTTTATTTCTGTTTCAGTATCTCCCAGTTTTCCTTCCCAAATCTTTCTTCATAAAGCTAAATAAATTGATTTTTTCCTTAATCAGGGCGAGCAAGACCCCATGGATTTGTGGGACATTTCTGCAGAGGGAGAAGCAGTCGCTAACTTGTTATTTTACTGTTGGGCTGTGAACATTGAGAAAATGCGGGGGTGGCTTCGTGATCCGAATTCTATATGGGGGCAGATGGAGGAGAGCTTGTAAGGGTGCTAGTTTGAGGGCCTTGGTTACGACTCCCCTTCCTTTTGCCCCCGCAAAATTTCCTTCAAGCCCGGTGGTGACGGCCACTCTGAGGATATAGAGACAGTTCAGGCAATATTTTAAGCTGGGTGCCATGTCATTGTTCGCCCCAATCTGCAGAAATCATCTCTTTGTTCTGACGGTTTTGGACTCGTCGTTCAGATCATGGAGGAAGGGTGGACTGGAGCGGTTTGGGGAAATGTTTATAGAAGGGAAGTTCATCAGTTTTGAAGATTGATTGGGTAAATTCCAGCCTCTGAAGTAGAATCTATTTAGGTTTTTTCAGGTGTGTGACTTTTTGCGCAAGGCGATTCCTTCGTTCCCCTTGGCACCCTCGCTCTCTCTGTTGGACAGTGACCTTTCGTTGGCTGAATTGGGGGAAGGGAAGATATTGGGTATTTATCGTTGGATTTTGTCAGTGAAGCAAGCTCTGTTTGAGGAGGTAAAAGGAAGTGGGAGAGGGAGCTGGGTCTAGTTTTTGATGGGGGTGGGGTGTGGAGTGAGGCTCTTCACAGGGTCAACTCCACCTCCTCGTGTACTAGGTTCAGCTTGATGTAGTTCAAGGTGGTACATTGGGCACTTCTGACCAGGGTGGGGTTGAGTGGGTTTTTTCTGGGGTGGAGGATAAATACAAGCGTTGTTCTCAGGGGCTAGAATAGACATGACGTATTCTGGTCATGTCCTAAACTTGTAAGCTTTTGGGTCTCCTCCTTCAACACCATGTCAGAGATTCTTGAGACTGAGCTTGAGCCTTGTCCGCTGGTGGCCATTGAGGGGTCTCGGACACGCCGGAGCTGCAGACGGGGGTGAAGGCGGATGCTCTCACCTTCACCTCGTTAATAGCCCGGAGGCGAGTTCTGCTTGGGTGGAGAACTCCGGTTCCGCAAGTGCTTCGTCCCGGTTGAGTGACCTTATGAAAATTTTTGTACTTAGAGAAGGTGTGGTACATCATGAGGGGGTCAGCAGAAGGGTTCTACTCGAGATGTCAGCCTTTCACTTCCTATTTCAGGGAGTTGGTTACCGGCAGAGGTCAGGGAAAGGAGGGGTTTCTGGTTACAATTTGATTTCTTTTTGGGGGGAAGGGAGGATAAGGTTGGAATTGTATTTATTTTGTTTTTTCAGAGTTTTAATGAAAAGATTTCGCAACAAAAATATTTTTGAAAAACGTCCAAGAACAAAAGTGCACTAGAATGAAGAATTGTGACAGTATCCAATGTAGATAACAAAAGCTTATTGCTGCTATTTGTTATTTTTCTTTGACACAAGGCAACGGTCAGCCTTTGCATGTAGTTTACATAGTGTGTTCACTGGAAATAGCTGTTAAAGTAATTTTCCAAGAAATTGTCCACATTCTATCTTATATTTATCTCACACTCATGCCATTGGTTGACGGTTCCACACTTAACGATGCAAGTGAAATGAAATGAAATTCGCTTATTGTCACAAGTAGGCTTCAAATGAAGTTACTGTGAAAAGCCCCTAGTCGCCACATTCCGGCGCCTGTTCGGGGAGGCTGGTACGGGAATTGAACCATGCTGCTGGCCTGCCTTGGTCTGCTTTCAAAGCCAGCGGTTTAGCCCTGTGCTAAACCAGCCCCTAAAATCACTTATTGTCACAAGTAGGCTTCAAATGACGTTACTGTGAAAAGCCCCTAGTCGCCACATTCTGGTGCCTGTTCGGGGAGGCTGATACGGGAATCGAACCTTGCTGCTGGCCTGCCTTGGTCTGCTTTCAAAGCCAGCGATTTAGCCCTGTGCTAAACTGGTTATGTAATACATTTAGGTAAATAAAATCCAATGATACTTTCAAAAATTAATTTTTAAACATTGCGTCAAATAGTGGGATAAGGATAACAGTTAACATTTTAAACTTTCATATTCAATTGCTTAAAGAGGAAGAGTTTCAATATGAGGATTTTGTTCATCAGAGTTTTGGTCTTTGAGTCGGAAAAGGATAGAATGTCATGATAGTCCTCATTCCCACTGCAAAGACTACGTAACAGCTTTGCCCTGTGGCTCCAGCCATTGACGGAGTCACACAATTGCGTGACAGAGAGAACCGTAAGCCGTTTCATGGCCTGTAGTCTGCCAACATCACAACCTCCGTCCTCAGTAACAACAGGAGGCATTTTACAGAATACATCTTCCATTTATTGAGTAATGTCAACAGAGAACAACATCCTAAGACACTTCATAGAAGTAGATCAGATAAAGATTGATGACCAAACCGAAGAAGGCGATACTAGGAATCATGACTAAAATTATAGTCAATGAGGTAGTCCTAAAAGAGACAGAGTTGTTTGAGGAGAAAATTCCTGAGCTTAGGCCCTGGATGGCCGAAGATGCCGGCTAGGGAATGGGAACAGGAGATTCATGAGGCCAGGGTTAGAGGAACACGATGGACTTAAAACGTTAACATTGTCTCTCCCATTTCCAGCATTTTCTGTTTTTATTTTAGATGAAGACTATATTTTGTTATCCTCTCTCCCCCCCAAAAAGAAAACAAATCCTAACCAGAAACCCCTCCCTCCCCGAAATTGTGGAGAAGATTGGAAAAAATAGAGAGGGGCATAAACACAAGAAGGTTAAAGCACAAGAATGAAACATTTAACATTTGTAAGTTTGGAAGCCAGGTTCCAGGTGTGTTGGTGATCAGGAGTTGGTGTGGGGTCGGTTATGGAAAACAGAGTTTTGGATGAGGTGAAGATTGTGGAGGTTGGAGAATCTGAAGAAGCAGCAGTGTGTTGGAATCTCATAGAAGCTTACAAAACAGGATTAGGCAGGGTAGGGGCAGCATGTGGCACAGTGGTTAGCACTGCTGCCTACCGCGCTGAGAATCCTGGCCGGGTCACTGTCCGTTTGGAGTTTGTACATTCTCTCCATGTCTGTGTAGGTTTCACCCCCACAACCCAAAGATGTGCAGGTTAGGTAGATTGACCACGCTAAATTGCCCCTTAATTGGGAAAAAAAAATAATTGGGTACTCTAAATTTACAGAACAAAAAAATTAGGGTAGATTCAGAAAGAATGTTTCTAATGGTGGGCAAGTCCAGAAGTAGGGGGTCATAGTTTGAACCTTTTAGGATTAAACCTTTTAGGTCTGAGGTGAGGAGAAATTTCTTCACCCAGAGAGTGGTGAATCTGTGGAATTCGCTCCAACAAAAAAGTAGTTGAGGCGAAAACATTGTGTAATTTCAAGAAGAAATTAGACATGGCTCTTGGGCTAAAGGGTTCAAGGGAAATGGGGGGAAGGCAGTATCAGGGTATTAAACTTGATGATCAGCAATGATCATAATGAATGGCGGAGCAGGCTCGAAGGGCTGAATGGCCTTATCCTGCTCCTATTTCCTGTGGAGAATGTGCAAACTCCACACGGACAGTGACCCGGCCAGGATTCGAACCAGGGTCCTCAGCGCTGTAGGCACATGCCGCCCCTATGTTTATGTTTCTGTATATGGAATAGTTGCAACAGGAGGTATGAGAAGCATGAATAAAAATTTTAGTTGTGATGAGCTGAGGCAGGTGCAGAGATGGACAATGATACAATAGTGGAGGTAGATGATGTGTGTGACAGGAAGGATATGGAGTAACAAATCAATTCAGAATCAAATAAGCCCAAACACCATTTTGAAAGTGCATCGGTACAAGGACAAAGAACAAAGAAAAGTACAGCACAGGAACAGGCCCTTTGGCTCTCTAAGCCTGCGCCGACCATGCTACCCATCTAAACTAAAATCATCTACACTTCCTGGGTCCGTATCCCTCTATTCCCATCCTATTCATGTATTTGTCAAGATGCCCCTTAAACGTCACTATCATCCCTGCTTCCACCACCTCCTCCGGCAGCGAGTTCCAGGCACCCACTACCCTCTGTGTAAAAAACCTGCCTCGTACATCGCCGCTAAACATTTCCCCTTGCACCTTAAAACTATGCCACCTAGTAATTGATCCCTCTACCCTGGGAAAAAGTCTCTGACTATCCACTCTGTCTATGCCCCTCATAATTTTGTAGACCTCTATCAGGTCGCCCCTCAACTTCCTTCGTTCCAGTGAGAACAAACCAAGTTTATTCAACCTCTCCTCATAGCTAAAAAGGGCTACATCACATTCTCTGGGCAAGTAGACGAACAATAAATTTACCCATTCATGGAATGCCTACATCCCAAGAACAATTACAATTAATGATGCACCCATTGAAAGAGAATTGTGACCTTTTATTTTAAAGGACAACTGCTTTTATCCCCCTAAAATCAATGCAGTGGAAACAAATGGATTGGGAATGGATGGACAGAAGCAATAGGAATAGGGGATGCATGAGGCCAGAGTGGGGGATCGTGAATGCCAGAAGCACATCTGTATTTCATGAAACGTACGGCTAAGCTGCTCCTCCGCAAAATCATGTCCTTTGCTTCCACTGAAGGACAACTGCTATTTTTGGGCTTTTGCAACAAAACCTCTAAAGGCTGAACTTTCACCTCTGTTACATTGGTATTTTTTACGCAAAATATTTACGTTGGATCTCATCTGACCGCCAACTGTGGTTTAAAAATTAAACTGAGGTGAACTGACAGAAGTTCCGCTATCTAAACAGATGAACTGAAGGCCAATGTCAATGTATTTCCAACGTGTTCAGATTTTTTACTCACCTGCTGAATATAAGGGCCAATTTCCCAAATGTATGTTCCCACTGTAAAACCTCCCCCGTGGAAAGTGAGGCATATATTTTTGGTGCAGTACTGAGAGAGTACTGTACTGTTATAGGTGCTGTCCTTCAGTTGCGATGTTAAATCAAGGCCCTACCTGCTGTCTCAGGAGGGTACTAAAGCTCACGACTCAAAGAATAGCAGGGGAGTGTTCCTGGTGTTCTGGTTACATTTATCCTGGGCATCCAAAACCGAATACTGATCATTTATCTCATTGCTGTTGGCGGGATTTGTGCAAATTGGCCGCTGCATTTCCCTACATTACAAGAGTGAACATATTTTTAAAAAACAACTAATTGGGTGTGAAGTGTTTTAGGAAGTCCTGGGGTCATGAAATGTGCTATACAATTGCAAGTTCTTTCATCCTCAGTCAGAGTCTGTCTGTGCGGTGTCTGCACGTTCTCCCCGTGTCTGCGTGGGTTTGCTCCGGTTTCCTCTGCAAGAAAGACGTGCTGTTAGGTGAATTCTGAATTCTCCCTCTGTGTACCTGAACAGGCGACAGAATGTGGCGACGAGGGGATTTTCACAGTCACTTCATTGCAGTAATAATGTAAGCCTACTTGAAATAATAATAAATATTATTATTATTGAGTACATCTCTGAAGTTCCCTGAAAATGTTTCAAATAATCACTGTCTCCAGCATGCTGTTTAACTTTGCCATAGAGATATCATACTGCAGGACAAAGAAGAGGCAATGGCCCATCAGTAGTGAAGGAGCTGGGAAAAGGGGAAAGAAAGAGAGAAACAGTAGGAAGCTGGAAGTTGGAAACAACCAGAGGTTTAATGCTGCACGCATTCATTGATAATTGCTTTTAGTAATTCTTAGATTGGACCCCTACCCATTATTTGTATGCAGAAACATCTTGTGCAGAACTGATATTTTTAAACCGATGGCTGAGATTGGCTGACAATGCAACAATTGTTCCTTCGGTGTCCCCAGGGTCCTTGCACACTGCAAGCTGTCCTTTTAAACCGGCAACCTGCGGCAACCTTAATGGAAGAGCCCATCCTGCTCCTTCCCCCACCCCACTCCCGGACAGCGCTGGCCTTCTCATCTAGCGACTTTCCCACTGGCCAGCGGTTAATTGACCAGTCAGCACTTGATTGCTGTCGGCTGCTAGTGTTGGGCGGTAGCCGACATTACATCTGCTTCTGGGTCTGCCAATCTGTCTCACACACCGAGTGTCATAGCCAAACCCCGGCGAATTTGAACAGCTGAAGATAAACGCTGCATCTTCTATAGAAAATTCAAATCCTCACTTCTCCGGCATCTTACAGCTTTATGTGGTATATTCATTATATTCGTATTCTCAATAATTTTCAGTCAGACCAGGTGACCCTCACTATCCACTGATTTGTGAACTGATTACTTGGGGGATCTGGGCTGAGATCAAGGCCTGTATCTGTGAAAAATAACAAGAAAATAATTATTTCAATTGTGCTACGACCCGGTGAGGAGGAATAAACTGGCTCCCCCTTTCCCCCATCTCCTCACTTTGGTCACCACAAAGGTTTGTTTAAAATCATTTTCCCCGTGGCTACCTTTTACCAAAAGTCGCCAATTTGACCAGGCTTTCTTGAGTCAATAAAAAAGTTAATTTATTAGTTACTAAATCCTGAGGAAACATAATAACGATACGACGCACATACACGTCAGGAATGGGAAGTCCAAATAAAAGTTTTAAAAGAATATACAAATCAGTCCTTGGCTTGTCCATGAGGCATAGATGGTGCTGTGTTGCGGCTGTTAAGTTAAACAATTGCAGTAGACTTTGGAGCTTCCCTTGTTGATTTTGCAGTTGGCTTGTCCCCAGTGGGAGAGATGACCTGGTTCTCTCTGTGGGCCTAACTGAAGAGGCTGCCCTGTTTCTTTCTACTTGCACCTGTTAGACAATGTATCTCCAACAAGAGAGGGAGAGAGAGAGTGGGAAATGGCCTGTTGTTATTTTTGCTTCTTTGGTCTTCTGCTTCTGTGACTCACTGCTATCGAACCATTTTGTTTGTATTCCAGGAGGGGAAATAGTTACATCTTGCATTCACCTCAGAACCTTTTACATATTCGGAGAGATAAATGTACAGGAGATGAATATTTTTGGGTGTCTGCTGTATGAAACAGTCCCCATTGTCCTCACAAACCCAGGAGATTAGATCAACCTTTAGCGCTGTGGTAGTATGACTAGGGGTATTACGGTACCTTCAGAGATGAGCTGCCATTGGTGCAGAGGACTCGCTGCCCATTGGCCCGGGTAAGTCATGTGCCTCTCAGCCGATTGGCTGAGAGGTAGGTAGCTCCGCCTACAGGGCGGGATATAAGAACCCGTGTTCCCGGCAGTCGGCCATTCTTCTGTACGTCTGCTGCCGGGCACACATCTTGTGCATTAAAGCCTTTTGTTTGGATCACATCTTTGCCTCGTGTCCAATTGATGGTGCATCAATTTAATACACAAGTTTTAAAAAGATGGAGCTTCATATCAAGCCGGAGTGCCTTCAACTCAGTCCGCATGCAACAAATGCAACAGCTGCATTTAAACACTGGCTGGCATGTTTTAACAGTTATTTAAGCACAGCCGAAAACCGCCCGTCGAGGGAACAAAAACTTCATATCCTCCACTCGTGCGTGGGCACCGCCGTGTACACGCTCATAGAGGACACGACAGACTATGACGCAGCTATGGACTTAGTAAAAGGACATTTCATCCGGCCGGTGAACCAGGTCTACGCATGGCACTTGCTGGCCATGAGACAGAAATTCCCCGGTGAGTCCTTAGATGAATTCTACCAGACCCTCCTTGTTCTGGGGAGAAACTGCGTCTGTCCACAAGTTTCTGCGGCCGAGCAAACCAAACTTTTAATTCGTGACGCTTTCGTGGCGGGTATTCAATCTACCCAGATCCGCCAGAGACTCTTGGAGAAGGAAACTTTAAGACTCGCTGAGGCACGGGCCCTCGCCTCCTCTCTCTATATCGCCAACCGCAACGCCCACGTGTACACTCCCGACTGCGCGGCGGCCCCCTGGGCGGCATGGAACGCGACCCCCCTCACCTCCGCAGACTCTGACCACCCCCAGGCCTGCGCCGCAGGGCGCCCCGATAAACCCACGGGGACCCGCTGCTACTTTTGCGGCCAGACCAAGCACCCCCGCCAGCACTGCCCGGCCCGCGCCGCAACCTGTAAAGGCTGCGGCAAAAAGGGCCATTACGCGACTGTTTGCCAGTCCAAGGCGGTCGCTACAGTCCCGAGCTGCAGCCCCCCCCGCTCCTCATGCACCCCATGGACCTCGCTGCCCCCACCCACACCGCCACGAGTGATCACTGGGCGCCGCCATTTTGGGCCCCCGACGCCACGTGCGATCCCCGAGCACCGCCATTTTGGGCCCCCGACTCCACGTGCGATCCCAGGGCGCCGCCATTTTGTTCACCCCCCACCACGTGCGACCGATGGGCGCTGCCATCTTGGATCAGCACCGAGGAACCAGCAAGTGACCACTCGCTGCCGGGTGACGACTCGGAGCACCTGCCACGACTCGCCTCAGTAACGTTGGATCAGTCACGGCCCCGCACGCTTTCCATGGTGACCACGAAGATTTTCCTCAATGGTCACGAGATGAGCTGCCAGTTGGACTCCGGGAGCACGGAAAGTTGCTTCCACCCCGCCACGGTAAGACGCTGCGCACTTCCCATTTATCCGGGAAAACAAAGAATCGCTCTGGCCTCCGGTTCGCACTCGGTCCAGATCACAGGGTGCTGCATAGCGGACCTCACGGTCCAGGGGAGGGTGTTTAAAAACTATAAGCTCTTCGTCCTTCCCCACCTCTGCGCAGCAGCACTCCTGGGGTTAGATTTCCAGTGCAACCTCCAGAGCTTAACATTCAAATTCGGCGGCCTTATTCCCCCCCTTACTGTCTGCAGCCTCACGTCCCTCAAGGTCGATCCCCCAATCCCCCAATCTTGAAAACCTCACCCCGGATTGCAAACCCGTCGCCACTAGGAGCAGACGGTACAGTGCCCAGGACTGGACCTTCATCAGGTCCGAAGTCCAAAGGCTTCTGAAGGAGGGGGTTATCGAGGCTAGCAACAGCCCCTGGCGAGCACAAGTGCTGGTGGTTAAGACCGGGGAGAAAAATCGGATGGTCATAGACCACAGTCAGACCATCAACCGATTTACGCAGCTGGACGCGTATCCTCTCCCACGTATCTCTGACCTGGTTAACAAGATCGCGCAGTACAAGGTTTTTTCCACGGTGGACCTTAAGTCCGCCTACCACCAGCTCCCCATCCGCATGAGTGACCGAAAGTACACTGCGTTCGAAGCGGATGGGCGACTCTACCACTTTTTAAGGGTTCCCTTCGGTATCACGAACGGGGTCTCGGTCTTCCAAAGGGAGATGAACCGAATGGTCGACCAACACGGTTTACGGGCATCTTTCCCGTATCTCGACAATGTCACCATCTGCGGCTACGACCAGCAGGACCACGAGGCCAACCTCTGCAAATTCCTCCGTACCGCAAAACTCCTTAACCTGACCTACAATAAGGATAAGAGCGTGTTTAGCACCGACCGCCTAGCCATCCTCGGCTACGTAGTGCGTAAAGGAGTGATAGGCCCCAACCCCGAACGCATGCGCCCCCTGATGGAGCTCCCCCTCCCCCACTCCCCCAAAGCCCTCAAGCGCTGTTTGGGCTCTTTTCATATTACGCACAGTGGGTCCCCAATTACGCAGACAATGCCCGTCCCCTCATCCAGTCCATGATGGAACCATCGATTCATCAGACACGTGCTTTCCGATATGAACAGTGGTTTTAATCTACTTACTACAGAGCCAGCCTGTTACCCGTTGATGAACTCTCGGTGAACTGCAGGCTAACTCTGGACAAGGGTATTTATACAGCACCACAAGGGGGAGGAGTCGTGGGCGGAGCCAAGGGTGGAGCCCCGTACAAACTCCTGAGCATGCCCAGAGCTAGCTACTCCCCCTAGTGGTCGGATAGCGCTACTGCGCTTACAAAAATACAGTGTGAATTACCAAGTTACATTCACCACATTCACCCCCTGCAAAAAAAATCAAGTCCGGCGGGGGTGGTGGTCTACAAAGTCAGTCTGTCCGGTGGTCGAATTGTCCGCTGTGATCTGCGGAGCACCGGGGTTGCAGCCTCTTGCGGTGGCTGGATGGGTGTTGTGTGCTGGGGTATGATGGCGGACTCCAGGGAGGATTGTATCCGAGCTTCATACTCTCCTGGTTCGACCGGGGACTGGGGGCGCTGGGGGCTGGCCGGCGCGGGTGCGCGGAACTGGTGGAGCGAGCTCATGGGCTCGGGAGCGCGAGGGGGCAGCAACATGGGGGGTAGGGTGAGAGGTCCTTCTGTGGGGGTAGAGGGGGCGCTGGATCCGGCGGGTGCCAGATCCCGGAGGGATACAGTGTCCTGACGGCCGTCAGGGAACTCGACGAATGCGTACTGGGGGTTGGAGTGGAGCAGGCGCGCCTTCTCAACAAGGGGGTCGGTTTTGTGTGCCCTGATGTGTTTCCTCAGGAGTACCGGGCCCGGTGTCCTCAGCCATGCCGGAAGTGAGACCCCCGTGGTAATGCCCCTGGAAATAATGAAGAGCATCTCGTGAGGGGTCTGATTGGTCGCTGTGCACAAAAGGGACCTAAAAGCATGGAGCGCGTCTGGGAGGACTTCCTGCCACTGGGAGACTTGGAGCTTTCTAGACCGGAGGGTCAGCAGGACGGTCTTCCAGACCGTTGCATTCTCCTCCCTCTCCACCTGCCCTTTCCCCTGGGGTTGTAGCTGGTAGTCCTGCTCGAGGCAATGCCCTTGTCGAGCAGGTACTGACGCAGCTCGTCGCTCATGAAGGACGAACCCCGGTCACTGTGTACGTAGCTGGGAAAACCAAACAGGGTGAAGATGCTATGCAGGGCCCTAATGATTGTGTGGGAGGTCATGTCGGGGCACGGGATAGCAAATGGGAAACGGGAGAACTCATCTACGACGTTTAGAAAGTAAACGTTCTTGTTAGTTGAGGGGAGTGGCCCTTTGAAATCAATCACGAGGCGTTCAAAGGGCCTAGAAGCCTTGACCAGGTGGGCCCTGTCTGGTCTATAGAAGTGCAGTTTGCACTCCGCACAGATCGGGCAGTCCCTGGTGACCGCTTTTACCTCCTCGTTGGAGAAAGGCAGGTTTTGGGCTCTGATGTAGTGGGCGAGCCGGGTGACCCCCGGGTAGCAGAGGTCATTGTGGATGACTTTCAATCGGTCAATCTGCGCGCTGGCGCATGTCCCGCGGGATAGGGCACCCGGAGGCTCGTTGAGCTTCCCAGGTCGATACTTAATATCGTAATTGTAGGTGGAGAGTTCGATCCTCCACCTCAGAATTTTGTCATTTTTAATTTTGCCGCTTTGCGAGTTGTCAAACATGAAGGCAACCGATCTTTGGTCGGTGAAGAGGGTGAACCTCCTACCTGCGAGGTAGTGCCTCCAGTAACGAATAGCCTGCACAATAGCTTGTGCTTCTTTCTCGACTGAGGAGTGTCGGAGTTCTGAAGCGGAGAGGGTACGGGAGAAAAATGCGACTGGTCTCTGTTGGAACCAACAATTCTACGGACACGTGCTTGTAGGATTCGAATAGCGGTTTTAATATACTCACAACAGAGCCAGCCGGTTAGCCATTGAACTTTCGGTGAACTGGCCGGCTGACCATGTGGCACTGATCTTTATACAGCAGCTCCAGGGGGAGGAGTCCTGGGCGGAACCAAGGGAGAAGCCCAGTACAATTCTCGAGCATTCCCAGAGCTACTCCCCCTGGTGGTCAGGTAGTGCAACTGCACTTACAATATAGGCACATGTATATACAGATTATAATCCGGTGTGAATCACATTCACCACAGTCTCCCTGCCTGATTTAGTGTGGCTGCTAGAGCTACCTCTGAGGCGTCGCTCTCAACCTGGAATGGAGTGGATTCATCCACCGCCCGCATGGCCGCTTTGGCGATGTCCTCCTTGATGCAGTCGAAGGCCTGGCGTGCCTCAGCTGACAGGGGAAATTGTGTGGCCCTAAAGAGTGGGCGGGCTTTGTCCGCATATTGAGGGACCCACTGTGCGTAGTAGGAGAAGAAGCCCAAGCACCGTTTGAGGGCCTTGGGGCAATGGGGGAGGGGGAGTTCTAAGAGGGGGCGCATACGGTCCGGGTCTGGGCCCAGGACGCCGTTTTCCACGACATAGCCGAGGATGGCTAGTGTGGTTGTGTGGAAAACGCATTTCTCCTTGTTATACGTGAGATTCAGTTTCTGTGCCGTCTGGAGAAAACGGTGGAGGTTGGCGTTGTGGTCCTGCTGGTCATAGCCGCAGATGGTGACATTGTCCAAGTACGGAAATGTGGCCCGCAGCCCGTACTGGTCCACCATTCGGTCCATTGCTCGTTTGAACACCGAGACCCCATTAGTGACGCCGAAAGGGACCCGGAGGAAATGGAAGAGGCAGCCATCGGCCTCGAATGCCGTGTAGTGGCGGTCCTCCGGGCGGATTGGGAGCTGGTGGTATGCAGACTTCAGATCCACCGTGGAAAAGAGCCGGTACTGGGCGATCTGGTTTACCATGTCTGCAATCCTGGGGAGGGGATACGCGTCAAGGAGCGTAAATCTATTTATGGTCTGACTATAGTCGACAACCATGCAGAATTTTTCCCCGATCTTAACGACCACCACCTGAGCTCTCCAGGGACTATTGCTGGCTTCTATAATCCCCTCACTGAGAAGCCTTCGGACCTCTATTCTGATAAATACCCTATCCTGCAGGCTGTATCGCCTGCTACGAGTGGCTACGGGTTTACAGTCCTTTGTGAGATTGGCGAAGAGAGGAGGGGTGGGATTCGCAGCGTAGCGAGGCTGCAGATAGTGAATGGGGGAAGTGGCCCGCCGAAGCTGAGGGTGAGGCTCTTAAGGTTACATTGAAAGTCTAGGCCTAATAAGAGTGACGCGCAGAGGTCGGGCAAAATGTAAAGTTGGAATTTTAAGTAGCTAGCGCCTCGGATTGTGAGTGTCGCGGCGGTGCGCCCCTGGATCTGGACCGAATGGGAGCCTGAAGCGAGCGAGATAGTTTGCCGCACGGGGAAAACGGGGAGCGAACAGCGTCTTACCAGGTCTGGATGTATGAAGCTCTCAGTGCTCCCGGAGCTGAAGAGGCATGGCGTTCTGTACCCGTTAATTTGGACCTTTGCCATCGAATTTCGCAGATGCTTCGGGCGTGATTGGTCCAGAGTGACTGCGCTGAGTTGCGGGTAGTCGGCGGCTCGATCAGCTGTGCTGGAGTGGCCCTGTGATGACTGCCCTCTGAGTTCGTAGTCGTACTCTTCCGATGAGTTGTCCGAGCGTGGAGGTGCAGGTCGGGCCCGTGGATCGCACGTGGCGGGCGGCGAGGAAGATGGCATCCAAGATGGCAGCCCCCATGAGTCGCATGTGGCCGGCCGTGTGGTGGAGGTTTGCCAAGATGGCGGCCCCCATGGATCGCACGTGGCGGGAGGGGGTGGAGTCGGGGCATAGGCCGCAGCGTTTCAGGCCCCGCGGGCCTGCGGGTGTGGGGAGCGATTACTTCGTGCCACTGGGGAGTTGGAAGCTGGGGCCCTTTTTGCGAGGCACACTCTTGCGTAATGGCCTTTCCGCCCGCAGCTGCTGCAGGTCGCGTTGCGGGCCGGGCAGTGTTGCCGCGGGTGCTGGTTCTGGCCGTAGAAATGGCAGGCTGGGGCAGCATGGTGGCTGGGCGGCCGCGTCGCACAGGCCTGGGGGAGACGCTGGTCGGGGGCCCATGATTGGGTCGCGGGGTCCGCGGGGAACAAGTTAAGGCTGCGGAAGGAGACCTCCATCGTGATAGCAGCTTCCACAGTTGTTTCTAAGTCTTGGGCCCCCTTTTCCAGCAGTCGTTGGCGCACATAATTAGACCTGAGGCCCGCTACAAAAACATCGCGTACAGCAAGTTCTCTGTGTTCAGCCACGGTAACCGCTTGATAGTTACAGTCATTTGACAAATTATTGAGTTCCCTTAAAAATTCGGCAAGTGATTCTGTAGGACGCTGGCGGCGAGTCGTTAATGCGCCTTACATATATCTTATCGCGTACCGCTAGCGCTGCAGTACATGAACCGGCCGAGTTTAGTTGCATAGAGAGTCTGTGGCTCACCCTCGCGTGCAGTAGACTTAATTTCTGTTCCTCTGTCGTTTCGGCTGTGCTCGCTTCTGCCAGGTAGGTCTTAAAGCACCGCAGCCAGTGGGAGAAGATTTCTTTTGCCTCTGCATCCTGTGGGTCGAGTCCCAGGCGTCCAGGCTTGAGGGCCGATTCCATGATCGATCTTGACTGTTCTTAAGTAGATTAAATTGATGGAACCATCAATTCACCAGACACGTGCTTTCCGATATGAACAGTGGTTTTAATCTATTTACTACAGAGCCAGCCTGTTACCCGTTGATGAACTCTCGGTGAACTGTAGGCTGACTCTGGACAAGGGTATTTATACAGCAACACAAGGGGGTGGTGTCGTGGGCGAGCCAAGGGTGGAGCCCCGTACAAACTCCTGAGCATTCCCAGAGCTACTCCCTCTAGTGGCCGGATAGCGCTACTGCGCTTACAAAGATACAGTGTGAATTACCAAGTTACATTCACCACAAATGAAATGAAAAAATAAAAATCGCTTATTGTCACGAGTAGGCTTCAATGAAGTTACTGTGAAAAGCCCCTAGTCGCCACATTCCGGCGCCTGTCCGGCTGGTACGGCCCCAACCCCGAACGCATGCGCCCCCTGATGGAGCTCCCACTCCCCTAAAGCCCTCAAGCGCTGTTTGGGCTTCTTTTCATATCACGCACAGTGGGTCCCCAATTCGCAGACAAAGCCCGTCCCCTCATCCAGTCCACCATGTTCCCCCTGTCGATGGAGGCCTGCCAGGCCTCTAGCCGCATCAAAGCAGACATTGCAAAGGCCACAATGCGCGATATTGACGAGTCCCTCCCCTTTCAGGTCGAGAGCGACGCGTCTGATGTTGCTCTGGCGGCCACACTCAACCATGCGGGCAGACCCGTGGCCTTCTTCTCCCAGACCCTCCAGGCTTCCAAAATCCGACATTCCTCAGTCGAGAAGGAAGCACAGGCCATAGTTGAAGCTATGCGACATTGGAGGCACTATCTGACCGGCAGGAGGTTTACCCTCCTCACAGACCAATGGTCAGTAGCTTTTATGTTCGATAATGCACAGAGGGGCAAGATAAAGAACGATAAAATCTTGCGGTGGAGGATTGAGTTGTCCATGTACAACTACGACATCTTGTATCGTCCTGGGAAGCTAAACGAGCCTCCCGATGCACTGTCCCGTGGCACCTGTGCCAACGCACAAGTGGACCGCCTCCGCACCCTCCACGCGGACCTCTGCCACCCGGGCGTCACCCGCTTTTTTCACTTTATCAAGACCCGCAAACTGCCTTACTCCATCGAGGAGGTCAGGACACTCACTAGAGACTGCCACATCTCTGCGGAGTGCAAGCCGCACTTTTACCGCCCTGAATGAGTGCACCTGATAAAGGCTTCCCGCCCCTTTGAACGTCTCAGCATGGACTTCAAAGGTCCCCTCCCCTCCAACAAACGCAACACGTACTTCCTCAACGTTATTGACGAGTACTCCCGTTTCCCTTTCGCCATCCCCTGCCCCAACATGACCACACCCACCATCA
The DNA here is from genome assembly GCF_902713615.1 of Scyliorhinus canicula. Classification (NCBI taxonomy): domain Eukaryota; kingdom Metazoa; phylum Chordata; class Chondrichthyes; order Carcharhiniformes; family Scyliorhinidae; genus Scyliorhinus; species Scyliorhinus canicula. The sequence goes on along the minus strand of NC_052163.1, from coordinate 15,691,637 downwards.
TCAAAGCCCTGCATACCATCTTCTCCCTGTTCGGTTACCCCGCATACATTCATAGCGATCGGGGGTCCTCATTTATGAGCGATGAGCTGCGTCATTTCCTGCTCAGCAGGGGCATCACCTCCAGCAGGACGACCAGTTACAACCCCGGGGTAACGGACAGGTCAAGAGGGAAAACGGTACGGTCTGGAAGACCGCCCTGCTGGCCCTACGGTCCAGAAATCTCCCAGTCTCCCACTGGCAAGAGGTCCTCCCAGACGCCCTCCACTCAATCCGGTCACTTCTCTGTACCGCCACGAACCAAACGCCTCACGAACGTCTTCTTGTTATTCCCAGGAACTCTTCCGCAGGGACCCCGCTCCCGACCTGACTGGCTACCCCCGGACCCATTCTGCTCCGGAAACACGTGCGGGTGCACAAGTCGGACCCGTGGTCGAAAGAGTCCAGCTACTCCACTCGAATCCGCAATACGCGTATGTGGAGTATCCCGACGGCCGACAGGTCACGGTCTCCCTCTGGGACCTGGCACCGCCGGATCTCGGCCACACCCCAAGGGCGCCGAAGTTCATCTTGCCCGGGGCGCCAGCAACCCTAGGGCCGGCGCTGATCTTCTACCCCAAAAAACTTGCTCATCCTCGCCACCGTCATGTGTGCCCGGTGGACCACCCTAAATCGTATTAGGCTAAGCCTGGCACATGATGAGGAAGAACTGACCCTGCTTAGGGCGTCCGCCCATATACCCGCCTCTAACTCTCCTCCTAGCTCGTCCTCCCATTTGCCATTAAGCTCCTCCACAGCTCCTGGTAGATATCCGACACCTTCCCCTCCCCCACCCAGGTACCGGAAACTACTCTATCCTGTATCCCCCGTGGCGGCAGCAGCGGAAAGGCCAACACCTGTTTCCTCAGGAAGTCTGGCACTTGCAAATATCTAAAACCATTCCCTGGCGGTAGTTGAAATTTATCCTCCAGCGCCTTCAAGCTGGGAAAGCTCCCATCTATAAACAGATCCCCCATCCTTCTAATTCCTGCTCTTTGCCAGCTCTGTAACATGCCATCCAGCCTGCCCAGTACAAAATTATGGTTGTTCCAAATCGGGGTCCAGACCGTGCACCCTCCACCTTCTTATACCTCCTCCATTGCCCCCAGATCCTAGTGCCGCCACTACCACCGGACTTGTGGAGTATCGGGCCAGCGAGATCGACAGAGGTGATGTTACCAATGCTCCCAGACTGGTGCCTTTACATGACGCCGCCTCCAACCGCTCCCATGCCGACCCCTCCCCCATTAGCCACTTCCTAATCATGGCTATATTAGCTGCCCAGTAGTAGTCACCCATTATACTTTTGATTGCCGCCTCCAGTGCTCCCTAGAAAGATCTGGGGTAAAGGATGCATCTAGGCCAGCTAACCTTGAGCAGAGGATGCGTCAGCTGACTAATTTCCAGAATAGGTCCGAAAACAGGCTCTCTATTAATATAAGCAAAGTGTCGATGTCTGTTTTTTTCCAATCATGTGGCAATTTAGCGTGGCCAATTCACCTACCCTGCACATCTTTGGGTTGTGGGGGTGAGACCCACACAGACATGGGGAGAATGTGCAAACTCCACATGGACAGTGACCCGGGGCTGGGATCGAATCTGGGTCCTCGATGCCGCGAGGTAGCAGTGCTAACCACTGTGCCACCGTGTTCCCCTACCAATGTCTGTTTTAGGCGTCATGCACAAAATACCTAAAAAGGAAATTTGGTCAACCAATATTTGCAAGGACATTTTATAGCTGTCCTTGAACATAGCCTGTAAAGTTCTGTCCCCATTTTCTTTTCTGAAAGCAGGCTCAGTTTCTTTTCTACCCCTCCCGCCCCCTGCCCCCCCAACACCATCCATCCTCTCCCCAAGTCAATCAGAGAGATGCTGAACATCAATTGGTGAATTGCCAAGCACCGTCTGATCTATTCCTTCCCCTGTCAATATCTGGTGTGTGGCAGCCCCAGCTTCTTATTTTCTTAATTTAAGCCCATATTGTTTACAGTCTCAGTGTTTTTAGAGAATTCTCCTGTTAAATGGTTAGTTAAGTTACGACAGCTTTCACGGGTGGCACTGTGGCGCAGTGGTTAGCACTGCTGCCTATGGCGTTCAGCACCTGGGTTCGAATCCTGGCCCCGGGTCACTGTCCGTGTGGAGTTTGCACATTCTCTCTCTGTCTACGTGGGTCTCACTCCCACAACGCAAAAGATGTGCCAGGTAGGTGGATTGGCCACGCTAAAGTGTCCCTAAATTGGTAACTCTAAATTTATTTTAAAAACCAACAGCTTTCACAAACATAACACAAATACGTAATATCCAGTGTCTCATTCCTCTGGAATGTCCCATTTCACTCTCTTGGAGTGAGTTCAATAGACTAATGCTTGAGATCACATGTGAATTTGCATGTTACTGCAATCTTTCATGGAACAATTCCTCTGAGAGCTAATTTTCCGATTGTCGTCATCAAAATGTCAATAGATAGGAAGTCTCGACAAAATATCATAGTCAACATGTCATTGCTTGTCCAGCGAGATCTATCCAACCCATTAGCTTGCTCAATACATCTGGAAAATGAGTGGGCAGATTTCCTCAGTGTCAACTCTTTTAATCATGGACCAATCTCTGATCAATGGGTAATAATGCCAGCATGGCCAGTTTGGGCATTGGATAACTGAAGAGATCTGATTCAGCTTCAATCTCTGAAAATGCGATGTTGTATTTTGGAACCAACAAACTTCAACAAGATTGCGAGAGTGGCCATTTACTGTCATCATTGACTATATTCCTTCCTGGCATACTCTCATTGCAAGCCCTAGCTGAAGTAAATTCCTTGCATGTGAAATGATCAGTGCAACTCATGGTTCCATGGATTGTCACCATTCAATGGAAATGGTCTCCTGCTGAAAGTCCTTTTCCCTCACCTCTGCCTCCCTCTTCCAGCAGCTTGCCCTACACTCGGTCACCACTGCCTATGTTCCCATCATGCTCTGGGAGATGGTAACCACAGCAGCCCTGATTGGGAGCATGATATCTGAGCTGAATCCTTGAATTGAGAACCAAAACCTTTATCATACACCATACCACTTTCTGCAGTTTTTACCAACTTTAAGTCGCAATATAAACCGGCAAACATTACTTCTAACTTAGCAACAGCCAACAGAAATCAATCAGCAGCTATCCTGAATGTGATTGATGGTCTCTTTAAATAGTACTGGAGATCCTTTCTATGGTTTAATACATGTTCAGGTGTGTGAGATTAAGAACAGGTGTTAGGTAGAATGCTGTGGTGTGAAATGTCAGCATGAAAATCAAATCAGGGTTCCATGTTGACTGATGTCATGATCTGCCAACTCAGTATATTTCGACTATACTGTCCCAGTTCCTGTGCTAATGACCTACCCAAAATGGCGACCAATGCAGCCTGCAACTTAATTTTCGGTAATGAAGCTGGACAAGTGGTTAGTGGGGGAGTATTTGCAGACAGTGATCAGAACTCCATGAGATTCAAGGTTGTGATGGAAAGGGACAATGATGGGCCTGAGATCAGAGTTAAAACTGGGGGAAGGCTGATTCTAATACAATCAGATATTAGGGGCTGGTTTAGCACAGTGGGATAAACAGCTGGCTTGTAATGCAGACCAATGCCAGCAGCGCGGATTCAATTCCCGTACCGGCCTCCCCAAACAGGTGCCAGAATGTGGCGACTAGGGGCTTTTCACGGTAACTTCATTGAAGCCTACTTGTGACAATAAGTGATTATTATTATTAGGGTGGCACGGTAGCACAGTGGATAGCAATATTGCTTCACAGATCCAGGGTCCCAGGTTCAATTCCCGCTTGGGTCACTGTCTATGCGGAGTCTGCACGTTCTCCCCGTGTCTGCGTGGGTTTCCTCCGGGCGCTCCGGTTTCCTCCCACATTCCAAAGATGTGCAGATTAGGTGGATTGGCCGTGATCAAGGCATGAAGTTACAGGGATAGGTTAGGGAAGTGGGAGTGGGAGTGGGACTGGGTAGGGTGCTCTTTTACATGATTGGTGCAGACTTGATGGGCTGAATGGTCTCCTTCTGCACTGTAGGGACTCTATGGACAGAATACTCAGTAATCGCAGTCTCACCCACACTGGGTGGACCTGCGGATTAGTGAGGAGAGAGGGCAGTGCCCACTCTGGAGACTGGCTGTGGGGCTGCTGGTGGACGAAGAGGTTTGCGGGCGGATTAGCAGGAACACCCAGATTATCTGGAAACAAACTATATGGGTGAGGTGGCAACGGTCTGGGAGGCTCTGAAGGCAGTTGTCAGGGGAGCTCATCTCAATTTGATCCCATAGGGGAAAGAGTGGAGAGGGCGAGACTGGTGGAGGAGATACTCCGAGTGGACAGGAGATACGCGGAGGCCCCCGAGGCGGGGCTACTGAGGGAGCAGCGGAGTCTGCAGGCGGAGTTTGAACTGCTGACCACGGAAAGCGGTAGCACAGCTGAGGAAGGCAAGGGGGCCAGTCTGAGTACGGGGAGAAACGCGAAGAATGTTGGCACACCAACTGCGAAAGAGGGAAATCGGGGGAGTAAAGAATAAGGAGGGTAACATGGTCTTGGATCCAGGGTAGGTGAACGGAATCTTTAAGGAGTTCTATGGTGAACTATACGAGTCGGAGCCCCCGACGGGAGTGGAAGGGCTGAGGCAATTTTTGGACCAGTTGAGGTTTCCAAAGGTGGAAGAGGACCTGGTGGAGGGGCTGGGGGCCCCGATTGAATTGGAGGAGATTGTCAAGGGTATAGAGGGCATTCAATCGCGTAAAGCCCTGGGGCTGGATGGTTACCAGGTAGAATTCTATTAGAAATTTTTGGAAATACTGAGCCCACTCCTGATGAGGACCTTCAATGAGGCTAGAGAGAAAGGAACCCTCCCCGCAACAATGTCACAGGCCTTGATCTCACTCATTCTTAAATGAGGGAAGGACCTGGAACATTGCAGGTCACACAGGCCGATTTCGCTTTTAAACGTGGACGCCAAATTGCTAGCTAAGATTCTGGCCACAAGAATTGAGGATTGTGTCCCAGGGGTGATAGAGGAAGACCAGATTGGGTTTGTTAAAGGCAGATAACTCAATACCATTGACCGGAGACTTTTGAATATTGTGGGGCAGCAGGGTAGCATGGTGGTTAGCATAAATGCTTCACAGCTCCAGGGTCCCAGGTTCGATTCCCGGCTGGGTCACTGTCTGTGTGGAGTCTGCACGTCCTCCCCCTGTGTGCGTGGGTTTCCTCCGGGTGCTCCGGTTTCCTCCCACAGTCCAAAGATGTGCGGGTTAGGTGGATTGGCCATGCTAAATTGCCTGTAGTGTGCTAATTAAAAGTAAGGTTAAGGGGGGGGTTGTTGGGTTACGTGGATATGGGGGTTTGAGTAGGGTGATCATGGCTCGGCACAACATTGAGGGCCGAAGGGCCTGTTCTGTGCTGTACTGTTCTATGTTCTATGTTCTATGTCTTCCAATCTACATGATCAGCACAAGAATGATGATCAACCAGGGTTATTACAAATTTCCCTGGATGATAAAAAGAAAGATCAACGGTAAATCGACAGAATTTGTACTTTGATTTATTTGTTTATTCGTTCATGGGATATGGACGTCACTGGCAAAGTCAGCATTTATTACCGATTCCTAATTGTCCTTGGGAAAATTCTAGTGAGCTGCCTTTTTGAACAGCTGCAGACCATGTGGTACACCCATAATGCTGTTAGGGAAGGAGCTCCAGGATTTTGCCTCGGTGACAGTGAAGGAACAGCAATATATTTCCGAGTGTGGATTATGTGTGGCTAGAATTTTCCAGCTCCTCCCACACGACAGGTTTCCCAGGTTGGAGACAGCTCGCCATTGGCTGCCGGCGAGCCTTCCGGCTCCGCCAATGGCAATCTGCATGGTTTGCCCATCCCATCACCCGGTGGCCCACAGTAGGGGATTCACTTCATCCCGACCGGAAGAACCTGCCAGTGGGAAGGAGCAGAAAATTCCTCCCTGCGACTTGGGGGGTGAACCTGTGGATGCTGCCCTTGTCCTTCCAGGTGGTAGAAGTCTAAGGCTTGGGAGGAGTTGTCAAAAACGTCTCAACCAGTTGCTGCGGTGCTTCTTGCAAACTTCTGTCACTGTGTGTCAGAGGTGGAGGAGTGAATGTTTACGGTGGTGGATGGAGTCAAAGGTGTTTTGTCCCAGATGCTGTTGAGCTTCTTGAGTGTTGATGGAGCTATACTCATCCAGGCAAGTGGAGAGTGTTCCATCATACTCTCTATTTGTGCCTTGTAGATAATACACAAGCTTTGGAGTCACAGAATTCCCAACCTCAAATTCCCAGCCTCGAATTCCCAACCTCTGACCTACTCTTGTAGCCACAATATTTATATGGCTGGTTTAGTTAAGCTTCCAGTCAATGGTAATTCGCAGAATGGTGATACTGTGAATGTAGATTTCTAATTACAATGGAACACTTAAGCAATCAGCACTGTGTTGCAATCTGACCTGAGTAATTATTGGATTACTTGGCAAATAAGCAACTTTTACAACCGTAATCTTGTCATAAATGTCTGAAGGATTTCGTAAATTGCTCAGGGTATTGTCCATGTCAATTGACAATGTTTTTTTTTTAAGTACTGAGAGTTGGGAGTTTTTGTGACTCTGAAACCCGGTAGCTAGTTATAAACAATTATTAACACACAAGGGTTGGAATTCTCTGGCTGTCGGCATTCTCTGTTCCCGCCGGCAGTGGATTTCCCGGCAGCGTGGGGTGGTTTCAATGGGAAATCCCATTGACGAGCAGCGGGAAGGGAGAATCACAGCTCCAGCGAATGGCACACCGCCGAGAAACACGCATGCGGGCCGGGGACCGGAGAATCCCATCCAGCCTGTGGTGGGTTTGATGGCAGGCGGGAGCAGGGAATATAGTAGGGGTCAAAAGGTCTGAAACCCAGCAGCATAAAATCACATTACAATTGGCCCAATTGTGGGTTAATGGCGAGTTGGTTTTACCATTGCCCGGTGGCGTGAATGCCATTTGCAATCATTTGCATCTCATGAATGTTCATTTAATCAGCTGCCCACTGCAATCCCAACAGGCCTTCTAATCGTGCACCCATGCCAGTGTGAAATGACATTGGTCTGTAAACCGATTGATAAAGAGTGGCAAGCACAAGGTCATCCTCTGTTTGCCACAGACCTCAGAGGTGAATGCAGCTTACAAAACTGACCTGTCGTAGCGCTGAGCTCTGGTCAACACTCTGCTGGGGAAGACCCTTTCCTACCCTCCATCTCCATGACGAGCTGGTCTTCACAGACAGCACCTTGCTGTTGGCCGCATGGTCCCCCCTGTTCCACACACCGGTGTCTATCTGGACAGCACCGTGCTGCTGGGCCCATGGTCCCCCCTGTTCCACACACCAGTGTCTATCTGGACAGCACCTTGCTGCTGGGCCCATGGTCCCCCCTGTTCCACACACCAGTGTCTATCTGGACAGCACCTTGCTGCTGGGCCCATGGTCCCCCCTGTTCCACACACCAGTGTCTATCTGGACAGCACCGTGCTGCTGGGCCCATGGTCCCCCCCTGTTCCACATACCAGTGTCTATCTGGACAGCGCCATACTGACAAAAACAATGGAACAATGTAGAAGGAGGGCTGTGCAAGGAAGGGGTGGGGAGAGGGCAAACACCAGGGGGCAATGTGGAATGAGGAAAGGACAAGGGCCCACAATGGTAGGCAGAGGGGCAGGGAGTGTGAATATCGACCACCACAATGACATCATCCAATATTGATGAGAGAGGCTGGAGAATAACAGGTGACATCTCACCCTGCACAATGTGAGGCTCCAGGTAAATCAGAGGCACACAGATAGTGAGACAGGGTCAAACTCTGTCCCGTAATATAGGGGTAGGACCACCATCTTCACACCCAGATAAAATGGCATCTTTCAAGATCAAAATTAAGATTGGTTGTGCCTGGTGGGGGTATGTGATGGAACCATCAATTCACCAGACACGTGTTTCCGATATGAATCTAGGCTTTAATCGACTTACTTCAGAGCCAGCCTGTTACCCGTAGATGAACTCGTAGTGAACTCAGGCAGACTCTGGACAAGGGTATTTATACAGCTGCACTAGAGGGAGGAGTCGTGGGCAGAGCCAAGGGTGGAGCCCAGTACAAGTTCCTGAGTGCTCCCAGCGCTACTCCCCCTAGTGGTAGGATGGCGCTACTGCGCTTATAATGACAGTGTGAATTAACATATATACATCTATATATTACATTCACCACAGTATGTATAGTCATAGATCATAGAATTTACAGTGCAGAAGGAGGCCATTCGGCCCATCGAGCCTTCACCGGCCCTTGGCAAGAGCACCCTACTTAAGCCCACACCGCCACCCTATCCCCGTAACCCCATCTAACTTTTTTGATCACTAAAGGAAATTTGGCATGGTCAATCCACCTAACCTGCACATCTTTGGACTGTGGGAGGAAACCAGAATACCCGGAGGAAACCCACACAGACATGGGGAGAACGTGCAGACTCCATACAGACAGTGACCCAAGCCAGGAGTCGAACCTGGGACCCTGGAGCTGTGAAGCAACTGATGTTTTAAGTGAGTTGGTTCAACGTTGACTGCAACTGGATGCAGTGAAACTAGAAACAGGCTTCCGACACAGGAGATGGTCCAACACTGTTTTATACAACTTGCTGATTGCTGTACATAATCTGCTGTGGGTTGATACTCTATTAACCGAACTGATAACCTCCTACTGGCTTGACCAGGCTAGCTCTCTACCACATGGAGATGGTGCTCACTGGCTTGTGCACTCTAACTATCTCAGTAGCTGTGTCCTGTGAGAGAGGGAGAGCCTTAATGCCCTGTGGGCTTCATAGTGGTGGTGTCCTGTCTGGTGATTGGTTGTTGTGTGTCGTGTGTGTTCATTGGTTATCCTGTGTGTCAATCACTGCCTGTCTGCATCTCATTATATACATGAGGGGATATTATGACAGCAACAGTGTTAACAAGTGCGTTACCGTCAGGTGTGGGCGCACCACTAATCCAGGAAGCAAGTGTCAACCAGATTTCAAACTTTGTGCCTTTAAAGGAATCAACATAATTGCCTCAAGTCAAATTCTGAAAAGGAACAGAGTGGAAGACATGACTGCAGCCTTGGAGAGTGAAGAGGGCACTGCTACATCTATTCTGTCATCCCATCAGTGAATGGGAGTCAATGATGAATAATTAATGCTATTCATCACTGGCCAAATGGATTCCATTCAATCACCATCAACAACTGAATGCTCACGTCAATGAGCGGCGTTCAGAGCCACATTTGTTCAATTATGTAATTCACAAGTTCTCATATCACACTGTGCTCCAGATGTAACACATGTGGAACAGAATGCTGCTAATCATCGGTGTGTGGGAGCTAGGCTTCATGAGGAACAATGCAATCTAAGAACAAAGAACAAAGAAAAGTACAGCACAGGAACAGGCCCTTCGGCCCTCCAAGCCCGCGCCGACCATGCTGCCTGTCTAAACTAAAATCTTCTGCACTTCTGGGGTCCGTATCCCTCCATTCCCATCCTATTGGGGCAGCAGGGTAGCATGGTGGTTAGCATAAATGCTTCACAGCTCCAGGGTCCCAGGTTCGATTCCCGGCTGGGTCACTGTCTGTGTGGAGTCTGCACGTCCTCCCCCTGTGTGCGTGGGTTTCCTCCGGGTGCTCCGGTTTCCTCCCACAGTCCAAAGATGTGCGGGTTAGGTGGATTGGCCATGCTAAATTGCCCGTAGTGTCCTAATAAAAGTAAGGTTAAGGGGGGGAGGGGGTTGTTGGGTTACGGGTATAGGGTGGATACGTGGGTTTGAGTAGGGTGATCATGGCTCGGCACAACATTGAGGGCCGAAGGGCCTGTTCTGTGCTGTACTGTTCTATGTTCTATGTTCTATTCATGTATTTGTCAAGATGCCCCTTAAACGTCACTATCGTCCTTGCTTCCACCACCTCCTCCGGCAGCGAGTTCCAGGCACCCACTACCCTCTGTGTAAAAAAATTCCCTCTTATATCTCCTCTAAACCTTGCCCCTCGCACCTTAAACCTATGCTCCCTAGTACTTGACCCATCTGCCCAGGGAAAAAGCCTCTGACTATCCACTCTGTCTATGCTCCTCATAATTTTGTAGACCTCTATCAGGTCGCTCCTCAACCTCCGTCGTTCCAGTGAGAACAAACCGAGTTTATCCAACCTCTCCTCATAGCTAATGCCCTCCGTACCAGGCACCATCCTGGTAAATCTGTTCTGCACCCTCTCTAAAGCCTCCACATCCTGCTGGTAGTGTGACGACCAGAATTGAACACTATACTCCAAGTTTGGCCGAACTAAGGTTCTATACAGCTGCAACATGACTTGCCAATTTTCAATGCCCCGACCAATGAAGGCAAGCATGCCGTATGCCTTCTTGACTACCTTCTCCACCTGTGTTGCACCTTTCAGTGACCTGTGGACCTGTACACCTGGATCTCTCTGACTCTCAATACTCTTAAGGGTTCTGCCATTCACTCTACATTCCCTACATGCATTTGACCTTCCAAAATGCATTACCTCACATTTGTCCGGATTAAACTCCATCTGCCATCTTTCCGCCCAAGTCTCCAAACAATCTAAATCCTGCTGTATCCTCTGATAGTTCTCAAAGCTATCCGCAATTCCACCAATCTTTGTGTTGTCTGCAAACTTACTAATTAGACCAGTTACATTTTCCTCCAAATCATTTATATGTACTACGAACAGCAAAGGTCCCAGCACTGATCCCTGCGGAACACCACTCGTCACAGCCCTCCAATCATCAATCATTGCTACTCCCCTGCCTTCTATGACCTAGCATGTTCTGAATCCATCTTGCCCCTGATCCCGTGTGACTTCACCTTTTGTACCAGTCTGCCATGAGGGACCTTGTCAAAGGCCTTACTGAAGTCCATATAGACAACATCCACTGCCCTACCTGCATCAATCATCTTTGTGACCTCCTCGAAAAACTCTGTCAAGTCAGTGAGACACGACCTCCCCTTCACAAAACCATGCTGCCTCTCGCTAATACGTCCATTTGCTTCCAAATGGGAGTAGATCCTGTGTCGAAGAATTCTCTCCAGTAATTTCCCTACCACTGACGTAAAGCTCACGGGCCTGTAGTTTCCTGGATTATCCTTGCTACTCTTCTTAAACAAAGGTGCCAAAGCTTAGCTGCCCAACCTCTCCCTTAGATCTCTCATTTACACCTTTGTTTAAATAAATAAGATGATCTTTATTAGTGTCATAAGTAGGCTTACATTTACACTGCAATGAAGTTACTATGAAAATCCCCTAGTCGCCACACGGGTACACAGAGGGAGAATTCAGAATGTCCAATTCACCTAATAAGCACGTCTTTCGAGACTTGTGGGAGGAAACAGGAGCACCCGGAGGAAACCCACACAGACATGGGGAGAATGTGCAGACTCCACACAGACAGTGACCCAGCTGGGAATTGAACCTGGGTTAGCACTGCTGCCTATAGCGTTGAGGACCGGGTTTGATCCTGACCCGGGTCACTGTCCGTGTGGAGTTTGCACATTCCCCCTGTGTCTGCGTGGGTCTCACCACCACAACCCAAAGATGTGCAGGGTAAGTGGATTGGCCACGCTAAATTGTCCCTTAATTGGGAAAAAGAATATTAGGGTATTCTACAAAAGTTATTGAATTAACAAAATGCAAGGTGGTGGCCTTTGTTAGGGTATGAGTGGTTATGCAAGAGACCCAACCATTATACTTATGCTTGTCCTTTGTACAAGTGTAAGATTTTTGCTCATCTTCTTTAGCCCGTAGTGTCCTAATAAAAGTAAGGTTAAGGGGGGGGTTGTTGGGTTACGGGTATAGGGTGGATACGTGGGTTTGAGTAGGGTGATCATGGCTCGGCACAACATTGAGGGCCGAAGGGCCTGTTCTGTGCTGTACTGTTCTATGTTCTATGTTCACTCTCTTACAAACATGTGTGTGTAAGTGAGAATGAATGAAATAATGTAAATGCACCTCAGTGTCTGTGTCTGTGTCGGTTAGAGAGAGGGCGTGTCTGTATGTATGTGTTAGAAGGTGAGTGTATGCTGTATGAGTGTGCTTGTATGTGGTGGGGGTGTGTGAGGTGGGGATGTGTATTAGCACTGTTGCTTCACAGCGCCTGGGACCCGGGCGGTGATTGGGCGGAAAGATGGCAGATGGAGTTTGGGTCACTGTCTGCGTGGATTTTGAAAGGGGGGGTTCAGCGATGATACCTCTTAAAACTGAATAGTTAGCATGCCACTGGAGTAGTTTAACGTAAATTATTTTATTAAGGATTGAGATTAATTATAGGACTGAGTAATCATTATTAACCATTAAACATATATTTTTAGGACATAGCAGTAATAAGTAATCAAATGGGTTTAGGATAGCTAACTTGACCAAAAGGACATTACTTCTGATATCCTGTCTTCGTGAAACAATTCAGGGTGCTGGTTCTGTTGTTCTGTTTCTCATAAACAGTCAGTGCAAGCTGCTGGGATTGTACACAGTTGTCAGGATGAGGATCAATCATGCGCTGCTTGCAATTCTGTTGGGTGAAGTTTAAACACTGCTTGCAATTCTATTGGATAAGTTTAAACGTAGCAGCTTCAAGGATTGGATCGCGTCCAACTGGGGTGGGCTATTGATTTTTGAACGTTGTATAAATACTGTGCTCGGCTCTTTGTTCGGTAGAACAGGTCTTGGCAGAAATCCAGTCTGTTCTCCGTGTACACTTAACAAGCTTGATTAAATAAGCCATCGTGTCCAGGTTGTTGTGTTTGTTCCTCTCTGTACTGAGCTGAGCCACAGGGAATAATCCCACGTGGAAGCTGACTCAATACACAGGTCTTGAAACCGCTCCTACATCAGGTTTCCTCCCGATGCTCCGGTTTCCTCCCACAGTTGAAAGATGGCCGGGTTAGGTGGATTGGCCATGATAAATTGCCCCGCAGTGTCCAAATGTTAGGTGGTGTTACTGGGTTATGGGAATAGGGTGGAGGTGTGGACTTAAGAGGGGTGCTCTTTTAAGGGCTGGTGTAGACTCGATGGGCTGAATGGCCTCCTTTTGCAGTGTAAATTCTATGAAACAAAAAATGTGGCCGCTTGCACAAAAGGTGAAGCACCTCTGTGGAGTGAAAATTGGAGTGATGTGCTGTCACTGTTATAGTGTAGTCGGCAATGGAGCAGCATATTCGCACTTTGCAATCTCACATAGATAACAAAGAGAGAAATAGCCGTAACACTTGCTTTCATGATGTTGGCTTAATTTTGGTCAGGACACTTGAGAAGAGTGGCTCCGCTTTTTAAAAAAATAGTGCTGTGCATCTTTTACATCCATCTTAGAGAGAAGATGGTTTAGATTTCCGGCTTGGGTCACTGTCTGTGCTGAGTCTGCACGTTCTCCCTGTGTCTGCGTGGGTTTCCTCTGGGCGCTCTGGTTTCCTCCCACAAGTCCCGAAAGACGCACTGTTCTGTAACTTGGACATTCTGAATTCTCCCACTGTGTACCTGAACAGGCACCGGAATGTGGCAACTAGGGGCTTTTCACTGTAACTTCATTGCAGTGTTAATGTAAGCCTACTTGTGACAATAAAGATTGTTATTATTTATAAAATATTTTTCTTCTTCTCCTTTTACACATTTTCTCCCGAATCTACACCCACCAACAATAAACAATAATCAACAACAGACATGTCAATCCCCAAAACAATAACAACAATCCCATCCTCCCACCAACCCCCAGACATCAGCCCGCATGTTTACATAAACAAATGACAAAAAGGAATCATGGATTACGCCATAGTCATCCTCAATATACACATCCCCCCTCCTCCCCCAACCCTCCCATCCAACTAATGTTCGATGTTATCCAGTTCTTGAAAGTGCATAGTAAATAATGCCCATAACTTGTAGAACCCCTCTGAGCTTCCCCTCAGTTCGAACTTAACCTTCTCAAGGGTCTATAATAGTGTAGATGGGCTTTAGAGGGGTTTCACAGGTCGGCGCAACATCGAGGGCCGAAGGGCCTGTACTACGCTGTAATGTTCTATGTTCTATGTTCTATGTTTTATGTTCAAGTATTCCAACAGGATCCCCCACCACGCCAGGGCACAGGGTGGAGAGGCTGCTCTCCATCCCAGCAGGATGCGCCTTCGGGCGATCAACGAGGCGAAGACTATGATATCTGCCTCCGCACCCGTTTCCAACCCTGGCTGGTCCGACACCCCGAATATGGCCTCCCAGGGACCCGGGTCCAGTTTCACGCGCACCACCTTGGAAAATATCCTAAAAACCTCCTTCCAGTACTCCCCTAGCATTGGACAGGACCAAAACATGTGAACGTGATTAGCGGGCCCCCCCCGCAACGCTCACACACATCTACTCCTTCAAAGATTCGGCTCATCTTCGCCCTCGTGAGGTGCGCTCTATATACCTCCTTCAGCTGTATCAGCCCCAACCATATTAAAAGATGGCAACCTCCAACAGTGCAGCACTTCTTCAGTGCTGAACTAAAATGGCTACCCTGGAGTGGCAGACTTAAGGGTTCCATAACAAAAGCACGGATGCTCAAGTATTATTGATGCTGCTGACTTCCTGCAGTTGTTTCGTGAATCACCTTTTCATCTTTGTGATAAGCAGAAACCCAGATTTTGACACCAGATCAGATGGTGCCTCCTCGTCCTGAAGATTCACAATTGGTTTTAAAGTCTCAGAATAGAATGCAGGGGATTCACATGGGAATTTACCTAATTCTCTTCTGCCTATTCAGGAGGAACAAGATCTGAAATCTGAATCAAACCAGTTCTTCCAGATAACAATGGCACTACATAAGTGGCAGACAAGGACTATCTCCAACAAGATCAGGCCCAACCACCTCTCCACTGACCTTCAAAGCATTGCCGCACTAAGCTACCCTCCCACCCACACCCCGACTATTCTGGGAATCGCTATTGAGTAGAGGCTCACTTCACTCAACCATATCAACAGTATTGCTCGTTTCAGGTGGAGCCTTGGCATTCACCGCTTATCCTGTTAATGTCTCGTCACTATATGCAAAGCTTATTTTTGGGGGCGGGGAGGGCTGGGTAGATTTAAATTTTCAATCCCCTTCCCCAAGGCACTGCACACTTACTGACTTTGAGTGAATGAGTGATTACGTAAAACAGGTAATGGCAAGTCAACCAGCTGTTTTCTCAGTCAGTCAACGTCAAAAGTGGGAATGTAGCCAAATCTATATTCAAAGGTGCTGGGCATTATTGGCAAGGCAGCATGTATTGCTCATTCCTAACTGCCTTTAAAAAGGTGGTGGTAAATTGCCTTCTAAAACCTAGTGGCTTGTTAATAATCCATTTCCGACATGTATCAACCACATTGCTGATTCTCTGGAGTCAGATATAGGCCAGGGCACGATTGGCAGCAGATTTCCTGATATTGATGAGTCAGAGGGGATTTTAGGGTGACCCAAGGTTTCTGGCCACCATGACTGATACTTGTTGTTATTCCATACTCGTTTAGTTAATTGAAATTGAGTTCCCAGCTGCCGTGGTGGAATTAAGCTCACGTCTCACAGATTGGTCTGCAGAATACTAATCTAATAACATCAGAATCATTGTTCTGATGTGTTGTGCGACACCAGGTGTGTCTCTACCCACGAGAGCAGAGTACAAGGCTGTGCTTTCAAAAACGGTGCCACTGACATGTTTTCCTTCTTCCTTTTTAAAAACAATTTTCAATTAAGTGGCAAGTTAGCATGGCCAATCCCCCTATCCTGCACAACTTTGTGTTCTGGGGGCGAGACCCACACAGACACAAGTTTCTTCTTCCTTAATCATGGCTTCCCACCCACTGTGGTTCACGGGGCTCTCAACTGACCCATCTCCCTCACCTCTGCTGGCACCCCTTCCCCTTCCCCACCCTTTCACAACCAGGATTGTCCTAATCTTTCACCCCACCAGCCTCAGCATCCAAAGGATCATCCTCCGTCAGTTCCACCAACTCCAGCATGATGTCACCACCAAATGCATCTTTCCCTCATTCCCCCTGTCAGTATTCCGCAGGGATCATTCCCTCCGGGATAGCCTGGTCCACTCCTCCATCACCCCAAACAGCTCACCCTCTCCCCACGGCACCTTCCCATGCAATCACGGAAAGTGCAATACCTGCCCCTCTAACTTCTCCCAGCTCACCATCCAAGGGCGCAAACATTCTTTTCAGGTGAGGCAGTGCTTCACCCGCACCTCCTTCAATCTGGTCTACTGCACTCGCGGCTGCCAATGTGGTCTCTTCATAGAATTTACAGTGCAGAAGGAGGCCATTCGGCCCATCGAGTCTGCACCGGCTCCTGGAAAGAGCACCCTACCCAAGGTCAACACCTCCACCCTATCCCCATAACCCAGTAACCCCACCCAACACCAAGGACAATTTTGGACACTAAGGGCAATTTATCATGGCCAATCCACCTAACCTGCACATCTTTGGGCTGTGGGAGGAAACCGGAGCACCCGGAGGAAACCCACGCACACACGGGGAGGATGTGCAGACAGTGACCCAAGCCGGAATCGAACCTGGGACCCTGGAGCTGTGAAGCAATTGTGCTATCCACAATGCTACCGTGCTGCCCTTCGACCCGTCCGCAAGCAGCACCCAGAACTTCCTGTTGCTGCCATTTTAACTCACCGTCCTGCTCTCACGTCCACATGTCCGTCCTTGGCCTGCTGCAATGTTAAAGTGAAGCCTAGTGCAAACTGGAGGAACAATGCCTCATCTTCCGACCAGGCACGTTACAGCCTTCCGCGCTTAACATTGAAGTCAACAACTTCAGACCGTGAACTCTCTCCTCCACCTTCACCCCATTTTTATTTCTATAATATATTTTCCTTTCTTCCGTCGATCCGTTTTCCCCCAACCATTGTCTTCACCCCACCCCACCCCACCATGGCTAATTGCTCCCTGTTCCACGTTGTCCATTGACACTGTGCTTATTCCTGCCATTAACACATTCTGACCTCTTAATGTGCCGCTTTCAGCACCCTCTTAGACACTGGGTGAAATTCTCCGTTAGGAAAACTAGAGGGCACAATTCTCCGGAAAACGTTAAAAGTTCATTCGTGGTGGGGTTTTCAGGGAGTTTTCCTCCGGCTCTGCCGGTGAATTCCCTACCGCTATCCAATAACACTTAGGGAGGGATTCTCCGTCCGCGCTCGCCTGGAGACCAGAAATGCCCATCCAAAGTCAATGGACCGTTACATGGTCCGCGTCCCGCCCGTGGCGATCTTGCGGTGGCGGATGAATCCAGCTCTTTGGGCCCTAGGGAGTTTCTCACCAGTTTAGCCCTCACTTTGACTTTCTTTGGCGACGGCCATTTTGAAAGGGTGACCCAATCTCTTAGTGTTCTTGTGGGTCCTCTATACCCCCCACAACCCATGGGAAATGTCATTCCCTCACACATGGGCGCTGCCCCACACCCCCCAAATGAGGCCACCCATGTGTGAGGGAATGACATTTCCCATGGGTTGTGGGGGGTATAGAGGACCCACAAGAACACTAAGAGATTGGGTCACCCTTTCAAAATGGCCGTCGCCAAAGAAAGTCAAAGTGAGGGCTAAACTGGTGAGAAACTATGGGGTCCCAGGGGGCCCTTCTCTTCAGGACTCCCCCACCCATCACCCCCTAACCTCCCGGAGACCCATTCTTAACTGCCCTGCACCTTCCCACCCTTCAAACCCTCCTTTCGTGGGCTTGGCCTTCCTCAAGCCTGAATGCTTGGCAGTGCAGCCCTGGCATCTGGGCACCCTAGCACCCAGGCTGTGATCCAGTCAGCTTGGCAGTGCCACCCAGGCATCTTGACAGTGCCAGAGTGGCAGTGTCATGGTGCCAGCTGAGCAGTTCCAAGGTGCCCACGTTCCAAGGGGAGGGCTAGGGATCAGACTGCACTTACCCTGACCACCCAGGGGTCTCCGATGGCCCTGGAGATGTTCTTGTGGACCAGCATTGATTGGCACCCAGCTGCAGCCTCCCTAGGGAGGTTGGTAAATCAAGATCCTGGGTAGGTAGGCCTTAAATAGATTTAAGACCTATTTCAGGGTGTACTGTTTGATCCCGCCCATTTGTGCGGAGTTCCGATTCCGACGCCTTGTGGGACTTGGATGAATCCCGGGAGGTAAGGATACTGCCGCAAAGCCCACAGGAGGGCTCTCCCGGGATTCAGTGGCCGCATTGTGCTCCCACTCGAGCGCAACACGGCCAGACAATTGCGCCCCTCGTGTTGATGTCATGCCTGAATTGTGTGCAGTTCACGTTCTCATTGGGGGAGCTATTCAGGAGTAATTCAGGACATGCTAATTGGCCAGCACTCTGCTGGCGCAAATCCCAAGCAATTCCCGGCCCTCCCGGTGTTCTACCCACTAGGCCAAAGTTAGCACCAAAGAGCCTGGCAGCTGTTTTTACCACACGCTCACCGCAGCCACCCAAATGGCTCAGAGAAGATCTGCACCGTCCCCCCCCACCCCGAGGTCGGGAGTCCAAGGTGGACCCACAGGTCCATGCCTGTGAGGAATGGAGACCCTCTTTCCCAGTGTGGGCTACAGGCACAAGCCTTCCCTCCTAAACACTGCCTGGGAGGTGGTGGCAGAGGCAGTCACCAGGAGACATCCGGAGGGGTGGGGGGAGTGGGGGGGGGGGGGGGGGGGGGGGTGGAGGGGGGGGGGGGGTCACTGGTGAGTTCTCTGCCTTAATCGTGGTTCACTTTTTTGCCGTCGCAAGGCGGACATTTGCGCCCATCACCATTTACATTCCCTTTGTCTTTTTGTCCACAACATCTTTGCCAATCTCCACCTATCGTTGCCCCCCTGTCCAGCCCCACTCCTCCACACCCCGCCTCCCACAACAGTATAAATCTCATCCTACATCCAATTCTCTCTAGCTCTGACAGAGAGTCATACAGACTCGAATCATTAGCTCTGTTCTCTCTCCACAGATGTTGTCAGACCTGCTGAGATGGAATCGTAGAATCCCTACAGTGCAGAAGGAGGCCTTTCGGCCCACTGAATCTGCACCGACCCTTTTAGTCCAGCGCATACTGTCTTTCGTGTCCAGCGTATACAGGGCAGCATGGTAGCATTGTTGGGCAGCATGGTAGCATTGTTGGGCAGCATGGTAGCATTGTTGGGCAGCATGGTAGCATTGTTGGGCAGCATGGTAGCATTGTTGGGCAGCATGGTAGCATTGTTGGGCAGCACGGTAGCATTGTTGGGCAGCATGGTAGCATTGTTGGGCAGCATGGTAGCATTGTTGGGCAGCACGGTAGCATTGTTGGGCAGCATGGTAGCATTGTTGGGCAGCATGGTAGCATTGTTGGGCAGCATGGTAGCATTGTTGGGCAGCATGGTAGCATTGTTGGGCAGCATGGTAGCATTGTTGGGCAGCATGGTAGCATTGTTGGGCAGCACGGTAGCATTGTTGGGCAGCATGGTAGCATTGTTGGGCAGCATGGTAGCATTGTTGGGCAGCACGGTAGCATTGTTGGGCAGCATGGTAGCATTGTTGGGCAGCACGGTAGCATTGTTGGGCAGCATGGTAGCATTGTTGGGCAGCATGGTAGCATTGTTGGGCAGCATGGTAGCATTGTTGGGCAGCACGGTAGCATTGTTGGGCAGCATGGTAGCATTGTTGGGCAGCATGGTAGCATTGTTGGGCAGCATGGTAGTATTGTTGGGCAGCATGGTAGCATTGTTGGACAGCATGGTAGCATTGTTGGACAGCATGGTAGCATTGTGGATAGCACAATGGCTTCACAGCTCCAGGGTCCCAGGTTCGATTCCGGCTTGGGTCACTGTCTGTGTGGAGTCTGCACATCCTCCCCGTGTGTGCGTGGGTTTCCTCCGGGTGCTCCGGTTTCCTCCCACAGTCCAAAGATGTGCAGGTTAGGTGGATTGGCCATGATAAATTGCCCTTAGTGTCCAAAATTGCCCTTAGTGTTAGGCGGGGTTTCTGGGTTATGGGGATAGGGTGGAGGTCTTGATCTTGGGTAGGGTGCTCTTTCCAAGAGCCGGTGCAGATTTGATGGGCCGAATGGCCTCCTTCTGCACTGTAAAATTCTATAATCTACAATCTTTCCACAAGGCTGTGCTAGTTATTTTAACAGTAGCACCATGAAGGGCAGGCTGCAGCAGCAAAGTCTTTATCAGAAAGTGTCGTTCAAAGTTTCACTGGCAGTGAGGGGGAGGTGCCAGAGAATGACTTGGCAGTGTTGTAATACGTTGATCCCTTGCAAGTTATGAGAGAAAAACCTCTTCACATCATTGTGGCTTGCATTTGGAGGCCAGTAAAGAGCTTGCCAAACGTTTTGATTTCTTTTCCAGTGTTTTGTTACCTGTGTGGTAAGTAACATGTGCTACTCAATCCTCGGCCAATGAAGAGGTCTTCTGAATCTCAGTGAAGAATACTCAAACTCATCCAGTAGTAACAAAAGGTTTATTGAATAACTATAACAATAATTGCATGAGTTCTTTACTTTAACTTTGATACTAGTGATAAGGTTAACAAGATTAACTGCAGTAACTATACTTAACTCCACTAGCCATTTGAACTACTCTGCAATTGCCCTGGGCACAGTGCACCCCCCCCCCCCCCCCCCCCCCCCCCCCGGGAGAGCCAGAGACCCAATGTGGCTGCCTTTTATACCCCTGTTGGTCCCGCCCTCTAGTGATTATGAGGTGCTATTGATTACACATTAACCCATTGTGTACATGCACATATAGAGATCACTACATACAGCACTGCTATGTATTTGTTTTATATGTTTTCCTGGTAACCTTTACTTACTAGATTAATCTGAAACACTTTAATATGCACCTTCAGTCAACAAACCTCAATTCAAATTACCATAATAGACATGAGAGTTGTGTGCTGAAAATTTTAGATGACGGGGGAGAGGGGGGGGTTTCTTGTTGTAATTTACAGTTTTACCACTGTGTCCTCAGTTTCGAATAGGCAATTATCTGGCTTTTGGTTCTGCAATAAAATTGCACTGACTTGCCAGAAAGTGACAGCAAAACCTTAATGATGGTTTGCATCAAACCCAAGCTATGCGAGAATAGGTGGAGAGTTTGTATGCAAATTACTTCGAGTAAGCAAGGGTTTCCTCCTTGAGATAATGGGAAGGAACTGGCTTCCCTTTACTCTGACACAGGCTGACAAACTTCCTTAACTGGAAAGGAATGACTGATTAAAAAAAGAAGCAAACTGTTGGACAATTAATAGGTATCCAAACTGTTGCATAATTGGATAATTAAGGGTATGAACTGATGATAAAATAAAAAGGCAAGGCAAATCCTTTTTACCCTTCTAAAATCGTGCAAATGAAACGGAGGACATTTTTGTTGAAGTTTCCACATTTCGGTGATTCTCTGCTTTGAAGCATTTCCCTAAATTGTAAAAAAAATTAATTCTGAAATAACTGAAAGGGAAGTTAGTCAGCCCCATGAAGAAAATGAATCCGCCTGGTGAACTTTGCCTGAATGCTACCCCACCACTTTTGTCAGTCAGTGAGGGGGCAGGTGGGATACTCTGGCGTTCTTCCCCTGGGCCTGTTCAAAACAGTTAATCATTGGCCCAGGATGGTGAGGCGAGTCAATCTGGTAGCCTTCGGAAAGAAAATGTGGTGTCCTTGGGTCTTTTGCGACCAGTGGGCACAGCAAGGCATGGCACGGCATGGCACGGCATGGCACGGCATGTCTTGTTGGTGCAGGTAGGAACATAGAGGCTGAATTTCTACAGAGTGGCAATCAGAGTCAGATTGGCGCTCTACTCCTAGTTCCTTGCTATTTTTACTTTGCTCGGTAGAACAGTGGTTAGCACTGTTGCTTCACAGTGCCAGGGTCCCAGGTTCGATTCCCCGCTTGGGTCACTGTTGGTGCGGAGTCTGCATGTTCTCCCCGTGGACATAGACATAGAAAAATACAGCACAGAACAGGCCCTTCGGCCCACGATGTTGAACAAATAGATTAAGAACAAATCAATCAACACCCCAGCATTCTACCGTAATCCATCTGCATGGGTTTCCTCCAGGTGCTCTGGTTTCCTCCCACAAGTCCCGAAAGACGTGCTGTTAGATAATTTGGACATTCTGAATTCTCCCTCTGTGTACCCGAACAGGCGCTGGAATGTGGCGACTCGTGGCTTTTCATAGCAAATTCATTGTGGTGTTAATGTAAGCCTACTTGCGACAATAATAAAGGTTATTATTATTATTAATCTGTACCCTTTGGTCCTTTGCATCTCAGCCCCATTTAGGCTCTCATTTTCCATGGTGTAACGATCAAGGACAGGCTCAATTTTTCACCACCCTGAGGTGTATCCTGGTTGAGGGAGAGCTATATGAAAAATGAAATGAAAAATGAAATGAAAATCGCTTATTGTTATGAGCAGGCTTCTATGAAGTTACTGTGAAAAGCCCCTAGTCGCCACATTCCGGCGCCTGTCCGGGGAGGCTGGTACGGGAATCGAACCGTGCTGCTGGCCTGCTTGGTCTGCTTTAAAAGCCAGCGATTTAGCCTTGTGAGCTAAACCAGCCCCTAATATATATGATATTATGAGGTTGGGGGGGGGGGGGGCGGGCGGGGGTACTGGGTGGGTGGAATGGGAAGGAAGTTTGTGTAAGTTCTGGGCCTCACTTAGGAAAGAAGAACAACCAATTGTATGCTGTTCTGGAGGACTGAGAGCGTCTATGGAGCCAATTCCAACATGAATCAGCACCTCAAGGCCAGAGTGGGAGAAGACTCAATGATCTGTACTTGATTCTTGCAATAACCAGACGTAAATGTTCTGAAAAAGGAGGTCATGACATGTTCTTAATCATACGCAATGTGAGAGTTTTGATTTAGTGCAGGAAATGAATTGAGAGAGTTAGTGCAAGAGCAAATGTTGTGATTTAAATCAGCATTTGTTGATAATGTTTTAACAATCTGATGAGGTAACGATGACTGTATTAGTGACCAAATGCTGAATTTGACTACACAAGCCGGTTTTTACTTGTTGACGCTGAAATCTGCCATGATTGCCAAAGGATTGTGACAGACTGTTATGAGTTTGCTTCAGGGAATTTGATCAAAAGCCCAGCATTTTCAGTAAAAATTTAATTCAGATCCCAAAGCATTCCATCAACATTCTTATGATTGGCTCTTGAAGTAAATCCAGTGTGAACTCAAATACTTATTGTCACACCACCAATATCAAATAAAAACTATGAAGGATAATTTATAAATTGAAGTAGGATATCTGATAAGGGGTGTACTGTTACAATTCTCCCACTTTTTTAATACTGCTCTTGTAAAACTGATCTCATGCATTTGGCCTAAATCTGATGATAACGTAGCTATTAATATCTGGGAAATGCATTCTTTAAGAAAAAAGGCCAGAAAGTAATGTGGTGTTCATGGTCCTTCTTTTCAACTATTCTAATGGACTCTGGGCTGGTCTCCCACCTTCTCCCCTCTGTAAACTTCCGGTCGACCAAAACTCTACTGCCCACATTTTAACTCGCACCGAGTCCTGTTCCCCGATCATCCCTGTGCTCGCTAACCAACATTAGCTCCAGTCAAGCAACAATTTGATTTGAAAAATCTCATCCTTGTTTTCAAAGCTCTCTGTGCATTGCCCCTCCCTTTCTCTGTAACCTTCTCCAGCCCCACGACCCTACAAGATATTTGTGCTCATCTAATTCTGGCCTCTTGAGTACCCCCAATAATAATTGCCCCAATGTTTGTAGCTGTGCTTTCAATTGCATAGGCCACAAGCGTTGGAACACCCTCCCTACACCTCTCCACATCTCTGCCTCATTTGCTTCATTTAAGACACTCCTTTAAACTTATCTCTTTGGCCAAGTGTTTGCTCATTAACTTCCAATTCCATCTTCCTGCCTACCCCCGATAACTTTTCACCCCCTTGTTAGTCTAGGATCTATCTAGCTCTGCCTTTAAAATGTTCAAAAATTCTGCTTCCACTGCCTGTTGAGGAAGCGAGTTCCAGAGACTCACGACCATCTGAGAGAAAATAATTTCTCCTCATATCTGTCTTAAATGAGCAACCTCTAATTTTTAAACAGTGTCCTTGGGCGTTTCATTGCACCAATGGTAATATAAACTTAAGTTGTTATTATTTCTGTTGTCGTCATGGCCTTTGCTCTTACCAAACAACAAAAAGATTAGTCAATCATTTTTTCACCAAGCCACGCTCCTTTAATGCCGGTTGTAATTTTTGTGAGGTTCAAATATAATCTCATAAATGACAACGCTGTCGATAGGTTTTCCTCACTTTGAACATTTTGTGACTTGGTCGAACTTAACAGAAAGTAAATAACAAATGAAAATGTGGCAGACACACAATATCATTTTAAATCCTGAGCCACAGTTTAGGAGCCATCTTCCTCCTTCCCCGTTATTATTTAAATGCATATTGTGTTATGGTGGCCGTTTACCACAGTTGGAGATGGATTGAGAATGGATGGGGTCTCCAGTACTCTGGATTTCTATATTAAGTTGCCAAACAGTGAAGCTTACTGGGGTGAACTGGGATTCGCTCAGCCCAGGCCATGCCGGAGAATCGGCAGGATGGGCGCGAATCGTGCGACGCCGCCCCGACGTCGGTCCGCCGATTCTATGGAGAGCGGAGAATCGTCACCATTGCCACCGGCGTGGTTGGCGCGGCACCGGTCAAGGGCGGCTCTACGTGGCCCCCCACCCCCCCACCCCCGGCGATTCTCCACCCGTGATGGGCCGAGCGGCCGCACAAAAACTCTGAGTGCCGCCGGTGCCATCCACGTGTGCTCTTACCTGGCGGGATCTCGGCGTGCATGCATCCGGGGGCAGCCTGGTTGGGGGGGGGGGGAGGGCGTAGGGGGGTCAAACCACGGGGTGGGGCCTCCGCTATGGCCTGGCCCATGATCAGGGCCTACCGATCGGCGGGCCAGCCTCTCGGGCTGGGGGCCTCTTTTGCTCCGTGCCGACCCCTGTAGCCTACGCCATATTGCATCGGGGCCGGTGCGGAGAAGGAAGCCACTGCGCATGCGCGCATTGGCGCTGGTCCCACTGTGCATGCGCACATTGGCGCTGGTCCCACTGTGCATGTGTAGACCCGCGGCGCCCATCTGATGCCGGCATCGGCAGCTGGAGTGGCGTGGGTCACTGCAGTGCCGTGCTGGCCCCTGTTGGGGTCAGAATCGCTCCTCCTGAGGGCATGTTGCCGCTGTCGTGAAGCGCGATGCCGTTTATGACGGCGTCAACGCTTAGCCTCAGGATCAGAGAATCCCACCCTATGTTTTAGTACCTGGGCGCAGAGAATTCTCCAAAGTCAATGCCTGTCAGGAATCTAGGCAGCTAAAGCCAGGCTGCAATGTCACTACATTGGATACTGTTGGATTTGTCTAAATGAGGCACGGGATGTGATTGACTTTTTGCAATCTCATTGAAGCCATCACGCCTATACAGCTGATCTAACCGCGCAGACGCTCCAGTTAAGGCCAGAACAGATATTGCCATAAAAGTGAGAAGTTTGGTTAGGCATGCACCTGGGGACAGGGCACATGACGCCCTGAAACATTGACGATTCACTTTTGTAAGAAGATCTGCCTGATTTGCTGAATTTGCCCATCGTTTGGCACCTTCTTCCTTAATGATTTGTCCACTCAAAAGGAAACCTGAAATGAAAATCAGGAAAGTTAGCATAAAATTATGAAGATTTAATCACACTTCACTCTCAGTTTGGAGAGAAACTCCAAACACTGAAAAAAATTCCTTTATTTTTAAACGCATTTTATTCAAATTTGTATCAAAGTAGGTTACAGCAAATAAACACCCCGGGAAACATTCTTCCCAACAATTAACTATATAATTTGTACACATTTTTCTCCTTTTTCACCCCCCCCCCCTCCCCAACACCCATCCCCCCACGACAAACAGCTCCTCAAACACGGTCACAAACAGCCCCCACCTTTTCTCAAACTTCCCTACTGAGCCCCTTAACTCATACTTTATCTTCTCTAACCGGAGGAAGTCATACAGGTCACCCAACCATGCTGCTACCCCCGGTGACGATCCCGACCGCCACTCCAGCAAAATTCGGCACCGTGCAATCAGAGAGGCGAAGGCCAAGACATCGGCCGTCGTCCTCTCCATGAGCTCCGGCTTCTCTGAAACCCCAAATATCACCACCAAAGGGTCCGGGTCCACCCCTCCTCCAGTATCCTGGCTAAGACTGCGTACACTCCCGCCCAGAATCTTCCCAATTTTTCACAACCCCAAAACATGTGCGCATGATTCGCTGGCCCCCACCCACACCTCTCACACTCATCTGCCACCCCCTGAAAGAACCCACTCATTCTCGCCTGAGTCATATGCACCCTGTGCACCACCTTAAACTGGATCAGGCTCATCCTTGCACAAGAGGAGGTCCCGTTTACCCTTCGCAGTATCTCATTCCATACTCCCCAATTGATCTCCATTCCCAACTCCCCTTCCCATTTCTCCTTGATCTTCACTACCAGCTCACCTCCCTGCTCCCTCAGCCACTTATCTATATCCCCAATTCTTCCCACCCTTCCACATCCGGAAACAGCAGTCGCTCCAGCAGGGTGTATCCTGGAAATCTAGGGAACCCCTTCCAGACCTTTCGTGCAAAGTCCCTAACCTGTAGATACCTGAACTCACTACCCCTCGGCAGCTCTAGGCTGTTTAGCACAGGGCTAAATCACTGGCTTTGAAAGCAGACCAAGGCAGGCCAGCAGCACGGTTCAATTGCCGTAACAGCCTCCCCGAACAGGCGCCGGAATGTGGCGACTAGGGGCTTTTCACAGTAACTTCATTTGAAGCCTACTAGTGACAATAAGCAATTTTCATTTCATTTCATTTCCCTTAGCTCCTCCAGACTGGTGAACCCTTCCTCCAAGTACAAATCCCTCACCTTGACCAGACCCACTTCCCTCCACCTCCTGTATACACTATCCACCCCCCCCCCCCCCCCCCCACCCCCCCCCCCCCCCCCCCCCAACCCCCGGCTCAAACCCATGATTCTCACACAACGGCATTAGCATCGACATCCCTTCCACCCTAAAATGCCTCCTCAGCTGATTCCATATCTTCACCGTGGACTGCACCACTGGGATCCCTGAATATCTACTCGGAGCCATTGGCAATGCTGCCGTCACCATAGCCTCCCTTACAAGATTCCTCCTCCATCCTAACCCACTCTACCCCTTCTCCTTCCCACCACCGCCGTACCTTGTCCACATTCGCCGCCCAATAATAATGAAGCAAGTTTGGCAACGCCAACACCCCCTGCTGCCTCTGCCTCTATAGCAGGGTCCTCCCCACCCTCGGCACCTTCCCCCCCCATACAAAGTCAGAGATGATTGTGTTCACTTTCCGAAAAAAGGCCTTTGGTATAAAGATCGGGAGTGCCTGAAACATATTATTCATTTTCACCACTTGGACACTCCCCACCAACGTTAAGTGCAATGTATCCCACCTCTTAAGATCCTCCCTGGCCTCCTCCACCAGCTTCATTAAGTTCCACTTATGGAGCCCCGTCCATTCCCTTGCTACCTGAATCCCCAAGTACCTAAACTTATCCCTCGCTACCGTAAATGGCACCCCCCTAAATTAGCCCGCTGTGCCAGCTCATTCACCGGGAATACCTCGCTTTTCCCTACATTCAGCTTGTATCCCGAGAACCCTTCAAACCTCCCCAACAGGCCCATAATCTTTCCCACACTCTCCAACGGATCAGAAACATACAGCAAGAGGTCATCGGCATACAGCGACACCTGATGCTCCCTCTGTCCCCTCATTATCCCCTGCCACACTGCCGACCCCCTGAGAGCCATCGGCAATGGCTCTACGGCCAGCGCAAACAGCAGCGGCGACAGCGGGCACCCCTGCCTCATACCCGTGTGTAAGTCAAAGCTTCGTGAGCTCATATCATTCGTCCTCACCCTCGCCCTTGGCACCACATACAGCAACCACACCCGTGCCACAAATCTCGGCCCAAACTCAAACCTTCCCAAAACGTCGAACAAGTACCGCCACTCCACCTGATCAAATGGTTTCTCCGCGTCCATGGACACCACCACCTCCGGTACCAGAGCTCTCGACGGATTCATCACCACATTCAACAGCTGTCTTATATTACTCGTGAGCTGCCTGCCCTTCACGAAGCCTGTTTGATCTTCTGCAACCACCCCCGGGACACAATCCTCCATCCTCCCCGCCAAGAACTTAGCCAATACTTTCACACCCGTGTTCAATAGTAATATGGGTCTTTACGACCCACATTCCACCGGATCCTTCCCTTTTTGTGGGATTAGTGCGATGACTGCCTGCTTCATCATCTCCAGCAACTCCCCCTTCTCCAGTGCTTCATTAAACGCCCCCAACAGATGTGGTGCCAGGTCCGCTGCAAATTCCTTATAAAATTTTGCCGGGTACCCATCGGGCCCAGGGGCCTTCCCCTACTTCATAGCCCTGATACTATCCAGCACCTCCCTCAGCCCCAGGGGCTCCTCCAACACCTGCCTCTTTGCTTCCTCCACTTGGGGGAAATTTCAGCTCGTCCAAAAACCACCCCATGTTTTCCTCCTCTCCTCCTGGGTCTGCCTCATAAACTGAAAAACACTCCTTGTGACAAAAGACACCATAGAACATTTTCCCACTGTGATCCCATATCGAGGCTTGCACATTGTCACGGCGCTGAGCTGTGAGAGTGGTGGGTGGCAGAGTTTGGTGGTGAAGTGAACACTGTGGGAATGGGGTGGGTGGCAAAGTGATTTTTAAAAACCAACCATTTCACTGGCTTCGTTGAAGCAGGAATCAGGCCTCAGGCATCTGTCAGCTAGGCCACATAAAAACTCAAGGACTTAAAGGGCCCACACAGCTGTTAATATTCAGTCGGAGCTCCCTTGCTGTGTTCGGAAAACCAAGGTAGTTTTGAAGGATTTGTATCGGTAAACATTAGAAATAAGAAATAAGGGTCACGATTTCAAGGTGAGAGGGGGAAAGTTTAAGGGAGATGTGCGTGGAAAGTTTTTTACGCAGAGGGTGGTGGGTGCCTGGAACGCTTTACCAGCGGAGGTGGTAGAGGTTGGCACGATAGCATCATTTAAGAGGCATCTAGACAGGTATATGAACGGGCGGGAACAGAGGGAAGTAGACCTTGGAAAATAGGAGACAGGTTTAGATAAAGGATCTGGATCGGCGCAGGCTGGGAGGGCCAAAGGGCCTGTTCCTATGTTGTAATTTTCTTTGTTCTTTGTTGTTCTTTGTTTTAAGTGTGTTTAATTTAATGTTTCTGTGCCAGGAAAGGTAAACCTTTTGTTCGATTTACGCGAGGGAATGGTGTTTATATGCATGGGGGTTGGTTAAGTTACAACTGTTTCCATTGTGCTTAGAGAGGGTTACGGCATGAAGGGTAAATGGAAGTAAGCCAGTGCTTAGCAACAGGAGGCCATTTACAGAGGGAAGGAATTTCCTTTGTTCTTAGTTTTAACTGGAAACCATAGAAGTTGGAGACAGGACCTCGGGGAGTGAACGTCTCTCAACTCTGCCAGAAGAAAGATTGGACATGACGGGAACTGCAAAGAGTCAGGCTTCCTACAGGACAAGTTACAGTCTAGATAACTAGGGAATTGGGACAGAAAGAAAGGCAAAACGACAGGGGTTTAGTGAACAGAGACCGAGTTATTGTTCAGAAGAATTCAAGGAAGAGTAAACAAAGTGTTCTGAGTTAAAGAAAGAATTGCAGTAACCAGATTTAAAGTGGGACAGCAGCCTTCAAAGGTAAAACAAATACCTGATGCCATTTTAATACAGTCTGGCAGCCGAGAGGTTGCACAAGACAAATGAATCCTAAAGGGGTTGGTATGAAGTCCTAGACTGAATTCACAGTTAAAAGTAGAGTGCAAGATTTGTTTAAAAGTGACATTTGGAAATCCTGGTCTGAATTTTGGAATGCTAACTGCTAAAGGAAAGTATCATTATGAGAGAAGATTTTAAATGGTGTTTTTGGGGATCGGAGTTTGGAAACTCTTGTGTGACAATCATGTGGGGGCATTCTAAGGAGAAATCCACAGACACTAATTTGGCTTCAGGGAGGAGTGTTATTTCACCACAGTCACCTTGGGCGTGCTCACCTCGCCTTGCGAGATCCTAACACTATCTCGCGAGAGGTCGCAATCCGAATCCCACCCATTGTGGGTGGGATCACTATTTTACAAATCTGCATATTAGAGTGATACAGCTAGTTTCACACTAATATGTTCTCCCATGATCTACCAGAGGTATTGGGACCTAACTCCTTCGCCTCGGAGACCTCTACTGAGCACCGTTCAATACTGGTCTCCACAAACAAGGACCAGACAGAACGGCACTTGCAGGAGTCTCCCAAGCTCCTGGAGGCCCCCAGGTGCTTTCCCTCTTGGCAGAGTGACACCCTGGCACTGCAGGTGCCACCTTGGTACCTTGGCACTGCTAGCCTGGCACCCTGGCAGTGCCATCTGGGTGCCAGCCTGGCACTGCCAAGGTGCCCAGGTGGCATTGTCAGCTGGAAGGGGTACTGTCAGGGTGAAAAGCTGGCAATGCCAAGGTGCCAATTTTTCCTGCAACAGGAGTTGGACCTGGGGGTGCCCTGTGCGGATGCGGTGGGGTCCAAGGGGGCCCGAGAACTCCCTTGTAGGTGAGTTGGGGCTTTGGGGGGGTTCGGGAGTCACGTTGGGGGGGGGGTTGCGGGATCGGGATGCCATTTAATAATTGCGTCCCAATCTTCTCCTGCACTGAGGAGTTCCGGTGAGCTCAGGTCCTCAGTGCAGGAAACGGGACTAAGTGCCCCCTCGGTGGGGCAATCCCTGCGGAGACCCCGCATAGAGCCGGAGTCCCGGTAGGTAACCTGGTGTTTCTCGGCGCGCCAACCGCCAGGAACCCGGCTAACTGTGCTCATAACGAGATTCTATTCCCATTCTGTTAGACCCCCCTCCCCCCCCCCCCCCCCCTTGTGTGCTTAAAAGAGACTTTGTGTGTTAATTGGAGCCAAGGTGTACTTTGTAATCTGTGTCAATCCTAACCCCTGTGTGTAATTGGTAAATTAAAGGAGCATTATAGTCCAATTGTTTCATGTTTAACAAATGTAGAATTATAGAACAGTACAGCACAGAACAGGCCCTTCGGCCCTCGATGTTGTGCCGAGCAATGATCACCCTACTTAAACCCACGTAACCCGTATACCCGACAATCCCCCCATTAACCTTACACTACGGGCAATTTAGCATGGCCAATCCACCTGACCCACACATCTTTGGACTGTGGGAGGAAACCGGAGCACCCGGAGGAAACCCACGCACACACGGGGAGGACGTGCAGACTCCACACAGACAGTGACCCAGCCGGGAATCGAACCTGGGACCCTGGAGCTGTGAAGCATTGATGCTAACCACCATGCTACCGTGAGGCCCTTAATGTTTTTTCTTGTTCTTCAAACTAATTAGCGGCCATGTGACTCTGTTCCTCCAAGTTTTATAAAAAGTGATCCTTTGAGCCTGGGTTCCATTCTGGGATCTTCCCGTCCAGTTATAACATCAACTGGGATCATAACAGCTGCCTCAGAGCTCACAATCCCAGAACTGCATCGCGCAACCCACAGTTTGGAAAATCCTGCCATAGAACTGACTTTGCTGCATTCAGTAGCTGCAGTGAATCAGTGAATGAAACTGCATTTGATTCAAGACCGTATCTGTACACCCGCCTCTGACACACAACGCAAAGCTCAGTCAGTAATTCAGGTCAGGAACCTATTTGTGCTACCGTGCCGTAAAGCTCACTCTCTACTGCTATCCACCAGCTTTGAAATCCCAGACAGCTGGTGGTGAAAAATGAAACAATAAAGTTGCTTTTGCTTCCACGGTGAAAGTCAAATTGTGGTCACATTGCTCCAGGTAGCAATTTCAAAAAACATTCATAGGATGTGGCCATTACTGGCATTCGTTTCCCATCCCTAATTGCCGTTAAACTGAATGCCTCGCTCGGCCATATCAGAGGGCAGTTTCAAGTCAATTGCACTGCTGCATATCAGGAGTCAAATGTAGGGCAGACCAGGTAAGGTTGGCAGATTTCCTTCTCTAAAGGGCATTAGTGAGCCCGATGGGAATTTAATGACAATTGATAATGGCTTCATGGTCACCATTAGCTTTTCATTCCCAATTTGATTAATTGAATTAGCCTGGGCCTCTGGATTACCAGTGACATTGCCACTGCGTTACCATTTCCCCCGAAGAGGAGACACTTCAGGAGCCATTTGAATACTGTTAATACATAGAAAAGATGCCTTTAAGTACAGTGAAATATAAACAATTGTCATCGGTGACGAGAATGTGGTGGCTTATCTATATGTTTGATTAAAAATCTAAGTGCAAAATTTTGCTTTCTGTAGTTTTCATTTTTATCAGGTGTAGCATGGAGTTCCCTCCAATTTTCATTTTCATTTTGTGATTTATTTTCCAATTGCAGTTCTTCATTTGTTAACATTTAAATGTCTCTTTCCCTTCCCTTTTCCTTCCTATGTGTTTTCATCTAACCTGCCCAAGTCTTGCGGGAACCAGTGATCACCGGCACACACACGTTGTAAAACCACCATCATCACACTTCACAGTATATTTTAGTTATTTATCAGAAACTAAAATAAGTGGCAACCGCCTTAGGATTTCCCACATCCAGGCTGCGCTTGGACAGCTGAAATTCTTACCAGAGTTAGGCCAGGGATTTTCTTTTAGTTTTTTTGCTGCCGTAGCTTTGCTAGAATTATGGTTCTGCGACTAATCTGGTGAAGTAACCAGGCAGGACCTGCACTAAGGGAATTCCAGGCAGCTGTGGCGATTTGAGTACCATAGAATCCCAACAGTACAGAAGGAGGCCCTTTGGCCTATCGAGTCTGCAACAACCCTCCGAAAGAGCACTCTACCTAGGCTCACTCTGCCGCCCTATCCTCATAACCCCCGCGCATTGATCACGGCCAATTCACTTAACCTGCACAGCTTTGGACTGTGGAAGGAAACCGGAGCACCTGGAGGAAACCCGCACAGACACTGGGAGAATGTGCAAACTCCAATCAGTTATCTGATGCAGGAATCGAACACGGGTCTCTGGCGCTGTGAATTCCCTGATAATTCATGGGTCTCCCACAATGCAAGATTAGCCTGTTGATCTGAAGGAGAAACAGGGGGCGGCATTCTCCGAAGGTTGGTAACCCTGTATGGCTAAGGAGAGACTCCATCTATAGGTAATGGCATAAAACACATCATCAGGTCATTCTCACATTGTCGCCTTGAGCAGTTTATTGTCCACAAGTTGGTTGCAACAGCATCATATTACAACAGCGTTTATGCTTCAAAATTACTGCATTGGTTAGAAAACATTTTAAAATAGCACAAGGACATTCAACGCGTTGTGAAATTGCAAATCTTTCTTTTTTTTCCGCACTACTGTTCCACGTACAGCACATGACTGCCCAAGAGGCAGAAGATAGGCGTCTCTCACAGCTGTTGGGAGTTCACATGCTATGGGTCCATCTTTGCTCGAGGAAACTGAAGGCCATCTTGTTCTAAAAACCATGTTCCATAGGCCTAGATTAGACCACTTCTCTGGACTCCATCCAGTGGAAATAGTGTGTAGAGGCACTGGGATAAAGATTAGAGCAGTGTTTTTCAAACTTTTTTTCCGTGGATCCATTTTTACCAACCGGCCAACCTTCGGGACCCAAACCGGCCGACCTTTGTGACCCACGCCAGCCAACCTTCGCGGCCTACGCCGGCTGACCTGCGCAACCCATCATTTTCTCTTACCTTGTTTGCTGCTGACAAAAATGGAGGAAATTGTTTTGGGTCCCTCGTACACACTCCTCCAATGGAACCTGTTGGATGAAGGTGAAGCCTTCCGGTGTCGGAAAGTATGGAGTCTCCTTCTGTCCAAAGTTCTGCATTTTTTTCCTGCAAAATTTTATCAAATGAAACCCCCCCCAAACTTGTAAAAACAAAAAAGAAAATGAATAAAATAAATTTAAAAAATAAAAATAAAATGAATAAAATAAATGAATAAAATGAATAAAACACTCCATAACTTGTAAAACAAAATGCAGCAACCGTTTAAAAAAAACAGCCGCACTGCGCATGCGCGCCAATGACCTGGCATGCATACGCAGTGAGCCGCATTATTTTTGCATGTTTGCGGCTATTTTGAAGGCCGCTTGCAGACAACGTTATTAGCAGCCCGCTGCTGTGGATGTTGCGCGCAGACTTGCACGATCGGGAGCGCCGTGACGGACGGCCCGGCGACCCTCTCGACACCTGCCCGTGACCCACCCGCGGGTCGCGCCCCTAAGTTTGACAATGCCTGGATTAGACAATCACAAAGATACATTAATTTATTGCACCACTGTTGGAACTCAATCATGTTTCTATTTGTGTATCTTTTAAATTGTAGACGAATAGGGAAAAAGTGCAAGTGTAGACATGTAAAATTTGGTAATAGGAGACGACATGTTTGACTGGGAGGATTCTCATTGTAATGAATGTGGGTGAAACTACTCTGTGGAAAGGTGGCAGAAGAATGTCTGCTCTTTGAAAAGGAAGTCTTAAACGGAAATAACCAAAGTTAGCAAACGACCCCAACAAGGTTTCACTTTTTTGTTACGTTTATTTTAACACACATTCTCCCCATGTCTGCATGGGTTTCACCCCCACAACCCAAAGATGTGCAGGTTAGGTGGATTGGCCACACTAAATTGCCCCATAATTGGAAAAAATAATTGGGTACTCTAAATTTGTAAGACAAAAATGTTTATTTTAACACACATCAGAATCAATGAAAATTAAATGAATTAATAGCGAATGATCCTTCAGGTAAAAAGGTAGATTTCACTTTAAAAAGTCAATACAACAAAAGCATGCTTTACAGGAACACAAGTCCCCAAATTACTCCTGCAGAAATGTGGCACCACTTGCAGCCTCCAAGTTCTCTGATTCAGTTTCCAGAATATGGCTTTCTCACATTCTCACTCAATCAATGCAGCCCTCCGATTATGTTCACCTGCAGCTGTTTTCCACCAAGATCCATGCATACTGGCAAAGCACATGTCCATGAACCTCTCTCACTCAGGTCATGTGAGTCCGAATGACGTAGATTTCCAGAGCTCCTTCCTCATTGACCAAGCAGTAATAACCGATTCATGCCCTGGTCCTCTACCTCTCAGTAGTTCTTTTGCATGTCTCAGCTATTCACACAGCCTTTAGGATTCACTCTCATTTTTGTTAGTACATTGCTTCCCTTAATGCGTCTGGAATTCTAAGTGCTAAACAGAAATCTGGGGCACGATTCAACCAAAAACATTTCCTGTGTCATTTTGGCTGAGTTTGGCGTTTGTTTCCCGTCGGCTTTTTGGCCGAGATCCACATTGCTATTCAACCACACTCAGGGCACGATTTACCGGCTGCGTTCCGCCAGATTTAGGATGGAGTGCGGCCAGTAGATCCTGCGAGAGGCCTCTTCTGGGTTTCCCGATGGTTGTTATGCCACGCAACATCTAACGATATCTTGTGAGGCATTACGATCTGGATGGGAGGACCCAGACTTGCAGATTAACTCTGCCGATGCAGATCTAACTGGCTCCCGGGAGCTATCGACCTCACCGAGGAGACTCCAACTGGACAAATGAGGGCCAGGTGGAATGGCATTGCATGGCAGGGGGTCTCCCAGGCGATTGGAGGCCCCTCGGGTGATGGTATCTGTGCAAGGTTGCACCCTGGCAGTGCCACTTGGGTGCCACCCTGGCACTACCAGGGTGCCCAGGTTGCACTGCCAGGCTGGCATGGGCTCTGCCAAGGTACCCAGCGGGTAATGCCAAGGTGCCAGGTAGCATTTTGCCCACCCCGTGACAGATCTGGAGTGCCCTCCCCGAATTAGGTAGAGTGCAGGAGCTCGAGGACCCCCAACAGGTGAGTTGGGACGTAGGTGTGGTCTGGGGGTCACATCAGGGGTCAAGGGATTGGGGCACCATTTTAAAATGGGCATTAAAAAATTCAGTGCGGGAAATGCAACTGAGTGTGGCCTCGGCGGGGTGCTTCCAGCTGAGGCCTGAAAAAAAACCAGATTGCCGTGAGATAACGGGGTTAATCCTGGCACTACAAGCGCCGGGAAAGACCCCTCTAAACCTGCCCAGAACGGATTCTGTTTCTTTCCCCGTTCCAATTAAGAGGCAATTTAGCGTGCCCAATCCTCCTACCCAGCACATCTTTGGGTTGTGGGGCAAACCCACGCAAACACGGGGAGAATGTGCAAACTCCACACGGACAGTGACCCAGAGCCGGGATCAAACCTGGGACCTCAGCGTCGTGAGACTGGATTCTCCGCACCCCATGCTGCCCGTTCTTCTTGTAAATATGAGCGCACTTCAGTTTCTTCTCACTACTCCATTTTCCACAAGATAAGATGCTGGATTTCGTGTGTTTTCCAAAACCTGGGTTGGATTCTCCGCACCCTGACGCCAAAATCGCGTCTGCCGCCGGGGCGGAGAATCCACTTTGGCGCAAGGAATCGGGACTGGCAGCGGTTCCCCGATTCTCCGGGCTCTGAAAAGCAGTGTACTCGGGAAGTACTGGTCGAAGTCCCGGTGGCGTGGATCTAACATGGTCCCAGCCGTTGAGGATACTCGCGTGGTGGCTGCGGACTCAGTCTGCGGCCGCCATGGTCGGGGGTGGGCAGGGGAGGTCTCATACGGGACTGTGCTATTTTTGGGTGGCCATCCAGGTTGGGTGCGTGGCCATTTGGGGGCACTATTTTGGAGGTCCAGCTCCGCAGTCTGAGTCCGCTGTGCACATGCGCGGCCTTTGCCCCGGAAATGCGGGGACCCGTATCTGGAGCTAAAGCTGCTGTATTCATGACGGGTCCCTGTTAGCCCCCTGCAGGGCAATGAATTTGAGGCTTTTTGACGCCAGTTTTCCTGGCGTGAAAGGCCACAGTTTTTACAATGGCGTGGGGACATTAATCCCTGAAACGGAGAATCCAACCCCTGGCCTTCACATTTTTGGTCACGAGTCCATACCGACTCCCTTGATTGGAGTTCTGGTAAGTCATGTACTCTATGGTGTTGATTATGGTTTCTGGTTTGATTTGCTCGATATCTTCCTTTTCCTTTACTCTCTCCATATCTGCTGCTTCAAGACATGGTATAAACGTATGCGGAAGAGCAGGATGTGGAGTCTGCAGTGGTCATCCTGTTAGATGTTTGTACAGAGCCGGACCATTCTGATGTGGTGTGGAACAGCTGAACTGTGCCAAGTTGATATCATTGTTTTTCTTCAACAAAGCCTTTACTGTTCTCATACTCAGGTGGCCTCCCCATTTAGCTTGCAATGTCTGGGTGAACAAGTCATGAAGACAAGTATCATAGAATTTACAGTGCAGAAGGAGGCCATTTGGCCCATCGAGTCTGCACCAGCCCTTGGAAAGAGCCCCCTAATTAAGCCAACACCTCCACCCCATCCCCATAGCCCAGCAACCCCACATAACCTTTGGACACTAAGGGCCAATTTAGCATAGCCAATCCACCTAACCTGGATGTGGGAGGAAACCGGAGCATCCGGAGGAAACCCACGTAGATACGGGTTGAAAGTGCAAACTCCACACAGACAGCCACCCGAGGCCAGAATTGAACGCAGATTCACATTGAGCCGTTTTGATACAGGTGAGATGACTCCTTGATGCAACATTGACCCAATTTCATTCTTCACTTGTAGTAAAGATGGAAGTGGAACTTTCCTCAGGGTGAACAAACACATTGGTTTAGCATCTGGTCCCAGTGTGATGTGGTAAGCTGTTTTTAGCTTCCTGCAATCTCCAAATAGTTATTTCTTATCATTTCGGTCTGTCTTGGCTTCCCAGTTTTTCTACATTATAGATGAATTAAAGAGCTGTGCAAATATTTTGGCTTAATAGTGAACATTTTGGATCGCGTACAAAATTTCTGTAATTTATCTTCCTTCATATTGAAGTATAGCAGTCAACTGGACCTTGACATTCTAGTTGAAAGCCTCCTGAACCATAGAGTTGTCTGGTTAATGGGTGGAGGAAGCCGTACTCTAACCACTGTTCTGTGTCTGTCATGATAGGGAGATATTAGGAACAAGGGTCCGGAAATGTGGCCCAAGATGTAGCAGGCAATTTAGGGGCCTAATAGACTGAGGTAAAAGACTGCTAGCAGCAGATTCAGAGGGATACGCTCACAGCCTGAATTACCTTGTCCCACTCAGACTTAACATTGCTAATGAGAATACACAGGATGCCTCGGTTCAACCAGGACAATCCACTCAAGATCCATTGTCATTTGGGACAACCTTGTTTGACAAGCATTAGCCCATCACAGAGTCTGATGACCTATTTGTCCATCAATGGAAGGTTAGTTGCATATAAATGGCATAGCTCTGTTCTTTTGTAAAAACGGGAGTGGGAAATCAGACAGCCAAGATAAGGATAATGGATTCAAGTCTGGCCACCTCATTGACTGGAGAGTTACCATGAAAGTTGCCACCAAGGCAGGCTTTGGAAAATGGTTCTGAACAAGTATCCCTAATAGAAGAAAAATTGTTTCGTAAATGCAAGTATTGCCTTGTTCTGTATGTGTAAATATCAAGAGAGTGGCACGGTTACTTAAAGTGATGTTTAATGGGAACTAGTGTGTTAAGGTTAACAAACTGCATGTAAATGGTAAAGTCACCATAGTCCCAGATGACCATAGGTTTATTTGCCCTTTAAGGGGGAAAGCTGACTGGTGGTGATTTATCTGAGGATCGTCACACCTCAGGCGAGGGGCAAAGTTGAGAAGGCAGGGCCTTTATGAATAACCTCAGTCGATATGGAAATTGAACCACGCTGCTGGCTTTGCTCTGCATCATGAACTAGCTGTCTAGCCAACCGAGCTAAAGGTTGTCATCTGCACTACTGCCTATGGCATAGAGAAGGGCACTGACCTATTCTCTGCTAGTCTTGAAGCGGCTTTTTATCTTGTAAACCAGCACCGGCAGTTCTGCCACTTATCAGCTTGATCTGTGCCTTCCACATATTCGACGCACTCTGGTAAGGGTAAGAATTTCTCCAGGGCTTTTTTTCACTCTCGCCTTTCTTTGAGTCCTGTTGATGTTTTTCCTACACCGTCCTTTCCTCATAGTCATTTTGCCTGCTGCTTTTTCAGTTGCGGCGTTTTTTCCCCTTTAACTTCAGTCTTGCTGGGATTCTTTGATTGCTGCTTTCCCTATTTTCTTTACATTGCCTCCATCTGCCACCATCATTGTGGGCATTAGCTAGTCCTCAGCTCAGATCAATCGATATTTCTGGATAAAAGGCTGTTGGCAAACTTTACATTTTACGGAACATTCTTCTAACTACACGCAGGACAAAGCCTAGAGCAAGGATTCACTCAGAACCATCCCCCAGTAGGCTATGTTGTCATGTGATCTTACATCGCTGATGATGTCAACTGCCTATTTACATATTTAACGTTAACCCTTTACACAATAGGTAGAAAAAGAAAATAATTTTCAAGGAGTACTGACAAAATCAAACAGATAGAACATACAGTGCAAAAGCTGGCCATTCGGCCCATCGAGTCTGCACCGACCCACTTAAGCCCTCACTTCCACCCTCTCCCCGCAGCCCAAGAACCCCTCCTAACCTTTTTGGACACTAAGGGCAATTTACCATGGCCAATCCACCTAACCTGCACTTCTTTGGACTGTGGGAGGAAACCGGAGCACCTGGAGGAAACCCACGCACACACGGGGAGAACGTGCAGACTCCGCACAGACAGTGACCCAGCAGGGAATCGAACCTGGGACCCTGGTGCTGTGAATTCACAGTGTTATCCATTTGTGCTACCGTGCTGCCCACAAGTATCCCAAAATAGAGACTTATATAAATTAAAGGGCCTATATAAAACCAGAGATCAGTGATAGCATTCAACCTCTTGAGTAGAGATAGATTTAATATCAAGGCAAATTTATCATCATGGGATTTTCCATTTCAGATAACTGTTGGTTATGAATGAGCTATTCCTTGACTGACGTAATGCTCGAGTTTGTTTATGAACCGCCATTACGTTTATACACAAAACTGGAACAAGCCACAGAAAGAGGTCCTTGTATTATAAAGTATAGCTGTAGCATTTCCAATAGACAAAGTATTTCCCTGTCATTAATGATTCATAACACCAAGGGATAGGCTTGCACGTCAGTGAACAACAAAGCACCAAAGAGCCTCTGCCCTGAATGTAAACCTATCCACCCTCTCCCCTCCCTACTCCAAACCCGACAATGGGCAGGTGAGGGTCAAGTAATCCCCTCAAAGGGAGGGGATTAAAAATCAGGAAACACAACTTCAACCTGCCACATCACTCCCATTATCGCAGAGGGTTATAAAGTGCTCATGTGGCCCATCTTGACGAGGCTGAACATTTCGTTATTATATTATCACAGTGCAGTTGGGAGCTGTTATATATATGGGGTGTTGTTGCATGGCGAGACTTCAATAGAGAGAGAGGCAAAACTTCAATAAAGAGCGCAGAGAGAGAGAGAGACTTCAATAAAGCACGCAGAGAGGGAGGAGAGACTTCAATAAAGAGCACACAGAGAGAGAGGGGCTAGACTTCAATAGAGAGCGCAGACAGAGAAAGTGAGACTTCAATAAAGAGTGTGGAGAGGAAGGCGAGACTTCAATAAAGAGCGCAGAGAGAGAGAGTGAGACTTCAATAAAGAGGGCAGAGAAAGAGGCAAGACTTCAATCGAGAGCGCAGAGAGAGAGGCGAGACTTCAGTTGAGAGCGGAGAGAGAGAGGCGAGACTTCAGTAGAGAGCGCAGAGAGAGAGGCGAGACTTCAGTAGAGAGCGCAGAGAGAGAGGCGAGACTTCAGTAGAGAGCACAGAGAGAGAGGCGAGACTTCAATAAAGAGCACACAGAGAGAGAGAGAGTGAGACTTCAATAAAGAGTGTGGAGAGGGAGGCGTGACTTCAATAAAGAGCACACAGAGAGAGAGAGAAAGACTTCAATAAAGAGCGCAGAGAGCGAGGCAAGACTTCAATAGAGAGTGCGGACAGAGAGAGTGAAACTTCAATCAAGAGTGTGGAGAGGGAGGTGAGACTTCAATAAAGAGCGCAGAGAGAGAGAGTGAGACTTCAATAAAGAGTGCAGAGAAAGAGGCAAGACTTCAGTAGAGAGCGCAGAGAGAGGCAAGACTTCAATAAAGAGTCCGTAGATGGAGGCGAGTCTTCAATAAAGAGCGCAGAAAGAGAGAGTGAGACTTCACTAAAGAGCGCAGAAAGAGAGAGCGAGATTTCAATAAAGAGGGCAGAGAGAGAGCAAGACTTCAATAAAGAGTGCAGATGGTATGGATAAAGTAGACGTGGAGTGGATGCTTCGTCTTGTGGGGCATTCTAGAATGAAAGGCCATAGTCTCAGGATAAGGGGTAGCAAATTTAAAACGGACACAAGGTGAAACTACTTCTCCCAAAGGGTCGTGAATCTATGGAATTTGCTACCCCAGAGTGCGATGGATGCTGGGACAGTGAGTAAATTTAAGGAGGAGTTACAGATTTGTAATTGGTAATGAGTTGAAGGGTTATGGAGAACGGGCAAGGACAGTGGAGTTGAAGCCATGATGAGATCAGCCATGATTGTATTGAATGGTGGGGCAGGCTCGAGAAGCTAGATTGCCTATTCCTGCTCCTAGTTCTTATGTTCTAATAAAGAACTATTCTGTCTAATTCCACCTTCCATCTCTTGGTCTGTTGCCCTGAAGGTAACAGAACTTCAAATCTGGTGTTCTTGACGGATAAGGGATTATGGGAAGGGGGCAGCAGAATGGTGATGAGGAACATCTCATTTATGATCGAATGGCGGAGCAAACTTGATGGGCCAAATGGCCTAATTCTACCGCTATATCTTATGGTCTTATGTTGATTATTGCATTCAACACCACATGTTTCAGCATTACATTCTTTCATCCTGTAAATACAATACACAACTGGATAAAAAGGAAACTGCCAATGAGGAACAAATCAGAAAAATTATTTTCCAAAGAGGAAAAGAAAATTGAAGCTTTCCACAGTTGACGTTGAGGCAGATCAACAGCAAGTCAGCAATCACACCTGGCATCGGACCAGTCAGGTTGTTGGGCACAAGTTAAAGAGGAAAGGTCCATACCTTGATGGCACCCTGATATGCCCAGGCTGCAGAGCTCGCCTCCCCGGACAGGCGCCGGAATGTGGTGACTAGAGGCTTTTCACAGTAACTTCATTGAAGCCTACTTGTGACAATAAGCGATTTTCACTTTCATTTCATTTCATGTACAGTAGAGTAAGGAAGAGAGGGACAGAGAAAAGAAATTCTTGCATCGCAAGCTTCTACGATTGGCTTATTCAATATTATTAACTAGTCCATTTATACATGGGCCCATTTATGGAAGAATCGGAACATTGGAAGTCACATGCAGAAATATTTCTCTACTATAGCCCAACCAGCAAGATTTCAGGGGATATTATGGTTCCTGCTTTCCTTTGTACCATCGGCAGTACAACTTTAATTTACTCCAAACACTGGCCCAGCCTGAGAAACCTGGTTAACAAAACTTATCAAGAATTGGTTAAGAGGCTAGAGGACCATTATTCACCTCAACCATGAATAATCGCAAACCGGTTTCGGTTTCACCAAAGGTATCGGCAGTAAGGGGAGAATAGAGCACAGTTTGTTGTGATCCTAAAGCACCTCGCAGAGTGTTGTGAATTTGGTGATACGATCAGTGACCAAGTGGTTTGTCTGTGGCGGAACGAGGTTATTCAGAAAGACGTGCTGTTAGGTGAACTGGACATTCTGAATTCTCCCTCTGTGTACCCGAACAGGCGCCGGAATGTGGCGACTAGGGGCTTTTCACAGTAATTTCATTGCAGTGTTAATGTAAGCCTACTTGCGACAATAAAGATTATTATTATAACTGAACAAATTTTAACTCTTAAAACACCTTAGAGATAGCTGTTTCAATGGAGTTTGCTGCAAAGGAGGCTTCTCAGCTCAGAGAAGGCACGAGGATCCATTAACTGGCTGCTGCCCAGAGAAAGTCTACCCAGCAACAGGCGTGTCATCGCTGTGCAAAAACGGGCCATTCACAAGCAGATTGCTGGAGCAAGGAAAAGCCAATAAACAAATTGTGGCAGAATTGGCCACACAGCATGAGCTTGCTGGAGTAAACCAGCTTCTCCAGAAAAGAATGTTCAAAGATAGACACAGAACACATTTAAAGGAAGAAACAAATTAAATTACACCGAGAGAATTCAGTGTGGAAGAAAAAATGATAACAACAGTGAAGATACAGCACATCAATCTGACGAAGAATTGAAGTTAAACGTACTTTCAGTTCAAGGTGAATTACATCGGTTCTGGGTAGTTCCAAAATTAAATGGACAAACTATAAAAATGGAAGTTGATATGGGAGCTGCCGTCTCCCTAATTCCTGAGACCATCTATGAGCAAATATTGAATTACATACAATTAAAGCCCGCAGATGTCATCCTGAGGATGAACACTGACGAAATAATGCCTCTCAGAGGACACATCTCAGTCAAAGTAAAGTTAAATGGGCAAACTGTGGAGCTGCCACTCCATGTCGTCCGAGGAAGATTTCCAGCTCTCTTTGGCAGCTCTTGGCTAAAGAAAATAAAGTTGAACTGGAGTGCTGTGAACAGCTTAGTTGATTCTGAAACAGATCTGCATAGCATCTTAGAAAAATACAGCAGTGTATTAGAGGTCCACGAAAGGAGTCATGTGCCGCAGTGGATAGCACTGGGACTGCGGTGCTGAGAACCCAGGTTCGAATCCCGGCCCTGGGTCACTGTCCGTGTGGAGTTTGCAGGTTCTCCCATGTCTGCGTGGGTTTCACCCCCACAACCCAAAGATGTGCAGGTTAGGTGGATTGGCCACGCTAAATTGCCCCTTAATTGGAAAATAAATAATTTTGGCACTCTAAATTTATTTTTAAAAATGAAAGGAATCCAAACAAAACAGCCAGCCTAACAGTTCAAGGCTAGAGCACCCTACGCCATGTGAATCTGAACTAATGAGACTTGTGGAACCCTCGAACTATTAGTG
The DNA here is from genome assembly GCF_902713615.1 of Scyliorhinus canicula. Taxonomy (NCBI): domain Eukaryota; kingdom Metazoa; phylum Chordata; class Chondrichthyes; order Carcharhiniformes; family Scyliorhinidae; genus Scyliorhinus; species Scyliorhinus canicula. The sequence continues at coordinate 15,647,315 of NC_052163.1, read as the reverse complement.
ACTGGGCAACCCCTATTGTGCCTGTAATGAAGCAGGATGGAACTATATGCATCTGTGAAGACTCCAAACAACCATCAATAAGGTTCTATGCACAGATCAATACCCACCACTATTGATTGAGCATTTGTTTGTTGGCCTAGCAGGCGGACAGGATGTTCAGCAAGATCAACCAATCCCAGACCTATTTGCAAATGAATGTTGCAGCTGAATCTCAACCCTTGCTCACCATTATAACACATAAATTCCTTTTGCGTTATAAGAGATTACCAGGGCAGCATGGTGGCACAGTAGTTAGCACTGCTGCCTCACGGCACTGAGGACCCGCGTTCGATACTGGCCCTGGGTCACTGTTCATGTGGAGTTTGCACATTCTCCCCGTGTCTGTGTGGGTTTCACCGCCACAACCCGAAGATGTGCAGGATAGGTGGATTGGCCATGCTCAATTGTCCCTTAATTGTAAAAAATAATTGGGTACTCTCCATTTGGAGCAATTCCGACAGGTAGAAAATCCTATCCGCAGCTTTGGGCGGTGCTGGGAAACACCATCCATATTATCAGGTCATGGACTGGATTCTCCGATTTTGAGGCTGCACCGCCCAACATGGCGCCAGCTGTACATGGTCACTTTAAGTTGCATGGTCACTTTAAGAGTCTAGTCATGTGATCGTCCGCGAGTTTACTCCACAGGCTGTGCCTACACTCTAGCTCAAACCTTTGTACAGTTCACAGCCACCTAATAAACCTCTGTTGTTTATTGTGTTCAACCTCAAGTGCTTCAACATTACATTCTTTTATCCCACAAGTACAATATGCAACAGGATCCTGATATAAATTGAACAGCTGCCAGTACTTGGGGAATTCAATGTACGCAGACTCAACCTGCCAGATACTGCCCCCCTGTAATGTCCCTTGCCACCCCATGGATCACCTCCCACCAGTCTCCACAGCTCCCGCCGAAGCCCCCCCAACCACCGGAATGGCTCCTCCCCCGACACAGTCCGCAGCTGCCACGCAAGGTTGACAAAACCTCAGACCACAAGTGATCCACACCGTCGGAAAGTCGGCCATCGGGAGTGGAGCATCAGGGGAGGGCCTTTAGGTAACATCCTGAGGCCGTCCCAGCGGCATGCAGCGTAAGCACTGATGATGCTGTTTTGGAGGGGACAGAGCATCTGAAATACGGCGCCACCCTCAATTTCGCCGTCAAAAGGTATTCTCCGGCCAATCTGCAAATACGATTTCAGCATCAGCAATCGGAGAATCCAGCCACATGTGACTGTGGAAGCAGAGATTGCTGAAAAATCCCCTACTGCTAATCTCCTTTTTTTTTTAAATTATCTTTATTGTCACAAGTGGGCTTACATTAACATTGCAATGAAGTTACTGTGAAAAGCCCCAAGTCATCACATACCGGCGCCTCTTTGGATACACGGAGGGAGAATTCAGAATGTCCAAATTACCTAACAAGCATGTCTTTCGGGACTAGTGGGAAGAAACCGGAGCACCTAGAGGAAACCCACGCAGACGTGGGCAGAAAGTGCAGACTCCGCACAGACAGTAAGCCAAGCCGAGAATCGAACCTGGGACCCTGCCACCGTGAAGCCATAGTGCTAACCACTATGCTACCATGCTGCCCATCCTTCTGAAAAAGAGGCTGTAACGCCTTCCAGGGTAGAGACATCCTCCGAAATGTAGAGAGTACCTCTAAGGTCAGGAATAACTAAACCCCTGAAGTGCGCAGGCAACCAGTGTGGAATAGACATCTATGATTGTCTTTCCTATTAATGCATTACTGCTGTGCAATGATTTAATAACTGCCCTTGTATATATATTTTCCTGACTATGTTATAGTCTCTATAGTTATTTGCTGTGTTGGACCTTAGAAGTAAAGGGTGAGGGATGTTATATATGTGGGTTGTTGTGTTGTTGCATGGTCACTTTGAAATGAAATGAAATGAAATGAAATGAAAATCGCTTATTGTCACGAGTAGGCTTCAATGAAGTTACTGTGAAAAGCTCCTAGTCGCCACATTCCGGCGCCTGTCCGGGGAGGCTGGTACGGGAATCGAACCGTGTGCTGGCCTGCTTGGTCTGCTTTATAAGCCAGCGTTTAAGAGTCTAGTCATGTGATCGTCCACGAGTTTACTTCACAGGCTGTGCCTACACTCTAGATCAAACCTTTGTACAGTTCACAGCCACCTAATAAACCTCTGTTGTTTATTGCGTTCAACCTCAAGTGCTTCAACATTACATTCTTTTATCCCACAAGTACAATGTGCAACAGGAGCCTGATATAAATTGAACAGCTGCCAGTACTTGGGGAATTCAATGGCAAAATTGAGGCAGGAGCTGCCGGCTCTGTCGTGTTGAACACACTGAGATAACACGGGCTGCAACTGGATGCAGCTCTGACTGAAATAGACTCCAGACCTTGAGGTTAGTTCAATTTGATTTATTAAACCTGTCACACAGTTAGCACAGTTCTCTGTGAGTTTGACTCTCTGCTAACCTAAGTGTGATCTCTCTGTCTGACTGAACCAGACTAGCTCTTAGCCACGTGCTGTATGCGTTACGTGATATATACACTGGACTCACTCTGTAGATGTTACTAGTGGAAAGAGGCGGAGTGTGAGTGCCTCGTGCCTTTTATAGTGGGAAACCACCCCCAAGTGTTCTGCCTGCTGATTGGTTATGTCCTGTTCTCTGTGCTCATTAGCTGCCTGTCTGTATCTCATTATGTGCATGTCTGCATGTCATGACAGGCTCCATCAGGTTTGTAACCTTTGTAGTGTCTCTTAAGGGCCAACAGGAGGGTTCCACCCCACCATTCCCTTTCCTCAGCCCCTCAAGGAGAGATTTTGGCCTTCTACAGATCACAGCCATTAATTGCTTTTGCAAGGATTGCAACAAGTTATATGTTCTGGATCATTGTCTTGATAAGAAGTTCAAGCAGGACAATGCTGCAAATCTGGTACATCCAATGTGTCATATCTGCAATTCCTCAAGGCTGCTCATTGTTTCCATATGGTGTCTGACATTGACTTGATAATAAGTCTAAAGTTTTTAAACTTTGCATAGTCAGGAAGCAAACTATTGAAAGTCGCTTTGTGTATTGTGAAAAGGAAGAACACCTCGGCAGAAATATTTGTATCTCGCCGCTATTCACAGAATTTTTCCAAAAGAATTGACTGGAAATTTGATGCTATTCTCTGATAACAAGCCAAAAATAAACCAGCATGCTGTGACGGAGAGGCCACCAGGATGCCTTATGCAAACAAAGATAAATGCCATGTGGGGGAAACGATTCCTGAGGTTGGATAAGACACTTATTTGTCAGAGAGCAGAGAGAACTTAATCCAGCAGTGCTTTACATGACCCGGGATAGTTGAATGAAGACAGAGGAAGGGGAAAAAAGACTTCCTGTGTTCATTAGTTGCAGCAAAATCACACACACAAGCAGAGCACATTTTCCTAGGGAGATCTCTCACTTGAGGGGTCCAAAATGAATGCAAATCAAACAGGAAATACAGACAACTAAATCGTAATGATGGGGAAAAAAGGGCTGATGAAGAGCAAACTGTATCACATCCAGTTTCTTACAAATATGAAGCACTCACTTGTGGCTTCACAGTTATGAGACTGTGGTGGTATGAATGTGAGCACTGCCATTAGTGCAGAGCATTGGTTTCCCATTGGCTCTGGCTGGTCATGTGCCTCTCATCCGATTGGCTGGGACTAGTCATGTGACTGCTCACCAATTGGTCGAGAGGCGGGGTATAAGTACCCAGAGTTCCTGGCGGTCGGCCTTTCTCTGTAGTCAACCACCAGGCTAACAACTAGCTGATTAAAGCCACAGTTTGGATCTTCATCATGTCTCGAGTCCAATTGATGGTACATCAGAGACACAAAAGTTCCCCTTCACTGAGTCTTCTTTATTTTTGGCAGCAATAGAAATGACAGAGGATTGTCAGGTGGGGCCTGAAATGTACACCTTTACGATGCATTTCAGAACAATGAGATTCGTCAGTTACAAAGAGATGTTCCCGCTATTCCCCGAGGACAGCACATAGATTGAACTGCTTAACTCCCTCCATGGCAAAGAACTATCAGCCCATAGATTTCAAGGAGAAGTGAGTTCTTTTCAGACACAACAACATTCACGGGGGGGGGGGAACCAAATTACTGATTGTGATGATACCAGTTACACCAATTATTTCAGACATTGACCTCAATATTCGAATAACTCAGCCTATCTGTTCTTCCATCGAGTTGCTGAAATACACCCAGAATATTCCTGAGCACGTTAGCCCAAAACCAACGTGAAATCGATCAAGAAAAGAAGAGAAGCAAAATACTGTAGATGCGGGAAATCTCAAACAGCAGAAAATGCTGGAAAAACTCAGCAGGTCTGACGGGAGAGAGAAGCTGGACTGTGCGATTTAACGGAAACATTTCCAAATGTCATTTTGGGTCGATTGGTGGGGTGTTTCTCGACGGGGGCAACCTCAGCAACCCCTTCTTGTCCAGCTGCGGTGACCACATATGCCACCTGCTACAGATCCTCCGATCCATCAAGCACGCAGCTCACAAAGCCCTCTCTTTGTTTCCGCAGGAGAAGATAGCCCATAATCAGTGGGAAGGGGCCAAGTTGGGGGGGGGGGGGGGGGGGGGGTGGAGCACCAGAGATGAGTCCTCACCCCCTATGAGGAACGGCCCCTGGAGATCCTAGGGTTGACCGAGGACTGAGCAATCGCCAACAGTGAGATTGGCCACAGAGGTGAGGATCCAATGCCCTTTCACCCAGATTAAAAAATAAATAAATTTAGAGTGCCCAATTTTTTTTTCTTCTCTCAATTAAGGGGCAATTTAGCGTGGCCAATCCACCTACCCTGCACATCTGCTTTGACAAAGAGTCATTGGACTCGAAACGTTAGCTCTTTTCTCTCCCTACAGCTGCTGCCAGACTTGCTGAGATTGACTCTCATTGACCACATGTCTATTCTCTCGCAGGATCTCCATCTGATAGGGCCAGGCCATCTAGAGTAATCCTCCCCTCGTCACCCAAGAGAACACCTCAGAGGAGAGCCCTGAGGAGACCATCAGCGAGATGTCACAGCTATCACTCCCACCTTCCATTAGCGTAGAGACACACGGTGGGCAACATTAGTGGACAGACTTCTGGGGAACAATCTAGTGGAGATAGGGACATCAAAGCAGTCGGAGGTCTGCTGGATCCCAGGAGTCAGCTGAGTCCTGGTCGGATGTGGAGCCTCTGAACAAGGTGATCCTAGAGCTGATGCAGATGCTAGGAATTGGCTGTGAGATTCAGGAGGGGATGTGAGCAAGTGAGGAGTCCCGAAGTCTATGGACACAGGAGATGATGTTGGCATTGTGTGGCACGGAGGCCAACACTGCTAGGCCGGTGACCACAGTGGAAAGCCTGGCGCACGATGTCAATATCTCGAGTGGTGGTGTCTAAGGTATAGCTCAGTCTGTGACAGCCATGAATGAGGGCTTCAATATCATGCCCCAGTCATTGAGGGACATGTCCCAGGTACAGGTGGACATTGCCGGGGCACTACAGAGCATGTCCCAGTCACTGACCGACAGGGCCCAGCCATGGATGGACATTGCCGGGGCACTGCAGAGCATGTCCCAGCCACTGACCGACAGGGCCCAGCCATGGATGGACATTGCCGGGGCACTGCAGAACGTGGCCCAGTCACTGAGCAGCATCGTTGAGAGCGTTGACACCATGGAGCAGAGGCACCAGAACTGGCACAGCCAGATGACACAGAGCCTCTGGACTTTACTCCAGTTGCCCTCAATCCCATAGAGACCCCCAGGGCCCTACAGGCACCATCAGGGAGGAGGAAGCACTGGAGGCCAACCTGGAGTCTGCCGCCAAGGAGACGACGGCAGTCCCCAGTTCTCCCGAAACCCGGCACCTTACACCAGCGCATCTCAAGGGCAACGGGAAGAACAGGGTGGCACAGAGATGCAGTTTCAGCAGCAAGACAGGGACCCTCTGACTTCAGACTCCAGGGAACATCTGCCAAGGGCATCAAAAGCCACAGGGCATGGAAACTGAATTGCCTTCTGGACTCATACGTCCCCTGAACCCGGTTTCCAGGACCCAAGTATATTAGAAAACATTGTCCTTCTTTCTGCGGAAATTGTCCTTCTGCAGAAAAGGAAGGAAACAGCAACAGCAGCCCGCAGGCATTACAGCCACCAGCAGGAGCAGTAGCAAACACATGCTGCAGCTGTGAAGTACTTTCACAACTAACAAGGACAATCCCTTATTCGCAATAGCCTTCAGCTGTGAAGCCAGAGGCTGCTCACAGTCAAAAGGAGTTAAAGTGACCTTCAGCATGGAACCAAGAGCTGGGCTCTGTCCTGGAAGCGTCATGCAGGAAAATGGAAATGGCTACTCACCTCCTCAGTTCACCTCAGCAGCCATTGTGTCAGCTTCACGTTTTTAAAAAGTATTAAACGACACCTGCATGATTTCTCGCTGAGGAGCCGGTCAATTCCCGGGAGGCCGTTACATTCAACTTCAATCTCACTAATGAGATGAAAATTAATGTAAATTGGGGTGAATGATGTGCTCACCATATTTGTGTGTGACCTGGAACTCACCATCGAGAGCGGACTGGTTACATCGCAAACTGATTAGCGCCTGGCGTGAATCTCGATTTTGGCCTTTCCCACTATATAACCGGCACGGCCAGATCCACCCTGGGTGTGACGTAGTGGCTAAATCATGCCCAACGTTTTGAGTATGCATGCGGTGTGTATGCTTGTGAGTGTATACCTTCCTGTGTGGGATTTCACTGGAACTGGATTAATCCTTCAGCACTTCTTATTATGCTTCTATGAGCAATGTTAAAATGACCCAACAGAGCCCTCCACTGGTAGAGCTCTAGCAATCCATAACTACCAGCTTATCTTCCAAAAGGAATCAACAAAATGCTAATGGTACATTTCTCAGCCAATTAATTGGACTAATTGCAGATTTAAAAGTAATAATTAGTATTTCTGAGAGTGTTGGAAAGAATGAGATTTTTTATGCTCGGGGATTTACACTGTCAGTTTGCAAAGTTCATGATCTAAAAGGCCGACCGACCGCACTTTCGCAATTTCGTCCCCCAGCCTGAAAATGTTCCTCTGATGAAATCACCAATGGGTGATATTCTTGTGGCACACAGGGAGATGGCAGAGGGAAATGGTCTTACCCAGTAGAAAATGTATACCACTGAGAGAGAAAACGCTGCCTTCAAGTTACTGTTGGAAACACCTGTACTTGCCCCATTTAAAATTAGCCATTTGACGTTAGATGTGACTTCTGCTTTCTTCTAACATCGCTCCTCTCCACATAATGGGAATTTAGAGACAGGTGGTAAATCTGCCACTGTAACTTGCCGTGGTGTTTAACAGGAATCACTGGGCGAAGAAACTTCTCATCTTTGTCTGAAATGAGAGACACCTTTATTTTGAAAACAAGCTTGCACCGAAAAATGAAAACGTCACACAGGTGGACAGGTTTTGTTAGTCAGGAAGTGTGTTCACATCGGCCATTAAAGTGCGACCAAGAAATACGAACAAAGGATCGGAATGGCCAGAGATATCTTTCAAAGATGGAAATGGTTGCAGTCAATTCAAAATTAGCCATGAAAATGAAAATCGCTTATTGTCACAAGTAGGCTTCAGTGAAGTTACTGTGAAAAGCCCCTAGTCGCCACATTCCGGCCCCTGTTCGGGGAGGCTGGTACGGGAATTGAATTGTGCTGCTGGCCTGCCTTGGTCTGCTTTCAAAGCCAGTGGTTTAGCCCAGTGTGCTAAATCAACCCCTAAAACAGAGCTGAGGATCCTGGATTGCTGAATGACACCAGTTTTGACACACAAAAGTGAGTGTTGGACCAAGAGTGAAGCAATTCAGTGAAGAATTGAGGCTGCAAAGTTGTGGTTTATGAGGCCAGGAACGAAGAAATACTGGACAAGTCGCACAATCAACGAAGAGTTGCTGGTAAAATCTGATAACAAAAGAATTCTGCTGACCAAGATCAGGAAGAGAGCAGTTAGAATTTCTTGGGCATGTAATAAGAAATTGTAACTTATGAAGTATGATGCCGATGGGAAAGATCGATGGGAAAAGAGATTAAGGTGGACACAGAATAATCATTTTAAAGAGCTTCGCAGACTGGATGAATGTACCACCAACAGAGATCCACTTCTCCAGAGCAAGATTAACATGGAGGTCCAAGGTCTGCAGTACCCTCTGAAGAGAGCCCATCAGTTCTAGATTCCCCAACAAAGGGAAACATCCTTTTAACATCTACCCGTGAAGACCTTTCAAAAAAAAAAATTAGAGTACTCAATAATTTTTTTCCAATTAAGGGGCAATTTAGCGTGGTCAATTCACCTACCCTGCACATCTCTGGGTTGTGGGGGGTGAGACCTAGGCAAACACGGGGAGAATGTGCAAACTCCACACAGACAGTGACCCGGGGCCGGGATCGAACCCGTGTCCTCAACGCCGTGAAGCATCAGTGCTAACCACTGCGCCACCGTGCTGCCTGATTGATGGATAAATGCTGACCATGGATAACTCTGCAGCTCTTCTTCAAGACCCGGGCGGTCAGATGGAACCCGAGTTTAACATCTCTTCCAAAAGACAGCACCTCCAATCGTGCAACACTCCCTTCACTGCTGCACTGGAGTGTCAGCCTAGATTTACTTGTTCAAGTCCTCGAATAGGACTAGAACCCAGGGGTTACAGGTAAGTGTGCTACCAACTGAACCACCTTCTGCACACAAGCAAAGCAGCTAATCACTAGGTGATCTCAATATTGGACATATTAAAAAATAACATTTTCATCCACACAACCCCAGCTGCCAGTTTCTGTGCTGTTTTTGCCCAGGGGACAAAGATCTGTATTTTCTTACTTCAGCCCTGAATCAACATGTTCCGTAATTACTCCTTGAGCTTCCCACAGCCACCGTTTATTTGCCAGTTTTCCCACAAGAGAAACTGTTTCAGCCTTTGAAAAGGAAAGTGGGTTCAACGTTTTCCTTTCACAATGTTGCTGTCCATTATGTGGCATCATAAGGTGGCATCATCTGAATGACACAAATCACTCACACGGTCATCTCTGAATTGACAGAGGACTGGGGACCAATGCCCTCACTCTCGACAGATACCTGGAAAATGAGGAATCTTGTCTCACTCGCGTACGATAACTAGGAAATGGGTGCCCCGGTCTCGCTCTTCACAGATACCGGAGAAATTAATGAATTACTGTCACCCTTCACAGAATGCAGCAGTCCCCCAGCAAAACGATTGTTTCCTGTCCGAGGTGCTATATTATTGCCTTGTACAAATGCATGAAGCCAGATCAGAATGCAGCTATAATCGACTGCCCGCAATATACTTAGCTGAAGTCCTTCAGTACACAATCAGAAACACAAATGAGCAATTGTACACAAGAGGCATGTTATTTAAAGTAGAATGCGGACTACTTGTTATAGAAGGGCAGCACGGTAGCATTGTGGATAGCACAATCGCTTCACAGCTCCAGGGTCCCAGGTTCGATTCCCGGCTTGGGTCACTGTCTGTGCGGAGTCTGCACATCCTCCCCGTGTGTGCGTGGGTTTCCTCCAGCTGCTCCGGTTTCCTCCCACAGTCCAAAGATGTGCGGGTTAGGTGGATTGGCCATGATAAATTGCCCTTAGTGTCCAAAATTGCCCTTAGTGTTGGGTGGGGATTCTGAGTTATGGGGATAGGGTGGAGGTGTGGACTTGGATAGGGTGCTCTTTCCAAGAGCTGGAGCAGACTCGATGGGCCAAATGGCCTCCTTCTGCACTGTAAATTCTATGTAAGAAGGTAGTGTTCAGCCCTTGTCTTTCAGTAGCTGTTTGATATTTACCCAAGGTTTTTCGTATCTTATATAAACAAAAAAACTGATGCATTTTGCAAATTTCAGTACTTAAAAGGTTAATGCACTCCGACTTTGTGTGCTTGTGCACTGTCCAATAGCCTGTAAATTCTTCACTGCTCTAGTTGCATACCAGGAAACTAAAAACAAATTGTGCCAGCTAATTTTCAGCATATGAGGTCATATCCAATTCATGTAATTCCAAGAAGTGCAGAGCAAGGAGAGTATAGCACAGCTGTAACTTGGTAGCAAGATAAGAAGAAGCTTCATTCTGCTGAGGATATTATTAACCTCCTGCCTCCATGTTTAACTAATTCAGTAACGTGAATAGAGTGCTCTACAATCTGGTACTGTGATGGCCACACAGTTCAGGATGTGACAATGCTTCCTTTACTGTCCCTGCACTGACTTTAATATGTGTCATGAGGTAGGCTAACTTCACCTTTTTCTGGGTGCAATAAGTACCCTTAGATCCCCAAAATGCTGTCCATAGTGTGTGCACTCAGTTCTGGCGTAAATCATGCAGGATGCCAAATGGGTGAGTACATTCATCCGTGAGGTGTGCATCTGGCTGAAGCCTACAGAGTAGGTAAGTCATGACAGCAATCATTGTGCTATGCTGATATGATGCATTTGGAGTTAAATACTCCAGCTAACATGCTCTCTTAACCCTGCACTGTGAAACACACATTCAGCATCAGGAAGGGCAACACAATCAGTGCTAGAGCCATCAACTACTTACAGACTAGTTGTTGACTGATCTCTTCTGGCTGCTGCTTCAATTCCACAAGTGTTTGGTGCTTTCTATTATTGTTTAAGTTTGCAAAAGTCTACAGGGAGTGGTGTTGCCGGGGCTGACAGAGTTTTGGCTGACCTCAAAGCTTCTGTACAAACCAATTGCTCCCAAACATAGATCCACGAGTAACTGTTCCCTGGGAATACAGCATGACTGGGAGAATGAACAGAGGGCAAGTAGATCAGGACAAGCCGCTGGAAATGGGAAGAGCAGTGGTGGGAGAAGGGCTTTCAGTAGGAGAGGTTGTTAAGGGAGCCACTCTCCTATCTGAGCCGCCACGCGAGGTTGACAAGACCTCAGACCTCAAGTGATCCACGCTGTTGGGAAGTTGGCCCATTGGGGCGGAACATCGGGGAGGGCCTTCAGGTGACGTCCTGAGGCCGTCCCAAAGGCGTGCGACGTACTCACCAATGATGGCGCTTTAGAACATAGAACATAGAACAGTACAGCACAGAACAGGCCCTTCGGCCCTCAATGTTGTGCCGAGCCATGATCACCCTACTCAAACCCACGTATCCACCCTATACCCGTAACCCAACAACCCCCTCTTAACCTTACTTTAATTAGGACACTACGGGCAATTTAACATGGCCAATCCACCTAACCCGCACATCTTTGGACTGTGGGAGGAAACCGGAGCACCCGGAGGAAACCCACGCACACAGGGGGAGGACGTGCAGACTCCACACAGACAGTGACCCAGCCGGGAATCGAACCTGGGACCCTGGAGCTGTGAAGCATTTATGCTAACCACCATGCTACCCTGCTGCCCCTAAAATAAATTTAGAGTACCCAATTATTTTGTTTTCCAATTAAGGGGCAATTTAACGTGGCCAATTCACATACCCTGCACATCTTTTCCGGTTGCGGGAATGAGACCCACGCAGGAACAGGGAGAATGTGCAAACTCCACACAGTGACCCAGGGCCGGATTGAACCCGGGTCCTCGGCGTCGTGAGGCAGCACTGCTAACGACTTCGCCATCTTGCTGACCCCTTCGCCATCTTGCTGACCCCTTTGTAGGGGGCGGAGCGTCTGAAAATAGGCACCGCCCCCGATTTTGGTGTCAAAAGGGATTCTCCGCCCAATTGCCGAATGCGACTTCAGCGTCGCCAATCGGAGAATCCCACCCAGTGTGTCAGGCATCTGCACTTCACTGAAATCTGCCCCCTGCTGGAGGCACAACTGCCACCTCAGAGCAGGGCGAGGACAGCATTGCCAGAGGCTACGAAGATAACTGTGGTGATGAACTTGCATGTGCTTGGTTCCTTCCAGACTGGGGCAGGAGATATTTCTATCATCTCACAGTTTGTTGCCCACTGATGCACTGAAGCTCTTTGAAGAGCGCTAACTATATTTCACCCTCGCTTGCCAGGCTGAAGCAGGTGGAGCAAGATTTCAGGATCGCCCATGGTGCAAGGGGTCATTGACTGCATAAAAATAGTTTTGCTGCCACCACACATCAACTCCGCCATATTCCAGATTCAAAAAGGATTCCACTCATTCAATGCCTAGTTGATCTGTGATCATAAGCAGTGCACCATGCACGTGAATGCCTAGTACCATGGGAGCAATGATGATGGATTTATGTAGCCGTCCACTGTGCCAGCTGTATTTGAGCTACCAAAATACACCAAAGGGTGGCTACTGACTGGCAAGAGCTATCTGACCACATAGCTGATGACTCCAGTGTGTAACCCATGGAAATCCCACTTCAGCAGCTTGAATTGAATTGAAAGCTAGTCTCAGTAATAGAGAACAGAATAGAGTGCCGGTCGTCCAGGTACCTTTGCCTGTCCTAGTGCAAATAAATAAAACACAGTGGTACCCCACTAGTTGCCAGCATGTCTGATGGAATGCTGCATGGATGAGAGACTGCAGATAGATTTGGAGGATGATCTTGAGCACCTCGGGGCCTAGAAGGCCTGGCCTTGGACTGCACTGTCTCACAATTGGCAGCAGCAGCTGAGGCCGTTTGGCTAAGTGGGAACAGAAGGGCATTGGAGTAGGAGCAGTGGGAGGATCAATGCTGTCATGCTGAGAGAGGGCAGTAATCCATACTCCATGGCCACTCCTTCCAGGACAGAGCTTCAATTTGAGGAAGGACAAATTGCTGGATTACTGTAGTTGCCTTTACCCTGTAATCCGCAGCAATGGTGGCAGCATTCTGAACTTCTGCTACAGCACCGAGACATCCTGTGGCTTTTTCTTGTGTTGCAATGAAAGCTGCAACATCGGCTGTCCACATTGCACCATGGTTGGGGCCACAAGTGTGTGAATGAAGTCGGACACCATTTCCAGACAGGGAAGAGTGAAGTCAAAGCACTGCACAAAGTCCTGCGTCAAGCTGGTGCTGAACCCTTCCATGCTCCTTGATATTGGCCACAAGCTATTGACCTCAATCTTCTGAATCCATCAGGGATTTAATTGTCCATACTCTGTTTGTTGATCCCATCAAAGTGCTAATCTGAGTCCACGACAAGAGGATTTGAGTGTGCCCTTGCCCTCTGGAGCTTGCACCTTGACCCTTGGCTTGGCTGTAGGTCACTCTTTCCCAGCAATCGGAGTCTCAAATAAGTTGCCTCCTCCCATCAGTGATCTCTACCTGTCCCTTGTGTTTTGGAAATGGTCAAAATAGTATCGATACTAAGACTATGCATGTTCAGGATCTCACTGTTGGACACTATCATGCAACGTGTTTTGGCAAGTTCATCTATGGCTTCTACGAATTTATCTCAGTAATTTGTTTTATTTGCTTCTACGTTCACAGACGTAGCCCACTCACTGCCTTTACCTAGTAACGAGAGTAGAGGCAGTTAGAATTTCTTGAAATCTGAGGTGACTGTGAGGAAATCGGTGAGCTAGTCTGGCGTTGTGTGGGCTGCGGTAGCAAGCTTTTTAACCAATTTTGTTCCCTTTGTGTGGACCCTCACTGTGTCATTTAGAGGTCAGTTTGTTTATTCCTCATCTAACCGATGTCTCAGCTGGGAGTGGGTGGTGGGGCAGCATCAATAGAGAGTGTGCATGTCACATGGCCTTGGAAAGGAGGAAGGTGGAAGGAAAAGAAGTGACTTGCCAAACTCTAAGACTGTAACAAACCTGAAAGCCGTGTTGGGATTTGGTATTGAAACGTTTAAAAAAATTAATTTTAGATTACCCAATTAGTTTTTTCCCAATTAAGAAGCAACTTAGCGTGGTCAATCTACCTAACCGGCACATCTTTGGGTTGTGGGGGTGAGACCCACGCAGACACACTGAGGCGAATGTGCAAACTCCACGCGGACAGTGACTCGGGGCTGGGATCGAACCCGGGTCCTCGGCACTATGAGGCAGCAGTGCTAACCACTGCCTCACCGTGCCGCCCCTTTGGTATTGAAACATGAAGAAATAGGGCCTTCGAGCCCAACTGTAGCCTCACTACTGCCACCCCAGTTCAACTCTGACTAAGGCGCTCTGTATGGTTCTGAATCACATTGGAACTAGCGACTATGTCAAGGCAAAGAATGTGCTCACCATATTGTCTTGTGTGTTGGCAAGGCCACAGTGATCAGGATTCTGGATGATTCTCTCCTTCAGTTTCTTCAACCCACGTCGATAAAATAGCTGAAGGCATTATCATAGTTTTCATCGTGCCTCAGAGTTAGAGTTATATATTGATGGCCTTGTTCTTTTCTGAGGGACAAATAGGCCGAGCCTGCTTGCTTATATCCTTTGAGTCAATATGAATATTTGTTAGGTGGGCAAAGTCACTCAGGCCCTGTTTGTTTCTCAAATCTTTTATTTGCCATCCACTATTACTAGTGTGACTGATTCCATTTGCTTTTACCTCTGTGATGAGTTTGGTATGAAGATACTCCTTCTGTTAGAAGGGGTTTAAAGAATTTTAAGCAAAATGGTTGAGAATCCCTGCTCGAAATGATATATGAAAATCTCTTATTGTCACGAGTAGGCTTCAATGAAGTTACTGTGAAAAGCCCCTAGTCACCACATTCCGGCGCCTGTTCGGGGAGGCTGTTCTGGGAATTGAACGGTGCAGTTGGCCTGCCTTGGTCTGCTTTAAAAGCCAGCGATTTAGCCCAGTGTGCTAAACCAGCCCCAGTTGGTTTACAATGTCAGTGTCTGAAATGGTGGCTGCAAGTGTGAAGTTGAGTGATGGTACGTCTTTCTCATTATTGCCTCCTTGCTGCTGCTCCACTGCTGACCAGATTGAACTGGGAATCTGAAAGATAAGGGTAAGGATGGAGATGTGCTGATTTTCACAGTAACTTAATTGCAGTGTTAACGTAAGCCTACTTATGACGCTAATAAAGATTATTATTATGAGAGAGGGAAAGTGAGAAGTGTATGCTTCATTATTTGCAGTTTCTGGGATTAGTTGGGACATGAGAAGTAGGATTAGGTCTGAAAATATTATCACCTTTGCTGGTTTCACTGGCCACAGCCTCAGCAATGACTATTCCAATAATGGCTGGCACTGTTTCTCCATGCTGTCCAGGATAGGCCTGCCTCTTAGCTCTTGAAGTCTCCAGCTCTCTGAGGCAAATGTCTCAGTAAATGTTATGCAATCTGTTTGAGTGATGTGCTTGCCACAGTTGAATAGTTGGCAGTGTTGGCGGAACAGTGGCACAGTGGTTAGCACTGCTGCATCACCGCGCCAGGGATCCGGGTTTCATTCCGACTTGGGGTGACTGTGTGGAGTTTGCACTTTCTCTCGGTGTCTGCGTGGGATTCCTCCGGGTGCTCTAGTTTTCCCCCACAGTCCAAGGGTGTGCCGGTTAGGTGGGGTTATGGGGATAGGGTGGGGCAGTGGGGCTAGGAAGGGTGCTCTTTCAGAGGGTCTGTGTTGACTCAATCGGCTGAATGGCCTCTTGCTGCACTTTAGGAACTCTATGAACCTGTGAGATGTGGGTGTGATTGTGAAGCTTGCAGCAGTGTTCCGTGTAAGTGAGGGTCCATTGTAGCATATGAATGTTAGAAATCAATCCTTGATTGACAGAGTTTGTTGGGGGGTGTGGTGAATTGCGCAGCATCTGAGGCCAGTGGTGTAGTAGGTAAGATGAAAATGCATTTACTGACCTTGACCACACTTGTGGTATCACTGAACTTCTTGCGGCACTGCATCCAGGTCCTTAGGCTTGACCCCTCCTATTGACCTCCACTGCCATCTGCTCCCATTGCCTTGCGATATGCTGAAGACCCTCCCACCTCCAGGTAGATACAGGGCATCTCTCTTCCTGTCCACCTCCTTTCCCAAGACCTTCAGTGCAGCATGTAAAAACATTGGAAGCCGCTCCCTCTCATGCTGTTTCATTTTCTATATTTCCAGATCAGATTCACTCACTACACGACCCCCAGCACCTTCAGTATCATAATGCACCTCCCCTTTACGAAGGTTAGCTATAAGTGATGCGAGCAACTTATGATATTGACACCCCCCCCCCCCTCCCCCCCCCCCCCCCCGGTTTGTCCAGCCAATCAACAACAGAGTTAGTGCTGGCTGGAAGCTGAACTCATAATGATGAGCAGGCAGCATGAATTTGGCTAACTGATTGCTTTGCAATCAATGAGCATGTGTTCAGTGCACATTGCTATCCCCACGCCCATTTTTGACAGCTCTCTTGAGTTTACGGAGTCACGTATTATTAAACTGACTTGTCCCTGTGCAAGCAATCCAAAGTAACAAGAGAATTGTGTAAATGTGCTATCATCAGCTAAGTCAAAGCTGTTTGTTGTCACTCAAGAAATTTTAAAATCAGCCCTTGGCAGTATCCCCCTTCTCTGCTATTGGTTAAAGCCGATGTTTAGTGTCTGCTTTGACCCTCCTTGTCCCCCAGAATAAGTTTAAAATCATCATTCTCATTTGTAAATCATTTATGGCAGTCCAGTTAATTTAGACAGAGATTGACAACAACTAAAGTTTCGGACTGAACAAGTTCGGTGGCCACACCGTTAGTCACTTACGTTCCACTCTGTCTGTCACTGAGCCCCACCACTTTCCACTCCCCACCTTATCCTTTACGACCCACCTTCAAACCCCTCTTTGACCAATTTTTGAGTTGTCCTCAACTAATTTTTCCATAAACTTGGCATCTACAGGAACAGAGAGCAAGGAGAATCCAGGCGATAGACGGGACGAACGGCTGAAGCAGAGGTGAGCGCGAGATGACAACGGCAGCGAAATCTGCCTGGGAGAAGCAAGTGACAACACCAACACCAGACCCATTCGTGTATGTCCCTCTGTAATTGTTTCTCTGGCACCCAAATGTATATCTACCTCCCCAGTCTCCCCCCCCCCCCCCCCCACCTCCCCCCCACACACAAACGGATGCCTACTTATGTGTTATAAATAATATTGCCAGTTGTAAAGAGTTGCTGCTGTTGAGCCTGTGCATAATACCTCACCAGTTACTTTATTTTATTTTTAATTTATTTTTTATTATTACTTTTTTCTTTGGTATGTTGTGTGTGCCCTTCTCTTTTATATGTATATATATATTATTCTGTGTACATAATTGTAAATATACTTTGTTCAAAAATCCAATAAAAAACATTTATTAAAAGAAACCTAATTTTTCCATCTTTGCCTCGGTTTTCCTTCACCTTCCCATTCTGTGAAACAGCTCGACATGATTTTTACATTAATATGAACACAGGTTGTACATCTTGTCAATTTTTGCAAGCAAAGAACTGCCAAAAGATTATTGCCATTTGGCCAGCTTCTTTTCCATAGGAAAACAACTCATTGAAAAGCGTCCTCAGGTCTGAGTGTATAAACTGTTCATTTTGTGACTAATTCTAACCTTATGCTCATACACTTTCCTTCACTGTCACTTCAGACTATCTTTTCAAATAAGTTTCCTAGCGAAACCAGTGTCTCAGTAATGGGAATAACCGCCTGTTGTGTTTATAACATTATTTTCCCTTTGTTAGAAGAAAGTACCAAAAATCCAGGAAAATCTGAAGAAGCGAAATCTGTGGGTAGAAATGAAATGAGATGCATGACTAATCAGTTTTCAGAAAAGTATTTTGTGTCTTTTGAGAACGTTCTTAAGCAAGATCATCTACAGTAACACAAATGAATCAGCAGCCACAGTTGTAGAATGACCCTGGGAAAGAAGAACCCACTAAACTCTGACACACATCACCCTGAATCTTTCTGGATCTCAACAGAGGCAACAACAATTTTAGAAATATGATCTAATGGTATAAAAGTTATAAGCAGTATTCATGGAAAACCTGTCTCTCGGGACATTTGTTCCTTAGGTGATGTAGCATTATGTTTGAGTGTGAGTAGCCAGGTTTAAGGTTGCTTATTCTTGAATGCGTGACAAATGCAAAGAATGTTAAGTGTTTCGCATTTTACTGTTATTGCCAAAGCTATGGTTGTTGCGCCATCTGAGCTGATGTTTGTTTCGCAGTGGTTTCATTGCAGCATTCCATCTGCCTTTGTGTACTTTCCCACAATGCTAAATCAGTTCGCTGAGGTTTACTGTGCAGCAAATGTACAGAATAAAACCCCCCAGATTTCCAAAAATCCCATCAAGATTCTTTAAATACATGAGGGCAGTATATCCCCTTGCTTATCCCCATCTCTCGCCATCCCCCGGAGGGTGGGATCTCATGTTGGAGAGCACAGGGTTTCCTCCAGAATAGCTGTTATGTTGCAATTCTTCATGGTTAAAATTCAAACTCTGCAAATAAACAGCAAGCTTGTCGGCATCTGAATGCAATGGACCCGTACCCAAAGTATTCATTTCTTCGTATAAATGCGGTCAGACCTGCTGTAGGGTTCTCCTGCATGTTTTCCTTTTGGGTCATATTTTTGTTTTATAAATTTAGATTACCCAATTAATTTTTTCCAATTAAGGGGCAATTTAGCATGCCAAATCCACCTACCCTGCATATCTTTGGGTTGTGGGGGTGAAACCCACGCAAACACGGGGTGAATGTGCAAACTCCACATGGACAGTGACCCAGAGCTGGGAGCGAACCTGGGACCTCGGCGCCGTGAGGCATCAGTGCTAACCACTGCATCACCATGCGGCTCCTTGGTTCATGTGTTTAGCATTTGTGCGTTTTTTTTTGATACGGCCATTCTTTATCTATATGACTGATAGTTTCTCGACTCGAGTTGTGGAGTATTTTAGTCCTCACTATTCCTTTCCAGCCTGGGTCCCTGGATCGGAGTGAAAATTGTGCTTGCGAGTGCCAGCGGGTTTAAAGGAAAAGTAGAGAAACTTTCCCTTCAGCAACATCCAGTAAGGGAAGTGAACAAAACATTCTTGGCCAAAAACCTCCATGTATACAGCAACTTGGATTTATATACCAGCATCAGCATATAAATATGTCAAAGATATGTCTTCAGAGACATGAGGAAAATGTGCGCAGAGTCCGAAGGAAGATAGAGTAAAAAGGAATGACTAAATGTTAGGCCAAATAGGTGGGTTTCAAGGAATGTTTTACTTGGTAATTTGTGTTAAGGTCCCCACAACACTGAGTACCCAATCTCAATCATTCTGCTCTACATGTACTTTAATAGGAGGGGAAATTGTGGGTTTGGCTGGTGTCAAGAAGTGATGGTTTGAGGAGCTGTAGAGGCTTGAAGAATTGGGAAGGTTTGAGAGGTTGGAGGGTTGGTGGGGGGCGGTGAAGGGTTGTAGAAGTTTGAGAAGTTGTGTAGTTTTGAGGGGTTGGGGTCTGAGGGATTGAAAGGTCGGGGTATATGAAGTTTTGGCAGTTGAGGTGTTCTGTGAGTCTGGGGATTGGGGCATTGAGGTGTTGCGGGTGTTTGAGAGGCTGTGAGGTTTTGAGGGGCTGGAGGCTTGAGTGATTAGAGGTTTGTGGGACTTTCAGGGTTGTAAGTGTGTGAGGGGTTGGCGGGTTGTAGAGATTTGAGGGGTTGGGGGTTTGAGGATTTGAGAAGGTTTGAAGGGTTATGGGGGATTGGAGGGTTGTGGGCTTTGGGGGTTTGACGGGTCAAGGGAATTTGAGGGGTAGAGGGTTTTGAACGGTTGGTGCATTTGAAGAGGATTATGGGATTTGAGAGGTGAGGGTGCAAAGACCAGTTGAAAGGTCAATCCGATTTTGTGCAGTACTGTGTGCGCCCTGGTGATCGAGGAAGGGTGCCAGATCACCCAGCGTCCTCTTTGGACACAAAGCTATGTAAGATTTGCAAAGAGAAGAAAAATGAAAGGATTTCATCTACTCTTGAAAACTAAATATCATAAATGACGTTCTGAATTTAATAAAAACCTCAAATTAAAATTCTAACAATGACAGTGAAACCATTGTTGAATGTCGTAAAAAACCATCAGGTTCACTAATGTGGTTCACTATGTCTTTTGATATTCTTTAGGAAAGAACATCAATCACCCCTTACCTGTTCTAGCCTACATGTGACTGCAGACCCACAGCAATGTGGTTAACTCTAAAATGGTCGAGCAAACCATTCACTTCAAGGGCAATTAGGGATGGGCAATAAATGCTGGCCCAGCCGGCGACACCCAGATCCCCTGAACGAATAGAAAAAAGTACCCGTTTTTGAACAATGCACTGGGCATAAAAACCCGTAGCCTATCAGCAACATCTCGGTTTTGTAAATTTACAGAACTCATTCTCAAAATCCAAAACAGAAAACACTGCTGAAAAGTATAGATACCGTTTGATGCATCAATACATTGGAATATTTATGCGTTTCTCCGAGATTAGAATCTGACGAATTCTGCATCATCAGATCAGGAATGAAGTATTTCTGAGAAGATCAAATTAACTTTAAATGAAAAATTCTTGGGTTTAAAATGTTTTTAGATCAAAAGTGCAAATTTTATATTTGCGGATGACACCAGATTGGTGGGAGCGATGGCCAATGCTGAGGAGGATTGCAATAAATTACAAGTAGCCATTAATAAATTGCAGAATACACATATAATTGACATAAGAGACAACATAGAGAACATTTAGACATTGCAAACTGGTAAGCAAAATTAAAAGTTCACATATCACTTTGAAATTAAGAATTTAAATAGTGTAGAAGAACAAAGGGATCTGGGAGTAGAAATGTGCAAATCAATGAAATAATGACATATCAATACGGCCATAAAAAGCAAATTAAATACTAGAGTTTATTTCTAGATGGATTGAATGGGAAAGTAGAGAAGTTAAGCTAAACTTGTACCAAACATGGTTTAGACAACACTTTAAGTACTGCATATAGTTAGCCCTGCAGCCTCACGGCGCCGAGGTCCCAGGTTCGATCCCGGCTCTGGGTCACTGTCCGTGTGGAGTTTGCACGTTCTCCCCGTGTTTGCGTGGGTTTCGCCCCCACAACCCAAAGATGTGCAGGCTGGGTGGATTGGCCACGCTAAATTGCCCCTTAATTGGAAAAAATTAATTGGGTACTCTAAATTTTAAAAAAAAGTACTGCATATAGTTCTGGTCACCATATTAGAAAATAATTAACGGCACAAATTGAGGTTAATGCATATAGAACATAGAACATAGAAAATACAGCACATAACATAATCTTAGAGCCATTACAGAGACCTGGTTACAGGAAGATCAAAACTGGGAACTAAATATTCAGGGGTCTGTGACTTTTCAGAAGGACAGACAGGAAGCAAAGGGTGGGCGGTGGGTAGCTTTGTTAGTACAAGATGGAGTAAGTATAATGGCAAGAAATGCTCTTGGTTTGGAAGATGTACGGGCGCGATTCTACGCTGCCCACGACGGGTCGGAGAATAGCGGGAGGGCCTTCCCGACAATTTTCACGCCCTCCCGCTATTCTCCCACCCCCCCTCCCACGGCCGCCCCACGACACGAATCGCTGCTCGCCGTTTTTTACGGTGAACAGCGATTCTCCCCAGGCCGATGGGCCGAGTTCCCAGGCCTTTACGGCTGTTTTCACGAACGCGATCACACCTGCTCTCACCGTTCGTGAAAACGGCCGCAAAGTGCCCGTCCCGGACAACCATGGCACCGATTGGCACGGCCGCACCATGGTCGTGCCAAGGGTGGCATGGGCCTGCGATCGGTGGGCAGTGGGTCCGATACCCGCACACTATTTGTTCTTCCGCCGCCCCGCAGGATCAGTCTGCGGGGCGGCTGAGGAGCATGACGGCCCGCGCATGCACGGGTTTGACGCGTCTGCGTGATGACGTCATCCGCGCATGCGCGGGTTGGAGCCGTCCAACCCGCGCATGCGCAGCTGACGTCATCGTGCGCGTCAGCCGGCGTGACGCTTGGCGCGCGGACTTAGCGACGGTCACTAAGCCCGCGATGCCGTGCTTCACGGGGCCCCGCTGCTAGCCCCGCCCGAGGGGGAGAATCAGGTCCTGGGAGGGGGCGCGGAGGCTGCCGTGAAATAAGGCCGGTTGCACGGCAGCCTTTACGACTCGCCGCATTTGCGGAGAATCGCGCCCGTAGAATCCATATAGGTGAAGATAAGAAATTACAAGAGGAAGAAAATATTGGTGAGAGTACTCTACCCACCCCGAAACAGTAGCTATATTATAGGACGGAGAATAAATCAGAAGATAAATAAAGGCATGTAAAAAGGCGGTTCTTTAATGGTGGGTGACTTTAATCTTCATGTACGTTGGAAAAATCAAATTGGCAGAGGTAGCTATGAAGAAGAATTCATAGAGTGTATTTGGGATAGTTTCTTAAAATATGTTGTGGTAATATGTAACGATGCATAGTAGAATTTAGCACTCAATTTGGGAGTGAGAAATTTGTGTCACAAACAACTTTGCTACACTTAAATAAGGGTAATTATAAAGGAATGAGGGCAAAGTTGGCTGGAGTGGAATGGGAAAGGGATTTATCAGGAAAGACAGTTGATCAGTAATGACAGATGTTTCTGAAAATAGTTCACGACTCACAACAAAAATATATCCCAGTAAGGAAGAAAGATTCTAGAAAGTGAATAGATCAATCATGGTTAGCCAAGGAAAGTTAAGGGTAGTATTAATCTGATAGAAAAAACATATAAGCGGGATTCTACCAGGGCAGCTAAGTGCCGACGCTGGAGTAAAAACGTGAGTGTTTTATTCCGGCATTGGCACCCGTTCAAGGACCCGATTCTGCGGCCCACAGGGGACTAGGACAGCGCTGGAGCACCCTATGCCACTCCAGCTGCCGATCCCGGCCTGAGCCCAGTGCCGCGGGGTCCGCGTATGTGAAGTTGGGCTGACGCCAACTAGCACACGCGCAGTGGCCTTCTTCCCCGCGCTGGCCTCGATGCCAGATGGTGCGGGGCTACAGGAGCTGGCACAGAGGAAAGGAGGCCGGGGATAGAGAGGCCGGCCCGTCGATCAGTGGGCCCCAATCGCGGGCCAGGCCACTATGGAGGCTCCCCACCCCCCCCCCGGGGTTGAATCCCCCCTCTCCTCCTCTCCCCCCCCCGCCCAGAGGCCGCCCCCAGACCCTTCAACAGCGAGGTCCCACCGGTTCAGAGGATGTTAGAATGACGCCGGCGGGACTTGCCGTTTTGATGTCGGCCGCTCGACCCATCCGGGCCAGAGAATCGGCACGCCGTCCCATGCCGGGCCGGGTCAGAGAGTCGGCACATACCCCGACCGGCGACGCGCCGACCACGCTGGCGCTGATTCTAGGCACTGTGGAGAATTGCGTCCTGGCGTCGGGGCGGTGTGGCACGATTCACATGGTGCCGCGCCGATTCTCTGACCCGGCGGGGTATCGGAGAATTCCACCCATTGGATTCTCCGATCCCGCGGCAGGTCGGAGAATCGCCGCGGTGGGCATGGGAATTCCGCCACGCAGCTCCGACGTCAGCGCGGTGGCCGCGGCACCATCGGGGGCTGTTGAAAGCCCCCAGGCGATTCCCCGTGCTCGACGAGCTGAGTGCCCGCTGAGTTCCAACGACTCCTGCCGGTGTCATTTGCGTATGGTCCAACCGGACGGGATCTCGGCGCTATGGCTGCGGGGGCCGTCCTGGTGGAGGGGGCGGGGGGGGGGGGGGGGACTCCTGGGGGGCCGCCATGGTGGCCAGGCCCCACGATCGGGGGCAACCGATCGGCGGGCGGGCTCAATTTGGGGGGTCCTACTTTTCTCTGCGCCGGGTCCCTGTAGGGTTCCGACATATTGTCCGGAGGCGGCGCAGAGACAGCCATGGCGCATGCGCGGACCCGCGCAGGCTGTGGCGGGCTGGCTTGCGGCACCGGAGCAGCGCACAGCACGCCAGCGCCGTTCTAGCCCCCTTGGAAGGGGTGAATGTGCCTGGGCCTGGAGGCCCGTTAATACCGGCGTCGTTCGCGCCAGTTTTGATGCCAGCGTCAACGCTTGGCTGGGATTTTGGAGAATCCCGGCAATAATGTGGCACAAATCAGTGTGAAACCAGAATACTGCAAATGTTTTAAAAATCAACAAAGATGACCAAAAAAATAGAGGAAGAAGACAAACAATGAGAGTAAACTAGCAAGTAATATAAAAATGTACAGCAAGAGTTTCTTTAAATATATACATAGGAAGAGAGAGGTTAGAGCGAACATAAGCTCCTTAGAGAATGAGACTGAACTAATAATGAGGAACCAGGAAATGGCAGAGGAGCTAAATAAATTCTCTGCGTCAGTCTTCATGGTGGAAGACACTAATAACATTTCAAGAATACATAAAGGGTCAGAATGGGGGGGGGGTGGGGAGGAAATAAATACAATAACAATCATTGGGGAGCTCAATGGAACTAAAGGCTGATAAATCCCTTAGACCAGATAGGTTGCATCCCAGGATATTAAAGGAGGTAGCTACAGAAGTGGATGCACTGATAGTGATCATCCAAGAATCCTTAAAGTCCCAGACGATTGGAAAACTGCCCAAATAACACCCTTATTCACAAAAGGAGGGAATCAAAAAACAAGTAACTGTAGGCCAGTTAGTTTAACTTCTTTGAAATTGTTAAGAGTGCATCATAAAGGATGTGATAGCAGAACATTTAAAAATGTATAATATAATCAAGCAGAGCCAGCATGGCTTCATGAAGGATAAATCATGCCTGACAAATTTATTAGAATTCGTGGAGCTGGTAAAGAGCAGGGTAAATCAACGAGAACCAGTAGATGTAATATACTTGGATTTCCCAAAAGTGTTCGATAAGGTAGCACACGAAAGGCTACTTAATAAGATAAGAGACCATGGTATTGGGTGTAGTATATTAGCATGGATAGAAGATTGGTGAACTGATAGAAGGCAGAGAGTTGGGATAAGTGGAGCATTTTCAGGATGGCAACCTGTAACTAGTGGAGTGCCACACGGAATGTGCTGGGGACATAATTATTCACAGTATATATTAATGACTTGGATGAGGTTAGTGAATGCATTGGACTTGCATTTGGGCAGCACAGTGGTTAGCATTGCTGCCTCATAGCGCCAGGGGGCTTCATAGGGTACAGGCTAAGAGGATGTTTCCTCTTGAGGGACAGTCTAGGATCAGGGCGCATAATCTCAGAGTAAGGGGTCGCCCACTTAAGGCAGAGATGAGGAGGAATTTCTTCTCTGAGTGTGGTGAATCTGTGGAATTCTTTACCGCAGACAGCTGTAGAGGCTGGGTTGTTAAATATGTTTAAGGCTGAGACAGACCTATTTTTAATCAGTAAGGGAATCAAGGGTCCAGATGACCCTTTGTCAAAGCTTCGACAAAGGGTCATCAGGATTCTAAACGTGAGCTCTTTTCTCTCCCTACAGATGCTGCCAGACCTGCTGAGATTTTCCAGCATTTTCTCTTTGGTTTCAGATTCCAGCATCCGCAGTAATTAGCTTTTATCCAGGGAATCAAGGGTTATGGCGATAAGTGGAGTTGAGGATTACATCAGATCAGCCATGATCTCATTCAATCGCAGAGCAGACTCGACGGGCCGAGTGGCCTACTTCTGCTCCAACGTCTTATAGTCTAAAAGGGATATAGAGGCACAGAAAAGGCTGCAAAGATAATTTACAAGGATGATACCAGAAATGCAAGATTATAAATATCAAGAAGGGGTGAAGGGACTGGGCCATTTTGTATCTCTTGTAGAGAGAAATATGCAGGGTTTCTGCCTTAATAGAGCTCTCTAAAACATACACAAGGGGCGGGATTCTCCCCTACCCGGTGGGGCGGGGGTCCTGGCGTAGCGGACTGTCACCAACCACTCCGGCGTCAGGCCTCCCCAAAAGTGCGGAATTCTCTGCACCTTTGGGGGCCAAGCCCTCACATTGAGGGGCTAGGCCTGCGCTGGAGCGGTTGGCACCACTCCGACTGGGGCCAAAACCAGCAACAACGGCCTTTGACGCCCGCGCCCGGCGCCGGGGCTGGCCGAAAGGCCTTCGCCGGTTCGTGCACGCGCCGGTGGGGATCCTCTTCCGCGTCCGCCATGGTGGAGGCCGTGGCGGCGGCGGAAAGGAAAGAGTGCCCCCATCGCACTGGCCCGCCCGCCGATCGGTGGGCCCCGATTGCGGGCCAGGCCACCGTGGGGGCACCCCCCGGGGTCCGATCGACCCGCACCTCCCCCCAGGACCCCGAGGACCCACTCGCGCCGCCGATCCCGCCGCCACCAGAGGTGGTTCAAACCTCGGCGGCGGGAGAGGCCTCCCAGCGGCGGGACATCGGCCCATCGCGGGCCGGAGAATCGCCGCAGGGGGCTCGCCGCTCAGTGCGGCGCGTTTCCCGCCCCCGCCAATTCCTGGGTGGCGGAGAATTTCTGCCACGGCGGGGGCGGGATTTTCGGCAGCCCCGGGCGATTCTCCGACCCTGCTAGGGGTCGGAGAATTTCGCCCAAGGTTTTGATAGAGTAGACATGTAGAGAGTTTTTAAAATTGTACGCTTTTCTTAAGAGTTATAAAGCCAATGCACAGAGTGGAGGGAGCAAGCCTTGAAATTGATTTATTTACTTCCTCCGAAAGCAAATTCAAATTGAATCCAATTCACGGTCCCCGTAAAAGAGACAAACTAAATCCAAGCTGACAAAAACAGGCATTACACCTGATCTCGGGCTTGATCCTGTGCTTGATCTTAGCCAAAAGGCCGAGATGATGGACGGTATTTTCACTTGGTGGGAAAATGTAAAACTAAAGGCTAAAGATATAAGATAATCAGCAATATCAAGCAGGGAACTCACAAGAAACCTCTTTACGCAGAGAATACCAAGAGAGAAACATAAATGCCGGCATGACTTGTTGAGCTAATTGACCTATTTCTGTGCTCTATATTCTATGTAATACCATGTAATACACATGGGACAATTTGACTTTAATTCTGTTATTGATCCCTCTTACCGAAATGTTAATTACATGGTACTTAATCAATATTCATGAAGTTTCAGTGTTTAGTGAAAGAAACGCAAGGCTGGAGCAAAGATTACCCAATGCTCTCAGTAATCTTGTGAAATTTTACCGAGAATATCTTATTGTGCACAGTTGGGAAATACGGCAACATCATGAAATGGCAGTAACGGTCAAATTGAACAAAATGTAAACAGATCTAGGAGACGGTTCCAAAACCCGACAACTTAAATGCTTAACTTGCGTGAATATCTCTGCACCCTCTCGGGGTTTACCGAGGCGCTTGTAGATTTGCTGTTGCAATGCTCCATTTCTAACCCTTTGTAACCTCATGTCAAATGAACTAAGAGTTGACCCAGTTTTGGTTCAAAAGGTTTGGATTGTGACAGAAAGTTCCAGATATCGTTCAAGCGGGATTTCCACTTCAGATGTGCCCAGTCTGGGCCCCAGGTCGTTAGTGTGACACCACAAGATAGCATAGTCAGCTGCAGAAGATGTTTTGAAAATTAATTTTTAACTCTCACTTTGCCAGCCTTTTTGGGTTCTTTTTATGTACCCAATTAATTTTTTAAGGGGCACTTTTGCACGGCCAATCCACCAACCTGCACATCTTTGGGTTGTGGGGGTGAAACCCACGCAGACACGGGGAGAATGTGCAAACTCCACACGGACGGTGACCCAGAGCCGGGATCGAACCTGGGACCTTGGTGCCGTGAGCCAGCAGTGCTAACCACTGCGCCACCCTGCTGCCATGCCTTTTCGTTTTACAACACTCATCGCCCAACGTCTTAAGACTGCTGGACGCCAGGAAAAGAGCATCATTCCCGATCCCCAGTTAAAGGTGGGCAAAGTTCTGCATGAGGTTTTCCAAACATTATCTCAAGCATTCAACATAGGGCCATGGAATCGGAGAATGGTTCAGCACAGAAGGAGGCCATTCTATCCATCAGGACCATGCTGCCTCCCTGTAAGAGAGCTTGTAATAGCTTGTCCCACTCTCCTGCCCTTTCTCTGTAGCCCTGCAATTTCCCTTGCCTTCAAGTGTTTATCAAATTCCCTTTTGAAAGCCACAATTGAAATTGCTTCTGCGGCACTCTCATGCAGCACGCTCCAGATCCTAACCACTTGCTGCATTAATATGTTTTCCCTCATGTTGCATCTGCTTCTTTTGACAATCACTTTAAATCCTTTAGTTCTCCATAAGAATATCCCAAAGATAGTGGAGGCATTTAACAGCCCCCCCCCCCCCCCCCCCCCCCCAGCCTGCAACCCCTGCTCTCATTTGTCCCAATGTTAACCTAAAATCAGTGTAAACTCAAAAGGAAAAATCTGTTTGCAAAACGCATTATTGCAGCAGTTGTAGGTCGCATATAAAGCTTGCCCTTGCATTAAGAGAGATCTGACCATGGCTCATTTTTCAACAATAATTCATGGGTTTTGGATATCACTGGCAAACCCAGCGTTTAATATCTAGCTATCACAACTGAGCGATATTCTAGGCAATTTTAGAGGATGGTTGAAAGTCAACTACACTGCTAAGCATCTGGAGTCAGGTATGAGTCACCCATTAAGATCAACAGTGAGATATTGGACAATGGGGATGTTTTCCATATCATAGGAGTCTACTCTTGATGAAGGCAGACATCGATCATACAATTCACCATCGCCTCCAAGTGGGCCAGCTCAGACCTTGGCCACCTGAGTGTAAGAGTGTTTGAGGGCCAGGATCTCAAACCCAAGTCGAAGGTCATACTTTACTACGCTGCAGTGAACCCCGCTAGCTGGAGAATCTACAACAAGCCACTCAAAACACGCAAGACGTATTACCAGTGGTCCCTTCGCAAGATCCTCCAAATGGCCAGAATGCCAGTCAAAAAGCAACGTCGTCTCCCAAGCAAACCTGAACAGCATTGAGGCACCAATCACTCAATACCAGCTGACTAGCCGAGACATGTCATTTATACACTGGACTCAACTTCTCACAGAGTCATAGAGTTTTACAGCACAGGAAGAGACCCTTCAGCCCATCAGTCTGTGCCGGCCATCAAGCACCTATCTATTCCAATGCCATTGTCCAGCATTCGGTCCATAGTCTTGTATGATAGAACTCTGAAGCATCAGCTCTACTCAGAACTCAGTGTGGGAGATTCCCAAGAGGACAATGGAAACCCCCTTTGCACGTTCTCCCCGTGGGTTTCCTCCGGGTGCTCCGGTTTCCTCCCACAGTCCAAAGATGTGCACGTTAGGTGGATTGGCCATGCTAAATTTCCCCTTAGTGTTAGGTGGGCTTACGGGGACAGGGCAAGTGGGGTGGGCTTTTCAGCGGGTCAGTGCAGGCTTGATGGGCTGAACGGCCTCCTTCTGCACTATAGAGATTCTACATCGAGAACTCTGTTAGGAACGTGAATGGCTCCTACTGAAATGTGAGAGGGGGTGTACAAACTTTCAGACAACACATCTCCCCAACTCTCCCATCATCACTGCCTCACATATGACAGAGTCTGCTGATCACACATTGGGACGTATCAGCCACCCAGAAGCCATCAAACTGTAGAGGAAGCAAGTTATCCTCAATCCTGAGGCACTGTCACTGAAGAAGATATCCCGATGACCAGTTTTCCTTCCGAATTGACATCAGTAAACTAGTTGTTTCTTTCATGACTATCAGGCAGTTTCACAGTCACCATTTCCTGATACTAGCTTTTAATTCCAGATTTATTTCGTTAATTTAACTGAAGTTCCCCAGCTACTGTGGTAGGATTTGAACTCACGTCTTTGGACCTCTGGATTACCAGTCGAGTAACATAACCACTATACTACCACACCTCATGGCCACGGGGGAGCAAGAATCACTGGTGATTCATGTCTGTAAATGTTAAAGGGCAGAAACTGAGATGTCTCTGCCTTTAAACACCTTGCCTAAATCACTAAGACAGAGGAAGAACTATACTTGGATGAAGTGACATGACGTGACAGGCATCTCTCGAACCATCATACAGGAAGATGTCAATGTTTATATACTTTTATGTCAGTACCTTAAGCAGCGGTGATGGCTGCTGAGAGAGGAAAAAACAACAATAAATATATTACCTACGACTCGTGCAGTGTTTCAGATTATTCCGGCTGAAACATAATAACTCATCACCGGCACGCTCACAAGCAGAAATCTGCAGCCCTGAGAAAAATTCTCTCACTGGGAGCAATTGCTGAGTCCTGGCTCCATCTAGTTACCTCCCAAGGACTGTATTCATGTGTAATTGTGACAGTGACTGATAACAGCCTAATCAATTGGAGAGAAAGAAGGAAATGTGAGAGGCCAATCTTGTCCATGTTGAATTCAGCACAGGCACACTTCAGCGGAGTTCACATTAATCAAATGGGAAATCCCCATCCTTCTCTGAAGCTTCATGAAGTCAATCATACCGTGCCTGTCGCCCAATCTGAGAGCAGCAAAGTCACCACAGGCCACCAA
Source organism: Scyliorhinus canicula (assembly GCF_902713615.1). Lineage (NCBI taxonomy): Eukaryota > Metazoa > Chordata > Chondrichthyes > Carcharhiniformes > Scyliorhinidae > Scyliorhinus > Scyliorhinus canicula. Next base: position 15,616,840 of record NC_052163.1, on the reverse strand, counting down.
TCAAATCAAGGGCTTTCCTATACCTCGGGGCTTAGCTACCCACTGGATAAACATGCTGAGCTATGAGGGGATTGCTAGCTAGGCACTGTGGTCAAAACTGAGCTTTATTTCGCAAAGGTGACGTTAAGCTGCTTAAGGTTTCATTAAAGCGACTTTAACACCAGCAGTTATTGCAGCAGACACCAGGGAAATTCTCTTTTGTGCATATTTACCACTGCGTTCTCATCTTTGAGGAAGGCCAAGTTTCAGTTCACTTTTTTAAATACCCCTCTCTATCTCTGAGGTAAAAAAACAAATTTCCACAGATCTTGTACGCTCTTCCTGTGTATCTTTTCTTGTTGTTTGTATTTAGCATGAAACTTATTGGAAATCTTTCAGCTTCTCTGTGGGTTTATTTCCTCTGATGTTATCATGCCTGAATGCCAAAAAGTGTAACGGCATTTAGCTTTGGCCAAAAATGGCGCGATTCTCCCAAAAGGGAACAAGTCCCCTAGCGAGTGCATTTAGCTGCGTGTTTCCTGGCGCTCGCCGTGCTGAAAAACACATGGCCATTCAATGTGACTCGCATTGAATAAGGAGCACGAACGTGGAACGCTCAGCCGAGGCTGCCCATAGCCTCGTTTGTACAGTGGGGAGTTCCGCTCGCCGGAACCCGCTCGTGTAGCAAGAGATGGCGTCCCAGCCTCCGAGGCCCCCGAAATGATCTCCCACCTCCCACCCAGCCCGAACGCACTATGGGGGGGTCCCCGGGCCACCACCAACACCCACGCCAGACACCCCTGGCCCGATCGCAAAATATTCCTGCTTGGCACCTTGGCAGTGCAAACCTTGCAGTGCTCATACCATCTGGCAGTGCCACCTGTGCAACTTGCCAGGCTGGCACTAGCAGTGCCAGGGCACCACCCTACCAAAAGGGCATGCTGCTGAGGGTCTTTGATCCATGATATTGTGAGAAGTTTTGGGCCCTGTATCTAAGGAAGGATGTGCTGGGCTTGGAAAGGGTCCAGAGGAGGTTCACAAGCATGATCCCTGGAATGAAGAGCTATGAGGAACAGTTGAGGACTCTGAGTCAGCACTCATTGGAGTTTAGAAGGATGAGGGGGGATTTTATTGGAACTTCTGGGATACTGCGAGGCCTGCATAGAGTGGACGTGGAGAGGATGTTTCCACTTGTTGGAAAAACTAGAACCACAGGACACAATCTCAGACTAAAGGGACGATCCTTCAAAACAGAGATGAAGAGCAGTTTCTTCAGCCAGAAGGTGGTGAATCTGTGGAACTCTTTGCCTCAGAAGGCTGTGGAGGCCAAGTTACTGAGTGTCTTTAAGAGAGATATAGATAGGTTATTGATTAATCAGGGGATCAGGGGTTATAGGGAGAAGGCAGGAGAATGGGGATGAGAAAAATATCAGTCATGATTGAATGGGCCGAGTGGCATCATTCTACTGCTACATCTTATGGTCTATGGGAGACCCCCACAAGTTCCGTTCCATCTTCTCCCTGTTTGTGGGGACCAGTGCTGAACAACAGTCGCCCGAGGTCTGTGAGGCGAGGGGATTGAATCCCAAAGCCTCAGGTACCTCGGGGACCTGCACATTAGAGTGAGGCTAACTACCTCGCTCTAATATGCAGATTTGACAAAAAGTAATCCCACCCACTGTGGGCAGGATTTACATTGCAACGTCTCACGAGATTGCGTTGGATCCAGCGAGGTGTGGTGAGCCGGGTAGATCCCGGGTGTGGGGTCTCCTGGCTTTCATCGGCCACGCTGCACCGCAGCGAGCTGCTTTTTGGGCTCAGCATGGCCGTTGGATCGCGCCCACAGGATATTGTTTGTAAAATCATAGAATCGTACAACAGAGAAGGAAGCCATTCAGCCCATCGTGACTGTGTCAATGCTCTGGAAGAGCTTTCCAAATAGATCTGCTGTACTGCTCTTTCGTCATAGTCCACATTTCTCCTTTACAAGTACATATCTAATCCTATTTTGAAAGTCAACTATCCTTTCACGCAGCTTGCTCCAGATCATGGCTGAGATTCCCGGGCTGTAGAGATTCTCTTTTCCCGCCAGTAGTGCTCCCCCGCCCGCGGGTCTTCCAGTGGTGTGGGGTGGCTTCAATGGGAAATCCCATTGACAAATGGCAGGAGCAAGAATCCCGTCGCTAGCGAACGGCGCACCGCCGAGAAACACGCGGCTGGGCGAACCCGAGAATCCCGCCTCAAAATATACACCGCTTTAAACAATCCTGGGTAGGATTCTGTGATCCTGAGGCTAAGTGTTGACGCCGTCGGGTACGCCATTACGTTTCTCGATGGCGTCAACACGGCCTCAGGATCAACAATTCTGACCCCTACAGGGGGCCAGCATGGCACAGGAGCGGTTCACGCCGCTCCAGCTGCTGATCCCGGCGTGTCCTGGACGCCGTGGGATCCGTGCATGCGCAGTGGCACCGGCGCCAACGGGCGCATGCGCAGTGGCTTCCTTCAACGCGCCGGCCCCGACGCAATATGGCGCAGGACTACAGGGTCCGGCGCGGAAGAAAGGAGGCCGCCAGCCAGAGAGGATGGCCCGCCAATCGGTGGATCCCGATCGCGGGCCAAGCCACATCGGAAGCCCCCCCCTGGGGTGTGACCCCCTTCCCCCCCACAGGCCGCCCACCCCCCCGACCCTTCCATGCTGAGTTCCCGCCGGCTGAGAGCAGATGTGGACGACGCCGGCGGGACTCGGGTTTTCCACGACGGCCGCTCAGCCCATCCCGGGGCGAGAATCAGCGGGCCGGCCACGTAGAGCGGCCCCCGACAGATGGCGCGCCAACCACGCCGGCGCCAATGGCGCCGATTCTCCGCTCGCGTGCCGGCATCAGGGCGGCGTGGCGCGATTCGAGCCGGTCGCAGGGATTCTCCAGCGGGAGAGAATCCTGACCCCTATTTCCCCATTGCCTGTTTTGCCACTTACCTTAAATGTCAGTTCAAAATTATCTTCAGTTATTTATTCAGTTGTTCAAAATGTTTTACAAATGAGCTTTGCGTTCAGAAATGTTATATGTTAGGGAAACAATTCCCAAGTTAGTATCCAGAGAGATAGAATATGGGAGAAATAAGGGAATCTGCAAGGACAGGAAGAATTGGATTAAAATTAGCTTCACTTGAATCCTGTAAATATTATAGGGCTGTGGAGAAAGAGAAGGGGAGTGGGAATTATTGGATCACTCTTTCAAAGTTCCTACTAGGTACAGTGGGCTGAATGGCCTGGTTCGGTGAAGTAAGACTCCATGATTCCTCTAGAAATGTACCTACTCCGTGGTCAATGGTTAGAACTTTTTCCAACTCTGAGATAGCTGCCACAGGGTAATCTGATCAGAACACTCTCGACTGAAGGGCGGCATGTGGCGCAGTGGTTAGCTCTGGGACAACGGCGCTAAGACCCAGGTTCGAATCCCTGCTCTGGGTCACTGTCCGTGGAGTTTGCACATTCTCCCCGTGTCATAGAACATAGAACAGTACAGCACAGTACAGGCCCTTCGGCCCTCGATGTTGTGCCGAGCAATGATCACCCTACTCAAACCCACATATCCACCCTATACCCGTAACCCAACAATCTCACATCTTTGTGCACTTTGGGAGGAAACCGGAGCACCCGGAGGAAACCCACGCACACACGGGGAGGACGTGCAGACTCCGCACAGACAGTGACCCAGCCGGGAATCGAACCTGGGACCCTGGATCTGTGAAGCATTTATGCCAACCACCATGCTACCGTGCTGCCCCTTTAGAGGAAACTGAATTGTCATCACTTTATGCCCTACAAATGCAATCACACCTGATTGCGTGGGTTTCATCCCCACAACCCAAAGATGTGAAGGTTAGTTGGATTGGCCAACGCTAAATTGCCTCTTAATTGGAAAAAAATAATTGGGTACTCGAAATTTATATTTTAAATAAAGAACAATCGCGACTGGCCCACCCTGCTCATCATTTCAATAACCCTGGTCAAATTCCCCTCAGCCTGACAGAAACTGGGCTTCCTCCACCAAAGTGGAGTTTCCAGCAGCGCTCCTTTTTTATTTTTGTATGAATCAGGAGGGAATTGGTCTCCTGTCAGTTTAGTTAGGTTTTACGTTAGACTCACAAGTCAAGGAAATGTGGAACAAACAGGGAAATCTCACAGTCAGATGATTCAGAGCATCTGTTCATTTTAAATGTGGGGTTTTTGGGGTTGTAGGAAGCAGAATGCTTATACTTAACAGGCATCGTCAGATTATATATTTTCAATTTAATAAGCCACGTTGAAACATTGGGTGGAATCTTGTTCCCTCGTTGGTGGTGAGCTTGGGGGTTGGAAGTGTGTTAATCCGATGGAATGATGGCATACTGGAACCCTGCTTTCTTCCCACATCGCCCTACCCAGAATTAAGTTATGGGTGGGAAGGCCCATGGTTGACCTTCCTGTCCTGCTGCCTATTGAAGCCCTAAAGTGGCCAATCAATGATCACATAAGGGCCTCATCCTGCTACCACTGGTATTAACCCAGTGGCGGGCGGGCCTGTTGCCATTTAGCATATGTGGCAGCTAAAACCAGCTTGTCATCTGCGGGCGTTCCCTCAGTTAAAGGCACTCAGTGCCTGATTGAGGGACTCGACATCGGGAAGGGGGTGCTGACGAAAAAACCAACCCCCTTCTCTTTCAGCTGATCCGTCTACACCCCTCATCCAGCGACCCCCTCCACCACCCCCAGACACACTCACACATTTCACACCCCCTCCCCCACCCCCAGACACACTCACACATGACTTACCTGTGGCCTGGGCTGCTGTGCGATCCTGGGACTCCAATAGGTGTCTTTGCTGCTTCTGCCACCCCTTCCTTCCCTTTTCGAGCTGCTCAACACAAGAGTTGCCAGCCTCTGATTGGCTCTCGGTAGGTGAGACTGTTTCGCCCGGTGTCTTGATTCCAGAGGAAGGTCCGGCGGTGACTTTGCCACAGCCTAATTGGTTACTGGTTTGGCGAGACTTCCCGAAAAGGGGCAACAATGGCCTCTCACCGGCTCTCAGGTCAGTAGGCAAGCCCCCTGAATCCTCAACTAGATTCCATCCATTGCTTCTATTGCTTTTAGATATGAGAGTATGGCACAGCTATAAGAACAACAACAACTTGCATTTATATAGCACTTTTAACAACAGGGGCACACTTTTCTAAGTGCGCTTTGTAGAATGCCAACTTGTTAAACTTAGTGAATGGAACTGAGCTCTCTTGAAGGCTCCTATCTTCTGCCATGCTTTACAGCCGCCTTGACCACTTGCCTGTTCCAATATTATTTTAACTTTAGCTTCTATAGTAGGGAGCATTGGTTCCAAATGGGTGAAATAATGCTAATCATTAATTATTTATCGACATATCAGTAGAATTATTTTGTGCTGGCCGTGGTGTATTTGATAGAATCATAAACTATGCAGTGCAGGTTTCACTCTTACAGAGACAGAGGAAGACTTCAGTGTCATCGCTGATGGGATGAAGATTGAAGAAGCACTGCGTTTCGTCAGAAAGTTTGATCCCAGCTTATACTCAGAGATTGCATTGTTGCTGAATAAGAGGGATTTTTTTGATCTGAAAATCCTGTGTCTTTGTTTTTGATTGAATGTCACCAAAATAAGTTAGTAAGATATCCTCAAGTTCAGAAAGCATGCAAGCTTATCAGCTGGTGATCACCAGAGTCAACATTGCCTCACTCTCAGTCCAGGAGAAGCTCCTGATCGGAGTGCCAAAGCATGATCATCAGTGTAAAGAGCCATTTTGTCTTCGAACATTGCCCGATAATCCCATAATCACATAATCGTTTTGATTGTTTCATCAATCAGTTTCAAACATACAAACTGTTGCTGCTCACCAGAAATGTAATAAAGATAAGTTAAAAAAAACTATAGTTCACACCACAAGACATTATTAGTATATCGAAAATTGCAAGTTCCTGAGGTAGCACCTTCCCAGCCCACTACCATCTAGAAGGACAAGGTCAGTAGGCATAACGTGGGTTTGAGTAGGGTGATCATGGCTCGGCACAACATTGAGGGCCGAAGGGCCTGTTCTGTGCTGTACTGTTCTATGTTCTATGTTCTATGGAACGCCACCACTCACCACCCTGACTTGGAAATAAATCGCCGTTCCTTCACTGCCGCTGGGTCAAAATCCTGGAAGCCCCTCTCTAACAGCACAGTAGGTGTACCTACACCTCGTGGGCTGAGGTGGTTCAAGAAGGCAGCTCGCCACCGCCTTCTCCAGGGCAATTCGGGATAGTCAACAAATACTGGCCTAGCCAGGGAAGCCCCCACCCCGTAAAAATTGGAATTATATCACTATTCCTTCACTGTCATCTGGTTCACCTGGACTTGAAACGTTAGCTCTTTTCTCTCCCTACAGATGCTGCCAGACCTGCTGAGATTTTCCAGCATTTTCTCTTTGGTTTCAGATTCCAGCATCCGCCGTAATTTGCTTTTATCCTTCGCTGTCGCTGGGTCAAACCCTGGAACTCCCTCCCTAACAGCACTGTGGGATTACCACATGGACTTCAGCGATTCAAGAAGACGGCTCAGCTGAGCCAGCGACGTCCACCTCCCATGAATGATTAAACAAAAAATGACATTGTATGATTCTGATTTCATAGCTTGTATTAAACAATTTAGCAATACCCCTTTTAAAGTTTTAGACGAGTTCACATGTGTTTTTAGTCTTATGAAGTAAACACTGACGCAATGAGAGAGTACATGAAACCTGGACTTATTTCAAAAAGCAACTGGTTCCCTTCTGTACCTTGTAACTTCCTGTGGTAATAGATGAGACAAAGCGCATGGGCTACCCTGGTAACCTTTAGTTTCAAGAGAATGTTACACTCATTTTAGTTTCAGTTTGTAAGAATTTAACCAAAACAGGAAATAATTCAGACTGAGAGCAAATGCTTAATAAAAAGGAGAACCTAACTGACATCATTGAATTAATCACTTATTCCACGAATAATGGGCTTCCACATCCAGCCTGCAAACTGTTACATGGCAGCCAGGAGCACAACAGGGTTAAAGATAATGACATACATGGATGGTCTACACTGTCAGCATCCATCTCACATGGCCCGAAGCAGAGTTGAGACTTTTAACTTTTAAACAGATTTTATACATGATGTGAACTTCAGAAGTTCCAATATTCGATTGCCATTGCAGCTGGTGTTTGTGAACAAGATTACTTTCGCTACCACCGTCCCTTCCTCTAGATCTCCTGTGCCACATACTCCATGTTCCTCAGATTGGGTAGGAAGCCTGATCCTAAACCTCGACCAAGGGCACTTCAAAGTTAAAGTCCAACAGGTTTGTTTCAAACACGAGCTTTTGGAGTGAATCACCTGAGGAAGGAGCAGTGCTCCGAAAGCTCGTGTTTGAAACAAACCTGTTGGACTTTAACCTGGTGCTGTACGACTTCTTACTGTGCTCACCCCAGTCCAACGCCGGCATCTCCACATCATGACTTCAAAGTTTGAAAAGCTTCCCAATGGGGCACTGTATGACCTCCATTCAGCACCTTCTCATTGAACTTGCTAACTGTGGGCATAATTTTCCATTTTTCAGATAAAGTGCGGTGGTGGACGGGATTAGAACAAATAAAGAGCAGTACAGCACAGGAACAGGCCCTTCAGCCCTGCAAGCCTGCGCCAATCACATTTCCTATTTAGACCAACCGCTTATATCCTTCTATACCCTGTCTGTTCATGTGCCTATCCAGATAAGTCTTAAAGTTTGCTTACGTATCTGCCTCAACCACCTCACTTGGCAGTGCATTCCAGCCCACCACCACCCTCTGTGAATAAAACTTCCCCCGCACATCTCCACTGAACCTTTCCCCCCTCACCTTGAACTTATGTCCCCTTGTAATTGTCATTTACGCCCTGGAAAAAAGCCTCCAACTGTTCACCCTATCTGTACCCCTAATAATTTTATAAACTTTTATCAGGTCGCCCCTCAGCCTCCATCTTTCAAGGGAGAACAATCCCAGTTTATTCAATTTCTCCTCATAGCTAATACCCTCCCTCCCAGGCAACATCCTGATAAGCCTTTTCTGTATCTCTCCAACGCCTCCACGTCCTTCTGGTAGTGTGGTGATCCGAATTCCAAAGGTGGCCTAACCAGCATTCTGGACAGACAGGATTTTCTGATCCTGAGGCTAAGTGTTGACGCCATTGTAAACGCCGTCAATTTTCACGATGGCGTCAACATGCCCTTGGACCAGAGAATCTGACCCCTACTGGGGGCCAGCATGGCACAGGAACGACCCACGCTGCTCCAGCTGCCAATGCCGGTGTGAAATGGGCGCCGTGGGTCTGGGCATGCGCAGACCGACCGGCGCGAATGCGCGCATGCGCAGACCGACCAGCACGGTTGCACGCATGTGCGGTGGCTCCCTTCTCCGCGTCAGCACCGATGCAACATGGTGTAGGGCTACAGGGGCCAGCGCAGAACAAAAGAGGCCCCCAGCCCGAGAGGCCGGCCCACGAATCGGTGGGCTCCGATTGCGGGCCAGGCCGCAGAGGAGCGCCCCCCCCCCCTCCGGGGTCAGACCCCCCCCTCCCCACACCAGGCCACCCGCAGATGGATGCACGCCGAGGTCCCGCCGATCTCACGTGGATAGCGCCGGCGGACTCGGATATTTTTAAGGCCGCTCGGCCCATCCCGGGCGGAGAATCGGCGGGGGAGGCGGGTAGAGCGGCCCCCGACCGATGCTGCGCCGACCCGCCGGCGCCAATGGTGCCGCTTCTCTGTTCTCTGGCTTGCACTGAGCGAATCCCGCCCTCTATATAACTGTAACATAATTTGCAAACTTTTATACTCGATGCCCCGTCTGATGAAGGCAAGCATGCCAAATACTTTTTTTGTTGGCGAGATTCCCACTGATCAGCAGGGTGGGTTCTCATGCCCGATCTTCTGCCTGAAAGCTCACTAATTATACATTAGCGAGCTGCTCGCCAAATCATGTGGCAAACCAGGCACTGATTCATCCACCCACCTCATGGGGTCAAAGTTCCTAACGCCATATTTAAGCAGTGACCAAACACACATTCACTTTCTGCAAGTCCGCTGTGTATTATCACTGGGTGAAATGTCCACCAGTCAAAGCAGGTCTTGTGTGCCACATTTCAGTCACAGCTCCCTGGTGACTCTTTTCCAAGCCATACGCGAATGGCAAAATATTGGGCGGGGTTCTCTCAGCCCACGCTGGTTTGGATAATCATTGGGCTCCAACGCCGGTCCACTGATTCTCCGGTGACTGGAGAATCGGGGCCATTGGCGCCGGCGCGGTCGGTGCACCGCCGGTCGGGGGTCGTGCTACGCGGTCCCCCCCAGCGATTCTCCGCCCACGATGGGCTGAGTGGCCGCAGAAGAAAACCAAATCCCGTCGGCGCCGTCCACGTGTGGGCTTACCCGGCAGGACCTCGGCGTGCATCCTTTCCAGGGCGGCGTGGTGCGGGCGTGGGGGAGGGGAGGTCCAACCCGGGGGGGGGGCTCCATGTGGCCTGGCCCGTGATCAGGGCCAACTGATCGGAGGGCCGGACTCTCAGGCTGGGGGCCCCTTTTGCTCCTTGCCGGCCCCTGTAGCCCTACTCCATGTTGTGTCAGGTCCGGCGTGGAGAAGGAAGCTGGTCGCAGTGCTCGTGCGCAGACCCACGCCGGCCATTTGACGCCAGTAACGGCTGCTGGAGCGGCTTGGGTTGTCCCAGTGCCATGCTGGCCTCCTGTAGGGCTCAGGATCGCTGCTCCTGGGGGCCTGTTTACGCTGTCGTAAAACGGGACGGCATTTACGATGGCGTCGACACTTAGCCTAAGGATCCTAGAATCCTGCCCATTGCTTTCCAAGGATAACAGCAGGAGAGCAACCAACCTAACCTCATCGGCCTGGGCACAGTTTGCCAGGAAGTCTCTGCCCCGGCACACAGAACAGAAATGAACTGTAGAGCAAAGGGAATGAATGATCTCACCTGCTCCAGCAGGGTAAGTCTACCTCGTAGTCACTGTCAACTCACTCTCATTAGGGAATCAGGCACTCCAAGGGGTACAGACCACACGGATCTCATACATTTGGCAGAAGGGATTTTTACACTGAATATCTCACACATACATTAACATCAACACCAATTCATGCATCATCCCGTACACTCAACATCTTCTGCCCTTAATGGGGAGGCACCGTACACGCAGGAGCCATGCATGCTTTCCAATCTCTCTTCCATCCATTATCATCACATTTCATTCCATCTGTTTTCATGCAGGCAAAGCCAGCCCACAACAAGAGAGAGATCAGAAACTTGTGAAGGAAATTCTGAGATACTGGAGCTGACTCCCTTTGAGGAGGAGGCAGCTGTGCCCCACACCAGTCTCTCTGGGTACAGTACATCCCAGCCTGTGCCCCATGCCAGTCTCTCTGGGTACAGTACATCCCAGCCTGTGCCCCATGCCAGTCACTCTGGGTACAGTACAGTGCTGCCTGTGCCCCACACCAGTCACTCTGGGTACAGTCCATCCCAGCCTGTGCCCCATGCCAGTCTCTCTGGGTACAGTACAGCCTCTGCCTGTGCCCCACACCAGTCACTCTGGGTACAGTACATCCCAGCCTGTGCCCCATGCCAGTCTCTCTGGGTACAGTACATCCAAGCCTGTGCCCCACACCAGTCTCTCTGGGTACAGTACATCCCAGCCTGTGCCCCATGCCAGTCTCTCTGGGTACAGTACATCCCAGCCTGTGCCCCACACCAGTCTCTCTGGGTACAGTACATCCCAGCCTGTGCCCCACAGCAGTCTCTCTGGGTACAGTACATCCCAGACTGTGGCCTATACCAGTCTCTCTGGGTACAGTACATCCCAGCCTGTGCCCCATGCCAGTCTCTCTGGGTACAGTACAGCGCTGCCTGTGCCCCATGCCAGTCACTCTGGGTACAGTACAGCCTCTGCTTGTGCCCCATGCCAGTCTCTCTGGGTGCAGTACAGTCTCTGCCTGTGCCCCACACCAGTCACTCTGGGTACAGTACAGCCTCTGCTTGTGCCCCATGCCAGTCTCTCTGGGTACAGTACATCCCAGCCTGTGCCCTATATCAGTCTCTCTGGGTACAGTACATCCCAGCCTGTGCCCCATTCCAGTCTCTCTGGATACAGTACATCCCAGCCTGTGCCCCATGTCAGTCTCTCTGGGTACAGTACAGCGCTGCCTGTGCCCCATGCCAGTCTCTCTGGGTACAGTACAGCGCTGCCTGTGCCCCATGCCAGTCTCTCTGGGCACAGTACAGTCTCTGCCTGTGCCCCACACCAGTCACTCTGGGTACAGTACAGCCTCTGCCTGTGCCCCATGCCAGTCACTCTGGGTATAGTACATCCCAGCCTGTGCCCCATGCCAGTCTCTCTGGGTACAGTACATCCCAGCCTGTGCCCTATGCTAGTCTCTCTGGGGACAGTACAGCGTTGCCTGTGCCCCATGCCAGTCTCTCTGGGTACAGTACAGCCTCTGCCTGTGCCCCACACCAGTCTCTCTGGGTACAGTACAGCCTCTGCCTGTGCCCCACACCAGTCTCTCTGGGTACAGTACATCCCAGCCTGTGCCCCACAGCAGTCTCTCTGGGTACAGTACAGTCTCTGCCTGTGCCCCATGCCAGTCTCTCTGGGTACAGTACAGCCTCTGCCTGTGCCCCACAGCAGTCTCTCTGGGTACAGTACAGCCTCTGCCTGTGCCCCAAGCCAGTCACTCTGGGCACAGTACAGTGCTGCCTGTGCCCCATGCCAGTCTCTCTGGGTACAGTACATCCCAGCCTGTGCCCCATGCCAGTCACTCTGGGTACAGTACATCCCAGCCTGTGCCCCATGCCAGTCTCTCTGGGTACAGTACATCCCAGCCTGTGCCCCATGCCAGCCACTCTGGGTACAGTACAGTCTCTGCCTGTTCCCCACACCAGTCACTCTGGGTACAGTACATCCCAGCCTGTGCCCCACAGCAGTCTCTCTGGGTACAGTACAGCGCTGCCTGTGCCCTATACCAGTCTCTCTGGGTACAGTACAGTCTCTGCCTGTGCCCATACCAGTCTCTCTGGGTACAGTACAGTCTCTGCCTGTGCCCCATGCCAGACCCTCTGGGTACAGTACAGCCTCTGCCTGTTCCCCACACCAGTCACTCTGGGTACAGTACAGCCTCTGCCTGTGCCCCACACCAGTCTCTCTGGGCACAGTACAGCGCTGCCTGTGCCCCATGCCAGTCTCTCTGGGTACAGTACATCCCAGCCTGTGCCCCACAGCAGTCTCTCTGGGCACAGTACATCCCAGCCTGTGCCCCACAGCAGTCTCTCTGGGCACAGTACATCCCAGCCTGTGCCCCACAGCAGTCTCTCTGGGCACAGTACATCCCAGCCTGTGCCCCACAGCAGTCTCACTGGGTACAGTACAGCCTCTGCCTGTGCCCCACACCAGTCACTCTGGGTACAGTACAGCGCTGCCTGTGCCCCACACCAGTCACTCTGGGTACAGTACAGCCTCTGCCTGTGCCCCACACCAGTCACTCTGGGTGCAGTACAGCCTCTGCTTGTGCCCCACACCAGTCCCTCTGGGTACAGTACAGCCTCTGCCTGTGCCCCACAGCAGTCACTCTGGGTACAGTACATCCCAGCCTGTGCCCCATGCCAGTCTCTCTGGGTACAGTACATCCCAGCCTGTGCCCCATGCCAGTCTCTCTGGGTACAGTACAGCGCTGCCTGTGCCCCACACCAGTCACTCTGGGTACAGTACATCCCAGCCTGTGCCCCACAGCAGTCTCTCTGGGTACAGTACAGCGCTCCCTGTGCCCCATGCCAGTCTCTCTGGGCACAGTACAGTCTCTGCCTGTGCCCCACACCAGTCACTCTGGGTACAGTACATCCCAGCCTGTGCCCCATGCCAGTCTCTCTGGGTACAGTACGGCGCTGCCTGTGCCCCATGCCAGTCTCTCTGGGTACAGTACAGCCTCTGCCTGTGCCCCATGCTAGTCACTCTGGGTACAGTACATCCCAGCCTGTGCCCCATGCCAGTCTCTCTGGGTACAGTACAGCCTCTGCCTGTGCCCCACACCAGTCTCTCTGGGTACAGTACATCCCAGCCTGTGCCCCACAGCAGTCTCTCTGGGTACAGTACAGTCTCTGCCTGTGCCCACACCAGTCTCTCTGGGTACAGTACATCCCAGCCTGTGCCCCACAGCAGTCTCTCTGGGTACAGTACAGCCTCTGCCTGTGCCCCATGCCAGTCTCTCTGGGTACAGTACAGCCTCTGCCTGTGCCCCATGCCAGTCACTCTGGGTACAGTACAGCCTCTGCCTGTGCCCCAAGCCAGTCACTCTGGGTACAGTACATCCCAGCCTGTGCCCCATGCCAGTCACTCTGGGTACAGTACAGCCTCTGCCTGTGCCCCACACCAGTTTCTCTGGGTACAGTATAGCGCTGCCTGTTCCCCACACCAGTCACTCTGGGTACAGTACAGCCTCTGCCTGTGCCCCACACCAGTCTCTCTGGGCACAGTACAACGCTGCCTGTGCCCCATGCCAGTCTCTCTGGGTACAGTACATCCCAGCCTGTGCCCCATGCCAGTCTCTCTGGGTACAGTACATCCCAGCCTGTGCCCCACAGCAGTCTCTCTGGGCACAGTACAGCCTTTGCCTGTGCCCCACAGCAGTCTCTCTGGGTACAGTACAGTCTCTGCCTCTGCCCCACAGCAGTCACTCTGGGTACAGTATAGCGCTGCCTCTGCCCCACACCAGTCACTCTGGGTACAGTACAGTCTCTGCCTCTGCCCCACACCAGTCACTCTGGGTACAGTACAGCCTCTGCCTGTGCCCCACAGCAGTCTCTCTGGGTACAGTACAGCCTCTGCCTGTGCCCCACACCAGTTTCTCTGGGCACAGCACAGCGCTGCCTGTGCCCCATGCCAGACTCTCTGGGTACAGTACATCCCAGCCTGTGCCCCATGCCAGTCTCTCTGGGTACAGTACATCCCAGCCTGTGCCCCATGCCAGTCTCTCTGGGTACAGTACAGCGCTGCCTGTGCCCCATGCCAGTCTCTCTGGGGACAGTACAGCGCTGCCAGTGCCCCGCAGCAGTCTCTCTGGGTACAGTACAGTCTCTGCCTGTGCCCCACACCAGTCACTCTGGGTACAGTACATCCCAGCCTGTGCCCCACAGCAGTCTCTCTGGGGACAGTACAGCGCTGCCTGTGCCCTATCCCAGTTTCTCTGGGTACAGTACATCCCAGCCTGTGCCCCATGCCAGTTTCTCTGGGTACAGTACAGCGCTGCCTGTGCCCTATACCAGTTTCTCTGGGTACAGTACAGCGCTGCCTGTGCCCTATACCAGTTTCTCTGGGTACAGTACATCCCAGCCTGTGCCCTATACCAGTTTCTCTGGGTACAGTACATCCCAGCCTGTGCCCCATGCCAGTTTCTCTGGGTACAGTACAGCGCTGCCTGTGCCCTATACCAGTTTCTCTGGGTACAGTACAGCGCTGCCTGTGCCCTATACCAGTTTCTCTGGGGACAGTACAGCGCTGACAGTCCACCCCACAGCTGTCAGTAGTCAAGAGTAAGAGGGGCAGCGAGATATGGCAGCAGGGCAGTGCAAGGTAGGTGAACGTTATGTGTGTGCGCTTTGAAGTCAGAAGTAAAGTGACGATGGGAGATGCACTTTTACCCAGTCGTAAATCAGACAGGTCTAATTTTCCATTGACCTGGCATTAGGAGGAAGAACCTGATCTCAGCAAGATGCGATTTTAATTAATATTCATGACATGTTAAGACATGCAAATGCAATTCCCGGCATGGAGCTGTGGGAACGCCGACCTGCCATTAGGCTGCCACGAAAGACCTGAGGAGAAAATTCCAATTTATTTTCCAGTCAGAGGATATCGGACTTTTCCCTTCACGTCCAATTCTCACTTCTGCCGGGAGCGGAGAATGACACCCTGTGCACGTGGCGGATTGTAGTCAGTGAATTGTAGTAGATTTGGGTCTAAATACAGGATAGTGCAATGTGCTGTGTATTGTTACAATTGGGAAAGGAGTGACAACCTGGCTCCTCTTTAAACAGCTTCCTCAGTTGGTGACAGAAAAGGTTTTTACATTTCTGGATGCCTTTTCTCAATCCAAATGTATTCACATCTTAATAAGGAGCCAATCAAACCAGGTCTTCTTGGGTCAGTCTGTCGGGGGTCGGTCAGCTCAGTTGGCTGGATGGCTACTTCGTGAGGCGTAGTGATGCCAGAAATGTAGGTTCAATTCCCATACAGTCTGAGGTTATTCAGAAAGGCCCCGCCTTCCCAATTTAGCCCCTCACTGAGGTGTGGTGACCCTCAGATTAAATCGCTCTCCCCCTCAAAGGGAAAAGCAGCCTATGGTCTCCTGGGACACTGGCAACTTCTTTCAGTACAATTATGTGACACAAATTCCACCCTGTATTCATTTGGGGTGGCCTTATTGGCCCACCAGCCAGCTAGACCTGACCCTCAGCGGGGTGTGGGGAGCCAAAAAATCCCGCACTGTCCCCAATTGGCCCACAAGCTGGACATCGCAATGTCCATATTGGTTATTGGCTGCTGATGAATGGGTAGCCTTTGCTGGTGATGATAACCTCCGCCAGGTTCACCTCGAGGTGGGAACATGACAGACCACTGATCTAGTGCCCGAGTTTCAGGAACTTCCTCCCAGTCCAACCCTGTGCCCGGGGGACCCTAAAAACCCTGCCCCACGTCTGCAGTTCTTGGCAACTTTCGTGTTTTGATCCAATTTCCTTTTGATAGTAACTAATGAATCTGTTTCCATCACACTTTCAGGCAGTGAATTTCAAATTGGCGTGTCATCAAATGCTGCATCGCTTCCAGCCTTTTCGTATTTGTTGAAAAGCTAACTTGATCTTTGAGGTCTAGCCTGGGATTCCCCTTTTTTAAACTTGTATGACGAAACATGGACTGTTTGAATTTCCCCTCACCTGGTTTCTCAAGAATACTGATATAACATTGCCTTGGAAATATTTTTTAAAAACCCAAGGAATGTTTCCAACTTAAATTTCCCTGTTGATTCAGAAATAATTAGAAGGAAGAACTGTTTCATTCCATTAGTGTCAGCTTCATGCCAGTGGAAGTTTGAGTTCAGCAGTTCAATGTAACATTGACACTATTCGGTGATGAAAACCGGTCTGAGATACATAAAAAATTGTCCATAGATAACATTAAAATCAATGTGAACCTGATATAAAATTTAGTATTGGTTGGTGGTACATTGGTTAATTGTACAAGTTTCACATCAGAATCACTCTCCAATTCAGGAACTGAGCTTTCCTTCCTCAACCCTATCTCACAAGTTCATTATGATTAGTACGACATTGATAACACAGAACAGTGGCCATGGTTACCCAGATAAAACTGGACTTCAAAAGTAATTTACTGCATGAAGCACTTTAAGAAATTTCCGTGTGTATAAGTCTCTATATGTTGTCAAGGTCTCCCTATCTTTTAGCAATGACCTAGGTGATAGTGTGATTTCGCCGAGCAAGAACACAAACAGTTCAATTTATGTTAAATTGTTCTCCATTAGCACTATACTGTGTTGAAGGCACCGGCATTTTGCAGCATTGTTAAGGCTGAGATGGGAGGAGTGCATTGTCTGTCCCTAGCTCCACTACTAAATGGGTCACAATATATATTTAAATGGACTGGAATTCTCCAGCCATTGGGATCTGTGTCCCCACCGGCAGCGCATTCCCGCCCATGGGTTTCCCAGCTGCATGGGGAGGCTTCAATGGCCATTGGCAAGCAGCGGGAAGAGATAATCACACTGCCAGCAAAAGGCGTGGTGCTGGGAAACACACGGCTGGGGTACGTAAGAACCCAGTCCTTGATTTCTCCAGCTAGCTACACAGTCGAATATGTGGGGCGGGATTCTCCATTGTCCAATGCCGATATTGCAATCAGCAATTGGGCGGAGAATCCTTTCCGACGCCCAAATCGGGATGCCGCTGGTTTGATGCTAGTTTTCTATTCCCCCCCCCCCCCCCCCCCCCCCCCCCCCCCTCTGAAATGTCGCCATCGCATCACACGCCACACGCCTTTGGAACGGTGTTGCCGCATCATCGGAAGGCTCCGCCCCGATGCTCCGCCCCATATGGGCCGAGTTCCCGACTGTGTGGGTGACGTTTGGTTTCAGCGGTCAGGAACCTGCCGTGGTGGCCACGGACTGTGTCCAGCGCTGCCACAGTCAGTTGGGTCAATGCTGCTGGTTGGGGGAGGGGGTCTTCCACAAGGGACTGGTGGGGGGTGGCCAGGGGGTGGCCAGGGGGTGGCCAGGAGGGCAGTATTTGGCAGGTCGGGTCCGCGCATGGCCGGTGTCATGTGGTACGGTACAACCGCGGCAGGCCATCGCGGTGCGCATGCGTGGCCACGGTCATTCTCCGGCCGTTTTTGTCGGGGGAAGGTTCGGCGCTGATTTTGGAGTCGTAAAACGCCACAGTTCCCACAACGGCGTCGGCATTTAGCCCGAAAATCGGAAAATACGGCCTGTGGTTTTCCTGTTAATCTCAGAATGAGCATCAATGCCCCAATTTCTTCAATAAACAACAAAGTTATTAAATTATTATAAAATGGGACTTTTCAAGTAGAAAGTCAAAACTTACTGTATGAAAAATGCAAGTATAGTAATTACCCTAACTTACACACAAAAACAAATAGAGGAATTTTGCCAAAAGTTAAAAGTCAATCGTTCAAGGGAAAGGAATAGATAGTGGAGTCCTTGAAATAACATCCAGGTTATACAATTGGTTTCTCAGCATTGGTCAGAGAAACAATCAATGACTCTTGGGTTACTTTTACTAGAGAAAAACCTAGTAGTCAATTTCAGAACTTTGCACAACTTCCATTCACTCTCTGCATAGGGACTGGGATCTGGAGTTTCAGGAGCTGCTAAAGTGTCCTAGAACAAAGAACAAAAACAAGGAAAAGTATAGCACAAGAACAGGCCCTTCGGCCCTCCAAGCCTGTACCGACCATGCTGCCCGTCTAAACTAAGGTCTTCTACACTTCTGGGGTCCATATCCCTCTATTCCCATCCTATTCATGTATTTGTCAAGATGCCCCTTAAATGTCATTATCGTCCCTGCTTCCACCACCTCCTCCGGCAGCGAGTTCCAGGCACCCACTACACTCTGTGTAAAAAACTTGCCTCGTACATCTACTCTAAACCTTGCCCCTCGCACCTTAAACCTATGCCCCCTAGTAATTGACCCCTCTACTCTGGGAAAAAGTCTCTGACCATCCACTCTGTCTATGCCCCTCATAATTTTGTAGACCTCTATCAGGTCGCCCCTCAACCTCTGTCGTTCCAGTGAGAACAAATCGAGTTTATTCAACCTCTCCTCATAATTAATGCCCTCCATACCAGGCAACATCCTGGTAAATCTCTTCTGCACCCTTGCTAAAGCCTCCACATCCTTCTGGTAGTGTGGCTACCAGAATTGAACACTATACGCCACGTGTGGTCTAACTAAGTTCTATACCGCTGCAACATGACTTGCCAATTTGTATGCTCAATGCCCCGGCCAATGAAGGCAAGCATGCCATATGCCTTCTTGACTACCTTCTCCCACCTGTGTTGCCCCTTTCAGTGACCTGTGGACCTGTACACCTAGATCTCTCTGATTGGCAATACTCTTGAGGGTTCTACCATTCACTGTATATTCCCTACCTGTATTAGACCTTCCAAAATGCATTACCTCACATTTGTCCTGATTAAACTTCATCTGCCATCTCTCCGCACAAGTCTCCAAACAATCTAAATCCTGCTGTATCCTCTGACAGTTCTCATCGCTATCCGCAATTCCACCAACCTTTGTGTCGTCCGCAAACTTACTGATTAGACCAGTTACATTTTCCTCCAAATCATTTATATATACTATGAACAGCAGAGGTCCCAGCACTGAACCCTGCGGAACACCACTAGTCACAGCCCTCCCATTAGAAAAGCAACCTTCCATTGCTGCTCTCTGCCTTCTATGTCCTAGCCTAGCCAGTTCTGTATCCTCGACCAAGCAGTTCATCTTCTTTTCTTCCCAAAAGCAAAACCAGCCTTACAGCTTTTTACAACACAGTTTTTTTCAGGCATTGTTTTTTAAACCACCGTGTGCCCCTTTTGTAAGCAGTCCATCAGGATCAAAGGGTTTCAAGCTACATTAAAACTGCCCAATATCTTTTCTTGTCAAATGCTGTCCATTCCTTGAGCAGCAGCAACCAACTTACAGAATACTGAGAGGCCTGGATCGAGTGGACGTGGAGAAGATGCTTCCACAGGTAGGAGAGACTAGAACCAGGGAGCTCAAGTTGAAGGGACGAACCTTTAAAACTGAGATGAGGAGGAATTTCTTCAGCCAGGGGTGTGGTGAGTCTGTGAAACTCATTGCCGCAGATGGCTGTGAAGGTTAAGTCACTGAGTGTCTTTAAGACAGAGATAGATAGGTCCATGATGAACAGGGCTTACAGGGAGAAGGTGGGAGAATGGAGAAGAGAAAAATGTCAGCCATGATTGAATGGTGGAGCAGACACGATGGGCCAAATGGCCTAATGCTGCTCCAATGTCTTCTGGCCTGATGAAACCTTGCATTAACCCTTTGAGGGACAGTGGGCGGGTTTCTCCGAACCCCCTGTCAGGTCGCGCCGCACTGGTTGGGCGCCGTTGGCAGTGGCCCCCCCCAATTCTCCGGGCCCCGATGGGCCGAGCGGCGGCCCGTTTTTGGTCGGTCCCGCCGGCGTGAAATGGACAAGGTCCATACCGGTGGGACCTGGCTCTGAGGGCAGTCTGTGAAGTCCTTGGGGGGGGGGGGGGGGGGATCCGGCCCTGAGGGGGACCCCCACAGTGGCCTGGCCCGCGATTGGGGCCCACCCATCTGCGGGCGGGCCTTTGCCGTGGGGGCACTCTTTCCCTCCGCGCCGGCCCATGTAAAGCTCCGCGATGGCCGGCGGGGAGAGGAAACCCCCTGCGCATGCGCAGGGATCATGCCAGCGGTTCTGTGCATACGCCAGAACATGCTGGCGCTCCTGCGCATGCGTCAACCTGCGGCGGTTGGCGCGGCACCTTCCGGACGGCACAACGCCGGAGTGGTTCACACCACTGCTTGGTGCCAGTATGACCCGCCCCGCTGGTTAGAACATAGAACAGTACAGCACACAACAGGCCCTTCGGCCCTCGATGTTGTGCCGAGCATTGTCCGAAACCAAGATCAAGCTATCCCACTCCCTGTCATTCTAGTATGTTCCATGTGCCTATCCAATAACTGCTTGAAAGTTCCTAAAGTGTCCGACTCCACTATCACAGCAGGCAGTCCGTTCCACACCCTAACCACTCTGAGTAAAGAACCTACCTCAGACATCCCTCCTATATCTCCCACCCTGAACCTTATAGTTATGCATACTCTTCCTTCCACCCAACTTATTCATCTTTTCCTTCTGTCTGCTATAACTGCCACCCCACCAAATTAAGTGTAGCAAGATATCCTTGTATGATGTAGCTTTAGTTCTTGAGCGAGAATATTACAGGTGATCTGGTTGGGGGAGAATCCAGGCCAGTGTCTTTTAAAAAACATAAATTCTTCCTGAATGTCTTTGGTCCTTGAAGATGAAACATTTTCTGTGATGGAAGCTCTAATGACAAAAACAAAGGATAATTGCAGGGCAGCGGAATGTAAAAACTGAATTAGAATCAGAAAATCTGAAAAAAATTATTTAAAAAAAAACTTTTCAACTGAATCTATAGAAAGTTTATATCTGTGGGTGATTCCGCAGTATGTGTACAATTTGATAGTTGCACCATTCTGGGGCTGGTTTAGCACAGTGGGCTAAACAGCTGGTTTGTAATGCAGAACAATGCCAGCAGCGCGGGTTCAATTCCCGTACCGGCAGGAGCCGGAATGTGGCGACTAGGGGCTTTTCACAGCAACTTCATTGTAGCAATAAGCGATGATTATTATTATTCTGGGGGCTGTAGAATGCTCCTTTATCCTAAACAGTTCAATCAAACTGGAGTGTTAAATTGTCAGCATACAGAACTCTGTTTAGTCACTGGCTTCCCTGCAAAACCCTTTTAATCAGGATCTCAGCACAAGTGGCCTGGCTTTTGTTTGGATTCAAGGCGGTTAAACACCAGAAGTAAAAGCTTGGAGACGTCCGTGATTAGAATTCCCGGCTTGTGTTGGAACATTTGGTTTAATGCCACCGCCTATTTGGAAATAATATTAAGCATAAGGTATTAAGGCCATTAAAAGTTATCTCGTACATACTCATAACTATAGGAGTCAAGGTTAGGGTGGAGCCTAATTTTTCTTTTTATCAAAGGCTGTTATCTCTCGCCTGGTTTGAGGTGGGGCAGCAAGGTAGAGACGTACCCAGAGCTCTTGGTGAATACTTGAGCCAGCCTATCAGAGAATCCAACTGCTGCAGGGTTCCAATCAATCATATCACTTTTTTAAAAAAATAATTCTTATCAAAACCATCCCACCTTGTAGATAACGAGTCCCCTGAGTTCTGACTGGAGGACACACCTTGGTTAAGTTACATTAATAGTCCACTTTTCCTTTATTAGCCCACCAGTTTGTAGTTTCAATCACCATGAAACAGGTTCAGGAGTAAAGACGTCATTCACATGATCTGCGTCTACTCCGAAAGAAATATCCTATCAAATTATTTTCTTTATTTAAAAAAATGCAGTGAATGAAAAGTCCGTTGTCCTTGATTTTCAAAGGCCATTGGGGCGCCACGGTGGAAGTGGTTAGCACTGTTGCTTCACAGCGCCAGAGTCCCAGGTTTGATTCCTGGCTTGGGTCACTGTCTGTGCAGTCTGTACGTTCTCCCCATATCTGCGTGGGTTTCCTCCGGGTACTCCGGTTTCCTCCCACAGTCCAAAAATGTACAGATTAGGTGGATTGGCCATGCTAAACTTGCCCCCTTAGTGTCCAAAGATGTGTAGCTTAGGTGGGGGTTACAGGGATAGGGCAGGGGGCCAGGGGAGTTGACCTAGGTGGGGTGCTCTTTCGGAGGACCAGTGCAGACCTGGCAGGTGAAATGATCACCTTCTGCACTGTAGGAATTCTATGGTTTGATGGTTCTACGGTTTGTTCATTTAATGTAATCTGAGTGGGTGACATCTGCCACAGCCAAACGTACTGGTCTGTCGATTGTTTGGTGAAGGTATTCCACTCTCCACAAGCAGAAACTACCTATAAAATCATCAAAAACATAACCTTAAAGCTACTGGAAGGAGAGAATCCAAACATAGTAGATATCTGCCCTGGTACCACAGGTACCAACCCAACCCTTCAATAGACCAGCGGTCTGCCACCAACCAGCGGTCTGCCACCAACTGCTGAAAACTAATATAAATCAAACAAAGACAAATCCAACTTTGACAGTGAACACTGAAAAGCAGGAGGAAGTTGTCATGTCGCTCTGCCAATACTCAATCATGACACTACAATGGCAAATAGTTTACCACAGTAATGAGTAAAGAGAAGCAGTCTTCTAAACCTCAGCCAGTAAAAGCAAAGTCAACATTCGTGATGAGATTGGATGGGTGGATGTTGGAACAGAGTGGGTTAGGCATAATGAGGTCTATCCTTACAAGTGGAGCGTAAACACTGACACTTTCTACCTTTATCTCCTGATTTGTTTGTTACATCTGTTCATACACACTTTTCTCCTCCCTTTCGGGATCGCTGGGAATGGATTAACAGGCTGATTTTTAACCTGGTGAACTATGTCCATCAACACTTGTTCCCTGGCTGACAAGTGCTGGAGTGAGAATTGAACCCACAGTTGCTGGTTCAGAGACAGGAGCACTACCTATCAAGACAGATTGTCTCTGCGCTCATAAACTGCATGGTATCAGCCACTGGGGCTCCGATGCTCTGTTCTCCCTCCACAGAGGTGGTCAGACCTGCTGAGATTGTCCAGCATTTTCTCTGTTTTTGTTTCAGATTCCAGCACCCGCAGTAATTTGCCTTAATCTGTGCTGTACATACTTGGAGATTATTTGGAGATTCCTCAGCTTTTGTTTTTGTTGTTGCCATTGTTTTTGAAATCTTCTGACAGACTGTGCACTGCTGTGATTGACTTGAAACAAGTATGGGCCGTGATTTATCGGCCTCGTCATATCTTACTTGGTGATGCGAAAAGGCCAGTGAAACTTACGAGCGGCCTCTCGCGGGTTTCGCGACGCTTGAGACGTCTAGCGAGATTCAACGTCATAATCTGGATCTTGCCCACGCTGGGTGAGGCGCCGTTTAGTACTTGGCCACACAAATGTGGACCAGGCCTCAGGGGAGCTAGGGGGCTGCCCAGGCCATTGCAGACCAGCGGGTGGTCGGGCACAGGGCAGGGTGGCCCCCTGGCTCTCCCCCTGGCACCTTGGCACTGTCAAGGCACTCAGGGGACATTTGCAGGGCACTGCCAGGATGTCCAGGTGGCAGTGCCCATGTGCCAGGGTGGCACTGACAAAGTTCCGGGCCTGAGTGGGACCATGTCAATGAAAGGGGGTGAAGGACGGTTATGAAGGGGCCTCATGAGGGCAGCACAGTGGCGCAGTGGGGCCGGGGCCCAGGTTCGATTTGGGCTCTGGGTCACTGTCCGTGTGGAGTTTGCACATTCTCCCCGTGTTTGCGTGGGTTTCACTCTCACAACTCAAAGATGTGCAAGATAAGTCGATTGGCCACGCTAAATTGCCCCTTAATTGGAAAAAATGAATCGGCTACTCTAAATTTCAAAGAAAAGGGACCTCATAAAGGTTGGGAGGGGGTTACAGGTGTGGATCCTGTACCTTGAAAACTAGATAGCTTCACCACGTCAGATTTACCTCGTGAGCAATGACATTTAAGCAGCACTTTGCATCAAAATGGACTTTTGCACTTGTCGGTATCTGGATGGAATTTTCCTGTGCCACCCCGCAGCGGTTCTAATGCAGGCAATAGGCAGAATGCGGCAGGCAGTCCAAAAATCAGTTTCCCGCTGGCAGAAAGTGACGGCGGAATTTTCTGCTATGGCCCACCATAACAGGTCGCAATCTTCGCCGGAGGCCAACCTGAAACTGATTCCGAGATCACTGTGACGTAGAACATAGAACATAGGAGGCCATTCAGCCCATCGAGTCTGCACCAACCCATTTAAACCCTCACCTCCACCCAATCCCCGTAACCAAGTAACCCCTTCTAACCCTTTTTGGTCACTAAGGGCAATTTAGCATGGCCAATCCACCTAACCTGCACGTCTTTGGACTGTGGGATGAAACCGGAGCACCCGGAGGAAACCCATGCAGACACGGGGAGAACGTGCAAACTCCGAAGCGGGGAATCGAACCTGGGACCCAGGCGCTGTGAATCCACAGTGCTATCCACTTGTGCTACCGTGCATGTACATATCAGCACTTACCTGAAGAAGACCTGGGGCTGCCTCCAGAGTTTGGGTTGGCGGTCTCCAGCAACTGTGGACTATAGACCATTGAACACACAAAAGTGAGTGGGGGGAAGCATCTATCAGATCTTCCAGCCTCAGTGTCTTCGAGGAGGTGCATCTTCCTTTTTTGAGGGTGTTCCCGAAGGTCCATTTTCTTTCATTAATGGTGGGTCAGTTGTGTCCAGTTTAAAGATGACACTTTAAAGATGATACTTGGGTATGATAGCAGGGTGTGAGCTATCCAGCCCAAATACCATGCGATACATTGAGAAATACCAATTGCATATTTAATGAGGCCAGGGTTGCCTGAATTCCTAGCGGTCTCCGTGACAGAAAACACACCCCATCCTTCCTCTACTATGGGACTTAGTCCTACTCCACCCATTGCTGCAGTGGCATATCTACAGTAGTAGCCAGCCATGGAACTACAATGGCAAGACACGGTCTACTGGTAAATGGATTGAAGGGCGGAACCTCGTGTTCTCGCTGGTGACAGAACTGGAGTTGGGAAGAGTATTTAATTAGGGTGGCTTGGTCATATCCCTGAACCCCATCACATTCCTGCCTCACCAGAATTAAGTTGTGGATGGGAAGGACAGTGGTGACCTTTCTAGTTGAGGCCCTTAAGTGGCCAATTAATGACCACCTAAGAGCCTCATGCCGTTGTTGGTATTATCCCAGCTGCAGGTGGACCTGTCACTATGGCAGGTAAAACCGTGTAGCTAACATGTCACATCCTTGGGGGGGAAATCCTTCAAACAAAGCCACTCAATGCTTGGTCAAGGGACTGAACATCTGGAAGGCTTGGGGCCTGCTGAGAACCATCATCCCTGTCCTTGCTGTTAACCCTCTTGCATTTCTCTTCACTTGGCCCCTGCCCTGCAAAAATCCCCCACCACATTACTTATCAGTGGCCTGGGTTAGAATTAGAATTAGAATTAGAACAGTACAGCACAGAACAGGCCCTTCAGCCCTCAATGTTGTGCCGAGCAATGATCACCCTACTCAAGCCCACGTATCCACCCTATACCAGTAACCCAACAACCCCCATTAACATTATTGTTTTAGGACACTAAGGGCAATTTAGCCTGGCCAATCCACCTAACCCGCACATCTTTGGACTGTGGGAGGAAACCGGAGCACCCGGAGGAAACCCACGCACACACGGGGAGGACGTGCAGACTCCGCACAGACAGTGACCCAGCCGGGAATCGAACCTGGGACCCTGGAGCTGTGAAGCATTGATGCTAACCACCATGCTACCGTGCTACCTGGGTTGTTTCACAATCCTGGGACCCCTGTGCTTGATTCCGGCAGCAGACACGGTCTCCCCGCTACGGCTTCTGCTGAGCACAGTCAGATGCTGGCAGCTCTTGCCGGGTGTGACCTTTGCCCCCAGGGTCTTGATTCCAGGGAAAGGCCTAGTGCTGACTTTGCCACTACCTGATTGGTGCCTTGTGGGTCAGTGGGCCTTCCCAAAAAGAGGCAGTGGGGGTCTCTCAGCCAGCAGACGAGACCCCCAGCACCTCAACAAGATTTTGTCCTAAACTGCTGGTGGCCCATTCATTTTGGCTTGGGGCCCGGGATATAATGCATGAAAATCTCTCTATGGAAACGTGCATCCTAAAGTAAATGGAAACGGACTTTCTGAATGTATTTCCTGTTGCACATTGGGCCACACCCTGAGACCACCCATAATGCAGCATTATCTTGACATACTGCAAAACGCCCACAAATGCTGGAAATTTGAAATCTGGAAAAAAAGAGGAACATCCTGGCATGTTAGCAGGGATGCTTACTGACTGGAAGATGCTTACAGCGCGTCGGTCGGACAGGACGCCGGGGAATGTTTCTTCTATCGAAATATCACGGATGTATTTTATTTCCCCTTCTATCACAGAAAATGCAGGATTAGAAATTTAAACCAACAGTGATATAGAGGCAAAATAAACGTTGTCAGTGTCGAAATGTCACTCTGCCTCAATAAGATGCGCTCTTCTAAGGTAGATAGGTGGGGGAGAATCTCACATCTAACTCACTCAGTACCTGACATATGAATGCTTGAAACCTATGTGTGACCAAATGGATTGAAAAAAAGGGTTACACTTTATAGCAATAATATTCGCCAAACTTAAATCTTTAAAGGGGCTTTGAAATGCATAGTCACAGTGAGGAACACAGGAAAACTCAAGTTACAGCTAAAAATATCAGTCTAACTGACAGCAACTCATCCAAATCAAACAGCTTATTTTGGTATTTTGTGTGATTTGGATGGCCTGAAGCCAGTGCGTTGCACAGAGTTCTCTATGGGTATCTCCCAGCTAAGTAGTAGTCTGAGTCCTCGTGCTCAGTTTATATTTACCAAGTACTATTCTAAGAATATGGGCCAATCCTTCCAGCAGAGAGGCACTGAGTGCATTGCCGCCTGTGGGAGGTTGATGCCAGCCAATTGCAAACCTGATGCTGACTGCGGTATATTTGCCAGGGGGAACTCTTTGACCCATTCCAGTTAAAAAGGCCTATGCCTCAGCAAGCAGTTAAGAGGGCCAGAACGATCGACTAACATAGTGACAGAGTTAAAAGTTGATGCATCAGGCAACAGTGATAAAGGAAGGTCATTATTTCCTCAACTTCTTCATAACTGACTGCCGTTTTTAATAAACAAACATATATCCGTACAAGCAAGCAGCAGGAGTAGCCCATTTGTTCCCTCGAGTCTGCTCCGCCAAACGAGACTCCAGGATGGTATGCTGCTTCCCTGCTGCTAAGGTCAAGGGCATCTCAGAGTGGCTACAGGACATTCTGGAGGAGGAGGGTGGACAGGCAGTGGTTGGGGTACATATTTGTTCAAACGACTTAGGTTACAAAATGGGAGGTTCGAAAAGCAGAATATAGGGAGTTCGGAAGTAAGTTGAAAAGTAGGACCTCAAAGGTAGTGATCTCAGGATTACTATAAGTGTCGCGTGCTAGTCAGAATAGGAATAGCAGGATATATCAGGTGGCTACATGACTGAAATGATGCTTCGAGAAGGAGGGTTTCAAACTATTGGGACTGGTTCTTAGGGAGATGGACCAGTATAAACTGAATGGGTTATACTTGGACAGGACTGGGACTGATGTCCTGGGAGGAGTATTTGCTCGAGTGGTTGGGGAGGGTTTAAACTAACATGGTAGGAGGGTGGGAACCTCTGCAAGGAGTCAGAGGAGTGGGAAACATGCACAAGAACAAAAGACGGAAAGGGGAATAAGAAAAGTGATAGACAGAAACAATCAAGGGCCAGAATTAAACACAATGAAAAATAGTGGGAATGGGACAAGGAATATTAAAAAGACAAGCCTTTGTGCCTTAATGCGCGGAGCATTCGCAATAAAGTGGATGAATTAATCGCATAAATAGAAGTAAATGGGTATGATATAATTGGGATTACGGAGACATGGCTGCAGGGTGACTAGGAATAGAAATTGAACATCCAGGGGTATTCAGTATCTAGGAAGGACAGACAAAAAGGAAGGGGTTGCAGTGCTGGTTGAAGAGGAACATAACGTGATAGTGAGAAAGGATGTCAGCTCCAACAATGTGGAATCTGTATGGGTAAAGCTGAGAAACACGAAGGGGCAAAAACATTATTGGGCGTTGTATACAGACCTCCAAACTGTAGTGGTGATGTTGGGAATGGCATTAAACAGGAAATTAGAGATACATGCGATAAAGGAACATCTGTAATTATGGGTGATTTTAATCTGCATATAGGTTGGGCAAATCAAATTAATAGCAATGCCGTAGAGGAGGGATTTCTGGAGTGTATACAGAATGATTTTCTGGACCAATACATTGAGGAACCTACCAGAGAACAAGCCTTCCTGGACTAAGTATTATGTTATGAGAAAGCAATAATTGGCAATCTAATTATGCAAGGTCCTTTGGGGATGAGCGATCATAATATGCGGGAATTCTTCATCAAAGTGGAGAGTGACGCAGTTGATTCTGAGACTAGGGGCCGGATTCTCCAAGCCCCTGCCGGGCCGGAGAATCGGCAGGGGGCGGCGTGAATCCCGCCCTGCCGCCCCGACGCCGGCTGACGAATTCTCCGCCGCCGGTTTTTTGGTGGGGGCGGGAATCGCGTCGCGCCAGTTGGGGGCCGTTGGCAGCGGCCCCCCGGCGATTCTCCACTCCGCGATGGGCCGAGCGGCCACCCGTTTTCGGCCTGTCCCACCGGCGTGAATTACGTAAGGTTTGTACCGGTGGGGGATCTGGCCCTGGGGTGGGGGGGGGGGGAAGAGGCCACGGTGGCCTGGCCCGCGATCGGGGACCACTGATCTGCGGATGGGCCTGTGCTGTGGGGCCACTCTTTCTCTCCGTTCCAGCCACTGTAAAGCTCTGCCGTGCCCGCGCAGAGAAGAAACCCCCTGCGCTTGCGCAGGAATCACGCCAGTGGTTCTGGGGACATGCTGGTGCTCCTGCGCATGCGCCAACTTGCGCCGGCTGGCGGAGGCCCTCAAGCGGCGCCAATCACTCCAGCGCCGGCCTAGCCCCCGAAGGTGCGGAGCAGTCCGCACCTTTCGGGCGGCCCGATGTTGGAGTGGTTCACGCCACTCTTTGTCGCCGGTACAGACCGCCCACCGGATACTGGAGAATCCCGCCCTAGGGTCCTGAATCTAAATATAGGAAACTATGGCGGTATGAGGTGTGAGTTGGCTTTATGGAATGGGAAATATTGTTCAAAGGGATGATGGTGGATTGGCAATGGCAAACATTCAAAGAGTGCATGGAGGAACTGGACTCTTATTCATTTCTGTCTGGTGCAAAAATAAAACAGGAAAGGTGGCCAAACCATGGTTTACAAGAGAAATCATCGAATTTACAGTGCAGAAGGAGGCCATTCGGCCCATCGAGTCTACACCAGTCCCCGAAAGAGCACTCTACTTAAGCCCACACCTCCACCCTCTCTCCATAACCCAGTAACGCCACCCAACTGTTGGACACTACGGGCAATTTATCATGGCCAATCCACCTAACCTGCACATCTTTGGACTGTGGGAGAAAACTGGAGCACCCGGAGGAAACCCACGCACACACGGGGGGAACGTGCAGACTCCACACAGACAGTGACCCAAGCTGAG
Source organism: Scyliorhinus canicula (assembly GCF_902713615.1). NCBI lineage: Eukaryota > Metazoa > Chordata > Chondrichthyes > Carcharhiniformes > Scyliorhinidae > Scyliorhinus > Scyliorhinus canicula. The sequence continues at coordinate 15,587,210 of NC_052163.1, read as the reverse complement.
AATTGAAGCCAGGTCCCTGCGCTGTGAAGCAATAGTGCTAACCGCTACGCTACCATGCTGCCTAGGAGATAGAATTAGAGCCAAGGAAGAGGCACAGAGATTGAGAAGAAAGAAACAGCAGATCTGCAGATTGGGAGCAGTTTAGAATTCTGCAAAGAAGGATTGATTAAGGAGGGGAAAATAGAGTAAGTTCTCCGGGAACCTAAAAACAGGCTAAAAGCTTCTACTGTTAAGTGAAGAGAAAAAGATTTATAAAGACGATTGTCGGTCCCTTGCAGTCTTAAACAATGGAATTTATAATGGAGAACTATCAAATGGCTGACAACCATATGCAGACTTTCTTTCTGTCTTCACACGGGACGCAAATAACATACTAGAAATGTTGGGGAACACAGGATTTAGTACGAGAGATTAACTGAAGGAAATCAGTCTTAGTAGGGAAATGGTGTTGGGGAAATTGAGGGATTTGAAGACAGATAAATCTCCAGGGCCTGATAATATACAGCCTTGAGCAAGCGTCCCTAGAAATATTGGATGGTCATCTTCCAAGATGCTGTGGAACAGTTCCTATAGATCGGAGGGTAGCTAATATAACCTCACTATTTAAGAAGGGAGGGAGAGAGAAAAAGGAAAGTTGTAGACCAGTTGGTCTGACATCAGTAGTGCGGAAAATGCTCGAGTTCATTTTAAGATTTAATAGCCGAGCACTTGAAAGACAGTGGCAGGATTGGACAGAATCAGCATGGATTTATGAATGTGGTGCTTGTCAAATGTACTGGAATTCTTCGAGGATGTAACTAGTACAGTTGATGAGGGGGAGCCAGTGGATTTGGCTTATTTGGACTCTCAGAAGGCTTTCGACAAAGTCCCACATCAGAGATTTGCGTTTAAAATTAAAGTGCATGGGACTGGGGGAGGTTGGCAGAGAGAAACAAAGAGTAGAACAAATGTGTCTTCTTCCAAGTGACAGACAGTGACTACTGGGGCACCACAGGGCTCGGTGCTGGGACTCCAGCTATTCACAATATATATTAATGATTAGATGAGGGAACTAAATGTAATATCTCCAGATTTGAAGATGACATTATGCTAGGTGGGAGGGTGAGCTGTGACAAGGGTGCAGAGATGCTTCAGTGTAATTATACCTGCATATTAGCTTTGTGCAGCTCATGGACTAAGACACCCAAATCCCTCTGCATCTCAGAGTTCTTCAATCTCTCACCATTATTATATTCTTCCTGCCACAAATGGACAATTTCACATTTCCCCACGCTATGCTCCATTTGCCAGATATTTGCCCACTGGCGTAATGGCAGATAGTGACAAGGGCCTTTCAATTTAACCACATAGTTGCTAGCTGTCTGACAAAGCCCCCAATGTGTCCTGTAGGAAGCCTGGTTTCACCCGGAAGGTTCTTTGCATATCATACTCAAAATCAGGATCACCTTGATTCTCACCATTCAGATGCAGGGTTTAATCTCTACATCCTACCTGAATTTCTATTTCATTGACTGTGAGGGAGGTGCACCTTGCTATTTTGAGTCAGTGGTAGAACAATTTGTTCATTGGACTCTTGTTGAGGCCGTACTTTGTACTTGCCCAGTTATTTGCCTAATTTCCCCTCTCTTATTTTGCTTACAAAGTCAAAGCACTGTGGGCGCGGTCGAACAGCCTCGTCGCATCTGAGTCAGTGAGACGGCAAAGACGTTAAATCTCATGAACGTTTGCAACACTCGGAACGCCTCATGAGATCTAACGAGAATCTCACGAGACGTCGCGATTTGGATCTCGCCCAGATTAACATATTTAAGTGAACCATTTAAATATGTCGGAGCATGATTCTCCCAAAGCCTGGGAATTAACGCCCACATCTGGGGGACCTCGCCATGGCACTGGTCCACACAAACATGTTGTGACAGCACCCAGGCCATCATACGCCCCCAGGTGGTCGGGCTCTGGTCAGGGTGGTACCCTGACACTCCCGCTGCCACCCTGGCACTGCTAGACTGGCACATTAGCACTGCCACTCGGGCACCCTGGCACTGCCAGGTTGGAAGGGGCACTGCCAGGCTTCCTAAGAGGTACGTTGGGGCATTGAGTGGATCCAGAGACTGCGGTGGGGAGTCCGGGGGGTGGGGCGGGGGGGAGGGGGGGGCGTATCAAGAGATTGGGGCAGCATTTAAAAATGGCACTCCCAGGGCAGCACAGTAGCGCAGTGGTTAACACTGCTGTCTCACAGCGCCGAGGTCTCGGGGTGGGGGGTGGGGGGGGGGAAGAGGAGGAGGTGGGGTGCCCTTCCAAGGCCAAAAGAATAGAGACCCGTTTGATAGCGGGGTCGGTCTTGGCGCTGCAGGCCAGGCACCGAGAAACACCCGACTATACACGTTCAAAGCGAGACTCTGTTTTTTGACTGTTAAATCATGGCCTGTGTTACTTCTTGTTCTATGTATATCCTGATGATTTTCCACAGGTGACATTGGTGCTAAAAAGCCTCAGAGGTGACCAATCTTCAACTGTGATGTTGATTTAGCGTGTGTTCAAATGGACAACGCCATCTTGATAGGGTAGCACTGTAGCACAAGTGGATAGCACTGTGGCTTCACAGCGCCAGGGTCCCAGGTTCAATTCCCCACTGGGTCACTGTCTGTGTGGAGTCTGCACGTTCCCCCCGTGTCTGCGTGGGTTTCCTCCGGGTGCTCCGGTTTCCTCCCACAGTCCAAAGACATGCAGTTTAGGTGGATTGGCCATGCTAAATTGCCCTTAATGAGCAAAAAGGTTAGATGGGGTTATTGGGTTACGGGGATAGGGTGGAAGTGAGGGCTTAAGTGGGTCGGTGCAGACTCGATGGGCTGAATGGCCTCCTTCCGCACTGTATTTTCTATGTTCTAGGCTAACAGAGCTGACGAGCAAACTAGGAACCCCATCAACTGGAAAGTTGTTAACTTACTGATTGTCACTCAAATAGCCTTCTAGCCCTCGTTAAAAAGGCTGCACAGCATTTGGGGGGGAAATCATTGAACTAATGCCCTCTCCTTACAGAGACCAGCAAACAGGAATAAGCAAGTTGTAGCTGAGGATTTCATTCACTGCTTATGGCTATGCTTATGACACTTACTGTTCACTTACTGCTGGATGCTTGAAGAGAATTACTGAGATGCATTAGGAAACTATCTAGAAGAGATTGTCAAGATGACCAACATCCTATTGACATTTATTCTGGAAATTCTCAGAGAACATAGAACATAGAACATGGAACAGTACAGCACAGAACAGGCCCTTCGGCCCTCGATGTTGTGCCGAGCAATGATCACCCTACTCAAGTCAACGTATCCCCCCCCCCCCAACCCCCCCCCCCCCCACCCCCCCCCCCCCCCCCCCCCCCCCCATTGAGGTATGTGCTCTCCATACCTTCAGTATAAGTGGATACGTGGAACTCACATATACTACCCCATGCAAATTGGGTCTAAGCAGTGTTTGGGTACCAAATCTGCAAGTGTTTCTGTTTCAGCATCTCCAGGCAAGTTCCATTTATGGCAATAATCAATCATCAGTCAAATTCCAGATTTTCATGCAAAGATGTTTTATTAACACAGCACCAACCATTTTCAGCCATTCACCAAAAGAGCCGACATTTTCTTCTCCTTCATCTCCTACCGTTCAGCTTCCCTTTGATGTTGTTTATTCCCTTAGTAATGCTGAGATTTCTGCCAAGATCCTAATCTCTGGAATTCCCTGCCTAAACCTCTCTGCCTCACGTCTACACATCTTTCCTCTTTTAAGGTGTTCCTTAAAACCCTTGAGTGGGATTCTCCGTTGGCCGATGTCGAAATCGCAAATCGCGATTGGGCGGTGAATCGGTTCCGATGGCAAAATCGGGTTGGGCACCGATTTGACGCCAAATCGCAATTCTCCGTCACCTCGACAGTGGCGTCACCTCAACAGTGTACTGGAATGCATGTACATTAAATACCATTTGCATATCATTAGGGGGCCTGACCCGGTATTCTCCGGGGCCTCCGCGATTCTCCTCCTCCGATGGGCTGAGTTCCCAACGGCGTGGTTCATCATGGCTACTGAGGGAGGGAGAGGCCAATGAAAATCGTCCAACATCGCCATGGTTTGCTGATAGTTGTGCCACTCGCCGGGCGGGTTTCTGCCAAGGGCAGGGAGAGTAGCGAGGTGTGGCCAGGAGGTGGTCTCTGGGGTCAGAGTGGATGGACATGGAACACCATTGCTGCAGCCGTAAAGGCAGCCATGCAGCTGCACATGCCGCTGGCTGCCCACTATGAGCTTAGTGCCACGGGTCGTATAGGTGTCCCACAGGCCACCCTCTGGCCTCAGCCGACCCATCAGCTGTATGGACGCGTCCCAGCACAGCCAGTACCACCTTGTTGGCTGGAATGAATGTGTGTGGGGATTGGCAATGTGATTTGCGACTGCAGCTTGTTAGCCTCCCGAGTGTCAATTACGGACCCGGCGAATCCCGCACCGTTTTTCGTTGGCGCCGGTTCTTGCCCTTTAACAGTAACGGAATCAGTCCAGGTGTGGCGGCTGTTTTGCTGTTGTGAAACTCCACACATTGTGCGTCAGCGTCAACACCCAGTCTCAGAAATGGAGAACCCTGCCCCATCTCTGTGGTCAAGCTTTGGTGATCTTCCCGTCCCTCTTTATGTGGCTCATTGTCCAATGTTGGTTGATAACCTTCCTGTGAATCTCCCTGCGGGAAACCATTCTAACCTCATTGCTGAGCATCCATCCATTTAATTTCCTGACTATATTTCTATTTCCATTTGTGCACCTTCACCTCACTGCCTACCTTCAATCTTTACTGTTACATTTTAGGATTTGTTTATCCTGTGCTTCAGTGAGAGCGAAAAAGCGAAGCGACGAGCTCCGAACAACAGGAAATAGAGAACTAGAAGGAGAAAAGCGAAAGAGAGAGACAATGGAGTAAAAACAGAGGCAGATAACCAGATAGATTATTCAGAGACAATAATTAGATGAGGTAAGAGTGACAAGAGCCCTCAAGGTCTTGGGTAATAACCAACTGGGAAAATCATTGCTGACTTCTAAATAAAATAAATCCTGGGGACTTTCCACTGAACCATAGGAAGTCCAGAATGCAAAGTGGAGCTGAAATCTGGAAACACTAGAAACACGACAAAATCGGTAAGACTGGTTTAATATCTTACACAGTATCGCATGTGCTGACTTGCTCAGTTCAGTACTAGACTGATAGCCCACAGGCCCAGATCCATTTGGACTTTTTGTACTAAGAAAATGAAGCAGAAAATCTTAATAATTTCCTGTCTGGTGTCAAGTCACAATGTACTTGCATTTCAATTGAATTTTATTTGTTGCACTATATTCTTAGAAATCCTCATGTCTGGTTGGATGATCAGCAATAAGAATTTTTAAAGTATTCTAGTCGGTGAAATGACTCAGTTACTTACGTTATTTCTGTGGAGATTGGTTGGGTACAAGGCCAGACCTGTCTGATGGGATGAAACTTTCCATTGATTATCAGACAGTTCTCAGTCGGCAGGACTTCTGCCCCCCCCCCCCCCCCCCGGGGTGCTTGATCCCAGGAAAGTCCCGATAAGTTCGGTCTGCCTTCCCTAAAAGAGGTAAAGCCAGGCTCTGTCTGGCTCTTCAGCCAGAGGCCAGACCCTCGTCACCTCCATTAAATATCGCCCAGTGAGAAGAGCTACTCTGCAGCTATCAAATCTGTCATAATCATTTTAAACAACTCAATTAGATCTTCCCTTAACCTCCTCCAGTCTGGAGAGCTCAAGCCTAGTCCGTGAACCTGCCTCATAATGGATCAGTGCTGAAATAGAACTGACCAAGAAACTGGCAGCTGAAACAGGAAGCCTTGTATTAAAGCACAAACACAACTCAACTTGATGAGCAGAATTGTTTTTTTTTAAAGATTTTAAAAGAAAGGTAGACCAGCTTTGAGATCAGCTACAATCCTCAAAACAACAAGAGCTTCAGTCTAAGTGTTCGATTTCTCAATACAGGTGGGCCCAGTCTGGTAAATGGGTGACAAAGAAATGGTTGCCCTCTGCTTCCAGCAAGTCTGCAGTCCCAATTCTTTAGCTTTCCTCCTAGAGCGATGAAAGTAACAGTCATGTGATCTGCACAGGATGAGGTGGGCTGAGGTGGAAGCTTTTAGTAATGACTGTTTGCAGTAAACAGTAATCAGAGAAGGGGGCGAATGGAAAACACTGTTTAGGTGGAGTAAGTACTAAAATTAAACAGTTTCTGGCTACCACTCTGAGTATGAAAGGACACAGATTCAACTGGGTACTTGACAACCCTCAGTTAGATTTTAGATAATCTAGAAACATGGAGTGACTTAAAAGAAACAGCCATTATTGATAATAAAATGTATCTAAAACTTCCCTCCAAGATCTGCTTATTGCCCTGAAAATAAGGGAGGCGATTCCTGGACTTCATTGGCCAAATTCAATGATGATATCAGAAGAGTTTTTACTATCTTCTCCTCCGTGTCTACCCACCCTCCCGCGTCCCTTATTGGAGCTCCTCTCCTGAGACACAGATGCTTGTTTCCCATTGGTGCCTCACCGAAGTGGGGATTGTTCAGGTATTAATGAGAGAGTCAATGGTTTACTCAAACCAAATAATTTGTTGATATTTGTGGTGCTCATTATGGCGGCTGAATTCTTTGGCACAGTCTAATCTCACTGCCTGGCTGGGGCAGCCGGGGCCATGGCCTGACTTGGACGGCCATAGTTACAGTTAGTGGTTCCTCATGTTACACTCGTGGAGCAAGTGGCCGAATCGTCCCTGTCCTGTCCTCAAGTAGTTGAGGGTTGCCCAGATTTTTTTGTGGAAGGTTGCAATCTGGAACTTCACCACTTGGATCAGTTAGCAGGTTGCAGTTGGTAAAGTTTGCAGTTAAACAGGATATGTATAATCCACAGTTGGGGCTGCTAGCAGTTTGTAAGGTATGGAATATGTTCCAGTTGGAACTATGGGACTTCAGACAAGTACGTATGTTTTTCTTGAGGTCCTATGTCAAAAGAAACTCTCCGTTAGCTGTCAGCTGATGGTGCTCCCTGAGGAGGATGTTTCCTTCTGTCTACATTGATTCTGTCTGCACCCCCCGGTGCCTCAGGAAGACAGACAGCATTGTCAGAGACCCTACCCAGGCTTTTCCCTCTCCCACACCCTTCCATTAGGCAGAAGATACCAACGTCTGAAGACCCGCACAGCCAGACAAAGGAACAGCTCCTTCCCCACAGCTACTAGACTCCTCAACGACTCCCCCTCAGACTGATCTGTTCCCTGTAAGGACACTATTCATGGTGCCCTATGCTGCCCTTGCTCATGGATTTGCTTTGTGTGGCCCTTGTTCTGCACTGTAACCAATCACAACTTGTCCATGTACTATTTGTCAGCGTGCTCTGACGATTATTCTTTTTGTCTACTATGTACGTACTATGCACGTTCCCTTGGCCGCAGAAAAATACTTTTCACTGCACTGTACACTGCACTGCACAGCCACTGTAGGAGCTGGTTTAGCACAGTGGGCTAGGCTTGTAAAGCAGAACAAGGCCAGCAGCGCGGGGTTCAATTCTCGTACCAGCCTCCCATAATAGGTGCTGGAATGTGGCGGCTAGGTGCTTTTCACAGTAACTTCATTTGAAGCCTACATATGACAATAAATCAATCAATCAATCAATCCCTTGTGGACATGAGGACGCTAACACAGCAAGCCACTCAAACTCGATTGGCCTGAAATAATCCTCAAGGCTTCCAGAGGTAAATATCTGCTTAATATGTATGGTAGCTCCTGAGTTATGTTGAGCAGCAGTACACTGCTGTTGGGTTGACCAGAGTGAGTGCTGTACCAGGTGCTGTATGCTGGCTGTACCAGGTGGTACCTGGGAGGTTTGATATCCCAACCACAGACCAACATAGAAAAGGCACCAATCTTCACAGTTCCTCAAATCTGCTTTGCAAATAGATTCCGTGGAATATTTAGAGAAATAAGACTCTCACATATCTTTGATTCATTCGTTCCCCAACACACAAAGACAGTTTGCAACGTTAAATGCCCATCTAGGTAACAGTCTGAACTGAACACTCGTGGGAGTTTATTATAATATAATATAATATTTATTATAATATAAGGTAAAATGTAGGGTGTCATATGACCTGTTCTCGATTCTGCTAACAGCAAACCTGGGTGGTTAAACATTAATGGGGGGGCCCAGATTGTTTTACTGGGAAGAAGGTACAAGATATTTACATCTGCAAAACAAATGAGCTAAACAGGTGCGATGATGGTGAACAGGTTTTGGAGGCCAGTTTCAGAGGCACAAAAGAGAGATCTCATCTTGGGGAGAGAGCAGTCCAGTTTGTTCAGGGTACCCTTCGAAGGGCGCACCCACCCCTCCTTCCCATTTTCTAACCAGTCGTATTGGAAAAAATGGAGTTGTAACTCTTTCTCACCAACCATATTATGGCATGGGCAGTGTGACGTTTGGGTCAATTGATTTGTTAATACACTCAATTACCTGTAAATCTTTTTTTTAAATGGCAGGCAAGCCGCCGATATCAGCATCCGGCACCTACCGATTTATAGTAGCCAGTTTTGGGAATGCACAGAAGGCAGTGGGCCAAGATATTTTACATGCTCTCCCGCTGAAGGCTCATCCAGTGGGAGGCTATGAAATTCAGTCTTCAAGTCCCAGTGAGGTAATAAGAATGTCAGGTTGTAAATAGCTACACTTTAATTTAATTCCAAGATAGAATAGAGTTGGGGGTCTAAGTAAGTAAGTAAAGTCGCCACAGACCCAGATGACCATCGCCTGCTTTCCCCTTTGAGGGGAGAGCTGACTGGTGGTGATTTAACCTGAGGGTCAACGCACCTCAGGCGAGGGGCAAGGAAGGTTGAGAAGGTGGGGCCTTTATGAATAAGTTGGGATTTGGGTCTAAAGGATAGCTAGTCAGCATTTTAGAAGCAGTAAGTCCCTATGGTTTACTGGGCACAGAGTGCGGGTGCCGGTGGGTTGGGGGGAGAGGGAGAGAGATCACAGAGTGCGGGTGCCGGTGGGTTGGGAGGGGGGAGAGGGAGAGAGATCACAGAGTGCGGGTGCCGCTGGGTTGGGGGGGGTGGGAGAGATCACAGAGTGCGGGTGCCGGTGGGTTGGGAGGGGGGGGGGTAGAGATCACAGAGTGCGGGAGCCGGTGGGTTGGGGGAGAGGGAGAGAGATCACAGAGTGCGAGTGCCGGTGGGTTGTGGGGGGGGGGGGGGGGGTGGGGGGGGGGGGGGGGGTGGTGGGGGGTGGGGGGAGGGGGGGGGGGGGGGGGGGGGGAGATCACAGAGTGCGGGTGCCGGTGGGTTGGGGGGAGAGGGAGAGAGATCACAGAGTGCGAGTGCCGGTGGGTTGGGGAGGGAGAGAGATCACAGAGTGCGGGTGCCGGTGGGTTGGGGGAGAGGGAGAGATCACAGAGTGCGGGTGCCGTGGGTTGGGGGGGGGGAGAGATCACAGAGTGCGGGTGCCGTGGGTTGGGAGGGGGGGGGGGGGGGGGGGGGGGGGGAGAGATCAAGAGTGCGGGTGCCGGTGGGTTGGGGGAGAGGGAGAGATCACAGAGTGCGGGTGCCGGTGGGTTGGGGGGAGAGGGAGAGAGATCACAGAGTGCGGGTGCCGGTGGGTTGGGGGGGGGGGGGGGAGAGAGATCACAGAGTGCGGGTGCCGGTGGGTTGGGAGGGGGGGAGAGGGAGAGAGATCACAGAGTGCGGGTGTCGGTGGGTTGGGGGGGGGGGGGGGGAGAGATCACAGAGTGCGGGTGCCGGTGGGTTGGGAGGGGGGGAGAGGGAGAGAGATCACAGAGTGCGGGTGTCGGTGGGTTGGGGGGAGAGGGAGAGAGATCACAGAGTGCGGGTGCCGGTGGGTTGGGTGGGGGGGGGGGGGGGGGGGAGAGAGAGAGAGAGATATCACAAAATTAGCACAACTTGTGCTGTGCTCATGTCATGTAAGGAAACAACGTTTACACGTTCTGAATGTACTCTAAAGGAGTTTTTTTTCAGAGATCAAGCATAGTTTCAAATCTGTACAGTTCAAAATCATTAACTTCCTCTCTTCGTAATTTCTAAGGGCCTGAAGTTAAAAGTAATTGGTCCTGGGAGAAGTTATTTTGGTTGAGTGTGGGCTATTTAGTCAAGTATGCCTGAGGAAAGCTCCTTAGCGTGGAGAAGATTGGTGTGCTTCAATGACCCTGAAAACTATGCCAGTGGGAGTGTGACTCCTGGTAGAGCGGCCAAAGATAGACCAGTCAACAAATTAGGCAGCAGAGTAATGGGTTTATTCGCCTGGTGGAGAGTTGTGAGTCAGGCTAACTTGTCTGTTTCAAAAATGGCTTTTGGTGAAAATAACACAGAGATAAGATGGGTCTGTCAGAGATTCGTAAATAAAAACATCACCGGTGGAAAAATCACAATCTGTTGCTTCAGGGCAAGAAGATACCGTGATCTAAGTTAAATATCTTGATCTGGGCTGACGGCACTGGAAGAAAAGAGTTTCCCCATGTAGCTCTGAAATAACAAATCAACCAACAACCAACTGGGCGGCACAGTGCGCAGTGGTTAGCACTGCTGCCTCATGGCGCCAAGGACCTGGGTTTGATCCTGGCCACGAGTCACTGTTCGTGTGGAGTTTACACAATCTCCCCGTGTCTATGTGGGTCTCACCCCCACAACCCAAAGATGTGCAGGGGAGGTGGATTGGCCATGCTAAATTACCCCTTAATTGGAATTGTTTTAAAAAAAAACTAACATCTGGTCAGAGCTTAGATGAGGTGGGCAAAATAGTCAAACATATACAAAATATTAATCCCTCAGTCAACATCACTGAAAACAGATTTTCTGGTCATTCTCCCATTGCGTGTTTGTAGAATCCCACTGTATGAAAATTGTCTGTTGTTTTTCCTAAATTACAATAGTGACTTTACCAGATGTCAAATGCTTGATAGTTTCCTGAGATTAGACATGGCCTCAAATAAAGGGCAGGATTCTCCATCCATTCAGGGAGCGCGATTCTCCGGGCTGGATTCTCCGGTCGACGACGCCAAAATCGCGTTCGGAAACGGGACGGAGAATCCTAAATCCCGACAGAATTGGAGGTGGTGCCGATTTCACAATGCTCCGCCCCCTCCAAAGCGGCGTACTCTCCGACATATCCACGGCCTCAGAACATTGCCTGAGCCCCCCCCCCCCGATGCTCTGCCTCCAACCGGCCTAGTTCCCGATGGCGTGGGTATCTCATGGTCTCACCCGTGGGGAACTCAGCGTGGGACTGCGGACTCAGTGGCATGGCGCAAAACGGCCACCAATCCTCTGTTTGGTGGGGGGCTAGTAGGTAGGCAGCGTGGAGCACCTGGCTCCAGCTAAACCCAACAGTGCCCCCAGCCCCTGCCAAAGACCCCCTGCCCGTGGATCGGCTCTCCCCCGACTGTGGCAGCGCTGAACTGAGTCCGCAGCTGCCACACTGAGCTCCCGACAAATAATAGCATGAGAGACCCACGCATCGGGACCTCGGCCGGTCGGGGGAGGAGCATCGGGGGGAGGGTCTCAGGCAACGTCCTGAGGCCATTGATATGGCACGCAGCGTACTCCGAGAGTACAGCCTTTGGAGGGGGCAGAGCATCACGAAAGCGGCGCCCCCCTTGATTTCGGCACGGACGTTGATTCTCTGGCCGATCGCCGAATGTGATTTCAGCATCGGGGAGAACCCCGTATATAATTTGTCAAAACTGAAAACAGAAAAATAGATTGGTAATTCAGATGGAAACCCTTAATCAAAACTGTCCTGATGAACAGATCCACTATTGTCGCTCAATGTACACCTGAAGGAAACTGGGGGTAACATGTGGCTGGATTATACATTACTGGCCTGAGGAGATGAAATTTAAATACTAAAGGATGAAACGCTTGCATTTATATAGCACCTTTCACAACCTTGGAGCAGCCCAAGGCACTTTTCACTCAGTGAAATTTCTTCTGCAGTGTAGTCAATGTTGGATTGTAAGAATTGTGGCCGCCAATGTCTGCAGAGAATGATTCCACAAACTGTGATGTAATAAAGATCATACCTATTTTTAGTGATGTTGGTGGAGGGGTGAATGTTGGCCAGGACACCAGAGATAACTCCTCTATTCTTCTTCAAATCCATAGCCGCCTGATTAAAAAGAGAAGGTGCCACTGTTAACACTTAGCTTTTAACAAATGAGAGACATTCAGGGTAAGTATTTAACTATACGATTGCCGCCAGTGGTTTAGCATATTAAAGACAATAAGAGTGGCATTGAGCTCATGCAGTGCGTGTACATTGTGATCAAATGGAAAATGCTAACTTCCATCTGCCGGGTACAATCTTTTTTGAATGTAATGAATCTACTGGTGCTCCCAGGTCAGGAAAGAACAAGTCGAAAAATTGTTGGTTGGGGGGGCGGGGTAAGGTGGGTGGGGGGGGTGAGCAGTGGGCGGAGGGCAGGGGTGATGTTGGTTTTCGGAGATAGCGCAGAACAAATGATAATGAATCAGCTCTTGGTTTTAGATCCAGTTTGATTTTTCACTCCATTGAAATCAATGACAAAGATACTCGTGGCGTCTACAATAGGCGGCCCCATTCGTTACCACCCATCTTGCAGGGCTGCCTCAGACCACTTTCACCCCACCTGTAACTTGCTGAGAGTACTGGGGCGGCACGGTAGCGCAGTGGTTAGCACTGTTGTTTCACAGTGCCAGGGGGCCCAGGTTCGATTCCTGTTCGGCTCACTGTCTGTGCGGAGTCTGTACGTTCTCCCTGAGTCTGCGTGGGTTTCCTCCCACAAGGCCCGAAAGACAGGCTTGTTCAGTGAATTAGACATTCTGAATTCTCCCTCAGTGTAGGGCAACTAGGGGATTTCCACAGTAACTTCATTGCAGGTTAATGTAAGGCTACTTGTGATTATTATCATTACTTTTGCCGTACAGCCAGGAAAATATGCAACGGTGGGTGGTGTCATTACTGGACAGTGAGGTAAGGCACCTATGTTACACAGTAGAATCTCAGGTTTGTTGAATTCAGCATGTTTTCAGTTACTCAGCAAGCTGGCAGGAGATGCAAATGAGTTGCGTGCCAATATCGGTGGAGTTGGGACTCCACAACAAGTTAGGGGCACCAGGTTGGAGGCAATCACATGGCCTGTGGGGGCTTGTCCTAGAAAGGGCTGATGTGACTCATTGGGTTTGCTGTGTCTCTAACCAATGTTGCACTTTCAGCAGCCTTGACATATTTACAGTTCCACAGTCAACCCACGCATTTCTTGTTTAAACTTGTTAGTCATTCATTCACCCAAAAGAAATGCCCACTTTCAGAAATAAATCAACATGTGTCAAATGAACACCTTCACTATATTAAGCAGTGTAACCTGTTCTTTTGCCAACCCAGTTGTGTTTGGCTCAGATCTATGCACAGCCTGTCCAATGCAAGAATTCTGGATGATTACCAGAGGTCTCTCTGTCAACAGAATAGTACAGTAAGAAGTCTAACAACACCAGGTTAAAGTCCAACAGCTTTCGGAGCACTGCTCCTTCCTCAGGTGAATGAAGAGGTATGTTCCAGAAACATATATATTGACAAAGTCAATATATATTTGTCTATTATGTATGTTTCTGGAACATACCTCTTCATTCACCTGAGGAAGGAGCAGTGCTCCGAAAGCTACTGTTTGAAACAAACCTGTTGGACTTTAACCTGGTGTTGTAAGACTTCTTACTGTGCTCACCCCAGTCCAACGCCGGCACCTCCACATCAACAGAATAGTAGGAGACGATGTTTCTTTTAAAACATTCGAAAGGAGAGAGGCTCTATGAAGGATAGATATCGAGCCCAATCCAACGGCCTCGTCAGATCAGACTCGGGACGCGACAAGGATGTTAAATCTCATGAGATATTTGCGATTGTTGGGAGGCCTCACGAGATCTAATGAGATCTCGCGCGACATCGTGATCTGAATCTCACGTTCACTGGGTGGGATCCAGATTTGCATATTTAAGTGAGCAATTATACCTGTGCCAGATTCGCCCAAGGCCTGGGATTGAACGGCCGTGTCTGAGACACCTCACCAAGGCGCCGTTGAGCACTGGTCTACAGACCGGGGGGCGATCTCCCAGACCGATGGAGGCCCCCGGGCGGTCGGGCTCTGGGCAGGGTGGTCCGCTGGCCCTCCCGAGCATCTTTGCACTGCCTGGCACCTGGGTATGCTGGCAATGCCATCCTGGCACTACCAAGGTGCCTGGGTGGCGCTGCCAGGGTCTGGGCCCAGGGGGTCCCTGCCCTTATGAGGTGGGATGAGAGGGGGGGGGGGAGGGCGGCTCGAGGACTTCTTAACAGGAAGGTTTGGGTGTTGAAGGGGTCCAGAGACCACGATGTGGGGTCTCCAGAGATCTCTTCTCGTCAGTGCAGGAAATTAAGGTATGCGGCCATTGGTCGGGCGTTCCTCACCAAGGCCAAAAAGAACCCAGAGTTTGATGGCGGGGTCGTTCTTGGCGCTGCAGGAGCCAGGAAACACCCCACTTACTGCACCCGTTAAATCGCACCCATCTTTATTTCCTGAGTAGAAAGTGATGCAAACTCACTTCCCCTCTGCTGAATGCTGAACTAAATCAAAGTGGTCCTCAGGAGAATTCCATCACAGGGAACAGAATTGGTGTCTCACAGAGTCATATTAATACTTTAAATATCAGTTTGTACTTCCTTTATGCCTTACGATCGGACTCTGCAGATTATATGAACCATAAGGTCGGTCTTGGTGCATGCTGTAACAATTTCTCATCCCTCTGGGGTTAATACAACATTCGCCTGTTAGTTTATGTAAGTATTTGGCCAGTTTTTGAAAGGTTACTTCATTGTTGTGAATTACAGGTCCGCAGGAGAAAAGGTGAAATCTCGACACGAGCTCGGCCAATGAGATGTGTGCTCAGTATCGTTCTGTCAGTATCACTCTGTACCGCCCTGCGAATGACATCATTATTAAAAATAGACTGGGCTAACCAGGCTGTTCTTGATGTCACAGATGTCTGCCCAAAATATCTGGTGGGAGGACATTCGCTTTGAAGGAGTATTTATCTTGCCACTGGCTTCCACTCGCTGAGTTGCCACAGCAGCTGTCCAATTTACGTCACATTTGGCATTGCAGTCACAAAGCCTGATAACAAACTGCATGTGCAGAATATCACCCATCAACCAATGGAATACTAGCAACACACGATCAGACGCTGCCCATTTCTCTGTGAAAAGACAACTGCAATGCCTCACATTAGCAATAAGTGCAGGCTACACAGCACTCCCCCCCCCACCCCCCCCACCCACCCCCCCCCCCCCCCCCCCCCAGCTCTAGCAGAACCCCCTAATTCATTTCTCCCACATTTTGCTTCTCCCGAGCTGCCTTTGGGTGATCCTTTGGTGCTTGGTGGGAGGGATGTTCCTGTGACCAGCCCAAATTGCCCGCAAAGAGCCCCCAGCCAATTGGAAGCTGGGCCTTGTTGCTATCTGATGGGTGGATGGTGGGTGATAGTTGGGTGCTGTCAGAGAGCTAGCTGCTGTCGGTAGAAGCAATTCCAGCAGCTCCAATGCTGAGCGGGGCCAGCAAGTGTTCTCCCGGAGGTCAGCTACCTTTTTCCCCAGTGGCCTGCAACAGTTTCTTCAAGGACCATGGCAGGAGCGAGGAGCAGGCAATGGTGATGTATCATTGTCACAGGACGGGTAATCCAGAGACCCAGGGTAAGGCTCTGAGACCCAGGGTAAGGCTCTGAGACCCAGGGTACGGCTCTGAGGCCCAGGGTAAGGCTCTGAGACCCAGGGTAAGGCTCTGAGACCCAGGGTAAGGCTCTGAGACCCAGGGTATGGCTCTGAGGCCCAGGGTAAGGCTCTGAGACCCAGGGTAAGGCTCTGAGACCCAGGGTAAAGCTCAGAGACCCAGGGTAAGGCTCTGAGACCCAGGGTAAGGCTCTGAGACCCAGGGTAAGGCTCTGATAACCTGGTTTGAATCTCACCATGGCAAATTTTGAAATTTAAACTCAATAAAATCTGGAACGAAAAGTCGAATGACGACCATGAAACCATTGTCGATTGCCATAAAAAAACACAACTGGTTCACTAATGTCCTTTAGGGATAAAAATCTGCCATCCTTACCTTTTCTGGCCTCCATGTGACTCCAGACCCATCCACAGCAATGTGGTTGACTCGTAAATGCCCGCTGAAATGGCCTAGCAAACCACTCAGGTCAAGGGCAATTAGAGATAGCCCAGCCAGCCCACATCCCGTGAACAAAAGAAAAAAAAAGGATGCTCAGTGCCAGTGTGGGGTTATGTGCAATGCTTGCTCCATCTGTTGGTTCCAGCAACTAATGTAAGACTGTAACATATTATCCAAACCGGCTTCTCCTGAAACGGGCAGGCATCTGGGCAGCCATGTTGAAGACCCCCAAGAAAATGGTGGTTGCAACACCAGAGCAGGAACATCTTTTCATTTCTTCTTTGGGGTTTGGGCATCACTAGCATTTCCTATCCTCACTTGACCTTGTACGGCAGCTTCCTGAATCACAGAATTTACAGTGCAGAAGGAGGCCATTCGGCCATCGAGTCTGCACCGGCTCTTGGAAAGAGCACCCCACCTAAGCCCACACCTCCCTATCCTCGTAAACTAGTAACCCCACCTTAGCTAAGGGCAATTTAGCGTGGCCAATCCACCTAACGTGCACATCTTTGGACTGTGGGAGGAAACCAGAGCACCCAGAGGAAACCCACGCAGAAACAGGGAGAATGTGCAGACTCCGCACAGACAATGACCCAAGCCGGGAATCGAACCTGGGACCCTGGAGCTGTGAAACAACTGTGCTAACCACTATGCTACTGTGCTGCCCATGGTTGCATTCTGCAAAGCAAAGGTGCTCCCACAGTGTTATGGGGTGGGAGACGATGTGCTGCCATTTTTGCCTATTCCCCTGGAATGGGCCCGCATGCGGCCCGCCAAAGGTCTTTATGCGGCCCACCAAGTCATTAAAAAAAAATTTTTTTTAAACATTCTTTTTTAAGGTTAATGGGGGGGGCTGTTGGGTTACTTACTGGTATAGGGTGGATACGTTGACTTGAGTAGGGTGATCATTGCTCGGCAAGGGCCTGTTCTGTGCTGTACTGTTCGATGTTCTATGTTCTATATGAGGCGCCCAGAATCATAACCGGGTGAAGTAATTATTTTACTTAATATACTATGCGGCCCTTTAAAATTGTGAATTTCTGAATGTGGCCCTTGCACGGAAAAGTTTGCCCACCCCTGATATAGATGATGATTCATCGACGCAGCATATTTATGGTCACATCTATCATCCTCCAGGCAGTTATTTGATGAAAAGTAGGTGGTGTGTAGATAAGTAAGTTGGTCCAATCTCTTGATTACACTGAGCCTTGAATACAAAGCGCAGTTCAAAGTACAGTGTTCAGTAAAATGTCCCTTTCAGTCGACTCCAAACATTAAAGTTAAGCAAAACAGCCTCCATAACAAATGACGCGTTTGCACCTAGCTCTTAGTGCCATCTAACAATGGACAGCAAATGGTACATTAACTTGATGCTCTGTGCAGTCATTGATGTATTAGCTTGCTGGGTAGATTAGTTCCCCCCAGATAGATTAAACCAAACAATCTGCTGGTAACTAGACAACAACTAGCAAAGAGCAATTTACTAACCACACTGCTTCAAGCTCAGCTCCCTGATTGAATTAATCACCTTGCACCACACAACTCAACAGTGGTATCAGCCAGATTAACAGCATAGTGGATGAAACAATCCAGTTGCTTAAAATATATGATAACTTCATCACTGAACTGCCCCATGACTGGGTGTGGTGACCGTCCCTTTGAGGACAGCACAACAGAGTAAGGGTCACGTGGTCAGGGGGACCAATGGGGAGGGAATCACCGCAGGGGGTGGAGTCCACTTAGTCAAGAGACATGTAGGGAAAGGGCAGCACGGTGGCGCAGTGGTTAGCACTGCTGTCTCACGGTGCTGAGGACCCGGGTTCGATCCCGGCCCCGGGTCACTGTCCATGTGGAGTTTGCACATTCTCCCCGTGTCTGTGCGGGTTTTATGAAAAAGAAAAACAGAGAGACATGTAGGGAGTAGCTGCTGCCATGTAGCTGTTGAATAATTCTTATTAATAAATCCATTTTTGTATTCATTAATGAAGCCTGTGAAAGTGCATTGTTATATCTAGTAACGAGCATAGATTCCCCAGACACTGCCTCTGGCCCGACATCTGTGAGTATCCTGTTTTCATGGAAATCTGAAAAAGACGTATTCACTGTGACGATATGTCTGTGCACAGTTTTGTATATAGTTTTCTATCAATGTATATAGTTATCGATGTGACCTCCAACCAGCTGGTGGCGATAGAGATCTACCATGTGATTTGAGATAGCCGGCAATTGGGAGGAAACCATGGGCGAAATTCTCTGTGGACCGACGTGACGCCCATTTCCGGCGGGGAAAAGCGGTGCGGATGACTCCGGCGTCCGGGCCTTCTTTTAAGCCGGCAATCTCCGTTCCCAAAAGGGCCAGCAGCGGACTGATGCGATACGCGTCAGTTTCACCAGCTGCGGAAGTGGCGAGTCCCGGCGTTGTTTGGGGGGGGGGAGGAGAGAGAGACCCGGCGTTGTTTGGGGGGGGGGGGGGGAGGAGAGAGAGACCCAGCATTGTTTGGGGGGGGGGGAGGAAGAGAGACCCGGCGTTGGGGGGAGGGAGAGGGAGAGGGGGAGAGGGAGGGAGGGAGACGGGGAGAGGGAGGGAGGGAGAGGGGGGAGAGGGAGGGAGGGAGGGGGAGAGGGAGGGAGGGAGGGGGAGAGGGAGGGAGGGAGGGGGAGAGGGAGGGAGGGAGGGGGAGAGGGAGGGAGGGAGGGGGAGAGGGAGGGAGGAGGGGAGGGGGAGAGGGAGGGAGGGAGGGGGAGAGGGAGGGGGAGGGGGGGCGGTTTGCGGCGTTGAGTTGAGAGGAGAGGAGAGGGGGTTACCTGCGTTGAGAGAGAGGGGGGGCGGCGTTGGAGGGGGGTAGCGGTGGTGGGGAGGGGGGTGGGGTGGTGGGGAGGGGGGGGAGGGTGGGGTAGAGGCGTTGGAGGGAGGTAGGGGGTGGTGAGGGGGGTGGTTGGGGTAGGGGGCAGCGGCGTGCAGAGGGGAGGCGACGGTGCCGTTGGCCCCGGGCATCCGTTCGCCCCCTACCCTCTCTGCCGCCACGCCGCCGCTCGCCCCCCAACCCCCCCCCCCCCCCCCACCCCTACCCCCTCCCACGCCCCTACCCCCCCCACCGCACCTACCCCCTCCACTCCCCACCACCCTACCCTACCCTCCCCCAACCACCCCTACCCCCCCCTCCCCACCACCCCTACCCCCCCTCCAACGCCGCAACCCCCCCTCAAGCCACAGCCCCCCCTCCAACACCGCAACCCCCCCCTCCCCAACGCCGCAACCCCCCAACACCGCAACCCCCCCTCCAACGCCGCAACCCCCCCCTCCAACGCCGCAACCCCCCCAACGCCGCAACCCACCCCCGCACTCGCAACCCCCCCCGCACTCGCAACCCCCCCCCGCACTCGCAACCATCATCAATGGTTGACGCCGTTTGAAAGCTACTCTGTTTTTCGCCAACATGACCCGTGGCCACGTCGGCGGGACTTCGGCCCATCCGGGCCGGAGATTTGGTGAAAGAAAAAAATAATGAAATCCCGCCGGCGCCAGCTGTTTTCAGAGGCTGCCGGCGGGATTTGCACAACGCCGGTTTTTGGCCGGTCGGAGATTTAAAAACCCGGCGGGAGCGGGATTAACGCCGCTGCTGGCCGATTCTCCGACCCCACGCAGGGGGGTCGGAGTATTTCGCCCCAGACAAGAAGATAGTCGCACTAGAAGTAGCTCCAGGAGAATTCACTTAATTCATTTGTTTGTTACTGTTTGTATTATAGTTCATTAGTTATCTTTACACGTGTCTGTTAATAAATCATTTTACGAGTTAAAGAACCATATGTTCTGTGTAACACGGCCATCACACAGAACATAGCATTCATCTGAATGCCTCTCTTTGGGCGAATAGACGCATTTGAGATATTGAGATATTGTCAGACTCTGAGTAATGTAAAATCAGAATAGATGGACAGTTCAGATGGGTGAGCAATGGAGAGGGCACAGCAAGATATCTGGGTCAGAATCCACAAGAAGGGTAAGCAAAATTCAAAAACGTACCTCCACTTACATTATTCACACGGAGGTGGTCCAGGAGGCCCAGTGCATTGGAATGGTTGAAGGACAGACGCAGAAGAAACTTCCATTGGCCGGCAGAGTTTATAACGAAAGGTATAGAGAAAAAAAAGAGAAAATAACCCTGTGAAGGAAGAGCTGTGGCTTTAAGTTTAAAAAAAGAACTTCAGTAAAATAAAAAGAGTACATAGAAAGCCGTGATTTAAGCAGGAAAAAAAAGGTGACCCGGAGCGTGGGAAAATCAAGGAGCTGAAACTGAGTGACAGGCGCCCGATGTGCAGGGTTGGGGGAAAGCCTCCGGTGGGAGGATCCATAGCAGCGATCGCTGCACTGGTGACCTTCAATTGGGCAGCGGGGTTAGTGTTTTACAATAAAAAGTTAATAAAGTTTCAAAACAACAGCCCCATCAGACCTCGAGTGTGCCGGGTCTCCGCGTACAAGTGAAATAGACAAAAAACAGGCACCTCAAAAAAATAGAAGATAAAAACGTTGCAATGGGGATGATCATACGCGTATGCTCTGATTTTGGAAGTTTCCAAGGATCGATATTTCATGGAATCATAAAATCGTAGAATGAATACAGAACAGAAGAAGGCCATTTGGCCACTCATGTTGATTCCAGCCGTCTGGAAGAGCAAACTCACCCAGTCTCACTGCACTGCCTTTTCCCTGTAGCGTTGCAAATTCTTTCACTTGAGATAATGGTCCAATTCTCTATTGAGAGCCGCGATTGAACCTGCCTCCACCACCTTCTCAGGTAGAACATTCCTGAATCTAACCATGCACTGCATAATTTCCTCATATCACCAGTGCTTCTTTTGCCAATCACCTTAAATCCATCCACGTTCTCTGGTTCCCAACCTTTCTGCTAATGGAAATAGTTTCCCCAATCCACTCTGTCCCGAAGCCTCATGATTTCAAACATCTCTATCAAATCTCCTCTTAATCGTCTCTTCCCAGAGGAGAACCACCCCAACTTCTCAAATCTATCGACTTAAACTTTTTTCTTCTTTTTTATAAATTTGGAGTGCCCAATTTTTTTCCGTTAAGGGGCAATTTAGCGTGGCCAATCCACCTACCCTGCACATCTTTGGGTTGTGGGGGTGAAACCCACGCAGACACGGGGAGAATGTGCAAACTCCACACGGACAGTGACCCAGAACCGGGATCGAACCTGGAACCTCAGCGCCGTGAGGCAGCAGCGCTAACCCACTGCGCCACCGTGCTGCCCTCTATCTTCATAATTGATGACCTTCTATTCCCATGAATGTTTTCTGTACCCTCTTGAGTGACTTCACATCCTCATGGGTTTATCCGGGTGATCTGCCTCCCCCTCTTAAGGCGTAAGTTGTTTATAGGTGTGTACCTGTTGATGCAGGAGGGTAATCCATCCACAACTCTGGTGCTCTAGCAGTGCTACAGTCAATAAGAAGCTCCACTTTCATTGCTTACTGGTGATATTTAGAAGTAGAACTGTATGTGACCCATTTCACTGCAGTTCCTCTCCTGACTCAGCAGCTTAACAGCACCTTCGAAAGTCTCTGATTCTGATCATCATTGCTGTAAGTATGCAGCCAATACTTGGCTCAAGAAGGTTTGAAGGTCATGGTTCAAGCTTTAAGGACATCATCTGGCCTGACACTTCGGTGCATTGCTGAGGGAGTGCTGCATTGTCAGAAGTACCATCTTTCAAAAGAGCTGTTAGGCAAAAGCCTGCCCTCTCAAGTGAACCATAAAAAAAATCAATGGCAGCACTTCAAGTAGAAATGGGGAGTTCTACCAGAGGGCTGGACAATATTTATCCCTCAACATAAGATTGTGAGACATTTTTGGACATTCCAACTCCATGGAAGGTACAATATAGATGCAAGGTATTTATTTAAACTTAACCATAAGCATGGACGGGATTCTCTGATCCTGAGGCTAAGTGTTGACGCCGTCGTAAATGCTGTCGCGTTTCACGATGCCGTCAACATGCCCCTAGGAGCAGCGATTCTGACCCCTACAGGGGGCCAGCACGGCACTGGAGCGACCCACGCTGCTCCAGCTGCCGATACCGGCGCCAAATGGGCGCCGCGGGTTTTGCATGCGTGCTGCGACCGTGCCAGTGCGCGCATGCGCAGTGCGACTGGCACGATTGCGCGCATGCGCGATGGCTCTCTTCTCCATGCCAGCCCCGATGCAACATGGCGTAGGGCTACAGGGGCCGGCGTGGAGCAAAAGATGCCCCCAGCCCGAGAGACCGGCCCACCGATCGGCAGGCCCTGATCGCGGGCCAGGCCACAGTTGAGGGCCCCACCCCCCCACCAGGCCGCCCCCGGATGGTTGCACACCGAGGTCCCGCCAGGTAAGAGCACACGCGGACGGCGCTGACGTGACTCGGATTCCTCTTGCGGCCGCTCGGCCCATCCCGGCCGGAGAATCGCCGGGGGGGGGGGCACGTAGAGTGGCCCATGACCGGTGCCAATGGCGCCGATTCTCCACTCTCCGGAGAATCGGTGTACCGGCGTCTGGGCAGCTCTGCGTGATTTTCACCCGGCCCGGCGTGGGCTGAGACAATCCCGCCCCATATACTTGTGCAAACACGAGTGGCAGGTCAGAAGATCGGAAAGAGTATACAGAACATCAAAGAACGACAAAGAATTACTAGAGAAAGATAGCGAGTAATATTAAGGCCTCCGCCGTTTCTCAGAGGTAGCTGTCCACCTGAAAAGGGGCAAGTGCAACTTCAGGTGAGAGATGTCATATACTTGGGGTGCCAGGTTTATAAGGATGGTGGAAGAGAAAGTTCGAGCTATCAAACAGACCCCCCCCCCCCCCCCCATGCCAGAGGTCATTCCTAGGGCTCACTAATTATTATGGAAAGTCCATTCCAAATCTGGAGACCATACTATCACAAGAAGAGGCATTTGCCAAAGTATAATTGCAATGTTGGAGCTAACACCCTGCTAATTGTAGCTAACTATAGCATCATTAGTGCTGCTGCAGTGACAAAGGAAAGGATGTTTGCTGTTCACACTCGGCTTTGGGAAGATAATGTGACTCCTATTTTTCCTGATAGTTGTAGTAGTCCTGAAGTAGCTCAGCTACTTCCAATTGGTAGAACGGATGTGTTGGATACTCTGGATCCGTGGAGACTGTGTTTACCTCAGCAGTAACACATACAGGCTACCAACACTTGAAATAGTACAACACTATTTTATTAAGCTAGAAACTGTTGAACATACTTTCACTGTGGGTCGACACTATGTTGGATTAAACTAAAGACTGATGCCTATCCTAACCAGTCTATGCACTCAGCACACGGTGATGATCTGTGCTGCAAGCTGTGAGCTCTGTCCTTCTAAGAGGCTGCATCCCGAATGAGCGGGAAAACTGATGCCCTCTGTCTTTATACTGAGTGTGCTCTAACTGGTGATTGGCTGCGGTGTTGTGTCTGTTGATTGGTCTTGCTGTGTGTCAATCAGTGTGTGTCTGCAACATGATATACTGGCATGTATATTATGACAAGAACATGAGAGAAATCAAAGGAACGAAAGGCATATATGAGGGGCATAGAGAATGAAAGTGAGGCAACGCAACTGCATTGTACAAATCACTGGTGCGGCAAGTCAGATGGAAGCAGATTCAACACAAACAAAGACAGGCACTTGCCTTCCTTGAATTTCAACTGGCTCTGTGTCCAAGCTTAGTAATGAAGGAGAGCCATTATGACTGAATCCAACTAAAAAAATGTGAATTGAAAAATGGTAACAGAGAACCTATTACACAAAGGCTCCTCTATTTCCATGTCCCACCACAACATTCATCACCATCACAGTGAGCAGTTGAAGTAGCTCCTAAAGACCACACAGCGACCAGGAGGGTGCTTAACTGTAAAACAGACATTTTTCTGTCAGTCGGTGAGTAATGAGGAGACACAAATTAATACCATCAGAGTTTCACAATGTAAACTGGAGACCAAAAGTCTGATTTTTAAATAGAAGCCAATTTCTTTTACTTCTGTTTCTTGTAATGTGGCATCATTAATTATTAAGGTTTGCTGTATTTCAACATCCACAAAGCAAATAACAAAACGTAAGTGGGTAGATTTTGACTTTGTGCAAAGTCACTTGGAATAAAAAGAGGGAGTGATGTAAAACACATCGCTAACTCCCAGTTCAACACATGTGCGCCGAGTTAACTGAGCAGCTAACCTTTAATCTATTGAATGATGCTACAATCACTCGCACAGTGTGCAACCTTTTAATTAACAAAGATTTTAAAAAGTTTTAAAAGAGAGAATAGGATCATTTGGCATCGCTGCAGCAACAGATTTCACTCCTTCTAATATAAGAGGGACAGGAGGAGGCCCCTTCATGGTCACCTTGTGGGAGATTTTCACAGGCAAGGGAGTCAAAAAAGGAATGCCAGGCCAAGATCCTGACGGCAACCTGCCCACTTCCAAGTTTCCCCTGGACGGGTTGCTTGCAAGCAGGGAAGCCCCTTGGAGCTGTTAGGTGATTAATTAGAATATTCAAATAGATTATTATCTGTTTTAACCAACTGTTCTGGCTTTATTGGCCAGAGTTGGAAGGCCCGCCTTCTCAACCCTTCCTCTTGCCTGCGGTGTGGTGGTCCTCAGCTAAAACTACCCCCTTGATGTGTTGGGTACTCTGGATCTGTGGAGACTGTGTTTACCTCAGCAGTAACACATACAGGCTACCAACACTTGAAACAGTACAACACTATTTTATTAAGCTAGAAACTGTTGAACATACTTTCACTGTGGGTCGACACTATGTTGGATTAAACTAAAGACTGATGCCTATCCTAACCAGTCTATGCACTCAGCACACGGTGATGATCTGTGCTGCAAGCTGTGAGCTCTGTCCTTCTGAGAGGCTGCATCCCGAATGAGCGGGAAAACTGATGCCCTCTGTCTTTATAGTGAGTGTGCTCTAACTGGTGATTGGCTGCGGTGATGTGTGTGTTGATTGGTCTTGCTGTGTGTCAATCAGTGTGTGTTTCTGCACCATGATATACTGGTGTATATTATGACACCCCTCAAAGGCAACTTTACCTCAGCTTACCTATTGGCCAGTACACCTATTTCCCAAGCTGTCAGCAACATGACAGGGTCAAGCAGTAAACTGCACAGCGGTCTTCTTCAATGAAACGGACAGGCTGGGCAGGTTTTTGGATTGAGAGAATGAAGAGCCACAGACATGACTTGGTGAGAGTTGGTTCTCTCAACACTTTTTCTGACAGTGCGCGTTCACTGCATTTACAGGTGATTGCCAACTTCTTGGAATTCACTTCATCTAGCTCGCACTTCACTCACCTTGAGCTACGTTTCCCTGTTGTTGGTCTTTACTGCAACATGGGAGCAGTTTCTGCAGCTCCACTTGTACCTCTGGTGAGAAACACAAGCAGTAGAAACGCCAGCAAAACTATAAATAATATAGGGTGCGATCAAACAGAAATCTTTCCAAGCGTTTCCCGACGGCCGACTCGGCAAGACCGCTACCAGTATCTAACGCCAATTAGGACCGGTAATGATGGCCCACGGGCTTCACGTCGGAAATTACTGTCACGCCAGCTGATTCGCCAGGACTGCACCCGGCAGCTGCCCGTTAATGAGGGAGGGAAGTACTTAAACCGATCCCACAGAACACAGACAGCCCGCAGCCATGCCACCGCGCAGACCCACACCACGATTCGGAGACACCAACCTGGCCCGATTTCTGGACACGGTGGAGTCCAGACAGGATACCCTGAGAGGGGGAGCCAAACGCCAGCCAGTGCCACCTGGGAGGCAGTGGCAGCAGCCGTCAGCTCGGGAAGTGTCACCCAGTGCCGCAGGAAGATCAACGACCTCCACCGGGCTGACAGTGAGTTGGTATCAGTCCCCTAGCACCGGTCCCACCTGCCACCCATGGGCGCCGCCTCCCCCCCCCCCCCCCCCTCCCCTAACACCCCCGATAACCCTGCGTTTGGCACTGCACTCTACAGCATAACACCATGCCTGCGCCCCAGCACTCTGGCACCCACCAGCATTCCCCACCCATTCCCAGAGGCGGTGCCTACACCTGACCCTCGCCATAGCACCCTCTCACTCCACGATGCACGAAGCGAGCGGCTCACGATACCCTCTCTTTGTCCCTACAGAAGAAGTTGGTCCATAACAGGCGAGAAAGGGCAAGGAATGGTAGAGGGGTAATAGAGGCACACCCAGACATAGCAGTAGAGTACGGAGGGCTAAGAAGATTGAGGGATCACTGAGAGCCATGGGGGGGCTGGGGGTGAGATGCTGTGGTGGGGGTGGCACCATCGGTAGATAGAGACAATTTGCAGAGAAAGATCATAGAATCCCTACAGTGCATGAGGAGGCCATTTTGCCCATCGCACCTGCACTGACCCTCTGGAAGAGCACCCTATCTAACCACACACACCACCCTATCTCCATAACCCAAGAAGCCCACCTCATCTTTCTGGACACTATGGAACAATTTAGCAGGGCCAATCCACCTAACCGATATATCTTTGGACTGTGGGAGGAAGCCAGAGCACTCGGAGGAAACCCACACAGGCACAGGGAGATCGTGCAAACTCCACACAGAGTGTCACCCAAGGCTGGAATTGAACCCGGGTCCCTGGCTCTGTGAGACAGCAGTGCTAACCACTGTGCCACCGTGCCCATTCTGTCCATGCCAGCCCGAGGACACCCAGGTGCCCTTTCTAAACCCACCTTTCTGCACCTGGACCATAGCCCTGTAGCTTACAGCACTTGAGGTGCAGATCCAGGTACTTTTTAAAAGAGTTCAGTGTCTCTCCCTCCACCATCAACTTGTGCAGCGAATTCCCGACTCGCAGCTGTCCTCTGAGTAAAAACATTCTTCCTCATCTCCCCTCGACACCTTCTGTCATTTATCTTGAATCTATCCCCTGGTTCTAGAATTTCCACCAAGGAAAACAATGTTATCCTGCCCACTCCATCTCTTCTCTCTATAATTTTGTACACCTCAATTAAGTCACCCTATGTTTGACCATGCTAAATGCATGACCTCATATTTCTTTGTGCTAAATTGCCACTTTATCGCCCACTCCACCAACCCATCTATATCATTTCTGAGGTGATGAGTGGGAGTGTGCTGTCAGCAGACAGGCAGGAGTAAGTCTGTGGCATAGATTGAGAAGCACCAGAGCTCAGCTCACAGCGGGTCGTTATCACTCTCCTGTCTTGTGTCTTGACCCGCTGACGGTGCCGACACAGGCCCATCACCCTGGAGTGATGTTACACACAGGCCTGGGAGGATGGAACAGGGCAATTGTGGGGTGTGGGGGTGGGGGGAATCACCACAGACAGGGCTCTGTCCCGCGGGTGTTCGATGGGGCAGACAGGCAGCGGCTTAGATGCCCCTGTTATGGGTATACACCATCTGGTGGGGTGGCATGTCTGGTGCTGAGCCCCTCACCTCCCCCAGCCCAGGGACAACCCTCTACCCATGGCGGCCGACCCCTACTCACCCCCGACCCAACCAGATTCCCCCCCCCACCCCCCCCCCCCACCCCCCCACCCACCCGCCCCCCCACCCCACCCCCACCCCCCCCCACCCCCACCCCCCCACCACCCCCCCCACCCCCCCCACCCCCCCCCCCCACCACCCCCCCACCCCCCCCCCACCCCCCCCCCACCCCCCCCCACCCCCCCACCCCCCCCCCCACCACCCCCCCCCCCCCGCGTGATTGCCCGCGTGATTGCTCACTGGGGTGCCGGTTAGATCAAGGGCAGCTGTTAGATAGAGGTTCCTTCTCAGTAATGGGATGGAGATTGGCCTTAATTGGTGAGTATTGGTTGCTCACTAATATCTGGACCTGGATCTCGCCAATGGGAACGGGCCAATTAGATCGGAAACCAATCGGTGCCCAGTGTGATTCCCGATTTATGCCTCTCCCGCTATCAAACCGGCTCGCATGGATTCTCACCCGACGTGAAGCGGCCGTTTGATCATGCCCATAGAGCAAGGGATTAAGGAAAACAATTGATATTTAGCCAGCATTACTGCAAGATAGCACATGTGTTTATTCTGCACCACACACCCTGCCGTTGTTTGTTAAACAAATATCATTTGCTTTGTTTTGGAATTTTTGTGGCATGCAAAGGAATGGGGAGGAGCTTTTCTGGGAAAAGGGAGCCCCAGGGTGGATGTCGGTAAACAGCTGCCAGTCAACATTAATTTGGAGGAGAATAGAAGCTCGAATTGAATATTATAATCCAAGGGTCACTAAAATGTTTAATCCGCTATCGTAAAGCCTGAACACGTGAGGCGTCCAGGAATATTTACTGAGTATGACAATGAGCCTTACAGGAATTTAAATAAAGCTTTGCAGAACCCTGACTGATTTTTTTTTATATAACCGGTTATGAGGAAGCATTGGAAATATTCAAGTGCCGAGTGGTATCAAATCACACGGGAGAAGGTCAAAAGGATTTAAACAGAATCGAAACAACAGATCCACCACCAAGTTAAAGTAGAAGCACGGGATAGCTTGGAATTGAGTCCGTGATGGGGAAATTGGTGAGGAGAGAGATTCAGACAACAAATAGAAATCCAGGAAGCTGTGGGAGCCTTGAGCCCACACCTGATGACATAAGGCCAAGACCCGCTGAAGATTATTGGCCCACAGATTTCCCTTCCTTCAAACCAGTGAGCGGAGGCACCAATTGGGCCTCCCGAAGCAGCTGTCACTTGAGATTTCAGGAGATTGCACTGGCTCCTCCTGGCTCCACGAAAAGTTAAATGGAAGAAAAGTAAACTTGTCTCATTCATCAGTGGCACTCCAATAAAGCTGGTTAGAGTCTAATTTGGTCTCTCCAGGTGAGAGAAGGCACATGGTTCGGGATTGGCTTCCGCTGCAGCACCAACATTTGGCCTGAAAGGTAGATGGGGCAGGGAGCAACTTCTCCTCCCAAAATGTTCGGAGTGGATGGGTTGGGTGGACCAAATGGGGGCTTACCTGCGATCTCACTTCTGTTATGGGCCAGGGTTTAGAGAACCCCAAAGTGTCTCATGGAGTTCACCTGTCCCAAAACTTTTAATAGATTGTGGTATGGGGAGCACACGGCCCACTCTACAGGTGTGGTACAGCAGAAATGGAAAAGTATTTCTTACAGCAAAACAATGTTTATTCTATGAACCCAAGTTAACCTTTTTAAAACCTACAGTGAACATTTTAGCAAACATCGATTCAAATACAACCCCCAAAGAATACAACACTAAGTAATATAGGGGCAGCACGGTAGCATTGTGGATAGCACAATCGCTTCACAGCTCCAGGGTCCCAGGTTCGATTCCCGGCTTGGGTCACTGTCTGTGCGGAGTCTGCACATCCTCCCCGTGTGTGCGTGGGTTTCCTCCGGGTGCTCCGGTTTCCTCCCACAGTCCAAAGATGTGCAGGTTAGGTGGATTGGACATGATAAATTGCCCTTAGTGTCCAAAATTGCCCTTAGTGTTGGGTGGGGTTACTGGGTTGTGGGGATAGGGTGGAGGTGTTAACCTTGGGTGGGGTGCTCTTTCCAGGAGCCGGTGCAGACTCGATGGGCCGAATGGCCTCCTTCTGCACTGTAAATTCTATGATCTATGATCTAATCCTTAATAACTTCCCAAACAACATCCAGAAGACAAAAGAAACACCTTTTAACAGAAGCACATCAGGTTTACATTCACTGCTGAGAACATTTATAATTCTGAATTCACCAAATGATCAAGAGATAGTCTTTTCATGACAGAGAAAACAACTGTACACTTGCTTTGTCTGGCTTCAGCTCCAACACTGAAAACAAAACCAAATAAAAACACAGACACACCAAAGTTTTATTCCTAAGCTATCCATAACTTCTTTGAATAACCTTGAGGTAAAATTTGATCCTGGATCCGATTGTATTTCTGTGGGTAGTCCATATCTAGTAAAGAATTCAAGTAACTCCTCCACAATCTTTTTAGCTGCAATATTACGTACTGGAATGGCCTCTGGAAACCTAGTAGACGCATCCATTATAGTCAAAGGATATTGATTCACACTTTTCGTTTTAGGAAGCGGTTCAATGCAATCAATTAGGACCCTTGTAAAAGGTTCTTCAAATGCTGGGTATTAAGGGGGCTGGTTTTATCACTGCTTGAGGATTCCCTATCACTTGACATGTGTGACATGATCGACAAAATTTAACTATATCTTTATGTAGTCCAGGCCAATAAAAATGTTTCTGGATTTTAGCTTGAGGTTTCCTTATTCCCAAATGACCTCCCACTAGTACCTCATGTACAACTCGCAACACCTCCTTTCTATACCCTACCGGCAATACTACTTGATGAACTACTTCCCACTTTTCATCCGCCTGCATATGTAAAGGTCTCCATTTCCTCATCAAGACATCACTTTTGGGGTAATAACACTCTGGTATACACTCAGATTCCTCTTCCGTATATGCTTTCTGATACGTCCGTTTTATTTCTATATCCATTTGTTGTAACCCCGCCAATTTTCCTGAACTAAAATTATCCGGCACATCCTCCACCTGTTTTTGTTCTTTTTCAACCATCTGATCAAAAATCGTTTCTGATAATTGCACTTCAACATCATCTTCACTCTTTGATTTCTCCTCTAGTCTTTACCTGCGACATTGCAACCCTGTTACAACACAATCCGGAAATATCCAAGGATATCCGTCCTTCAACACTTCAGTTGTCTGATTTTCCACTGGCTTATCAACCACAGTAGGCATCACTCCCACCTGCAATCCAGCTATACCATTACCCAAGATAAACTGTATTCCTGGACAAGATACGTAGTTCCTCTATTACTCCTACTACCACTTCACCACTCTTCACCGGACTTTCCAACCTTACCTTATATAATGGAACACTACTCCTCACACCCTGAATTCCACATATTACCACCTTTTCTGGCAACATTCTTCCCAAACTACATAACTCCTCATCTCTTACCATTAAAGATTGACTAACTCCTGTATCTCTTAAAATTGTGACTTCTTTACCTGCTCCTCCTGATACACATGAGTAAACTTTACCCACACAAGTAAATTATTTAAAGACATCTGGCACCTTCATCAATCACCTCTTGATCAGGCTGTACAATATTTTGCATCTCCTTCGCTTCACTTGGGCTTTCCTTTACCACTTTAACAAACCCCACTGTCTTATCCTGTTTTACCACATTAGCCTTCCCAGTGCTTTGCTTCAACCACCAACACTGTGACTTTACATGGCCTAATTTATTACAGTGAAAACATTTGATATTTTTCATTTCTTTTCCAGCCTCCTGGATTTATTTTTTAGTCTGAGGTACACTCTCCTTATTATCTCCCATCAGATCACCTTGACCTTTACCACTTGAGTATTTCTCATGTCCCCAGTTTCTATCCCACACAGGCTGAGATTGATGTTGGAAACCAAGCTTTGATTTATGAACTAATTCATAATCATCTGCCATTTCTGCTGCTAACCTTACAGTTTTAACCCTCTGCTCTTCCACATGAGTTCTCACTACATCAGGAATTGAATTTTTAAATTCCTCCAAAAGTATAATTTCTCTGAGAGCGTCATACATTAGGTCTATTTTCAAAGCCCTTATCCACCAATCAAAATTACTCTGTTTGATCCTTTCAAACTACATGTATGTTTGACCAAAGTATTTCCTTAAATTTCTCAACCTTTGTCTCAAAGCTTCAGGCACTAGTTCATATGGACCTAAGATGGATTTTTTCACCTCCTCATACGACCCAGATACCTCCTCTGGTAGTGATGCAAACACTTCACTAGCCCTACCTATCAGCTTTGTTTGAATCAGTAATACCCACATGTCCAGTGGCCATTTCATTTGTTTAGCTACCTTCTGAAATTAAATGAAAAAGGCTTCTACCATCTTCTCATCAAACCTTGGCAATGCTTGGACATATTTAAATAGATCCCTATCAAGCCTTCGACTTTGATGCTCTTTCTCATTATCTTCATCACTATCCTTCAACTGTACGTTTCCCTTTGCATCCACCAATTTTAACTGACTGTCATATTTCATGGCCATTTACTGAAGTTCAAACTCTCTCTTTATCTTTCTCCTGATCTGTATCTCTCTTTCTCTTTCTTTTTGCTCTGCTAGGGCTATTCATTCTTTTCTCCTTTCTTCTCTCCTTTTCTTTTTCCTCTCTATCTCTTTTGTCTTCAAGCTGCTTTAATTCTTTCTCATGTTCCATTTGTTTAATTTGTAATGGAATTTTTGCCATTTCCAATGAGTCAAACTGTATCTCAGGCAATGTTAAATGCTTAGCCACCGCCATAATTACCTCACCTTTTCGCATTTTGTCAGGTAATGTTAACTGCAATGTTTTTGCCAAATGTAACAGTCTGCTTTTAGTCTCTGTCCGTAAGGTACTGCGTGTGACCGTCTCCACCCCCAAAAACTTCAGAGCCTCTGAAAGAGCCAATGTCCACAACATGCTCCCCACTTAAACTGGAATACCGCACCTGAAAAGCAACCACAATATGCTCACCCCTCATATAAGTTCACTAAGCCAATCCAATAGATAGACTTTTATCCTGGATGAGCCCCCAATTTGTTATGGGCCAGGATTTAGAGAACCCCAAAGTGTATCATGGAGTTCACCTGCCCCACAACTTTTAATAGATTGTGGTATGGGGAGCACATGGCCCACTCTACAGGTGTGGTACAGCAGAAATGGAAAAGTATTGTTTAAAGCAAAACAATGTTTATTCTATGAACTCAAGTTAACCTTTTTAAAACATACAGTGAACATCTTAGCAACAATACAACCCCCAAAGAATGCAACACTACGTAATCCTTAATAACTGCCCAAACAACATCCAGAAGACAAAAGAAACATCTTTTAACAGAAGCACATCAGGTTTACATTCACTACTGAGAACATTTATAATTCTGAATTCACCAAATGATCAAGAGATACTCTTTTCATGGCAGAGAGAACAGCAGTACACCTGCTTTGTCTGGCTTCAGCTCCAACACTAAAATGAAACCAAAAGAAAATACAGACACACCCAAGCTTTTCTCAAAGTGAAACTAAAAAACAGAGCCAGAGCTCAGCTCCACCCACACTCTGACATCACTGCAGTAACATGAGCAGCCAAACATCGCTTAAAGCGACATTCTCATGACACTTCGAAACATCTTCCTGTGCGATATTTTAAATGTGGCTCTGATACCAACCTCCCAGAAACAAAGTAAATCACAAAGAGCCCCACAAGAGAGATATTTTGGGGAGAAATCGGATTAGGCCTGTTAAAGGAGTGTGGGGATTGTGATGCGCATTGAATGCCTGGATGAGTTGAGGCAGGCAGCATGCCCACTCTACAGGTGTGGTACAGCAGAAATGGAAAAGTATTTTTTAAAGCAAAACAATGTTTATTCTATGAACTCAAGTTAACCTTTTTAAAACATACAGTGAACTCTTAGCAACAATACAACCCCCAAAGAATGCAACACTACGTAAACAGCAGGTTTATTGTTTTAAATTCTTATCCAGGATGTGACTGTCGCTGGCTACATCAGCGTTTACTCTGGCCCCGGGTCACTGTCCGTGTGGAGTTTGCACATTCTACACGTGTGTCTGCGTAGGTCTCACCCCCACAACCCAAAAAGATGTGCAGGATAGGTGGATTGGCAACGTTAAATTGTCCCTTAATTGGAAAAGAAAATAATTGAGTACTCTCAATTTATTTTTAAAATGGGTCAGCATTTACTGCCTATCCCTAGAAGATGGCGGTAAGGCGTAGAGCGTAGCCCATGATTGTAGAGTGTGTAGCCCAGTGCTGACTGGCTGCACATTCAGCCTAGGGGTCCAGCTGGGTGCAGAGCTAACATGGTGTAGTTGGCCTTCACTTCTTAAAACTGCCAGCACCTTCTAAAAGGGAGGTGCACTTAGGCTGCAGAAACTGATTGAACATGTCAGAAAGACTTTGATGGATGGAAGAATATTGTAAATTGGGAAGAAAGTCAGAGATACCGCTGCCATGTTCTCTGATGCTGCACGGGAGGCCTTAGTCCAGGAGGTCAAGAGGAGGGGACAGCAGCGTGGTCACATTTGTACATAGATAAATGTAAGATAGGAGCAGGAGGAGGCTTTTTGGCCCTTCGAGCCTGCTCCGCCATTTATCAAGATCGTGGCTGATCATCCAACTCAATAGCCTAATCCTGCTTTCTCCCCATAACCTTTGATCCCAGTCTCCCCAAGTGCAATATCTAGCCGCCTCTTGAATATATTCAATGTTTAAGCATCAACTACTTCCTGCGGTAATGAATTCCACAGGCTCGCCACTCTTTGGGTGAAGAAATGTTTCCTCATCTCTGTCCAAAATGGTTTACCCTGAAATATGTGTGACCCTTGGTTCTGGACACACCCACCATTGGGAACGTCCTCCCTGCATCTATCCTGTATCCTGTATCTATGAGATCCCCTCTCCTTCTGAACTCCAGCGAGAACAATCCCAACCTAGTCAATCTTTCCTCATATGACAGTCCCGCCATCCCTGGAATCAGTCTGGTAAACCTTCACTGCACTCCCTCGAGAGCAAGAACATCCTTCCTCAGAAAAGGAGTCCAAAACTGCAAACAATATTCTAGGTGTGGCCTCCAAGACCCTGTATCATTGCAACAACACATCCCTGCTCCTGTACGCGAAAGCTCTCGCAATGTACGCCAACAGCCTTCTTTTCACAGGGATTCCGGAGGTCCTCAAGGAATATCCCACAAAAAGGAGTGCGAGCAGGTGGTCAGTGCATGAATTCCAGTCCTGGAGGGCCTGGTTACAGTTCTTCCGATGCACGCACATCATGCCCATACTGGCACCCAGACAATCCACGTCTGCTGTATGACCTGTCCCAGAAATGGTTCAGCTGACATTGACCCTCTACAACACGATCAAAGTGGTGCTAGGGAACTGAACTTTGCAGCCTGTTTCTCTCACTTGGTTAGAAGTGACAGATACGGTCCCAGGTTCGATTCCGGCTCTGGGTCACTGTCTGTGTGGAGTTTGCACATTCTCCCCGTGTCTGCGTGGGTTTCGCCCCCACAACCCAAAAATGTGCAGAGTAGGTGGATTGGCCACGCTAAATTGCCCCTTAATTGGAAAAAATAATTGGGGAATCTAAATTTAAAAAAAAAGTGACAGATACTCACATGTGCACAGCATCAAGTAACAGAGAACAGGGAGCTTGTCAATTTTAGAATTCTGCCTTTACACCGCCAGTATGTGGCCATCTATCACAACTAAACTGTTTGGCAGTGGGTAGTGACATTTCAAATCCTTTCACGTGACGAATGATTTTGTTGATTTAGCTGTGTTTTAACTTGTACAATCCCTAAAGTGCAGAAGGAGGCCGTTCGACCCATCGAGTCTGCATTTACATTTACATTTCTGGTAGCTCCAACTTTCATATTTACCTGTTGCACCATCTAATATCCTGTTCAGTGTGAAATCCTTGATAGCTATCTCCAGATTTGGATTAAAATAGCACCGAACAGTCAATTGAATTTACCACAGAAAACTGTGTAACCCCCATTCCAGGAATCTCAATTCACTTATACAGCTTTATCTGTTAAATGGAAAAATATCAGCCCCCGTACTTCTTTGTAAATAAACTGAAAGAACAGACATCAGGTTATTCGACCACAAGACAGGATGGTTTGCAAAGCCAAGGTTATTGCGTGCAGAGTGTTGCGTCTCTAGTGCACTGTGCATGTGAAGCAGCAAGGTTTCATATTTATACTCTGGATCCAGCGTGTTTGCTATTTAATCCTTTTACTTGGACAAAACTTGAACATGTTCAGTGGCACATTGATGTTTGAGCAAAGATAAACCAGAACCAAGTTGGGAGATTTTTGTTTAAGCTTGAACTTCATCTTTGATCATTTATTTCTTCTGCTATATTCCCCTGGCACCTCTTGTCACTTTGCCAGCTGAATAACGAAGAGTTCACCTGAACTCTGGCTTCTCAGCTATCCATCAATACCACTCCACAATAACAAAAAGTACCTGGCACAACTCATCAATCAGCCTCCCTCCCAGTTTGTCTTCTTAACTGATTCTATGTCACCAGGTCCCATGCTCGAATTCTGGTGAAAAGTTTAAAGTGGTTGAAACCAGCAGTTCCTGTTTGAATGTGAAATCTGACATGTCCCCAGGCTCCATCTTAACAGGCGCATCGCGCCGGGCTGCAAATCTGAGTGAGCCGGTTAGATCACGGGAGAGTCCGAAATCGGGAACTGCGCAGGGCGGCGATTGGATCATTGGAGGGGCTGGAGGTTGAGCCTGTGGAGTTGCGGGTGCAGCTGGAGGATGGGGGACAGGTGGCGGCAGCAAGGTTCTGGCATGCCTGGCGGGCAAAAATATTCCCCTCACCCACTCAAACCGCCTCCCCTCCCCCAACCCAACAATCACTACCCCCCGCCCCAACCCCACCGCCACCCTGTTGCACCCTCCCAGTGTCTGTGTAACATCACTCCAGGGTGATGGGCCTGTGTCGGCAATGTGGCAATGTCAGTGGGTCAATATACAAGGCAGGAGCTGTGAGCTGAGTTCTGGTGCTCCTCAATCTGTACCATAATCTGACTCCTGTCTGTCTCCGGACAGCACGATCACACGCATCACCTGCACGTGGTGTGCCTTGGGCGAGGGTCCAGATCAAGGACCTCCGTGTCTGGGAGGCTGGAGTTGGGGGAGGGCAGAGAGCAAATGGAGGAGGAGGGGAATGAAGGCCGGCCTGCAGTGTAGAATATCCTGACAGAGGCTTCACATGTCTCGGGTGTAACTTATTTTAGTGGTGTACAATAATGGCTCTAACTACTCCTAGCTACCGATGGTGCCCCTCAGTGATCCTCAATCTGCTTATCCCTCCGTACTCTGCCGCTATGTTGAGGTGTGTCCCCAAGATGCACATTCGAGGTCAAGGCAGCCTGCTGCTTATCGCGCCCTGTGGCCTTTGACACCCCTGGAGAGTGTCCTCTGGAGGGTCTGGGGCCGGAATGCCCTGGCCAACTTGCCGGTGGCGCATGCCTCACCGTGCCACCCTGTTTACCCGCTGACCCCAAGGCGTGCCATTGTCAGGAGGAGGGGAGTCAGGTGAGCTGGTGACCACCGTCGTCTCCCTGTAGGGAGGCTCTGGTTTGGCATCCAGCACTTTCTCCTTCTGGTCGATGCCCATAGGGCCTTGAGGGTCCACTTGGGACAGAGGGGCAGTAGGGCTGAGCTCCAGGGGTCCCTGCTTCTTTTGGCTCTGCCAGCCCTAGCGGCTCCCCATTGTCTGCACCAGGTGTCGATGCCCTCAGCGACGCCCCCCTGTGACTGGGCCCTGCTCTGCAGCGCCTCGCCAATGTCCACCTGCATCTGAGACACTGTCCTTAATGACTGGGGCATGCTCTGGAGAGCCTTGGCAATGCCCACCTGAGACTGGGACAGGCTCCGCAGCACCTTGGCCAAGGTCCACCTATGTCTGGGACACATCCCCCATCCACTGGGACATGCGATTGATGCATCAGCCATGGCCATCACTGACTGAGCAACGCCTTGAACGCCACCACTCGTGCTGCTGACGCCGTGCTCCAGGCTTTCCACTGCGGTCGCCACCCTAGCCAGGCATTTCCAGCGCCAACTCCTGCACCCAATACCTATGGGACTCCTCCAATCTGCTAAGGACCCACTGGAATGTCGCAGACACCTCTCCTGAATCTCATCGCCGCACTCTAGCTTCTGCAGCAGCTCCAGAATAACCTGGTCCAGAGCCTCAGCACCTGACTGGAACCCAACGGGGTCCTGGGATCCAGCAGACCTCCGACGGCTGACCCCCTGGACATACCTGCCTCCTCTTTATTTGCATCAGCAAATGATTGATGCTCACCAGATTGTGCCTCTGAAGCCTGTCCACTATTTTCACACATCGAGGTGTGTTTCTGCACTGGTGGCGGATGGGGATCACAGCTGTGACACCTCAACGGTGGAATCCTTGGAATTGTCCTCCGAGGTGTTCCCTTGGGAGGCATTGAGGATGGGTGGGGGGAGGTGGGCCGGCACCATCAGATGGACATCCTGTGGGAGAATGGACACGTGGTCAGTGGGAAGGAAGGATCATTATGTCTGGCATGAACAACACACGTGTGACTGGACATCTGGGTAGGGGTCGGTGGGTCCTCACCTCTGCGGGGCAGGCCACTCTTGACATTTGTGACCAATCTGTCCTCGGCCAACCCCGTGCATCTCCCTGCAAAAAGATTGATTTTGAAAATAGTTACCTGAAATGGAAAGTAAATTAATGTGTAAAACAGACATAAATAAGTTAACTGAAGGTTCACTCATCTGTGAAACTTTAAGTCAGCCGGTAGGCACGGGCCAATGAAGCACCAATAGCACAAGACTTCCAAAGTGAATCTTGTGGCCTGAAAGTGTCAGTGAAAAAACAAACAATTACATTTCTTTCCACCTCTTTCCTCATTTCCAGACAACAACCGAAATGTTCATAATGTTCAATGTTTCGTCAAGCTGTGCTTCTCACTTACTATTCTTCACATCTGGAGTGTGCAAGAAAGACTATCGAGCTAAAGAACTGAAGAGAGTGAAATCTGAAAGACAGATTGTTGGCTCATTGAAAACTATTTAGAATCCCTCCAGTGCAGAAGGAGGCCATTTGGCCCATCGAGTGCACTGCCCTCTGAATGAGCGCCCTACCTGGGCCCACTCCCCCCCCTATCCCCGTAACACCACCTAACCTGCACTACCCTGGACATTAAGGGGCAATTTCATCATGACCAATCCACCTAACCTGCACATCTTTAGACTGCGGGAGGAAACCGGAGCACCCGGAGGAAACCCATGCAGACACGGGGAGAATGTGCAAACTCCACACAGACAGAAGTCTTACAACACCAGGTTAAAGTCCAACATGTTCGTTTCAAACGCTAGCTTTCGGAGCACTGCTCCTTCCTCAGGTGAATGCGGAAGGAGCAGTGCTCCGAAAGCTCGTAATTCAAAACAAACCTGTTGGACTTTAACCTGGTGTTGGAAGACGTCTTACTGCGCTCACCCCAGTCCAACGCCGGCATCTCCACATCATCCACACGGACAGTCACACGAGGCTTCTCCAAGTTCAATTTGTGATCAGGCAGCTCCAGTCAGAATCTCCTTTTGTAAAGAATCGAAGATAGTGTTTGAAGAATGGTTTTGGTGCACAGACCGTTGTCACAGCCAGCGGGTGTTGTAGCTTCCTTGGGAGGTGCACTGGTTCTTGTTCATCTTCAGGGACGTGTTGCTGGTTTTATAAGTAATACAATCTCACATCTGCACGGAGCACATTGAACAGATTCCAAGTAGATGGAACATAATTCATGAAACCTGAATAATTCAGCTACACAATATAAAATAAACTGTTCAACATTTTTCATCACAGCAGCCCACATTTTCAAAATGTGTCCCAAAAAGGTGTTAATACAACCACAACTCCTCCTTGCAAATCTGTTGCGGAGTATGCTGTTGCAGTTTTCAGTATATCAAATGCAACAATATGCATTTCATTTCATTTCAAATATTGTTGAATTCTGCAGGTTTACAAATTTTAGGAAATTGCAAATTAAGAAGCCAGCAGTGGACAGAGGATGCAGAATGGAACTTTGAATTTTTAGATCTCCTGATGCTGGTGATGGCCAATGGGATCTCGTTCCACAGCCTCCATCTGCACTCGACTCAGCCCAGATATTTTTTTTAAATAAATTTAGAGTACCCAATTATTTTTTCCAATTAAGGGACAATTTAGCGTGGCCAATCCACCTACCCTGCACATCATTTGGGAGTGAAACCCACGCAGACACGGGGAGAATGTGCAAACTCCTCACGGACAGTGACCCAGGGCCGGGATTCGAACCCGGGTCCTCAGCGCCGTAGGCAGCAATTTTTTTAAAAAAAATTTTTTTTAAAAAAATTTAGATTACCCAATTATTTTTTCCATTAAGGGGCAATTTAGCCTGGCCAATCCACCTATCCTGCACATCTTTGGGTTGTGGGGGTGAAACCCACGCAGACACGGGGAGAATGTGCAAACTCCACACGGACAGTGACCCAGAGCCGGGAATCGAACCTGGGACCTCAGCGCCGTGAGGCAGCTGTGCTAACCACTAGGCCACCATGCTGCCCTGTAGGCAGCAATGCTAACCACTGTGCCACCGTGCTGCCCCCAGCCCAGATATTTTGGGCGGGATTCTCAGTCGGCTGACACTGGAATCGGGAAACGCGATTGGGCAGAGAATCGGCTTTGATGGCAAAATAGTGGTGGCCGCCGGTTTCACGCAAAATCACAATTCTCCCGGTGCCTCGACAGCGGCATCAATGCGTTCCACTCCGCACGTACTGTAGACACCGTTGGCATATCATGAGCAGGCCTGACCGGGTATTCTCCGGGGCCTCGCAATTATCCGCCTCCACTGGGGGGACTTCCTGGCAGCGCAGTTCACTTGCACTTTTAAAAAACGTGGACCAGGTGCTGTGGCTGCTGAGGGAGAGAGAGGGGGAGAGAGGAGAGGAGAGAGAGAGGGAGAGAGGAGAGGAGAGAGAGAGGGAGAGAGGAGTGCTGAAAGTGTCCAAGATCACCATAGTTTGCTGACAGTTCTGCCGCTGGACCGTCAGTGGTGCTTCTGCCAGGGCTGGGGGAGAAGCAGGGGGTGGCCTGGAAGTGGGCTGTGGGGTCGGGGTGGATGGGCACAGAACACCATTGCCGCAGCTGTGCCCACCGCTGACAGCCCACGATGCACTTAGGGCCGCAGGTCGTATGGGTGTCCCCCCCAGGCCATCCCACAAGGTGCGTCATGGCCCCAGTCGACCATCTTGTGCCATCTTGTTGGCTGGGATGAGGGTGTGTGGGGAGTGAAGTGTGGACATACGGCTGCAGCTTGTCAGCCTCTTGATGCCAATCACGGACCCGGCAAATCCCGCACCGTTTGTCATTGGAATCGATCGTGTTCCACGTGACGCCAGGGCTAGCCCCTCTACAGTCACAGAATCGGTCCAGGTGCAGGTTTTGGTGACGTGAAAGTCTATGAATCCTTCCCCAGCATCAACACTTAGTCTCGGAAGCTTATCCTTGTGTGAAAGCAGTACAGTGAGTGCCCGCTGGCTATTCAATATGGAAACATCTCAAGCCCAGCAGCTGCCAAAGGATAATCAACAGTCAAAACATTAGACTGATGATTTTTTCCTCCCCTAACATGGGCTAATTTTATAGCCACCACAGTGACTGAGGTCAGGTCTCTCAGGACAGACCAGAGATCAAATTCAATCTCTTTGGCTGGCTTCTACATGAGGCTCTGCACTGACATAGGGGCTGGTTTAGCACAGGGCTAAATAGCTGGCTTTGAAAGTAGACCAGGGCTCGCCAGCAGCACGGTTCAATTCCCGTACCAGCCTCCCTGAACAGGCGCTGGATTGTGGCGACTAGGGGCTTTTCACAGTAACTTCATTTGAAGCCTACTTTTGACAATAAGCGATTTTCATTTCATACTGGGGACTTTGTATTTTATCTGATTGTCTCCCCTCTCGAGTGACGGTTAATCTTAACAACCATTGGTGTTACGATAATTCCATGTGTCAGACCCCTGGGTTGGGGGTCAGCAGAGGGAGGTCAGACAGGTTGAGAATTGGAGGGGATCATTGGGGGTGTTGGGGGCATTGGGGAGGTCAGAGTTTAGACTGCGATTGTAGTTGTCAATCAAATTGGGCTGGGGCAAGGTTAGCTGATTGCAGACGAGGTACCATCCAATCATAGAGCAATAAACAGCTTAGTCTAAGGAGCTGGGGATGGGGGGGCAATAGGCAATGGTGGGGATGGGGGGGCAATGGGCAGTGGTGGGGATGGGGGGCAATGGGCAGTGGTGGGGATGGGGGGCAATGGGCAGTGGTAGGGAGGGAGGGCAATGGGCAGTGGTGGGGATAGGGGGGCAATGGGCAGTGGTGGGGATGGGGAGGCAGTGATGGGGATGGGGGGCAATGGTAGGGATGGGGGCAATGGGCAGTGGAGGGGATGGGGGGCAATGGGCAGTGGAGGGGATGGGGGCAATGGGCAGTGGTGAGGATGGGGGAATGGGCAGTGGTGAGGATGGGGGAAATGGGCAGTGGTAGGGATGGGGGGGCAATGGGCAGTGATGGGGATGGGGGGGAATGGGCAGTAGTGGGGTTGGGGGGGCAATGGGAAGTGATCTGGATGGAGGGACAATGCGAGTATGGGATAATGGGAGTGAGGATGTAGGGGAGATTTTGGGGGGCGGGTTATCTTTCTACCTATCCCCATAACCCCACCTAACGAAGGGGAAATTTAACATGGCCAATCCACCTAACCTGCACATCTTTGGACTGTGGGAGGAAACCGGAGCACTAAGAGGAAACCCACGCAGACATGGGAATAACGTGCAAACTCCACACAGACAGTCACCCAAGGTCGGAATCGAACCCAGGTTGTTGGCGCTGTGAGGCAGCAGTGTTGACCACTGTGCCACCGTGCTGCAGGACATGAGGAAGAAATTAATGGAAGGTTATGCTGATACAGTGAGCTGAAGTAACATTTGAGGAGGCTTGTGTGGAGCATAAACATTAACACTGAACTGTTGAGTGGCTTTACAATCCATTGTGCAGTTTTACTTGGAGTTGGTGTAATTGGTCACCATCTTTGTCCCCTCCAACATGGCCTGCTTGGCCAGTTCCCTGAACAGGGCACAGGATGGTCTGGATACCCTGGGAACTGATGGTGTGCTGCTTGTTGTAATAGGCCTGGTGGGAAGCTTCACCAGCGATGGACTCAAAGATCTCATTCACGAATGAGATGCCATTGGCGGGGTGAAACATGTTTCATCACTTTGGAGATGCAGATGGAGTAACTTTCTTTTCTCAATCTCCCTTTTTTTGGCGATTTTTTTCTGGGTCTTCTTGGCGCCCTTCATGGGGACTCTATTGTCTTCAGGCACGGTCAGTGCAAACTGCAATAGAACTGTATGGCCGTCTCAAAATGAGTTAGGAGGTAACTGGTCGGATACGTTAGAGATTGAGCTGAACAAACATAAATTCAGACAATGGTCTTTCTGGTTTAGATGGTCTCAATTGGTTCATTTATGGGTCACTGCAGTTGGCTGCTTCACCATTGCATGAGGGTAAGGAAAATACATCAGCCAATGTCCCTAATCTTGATCGCCAGTTTAGCGCAGTTGGCTGGATAGCTGGTTCATGATGTAGAGTGAGGCCAGCAGCGTGGGTTCAATTCCCGTGCCGGCTGAGGTTATTCATGAAGGCCCCGCCTTCTCAGCTTTGCCCCTTGCCTGAGGTGTGGTGACCCTCCGGTTAAATCACCACCAGTCAGCTCTCCCCCTCAAAAGCGAAAGCAGCCATCTGGGACTATGGTGACTTTACTCTCTATATGCAAGCCTATCTTCCCTTACAAACACTTGGGGAAAAAACGGTGCACTGAGAGCAGATCCAGGAGGAACTCTTTTCTGGCCACAATCAATAACCAGAAATATTAGAAATACATAACTCAGGGCTTGAGTTCAATTGGATGTCTCAAATCACAAGACGTATGGGCCAGATTTAACCAGAAAATAGCTCAGCACCCGATCAGATGTGTATATGTTGCAGTTACACCTACTTTCACATAACCTTTAATGATACTGCACTCTTTGAGTAAATTGTTCCCATGAGCTCATAAGACCTAAAAATAGTTAAACACTGTTGAGTATGTGAATAGGAAACAAATCAAAATATTTGTGAGCTTTTGTTTTCTATTCCACTACCTCAGTAGATTCCTGAAGGATTAAGTTATTATCAGGGAAATTACCTTTACCAGAACAAGGAATAGCTACTCGAACACAAAGACTAGCTTTTCTGCTTGGTATAATTGCGGATGTGAAATGCGTTCCTGGCGTTCCTGGCTGCAGTTGGCCCTGAAGGGCATTATCAACTGTTACGTTCTAGTGCGTTGCAATGATTGTGCCAGTGCACCAAAGAACATCTAGTTCGTGACCAGTTAAGATTTCTTAAATGACAATAACGTAGATAGAAAACAACACTAATACGACTAAAGAACTGTAAACTGTTAACAACTAGAATACGAGAGCTAATAGTAAACACAACTATCCACAACGATTCCGCACTCAGACTCCTCGAGGTTGTGTCACATGGTGTAGTTCTACTGCCATCTGCTGGTTGGAGGTCTAACATATTAACATATTGCTTATGCCTATCATTACAACAACCTAATGGTAGGTTTGAGCAAATGGGTTATTATTGGCATTAAGAGGGTAGCACGGTGGCCTAGTGGTTAGCACAACCGCCTCACGGCGCTGAGGTCCCAGGTTCGATCCTGGCTCTGGGTCACTGTTCGTGTGGAGTTTGCACGTTCTCCCCGTGTCTGCGTGGGTTTCGCCCCCACAACCCAAAAATGTGCAGAGTAGGTGGATTGGCCACGCTAAAT
Source organism: Scyliorhinus canicula (assembly GCF_902713615.1). NCBI lineage: Eukaryota > Metazoa > Chordata > Chondrichthyes > Carcharhiniformes > Scyliorhinidae > Scyliorhinus > Scyliorhinus canicula. Next base: position 15,542,372 of record NC_052163.1, on the reverse strand, counting down.
TGCCCCTTAATTGGAAAAAAAAAATAATTGGCTAATCTAAATTTATAAAAAAAAAAATTATTGGCATTAAGTGAAGTTGTTGAAACAGGCTAATGCCAGTTCAGAAACCTAGACGAAGGAGCTTCCTATTTTTAAATAGTCTGGATTCTATCGAAGCTGATTGTAAAAGGTCCATCTGGATTTTGTCAGTGATGGAGAATGTCTGCAAACAATAGTACAGGGTTGATTTATCTCCCCAAGCATACGTTCTGCCAAAGTAGAAATTGAACCAGATGCAGGAACTGGAAAGTTATGTAAACACATTGGCCTGAGTTTTTCACCCAACGTGCGCATGCACTTGGTGGGCATGGAAGCGGATGCGAATTGCATTCCCGGCGTTCCCGGCGTTCCTGGCTGCAGTCTGCCCCAGGGGGCAGTTTCAGACTGGCTGGCCGGTGAGACGTGCTCTGTGAAAGGGTGAGCACTGCCAGGGAGGGCTGGAGGAGGGGGGTAGGGGGGGGGGGGGGCAAGAACAAGGAGGGTGGGGGCTGGCGTTTCTACTTTGCTCCCTCAGGGGGACAGGCAGTGCGGAGCTTTCTCTGGGAGCTGCTGACCCGGGAAAAATAAATATTGTTGAGTGTCTAGACAGCACAATCATACACAGACGCCAATCCCCAGACACAATTTGTTCATTTTATTTCAGCCCTGACAGTTCACCCACCTGGACCGAGGATGGAGCTAAAACGTAGAGGCTGCCCGGCCAATCGGTCCGCCTGCCAACCAGAAAAGCAGACGGGCTAGATAAAATTGTGTTCAAATAGCCCCTAATGGGCTAAATTTCCTGCTTGATTTTCGGTTGGGTGCACTTCCAACTCACATCTGTCTGCCACTGGAAATAGAGTATGCGATGATGTTGGGGCCAGCGTCATTTTCTCACACGCTTCCAGGTTGGGGGCGCGGGCGCCTGATCAATGTAAACTTCTGGCCATTTTAACATCCTTCTGGGAGTCGTGTTTCTTAAACAACCAAATGTGTATTTTCTTTGATGCAGCCAAATAAATGACATATCTGATCATCTCTCTTCACGATAGACCTCTTGGGCGCGTTTCTCCAATAATGGGGCTGTGTCCCCACGCCAGAGTAAAAACACTGGTGAGGGCAGCACCGTGGCGCAGTGGGTTAGCCCTGCTGCCTCACAGCGCCGAGGTCCCAGGTTCAATCCCGGCTCTGGGTCACTGTCCGTGTGGAGTTTGCACATTCTCTCCGTGTTTGCGTGGGATTTGCCCCCACAACCCAAAGATGTGCAGGGTAGGTGGATTGGCAACGCTAAATTACCCCTTAATTCAAAAAAAATGAATTGGGTACTCTAAATTTTTTTTTTTTAAACGCTGGTGAATCACTCCGGACTTTTCTTAAGAAAGTCCTGAGTGATTCTCCGACCCGCAGGGGCCTCACAGGGCCCCAGAGTGCTCCTCATGCTCTGGCTGCGGATACGGGGCCCCGCACTTCCAATCGGGAGTCTACGCATGCGCACGGAGGCGGCCTACAGCGGCCGTCCCTTGGCACATGGCGGACCCGGACCGTTGAGCGGCATCAGAAATGTAGGTCCCCCCGAGATCGCGCACGCCCCCAGGTCCGTGATGCCTGATCGTCCCCTGGTCATCCATGAGATCCCTCCCGATGATCGATCCACCTGCCCCCCACCAGGGCAGCCGCAGCCATCTCCGACCGTTCCCAATGGCTGATAGGTGGTTAGAACCACGCCATTGGGAACTCGGCCAGTTTTCCTCGGAGAATCGCCGGGTTGGGGGGGGGGGGGGGGGGGGCGTCCTCTGGCGTCAATTGCATAGTTCGCGCGGGAGAGACTCCCAAGCGATTCTCCAGGCAGGGACCGGAGAGTCGCTGGACCGACGTCGGACCGGGTTTCGGCATGGATTCTCCACCCCAGCACCGATCACGATTTCTGCTTGGAGACTTAGAGAATCCAGCCCTTTGTTTCTGAATCAGAAAGTTTAAATTCACAACTGCAGATTTGGATGGGAATAATCAACATTGACAGTTCAGTGTGAAAAGAAGTGCTGCAAAGACAAAGGTGTTCATTTTACAGATAATCTGTCAGCCTTGTTGCATTTCTAAATCTATTTGGACCTCCAGAATGTTGCTCGTCTCAAGCACTTCTGAAATATGTTTTTGCAACTTCAAGGCTTGGTTATTCCAATGGTCTCCTTGTTAACCTCATATTTCCCAACCTCTATAAACTTCAGGTCATCCAACATTCTGCCATTCATACCCTTACTTACACTAAGTCATATTGCATCCATTATGCCCATGCTTTCTGGCCTATATTGGCTTCCAGTCCACTAATCTATTGAATACTAAATTTCCATCCTTGTGTACAATTCCCTCTATATGTGGTCTCGTCCCGACCTATTTTGGTAACTTGCTTCAGCCACATAGGGGCTGGTTTAGCACAGAGCTAAAGAGCTGGCTTTGAAAGCAGACCAAGGCAGGCCTGCACCATGGTTCAATTCCCGTACCAGCCTCCCCGAACAGGCGCCAGAATGTGGCGACTAGGGGCTTTTCACAGTAACTTCATTTGAAGCCTACTTGTGACAATAAGCGATTTTCATTTTCATTTTTTCATATTCCCGTCCAAAGAACCTATGCCCTTCCAATTTGGCCTCTTTGTGCCACATCAACTTCCTTTGCCCAGTATTGGCGGTCCTGTTGTCAGCTGCCAATGCCCTGAGCTCTGGAATTCTGTCCCTAAGCCTCGCCATCTCTTCTATTTTCCACCTTTTGGTAGCTCCTTAAAAGCTACTTCTTTCACTAAAGTATTGATTACCTCTCCTAAGATCTTGTTAAAGTTCTTGTTGTCATATGTTGTCAAATAACACCCCCATGTAACGCCTTGCGACATTTTACTATGTTAAATGTGCTATATAAATACAAATTGTTGTTGGTGTATTTCTGGATGCTTTTCCACATGGCCTACTGTTGTTGTCATTGAGTGATGTCAAATCAAATGCACTTTGGAGCAATATAAAAATCTGCCACTTTAAAAGTGCACCACTCAATAGTTACTTTGGTCTGCGTAGTGGCATTGTCACTGGACTAGTAATCTGGAGACCCGGGTTTCAAATCCCACCACGGCAGATGGTGAAACTTGAATTCAATACAAAATCTGAAATAAATGTCTAACAATGACCACGAAACCATTGTAGATTTTCAAGCTCTGTTTACTAATGTCCTTTAGAGAAGGAAATCTGCTGCCGTTATCTGATCTGGACTACATGTGACTCCAGGTCCAAAGCAATGTGGTTGATTCTTAAGTGCCCTCTGAAATAGCCTAGTAAGCCATTCAGTTCAAAGGGATAGGCTGGCCCAGCCAGCGACTCCCATATCCCATGACTGAATTTTTCAAAAGGACTTTCGTATGACAAGTGAAGAATGACAACTGCATCGGATTGTTCTCTCAGCTCGGACAACATCCTGCGGAGGATGAATGCTTGATTCCGGGAGCTTGCAGAATAACCCTGCAGAGTTGGTAACGTTACTGCCATCTCAGGCAGGTTCATGTAGAAGTTTCTCATGTCTCTAGCCAAGGAAGAGTGGGAACGTCTCCCACTATCTCAGCAGTTAATGTCTCGAGCAATACCAGAAAAAAAATAGCTTATCTGGTCATGATCTCATTGTTGGACCTTACTGAGCACACATTAGCTTGCATGTCCCTCACCCCAAGTCACCAAGCTTTATTGGGAACAGTGTTTAATTATTAATATTCATAACTTTGGAGGCAAAAGGAAAAGCATCTAGGAAGAATTTCTCTATTTAATAAAGACTTTTATGGAGTGATATATCATTTAGTGACATAAAAGACGCTTGGGAGGTCTCACCAGGGCACCATTTAGTATTGGTTTCCACAAACGTGGACCAGTCGTAATGACCCGGGGGTGGGGGGGTGGGGGGGGTGGGGGGTGGGGGGGGGGGGGTGGGGGGGGTGGTAAAGAGCTAAAGAGCTGGCTTTGAAAGCAGACCAAGGCAGGCCAGCACCATGGTTCAATTCCCGTACCAGCCTCCCCAAACAGGCGCCGGAATGTGGCGACTAGGGGCTTTTCACAGTAACTTCATTTGAAGCCTACTTGTGACAATAAGCGATTTTCATTTTCATTTTTTCATATTCCCGTCCAAAGAACCTATGCCCTTCCAATTTGGCCTCTTTTTGCCACATCAACTTCCTTTGCCCAGTATTGGCGGTCCTGTTGTCAGTTGCCAATGCCCTGAGCTCTGGTATTCTGTCCCTAAGCCTCGCCATCTCTTCTATTTTCCACCTTTTGGTAGCTCCTTAAAAGCTACTTCTGGATTGGCCATGCTAACTTGCCCCTAAGTGCCCAAAGGGTAGGCAGGTTTACAGGGAAAGGGCGAGTGATTGGGCCTAGGTGGGGTGATCTTTCAAAGGGCCAGTGCAGACTCGATGGACCGAATGGCCTCCTTCTGCACTGTAGGGATTCTATGAAAAATTCTATGAATGTTCTTTGATGTAGCACCTCTCACTCCCTCAGTATTACACCAGGATGTCATCCTAGATAGAGAGTAGGAGCAGCAGTCGATCAGTCAGCCCTTCCAGCCTGCACTGCCATTGTGCATGTATGCCTTAAACCCATCACTCTCTGCCGCAGAGATAACAGAATTGCCCACGGGACCACAGCTGAAATATACAAGCTGAAATATCCCAGATTGCTACATGTAGCAACTTCACAAATGAAGTCCCTCCCTTTCTCTGTAACCTTCACTAGCCCGACTTCCCTTCAAGATTTCTGTACTCCCCAATACTTGCCCCTTGGGCATCCCCGATTTCCCTCAGCCCCGCAATGTTGACCATACCTTCAGCAGCCATGGCTGGAAGCAATGGAACTCCCTGTCTTTCCCCCTCTGTCCTTAAGGTGCCCCTTAAAAGCCGTGTGGCTCAGTGTCAAATATCGTTTGATAACACTCCTTCGAGGCGTCCTGGGGTGTTTTATCCTGTTCGTATGAACTTTAAAGACTTAATAGTAAATTATGTAAATAATAGACAGAAGCGTCTTTGCACACAGCTGTGACTAAGAGAACATTGTAGATTCTTTACCCACAATTTATTGAAAAGAATGGGAGGAAAATCACAGGCAGCTCCCTCAACGATTTTTCAACAATCTGAATGGGGCCTGGGGCAGAGGGGCCCAGAATGTTGTGTCTCATTTTCAGACTTCTCTTCTGCCTCTCAGTTGATCTTCACACATACATCAGTGACATTGCTACACAAAGGGCCGAGACGGGGCTCTGACCCTTTTCCTCACAACCAAGCAGCAGCTGCTTATGAGCGGCATCTAACATCCTGGACAGATGAATGATTTATAGAAAGGCGGTGTAGCACTTCTTTACAACGCAGTGTTATTTCTCAGTAGAAGCCCCCTCTTCCTGGCAGCTGGCCCCATTATAACACCAATCGACCGTTCCTGTACCGTCAGACACGTCTCCTTCCTGTCGCATGATCACTGAACCCACATGCAAAACCAACGCTGTTAACTTACAGTGGTATCAGGGTGATACAAACTCTTGAGAAAACTACGGTGGGAAAATTCTGAAAAGATCATTCAAAGGAAATTATGCGTAGTACAGAAAGCAAATTAAATCTGGAGAGGTTTGAAAGTTAAGGTCCACCAGTCAGACCTCTGCAAATATTCAGGTCATTTAGAGTCCTTAAATGATTTCTAGCCATGGAGCATTCGCCAACCCCCATCATTCTCGATTTAACACTCTGCTAACGTGTTAAAACAGAGGAACAATATGACTTGGAGGAATTTTCATTGTATACGCATAAATTAATAACCCAACAAGTGTTGGGCTATTCTGAAATTAAATATCTTTGATGTACAGACATCTCTTACAGTAACTGCGGAGGAACCAGATAGGTGGAGGCAATTAAAGGAAAATGCACAGCATCCCTGCCTCTGTGTACTTTGGACTGTTTTTCATGCAGTTCTCTGAGTAGCTGAGCCGTCTCTTCCATTAAAAGATGCCCAAATTCCAGCAGATAGGCCATCAAAAAACTCTGTGAAACTTTGAGTGGAGACTTGCTAGAATACATGGACAATATTGTGTGGCACCTTTGTGTCCATTTGGCTCCTCAGTTGTTAGCATCCTGGTGTCGGAGACTGAAAGGTTAATGGTACAATACAGGAATTGACTGTATGATCTCGGCTGATGCTTCATTCCACAATAAGGAATGCCATTACGCATTGACAGAGGTGCCAACTTTTGGATGCGATGTTAACTGACGCCTTGACTGTTTGCCTTGTCAACTGATGATGGGCAGCATAGCAGCACAGTGGCTACCACTGTTGCTTCACAGCTTCCAGGGTCCCAGATTCAATTCCCAGCTTGGGTCACTGTTCTCCCCGTGTCTGCGTGGGTTTCCTCCGAATGCCCTGGGTTTCTCCCGCAGTCCAAGGAGGTGCAGGTTAGGTGGATTGGCCATGATAAATTGTCCTTATTGTCCAAAAAGGTTGGGTGGGGTTACTGGAATGGGGTGGGGTGCTCTTTCCGTGGGTCGGTGCAGACTCGATGGGCCGGGTGGCCTCCTCTGCACTGTACATTCTATGAATATGAAGGAGTCCATGAAATTACCTGAATAGTGGGGAGTTCCTGGCCAATAAGGATCCCTCAACCAACACTAAGAAAATAATTAACACAACATTGATTTCATTTGTTGTTGGAGGCATCTTGCTGCATGTAATTTGTATTTACCTGACTGACAGTGGCTGCATTTTAATAATTCTTAGCTGTAAAACACTTGGGGATCCTGATGATGAGAAATGTGCCGTATGATTGCAAATTCTTTTTTTCCGTAAGTAGATTCGCTAAAGCTCTAACACGTTGACTGATTGGGCCAAGACTTGCTACCTAAAGCACCACAAATTAATGATGTGATGATGGAATTGATATAATATATTATACGAGGAATCAAATCACGGGCAGCACAGTAGCACAGTGGTTAGCAAAGTTGCCTATCAGCTCCAGAATCCCAGGTTCAATTCCCGGCTTGGGTCACTGTCTGTGCGGAGTCTGCACTTTCTCCCCATGTCTGCGTGGGTTTCCTCCGGGTGCTCCGGTTTCCTCCCACAGTCCAAAGATGTGCAGGTTAGGTGGATTGGCCATGCTAAATTGCCCTTAAGTATCCAAAAAGGTGACATTGGGTTACAGGGATAGGGTGGAGGTGTGGGCTTAAATAGGGTGCTCTTTCCAAGGGCCGGTGCAGACTTGATGGGCCAAATGGCCTCCTTCTGCACTGTAAATTCTGTGAAATTATAGGGGGCGATTTTGAACCGACCCCCCCTGTTAGTCATCATGAGAATGGCGACGCGGGTGGAAAATTTGGAGAGAATCGGAAAACACTCGGGCAAGATCGTGATGTCCAATTTTCCAGGCTCCTTGCCAGTGGCCTGGTCAGAATTCTGCCGTGGAAGGCATCATTTTAATGCATAATAATATCATGAGCGAGCCCTCCCCCCGCGACTTACCCACTCACTGACTTACCCACTCACTGAATATTTATCGGCTGTCGGCGTGATGTCAAGGCGACGTGATTTACAACAGCTGTAAGAAAATGAGAATCTGGCGACCTGGCCTCTGATGGGGATATTGGAGATGAGTGTGTCGGTCGCCGTTACCATCGAGGGTGCCAGTCGCAGAGGGGCAGCAGAGAGGGTGCGGGGCACCCAGAAAGGTTCAACTCGGGGCCGGGGAGCAGGGGTGGAGGAGTGGGAAGTTCAGTCTCTGTATCTCAGGATTGGGGGTCACTCACAGGCCTTCGTGGCCCTTCATGTCTGTGAGCCTCTAGGTTCAAAGGGGTCTGGCAGCAGGTTTGCAGGCATCGCTTCCTGTGTTCTCCCGGCAGTTCTTGTGGCGATAGGGATTCCCCTTCCAGAATGACAGCTGGAAAGTAGGTGGGAGCAGGTGAATCCATAGGTATAGTACTGGGGGGCTGTGGTGCTAACAATTGCACACAAAAGACTCGATACGGTACAAGAGAGGCTTTATTACAGTGAGATGCTATTCCTCCGGCTGCAGCTGTGGAATGGCATCTCAGGGAAACGTATGAATATTTATACTGCTCCCTGTGGGCAGAGCTAGCCGGCAGGGGCTTACCGGAAAACCTGTAATACAGGTACTGTCATACATCCCCTAATGCAAGCACACACATATATGCAGTGCTAGAGATCACCAAATTCACCCCCTGTAAAAAATGAGTCCGGTGGGGGTGACGTGAAACTATATTACATAAATGTGATCTATTTACAGAGGGGGGGAAAAGGAACCAAGAGTCCACCGGGCAACCCTGTGCCCGTCACAGGTTGAGTCGGACCGGCGGTCGGACGTTCGGTTGTGAGCGACGCAGCAGTGGTGGCGACGTCTGCACAGGCAGTGTCGGCGACGACGGTGTAGGTGCTGGCGGTGTTGGTGCTCCGGGAGTGAGCCGAAATCTTCCATGTCCTCTAGTGTGGGCAGGGGAATGAGGGATGGACCTGGCGGGGCTGAATTTGGGGGCGCCGGGGAAAAGGAGGGTGGCGCGTGGGTAGGGAGGAGTGTGGACGTGGGATCGGCACCCGAGGGAGCCAGGTCCCTGAGCGAGACTGTATCCTGGCGGCCGTTGAGGAACTCCGCGTAGGCATACTGGGGGTTCGCTTGGAGCAGGTGTACCGTGTCCACCAGAGGGTCTGCCTTGTGGTGCCTGACATGCCTACGGAGAAGGACTGGCCCCGGAGCAGCGAGCCAAGTCGGGAGCGACACCCCGGATGTAGACTTCCTAGGGAAGGCAAAAACATGTTCATGGGGTGTATTGTTAGTTGCGGTGCACAGCAGTGACCGAATTTAGTGGAGCGCATCAGGGAGGACCTGCTGCCAGCGAGTGGCTGGGAGGTTCCTGGACCGTAGGGCCAGCTGGACGGCCCTCCATACCGTCCCGTTCTCCCTCTACCTGCCCGTTTTCCTGGGGGTTATAGCTGGTCGTCCTGCTGGAGGCGATACCCCTGCTGAGCAGGAAATGACGCAGCTCATCACTCATGAACGAGGATCCCCTGTCACTGTGGATATAGTCGGGGAAACCGAACAGAGCGAATATGGAATCAAGGGCCTTGATGACGGTGGCAGACGTCATATCCGGGCATGGGATAGCGAAGGGGAACCTAGAGAATTCATCGACCACACTAAGGATGTAGGTGTTGTGGTCGGTGGAGGGGAGGGTCTTTTGAAATCCACGCTGAGGCGTTCAAAGGGGCGGGACGCTTTCACCAGGCGCGCGCGGTCTGGCCGGTAGAAGTGCGGCTTGCACTCAGCACAGACCTGGCAGTCTCTGGTGACTGTCTGTACTTCCTCGACGGAGTAGGGCAGGTGCGGGCTTTGACCAGATGGTACAACCGAGTGACCCCCGGATGGCAAAGTCTCTCGTGCAAGACACGGAGCTTGTTCACTTGTGCGCTGGCACATGTACCTCGGGAGAGGGCGTCTGGGGGCTCGTTGAGCTTGCCGGGGCGATACAAGATCTCGTAATTATAGGTGGAGAGCTCGATTCTCCACCGCAAGATTTTGTCGTTTTTGATCTTGCCCCGCTGCGTGTTGTTAAACATGAAGGCTGCCGACCATTGGTCAGTGAGGAGAGTGAATCTCCTGCTGGCCAGGTAATGCCTCCAGTGCCGCACCGCTTCAATGATTGCCTGGGCCTCCTTCTTAATAGAGGAGTGTTGGATTTCGGAGGCATGGAGGGTGCGGGAAAAGAATGCCACGGGTCTGCCTGCCTGGTTTAGATTGGCGGCAAGGGCGACATCTGAAGCGCCGCTCTCTACTTGGAAGGGCAGTGTCTCGTCTACTGCGTGCATCCCGGCCTTGGCTATGTCTGAGCGAATACGAGCGAAGGCCTGTTGTGCCTCGGCCGTGAGGGGAAATTGTGTGGACTGGATCAGTGGGCGGGCCTTGTCCGCGTATTGTGGCGTAGTAAGAAAAGAACCCCAGGCAGCGTTTGAGAGCCTTGGGGCAGTGGGGGAGGGGAAGCTCCATGAGGTGTAGGATGGGTGGGCCGCGCGGCTGGCGGGATAGGATTCCACAATATGGGAAGCGGCCATCATTGAGAGTGCTAAGGTCTTTGTTGCCACAAGATCGAGAGCGGCCCCTTCCAGCAGTCGTTGCCGGATGGGGTCCGGTGTAATACCCGTTACCCGTTCCTGCATGAGTAGATTCAAATGTTCAGTGGTCGAGATGGCCTGGCAGTCGCATCTTGAATCAGCGGGAACACGCTGGAGCTCAGCCTTGAGTATAGGAGTTGTACCTTCTGAGCCTCCAATGGTGCAGGGTCCGCTGAGGAGATGTAGGCCTCGAAAACAGCCAGCCAGTGGTTAAAGTCTTTCCTGGCGAACGGCAACTGCGGATCCAGCTGCAGGCCATCAGGCTTGATTCTGATGTCCATGATGTTGGAAAATCTCTCTGTAATAAATTGTGGCGCTAACAATTGCACACAAAAGACACGATACGGTACAAGAGAGGCTTTATTACAGTGAGATGCTATTCCTCCGGCTGCAGCTGTGGAATGGCATCTCAGGGAAACTTATGAATATTTATACTGCTCCCTGTGGGCGGAGCTAGCCGGCAGGGGCTTACCAGAAAACCTGTAATACAGGTACTGTCATACATCCCCTAATGCACGCCCACACATATATACAGTGGTAAAGATCACCACAGGGGCATCTTGAGGTTCTTGGGTGAGGTCCCATGAGAGGCCTGGCTACATGGGCAGAGTGACGACTCTGAAAAGAGTGTTTTCCGGGGGAGGATGACTGAGCGAGAATGAACTCCACACTCAGGCAGCACTGTGAAGACAAAAGGGGTTGGGCTGGATTCTCCAGTCGCGATGCCGAACTCACGTTCAGCAAATGGCTGGAGAATCCAAGTTTACAACCCAATCAGGGGCGGCACTGCTTTTGCGATGCTCCACCCCCTCCAAAGCAGCGTTCTCTCTGAGTCGGGGGAGAGCCGATCCGAGAGCGGTGGTGTGGGGGGGGGGGGGGGGGGGGGGGGGTGACATTATTTGGGGCTGGTGGCACTGTGTGTGGGGGGGGGGGGGGGTGGTCCGGGGCGCGCGAGCCGTCTGAAGGGGAGGACTATTTTGCGGGCCTGGTCTGAGAGAGGCCGCCGCCATGTTGCACGCACGGCCGCTACAGGCTGCCGCCGTGCGCTATCGCACCCAAGGCCCCGGCGACTCTCCGGGGCGTATCGGCAGCAAGAGCCGGAAGCTCTACGCCGCCATCCTGCTGGCCCCCAGCAAAACGGGGAATCGTTTTCCTCCCCTCACCGGTGTGGGACAGAGAATCCAGCCTATTGGCTGAAACGGACGTTCAAGGCCATTGGTTATGGAGGCCGGGCTGTCAGGGGCTGGTTTCCGGATGGCTGACTGTTCCAGTTGAAGAGCCTGTTTAATCCACAGCCCATCTGTCCATTTTAGTTTAATAACATTATCAAAATACAGAAAACAATACAACAAGGCCATCAAACGCAAGTGTGTTCTGGCACCCCAGAACACACTTACACCTCACCAAACCCCCCCCCCCCCCCCCAACCTACAGCAGCGGCAAGTCCAACCCACCGGAATAGGCCACTCCAACACGGAGCACGGCGGAGGAGAGAGAGAAAGAACAGTCTACCCCTTCTCAAGAGGGGTATAATTCAGCCCGGAATAACCCTGGCACAGCATAAACCAAACCGTACAGAGCATATCAAGGTACAACACCACCAGCTGCCAAGGCAGTGCCCCCTCACCCCCACCAGCATCAGTGGCGTGCACCGAAAGAAAACACAAAAAATAAAATGGGTAGAAACATCGCAAAGACACCAGCCCAGACAGTAGACAAAAAAAAAACAGCGCCAGTACAATAACAAGCATATGAGCAAACATTAAACAACAATATGTACAGTACAAAGACACCAGCCATTAACATGGTCTCTACACTTGAATCAGAAACAGTCACCAACACACGGAAGTGACCAACAGCCTTCAAGCCTTCATTACAGCCTCCAGAGTATCCAGTTGAGGTGAGCCACCTTCGTCCTCTTCCTGTAGTCCCAACATCCAGTCACCTCCAGCCGGCCCCCGGTCCAGTCCGCAGAGGTAGGGGCGGAAGGAACAACACATGGCTTCGAAACATTGAAACTGTAAACAGTCAGCAGTCCAAACAAAAGCAACACGAGATGGTAAACCAGACCTCCAAACCTCCAAACCAGTCCTCCAAACCTCCAGCATGTTGCAGTTGATTCAGGCCGCCACCCACCCTCCCTCAGCACCGCAGCAGGGCACCTGACTTCCTCCCTCTCCTGCAACACGTCATGCAGATGAACCAGCCACAATCCTTCTCTCCTCCTTCCTCCAAATGGCAGCAGCAGCAGTCCATCAAACAAGCAGAAAGGGAGACAGGCTGAACCCCACCCCGTACCAGCAGAATGTTCCCTCTCTCTCTCCCTTTAAGAGATTGTACCTTTAATGTGTCCCTCAGTTTCGGTTATTTGGTTATCTATGTTTAATCAAAGAGCGGCACGGTGGCGCATTGTTAGCACTGCTGCCTATGGCGCTGAGGACCCGGGTTCGATCCCGGCTCTGGGTCACTGTCCATGTGGTCTTTGCACATTCTCCCCGTGTCTGCATGGGTCTGACCCCCACAACCCAAAGATGTGCAAGGTAGGTGGATTGGTCACGATAAATTGTCCCTTAATTGGAGGAAAAAAATTTTTATGTTTAATCAAAATAGTTGGAAGTGTAGTTTATCCGGTACCGTCGTGTGCAGCTGCGATAGTATTGTTCAGCGAAATTCACTAAGCTTGGGGGAAATGATGCTGTGATGGTAATGTCACTTGCCTAGCAATCCAGCCGCCCAAGCTAATGTTTTGGGAACACGAGTTCAAATCCTACTGTGATGTCCAGTTTGAATCCAGCTGAGAAATCTGGAAGTGTTGTCCCCTTTTTGTTTAAGGCGATATCACTTAAGGGACTATCCCTTTACTTTGTCCCTCAGTTTATTTGATTTAGTTTACTTGTTGATGCGACCATCAATTCACTCAGAGACACGAGTTGGAGTAAACTGTGGCTTTAATCGGCTTACAACTGAGCCTGCCTGCGACTGGAATGAACTGAGGGCGGACTCGCAGGACCGCAGCACTTATACTTCCTGATAGGGGCGGAGCTCTGTACATACTCCTCATTTCCCCCTGTGGGCAGAGCCGCGCAACGGCTCACAGATGGAGCCCACAGGGACACAGTAATGTACGGTGTGAATTATAGTGGTTACACATTCACCACACTTATTTATTTATGTTGATCAAAATAGTTGGAAGCGTTGCCCCCAAGCACTGATCTCTAAGGCTCATTCTCACATTGACATAACAGAGCTTCGGCACAGATGTGGCCCCCAATGCAAGGCTTTATGGTGAAGTCGCTCACCACTCACCTCATTCTGTGGTGCTTGCTTCAGCCAGGTAGGCCTTAAAACATCGGAGCCAGTGTGAAAAGATTTATTTTGCCTCTGCATCCTGTGGGTCGAGTTCCAGTCGATCAGGTTTGAGGGCTGATTCCATGGTCATTCCTTACTGTTTCTAAAGAAGATTAAATTGATTTGGGCCTCACGGTAGCATGGTGGTTAGCATCAATGCTTCACAGCTCCAGGGTCCCAGGTTCGATTCCCGGCTGGGTCACTGTCTGTGTGGAGTCTGCACGTCCTCCCCGTGTGCGCGTGGGTTTTCTCCGGGTGCTCCGGTTTCCTCCCACAGTCCAAAGATGTGCGGGTTAGGTGGATTGGCCATGCTAAATTGCCCGTAGTGTAAGGTTAATGGGGGGATTGTTGGGTTACGGGTATACGGGTTACGTGGGTTTAAGTGGGGTGATCATTGTTCGGCACAACATCGAGGGCTGAAGGGCCTGTTCTGTGCTGTACTGTTCTATGTTCTATGATGTGACCATCAATTCACGCGACACGTGGTTAGAAGCGAACAGTGGTTTTAATCGTCTTAGAACAGAGCCTGCCTGTGACGAGGTGAACTCTAGATGAACTGGCAGGCAGGCTCACAACCGCAAACTTTATACTTCCGGTTAGGGGGAGGAGCCATGGGTGGAGCCATGGGCGGAGCCAAGGGTGGAGCCCAGTACAAGCTCCTCATCTCCCCCTATGGTTAGAGCCGCGCAACTACACATGATCTAGTACAAGGTACAGGCTCAACACATGTTGTACAATACAGTGTGGATTATTAGTGTTTATAATTCACCACAGGTATCACTTAAGGGACTGTCCCTTTACTTTGTCCCTCAGTTTATCTGATTTAGTTTACTTGTTGATTTATGTTGATCAAAATAGTTGGAAGCGTTGCCCCCAAGCACTGATCTTTAAGGCTCACACTCACATTGACATAACAGAGCTTCGGCATAGATGTGGCCCCCAATGCAAGGCGTTATGGTGAAGTCTCTCATCACTCACCTCATTCAAGATGCTGTCGGGGGCATCGTCTAGGTCCCCCATGGGGTTAGAAGGCTGGTCTATTGAATGCACCCGACTGCCTTAACACCTCCCGCTTAGTGAGGGGGATTATGAACTGATCAGCCTCTCAAAGGTCAAAGCGCTTCATTCATGTGAAGTTGAGAGGGACAATGGTGGGGAGGTGGTTGTCGTGTGACAGGGGAGGGAACATGCTGTACACAAACTGGCACTGCAGTGGGGAGTGCAGCTGGACCAGGAGGAGACGGAGGAGCACCACATCTCCTTGGATGAGGAGGAAGATGAGGGGAAAGCGTGGGTCAACATGGGGAGGGGAAAGGACCTCAGGGGATAGCCAAGGCCCAAATTTGGCAAAGGTCTGGGGACGGCCGAGACTAGGGAGTGAAGACCTCTCCCTCCATGGGTCCTGACATCAAGTCACTCATATGGTGCCTGCAGGAGCTCCTAGTGATGGTTCCTGCATTCATGTGCATTGTCCCATGGCTGCAGGACAAGGATGATGACTTGCAGCGAGGACAGAGAGATGCTCCTGTCATCCACAACGATATGTCTGACTCCTGCCTGACAGAGAGCCGAATGCGTTCCTGCGTTCAGAGACACTGGATGACAAATGTCAGCTCCTACTGCTCCCTCTGAGGACAGGGGTTCTGGTTTTTCCCCACCTTACCTTACCTTCCATGGATGGTGGGTTGTTGAGGGCGGGGGGGGGGGGGGGGAGGGGGGGTGGGGGGGGGGGGGCTGGGGGGGGGGGTGCCAACAACAGCACGTCTTTACCATGTCATCGATGTGGGAGATGGGAGAGATCTAGTGCTGCAATTCCCACATCGAAAGGGACAAAGGGCCAAGTGTGCATGCTGGGGGAGTGGGGGGGGGGGGGGAGGGGGGGTTTGTGGAGCATGGCAGCATGAAATGACAGCTTGGAGGATCTGTATGGATGAGCAAAGTGATGTTTAGTGGAAGAGCAACGGCGATTTGTCTTTATCCTCGGTGATTTGCCTAGGTTCACCCTGTCCTCTCGGTGTGTACAATTTCTTACTCTTCCTCATCCTCCTGCCTGGAGGATTCAGAGCTCAGACCGACCCGGCCTGTTGCCTTCTAAGCCCTGTTCCTGAGATGAGCTTGGTGGGCAAGCTAGCCTCCACCTTGGAGGCAGCGCTAGCCTCCTCGGTGTTCGAGACCGGAGGGCTGTCGCTTACAGGGAAGGGGGTGTCAGATGGGCTGGACACCCCCAGGGTTTGATGGGTGGAAGGCCCTGGGATGTGCTCCTGCTGATCCTCTTCACTTTGGGTGCCAGGGACGGAGGGGCAGTCCTCTGACGCTGACACTCGTATATTCCCACCAGTGCCTCCACAATGCAGTTGAAGCTCTCCCTCAGCCATAAAGATCATGAGCTGAACCATGGAGCGGACATGCCGCCCCATGGAGTGCGCGTCCTGTGCCAAGGTCTCCAGTGCGGACGCCACTTTCACAGTGTTGGCCTTGTTAGACTGACGGCATCATCTCCTCGGACAGAATGCAATGGGGCTCCTCCAGTCACCTTGCAGTCTGAGGAGAGATGGTCGTCCCTTCCTGATGTTCTTGACTCTGCCTTTACAGTTCCAGCAGCTCCGGGGTGGCCATGCCCAGGAGCTTAGAATATTCCTGGGCTCCGGCATCCCTCTGAGTGCCAATTCCCTGGGACGTTCCTTTCTCCTCATGCTATGGATTTTCAGCTGTGAGGCGCTCGCCAGTCAGTGGTCCAGATGCTAGTTAATCCCACCGAGGTGTGAGTATCGATGCCTCCTTGACACTTATCTCTGAGATGTCTCCTCCAGATCTGCTCAGGTCTGTGGTGTCCAGAGGGCTTGAGGGTGGTCCGGACTGGACGACTGATTGACCTGCAAGGGAAAGAAGATGGCATGAGGGCATCATGGGGGATAAATGATTGGAGAAAGTTAACCCACGTGAGGCCTGCAACATGGTTGCCTGCCATGATGGTTCTCACTTTTGTCTGCTGCCCACACTTTGTCCACCATATGGGTGCGGTCCTACTCACCGTCTGCCAGCTCAATGTGTGTTAGGAATCTGAACTTTGGGTGGCACGTGGTGCAGTAGTTAGCACTGGGACGGCGCTGAGGACCCGGGTTCGAATCCCGGCCCTGGGTCACTGCCCGTGTGCAGTTTGCACATTCTCCCCGTGTTTGCGTGGGTAACACCCCCACAACCCAAAGATGTGCAGGCTAGGTGGATTGGCCATGCTGAATTGCCCCTTAATTGGAAAAAAAAATTGGGTGTTCTAAATTATTAATAATAATAATAATAATCGCTTATTGTGACAAATAGGCTTCAATGAAGTTACTGTAAAAAGCCCCTAGTTGCCACATTCCGGCGCCTGTTTGGGGAGGCCGGTACAGGAATTGAACCCGCGCTGCTGCCTTGTTCTGCATTACAAGCCAGCTGTTTAGCCCACTGTGCTAAACCAGCCCCTTTTAAAACAAAAAAGGAATCTCAACTTTGGCATGACGCTGGCAGGCTGTGCCCGCTCATGCCCGCCATGCTCGAGTTTGTCTGCAATGAGACAGATGGGGAGAGTGCAGGCGGAAGTCCTGCCACGTCAGACGGTTTTGAAGTCTGGCATGCGTGGGACGTAGGGACCAGAGGGGATAATCAAGAGTAAGGAGGCGCCCATTTAAAACAGAGATAAGGCCGAATTTCTTCTCTAAGAGGGTGTAGTCTGTGGAATTCTTTACCGCAGAGGGCTGTAGAGGCTGGGCCATTAAGTATGTTCAAGGCTGAGATAGACAGATTTTTCATCAGTAAGGGAATCGAGGGTTATAGGGGTAAGGCGGGAAAGTGGAGTTGAGGATTATATCAGATCAGCCATGATCACATTGATTGGTGGAGCAGACTTGATGGGCCTCATGGCCTATTTCAGTTCATACGTCTTATGGTGAGTGGGAGCAGGGATGTGCGGAGCAGATTATCTAGTGGTAATATCCATAGAATCCATAGTATCCCTACAGTGCAGAAGGAGGCACTGGCCCTCCGAGGGAGCACCCAACCTCGCCCCCCCCACCCCCCCCCCCCCCACCCTATCCCCATAACCCCACCTAATCTGCGCATCTATGGACTGTGGGAGGGAACCGGAACACCCGAAGGAAACCCATGCAGGCATGGGGAGAACGTACAATCTTCACACAGACAGAAATTGAACCTGGGTCCCTGGCTCTGTGAGGCAGTAGTGCTAACCGCTGTGCCACTGTAGGGTGGAGGGGAAGCACCCCATGACGAGTGTTGAGAATCTATGAGGTGACTGGATGAGAGGTTAACATGGACGCGTGAAGGGGCGCCGCAGCCCTGTCCTCTTATGGAGCGAGCTGGCACACACTATTGCACCGCTGCCTCCCAGGTGGGGGTGGTGACCTTGCTTGATGAACTTCTGCGTGATCGCGGATAGAAGATGTCATGCCTCTACTCCACACAATCTAGGAGTCTGGTAAGGGTTTCCTCCAAAATCCTTGGTGCTATTTCCCGTCGGGACCTGGAACAAGTGTGTGTGTGTGTGTGTGTGTGGGGGGGGGGGGGGGGGGGGGGGGGGGGGGGAGGTTTAAAAGGAGCGCCCCACTGATAGCAAGGGTCAAGTTTTCCTGGAGGGCAGCGAATCAGAGGCAAGCCGTCATGAACGCGGTGCGAATCACATGGGAAAAACACTTTGTCAAAGAGGCTCAATATTGGTGAGTTTTGTCCAATGTGGAGTTTGCACATTCTCCCCGTGTCTGCGTGGGTCTCACCCCCACAACCCGAAGATGTGCAGGGTAAGATGTGCCCCTTAATTGGGTAAAAAGAATTGGGTACTCTAAATTTATGGTGCGTTTTTTGGTTGTCAGCAGGATTCTCATTTGTTTTCTCACGTTAAAAATATATTGTAAGATTCCACCCATAATCTTACTGGGATTAAGTCAATGAAATGTAACTGGTTTGGGGAAGTGGGGAGTCACGCTTTAACAGAGGCAGTGATTAGCACAAGGGATATAATTCTTATAATGCCCCATAGGGGCAGCACGGTAGCATGGTGGTTAGCATAATTGCTCTTTCAAAGAGCTGGTGCAGACTTAATGGGCCAAATGGCCTCCTTCTGCACTGTAAATTCTATGATATGATGTCAGTGATGTCCTGATCCACATGTTCAGAATGAGCAAAATTATATGCCCTTGTAAATTTTGTTTAGGTTCCGTAATGAAGAAAAAATTGCAGCTGGCATCAGATAGTTCCCAAAATATTAAATATCTGTTTTACTAAATTACAGAAAAACAACATAAAATTGCATAGATTACACAAATACAGGCCCTTTGACCTAACAAATCCTCTGATATAATGGAGAGATTTATACCTCACTTGCGCCTCCTTGAGATGAAATCACTCAAAGTAGTTTCATAGTTTTGTGTCCAGCCTTTATCTGACACTACAAGGAGGTCTTGTGGGCAGCGGTAGCACCCCTACTGCTGGAACAGAGGCTCCCGGTTCGAGTCCAACGTCAGGTCTTGTTGGCCACCGAATGTGCATTCATAACACGGTTCAACGGGCTGATGGTCAGATCAGGAATTCTTCCACCACTTCCCCCTACTATTCCCCAAAGGGAAAAACAGTGTGGGTGTGAAGAAGCAGTTAAAAAATAATCTGACACAACAATGCTGATGTATTTATTGCAAATCAAACTGTGCAGTAGGATTCAGGAAGTTCCTGAGCTCTCAAAGTTATGACATATTTGAACCCGCCCTGTTTAAAGAAATGACTGGGAACTATTGGTTATCATCCAACCATACTTAAAATAATAAACACAATCAGAATTTTTTTTACATGTTTTTCTCAAATTTAGAATACCCAATCATTTTTTCCAGTTGAGGGGCAATTTTAGCGTGGCCAATCCACCTAGCCTGCACATTGTTTGGGTTGTGGGGGCAAAACCCACGCAGGCACGGGGAGAATGCGCAAACTCCACACGGACAGTGACCCAGTGTCGGGATCGAACCTGGGACCTCGGCACCGTGAGGCAGCAGTGCTAACCACTGCACCACCGTGCTGCCCACAACACAATCAGAAATGACTGGAAACATCAGACAGTGCTGGTAAAGAAAGGTAAACTAGTGACAATGGTGCCCACTGAACTACATCTGCCATCTAAGTAGATAAGAACAATCATTATCAATGATGAGCCACGCTGGGATCATCAATCGCAGAAGGGGAATCATAGAATCTCTGCAGTGAAGAAGTTATTAGTAAATCCCACCAAGAACATGCAAACTCCTGAATGCTGGACTGTCACTATAATATGAAAAATGGACACATTTAAAAGAAGATTTTCTGTTTAACTTCAATGACAGTGGGCCAGTAGGACATATCGAGGGAGAGATTTGTCAAGGGCAGCAGTTGAAAGCAATGCTGTAGCATAGGCTGCTTGACATACACCTTCACCTAATATAGATTATGCTCCATATAGTCCACCAATATACACAGCATCTGACATACACCACACCCATATTCACTACCTTATATTCAGCCACCTGATATACACTACCTGCTTTACCACCCACCCCCCACCGCCCCATACGCACCCTCGCCAGTACACATGCCCACTTGAAGTTCAGTTCCATTGACTCTGATGGAGCTGGACGTGGACCAGTTATCCAATGCAATTCCGCCCAATGTGCGTTCCTGCTGAATTTCTATCCTGTCCTGTAAACGTGGTTCAAATTCCCCTCATTTTGTCATTCCTTAAAAGTGTCATTCGGCCTCCTCATGGCTCTGAATTTAGTACAACACTGGACCGACAAAATGAATGGGATTCTCTGCCACCAGGAGAAAAGTAATATTTGATCTCAGTCAAGAAACCTAACAGCGAATAACTGACAATATATAAACAGCAGCCAAGGCATCATCACGCTTGAGTGAAAGGGCTCAGGCTTCATTCTTGTGCAATAAAGACAACAAGCTTACAAGCTGCAGACTGAAACCCTTCATAGGATGGTGTGTGAGGAGCATATTTTTACCCAGGAACTGTAGTTGGCACTCTTCCTTTGAGACCGTTGTTTAAAAATGGTGAGAACCATTATAATAAAATCCTCCAGTTTCTGAAACATAATGAAATGAGAAATTTGGTTCATTTTTCAATTCCCTGATTTCTAAAACGCCAACGTAATGGAATCCTTATATGCTCAAAATAAGAAATCTGAGCTGAGATTCTTACCATAGGAAATAAGGCATATTAGTTTTACTACTTGCATAACAGGCAGCTAGATTGCAAGGTTTCATTTACATCATAATTGCATTCATAGATCCATCGCACGAGTTTATGTTGAGAGATTATTAGTTACTGCCACCCGAGGTCTGACTTGTACTTTTTCAAACTCCAGATTATATCATGTACGAACACGCAGCTGGTTCTGTGTATTTGCTGATAATGGACATTTCCCGTCAGAGGAATTATTTCTTAACATTTTGGCCTCATTCCAAGGCCTTTAACTATGATTACAAGAACTCTGAAATGTACTTCAGTTAGCACAGCATCAAGAGCAGCTGAATCAAAGAAATATGGCAGATATTTATACACAATGTCAAACTTAACAATAGACCACTTGACACAGGGGACTCCTCTGCCGATTGTTGAGAGATATTTCCTGGGATTCCTGTAATTCAGCAGTAAGCAGTAATATAGTGCACAGATATTGACTGCCAATCAAGACTATTAGCCTGAAAATTGCATGAGTGACTCATGTTATATTGCCTGGAAACAGAGGTCTTATCACACTCCAGTCGCTGGCATGATAACCATGTCCAGTAGCGGTTTTAATGGCTGTGTACATGGTAACAGATTCTTAACCAGTCAGTTCATGGTCGAATCTGAACTGATCTTACGCAGCGTGTCTGACTTGATCCATTCACCTCTTGCATTCCAGCCTGGTTTGGGTTGTTCCACTTGTGAGATACTGCACTGACATCGTAACATCTTTGCAGAATCACTATCAAACAAAGCAAAATCTCCAAATGCATCAAATAATCAAAAAGCAAATCAGCACCTTGACAAATCGATTGCTTTTATTAACCTGATACAAGTTTTGAAAGTTAGGACCATCGGTTAATTCAACACTTAGGGCGCGATGTAACCGAAGTGCAAGTCGAGCGCGCTTAACCAGGTATTTTCCGGCGCTTGCAAAGCCGAGAAAGATAATGCTATCGAATGGAACTTTATTGCAATCTAGGGCCTCAGCAGGAACTCCCCGCCTAGGCGGAATCCCGTTTCCTGTACTGAGGGGCCCTGCTTGCCAGAACTCCTCAGTGCAAGAGGAGATTGGGACGCCATTTTTAAATGCCGCCTCGATCTCTCAACCCCCCCCCCCCGCCTCCCCAATGTGACCCCCGGACCCTCCAAAACCCCAACTTATCCAAAAGGAGGCCCCCGAAATCCACCACATACCGGCACAGCATCGCCAGCGCGGGCCACAATGCCAGCCTGGCACCTTGGCACTGCCAACCTGGCATCCAGGCTGACATGGACATCGCCAGGGTGCCAGGTTAGCACTGCCAAGTTGCCAAGCTGGCATTTTTGGTACGTGCGCGATCAGGCCAGGGGTGCCCTGCTTGGGTGTTGGGTGGGGTGCGGGAGTGCGGGGGGCCGGGGACCCTCCCACAGTGTGTTCAGGCTGGGGAAAGGTCAGAGATCGCTTCAGAGGCCGCGGATCTCCCCACTGTACAAAACGGGGCTATGTGCGACCTCGGCCCCATGTTCCCCATTCAGGCCCCTTATACAATGCGAGTCGTGTTGAATAGCGATGCGTTTCTCCGCACTACGAGCATCGGGAAGGCGGCTAAATGCACTGGCTATGGGACTTTGTTCCCTTTTGGGAGAATCGTGCCCTGTATATAATGCCCCCAAAATAGATATTTTTGCTTCAGGTTGGGTTGAATTTTATTCAATTGTTCAGTTTGTTGATTGGAGTGACATAATGCCCATGAACAGTACATTTTTACTAAGTATATCGTGTTGTCAGTCAGTTGATGGGTGACCCTAGTAGGTAACTATAGGTAATGAAAAGCTGAAATTCTTTAGCCCAGCCAAACTCAATCTCTATATCTATAGGTTTCATTCAGCCAGGGCAGCAGTGCTCTGCAGCTAAGTTATAATGGATTACACAACTAACATGTATGTGTTCTTAAAAACCAGGGAGCTAATTTTCATCAGTAAACACTATAACAGTATACTATAACCTGACATCTGTGCTATATATTGGTCTCTGTTCTAGTGGGCACTGATGTCAATAGTCAACAGTCAGAACCCCTCATTCACTTACGTTTGCTCTCAGTTTACTGTGATTAATCGCATGGATCCATCTTAAGGTTTTCACTGTTTTTGTAAAAATATTTTTTACCTCACTTACTATAGATCCCATTAATGTGACTCCCATGGCAATCCTTCATACTCCCATCAAGAGACACCCGTCATGTTA
The DNA here is from genome assembly GCF_902713615.1 of Scyliorhinus canicula. Lineage (NCBI taxonomy): Eukaryota > Metazoa > Chordata > Chondrichthyes > Carcharhiniformes > Scyliorhinidae > Scyliorhinus > Scyliorhinus canicula. Next base: position 15,519,355 of record NC_052163.1, on the reverse strand, counting down.
AGGTTACACAGCTGTTCAAGGCAACTGCCCTTTCATTGTGAGTTCTTAAATGGCTGTTTTAAAAATATGATTGTGGACACACTTTAACGACATATCCATGTGGGCAGGTCATGTGAAAAAGTTCAACTTGAGCGGATTAAAAACCTCTTCAAATCAAGATTATTTTACATTTTTGTGAATTTTGTGCTCGACATTATGCAAGTGATTGATGCCAAAGAGTGAAGTACTTGCCTTGTCAACAGCCCAGTGTTAGCATCAGGTATTCCCAGCTCAGGTGAATCTGCCTGAGGGGTTTTCATTGCACTTGGGCCACATTGAGAATAATTGAATTGAATTCAGTGATGGTAAAGTCTGAATGTTTACAGCGTAAAATGCATCAAATTAAAATGTGATTTGTACATCTGTCACTTTCGAACAATCTGACGTTTAGTAATAACAGCTGTATTTAATTATTTCGAAATTGCAATAACATCCTGCAGGAGTTTGAGAGAGGGAAAGAATGTGGCACGAATGACTATGAAGGTGAGTGCGTTCATGATATAGATATAGAGAAATACAGCACAGAACAGGCCCTTCGGCCCACGATGTTGCGCCGAACTTTTGTCCTAGGTTAATCATAGAATTTTGGACAATTTGTCATGGCCAATCCACCCAACCTGCACATCTTTGGACTGTGGGAGGAAACCGGAGTACCCGGAGGAAACCCACGCAGTCACGGGGAGGATGTGCAGACTCCACACAGACAGTGACCCAAGTCGAAATCGAACTTGGGACCCTGGAGCTGTGAAGCAATTGTGCTATCCACAATGCTACCGTGCTGCCCTTAAGAAGTTAACCTACACTCCCTTATTCTACCCTAATCCAAGTACCTATCCAGTAGCCGTTTGAAGGTCCATAAATTTTCCGACTCAACTACTACCACAGGCAGTGCATTCCATGCCCCCACTACTCTCTGGGTAAAGAACCTACCTCTGACATCCCCTCTATATCTTCCACCATTTATCTTAAATTTATGTCCCCTTGTAATGGTGTGTTCCACCCGGGGAAAAAGTCTCTGACTATCTACTCTATCTATTCCCCTGATCATCTTATAAACCTCTATCAAGTCGCCCCTCATCCTTCTCCGTTCCAATGAGAAAATGCCCAGCACCCTCAATCTTTCCTCGTATGACCTACTCTCCATTCCAGGCAACATCCTGGTAAATCTCCTCTGCACCTTTTCCAAAGCTTCCACATCCTTCCTAAAATGAGGTGACCAGAACTGCACACAGTACTCCAAATGTGGCCTGACCAAGGTTTTGTACAGCTGCATCATCACCTCACGGCTCTTAAATTCAATCCCTCTGCTAATGAACGCTAGCACACCATAGGCCTTCTTCACAGCTCTATCCACTTGAGTGGCAACTTTCAAAGAACAATGAACATAGACCCCAAGATCTCTCTGCTCCTCCACATTGCCAAGAACCCTACCATTAACCCTGTATTCCGCATTCAGATTTGTCCTTCCAAAATGGACAACCTCACACTTGTCAGGGTTAAACTCCATGAGTCTGACTTTCCGTGTTACTTTACTCTTTCATGGTGTGTGGGCATCGTGGCTGGGCCAGCATTTGTTGACAATCTCTAATTTCCCTTGAGCTGACTGGCTGGCTGGGCCATTTTAGACAGCAGTTAACAGTCAACCACTGTGGGTCTGGAGTCACGTGTAGGCCAGACCAGGTAAGGATGTCAGACTTCCTGCTTCAAGGACAATAGAAAACCAGATGTTTTTTTAGGACAATGGTTTCATGGTCATCATTGGGCTTAATTCCACATAATAGTTGAATTCAAATTCCACCATCTGCCATGATGGGATTCAAATCCAGGTCCCCAGAGTATTACCCTGGGGTCTCTGGATTACGAGTTCAGTGATAATCCCACTCCCACTTGTGAAACACCACTTTGAATGATTTTGAAATGCCCTCAGATGGGTGTCATGGTGGCACAGTGGTTAGCACCGTTGCCTCACAGCGTCGAGGACCTGGGTTCTATCCCAGCCCCGGGTCACTGTCCGTGTGGAGTTTGCACATTCTCCCCATGTCTGCATGAGTCTCAACCCCGTGACCCAAAGATGTGCAGGGTGAGTGGATTGGCCTCGCTAAATTGCCCCTTAATTGGAAAAAACATTTTTTTTAAATGCCCTGGGATGTAATGCTTTCTTTTGATGATAAAGGCGGACGTTATAAATGAAATGCAAAGAGCTCCCAAATTTCAAACAGCCTACTCTCCCCTCAGGTGGGATTTTCTGGCCGTTCTGGCGGGATCTGCCAGGCCTGCCGATAAAGACCCCCTCCCCCTCATCATCCCCATCGGTACCCCAGCAACAGAGGGTGTGAGCAACAGGAAACCCCATCTGCCACCGTGGAACATCCTACGGGGGTGTGGGGCTGCGTGCGGGGGGCGGGGGGGGGGGTGCAGAAAATCCTGCCCCTCTTTTTTTCAAAGTGTGACATCTATTGAAGTTGGGGTTATGCTTATATACTATTCACATCAGCAATCCAGCCAAAGCTTGGATCCTAATAGGCACCAGTATTTCTTTTCAAGTTCTTCAGTGTGAGCTGAGAAAACAGCACATGCAGCTAAAATTACAGACTGGGCCCCAATCCTTTGGTGACATTCTGCAAAAATAATCATTTCCAGAATATTCTGAAATTTTAAGATGAAAAACATCTCTTGCACTCCCTTTGCTCTCAATTAAGTGTATTGACTTAAAATAAAGTAGAGGCACATTCTGGATATGACCATAGTAACTACGTCAAAAGTACTGTGAAGCACTTTGAAATGTCTTGGCGTTGTGAATGGTATTGCATAAATACAAGTCTTTCTATGTGTTAGAGAAAACAGGCAATTTAATAATCCTTTAGTTCTTGTAAGGTTGAAGAAAGTGTGCTCGCCACGTTTACAGAATCATCTGTAAGCCCCCATCTTCTGAATACATCAGCAGTCTCCATAGACCTGACCAACAAACCTCGACTGATACTCCAGTGCAGTACTGTCAGGGATATTTTTGGATCAGACATTAAAGTAAGGTTTTCGTCTGCAATCTCAGGCGGACATTAAATATTATATGGCGCTATTCCAAAGAAAAGTAGGAGACACCCCGGGGTTGCGGCTAATATTTATCCCTCAATCAACATCACAAAAAAAAACATAGATTATCTGACCTTGCTTGCTGTATGCTAATTGATTGCCACATGTTTCACATTTTACACTTCAAAAGTAACCCATTGGTTTTAAAGCACGCTGGAATGTTCTGAGGTTGTGATAGGTGTGATATGAATGGTAGTCTTTGCTTTTCCCTCATTTATCCATGTGCAAGTGGACGTAGGAGTTAGAATTTTCCATTACTAATGGCTCCACAGTTGTTTCCAGTTCAGAGACTCCTGTTTCCTTTGGGAAAACCTTGCAGACGCCAAGAAGCATCCATTTTGATGGCCAGGAACTAAAACCATTCAGTAAATTTGGGTTTTCTTACCATGTAGTCAATCCTTCGTGTTTAAGGTTCAAAATGGAAAACTTCATTTTTAATTGATAAAACAGTCAAAGGAATCTGAACTGGTGAATCTCATCTCCAACAACTCTGAAAAAGCATAATTTCTGCATTGTTGGAGTTTCCATATAATTATTGATTCTGAATTGAATTAATTTACTATCTAATATGGAATTATATATGGTGGCAAAATACGACAGGTTAGAAGCATTGCAAAATTACTGTCTTTTTTTAAAAAATTATAATTATTTTTTTTCCCAATTAAGGGGCAATTTAGAGTGGCCAATCCACCTAACCTGCACCTTTTTGGCTAGTGGGGGGTGAAACCCATGCAGACACAGAGAGAATTTGCAAACTCCACACAGTGACCCGGGAACGAACCTGGGTCCTCAGCGCCATAGGCAGCAGTGCTAACCACTGCACCACCGTGCCACCCTCACAGTCTTATTTTCAAGTACCACACTCCGAGAAGGTGGTTGCACCTTGGCTTGTACATGCTAGTTGAGTATGTACTTGTACATCATTTTCACCATTGCTGCAAAGATCCTTCTACTTCACATTGATAACAAAGATGGTGTGGAAACAAAGTTTTTTTTTAATGAATTTAGGGTACGCAATTCATTATTTTCAATGAAGGGGCAACTTAGCATGGGCAATCCACCTACCCTGCACATCTTTGGGTTGTGGGGGCAAAACCCACGCAAACACAGGGAGAATGTGCAAACTCCACACAGACAGTGACCCTGAGCAGGGATCGAACCTGGGACCTCAGTGCCATGAGGTAGCAATGCTAACCACTGCACCACCGTGCAGCCCTGGAATCAAAGTTGAGAATGAGATATATCAGTCTCCAGGTCCAAACATCCAGTCGCAACACCTGGTAGTTTCACACCTTGTAGATATTGACTAATCGTTGGATCCCAAAGGGCAATGTTCAGCAGAAGATGTACGGTGATACAGTGGTTAGCACTGTTTCCTCACAGCACCAGAGACCTGGGCTCGATTCCGACCTCAGGTGACTGTGTGGAGTTTGCACATTCTCCCTGTGACTGCGAGGGTTTCCTCCGGGTGCTTCAGTTTCCTCCCACAGTCCAAAGATGTGCAGGTTAGGTGGATTGGCCATGTTAAATTGCCCCTTAGTTTACAAAGGTTGGGTGGGGTCACGGGGATAGGGCCGGGGGGGGGGGGGGGGGGGTGCAGATTCGATGGACCAAATGGCCTCCTTCTACACTGTAGAGATTCCATGATTCGATGAAGACACCAAATAAGCCAGTGAGAAAATTTATTCCCTCCTTGATTGTTTTGAATAAAACTGGCAAGATATTTAAAGGTAAAAGAAATACACAATGAGACATTTTTAGACAGCATGCATCAAGTCCTCAGGAGGTGTCTGTTTGAATGAAACTTCTGAACACAATGTGAACTCGGAAACAATTGAATCTGTTTCATCAATGGAGTATGAATGTGACTGTGACTGCGGATTAATAAAGACTTCTTGAGCCTGGAAGCTCTCAAGCTCGTTGAACAAAGGCCCTCCAGACAAAGTCTTAAGGAAATGGTTTGAAGTAATATCCTTCTTACTGTCAAGAATGGTATTTCGTATTGTATGGGATAGTAAATGAGCAAAAGCTGCCTATTCATTGTGAGTTGATTATCATACAGCTGAGCATGATGCTGTTCTAACCTTATACCCATTTTCCAGCAGCATTCACTGGAAGCATCACAATACACAGATTTTCTCCAACTAGAACCAAGCTCCTAGGTACCTGCCTTCTTAGAGCACCTTAGCACTGGTGGAGGACCAAAAAGAGGGTCCTTCCCCATCTGTGAATCTGAACCACTAATTCACTAAAAGACGAAGCAGAAAAAGACCAACTGGTCTATTTCTCTTATTCATCACAATATGTAGACTCCCCACAAACCCCGGGCAATGGATTCTCCAAGGAGAGGAGAACAAGTAAATGAAGTGTAAAGTCGCCATACTCCCAGATGACCATTACTGCTTTCCCCTTTGAGGGGGAGAGCTGACTGGTGGTGATTTCACTTGAGGATCACCACACCTCAGGCGGGGGGCAGGATTGAGAAGGCGGGGGCCTTCATGAATAACCTCAGCCGGAACGGGAATTGAATCCACGCTGCTGGCCTCGCTTTGCATCACGAACCAGCTGTCTAGCCAAGCGAATAAAACGTAGGCCAATTCAGGAAATAAAATCTCAAAATTCTGGAATCAGAGGAACTCAAAACATTAGTAATCTTAAAAATGGCCGATCATGTGACACAGCAGTGATTCCGTGGAATGAACACCAAAGCCCTTTCTTGGGAAAGGGCTTCGGCCTGATGCTGTGTGGACTCTAACCGTGTCAATGTAAACAGTATTTCAGAAATGATTGCACTCCAGTGCTGTCCCAAGTTACTCTCCGACAATTTAGCATAACTTCATTTCAATGTCAGATACAGCACTGATTGGCCTAATTTCGATTTCTAATTAATTGGTAACTGACTGCTATCACATAATGATCAGTGCATTACGGGAAAGTCTTGCTGATATTGTTGCCATGGTTTCAATGCCTCCAATGGTGAAATGCTGCTTTGCTGAAATGCTTAAACGCTTTGATTGCTCTGTATGAATATCTGGATGAAGGTGGATAGTGATCATTAACAGTATTGATTCCGGAGCAGAACGAGGATTGCCAAGCCCCAATACGCTTCATTCCATTCCTGGTTCCTGCTTATCCGAATGCTACTTTTCTGGTATATTTTTCTCCCGTCCTACCCTGATATTTTAGATCACCCCATTGTCCAAAACATTGTTAAAATAATAATTACTATTGAATGAATGGCTGTGTTCATTATTTTAACAGAGGCGTTACCTATATTTATCATTGAGTCAACACCTGTTAAAATAGGGAGATATCATACAAACATGTGCCCACTAATACTGGAAGGAATAATTTCCAACTGATAAGAAGTTTCATAAACACAGGCTGCGGTTTAGTATAGAGCACTCCTTGATATGACATAATTTTAGTAAACTTACAAAGTTAATTTTCTTACAAATTGTCTATTCTTTCAAAATGTCAGAGGTATTTTCCAAGCACCGACTACAATTATTAAAAATTACTCCATCATTTCATTATTCTGAGAGTAGGATCTTTATTACCATTCCCGACCCTAGCAGCCAATCCACTCTAACCTCCCCACTTCATACGGTATTCATTCTCCTAGAACCCTCCCACTTCACACACTCACTCCTATCTAGCTGCCCCAATTCACACACTCTCCTCGTCTAACCCCACCCTCTCCAGCAGACACTGCCCCCATCTGAGTCCATCCTCTCCAACAGATACTTTCCCCATCTGACCCCGAACCCTTCCAATTCACATACTCTCCTGTCTAAGCCCACCGTCTCCAACAGACACTGTCCTCGTCTAACCCCATCCTCTCCAATTCACAGACTCTCCTCGTCTAACCCTACCCTCTCCAACAGGCACTCTCCCCGTCTAACCACCAACCCCTCCAATTGACACAGACACGCTCCCTGTTTACCCCCAAGTTCACCAATTTACACACACTCCCAGTCTAAACCCACCTCCCCCAGCTTCACACAACTAATCATCCTCCTCAAACCCTTTCCACTTTTTTTTAACATTTAGAGTACCCAATTGTTTTTCCAATTAAGGGGCAATTTAGCGTGGCCAATCCACCTACCTTGCACATCTTTTTGGGTTGTGGGGGTGAGACCCATGCAAACAAGGGGAGAATGTGCAAACTCCACACGGACAGTGACCCGGGGCCGGGATCGAACCCGGGTCCTCGGTTCCGTAAGGCAGTGGTGCTAACCACTGCACCACCGTGCCGCTCTAAACCCTTTCCACTTTACACAGTCATGCTCCCACAGCCCCCCCTCCCCCCTACACATTCTCTAACTCCCCCACATCACTCAGACACTCATCCGCCTCTAAGCCCCCAATTCACACACTCTCCCCCTCTAATCCCCCGCAGCCCACCCTCCTCATTTCACACAATCATCCTTTCACTTTGCAGACACTCTCTTCCCTCCACCAACTCTCCCCACTCAGAGACAGTAGATCCTGAGATTATCTTCTAACTGCCGACCCTGACTGCTGTATTTACCCGACACTGTTTCAGAGTGATGCAGGACAGAACCCCTGATCAGAAATTCCCATTTGTAGCTTCAGTTACCGAGAGAAATCACCCTGGTTTAAGATGAAGCAAATGATGACAGGGAAGATGTGACACTGGCCTGTGCAGATTGCTCTCCCAGTCATTCTAACAGAGATAAGGTGAGGACCTACTAGGAGGGGAATGAGGGAGGGGAGGTAGCAGAATAGTTGTTGGCAAGCGACTTGCTTAGCAAAGTAAATACCCTCGACAAAAGCAAAATATTCAAAAGACACACTCCATGATTGCAAGTACGTATTACATGGTAGTTCCAGCATAGAAACAAGTGTCATGGTCGAGACATGAAGAAATATATATATATATAATATATACATTATGAGAGCAATCTGACAGAAAGGTTTCTCAGTGTAATTTGTGGCGGGATTTGCTGGGAGTTTCTTCCCGACTTTTTCAGAGAATTCCCCACAGCTATCTAACTTAGTCACATTTTTGGGCCCTAGGGAGTTTCTCACTGTGCTGTGCTAGCTCACAAATAGGGCATAATCCTCCGGCCGCGCTGCGCCAGAAAAGCAGCTCGCCGCGGGGCGGTGTGGCAAATGAAAGCCAGGAGACTCCGCTCCCGGGATCTACCCGGCTTGCAACACCTCGCGGGATTCAACGCAATCCTGTGAGATATTGCAAGGGGGATTCCGCCCACAATGGCAAATCTGCATATTGGAGTGAGGCAGTAAGCCTCTGAACAGTTTTAAAGTGAACAGATATGGGTTTCACAGCGGTTAGCACTGCTGCCTCACAGCGCCAGGGACCCGGGTTCAATTCCGACCTCAGGTGACTGTCTGGAGTCTGCACTTTCTCCCCGTGTCTGCGTGAGTTTTCTTCGTGTGCTCCGGTTTCCTCCCACAATCCAAAGATGTGCAGGTTAGGTGGATTGGCCATGCTAAATTGCCCTTAGTGTCCAAAGTTTAGGTGGGGTTAAGCGGTTACAGGGATAGAGCTGGCAATTGGGCCTAGGTGGAGTGCACTTTCGGTGGGGACTCAGTGGGCCGAGTGGCCCCCTTCTGCACTGCAGGGATTCTAAAGGCTGACCCTCTCGAACGTCCTGGAATGTAAATATTTGTTTGGTCGACTTGAAACTGGTGCATCCATGAACAAAAGGAATTCTGACTCCTATTAAGCGCCTCGAGATTCCAGCCTTGGGAAAATACATCCTTTGTCCAAGATGAAAGAGGAATGGAGGGATGTATAGAACATAGAACATACAGTGCAGAAGGAGGCCATTCAGCCCATCGAGTCTGCACCGTTCCACTTAAGCCCTCACTTCCACCCTATCCCTGTAATCCAACAGCCCCTCCTAACCTTTTTTTGGTCGCGAAGGGCAATTTAGCATGGCCAATCCACCTAACCTGCACATCTTTGGACTGTGGGAGGAAACCGGAGCAACTGGAGGAAACCCACGCAGACACGGGAAGAACGTGCAGACTCCGCACAGACAGTGACCCAAGCCGGAATCGAACCTGGGACCCTGGAGCTGTGAAGCCACAGTGCTAACCACTGTGCTACCGTGCTCCCCTTCACATGACTCTCCCCCAAGCTGCTAGCACTTGCAATATTGTCCTGAAGTCAGGCAGTTACTGTTCGACCTCCGATGAGAACAGGTCTTCAGGCAAACAGCCTGCGCTGTCTACCATCTTAACCATCAAGGTGGCAACAGAAAGAATTCTGTCCCTCATCAAAACTGAAAAGTACTGAAACATTGGAAGCTGTGTCCCCGAGACTAGCTCACACCATGTGCCTTCCCCATGTTGGATCACCCTGCAGCAGTCAGTCAGCTTCCCCTCTGAAGGGACATTCCATTAGACTTCCGATTCTGGGCTTACGTTAAACCATAACTGGTATTTCATTGAGCCCTGAATTTCTTTCTTATCCTTATCCCCCGTTTATTGTGAGAGTGCGAAAGGGGCGGATGTTACGAAAGTGTTTGTGTTGTGTGTAAAAACAAACCACCCCTTCATTCTATCTTATTTCAGTTTTGCTGTGCAAGTTATTCACAGAGGATTGGAACACTCCAAAAGTAAAGGCTGGAGGGAAAAAAAGCCGCCATTTAACAAAGGGGGAAGTCAACATTTAAAAAAACACCTTTCTGTTTGTGGGAGGGTAGCGACAGGAGAGATCAGGGCAGTTCAAATTAATCCCCCTCCTGCCTGTGACACAGGCAATTCAGGTTGGTGCCTCTTCCCATCCTGTGTCACACAAATCCGGAATGCTAGCGGAGGATGTGGGTGTGTGTGTGTTAGTCTACTATGAGTTCAATGTCATAATTTCGCTGATTAACCCACAGTGCATGTGGATAAAGTATTGTGCCTATGAAACATGTTTTTCTCGGTGATGTTTTTTTTTTCACTTTTTGTCAAATATTTTGGGAATTCTTTGTACACTCTTCTAACCTGCTCAGACTCTCATTCCCTAACTCTTTTTGTTATTTTTATAAATTTAGAGTACCCAATTCATTTTTTCCAATTAAGGTGCAATTTAGCGTGGCCAATCCACCTACCTACTCTGCACATCTTTGGGTTGTGGGGGCGAAACCCACGCAAACACGGTGAGAATGTGCAAACTCCACATGGACAGTGACCCAGAGCCGGGATCGAACCTGGGACCTCGGGGCCGTGAGGCTGCAGGGCTAACCCACTGCGCCACCGTGCTGCCCCAACTCTCATCCCCCAGCTTGACCCTCTGCAACGCAGAAGGCCAAACTCAGGCCACTGTCTCTGTGTGTGTATCTGGATACCAGGAGATGCTGGAATTGTCCAGATGTGCGTTTCTCCAGCTTGGAGATAAAGTGTTCCATACTCCCTTTGGCCTTGTGTAACCCAATACATTAGAGAGAGAAGGACTTAACCTGAAACCTTCATGGCCCACTGTAAGGCCCAGAACCTCCTGGACTGCACTTATGCAGAAATGGCTCCAAACTTTACTCTGGTGTCTGCGTGCCTCTTGCTTGTGGAGACTTACACACAAATATCCCAGGTTAGCGTTCACTTATGCTGGATCATAAAAACCTGGATGCAAATGTGTGCCTATTCATAACTGGCATAAGTGCAGGAGAGGCACTTGCTCTCCTCTTCTGCATGGGGACAGAGCTATGTTGATAAGCTAAGTGGGGTTTTAATGAGCCTAACTCAGGGCGGCGCCTAATGATTGCGGAAGTTCACACGTGATTGTGTTTTAAGGTAAATAAATTACAGGCAGGACTTTCCTCGTCAAAAAGGCAGAACGTTCCTCCTACACCTATTCCAGCAAATTCTGTGCATTAACACCCAGTGCTGTTGTAGCATCCCAGAACATAAGCTTTGTGCTGTGTGTGTTTTGGAGAACTGCAATGATCTCAGTTTCGTAATGCAGCAACATACCTTTGAAACTATTTTTAAATTCAAGTCCATCACAAGGGTTTCAGATGATGACATACTTAGCGCCACCATTCTACTATTTACTAAAACTAAGAATACAGCCGGACTCAAGTCCTCCTTTCCAACTGGATCAATTTCATATTTTTCTCTGCACTGAATAATATGGAAATAAGGAGAGTTAACCCTCGGCCTTAGCCTCTCCACATCTGAAAGCGTCATTTGCTTCATAAATTTCAAATTGACTGGAATTGCAAATAGTGCCAATATTGGTTGGGGGGGTGGGGGGGGGGGGGGGGGGGGGGGAGCTGTTTATTGAATTACAACATGTGCTTTCATTAGAACTCTTCACACACTGAATGAAACATGGTCCTCTGATACCACAAAAGTGTAAGAAATAAGAAGAGGATATATGGTCCCTCAAGCCTGGTCCACCCATAAATAAGATGATGGTTGATCTCCCATCAACTCCATTTTCCTGTCCAAAAGTTTCAGCCTTGCCGGTGCAGACTGGATGGGCCGAATGGCCTCCTCCTGCACTGTAAATTCTATGATAATCTTCCTTTGAGATGCTCAGTGACTCAGCATCAATAGCCCTGGTCGGAGAATTCCACACAATCACAGCCCTTTCAGTGCTGAAATTTCCCCTCATCTCGGTCTTAAATAGTTGATTCTTTATCCTGAGACTGTGACCCCCAGACTCGCCAGCCAGGAGAAACGGCCTCTCAACACCTACCTTGCCAATCCCTTAAATAATTTTACACTTTCAATTGGATCACCTCACTCCTTCCTCAACCCCAGAGACTATAGGCCCATTTTACTCAGTCTCTCTCCATTGGCCAACCCTCCCATCCAAGGAATAAATCTAGTGAGCTTTTGTTGAACCCCCTCAAAGACACGAAGAAAGGATTTACAAAATCTGAAGATTCCAGGGGTTAATTGCGAAACACTTAAAAACTAAAACAAAAATCGAAATTCATCATTTCAAACTCCGAAGTTGAAAGGCAGCAAAATGTATCACATGTCTTTTAAAGTGCATTAGTCCACGGCTATTGTGCAAAACATACCTGAAAATAATAAGAAGCTCATTACAAATATGTTGTACCAAAACATTGTATTACGCTATCTGTTATGTGAGTACGGCTGGTATTTCCAATTCTAACCCATGATCGCAGCTCTCCATGGTGTATTTGCCACCATCTTTGACTCCCCAACATATGTACTTTCTCAAGCAACAGAAATAGAAATGGTTCTCTGTTATAATTTTCAACCCTTTTAGTTTCTCTCCCTACTTTGTCAGGGAGAGTTATGTTTTTGTACATTGATTTGTCCCTTTGCCTTGCGGGGCGAGCGCTGGATTAAAATATCAAAGAGACAGCATGTGTAGAATGTCAGAATGAGCAGCAAGGGTTAGAAAGAGGACATTATACTCATCAGTAAAAAGTTCATTAAACAGACCAAACAGAAATTCAAGACATACAATAAATTAAAATACCCATTTTAAAATGTAGAATAAATTGCCTTGTCCAAATACTAGTGACTAAAGGCTCAAACTACTCTTGGCAATATTAACAAGCAAATAATTCTTCTTCATGTAATATCCTCAATTATTCAAGGATCACAACTAATGCTGTGATTTTATCAAGGAGGCAAGCCCTGAGATTACCTCAACCAGATTGGGCATCAAACCCTACTGTGCAGGCTTCATTCTGAACTACGGGCCTAGCCATCTGAGCTAACCTGATCACTGACAAATTAAGGTTCACATCACATTCCTCTGCGCATGACTTTATGGAAACATCAGACGTCGCGATTTGAATCTTGCCCTCGCTGGGTGAGTTCCAGATTAACATATTTAAAAATGGCGCCACGATCGATGAATACTCTTCCTGCGCTGGCAAGCTGAGCTCGTCAGTGCAGGAAATTAGGTAAGCGCGGCCTCGGTGGGATGTTTCCCGCTGAGGCCCCCAAAAAACCCAGCACTGTCCCGTTAAATATCGGGGTCATTCTCAGTGCTGCAGGGGCTGAGCAAAACCCCGCTAAACGCACCCAAAACGGGACTCTGTTTTTGGCCCATTAAATCGCGTCCATTAACTCATTTAGTTTCAATGAGTGAGAGCCTCTGTTAAAAACAGCTGCCAGAAGGACTAATGCAATATTCGTCCCCCCCAAAGTCTGCCACAGTTATTTCTAGGCTACGTCATTAAAAATTAGAGTTAATGTTTTATTACAGGCGAGTTTATTGTTACAGTAGTGAACTTACTAACAGGCACCCTAGGGGTTAATTACTTTAAGGTTGATCTTTATTTGCTTTATCCATTATCCACTGCAGTTTACTATCATTATTGAGTTGGTACTGCTAGGTAACTTACAGTAAAAGGGTTACAAAGAAGCAATTAGTTTAGCGCAATTTGCATGTACCAGAAGTGGAACTTTACATATAAGGAACAAGGTACTATTAGCAATGTTATCATATATCGCTAACCGAAAGGATGTATTGTGACCAGTAACAGCTGGTTCCGCAATGATTTACAGTATCTCATTCTGGGAATCAAAACATTATTTAATTGAGGCAGTGTAATCTTGTTTCATGATTTTCCATTTTTAATTGTAGCTTACACAACTAATTTGCTCTCTCAAGATCTTGAATCCACTAATTTAGATTGTTAACACATGGCCGCACAATATTCTGGCTAATGTCACATGAAATGACCTGAATAGCATCTGGTATTTCACACACTTCACAGAGAACCAGTCGGGTGGAAAAGGTGACAGAAATAGCCACAAAAGGCCAATTCAAAGGTACAAACATACACAATAATGGAGGACACTAAAGAACAGCTCGTTCATCAAACTTGTCCCATGTCCTCTGATGTGACCATCAATTCACAAGACACGAGATTGGAAGTGAACAGTGGTTTTAATAATCTTACAACAGAGCCTGCCTGCGACGAGATGAACTGGCAGGCAGGCTCACGACTGCAAAGCTTTATACTTCCAGTTAGTGGCAGGAGCCATGGGTGGAGCCATGGGCGGAGCCAAGGGTGGAGCCCAGTACAAACTCCTCATCTCCCCCTATGGGCAGAGCCGCGCAACGGCTCGTGTACAGAGCCCACAAGGACATAATACATATACTGGAACACAGTGTGAATTAGCAGGTCTATAATTCACCACATCCTCGAGGCTGCAACTGAACATCAGACGTAGACTGTTCCTGCATTAACAGGTTAGCCTAAGCCTCCAAAATGGCAGACAGAAAGCATACACTCATCCCAAGCTTGATGTGCATCATCCACCATATTGGCAAGGCTGAAGGGATTGGCACCAGAAACAGGTGTTGGTCACTTTGCCAATGCAAAAAAGGAGCCTAATAAGCCTCTTTGAGACCCCCAATGCACAAGTATTTTATTCCTTGAGGCAGCTGGCTCTGAAACAGACCTCTTAACACAGCCTTACCGCTGGTTCTTTCTGGCTTGAAAGGCAAAGTTGCATGAAAGTGTATTCCAGTGAGCCAGGCTATCCCAGTTGTAAACCCTGTGTACAGACGGGTCTCCAGTCATTAGCTTAACTTAGTGACAAGCTCTCCTGCAAATCAGAAATAATGAAGAAAGGTCTCCTCGGACAAGGTCAAGCATACATGCCCAGGTGAATACATGGATCTGGGTTCCATCCAAGTGGATGTCAAATGCCTGTGGTACAGGCGGAACTGGCTTTCTTCTCTCTGTTTGAACTCCTCTTCTCTTGTAAGCCCATGACAGTGCAGCAGGCGTGAAGTGCTGCCCATGCTCAGTACTGTGCTTAGCCCTCAGCTGTGCAAATAATTGGTAGAACACAGCACAGTGGTTAGCACTGTTGCTTCACAGCGCCAGGGACCTGGATATCAATGCGGCAAAAGCCAACTTGTGAAAGAAAGTTAATCCTGGTTTTAAGAATTCAAGTCTGGGGAGTGAACAGCATTGACATTGTCTTATATGGATGCCCAACAAGAAAACACAAAGAAGCAGTTGAGTGCAAAACAAGGTTCAAGTAATCTAAAAATATAAAACATTCAAGGGTCCACAATTGGAAGTACAATACTGATACAGCAACATCGAAGTATATTGTCAGTGCTCTGACCCACATCTGATTCCATAGTGCACCCATTGTTGGTGAAGTCTGTCCACAAATCTCTGTTCCAAAACGATATATTTCTTAAAATGGAGTTGAATACCTTTACAATCCAATATTTGCACACAGTAATCAACCAAAGACATGTATGCACAATTCCACCTGGACTCAAATTCCCAAACAGCCTCAGAGAATAATTGCAATTAAAGGGTTCAATCAGTCAATATTTTAAAAGTGGGTATTAAGAACCACCATGTAACGGAGGTCAGTTATATTCCAGCCTGCAGCGACTGATCCCTGTTCTTATTGGAGCAAAAGGACATCCCAGACATCTCTGCAATGTGCTTTTGCCTGCTTTTGAGGAAGGTCTCACTACATCTGCCTGCCTATTCCAGCTCCTCTGAGACTCACCCTCCCACTCCCAATTTTGAGTTACCTGTGATTTATTTTGCACTGAATGCTCATTGAATGTGGAGGACGGGCTATGTTGAAAATGGGGATGCTTACTGAGAATTATGGGCTTCAGACAATCGTGCTCTCTCTCGAGAATTGAAGCCCAGAGGAACCACAGCCAAGAGCATTCCATTTATCATCCTTTAGCACATATAACAAAGCGTGGAGGCCGACAATGTGAGTAAGGATTGCCCATCAGTAGATCCAACCATTCCTATAATTAAAATCAACCACAACTTAGTTAAAACACATGAGATACCACAGTATAGAATGACAAGAAGAGTCTGCTGGTAGCTACTCTGTTCATTGGCATGTAGCACGTAGAAGACAAAGCATTTGAGACATAATTACAACATTATTCTGCACCCAATTGCACAATGATTATATGGAACATACTCTCCTTGTTGTTGCAAAGAGCAGAACTCTGGGAATACCGAATCTGAAGGAAGGTAAATCCTCTCGGTGATGACTGTGAAGTGCATAAAACAACACAAGTAGCTGATCCACGAGATTGTGGCAAAAGGATAGAGAACACACCAACCGTTTTCTGACCCTCGTTCAATCCACAGATTTCATGTTGGTCACATTAAGCTTTGCAATGTCCTGCTGCGCACCCCCCCCCCCCCCCCCCCAACACCCCCACACAATGTGTCAGAGCTGCTTAACTTCCCCATTGTTGTTCCAGAACAAGATGGGCACACAACGGGAGGTACAGGTTTACATCAAACAGCTCTGGCTCAAAACGGCCCTGTGACTCTTCAAATCCAAGTGCTGCGTGTGCCAAATGGCATCAAAATACAAAGCATAATGATGTGTAACAGAAGACACAGAGCGATAAGAATATTTAAATACAACCTTTAAGCCAACTCCTTTGTAACATAGTGAACTTCAACATTCCAAATATTGTGACAATAAATATTGTTTGTTGGGTGGCACGGTGACAACAGGGCAGCACGGCGGCACAGCGGTTAGCACTGCTGCCTCACAGCGCCAGGGACTCGGGTTCAATTCCAGCCTTGGGTGATTGTGTGGAGTTTGCACTTTCTCCCCATGTCTGCGTGGGTTTCCTCCGGGTGCTCTGGTTTCCTTCCACAGCCCAAAGATGTGCAGGTTAGGTGGATTAGCCATGATTAATACGGGGGATTACAGGGCTACGACAGAGGGGTGGACTTACGTGGAATGCTCTTTCTCCCGGTCAGTGCAGACTCGGTGGGCTGAATGGCCTCCTTCTGCACTGTAAGGTTTCTATGTTCCATTATCTGATAACTCAGAGTATACTTAAAGGCAAAAAAAATTTGATTGTTGTTTACTTTGATAGCTCACTTTCCAAAAATGTGCATTTCACTTTATGAGAAAGTTTTATTATCAAATATAATTCATTTCATGCAGCAATTCATGCGTCATCTGTGCACAACCTTTGTTTCTTGACTACATCCATTATCACCGGCAGGAAGGCAAACGACAAGGCTGAAGCATTCACAACAATCTTCATCCAAAAGTGCCAAGCGGATGATCCATCTCAATCTCCTTCGGGGGTCCCCAGCATCACAGATGTCAGTCTTCACCCAGTACGATTCACTCAATGTGATATTAAGAAATGGCTGAAGGCACTGGATACTGCAAAGGCTATGGGTCCTGACAATGGGGGGATTCTCCCGCAATTGGCGGGATGGCCCGATGCCATCACCAAGAGTGGCGCAAACCACTCAGGCGTCAGGCCACCTGGAAGTTGTGGAATCCTCCGCACTTCCGGGGTCTAGGCCGGTGCCAAAGGTGTTAGCGCGTGCCAACCAGAGCCAAAGGGCCGCCATGGTCCCGTGGTGCATGCGCAGAATCATCGGCGTGTCCTTGCGCATGCGCAGGGGGTTTCTTCTCTGTGTCGGCCATGGCGGAGCCCTACAGAGGCCGGCGCAGAAGGAAAGAGTGACCCCACGGCACAGCCCCGCCCGCAGATTGGTGGGCCCCGATCGCGGGCCAGGCCACCCCCCCCCCCCCCCCCCCACCCCCCAAAGGACCACACCAGCCGGCCTACCAGCCAGGTCCCGCCGTGTGGAACCATGTCCATTTCACGCTAGCAGGACTGGCCGAAAATGGGCAGCCGCTTGGCCCATCAGGGCCCAGAGATTTGCCGGGGGGGGGGGGGGGGGGGGGGCGCTGCCAACAGCCCCCGATTGGCACAGCGTGATCCCTGGCCCACCCTAAAACCGGCACCGGAGAATTTGGTAGCCGGCGTCGGAGCTGCGGGACGAGATTCACACAGCCGCCCGGAAATTCTCCGACCCGGCAGGGAGTCGGAGAAGCCCGCCCAATATTCCTCCAATGAAGACTTGTGCTCCAGAACTTGCCGCATCCCTAGCCAAGCTGTTCCTGTACAGCTACAACACTGGCATCTACCCGGCAATGTGGAAAATTGCCCAGGTGTGTCCTGTACACGAGAAACTGGACAAATCCGACCCAGCCAATTACTGCCCTATCAGTCTACTCTCCATCATCAGCAAAGTGATAGGAATCATAAATAGTGCTATCAAGCAGCATTTACTCGGCAATAACCTGTTCATGCACACTCAGTTTGGGTTCCGCCAGGACCACGTAGCTCCTGACCTCATTACAGCCTTGGTTCAAACATGGACCAAAGAGCTGACATCCCTTGACATCAAGGCAGCATTTGACTGAGTTTGGCATCAAGAAGCCCTAGCAAAACTGGAATCAATGGGAATTAGGGAAAACTCTCCACTGGTTGGTGTCATACCTGCCACAAAGGAAGATGGTCGTGGTGGTCGGAGGTCAATCATCTCAGCTCCAGGATATCATTGCAGGAGGTCCTCAGGGTAGCGTCCTAGACCCAACTATCTTCAGCCGCTTCATCAATTACCTCCCCCTTCCACCATAAGGTCAGAAATGGGGATGTTTGCGAATGACTGCACAATATTCAGCTCCATTTACTGCTCCTCAGATAATGAAGCAGTCCGTGTCCAAATGAAGCAAGTCCTGGACAATATCCAGGCTTGGGCTGACAAGTGGCAAGTTACATTCACACCATACAAATGCCAGGCAGTGACCATCGCCTACAAGAGAGGATCTAACCACAGCCCCTTTACATTCAATGACATTACCATCGCTGAATCCCCCACAATCAGAAACTGAACTGGACTATCCATATTAGAACTGTGGCTACCAGAGCAGGTCAAAGGCTAGGAATCCTATGGCGTGTAAATCACCTCCTGACCCCCTCAAAGCCTGTCCACCATCTTCAAGGCACAAATCAGGAGTGTCATGGAATACTCTCAACTTGCCTGGATGAGTACAGCTTCAACAACAATCAAGAAGCTCGACATCATCCAGGACAAAGCAGCCCACTTGATTGCTAACCCTTTCACAAACATTCATTCAATCCTTCCACCACCGACAAACATTGGCAGCCGTGTGTACCATCCACAAGATGCACTGTAGGAACTCGCCAAGGTTCTTTCGGCGGCACCTTTCAAACGCACAACCACTACCATCTAGAATGACAAGAGCAACAGATACCTGGTAACCCCACCATCTAGAGGTTCCCCTCCAAGTCACTCACCACCCTGACTTGGAAATATATTGCCATTTCTTCACTGTTGCTGGGTCAAAATCCTGGAACTCCCTCCCTAACAGCACTTTGTGTGTACCTACACTTCAGGACCTGCAGCGGTTCAAGAAAGCAGCTCACCACCACCTTCTGATGGGTAACTAGGGATGGGCAATAAATGCTGGCCTAACCAGCGACACCCACGTCCCGTAAATGAATTTAAAAGAACTCTCTATGGCTGTTGCATCATGAAATCTTTTGTCATTTCATTTCTCCCAACATTCCAAAGCTTAACAACTGACTGTGTGGAAAAATTCTCTTGTCCCGTCTAGTTCTTTTGCTATTTAAAAACATTGTGACCTCTGGTGACTAACTCACTTGCTGGAGGAACCAATTTCTCCGATTCACTTGGCAGAGGAACCGATCTCTCCATAATTGCGCTATCAAAACACCCCATTCATTTTGAATACCTCCGAGC
Organism: Scyliorhinus canicula; assembly: GCF_902713615.1. Classification (NCBI taxonomy): domain Eukaryota; kingdom Metazoa; phylum Chordata; class Chondrichthyes; order Carcharhiniformes; family Scyliorhinidae; genus Scyliorhinus; species Scyliorhinus canicula. The sequence continues at coordinate 15,499,682 of NC_052163.1, read as the reverse complement.
CTTCTCTGCCCTGGGGAGAATAATTCCAGAGTCTCCAAAATAACTACAGAAAATGCTGGAAAAGCGCAGCAGGTCTGGCATCGTCTGTCGAGAGAGAAGCAGAGAGTTAACGGGACCGATTTTTCCAAAATATTTCTAAATTAATTTATTGTTGTCCAGGCAGTTTCCCGCTGACTCTGCCCCCGAGTTCCCCACCGCTATTCAATGACACTTTGTCACTTTATTTGGGCCTTGGGGAGTTTCTTACCGGTTTCGCCCGCACTTCGAATTTTTTTTCTAGCACTGGGGAGCTGAACTCAGAAATTGGGAGGCCATTGTGAGCTTGTGGGTCCTCCACACTCCCCACCCATGGGCAATGTCACCCCCCCCCCCCCCACGCACAAGGACACTACCCCACACCCCCAAGTGAGGACCTGCCACTCTGGGGTCCCTCGGGGTCCCCCCACTTCAGCCCACCACCCCCCCGAAGCCCCCGGCCCTCCCTTCCTTCCAGGTCCACCCCTCCCAACCTCCCAGAGGTCCCCACTTATCTATCATGCATTGTCCCACACTTCAAACCCACTCTCCACCCTCATTTTATGGGCAGGTCCCCCCCTTGCCCCCTTGCTCTTGGCAGTGCCACACTGGCACCCGGGCAGTGCTCCTGATGGCTTAGCAGTGCCATCCAGGCACCTTGGCAGTGCCAAGTTGATAGTGCCATGGTGCCAGATGGATAGTGCCAAGGTGTCTGCGTTCCAGGGGGAGGACCAGAGGGCCACCCTACGCTTACCGTGACCACCCAGGGGTCTCTGATCGCCGGGAGACTCCCCCCCCCCCACCGTGTTCCATTCCGCCTGATCCACATTTATTTGGATCAGCACTGATCGACACTGGCTGCAACCTCCCTGGGGAGGCCGAATAATCGAGGGAGGCCACTGGATCCCGCGCAGGTAGGTCGTAAGTAGGTTTAAGACCTACTTCCCCAAGCGTCATTCGGTCACGCCCACTTGGGGCGGGATTCCAACTCCGATGTCTCGTGGGACTTCAGAGAATCTCGTGAGGCATGGAGGCTGTCGGGAAGCTCGCTGGAGGCCTTTCTCGGCATTCTCCGGTTGCGTCGCGCTCAAGTGAGAGCCCAACGCGGCCGGAGATTTGCTCCCAACGTTTTGGGTCCGTATGACTCTTCTTCAGAGCTCCGAGTCATAGGACTCGAACCATTAACTCTGTGTTTCTCCCTCCAAGACGCTGCCAGGCCTGCTGCGTTTTTCCAGAATCTTCCGTCTTTCATTGCCGACTTCCATCATCCACAGTATTTTTATTCCAGAGTCTCCAACCTGCCTGTAGAATCTAAGTCCCTCATCCTGGTAAACCTCATTTGTACCCTTCCCAAGGCCTTGACATCCTTTCTAAAACCTGTGCACTCAAGCTGAGGCCTAACCAGGTTTAAAAAATAGGGTGGGACATGGGAGAAGTGGACCCAGAAATATAGTTAGATGTCCTGTCAGCAGCTCAGAGAGCCCATGTGGTATCCAGGGTTCTCTAACTGCAGTTATTGTATTGTTGATGATTCCAGTAAGCAGAAGATTATGATCAGACCTTCCTGCAAACTACGTTTCCGAGTGCCAAGCCACTGAGGCAATGTGAAGAAATAAAAAACTACTGAAATTCAAGCCTATTCAAACAGATCATAAAGTAGTGCAATTCCATTTCTTATGACAACACAAAGAAGACAAAACTTGAACATGCTCAAGAGACTGGCCTGTTGCCGAAGTTTTTCATCTTGCACCTATCAGGAAAAATGCAAGAATGCCCAAATTTCAAACGATCACAACACTTCATACATCAGGAGAAAAGGGATGCTGATTGGTTGGTAAGTCAACTTTGAGTGGCTGAGTGCCAACTATCAGCACACTCAGGAGTGCTGCCCAATTGTGGAATCATCTCTGACAGAAAAGTTTTGTTTTGCGTTCGGCAATTTAAGATAACTAGTCAAGCTCACAACGTGGCTCATTTATCCTTGCTAGAAGTGATAGAAATTTGTAATCAATGACTCGTACTCTGCAAACACCAGGAATCTGTTCACGTTTTGTGTTTTTAATGAATTACCCAGAAGCATTGTTCCCCATTGCATTGGCAGTGCCTCAGCCAATTTTTTTTTTAGAACAGTACAGCACAGAACAGGCCCTTCGGCCCTCAATGTTGTGCAGAGCCATGATCACCCTACTCAAACCCACGTATCCACCCTATATCCGTAACCCAACAACCCCCCCCTTAACCTTACTTTTATTAGGACACTACAGGCAATTTAGCATGGCCAATCCACCTAACCCGCACATCTTTGGACTGTGGGAGGAAACTGGAGCACCCGGAGGAAACCCACGCACACAGGGGGAGGACGTGCAGACTCCACACAGACAGTGACCCAGCCGGGAATCGAACCTGGGACCCTGGAGCTGTGAAGCATTTATGCTAACCACCATGCTACCCTGCTGCCCTTGCCAAAGCTTTTTGTTTTCAATTCTTGCGATTGTTTGAAATTAGATATTCTTGGATTTATCCTGATGAGTGTGAGGTGAAAAGCTTCCGCGACATGTCTCTTTTTTCAACAAGGGTCAAATTCTGTTCCACCAAGGGACAGAAAGTAAAACATTTTGTTACGCTCCTTTCCCAAAACTTAAGGCTTCAGGAAGGAGTGAAAGAAACTTACACATCTGGTCATAAGAGATAAAGTTGGAATGTCTTTGAAAACATTACTTTTATTCATGTGCTGAGGTTTCCAGTTGCTCTGATTCTCTGCGCAGGTTTCCGCCCATAAGAAATTTGAAAACCAATGGTGGAGGGAGAGTGGGAAAGATTCAGCCTGTCAGCCCATGGCTCGTCAGATAAAAGGAAAGGCAGTTTCAAAATATTGTATTATGTTTGTTGTGTTTCCAAGCAACACAATGGGTAATTAGTAACAACCCCTTTTCCATAAAGTCACAGAGGGAGACGGTTTTTTGGGCGTGAGTCCACTGTTTAAGGTTTAGTACCTTGTTTATATTGTAAATTGGAGATCAGATCAAAGCTCAAATCAGCCCAACTCCCACTCTCAATTTAGTCGGTGTGCTGAATTAGCACTTATTGCTAAACTAATTACATGGGGAATTACCAGACAGTAATCTCAGGTTTCAGATATAAACTGCTTGAATTTCTCAACCATGATTTATGATGCCAACTCAGCCCATCAACTATATTACAGTTCAGCAATTGTTGGTGGGGATCTCCACTGTCTTCTGTATAATTAACTTAGCGACATACCCCATTGTTGACTGATATACAATGGATCCTTAATCTTCCATTCTACTCTTGCACTGTAATCCTCCTAAAGTAGGCCCATGCTATTTGTTTTCTTAGAGCTTGGAAGAGGACATTCTGTGTACGTTCACATCCTTTGATTAGAATGGTTACAAATTCGCCATTACAAAACAGATGTGCTCCCTACACTGGCGACCCCCTGATGTAATTGTTTTGCACCTCGGCAAGACACCGAACCTGGTAAAGTGGGAAACAATCCGCACAAGTTAAAGGTAAAAGTAAAAGAGAAAGACGAAAGACGCTACTGAACTATTTGTCATCGTCATTCACAAACTAACAACGTTATCAGGAAAAGCTTGAACAACTCAAAGGTCGCAAGGTGAAGCATTTACTTTGAACGGTTTACAGATCTGGGTATTCCGGGAATTCTGATTTCATCAACTCATCTTTCTGGATGTTAGAGAAGCCCAACACATCTTATATCTGAGCATTTAGGAAGATAATTGGCATTTTCTCCCAATAATCCAGTAGACACAGAGGAGCCTCCACTTTTGATGTGGGTCAGTTAGGAGTCAGCAAAAAGTATTCACAGTATTTTTACTAGAAAATGTCAATCAGTGATGGGAAAATGCTATTGATTTTGAAAACTGTGAGTCACGGTAAATGGTTTCAAGGATGTAAATATGTTTCTTCAGTGAGCATGCTACAGGGTTGTATCAAACTGTAAAAAGTGGACTCAAAAGATCCCAGTAAATATCTGTTTGAATTTTCTATTATAATCACTTAACTCGGGTTTCTACGAGTTAAAGGAAACAGTCATTCTAATTCAAACATCATGTGAATCGACGTAGTAGCCATTGGATGATGTTTAAATGTAATTATTCGAGGAATATATCTGTTCTGGGAATGATGTTTTGCTGATAAGCCATGGTCATTGGGAACTCGGCTGGGAATATTTAAACTCATTTCACTCATGACTCGAATGCAAACATTATTGATCCAGTTGAACAGCAAAGATCCACTGTGGGATTCTCCATCGGCGGGATTCTCCGTCGACGGGATTCTCCGCTGGTGGGATTCTCCGTCCGCACCGGAGAACGGGGCTGGCGGGGCGGAGAATTCTGCCCAACCTTTCATTTAGAAGCTAGAATTAACCCGACTTCACTCAAATTTGATGATTTGCAGGGTTTATGTGAACTCAATGTTGCTGCTGCAATCATTTTCCTTTCGGAATAGAGTTCCATCTCTGTGTGCCTGTCATTAGCTGATCACTGATTATGAATCTCATCTGTCAACAACAGCAACAAGAAGCAACAAACAACAGCAGCTCAGTTTTGTACAGTGCCTTTGATGTCATGAAACTTCTCAAGGTGAGTCACAGGAGCATTATAAAACCAAGTGTGGCAACAGGCCATAAGGAGATATTTGAAAGGATTCTCCGTTTGGGAGACTGTGGGCGGGATCAACATTTACCGACGCCCGATTTTGTAATTGGCAATCGGGCGGAGAAGCCCTTCTGACGATGAAATTGGGCGCGGTGCCTGTTTCATGCAGGTATTGTATCCTCCGCCCAATTGGAAACAGTCCGCAGCCACCACGGCGGGTTCCCGACCGCGAAGACCACACGTCAGCTGCGCGGTCGGGAACTCGGCCCATCGGGGGCGGAGCAACAGGGGAGGGCCTTCAGGTGACGTGCCAACACCGTTCCAACCCAGAAAAGAGACCCCTGTCTGAAAGCGTGAAAACAGTCCAGACATGGTCAGTGAGAAGAATTACAGCTGTAGCACTTACCTTGAAACCCTATGAGAACAGCTGTGATCTGCGCCTGGTTCACTGTGATTAACAGCTTCTACAAGCCATCTGCAGCTTTGATTCATTCATTTTCCTTCACAGTTCATGGCCTAATTGGCGCAACCCAATGTTTACAAACATTGACCACATCAAAGAGAGGTAAGTGCAGTGCAATCACGTGCCTGAGGGAACCGGAGAATCACGGACAGTCGAAGAAGAGGACGCCGGGCCTGTTATTGGTCAGTAAGACCCATTTGCATTCATTTCCATCCCCCTGCCTGCGCGCGGTGTGGACCTCGATTCCGGGGGTTGGAGCATCGCGTTCGGGCCGGCACCTGGCGTCGATCCCAATTTTGCCCTGATGCCTGATTCACCAGCCCATTGGGGAACACAATCCGGGCGCACCGCGATGGAGAATCCAGCCCATTAGGTCAGATAACCAAAAGCTTGGTCAAAGTGGTAGGTTTTAAGGAGTGTCTTAAAAGAGGAAAGCGAGGCAGAGATGCAGAGTGGGGTAGGGAAGAGATTCCAGAGTATTGGGCCTAGGTAACTGAAGCCATGACTAAAATGGTGGAGCAATTTATTGTAGTCAAGGAGAAGCCCGGAAAAGCCCGGCCACAAGTGTTGCACCACCATGGACCTTCCTCCACTGATCTGGGTAATCCTACCTGGTTGAAGCGGCCTTTGGCCAATGGCCTGGTCCCAACAGTGTTCGGGCCAGATTGGGATTCGAGAGGTCTCACTGCCTGGGGATGCTGTTTATCTGAGTTGGGTGGGGGGCATCCTATGCTATTTCACTCGATCCCGGACATCCCCTGGACCTTCTGGACTCCCGACTCCCGTGAGAGCAAAATCTCTACGTCCCTTTCAGGTCCTGCAACAGCTCGGCCAGCAATTTCCACCACGTAGCCATATTATTCACTCCGCATGCTCGGCGATCCCGTAGCATCTTGGGTCGGGACGGCCCATAGTTGGAATACTCGGCCAGTTTGCATAACCGTGCCAGAAATTCAGTAATGGTCACCTCGGGGTTGTCTCAACTCTGTTAAATCGGTATCTTTGGACAGTGACCGATGGTTTGGGGTCATAGTGATTCATCAAAAGCGCCACTAATTTGTTGAACGGCTTGGAGTCCGGGGCCCCGGAGTAGGTTAGGCTGTTTGTGACACTGAAGGTGAGGACCCCACAGGTGGTCAGAAGAATCACTGTCTGGTGGTCATCCACAGTAATTGCATTGGCTTAAAAAATGTAGCGCTTGCGCTCCACGTACTGAACCTAGTCTTCCACACCCACAGGAAACACGTTGAATCTCACAAAGAACGGCGTTTCTGAGGTACTGCAAACCATATTCCTTCGTGTTAGAAGGCTGCCATACTCTAAAATGCCAGCACCGTTGACAGCAGTTCCGTTTTATCCTCGTTGCCAATACTGTAGTCAAGGAGGAGCCCAGAAGAAGAGTCAAAGTATCTTATTTCCAACTCTCAGTTAGCAAAACTTAATACAAAGCAACAGTCCTAGTCGCAGCCGGGACCATTCAGAGTTGCCGACTCCTACCTGGGCAGACTTTTATCTCATGGAATTAATGGGCCCGCTAATGGGCCTCTGACCCTCAGCGGGGGTGCTCGTAATCCACCAGCCCTACGGGGTCTCCCCGCAGATATTGTGAGGGTAATAACAAATTTAAATCAGAGGTGCACAAGAGGTCAGAATTGGAGGGGTTCAGATATCTCAAAGGGGTGGGGGGAGGGGAACTGGAGGAGACAACAGAGAAAGGGAGCTTGAGGCAACAGAGGGATTTGAAAACAAGGGTGAGAATTTAAAAACCAAGACATCATCCAGAATTTTCAGGATGGCAGGGACTTGAGCCCCACTATCCAAAGAGTTGGCTGGTAACACAGCGCTGCTGGCTCCATTATGTTGATTGGCACAAGGTAGGACTTCCACCCTCGCTTGGGAGGAAGTCTCACCTTGGCCGGCAGCTCACCTCCCCCAAGGCAACAGTGGAAATAGCCACTAGATCCTGGGACCCGGAGGACAGGTAAGTGGTATAATAATGATAATCTTTAGTGTCACAAGCAGGTTTACATTAACACTGCAATCAAGTTACTGTGAAAAGCCCCTAGTCGCCACATTCCGGCATCTGTTCGGGTACACAGAGAGAGAATTCAGAATGTCCAAATTACCTAACAGCGCGCCTTTCGGGACTTGTGGGGGGAAACTGGAGCACCCGGAGGAAACCCACGCAGACACGGGGAGAACGTGCAGACGCCGCACAGGCAGTGACCCAAGCCGGGAATCGAACCTGGGCCACTGGCACTGTGAAGCAACAGAGTTAACCACTGTGCTACTATACTGCCCCCAGGGCGGCAGCACGGTGACATGGTGGTTGGCACTGTTGCCTCACGGTGTAAGGGACATGGGTTCAGTTCCAGCCTTGCGTGACTGTCTGTGTGGAGTCTGCACATTCTCCCCATGCTCCGGTTTCCTCCCACAGTCCAAAGATGTGCAGTTTATGTGGATCGGTCATGTTAAATTACACGTTCACGTAAAGGGATGTACAGGTAATGTTCCAGGGATGGGGGGGGAAGCGGGGTAAGTAGGGTGCTCTTTCAGAGTGTCGGTACAGACTTGATGGGCTGAATGGCCTCCTTCTGCACTGTAGGAAATCTATGGTTCTATGGGTCCCAGGACTGGGAGGATAGGGAACATCTGGAACATAGAACATAGAACATTCAGTGCAGAAGGAGGCCATTCGGCCCATCGAGTCTGCACCGTTCCACTTAAGCCCTCACTTCCACCCCATCCCTTTAACCCAACAACCCCTCCTAACCTTTTTTTGGTCGTGAAGGGCAATTTAGCATGGCCAATCCACCTAACCTGCACGCCTTTGGACTGTGGGAGGAAACCGGAGCACCCAGAGGAAACCCACGCAGACACAGGGAGATCGTGCAGACTCCGCACAGACAGTGACCCAGCAGGGAATCGAACCTGGGATCCTGGAGCTGTGAAGCCACAGTGCTATCCACTTGTGTTACCATGCTGCGGGGGTAGGGGGGGCTGTCGCAAGAGGGTGCTGATCAAGATCACGAGGGATAGCCCAGGGGATGGGGAGAAGGAGGTCTGGAAGTCGCCAAGACTCAAGGTTTCGCATTATTGATGTAAGGAGTTGGTCCGCACTGTCGCCCAGTAACCTATGAACACTCCAGCTGTCTGAACAACAGCCAGTTCATCTCCAACCACAATCCCTTTAGATACACCTTATGGTGCCCAGTATAAACGACAAACACAAGCTAATTTCATCAGAATCACTTCTAAATAAAAAATAATCCGCTTTACTCCCAGTATTCTGACCATTTACAACCAAAACATGCAGAACTCCCCAGGAAATGTCTAGCTCAGATATCAGTGCATAAATGTCAGTAAGAATTAACCAAAGCATTTAATGTAAAAGTGTTTGTGGTGAAATAAACTATTAAGAAGAACAGGGGAAGTCAGCAGCAGATAGTTAATGTCACTGGCTATCTGAAATTACTTCCAGTAAATGTTAAATAACATTAACCTCAGAGGGCCTCAGTTACAATAAACAAATAATACGCACTTCCACAAATGTATAAGGAACAAAGAAGTATTCACATCAGGACCGTTATTGCAGTCCCAGAACTACAGCTCGAGGGCTCTGGTACGAGCAGAAGTGAGGAGATTGGGTTCTCCAGGTACTGAGCAAGCTCATGCACACCATTTACATTAGCTCGCTATATGGTTGGTAACTTGCACAGAGAATGTGGCTGTGCAGAGGGGTGTGTTGGGGAGTCTCCTGCCAGCTCACAGCGGTCAGAGGATCAATTGAAGAGAAGTAGTCAGAGTTTCATCAATGTTTCGAAAAAGTTGGAAAGTTCCGCAAACGTCGCATGAGGGAGTTTATGAGCAGCTGACTGCTCAATTCTGCACCTGGTCAACTCTTTTGCACCTTGAGAAGTGGATGTGCTGCGCCATGAGCTGGACTGATCAGCTTGGCACTCAACCCTTCCCAGAGGCAGCAGTTCAACATGGGGTAAATTGGCTGCTGCTCACTGGTCACCGGCTCTCTGCATGATGGAGCACTGAGGCCGGAGGCTTCCTAAGTGCCTGAGGCACATAATAACCCATCTCGGCTGAAACATTGGGTGGAATCTTGTGCTCTCGTTGATGGTGAGCGTGGAGGTGGGAAGGACATACAATTAGGCAGGATGGCAGTGTATCAGAACTCCGGCACCTTCCACCCTTCATCAGAGTTACGTTCAAGGCAGAAAGGTCCATGGTTGACCTTCAGATGCCCTACCCATTGAGCCTCTCAAGGGGGCAATTAGCAATCCCTAAGGACCTCATGCTGCTGCTGCTAGTATTAACTCAGCAAAGACAAGCCTGTTGGCATGCATGGCGGGTAAAACTGTGCAGCCAACTTATCACCTCTGGGGGTGGGGAGTTCTCTCGAGGATCAACTTTGTGAATCTTCTCCGGGTTGCCTCCAATGCCAGTATATCTTTCCTTAGATCAGGTGACCAAAATAGTTCACAGTATTCCAGGTGTAATCTAACTAGTGCCTTGCATAGATTAAGCAGGACTTCTCAAGTTTTATACTCCATTCCTTTTGAAATAAAGGCCAACATTCCATTTGATTTCTCAATTACTTGCTTAGGTTGCATGCTCGCAAAATCCCGTTGTCCTCCAATTTTCTGCAGTCTTTCTCCATTTAAATAATATTCCGCTCCTTTATTCTTCCTGCCAAAGTGCATAACTTCACATTTTCCAACATGAGAATCCGCTCTTGATTTCGATCTGATTACAGCTCGAGAAAACTTGCCTGTGTGTGGGGGGAAAGCTTTTAAACATGAGACTGGCCAATTGTGAAGCCTATTCAGCTTCACTGCCTGGGGTCAGAGACAGAGATAAATCACTTTGGCCGGATACCAGAGGGCTGCTGGTGCTCGTGAGGGAGAGGAGATTTGAAAACAGAAATGAACATGGAGTGCTTTTTCAAAATTGAACAAAAGCAGCTATTTCGTAATCTTGCCTCTACTCCTTGGCAACAACAGCTGCCCGGCACATGAGCATCGCTTCCTCAGGAATCCATTCCGAGTGTTTGCTGGAATGTTTTAATCAAAGCCAGGTGAAATTTGGATGGACGTAATGGAAAAAAATCAAACATGTTGCATTAATGATCCTGACTGCGCCTCGTAAATGTTCCTTGTGCAGCGAACGTCAGCGGGGAACAAAGCGGGCTTCCAGCATGAAATTAGAAAAAGAAAACCCCAGCGTAGCGCAGAAAGCTGGACCAAACATTCTCTGAATCCTAAATAGAGGGAACTTGCATTGTGCTCGCAAGAGGTGAAAATGAGAAAGAGAGGAGATTGTCGAATTGATACAAGTCTGGTCGGAAACCCCCCATGCAGGTAGCACTGTGGGTGTACCTACATCACATGGACCGCAGCGGTTCGAGAAGACAGCTCACCATCATCACCTCAAGGGCAATTCGGGATGGGCAATGAAATGAAATGAAAATCGCTTATTGTCACAAGTAGGCTTCAAATGAAGTACGGGGATTGAACCGTGCTGCTGGTCTGTCTTGGTCTGCTTTAAAAAACAGCTATTTAGCCCAGTGTGCTAAACCAACCCCGAAAAGCCCCTGGTCACCACATTCCGGCTCCTGTTCGGGGAGGCTAGTACGGGAATTGAACAGTGCTGGCCTGCCTTGGTCTGCTTTCAAAGCCAGCGATTTAGCCCTGTGCTTAACAGCCCTTTCAATGAATACTGGCCTTGACAGAAAAGCCCACATCCCACAAATGAATAGAAAGAAAACCCTATATACCCTGCTGGAGCGGCAAGAAAACTCCCCTTCACATAACCCCCCCCCCCCCCCAACCCCTGCCCCCCATATCCAACTCCGAAATCAAAGGTGCACAGGCCAGGCATCCTGATCTTAATTCTAAACTAAAACCAGAAAATACTGGAAATGTTCAGGTTGCACATCTGCTGAGAGAAACAGAGTGGATGTTGTTTCAGGTCGGTGATCTTTTAATGCGTATCAACATATGAGGGGCATTTCTGTGTGCATTGGGAGGGAATACAATGTGCCCTAGGTTTTGCAGCCTACACATTCTATACAACATGTTATGACAGTGAGGACACATGTCAGGACTGGACCTTTCTTTCTTGCTCCTCAATTGATAATAACAGGGTTTTCTGTCATTTATAAGGACAAAGATAATAATTCAATGTCAGTGCTTCATCATCTACTTAATTACGAATAATTCAAGAGGTCAGCACGGTGGTGCAGTGGTTAGCACTTCTGCCTCAGTGCTCTGAGGACCTGGGTTCGATCCCGGACCCAGGTCACTGTCCATGTGCCGTTTGCGCATTCTCCCCATGTCTGCGTGGGTCTCACCCCTACAACCCAAACGATGTGCAGGATAGGTGGATTGGCCACGCTAAATTGCCCCTTAATTTTAAAAAAAATCGGGTACTCTTAAATTTATTTTAAAAAAACAAATAATTCAAAGACCTCAGTCCGACAAGAGTTAGTTTTTATTGTGCGAAAGGCCCACCCAGGCAAAGACATAAAAATATTTTAAAAGGTAATACATATCCCGACCTTCACAACACACACACGTACAAGCCTGCACATATACAAAATTATACAGCTGAGGAGGTTACTTTATAACCAAATTAATATTCAATGATAAAGGGCAAAAATAATAGAGCTCAGTGTTTATGAGTCCTTTGCTGGTAATCATGACCGAGGCAGATGCTTTCCATGGTGCCTCCCCCCGCAAATCCTCCCACTCCCTCCCCACCAACTCCACCCTGTGCCGTTCCCCCCCCACACACCCCACCCCTGCCCTCCAGAGCAGAGTCTGATGAGTTGAAAGCTTTCTTAACTCAAGTTACCTGCCTCGGTCGCAAAAATTCAACCCCATCAATCCTTGGGATATCTCAACTACAAGCAACAAATGCTTGAAAGTCTTAATTGTTGTTTCATACTGACTTTGCAGTGTGAATGGAGGAGTATCAATTAAACACTCCATGGACCGTTAAGAAATATGGAGTCCTGGAGCACATCCCGGTCACGTGATCTTGCATTTAAGCTCTACTTCAAATTTTCATCTGGTGCAGCGTAGTTCTTTTTAGTTTCATTTGACTCAGAATGCGAACATATTTTCATGAATGACTGGAATACCAGAGCATATTTTCTAAACGCACAATCACTGGATAGCAGAAAGGCAAGAGGAACCTTGCCTCCCAACCCTATCCTACCCATGACTTACCATCAGAATGGGATCAATCCATGTAGTCGAAGCAAATAAGACAATTTAAGAAGAAGAAAAGAATTCAGTTGGAAGTTATTGCATGGCTTTAATATTGGAGCACAGAGCACCATAGAATGAATTGTACACAGTGAGGGTGATTGCTGTTACATTCTGTGTCGGTATCTACACTGACCATAAAGGTCACTTTGATTAAATCGTATAAGAATGCTAATCAATTAAAAGTGCTCAAAACATTAAAATATCTTAGAATACAAGAAACAGGCTTTTTTTTTCAACATCAATACTGAGATTTATGAACAAAAGAATGCTGGTATTAATAAAACTTGGCTACGGGCCAAGTGCTGAAAAATGGCATTTGAGTTGACAGGTGCTTGATGGAATGTGCAAACACGATGGGCTGAAGAGCCTCATTCCGTGCTATAAAATCTCTGTGACTCTCTCTGGTGCTTCAACAGGGAAACAGGAATTAGATTCACTGTACTTTCAAAGGTCTCAAAGGAAAAGTCCAGTGTCACTGCCTGATAACTCAATGTCAATGTGAACTGCGATCTGTCTTATCTTTGGAACTTAATTATAGTAAAGAAAAAACAACTTTGATGGAGAGAGCACAGTCATTGCGGCTGCCCAAATGTTATTAACATTGCACGATCTCCTCTCTCAATGAAAGGTCTCCTATGGGGATTATTGTGATAGGCTTGGGCATTGATGTATTTACTCATAAATAAGAATTCTGGGAAAGTCTGGCCCAACCCCAGAAACAGACTTAATTCAACTAACTCCCAGCAGTAGCAGCTTAAGCTATATTTACTTACTTAACATGAAGCTGCAGCATTGCTCTCAATATGTTCCAGAGATTGCATTTTATTATCTACTGTGGATTAAATCACACTTGACTAAACCATCTATGTAATTCCATTCACGTTCACATTCAGTCTTCGATAACAAGGACATTTCAACGTGTTCACACAACTAATTACTCCTAATAAAAGGGCTTAGAGAATGTACAAAAAGTATAAAGATGGAAAGGTATATCGAAAACTGAGCTGACCCAAAGGGCATAATTGGGCCTGCTCCAGGGTGGTGTTGTAGGGGTATAATTTGGGCATTCAAATTGAATTCTCACAGAGAAGAAGAAAGTCTGGTATTTATACAAATACACTTTTAATGCCCTCAGCATGTCCCAAAATTCCTCATAGGCGATTAATCATTTCATAGATAGGTCATAGATCTCAGAATTTACAGTGCAGAAGGAGGCCATTCGGCCAATCGAGTCTGCACCGGCCTTGGAAAGGGCACCCCACCTAAACCCTCACCTCCACAGTATCCCCGTAACCCAGTAACCCCACCTAACCTTTTTGGACACTAAAGGCAATTTATCATGGCCAATCCATATACCTGCACACCTTTGGACTGTGGAAGGAAACCGGAGCACCCGGAGGAAACCCACGCAGACACGGGAGGAACGTGCAGACTCAGCACAGACAGTGCGAACCTGGGACTCTGGAACAGTGAAGCAACAGTGCTAACCACTGTGCTACCGTGCCGCAATGTAGTTGTATCTTTGGAGTGATACAGTACATCCAATTTGTACACAGCCAGGTCCCACAAACAGCAAAGAGATCAATTATCGATTAAGCTATTTTAGAGTTGCCGATTGAGTGATGAATGACTGCCAGGACATCAGGAAAACTTCATTGTTGTTCTTTCAATAGATCTACTGCATCCACCTGAGAGGGCAGGCACATTCGAGTCATTGAGGTCTACAGCACAGAAAAGGCCCTTTGGCCCACCACATGTACGCTGGTCAAAAACAACCACTTAACTATTCTAATCTCATTTTCTAGCACTTGGCCTGTAGCCTTGTCTGCATATCTAACTACTTCTGAAATGTTATGAGGGTTTCTGCCTCCACCACCCTTTCAGGCAGCAAATTCCAAACTCCCACCATCCTCTGGGTGAAAACATTTTTCCTCACATCACCTCTAAACCTTGTTGCCAATCAGCACCAGAGTCGCCAATAATGTTGCCAATCAATAATGATGCACTTTAGAGTCGTCAGGTATCAAATGATACCACCACAAGGCTTTATCAGATATCGATCAACGGACCACACAACCAGTTATTCAGTTCAAGTTCAAAGATGGTTTATTTACACACAAGGATTACTTTGACATGAACACAAAACACTACAAGTTAAACTACACCTAACAACTACAATAACCCATACTTAACTTCAGGGCAACCGGCTCTATGCAGATGGACAAGGCCTTTGTCCGGATCTTGCGTGACTGGGTGGAAGAAGTGGCTCTGTTTCTGCTGGGCTCATCCGTCCGGTAGCGATCGTTGGTCTTGAACTTGTCTGTCTGGTCGTTATGCTGCAGTTGGGTTGGCATAGGCCGGATCCAAGAGAGACCGAGCACATGGCTGTGTCTCTTCTTATCCCTCTGGGATTTCGTGTTCTTTGGGGTGGTCCTTAACTTGGACCCAATAATTCAACAGGCTTCGATCACTGCCTTCAATTTTGGCCAATAAAGGGGCGGGTGCCTTGATGGCTGGGCGTGTCCTTAGCGGTCATTGACCGTGGCTGTTTGGGCTCCCTGAGTAAAGGGAGTGGCACCAATTAGTTCAGCTGTCGAGCTTCCCTCTAAATGTATCCTGGTGGCAAATAGGGCGTGTTGTGTAGCTAGTTGGCAAATAAGGATTATAATTCGGATTTAAGGTAGCTGCTGTGTAATGTAGAATTAAACAGGTAGAAGCTAAAACGCTTTAATATTTAGGAATAAAATCCATACACACTATATTAGTGGCCAGTTTGGTTCTCCATAAGTGTATGATTCTTGAAGAGTTAAGACCATCTCAATATTTGTTGCAATAAAAACAGAAAATGCCAGAAATACCCAGCGGGTTAAACAGCATCTGTGGAGAGAGAAGCAAAATGAATGTTCCAGGTGACTGTTCAGGAACTGATTTGGCTTATCCAAGCCAGAACAGCAGTGCAACATGCCTCAGCAATCCAGTTTGAGGAACAGTAAACCATTTGTGGACATAAAAGTGGACATAAAGGGCAAATAGGCATAGGGAATAAATGTTGGCCTGGCCAGCAATATCTTACAAATGAACAAATGAAACAAATTCTGCTCGTCCCACCCGTCTCGTTGAAGCTCCCGTATACAGAATGGCCGCTTGGTAAAATATCAGAAGTTGCACGAATATCTCGCTACTTTGAATGGCATAGTATCAGAAGTGATCTGACTGGCTCCTAAACTCACCGTGATTCATTTCATCTTCAATAATGGGGGGGGAATGGAAGCAAATGTGATTGCTGTGGAGTCAGAGAGCATCTCCTCCTGACTCCATAGCAACTCCACAGCAACAATTTCGGATTTTATTTTCATGGAGGCAGAATAAACTTGCCATTGGTCCAGGCTCCCGTCTGCCCATCAGTAACTTTTTTTGGCACGAGGACCATACACAAGCGTTAGGCCTCTTGTTCACATGTGTACGGGTTCCATCACCTGTTTTAGGCAGCCAATAGGGACAACAGACAGGGAACCATAGAATTCCTACAGTGCGGAAGAAGGCCATTCGGCCCATCGAGTCTGCACCAACCCTCTGAAAGAGCACCTTAACTGGGCGTACTCCCCTGCCCAACCCCCATAACCCCACCTAACCTGCACATTTTAGGACACTGAGGGGCAATTTATCATGGCCAATCCACCTAATCTGCACTTCTTTGGACTGTAGGAGGAAACCGGAGCACCCGGAGGAAACCTACGCAGACACAGGGAGAATCTGCAAACGCCACACAGACAGTCGCAATTGAACCCAGATCTCTGGCACTGTGAGGCAGCAGTGCTAACCACTGTGCCGCAGTGCCGCCTCTCTGCTGGTCTGCTGATTTTAGCAGTGTGGCTGGAATGCCTGTGCAGACTGGGCTTAGGCTGTTCCAATGTTAAATCGGGCAACACCTGCCAATACCAATCCCAACAGCTCCAACTATTACCTCTACGGTCAAAAGACAAATGTTACACACAAGAACATTTTTGACAGATTAGAGCATTGGCAATTCTCCTCTTGTTTGATCTGAAATGGTAATTAAGTGAGCAGCACATTAAGTTTGACATGGGGGTAGACATTACTCACCACAGCTACAGCATAAAGTGTAGGTTGCATGTGGCTTTGAGGGAATGCTTCAGGTATGTCACTGCATCGTGTGCCAAAACAGCAATTCTGTTTTTTTTAAATATAGATTTGGCATTGCTTACTTGCATGATTTATGGAAGGCAAAAGCTGAGTTAATTGGACCGTGCTGCCTCACCACCTATATTTCAAGGAGCTTTTCTCTCAAAGGAATGAACTTGACTTTTAAACCAGTTTTTTTTGGGGGAGTGATTTTGTCATTTGACCACCCTGTAAACGCCAAATATCTGTCAAAATGTGACGTGGAAATACAAAGTTGGAACACAGAAACAAACTATTCAGCTGGCACTTACCCTCCATGTGAGTAAGATCGTATTTATCTAAGATATTTCGAAAACCCTTCATCCACATTTCCTTCGTCCACCAACAAATCTAATCTTTAATGCTGCCAATCCTGGTTGCTAACCTTGGAAGGAATTTTCATTGCCTCACAACCCTCAGTTTAAAGAGACTTCTTTTCTCGGTTAATCTTGTATCAAAGGCGACAAAGAGACTGTAAAGCACCAGGACATCACAATCACAGAAGATGTTATTTCATTAAAGAAAGGACATGCATTTATATAGCAACATTCGGGATCTCAAGATGTCCCAAAGTGCTTTACAGCCAATGAAGAATTTTCGAAGATGGGCAGCACGGTGGCACAGTGGTTAGCACTGCTGCCTACGGTGCTGAAGACCTGGGTTCAAATTCCGACCCTGGGTCATTGTCCGTGTGGAATTTGTACATTCTCCCCGTGCCTGAGTGGCTTTCACCCCTACAACGCAAAGATGTGCAGGGTAGGTGCATTGGCCATGCTAAATTGCCCCTTTGAAAGGGCGGCATGTGGTGTAGTGGATCGCACTGGGACTGTGGCACTGAGGACCCGGGTTCGATTCCCGGCCCTGGGTCACTGTCCGTGTGGAGTTTGCACATTCTCCCCGTGTCTGCGTGGGTTTTACCCCCACAACCCAAAGAAGTGCAGGCTAGGTGGATTGGCCATGCTAAATTGCCCCTCAATTGGGGGAAAAAAATAATTGGGTACTCTAAATTTATTTTAAAAAAAGAAGTACTTTCGAAGTGTGGTCACTGTTGAAAGGTAGGAAAAGGTGCAGCCGATTTTCACATAGCAAACTTTCACAAACAGCAATGGAATAAAATTGCTTTTAGGTGTTGGTTGAACAATGAATATTGGCCAACACATCAGAGAGAACTCCCTTGGCCTCCACTGAATTTTACCATGTGGATGCAGTCTTGGCTTAACATCTCCTCTGAAACGCTGGGGCCGTTGCAATGCTGTAGCAGGGCCTGAAAATGTAATTGAAGAGATTCAAACATGGATACATATCCAGTAATCACTTCCGCCCTGCTGGTTCACTACATGTGACTTCCAGGCTCAGTCACATGGCAGCCAACATGTGCCAGGGATTGGATGTCAGGTGTAATCCCACTTGGATTGGGATGAAAATAAAATATCAAAGAAACCAAGCTTTCATAGAATCATAGAATTTATAGTGCAAAAGGAGGCCATTCGGCCCATCATGTCTGCCTTTGGAAAGAGCACACCACTTAAGCCCATGCGTCCAGTGTATCCCCGTAACCACACCTAACCTTTTGGACACTAAGGGCAATTTAGCATGGCCAATCCACCTAACCTGCACATCTTTGGACTGTGGGATTTAACCGGAGCGCCCGGAGGAAACCCACGCACACACGGGGAGAATGTGCAAACTCCACACAGACACGGGGAGAACGTACGGACTCCGCACAGACAGTGACCCAAGCCAGGAATCGAACCTGGGACCCTGGAGCTGTGAAGCAACTGTGCTAACCACTGTGCTACCGTACTGCCCATTGGTACTGCAGGTTGTGTCCAGCAACCCATTAAATTAGGATACCTTGACCAACAGTAAATCCCAGTGACCAGTACAAATCTTGTTCAACTCTTAATTTGCTATAATGCAAGGAAATGTTCTATACTTCAGTTTAATTCTGATTAATAATCAACAGAGGGGAATGTACACCAGATGACCAACTGATACAGGATGTGGTGAACCGATTCTGTGTCCCGTACGGGAAGGAAGCAGATTTGCACTGCAGTCGCCCCCCCCCCCCCCCCCCCCTCCCAACTATTAACTGTGTCACTGGGGAGGAGAGTCACACAAAGCGGGAGGGGACTGCTTTTTACCGGCCAGAGTACAATAGTCAAAGTGCTGGAACCCCATGAGGCAAGTTCCACCCAAGGTCACCATCGGTAAACTGGCACCGCCTCAACTCTCAAACAGCAAGTGCTTAGTGTTGGAGTGGCAGGAGGGACCCAGTGGGTTCGGAGATTAAAAGATCATTTGAAACAAAGGTGGTGGGGTGAGAAACACCAACCTCCAAAGAAGCGTCAGTGCTCAAAGGGTAAATGACCTCTTTCATGGGAAATGACTGGATCCCTGCAGGAAAATAGAACAAACGCATTCATTATTGTACTACCCAGTGACTTGTAACTATTTGATTAAGATCACTTTTTTTTTTAAAAAGAGAAAAAAAAACTGTCTTCTGAGAAATCATATGACTTGCTGATAGCGAAGGAAATTATTCACGGCCTGTCATTCCTGCACAACTGGAACCAGAGGTCTGCTGTTTGTGTTTGATGGTGGTCGGCCCCACTTCGAACACATCTGTGAACAGTTAGGCATTTCAGCGAATACAGCAGAATGGGCCACTGGAATGGGGGGGGGAGGGGGGGGGGGGGGGCTGTACTATCTCAGCACCGATGAGGGGGTATTTTTACATCAAATGTTACAAAGGACTTCATAAAATTAATGACTTCATAAAGAAATAACCATCATAGAGGGACACAACCAGCAGTCAGCTGGGATTCGGATTTGTTTATTGTCACGTGCACCGAGGTACAGAGAAAAGTATTTTTCTGCGGGCAGCTCAAACTGTACACGAAAAGAAAAAAAAAGAAAAAGAAAAGACCTAACAGGGCAACACGAGGTACACAATGTAAATACACAGACACCGGCATCGGCTGAAGCATACAGGGGTGTGGTATTAATCAGGTCAGTCCAGACGAGGGTCGTTTAGGGGTCTGGTAACAGCGGGGAAGAAGCTGTTTTTCAATCTCTCTGTGCGTGTTCTCAGACTTTTGTATTTCCTGCCCGAAGGAAGAAGTTGGAAGAGTGACTTGGCCGGATGGGAGGGGTTTTTGATTATGCTGCCCACTTTGTTGCAAGGCCTGATGGGCTGAGAAGTCTCTGTCGATGCAGTATTATCCTAACATTCCATGGTTATAGATGAATGTCAACATAGTCTGTTTTGGGGCAGCACGGCGGCGCAGTGGTTAGCACTGCTGCCTCACGGCACCGAAGACCCGGGTTCGGTCCCGGCCCTGGGTCACTCTCCGTGTGGAGTTTACACATTCTCCTCGTGTCTGCGTGGATCCCAAAGATGTACAGGGTAAGTGGATTGGCCACGCTAAATTGCCCCTTAATTGGAGAAAAAAACAATTGGATACTCTAAATTTATTTTTAAAAACATACTCTGTTTTGAATACTGTTGGCTGAAGAATGAATGTTGTGAATGTTGGCCAGGTCAAAGGAGTCAGGAGAACTCAACGTGTCTTTTTGAATAGTAATGTGGGATCTTTTAAACCCACCTGAAACCTTGGCAAACAAGGTCCTGGCTTAACATCAGAGTGTCAATAACTCGAATAATACAGAGTTTCCTCAATACAACAATGGAGCGTCAGCTAATATGGTGCCCGATGCCGAAAGGCGCCTCGGACCTAAACCCAGAGGAAAGAAAGAGACAAGGTGGCGAAAAGGACTAAATGAGGAGAAAAAACAGTTTCTGATGAGTAGACAATGAACACGAAAGCACCAGCTCCAGACTGAGCTCAGCTGAGATCGTCACATTCTCAACTCGTCTGGCAAGGTGAATGATGGGAAACAAGCAGGTGGGCAAGGAATCAGAAGGCGCCAAAACGTCCTATAAACTGAGGACATGCCTTCATGGAAAGAAGAGGGGAAAAAATGGGCCAAGTCGGGATGGAAAACTATTGAGAGTTTAAAAATCATTTGCTTTTCTGCACTGGACCAAGCCTCACACTAAAGCCGTATCGTGCCAATTGATGCTGAGGCCCAATTTTAACCCAGAGCGGGATTTGGGCAAGACTAATGTAAATCGAGCATCAAAACTCCCCCCCCCCCCCCCCCCCCCCGCCCTGACCTTTGCAGCGTGAAGCTCAGGCAACACTTCAGGCAGTTGGTCACCTGTAACGGGCATTAAGTGACTGACTGGTGAGTATTAGGCTGCTGCATAGGTTAAGAAGCGGTCACTGGCAATCAGGTAAGTTTGGTGTCTGTAAAAGTGACCACAAAGCTGCGGGTTGGGACGCATGGGCCAAATGGCTTATTAAATGTTATTTAGGGTAGAAAACATACCGGGCGAAATTCTCCGCCCCCCACGACGGGTGGGAGAATAGCGGGAGGGCCTTCCCGACATTTTTGCCGCCCTCCCGCTATTCTCCCACCCCCCCCCCCCGCCGAAGTCCCGACCCGAATCGCTGCCGCCGTTTTTTTACGGCCGGCAGCGATTCTCAGCTGTTAGATGGGCCGAAGTCCCAGCCCTTTCCGCCGTTTTTACGAACGGCAAACACACCTGGTCTTGCCGTTCGTAAAAACGGCGTCACAAACTCGCTATTAATAACCATGGAACCGATTGGCACGGCAGTACCACGGCCGATGCCCGCGCACTACTTGTCCTTCCGCCGCCCCGCAGTATCCATTCGCGGGGCGGCTGAGGGGCAACCCGGCCCGCGCATGCGCGGGTTTCGCGCAAAAACGCGATGACGTCACCCGCGCATGCGCGGGTTGGAGTCTTCCAAACTGCGCATGCGCGGCTGACGTCATATGACGCGTCAGCCAGCGCTAACTACGGCAAGCGGGCTTAACGATTTTCGTTAAGCCCGTCTTGCCGGAGCCTACGGCGTCGGGCTGCTAGCCCCGACCGGGGACCAGAATCGGTCCCCGGTCGGGAAGGGGCGCGCTGCCGTAAAACCCGCCCGGGTTTTACGGCAGCTTTACGATTTCTCCCGTTTTGGGAGAATCGCGCCCACCATTCTTAATCGATCTGACCTGACATATATGTGATCCTGGCCCCAAATCAAAATTGTTAGTTCTTAATTGCCTTCTGCTGTGATCAAACAAGCCACTAAGCTGTATTAAATAAAGCAGCTCAATCAAAAAATACCAAAGGTAGTCAGCAAAATGTCACCATCACCAATATCTCAGGACACCGAGGGATAAGGCAACACATTGCCAGACTTTGAACAATGTCCACCAAGAAATTATACATGCTAGGGTCTAGCCGTTCAGCCCGTCAAAAATAATTATCCAGCCTAATCCCACTTTCCTGCTTCTGGTGTTTAGCCCTGTAGATTGCAGCACTTCAAGTGCATATCCAAGTACTTTTTAAATGCAATAAGAGTTTCTGCCTCACCACCCTTTCACCCGAAAAGCAGCTCGCTGCAGCGTAACGTGGCCAATAAAAGCCGGGAGACCCCGTTCCCAGGATCTACACGGCTCGCAATGCCTCATCTGATCCAACACCATCTCAGGAAATTTTGCAACGTAAAGCTTAGGGGCTGGTTTAGCACAGTGGGCTAAACAGCTGGCTTGTAATGCAGAGCAAGGCCAGCAGTGCAGGTTCAATTCCCGTACTGGCCTCCTCGAACAGGCGCCGGAATGCGGTGACTAGTGGCTTTTCACAGTAACTTTATTGAAGCCTACTTGTGACAGTAAGCGATAAAAAAACGTCCTGCCCATTGTGGGTGGGATCACATTTTAGCAAATCTGTACATTAGAGCGAGGCAGTTAGCCTCAGTGTAATGTGCAGATTCCCGAGGTACCTGAGGCTTTGGGATTCATCCCCTTCACCTCGGAGACCTCGGGCGAACTCCATGTGGTGCTGCATCAAGCTGTGTGTGGACCCCCGGTATGCAAACACCAAGTGTCACTACATACTGAGGTTCTACCTGTCCCCGGTGTTACGAAGGATGGGCCTGGCCTCATGGCCGCGGAACGCTCCAAGTAGTTGGACCGAGCCGTACCACCTGTCCCTCGTGGAAAATGTTTTGAAGGAAAAACCTTTCACCACAAGGCAATGAAGCAGTGGTCAGCACGTAATGTCCTCGAGGCCCTCAGGGAAAAGGAGACTGTGGAGGACGTTGGATGGTTCCCTGAGCAGACTGTCAGAGTCATCTGGCAGAACGCCTCATCACTAGAACTTTCAAACAAGCACCAAGACCTAGCTTGGCTGGTGGTGAGAAGGGCCTTCCCTGTCAGATTCTTCATGTACACCCGAAGGCTCAGCATCAATGCACGCTGCCCTCGGAGTGGCTGTGGGGGAAATGAGACGGTCACCCACCTCCTTGTGGAATGTGCATTTGCAAAGAAGGTCTGGAGAGAGATGCAGTGGTATTTGTCAAGGTTCATCCCGAGCAGCTCGGTGACACAGGACTCTGCGCTCTACGGACTGTTTCCAGGGACACACACCAAAACAAACATCAACTGCTGCTGGAAGGTCATCAACTCAGTGAAAGATGCTCTTTGGTCTGCCCGAAACTTGCTGATCTTCCAGTGCAAAGAATTGTCCTCGACCGAGTGTTGCAGACTGGCACATTCCAAGGTCCAGGACTATGGGCTGAGGGACGCACTCAAGCTTGGGGCAGCTGCCGCCAAGGCGCAATGGGGAAAGACCACTGTGTAAGGTCTGACCAGCAAATGTACACCGAGGGGTGGGTAACAGTGTAAAGCCCCTCAGTCCGGGCCTTCAATACCACCATTTATGAAAGAAACAAAGCAATGTAAATATTTAAGAAAGAACTGTAACTTAAAGTAGGATACGTGTGTAACGTTACCCAATTGAATTGAAGAAAGACAAATGAATGTAACTTAGATGGGAATGTACAATCAAGACAATTTGAAATGTTCTGTAAAGTTTATTATAAATTTTATGAATAAAGTATATTTTTTGGAAAAAAAAAATTAGTCTCCACAAATGGAGACCAGGCAGAACAGCGCTTGTGGGGGTCTTCGAGGGGATCAGACGCCCCCAGCTGCATGCCCATTGGGCAGGTTGGTGCCTGGCACTGCTGGTGGCACCTTAACACTGGCAGTACCAGCCTGGCACCCTCACAGTACCACCTGGATGCCAGCCTGGCACTGCAAATGTGCTCAGGTGGAACTGCCAGCTGGCATGGGTGGTGCCAGGTTGAAATGTATCATAATTTGATACATCTCAATTAAATATCCCCCTCAAAAGTTCAAATAAAGTTGTTCCTGCTCCTCCTGATCCCACAAGGAAAGTATACAAAAAATAAGTCAACAGTTGGGCCTCTTATGGAGCAGGCCCTCTTCCCACTGACAGAAAGCCACAACAGCTTTCCTGCTCAGGCCACATGTTAGAACAGGAGTTGGGGCCCTGATGAAAACATTTGCCTCACTGAACATATTTAAATAAGGATACCTGGCATCTTCAGGGGCCAGACGTGCCACCTGCTGAGAAGCATCGGTTAAGAAAGGAAACGGGGGAATAGAGTCAGGGTCATCTCCAAGGCAATTTTTACGACCTGCCAACTCATTTGTTGTGTCTGGGAGGGTTGAAATTGACCCTACCAACACCAATAGAAACAAATTAATGAAAGCTGCAAAGGAGAGGAAAATACGTACATCACAGAATCATGGATAAAATATTAGAAGGAATAAATAGGTGGGAAAGCAGTAATTTCGAACTTAGAACACTGTTAAAATCCAGTTACTCTTCATTCAACAAGCTGTGGCATCTTCAATAGTTTTTACAACAAGACTAAGTTTAACATTCTTGTCAGTTCAGCGTCACCTACCCTGCACATCTTTGCGTTGTGGGGGCGAAACCCACGCAAACACGGGGAAAATGTGCAAACTCCACACAGACAGTGACCCAGAGCCGGGATCGAACCTGGGAGCTCGGCGCCGTGAGGCAGCAGTGCTAAACACTGCGCCGCCGTGCTGCCCCTCTTTCAGTGATTTCTAATTGATTGCAAACTTCTGGGGCTTCAGCAGCCTACCTGATTGATAAGTGTAGAATCACCGACAACGTCTGGATTTTCACATTTACTGCACATGTGTGAACTCCAGCTCTTGCTATCAGTTTCAGAGTAAGAATGACAGAGAACAGATGCAGTTTCACCATTATTACCACCGCATAATCAGGAACAGGGTCTTATCTCCATCGTTATCAGAATTCTGCCCACTGGAAACTTGCCTTCAATGTATTTAAAGAAATAAAAAGAAAAAATAACATATCACTGGAGCATGCTATAAAACCCTTTGGTATTAGGGCCAATGAGATGCTTTTGAAATGTAGTCATTTCGGTAATGAAGGAAACATGGTGACCAAATTTCACACAGCAAAGACCCACAAACATCAGTGTGATAATGGTCAGATAATCTGGTTTTGTGATGTTGGTTGAGGGATGAATGTTGGCCAAGACATTGAAGGACGACAGCTCCAGCAATGCAGCACTCCCTCGTTGGAGTGTATTGGAGAGAACGTAGCCCAGGTTTTTGTGCTCAAGTCTCTGGGATGAGAGACTCAACCTTCTGACTCAGGGGCTCAGCCATGGCTGACACATTGAATAAAAACTATTACCAAATCTGGCTATTCATAAAAGAAGCGAGACAACTGGGGCGGAATTCTCCGAGCCCCCGGAGGGTCGGGGAATCGCCCGGGGCCGGTATAAATCCCGCCCCCACCGGAATTCTCCACCACCCGGGAATCGGCAGGGGGCGGGAATCGCGCCGCACCGGTCGGCGGGCCCCCCGCGGTGATTCTCCGGCCCGCGATGGGCCGAAGTCCAGTTGCTGTCAGGCCTCTCCCACCGACGTGGTTTAAACCACCTCTGGTGCCGGCGGGAGCAGGCGGCGCGACCAGGCCCCGGGGTCCTGGGGGGGCCGCGGGGCGATCTGACCCCGGGGGGTGCCCCCACGGTCGCCTGGCCCGCGATCGGGGCCCACCGATCGGCGGGCGGGTTTGTGCTGTGGGGGCACTCTTTTTCTTCCGCCACTGCCACGGACTCCACCATGGCGGAGGCGGAAGAGACCCCCTCCCCTGCGCATGCGCCGGTATGACGTCAGCAGCCGCTGACGCTCCAGCGCATGCGCAGACTCACGACGACCGGCGAAGGCCTTTCAGCCAGCCATTCGCGTCAGTCGGCGGGGTGCCAAAGGCCGTTCGCGTCGGTCGGCGGAGCGGGAGGCACTCCGGCGCGGGCCTAGTCCCTAAAGGTGCGGAGAATTCGGCACCTTTGGGGAGGCCCGACACCGGAGTTGTTCTCGCCACTCCGGTACACTGGGACTCCCCCGCCCCGCCGGGTAGGGGAGAATCCCGGCCCAGATTTCAAAAATATTTCTTACATTTAAGTCTAAATATATTTTCTTGCACAGAAACTATACTGGGTTTGATTGCAACAAAACATTGCATAATTTACCAGAAAACAGTGCTCTGATGAAATACATTAGGTTATAAAGTAGCATAATGGTTATGTTGCTAGGCTAGTAATCAGGGACTAGATTAATGATTCTGAAACATAAATTAAAATCTCACCAGGGTAACTGCGCGCTGCGGCCTTTGGATATAAGGAGAGACCGATATCAGGAACCCTGCTGGTTGCCAGCCGGTTTTTGCGATCTAACCGGACCGGCTCCGTTGGTGAGAACCAAATCCGGCCGTGGTGCGGCGAGAAACTAATAATCACCAATTAATCCCGATCTCCAGACCATTAACGGGAGCGACTCCCGATCTAACCACCTCCTCAGCAAACAGCCAATTACTACACCTCCTTAAAAATGCGATGCTGACGGAATGGCTGCCGTGGGGATGCGTGGAGGTGAGTAGCCATCTTCGATCCCGAGCAGTGAGCTGGGGGGCCCCAGTTCTCGGGGGAGGGGTGAAGTAGCCCCTAGGAGGGGTGACCCAGTTTGATGGTTGGGGGGGGGGGTGCCATCAGTGGTGGGGGGGCAGCCCTTGGACTGGGGGGGAGGGGGATGGGTGTCTCAGCACCCCCGAGTCCAACATGCCACCCCCTGGATCGTGTGTACCCATAACGCAAGCCCCCGCCTATCTGTCCCACTGACCACCCCCAACTCCCATTGACTGAGGAGGCCTCTGGCCATATGGTGAAGACTATTGCTAATAGGGAAATTACAAGTGAATCCCCGTGGGTAGGCGGGCCATGTCGCAGGTGGGAGTTATCGCCTAGATAGAATCATAGAATTTACAGTGCAGAAGGAGGCCATTAGGCCCATCGAGTCTGCACCGGTTCTTGGAAAGAGTACCTTCCCCAAGCCCACACCCCCACCCTATCCCCGTAACTCAGTAACCCCACGTAACCTTTTTGGACACTAAGGGTAATTTAGCATGACCAATCCACCTAACCCGCACTGTGGGAGGAAACCGCAGCACCCGGAGGAAACCCACACAGACACGGGGAGAACGTGCAGACTCCGCACAGACAGTGACCCAAGCCCAGAATCGAACCTGGGACCTTGGAGCTGTGAAGCAACCGTGCTAAACACTATGCTACCGTGCTGCCTAGCATCCCAATCAGACCGTGAGGCCGTGGCATTTTGCCTGAACACTGGAGGCCACAGCACCACAGATGCAGCAGCCCATATACAAAAACAGCCAGGGGCTGGGCCTCAGCAGCGGGGACATTCCCGCGACCAGAGGGTGGGTGTGTGTCACGGTGTGGGGACCAGCGTCTTGTCCAGGCTACATTATGAGCAGGTGTCTGGGGAACAGGGTCTGAGTTCCAGTGCTCAGGGGCCCCTGCTGCGACCGGAGGTAAGTGGGCTGTGCGGGTTGGATAGCACCCTGCGGAACAACAGGGTATGTGAGGTGGGGGAGGGGGAGCCATAGTGGACTGGAAGGCCGCAGGCGGAAGCCACCACTGGTTCTCAGTCTTTCACCCTGTCTGATTCCTTCCCAATATTAGATAAGATGGATTATATCTTGGACCCCGTGGAAGCTACCCTCATGATGCTGTTAGCAGGCCAGGCGGCCAGACGTTAGAGAAGGCAGCGGCAGCAGCGGCGACCACAAGATGGCGGCCCGTGTGCAGGGCCCCACCCCACACCTTGGCTGCCAATCAGGAGAGGCCGACGATGGCATAAAGTGTACAGGCATTGCTGGTCGGACAGCCTGTGCCACAGGAGGCTGCTCCTCCGCAGGAGGATGGTACAGCACCTGTGCCATGTCCTTGCAAGCGTGGCACCACATGGAGGAGGAGGCCCTGAACTTTTACATCTCAGGATCATCCACGGCTCGAGCGTGGCATTTCGCCAGCTGTTGCCCACAAGTGCACCATGAAGTCACAGATGCCGTTAGCAGCTAACTATATAAACTTTGACCTGAACACAACCCAACAAGATGCTGGGCAGCAGGATTCCCTGCCATCACCGGGATGCATCAGGTCCAGGGGGTAATAGAGTGCCAGCGCATGAGGAAGTGCCCTCATCAACAGGAAGGGGTTTCACTCCCTGAACGTACAGGTTGTGTGTGATCATCGTCTCCGGATCATGGACGTGTGGACACGTTCCCCGGGAGTGTGCATGACAGCTACATCTGCGGCGGGGCAGTCGGAGATCCCTGGCCACTTCGAGGACCACCCCAGGATGGCTGGTTGGCTCTTGGGGAATTAGGGTTACCCACCTGGGCCTGGCTAATATTGCCAGTAC
The DNA here is from genome assembly GCF_902713615.1 of Scyliorhinus canicula. Classification (NCBI taxonomy): domain Eukaryota; kingdom Metazoa; phylum Chordata; class Chondrichthyes; order Carcharhiniformes; family Scyliorhinidae; genus Scyliorhinus; species Scyliorhinus canicula. Next base: position 15,471,363 of record NC_052163.1, on the reverse strand, counting down.
AGAGGCCGGTGACTGATGAGGAGACCCGATGCAATGAGGCCCAAGCGAGCACCTGGGCTGTCATCAAACGGTGCATTGGACTCCTCAAAATGATGTTCTGATGCCTCGACTGCTCTGGTGGTGCACTGCAGTACCCTGAGGGTCTACCGCTTTGTGGCGGTCCACAACCTGGCACTGCAGCGGGGTGACGTGCTGGAGGTGGAGGGGAAGTGTGGGTGGGGGAACATGCAGCCACTGTTGAGGAGGAGGACAAGGAGGCACAGGATCAGGTGGGGTTGGAGGACTAAGCCAGGAAGGACCCACAGGACTAGCCGGAGGATGGAGGGCAGAAAGAAGCGACGAGGGTCTGGCATGCCCGGAGGACCAGGGAGGCCCTCATGTTCACCTGCTTCACACGGGATGTGTCTTCATCCATCATCTCCCCTGCCCCTACACCCACCATCCCACTAACCCATTCCCCTATCCCCCACCCAACCCGCCTCATCACCACCCACCCATTCACCCCCACCCAATCACCCCCACACCTCCCATTCCCCTATCCCCCACCCAACCCACCTCACCACCACCCACCCATTCACCCCCACACCTCCCATTCCCCAGCCCTCTCTCAACCACCCCATTCCACCCTCCCAGGGTCTGTGTTACATCACTCCAGGATGATGGGCCTGTGTAGGCACTGTCAGTGGGTCACTGTTGAAGGCAGGAGAGTGATAATAACCCATTGTGAGTTGAGTGCCAGTGCTCCTCAATCTATGCCATGGTCTAGCCCCTGCCTGTCTGCTGAGTGCCGCTCACATCCATCACTTGCACATGGTATGCCTTGGGGGGTAGGACACGAACAAGGACCACCATGCCTGGCCGGGGAGGGGGGGGGGGGGGGGGGGGGGGTCCGCCCGCATAGTGGAATAATGTGCCAAAGACATCATATGACAGAGGTAACATTTTTTAATGATGTACATTTGTGACCCCAACTGCCCCTGGCCTCCGATGGAGCCCCCCATTCCCCCACCCCTCCCTTCTCCCCCCCCCCCCCCCCCCCAGTGCCCTCTCAATGGTCCTCGACCTGCTTAGCCTTCCGTGCTCTACCGCTGGGTCTAGCTGTGTCCCCAGGGTGCACATCTAAGTTCTAAGTGTGGAGACATTTTGAACTTTTTTCATTAAATCACACCCTCTGTGTCACTGGTCATGAGTCCTGTGGGTCCTTTTGTGGCTGATGACTCCGATCCTGCCACATCTCCGACCGCTCACCTGACAGGTGTTTCCTGGAGGTGGGATTGAACCTTGGACTCGAGATCACTGTAATTTTCCAATGCTCCTTTTCCGACCCTCCCGTCGGATGTTCCCAAAGAATTGTGACCCTTCAATCAGGAGGTTCCTCCAAGTGGGTCCCTTCTCAGCAAAGGTCTGCAAGGCGTTGATGTCTATGTTGTAATTATTGAGGGGAGCCTTAAGAGTATTAGCTTAGGCTAGCTGGAGTCTAAAGAAAAGAAAATAGCCAGAAAAGCAAGATGTGTCACTGAATAATAAGTAGAGGCTACCTGTAATATGTTCCCACCCATAGCGCCATCTACAAGATTCGTATTGAGTGTGGACAAACAACGGGTCTCTCACACTAAAGGCTGGGTACAGTCGATAAGATTTGTATCCCCATTTGGATCGGGGATCACCAATACTAAAGGTCGATGAAGTTTAAAAAAAGTATGGTTTTTGGATGTGATGATTTTTCAGGTTTGCGGATAAAGTTTACTCAACCTGTATACTGTTCTTGTCACTGGGTCAAAATCCTGGACCCTCCCCATCTCGCAGCACCATGGGTGGACCTACACTGCATGGAGCTCAACGCTCCCTGAAAGCAGCTCCACACCACTTTCTCGGAGGGCAGTTACAGACGGGCAATAAATGCTGGCCTTGCCAACAACACCCATATCCCAAGAATGAATGAATAAAATATAGAGAGAGGTGACAAAAAGAACTGGAATCTGAAGTATGAGAGCCACTCACAGGAACATGCTAAAGGCAGATTGAGTTAATTAGGCAACAACTTTACCGTAAGGAGCTCCAATGAGCATAATATTGGCACAGATTACAGAGAGATGCCAGGAATAATGTGAACTAATAAATATCAGAAAGTAGCAGTACAAAGTGAGTAAACTGTTAATACAACTTACTCACCAAAATAAACACTCTGGCTGCACCCTAAGAGGGACTGAGGCTTTTCTGTATTCTGTGAGACATGTATCTCCTCAAGTATTACGACATGGAGTCTCTGGTGCAGGCAAACAGAGTGGGCAAGGGTCAGAAGAAGCTAAAAGAATCGGAAACAGCCCTGCAGAAACTATTTCTCATGTTTTTGCTCTTTCTTTAATCTTCAGTGCAAACTCCAGCAAGGATAGACAGCTGGTTTGTGATGCAGAACAAGTGTCTGCAGCGCGGGTTCAATTCCCGTACTGGCTGAGAATTCGGAATTCTCCCTCGGTGTACCTGAAAAGGCGTCGGAATGTGGCAACTGGGGGCTTTTCACAGTAACTTCATACTTGTGACAATAAAAGATTATTATTATTATTTTTATTAAGCCTACATTCGAGTAACGAACCCTCACACAAGTAAACTCCTGCCAATTTCCTCCTGCTATGAGTGCCACTTGTGGTAAAGTGCCAACTTTGCCCCTGAGCTGGTTCCACTGTATATTAGTCTAGTATAACCGATCTGTCCAGTTGTTCCCACTTATCTATTGGAACAGGTGAATGGTTGCCAAAAAAAGCAGCTCTGAACAATTGCAGATGGTTTACAACTCGATTGCAAACTCGGCTTTACCTCATACAATGAGCTCAAAGCTTCTCTGACAAAGTGTCCGCCCATAAAATATAAACCTGTAAATAATCCTCCACAGATATGAACCTGCTGAAAGTTTCCAGAATAGTTGTTTTTTTGCTTCCTCCAAAAAATGCATTTCCCCCCCCTCCCCCCACAAGTATTAATCAGCTCATTGTTACTTTTGCAGTCTTTTCCTTTGAAAAGAAAACACTTGATTAGATTACTGGCAAGACTAATAAAAGGACTGTGTTGCAGAACAGGGCAATAATATCCACAGCTGGGGAGCTGAGCCATTCCTTAGGAATGGTTTTAAGTTGGATGAGCTTATTATTACCAATGAAGCATCCCTGCTGTGTACATGTTTACGTTTGGTTGCCTAGTTTCAATCATTTTCAATCAAAGGGGCCTCACGGTAGCATGGTGGTTAGCATCAATGCTTCACAGCTCCAGTGGTCCCAGGTTCGACTCCCGGCTGGGTCACTGTCTGTGTGGAGTCTGCACGTCCTCCCCGTGTGTGCGTGGGTTTCCTCCGGGTGCTCCGGTTTCCTCCCACAGTCCAAAGATGTGCGGGTTAGGTGGATTGGCCATGCTAAATTGCCCGTAGTGTAAGGTTAATGGGGGGATTGTTGGGTATACGGGTTACGTGGGTTTAAATAGGGTGATCATTGCTCGGCACAACATCGAGGGCCGAAGGGCCTGTTCTGTGCTGTACTGTTCTATGTTCTATTTTATGTTCCATTTATTCTAATTGAAAGAAAATATATTAAACAACTAACCTATGATTCCAATCTTCTTCTGGATAAAAAAAATGCAGCAATAATAATAATAATCTTTATTGTCACAAGTAGGCTGACATTGACATTGTAATGAAGTTACTGTGAAAATCCCCTACTTGCCACACTCCGGTGCCTGTTCGGATACACTGCGGGAGAATTCAGAGTGTCCAATTCACCTAACAAGAACGTCTTTTGGGATTTGTGGGAGGAAACCGGAGCACCCGGAGGAAACCCACGCAGACAAGGGGAGAACGTGCAGACTCCGCACAGACGGTGACCCAAGCCGGGAATCGAACCCGAGTCCCTGGTGCTTGAAGCAACATTGCTAACCACCGGGCAGCACGGTGGCCTAGTGGTTAGCACAACCGCCTCACGGCGCTGAGGTCCCAGGTTCGATCCCGGCTCTGGGTCACTGTCCGTGTGGAGTTTGCACATTCTCCCCGTGTCTGCGTGGGTTTCGCCCCCACAACCCAAAAATGTGCAGAGTAGGTGTATTGGCCACGCTAAATTGCCCCTTAATTGGAAAAAATAATTGGGTAATCTAAATTTATAAAAAAAAACATTGCTAACCACTGTGCTACCATGCCGCCCTAAATAAATAAAACAGTTGATACACCACAATTTTCTGTTAACAATTCAGAACTGCACATCTGGAGTGAGACACACTTGATCACACAAAGCAGGGAATACAATAGTTAGGGCTGGCTCACACTTTATGTCTGAGGTGTTCCTAAAAGTTACCCAAAAAGCAGTGATTCTCATCACTAAATCAGAAGGTGGCCAGTGGATGATGTTTTGCACACTGCAGCTGTGCATGGAGGGTTACTATTCTGAAAAGTCACGTGATTTACAACTTACAGTACACTGAACCTGAACATCAACCGATGCTGCTCACCAGGAACATTGCAACCAACAGGAACAATTATTCACAAATATCAATGCGCCATCTACCCTGCCAGCCAAAATGCTTAACCAACTGAATGCCTTACTTTAAAAAATAGTTTTCACATCAACTCATTAAATAACATCAAACAAATTAAATGTACAAAAAATATGTGTCCTGATGATTCGTCGGCAACCTAAAATGTTAACCCTGTTTTTCCTTCATTAAATGTTTTCAAGATAAAGATAGATAGTTTTTTGAAGAATAAAGGAATAAAGGGTTCTGGTGTTCTGGCCGGAAAGTGGAGCTGAGTCCACAAAAGAACAGCCATGATCTCATTGAATGGTGGAGCAGGCTCGAGGGGCCATTTAGGGACCAGTAATGCTGGGCAAAATACTTTGTTTGGGATGACGAAGTGTTGGCGGCAGGACTGAATTGAGAGATGTTTGCATTCCCATTGGGGAGCTATTCCTGGAGCAATTCAAGACATGCTAATAGGCCAGCACTCTGCTGCCGCAAATTGGGAGAATTCCCGGCCCAGCAGGCGTTCTAACTGCTGGGGCTAGAGTTAGCGCCTACGATGCCTGGCTGTGTTTAAGCACTCCACTTACCACACACTCACTGCAGCAATCAATGTGGCTCAGAGGAGACCTCCCCCCCCCACCCCTGAGGTTGGGAGTCCAAGGTCGACCAATGGCTCCATGCCATTGAGGAGCGGAGGGACACCCTCTTCCCCAGAGTGGGTCGCAGACTCACGTCTGCCCTCTCAAACATTGCCTGGGAGTTGGTGGCAGAGGTGGTCGGTGCTGCCAGTGTCACCAGGAGGAGATCGCTGCTGATCCAGGGGTGTGAGGGGCACTGGTGAGCCCTCTGCCCTGAGAGGGGCAGAGAACCATGGACGATTCCAAAGGCCATGGTGCAAGTGTCCTCTGGATGGGGTGAGCTCTGCCGATCCCCTGCTTCCTCTGCAATGGGGCAGTGCTTCCGAGGTGTGCTAAAGCCTGGTGGACTCCTGATTGAGCTTGGTCCTTGATGATACCGCTGGGGGATGACGGTGTCCAGAGGGGTGACGTGGGTGGGTTCCCAGATGACCAGAGGCCTTCTGAGCATTTAAAGGACACAAGGAGCACTCAGCAGTGTGAGCAGCCAGGAGCCAGTAAGGAGCACCAAGGGATGTGTTTGAAAGACAGACTGCAGCAATGGCGATCTGAGCCAGGTCACCCCAATCTCGAGGGGGACACCCCAAGTCCACGGACTTGACACCAAGTCACTCCCTGCTATTGCCCCAGCAAGCCTGACAGTCCTCGATGGTTTTTCAGTGTTTTTTTAGCCTCCTTCTCCCCCTCCACAGCCATGGCGCTCAGTCCACGTTTGTCAATACTTAGAGTAATTCACACCCGTGAGACCTCCGCCTGAGAGGAGCAGAGAATCGCGGAAGGGCGGAGCATACAGTGTCCAACACACTTATCACATTTAAATACATGCAAATGCTGGTTTTTCATGCCGTCACCAGTACAGGGTGCAAACCTCAATACTGGCACCAGCGAGGGACTGGAGCATGACTGTACAGAGACCTGAATGAATCTACAGTAAAAATCATTACAGACTAAAGGCAAGAACCTCAAACTGCATGCCTAAAATGGAAGGAATGTATGCGAGAAGGCACCATCTGAAACAAAGATTCTTATCACTTACCTCAAGTGTTTCACACTCTTCATTTCCCCTATGTGCTTGTCTGGGTTGAGTGTGTGTAGAAGGTGGGGCAAGTTTCAGTAGCGGGGAGGGTTAAGAATTAGATAATAGTTAACCAGTTGTATTTGGGGCAGATGTAATTATAGTTATTGTTATTAATAAAATTAATTGTGTTTATATTTACAAACCTGGTAACTGCAGTTATTGGGCAGCAGACGGCCAAAGACTTTGGGTGTTTTTCTAAGAATTATTTATTAATTTCAATTGTGTTGCAACTTCAGGTCAAGTGGGACTGGATGTTAAACGAATCGATGCTGTGGTATGAAGAGACAAAAGTCCAGCTCCTTTTCACAACCACCTTTATTTCACTTTAACAGACTCTGCACTAAACTCAAACATCACATCACAAGATCCAGAGTCCACCTGAATCCCCTTTACATATCAGTGTCAATCATTGAACACTTAACATAAATGAGACAATCATTGAACACTTAACATAAATGAGACAACTAATTGCAATGTCTCTTAACCCATTACTTAACACTGGAAATGACCGCACAGTCGCCCAGGGGGTCATAACAATCAGAAGATCCACATGTAGAAATAAGGCTGATCAATTCATAAGTATTGGGATGCTGGGTGTGGGGAGGGGTATCTCAAAACTCTTGCTGAATGCATGCAATTCCTTCTCCGCTATGACATTAGAGGAAGTGGCAATTCTTGCATCCCTCTTGTCGATAAAATAGACCGTTCAAATTATCCACGGCTGCCAGGTTCTGGTCATGTACTGAAAACTTGTGCTCGAGATAAGGCTTTTCTGGCACGGACTCCTTCAGTTTTTCTTGTGCTGATCATAGAGCTGAAATATTGGAGAACGAGTCCATGGTACATTGCATGTCTAACTCTGAGCCGGCAGCTATTGGCAAATAGGAAATTGTGTAGTATGCCCTTGAATAGGTATACTTACAGATTGTCTACAAAAGGGACCAGACTGCTGTTCTCTACAGGAACTCTATAGCCACGTTGCAGGTTGAAACAATGTCAAAATAGAAGCACCAAGTTATTGAGCCACTACTTACTTTAGCGGACGAACCTCTACAACGACCCTATAATCAAAAAAAGGAATAACAAAATGATTGAAAATGCTTCTGTTAGATATGAAGTCGGCACAGGACAGAATAAGGGCCAGGTAATTAGGCTAGTACAGAAGAATGATCATAAACTGACTGCACAATGGTGAAAGCCGTAGCATTTGCACTGTGCACTATGCGGTCACAATCAAAACGTTACTAATCAAGCAGGCAAACTTTTTATCTAGTTCCAAAATAATAGAAGTCCCTGGTTCATTGCGATATAAATGCCAACAATCGCCTTCCTTTGTACAATAATTATCTATGTCAACCCAATGGCAGTGACCTTCAAATAGTAGAGATGCCAAGTAACACTTAATTTTGTTTTCCAAACTGGAGATGAATATCTCAGACCTACCTTGGAGCCAGGAACAAGATCTCGTGGCAGCAGCATTTTCAGATTCGCTCTTTTATACTCGCATAGCTATCGACTGGATAACAGAGGGCATGTTTTGATGGAGGATGGTGCAGTTGGACTTTGTCAATGGCTGCTTCGACAAAGAGTGATAGTGTGTCACAATCATATTGGAAAATGTCAATGCTGTAACCAGGACAGAAACCTAATTGGAGAGATTCAAAGCGGTGTGGAGGATGGGCAAGGATTTGGAAGGCTTTGACGAGCCAAGGGAGGTGAGACATGGGACAGTAGTTTGCGAGGAGAAAGTTTCAGGAGTGGGTTTTTTGTGAAGTGAGATGAAATTAGAGAAAGACAACGGTATAGAGATAGGGCGAGGAGAGGATGGGGGGGAGGGGGGGGGGGGGGGGGGCGAGAATCGTCTGAATCTTGGTAACAAAACGTGTGAGCTCCTCATACTTGTTGTTGGATGTGAGGGTGGATGGAACAGGAGAAAGGGGTTTAAAGGACATTGCAGATGTGCCGACCTATAGAATGACCCTGCTGTAAAAGATGATCTTGGAGAAGTGAACATTTTTTGCCGAGGAGAGTCAGGCACTCGATCTGGCTGAAGCAAATCTTGTAAACATGGCCGAACAAGTTGTATGCTCGACATGCTCAAACCTGCACCACCTGGACTTGAGGAAATGATTATGGAGGACAACCCGAAGAAGGGGATGACTGAACTGGGAAAAGATAAACATTTTTCTGTCAGGAGCAAGCTTTGGCGAGCGGGCACATTCCAACCTCTGGGTCAGAAGGTTATGGGGTTGTGACCACACCAACGGAATAAATAAGTGACCTCATGTACCATCATGAATGGAAGATAAAGAAAAGAAGAAAACCTTTTGTAGGTCTCAAAAGTTATGCAGATTGTTGACTGCAGAAATATTGTGGTGAATAGAAGGCCAGAAACTAAGCAGTTAGGAGTTTGTTGCAAGTGACTTTTTTTCCAAGGGTAAACACAGAAAGAAGTGGTGTTGGAATAGGGCAAGGAGTTTTATAATGTATGGGATACAAGGAATGGTTCAGATGTGGCCTTGACATCAATCAAGTCCAAGGGAGTAGTGAGGTCGCGAGAGATGATTTGGTGGAGGGGGCAATCGAGACCATGGATAAATAGTTTATGTGGATGGTGAAAGGTATGAAATAGGGAAACATCATTGAAGGAGGAAAGACACAAAGTAAATCAAAAGCAGCATTTGATAACATAGAGATTTGATAATATAAACTTACAACGTGGAATTGGATATATGTCCGCAAAGTGGAACAATTTACAGGACAACGGGAAAAGTGCAGGAGAGTGGAACTAACTGGGTATCCCTTTCAAAAATCCAACTTATGCACAATGGGCTGAATGGTCTTTCTGCACAGTATGACTCTATCGAGCATGCACTCCTGTGGTTTTAGTAGTGGGATTCAAACAAGGTGCTTAATGCAAGAACGCAAACATTTATGGTAAGGACATTTCCATTTTACATTTCCACAAATAGCTTCCTTTTGGCTACACAATCATCACATTATTTCACAGAAATGATGTTGTACTTCGTCCAGAAAGTTCATTTAGCTAATTCATGAAAAAAGTTACAATCTTGGTTCATTTGTCATCAGCCTTAGTGCCAGCGTTAAAAATAAACTTTTGTCGAATTAGTTCTGTGGCTTATGGCGTTATTTTTAGAATCACGCCCCCATTTGTGCCACAGCTTGGGTTTCCCCAAACAGTAAGTTTCCAATGTCAATCACCTCATCAGGAGCACCACTCTGCACCAGTGGATGTGAAGTGGCTGTTTTGAGTTGTCGCCTTGTTTTGATGAGGTTTGGAATACTCTGAATGACTTGAGATAGTCGGTATATCGTTCTTCTCGAAACTATTTATTAATAACTAGTTACAAAGACTTCATGATAAGCACGTGGTTCTATGGACACAGGTTATTTTGTGTCTTCTTCTCTTGGAGCCTCTTGGGTCATCTGACGTTAATGTCATCATTAGCATCATTATTTCATTAACACAATTATTAACCCATTACGCTACACCTCCCCACCAAGTATGATCTCAAAACTGCTGCATTATTTTGTTAATCTATTTGCTTTCCGACTGTTAACCTCATGTACTGTTTACAGGACATACATAAATGCACAATGTAAACACATAGACGCAGACATCGGGTGAAGCATACAGAGTGTGAGACTACTCAGTAGAGAAGATGTGTGAAGAGATCAGTTCAGTCCATAAGAGGTTTGATTCCCGGTTTGGATCACTGTCTGTGTGGAGTCTGCACGTTCTCCCCGTGTCTGCGTGGGTTTCCTCTGGATGCTCCAGTTTCCTCCCACAAGTCCCAAAAAAAGTGCTTGTTAGGTGAATTGGACAGTCTGACTTCTCCCTCAGAGTACCCAAACAGGCGCAGGAGTGTGGCGATTAGGGGATTTTTACAGTAACTTCACTACAGTGTTAATGTAAACCTATTTGTGACACTAATAAAGATTATTATTATTGGCAGCAGGGAAGAAACGGTTTCTGAACCTGTTAGTGTGTGTTCTTAGACTTTTGTATCTCCTGCCCGATAGGCGAGATTGGAAGAGAGAATAACCTGGGTGGGAGGGGACTTTGATTTTGCTGCCCGCTTTCCCCAGGCAACGGAAGGTGTAGACAGAGTGAATGGATGGGAGGCAGGTTCAGTGGTGGACTGGGCTGTGTTCATGACTTTCTGTAGTTTCTTGCAGTCTAGGGCCGACCATACCTGGCTGTGATGCAGCCCGATAGGACGCTTTCTGTGGCGCATCTGTAACATACAGCTGGCTCCTGGGCTGTGACTCATACAGCAACCTCAATGTAAAGGCCCTGGAAACCCAATCAAGGAACAGCTGATTTAAGAGAGAAACCTTCAGGACTCGAACGATCACAATCCCTTGAAAAGGAAAACTACAAGCTGAAATTCTCTGCTATCTTCTTCTGAGTTGCAGACAGAGGGAAGGTGAAAGTTTCGGCTTGAGAAAATGATGCAATTGCTTCCAGGGGCCCTGGAGAGGAGGGTGAAGATGGTGCCAAATGCCGGGGTCTGGGGGGGGGGGGGGGGGGGGGGGGGGGGGGGGCTGGGCCAGGCCTCAGTGTTTCAGTTTCTCATCACCACACTCAGCAGCCAAAGCTGCAGACCTAAAAAACCTGGTTTTAAAAAACAGGCTGAGGGTGTCAAACAGCACAACAGAGCAAGTTACCTTTGCTTTATGTCATCCTGCATTCCAACCCATCAGTCACAGAGACAACTAGAGCAAAGATTTTTTAAAAATAAATTTAGAGTACCGTATTATTTTTTTTGCAATTAAGGGGCAATTTAGCGTGGCCAATCCACCTAACCTGCACATCTTTGGGTTGTGGGGTTGAAACCCACGCAGACATGGGGAGAATGTGCAAACTCCACACGGACAGTGACCCAGGGCCGGGATCCGAACCCAGGTCCTCAGCGCCACAGCCCTAGTGCTATCCACTGTGCCACATGCCACCCAACTGGAGCAAAAATTGAATTTATTGGGCCACTCCACCAAACCTTTATAACATCATAAAGTATTTGACGCAACTATTATTTTGGGCGAGTCCTTTCAAACAAACTAAATAGTCCAGTGGAATCTGAGATAAAGAAGCCAATCATCAAGCCATGGTGTCATTCATTTCCCAAAGTGAGAGTTACAATGATTTAACTCGTCAGAATATTGTTGCATTTATCAGAAGTTCTCAGTCGCAATGGAATTCTATTTCCAAACCACCTACTAATATCTGGAAATTCTGCTGTTGGGAACAACTGACCAGAAGTTACCCCTCTGTCCATCCATGGCTTCATAACTCTAAACTGTTTTACATAAGATATTCAATATCCAGGTTCCAGTAACAAGAGAGAAATTTTGATGGGAGAGTGTGGTGACGGATATTTGTACTATTCGAAAGAGGGAAATATACGTTTAGCTCCTGAGAATGGGCAGTGAGACGGTGACGGGGAGGCGGGGCCCTAACTGGTTCTTCCCCGCGCGGGAGCGGTGCCTGGAGGAGGGATAGATTGGGGGATGATCCCACTTTGGGAGGGGTCAGGTTATTGGCGGGAGTTTCCGGGGTCAGCAGAAGTTAACTGACCCATGAAAGTACAATGGAGGACGGTTCGCGGCTGGGAGGGTTCCTAGCCTGGGGGGGAAGGGAGGGGGGGAAAGGGGAATACCGGGTTGCTGCTGGTAGGGTCAGGAAGGAGCTGGTGGGGGCTGGGGGGACAGAGGTGAGGGGTTGTCGCTGTGGGGACTGGGTCGGGCAGGAGGTGCTGGCCTGGGGCGGACAGTCGACGGGCTATGGCTAGTCAACGGGGGAGGGGGGCGGGACGCCCTCTGATCCGGTTGGTCACCTGAATGCGAGAGGATTGAATGGGCCGGTGAAGCGGTCGAGGGTACTTGCTCATGTGAGGGGGCTAAAGGCAGATGTGGCAATGCTTCAGGAGACCCACCTGAAGGTGGCGGACCAGGTCCGTCTGAGGAAGGGATGGGTGGGGCAGGTTTTCCACTCTGGGTTGGATGTGAAGAACCGGGGAGTGGCGATTCTGGTGGGGAAAAATGTGTTGTTTGAGGCATCGGAGGTGGTGGCGGATAAGGGGGGTAGGTATGTTATGGTTAGGGGCAGGCTACAAGGAGAGAAGGTGGTACTGGCTAGTGTGTATGCCCCAAATTGGGACGATGCGGGCTTTATGAGGCGTATGTTGGGACGGGTCCCGGATCTGGAGGCGGGAGGTCTGATCATGGGGGGGGACTTTAATACGGTGTTGGATCCTTCACTGGATCGGTCCCGCACTAGGACGGGTAGGAGGCCGGCGGCGGCCAAGGTACTGAGAGGGTTTATGGATCAGATGGGTGGGGTGGATCCATGGAGGTTTGTGAGGCCGAGGGCACGCGAGTACTCATTCTTCTCCCATGTACATAGGGTCTACTCTCGGATAGATTTCTTCGTGGTGAGTAGGGGACTGATTCCGAGAGTGGAGAAGGCCGAGTATTCGGCCATTTTAATCTCCGACCACACTCCGCATTAGATAGAGTTGGAGATGGGGGAGGTGCGGGACCAACGTCCGTTGTGGCGGTTGGATGTGGGGTTGTTGGCGGAGGAGGAGGTGTGTAGGAGGATCCGGGCAAGTATTGAGTGGTACTTCGAGGTGAATGATACAGGGGAGGTTCAGGTGGGGATGGTCTGGGAAGCCCTGAAGGCAGTGATTCGTGGGGAGCTGATATCCATCCGGGCACACAGGGAGTGGAGCGAGAGGAGTGAGAGGGATAGACAGGTGGGAAAGATGCTGGAGGTGGACAGGAGGTATGCAGAGGCACCAGAGGAGGGACTGTTGGGGGAGAGGCGCAGCCTGCAGGCTAAATTTGATTTGCTGACAGCTAGAAAGGCGGAGGCACAGTGGAGGAAGGCACAAGGGGCAGTGTACGAACATGGTGAAAAGGCGAGTAGGATGCTGGCTCATCAGCTCCGCAAGCGGGATGCGGCTAAGGAAATTGCTGGAGTGAGAGACAAGAGTGGGAATGTGGTGCAGAAGGGGGTAGAGGTGAATGAGGTCTTCAAGGACTTTTACGGGGAACTGTACCGGTCGGAGCCAATGGGGGAGAGGAGGGGAATGGAGAGGTTCCTTGACGGGCTTTCTTCCCCGAAGGTGCAGGAGGAGAAGGTGGAGGGGTTGGGTGCGCCAATTGAGCTGGAGGAACTAGTTAAGGGGATCGGGCAGATGCAGTCAGGGAAGGCACCGGGGCCAGATGGGTTCCCGGTGGAATTTTATAAAAAGTTTGTGGACCGAGTGGGCCCCTTGCTGGTGCGGACACTCAATGAAGCGTGGGAAGGGGGGACTTTGCCCCCGACGATGTCGCAGGCGCTGATCTTGTTAATTTTAAAGCGGGACAAGGACCCCCAGCAGTGTGGTTCATACAGGCCCGTATCTCTCCTCAACGTGGATGCTAAGGTCCTGGCAAAAATCCTGGCCACCAGGATAGAGGACTGTGTGCCAGGGGTTGTGCACAAGGACCAGACAGGTTTCGTGAAGGGAAGGAAGCTGAACACGAATGTGCGGAGATTGTTGAATGTCATCATGATGCCGGCGATTGAGGGGGAGGCAGAGATAGTGGTGGCGCTGGATTCGGAGAAGGCCTTCGATAGAGTGGAGTGGGGGTACTTATGGGAGGTGTTGGGGAGGTTTGGATTTGGTGAAGGGTTCATTAGATGGGTAAGGCTGCTATATGAGGCCCCGATGGCGTGCGTGGCCACGAATGGGAGGTCGGAGTACTTCCGGCTTTACCGAGGGACCAGGCAGGGTTGCCCCCTGTCCCCCTTGTTGTTTGCACTGGCAATCGAGCCGCTGGCGATGGCGTTGAGGGATTTAGAGAGGTGGAGAGGCTTGGTGCAAGGTGGAGAGGAACATAGGGTGTCGTTGTATGCCGATGACCTGTTACTGTATGTGGCGGACCCGGTGGGAGGGATGCTGGGAGTGATGGAGTTGCTAGCTGAGTTTGGGACCTTTTCAGGTTATAAATTAAATTTAGGCAAGAGCGAGGTGTTTGTGGTGCACCCTGGAGACCAGGAGGAAGGAATTGGTAGGCTCCCGCTTAGGCGGGCGGGGAGAGCTTTAGGTACCTGGGGGTGCAGGTGGCCAGGGACTGGGGGACTCTTCACAAGCATAACTTCACCAGACTTGTAGATCAGATGGAGGAGGAGTTCAAGAGGTGGGACATGCTGCCATTATCGTTGGCGGGGAGGGTACAGTCCGTCAAAATGACGGTGCTTCCGAGGTTCTTGTTCCTCTTTCAGTGCCTGCCCATCTTTATCCCCAGGGCCTTCTTTAGGAGAGTGACTAGCAGTATTTTGAGCTTTGTGTGGGCACATGGGACTCCGAGAGTGAAGAGGGTGCTCCTGGAGCGAGGGAGGGGTAGAGGCGGGCTGGCGCTGCCCAACCTTCTGGGGTACTATTGGGCAGCCAATGTGTCAATGGTGCGTAAATGGGTGATGGAGGGGGGAGGGGCGGCGTGGAAAAGAATGGAGATGGCGTCATGTAGAGGTACGAACCTGGGTGCCATGGTAACGGCACCGTTGCCGGTCTCCCCTAAGAGGTTTACCACGAGCCCGGTGGTGGCGGCGACCCTAAGAATCTGGGGACAGTGGAGACGGCATCGGGGGGAAACAGGGGGCTCGATGGAGGCTCCACTGGGTGGCAACCATCGGTTCATCCCGGGGAACAAGGATGGGGGATTTAGGGGGTGGCAAAGGGCGGGCATCAGCAAATTGAGGGACCTGTTTATTGGCGGGAGGTTTGTGGGCCTGGGGGAACTGGAAGATAAATTTGGCCTTCCCCAAGGGAACATGTTCAGATACTTGCAGGTAAAGGCGTTTGCTAGGCGACAGGTAGAGGGATTCCCTCTGCTGCCGTCGCGGGGGACGATGGACAGAGTGCTTTCGGGGGTGTGGGTCGGAGAGGGGAAGGTGTCTGACATCTATAAGGTAATGCAGGAGGTGGAGGAGTCGTCAGTGGAGGAGCTGAAGGCTAAATGGGAGGAGGAACTCGGGGAGCAGATAGAGGCCGGTGTCCTGGCCTTTGCGTCCCTAGTAGCCCGACGAGAATGGGCAGTGAGAGATTGTGAGGGTGTCAGTAGAGTTGGTGCATTTTACTTCGAGTGTACACATTTGGGAATGAACTACCATCTGAGAGGAACGATCCAAGAATGAGAGTAGGATGGCGTCGGGAATACGGAAAGGAGAGGGTGGTGTGGGGGGGGCCATGAGGAAGATACATTCACAGATATGCGTGTAAATTTCCCCAAAGAATTGCACAATTACTCCAGATTGCAGCCACAGCCACGCAGATGGATTTACAGGAAGGTTGTAAAAGTTGATTTTAAGAAGGGAATGATTTCCTGTTTTCCAAACTGACAAAGAATGAGCCATCAGTCAGAGATGACCGGAAAGGTAGAGCAAGGAAATAAAAATGTCTGATGGTGTTTCTAAGGTTTGGCAGGCGTTCCCGTGTTATTACTAATACCCAAAAAGTATGAAACAGCAAGAGACAATGCTCAGTTTCGCAATAGGATCAACGTACAAAAACATGGTTAATCAGTTTGAAACATTAGTGTGCACTAACTCATCCCTGAGGGTATTTCAATAAATCTACTGTCGAAAACTTTTAAAGGCCAAGTTGATGTGCCTTCCCCCGTGGACCTGCCAGCAAAGAGTTAATTATGCAATGAGAAAATGATGCCAAGTTCAGATGAATAAATTGCTCTCATATATCTCCAGATTGTTGAAGTGTTCACAATATGAACCGAACAGTGTCAGATTTCAGCACAAACATTCATTTAAGAGAAGTCACGTGGCTTACTGGGACTGACTGTTTTTCATTTCCTTTCTATTCTTCGAAGTGCTGGAATGCAGTATTCATTTTACCTAAAAGTCAAAGGGTAAGGTTAACTGTGTGAATGAGAAGTGTTTGGATCTTTTCTTTGTGATGGTATAAATAGGATATTGTTTTGAAATATGCCCAGGGTTTTTCACCGGAGGTCCCAGTGCCACTGGATTTAGTCTCACCTCTATCAGGTAAACACGTTCAGAATCAGCAGTAGTGCAACAGCATTACCACTTTCTTGGGTGAAATGAGGTAATTGGGAGTGGGCTAACAGGACTCATCCTCCTCCTGACATTTTTTAAGGGGCAATTTAGCCTGGCCAATTAACCTACCCTGCAAATCTTTTGGATTGTGGGGGAAAACCCACGCAGACACGGGGAGAATGTGCAAACTCCACACAGACAGTGACCCGGGGCTGGGATTAAACCCGGGTCCTCAATGCAGTGAGGCAGCCGTGCTAACCACTGCGTCACCGTGCCTCCCCCCTACTCCTGACTTATGCTCTTTAATCCTAAAGCAGTGGCAGTACATAGAACATAGAACAGTACAGCACAGAACAGGCCCTTCAGCCCTCGATGTTGTGCCGAGCAATGATCACCCTACTTAAACCCACGTAACCCGTATACCCGTAACCCAACAATCCCCCCATTAACCTTACACTACGGACAATTTATCATGGCCAATCCACCTAACCCGCACATCTTTGGACTGTAAGGGCAGTGTTATTTATCGTGTGGGAAATAAGGAAAGTTCTTTTTAAATGTTCAGGTATATCTACACTTTTCCAGTTCTGGTCTCCTAGTTCATCCCCCAGTTTGAATCACTCCATGATTGGCAGCTGTACCCTCAGTCACCTAAGCCCTAAGTTCTGACATTTCCACCCTAACTAACTAGCTTCTCTAACATTCATTCCTCCTTTAAGACACTCCGTAAAAGGCGCGATTCTGCGCTGCCCACGATGGGTCGGAGAATAGCGGGAGGGCCTTCCCGACAATTTTCATGCCCTCCCGCCATTCTCCCCTCCCCCTCCCCCCCCCCCCCCCCAACGACCGCCCCACGACACGAATCGCTGCTCGCCGTTTTTTACGGCGAACAGAGATTCTCCCCAGGCCGATGGGCCGAGTTCCCAGGCCTTTACGGCCGTTTTCACGAACGCGATCACACCTGCTCTCACCGTTCGTGAAAACGGCCGCAAAGTGTCGTCCCGGACAACCATGGCACCGATCGGCACGGCCGTGCCAAGGGTGGCATGGGCCTGCGATCGGTGGGCACCGATCGCGGGCAGCGGGTCCGATACCCGCGCACTATTTGTTCTTCGGCCGCCCCGCAGGATCAGTCCGCGGGGCGGCTGAGGGGCATGACGGCCCGCGCATGCACGGGTTTGGCGCATCTGCGTGATGACGTCATCTGCACATGCGTGGGTTTGGGCCGTCCAATCCGCACATGCGCGGCTGACGTCATCGTGCGCGTCAGCCGGCGTGACGCTTGGCGCGCGGACTTAGCGACGGTCGCTAAGCCCGCGATACCGTGCTTCACGGGGCCCCGCTGCTAGCCCCGCCCGGGGGGGAGAATCGGGTCCTGGGAGGGGGCGCGGAGGCTGCCGTGAAACACGGCCAGTTTCACGGCAGCCTTTACGACTCGCCGCATTTGCGGAGAATCGCGCCCTCTTTGACTGAGCTTTTTGGTAATTTGTGCTAATGTCTTCTAAGTGGCTATTTTGTTTGATGTTGCTGCTATGAAGTGAAATGAAAATGAAATGAAAGTCGCTTATTATCACGAGTAGGCTTCAATGAAGTTACTGTGAAAAGCCCCTAGTCGCCACATTCCGGCGCCTTTCCGGGGAGGCTGGTACGGGAATCGAACCGTGCTGCTGGCCTGCTTGGTCTGCTTTAAAAGCCAACGATTTAGCCCAGTGAGCTAAACCAGCCTTGGAATGTTCTAATACATCAGAGGCACTACGTAAATGCGAGTTATTGCCGTGAGACCAATGTTACTTTTTGGATAGTGACAATAGTTATTTATTGTGTAGAAAGGCCATTGATATGTGTTGTGTCGGAAGGCTCATGGTATCTATTGGATGAGACAATGCTGTGTAGGAAGGTCAAAGGTAATTGGGTGGGAAGGCCAAATGATGCATATTGGGTGGGAAGGTCAGCGTTATGCATTGAGTGAGTGGGTTAATGCTAGGTTTGAGGTCCCAAAACACAACAGCCCACATTCTTCATTTAAAATACTTGAGAAAAATGCATGTACCAAATAACTATATTCTCCAAAACAAAACGGCAGGGCAGAATCTTCTCAGTCACATGGAGTTGGCTTCGGAGGTGGGGGAGTTGGGGGGGGGGGGGGGGGGGGGGGGGGGGGGGGGGGGGTTGCGGTTGAACATTAGAAAGCCACAGGACAGCTAGCTGACACATTCCTATTGCCAAACATTGTTGTCACAGGCAGATTCGGAATGGAAAAGGTTAACCAGCTGGCAGGGGAAGGTACTAATTATTGACAATCAAGTTCGGGATGTCTCTGACAGTAGATACAACCCTGGAGGAGGCCAAAGTCCGACAGATGCCTGGAGGCGGCTTCCCTGTGGCAGCCAAGAGGCCTCCTGTAATCTTTCCAACTCAGGAGGCCAGAGCTGCGACCATGTGCCACCGTGTGAAGGGAATGCTCCTGCACAATTATCACCTGTCAGCTCTGGCCACACTTACATTTATACAGGTTTTTCAATTGATGAATGTGCACTTCCATCTTAAGGTACCCTCACTCTCTCCCTCTCCTTCCTCTGCCACATGAACCTTGGGGCTTCGGCTGACCTGATTGATCTGTAGAGCTCGCCCACCCACGCTAAGTGGGCAGGGTGGCCTGGAGCCAGCCTCCTTATTGCCCCCTCCAAGAAGGTCTCGCCGGCAAAAACGACTCTTACTCCATTACGGGTCGGTCCTGACATCCAAAAATCATCTAAGGCAATAAGGTTCCACCTATAATATGAAGTTACTCTTACTTAAATTCTATTACGTAGAGGACTAACCTATCTGCTGCCTCGTTGTATAAAAACTTTTCTGTTCCCTGTTGCTCTTTGACCTAAGTGATTCTTCCCAGAATGTTTAAATGTACCGTTTAAAAATAAGGAATCAAACTATTTAAGACAGAGATGAGGACATTTTCTTACACACAAAGAGTTGTAAGACTATCAATTTCTCTTCCTCAAAAAGGTCTTTTAACATCTTTAAACCAGAAGGAGAAGATTCTTGACAAGCAAGGGGATGAAAGGTTATCGGGGTATGCAGGGCAGGGAGGTAGAATTGAGGTGAAAATGAAAAGAATGAAAAATGAAAATTGTTTTATTGTCACGAGTAGGCTTGAATGAAGTTACTGTGAAAAGCCCCTAGTCGCCACGTTCCGGCACCTGTCCGGGGAGGCTGGTACGGGAATTGAACCGTGCTGCTGGCCTGCTTTAAAAGCCAGCGATTTAGCCCAGTGAGCTAAACCAGCCCCTCAAATTAGATCAGCCATGATCTTATTGAATGGCGGACCGGGATCGAGGGGCCGAGTGACCTATTCCCGCACTCATGTTCGAATCAGTCACATTTTCAACAAGGGAAATTTCCAAATGGGGCATTTGTATTAATTTCTTCTTGTTTACAAAACAAAAACCTTCCTCTTTCTACAGTAATGCAATAAAGGGAAAAGGTTGTCAATGGGAGTTTGAAAATACCTGTCATTTAGACTCCCTTCCCTCGAGCAAGGAGCTCAACTGGATTTGAACCAGGTCATTAGGTGCTTCATCATGGAGGAAATGTGGAGGTTATCCAGTTCAAGCATAGAACGCCAGAATGACGATAAACCTGGTGTGCAGAATGAAATGCAGTTTGAGATTTATTGTTGCTGCAAATATTAGATCTGACTTGAAATACAGGTATGTTAGTCTGACATAGATATACTGGGCTGAATGTTGTGCTATAGTTACTATGCGATATTGTGTGTGTGCGTAATACAACTACACAAAAATGTTCTTTGCTTAACAAGTTCTCATACTTCTGATTTAATTTGAGAGTGGTGGGAAAAATGTACATGTACCTAAAACACTAGTCCCAAACTTTAATATCAACAAAATCGCAGTATAGAAATTGATAAGGAAGATGTGTCTCATTTGAATGCACCGACCAAGAGAGGAAAAGCAATCATCTCCTCAAACCCTCTGAGGCTTTTCAACAATTCTAGGGTTGTGGCCTCCTCTACCCCTCCCTGGAATCTATTCCAAGTGTCAACTGTTCTTTTGTGTGAATAAATTCTTCTTAACGTTCGTCATGTTGCTCGTTCTGGGTGAGTGTGCTTTACACTCAATTGGCTCTGTTTTATTCCTTAGCTCTAGAGTCGCCAGGTATCTTTATGATACCACCACGAGGTTCAGGTTCAAGTTCAGATCAATGACTCAATACACCAGTTAGTAAGGTTCAATCAAACACATTTATTATTTACACAGTAAATCGATACTCATGCAACTAATACTAGCGGACTAAACTATTCCTACCACTATAAGCCAATACTTATCTTCGATAAGGGAACACACTGGATCAGGGAACAATGGCCTCTTGTTCTGTCCTGAGACTGCAGGCTTCCCAGTTGGTACGGGCTAAGGGGTCAGGAGTGTCTATTCTCGTAGCGAGCGTTGGTTGGAAACTTACTTGTCAGTGTAGCTGTTGGCCAGGCCTCTCCTTCTCACGGTCAGGTTCTGAGAGAGCTGCTGCAAAGGTGTTCTGCTGGGAGGGCCGGCTAAGAGTGAGAGCTGGACTTGGGACCTGACTTTTATAGGTCCCAGGGGCTTCGCGCCCATCTGGGCGGACCCTGTACCTGCTTGCAATCGATTGGACCTCATACCAATCGATTGGTTTGAATTCCCCAATACTGGGGCTGTTTCCCGATCGCTGGGCGGATCTTGGGGCTGTTTGTAACTTATTGTCCGGGACTCCTGCTGGCGCCGAAGAGTCTAGCTTGACCTTTGTTATTCTCGATTCTGTCCATTGTGCCCGGGAATCGCTCAATTAATATGCGCAACTGTTAGTTTCAGTGCTGTCTGGTTTCTTTGCAGACAGAATACACAGGGAGATTCTGCAGCCTGCCTGTTGTCCTTACATTGTCCTGTTTTCCCAGCATGCATTTCAATTCTCCATTTTGTGTCAGGCAGTGGCCAACTTCGGTGGCTACAGTCCTAATGCATCACTTTGACTTTGCAGCACGGTAGCACAGTGGTTAGCACCGTTGCTTCATAGTGCCATGGTCCCAGGTTCGATTCCCGGCTTGATTCACTGGCGTGGGTTTCCTCTGGGTGCTCCGGTTTCCACCCACAAGTCCCGAAAGACGTGCTTATTCAGTGAATTGGACATTCTGAATTCTCCCTCTGTGTACCCAAACAGGCGCCGGAATGTGGCGACTCGGGGATTTTCACAGTAACTTCATTGCAGTGTTAATGTAAGCCTACATGTGACACCTTATAACCCTACATGTGACACTAACAAAGATTATTATTATTAAGCCACAACCAAGGTTACTGAAAAATAAATTGAATTGTTCTTCTGTTGTTGTTTTCTATCACCAGATAGAAACAGCTATGGATAAGACTTTGATCTTGGTAGCACACTGGTCAAATGGCTGGATTTGAGGACATGACCAAGTGGCACTCTCTTCTTTTTAAAAAAAATTTAAAGTGCATAGTTCTTATTTTTTCCCATTAAGGGGCAATTTAGCGTGGCCAATCCACCTACCTGCACATCTTTGGGTTGTAGGAGTGAGACCCACGCAGACATGGGGAGAATGTGCAAACTCCACACAGACAGTGACCTGGGGCTGGGATCGAACCCGGGTCCTCGGCACCGTGAGGCAGCAATGCTAACCACTGCGCCACCGTGTCGCCCTATGTGTGCCACTCTCTTCAATAGGAATTCAATTTCTAGTCCATTTTGTTACAGAGCTTCAAGAGATTTAATATGCAAAAACAGTAAAATTAGAGTCCATGGGGATCGGTACCATTGCAATTGAATGGTTAATGAACAATGGAAATATCAGAGGGGGCCGTGCTCATGGAGTTCACTCTCCTGACACAGGGACAATCAACTTAAATCTTCTGCACAATGCAACGTGCTTTCTACAGTGTGAGGAGCCTTTGCCATCTGATATGACAAAACCTGAACAGATGTATTGAACATTGTACTTTTCCAACACTGAAAGAGATTCTTAAACATTTTTACAATATGGATATAATGGGAACAATAGCCAGACACTCAGTGTCTGTCGTCAACAGTATTAGCTTTATTAATAAGCATCAGAAATGCATCAAGACATTAGTGCAGACAAATTGATTGCACTTTCTGTGTCTGGGCCAACAGCATTCAGATCCTCACCACAGCATTCAGATGGTAATTGGCGCAAACGTTCTGTCAAAACATTCACTTTACCACAGCCTTTCGTGTCAGTTCCACTACACTGTTCATATTAAACAGAAAATAGTTTTAACTTCACATCAACACAGAGTTTTTCAGTGTTACTCAGTGTGAAGTTAGCCACACTGCATTTAGGCAAAAGGTACACATCCACCTCAGAGAAATTATCATAGAGGGTAGCACGGTGGCGCAGTGGGTTAGCACTGCTGTCTCGCGGCGCCGAGGTCCCAGGTTTGATCCCGGCTCTGGGTCACTGTCCGTGTGAAGTTTGCACATTCTCCCCGTTAGCGTGGGTTTTGCCCCCACAACCCAAAGATGTGCAAGGTAGGTGGATTGAACACGCTAAATTGACCCTTAATTGGAAAAAGTGAATTGGGTATTCTAAATTTATTAAGAAAAAGAGAAATTATCATTGAATCATGGAATCTCAACTGAAGAAGGACAGTCAACCCATCGAGTCTGCAACCACCATCTGAAAGGGACCCTAAGCCTCATGCCCACCCTATCTCCATAACCCCACCTAACCTTTGAACACTAAGGGGCCGTTTAGCATGGCCAATCCTGCACCCCTTTGGACTGCGGAGGAAACCGGAGCTCCCGGAGGAAACCCACGCAGACATGGGGAGAATGTGCAAACTCCGCACAGACAGTCACCCAAGGTCGGAATCGAACCTGGGTCCCTGGTGCTGTGAGGCAGCAGTGCCAATCGCTGTGCTACCGTGCTGCCCCATCACTTAGCGTTTTTATCTGGTCGGGCATTTGGAGGAACCCATTGCCAAAATGAACATAAGAGATTAGAGCTGGAGTGGTCTAGATGGCCTGACCTGCCAGCTCCACTGTCCAATAAGATTGTGGCTGCTTTTCTGTCTAGGCCTCACTTGCCGCCTTTTCCCTTTTCCGAATGTTTTAGAATTTCCAAAAGTGGGCAAAAACCCCATCCGTGGGATTGCTGCTTTCCCCTAACAGGTAGCATGGGATTCTTTGTGGGGACAATCCTCACAGAAATAGATGCAAACACTGAGGGGCAAGCCATTGGGCCAGATTTTAACTCTGTTTGGTGGATATGTTTTGAATGAATTAAAATCACGCCCATTATCACAGAATCAAAGAAATATACACTGCAGAAGAGGCCCTTCGGACAATCGAGTCTGCATTGACACATGAAAACACCTGACCTACGTACCTGATCTCATTTGTCACCATTCGGTCCACAGATATTCATCCAGGTACTTTTTAAAGGATGTGAGGCAACCCGCTCTACCACCCACCCAGACAGTGTGTTCCAGACCATCACCATCCTCTGGGTAAAATGCTTTTCCTCACATGCCCCTAAACCTTCTGCCCCTCTTCTTATGCCCCCTTGTGACTAACCCTTTAACTAAGGGGAACAGCTGCTCCCTATCCACCCTTTCCATGCCTCTCATAATCGTGTGCACCTCAATCAGGTCGTCTCTCCGTCTTCTCGGCTCCAACGGAAACTCCCCGAGCCTATCCAACCTCTCTTCACAACTTACACGTTCCATCCCAAGTAATATCTTGGTGAATCTCCTCTGCACCCCCTCCAGTGCAATCATATCCTTCCCATAATGTGGTGACCAGAATTGCACACAGTACTCCAGCTGTGGCCTCACCAAAATTCTGTACAACTCCAACATGACCGCCCTGCTTTTGTAATCTATTCCTCGATTGATAAGGCAAGTGTCCCAAATGCATGTTAGCCTATTAGCCTGCCCTCCGCCTTCAAGGATCTATGGACAAACACGCCAAGATCCGTTTGTTCTTCGGAACTTCCCAGTGTCATGCCATTCGTTGAATACTTCCTTGTCAAATTATTCCTTTGACAAATCACCTCACACTTTTCACAGTTAAATTCCATCTGCCACTTTTCTACCCATTTGACCATCCCGTCTATATATTTCTGTAATCCAAGACACACAACCTCACTGTTAACCTCCAGGTCAATCTTTGTGTCATCCGCAAACTTACAGATCCTACCCCCCACATAGTCATCTATGCCATTTATATAAATGACGAATAACAGGGGCGCCATCACAGATCCCTGTGGTACACCATTGGACACTGGCTTCCAGACACTAAAGCAATCGTCTGTCATCACCGTCTGTCAGCAAGTTACCCTGTGTCCGATGTGCATTTTCCTTCTTCCTAAGCCTCCCATGTGGGACCTTGACCTAGGCCTTACTAAAATCCATATAAACTACATTAACTGTACGACCCTCATCTATGCATCTAGTCACATCCTCAAAAATTCAATCAAATTTGTTATCATAGAACTTACAGTACAGAAGGAAGCCATTTGGCCGATCAAGGTCCTGGAAAGAGCACCCCACCCAAGCCCCTGCCCTCACCAACCCCATAACCCAGTAACCCTGTCCAACCTTTTGGACACAAAGGGGAAATTTAGCTTGGCAAATCCACATAACCTGCGCAACCTTGGAGTGTGGGAGGAAACCGGAGCACCCAGAGGAAACCCATGCAGACATGGGGAGAAGGTGCAAACTTTATACAGACAGTCCCCCGAGGCCGGAATTGAACATGGGCCCCTGGAACTGTGAAGCAGCAGTGCTAACCACTGTGCCACAGTGAGTCCCCATTAGGAGTTAGACATGGTCTCCCTCTGACAAAGCCATGCTGACTATTCCTGATCAAACCTTGCATCTCCAAATGGAGATAGATTCTCTCCTTCAGACTCTTCTCCAACAGTTTCCCTACCATTGACATGAGACTCAGTGGTCTGTCGTAGTTCCCTGGCTTACCTCGAAATTGTGGAACCACATTAGCTGTTCTCCAGTCCTCTGGCACCTCCCCCATGGACAGAGAGGAATTAAAAATTTGGGTCAGAGCCCCTGTAATCTCCCCCTTGCCTCCCACAGCAGCTTGGGACACAATTCATCTGGACCTGGAGATTTGTCCACTTATAAGCCTGACAACACCTTCATTACCTTGTCAATCCCCATGTCCCTCACAGTCTCTCTCCCAGAGTTCCATACCTACATCCTCACTCTCTTGGGTGAAGACGGGTGTGAAGTATTTGTTCAACACCCTACCAATGTCCTCTGGCTCCACCCAGAGATTGCCCCCTTGGTCCCCGACGGTCACATCAATTGATTGGAAATAAACTGTGGTTTTAATAGTCTTACAACTGAGCCTGCCTGCGACCAGAGGAACTGAGAGCAGGCTTACGGCTGCAGCACTTTATACTTCCTGTAGTGGGAGGGGCCATAGGCAGAGCCATGGGCGGAGCCAAGGGTGGAGCCCTGTACAAGCTCCTCATCTCCCCCTATGGGCAGAGCCGCGCAACGGCTCACATACAGAGCCCACAAGGACATAATATAATGCAATGCAATACAGTGTGAATTACAATATAGTATAATTCACCACAGTCCCTTTCACTGGTTATCCTCTTCCCTTTGATATACTTATGGAATAACTTGGAATTTTGCCTACTTTTACCAGCCAGAGCTTTCTCATATCCCCTCTTTGCTCTCGTAATTGCTTTCTTAAACCCCACCCTGCACTTTCTGCACTCCACTAATGCCTCCACTGATTTGCTCCTCTTGGGACTTCCTAAAAGCCTTTTGTTCCCTTCTCATTGTATCCTGAATATTTCTGGTCATCCATGGTTCGCTGGGCTTGACACTCAATCCTATCACTCTAGAGGGAACCTGTTGGGCCTGTAACCTCCCCACTTCCTTTTTGAGCACCACTCCCCCCCCCCCCCCCCCCCCCCACTGCTCTTCTGTAGATTTCCCCACAAGTAACTCTTTCCCATCTACCTTGGCCGACCCTGCCTCATTTTACTACAATCCGTTCTCCCCCAATCCAACATTCTTTTTGCAACCTGTCTATTTCTTTATCCATAACCAGCTTAAATTGTGGTCGCCATCATTAAAATGTTCCTCCACCACCACCTCAGCCACCTGTCCGACTTCATTCCCCAGAATTAGGTCCAGCACCCTTGTTGGACTCTCTACATATTAACCTAAAAGGTTCCCCTGTGTATATTTTAAGAAATCCGCTCCATCTAAGTCCTTAACACTATGACTATCCCAATTAAGACTGGGAAAGTTGAAATCAGCTAATATAATTACCCTGTTGCTATTATTTTCACACATCCCCACAAATTGTACACATCGTTCTTTTCAATTTTCCACTAACTATCTGGGGGTCTCTAATAAACACCTGGAAATATGGCAGTCGCTTTTTTATTTCTAAATTCTACCCATAAGGATTCACTTGATCCCCCCCCCCCCCCCCCCCCCCCACCCCCACCCCCACTCCAAGACATCGGCTGGGATTCTCTGTCGCCGACAAAATGGTGATCGGCGATCGGGCGGAGAATGGATTCCGACACCTGAATTGAGGCAGGCGCCGGTTTGTCGCCGGTCCGTCATGCTCCGCCCCCTCCAAACCTGCGTCATCGGGACCAGCGCCACACGCCACTGCAACACCGTTGGCATGTCATTGGCTTTTCCGGGACTCAGACAGTTAAACAGGATCTCAGTTACTTATTTTGGAAAAAGTTCAGATACGCCACTCATAACTAAATTGTTACCTCTGTCGTCATGGATCCTAGACATTTAAGACTTCCTCAATGAGTGTCTAGGATTTTAAACTTTGAGAGTAAATCTACACAGTATAATTTTAATCAAAGTATTTTTATTGTAAAATACTCCCAATAGATACATACAAAATTGCAGAGTTAAAATATAAGTTGACTAACAGTCTTTAGTTATCTTTTAACAATATAAAACCCGTTAACAGTCCTTTGTTATCTGTTAACAATATAAAAACCCATTAACAGTCCTTTGTTATTTGCTAACACACTAACTTCTCTTAAGAGAATGAGATATCTAAAACATGGAAAATCCTAAAGTATCTCCTATCAATTTCCAATGCATTTCTAAGAAGTTTAACAGAAACATACTTACAAAACCATGATGGTCTTTGTTTGACGAGGCAAGCTTGAAGAACAGAGCTTTGACCACACTCCCACAGAGGACTGAGAAGGTACCTCTCTGCCAAAATGCCCCTCTCTTTTAAAAAAAATTTAGAGTACCCAATTCATCTTTTCCAATTAAGGGGCAATTTAGTGTGGCCAATTCATCTACACTACACACCTTTGTGTTGTGGGGGCGAAACCCATGCAAACACGGGGAGAATGTGCAAACTCCACACGGTCAGTGACCCAGAGCCAGGATCGAACCTGGGACCTCGGCGCTGTGAGGCAGCAGTGCTACCACTGCGCCATCATGCTGCTCTAAAATGCTCCTCTTTTTATACATAAAATCTTCTAATCGGTCAAGGACTGCCTCTGTTGTCTTCTCACTTATTGTTGGTTAATCGCCTATAGCCAAATGACTAATTTGATGTATTATCATCAATATATGTTTTAATGATGTTAGTGTCTGCATGAATGTCAGGTGTCTTAAGATATATTGGCAAAGAGGGACTCGTATAGAGATCTGTCTCTTTTCACTGTTGTCATGTTTCTTAGATATATTGATTGTCAAACAGATACTTCTTTGAGAGTGTTATTCGAAGTGTCAAGAGTTATATAGTTAAGGAAGGATTTGTGTATTGTTTATCTGAAGAATGTCCGATCCTCATGGTTTGAATAATTATAGGTGTTGGGGATGATCCAGAGAATTTACTGTGTGTCAAAGCAAGGTTTTCCTTATCCTGTATTTGCTTGGAATGTATAAATGATCCTTGAAGTCAGCTAGGAATTTCTCCCTTAAAATGGACAACCTTTAGCTGAAGTGGTTTTATTCCATTTTGAATTAAAATCCTGGTTGTATTAATTTCTTATTTCAAACCGAATTCTGCGGAAAACGTGATGTTCATCACACTTTGCTGTCATGAACCTCCCGCGGATTCTCCATTTAAGCTGCCATTTAGCCTGAGGAACGGAGAACCCAGTCCACCATCTCTCCTTACTGCAGTAACTGACTCCTTAACTAATAGTTCAGTGCCTCCTCCTCTTTTACACCCTCCCCTGCCTCACCTGCAGATTCTATACCCCAGAACGTTGAGCTGTCAGCCGTATCCCTCCTTCAACAACCAGCGGGATTCTCCGCTTTACACTGAAATGACCCAACGCCGACATGAAAACCGGCGTCAACAGCCCCTGAAAGCGAGGAATTCTCCACTTACCTCCACTTTCTCAGGGGTTAGGTGGACGGCGGAGGGGTTGGCGCCACTCCAGCCGGCAGCGAAGGGACTGCGCGAGTTTGCGCGTGCGCTAAAGGGCCGGCATAATCTTGCGCATGCACGGAACCACCGCCATGTTTTGGCGCATGCGCGGGAGTTCACTTCTCCGTGCCGGCCATGGCAGAGCCCGTCAGGGGCCAGCGCAGAACGAAGAAGTGCCCCCACGGAACAGGCCCGCCCGCAGATTGGTGGGCCCCGATCGCTGGCCAGGCCACCGTGCCCCCCACCCCCGGGATCAGGTCCCCCCGTGCCCCCCCCCCCCCTCCGAGGACCGCCCCCGCCGACTTACCTGCCAGGTCCTGCTGTGTGGGACCATACGTAACCCACGCCGGCGGGACTGGCCAAGAATGGACAGCCGTTCAGCCTATCGGGGCCCGGAAAATTGCCGGGGGGAGGGGCTGCTGCCAACGCCCCCGAACGGCGTGGCGCGAATCCCCCCCCACCCGAAAAACGGAGCCGGAGAATACGGCAGCCAACGTTGGGGCGGGATTTGCGCAGCCCCCCCCCCCCCCCCAGGGATTCTCCGAACTGGCGGGGGATTGGAGGATCTTGCCACATGTCTCCGCGATGGCAACTATATCACAATTCCACCTGTCAATCCTCGGCTTAGCTCATCTGTTTTACCTGTAATACTCCTGGCATTAAAGTAGAGGCCTATCTTACTCCCTTGAAACTTAATATAGCTGCACTCTGTAATGAACTCCAATTGGCTTTATTGGTTGGCCAATTGGAGTATGAGCTCCCTCAATGATAGCTCATTGAGGGGGCCCATATAATCACCTGTGTAGGCTTTGTGAGCAGTCTTAAGTTGACTGGACTGCTAGCAGCACTGTTTGTAGCTGCTCCTGTAATATCGTTATTGTGAATAAATATTGGTGTGGTGACGGAACTCCTGCCTCCCGTGGATTACTACACACTCCCTCTGACCTCATAGCTTTATTGTATTCTGCTGTGTCCCAATTCTGCGAACAGTCTGTGCCCCCTCCCCCTGCCCAATTAGTTTAAACTCCTCCCAACAGGACTAGCAAGCCAGCTATGTCTCTACTCCCTCGCATGTGGCACTGGCAGTAATCTAGAGATTACACCCCAAGAATTTATGCTGTTTAAGTCTACTGCCCAGCTCCCTGAATTCTTGATGCAAGGCCCCACCCCCACTTTCTACTTATGTCAGTAGTACCAACATGTACCCTGGCCTGCGCCTTATTACTCTCCCCCTCCAGGGTGCCCTGCAGCAACCATTTAGTGCCATCCCGGACCCTGGCACCAGCGAGGCAACACACCATCCTGGAGTCATGTTGATGGCCACAGTAGCACCTATCTGTTCCCCTGACAATAGAACCCCCTATTACAATGGCCCCTCCTCTCCCCCCTCCCTCCCACCCCACTTCCTGTACAGGTAGGCTGCTTGTGGTGCTAGAAGCTAGGCTCTGTCTACACTCCCTGAAGGAACCAGGAAATACTGAAATGGAATCCCGATTTGCGAGCAGGACCCCCAGGAGACCCCGAACTCCGTGCCTGATTCTCAGAGCTTTTTGCTTGCTGCTCTTGAGAAAGTATTAATAAGTTAGCAATGTTTTGTTTCTGTTCTTGCTCGGCAGGGCTAGGAATTTAAAGCAATCCTAAACTGCTGATCCTAAGGCGTGCTCCAAGTGATCAGGGTTCTGGTGAAAGGTTATTGACCTAAAATCCGTTCACTTTGTTTCTCTCTCCACAGAAAGGGTGACTGCATTAATACCCACAAGGCACAATAGATCCAAATACTGAAAGAAAGAGTTTAGCACAAACATTAATAATATAATCATAATGCAGTTTATTGTGTGAAAATAATGAATGGGGAAGTGAATAGGTGGGCCTCGATTGGGTGCTCTTTCAAAGGGTCGGTGCAGACGTGATGGGCCAAATGGCCTCCTTCTGCACTGTAGGGATTCTATGATTCTGTGACATCATTCTTTACACCATGCCTGTAGTCCAAAAATACATGTCATATTTTCCCACAAAAATGATTCAAATTACTCCACTGCAGGGGCCTAGTCTGCTGTTTCCTCACTCCCCATTCTAAATACCTTGTTTCAAAATTTAGCATTGGTTGCTGTACAAAGATAAAACTTGCTCTTGGAGCGGCTGTAAGTGTGTCATCGCCAGTATCTTATCTCCAGATGGAACCCATAAATAAATAGAAACATATGTTTTAAGTTTTCCTATTTGAATCACAGAACCAGAAGAATTATATTAGCTGCTAATATCAGATTTATTTTGAATGGTGTGGTTGGATGTGGCAGCAGATTTACAGAGTAACCTTTTACACCCTGGTTCGGAGTTCAGACCTGTCATAATATATTAGTGATTGACACACAGGATGACCAATGAACACAGAACAGAGCAGCCAATCACCAGACAGGACATGACCACTAGAGCCAGAGGGCACTAGTTTTCCCGCTCTCTTGGGATCCAACCTCTGAGACAGTCAGAACCCATGAGAAACCGCTAGAACATACACCATGTGCTAGTAAGATAGTCTGGTCAGGTTAGCCTCAGGTCTCCAGTCAACTCAGCATAGTGTCAACCCACAGTTAAAGTATGTGTGATAGTTAAGAGTTCAATAAAATCGAGTTGCATTTCTTCAAGTGTTGGAAGCCTGTCTCTCTCACTGCTGCAGTAAACGCAGTCCTTGCAGACCCAGCTTACCCAACACATCAAGGCCCAGTCCAGGTTAATGAGCTGAGTTGCCGATCTCAGCAAGTTGCTGTTAAATTGAGCAGTTTCAGATGGCAGGCTCGCTCAAAATGACAGTGGGCCACAATAGCAATTGAACTTTCCGCTGAAGTAGGTTGCGACCGAATTAGAATTAGCCTCAAAAAGGAGCTCGGTCCTCCACGTGTTCAGTAAATGGAGTAATGGGCACATGATGAGATCCAGTCTGACACACAAAATGATAAAGGCAGAGTGTTTGCTGACTACCTGTCAGAGCGCTCACTGACTATCAGACTGGCACAATGTTTGCTGACCCTCTTATTGCCATAGTGACCAAGACTGTCCAATGGGCAGAGCACTTCCTGACCGTCTGATTGGTGGAACACTCGCTGACCATTGGACGACAGGGTTTCCACTAACAGCGGATTGGCCTCCTTCTGCACTGTAAATTCTATCTTCTTCTGCCAATAGGAATTCTATGGATTCTATGGATGACTGCAGAGTGGGACAAGGTGCCAAACAGGATATACCCAAGTGGAACCATCTCAAGGCGGAACTGCAGTCAAGTGAACCAATATCACGGTGGATCCCCAGCCAGGTGGGACAGTCCCCAAGTGGGACTGAACTCAAGGAAATGTGAATGAACTCACTAGGGGAGAAATGTGGCAAAGAAATTCAGTCAAAGTCAGGGAACATTTTATTTGTTCAGACTAGTCTAAGGGAGAATGGCAACGAAAATCTGACTCTGCCATGGTGTTTGGAGATCAGTTCGGCAGAAAAGTCATCAAATTTATTCAGATCTAAGATGCAAGATGGCGCTGGAACGTGGCGAGCTCCCCCAAACAGACCCTCTTTTTACTTATCTTAAAATCGTTCTAATCTTTCAGAATTTAATTCTAAGACTAACATTGTGACTGACCTTTCTTTCTTCCCTATCATGTATTGTCTTTTCATGTACTTAATGATCTGTTGAGCTGCTCGCAGAAAATACATTTCACCGTACCTCGGTACATGTGACAATAAACAAAATCCAAATTGAAACATAATTGTTTCTCTCTCACCAGCCTCTCCCTGACCTGAAAAGTATTTCCAGTATTTTCCGTTTTTAGTTTAGGTCTGAAAGTGGGTTTACTTCCCCCAAAGTGGTTTTCAAAGGAAACTCAAACTGCCAGTAATAGATTGTCATGCTGAATATCTTTGGGAAAAAAAAACCCAATGCCACATGAGGGGCTGAGAGGAGCGTTTCTGTGGGATGTATTCTTGGAAATCATTGGTTTCCAAGCACAGATTCACATTTTCTTTGCAGTTCAAAATGAAACTAACGATGTTATCAGCGGAATCCCATGCTTTAGTAATAAAAATGTTGAATCTGTTTTACTGTAAGTGGTTCATTGCAGAGCGACATGAGCCTGCCTGTTTGTAAGTTTACAAGTACAGCAGGGAGAGAGATAATTAGCCGCTGGCGGTTCTTTTTTTAAAAATTGCAGCGTAGAGAATAAGATTCCTGTCATTTTACAGCTGGAATTGAATTTTATGAACTTCGCAGATAAGTAACATTTTTAATAAAGTCTTTGCGAGCTGGAGAATTTCATCTCAAGTTTTGCCTCCCACATGACCTCGGGATGTTGTGTTGAACCAGGCCTGCAAGCTCCGTGAACCTTTCCACTGCAGGTTTCAGGGACTGGCTGTAAGATGGACTGATGGCTCAGTGCTGGGCACCCTGTGGCCCGGGGTCCACATGCGGCCCAACGGGGTTCTGGGTGCAGCCCACGAGACATTTTGTTGACGCGTTGCCCATGCACGGGATTGCCAGTTTCCACTGGTTCCTGTCCACGTAGATTTTCTTCCCACCGCTCTGACTGAAGTGATTCGCACGTAAAGCAAGGCCGAGTGAAGTGAAGAGCGTGCTGATTGCCCGCAACATTGACTGTGAGAGCCGTGCATCCAATCAAAATTCAAATATTTATTTGTTTTACCATTGGAATTTGATCATAGTTCTATTAATATATGAATGTTAAAGCATTTTCTATCACATGAATTATTCGCCATATATTAAATGTATTCGATATCAACATCAATATCCTTAACACTGGAATGAAAACAAGCACAACGCAAACAACATAGAATCATCATAGAATTTACCGTGCAGAAGGAGGCCATTCAGCCCATCAGGTCTGCACCAGCCCTTAGAAAGGGCACCCTACTTAAACCCACACCTCCACCCTATCCCCATAACCCAGTAACTCACCTTATCTTTTTGACACAAAGAGGCAATTTATCATGGCCAATCCACCTAACCTGCACATGTTTGGGCGGTGGGAGGAAACCGGAGCACCCGGAGGAAACCCACGTAGACACGGGTAGAAAGTGCAAACTCCACACAGACAGTCATCCGAGGCGGGAATTGAACCCGGGTCCCTGGAGCTGTGAGGCAACAGTGCGAACCACTTTCTTAAGGAAAGTCCAGAGTGAAACGCCCGCGTTTTGACGCTAGCTTGGGGACATAGCCCCATTATTGGGGAATCCCGCCCCAAATATTTCAGAGAGGTGCAGTACAGGAGGAGATTAAAGATATGGTGAAGAACAATACCAGGTAGGGATTTGAAAACAAGGATGAGACTATTAAAATCAAGACATTGCTTGACCAGGTGCCAGGATAGGTCAGCCATAGGGCAGCATGGTGGCGCAGTGGTTAGCACTGCCGCCGAGGTCCCAGGTTTGATCCCGGCTCTGGGTCATTGTCCATGTGGTGTTTGCGAGGGTATCGCCCACCCAAAACCCAAAGATGTGCAGGTTAGGTGGATTGTCCACACTAAATTGCCCCTCAATTGGAAAAAATTAATTGGGTACTCTAAATTTTTTTTTAAAAAAGGATAGATCAGTGAACACAGGCATGATAGAGGAACAGGATTTGGTGCCTGTTAAGACAGGAGCTGCAGATGTTTGAATGACCTCAGGTTTACAGAGGGTAGAATGTGTAAGACTAGCCAGGAGTCCATTGGAAAAGTGTAGAGGAATGAAGGCCCGAATGAGGGTTTTGGCAGCAGACGTACTGAGATAGGTGCAAAAACAAGCCTGTTGCAGAGGTGAAAAGAGTCAGTCTTAGTGATGGCATAATAAATAATATTTATTAGTGTCACAAGTAGGCTTACATTAACACTGCAATGAAGTTACTGTGAAAAGCCCCTAGTCGCCAAACTCCGGCGCCTGTTCGCGTACACAGAGGGAGAATTCAGAATGTCCAATTCACCTAACAAGCACGTCTTTCAGGAGGAAACCGGAGCACCCGGAGGAAACCCGCGCAGACATGGGGAGAACGGCCAGACTCCACACAGACAGTGACCCAAGCCGGGAATTGAACACAGATCCCTGGCGCTGTGAAGATACAGTGCTAACCACTGCGCTACCACACGCCCTCAAGGAAACATTATTTCATACAGGCTATTCGGTGATATACGAGTTGACCATTCCACTGCTTAGCTCAAAGGTAAGGTTCAGTGGTGCGGTGGATAGCATCCATGCCTCTGAGCTGGTGACTCCAGACTCGAGCCCCATAAATTGATGGCCAAGGGATATACGTTCGGAATGTGGCCGAGGTGGAATGGTGACAGGTTAACAACCTGTCCCAGGAAAAAATACAAGCTATGGAAACAGACACGAGTCTGTGCTCTGTCTACCTCACCTGCCAGCAGAGATGATGATGAAAAACTAGCTAAAATACAGAACTTAAGTCAATAATCATGTGAAATGGCGGCATCAGAAAGAGCTGTGACCAACTTTACTTTGTAAAGTTACTATTTTGTGATTCAATAGGTTAAGTCTTACAGCCATTCGAAATTTAAACTTTTAATGCACTTTGATACAAGTACAGTGTACCTCGACACACAAGGCTGACCAGCTCAGTCACAAGTGTGTTGGCTCATTGCAAGTTGGCAACATCATCAGGTGGCAGTGACAGTACAAACAAATAGCACAGTGAACAGGTTCAGAGTGTCACGTCCACAGTCTTCCCTGTGACTCCTTGGGGTGGTGACTGCTTCCTCCATTAAAGGAAGTCTAGGAATCCCCCCCCCCCCCCCCACCCCCCGAAAAGGGATGGAAAGGAAGTATTTTCATCATTAGGGAGGATGATCCGAGATGGCTTTCTGATGCCCTTCTGAATTGTACTGCCCCCCCTCCCCCCGCCATCTCGATATGCACCACCCAAGCATTCTAAAGGGAAATTATCATCAGGGCTTTGCTATGGGGCCATCAGAAAATGTTTCTGAAGGGCATCATCCTCGACACGATTTCCACAGAACATCAACACACTGTTGAAGTTGAGTCATCCAGGGCTTGATTTGGAATCCAAGTTGTGGTCAATGCATTTTTGATGGTGAACCAACCGTCTCCACCATAACTCCCAGGCCTCCATTCCTCACCTCATCTGTTGCCATGGGATACAAGAGGCCCTACCCATGTCATGGAGGAGCAGAAATTGCTTTTTGCAAACCAGAAACAGCGTTTTCCTTCTTCTCCATTTTACTGCAGACCACAAATCAAAAGCAATCGCTTCTGTCGTCGTTTTTATTTGATCTATGCTCTTCCAATTTCATCAGCACAGTGGGTGTGTATGTGCACAAAGTACTGAACATGAAAAAAGTCAGAGCAGGAGCAAACCAAATGGCCCCTCAAGCCTGCTCCACCATTCAACATCACCATGGCTGACCTCTGGCCTCAACACCACTTTCCTGCTCACTTCTCACATCCATTGATTCTTTGAGAGAGCACCCAGAGAAAACCCATGCAGACACGGGGAGAATGTGCAAACTCCACACAGACAGTCACCCAAGGCTGGAATTGAACCCGGGTCCGTGGCACTGTCAGGCAGCAGTGCTAATCACTCTGCCACCGTGCCTCCCTAAATAATCCTGAAAGTCCTTAGAGCAGCACGGTGGCGCAGTGGGTTAGCCCTGCTGCCTCACGGTGCTGAGGTCCCAGGTTCGATCCCGGCTCTGGGTCACAGTCCATATGGGGTTTGCACATTCTCCCCGTCTTTGCATGGGTTACGCCCCCACAACCCAAAGATGTGCAGGGTAGGTGGATTGGCCACGCTAAATTGCCCCTTAATTGGAAAAAATGATTTGGGTACTCTAAATTTATATTAAAAATCCTAAAAGTCCTAAGTGATCATCCCCTTATCCTGAAACTGTGCCCCATGTTCTAGTACCCCTAGCCAAAGGAAACACTTTCTCAATGTCGACCCACTCATTCTGCTAAACTACAGGCAGCATAGGCCCAAGGCCCAAGTTACTCAACCTCTCTTCATAGGACAACCCTCTCATTCCAGAAACCCATCTCGAGAGGTGATTCCACTTCCAATGCAATGATATCCTTCCTTAAGTATGGATCCAAGCCTAAGCACAGTATTCCAGGAGGTCTCACCAAAGTTCTATAAAATTGTTGCAAGAGTTCCTTACTCTTGAACTCAATCTCCTTGCAAAGGTCAACATGCCACTTGCCTTCTTAATTGCTTGCTGTAACTGCATGCTTACTTTTGTGTTACGAACATGTGAAACAGGAGCAGAAGTAGGGCCTTCAGCCCCCCCCGAGCCTGTTCTGCCTGTTAATGAGATCGTGGCTGACCGGTTTGTGTTTCGAATTCCACATTCCCATCCCCGATAACATATGATTCCCATGCCCAACAAGGATCTATCTACCGCCACCTTAAAAATACTCGACGGCCCCCAGTTCCACTGCCTTCTGAGGCAGAGTTCCAAAGTCGCACAAGAAAAAAATCATCGTCATCTCTGTCCAAAAAAGGCGACCCCTAATTTTAAAAGAGTGCCCCTAATTCCGGACTCACCCACAATACCCATCGTGTCAACACAGTTCAGAATCTAACATACTTCAATCAAGTCACCCCTCACACTTCCAAACTCCAGTGGAAACAAGCCCAGTCTGTTCAGCTTTTCCTCATAAGGCAGCCAGCCCATTCCAGGTATCAATCTCCTCTGAACCATCTCCAATGCATTTACATCCTTCCTTAAATAAGGAGACCAAAACTGCGAACAGTATTTAAATTGTAGTCTCACCAACGCCCTGTATAACTGAAGCATAATTTACTTTTATGTTCAATTCCTCTCATAATAAACAATAGCATTTCAGCAGCTTTCTTAATTGTTAGCTGTACTAGCACAAACAGGCTGAGTAGCTCTTATTCAAAATTCTGAAATTCGAAAAGCTATGAAATTCACACTTTTTCAGTGTTGGCTATTCCGAGCACTCGGTCCCATTCCTGTGGCCAAACACATGAAATGAAATGAAAATGAAAATCGCTTATTGTCACGAGTAGGCTTCAATGAAGTTACTGTGAAAAGCCCCTAGTCGCCATATTCCGGCGCCTGTCCGGGGAGACTCGTACGGGAATCGAACCGTGCTGCTGGCCTGCTTGGTCTGCTTTAAAAGCCAGTGATTTAGCTGAGTGAGCTAAACCAGCCCCTCATGTTTGTAGCCTTCCAATTGATGGCATGGGTTTGTTGCACCGTAAGAGTTGACCCAGTACCTGATTCCCTGTTGGGAGGGAGGCCGCGTATCGCACGTCAGACATAGCACGCCGCCTCCAAGCAGTATCCGAGGGTCTTTGCAGCTTGCTATTCCAAATTAAAAGAATTCTGGAATCTAAGACACTCTCAGCCCCAAGTATTTTGAATAAGAAACACTCAACCTGTAATATTTTAGGACTCCTGCACTAGAACACCTAGATCCCTCTGCCCCTCAGAATTCTGCAGCTGCTCTCCTTAAGTAATACTCTGCCTTTTTATTCTTCCTGCCAAAGTAAACACAATATTCCATCTGCCAGACTTTGGCCACTCACTCAACCTATTTTTATCTTTATGCAAGCTCCTTATGTCCTCTTCACAATATACTTTCCTACCTATCTTTGTGTCATCTGCAAATTTAGCTACCATGCCTTTGCTCTATTTATCTAAGTCACTGACATAAATCGTAAAAATGCTGAGGCCCCAGCACAGACCCCTGGAAGCCTCCACTCATCACATCCTGCCAATTAGAAAAAGGCCCATTTATGCATACTCTCTGTTTTCTGCCAGCCAATCAATCATCTATGCAAGCTGATAAGTTACCCTCTACACCAGGAACTTATATTTTCCAAAATAACCCTTTATATGGGCGGCACAGTCTCCTCCCCCAAGTCCCGAAACACGTGCTTGTTAGGTGAATTGGATATTCTGATTTCTCCCTCTGTACCCGAATAGGCACCAGAGTGTGGCGACTGGGGGCTTTTCACAGTAATTTCATTGCAGTGTTAATGTAAGTCTACTTTTGACATTAATAAAGATTATTATTATTATATGGCACCTTATAAAATGCCTTCTGGAAATCCAAGTATAGTGGGCGGGATTCTCCAAGCCTCACGCCGGGCCGGAGAATCGCCGCAACCACGCCACGCCGCCCCGACGCCAGCACGCGATTCTCTGAGGAGCGGAGAATCAGCACCATTTGCGCCGGCGCGTTTGGTGCGGTACCGGTTGTGGGCTGCTGTCCGCGGCCGGGCCACCGATTCTCCGGTCTTGATGGGTCGAGCGTCCACGTGGAAACGGCAGAGTCCCGCCGGCGCCGTCCACAGCTGCTCGCAGCCGGCGGTAACCCTGCGCACAGGGTCGGGGGGGGGCGGCCTGTGGGGGGGGGGGGAGCGGGGGGGGGGGGGGGCTTTCACCGGGAGTGGGCGTCCGATGGGGTCTGGCCAGCGATTGGGGCCCACCGATCGGTGGGCCGGCCTCTCCAGCCCTGGCCCTATTTTGTTACACGGCCGGCCCCTGAACTCCCACGCCATGTTGCGTCGGGGCCGGTGCGTTGAGGAAGTCCCCCGCGAATCCGCGGGTTGGCGTGGCGCCCCTGCGCATGCGTGGGTTGGCGCGGCGCCCAGTTGCCGCCGGGAAGGGAGGCTGGAGCGGCGTGAACCGCTCCAGCGCTGTGCTGGCCCCCTGTGGGGGCCAGAATCGGTAGTGCCCACGCCCGTTTCGTGCAGTTGTGAAACGCGACGGCGTTCACGACAACGTGGACACTCTGCCTCCATTTCGGAGAATCCCGCCCAGTATGTCTACAGGCTCCCCTTCATCCACTGTGCATGTTCCTCCATCAGAGAACTCCCCTGTACAAAACTACATTGACTCTTCCTGATTACCTTTAGTTTTTCAAAATGCCCAGCTATAATCTCCTTAACGATTGATTCTAGAACTTTCCCCACATAGACATCAAGCTAACTAGCCTGTAGTTTCCAGTTTCCTGCCTCCCTCCCTTCTTGAATAGAGGGGTCCTTCTAGGAGGATACCCAAGTGTCACTGACCTTCAACATTTACATGCTTAGTGGCATTTAAATCAGATTCTGGTTTTACTGTTAAAGTGATCACCTGACATCTGCCCTCACATAACCAGGTGGCATGGCAGGTTGAGAAAGTGGTTTAAAAGGCATGCAGGATCCTCGGCTTTATACATAAAAGCACAGCGTACAAAAAACGAAGAAGTTATCATGAACTTTTATAAAACATCGATTCAGCCTCAACTAGCGTATTATATACAATTCTGAGCACCGTATTTTATACACGGACGGCAAATGAAGGCTGAAGATAAGGTGCATAAGAGAATAGTTCCAGGAGGAAGAACTTCAGCCACTGGTTAGATTGGAGGTACTGGGATTGTTCTCCGTAGAGAAACATTCACAGGAGGTTTAATAGAGGTGTTCAAAGTCATGAAGGGTCTAGACAGTAGATAGAGAGGAACTTTCTCATCGGCCAAAGGGTCGAGAAGGACATGTTCAAAATTAATGGATATGAAACCGGAGGAAAATCCTTTTTTGCAGAGCAAGTGGTTAGGATCTGGAATGAACAACTGGAGAGGACAGTGGAGGCAGATTCCGTCATGGCTTTCAAAAAGGGAATTGTATAAACACCTGAAGGAAAAATATTTGCCAAAGTCAGGAAAGGGCTGGCGAGTGGGAGTCGATAAATTGTTCTTTCAGAAAACTGGCAGAAGCTGGCTGAGCAGAATGGCCTCCCTCTGTGCTGTAATCTATGATCCTACGCTTTCAATGGTATATGGACTATGTGTTTAAGGTGGAACAAAGGACCTGATTAATCCAGGAGATACAAGCCAGCTTTGAATGTGTCCCAGAGTCACAACATAGGCATCAAAGGCTACAGAGGTCCAAAAGACAACAGGAAGAATGATTGGGACTGCCTGTTTACCCAACTCCAGGAATGTTTGCAACAGGCTTGTTTGAGTGGAGTATGTACCTGCCCCACAGAGAAATGTATGGCGGCAGCAGGGGGGGAGGGGGGGGGGGGGGGGAGGAGAGACAGAGATAAGAAAGTCAGACAGCTGAATAATCATTTTGACCATTCGTGGAAGTGAAATAAAGGAGGCACAGATCAATTGCGACAGTTTAAGAACTCACAAGCTGGTGCTTGTCAGATGAACAAATGCCAGCACTTTTACTGTGTCAATGCTCAGCTGTCAGATCAGGTTGCTTCTTCAGAGTTCAACCTCACTTCCCAACATTCAGGCATCATCATCGATCTGATGCATGCGTCTGAAGTGGAGGCAACACAAGTGTCGGACACAGGGGTTCAAACAAGTGGAAATAGAACATAGAACATAGAACAGTACAGCACAGAACAGGCCCTTCGGCCCTCAATGTTGTGCCGAGCCATGATCACCCTACTCAAACCCACGTATCCACCCTATACCCATAACCCAACAACCCCCCCCCCTTAACCTTACTTTTTTTTATTAGGACACTACGGGCAATTTAGCATGGCCAATCCACCTAACCTAAATTGAAGGGTTAAACTGAATGGGCCCAGTTCAGAGAATCCCAGAAACACGTTGAAGTCAATTTGAGCGGATAGTGATTAACGTTGCACTAATAAATGGCCAAAATAATTGTATCTTTACATTTTTCTCCAACAGCAGAACCGAAATCAGGCACTGCAGATGCGGTAATGAGAAAGTAATGACTAGGCCACTCATAAAACATCAAATAAGGACATCAATTATGATGAGGGGGCCAGGAAGAACTGATAATCCTCCAGAGGACACTTTCTGGTTCCCGAGTTCTCATAAAGCGGCTTTGCACAAGTCAGTTGTTGATGAATTAATTTATCTGCGTGCGATGGGGGGGGGGGGGGGGGGGGGGGGGTCAGCCCAGGGGCAGCTCCGCTTGATTTTTTCCATTTAATTTAAATCAACTGCAATAAAAATGTTCCGAGCAGTCACCTGACTTCCCAGCCTGCAGCCTGGAGAAGCATCAGTGTGTGACAGCTGATCTAGCAGAAAGCTGTCAGTTATTGATAAATGCCTGCACAGCAGGGTGATTAGCAGATGTATGCACGT
This sequence comes from Scyliorhinus canicula, assembly GCF_902713615.1. Taxonomy (NCBI): domain Eukaryota; kingdom Metazoa; phylum Chordata; class Chondrichthyes; order Carcharhiniformes; family Scyliorhinidae; genus Scyliorhinus; species Scyliorhinus canicula. The sequence continues at coordinate 15,429,524 of NC_052163.1, read as the reverse complement.
AGTTTGCAACAGAAATAATTGCAGTTACACGATACTTTCTCTCGTTTCCTTTCCAAGCAAAGACCAGACGGGAAATTTCGGAATCAAGCAAATAATTGTGAAGGGCTAGACTTTCTAATCCGTTCAGTCGATAATTCACCATTATTTTGATTACAGACTGAAGTACTATTTCACTCTTCATAATTGGGTCTTGGCCTGAAATTGAGCATGTCGTGATGTCGTCATGTCAGGAAACTGGTTTTCTTAAGAAACGCACTTTGAGAAAAATGTCTTTAATTACAATTGGCTCTGTTTACTGGAGTTTTGAGCTCTTTCGCCCCACCATCCCTACCTGTAGAATCATAGAATTTACAGTGCAGAAGGAGACCATTTGGCCCATTGAGTCTGCACCAGCCCTTTGAAAGAGCACCCTACCCATGCCTGCACATCCACCCTTTTTGGACACAAAGGGCAATTTAGCATGGCCAATCCACCTAACCTGCACATCTTTAGACTGTGGGAGGAAACCGGACCACCCGGAGGACACCCACACAGACACGTGAAGAACGTGCGGACTCTGCAGACAGTGACACAAACCGGGAATCGAACCTGGGCCCTGGAGCTGTGAAGCAACCGTGCTAGCCACTGTGCTACCGTGCTGCCCAAATATCAGCATTACAAGGGTTAACATAGTGTCGAGAGTAGCCACTAGAGGGAGCTGCAGATATAACCATATAAGGCAGTGATGCTAGACCTTAGGGGAGAAGTATATGCAGGAGGTAGCTAGTGAAGGTCAGAACAGAATTAATGTGAGAAGGTTAGATTGTAGTTTATACCAGTAGTGAGATTAGCAGTAGCTGACTGTAGTTAGATGTTATTGTTCAGATGAACATTGTTCATCTCACAAGTACCAGATGTACTGTGCTGGACAGCACAGTGGTTAGCACAGTTGCTTCACAGCTCCAGGGTCCCAGGTTCGATTCCCAGCTTGGGTCACTGGCTGTGCAGAGTCTGCACGTTCTCCCCGTGTCTACGTGGGTTTCCTCCGGGTGCTCCGGTTTCCTCCCACAGTCCAAAGATGTGCAGGTTAGTGGATTGGCCATGCTAAATTGCCCTTAGTGCCAAAAAAAAGGTTAGGTGAGGTTACTGGGTTACGGGGATGGTGTGGGCTTGGGTAAGTTGCTCTTTCCAAGGGCCGGTGCAGACACGATGGGCCGAATGGCCTCCTTCTGCACTGTAAATTCTATGATTCTATGATTATTGATCAATTCTGTATTCTTAAGGACTAAGTGTCGAAACCCAGTTTGGTAGTGTAAATAAAATCACAGCTTTGTTTAAGTAAAAGCTATACTGTGGTCTTTGTGGAACACTACGCCAACCATCCTAAATAAGCAACACAAAGAACACCACACTACCTATCCCACCAGTAAAGGCTCTGGAAATTAGACGACTCCTTTCAGCTACAGGGGGGAGATCTGATTCCCATTGAAAGGATTCATCGAGGTTCTGACTCAACTGTATCCCAGGTTTGTTACTGGTTTTCAGTGTTGTGGTGAGTTAGATCTGCATGAGGGAGCACTCTGCGGGCCAGGGTAGCTGTTCGTTTGAAATCGTACCTCGTTGCAGCGATTCCACTGAATCCCAAATCTCTGAATTATTTACCATGTGTATTTTTCACATAGCATTCCTTCTGAGTGGACGCAGGCTGGAGCTAGCAGCTGTCAAACATCATTTGATCCTCCTCAATGAAGAGTTAACTTCAGGGAATTGGAATCAGCTGCCTGTTGCTATTGTGCATGAACGCTCGCCACACCATTTGCTTCATTGTTTGATTCTTCGTACTCAAAACAGAACAGAAAGGTCTCTCTATCTACCCCCTTCACAGTGTCCATGTTAATTCTGCCCCAACTCTAGTCTTAGTCTCTGGAGACTTACTTTCACTATTGTGTGTCTGCTGCTTCCACAATGCTGATTTATTAGAATGGGGGCAGGGAGGAGGGACTTTAGTTCGTGGTGGGGAGGGGGCGTCGAAGAGATGAGAATTTATTTTATGGGGTGGGTTGTTATGATCTTGCATTGTAACTGCCTGAAAGGACAGTGAAAAAAGTAATCAATTGTAATTTTCAAAAGATAATTCGAGATATACGTGAAAATAAAATAAATTGGGGATACTGGGTGAATGTAAATAGGATTAGTTGGATTGAATCATAGAATTCCTGCAGTGCAGAAGGAGGCCATTCGCTGCACTAAATCTGCACCTACCCCCTGGAAGAGCTCCCTACCTCGGCCCACTCCCCCGCCTAACCCGCACATCGTTGGACGGTGGGAGGAAAGCGGCGCACCCGGAGTAAACTCACGCAGACACAGGGAGATTTTGCACACTCACCCAAGGCCGGAATTGAACCTGGGTCCCTGGTGCTGTGAGCCAGCTGTGCTAACCACTGTGCCACCGTGCCTCGGATAGTTCTTTCAGTGGGCCAGCAGAGGAATGATCGGTTGACTGGCCTCCTGTGCTGCAAGATTGTACAATAACCCACTCCCTCTTCGCCCTGCACGACAGACAGAATGACTTAAAACATAACAACTCCACAAGCTCCAGTCTATTTCCCATTCTTGGTGGTTTCGATCTGTCGCTCTTTCTCAAAACAGGTGGGCATCAGGACTTTCTCAGAGCGGTGCTCAGGATCAGCTACATGCTGACTGTGCTTTCGTGCAAATCACCAGAATGGTTTTATTTTATTATATCTTTTTATTATTCTCTTTGAATGTTATTTCCACCACGTTGACTGGAACCGGGTCACTGTTACTTCCCACATGTCTAACGCCTTTCCAAAACATGCAGGGGATTATTACAGTTCACACAGCCCAAATCAAGTAAACACAATCTTCCACTTCTAATCCATGGACCGGGACTGATGCGTACTTCTGTATCATGTACAATTCTGGTCACCATATTACTAAAAGGCAATAGAGGTACTGCAGCAAGTGAAAAACGATTTACACGAGTCAAGGATGGAAGGTTACATTTATCAGGAAAAGATAATTGGGCTGGTTCACTTTTCTCATGAAAAGGGAAGGCTGAGGGACGACCTAATAGTGTTTTTTTTAATTAATGAAAGGTGTTGACAGAGAGGATGTTTCCTCTTGTGGGGAAGACAGAATTAAAGGCCAACAATATAAGACAGTCACAAAAAAAATCAAATATGAAGTTCAGTTGTTTTTTTTAAAAAACCTCCACCCAGAGATTGGTGAGAATGTGGAACTTGCCACCTGATTTGCTGAGGCAAATAGACTAGTTGCATTGAAGGAGAGACAAGAGAGAGAGAAAGAAAGGAATAAAGGAATAAATGTTTATAGAGATGCATGATGGGAACTGGTCAAGTAGAGCGTTATCCTGAACATGAATGTTGTTCAGTTGAAAGGCCTGTTTCTGAGTCCTATATTCTCTGCTTCATGTTGACTCAAATCTGAAATTGTTGGAAAATGTATCTGTATAAAGTGTTCAGAAATCTTTCACACTTCAGTTGTCACACTTCAAACTGTCAAATATGTACTCAACAAGAAAGGCAGTCATCTCACGTTGCATTCCTCTGAGTATAGGTGGGAACTTGCACCCCTCTGGCATTCCCCCACCACCCAGTAAATGGTCTCAATGTAATGACAGTTTGGCACCTTAAAATATATAGCTCATTCAAACATGTCTGTACATTAACAGCATGAGGCACCCTCAATTACGACGCGAGAGCGAGGTCGGTAATCAAAAGGCTTTAATCTACAGAGAACTGAACAGCATCCGAGAGAAGTGTGCTCACCACATGGAGCCTTATCGTATATACCGTTTCCTGGGGGCGTAGCCAGAGGCGGAGTCCCCCAGGGTTCCAAGCATCTTAAAGGGGCAAGGTATTAAAGGTCAGGTACCGTTTACAGCAGTTATTAATACCGTTCATCACACAGCAGAATAACACTTGTCATAATTCTGCAGTCTGTCATATTCCTGTCCTTAGATACCAGTGTATTATAACTGCGATCCTATCAACAACATTGTAGCTGATGTGCTGAATGATAGAACAGGAAGATGTTTTGCATTGTATTGGAATCTCCCTCATCGATCTGTTACAAAGGATTAAACTGATTATTTAATGTGAATGAGACAAAGTGTACAATTGAGAATGGCCCAAACAACGTTTCTAAAATGCAACTTTGAAAATTCTATGGAAGGAGACAGCAAAGGCTTTCTGTTAGTGGAGTGTTCTGGAGTGCAAAACTGTAGCTTTGACAAAGAGTCATCCAGACTCGAAACGTCCTGTGCTGTATCGTTCTTTGTTCGCTCCATTCTCTCCCCACAGATGCTGTCAGACCTGCTGAGAGTGTCCAGTATTTTCTGTTTTTGTTTCTGTACCGTACAAATTTACCAAAATGATAATGAAGACCAGCTGGCCCATGAAGCCTATCACAGACCCTGATGGCTGAACCATCATGCTGAACATTTCTTACCTCCTGACTCTGTGCCCCCAACCCCTCCACGCTCATCATCTTCCAAAACCACAAGCCCAATAAGAGAAAACAGCACCCTGTAAAATTCCTCTTTAACGCACTCGAGCAATGAAACTAGTCTAGCAGCTTACATCGATCAATTCTGACCTATAATGACATTTTAGCTTTGTTATGGTGTGATCTCTTTCCCAGTGAGGAACTACTCCTGCTTCCTTTTGAAAGCAGAGGGTCAGTACCCATCCCACCAGCTGGAAAAATATTGCAGAGGCTCAGAATTTTCTGGGAAAAGCAGAACTATCCAAAATCCACGCTCCACTTCATCTTCACAAAACTCAAAGTGCACATCACCTACCTTGGCAAATACCGTTAAAATGTTTATCACTCAGTTTCCCTCCCAAATGGCTGAAAGTGAGCAGCTTCTGGGAGGCCTGACAAGTGAGGTTTCATAAAAACATAGAAACATAGAAAATAGGTGCAGGAGTAGGCCATTCGGCCCTTCGAGCTTGCACCACTATTCAATATCATCATGGCTGATCATGTAAATTCAGTATCCCACTCCCGCTTTCTCTCCATACCCCTTGGTCCCTTTAACCACAAGGGCCACGTCCAACTCCCTCTTGAATATATCCAACAAACTGACCCCAACAGCTTCCTGTGGTAGAGAATTCCGCAAGTTCGCAACTCTCAGAGAGAAGAAGCTCTTCCTCATCTCAGTCCTGAATGGCTTATCCCTTATTCTGGACGTACCCATCATCGGGAACATGCTTCCCCCATCTAGCCTGTCCAGTCCTAACAGGATTTTATGTTCCTATGAGATCCCCTCTCATTCTTCTAAACTCCAGTCGATCCAGTCTTTCTTGATATGCCGGTCCTGCCATCCCGGGAATTAGTCTGATGAATCTTTGCTGGACATCTTCAATAGCAAGACTCGATGCAGCATTTCTGACTAGTCTTTAACTCTGGAATTTTGGAAGCTGCATTCGTCATGTAATTGGTCGCTTTTTTATTTGTTTTGCTGGATCTTTGATAGCTGCATTTTTCATTGCTACAATTGAAATAATTGGCTGTGTCCCTTTAAATCCCACTGTTTAGTATACAATATATTCTTTGCCCATCCCCCTTGGACTAATAGCAGGTAGCTCAGACCCTCCGCTCACCTTGTGAAACAAATCAGTTCCGTTGCTTCAGGTAAACTGGCACTTCTTACTGACTATTGAGAACCATCATTTGTCAAAAGAAATTTAATATTGTTTAAGTAATACAAAGTGAAGCTATCACTGTGAATTCTGACACAACAAATGTCTTAATCACCCTTTGAGCCAAACAAGACTGCAAAGACCTTCCAGTGCAATTTACTGGAAAAGTTGTGTCACGCTAGCTAATAATCTCCAGTGAATCAATGAAATCCCGTTATCCATTGCAGTTTCCCCTATCGTATGACAAACTTTACTGCCTTAACATTCCTTGAAGAATAATCTTTTCATTGTAGTGAATGAGACATCCTTTAATATGATCTATTTGCAGTGTCAGATTCAGCTTGCATGTGTTAATGAAACACCTTCTCTTGCCACAGCTTGTGAAGTGGCACCAGCATAAAAAGCAATTGAATAAAATGTTTATTTATTAGGACAGGGATCTCCCTCCTTGACTGGCAAATGGGAAATACGCCATACACGGTGTGGTACATTCAGAGAATTTAAGGTTGGATTCTTAATCTGTACTGAGCTAGTTAATCTTCCTCCACATAAACCGACATCTGGCTTCAGTGCGGCTCCAGGCTAGGGTGGAATAAGGATTAGTCAAGGTTCCTGTTCTGACTGGTAACCAGCGTTCTTTCCTGGAAAGTGGTTGAGTTTAGTTGCGGTGTTCTGCTTCCATTCTTGAGTAGTTTGTTCAACTCAATGGAGTACCTTAAATTGCACCACTCCAGCTGTAAACACGCAATTGTGGATCGGGAAAGGTGTAAAACGACATCTCCACGGCATTGAGATTTTACCAATAAATCTAGACACATCCTTGTATGCGATAATTACACAACAATTTGCATTTATATCATGTTTTAGATCAAATTTCTAAAACTGTGGCATTACCAGAGCAGGAGCCAGTGTCGGTGAGTGAGCACAGTGGTGTGGGTGAACAGGACTTGGTGCTAGTTAAAACACAGGCAGCAGATTTCTGGATGAATAGCTATTTATTGAGGGTGGAATGTTCACCAGTCTGGGCCTCATCAATGTTGCCTGTTGATCTTTCAAGGCATATCCAAATCCTCTGCATCTTCTCAAAATAAAAAATCACCAAAGCTATCAATCGCTCTCTACTACTCACATTTCTGTCTAACAGATACTAATCCAGTGCTCTTTCTCGATGTGCCAGTTGGCCAGAATCAACAACGTCACCATTTTCATTCTCGTCCCACCACAAATATCTGAAAGTGAAGTTCCTGAACATCAGAAAAAAAACAATTTTCCCAAAAGGCTTAAATACAATGTTCAGTGTATTTTTGCAATAAAAATCAAAATGTTACAATTTTATTGAATGGTAGGTCAAGAGAATGAGATGTTTTAGATAACTTTTTTTTTTGCCCCTCCTTGCCTTCACTGCTGTTGGGTTGAAGAGACTTTTGCACAATTTTAACGAGAGAATTCAGAAACTTTGGCTGTGGCCAATTACGATCAGCAAGCTTTTGGCAGGCTTGTAATGATTGCAATGTTTCAAACTCAACCTCAGGAGACCTGTAGTAGTGTATTGTCCAGAAAAGAATGCTAAGCACAACCCAGTTCTATGCACCTGGCAGGAAATCCCCCTTTGGCACCAGATGTGCCGATGGCATGTTTGCATCAATGAGTGTCCTGCCCTTCAGCTCAAACCAACCTTGCCCCTGTCAACGAATGCACCACAAAGAAAACAAAGGCAAAATAGAAATAAAAGGTACAAGTTCTCTATTTTTATATTTTTTCTGGAGAATCTAGATTGATACCTCAGTGTCAGTACTGACAGAGCGCTGCACTGTCGGAGGATTTGACATTAAACTGAAGCTGTCTGCCCTCACGGATGGATGTAAAAGGTCAAATAGCACTATTCAAAGAAGAGCTGAGGGGTTCTCCTGGTATCGTGGCCAATATTTTTAAAAATAAATTTAGAGTGTGTGGTAAACCACTGTTGCACCTCTATTAGAGGATGTATGGTAGGACCTGTACTACAGGTACGTTGGTTGTCCCTGAGTATAAATATGTGTGTCCTCCATGCTGCAGCCATTTCCCCAGCTGCTGTGGGAGGCCACACATCTTAGAGCAATAAAGCCTCAGTTGTATCCAACTCAAGTCTTTGTGCAATTGATCGTGCATCAGAGTACATAATTCATTTTTCCAATTAAGGGGCAATTTAGTGTGGCCAATCCACCTAACCTGCACATCTTTGAGTTGTGGAGGCGGAACCCACGCAAACATGGGGAGAATGTGCAAACTCCACACGGACAGTGACCCAGAGCCGCGATCGAACCTGTGACCTCGGCGTCATGAGGCAGCAATGCTAACCACTGTGCCACCGTGCTGCCCTGTATCGTGGCCAATATTTAACTCCCATCCAGCGCCAGTAAAGTAGTTTAAAAATAATTGACCTCACTTCTAGGGTGGGACCTGCTCTGCACCAATTGGCTGCAGTGTTTCCCTTCATCACGACAGTCACTGCTCCACTGGCTGTGAAGCATTTGGGGACATCCTAAAAGGGCGCATGGAAGTACAAATTCTGTCATTACTTCCAGGTGGATGTTTTCTAATACTGCCAAAAGTAATTAATCAATGACCCAAGTTTGAAACCTTCCATTGGTAGAGATTTTCTGCAAGGGTACCTGTAATACATGTAATTTATAAAATAATGTCCGCGTGGCTTAGTGATTAGTAATGGCAATTGTTGATTTAGCTTCCCAGAAAAGTAATGATTCCAGCAGGTTGATTGATAAATTATGCATGAACAACATAATTGTATGAAATACATGCCTCGTGGGAACATTTCAAAAGCTGAGGGTTAATGGGTTACGCCCAAAGTGTGGTGAACAATCTAAGCCGATTCATCTGTCTCAGTACATTCAAACTCAACTCTGTATGTAAACAAGCAGCTCCACTTTTCTCCAGCTAAAACTGTACAGTTCTGGTCACCAAGGATCGGCGCAGACATTGGAGCACTGAAGTTTCTGCAGGCCCCAAGTGTTGGGATTTAAGTTATGAGGAAAGATTGAAGGACTATAATATAAAGGGGTAGAATTCATGCTTCGGTTAGGCCACACTTGGAGTACTGTCGGTATCACACCGGATAGATTGATCTTGGTGGGAGAACAAATAGACTTCCCAGAATGGACACTAAGGGAAAAATTGTGAGAGGATAAATTGTGAGGGGGTGGACACAAATTGGGAGGGGAACTGACACAATCTAGTGCTGAATTCCCCAGAATTCAGAAGGTTAAGGGGTGATTTGATCAAAGTTTTCATGTTCTGAAGGGCAATAGACAAGGTGGATGGAGATAAATTAGTTCCACTAGTTTGTGCGGGACAAAGGACATAGTCTAAATATCAGAATCAAAGTTTTTAGGAATGAAATTAGGAAGCACCTTTACACAAATAGAATTGGTAGCTCCTTTGGAAGCCAGTAATCAGCAATTTTATATATGAGATTGATAAATTTTTGTTATCCAAAGGTAGGTATATGGAGTTGGTCACAGATCAACCAAGATATCAGTGAATGGCAGAAAAGAAGCTAAATGGTCAACTCTTCTTCCCATGTTCCCACATAGCAACTTGTGCTCTTTAGCTGTTGGCGGCACGGTAGCACAGTGGTTAGCACTGTTGCTTCACAGCACCAGGGTCCTGGGTTCAATTCCCAGCTTGGGTCACTGTCTATGCGGAGTCTGCACGTTCTCCCCGTGTCTGCATGGGTTTCCTCCGGGTCCTCCGGTTTCCTCCCACAAGTCCCGAAAGACGTACTTGTTAGGTGAATTGGACAGTCTGAATTGTCCCTCAGTGTACCCCAATAGGCGCCGGAGTGTGGCGACGAGGGGATTTTCACAGTAACTTCATTGCAGTGTTGATGTAAGCCTACTTGTGACACTAATAAAGATTAGTTTTATTGTTAGAAACAAAGGCCCTCTAAAGGCAGATAATATAACTAAAAGGGAGATAGCTCCACCATATTTTAAATTGGGCTGTGAGAATAGAACAGCAGAGTTCCCTAGACTAGGGAGAGGATAAGGCAGATGCACAGGTGTTCAATGACTCATCCTAGATGATGTGCATGAGGGAGACTCCCATGAGCCTCCAATGAGCACCAGGATTGGGCCTTCACAGTCAAATTAAGAATGGCTACTTGGGTGAGATAACGGAATTGCTGGGGCTATAGAGACACAATTATCTGCACTTCAGGAAAGAAAATTAGCACCAATAATGCCCATTTATGGTCACTTTACTTGGTTTGCCTGTGCCAAATACTATCCCCAATCAATAGGACAGGCAAGAACCTGCCCAATTCTCTAATTGAAGGACAGTCAGGAATTACTCGCTTCTCATCTGTTCCTGATTTTCTTTGGGAAACGAGGTAGTCTCGTCTCTTTCTAAAGTGATGGGACTATGGTTGGGAGTTCAGCCAATTGAGGATGATTGGTGTGACCAGCATGCCCTAAGGCACCACTGCACAGTGACATGCTGCCTCATCCTCTGCCAAGTTCACACAGTCAGTGACACTGAGTTGCTGCTGGAAGGTGGTAAAGTGGGAGCCTAAGCCTTGTGAACACTCATTTCCTGAAGATATTTTTAAAAACCAAACTCATTATAATTAATCACCAAGTTCCCTTCTGCATATTTTGTAAATTGGGACACAGAAGAATATTTTAAACTAGCTGAATGATGGAATTGCAAAAATTTGTCTGCGTACTGTGGTTAGGCAACGTTATTTTCAGAATATGTTCTCAGTGCTATTTTATCTTCATTGGTGAAGTCTAGCAAGAAGTAAACGTTGTGGTTTATCATTTCTTTTTTTTAAATAAGTCCAGTTTCGGTGTAACTAGGCAACTTTCTTTGGGTGCACAAAAATGACATATTTAGGAAGTACAACTGACCAACTGATTAAACCAAACACACCTGAGGTCAATTGCACAAAATCGGAATCGGTTGCATCTGTTTTTTGGGCACGATAGGTGGCATTAGGGAACCAAAATGGCATCCGCAGCACTCACATATATTTTGTGGGGGGGTTGGGGTGTAGATGGAGATGTGCCAGATGTCATATTGGTGACTCTAATGCTCTACATTCCAGTCAACAGTTTAAAACAAAATGTATTCAACATTTTTGCACCAAAAGTGCCCAACGCACCCTCCCACTCCCCCCAACCACCCCCTCCCCCCCAACCCCAACCCCCCCCCCCCCCCCCCCCCCCCATTCACCCTACTCTTGAACAGCAACCAGGTCTCCAGAATGTAAAATGAACAACCAACATTTCTGGTGGAACCCTTCATCCGCCCCTCTCAGAGAAAATGTCACTTTTACCAAAGGCAGAAACTCCAACAGGTCCCCCAGTCACGCCGAGGAACTGGGGTAGGAGCTGACCTCTGCCCCCAACAAGACCCAACTGCGAACAATCAACGGGCCAAAGACTAAAACGCCCGACCCCGGTCCCGTCTGCAACTCCGACAGGTCTGATACCTAAATATGGCCTCTAGGAGATCCGGCTCCAATTCCATCTGCAAAACCTCAGACAACGGTGCTGAAAAACGACCCCCAATAGTTCTCCAACTTCGGGCAGGACCAGAACCTATGGATAGGGTTGGCTGGGCCCCCCCCACACCGCTCGCAGCTATCATCTGCCCCCTCAAACAGCCGGCTAACCCTTGCCTTCATTAAGGGTGCCCTGTGCACCACTTTTAGCTGATTCAACCCCTGTCTCGCACATGAGGTCAAGACATTAACTCTTCACAGCACTTCACACCATAGTCTTTCCTCCTGCCCCATCCCCTACTCCTCCTCCCACTTGGCCTTAATCCCTTCCATAAACGTATTGTCCTCCTCTATAATTCTACGATAGCTCACTCAAACGACCCCACTCTCCAACCACCTCCTCCTCCCTCCCCCGCCCCCACCGCGGCAGCAGCTCCAGCAAGGAGGACGGTGCCACCGGAAAACTTGGGAACGCCTTTCTTGTGAAATTCCGCACCTGCATATACTTAAAGCCTTGCTCACGCTGCAGCCAGTACATCACCCCCAGCTGCTCCAAAAATTGCAAATCTCCCTTTCAGAAACAGATCCTTCATCTCTTTCACCCCTGTCTCCTCCCATTTCCGGAACCTCGCATCCACCCTACCCAGCTCAAACCCATGATCCGCTCTTATCGGCATCACCCTCGACCCTGCCCCCAACTTGTAGTGCTGTCGAAATCCCCTCCAAATCTTCAGCGAGGTTACCACTATCGGATTCCCGGAATACTTCCCTGGGTCGAGCTGCGCGTTGCGAGCAGCCGCAGCCCCGACCACTTACAGGACCCCGGCTCCATCCGCACCAACAAAGCCTCTGTCTCCTTACTCCAGCCCGGCACCTTCCGCGCATTCACCGGCCAGTCGTAGTACAACAAATTCGGCAGAGCCAAGCCCCCCGACTGCCACCCCCTTTGGAGCATCGCGTTCCTCGTCCTCGCAACCGTCCCTGCCCACACAAACGACGAGACCAGCCGATCCACCCCGCAAAAAAAATGCTTTCGCAAATGACCAGTAGACGCTGGAAATAACAGAAACCATGGCAAAATATTAATTTTGACTGCCTGCACCCGGCCAGCCAACGACAAAGGGAGACTATCACATTCCCAAATCCTGCTGTACTTTCCCCACCAGGCTCATGAAATTTAGCTTACGGAGTTGTGCCCAGTCCCGTGCCACCTGCATCCCCAAGTATCTAAAGTGAGTTGTCACCAACCTAAATGGAAAGCCTTCCATTCCTGCCCCTACACCTGAAGAAAACACGGCAAAATACTCATTCTTCCCGAAATTCAATTTGTACCCAGAGAGCGCCCCAAATTTCCCTCCCAACCCCATTTTGTCCCTCAACGATGAGCCCGCGTCCAAAATGTGCAGCAGCAAATGATCTGCCTACTGAGACACCCTATGCTCTCCCCCCACACCCCCCCCCCCCATCCACAATCCCCTCCATAAGCCTGAACCCCTCAGCGCAATCGCCAAGGGCTCAATTGCCAACATGAACAAGAGGGGGCACATGGGCACCCTTGCCTTATTCCACCGGAACAGTGGCAAGTACTCTGAGTGTGTTTCATTCATTCGCACACAAGCTGTCAGATCCCTGGATAGCAATGTTACCCAAGACATAAACCTAGGCCCAATCTAAACTTCTCCAGCACCGCAAACAAATAACTCCACTCCATTCTGTCAAACGCCTTCTCCGCACCTAACGCCACCACCACCTCTAACTCCCTCCCCTCTGCCGGAGAAAGCACCACGTTTAGCAGCCCCCACATGTTCGACGACAGCTGCCTACCCTTGACGAACCCCCTCTGATCCTCCCCCACCACCTTCGGAAGGCACTTCTTCAGCCTCACCACCAGCATCTTCGCCAGTGTCTTGGCATCCACATTCAGTAGAGAGATGGGCTTAGAGGACCCACACTCCACCGGATCCTTCTCCTTTTTCAGTAACAATAAAATAGATGCCTGCCTCATTGTCTCTTTGCCATTGCCTCCTCAAATATTTCCACTTTCAGCAGCGCCAACGTGTCCTCAACTTCTTATAGAACTCCACCGGGAACCCATCTGGCCCCAGCGCCACACATGACTGCATCTTCCCTATCGCTGCTTTCACTTCCTCCAACCCTAATGGATCCTCTAACCTGACCCTCTCCTCCTCTCCTACCTCCGGTCACTCAATCGCTCCAGTTACACATTCAGAGATAGAACATAGAACATAGAACAGTACAGCACAGAACAGGCCCTTCGGCCCTCGATGTTGTGCCGAGCAATGATCACCCTACTCAAACCCACGTATCCACCCTATACCCGTAACCCAACAACCCCCCCTTAACCTTACTTTTATTAGGACACTACGGGCAATTTAGCATGGCCAATCCACCTCACCCGCACATCTTTGTACTGTGGGAGGAAACCGGAGCACCCGGAGGAAACCCACGCACACACGGGGAGGACGTGCAGACTCCGCACAGACAGTGACCCAGACGGCAATCGAACCTGGGACCCTGGAGCTGTGAAGCATTTATGCTAACCACCATGCTACCGTGCTGCCCCGCACGGTATGAACCCCTGGATCTCTGTATATCTATACCCTTCAGTAACTTTTCATGATATTCCCATTTTGTGCTCTGTTCTGCCGAAATGTATTACACCCCACTCATGGATATAAACATTAAAGATACTGGTGGTTGAGATCCCTTTTCCATCACAGAGCACCCAAAATCTCGATAAATACTTGACAAATTTCCCTTTTATAGGGAATTGAAATGCATCAAAATGGATGGGTTATATTTACATGCTTATATGGTACTTATTGTGGTACTTGCGATCTTAATCATACGTATAGATTTTTGCATACTTATAAAGGCGGCACAGTGGTTAGCGCTGCTGCCTCACAATGCCAGGGACCCAAATGACCCAAATGGCTCATGAATTAAATGCGCTGCCTGGTGTGGTAACAAATCATAACAATGGATTATGTTGTTTTGGCCTGCAGTGACATTATTCTGCAGTAATTGCTACAACAATTAAGGACCCTACAAAGGGAAGAATAATCAGCAAGTGCAACAGTAGTATTGAACTGAAATGTGGTATATAATTTATGGTCTCCAAGAACTGTGCAGATTTGCTCTTCTGAAGACACTTGACTTACTGCATGAAAATACAATTTTTAAAGGAGGATATTTTTAATTGGAAATCTTATTTTTCCCTGAAATGAGAAAGTCCTGCCAAGTTTTAGGTTCATGATGTACTTCCCCTTTTAAATAAGGTGCTCTGCTCCTATAGATAATTGTCTTTCAGTTCCTTGTACAAAAGGTCAAATATACAGTGACTCAGAAGCCTAAGCGATAATATTTTGCTGTTTGATCTAGTACTTTCTATGCTTTATCTTCCTGCTTTTCTCAGTCTCGATTTTCACTGATGCCCTCTGTGTACAGAAATTCAAATTATCAGGAAAACATGGGGGTTTTTTTTGGCACTCTCCCTTCTGCTGAAGACGGTCATTCAATGCTGACACACAGTCCTAATCCCTTGTGCAAATGAATCTTTTTCATATGTGAGCTGGACTGGGTTTGAGTTGGTTCATTGACTGTGACCAGGCAACAAAGCCAAAACATACAAATGCTTTCTAGCGAGGAGTGGGAATCTCTGGACATTGATCAAAACAGGAACACAAATTTCCTACATAATCTAATTGAACCACCCATACCACCACACTGCTATGAAAAGGTAACTCAACCCTGGATAGATCCATAAGACCATAAGAAATAGGAACAAGAGTCTGCGTGTGTCTCACCCCCAGAACCTAAAGATGTGTATGTGGAGGTGGATTTGGCCTCACTAAATTGCCCCTTATTTGAAAAAATAATAAAATAAATAGAAATAGGAACAAGAGTAGGCCGTTTGGCCCCTTGAGCCTGCTCCACCATTCAATAGGATCATGGCCGATCCGACATTCCTCACATCCACTTTCCAGCCCTTTCTCTGTAACCCTTGATTCCTTCACTGATCACAAATCTATCTATCTCAGCCTTAAATGTGCACAATGTGGCGATGCCAGCATTGGACTGGGGTGGGCAAAGTAAGAAGTCGTACAACACTAGTTTAAAGTCTAACAGGTTTGTTTCGAATCACTAGCTTTCGGAGCGCAGCTCCTTCCTCAGGTGAACGATTAACCTGAGGAAGGAGCTGCACTCCGAAAGCTGGTGGTTAAATACACACAAGCTCTCTGCCCCCACAACGTTTTGCGGCAAGAAATTCCAAAGACTCTGAGAGGCGAAATTACTCCTCCTCTCAGCCTTAAATTGGCACCCCCTTATTCTGAGACTATGCTCTCTGGTCCTAGACTCTCTCATGAGGGGAAACATCCTCTCAGCATTTACCCTATCAATCCCCTTAAGAAGCCTACGTATGTCAATGCGATCACCTCTCATTTGTCTAAATTCCAATGAGTAGAGTCCCAATCTGTTTAACCTTTGCTCATAAGACAATCTCTCAATGCCGGGGATCATCCTGGTGAACCTTCTCTGAACGGCCTGCAATGAAATAATATCTTTCCTTAAATAATGAGACCGAAACTCCTCACAGTACTCCAGATGTGGTCGCACCAGTACCTTGTATAGTCGCAGCAAAACCTCCCTACTCTTATGAAAATGAAATTAAAATTGTTTCTTGTCACAAGTAGGCTTCAAATGAAGTTACTGTCAAAAGGCCCTAGTCGCCACATTCCGGCACCTGTTCGGGGAGGCTGGTACGGGGATTGAACCGTGCTGCTGGCCTGTCTTGGTCTGCTTTAAAAAACAGCTATTTAGCCCAGTGTGCTAAACCAGCCCCGAATACTCCAATACTCTTATACGCCAACCCCTTGAAATACGTCCAACATTGCATTAGCCTTCCTGGTTATAATAATCTTTATTTGTGTCACAAGTAGGCCTGCATTAACACTGCAATGAAGTTCTTGTTAAAAGCCCCTAGTCGCCACACTATGGCGCCTGATCGGGTACAGAGGGAGAATTCAGAATGTCCAATTCACCTAAGAGCACGTCTTTTGGGACTTTGTGGGAGGAAACTGGAGCAGCCAGAGGAAAAACATGCACACGGGGAGAATGTGCAGACTCCGCTCAGACAGTGAGCCCAAGCCAGGAATTGAACCCAGGTCCCTGGTGTTGTGAAGCCATAGTGCTAACCACTGTGCAACCGTGCCCCCTCCTGCAGCTAAGTGCTAGCTTGCTGTGTTTTCTGCACACATACCCCACTCTTTGTGCTGCAGCTTTCTGCAGTTTTTCTCCATTTAAATTATACTCTGTTCCCTCTTCCAAAATTTTCAACGTTGTACTCCATTTGCCAACTTTTTACTCCCTTACTTAGCAGATTAATATTACTTTGCAAAGTGTGTCCCTCTCGCAACTTGCCCTTTCATCTATTTCTGTGTCATGTGTACGTATCTCATCACAAGGTGTATTCTATGACTGAGCTCTCAAGGGAATCAAATGTAATATTTTCAGTCCCCATGCACTATGGACTTTGAAACAGTTGAAAAACTGTGAAAATTAGTGCAAATTTGGAATTGATAAAGACATATTCCTGAGACTCCTAGACTGTTCAAACAAGTTGCACTGGGGAACTCCAAGGCCTTTGGAGCGCAGAAACTTTGCATTCGCTTGGCTCAAATGTGAGCATTGGCCCCAGAGGTTAAAGGTCAGAGCTTATGTTTGTGCCATTGGGCCTTTTTTCACACTTTAGTCATGATGCATCTTCCTCAAGCACAGTGGGATATCATTCAGCTCAGAGGGTGCTTAATTTGATGCATATCTGTAGTCTAGGATGTCGACTTTAACAACCATCCTTCTGACTGCATAATTCAGACTTTATTTCATTTTACTGTATGTTTATCCTTAATTCAAGGTTTCTTTTGGTTGACCGTAACCTCCTATTTCATAACATTTCAAGGTTGCAGTCAAAGGCAAAGTGCCTCGCGAGGTCAAATCCTTTGTCTTTTCACTGGATCATAACCAAATTTGAGGCAATGCCCAAGCAGTAACTTCAGCATTGTTTCACAGTGACATTAGGATTTCTATTTTCAATCTTTCTCATATGGAGCTATATCTTAGGTGCCCTGTTAATGATCGAACCATGTGGAGAATGTAGCTTGGCCAGTAATTATAATGATTGTGAGGTGTGTCTATTTGCTTGCTTACACCTCTATGAAGCATGTAACAACATTTCCTCTGTCACTTTTACCACACGGGTAGTGGCTCATTGCCACAACCTATTAGGAACATAGGAAGAGGAGTAGGCCATTCAGGCTGTCGGGCCTGCTCCGCCATTCAATACTATCATAGCTGATTGAATCCAGTGTGTACAACCCTGTCAGAATTCTACATGTTTCAATGAGATATCCTTTCATTCTTCTGACCTCCAGTGAATACATGTTGAGTTGACCCATTCTCCTCTCATACCACACTCCTGCTATCCCAGGAATTATTCTGGTGAATCTTTGCTGCACTCCCTCGGACGCAAAACTGCATGCAACACCCAGATGGTGGTCTCACAAGGCTCTGTTACAGTTACTGCGCTCAAGTCTTCTTGCAATGAAAGCCAACATCCAATTTTCCTTTTTAAATGGTTGCTGCAACTACATACTTAATTTCAGTGACTGCTGTTCAAGCGCCCTTTGTACTTTCAACATTTCCCAATCTACGACCACTTAAATAATACTCTGGTATTCAGTTTTTCCTACTAAAGTTGAGGATTGAACACTTATCCAGGTTCTGTTATTTGCATGTTTAACTAGCTGCTCCCGATTTTGAGTCCATACTGTATCTTTTTTTAAAAGTTTAGAGTACCCAATTTTTCTTTTCCAATTAAGGGGCAATTTAGCATGGCCAATCCACCTAGCCTGCACATCTTTGGGTTGTGGGGGTGAAACCCACGCAGACATGGGGAGAATGTGTAAACTCCACACGGACAGTGACCCAGGGCCGGGATTCGAACCCGGGTCCTCACCGCCGTAGTCCCAGTGCTAACCACTGCACCACGTGCCACCCTCATACTGTATTTTGAACTTCAATATTTTTATATGTTGAAGAAGATTAATTTATGGGCGCGATTCTCCCAAAAGGGAACAATGTCCCCTAACGAGCGCATTTAGCTGCCTGTTTCCCGGCGCTCGCAGTGCTGAGAAACACATGGCTATTCAAGGGGCCTGAACGGGGAACACGAGACTGACGCCGTACCCAGCCCTGTTTTGGACAGTGGGGTGCCCCCGCTCACTGGAACTCCCCAGTGTAGCAAGAGATCAGAACACCATTTTTAAATGGCATCCTCATCTCAGACATGATCCCCCGAGCTCCCCCCCACCTGTAAAACGCACTATAGGAGGGTCCCCGGATCCCACCCCAATACCCATGCCAGGCACCCCTGCCCGATCACGCACACCAAATAAATGCCAGAATGGCACCTTGGCAGTGCCAGACTGGTGGCACCAGCAGTGCCAGGCTACCACCCTGCCCAAAGGGCATGCCCTCCGAACCTCTAGGAGACCACATTTGTGGGGACCAGTACAGAAAGACGCTCGCCCGAGATCTCTGAGGCGAAGGGGTTGAATCCCAAAACCTCGGGTACCTCAGGAATCTGCACATGAGAGTGAGGCTTACTGCCTTGCTCTAATGTGCAGATTTGACAAAAAGTGATCGCAATCATTATGGATGGAATTCACATCGCAAAACATCTTGTGAGATCACGTTGGATCTCGTGAGGCGTTGCGAGGCAGATAGATCCTGGGAGCAGGATCTCCCGGCTTTCATTGGCCACACTGCACCACATCGAGCTGTCTTTCCAGTGCAACATGGCCGTTGGATCGAGCCCATAGAATTTTATTTACAGTGAGGAAGGAGACCATTCAGCCCATCAAGTCTGAACCAACTTTTTGAAAGAGTGAAAGAGCACCCTACCCCGGCCCACTCTCCGCCCTAACCCCGTGACCCCCACCTAACCTATACATCCTTGGACACTAAGGGGCAATTATCTTTGCACATCTTTGGAATGTGGGAGGAAACCGGAGCACCTGGAGGAAACCCACGCAGAAACGGGGAGAACGTGCAAACTCCACACAGAGTCACCTGAGGCCAGAATTGATCCCTGGTGCTGTGAGGCAGCAGTGCTAACCACTGTGCCACCCTTACAACAGATGTAGAACTGGAGGTGATGGCCGAGACCCAATGAGCCAGACGAACCAGAAGATTCTGAAAAAAGAAAAGACACAGAGAATTTAGATGTAGAGACAATAAGCCCGAGTTTGAAAAACGTTCTTTTATTTTGCAATCCTAGACAAGAGTAAGTTAAGAGACTGTATAAGGGAGCCAACAATGTCACAGATGTAAAGAGGAAAAACATGTCTAATTTGCTTTAAAATAATCAATTTAAATCATTTTCTTGATGTTACTTGTGTGTTTTGAAATGTGGAAAAACAATTCTGTACCAGGAAGATATACAATGAGAATGCGTGCTGGAAGGAAACGAGAAAGCATCACAGGACTGCTTTTTCTGGCTTAGTTTGACTGCAGGTTTTTCTTGTTTCAATAATTGAGTTTGTAAAGTGAGCCAGATTCTGAGCACAGATGGTTTTATTTTATGAACTGTTCATAATAATTGTGATCAAACAGAATAAGGTACAGCTTGGTTAGCAGGGAGCTGTGATGCATTGCTCACTGGTCATTAAATCATCTATCACTCCATAATATAGTTTTAAGGGTTGCTACAACAGCAAAAGAAGCAATTTTCAGTCTGCGATATGACGTTCAGGGCGATTCGAGGCCCATCTCCCCTTAGAACATAGAACATAGAACGATACAGCGCAGTACAGGCCCTTCGGCCCTCGATGTTGCACCGACATGGAAAAAAAAACTAAAGGCCATCTAACCTACACTATGCCCTTATCATCCATATGCTTATCCAATAAATTTTTAAATGCCCTCAATGTTGGCGAGTTCACTACTGTTGCAGGTAGGGCATTCCACGGCCTCACCACTCTTTGCATAAAAAACCCACCTCTGACCTCTGTCCTATATCTATTACCCCTCAATTTAAGGCTATGTCCCCTCGTGCTAGCCACCTCCATCCGCGGGAGAAGGCTCTCGCTGTCCACCCTATCTAACCCTCTGATCATTTTGTATGCCTCTATTAAGTCACCTCTTAACCTTCTTCTCTCTAACGAAAACAACCTCAAGTCCATTAGCCTTTCCTCATAAGATTTTCCCTCCATACCAGGCAACATCCTGGTAAATCTCCTCTGCACCCGTTCCAAAGCTTCCACGTCCTTCCTATAATGAGGCGACCAGAACTGTACGCAATACTCCAAATGCGGCCGTACCAGAGTTTGGTACAGCTGCATCATGACCTCATGGCTCCGGAACTCAATCCCTCTACCAATAAAGGCCAACACACCATAGGCCTTCTTCACAACCCTATCAACCTGGGTGGCAACTTTCAGGGATCTATGTACATGGACACCGAGATCCCTCTGCTCATCCACACTACCAAGAATTTTACCATTAGCCAAATATTCCGCATTCCTGTTATTCTTTCCAAAGTGAATCACCTCACACTTCTCCACATTAAACTCCATTTGCCACGTCTCAGCCCAGCTCTGCAGCTTATCTATGTCCCTCTGTAACCTGCAACATCCTTCCGCACTGTCTACAACTCCACCGACTTTAGTGTCGTCTGCAAATTTACTCACCCATCCTTCTGCGCCCTCCTCTAGGTCATTTATAAAAATGACAAACAGCAACGGCCCCAGAACAGATCCTTGTGGTACGCCACTCGTAACTGAGTCTTGAACTTTCAGGATGGCAGGTGCTGAAGAGCCAGTGGGTAACGCGTCCCTGCCAATTCCAACAGTCACATTCGGCTCCACATTGTGCTCTAATGACCACTGATTGGCATCAGCAGGACTTCTGCCCCTCACCTGGGAGGAAATCCCACCTGGAGAGCTTCCAGCCAACCTAATTGGCCGGCAGCCCTCCAGTCCCTCCAAGCAGTGCGCTGAAGTGGCCGGGAAGAGACATTGCCTGGCACAACGTCCTGGGACCCAGAGGACAGATTAAGTGGTACGGGTCCAGGGCATGGAGTTAAAAGAATGTCTGGGGATTGTTTCTGGATTGGAAAAGACCCTTAGATGGCCATTCATGGCCTTAATTGAGGATTGGGTGAGCTTCCAATCCAAAGGCCTGCCCGCTCCACTGCAAAATCGCTACCAGCTCCGGATGGGAGGGAAGGTAGAGGGAATCCTGTGCATCAAATTCCACCCACGTCTTCAGATTCTCCCTTGTGGGGGAGCATAACATTCGGGCCCGGGGGTGCTCACTAAATTGTCTCTAGCGTCCATAGCCATGGGGTGTTGGCCCAGAAGAGTGTGGTCTTAATTTCCAACAAAATAATACAAAGGAATGTTATTTTCGGAAATTATTCCCTGCGTGCATACTGCAAATGAAAGGCACCAGCTAAAATACAATTGTTTAATAGAATGATTTGTCTTATTAATTTGGTATCTCTTCCATTTTCTATGTGTCAGGGAAAAAAAGGTAGTTTAAAGGATTTATATTTGTATTGGTAAACATGAGAAATAAGGTATAGTTTTACGTGGGTTTAATTTAATGTTTCTGTGCTGGGTTGGTTAAGTTCCAAATGTGCTCCAAATGTGTTTCTAATGTGCTTAGAGAGGGCTAGGGCATGAAGAATAGATAAACCAGCAGTGATTACTTGGCAAATAGAGCCTTGTAAGGTAGATAAACTTTTAAGTTTTAATTTAGCTAATTTGATTGCAGTTGAAGATAGGTAGTGAGAGAGAGGGCAACTCTCACAGCTCTGCTACAAGCAGTTGGTTTAGAAGTCTAAAGAGGGATCATCTCTCTTTCAGCTTTGCTAAAAGAAAAGCCATACTATGGGGTAATGGCTAAGAAAACAAATGCCAGAAATCTAAAGTTTAGCTGGTTGAGAAATTAAGAGAAATGGAAAGGAGTGTCCAACAAGTCTTGAGTTAAGTGAACAGAGATCAAGGTATGGTTCCGCAGAATCTAAGGAGGAGCAAACAAAGTGTTCTGAGTTAAAGAGACAATTACAGTAACCAAATTTAAAGTAAGAGGAAGGAGCCTCTTACTGAGGAACCTGAGGAAGGAGCAGTGCTCCAAAAGATAGTGTTTGAAACGAACATGTTGGACTTTAACCTGGTGTTGTAAGACTTCTTACTGTGCTCAGCCCAGTCCAATGCTGGATCTCCACATCAGATTTAAAATGGAATAGCAGCCTTCAAAGGTAAATCAGACGTCTGATGCCATTTTAATACATACGCCGAATCGATAGTTTGCACAGAAATCAAGAAATCAAGACTTCCTAGGGGTTGGTGTAAAATCGGGCGCAATTCTCCGCACCCCACGCCGGGTGGGAGAATCGCGGGAGGGCCGGGTGAATCATGCCACGCCGCCATGGCACCCCCCGTGAATCTCCCACCCCCCCAAAATGGCGTGTCGCGTTTTGCGACAGGCCACTCGGAGAATTGCCGCTCGCCGTTTCTTACGGCGACCGGCGATTCTCCAGCCCAGATGGGCCGAGCGGCCTGCCGAACCCGACTGGTTCACGCCGGTGCCAACCACACCTGGTTGCTGCTGGCGTGAACAGCACGCGACCGGTGAGTGTGGGGCCTGTAGGGGGCGGAGGGAGGATCGAGCACCACGGGCGTGCTCAGCAGATGTCTGGCCCGCGATCGGTGACCACCGATCATCGGGCCAACATCTCAAAAAGACACACTCTTTTCCCTCCGCTGCACCGCAAGATCAAGCTGCCATGTCTTGAGGGGCAGTGGAGGGGAAGGCGGCAACCGCGCATGCGTGGGTTGGCGACGGCCAACCTGCGCATGCGCGGCTGATGTCACAGCGGCGCCGCCGGCCGCGTCATTCCCGGCGCGCTGCTTTGACGCAAGCGTCAAGGCCCGGTGCGCGGAATTCATGCGCCGCCGCTCCTAGCCCCCTGGAAGGGGGGGGGAGGAATAGGGGGCGAGGAGCGGCCTCCGACGCCGGAGTGAAACACTCCGGGTTTCATTCCGGCGTCGGCTGTTTGTCTCCCTTTGGGAGAATTGCGCCTATCCTATACTGGATTCGCTGTTAAAAGTAGAGCAAAAGATTTGTTTAAAAGTGTCATTTGGAAAATCTGGACGCGATAAGAGAAAGCATAATTTAATTGAAGATTTGAAAGTGTGGTTTTTGAAAGCGGAATTTTAAATCACTCGTGTGGAAGCCGGAGTTTAGTGAGAAAAGGATTGTCTGGGGGGATTTTGAGGAGAAATCCGATCAGACATTGGGTTCAGAGAGGAGTATGTCTCACCACAGTCATCCCGTGTGCTTAAATGATCATTGTAGTTTAAGATCTACTTTGTAATCCATGTTCATCTTTAGATTTATGCGTATTTATTATCCATCTTTTCATGTTTAATAAATCATTTTTTTCTTGTTGTTAAAACTAATTAATGGTCCTGCGACGCTGTTTCTCCAAATTTTATTAAGACAAAGTAAAAGTTAACAGTGTCTTTTGAGTTAAGGTTCCACTCTGGGGTCTTCCTGTCAACTGAGATTGTAACATAAAAGGTGACGTCAACATCTAATAATAACGAGGTGGAAATCAGGAGCTCACAGGGTGGGAATCTCAATCATTGACTCCCATCCCATTAGTCTGTGCCATGAATACATTTGCATATTCTTGAGAGTGGCCCTTAAGAAAGATGCAGTGCGCAAATCAACTAATTGGGAAGAAAGTCCCATAGCAAGCATGTTCAGCTGCATGTTTCCCAACACTCAACCCAGGTAGCATTGCCAGGGTGCCACTGCTAGAGTGCTCAGGTGCCACCAGCAGTGTCAGGGCACCACCGTGTCCAACAGGCATGCAGCTGGGGACCTCCAATCCTCTCAGAGGCCCCCCCCCACAAATGCCATTATGTCAGGTCCCTTTTTCTGGAGACCAGAACCAAACAGCACTCACCTGAGTTCTCCAGGCAAAGGGTATAGATCCCAACGCCTCAGGTACCTTGGGAATCTGCACATTTATGTGAGACTAGCTGTCTCACTTCAATATGCAGATTTGCCAAAAAGTGATCCCGCCCACAATGGGCAGGATTTACATTACAATGTTTCACGTGATTGCGCTAGATCTCACGAGACAAGGCAAGCCGGGTAGATTCCGGGAGTGGGGTCTCCCGGCTTCTATAGGCACCACTGTGATGCAGCGAACTGACCTTCAGGGGCAGCGTAGCAATTGAATCGTGCCCACAGGTCTGAATTGTGGAATTGAGAAAAGAAGAGTATGTTCAATGTTGGCCACAAATGGTCATCATTCAACACCAAAGCTTACATTAGACTGTGGGCAGCTCATGAGAAGCTTTGCACGAAGCTGCATGAAAACAATTTTGAAAAGAACGTACAGACTGAAAGACCAGGGACTGAAGAAGACAGAAAATCCGGGAACTTGGAACCTGGCTACAGAGCATTTTATGCTGTTTACACCAACCTTTTCCATTACAATTGGGGTCATTCCATGGATAGTCTTCTGCCCATGCTGCGGGGGGGGGGGGGGGGGGGGGGGGGGGGGGGGAGTTACTGGAAATTTGGGTTAAGGCAGAAGGGACTTCACTCTGCCATACTGGCACCAGCTCAATGGACCGTTGGGAATATGAGGGTGGACCACCCTGCCCACTCAATGGACTGAACAATGCCACGAGATTACAATTCATTTCTCAAAACTGCCTGAAAGAGCAGAATGTACTGGCATTGTTCACGGAATATCAGGAATCAGAGGACACATAAACACAAACAGCAAACAGTTTGGGACGAGTGAGTCACCGTTTTTAATTCTCCATCCTTTGCCAAACATCCATAAACACATCTTTTTGCAGAAATAGTTGATGGCTTGTTATAACTGGTCTCAGCATTAAAACAGTTTGTGCTAAAAGTGTTACACACTGTTATAGACATTGGCATAGGTGATATTTCAACCACAATAAAAATGATTTAGCTACTAGAAGAGTGTTTCTATTTTTTTGTAAAGCGGAAGACACAGCCACACAGCAATAAGGATCTTGGAGAGGAGAGGGATGGAAAGACGCGGTTGAAGTCCTTTGAAGATAGAGAGAGGCAAGAAGGAGAATTGGATTTTGAAAGACAATCTCAGCCCAGGACACCCAGTTAAAACACCGTTTAATTGCACAAACCTGGGGCATAATACCCGTTTCTGCATCCTGAAGGCAAATGGAAGATAGATTGTGAAAGCATAAGCCACACTCAGTCTTTTCAAATTTAACACAGGTCTAACCTTGAAGGGACTTTTGGAGGTTGCCGAGGAATTGGTACTTATTATTTTGCCTTTCACTGAGCTTAATATAGAGGCAGCACGGACAGGGGTGTCTTCGCCTGAAGTCTTTGTTCTCCTCATGCCCAACTCTCTTCTACTACCTGTTGCCAAACACTTCTGCTTTGTGCTTGCTGCAGAAAGGTAGTTTCTGCCAACAGACTCAATTTTCCTCTTGTCGATCCTTTGGCTATTGGGTTCATTGGTGCAGGCAATACAAGAATATAGGGGGGGGGGGGGTCAGGGGCCCTTCATGGATAGGAAACTCCACTTCATCCAGGCAGACAATACAAAAGCATCAAATATTGGAACAGAACAATCTGGCTCTGTTTTCCTGCAATCTGAACCAATGAGCAAGAGCTCAGGGTGAGGAGCCATTTTGGACTAAGGTGAGGAGAAATGTCTCCGGGAGTTGGGAATCTGTGGGATGTTCAGTCCTTGAGTAAATTGAAGAAAGAGTTCAATAGATTTTTGGACACTTTGGGAATCAACATAGAAGGGGAAAGTGGAGTTGGAAGTAGAGGATCTGCCAAGATCATGTTGAATAGCGAAACAGGCTGGAGGGGCTGAAAGGCTTACTCCAGTTCTTATTTCTTATGTTCTTGTGAAACCTGCACCTTTGTGCTTACCAGGATTCTCTTTATTTATTCATTCACGGGTATCCAATTAACTCCCAATAATTCAATGGAGATCACAAGGGCTCAATTCAACCAAATTGGCCAGTGCTGAGAAACACATGGCTAATTCATGGCTAATTCATGGCTAATTCATGGCTAATCAATGCAACTCGCGTTGAATAAGGAGCCTTAACGGAGAACGCCCGGCCGAGGCCGCTTATAGCCCTGTTTTTAAATGGTGTCCCCGATCTCTGAGTCCCCCCCCCCCCCCCCCGAAGCGGTCCCTGACCGTCCCCCCCCCCCCCCCCCCCCCCCCACCCACACACACATAAATGCACTATGGAGCAGGGACCAAAAACAATGGCTTCAGTATTCCCAGTATTTAATTGGAGTAAATATCTGCTCATCCAGTATTGGATGCCTGATGAGCAGTTTACCAACAGTGAAGGAGTTGAGCGAGGTGGTGGTGGTGGTAGTAGTGGTGGTGGTGGTGGGGGTGGTGAGGGTGTTTGTGGATGTCCAGAGAGGGCGGGTGTGAGTGTGGGCTTGTGTATAGGGAGGTGGTTGGAGGGAACGAACGTGTTGGTGTGGGAAGTAGGTGATGTATGGGTATTTCTGTTTGTGGGTGTCTGGGTGGTTAGGGGTATTTGTATGAGTCTGCGTGTGGGTATGGTTGGGAGATTGTATATACAGGGATATGTGGAAGGAAGGTGTGTTGATGGTTGGAAGGGGGTGTGTGGTGCATGTTTGTGTGGGGGTGGATGTGTGTGTGTGTGTGAGACTGGGGGTGTGGGGGAAGGTGTGTGGGTGTTTTTAAGGGAGTGTGTGAATATCTGTGAGAGGGTGTCCAGGTGTTTTTGTGTGGATGGATGGGTATGTGCATGAGCGTATGGGTATGTGTGTGGGTGGGTGGATGTTTGTGTGTGTGTGTGTTGGGGTGTGTGTGTGGGTGGATGGATATTTGTGTGAGTGTGTGTCGGGGTGTGTGTGTGGATGGGCGGATGTTTGTGCTTGTGTGTGTGTTGGGGTGTGGGTGAATGTTTGTGTGTGTGAGTGGGTGTGTGGGTGGGTGGATGTTTGCGCATGTGTGTGTATTAGGGTGTGTGTGGGTGGATGGATGTTTGTGTGTGTACGTGTGTGTGTTGGAGTGTGTGTGGGTGGGTGGATGTTTGTGTGTGTGTTGGAGTGTGTGTGGGTGGGTGGATGTTTGATGTTTGTTTGTGTGTTGGGGTGTGTGTGGTTGTATGTTTGTGTGCGTGTGTGTTTGTGCGTGGGTGGATGTTTGTGTGTGTGTGTTGGGGTGTGTGTGGGTGGGAGAATGTTTGCGTGTCTGTCGGGGTGTGTGTGGGTGGGAGGATGTTTGCGTGTGTGTGTGTATTGGGATATATGTGGGTGGGAGGATGTTTGCGTGTGTGTGTGTGTATTGGGATGTGTGTGGGTGGGAGGATGTTTGCGTGTGTGTGTGTGTATTGGGATATATGTGGGTGGGAGGATGTTTGCGTGTGTGTGTTGGGGTGTGTGTGGGTGGGAGAATGTTTGCGTGTCTGTCGGGGTGTGTGTGGGTGGGAGGATGTTTGCGTGTGTGTGTGTATTGGGATGTGTGTGGGTGGGAGGATGTTTGTGTGTGTGTGTGTGTCTGTGTGTGTGTATTGGGATATATGTGGGTGGGAGGATGTTTGTGTGTGTGTATGTGTGTGTGTGTATTGGGATGTGTGTGGGTGGGAGGATGTTTGTGTGTGTGTGTATTGGGATGTGTGTGGGTGAGAGGATGTTTGCGTGTGTGTATTGGGATGTGTGTGGGTGAGAGGATGTTTGCGTGTGTGTGTGTATTGGGATGTGTGTGGGTGGGAGGATGTTTGTGTGTGTGTGTGTATTGGGATATATGTGGGTGGGAGGATGTTTGTGTGTGTGTGTGGGTGGGAGGATGTTTGTGTGTATGTGTGTGTGTGTGTATTGGGATGTGTGTGGGTGAGAGGATGTTTGCGTGTGTGTATTGTGATGTGTGTGGGTGGGAGGATGTTTGTTTGTGTGTGTGTATTGGGATGTGTGTGGGTGGGAGGATGTTTGTGTGTGTGTGTGTGTATTGGGATGTGTGTGGGTGAGAGGATGTTTGCGATTGTGTATTGGGATGTGTGTGGGTGAGAGGATGTTTGCGTGTGTGTATTGGGATGTGTGTGGGTGAGAGGATGTTTGCGTGTGTGTATTGGGATGTGTGTGGGTGAGAGGATGTTTGCGTGTGTGTATTGGGATGTGTGTGGGTGAGAGGATGTTTGCGATTGTGTATTGGGATGTGTGTGGGTGAGAGGATGTTTGCGTTTGTGTATTGGGATGTGTGTGGGTGAGAGGATGTTTGCGTGTGTGTATTGGGATGTGTGTGGGTGGGAGGATGTTTGTGTGTGTGTGTGTGTGTATTGGGATGTGTGTGGGTGGGAGGATGTTTGCGTGTGTGTATTGGGATGTGTGTGGGTGGGAGGATGTTTGCGTGTGTGTATTGGGATGTGCGTGGGTGAGAGGATGTTTGCGATTGTGTATTGGGATGTGTGTGGGTGGGAGGATGTTTGCGTGTGTGTATTGGGATGTGTGTGGGTGGGAGGATGTTTGCGTGTGTGTATTGGGATGTGTGTGGGTGGGAGGATGTTTGCGTGTGTGTGTTGGGATGTGTGTGGGTGGGAGGATGTTTGCGTGTGTGTGTTGGGATGTGTGTGGGTGGGAGGATGTTTGCGTGTGTGTGTTGGGATGTGTGTGGGTGGTTGTTTGTGTGAGTTTCTGCCGACAGGCCCGGCTGTGATGTCCAACAGTCAAATCCATTGCTGCAAAACCGTGTTGAAGCTGAACGATGAATAGTGCGGCCACCTGTGTGCAGTTCTGACCACCTCACTATAAGAAGGTGATTGCACTGGAGGGGGTACAGAGGAGATTCACCTGGGGTGTAGCATCTGAGCAATTAGGAGAGGCTGGATAGGCTTGGATTGTTTGCTTCAGAGCAGAGAAGGCTGAGGGGGAATATGATTGAGGTGTATAAGATTATGAGAGGTTTGGACAGGGTAAATAGGAAGCAGCTGTTCCCCTTGGTTGAAGGGGGTCATAGATTTGGGGTGAAGGCCAGGAGATTCTGAGTGGATTTGAGAAAAACGATTTTCTCTCCGAGGTGGGGAGAATCTGGAATGCCCTGCCTGGCAAGGTAGTGGAGGCTGGAAACTCACAACCTTGAAAGAGCAATTGGAGGAGCATTTGAAACAACAGCTCATTCAAGGATATGGGGCAAATGCTGGTAAATGGGATTAGCAGGAGATTAGGGGTAGTTATTGTCGGTGCAGACTCGATGGGCGGAAAGGCCTTGGGCTGGATTCTCTGTTTGGGAAGACTAAGTGCTGACACCAGTGGAGCATGTGTGGTCTTTCACGACCCAAAAATCGGGGCAAAACCCTCACCGATTCCGGTACCGGTGAGAGGCTAACACCGGCGCCGACTGAAGCTCCCACCCTACCGAAAACGACCGGAGAATGGCTGGGTCCCGGGACACGCATGCATACGGCTGACGACCTGCACCGGTCGCCCTGTGCAACATTGCGCAGGACATGCGCAAACTCAACCTGGCATCCGCGATCCCACAGCCTACCCCCTGGCCGCCCTCACCAGACCCCCCCAGCCCTAGCAGCAGAAGCCCCCCCCCCCCCCGGCCAGCAGCACGAATCCCGGCCCATTGTGGCAGCGTTGGATACAGTCCGCAGTCGCAAGACCGGGTTCCTGACCGCTGGACCACACGTGGCTCACGCCGTCGTGCACCCGGCCCATCGTGGGCGGAGGATTGCAGGTGGGCCTGGCGATGACGCACCAACGTTATTGAAACGGCATACGGCGCGCATCACGTGTCACAATGACGCCAGTTTGGAGGGGGTGGAGCACAGCGGAGGGGCGTGAAACCGTCGCCGGCCCAGATTCCAGGGTGGAAATCCATTCTCCGCCCGATCGCCGATCACGATTTCGGCACCGGACTACAGAGAATCCCGTCCCTTTTCTGCGCTGTATGACTCTCTGACTTTATGATCTAGTCAAGCTGTCAAATAGGGTTTGGTGGAAAGTCAACAATTCTGGAAACAGGGAGTGGGAGAGGTAAAATCTGGAGAGAGAAAGAATAGTTCCTTCCTTGAAAAGTTCACAATGTGACGTACACCACAGCATGAACATTATCTGGCACAATAACGTGTGACCTTCTGAGCTACCCAGCAGTGTGGACTCTGCAGACAAAGCTAAATACAAACTATTCCTGGAAATAAGTCATTGAGCTGATACTTCCCAGAGTACCCGATAATGTGGGTGTGGTAGGTATCATCACGAGTTAGCCTATGGGTCACTTGCAGGCTTCATAACTGTTTGTAGTTAAAGCAGATTACTTCTTGCCAGGTAACAGGAAAAGCCAGCAGAGAAAAAAACTCAAACCTTGGGATAGAAACAATCACTTCATTATGTATCTTCATGATAAACAAGTGACAATGGCGGCTGGACCAATTGCAATGTTTGCAAAGACTGATGTCTGCTTGATCACCAGGAATATGCAGCTTAATTCTGTCTGCACAGGCTAAAAGATAGAAGGGAAGAGTTGGCAAATTTAATCATGTAAAATATCACAGCCTTTGTGCAAATATTTGGCGAAGCTTAAATCTACTTTTGGGATGGAAACGAGCTGTTTAATTTTAGCCCCATGAAGATAAACTGGCTTCGAAGGAAAGTTTCTTATTTGTAATTGCATGAACACTTGTTGCTCCATCGTTTCATAAGCAGCCAGAAATGCCAGGCATTTGTCACTGTCATCATCCAGGGTGATAAGAGTTCACAATGTTTGCTCCTAGTGTCTGCGCTGGATCACAGCTGAACAATAGGGAGAGAGCAACTGTCTGGGAGCAAGGATTACTGTCATCCAACAGCTCAACTGAAATGTTATCATCATCTCACATGTTGCCAAGCAAAACAGAAATTCTGAACAGTTTTACAATGAGAGAATGCGTGGCCCATGTCACAAACTCCAGAACTTCGCCACTGCTCCCCGCCTCTTTGCTGACTGTCCAAAACCAGAGACTGATTCAACCCTGAAGCCAGCTTCCAATCCACTCTCATGCGAAACTAATGGGGTAGATAGAGTTATTCATGAAGACCCGCCTTCTCAAACTTGCCCCCCAGTCTGAGGGGCGATCCTCAGGTTAAATCACCACCAGGGGGCAAGGTGGCACAGTGGTTTTCTCTTTGTGGCAACAAAGGTTTAGCACAGTGGGCTAAACAGCTAGCTTGTAATGCAGAACAATGCCAGCAGCCCGGGTCAAATTTCCGCACCGGCCTCCCCAAACAAGCGCCGGAATGTGGCGACTAGGGGCTTTTCACAGTGACTTCATTGAAGCCTACTTGTGACAATAAGCAATAAGTATTACTTAAGAAACATGACACAAGGAGAATGCTCTCCTTTATTGTGTGAGGAATTGAACAAGGATATTAGGTTTCAGTTGTACATAGCATTGATGTGACCACACCTCGTGTGTAATTTTGGTCTCCTTATTTAAAGAAGGATCTAAATGTATTGGAGATGGTTCAGAGGAGGTTTGCTAGATTGATACCTGGAATGAGCAGGTTGTCTTATGAGGAAAGGTTGGACAGAGATCATAGATCCCTTGGGAAACCCTTTGAAAGAGCATCTTACTTAAACCCACAGCTCCACCAGGCTTGGCTTGTTTTCATTGCAGTTTACAAAGAGTGAGGGGTGACTTAATTGAAGTAAATAAGATCCTGAATGGTCTTGACAAGGTGGATGTGGTGAAGATGTTGCCTCTTCTGAGTGCACGGGGGCACAATTTTTTAAAAAAAATATCTGTTTATTGGAATTTTTCAATTTCTTACACAAATTCACATAAACAAGAAAAAACAAAAAGACACCTACAGGTGTTAAAATGCAACAGGTACAGCCCAAATCAGCAAGTTACTGAGTGTCTTTAAGACATAGATAGGTTCTTGATTAATAAGGGGTTCAGAGGTTACAGGGAGAAGGCAGGAGAATGAGGCTGAGAAACCTATCAGCCCTGATCGAATGGCAGAGCAGACTCAATGGGCCGATTGGCCTAATACTGCTCCTATGTGGTTTGATTGTATGGTCTAACAGTCATTACAGCGTTAGGAACCAACAAGACTGAATGAATCAGAGACAAAATTCCCAACAAGTTCCCTCCCCGGATAAATGACCCGTCAGACAGGGCACAGGCTACAGTTTAGACCCTCGTCACTCCCATAGCTTAAAAACAGAATGACAGAAGAAAACAATGCCCGAGAATCCCGGTGCTAAGGGGAATTCAGCCAATTCTTAAAGAGCAATTTAAACTTTTCTCCAGAGCCAGACTGGAGCAGGCAGCCACCCTACACCTTCAAGATGGCGAAAGACAAAATCGCAGAGGGGAACGGGCACAACTCGGGGACTACCACAGGAGACGGAAAATGAACAAGAGCCAAGAGCGAAAAACCAAGCGCCAGGACCCCATCTCCCAGTGCCAGGTCCAAAGACGGAGTTTGCACTTTCTCCCCGTGTCTGTGTGGGTTTCCTCCGGATGCTTCGCTAAGCAGGGCAGAGATTTCATTCAGGGGCTTGGTGAACTTCCAATCGGGCATTTTATTCAATTATTGAAAGAAAACAAAAGCTGGAATTTGGTTCCTGAATAACCTGATATTAAGGTGCCAAATTACGTTGCCTTTATCAAAACAGAAAGCTATTTCACAGTGACTTTATTGAAGTTTTTTCCAGACTTGGGTTGACTTGAGTTTGTTTCATTGCTGGAGCCGTTGATTTTGGAACGCTTGATCTGGTCCCACGGGATTTGCACTTAACTGGATTTTATAAGCCAAGCAATATGTCCAATCCCAAACACCACAGTTTGGGATGGAAATGAAAGGATTTGAGAGGCTACAGAAAAGATTGACTGGAATGGTGCAGGGGATGAGAGACATCAGTTACAAAGATAGATTGCATTGGTCGGAGCTGAATTCTCTTTAGAAAAGAGGAAGTTGAGAGGAGATTTGAGATGTTCAAAACCATGAGGGGTCTGAATAGAACACTGATAGAAGAGTCAAAAAAACAGAGGTCACCAATTTTGGGTGATTAGCAAAAGAGCCAGTGACGACATGAGGAAAAATCTTTTTTACATAGTGAGTGGTTAGGATTTGTATTGCGCTGCCTGACAGTGGATTAAATCATGGCTTTCAAAACTGTGTGGTGCTGTAGCGAATAGGATTTGTGTTAAGTGAGCTTATGAAGAGCCACAAGTTTAGTTTTTTTTTTAATTTATTTTTTAAATTTAGAGTAACCAATTAATTTTTCCAATTAAGGATCAATTTAGCATGCCCAATCCACCTAACCTGCAGATCTTTGGATTGTGGGGGTGAAACCCACGCAAACACAGGGAGAATGTGCAAACTCCACACGGACAGTGACCCAGAGCCGGGATTGAAGCTGGGACCTCGGCGCCGTGAGACAGCAGTGCTAACCACTGCACCACCGTGCTGCCCAGCCGCAAGTTTAGTTGCCATTGATATTTATTTTGTGAGACAGGCGTTCAGAAAGGCAGGTGAGAGTCAGGTCAAATTAATCCAGGGAGGATGTCGAGGTAATAATCTGGCCATGAACTTCCCTTGCTGCCTATGTGGAAAAATCTTCAGATTTGTGATCTTCCAGGGGCTGAGTTCCATTTTTCCGTTATGTCCTCACGATATTCTGATTCCGTTCTTTTCTGAATAGCAAAGTGCACAGCAACGGACTAAGAGAATGGCTCGGCCCCATTGGGCCTACTGAAACAATGGCACCTCTCTTTTTGGACCCTTCTGATCCACTTAATGACCATCCTAGTTGGCGAATAAGTGTTATGGAAATAAATTTCAGTTGATAGGGCTAAAACGGAAAGTGAGGACAGGAGCCATATGGAAACAAGCTTGTCACTACACCCAAAAAACAAAAGCCAATACTTCATTGGATAGAACTGGCTGTCCAGAGTTCATAGCGATCAAAGCGCTGTGGAAATTCCCTGCAAATACTGCATTGATGTTGAGAATTGATGTTGAGTATCGAACAATGTGAACGATTGGGAGAGTGGAATCACTTTCCGGATGGGAAATGCAGAGGGATCACACTCTGATATTGATGGCACCTATTGGCCCTTGAGTATTGAAATAAAACAGCACCATGGTAGAATTGGTTGGATGTGTCATGATGTTGTCTGCAAGGCATCCCACAGTGTTGAATCCCACTGTTGAATTTGTCACCTCTCCTGAAGATGCTGTTGTGAATGAAAGTCATCGTCCTCGATCGTAGAAGTCCCCTCCCGTTCCCCCCCCCCCCCCCTTCACCATTGCACTTTAAAGGACCAATGGTTGAAGTGTCGTGTAGAGTTTGACAGACTTTGCCAGACCATTTTGAGCAGTCAGAATGCAGCACAGAATATCCACGTCTTTCTCACTGAACAAAACTCCTTACTCTATTCCTCATGAAGGTCCCTTTCACCAATAGATATTTTAAGCAGCGGGGAGTGATAGCAGCTTGCCTCATACTTTATGGCTGTTGCCTCAGTCCCTTTTATACCCCTCTGATCTTCTTCTCCCCCTTAACCAAAGTTGTAGTGTTATCCTGTCTGGAGTCAAAGATTTGAGGGTCAAGAGATAGTCCCTCGCCCTCTCCTTCCTAACAACTTTTCTGGTGCTGTAAATTCATCAAATTAATGTTGTCCATTCTGCAGGGACCTTTAAATTGAACAGCAAGGTCTGCAAAGCCACGATACCTTGTATAAATGCTTGTAAACCACACTGAAACACTAAGGAGTGTTATCAGGAACCTGGTTCTCAGAATCTCACACTGTTGTTGGGGGCACAAATATCCCAGTTCCTCAGGCAGTCAGAGGCACATCTAGCATTAGGGGCTGGTTTAGCTCACTCAGCTAAATCGCTGGTTTTTAAAGCAGACCAAGCAGGCCAGCATCACGGTTCGATTCCCGTACCAGCCTCCCTGGACAGGCGCCGGAATGTGGCAACTAGGGGCGTTTCACAGTAACTTCATTGAAGCCTACTCGTGACAATAAGCGATTTTCATTTCATTTCACTTCATTGTCTGTTAATTGTATATGATTTGTATTTAGTTTGGTTCAGATGGTGGACATCTCCTGGGGAAGCATTTGTGTTCCTATAATGAGGAACAGGCAGAAAACTGTGGTTGTTGAGTTAGGAGGTATCTGATTGCCGTATGTATCTCTAAATAAACGTTCATTAAACTATGTAAATATTGGTTACAGTTCTGTCCTTCGCCGTCCAGGTTAAGCAAAACGATAAAGGTTCCAAAATTCCGTTACCAGCCTCACTTGTCTGTTGTCAACCTTTTCTGTTCGCTTTGTTCGCCATTGCTTCCATTGTGCTCTTGTCATTCATAACAGACACACCTTATATATATATTGTCTCCTAACTTACACATGCTGTGTTTGTGCATAAATGCTTATGGCCCTCATTTGACAATGTTTACATCAACCCCATGAGGAGAAGGCGAGCAGATAGCAAGGAGCTCCAAGCCATGGTCGAAAACTTGGGCAGAAACCAGCAGATTTCAGACTCAGCAAATTGGGCAGCACGATGCACAGTGGCTAGCACTGTTGCTTCACATCGCCAGGGACCCTGGATCGATTCCCGGCTTGGGTCACTGTCTGTGCGGAGTCTGCACGTTCTCCCCGTGTCTGCGTGGGTTTCCTCCGGGTGCTCTGGTTTCCTCCCACAAGTCCCAAAAGACGGTCTATTAGGTGAACTGGACATTCTGAATTCTCCCTCAGTGTACCCGAACAGGCACCGGAATGTGGCGACTTCCACAGTAACTTCATTGCAGTGTTACTGTAAGCCTACTTGTGTGGCATTAATACAGATTATTATAAATTGTTTTTCTCAATTCTGAAGATGGCAGAGAATTTCAGAGCCTGTTTATTTATCTCAGTCTTCGAGACCACTCTCTCTGCATTTCATTTTTGTTTGATCTTTTCCCTTTCCTTCTGGGTCATTGTAACAAGTCATCCAGACTCAAAACGTTGGCTGTGTTCTCTTTCCATAGATACTGTCAGATCTGCTGAGATTTCCCACCATTTTCTGTTATTGTAACATTTGTGTTGCTTTCGCTTTCCGCTGCTAATTCCTTGGGCGGGATTCTCCGCTGCCTGATGCCGATATTGTAATTGGCGATTGGGCGGAGAATCCCTGCTGACGCCCAATCGGGGCGGTGCCGGTTTGACGGCGGTTTTCAAGTCTCACCCCCTCCGAAATGGTTACATCACATCGGGCGCCGCACGCCGTTGAAATGGCTTTGGCACGTTATTGGAAGGCCCTCCCGCGATGCTCCGCCCCCAATGAGTCGAGTTCCCGATCGCGCGGTTGATGTGTGGTCTGAGTGGTCGGGATACCGGCGTGGCGGCTGTGAACTGTGTCCAGCGCCACCATACTTGGCCGAGATCCAAGCCACCGCCCTGGGGGGGGGCTTCCGCGAGGGCTGGCAGGGACTGGTGGGGAATGACCCGTGGGGTCGCATTTAGCGAGTCTGGTCCGCACATGGCCGGCGCCATGTTGTACAGCGCGACTGCTGCAGGTCATCGCCGTGCGCATGCGCGGCTCGGGACACGGCCATTCTCCAGGCATCTTTGGAGCAGGAGCCAGGAGCTTTACCCGGAGCCATTGCAAGCCCCTCAGCAGTCCCGGAATCAGTGAGATTTCGGTGCCCATTTTGGCACCGTAAAACACCCACGTATTCTCCAGTTCATCCGGCACTTAGCCGCTGAAACGGAGAATCCAGCCACTTGTCTTTTCTGTTTCACCAGATCCTCTTGTTTCACCAGTTTATTTTAATTCTTACCCTTCAGACTGTCTGAGAAATGTAATGAAGGTTTCTCGGAGTTCCTCAGGTCTAACACTGCATCACGTTGCACAAGTGGCTAGCACTGTTGCTTCACAGCGCCAGGCTCCCAGGTTCGATTTCCCACTGGGTCACTGTCTGTGCGGAGTCTGCACATTCTCCCAGTGTCTGCATGGGTTTCCTCTGGGTGCTCCGGTTTCCTCCCACAGTCCAAAGACGGGCAGGTTAGGTGGATTGGTCATGATAAATTGTCCTTAGTGTCCACAAAGGTTAGGAGGGGTTATTGGGTTATGGGGATATGGTGGAAGTGAGGGTTTAAGTGGGTCAGTGCAGACTCGATGGGCCGAATGGCCTCCTTCTGCACTGTATGTTCTAAAAAAAAATGATGTCTGAATCAGGGTTAAACAGTATAAAATCAGACTTTGCAGAAGTCAGTTATACATTTCATTTTAACAGCTGCCCACTGCTAACAGAATTGGTCAATATTGTCCGCTTTGACTGTGAATTCAATCATCAATTGTTAAAACACCTTCGACACAAGTATTGCTAATGTTCTAGAGGAGTCAATGAAACCATAAGAGGCCACAGTTCGCTACAGCAGTTCACCTAACTGTGTTTGCTGTTAGTTTGACTTGCTTTGCATGAGAAGATTCTACATTTTTCTGATAAGTTGCTGCAAGTGGACTCTGATAACATCACAGGGAGGAAAACATGAGCATCTGAGACCTGAGTGATTAAGACGAGACTTAAGAAGATACAAGTGTATCTCCTTAACCAATCAGACAGAAGGATTGCAAAATTAACAGTGCCAGGATTGTGAAGGAAGCATGAATTAGAATGAGTGAATTAGAATGGGCAGCACATTAGTACAGCAGTCAGCACAGTTACTTCACAGCTCCAGGGTCCCAGGTTTGATTCCTGGCTTGCATCACTGTCTGTGCGGAGTCTGCACGTTCTCCCTGTGTGTGGGTTTCCTCCGGGTGCTGCGGTTTCCTCCCACAGTCTAAAGATGTGCAGGTTAGGTGGATTGGCCATGATAGATTGCCCCTAAAGGCAAAAAGGTTAGGCGGGGTTACTGGGTACGGGGGTCGGGTGGAGGCATGTGCTTGGGTAGGCTGCTCTTTCAAAGGGCCGGTGCAGACTCGATGGACTGAATGGCCACCTTCTGCACTGTAAATTCTATGAAAAATTCTGTCAAATCAGGAAGAGAATGATAAGTCAAGCAAGAGAAAAGTGACTGGATTAAGAGAGACAATAAAAAGGTAGAAAGAAGAGGAAAACAATTAAAATCCTTTAAATGTTACAGTTTTACAATCTCCGACAACAATTAAATCCGGAAGGAAGGAGGTGCCACATTTGTGTTAGTTAATTTTCAGTGTCAGTGAAGTTGATTGGCAGTAATTAACACATATTACAGTATCACATTGTTGAAGGCATTCTTGGACTTTAACTGACAAGACTTAACATTCTGTGGTTTATACCTATGATGCAAATACGTCATCTTGTTCAACGTATTTCAGTGATAAGGCAGACATTGAGAAACTGTTTCCGCCCATCCTCATGACAAATCGCCTTCCCATGCCAATTATGTAGTGAAAGTACCTCATTGCCAGATCTGTTTCTTGACTGTCAGTCACACAGACCTCTTTTCCCTGTATCCTATATTTTTCTCACCAATGAACAGCAGCGTTCCCAGAAAATAAATTAAAAATCAACTTTCAAAAAGAATTCCCGTATGAAAAAAATTCTCCTGGGAGATTAAGCTTCAAACTCCTGAAGACTTCTGGAGACTTGGCAACCCTAATTCTTAACAAGGCCATTGGTAACTCCAACACTATTCCTGGATGCATCTTAACAGAATCCGAGCAGAGATTGAAAATGATCTGCTAATCTGATGGCAGAACTAAGAGTGGAAGTTTGCAGCATCAGCTGTGTTGATCCAGTACTGATAACTCCACACACAGCATTAAAACTCTGACAAGTATTCCTGGTTGAGAGGCCATGCAATGTATCAGAAGTGTATTCAGGAGAATAGTGCAATGTCTCTTTTTTATAATGTTTTATTGAGGCATTTATATACATATAAATATACATCAAACACACCCAAAACCTAAAAGAGGACAAAGAGGAGATCTTACAACAAACAAATAACCAAAATCCCCAGGCCCCACCCTCCCTGCTGTTAACCCCCACCCACTCAGCCTCCTTTTTTAAACCCAACGTCGCCCCCCCCCCCCCCCCCCCCCCCCACACCCGCTTTCCCCCTCCCTCTCCCCCTGCTGACTTAACTTTCTTGGAAGAAATCAATAAACAGTTTCCATCTCCAGGCAAACCCCTCCACAGACCCTCTCAAGGCGAACTTGATTTTTTTCTAACCTTAGGAATTCCGCGAGGTCGCCCCCTACCTCGCCCCCCCTCCCCCCGTTTCGGCGTCTCTGAGTCCCTCCATTCCAACGTCTCCGGGCTACCAAAGAGGCAAAGGCCAAAACATTGGCCTCTCTCACCCCCTGGGACTCCCGGGACTTCCGACACTCCAAACATTCACAGTGCAATGTCTCTGGTCGACTGTTTTGCTTTTGCAAGCCATAATCAGCATTCAATGCTATGTTTTATTTATTCAATAACAGGTATCTAGGGTATTGTCACTGCATCCATCATTGTCAGTATTAATAATGTTAATTGTTTGCAGGTTTCAGCAGAATGTACATCACATCACAGGTTGCGGTGCGAAGTGCTGCAATTCCTGTTCTGGTGCTACCTCCTACAGTTCCACATCTGTCATTACAGGCGATTGTACAACACCCACATTCTGTGTTGCTCCTGATAGTTTATTCACTTTGCTCATCTAGGATTTAGTAATTAAATCATCAGAGTGGATCTTGTTTTGTTTTTCTTTTATAAATTTAGAGTACCCAATTAATTTTTTCCAAATAAGGGACAATTTAGCGTGGCCAATTCACCTACCCAGCACATCTTTGGGTTCTGGGGGCGAAACCCAAACAAACACAGGGAGAATGTGCAAACTCCACACGGACAGTGACCCAGAGCCGGGATCGAACCTGGGATCTCGACGCCGTGAAGCAGCAGTGCTAACGACTGCGCCACCGCGCTGCCCCAGATTTGTTTTTTTTACATATATATCATGATTACTGTGAGTTTTACTTGAGATATTTGTACCTCGACATAATGATGAGCATATGTCAGTATATATGCTGTAACCCCAACTTTGGATAAATATTGAGGATGCTGTGTAAAGTAAAGGGAGCCCAGGATTACCCAATCCGGAAATAGAGTTTCCAGCCAACAATAGTTGATGAGCCATCAATTGCATGAGAGACGAGTTGCTATACAAAGGTTAGGCTTTAATAAGCTAGAACTTAGCCCTGTGGTCGACTACAATAAAATGGACGACCGCCGGGCGTTCTGACTATTTATACCTCGGTATGGAGGCGTGGTTAACTCAGCCTCTCGACCAATCGGAGAGCTGTCACATGACTGGTCTCAACCAATGGGTCGAGAGGTACATGACCGACCAGGGCCAATGGTAAGCCGGTGTTCTGCACCAATGGCAGACAGCTATGCAAATCATACCACCACAATAGTTAATAGCGATCACCTGTTAAGTCACAGGCAACAAGAATGAAGGTTGAATTTGCGTGAGAATGTAGTGTGACTCACCGATATCGAATGAGTAGTTGGTCCAGTCAGGCAACTCATATTTCACAGAGAAAACTGTTCAGGATCCTTGCCTTACTGATGGCAGTGAATGTGTAGCCACCTTAACTGAGTTCAGTTCTAATGCCCCTCCCACCCCATTACAGTAGTTAGCACAGCTACTTCACAGCTCCAGGGTCCCGGGTTCAATTCCCGGCTTAGGTCACTGTCTGGGGGGAGTCTGCACGTTCTCCCCATGTCTGCGTGGGTTTCCTCCGGGTGCTCCGGTTTCCTCCCACAAGCTCCAAAAGACGTGCTGTTAGGTGAATTGGACATTCTGAATTCTCCCTCAGTGTACCCGAACAGGCGCTGGAATGTGGCGACTCGGGGATTTTCACAGTAACTTCATTGCAGTGTTAATGTGAGCCTACTTGTGACAACAATAAAGGTAATTATAAAAAATAAAGGTTATTATTCTAGGTTCAGTTGTCGATTTATCTCAACTACTTGGTCTTTTCTGTGGCTCTGTTCCAATTAGGGCAATCAGTGGATTTGCCTTCTTTCTATATTGTCTATGTCCGAATGCTTAGAGTCGCCAGGTATCGAATGATACCACCACAAGTTTCAACCGGCTATCGATCAAAGAGCCAAACACCAGTTAGTTAGTTCAAGGTCAAGGGTACTTTATTTACATACAATCAATCATGCAACATAAACACTACTAGTTAACTACACCTAGTACTAAGACAACCTGTACTTAACTTCGGGCACCCAGTTTAGGTCAGGAAACAGTGGCCGCTGTTCAATTCTGGATCTCTTGGGTTTGAAGTGGTAACTGCTGCTCAGCTGGGCTCGTCCGCCTGGTAGTGAGCGTTGAACTTGAACTTGCTTCTGGTGTTGCTGCGATTGGCGATGGCCATGACCGGGGTACCAAGGCCAAAAGAGAGCGAGCATATGATGAACTCGTCCTTTATACTCGGGGGGAGGGTGGTGGTGGTGGGGGGGGGGGGGGGGGGGTCCCGCTCTTTTGGGCGGGCCTTCGATTTGGGCCTCACTAATTGGGTGATCCCTGATCACTCCATTCGATTCCTTGGCCAATAAGTGGCCGGGGATCTGGATGGTTGGGCATGTCCCAAGTGGTCACTGACCCCCGTTGTTTGCGTTTCCCTTGGACAGGGAGTGGCACCGAAATGTCTGGGACTGTCCCGGTTGCTGGAGTATCTGTCCTTTGTGTTGGGGGAGATGGGCCATCACCTGCTAATCGGCCTGATTAACATGCTAATGGGACGGAGTTTCGATGCCGTCTGGACATTGCTGACAAATATGCATCTCAGGCTCTGAGCCTGCCTGACTCTTGGCTTGTCCATTTTACCCATCAGTCTTTGCGAGTTTCTCTGTACCTAGTTGGAAATGACCATCCCAGACGGCTTCAGTTCAAAACAAATTAATGCGGATGCTGGAATCTGAAACAAGAGAGAAAATGCTGGAAAATCTCAGCAGGTCTGGCCGCACCTATAGGGAGAGAAAAGAGCTAATGTTTCGAGTCCGATGACTCTTTGTCAAAGCTACCAGACAGAGAAAGTGGGAAATATTTATACTGTGGAGTGAGAATGAAAGATGAGTCAGAGCCACAGACACCCAGGGAAACCGGGTGCTAATAACCAAGGGGAAAGCGTGTTAATGGCAGTCCCCAGAGAGAACAAAAGATGTGAAACGTCAACAGCAGGGAAACTAACATCAGAGGATGAACTGTAGATGCGGGGGGGAGGGGAAGGAGGAAGCAAAGAGGAGAAAGGGTAAGGAAAGGTGGATAAGATGGGGGGGGTGGTTAATATATATTAAGAAAGACAAGAAATAAATGGTAAAAAACAGTACAAATGAAATGGGATGAAAACAAATGGGTCGAGGTGGGGTAGAGCTGATCATCTGAAGTTGTTGAATTCGATGTTGAGACAGGAAGGCTGTCGCATACCTAACCGGAAGATGAGATGTTGTTCCTCCAGTTTGCGTTGAGCTTCACTGGAACATTGCAGCAGGCAAAGAACAGACATGTGGGCATGGGAACAGGGTCTTGTGGTAAAATAGCAGGCAACAGGAAGGTCAGGGTCCTGAAAGCGCACAGACCGAAGATGCTCAACAAAGCGATCACCCAGTCTGCGTTTGGTCTCTCCAATATAGAGGAGACCACATTTGGAGCAGCGAATGCAGTAGACCAAACTGGAAGAGATGCAAGTGAAACACTGCTTAACCTGGAATGAGTGTTTTGGGCCTGGGATGTTAAGCATAGAAGAGGTAAGGGGCAGGTGTTACACCTTCTGTGATTGCATGGGAAGGTACCATGGATGATGGGAGAGGTACTGGGTATGGTGGAGGAGTGGATTAGATTATCTCGGAGGGATCGGTCTCTGTGGAATGCTAACAGAGGGAGTGAAGGGAAGATGTGTTTGGTGGTGGCATCACGCTGGAGTTGGTGAAAATGGCGGAGGATTATGCTTTGCATACGGAGGCTGGTGGGATGAAATGTGAGAATGAGGGGGACTCTGTCCTTGTTCTGGGAGGGAGGGAAGGGGTAGTGGCGCGGGAGATGGACCGCACACTGTTGAGGGCCCTGCCAACAACTGTAGGTGGGAAATCACAATTGAGGAAGAAGGAACACATTTTCAAATCACCATTTTGGAAAGTGCCAACATCGGAGCAAATGCGACGGAGGAGAAGGAGTTGAGAGAAAGGGATGGAGTCCTCACATGATGTAGGGTGCGAAGAGCTGTAGTCCAGATAGCTGTGGGAGGTTAGCCTAGCGGACATCAAACAGCATTCACAATGGCCAGATGGGAGATGGAACTGAG
Organism: Scyliorhinus canicula; assembly: GCF_902713615.1. Lineage (NCBI taxonomy): Eukaryota > Metazoa > Chordata > Chondrichthyes > Carcharhiniformes > Scyliorhinidae > Scyliorhinus > Scyliorhinus canicula. The sequence continues at coordinate 15,385,916 of NC_052163.1, read as the reverse complement.
GCTGTCCTCGGCTGTAAATATCAGCTCCACAAGAACCCATATCCTCCTGCTTCCAAATGGCGAGAAAGAAAATTAATTCAAGTCTATGGAATTTCTAATTTCTCATCAGGATTTACCGTAGCACAGTGGTTAGCGCTGTTACTTCACAGCTGTTGTATCTTCTAAATCTCAGATACTTCGACCAGGATTTCAATCAAGGTTTTACCCAGGTGCTCTTAGTTGCAAGATGGACAAAGGACAACCACAAGTAAAGGTTCAATAAGTTTATTAATAATAATACTATTAACCCTTACATTACCCACATAAAACAATAGGATACCCCAGATTCAAATGTACTATCCGCAGAGATGGCTTGTCAAGCTGTGGATCTGATCGTTGGAATGCTTCTAGTCCGACTTCACAAAGATGGTTCTCGCAGGCAATCTCTTCCTTGCTTCCTTCCTTGGTCTGGTCAAGGTCATCTCGCACATCGAGTCTTTGCGCCTGATGTGTCTGAGATGCGTACCTTTATCCCCCGCCATTCCAGAAACATCTCTGGCTTCCGGCCAATGATGCTTCAGGAGGGAGGTCCCAGCAGCCAATGGTCCAGGTGATGACTGTTTGACAGGCCACTTGAGCCCACCCCAGGTGTCCCATCTCTGGTGGTGTGGGCTGCACATGACCTGCTCTCTTATAAGATTACAGTAGAAACTCTCGGTGACGGAAAGTCTGGCTCAATCTGGGCTACGGACAATAGGCCTGTGCATTTCAATGGGGTGCGATGACCTCCTGCTGGATCTCAGTAGAGTGCGATGATCTTTGCTGGGTGATTGACGGGACAGGTCCAGACATGTTCTGCCAGCTTGTCTGGTGGTTGTGTATTTGGCTTTGGCCATGTCTGAATTCCAACAGCCTGCCTGAGGTTTGACTGCAGTATGATTTTAAAATGCCCAATTCTTTAATTTTGGATATACAATTTAGTCGGCCTTAAAACTAGGCCCGGATTATATTAACACACAGCGGCAGGGACCCGGGTTCGATTCCCGGCTTGGGTCACTGTCTGCGCGGAGTCTGCACATTCTCCCCGTGTCTGCGTGGGTTTCCTCTGGATGCTCCGGTTTCCTCCCACAAGTCCTGAAAGACGTGCTTGTTAGGTGAATTGGACATTCTGAATTCTCCCTCAGTGTGCCCAAACAGGCGCCGGAATGTGGCGACTAGGGGCTTTTCACAGTAACGTCATTGCAGTGTTCACGTGTGCCTACTTGTGACAATAATAAAGATTGTTCTCCAAAGGATTCAAATTAACACACATTTAATTACTAAATGTTTTATGAAGTTCATAATAACCTGTTTATATAATTTATACTTAACATATTGTTTCAGAACATTCACATTGTTGAGCTTGCATGTGCAATCAGAGTAAACACTTTGTACAAGTCAGTGGAGAGGCACTGCGGCAATAGTTACTCACAATAAGTGGCTGTGGGGGAAGAATGACTCCAGACTGGTCTTTCGGTTCAAGCTGGTTTATCTAACACACTTCCGCAATGCTTCTAGCATGCAAGGAGGTCTTCCTCTAAAGCTCTCTATGTACTATTTGTAGTACAATCGGTGTTGCATGTTTTGTTGCAATTCTCTGAACAAGGTAATTACCACACTGATGAGTGGTACATTGACAGATTTCCCCTCTTTTCTTTTTAAATTAAAGCTGTTGAAAGGAAAATTAAAAAATTAAAGAACATTCTTGTTATGATATGCAGACATGCAGATAACGATATACAGACAGGCAACTAATGAACACAGAGAACAGGATATGACCAATGAGTAAGCAGGACACTCAGGGGTGGTGTTGCACTATAAAAGGCACGAGGCACTCACACTCCGCCTCTTTCCACTGATGAACATCTACAGAGTGAGTCAGGGTGTATGTACAGTATCACACCTCCAGCACGTGGCTAAGAGCTAGTCTGGTTCAGTCAGACAGAGTAACCACACTTAGGTTAGCAGAGAGTCGAACTCACAGAGAACTGTGCTAACTGTGCTGCTGGTTCAATAAATCAGATTGAACTAACTTCAAGGTCTGGAGTATCTTTTGGTTAAAGCTGCATCCAGTTGCAGCCTGTGTTATCCCAGAGTACATAACACATCAATTCTTTTGAATCTAAACAGAAATAAATGATCTCGCATTTTCACATCTAATGATTCCCATAACACCTTGACCAAACATGCATAAGCCTTTGTAAAAGAGACAGAAATTACAATTTTTTCACCATTATAACGCCCCTCTTTTAATACATATCAGGTACAATTTAATCCCCGCATTGCACCTGCCGTGGATCTGGGAATGCCGGTTAAATAGCAGGAAAGTTCTAGATCATGATTCGCGCCGGGCGTTAATCAGTTTGCTATCTAACCGGCCTGCTCCCGATCGTGAGTCCGGAGCACACCTAAATATAGCGAGCATATTATTAACCCTAATTTCCATGACTTACCATCTCATTAGCGATATTGAAGTCAAATGTATCGGCCTCGCGGGAATTAACTGGCTCCCCAGCGAGAAATCGCGCGGACGTCGTTCAGTACTCTGCGCTGATACACTATCTTTGCAGTGACAGTGTATCTGTCATGCCAACCCCTAGATCTTGTGTACCCAGTCTGAGGGAAACACTTGTCCCTGCCCGTCCATCCCAGCGACCACCCATAACTCCCACTGACTACCAAGGCCGCTGGCCATGCTGCTGAAGACTATTTATGAACTGGCAACCGTGGTTATGTGAGGACTTCACACATCTGGGGCGGAATTCTCCCACCCCCCCCCCCCCCCCCCCCCCCCCCCCCGCAGGGTCGGGGAATCGCCCGGGGCTGGCGTAAATCCCGCCCTGCGCCGATCGGCAGGCCCTCCGCGGCGATTCTCCAGCCCGCGATGGACCGAAGTCCCGCCGCTGTCAGGCCTCTCCCGCCGACGTGGTTTAAACCACCTCATCTGGGGCTGGAGGGCCCCAATGCATTTGTCGGCAGCAGGGGCGGCATGGTGGTGCAGATGTTAACACTGCTGCCTCACAGCGCTGATGACCCGCATTTGATCCCTGTCCCGGTTCACTGTCTGTGTGGAGTTTGCACATTCTCCCCGTGTCCGTGTGGGTCTCACCCCCACAAACCCAAAAGATGTGCAGGTTTGGGGCAGCAGGGTAGCATTAGGGGCAGCAGGGTAGCATGGGGGGCAGCAGGGTAGCATGGTGGTTAGCATAAATGCTTCACAGCTCCAGGGTCCCAGGTTCGATTCCCGGCTGGGTCACTGTCTGTGTGGAGTCTGCACGTCCTCCCCCTGTGTGCGTGGGTTTCCTCCGGGTGCTCCGGTTTCCTCCCACAGTCCAAAGATGTGCGGGTTAGGTGGATTGGCCATGCTAAATTGCCCATAGTGTCCTAATAAAAGTAAGGTTAAGGGTGGGTTGTTGGGTTACGGGTATAGGGTGGATACGTGGGTTGAGTAGGGTGATCATGGCTCGGCACAACATTGAGGGCCGAAGGGCCTGTTCTGTGCTGTACTGTTCTATGTTCTATGTTAGGTGAATTAGCCACGCTAATTTGTCCCTTAATTGAAAACAAGGGGAAAAAAAGGAATTGGGCACTTTAAATGTACATTTCTAAAAAGTACATGCCGTCTGACCGCTTCCTGCGAGACGCGGCATCATCAGGAGGGATGGAACTTAGGGGAGCTGGTGGCCACCATCCCCACTCCATTGGACGGGTCCAGGTTGGCACCTAGCACCTCCCTCTCCAGCCCCGTGCCCATAGGGCTCTGGGGTTCACCTTGGGATGGAGGGGAAGCTGGATTGAGCCCTGGCTGCCCCTGCATCATCTGGTTCTGTCAGCCCTGGCAGCTCCCTAATGTCTGCGCAAAAGTGTCAATACCCTTGGCGATGCTCCTCAGTGACTGGGCCATGCTCTGCAGCACCTCGGCAATGCCCACCTGTGACTGGGACAAGCTCCGCAGCGCCACCCCCATTCTGATCTGAGAGCAGGACATGTCCCGCAGCACCTCATCAAGGTCAGCCTGATACTGGATGACATGCCCCAGTGAGTCGGACATTCTGCCAAGGCCCTTAGCCATGGCCATCACCGACTGCATGACGCCTTGGACACCTTCACTAATGGTGCCGACGTCGTGCACCAGGCTCTCCATGGCGGTCACCATCCGAACAATGTTGGCCTTGGTGCCACACTTTGTCGGCGACATCCCTTGTGCCCGTAGCCTCTGGGACTCCTCCAATCAGCTATGGACCTGCTGGAGTGTCGCTGACATCTCTAACATCTCCATAAGCTCAGGGATTGCCTGTTCCAGAGGCTCAGCATCAGGCTGGGACCCAGATGGGTCCGGGGGTCCAGCAGGCCTCTGACTCGCTGCTTGACCTTTTTCGAGAGGGGGGGTAGCTGGCAGCACGATCACAGTGAATCAGCTGGCGAGCCTTCATTTGCGGCGTGAAGTCTGCGGGGCCTCGTTAAGAGGACCAATTAACATTGCATTGCATTGTTGCATTGCATTGTTGCATTGCATTGTTGCATTGCATTGTTGGCCTCAACATGCCGTGTGCCGGGAAGCTCACAGAGGTGAGCTTAGAAATCTGCACTATCTGTGCAGAGACAGGTGGCTGAATTCTCCGCCGTCGGGAATCTCCGTTTCTCCGGCAGCCCAGGGGTTTCCCGACAGCGTGGGACTGCCCCACAATGGGAAACCCCATTGACCAGCCGACGACATGGAGAATCCCATCCAGTGTATCTGTGCGGTGAAAGCGTTTTTAAAAATACATTGAACATGGGTGTCGCCGGCTGTGCCACCATTTATTACCCATCCCTAATTGCCCTTGATGGGGCAGGTAAGAGTCAATCACATTGCTGTGGGTCTGGAGTCACATGTAGGCCAGACCAGGTAAGGATGGCAGATTTCCTTCCCTAAAGGACATTAGTGAACCAGATGGGTTTAACGACAATCAACAATGGTTTCATGGCCATCATTAGACTTTTTTAATTCCAGATTTTTATTGAAGTCAAAGTTCACCATCTGTTGTGGTGGGATTTGAACTTGGGCCCCCAGAGCATTTAGAAACATTACTTTTCACCCACGATTCTCCCTATTTTGGCGTCATTATGGAGCGGTGGTGTAATTGCTACCCTGTGGACAGTCAGATAAAATGAGCAAGCGAAGCACCAAGAGACGGTTGACGTCTCACCTCTCCACAGATGGTTTGAGCAGCAGGAGGTAAAGAGAAACAATGGTCTTATGCAAACAAGAAAGGTTGAGAGATTGGTCTTCCTGTTCTGTGACCCAGGTCACGTATAAAGCAAATCTGTACCGACATGATCTGTGCTTGCACCATCAAGTTTTTCATAAAGGATGAACAAGCTTAGCGGATGAAATAGGTGATTAATGCAAAGTAAAGGCTTTTTCATCTCGATATTGCATTATAAATGATTCAGTCATTCCAGGGAATTAAGAATTATAAATGTGTAGCTGGGTGAGATGTCCTATCAGGAAAATTATTCAAAGTGCTCTGTCGCTCCTTTGATTGATTCTCTTTGCGCCCACTCCCCCTCCAAGGTATGTTCCCTGGTAAGGTCGTGTGATGACCAATTGAAGTCATAAACTCTAAGACAGCAATTTTGACTGTGGAGGGGAACTCTGTTGGACAGGCTTGGACTAACTCGATGGCCCATTGTAATGTACACCCCACATCTCCCATCGCACTCTCACAACTTCCTTCCTTCCCCTTTCCTGAAAACTCTTCTCCTCCCCGCCCTGATCTCACAGCTATTGTCCCACTCCCCACTCTGACAGCTCACTCCCTCCAACCGTTCCACCCCCCAACATCCTCCACCCCACTCTAACAGCTCTCTCATCTGCCGCTGCCCTAGAAACTCTCACCCTCCCACTCTGACCGCTCTCCACCACCCCCACTGCACCCCCCAACCCTGATCTGACAGCTATCGTCCTTCCCCCAGCTCCAACTGCTCACTCACAGCAAACCCCCGCCCCCACCCACCCGACTCTCCGGCCCCACATCTCCCTGCTTTAGGGTGACAGTAAGTTTCAAATGTTTAAATGAGAGTAACAGCGAGAACAGGTTTGGGAAGCAATAACCTAAAGTTTCTCTTTATCAACAAGGTTTAATGCACAAATTCTACCCAGTGTGTACATGAGACCATTTTTAAAGTTGGAGCATTTGAAGTATTTTGTTCAAAGGCTCGAAGTCATTGATAGTTTTCAGTCATCATCATTCTTCTTGCAACTACAAGATGTAGTGGCCACCATGCTCTATACTTCTCCAGAGTGGGAAGCAACAGCCAGAAACAAAGAATGTGAGAGCAAAGGGAGGGAGATTAAGAAACCAGGGTAAGAGGTGTTTGAGAAATGAAGCAAGATACTGCATGCCGGTGTGACAAGGATCAGCTGTCCCTCTCTCGTTTTTATTGGTTTTCTTTGGCATTCTTCAGGAAGCACCAAAGAGATCCTGAGGGATAAGTACGAGTTTTATGTTACAAGTTATTTATGAATTGGGTTAACTTGACCTGGTCTGTAGATATGTTCTGGTTGTTAATAAAACTCACTGTAGGATTGCCCCAGTCCGGAGTCCGCAAGTGCGCGACACTGGAATGTCTATTCAAGGTACACATAGGATGGCCAATTCTGATTGGATGTATTCCTGGAGGTTTCATCACATGACCGCTGCCTCTTTCTCGAGCTGCCACCATTGGTCGCCCATCCTGGTGGAAAAAGCCAATTGTGAAGGAGACATACTTGCCATTATTCCATTGGACGCTTCCTGATTCCCTATCAAACATCCTTTTATGCCCACCTTCAAAGGGAAATGAACAAAGATGATAAATAAATCTCACTTTCTTTCTGTAATGCCCCGACTGTTTTTCTCTAATTTTTACTAGTTTCAGTGTCTGGGAGTCAAATCTTTAATTCCCCTGCCTCACCGGACGGACTGTGCCATACAAACTGACGGCTTCTCAATAAACCGGATGGACCGTGCGGTGCCATCGGGCAAAGCCAAGAGTGGAGGGATTTGCCTCCTCATCAACATCTCCTGGTGCTCGGACGTGACGAACCTGGTGACCTACTGCTGCTCCCCAGACCTGGAATACCTGAGTGTGAAGTGACGCCCATGCTACCTTCCACAGGAATTCACTTCAGCCATCATCCCAGCGGTCTACATCCCACCCCAGGCGGAAGTGAAGAAGGCGCTTGATGAATTGTACACCGCTATAAATAAAAATGAAACAGAGTATCCGGGGGCTTTGCTCATTTGCCGGTGACTTCAGCCTGGCCAACCTCAAGAGTGTCCTACAAAAATTCCACCAACACATCTCCTGTCCCACAACGGATGCCAACATCCTCGACTACCCCTACACAAACATCAAGGTTTCCTACCGATCCATTCCCCCGACCGCACTTAGGAAAATCGGACCACAAGCCAGTGCTCCTTCTCCCACCTTACAAGCAGAAATCTGAGCGTGAGAATCCGGTTTAGAAGGTTGTGCAATGCTGGCCCAAGGCAACAGGCAAGCTCCTACACAACTGCTTGGAGTCAGTGGACTGGTCCATATTTAAGAACTCAGTGGCCAACCTAAACTAGTATGCCACAACCGTCACAGACTTCATCAGCAAGTGTGTGGAAGATTGCATGCCAAAGAAGGTGGTACGTACATTCCCCAACCAGAAACAATGGTTTAATCTGGAGGTTCATTCCCTACTGAAGGCCAGGTCTGAGGCGTTCACGACAGGTGACCCTGGCCTATACGGGACGTCCAGGTATGACCTCCGACAAGCTATTAGGGATGCGAAGAGACAATACCAGACTAAGCTAGAGTTACAGATTAATGACACGGACTCTCGTCGGCTGTGGCAAGGCTTAAACAACATAATTTAAGGCAAAGCAAAGCCAAGTAGAATCTCTGACAGTAGCGCACCCTCCCTGATGAACTCAATGCTTCTATGCTCAGTTCGAGCAGGAAACCATCAAACCGCCGTCAACTGCTCCAGCAGACTCAGACACACCCATACCAACTGTCAGATCAGCCTTCTTGAAAGTGAACCCTCGAATAACGAGGGGTCCTGATGCAGTCCCTGGTCATGCACTCAGATCCTGTGCGGCCCAACTGGCGGGTATGTTCGCAGACATCTTCAACCTCTTCCTACTCCATTCCAAAGTTCCCACCTGCTTCAAGAAGACCACCCATCATACTGGTGCTGAAGAAGAACCAGGCAACGTGCCTCAACAACTACTCTCTGGTGGCCCTGACATCTATAATTATGAAGTGCTTCAAAAGGTTGGTCATGAGATACATTAACCCCATACTCCCAGAAGGCCTTGATCTACTGCAATTCGCATACTGCCACAACCGTCCCACAGCGGACGCCATCTTCCTGGCCCTACTCATCCCTGGAGCATCTCAATATCAAGCTCCTACATCAGACTCTGATTCATTGACTACAGATCCGCCTTCAACACCATATTCCCAGCCAAGATCATATCAAAACTCCAAAACCTAGGACTTGGCTCCTCCCTCTGCAACTGGATACTCGACTTCCAGACCCATAGACCACAATCAGTAAGGATAAACAACAACACCTCCTCCACGATAGTCCTCAATACCAGGGCCCCACAAGGCTGCGTACTTAGCCCCCTACTGTACTCCCTATACACACACATCTGTGTGACATAATGTGGCTCCAACTCCATCTACAAGTTTGCTACTGACACGACCGTAGTGGGTCGGATCTCAAACAACGATGATTCAGAGTACAGGAGGGAGATAGAGAACCTAGTGCATGGTGTAAAGACAGCAATCTGCCCCTCAATGTCAGCAAAACTAAAAAGCTGGTCATTGACTTCAGGAAACAAAGTACTGTACACACCCCTGTCTGCATCAATGGGGCCGAGGTGGAGATGGTTGACAGCTTCAAGTTCCTTAGTATGCACATCACCAACAATCTGTCCTGGTCCACCCACGTCGACGCTACGATCAAGAAAGCAGAACAGCGCCTATACTTCCTCAGGAAACTAAGAAAATTCGGCATGTCCATATTGACTCTTAACAATTTTTTTTTTAAATTTAGATTACCCAATTATTTTTTCCAATTAAGGGGCAATTTAGTGTGGCCAATCCACCTACTCTGCACATTTTTGGGTTGTGGGGGCGAAACCCACACAGACACAGGGAGAATGTGCAAACTCCACACGGACAGTGACCCAGAGCCGGGATCGAACCTGGGACCTCGGCGCCGTGAGGCGGTTGTGCTAACCACTAGGCCACCGTGCTGCCCTGACTCTTAACAATTTTTACAGTTGCACCATAGAAAGCATCCTATCTGGCTAAGTAGCCTAGTATGGCAACTGCTCGGCCCAAGACTGTAAGAAACGACAAAGAGTTGTGGACACAGCCCAGTCACCTCCCGCTGCCTTGGGAATGCGGGCAGCATAATCAAACACCCCTCCCACCCAGCTTATTCTCTCTTCCAGCTTCTTCCATTTGGCAGAAGATACAAAAGTCTGAGAACACTCACCTATAGATTCACAAACACCTTCTTCCCCGCTGTTACCAGACTCCTGAATGACCCTCTTATGGACTGAACTGATCTCTTCACACATCTTCTCCACTGAGTAGTCTGTGTGCTCTCCCGATGCCTGTGTCTATATATTTACATTGTGTATTTATGCATGTCCAAAGTTTTTTCATGTATAGAATGATCTGTCTGGACTGTACGCAGAGCAATACTTTTCACAGTACCTCGGTACCTGCAGCAATAAATCAAATTCAATTGAATTCAGTCATTCCTGCAGTGGCCAGATCTATCCTGGAGGGTGCTTGCTTGTGGCTTGTTAATGACACCCTGGGAATAATGGGAAATCTTTAGGGGGCAACAGAAAGCTACTAAAAAAGCGATAAAGAAGAGTAAGATAGATTATGAGAGTAATTGTGCTCAGAATATAAAAACAGATAGTAAAAGTTTCTACAAGTATATAAAACAAAAAAGAGTGGCTAAGGTAAATATTGGTCCTTTAGAGAATGAGACGGGAGATTTAATAACGGGAGATGAGGAAATGGCTGAGGAACTGAACAGGTTTTTTTGGGTCAGTCTTCACAGTGGAAGACACAAATAACATGCCAGTGACTGATGTAAATGAGGCTATGACAGGTGAGGACCTTGAGATGATTGTTATCACTAAGGAGGTAGTGATGGACAAGCAAATGGGGCTAAAGGTAGACAAGTCTCCTGGCCCTGATGGAATGCATCCCAGAGTGCTAAAAGAGATGGCTAGGGAAATTGCAAATGCACTAGTGATAATTTACTAAACTTCACTAGACTCTGGGATGGTCCTGGCAGATTGGAAATTAGCAAACGTGACACCACTGTTTAAATAAGGAGGTAGGCAGAAAGTGGGTAATTATAGGCTCATTAGCTTAACTTTGGTAGTAGGGAAGATGCTGGAATCTATCATCGAGAAAGAAATAGCGAGGCATCTGGATGGAAATTGTCCCATTGGGCAGACACAGCATGGGTTCATAAAGGGCAGGTTGTGCCTAACTAATTTAGTGGAATTTTTTTGAGGACATTACCAGAGCAGTAGATAACGGGGAGCCAATGGATGTGGTGCATCTGGATTTCCAGAAAGTTTTTGACAAGGTGCCACACAAAAGGTTGCTGCATAAGATAAAGATGCATGGCATTAAGGGTAAAGTAGTAGCATGGATAGAGGCTTGGTTAATTAGTAGAAAGCAAAGAGTGGGGATTAATGGGTGTTTCTCTGGTTGGCAATCAGTAGCCAGTGGTGTCCCTCAGGGATCAGTGTTGGGCCCACAATTGTTCACAATTTACATAGATGATTTGGAGTTGGGGACCAAGTGCAATGTGTCCAAGTTTGCAGACGACACTAAGATGAGTGGTAAAGCAAAAAGTGCAGAGGATACCGGAAGTCTGCACGGGGATTTGGATAGGTTAAGTGAATGGGCTAGGGTCTGGCAGATGGAATACAGTGTTGACAAATGTGAGGTTAGACATTTTGGTAGGAATAACAGCAAAAGGGATTATTATTTCAATGATAAAATATTAAAACATGCTGCTGTGCAGAGAGACCTGGGAGTGCTAGTGCATGACTCGCAAAAAGTTGGTTTACAGGTGCAACAGGTGATTAAGTAGAGGTTAAGTAGACTGGGACTGTACTCATTGGAATTTAGAAGGATGCGGGGGGGGGGGATCTTATAGAAATGAAATGAAATCAAAATGAAAATCACTTATTGTCACGAGTATGCTTCAATGAAGTTACTGTGAAAAGCCCCTAGTCGCCACATTCCGGCACCTGTCCGGGGAGGCTGGTACGGTAATCGAACCGTGCTGCTGGCCTGCTTGGTCTGCTTTAAAAGCCAGCGATTTAGCCCAGTGAGCTAAACCAGCCCCTGTCCTTGATCGAAACATATCAAATTATGAAGGGAATAGATAGGATAGATGCAGCGAGGTTGTTTCCACTGGCGGGTTAAAGCAGAACTGTGGGGCATAGCCTCAAAATAAGGGGAAGTAGATTTAGGACTGAGTTTAGGAGGAACTTCTTCACCCAAAATGTTGTGAATCTATGGAATTCCTTGTCCAGTGAAGCAGTTGAGGCTCCTTCATTAATTATGTTTAAGATAAAGATAGATTGTTTTTTGAAGAACAAAGGGATTAAGGGTTATGATGTTCGGGCCAGAAAGTGGAGCTGAGCCCACAAAAGATCAGCCATGATCACATTGAATGGCGGAGCAGGCTTGAGGGGCCAGATGGCCTACTCCTGCTCCTGGTACTTATGTTCTTATGTTCTTATGTACGCACACAATGATTTTCAGTCAAGGCGGTGGGAGCAGGGAATTGGGCAGCTGGCCTGCCCACTAGTTAAAATGGCCTCTTCTTTGTCTGTGTATCTTTTGAGATATATTTAGTGGAGCAGCAGAAGATGTCACAAAGTTCGGCGGCAGCAATGTGGGGTGCTTTGTATAATCCACCGTGGCAGAGTTGTAGATCAGATTGCATGCTAAGCATGGGCAAGACATGGATGGATAGGCAAAGCACAAACATGTTAACTGATACTTTGGAGTCAGTTACCGATACTACAGTTCTGTGGAATTAACAGTAAGTGAGAAGTGACTGGCAGGAAGTCCTGGCAGAGTGCTAACTGTGTGAAAGGTGTAAATGTCAGCGGACACCATTAACTGGGATGTAAAGCAGTCAATGAAAATTTTACGAGACTTCTAATAACAGTTAACTGATACAAACAAAGCTGAATTTCAGTTACATGAAATTCTACAGACCCCAATCTGTATCTTTAAATCAGCCCATTTGTGTAAAAACGTTGATGCGCTTCTCCTAAAATATCTATGAATAAGATTTTTTTCCCAGAAGGGGTTGGATTTTACGCGAATGACGATTGCAGCCACATCCTCAATTTAGCCTCTGCTGTTACGTCTGGACCTCTGGCAAGAAGTCAGCAACAGGGACACAAAATGAAGTTTGATCTGGGATGTTTGCCTAGTTGATGTTTCGCAACAAACGCTGGGTGTGACATGAATATTCCTGAACAAAAAAATGTAGGAAAACCCAATAATAATAATAATAATCTTTATTAGTCTCACAAGTAGGCTTACAATAACACCGCAATGAGGTTACTGTGAAAAGCCCCTTGTCGCCACATTCCGGCACCTGTTCGGGTACACAGAGGGAGAATTCAGAATGTCCAATTCACCTAATAGCACGTCTTTCGGGATTAGTGGGAGGAAACCGGAGCATCCGGAGGAAACCCACGCAGACACGGGGACAACGTGCAGACTCCACACAGATGTGGACCCAAACCAGGAATCGAACCTGGGACCCTGCCGCTGTGAAGCAACGGTGCTAACCACTGTGCTACTGTGCCACCCTACAAATATGTGCACAGCAAGTTCCCACAAACAGGAATGAAAAAAATGTACAGCGGCACAGTGGTTAGCACTGCTGCCTCACAGCGCCAGGGACACGGATTCAATCCCAGTCTCGGTGACTGTGAAATCTGCACATTCTCCCCATGTCAGTGTGGGTTTCCTCCGGCTTCCTCCCACAGTCCAAAGATGGGCAGGTTAGGTGGATTGGCGATGATAAAATTGCCCCTTAGCTTCCAACGGTTGGTGGGATTATGGGAATGGGGGGGGGGGGGGGGGGGGGGACTTGGGCCTCGGCAAAATGCTCTTTCAGAGGGTCAGTGCAGATTCGATGGGCCGAATGCCACCTCCTGCACTGTAGGCATTGTACGATTCTATAATCAATTTTAGTCAAAGAACAAACAATTTGTCGGAAATCAAATGTTATAACTGATAGTCTTCCATTTGAGGCTGGGCACCTGGCTGCCCGATTATATACTCACCTTGTAAAGGCTTTGTGATGAATGTTAATCTCACTGTTATTAGGTTTCCAGTGCTGAACTGTGTTGGCTTTAAAATAAACATGACCAGAAAACCAATGAAAGCTTTTCCACTGCTTTTCGATTTAACAGTAAATTAAATGAATATTTAAAGTTGGATGCTGAAGCCTCACTGAGGTCCATTAGCTCCACTTGAATACCGTCCATGGAATGGAGTGAAAGCATTCATAAATCAGCATTTCTTAAAGTAAAAAGCAGTTTGAATCGCAAAGGAAGACCAATAGAGAGTTAATTCACTGAACATAGTGCTTTGTCAGGCGTTCCGTTTGATCTCAGACACCGCGTACCCCGTCAATATGTTAAATGCTCCCATAGGAGTTCTTACGACACAACGAATGTCAAAAGACTGTTCCTTGCGGGAGTAAACTTGGCAGCAACAGGTTTACTGCCATTAGGCATGGTGGTGCTGCAGATATGTGCCAATCAGTAACCTTCCAGCCTCATATCTCTCCATCCAGAAGGAGACTCGGGTATAGCTTTTCATTCTTAAAGAGAATACTGGGTTGGATCAGAATTCTCGCCACTTGATTCACAACATAGATGTTCTGCTGATATGAATGATTTCCAGTAAGCATCAGACCTTAGTACTCATTTTCCTTCCAGTCAAATTACAGTCAGAGCATTCTATAATACAGGCTGTAACTCTGGGTGGGGAAACATTCGGATGGGGAGTGGGAAGGGTGGGGAAACGCTAATAGCTGATGGGCCCCACCAAATTCCTTTTGAGCAGACGCGACAATAAATCTAAATCTAGAATCAAAATCTCTTTGAGGATCTGATAACTAGGATGTTTCTGACAATTTTTTAAAATATAAATTTAGGGTATCCAATTATTTTTTTTTCCAATTAAGGGGCAATTTAGCGTGGCCAATCCACCTACCCTGCACATCTTTGGGTTGTGGGGATGAAACCCACGCAAACATGGGGAGAATGTGTAAACTCCACACAGACAGTGACCCAGGGCCGGGATTGAAACCCGGGTCCTCAGTGCTGCAGTCCCAGTGCTAACCACTGCGCCACCATGCCATCTGACAACTTAAAAACTTACTTGGCACAGCATTTCTGCTGATTCGGAACTTTCAGGAAGTTGGTATTTATATTTTCAAGTATTCAAAATTATCTGCACAAGTGGAGTAGAACTGGTTTTATTTCAGGTTCCAGCAGTCATTATTGGCAAGCACCCCACAGCAGCAGGTAAAGAACCAAAGTGAACTTCGCTATTGTCTTACATTCTCTCTCTTACTTGTCCTCTCCTTTCCTTTTCGATTTGTTCACCAGGTTTTCCCATGATTTTCCTGAACGCTCTACCCTCTACTGTTCCACAGGCGGCAGGAGCCATTCTTGATGTACGAGTCTCAATGGTGCATATTGGTCAGCTATTTAACCTTGTGGGGCATCACAGGATCACAGAATTGTTACAAGCACCGAAGGAGGCCATTCAGCCCGTCATGCCTACGTTGACTCTCTGTAGGGGGCGTTTACCTCGTGCCACTCTGCTGCCTTCCCCCCGCAGCACTGTACTTTCTTCCTTCTCAGGTACTGATTCAATTGCCTTTTGCAACCTCAATTCACCCTGCCTCCACAACATTCTCCAGCAGCACGTTCCCGATCCTACCCATTCACTGCACGGAAAAGTTTCTCCTCATGCCTCCATTGCTTCTTTTCTATGCTCTCCTGTTCTCAACCCATCCACCATTGGGAATTTCTTTCGCCCTATCTACTCTGTACAAACCCCCTCATGATTCTGAATACTTCTATCAAATCTCCTCTCAACCTTCTCTTTTCCAAAGAAAACAGTCTGGGCCTCTCCAATCTATTTAAGTATCTAAGTTTCTCATCCCGGGCACTAGTTTGGTGAATCTTTTCTAAAGCACCCTCTCTAATACCTTCACATCTTTCCCAAAGTGAAGCACCCAGAACTGGAAGCAGTACTCCAGGGGAGGCCAAACTAATCATTAACCACTATTCTTGGTTTCTCGTCACTCAGCCAGTTACGTATTAACATTGCTACTCTCCCTCTCATTCCATCCCTCAAGTCTGTTGTGTGGCACTGTATCAAATGCCTTTTGGAAATCCATGTGCACCACATCAAGAGCATGACCCACATCAATCTTCCCTGTTTCCTCACTAAAAATTGCAGCAAGTTAGTTAAACACAATTTGCCCTCAACAAATCCATGCTGGCTTTCCTTAATTAAGCTAATCACAATTTGCCCAGTCCCGACCTTCTTGAACAGTCACACATGTAGACTTCCAGAGTGAGATCTACCTGCTCTTCACGCTGGCAGGATCTTTTGAACCTATCCATTGATTTTTTTTTTCCCAATTAAGGGGCAATTCAGCGAGGCCAATCCCCCGACGCTGCAAATCTTTGGGTTGCGGGGGTGAAACCCATGCAGACACAGGGAGAATGTGCAAACTCCACACAGACAGTGACCCGAGGCCGGGATTGAACCCGGGTCTTCGGCGCCGTGAGGCAGCAGTGCTAACCCATTGATAGCGACAGGACTGAAAGATCCCGGCACTAACCAATGGCGGGCCACTTCCCGTTGCTGAGAAGCATGCCGTGCGGAGCCCCGAGAATCCTGCCCCCAGTGGGTGTCGATGGATCGCAAAAGGCGGCAAGGTCCCTGATTCATTTCTTCATCCTCCTAAAATATAGGGACTCTGAGGCCCAGTGCAGCACTCAGCAAATGTCCATCAACTGAACCCAAAATGTTCTGGTTTATAGAACATAGAACTGTACAGCACCGTACAGGCCCTTTGGCCCACGATGTTGTGCCGAACTAGTCTGAAACTAAGATCAAATCAACCTACTCCCAATCATTCTAGTGCACTCCATATGCCTATCCAATAACTGCTTGAAAGTTCCTAAAGTGTCCAACTCCATTACCATAGCTGGGAGTGCATTCCACGCCCCAACCACTCTCTGAGTAAAGAACCTGCCTCGAACATCCCTCCTATATTTCCACCATGATCCTTATAGTTATGCCCCCTTGTAACAGCTACATCCACCCGAGGAAAAAGTCACTGAACGTCCACTCAATCTATCCCTCTCATCATCTTATACACCTCAATTAAATAACCTCTCATCCTCCTTCGCTCCAATGAGAAAAGCCCTAGCTCCCTCAACCTTTCCTCATAAGACCTACCCTCCAATCCAGGCAGCATCCTGGTAAATCTCCTTTGCACCCTTTCCAATGCTTCCACGTCCTTCCTATAATGAGGTGACCAGAACTGCACACAATATTCCAAATGTGGTCTAACCAAGGTCTTGTACAGTTGCAGCATAACCTCCCGGCTCTTAAACTCAATCCCCCGTTAATAAATGCTAACACGCTAAAGGCTTTCTTCACGGCTCTATCCACTTGGGTGGCAACTTTCAGAGATCTATGGGCGTGAAGTTCGAGATCTCTCTGCTCCTCCACATTCTTCAGAACCCTGCCGATAACCCTGTAATCCGCATTCAAATTTGTCCTACCAAAATGAATCACCGCACACTCATCAGGGTTAAACTCCATCTGCCACTTTTCAGCCCAGAGCTGCATCCTATCAATGTCTCTTTGTGTTTATAAAGTGTTGCAAAATAGCACAAAGTATTTACAACACAGACCATTGAGCCAAACTGGTCCTTGTTGCTGTATGTTGATTAATAAGGGAATCAGGGGTTATGGGGAGAAGGCAGGAGAATGGGGATGAGAAAAATACCAACCATGATGGAATGGCAGAGCAGACTCATTGGGCCGTTGGCCTAATTCTGCTCCTACGTCTAAAAGTTAGGTGGGGTTACTGGGTTACGGGAATGGGGTGAAGGTGTGGGCTTAGTGGGTGCTCTTTCCAAGAGCCGGTGCAGACTCGAGGGCAGAATGGCCTCCTTCTGCACTGTAAATTCTATGATTCTATAGTTTTATGGTCTTACATGCTCCACATGAGCCTCCTTCCAATTCACTAACCCCAGTCTTTTATTCCTTCTTAACCTCATAGACTTTCCCATGAAGGCATCTGTGCTGTTCACACAGTGAGTTCCACATTGTAACTGTGATAACCCCAATGAGGCCTATTGTGTTATGCACTCTGGGATAACACAGGCTGCAACACGATGCAGCTTTGACCAAAAGATACTCCAGACTTTGAAGTAAGTTCAATGCGATTTATTGAACCATTAGCACAGTTCTCCAGGAGTTTGACTCTCCTGCTAATCTTACTGTAGTAACTCCGTCTAACTAACCAGTCTGCTCTAAGCCACGTGGTGGGTGTGATGCTTCTGATCTGCCCCTGTCCTATTCTCGAAGTGTCACCCCGTGGAAAGAGACAGAGCATGTGTACCCTGTCCTTGTATATGGGTTGTGTAATGCCCCCTTATGGTAGTGTCACCTCTGGGTGTCTTGACTGCCCATTGGTCGTGTCCTATTCTATGTGTTCATTCGCTGTATGTCTGCATGTCATGGCGTCTCTGGTGCTCCCTCTAGTGTTTAATTAGCCGTAGTGTATTTACAGTGATGCATATCACCACAAGGCCCACACGGATTCCCTGATTGATCTTCTCGTGGGACTTGTGGAATATAAGCTTCCCCACTAGTGGACAGCCACCTGCGCAGCTGGGACTCAGAAGAACTCAGAATAAAAGCCGGCCCGGACAGCAACCCGCATATTGGTTGTCCAAAAGGGACTGTACTCTGGAAATATATTCGCTGCCATGGGCAGACTTTCTGTGACCGTAAATAAATCTGCGTTCACCTTACTGCTCGGCTTCCAGAGTCATATTACTGGCAATGGGGTGAAAGAAACTTTAACTCCGATTCTGGACATCCTAGCCTTTCCAGAGGATTGCTATGCAGCAATGCATTGAACGGATTTTTAAATACGCAGCTCTTCATAACATTAAAAGCCTTCGACACAGGCCTGGAAGATTGGGCTCAGTTCACAGGGCGGGTGAAGTACTTTTTCCAAAGTGAACGGCATCGTTGGAGAGGACCGATAGGAGGTAATCCTCCTGCCTGCCTGCGGAGAGACGACCTTCGGCATGATATAAACCTCATGTAGACCGCTGCTCCAGATTCAAAATCGTTTGACGAGTTGGTAGAGCAGGTGTCCAACCATTATGACCTGAAACCGTCTGTAATCATGCAATGGTACCCATTTCAACACTGTTGTGCGGACTCCGGGGGTATCAGTTCGACTCCGAAGGTTGGCTGTTTACTGCGTGTTTGGGCCATCCCTTCCCAAGACGTTGAGGGATCGGTAACAGCAGGAAAACATGAGGCAATACATGTTGAAGAACGAAAAAGAGAAGATTTTTCCTTTGTTCTGTGAAAATCAAGGTCACAGAACACAACACTATCTGGAGAAGGAAAAGTGACTATCTTAAGAGTTATGAACCCTAGGTCTCGATCTTGACTACCCTACCAAACCTTGCTTTGCATTACTTAGTTACGTACTGCTTCAATCAGCTTTGCTATTGGGAAGCTGTCCTGTCTATTGCGGAACAAAGTGCAGTTGGCTTGTTTAGCTCACTGTGCTAAATCTCTGGCTTGTAAAGCAGACCAAGCAGGCCAGCAGCACGGTTCGATTCCCGTACCAGCCTCCCCGGGCAGGCTCCGGAATGTGGTGACGAGGGGCTTTTCAAAGTAACTTCATTGAAGCCTACCCGTGACAATAAGCGATTTTCATTTCATTTCAAAGTGCAGTTACTCAATGTCATTTCATACTAACCCTCTGCATAGTTTTACCATGTACATTTTTAAATAGTTTTGCATAACATCTTTGTTTGCATCACAGCCCGTTTATCTCTCATGCTGACAAGGATAGTTGAGGAAATCTAGATGTTCCGAATAATTTTTTAAAAGAATTTTACGAAGGCTTTTATGCAAAACTAAAGCCTCCACTGCAGAGATTGCACCTTCTGATGTAACAATAGTTTGTTAGGATAGTCATTAATAACAAAGACACTCTTTATAAGAGGCATCATGTCCCAATGCACTGGAACAAAGTGCTGAGTGCCTGAGGGACATGGGCGGAAGATCAACATTACATCTTTCACTTAAAAATCAAGTCATCAGAAACCTCAATTTGTTTTCTTAATCTTAACAGAAAACCCATCTAACTGGCTTGGGTGTGTTTCAACGCATTTATTTCCGGGTTTCACACCCATCAGTTTAAAATGGTCACTTCTTAAAGTACTATTTCAGAGTGTGTCACAGAGTCACAGTGCAAAAGAGGCCCTTCGGCCCATCAAGTCTGCACTGACCAGTGAAAAACACCTGACCTATCTACCTAATCCCATTGTAGCCACCTGGGGTGACCACTGCCCAAACACAAAATGGAAGATTGCAAGGAATGCAGGGAACATTGACATGTTGTAAAGCAAGCAGCTTGCAAAGCGCTTGTACATTTGGAATGCTGCAGAAACCAGTTTTGGCTATTGCAGAAACCAGACAGCACTATGAAAAGAAAATAGTTAATATATTAATGAGGCAATACCGGGCGATCCCCAGGCACAAAAGAAACAAGTTAACACTAATCGATACATTCAATGGAAGGCCAGACTTTCCGGCGCCAAAGAAGCCCAAAACAACAAGTCCCAAGAACCGCCCCAGTGATCGAGATACCGTCCCGTTATTGGGGAATTCAAATCAATCGATTGGGAAGAGACCCAATCGATTGCAAGAGTATAGAGGGTCCGCCCAGGTGGGCGCAAGACCCTGAGAGGAGTACAAGACAGAGACCGTGACCCCAGCTCTCTCTCTCTGCCAGCCTCTCCTTGACCAGCCAGCCCTCCCAGCAGAACACCGTTGCAGCAGAAGAACCTTGAGGAAGAGAGGTCTGGACAGAAGCCGCCAACAAGTAAGTCACAACGCACGCTATGAGATAGGCACTCCTGACCCCCTGTAGTCCATAACTACTGGAAACCTGCGGACCCAGGACAAAGCTAGAAGCCGTTGTTCCCTGATCCGGCAGTCCCCTTATCCAGATAAGTATTTGGCCTATTAGTGGTAGGATTAGCCTAGTCTTATAGTTTTATATGCATGATTAGTAGATTACTGTAATATGATAAACGTGTCTTGTTTGAACTTACTAATTGGTGTATGGTTTTATTGTTTTGAACTTGACCTTGAAACTTGTGGCGATATCTTAACGATACCTGGCGACTCCAAAGCTAAGTAACGAAACAGAGCCAAATTGAGTGTTCAGCACACTCACCCAGAACGAGCAACACATTTACCAGCACTTGGCCCACAGCCTTGAATATTATGACTTGCCAAGTGCTAATCCAGGTACTTGTTAAAAACATTTTTCCAATTAAGGGGCAAATTAGCGTGGCCAATCCACCTTGACTACACATCTTTGGGTTGTGGGGTGAGACCCACGTAGGTACGGGGAGAATGTGCAAACTCCACACAGACAGTAATCCGGGGGCCGGGATCGAACCTGGGTCCTCGGCGCCATGAGGCAGCAGTGCCAACCACTGCACCACTGTGACGCCCCCTTCTAGATGCTTTTTAAAGGATGTGAGGCAGCCCGCCTCTACCACCCTCCCAGGCAGCGCATTTTAGACTGTCACCACCGTCCGGGTAAAATGGTTTTCCTCAAATCCACACTAAACCTCCTGCCCCTCACCTCATGTCTTACCAGTTTATAAATAAATGGATAAAAGCAAATTGCTCTGAATGCTGAAATGTAAAACAAAAACAGAAAATGCTGGACAATCTGAGCAGGTCTGACAGCATCTGTGGAGAGAAGTCTTACAACACCAGGTTAAAGTCCAACAGGTTTGTTTCAAACACGAGCTTTCGGAGCGCAGCTCCTTCCTCAGGTGAATGGAGAGGTATTTTCCAGAAACATTTATATAGACAAAGTCAGAGATGCCGGACAATGCTTGGAATGCGAGCATTTGCGGGTAATCAAATCATTACAGATCCAGAGAGAGGGATAATCCCAGGTTAAAGCGGTGTGAATTGTCTCAAGCCAGGACAGTTGGTAGGATTTTGCAAGTCCAGGCCAGATGGTGGGGAGTGAATGTAATGCGACATGAATCCAAGATCCCGGTTGAGGCCGCACTCATGCGTGCGGAACTTAGCTATAAGTTTTTGCTCGGCAATTCTGCGTTGTCGCGTGTCCTGAAGACCGCCTTGGAGAACGCTTACCCGGAGATCAGAGGCTGAATGCCCTTGACTGCTGAAGTGTTCCCCGACTGGAAGGGAACATTCCTGCCTGGTGATTGTCGCACGATGCCCGTTCATTCGTTGTCGCAGTGTCTGCATGGTCTCGCCAATGTACCACGCTTCGGGACATCCTTTCCTGCAGCGTATGAGGTAGACTACATTGGTCGAGTCGCACGAGTATGTGCTGCGTACCTGGTGGGTGGTGTTTCCACGTGCAATGGTGGTATCCAAGTCGATGATCTGGCACGTCTTGCAGAGATTGCCCTGGCAGGGTTGTATGGTGTCGTGGTCGCTGTTCTGAAGCTCGTGTTTGAAACAAACCTGTTGGACTTTAACCTGGTGTTGTAAGACTTCTTACTGTGCTCACCCCAGTCCAATGCCGGCATCTCCACATCACAGCATCTGTGGAGAGAGAGAAGGGACCTAAGGTTTCGAGTCTGGATGACTTTTGTCAAAGCTAGGGATATTCTTTGTCACAAAAAACTCCAGACAAAGAAAGGAAGATTCTGAACAAACCTTAAAAAAAAATCATGATTAATGAAATTCCCACTAACCATAATGCACAGAATTAGGGCAATGAGCACGATTCACATCAACAAGATGATCATCCAGTAAATATAGCCTCCACCAAGAAATCCCATAAATCCGATGTTTTTCCTGTAATACAATGGATTTAATACTCAGGTCAATATGACACAAAAAGTTTCTCATTTCATTATTCTGTGTGGCTTTTCGTATATTCTAAACAAAGCTTTTATTTGTGGGAATTTTATTTTACAACGGAAGTGGTCTTCAGATTTATTGGATCTGACAGTACCCAGTTCTCCTTTAAACCACAAAATATTTGGTTCTTTGTGAAATAAATTAAAGACATCCCACTTTACCTCTTTGATATAATGTATTTGTACAGACTCTGTCTTGTCTGAATAGCACTGATTGATTAACATTTCACAATCTTAGCTCTCTAAAGTGATCTTTGCCAGAATTGTCCGGCTGTCAGGATTCGATTTTCCCACCCAGCACAACTGAGAAACACATCGCTGGGAATCAGAGAATCCTGCCCATTGTAGTTCAAACTGGGTTTATGTAAACTAGATCTATCTTTTTTGCACCATTACAGATCACAAGTGTGTTTTAAGTCCCGTCAAATTTTGCAAATCCAAAAGCATAAGAATAATAAAATGCCATTTGGTCAACTTGGGAAGGTCAAAAAATTCCTTCTTGTGGACATCACATCCTCAGGTCATTATGAGGAAAGCAGATGAACATGTTGTAGCAAGACCCTGATCTGCCCACAATCAGTCGGACTGAAAAAGAGTTTTGCGTAGCATTACAACGGCATAGAAATGTCAGCCACGACTCAGTCGGTAGCACCCTGACCTCTGAGTTACCACTTTCCAGGTTCAAGTCCCGCTCCAGGGCTTGAACACAAAATCAGGTCTGACACTCCAGTGCCATTCTCTCAGCAGCCATCTCTCAAAGTAAGAAGCCCTGTCCCTCTCCGACCACCCCACCCAACCGGCAGCCACCTACCGGGGGAGCACCCAGGGCCACACCAATGGCAGCCCAGAGTGAGGGCAGTGCCAGTCAACGGTGCCCCCGGCAGCAGGGACGGGCACCAGGACCGGGGCACCGACAGGGCTGGGGGAGGGGGGGGGGGGGGGGGGGGGGGGGAGACATACATGGGTGGGGCCCGCGGTTCCAAACCCCATGGCATCTGGTTGGTCATGGGTGTATGCACCATGCTAACATGTTTGTCTTAAACCCCCTGCAGAAAATAATAGCTTTTGGTCATCAACCTGCGATGCTGACTGCCGTGGCGATGGCCTCTGCCCTGTAAGCAGCCCAGTGGCAGCATGAGCGGGGGGGGGGGGGGGGGGGGGGGCGCTCAGAGAGGATGTGGAGGCTACAGCAGAGGAACGCGCTGCAGCGGAGAAGGTGGCAGCCGCTCAGGCTGGGCAACAGGCCGGGGAGGGGGAGGAAGAGGAAGAGGTGCAATGGAGGCGCAGGTTGAGGCTCTGCATGTACCGGTGCCGCATGTCATTTGAGGACCTCTCGAACCGGGCATGCAGATGGACACTGTGGTTGAGCAGGGAGACAGGTTGACACATCTGATGATGGCACACCTGGCACTGCAGTGGTAATGGGGAGGACACCCACTCCCAGTGGCCGTCAAGGTGACGGTCGCGTTGAATGTCTATGCTGCGGGATCGTTCTAGTCGGCAAGTGGGGACCTGTCCGAGATTTCACAGGCATCGGCGCACAGGTGCATCTGCGCCGTCACTGACACCCTGTATGCACAGGCGTGGCATTACATCCAGTACTCTGTGGACCGCGCCCACCAAGATATCCGGGGTTACCTGTTGCGGTCGTGGCTGATGACCAATATATGAAGGCCACAGATCGATGCGTAGACCCGCTACAAGGATGCCCATATGGCGACCAGGGGTGTTGTCAAGCGATGCTTCGGGGACCTGAAGATGCGCTTCAGGCGCCTGGACCATTCTGGAGGGGCCCTCCAGTACGAGGCTAGGAGGATCGTCCACATCGTGGTGGTCGTCTGCATCTGCCACAATATAGCCCAGCAGAGGGGCAATGTGCTGGAGGAGGAGGAGGTGGAAGGCAGGCCTCGTCAGACGAGGTGGCTAAAGGGGAGGCGGCCAATAGTGGGACATGGGGCACGGGAGGCTGAAAAACGCCATCACCAGGGCCAGCGCGCACGGGACGCACTCGCTCGTCGAGAGACGTTTCACCGACTAGGGTGGGGGAAGAGGGGGAAGAGAGGGGTTCGCTGGCCAGGGGCACAGACACCACCATCCCAGACCCACACCCCCTCACCTCCCATACCATCAAAGCACCAACTTGTACACCCCCTCCGTTACCTACCGGGCTACGAGCTTGGGGCATTGGGTTTGCAGTGACAGAGGGTCTGGTCCTTGGGATGGAGGATGATGACAACGCTCTACGATGAGTTCCGTGCTCCACATCATTTGACGATGTCTGACTCATGCCCACAGTAACACCTTCCACCTGGCTCATCCCAGCATATGAGCTGGCCAGCCCATCACACAGTCCTGTCTAATTGCTGGTGGGCTTGCTGGGGACGGTCAGGGCAAGTGTGGGGAGGACGGTCCTCCCACGGGGCCTTCACCCATCCCCCACCCCCCTACTCCCACTGGCCAGCACTGACCGCCTCACACACCCATCAGACAGAGCACAGAGGCAGGTTTCGACGGTGTTAACAGGTGTTTATTGTGAGGTAATATATACAGTCTGTACCCTAGCCC
Organism: Scyliorhinus canicula; assembly: GCF_902713615.1. NCBI lineage: Eukaryota > Metazoa > Chordata > Chondrichthyes > Carcharhiniformes > Scyliorhinidae > Scyliorhinus > Scyliorhinus canicula. The sequence continues at coordinate 15,361,002 of NC_052163.1, read as the reverse complement.
CTATGATTAAACTGTGCCCTGCATCCTTATGGGCCCAACACTATGCCTAGGTGGTTCCCCAGACGGTACACCAGGAGTGGAGGCGGCCTGCTGTGACTCCTGCCCTGTGACAAGGGTCCCTGTTGGCGCACATCTTCTGGGGCAACCTGGCCTGGATGGGCCCAGCTGCTGCTCCGGCGTCCCTGGTGGCGTGGTGCCGCCCTGTTCTGCCCACTGCGAACCAGATGCACCATGGACAGTGGTGGGGGGGGGGGGGGGGGGGGGGTCCAAGGTGCTGTGGTGTTCCAACACTTCCCCTGTGGGGGGGTCACTGGCACAGGCCCCAGTATCCCCTCCTCCCGGGCCAAATGGTCTCCTTCTGAACTGTCGGGATTCTTTGATTCCATAAAAAGCCCAGCTCATTTGTGAAATAGGATGGAAGTATCTTGACATACAGGGCCTGACTTTAATTATGTGAATGGGTTTGACGGAGTTAAAATCTTGCCCAAAAGTATTCCAGCCTTTAAATAAGAATGGGCATTATATTCATGAAAATAAATATGTTGAATTTATTAAAGGGATTCTGACTGGGGATGTAGATAATCCTTCCCGTCTCCCTGGTTTGGTAGTAAGGATGAAGGTCAAAAGACAAGATTTTATGCTTCAGATGGTGGTTCTTTAGCATGCATTATTCACAATAAATGCATTATTTACAGCCAATAATGGTCGTCTTCGTAGAGTCATTTATTCAGGGTTCCCACAGGTTAAAAAAATACAGTACTGACAGGAAGCAGGCTTTCAGCACAAACACCTCATTTCTCATCAAACTGGGCCTTCAGCTCAAGGTTTGACGTCAGGCATCAGCAGTCTCAAGAGAACGACACCCAGATTTGCTGGAGAGTCAACTCCCACGGTGGCCTTCTGGAGAGGATGTTCATTCTATGAACCCTGTTAACATTTTATAAACACACAGTAAACATCTTATCAACCACCAACACTGATACCGCCCCCCCCCCCCAAAGATACAATACTCTACAGGTAACCCTTAGTAACTTAACAACATCCCTTAATCAAAGACCCTTTTTAACAAAGACAGTAGGTTTGCATCCCTTACAGAAACAGGTATTACTTTGAAATTATCAAGTGATCTGGAGACATTCTTTAGCATGCAGCGAGAGGGGCCAAAATACACCTCCTTGGTTTGAATGCAGCTCCCCAGTTGAAAACAAAACTACAACTCAGAGCCAAAAACAGCTTCCAGCTCAAAACAAAAGTAAAAAGCAGAGCCAGAGCCCAGCTCCACCCATACACTGACATCACTGCACCCACTTGAGAAGACAAACATTTTTTAAAGCAACATTCCCATGACAAGGGGCCAAATAGCCGACTCTTGCTCCTTGTTAATATGTTCCTCTGCATGGTTCTGTTGTCAGAAATCACCAAGGGTAAAATTTTGAACAAGCCCATTGGGCAGATATGTGACGATATTGGATGGGCCATCTATTTTAAAAACTGCCTGTTGTTATTTTCAGTAGAACGCAATTAAAATCCCCCCCCCCCCCCCCAATCCCCATGCCTGTTCCCAATATTTAGCAATGAATGAAGAGCAATGCCACAGTGGATCTGCAAGTAATGGACAGAGGTTTGTCTTGTATGTCTCAATTTAATTTTACTTTTCATGAAACAAATTGCAAAGGGAAAACAGTCAGTCACTTCCAGTATAAAGAAAATCATTCCAAGCAGCAGAGATTATCCACTAATTCACCTCATTACACCCTTATGAGCAATTTACTCAAGCAATTAGACCTTGTACTGCTCGTTCCTGTTCATTAAAATCTCTATTCTTTTGGACTTTGTCAGGGTTCAATAAATAACAATGAACGATATCCCATAAGAACCGATAAAGGCGGATTTTATTGCCGTTTCGCTCACTTAGAAGGCACACGTGATTTGTCTGCCTCACAACAGTGTCCACACTTCAAAAGTATACTCCATTGGCTGCAAAGATGTTTCCAAAGTTATGAGAGGTGCTTTGTAACTCAAAGTTCTTTATTCCATATGATCCGGGTGGAGGAGCCCAGAACTTGTGGCACGTGGCAAATAGTGCTGTGTCAAAGGTACGTATAAACTGGGGGGAGGAGATATATTCCTTGAGGGATTACACTTTAACCGCTGTCTAGAAAACCCCTTTATGAATAGGATTATACAGAAGGCCGTGTGGAATGGGAACCTAGAAATATTACAGCCCAGAAACGGAAACAATTACAGAATTCTCCCATTTTGAGACAAAATGCTGTGGCACAGGTGGTAACGTGGAATGTTTCCTGTGGAGGCTGGGTGTTTTGCATTGTATTCAGTGGTGGGCAGGCCTGGATGTTGTGTAGCCTGCTATTGGGTCCAGGCGCCATATTGAATAGCGGCTGGATTCTCCTATCTGGAGACTAGGTGCTCCCGCCAGCTGGTGCTCGGAGCAGTGCCCATCCAAATGTTCCATTTCCATCCAAATTGACATTTGGAGGGGAGCTTGTTGGATTCTATTGGAATTCCGGTATCAGGCTGGCATTTTGTGCCGATGGCCTTATTCCGAGGTCTTGTAGCTGCCCCCCACCCCCCCCCCCCACCCCAGCCCTCCACTGACAAGTAGGTGCATCCTCCCCTCACACCACGATGCACGAGTGTGACCCAAGCCACTCCACAACCACCACAGCAGAAACCCCCATCAGACCCCTATCAGAGACCCCCAACAGACACCCCCAACAGACACCCCACCATTAGGATCCCCAAGAGATCTGCATCAGACCCTCCCATCAGAGACTGTTGCCTGGAAGCTGAAGAGCAGTCCAGGCAGTAGGGTGAGAAATCATTGCATGTTCACTTACCCTTTCCTAACATCTGCTGCATCAAACAAAAGTGTTCAAAGCAGCAACAATTACAAGTGTCGGAAGTTTCCTCGAAAAGCAAATACACTTCAAAGGGCTTGAAATCCCTTGACAGCCTTTGAAATTCAAATGGCCCCCTTCTGCACTGTAAATTCTATGCAAATCTTCCATTCAATTCCACATAGCAATACATTGCATTAGCTAGTGATTGGCAGTTTTATTACTCCAGAGACAGTTGCATGGTGGACTGTCTCTTGATCTTTCCCTTTACACTTGAATGCATCTCCATTACCCTGCTTTGATGCTAACCACCATGTTTATAAACACTCTGATGGGAGGTTCTGATGGGGGGGGTGTCTGATGGGGGTGTCTGAGAGGGGTCTGATGGGGGGGACTGAGAGGCTTGGGGTGTGGTCAGGAGGGGGGCCTTCTGATGGACGTTGGGGAGCACTTCCATTATGCCCACCACAGGGTACATTGCATCAGGACCAAGCTTGAAATACTTGCAGCAATTCAATCCTGCGTGAATCCTGGTTGAGAGGGCTGGAGCATCACGGGGGCCTGGAGAATCCGGCTTCCAGCCTGTTAGTCGGATATAAATGGGTGCTCATGACACATTTGCACAGTGCCACCGGCACGGGGTGTGAAGCTTACTGCCGCCGGGGGACTGGAGCATCAGAATCGGGAAAACAGAAATTCCTGGATTGCGAAACCCGCCACTGGTGGTGGGCAATGGAGAATCCAGCCCAAGGTGCCCAACATCACTGACCCAGTATTGAAGAAAGAGGGTGAACCTCCTGAAAATGAAGGTGGGTCTCCAGGAGCACTCCGAGTCCGGAAGATGGACCTCCTGAGAACGAAGATGTATCTTCAAGAACATTCGGAGGCTGGAAAATGGACTCCCCTCCAGGACATTGAACCATGGAAGGTCCACCTGCAGAAGCCCTTCCCACCCACTGCTGTGGCGTTCCGGGGTGCAGGATTGCCGGTGGCCTCCATCCTGAACTCCAGAGGAAGCCCCAGGCATAGTACTGGTGAGCCCTGACATCTGCATGCCACAGTGTCCCAAAAGTGTTTTACGCGGGAACTGTGGAGAATCTGGCTTGAGGGTCAAGCCTTCATCTGTATTCCATTAATGGTATTCAAATGACTTTCCGGCCAGCTTTCAGTGCGTTTTCCAATCCACCGTAGCGGGCACCAGCGGAAGATTCCACTGTAAGTTCACACCGGAATGAAACAGACTTTTGAGCCTCCCGCCTCATAAAGTTGACTTGATACCCTTGAATAGAAAGGCTGAGGAGTGATCTGATCAAAATAGAGATGGGGGAATAACCTTAAGATTGGTGCTTGGCTATTTAAGAGGGAATCAAGATGCTTTTCCACGAAAAGGACGATAGAAATGTTGAGTTCTCTCCTTCTAAACACTGAGGACTCTGGTGCAATTAGAGCTTCCAGGATTGAGATTGATAGACTTTTGTTAGATCTCAAGGGATTTGGAATTAGGGCAATTAAATGGAATTGGTGAATGGAGTCTTCCTGGTCTGTGCTCATACAGAAAACTACTGTAGGAATATTAGAAAATGCAACAAAATTGAAGTATTTTTGTCTATACGGTACCTACAGGGTTAAAACCAGGCTCATTGAATGCAATGAGCCAGTCTGGCTGATTGAGGTGAAATGTACAAAGAGGGATGTTGCAACTGTTGTTACTGCATTGTAACAAAAGATTGTTTTCACAGAACGACAGAATAATACAGCACAGAAGAGGCTCTTCGGCTCATCCAGTCGGCACCGACGCATGAAAAACCCCTGACCTGCTTCCCTAATCCCATTTGCCAGCACTTGGCCCATAGCCTTGAATGTCATGACGTGCCAAGTGCACTTCCAGGTACTTTTTAAATGATGTTGTGAGGCAAGCCGTCTCTACCAACCTCCCAGGCAGCTTTTCATGTGTAATTGTCTGTTAGTGCAATGCCACGGGCAGTGTTCTACAGATAAATATCTTTTTCAAAAATAAATTTTGTGTACCCAATTCTTTTTTTCCAAGTAAGGGGCACATTAGCCTAGCCAATCCGCCTACCCTGCACAGCATTTTGGGTTGTGGGGGTGAGGCCCACACAAACACGGGGAAAATGTGCAAACTCCGCACGGACAGTGGCCCGGGACTGGGATCGAACCCGGGTCCTCGGCACCATGAGGCAGCAGCGCTAACTACTGTGCCACTGTGCCACCCTTCCCATACATATCCATAATATCTGAGGTGGGAACTGTCACAATTATATGATCATAGGGTTACTTGCGCTGCTGTTCAATGGGCAGAGCCCATCTTGGCTTTTTGATTGAGCAACCTTCCAGAATCATCAACATGGAACCAAATTCTGGGAATGCAACAAAGGAGATCACAAACATATCCCTTCTAATTGCACCACACATCCTGTTTGGCAGTGTGGTGCATTCGTGAGTGATACGTTTGATCTCCCTTGTCCACTTAGTGCATTCCAAAGGATTTGGAAAGTATTTCTTGCATAGACATCCCCCATTTTGGAACCATCAGAAACCGAGAGAGGCAAACATACACAGTGGAAGGCTAGGAGAGATCTCGACAAAAGCTTATGGTCAGACTTTGTTCAAAATCAGTTTAATACTTGGTTTAATTGGAGGATTAATTGTGTCTACTATGCACGTACTGTGTGCGTTCCTCGGCCGCAGAAAAATACTTTTCACTGTACTTCGGTATATGTGACAATAAATCAAATCAAATCAAATCAGGAAGGGCAACTTCCTATATCTAAAGGAAAACCTTACAGGTCAATTGACTGAATAATTCTGCTAGTTTGTAGCCAAAGCCTACAGTGTTAAATTGTTCAAGGTTTACTATTACCATTTTCTGAAGTCAAAGCAAGGGTATGTTATTTCCAATAAGCCATTATGCTATTGGGACCCATACTAATACCTAAATATTAGTTAAGTAAAGACGCACTAAATTGATTGAGATTAATGGCTCAATTCCCTAGATTATCTTTGAAACGAAACATGAGGAAAACATCTGAGATAAACATTTAAAAATCAACAGAAAGGCCCCAACCAAGGACCCCCCCCCCCCCCCCCCCCCCCCCCTCCACTTTTCTTTGCAGGAGGCCCAAGAAATCCTGTTTGACAAAACAACGCCTGATTCATGGTTTGTGGTGTGTCTGAGAACATGAAAGAGAGCGTCTGTTGAGGACATTCATCTTAAAAGTTGGAAAGGAAATTCAATTCTCAGAGATTTCGATATTTTGACAAAATATCTTTAAAAGGAAGTGCTGCACACAATAATGCCCTGGGCCAATTGCAGAACAATTGCTCACAGGGTCACTGCCAACTAATGTCAACGTCACAAACTTGTGCAGCAATACTTTTCATGTTTTATCACCATGAGATCATATTGTATTGTTTTATTCATCGCACTTTTATCTCCATATTGACCACTTGAAACCTGGGCAGATCTGAATCAGACTGATTTACAGCTGCTCTTGACGTATTCATATTGGGTAACAGAGTGAAACAACTCTATCTGTTCATTCTAGTGGACCAACCTAACTCCAGTCATTTTTTGAGGAAAAAGGTGGTGTGTGACTTTCATGGCCCTGAGGTAAATGCAATGTGGCACCCGGCTACAAAGATCAGAGTTTTGAGTGCTTTATTTTTGTGCCACCTCTCCGTGAAAGCAAATCAGCTAGACTCACGCCCCAGCCTTTGCCCCTTAACCCTGCAAATCTTCCGTCCAGTTAACTTATCCAATTCCATTTTCAAGGCCACATATGGGCATTATGATAGCGCAGGATGTTGCTCCACGGCGCCAGGGACCCGGGCTCGATTTCTAGCTTGGGTCACTGTCTGTGCGGAGTCTGCATGTTCTCCCTGTGTCTGTGTGGGTTTCCTCCGGGTGCTCCGGTTTTCCCCCACAAGTCCCTTCTGCCTCCGCTATCAGACAGTGCTCTCCAGATCGTAACCATCTGCTGCTTAAAAAAGCTTTTCCTCTTTTCGCTGTTTGGTCATTCATCATATATTGGTGTCTTCTGATTCTCAACCCTCCCAAAGGTGGGAACAATTTCTCTCTAATTTGTCTTTTTTGTTTCATGTGTGTGGGCATCACTGGTGAGGTCAGCATTTATTGTCCATTCCAACTTGCCCTTGCCACCTTCTTGGACCGTTGCAGTCCACCTGGTGTAGTTATATCCACCCTGCTGTTAGGGAGGGAGGTCCAGGATTTGACCCAGCCAAGGTACAAAACCCCTCAGGATCTAGACTCCTCATGATGTCGAACGCCTCTATTACCTCTCAACTTTATCTCCGCTAAGGAGCACAGCACCAGCTTATCAAATTCATCCGTGCAACTGAACTTCCTCAACCCGGAACAATTCTTTGGGATCCTTTCAGCATCCTACCTGAAGTCTTCATATCCTTCCTGAAATGTGGTGTCCTTCATTGGACACAATATGCCAGCAGAACCAACAGTTTATGAAAGTTCATTATGTAGCCCTTGGTTTGTGGGGTGAGACCCACGCAGATGCGGGGAGAACATGCAAACACCACACGGATAGTGACCCGGGGCCTAGCGGGTAGCACTATAGTTACCCAGACGTTAGAAGTAGTTTTAAATCTTCTACCTTTTCCTGGGTAGTATTACTGTTAGACAGGCAGAGCCTTTGGAAGAGCGCAATTTAAATTGGAGTATTGGATCACTCTGAGCGGAGGGCAATTGCCCAATGGGAGGTTGCTCTTCCCGGGACATTGCCGTATAATTCTTATCTGGGAACCTGAGGGGCCAGGGTGGTGGGGGGAGGGGTGTTGGAGCACGACTCTCTGGAAATTGGAAATTAAATTCTCATCCTTGTTTCAAATCCCACAGTGTACAATCCCATCATCAATGTACCACTGCTCCCGCCTGCCCTGCCCCCAATATCTGTAACCTCCTCCAGTCAGACAACCGTTCAAGGTATCGGCACCACGCTAATGGCGGCCTCTTGAGGAACAATGATTTTAATCACTTCATCATTGATGGCTGTAAAGTCCTGGAATTCTCTCGCTAAACATCTCTGCCTCTCTTTCCTCTCTTAAAACAGACTTGAAACCCAAGCTTTTGGTGATCTGACCTAACATCCCATTGTGTGGCACTGTTCCAAGTTCATTTGACAACATTCCTTTGAAGTGCCTTGGGATGTTTTACTGGGAGGAAGCGCAATATGAATACAATTCGTTGCTGGTGTTAGTGGGTGATCAGATGAGAGACCAACAAATAACTTTTAATTTTAAATTAAAACTAGGGACAAAATGTCGGCGATTTCATCGAAGAACACTTCTCGTTTGTTTTGTTTGAGGCATGGGGTTTTTTTTGCCTCAGAATTTACTGGATAACAGGCTAGTTATGTCGCATAAACATTTCATTTAATCATGTGTCTGACGCCGCGCTGCTAATAAAACAAAAAGATTTTTTAAATTAGATAAAAGGAAATCCAGTTATTGCCTGCTTTTTCTTCTGGCCTTGAAATAATCTCTTCAAGTTTGTCAAAATGATAAAAGTCAAGGAGATGCCATTCTAGAGAAACTTCCAGTAACAACGATTAACCATTCATGGAAGGAGTGAGGCCTGTATGGCAAGCACCATATGTAATAAGGTATGTATCAAAGAGGGCTGGAAACTGCCATCAGGTGGAGAGGTCATGTACAGTCCTATAAATTGCAGTAGATTAACAAAGTTAATCCAAGATGTTCATAAAATACAGTCTGGGTCGACATCCAGAAAATCACAGCAGTTCAGTTATTTTAGTCTCCCCATCTGCATTTTCCACTCAATTGCTTGATATTAGCTGCCCAGTTACCTGTCCCCAATGCCATTTTGCTTCTGCTGGTAACCCTAAACTCATTCCTCCACAAGCTCCAGTTTATCCAAAACTCCAGCGTTTATATCTACCAACACGCAGGCCTATTCAGTGAAATCACTCCCACCTGGTTAATCATCCACGTGTAGGGACCACATGCTGCGGGCGGGGGAATGGCAGCTTACCCGCCAGCTCTGGCGTCACTCACTTTTTGATCCGCTAGTTATCCTGTTTGTACGGCACATGCTTGCCTAATCTGGGAGTTAATGCTTAGGGCAGGATTCTCTGTCGCCAGTAGCGGAATTCGCAATGTGGCAGAGAATTCTGCGTTGGCCAAAAAACAGGATTGGCTTTCCGTTTTGATGTTCCAGCCCAACAGGGTGTCATCAAGGATCACGTTGTAGCCATCTGGGATGGCCACTTACAAAGGAAACATGGACACTTGCAAAGACTCAAGGGAAATATGGCCAATACAGGGTTCTGGCAAATTCAGAACCTAAATGAGAACAGACAGTACCGAAACCCCTAGCCAATTTGCATTCTAATGGCCCATTTTCCCAGGACAAAGGACTTGTACTCAGGTATCAGATACAATTGCAGACACATCAGCGCCACTCCCTTCACCCAGGAAGCCCAAACAGCCAAGGTCAATGACCGCTCAAGACACGCCCAGCCATCAAGGCACCCGCCCCTTTATTGGCTCAAATCGAAGACAGTAATCAAAACCTGCCGAATTATTGGGTCCAAAGCTATGTGTTAACCTTGGGTAGGGTGCTCTTTCCAGGAGCCGGTGCTGACTCGATGGGCCGAATGGCCTCCTTCTGCACTGTAAATTCTATGTATCTATGTAAAAGAGCACATTTTGCTTCTTTCCGAATTATTAGGTATCCTACACTCAATTGGATTTAAAGTTAACCCGAAAAAGGCCCAAATCCTAAAAGAAAGGGTCTTTTATTTAGGCACAGTCATCACACACAGAAAAAGAGAGAGAGAGCAAAAACGGATTGATTCGATTGTTAAATTGCCCTTGCCCCATAATGTCACTGCACTACGGTCATTTTTAGGACTGGTTGGTTACTGTAGGAGCATATAGACGGTTTCGCCACCAAGGCAGCCCCACTTTCCGAGCTCCTAAATAAGGACGCCCCTTGGGAATGGCTTCCACAGCATACGGATGCCATTGATGCATTAAAACGCGCCCTAGGGACTTCCGGTGGTGGCTATGAGGGAGCAGGTCGCACATTTGGTGACTCCCGTCTCGGTCGGACTTTTGGACCTTTCCCCCGACTTTTTTGATGCTTTTGAGCGCGGAACTGGAAAGCAATAATACTCAGGCACAGGACCCATACAGAATTGTATGGACCTAAGAAGCCGGAGGGACCATAAACAGCAGAAGAAGTGGTCGAATAAGGGCACAGTGGAGGCTGTGAGAGAGACCAGCATGGCTGGTGTTCACAGCAAGGCGTCGACAGCTCAGCCCACAATGGAGCAGCTGCTGCAGACTATGCAGAAGGGCTTTTTGGCTCTGAAGGGTGACAACTTGGAGCCGCTACAGAAGTCGATTGACCGGATGGGAAAAAGGCTGGATCATCAGGCTGAGAAGCTCCAGCAGTTGGAGAAGTCAGTGAAGGAGCAGGCTGACTTTCAAACGGTGGCTGATGTGGAGATTCGGAGGTTGAGGGACCAGCAAAAAGTGCTTCTGGAAAGGCTGGAGGACCTGGACAACAGATCTCGCCGGCAGAACTTGAGAATCGTGGGCCTCCCGGAGCGGGCAGAGGGGCCGGACGCTGCCTCGTTTGTGGAGGGTATGTTTCAGAAGTTGCTGGGGAACGAGGTGTTCCTCCGCCCGCCGGTGGTGGACAGGGCACACAGAGTGCAGGTGAGGCAGCCGCGATGAGGGGGTCCCCCACGAGTGATGATGGTACGCTTTCACAGATACCTGGACAAGGAACGGGTGCTGCAATGGGCAAAGAGAACACAAAGCTGCACTTGGGACAATACCACCCTGCATGTTTAACAAGATTTGAGCGCTGAGGTGGCCAGGAGGAGGGGAAGTTACAAGCAGGTGAAGGAGATACTGTATAAAAACAAGGTGAAATTCGGTCTGCTTTTTCCGGCGCGACTGTGGGTTACGTATGAGGGTCAGCACCACCATTTTGAGGAACCCGAAGAGGCGATGGACTTTGTTAAGAAGCAAGGGCTGGCCCTGAGCTCAGGGTGTTTGGACTCATGTTAGAACTTTTAAGCATATGTGGCGTCTCTCCTGTTTTGAAACTTGCCTGTATGTTTGAGTCTGTTTTTGTCGCTTCTTTGCATGCTTTTTGCGTAGTTTACCTGAATGTTTCCTTTTTGGGCTCTTTGATTAGTTGGAGCTTGGCTGGGGGGAAAATTATAAAGAAAACAGTTAAAAGGGTTGGGTTAAGAGGAATGCTTCAGGGGAACTTTGTGCAGTCTTTTCTGTATCTGTATGGGAAGGACTGAGAGTGCCTGTTACTTCTTATCCCTTTTTTTCTTTACTTGTTTAACTTGAATTGTGCTATTCTGGGGGTTGTTTATGACTTGTATAGAGTGTTTGCTTAAGTAGGGGAAGTGGTATGGATGGGTCGGGGGTGGGGTGACTGGGAACAATGGGTGGGAGACGTGCTGGCGCCGAGGCTGGGAGCCCCAGGCTAGCTGTGTGGGGCGAGTCAACGGTAGCCGAGGTGGGGGGGGGGGGGTGCATATAGTTAGATTAGAGCAGGGGTTAGGTGATAGTATGGTGTTGCTGAGGGGGGGGAGGGGGGGGGGGAGTCGTTCTGCTGATGGGGATGGAAACTGGGAATGGTAACAGTGAAGAGGACATGGGTGGAGCCGGTCAGGAGGTGGGTCAGATGAAGCGTGACACATGGCTGGGGGGCTGGCCAAGGAAAGGGGATTGCTGATCAGCAAAGGGTAGGACGAAGTGTCCCCCAACCAGGCTGATCACCTAGAATGTTAGAGTGTTAAATGGGCCAGTGAAGAGGGCTTATTTGTTTGCGCTTCTGCGGGTTCTGAAGGCGGACATAGTCATGCTGCAGGAGACGCACCTAAAAGTGGCAGACCAGGTTAGATTAAGGAAAGGCTGGGTCAGTCAGGTCTTTCATTCAGGGCTTGATTCTAAGACGAGGGGGGGGGGGGTTGCGATCCTGATTAATAAAAGGGTACAATTTGAGGTGGAGGGCACAGTCGTGGATGGGGGTGGCAGGTTCGTTATGGTGGGGGGTAAGCTCGAAGGGGTGAGAGTAGTCCTGGTCAGTGTGTATGCCCCTAAGTGGGATGATGTGGATTTTATTAGGAGGATGCTAGGGAAGATCCCCGACTTGGACTTGCGTAAGGTGATCATGGGCGGGGACTTTAATACAGTCCCGGCTCCGGGCCTGGATCGGTCATGTTCAAGAATGGGCAGGTTGCCAGTGTTGGCAAAGGAACTGAGAGGGTTCATGGAGCAAAGGGGGGGGAGCAGATCCGTGGAGATTAAACTAAAGAAGAGGGAAGCGGCTAGGGAAATAGGGAGGGTAGTGGATGGGGAGCGTAATCTAGTGGGTGACCCGGCAGGGCTGAACAAGGTCTTTAGGGGCTTCTATAGGAAACTGTACACTTCGGAACCTCCGGGCGACCAGGGGGGATGAGGCGATTCCTGGACGGTCTGACCTTCCCAAGAGTAGGGACGGGTTGGTGGACGGACTGGGGGCCCTGGTTAGGATCAAAGAGGTATTGGGGGGCCTAAAGGTCATGCAGTTGGGCAAAGCCCCGGGGCCGGACGGGGATCTGGTGGAGTTTTACAAAAAATTTGCCGGGATAGTGGGGCCGGTGCTGGTCAGGGTCTTTAACGAGGCAAGAGACAGAGGGAGTTTACCCCCGACGATGTCGCAGGCCACCATCTCGCTTATTCTGAAACGGGATAAGGACCTGGAGGCTTGTGGGTCATACAGGCCGATCTCTTTGATCAACGTAGATTCCAAGTTACTGGCCAAGGTTTTGGCGACCAGAATTGAGGACTGTGTACCGGATATAATTGTGGAGGACCAAACCGGGTTTGTAAAGGGGAGGCAGCTGGTAGCCAACCTAAGAAGGCTGCTCAACATGATTATGATGCCCCCGGAGAGTAGGGCGGTAGAGATAGTGGTAGCCATGGATGCTAAAAAGGCTTTTGACCGGGTCGAGTGGGATTATCTGTCGGAGATACTAGGACAGTTTGGGTTCGGGGCGGGGTTCATCGACTGGGTTAGGCTATTATATCAGTCCCCGGAGGCGAGTATAAGAACGAACAGGACATCAGACTACTTTAGACTGCACCGTGGGACAAGACAGGGCTGCCCTCTCTCCCCTCTGCTGTTTGCGCTGGTCATAGAGCCGCTGGCAATTGCACTGAGAGCTTCTAGGGGCTGGGAAGGGCTTGTCCGGGGGGAATAGAACATAGAGTCTCGTTATACGCAGACGATCTGCTGTTATATATATCGGACCCAATGGTAGGGATGGACGGTATTATGGAAATCCTGAGGGAATTTGGCCGGTTCTCAGGATACAAATTGAACATGGCTAAGAGCGAAATGTTCATAATTCAGGCGAGGGGGTAGGAGAGTGGGCTGAAGGGGTTGCCGTTCAGGCTAGTGGGGGAGAGTTTCCGACATTTGGGGATTCAAGTGGCACGGGACTCGGGCAAGTTGCATCAGCTCAACTATTCCGACTGGTGGAACGAGTGAGGGAGGAGGTCCTGAGGTGGGATGCGCTCCCGCTGTCATTGGCGGGGAGGGTGCAGACTGTTAAGATGACAATTCTCCCGCGGTTCTTGTTTGTTTTTCAGTGTCTCCCCACCTTTATCCCGCGGTCCTTCTTTAAGAGGCTGAATAAAATTATTCTGGGATTTGTATGGGCAGGGAAGTCCCTGCGAGTGAAGAGGGTGATGCTTGAAAGGAGCAGAGGAGAAGGGGGGCTGGCGTTGCCGAACTTCAGCAACTATTACTGGGCGGCCAACATAGCGATGATAAGGAAATGGATGGTGGGTGCGGGGTCGGTTTGGGAGTGGATGGAAGCTGCTTCGTGCAGGGGCACTAGCTTAGCAGCCCTGGTCACGGCGCCTCTGCCGCTTCCGCCGGCACAGTACTCCACCAGCCCGATAGTGGTGGCGGCTCTTCGGATCTGGGGCCAGTGAAGGAGGCATGTAGGGAGGTAAGAGCATCGGTGTGGACCCCAATCTGCGGCAACCACCGATTTGCCCCGGGGAACATGGACGGGGGGTATCGACTGTGGAGGAGGGCGGGGATTGTGAGGATGGGGGATCTGTTCCTGGAAGGGAGCTTTCCGAGCATGAGGGCGCTGGAGGAGAAGTTTGAGCTGGTGAGAGGGAACGACTTTAGATACTTACAGATGCGGGATTTTGTACGCAGACTGGTGCCGTCCTTCCCACGTCTCCTGCTGAAGGGGAGGCAGGACAGGGTAGTTTCTAGGGGAGAGGTGGGAGAGGGTAGAGTCTCAGACGTCTACAAGGAACTAATGGGAGCTGAGGATACGCAGAACAAGGACCTGAAGCTTAAGTGGGAAGAGGAGCTCGGGGTGGGGGGGAGATGGAGGACGGTATCTGGGCAGAAGCCCTGAGCAGAGGAACATGACCGCAACATGCACCAGGCTCAGCCTGATCCAGTTTAAGGTCGTGCACTGTGCCCACATGACGAGGACCGGCTAACCATGTACACATGTTCTGGTCATGCCCTAAACTCAGGGGGTATTGGCAGGGATTCGCAGATGTCATGTCCCGGGTATTGAAAACTGGGGTGGTAATGAGCCCGGAGGTGGCAATCTTTGGGGTTTCGGAGTACCCGGGAGTCCAGGAAGTGAGAGGGGCCGACGTTCTGGCCTTTGCTTCCCTGGTTAGCCCGGCGACGAATACTGTTAGCATGAAGGGACTCAAAGCCCCCCGAGGGCTGAGGTATGGCTATTGGACATGGTGAGCTTTCTTGGTCTGGAGAAAATCAAGTTCGCCTTGAGAGGTTGGCTACTAGGGTTCGCCCGAAGGTGGCAGCCATTTATTGACTTCTTCGCAGAGGAGTAAGCGTCAGCGGGGGAGGGGGAAGGTGGAGAAAGGGGTGCTAGGGTAGAGTAGAGTAGAGTAAGAGGATATTGAGGCAGGTCCATGCGTGAACAGAGCCGTGGTTTTCACTATGTTGAATTTGTGTCTAGACTTCTTTTTTTTTGTACTGTACAATGTCACTTTTTCTGTATGCCTAAAATACCTCAATTAAAGTGTTTGTTAAAAAAACGCGCCCTAGGTATGATGTGTTAGGCAGGTTGGTTCGATGTGGACTGCACTTGATGCAGGGAAATTAGAAACAGATGTCTAACACTGGAGAAGATCCAACACTGGTTTATTCAACTATAGAACTGCTATGCATATTCAGCTGTGGGCCGACACTATACTGATCTGACTGGTGACCTTGTAGTAGCCTGACCAGACTTACTAGCTACCTCATGGTGTTTGCACTGGCTAGCTCGTGGGCTCTGACTGTCTCAGTACCTGGGTCCCGAAAGAGCGGGAAACCTAGTGCCCTCTGGCTTTATAGTGGTAGTGTCCTGCCTGGTGATTGGCTGTACTGTGTTGTGTGCTTACTGGTCATCCTATGTGTCAATCACTGCCTGCCTGCATCTCATTATATACATGAGTGGATATTATGACAAGGTACAGGCCCGCTTTGCAGGTACCAGACCCACACTCCCCATATGCCATAGAAGTAGCGACCACCGACCGAACCCTATCGGCCGCACAGCTCCAAGAAAGGCACGAACATGTAGGGCCCGTAGCCTATGCCTCACGAGTTTTGGACCCAGTGGAGCAAGGATTTTCAGCCTGTGAAAGGCACTTGCTCACAGTTTTTTGGGCTGTTCAGTACTTCGCATACATCACAGGCCTCAACCCCGTAACGATTTTAACTGAGCACACCCCAACGCAACTCCTGTTAGATGGCAGGTTAAAGGACGGTTCAGTTAGCCAGATTAGAGCAGCGCGCTGGGCCCTACTCTTACAAGGAAGGGATATCACAGTAAAAAGGACAAAGACACACACATTTTAGCAGATAATTTGCAGTATGAAGGAACCCTACATGAGTGCAGATCATCGCAGCCAGGCACCACGCAGGACCCTTTATTCCGAAATCACTACACCTACGTGTAGGTAGTAAAGCACAGAATCCCCCGACCACGGATAACTCTAAAAATGTATGTAGATGGCTCCTCCACCGTTGATAATGGAAAAAGGATTACAGGATGTGGGAAATATGTGGAAGACACACAGGGACGCGTATTAGAAGAGATATCGCTAAAACTACCAGGTCACTTAGGATCGCAGGCAGCTGAATTAGCAGCAATTGCATATATAGTGCAGTACACAGATTGTTCCCGACACCCGCAGATATATATTCGGACAGTTTATATGTCTGTAACAATTGACGGAATTTCATGCCCCTGTGGGAACCTAGAGGATTTATATCCGCCGACGGTAAACCCCTACCCTCAGCCCCATTATTGAAGCACGTTCTTGAAACAGCTAAAGACTGCAAATATGACATAATAAAAGTCAGAAGCCATCATCGTTCATCCCCAACCGGTAACGTAAAAGCAGACGCCCTAGCAAAGGCAGGATCACATATATATAGACATAGAATTTACAGTGCAGAAGGAGGCCATTCGGCCCATCGAGTCTGCACTGGCTCTTGGAAAGAGCATCCTACCCAAGGTCAACACCTCCACCCTATCCCCATAACCCAGTAACCCCACCCAACACTAAGGGCAATTTTGGACACTAAGGGCAATTTAGCATGGCCCATCCACCTAACCTGCACATCTTTGGACTGTGGGAGGAAACCGGAGCACCCGGAGGAAACCCACGCACACACGGGGAGGATGTGCAGACTTCGCACAGACAATGATCCAAGCCGGAATCGAACCTGGGACCCTGGAGCTGTGAAGCGATTGTGCTATCCACAATGCTACCGTGCTACACGGGCAGGCTCCATGACAACAGCACAGTAACCTCAAGGCGCTATTGTCCTCAGCAAGAATCCAGTTCAAGCAGCTTGCGATAAGAAAGCCGAATCGCATTCCATAGCTTACACAAGAATACATTTTAGGTTAATGTTGCCTATAAATGAGTGACAACTATTCCTCAAATCAAACCCATTTGATGTTAATCCAAACCAATTAGAATTACATTAGGGTGTAGATTGATGGCTAAAGTCTGATATGATTTGGTATAACCGTGATGGATTTCCGGATCATTCTCTCTCTCCCTCTCTTTCATGAATCTATCTATACTTTGATTTACTATTCGCTGTCTCCCTGTCTTTCATATTTCATTTTCAGACTTTGACTTTTGAAGTTATTGCGAGCTGTTTGCCTAAGCAAGAAAATAATTTCTGTGATTGTTTGAAAGTTCAATTGTCTACAAATTGCCTCTCTGTGAGTCCAATACTGGCTGGGCGTACTAGAGAATAAGACTTTTAAATGGTTCTCAATTGTAATCAATAGAGACAAATAAAACAGATTCTTATTTGCACCTGAGAAGTTTTAACTTAAATTTCTCCAGAGTTTTAGTGATTCGACAAGTGCTGCTAAAACCGCATGGTAGATCTATCAACTTGGCGTAGTCTTGGCAGGAGGGGAGGAGCTCTAAGACGACATCGGAGAGGTTCAGGAACCTTTGGGAATAATCGGAGGAGGCCCAGGAGGACCGGAAGATTCACGAACAATCAGCTAGGCTAGGGTAAGAAATATATTTTTCACCCATTAATAGTCTTAAAAGCCACATCAATCAGTTCTTCGACCCCGGGAGATGACATTTTTATAGACTGTGTTAAATCAATCAGGTGCCGGTCGTTGAGACTAACATAAAACGTGACTGAAAGAATAGTCATGGCAGTGTACACAGATTACACACAGTCAGCGACCAAGAAAAAGTTAGGTGAAAGGTTGAATTTATGGCTGAAACAGATCCTAAGATAGATTCAGAGCCTTTAGCCGGCAGAAAACTACTCCCCACGACGTCCAAGGGGGGTAGTGGGGTAGCAGATGTCTCTATTGAAGATATATTGGGAGATTTTGGATCTTTCATACGTAGACAATTTGATCTATGTGAAATCTCAAGAAAAATTGAATCAAAATATGATATCCCCAGAGAGCAGTGGTCCTTCAATAATATCAAGAGGGCATGGGGAAAATACACACGATTGCATGGTGCAGAACGTCAAAATGGTCCCTGGCAATTATGAGACAACTACGCAGACTGCAAGAAATAACTATTAAAAATAAAAGTGATCATGAGCTTAAGTCCACTAAAGATTCAACTAATTAGAACATAGAACATAGAACAGTACAGCACAGAACAGGCCCTTCGGCCCTCAATGTTGTGCCGAGCCATGATCACCCTACTCAAACCCACGTATCCACCCTATACCCGTAACCCAACAACCCCCCCCTTAACCTTACTTTTATTAGGACACTACGGGCAATTTAGCATGGCCAATCCACCTAACCCGCACATCTTTGGACTGTGGGAGGAAACCGGAGCACCCGGAGGAAACCCACGCGCACACGGGGAGGACGTGCAGACTCCACACAGACAGTGACCCAGCCGGGAATCGAACATGGGACCCTGGAGCTGTGAAGCATTTATGCTAACCACCATGCTACCCTGCTGTTGTTGAGGAATTACGAGATGCAAAATCCAAACTTGAGCATTATGATCAAATTAGAACAGGATTGGAAAACAAAACCTTTAAAGTCCAGCAGCTATCTTTTCAAATCGCGGCATTGCAATGTTCTTGAAATGGAGTCAAAATACCAACAGTTGCAAACAAAAACTGAGCGAATTGAAATTGAAAATTGCAGGTTAATCGAAGAAAGATGTGTTTTAGAAGGAGAAATGAACAAAATCCTGACAGACTGTCTTGCAACTCATAATTTAAACCAAAGCACAGCTCAGACTCAATGAGCAGCTGAACAAACAGTTCAAATTCAGCAAGCAGCCCCAGTGGCACAATCGGCAATTGCACAGCCAAGATCAAGTGTCAGGACTAAATTAAAATCTAAAATTCATTTGCCAGTTGAATCAGATGAAGATAATGATGCAACAAGTTTTCGTACAATGCAAAATACTAAATTAATTCGACTAGCCCCTTAAAAACACAAACGGATTAGAGTTGGAAGCAAGAAAGTAGAAGAGGAAGGTGAAACTGTCACTAAAAACATATTTGACCATTGGATAGGTGAACCAGCGAACCCTGAAAAAATTGACGAATGGTCCAAAGGTCTTGCACACCCTAAAAGGGGTGGTATGACCACATGGGACGGAATTCACAGATTACAATCCATTTACCATCTCCACCCATTTGATTGAGTACAAATTCTGACTATTATGTTAGGCACTCGTGTCATTTCAACTCTTAGAACAGAGGCAGAAGTTGCCCCTGGAAAAGATTTGCAAAATTTAGATGCTGGTTGGTTAGCAGTCAAGAATTGGCTATTAAAATTTTGCCCCCCCCCCCCCCCCCCCCTCCCCGAGGACCGATTGGTCAAAGATCACATCTTGCATTCAAAAATATAATGAGGATATTCAGGATTTCGAGGAAAGATTTTTACATTCTTGGATGGAATATTCAGGAATGACATTCGAACAGGAAACTGACACATGGGACGCAAGCACTTTAAGTCCATTTAAAATGGCTTTTATAGCCAGTGTTAAACCTGAAGTTTCTGCTGCCTTGAATTTGGTTTTACCGGCTTGGGCCACAGCTGACACATATCGGGACATGGTTGACCGATGCATTCAGATAGATCGTGGCTTGCACAACAAGGCAATCTTTCACACTGCAACTGCTCAAATCAAGCCTATGGTACCTGCTCAAATGCAGCTTATTGCTCAAATC
The DNA here is from genome assembly GCF_902713615.1 of Scyliorhinus canicula. Lineage (NCBI taxonomy): Eukaryota > Metazoa > Chordata > Chondrichthyes > Carcharhiniformes > Scyliorhinidae > Scyliorhinus > Scyliorhinus canicula. The sequence goes on along the minus strand of NC_052163.1, from coordinate 15,341,352 downwards.
CAGCCAATGGTACCTTTTGCTCAAGTTCAGCCTATGTTACTCGTTGCTCAATTTCAGCCTATGTTACCCGTTGCTCAATTTCAGCCTATGTTACCCGTTGCTCAATTTCAGCCTATGTTACCTGCTGCTCCAGCATGAGCGGCTGTTGCAGCGCCTGCAGGAATATCAGCAGTAACTACAATATCACCACAAGCATCAGGGCAAACAGGTACCCTTGCTCCATTAAAATCACGTACGGAAATAGCACAATTTCTTTTCTGCGGTAGAGTAGGACATTGGATGGCAACATGCTATCATAAACAATGGATGGATTTGAGAGATGACAATGAAGTAGACCGTGATCACTACAATATGTATCCACCTCGTGGACAATCACATAACGCGCACAGCCAAAAGGCACCTAGGGTTACATTCCAACAAGACACACTGAGACTTGCATACAGGGATTCTAGACCCTCCCAGCCATTTCCACGTAGGTAGGAGCCGTACCCACGTAAGGATGAGCCGTACCCACGTAGGGACGAGCCGTACCCACGCAGGGACGAGCCTTACCCACGTAGGGGCGTACACGATGATGACAAGGCTATGAATGAAATGTTAAACAGCTGTCCTCCAGCTCAAAACGTTCTCTGTATGATAATTCAAAAAACTAATCGACCCCACTCTTGATGATTCTCTCCATTTTTCTCTACATTCACTTTTGGAACAGAAAAATGATGGACTACATATTTCACTAAGAGTGGGAGGTATTCATATTGATTTATTATTTGACAGTGGAGCTGAACTTACCTGTGTTACTGAACAGAATGCTGCTTTCTTTCCCCTAAATGCAGGAAAAATTAACGCTTTTGCTGCAGGAGGAGATTCTGTTACTCTTCGGAAGACTAAACCACTGCTTTTAGAATTCGGATCACATCAACTGATAGCGTCAATATGGGTAGGTCCGGTAACACAAGCACTTCTAGGTATGGACATCTTATCACAACTAAATTCTTCACTCAATTTCAATCATGGAAAAATCACCTGGTCCATTAGACACATCAAAAAAGATGAAATGCAACATCATCCAATTTGGGCAATTGACCAAAATGATTGTGGTCTTTTGAAAATGGAGCCAGACACTTTAACGGGGTCCGCTCCACCTTGTACCAAACAATACCCTATTAATAGAACTTCAATTCAAGGCATTCTACCTATCATAGAGCAACTTGAAGAAAGGGGTATTTTAGTGCGCATTCACAGTTCATCAAACAGCCCTGTATGGCCTGTAAAAAAGGCTTATGGCACATGGTGCCTTACTATTGACTACAGAAAAGCAAATCACTTCATTATCAGAAAAGCTCCTTTAGCGGCAGATCCGTCTACAATCTTTAACTCTTTAACTCCTGACCTTCAATGGTTTCAGTCATTGATATGGCAAATGGCTTCTGGTCAGTACCACTAGCTAAGGAAGCACAACCATGGTTTGCTTTTACAGTTAATCAACAACAGTACACATGGACTAGACTACTGCAAGGTTTGCACAATAGCCCAACTGTTTACCACATGGCTGTTTACCACAAAATCATCTCAGGCAACTGCCTGATCTCCCTTCCACCATTATCCAGTCTGTAAATGATGATCTGATAGCCTCCTTCAATAAAGATGATCTGATAGCCTCCTTCAATAAAGATGATCATGACAAAGACTTCCGGGTGGTCTTGAACCACCTCAGTACTAATGGTCACAAAGCTAGCTTTACCAAAGCACAAATTTCCCAGGCAGAATTGTTTACTTGTGTCAGAAAATTTCCAAAGGCAAAAGGGAACTTACTGAGGACAGAAAGGCTGTCATCAAAGCATCTAAAGAACCCTCAACTGTAAGAAGTAAGATCCTTTTTAGGACTCTGTAATTTTAACAGAAATTTGATTGATTCTTACACTCAGTTATCCCACCAATGAGTGATCTTTTAAAAGGAAACAGAAAATCAAAGAATCCAGTTAATCTCAATTTAGAACAGAAGCAATCATTTCTAAATTTGAAAAAGGTCCTGTGTTCAGCACCAGCCTTAGGCATCCCAAACAATGGAAAACCTTTTACCATGTTTGTTCATGAAAAAGATGGTTACATGAATGCCGTATTAGCTCAGGAACATGGTGATCAGTTAAGACCGGTTAGATACTATTCCCTTAAACTTGACAATGTGGCACTAGCATTTGCCAGTTGTTTATGAGCCATGGAAGCCACATGTTGAGCTGTAATGGCAACATCAGGGCATGTCTTAGACCAAAGGTTAACTATTAAATGTCCACACTTAGTCCATTGTCCACTATCCATGAACAGAGTGTCACAAGTTACATCAGCTAGATGGACAGCAGTTTTGGAAGCTCCCAACCTGTATTTTCACAAAGCCAGTCCTGTAAACCATCATCTTTGCTCCCACTTCCCGAGGAACAAAAGGGAGGGGAGGGAGAAAGGCATGACTGTGAAAATAATAGAGGAAATGGAAGAAGTATGCTTAGTAGAAGAAGAGCCACTACAGAACCCAGATTTAATCCTATTCACTGATGGTACCTCTTTTATTGACAAGAGTATCAGAAAAGCTGGGTGGGCAGTCACAAGCCCATACAAAGTATTAGCTGAAGGAAGTTTTCCCCCAGGTACCTCAGCTTAGCAGGCCGAATTAAAGGCACTAAGAGAAGCATGTCATGTTGCAAGAGATAAAACTGTTAACATCTATACTGACTCCAGATATGGTTTTGGAGTAGCACATGATTTTGGTCATCCGAAATGGAAAGGAAGTACGAGATCTTCCGAAAGCTATGGCCTTACCAAAAGAAGTATCAGTTCTAAAATGTAAAGCCCATACTCATGAGGACACTACGGAAGCAAGAGGAAATGCTCTTGCAGACCAAGCAGCAAGGGAAGCTGCCTCCCAATGGCATCAGGAATTCTGTCACATTTACAAATTGGGAGTAACCACTTTATTACATGATTTGTGTGAAATGCAGGATATTTGTACAATGGAAGAAAAATGGACATGGTTAGAATCAGGTATTCAACCAGATGATGGTGAAATTTGGAGACAAGTTCAAACCTGTTTACCCCAGAACAAACAATTGTCTTTCTCTGAGACTGACCACAAAATGCTGCTAGTCCCGATCCAAAAGCCTCTCATGGCGGTTTTACATAGAACATAGAACATAGAACAGTACAGCTCAGAACAGGCCCTTCGGCCCTCGATGTTGTGCCGAGCAACAATCACCCCACTCAAACCCATGTATCCACCCTATACCCGTAACCCAACAACCCCCCCTCCCTTTAACCTTACTTTTTAGGACACTATGGGCAATTTAACATGGCCAATCCACCTAACCCGCACATCTTTGGACTGTGGGAGGAAACCGGAGCACCCGGAGGAAACCCACGCACACACGGGGAGGACGTGCAGACTCCGCACAGACAGTGACCCAGCCAGGAATCGAACCTGGGACCCTGGAGCTGTGAAGCATTTATGCTAACCACCATGCTACCGTGCTGCCCGTTGACATAGAACAGTACAGCACAGAACGGGCCCTTCGGCCCTCGGTGTTGTGCTGAGCAATGATCACCCTACTCCAACCCACGTATCCACCCTATACCCGTAACCCAACAACTCCACCCCCATTAACCTTACTTTTTTGGACACTACGGGCAATTTAGCATGGCCAATCCACCTAACCCGCACATCTTTGGACTGTGGGTGGAAACCGGAGCACCCGGAGGAAACCCACGCACACACGGGGAGGACGTGCAGAGATTTTTAAACAATAAAAGCCTGTTTTATTAAGCGACAAGCCTAATGGCAAACAATGTGTAATAAAACTTAACCCATTAAGCACCAAACAGCTTGGAGTTCTTTTTTTCACTGGTTTAAAACCAGAACTGTCTGCAGCTTTAAACTTGATCCTACCCAGACCTCAGTCCGAAATCGCAACTGCTAACAAAGGCACGTTAATCGTTGCCTCTCCTCCTCCGTTAATGACAAATCCAACTCTCGCCCTCACTTCAAATAAGAATTCCAGAAGATTCCTTTCTCGTGTTGAAGACGTCCATTTTGCGAGTTTCAGGTGTCATGATTACACACTGAACTCTTACGATGAAGGCCTGCCTCCTGGCTACAGGGATATGGGATAAGTCACGTATCACTTAAAAAGTTGCCAAGAACTGTCAACTTGAGAAAACTGTCAGTATTTTGAATGTTGCTTTATTAATTTTAATAAATTAACATATCTTGTTAGCTGTGCTTCCTTGAACAGAATCGACGAATTAATCTACAGAAAACCAAGATACAGCGCAAGATTGGTTCAGTCATATATTTAATAAGTATTGTTTTTGATATTTTTAAATAAATGTTTAAAATTAGCCTGGAAATTAAAACTTCAGACAATGTGGAAGCTGGTTTTTTAAAAAAACACACAACTCTGATTTAAAAGCAAATTTATATTCCAAAAAAACACATCGTTCTCAGGAATTTGGCAGCAATTCAACTTTTACTCCCAGTCCATTTGAGTGACATATATGAAAAACGTTTAGAGATTCAAATAGCATCATTCCAATTTATCCACCCACTATACGCCCTTTTTGTCTCTGCATAAAAATTAACCCTTTCAACAAGTTTTTGTGTATAATCCAGAAGATGTCAAAGACTTAGCAATTCACATCCAATACAAAGTTTAAAAAAAAACTTGGCCAACCCTTTGATTACACTTATTGGGGTTGGCTTTCCAATTGATTGAGTGGCACAGGAATTCACATCATTAAGGGCCTTTTCATATTTTGCATATTTGGACTTATCATTTAGGTACTAATGCTGCTGATAAGATACCTTGGCTAATGCATGCCTACCCACAGGCCCCACCAATCTACATGGTTCATATTTATTCATATGCACCACTAGCCAATAACATCAAAATGGAAAGGTTTTGTTGAACTATTATTTACTGCATTATTATTCATTTATTAGTGAATTATTATTAATAATTTATTACAAAATCACATAATGAAATTAAATGAAATGAAAACCGCTTATTGTCACGAGTAGACTTCAACGAAGTTACTGTGAAAAGCCCCTAGTCACCACATTCCAGCGCCTGTCCAGACTTTGATAACTTTGATAATCATTTTACCATTTATTAATAAATCATATACTCAAATCTTTACTATATAATCATTTTATGTGTATACATGAAATTACTATTTGACTATATTGTTAACATATTGTATAATTTGTTAATACTGAATCAGTAGTATCAAATTTTATTAATTTATTAATTGTTATTCTTTAAGAATTATAATAATTATTGCTGAAATGCTTGTAATACAATGCTTATCCACTCGATTGTTTAAAACTGCAATGACCATATGAATGAGTTATTCTTTGCACTTTTACCTATCCTATTACATTAATAATGTATTTTATTGTTATAATATCTCACTTATTCTTTCGATTTATCAAAAGGGTCGACTGTAGAAGCCAGCTATTTTCTATAGGTAAAAGATAGCTATTTATCATTAAGGCCCTTGTCTATTAAATACCATTTTAAAACTCACTTATAACCTCAGGTCATTTCAAAACATACATTCAGCATTTCAAAACATAGCTTCAACAGAACACAGAGGCAGATAGATTAAAACAGCATTCTTATTCAGCTAACAAATACATTTGCAAGATAAAGTGACCAAGGACAGGGCAGGCTCCATGACAACAGCACAGTAACCTCAAGGCGCTATTATCCTCATCAAGAATACAGTTCAAGCAGCTTGCGATAAGAAAGCCGAATCGCATTCCATAGCTTATACAAGAATACATTTCATGTTAATGTTGCCTATACATGAGTGACAACTAACCCTCAAAATCAAACCTATTTGATGTTAATCCAAACCAATTAGAATTACATTAGGGTGTAGATTGATGGCTAAAGTCTGATATGATTTGGTATAACCATGATGGATTTCCGGATCATTCTCTCTCTCTCTCTCTCTCTTTCATGAATCTATCTATACTTTGATTTACTATTCGCTGTCTCCCTGTCTTTCATATTTCATTTTCAGACTTTGACTTTTAAAGTTATTGCGAGCTGTTTGCCTAAGCAAGAAAATCATTTGTGTGATGGTTTGAAAGTTCCATTGTCTACAAATTGCCTCTCTGTGAGTCCTATACTGGCTGGGCGTACTAGAGAATAAGACTTTTAAATGGCTCTCAATTGTAATCAATAGAGACAAATAAAACAGATTCTTATTTGCACTGAGAAGTTTTAACTTAAATTTCTACTGGGTTTTAGTGATTCGACAAGTGCTGCTAAAACCACATGGTAGATCTATCAGTAATTGAAGTTAAAGAGAAACAGACAGACAAACGAGATATTCAACAAGGTTAATAACAAATATTATGCTTGCACCCCCAGGAATATATGAAAACACAAGGAACAAAAAGACAAGAAGATGAAGACAGACCTGATGACCACCATTATGATCATTGTTGGATCACTACAGTTGCGCGCATCGACACCCCCTGTAACCCACACCACACTGACCCCAAACATGACCATACAATATGAGAACCCTAGCCCGGACACCACACCTCACAGGAAAATAAACACTGATACCACCACATGGTGCGAAAACATCGTAAAATGGTATTCCCTCTCATACACGGTAGAAGCCCTATTGGAAATTGCAATACTCCGCAGTGTCGTACAGATACTTAGAATTCGAAAATGGCAAAGGAGAGCCTCCCACTCCCCGATATATACACTCTTTTCCTGACAATCAACAGACCCCACAAACATTTTGAACCCCTTTTTCTGATTAATAAAGTTTGCATTTTCTGTAAATGTAATGAGTTGAGTAGAAATATGATGCTGCTGTTGTTCAAAATTGTTGTATTGTCATATAAGTTCCTTTTGTTATTTGCCAGCAGCATAAGTGTAGTTTAGGTAAGGACAGTTAGAGGTTCCCCTTGTGTAAAGAAGTTAAATGAATGATGATATGTTATAGTGCCCCCTTAGAATTTATGAATGTGTGATGTATTGAAAATGAAAACTTAGGTAAATGCTCCAATACATAGGACAGAGTAGTATAGAACCTGTCCTTGACCAAGGGTACCCGGCACACCAAAGAACAGATGAAGGGGGCAGCACGGTGGCGCAGTGGGTTAGCACTGTGGCCTCACGGCGCTGAGGTCCCAGGTTCGAATCCCGGCCCTGGGTCACTGTCCGTGTGGAGTTTGCACATTCTCCCAGTGTTTACATGGGTTACGCCCCCACAACACAAAAATGTGCAGGCTAGGTGGATTGGCCACGCTAAATTGCCCCTTAATTGGAAAAAATGAATTGGGTACTCTAAATTTAAAAAAAAAGAACAGATGAAGGATCAGTATTGTGATCCACCACGCCTCGCGTTTAGGATCAAGAGGACGGACTGCAGCCAAATGGAATGGCCACTTACAAAGGAAACATGGACACTTGCAAAGACTCAAAGGAAATATGACCAATACAGGATTCAGGCAAATTCAGAACCTAAATGTATATTTACTAACAAAGAACCAGACAGTATCGAAACCCCTGGCCGTTTGGCATTCTAATGGCCCATTATCCCAGGACAAAGGACTTGTACTCAGGTATCAGATACAATTGCAGACACATCAGCGCCACTCCCTTCACCCAGGAAGCCCAAACAGCCAATGTCAATGACCGCTCAGGACACGCCCAGCCATCAGGGCTCAAGTCGAAGGCAGTAATCGGAGCCTGCAGAATTATTAGGTCCAAAGCTAAGGAACGCCCAAAAGAGCGCGAAACCCCCGAACGATAAAGAGAGACACCGCCATGTGTTCGATCACTTTTGGCCCTGGAACACTGGCTCTCTTCGGCCCGGCCTATACCTGAAGCCAACTGCAGCACCACAGCCAGAAGCAAGTTCAAGATCAACGATCGCTACCAGATGAATGAGCCCAGCAGAAACTAAGTTACTTCTCCAGACCCAGCCAATCCAGATCCGAACAAAGGCCTTGTTCCTCTGCCAAAGCCGGGTGAATTAAGTTAAGTACAGGTTGTTGTAGTGTTAGGTATAATTTAGCTTGTAGTGTTTTTATGTTGCATGTGTGAGTTAATCTTGTGTGTAAATAAACTATTATTAAACTTGAACAAACTGACTAGTTGTTGGGTCTTTGATCGATATCCGGTTGAACCTTGTGGTGGTATCATTTGATACCTGGCGACTCTGAAAACAATATCCTCATTAATAACGGTCAGACTAATATCTGACTAAAGTACATACCCCAGAATTGGCAACATTATTGGTGATGCTGGTCGGATAGTATTCCACTCATTAAAAAGACCAACATTATTGGCATCTCCGGTGTGAATTGGCAACAACGTCCCATGGCAGCGGGAGGATGCAAATGGATTTGTATTGTATTAATGGGCTGGGCACCAGATTCGCCAAGCCCACGTGAATCTCCAGTCCTCTGGTGCAAGAATTGGAGCAGGTATTTCCCAGCATGGCCCTGGCGCGGTGGATCAAGGATGTAACTCTGTAAAGGAGTTATCCCCAAAGTCCATCGGAGGACCACCTTTCCACCGCACACTGCGAATCCTGTCCATCGAGTCTGCACCAACCCTCCAAAAGAGCACTCTAACTAGGCCTTCTCCCCTGCCCGATTCTCATAACTCGTGCATTGATCGTGGTCAACTTACCTAACCTGCATTTCCTTGGACATTAGGGCAATTTAGCATGGCCATCCACCTAACCTGCACATCCTCAGAATTGAACTCGGGTCCCTGGCACTATGGAACATATCACAGTCATTATTTCCAATTATTGAATGTATCCCTGTAGAATTCCTGACATCTATGATTTGTTCTAAGTCTGATACATCTCGCAAAGTGTGGGACCCTTTTCTCAAACTTCTAAGCTCTGCACTATCTGACGTGCTCCGCAAGGTTTCCCATGAGCCATATTGCAAATTGTGAACTCGCTATACATAAAGGTATGCAGCTTGATATATTATCCTATCTTGTTGATATGGCCTTATCCTTTCTCCTCCATTTTCTGCTTGATCCGGTGTTCGAATTGGAGGCACTGATTCTTAAGGACAGCTGTTCTGAATTTATCCTGTCTTTTTCAAAAATAATCTTTATTGTCATACAAGTTGGCTTACATTAACACTGCAATGAAGTTACTGCGAAAAGCCCCTCGTCGCCACATTCCAGCGCCTCTTTGGGGGTAAAAACAGAGGGAGAATTCAGAATGTTCAATTCACCTAACAGCACGTCTTTTGGGACTTGTGGGAGGAAACCGGAGCTCCCGGAGGACACCCACGCAGACACGAGGAGAATGTGCAGACTTCACACAGGCAGTGACCCAAGCCGGCAATTGAACCTGGGACCCTAGAGCTGTGAAGCAACAGTGCTAACCATCGTGCCACTGTGTCTTTGCAGAAATATTTGTTCTTTTTTTGCTGCCCACTGTGCCACCGTATCTTTGCAGAAATATTTGTTCTTTTTAAATATAAATTTTGAGGACCCAATTTTTTTACCAATTAAGGGGCAATTTAGCATGGCTAATCCGCCTACTCTGCACATCTTTGGGCCGTGGGGGTGAGACCCACGCTGACACATGGAGAATGTGCAAACTCCACGCGGACAGTGACCAGGGGCAGGGATTGAACCCGGGTCCTCTTTTCAAAATCAATTGGTTTGAATTTAAATTGTATTTTGGAGGGAGCAGGGGTTGGATGGGTTGGATGGGGGGGCTCCCACACTGGGTTTTGTAAACCTCCTTCAAAATCTTCAATAGCTGCAAATTCCTTTTGCACAAACTCGGCAGGTGAGAGCCCCAGGCAACGATCAAACGTTTCCCTGCCTAGTTAAGGCATGCACACCACTCCCGCCCGTCAGTGTGTGAGCCCGGCTCATCTTTCCCGCTCGGACGGCGGTAACCCGAGGAAATCCCTGGCAGACCCCGGCCCCTCGCCCCAAACAAGCCTCGTGCGTGGGGGATGCTCCACCTGTTACTGAGGCGGCTCCGGCCGCGGCAGCTTCGCGCCCTCCCCCAGCGCCGCTACCCCGGCTCCGGGTGGGCTGTGCGGACGGTGGACCTGCGGAGTGACGCTGTGACCCGGCCGAGCCCGGCCATGCGAGCGGCCATGGCGGCAGCGCGGGTCGGGTATGACATCTTTGAAGAGGATCCGACCGTCAATGGTGAGAATGGGAAGCCGGGGTCATGGTGTCCGCGAGGTAATAGGAACAGGGGGTTGACCTGGGGAGAGGGCGCCAGGATGAGCCAGGATGGGTTTTTCAATGCCTGTTTGTTTATTTCAAAAAATTCCGAGAGGTTGAGAGGATTAAAGCTTTTTTCATTGTTATTATGAGCAGTTGTATCTGAATGAAGGTAAGATGAGTGTTTTTCCTCCCACCTGAAGATTTTCGAAGCTTATTTTGTCAGTTTTAGGAACATCTCAAAGACTCAGTTATTAGTTTGGTACATAGTGGATACTAGAAGGATGGTGTAATAACTGTAGCCCTTCAGCAAGGTAAGAAACAGTGAACGTTTATTCACAAGATCATAATCTTTATCGGTGTCACAGGTAGGCTTGATGTGGAGATGCCGGCATTGGACTGGGGTGAGCACAGTAAGAAGTCTTCCAACACCAGGTTAAAGTCCAACAGGTTTGTTTCGAACACGAGCTTTCGGAGCACTGCTCCTTCCTCAGGTGAAGCACTGCTCCTTCACCTGAGGAGTGCTCCGAAAGCTCGTGTTTGAAACAAACCTGTTGGACTTTAACCTGGTGTTACAAGTAGGCTTACATTCTCATTTTCAGAGTCTTTGTGGCTGCCAACCAGAGTCCAGAATGATTTGTTCGCTCAGGTGAATCCCCACCCTGTCCCATGATTGGTTTTCCAACTCATGTGATCCTATTGGCTGATCATCCCTTAAAGGGGCCTGACACCTCATCCGCCCCCCGCCCCCAGTCCGTTTACACAATGATACAGTAAACCAGAGAGTCCCGAATAAATTTAACATTTAAACCATTCAACCAGTCCATCATAGATTTAGTCTCTCTGGAGGTTACCGCGAGAACAAAGTGACTTGGGTGCTTCTGCTGGGGTTCTTTCTGCAGAAACTGCTACACCTGGTATCTCCTCAGGTACTGGCAACTTGCTGTCAGCCTGGTGAAGACAGGCTCTCCTGTCACAGGTTGACTTGGTACTTCTCTACTTCGACAACCAGCAACTTTTCCTGCTGGTAATATGGTTTCAGGCTGCAGTACTGGCTGCTGGGACAACTCCCATCCTCGTAACCGGCCCACATGTTTCCTGACAGTTCTATTTTGGATATTCACTTGATAAGACAGCGGTCTGTCTTGACTACAACATCTCCTGTGACCCAACTTGATCTGTTTCTGAAATTTCTGACAGACCCAGATGTAGCTCACTCGGCTAAATCGCTGGCTTTTAAAGCAGACCAAGCAGGCCAGCAGCACGGTTCGATTCGTGTACCAGCCTCCCCGGACAGGCGCCGGAATGTGGCGACGAGGGGCTTTTCACAGTAACTTCATTGAAGCCTACTCGTGACAATAAGCGATTTTCATTTCATTTCATGTAGATCAGGGCGGGAGACCCTTCGGGGACTGGAATTGTAGATAGTAAGGTTGTGTTTGTTAAACCTTTAGTTTTGTGTCCGTTGCTTCCTTGTTGTCATTTTAGCAGGATCAAACACATCCTGGCTTCATTCTCACACGTCCTCTGCTTTATCTTCTTTGCACATGTAATAACTTTAGCTCATCCACAGCGTATGAAATAACTAATGTTTATTTACAACATACTAGCTTAGAATATTGCAGCTTGGTGACTGCCAGTCAGCATCCCAAATCTATCTGAGGCAGAAGTCTATGCTTGATGGGATGAACCCCCACCTGAGTCCCCTGTGTGACCTTATTGGCTGATGGCACCTTAAAGGTACCAGACACCATATATGGGTATGGAGAATACACGGAAGAGGCATGGGGTTGGAGAGGATATATATGGGATCATTGGCAAGATCTTTTAAATGTACCTGTGAAAAGGTTCCCAACCCCACAGCAGGCTTGCCCAAGGTTTATGAACTGGTTTACATTGTGTGTGTTTGGGGGTGGGGGTGCCAATAGGTATAATTCCTCTTCAAAACCAAAGGTTTAAACAGCTTGTGTGCAGGAAGGAAAGCTCCACTGGTGATAACTATGCACAAACCACCAGAGTTAACACGGAGCTCTAAGAATGCAGTTTTACATCTGCCTGTGGTTATGAACTGTCAGGGTAAGCTCGCACAGTGAGGTGACATTTCAGTGGAAATTGTGCAAATTAATTAGCAGCCAGCATTCAAGCTGCTCATGCGTGCTTCTGAAGAGCTGATAGAGCGAAGAACTGACATTAGGACCCGAACGTGGTTTAATTTTGTTTTCATTGAACTTCTTTCTCTGCTCCTTGTTGGGTAATTTCAATGTTTGAGTTTTGAAAGCAAGCCCTTGCATAAAACAAGGGAAGAAATAACACAGCCTGCTGCATTCCCGCCCATGTACCACCCAGAATGCTGGTTGGCAATCAGGAAAAGGAATCTGACCAATTTTATTTCCCATTTTGTAGCTGTGTTCACTTGCAGCACTGCCTGAGATCACCAACATGATTACAGACGGGGAATTGAACCAGTGCGCTTCTTCCCCTTACGTTTCGCCTACTCACTTTATTGAATGAACTGGGGGGATCGCAATATTTATTCACCCAGACACGGGGAGAACATGCAGACCCATCACAGACAATGACCCAAGCTGGGAATCGAACCTGGGTCCCTGGAGTTGTGAAGTGCTAACCATTGTGCTACCGTGCCACCCATTAAAGTCACCTTTCTACTTATTGCCTTCTCAGATTGCCCCATTTTCCCATTGCCCCCTAAAGATATTGATTTTGATACCTCTCGTAATTTGCCATGATTCATGTGGGATTGCTGACTATAGGGGCTCTGTCGTTCAGTTTAATTGCATCTTGCTCAACATCCACGCACTGAGTTTCAACAGTGATAAACTGATCAACGGGGCATGAAAACCAGCCGGTTTTCTTTCTTTCTTCCTGATCTGAAGGGTGTTGAAGTTGTCCCATCCTATTCCCTAACTAGGATCAGAACACACCAGGGTCTCCTCCTCTGTAGAACTCATTAATTGGATCAGCTTGCTGAGCTGTGACATTCCCAGGCTTTGTATGTTTCAGTGTCAGTGAACTGTGTTCAGAAGGATCATGCAGAGGGTGAGGTGGGGCAGCTTGTGGAAGAAGAAATATACTCATCACATAATTTGCACGAATCTCCTAAAGGTTTATTTTGTTTGCAAAGAGAGCATTAAACATCAGTCTCGATTTTAAAAATAAATTTTGGTTTAACCCTTACAATGCTGCAAATGTGTTTTCTCAGTTGCTGTTGTATCAAGGCCTGATAGATTGACATTACAGCATCTGGCTGGTAAATTTAACAGAATTTGCAGTTCACTTGAATCTACAGCCTTGTAACAAACATCAACTTGATTACTGTTCCATATAATCATCACAGTAGAGAAATAAAAATGTATATAATGTATTGTTTACATGTATTCTAGTTGCTAGTGTGTTGGCGATCCAGTAATGACCATTATTTGTTTGTAAAGGTCGTAGTTTGTATTTGTACATGAGCATTTTCCCATCACATAATGTCAAAGCTGCAGTTCAGAAATCATGGCAATGGACAGGAGCAGCTATATTGTTGCTCACTACTTGTTGATGAATGTATAATTACAGTTTACTGTTGTACCTATCATGTGGTGTTTGATGCAATTTAAGTGCAAAATTAGCAGATTAGGCAAAAGTGATATTTTAATTATAGGTAATGGGAACCCAGGCTAGGATAGAGGAAAGAAAATCAATTTGTTGGAGATCAAATCTAATTAATTAAGATTTGACAATTTTCTATCCAGAAATAAGAAACCATGCTCTGTTTTGTTTTCAGATTTCCAGCATCTGCAGTATTTCGCTTTGATATTCTTAATGTATTTATATAAAAAGTCACTGACATAGCTCCTAAAAGATTAAGCTAAATGTTTTCTGAAACTGGAATAGTCAAAGTATAGGCCATAGACTCATGCAACCCATGAAACCCACGCCAGTTTAATAATCTTTATTATTGTCACAAGTAGGCTTACATTAACACTGCAATGAAGTTACTGTGAAAAGCCCCTAGTCGCCAGACTCCGGCGCCTGTTCGGGTACACTGAGGGAGAATTCAGAATGTCCAATTCACCTAACAAGCATGTCTTTCGGCACTTGTGAGAGGAAACTGGAGCACTCGGAGGAAACCCACGCAGACATGGGGAGAATGTGCAGACTCCACACAGACAGTGGCCCAAGCCAGGAATCGAACCTGGAACAGTGCTAACTATTTCTGATAAAATGTCTACTCATGTATTCAACTTGCTGGCATTTTGTGGGCCTGGAGGTTTGGCAAGAATCATTATCTTGAGGCAGTTTTCTCAATGATGAGCACTTTAACTGCAGTGCGGTTGTAGATCAAATACAGCTTGAATCCAAGTGAGGAGACCTTTTCTCATGGAGGTTCATTCTGAATAATTGATTTTGCATTGGACTTGATGAGGTGTATGTTTCCTTGTAATGATCAAATAATCTGTAAAACATTGCTTTGTAGCCAGTCACGGTCGCAATCAGAGTAAGACCTGCAGCTGCTCTCCCCCACCCCCCCCCCCCCACTTCAAATCCAACCCCCATGGAAATTCAGTCCCTCACAGATAGAAAAATATTTTCCACTGTTCACTGTATTCAGCTTTCACAGCTTGTAGCTAACATGATTTGGTTTTCCTGTTCTATTCTGGTGTTTCTGAAGTGTTTGTTATGAAATGTTTTTTTTACACTTTGTGCCGATGTGCTGAAAGAACCTCCACCCCCTCAACTTCGGTTACTTGAAGCCCAAAGAACTGATGCTATCAGTTTTCCATAAATCGTGTGCTCTTCAGTTTTTTTTTCCACACACTCTCATTCACATTTCTATTCGCACACATTGTGTAGACCGTCTGTGAGCATCGTTAAGAGGTTTGCCTTTCTAGGGCGCTTAGACACTCACCACAGTGGTCTTACAGCTACATCTAGAGATTAATTGGATGTGCTTGGTATTTTGAATACATGTCAAGATGTGGAAATTATGATTCCAAGTTTAATATTGTTGAAAAAAAGTTGTAAAGTTGAAACTTGCATCAAATCTGTGGAACATAAATTAGGAGTACCCAGAATAAGCTCACCCCCTCCAGAACTGTTGCTCCAGCTCTGGATTCAAGCTGCATTTGATCTACAACCGCACTGCAGTTAAAGTGCTAATCATTGAGAAAACTGCCTCAAGATAATGATTCTTGCCAAACCTCCAGGCCCACAAAATTCCCGCAAGATGAATACATGAGTAGAAATTTTATCAGAAATAGAACTCGAACTAGCGGGGGTTGCATGTGTCTATGGCCTATATTTTGACTTTTCCAGTTTCAGAAAATATTTGGCTTTACCTTTTTAGAGGCGATGTCAGTGAGTTTGTGTATAAAAACATTAAGAATGTCAAAGCAACATACTGCAGATGTTGGAAATCTGAAATCAAAACAGAAAATGCTAAAAAATAAGTTCTCAGCATGTCTGGCAGCATTAATGAAGTGAGATGCAGTTAATATTTTCAGGTCTGTGACCTTTCTGATCAGTTGAGTGCTTGTGTATTTCCAGCACTTTCTGTTTTTATTTTACTTAGCAATTAATTTAGCATTGGATAGTTACAGAATGTGATTTTTTTTTTAAGTGTCTTTATGGGTAGCACAGTTATTACACATAGAACCTTCGGACAGCAAAAATGGAGACATTATGGCTTTTGGAAGTCCTTGATCTTCACATAGAGCTATCTACTCCGAATCATATTTCCCTCCCCTCTGTCCAGTACTCAAAAAGGTTATAATGTACAGTATATTTAACTCTTGCCACTACACAGGATGCCAAAATTTTGACATGGTTTCGAAAACCATTTGAAAAAATACCTTGAAACTACTTTTTAAATTTAATCTTGGGCAAAATTTCTGAGCGATTTAGAACATAGAACAGTACAGCACAGAACAGGCCCTTCGGCCCTCGATGTTGTGCCGAGCAATGATCACCCTACTCAAACCCACGTATCCACCCTATACCCGTAACCAAACAACCCACCCACCCCCCCCCCACCTTACTTTTTAGGACACTACGGGCAATTTAGCATGGCCAATCCACCTAACCCGCACATCTTTGGACTGTGGGAGGAAACCGGAGCACCCGGAGGAAACCCACGCACACACGGGGAGGACGTGCAGACTCCGCACAGACAGTGACCCAGCCGGGAATCGAACCTGGGACCCTGGAGCTGTGAAGCATTTATGCTAACCACCATGCTACCGTGCTGCCCTATTGTCATATTTGTCATATTGCAAACAACAAAAGAGAAGTTGGAGTTTTAGTGAAACCCAATTGGTGTATGATTTGAGCCTTGAGTAACATGGCCCCAGCCATGGAGACTTTTAAAAAAATTTAGAGTATCCAATTCTTTTTTTCCCCCAATTAAGGGGCAGTTTAGCGTGGCTACTCAACTTGGCCTGGACATGTTTGGGTTTGTGGGGGTGAGACCCAAGCAGTCACTGAGAGAATGTGCAAACTCCACACAGTGACCCGGCGCCGGGATCGAACCCGGGCCCGCGATGCCCCGTGTGAGGCAGCAGTGCTAACCACTGCGCCACCAGGCCGCCCTTCCGCCACAGAGGTTTTTCATTCAGAATCAGTTTGCATTTTTTTCAGTTGTACAAGTCTGTGCATTACACAGGGGTAGCCCTCTACCTCCTCCTGCATACAAATCAATTTACATCATTGTAGTTAAAAAAACATGAGGAATTTTTGCTGTAATTGATACTGAGATTGATAGTTTTTATTTAAGGTTACGGAACGAAGGGCAGTATATTGAGTTGGAACACAGATCCGCCATGATCTGTTTGAATGGTAGAACTGGTTTGAGGGGCCTAATAGCTGTCCTCATGTTCTTATCTGTGTTAAGAGTAGATGGCAAAACTGATGCAACTTTGGAGCCTTATCAAATGTATTCCCGAGCTGTTTTCCGACTCCCTCCCCCGCCCCTCCCCCTTCATTATTCTCTACTTTTATATCACTTCAATCTTTTGACAAATATGCACTATGCCTATTGTCCTGTAACCATTTTCTAAACAGACTGCATAGGTCACTGTTTCTCAGTCAGTTGAAGCTCAGGGGTATGAAATCTGTGCTGAGTGTGGCACGATAAACCAGTGCCAGTTTTGATTGTCACGAATCACTACTCATCAAATTATGTTGTTTGTCCCCATTTGAAATTCCAATAAGACGGCTGAGGGCAGTTCCGTGGCTCTTTGCTTCCAATATTGGAGACCATGGAATTGTTTCTGAATTTCCAAATCAACACGAGCGTTATTCGAACATGTAACAATATTTTAGACCCACATTTGTGTGTGGCGGTTGATCAGAACAACATGAGAGTTAGTCAAAAACTAGCTTCTGGAAGATTTTTGGGTGTGGTTCAATTTACGTAACTGCAACAAAGTTAGTTTACTAAAAATGATTGAAACGCTGAGCTTAGTATTACAGTCAAGATGCATCAGTAAGATAGAAAAGCAAAATAACGTCTTTATTTCTTAATAACTAAGAGGCTCAATTCTTTAAAGGGTCAGTCAAGCTCATACATTTTATTTTGAAAAGTGAATCCAAACAATTCTTGATTGGATTGAATTTGTTTATTGTCACGTGTACCGAGGTACAGTGAAAATTATTCTTCTGCGAGCAGCTCAACAAATCATTAAGTACATGGGAAGAAAAGGGAGTAAAAGAAAATACATAATAGGGCAACACCAGGTATACAATGTAACTACATAAGCACCGGCATCGGATGAAGCAAACAGGGTGTACTGTTAATGAGGTTCAATTCAATACAACCAGCAGAACCTCAAATAACACGAGCACTTTGGATCTAATAGGTAAACATGTGATTGGTAGCTTCTGTTCCGTTAAAAAATTACAATGACCTCGCAACTAAATTTTAATTTAGACTTAAAATTTTTGATTATTGTGGAGATATTTACTGGTACATGTTGCCTAACCTACAAAGGCATTTCTAGATTATTAATGTGCTTTTTGTATTTGTGATGTACCCAAACTAGTCTTTAATATCAAAACAATTTATACCTAAAGAAAATATTCCAGTCTTGGGTGACTGAGTGGAGTTTGCATGTTCTCCTCCAAGATTTCCTCCGGGTGCTCCAATTTCCTCCCACAGTCCAAAGATGTGCAGGCTAGGTGGATTGGCCATGATAAATTGCCCCTTAGTGTCCAAAAGGTGAGGTGAGGTTACTGGGTTAATGGGGATAGGTTGGGGAGTGTAGGCTTAGATACGGTGCTCTTTCAGAGGGTCAGTGCAGACTCGATGGGCCAAATGGCCTCCTGCATTGTAGGGATTCTATATTTTCATGTGTGAGCAAACGGTAAGATAGTCACTAAGGAATTCAGAAGAAACCTCTTTACCCAGACACTATTAAAATGTGGAACTTGTTACCACTTGGAGCAGTTAAGGCAAACACCATGGCTATATTTATAGGCAAGTTCATACAATCCCTGCAGTGTAGAAGGAGACCATTCGGCCCATTGAGTCTGCACCAAACCCACGAAAGAGCACTCTACCTAGGCCCCCACCCTGTCCCCATAACCCAGGACCGACCTAACCTTTTGGACACTAAGGGCCAATTCACCTAACCTGCACACCTTTGGACTGTGGGAGGGAACCGGAGCACCCGGAGGAAACCCACGCAGACACGGGGAGAAAGTGCAAACTCCACTCAAACAGACAGTCACCCAAGGCCGGAATTGAACCCGAGTCCCTGGAGCTGTGAGGCAGCGGTGCTAACCACTGTGCGGCCAATAAATATATGAGATGAATAGAGGAAGGAGATTCCGATACAGCGAGAAGAAAGTTGTGTAGGTCATTAACACAAGCACAGATCAGTTGAGCTGAATGACCTGTTTCCTTCTTGTAAATTCTATTCAAAAACTGGGAACGCAGAATAGGACCACTACGCTCTATAGAACTCTCGCTCCTGTTTGTGGGGGTGGGGGGTGGGGGGGGGGGGGGTATCTGTGCAGAGACCAGGCAGACGCAAGGCTGAGCTTAGTGCGATGGTCTAAAGGGCCAAATAACCTGTGCTTAGGCTGCCACATGAAGAATAGCCTCTTAACAAGTATCCAGAAATTGGTGCGCGTATAACTGTAATCGACTGAAAGCCTTCCCTTCGGAAGAAAAGAAAGGGAAAATTTGACAGATAAAGTGGGGGAAATGGAACATTGCAATGTTCCCGCAACCAAATTTTAATTTAGACTTTAAATTTTTGATTATTGTGGAGACATTTACTGTACATGTTGCTGAACCTACAAAGGCATTTCCAGATTATGAATGTGCTTTTTGTATTTGTGATGTACCCAAACTAGTCTTTAATATCAAAATAATTATACCTGAAGGAAATATTCCAGTCTTGAGTGACTGAGTGGAGTTTGTATGTTCTCCTCGTAGATTTCCTTCGGGTGCTCCGGTTTCCTCCCACAGTCCAAAGATGATCAAGGAGGCAGACAATTTTTTAGAACAGAAGAGGAATGATGGATTGAATGGCTTTCTGTGCTATCTTGGTCTATTCTTTTTTTTAAATAAATTTAGAGTACCCAATTCATTTTTTCCAAATTAAGGGGCAATTTAGCATGGTCAATCCACCTACCCTGCACATCTTTGGGTTGTGGGGGCGAAACCCACGCAAACATGGGGAGAATGTGCAAACCCCACACGGACAGTGACCGAGGGCCGGGATTCGAATCTGGGACCTCAGCGCCGTGAGGCAGCAATGCTAACCACTGCGCCACCGTGCTGCCCTATCTTGTTCTATTATTAAACTCTGCTCCTTCTCTGTGACTTTCTCTCTCACCAGCTACCCCTCCCCTTCACCCAAATCTGGCCTGTTCTATCAAAGCCAGGTGGTTAGTGCTTCTTATCTGCTGTATGCACCGTTTCAGAGGTTAACGCATCTGAATTGCGAATGAAAAATGTTTTTATATGCAAATATTGGGCTTACCACTGACAGTAAAAAATAATTCTGGTGGTAACAATTGTCCACAAGCACTAAACACGTATTGACCACCAAATAGAAATTCCCAGTTATGGCTGTCTACGATCTCCTCTCGGTTTGTGATTGGTTTTTCTGATACTTTGCTCTGCTCTTCAGTGAGGTGTCAGTAATTTCAGACTGATTTCAGGCAGGTTCTGAATTCTCAGGAGTACAGCTGTAGTTTATCACTCAAAACGATACTAATGAGGACTTTCACTTGCCACTCATATTGCAGGTTGCTATCTTGTGGCATACAAGCTATTAATGACCATTAATGTTTATATTGTGCCTTCTGTTTTGTGAAAGGTCCCAAGGTACTCCTGGGTGGCATGAAGGTAATCCCAAATAAGGAGAGGTTAGGAAGGTTGGACAAAAGCTTGGTTGAATAGGTGGCATTTAAGGAAGATCTTAAAGGACAAGAAGGAGGTGGAGGCATCAAGGAATTTCTGATTGGGGCCTGTGATGTTCTCTGTTGAGTCTATCAGGATGTCTTGAGAAGCTAGTGTTCTCACAAAGAACATCAAGCTGAGTTACTGAACAAAGCTGATTTATTTACACTTCTAAATTAAAGATTTTAACCAGTCAACAAGGAATAAGTTATTAAATGAAACTATATGGTGTGGCATGCGGCGCAGTGGTTAGCACTGGGACTGCGGCGCTGAGGACCCAATTATATTTTTTCTAATTAAGGGGCAATTTAGCGTGGCCAAACCACCTAACCTACACATCTTTTGGGTTGTGGGGGTGAAACCCACGCAGGCACGGGGAGAATGTGCAAACTCCGCACAAACGGTGACCCAGGGCCGGGATTCGAACCCGTGTCCTCCGCGCCGTAGTCCCAGTGCTAACCACTGCACCCCGTGCTGCCCTCTCATCATATTTTTACGACTGCTCCTTATCTCTATCTGACGGTGAAAAGCATTACAGTAGTCCCCTGTTATATCGCGCTCCGCAATACCGCGGTTCGCGATATACGGCAGGGGGGGGGGCTTATGGACCCCAACTGTCAGCTTCCCTCTCCGGATCAAAGTGAGCCGGCCGCTGAAATTGACACTGCCGGCTGATTGGAGGGAGATTCAGTGAGAGAGGAGCAGCGTTCCTGGTAAGTTTCTGTGGGTTTCCTAATATGAAGCAAGGGAACTAGGTAGTGGGTTATGCAGATTCTATTCATATCCAATATCCACTGCTGCATATTGGCTCTGCAACTTTTTTTTTGGACCGGAAGTATTGGATAAAACCTTCGATCAGAGTTCTGATAAGAACTTACTTTAGTTGACTGCAAAATTATTACATTATGCTACCATAAGTTAAATATAAGTTAAAGTCAGAAAGTAGCACTTCTAAATTTATTTAAAAATCTATGCATGCGCTTCCCCTTGTGAGTCTACAGGGGGCGGGGGGAGAGATCAGACCCCCGTAGACTCACAATGGGAAGCGCATGCATAGATTTTTAAATAAATTTAGAAGTGCTACTTACATTATGCTACCATAAGTTAAATAAAGAAAGTAGCACTTCTAAATTTATTTAAAAATCTATGCATGCGCTTCCCATTGTGAGTCTACGGGGGGGCGGGAGGAGAGATCAGACCCCCGTAGACTCACAATGGGAAGCGCATGCATAGATTTTTAAATAAATTTAGAAGTGCTACTTTCTTACTTTAACTTACATTATGCTACCATAAGTTAAATAAAGAAAGTTAAAGTAAGAAAGTAGCACTTCTAAATTTATTTAAAAATCTATGCATGCGCTTCCCATTGTAGTCTACGGGGGTCTGATCTCTCCTCCCGCCCCCCGTAGACTCACAATGGGAAGCGCATGCATAGATTTTTAAATAAATTTAGAAGTGCTACTTTCTTACTTTAACTTATATTTAACTTATGGTAGCATAATGTAATAATTCTGCAGTCAACTAAAGTAAGTTCTTATCAGAACTCTGATCGAAGGTTTTATCCAATACTTCCGGTCCAAAAAAAAGGTTGCAGAGCCAAAAAACCCCCCATCGTGGATATCCGCGGCTCGGATGCAACACGGGTGGCTGTCTTGGACCCCAACACCTGCGTTATAACGAGGGACTACTGTATTATCTTATTGTTAACCCTTTGTATTCCTTACAATACACATATTGTTACACGGCCTGGGCAGCTCAAAGCAAGGCTAATAATGGTGAGGTGATGGAAAACAGCTGTAGAGAATGGAAGAGAGCTTAAGGGGGGAGGAGGGGTTGCAGAAGGAGGGAGAGGTGGGACCGGGTAAGCATTTCAATAAGAGGATGAGAACTTTAAATCTGTGGCATTCAGCGACTGCGAGCAAACCAGGGTCAGCACGAAGAGGGAGAGGGATGCTGCCAATGAGACTTGGTTAGGATAGGATATGGGCAGCAGATTTTTGGATCAGCTGAAGTTTAAGGATGGCTGTGAGAATACTGGAGTAATCAAGTCAGAAAATGATAGAGGCACGGTCAACAATTTGAGTGGCAAATGGATTAGGGGTGGAGATTGGCATTCATACAGAAATGGAAGCAGGAGGTCTTTGTGAGAAAGAGTGCAGGGAATTTTAGAAGCTCAACTCAGGATCAGATAATCACTTGGACTGGAGACACTGGCCATAGAGGGGAATGGAGTGAATGGCGTGGAGACAGAGTTTGAAACAAGGGCTGAAGACTATTGTTCCACAGCAATTAAGGGGCAATTTAGCGTGGCCATTCCACCTGACCAGCGTATCTTTGGATTGTGGGGGCGAAACCCATGCAGACACGGGGAGAATGTGGAAACTCCCCACGGACAGTGACCCAGGGCCGGGATGCGAACCCAGGTTCTCAGCGTGCCATCCCAGTGCTAACCACTGCACCACATGCTGCCCCTGTGGTGATATGCATCACTGTAGATACACAAGGGGTTAATGTAAGTACACGTAGACACTAGAGGGAGCACCAAAGACATGACACACAGACACTCAACCAATAGGTCAGTAAGATAGGACACGACCAATGGGCATTCACGATACACAGAGAGGTGACACTACCACAGGGGGGGCATTACACCAACCCATATATAAAGGACACAGCACACATGGTCTGCCTCTTTGCAGTGGAGACACTCAGTGAGTACAGACACAGGGTTGATTCAATATCACACCCACCATGTGGATTGTAGCAGGCTGGTTCGTCAGTCTGAGTAGCTATAGAAGGATTAACAGTAGTGCCGAACCCGAGTAGGAGAATTGTAAATAGTTTAATAAACGTGTAGAAATTATCTCCATATCTGAACCTTCCTTTGTCAGAGTGAACATCAAGGAAACCGCTTATGCTAAGCCAAGAGCATAATAAGACAGCCCCTATTTGCCCCACTCTTGATAATTGTGTCCCTGGCCACGTTGGGACTCCTGTGCACTAGACTTTCCCTCTGAAGCCTCTCTGCCCCATTTTCCTCTCCCCCTGGATTCCAGTGAAGGTGCCGATGCCCACAGACAGTATGCTGGGCGGTAGAGGGGCAGCATGGGCAGAATAATGAGGCCAAATCACTCCCATTGAAACAAATCTTTCATTGGTCAGTTGGGAAACAGCATTGAGAGTTGTCAGAGTGACCTGACCCCACTCGAACCACTGAACAAAGAACACCAGTAATAAAAACGGAAAGTTCTGGAAACCAGCAGATCTGGCTGCATCAGCGAGGGGTTCCTGAGCGGGGAAGACAAAAATGGGCTGAAAGGTAGAATGAAGAAAGGACAATGTGTATTCTTTCTAATGTAGATTTCCATTATTTTAACAATGTGTATGTTCACCTCTCTCTCCCATTTTGTCTTGCTGTGTGGAAGAAAGATATATATAAAACGTGAGTTGTGAGGAAGATGTGAAGCCTCAAGGTGATTTAGACCAGTCGAGCGAGTAGGCAAACAGATGGCAAATGCAGTATGACGTGGTTAAATGTGAAGTTATCCACTTCGGATGGAGAAATGACAGAGTGCTTTATAAATGGTGATTGAAGGGACCCGGGTGTCCAAGTACACCAGTCACTGAAAGCAAGCATTCAATTACAGCAGACAGTGAGAAAGGCAAATGGGCTGTTGGCCTTCATTGCAAGTGAATTTGAGTACAAGAGCAAAGGGCTGGTTTAGCACAGGGCTAAATCGCTGGCTTTGAAAGCAGACCAAGGCAGGCCAGTAGCGCGTGTTATTCCCGTACCAGCCTCCCCGAACAGGCGCCGGAATGTGGCGACTAGGGGCTTTTCACAGTAACTTCATTTGAAGCCTACTTGTGACAATAAGCAATTTTTCATTTCATTTTCATTTTTCATTTTCAGGATATCCGACTGCAGCTGTACAGGACCTTGGTGACCAGTTTTTGTCTCTATCTAAGAAAGGGTACACTTGCCATGGAAGAATTGCAGCGAAGGGTCACCAGACTGTTTCTTGGGCTGGCAGGATTGACTTATGAGGAGATGTTGGGTTGACTCGGCCTGTATTCACTGGAATTTTTAAAAATTAGAAGGGATCCCTTTGAAACGTACAGAATTCTGACAGGGCTGGACGAACTGGAGGCCGGGATGTTGTTGACCTGAGGCTGGGGGTGGGGTCGTGAACAACAGGGCAACAGACTCAGGATTCAGGATAGGCCATTTAGGACTGAGGTGAGGGGAAACTTCTTCACTTAGATGGTGGGGAACCGGTGGAATTCTCCACCACAGAAGGCCGTGGAGGCCAAATCATTAAATCTATTTAAGAAGGAAATAGATTTCTAGACTCTACAGGTGTCAAGGGGTATGGGGTGAGAACGGCAGTATGGTGTTGAGATAGAGGACCAGCCATGATCATATTGAATGCAGAGCAGCTCAAAAGGCCAAATATCCTACTTGTCCTCTTTTCTATCTTTCTATATACAAGTGAAACATTATCTTGTGCAAAACATTCTCCTGGAGAATATAATTCACCACATTTTATGAAAACCTTTCGGCAGGTGGTGCTGCTTGTTTAGTTTGCCACGTATTTAATACTTTGAAACGATTTATATCGCACCATGTAGGCTAGCCCTCAAACTCTGTGGCAACGTTTCATTTTCTTATCTTGCATTTTCTAGGTAGCTCCATTCGCGTATAGATTTAATCACGATTGATCGAGATAGGATGTTCGCCTTGAATACACCAATCTAACCCAATGCGTATAACCTTTGAAACAGTAGCATGATCGCACACAACTGCTGGAGGAGAAATTGGGCGTGAGTCACTCAAAAAACGACTAAAGTGACATTTTGGGCAGGTTTTGTGTGGTGATTCCCAACAGGTGTTTGGGCGCGATCCAGATTTCCAGAGTGCTATTCATCCACACATAGTCATTTTTTTGGAGCATGGGGTGATTCACTGAATCATCCCACGATGTTCCCATTTAGTTATATCGCCCTATACAAAGTCCCATAGCAAACGAGTTTAGCCATGTATTTTCCGATGCTCACAGCGCCAAGAAACGCAAAGCTATGGTACGGATCCAAACGCTTCAGGTGTCTCGGCAAACTGCATATTAAAGTGAGACTAGCTGTCTCGCTCTAACGTGCAGATTTTCCAAAAAGTGATCCCGCCCACAATTGGCAGGATTTACATTGCAAAATCTCGCAAGATCACATTAGACCTTGTTAGGCGTTGCGAGCCGGGTAGATCCCGGGAGCGGAGTCTCTTGGCTTATGCTGGCCATGTTGTGCCAGGTGTGCTGCTGTTTGTGCATAGCGTGACCATTCGATCGCGCCCTTAGAATTTTTTTCCGCAGTGGAGAACTAAAGATGCCAGCAAGACCGGCCTCCTTAGAGATCGGTACTCCATTTTTAAAGAGTGGCCCAATCTCAAAGTTAGGTTGAGAGCCACTCCCACACCCACCCACAGACATTGAGACCACCCCGGAGCGGCAACCTCCCCACCTATCCCATCACTAAACGTCCATGTGTCCGCACAGGGCCCAGGCTTGAGGCTTCATGTCCACCCTTCATACCCACCCTTCATGCCCCGCCCTTCATGTCCCACCCTTCATACATCACTTCAGGTCTCTTTCCTCCCTCCCCTCCTTTTCAGGCCTCTTTCCCCCCCCCCCCCCTTTCAGGCCTCCCTGCTCTCTTAAGGACTCCCCCGTTCATGCCCCCCCCCCATTTATGCATCCCCTTCATGCCCCCCTTCACCCCCTCTTTTATAGCCATGGCCCTCCTCAGGCGCCACGCTTGTCAGTGCCCTTGGAACCAGGGCAGTGCCAACCTTGCACCCAGGTACTGCCCCAGCAATGAACAGTGCCAACCTGGCTCCTCTGCAGTTCCAGGCTGGCACTTCCAGGGTGCCAGGTTGGCACTGCCCTGCCCTGCCTATATCATCTGGGGGCCTCAATGGCCTCCAAGCCCCTCGGCTTGGCCATCAGCTTGAGACAGGGTAGATTCAGAAAGAATGTTCCCGATGGTGGGGAGTCCAGAACTAGGGGTCGTAGTTTGTGGTAAAGAGGTAAACCTTTTAGGACTGAGATGAGGAGAAATTTCTTCACCCAGAGAGTGGTGAATCTGTGAAATTCTCTACCACATAAAGTAGTTGAGGACAAAACGTCGTATAATTTCAAGATGGAATTAGGTATAGTCTCTCAAGGGATTGAGGGATATTGGGAGAAGGCGGGATCAGGGTATTGAATTTGATGATCAGCTATGATCATAATGAATGGTGGAGTGGGCTCTAAGGGCTGAATGGCCTCCTCCTGCTTCTATTTTCTGTTTCCTTCATGTCTGGTTTCCAGTTTTGGAGATCAGTTTGAATTCATGCGGGCCTCAGGCTTGGCCAATGGGGCCGGTGAATAGCTGGAGCCAGAAGATTCCAGTCTCGAATGGGCTGTGCATATTTAAATGAGTGTAAAGACTCATTTAAATATGCTGATCTGCAGGACGTGATCTAGATTGCATCGGGCGTAGCGGGTCGAGTGCACCATGCTCGGCTTGGCAACCTTCTAGTAACTTTTGTAAGTGTCCCTCGTGTCCTTCTTCATGACTGAGCATTGACTGTAAATAGTAGTTGATTATTTGGCCATGGGATATATCACCTGCCAGCCTGATCGCATTCTCACCCACACACTCCCACTCTCTGCCTTCACCAGTGTGTTGTTGAAGATTGACTAAATCACCATAGACCATGGCTTGAACCTGGGACCTTTCTGGTCCTAATAGCTCAGCACCACATTAAAATGTATTTTATCCATTGGAACATCAGGCAGAGTTAGAACCATTGAACCATAGAATCCCTGCAGTGCAGAAGGAGCCCATTTGGCCCATCGAGTCTGCACTGACCCTCTGAAAGAGCAGTCTCCCTAGCCCACTCCCCCCTCTCTGGCCCCATAAGTAGCAATTTAGCATGACCAATCCACCTAATCTGCGCATCTTTGGACTTTGAGAGGAAATTGGAGCATCCGGGAGGAAACCCACGCAGACATGGGGAGAACATGCAAACTCCACACAGTCACCCAAGGTCGGAATCAAACCCGGGTCCCTGGCACTGAGACAGTAGTGCTAACCACTGTGTTGCCACAAATGTTGATGTAATATACTTGCCTAACAATACTTTTACAATAATACTGTCAGAAATCTTAGCATGTGAGATTAGCTGCCTGTTAAAATATCGCAACATATATTTTTAAAAAACAACAGTCCAAAAGTTAGAAAGTGCGTTGACTTCTTGAATGAAATGCCAACTTGCACGGCTCCCTGACTGAGGCTTGTGGGTTCCTCCAGGGGATGAATTCCTACCTCTCATTTCAATCAATTGGAAAGGGAGAGTTGGGAGAGGAAGGCGAGTGTTTATCTTTCATCATTGCCTCCTGTGGAGATCACCCACTGATGGGGCTGTGCAACAGTGCACAGCTGGATAACTTCACTCTGCCAACTGAATTCTGGATCCAGGATCTTTGACGCAGAGTTAAAGAAAGTGTACAAAGAAAGCAGAAACCCTTTGATCCTGGGTGCTGCTAATGACTCATTAGAGGAGTGAGTAATGTTTTTTTTTAATTGTCAAAAGAAAATGATGAGTACTTATTGTGGGCTGAAATACATTCCCAACTTGTGGCTCAGCTATAATTTGGCACTTTGAAGTCCCGTTCTCACGGCGGGGGGGCGGAGAGGGGGGGGGGGGGGGGGGGAGGAATGACAGGACAGCAATCCTAATGATGTCTGAGACCTTTGATTACATCCTGGTAAACTCGCAGCACTGCCGGATGACAAGAAACTGGCCAGCTGGTTGAGGCTGTGACTTTGCAGGTTTGGACCATTTTGAAAAATTCTCTGCTCCATCGTTTGTCCTAACCAGGAATGTGATAATTGTTCTCCGAACACCAGTTGCAGGGTGGCACGGTGGTGCAGAGGTTAGCACTGCTGCCTCATGACGCCCGCGACCCGGGTTCAATCCCAGCCCCGGGTCTCTGTCCATGGGGAGTTTGACAATTCTCCCTGTGTCTGCGTAGGTCTCACCCCCCCCCCCAAACCCAAAGATGTGCAGGGTAGGTAGATTGGCCATGCTAAATTGCCCCTCAATTGGAAGAAAATAAATTGAGTTCTATAAAAAATTTTAAAAGGTGAGGTGTTGCTAAGTGTGCTTTACACTTAATTTGCTCTGTTTAATCACCTTGCTCTAGAGTCGCCAGGTATATTTATGATACCACCACGAGGTTCAAGTTCAAGTGCTGATCAATAACTCAATACACCAGTTAGTAAGTTTCAAATCAAACCACATTTATTATACACAGTCAATCGCTACTCATGCATAAAAACTCTACTTACTAGACTATCTCTAACACTAAAAAGCCTATACTTAGCTTTGGAACTGGCCCACCAGGTCAGGGAACAAATGGCCTTTCGTTTGATTCTGAGTCTGCAGGCTTCAAAGCTGGTATGGATTAGTAGCTAGGAGCGCCTATCTCGTAGCGTGCGTTGACTGGAGACTTACTTGGTTGGTGCAGCTGCCAAGCAGGTCACGGTCAAGAGTTGTTTCGAGCTGCTGAGAGACCCTGCCAAGAAGATCGAACTGAACTTGGGGACTCTATTTTATAGTCCCCAGGGGTTTTGCACCCTTTTTGGCGGACCCCGTACCTGGTTCCGATTGATTGGACTAAGTTCCGATCGCTTGGATCGATTTCTCCAATACTGGAGCTGCTCCCTGATCGCTGGGCGGTTCCTAAATGTCCGTTGACCTTCCTTTGTCTTGGCTCCTGCTGGCGCCGAGGAGTCTGGTTTGGTCTTGATTACTTCAATGTATCTAATTGTTCCTGGGGATTGCTCATTAATATGTAGATGGCTTTTGGATTCGGTTCTGTCTGGGTTCTGCAAGTCCTAATACACAGGAAACCTTGTACCTGCTTGTTTCCCTTATCTGGCTGAATTTCCCTGCATTCTTAGCGGGCTTCCATTTTGGAATCGGGAAGTAGCCAACACAGGTGGCTACAGAGGATGTGATTTTTCCCAAGTTCGTCCCTCAACTCTCCCTCTGTTTTTTAATATCTCTTACAGTCCAACAATCCTCCAAGATATTTGCGCTTCTCGAATTTTGGCCTCTCGAACTTCCCCAATTTTAATCACTTCACTGTTGGCTGGCCATGCATTCAGTTGCTTAGGTCCTAAACTCTGGAATAGAAATGTCCTCCGAACTTCTCTCTTCCTTTCAGACATCCCGTAAAATGTATCTATTTTGATCAATCTTTTGGTCATGTGACCTCATATCGCCTTATGTAGCTCCGTGTCATGATTGTTTTATGGTGCTCCTGCGAAGCTTCTTCGAATGTTTTCTTTTCCTTAAAAGGCTCTTTTTAAATGCAAGCTGGGGTTGTCATCAGAAATACCCACCGTTAACGAAAACACAAATAATAGCTGCTTAGGTAAGGTAGCAGAGCAAACTCTATACATGCAGCAATTGAAGCTTTCAGGAGAGATGGTAAGTGGGGGTGGGCTGTGGGCAGTCCTTTCTACAACTCGGTATCAGCAGTTAAATCTGTAACTTTGCACTGTTTTAGGACCAGTGCATTCAAAAGTATGGATGTTGCACAAAAGACTTTGGTGCAATAAAATATACACTCGTTGAGGCAGTACAGAAGGACTGTGACACCGTCAGAGGTGCCGTCTTCCGGGTGAAATATTAAAGCAGGAATCTGTCTGCCCTATCAGGAGGATGTAAATGCCCAAGGTGCTGTTGAAAGAAGATCAAATAGTCATCCAGGTGACCAGGCCGACACTATTCCTCAAACAAATCCACTAGATACAATAGCTGATCATTTATCTCATTGCTGTTTGTGGGACCTCGACTATTTGGCTGCTCTGCTTCCTACTTTTTAAGTGAGTATCCACTTGTTTTAATGTCGTACTGGATGTTAAACCTCGGTGGTGTCTCCATTGTGGTGAGCAATGTATGATCACAGGTTCAGCTTTGTCTTTGTTCCTCCTGCACTGGGCTGGGGCTGCCGGTGTCACAGAGGGAGAGCAATTACAAATGTTGAGCAGGGGAGCTGGGTGCAATCTGCAGGTTTGCTCGTCTGCAGAAACCCTCTTGGTATCACAACTACCAACCAGTGGTTTGTGAGGCAACATCAGACACTTTTACCTCGGCGTATGTTCACCCTACTTTGACACAATAACGTCCTCTGGCCTTTGCACCATCACACAGTGCTGTGCAGGAAATAGTCTCGAGGTCCCTTGTATAGTAAGAGACATATACTTCACTGGTAACATCACCTTAACTTGGCAACACACTTGTAGATTCCCGTTTTGGGGGTTTGTGATATATTTTTGTCAATTCAAATTCTGGATCATTTATTCACAGGGCTACAGCCGATGCATTTCCCAAGCCCAGTTGTAGAGGGATCACTCGCCACAGATCAGGAGTCCTTTGAAGAACTCTTTTGCACTGTACAGATCACTTGGACAGAGCTACGGAAATTATAAGTAGCATAATAACATTAGGAACCGGGAACAGACTATCCAGTCCCTTGAGACCCATTCCACCTCCACCATTCAGTTGGATGATTTATCCACACCTCCACTCCAATTTCCCACCTTCGCTCCATACCCTTTGCTAAATAAAGATCCATCAACCTCAATCGCATGTGGGCCACTTGTTCCAGCGTCCACAGCCTTTTGGAGGAGAGTATTCCAAATTTCCATTACCAGTGAATTTCCAGTGAAACTGGTGCTTCTTAATTTCGTTTCTGAATGGCCTAGCTCTGCTTTTCTGTCAATGTTCCCTTGTTCCTGATTGCCTCCACCCAGAGGAAAAAACAGCTGGGAGCTAGAGTATTGTCCTAAAGCGGCCTGGGGCTTTCGTTGAGGAGTGAGATCCGGGAAGGTGTAATGTGATTGACCTTAGGAGCTCTGGAGTGGGGAGTCCAGAACGAGGAGGCATGATTCCAGAATTAGAGCTAGTCATTCAGGGTGAAGTCAGGAAGCATGTATTCAGTAAGGGAGTCAGTAGGAGTCTGGAACTTTTTTCCTTTTTGAGGAAAAGGTCAAAACCAAATAGTTTTGCTGTGTTGGGTACAAGATGCAATAGTAAGCAAAGTATTTATTACTGCTGCGCAGTAATGGCGACCCAGTGATTCCCACTCTATTGTGCAGAAATGCTCCAGATAACAGTCTGTTCCTCTTTCAGGCTGATTCATGCAGGCCCTGACAAGTTTGCGTCAGCTTGCATGACACATCCCATCATTTCCAGTCAGCCTTCCTTTCTTCTGCTGTTGTCACCAGCTCTGCAGATATGGGATCTTGCATCAAGTTTTTTTTTGGCAGCTTGTAACTGACTACTTACCACCTTAATCTCATTGACCTAGCAGTGAGTTCACCTAACTGGGGAAACAAACCTTGTTGAAATAGAGCGATTGGCTAAGAGCCCAATTTTGAGGATTGGCATGTGAATCTAGGCGTTTACTTGCATTGTGTGTACTGACAGTGCGTGTAATTACATACTATTATCACATTCTCATCACTGCATTGTCCCTCTGCATTATCCCCCTCGATATTTTCAGTACAATACGTGCATCTATAAATGCATGGTTCACACGCAGAAGAATCCAAAAATAATTATTTGAGAGTGAACGACTCCTTTATTTCAAAATGCCCGTGTAATTTTAGGGTTGAATGTTCAGTGGTTTTGTCTGATGGGACAATTGAACCTGATCCATTCTTATTCCTCTTTCAGTGTTTCTGCTGTTTCTGGGCCTTAATATTACAAAGTTTGAAGAGTTTGCAGAATTTAATAAATTAGACTTGTATCAAATCAGAATTGGAAAGTACCAAATCTTGTGGGTGATTTTTATTTCTCCCCTCTTGCTCAAATTTGTACAATCTGTTATTTTCTATATAACATAAAAACAGAAAGTGTTGGGATAACCCAGGTCTGGCAACATCTGTGGAGAGTGAAACAGTTAACGTTGAAAGTCCATTTGACTGAAGAAGACTGATATAGACTTGAAACGTTAACTCTGCTTCTCTCCACATTTGCCACCTGATCTGTGTTTTTCCAGCACTTTCTGTTTTCATTTCAGATTTCCAGTATGTTACTTTTCTGGTCGATTTCATGTGAAGAAGCCACCAAAGTCAATGCTGAATGGATAATTACAAAGGAAATGGGCTGGAAGATTACTATGTAAACCGAGAAATTGAACATGGCTTCAATTGTGCTTACAGGGCAACTTTGGAAAAACCTCACCTTTTTGAGCGAGTGTAAACCATATTACCAAGGGTTACTGAGGGGTCAGACATTACCAGTCCGTGTGGAATCTTTGTGGTGTAGTTTTGTCGATGACTTGACTGTCTTGACTTCTAAGCACAGCAGTGTGAGTAAACTTCAATATTCCACATTGATTTGATCTGTGCCAGTGACCTAGTGACCGAATGTCCCAGGGTAACCAGCCTATTATTTTTATTTTTTATTCATTTACTGGATGTGGGTGTCGCTGGTTAGGCCAGCATTTATTGCCCATCCCTGGTTGCCCTTCAGAAGGTGGTGGTGAGTTGCCTTCTTGAACCTCTGCAGTCCTTGAGGTGTAGGTACACCCACTGTGCCATTAGGGAGGGAGTTCCAGGATGTGGGCCTAGGTAGAAGGCCCTTTCGGAGGGTTGGTACAGTCTCGATGGGCCAAATGGCCTCCTTCTCCACTGTAGGGATTTTATGATTCTTAAACCATGGTTTAAGGGGTTGTTCTAATGAGTAAATCCAGCTGACAAGTCTGAATTTTGAAGTTTTTTTTGAGCCCAATTATCTGATAACAGGAATATAAAGGATTACAAAAGCAAATATAGCTGCTTAGCCATTGTTAGTCAGTGAATACCTGAAAAAGGTTAGTACTGTATTTTGGATTCTGTTTTTAGACACAGCCTTTTGCTCATGTCTATCACTTTGTCTTCCCAATTAAGAGCCGCCGGTTCGCAGAGAATCCCGCCCCATGTCTTTCAAGTGTTAGGAAAGCAGAAGCAGTTTTAGATGTGCTATATTTGGATTATTAAACATTAGAAATAAGGTATAGATAGATGTAAGTGGGTTTAATTTAGTGTTTTTGTGTATGGAGATTCTAATTAGATTCATGTTGGACATGTTAAGGCAGCACTATAGCACAAGTGAATAGCACTGTGGCTTCACAGCACCAGGGTCCCAGGTTCGATTCCCCGCTGGGTCACTGTCTGTGCGGAGTCTGCACATTCTCCCCATGCCTGCGTGGGTTTCCTCCGGGTGCTCTGGTTTCCTCCCGCAGTCCAAAGACGTGTAGGTAAGGTGGATTGGCCATGATAAATAGCCCTTAGTGACCAAAAAAAGGTTAGGAGGGATTATTGGGTTACGGGGATAGGGTGGAAGTGGGCTTAAGTGGGTCGGTGCAGACCCGATGGGCCCAATGGCCTCCTTCTGCACTGTATGTTCTATAAGACATTAGGCATCAGTTGTTCTGCTAAACATTCTAAGCAAGTGAGGTCACATGCCTTACGACCCTCCAAAACCTCGCTGTTTATTTCATCCTGGCCTCTTGCCCAACCCATCTTTTAATCCCTTAACAATTGCCAACCTTGTTTTCATCTCTGTTAAGCCCTAAATTCTCCGATTATCTTCCGCTCTATCTTCCTCTCTCCCTTTAAAATGATCCTTAACACCTACCTTTTTTGACCAAACTTTAGGTCATCTGTGCAAATATTTCCCTATGTGGCTCAGTGTTAAAATTTTATTTGCTAACACTCTTACGAGGTGTCTTGGGACACAAGTGTGTAAATACAAGTTGTTGCTGTAGCCTCGATCATTCAACAGATATCCTGCCATGGCCTGTATTGAAACAAATAAATCATTTTCTAATTCCCGATTCTGACCCTGGGAGCGCTGCCACCTTTAAAAGCAGATTTTACAATTCTGTAATTTAGTCAGTGTTATTTGCTGATTCTTAACAACTGCCTCTTAAGCTCCTGTTTTAGAATGAATATGTTGAAATGAGTGGGCCCCTTGACAGAGGAGGAGCCACATTCCATTTTGCAATGCACTGTCTTGCATATCCTGAACGTTTTTATGAAATTACTGTATGGCAAACCCTTGATACTTTCGCAACTGCTATCTCCAGCAGCGTGTGATTCAAAGTAAGATAGTCAGTTATTCCCCAGCTCAACAGGGTATGGAATATTGACAACAGCCAGAGCTACTCGAGGTTGCACTGTCACTTTTGTAACCAGAGCAAGTTAGGGGGTGACTTCTGTTTCCTTCTAATTTAGAGTACCCAATTATTTTCTTTTCCAATTAAAGGGCATTTAGTGTGGCCAATCCACACTAAATTTAGTGAGACCCATGCAGACACGGGGAGACTGTGCAAACTCCACACGGACAGTGACCCGGGGCCGTGGTCGAACCCGGGTCTTCAGCACCGTAGGCAGCAGTGCTAACCACTGTAAATGTTTTAAACCGCCTGCAGAATTTTGAAACAATAGATAACATCTGCTCAGTAATACTTTGCATTTCACGGACACAGGGAATACAAGTAGAATTAATCACCCTTCTGATATAGTGACTCATTAAAGGACTGAAGACATGCATGACCTGCCAGGAAGAAGAAATCCTGTTTCACTTGAGATTTGGGAAAGAGATGTGAACTTTCCTTCCCATTAAGTATTACACACTTATGAAAACTTGCTGGAAGTAGATGAGTAAAGCTCCAGATTTCGTCACTTGTGAAATGAATACACCAGGCGAGGTTCCTCCGAGCCCAGATCTATTTGCATTCAGCACCAGTCCACTGGAATCAGTGCCAAGTGTGGGATGCTTGGAGGTAAGGCTGCACAAAGAAATACTGCCATTTCACTGTATAGATTTCAAGTGCCCTTCTTTGGGATTCAGTGTGATACCTCAAAACAGCAGGCAAATCACACCTATGTAGGGTTACTGCACTCCAGTACTTTTTGAAAAGTCTGATCACTTCATCTAATCATTTGACATCTGATCACATTGCCTTTAATGGGGAGATGATGGCATAGTCCTCATGTCACTGGACTACTAATCCAGGGGGCCAGGCTAATACTCAAGGGTCATGGGTTCAAGTCCCCTCAAGGCATCTGGTGGCATTGGAACTCAATTAATAAAAATCTGGAATGTGAAGCTGGTCTCCGTGATAATCATAGAATCATAGAATTTACAGTGCAGAAGGAGGCCATTCGGCCTATCAAGTCTGCGCCGGCCCTTGGAAAGAGCAACCCCCCTTAAGCCCACACCTCCACCCTATCCCTGTAACCCAATAACCCCACCCAAACTTTTTGGACACCTAAGGGCAATTTATCACGGCCAATCCACCTAACCTGCACATCGTTGGACTGTGGGAGGAAACCGGAGCACCCGGAGGAAACCCACGCGGACACTGGGAGAGCGTGCAGACTCCGCACAGACAGTGACCCAAGCCGGGAATCGAACATGGGAGTCTCGACCGTGAAGCAACTGTGCTAACCATTGTGCTAACGTGCTACCGTAATGACCATCATTGTTGTCATAAAAACGCATCTGGTTCACTAATGTCCTTTAGGGAAGGAAATGTGCTGTCCTCATCTGGTCCGGCCTAAATGTGACTCTGAACTGCCTCCTGAAATGGCCAAGCAAAGCACTCAAATCAAAGGCGATTAGAGATGGTTGACAAATGCAGGCCCTGGCAGGAATGCCCACATCACATAAAAGAATAAAGAAAATAATCTTGTCGGCAGTTTGGTCAAAATACCAGGAAAAAGGAACCCTAAGAATAGCAGCCCTGCAGGAACTGATGGTTAGCCACCTCAAAGGAATAAGTGAGGACATTACAGGTGTCAGATTTTCCAAATTTCCCCAGTGTTAGGGGGCTAAAACTTCACTTTATATTTTCATGAAGTATGTATAGTGTGCTGGATTCTCTGCTGTCCGACATCGGCAGCGGAATCGCGATCGGGCGGAGAATGTCGTGTGGGGCAAAAATCGAGAATTGTGCCCGGGGCCGAATCAGGCGCAATACTCGGGTCCCGCACTGGCTGCGGTGCCATGCAAATCCATCATTTGCATGGATTTGACTGCGAGTAACTCACTGGACACTGGATGCTCCACCCCTCCACAATGTTGTAGGCGGGAGTCACACGGGTGTAAATTGCTGCAAATATTTTGGAATGGGGCTCGGACGGGGATAAGGAAGGTAGGAAAACTCTCAAAACATTTTGGGCTTGCTGGGGGTGTGTCTGTCTTTATCATTGTATCCTGTATAGGCTCAGAGAGCCTCTGGGTGGAACGTGAATTGCACCCATTCAGTTCTGGTGGGAGAACATAGCCTCCGGCACGAAGAATCCACGCCATTATTAAGAAACTGAAAAAAGGCTTTAAAATGACTGAAGCCTAAACAAACGGAACTTTTCTGATGTTCAGAACAGCTGTCACCTCGTTATCTCTGAAGACGTTAAACACCCCCCAATTAAGGGGCCATCACATCTTTGGGTTGTGGGGGCGAAACCCACGCAAACACGGGGAGAATGTGCAAACTCCACACCGACAGTGACCCAGAGCCAGGATCGAACCTGGGACCTCGGCGCTGTGAGACAGCAGGGCTATAGGCTGGTTTTGCTCAGTGGGCTAGACAGCTGGTTTGTAATGCAGAACAAGGCCAGCAACGCGCGTTCAATTCCCGTACCCAGCTTACCTGAACAGGCGCCGTGATGTGGCGACTAGGGGCTTTTCACAGTAACTTCATACTTGTGACAATAAAAGATTATTATTAACCACTACGCCACCGTGCTGCCATGGAACCTGTAAGTTGGAATGTTCAGCTTGTCACCTTTCTGTTTACAGATGGGTGGCATGGGGGGAAATCAGGGCTGTTTAAAATCCCCCTCCTGTCCATAACACAAAGCTCAGCATTGGGTCCATCAATTAGAGAATTACTATGGAGATTCCATTAATTAAGA
Organism: Scyliorhinus canicula; assembly: GCF_902713615.1. Taxonomy (NCBI): domain Eukaryota; kingdom Metazoa; phylum Chordata; class Chondrichthyes; order Carcharhiniformes; family Scyliorhinidae; genus Scyliorhinus; species Scyliorhinus canicula. Next base: position 15,303,681 of record NC_052163.1, on the reverse strand, counting down.
AGGAAAAGAGGAGGAAAAAGTTAACTGTAAAATCAGCTGTTAAATTTTCATTGCGAAAAAAGTTACTGGAGTTGATCATCACAGACTGAATCACGGAGGAGATCATCTGCATGGTGGATAGGGAAATGTTACTTCCATCTACTTCCAGAAGGCATTTCATAAAATTCCCCAAAATGATCACTCGTAAAAAATAAAATTCCATGGAATTGGTATATCCTTGCAACATAAACTGGTAATTGATTAGGATGAAGGTGACAGAGACAGAAAGGGTTCTGATATGACAAGGTGCTTTCTGCAGGAATTTTGATTGTGCAATCCACGTTTCATCAGATATGTAATTGACTTGGCGAACGTGTAAAGACTTCCTTATCCATGTTTCTAGGAGTGGAATCAGGAAACCCTTTCTCACACAAAGTCTAGTAGAAATCTGAAAAGGCTTTAAATTCTGGGTCAGTTACATTTTCCGGACTGAAATTGGTATTTTTTGTTTGGTATCACAGGATGTGAATCAATGGAGTTGATACATATCAATCACTGTCTAATTGAATGGTGGAACATGTTTGAGGGGCTGAATGGCTTCCTATTCCTATCTTGACTTCCAGAAGGCATTTAATAAGGTTCCCAGGCTTTGGATGCTGGGGGTCAGTTAAAACGTTTAAGACAGATCATGATCTAAAATTCAAAAGATAATTAGATAATTATTAGAAGGGGGGAAAAAGACAGGGCTGTGAAGACAATACAAGGAGTGTACTTAAATAGCTAGAACGATCGCAGTGCACGTCAGAATTCAAGGATTGAATAAGAAAATAGATGTAATCAGTTAACATCTATGTGTAAATACAGTGCCTGCCCTGAAGCCATGGGAGTGGCTCACACAGTGCTCTTGCACAAGGAGTAAAAGATTGCGGACGTGATTCAAATTTAATCTAACATCTGAAGTGTGGGAAATCAATTTGTAATTTGCCAGAACCTTTTTGGTGGTTTGTCTGAGGACAGTGAAAGGTCATAGCCAGAGTCAAACCCAGCCCAACTACAAAACCAGATGTATCTGGGAATGTTCAGCAGGTGAGAGAATCGCTGGCTGAATGTTCGGGTGTGGACCCTTCCTATTGAATTGATTTCGTTTATTTTATTTTTTTGAAAATCTTTTTATTGGCTTTTCTCACATCTATAAACAGTTGTTGCTCACATACATTCCATTTTTCTTGCCCGCGCTAGTTTGCTTTATTTTACAGAGATGTTTGTTTTGTCCTTCATTTGACTAACTGTAGGTACATTTTGCTGCCCTCTGGATCTGTCTATGATATCCTGCCTTCCTTCCGGCCCCCACCCCCCATTGGTTTCAGTACCCGTCCTCTTCTCTTGTGATTTCCCCATTCGGATGGCATACTTCATCTTCTCCAGGTGGAGAAATTCCGAGAGGTCAGCGAGCCAGTCTGCAGCTTTGGTTGGTGCTGCCGATCGGCAGCCGAGCAGGATTCTCCTGCGTGCGATTAGGGAAGTGAAAGCAAGGGCGTTGGCCCCCTTCCCCATGTGTAGCTCTGGCTGCTCCGATACCCCGAAGATTGCCACTATCAGGCATGGCTTCACCCTCACCCCCACAACCTTGGACATTGCCTCGGAGAAGGCTGTCCAGAACCCAGCCAGCTTGGGGCAAGCCCAAAACATGTGGGTGTGGTTGGCCGGGCCCCTCTGGCACCGTTCACATTTGTCCTCCACCTCCGGGAAGAACCTGCTCATTCGGGTTCTGGTCAGGTGCGCTCTGTGCACCACTTTGAGCTGCATTAGGTTTAGCCTTGCGCAGGAGGAGGTGGAGTTCACCCTGCTCAGTGCTTCGCTCCAGCGTCCCCATCCTACCTCTGTCCCCAGTTCATCCTCCCATTTTTGTTTGGTCCCGTCCAGTGGTGTTCGGCATTGTCCAGTAGTGATTTTGTTTATTGTCACGTGTACCAATGTTTAGTGAAAAGTATTTTTCTGTGAGCAGCTTAATAGATCATTGAGTACATGAAAAGAAAAGGAAATAAAATAAAATACATAATAGGGCAACACAAGGTACACAATGTAACTACATAACACCGGCATCGGATGAAGCATACAGGGTGTAGTGTTAATGAGGTCAGTCCAGAAGAGGGTCGTTTAGGAGTCTGGTAACAGCGGGGAAGAAGTTGTTTTTGGACCTGTTCATGCGTGTTCTCAGACTTTTGTATCTGCTGCCCGATGGAAGAAGATGGAAGAGTGAGCAAGCTGGGTGGGAGGGATCCCAGGCAGCGGGAGGTGTATATGGAGTCAATGGATGGGAGGCAGGTTCGTGTGATGGACTGGGCTGTGTTCACGACTCTCTGAAGTTTCTTGCGGTCTTGGGCCGAGCAGTTGCCATACCAGGCTGTGATGCAGTCAGATAGGATGCTTTCTATGGTGCATCTGTAAAAGTTGGTAAGAATTAATGTGGACATGCCGAATTTTCTTAGTTTTCTGAGGAAGTAAAAGGCGCTGTTGTGCTTTCTTGCTTGGTGGTAGCATCGAAGGGGGTAGACCAGGACAGGTTTTTTGAGATGTGCACCCCTTAGAATTTGAAACTGCTAACCATCTCCACCTCGGCCCCGTTGATGCTGACAGGGGTGTGTACAGTACTTTGCTTCCTCAAGTCAGTGACCAGCTCTTTAGGTTTGCTGGCATTGAGGGATAGATTGTTGTCGCTGCACCACTCCACGAGGTTCTCTATCTCCCTCCTGTATTCTGATTCGTCGTTATTCGAGATCTCGCCCACTATGGTCGCATCGTCAGCAAACGTGTAGATGGAGTTAGAACCAAATTTTGCCACACAGTCGCGTGTGTACAGGCAGTATAGTAGGCGGCTAAGTGCGCAGCATTGGGGGGCCCCGATAGTGAGGACTATTGTGGAGGAGGTGTTGTTGTTTATTCTTACTGATTGTGGTCTGTGGGTTAGAAAGTCGAGGATCCAGTTGCAGAGTGAGGAGCCATGTCCTAGGTTTTGGAGCTTTGATATATGAGCTTGGCTGGGATTATTGTGTTGAAGGCGGAGCTGTAGTCAATAAATAGGAGTCTGATGTTGGAGTCCTTGTTGTCAAGATGCTCTAGGGATGAGTGTAGGGCCAGGGAGATGCCGTTTGCTGTGGACAGGTTGCGGCGGTATGCGAATTACAGTGGATCAAAGCGTTCTGGGACTATGGAGGCGATGCGTTTCATGACCAACCTCTCGAAGCACTTCATTACGACTGAAATCAGGGCCACTGGACGGTAGTCATTGAGGCACGTTGCCTGGTGCTACTTTGGCACCGGTATGATGGTGGTCTTCTTGAAGCTTTGTTAAAACTCCATGATATTCAGTGTCATTCTAAATACTTTTCTCCCTGTTTCATGGACTCCTCCCTCACCATCATACACTGCTACACGCATACTATCTACCCCCTCTCTCTTGGGCAGTCCCTCAGGGTCGAGGATGACTTGTTTCCCCTCCAAGGAGGTGGGTTCTGCGGTGGCTGAATAGTCCAATCCTGGATCCGCAGACCCTGCCTCAGGTTTTGGCCGGTGATGCTTGATGCGGTGGTTGGGTGGGATGCTCAGGACACTGTTGTTTACACTTGGCCTCTGCATGCTCGGGGTGATTGGCACCTTCGTGGATTCTTCTCCAGTTTGTGCATTCTAAGGCAAGCGATTCCCATGTGTGGATGGGCATATTGCATTTATTTAAGGAGGCTTTCAGAATGTTCTTGTAGCGTTTCCTCTGCCCTCCGAATGATCGCTTGCCATTGCAGAGCTCGGAGTACAGCCCTCGTTTTGGGAGTCTTGTGTCAGGCATGCAGACAATGTGCCCGCCCATCGCAGCTGGTCGAACGTGATCAGTGCCTCGATACTGGGGATATTGGCCTCGGAGAGGACGCTCGCGTTGGTACGCCTATCCTTCCAGTGGATTTGTTGGATTTTGCGGAGGCAACGTTGGTGATATCTCCAGGGATTTCAGGTGCCCATGTTTCTGATGTATGCAGGAGAGCGAGGACCACGGCTGCTCTGTAGACCATGACCTTAGCGCTGGATTTGAGGACTCGGTCTTCGAACATTCAGGCGCCCGAAGACTGCACTGGCCCATTGGAGTCGATGCTGGATTTCATTGTCAATATCTGCTTGCACCGAGAGGAGTTTCCCGAGGTATGGGAAATGATCCATATTGTCCAAAGGCTCGCCGTGGATCTTGATGGTCGGGGGGGCAGATTTGTGTGGCAGGAGCGGGCTGGTAGAGAACCTTTGTTTTCCGAATGTTTAGTCTGAGGCCCATTCTGTCATACGTTTCAGTGAATGCATCGACGATGGTTTGTAGCTTGGCCTCACACACACACACACACACACACACACAGGCATTGTCTGCGAACTGCAGCTCGCTGACAGAGGTCTTGGTTCTGACCCAGAGGCATTGGAGATTGAACAGTTTCCAGCTTCTCCGGTAGGTTACCTCCACTCCAGCGGTGAGCTTCAGGCTGACGGAATGGAGTGCTGCTGTGAGGAAGGTGGAGAAGGGCGTTTGTGCGATGACGCAGCCCTGTTTGACCCCAGTTTGCACACGTATTGGTTCTATGGTTCCGTTGGTGAGGGTCACGGCTTGCACGTCACCGTGGAGAATGGTGACGAACTTCTGCGGGCAGATGGATTTGAGGAGGATGTTCCACAATCCCTCACGGTTGACAGAGTCGAAGGCCTTTGCAAGATCGAAGAAGGCCCTGTACAGAGGTTGTAGCTGATCCCTGCAATCTTCCTGGATTTGTCGCGCTCTGAAGATCATGTCCTTTGAGCCTCTTGATGGAGGAAGCTTCACTAAGACTCGGGGAGGAGCTCTTCAGCCGCTGGGAGGAGGCGGTTGAGGAGTATTCTCGCAATGACCTTTCCCGTAGCAGAGAGTAGGGAAATCCCTCTTTAATTTCCACAGTCAGCCTCGTCTCCTTTTTTGAAGAGGGTCACAATTTAAGGCATCTCTGAGATCGTCCGGCATGCTCTCTTCCTTCCAGGCAGTCTTCGATGCAAGTTTTCTCGACACCATCCCGCAACACGCTACCCACCATCTCAGTGCAGCCCCAGCTCGCCGTGTGGTCAAAAAATGGCAACACATACTGGCCCAGGCAGCGATGCTCACCATTACAAGAACGAATTTTTAAAAAACTCTCCTTCTTCTTCTGGGTCTTAGACATTCCCCACCTTCCTTACACCTTCCTGCACCAGCTTATTCAAAAACTGCTCCACAAACCGGGCATTAAACTCCAAAAAACACAGCCTTAAGCAGGAGCCACCCAACGTGCGACTTCCACCTACATACCGCAACCGGAAGCCATCCTTAATCTCAATGTTTAGGGGGATGGATGCTTGGTCATTTTGTTCACTGAGATCCCAGTTGTCCCATTGCCCTTGCCACACTTCCAAAAGGTTATAGCGCAAAACACTTTACGGTGTTTACGGTGAACGGTGAGAAGTGTCTAACTATCGGTGTGTGCCGCGCGCTGCTCGTTCCTTTGAGTTCAATCTCTTGGTGTTGGGCTCAAACACAAAACATTGAAACAAGAAGATGTAATTAGCTGTGCTAAGCTTGCTTCTAGGCCTGATTATTAAATAGAATGTGCCAGAGGCTGAAAGTAGCTGTGTCAATGGGTTTTTCTTCTTGCTACGCATTAGGCTTAAAAAGCAAATGTGAGGCCACACGGGGAAAAAAATCAGAAATGTATCAATAATATGGGGCTCTGCAATAATTCTCAATTCACGGAGTTTAACAGCTCAAACTAGATACTCTTCCTTTCTCCTCCCCTCACAGAACTTCAGAGACGAGCTGCTGAGCTGTTTGGGATGGAGGAGACCTTGTTTGTACCCAGTGGAACAATGGCGAACCTGATTTCAGGTCAGTGCAACTACAGCAAGACACCACACCGCTCTAAAATCTAATCACGATGAACGAAACAGCTGAAAGTCCAAACGTACTAACAATACAATGCTGGTGTCAGACGTGACTCATTGGTGGTGGCCCTCCCAATCCCGAGTCAAACCATTTGTGGGATCAAGTCTCGCTCCAGAGATCTGAACACATAATCTGGACTAAATTCCCAGGGCAGTGCTGAGGGAGTACTGCATTGCTGAGCTGCCGTTTTCCAGATGAGATTGCAAAGCAAGGATCTGCCTGCTCACTCAGGTGGAGGTAAAAGATGCTCTGACACGAGTTTGGAGAAGAACAGTGATGTTCTCACTCGCATCCTGGTCAATATTTATCCTTTAACAAACATCGCTGAAATAGATTGATGTTTGTGGGAGCTTGCTGTGCACAAATTAACTGTTTTATCTCCTATGTTACAGCTGTGATCCCATTGCAAAGGCAAAACACTTGGGCGACGTGAACTCATAAAAGGCACAATGTAAATGTGAATCTGGTACCATAGAGAGTGTTGCGCATGTCACATTCCAATTTCTGTTTCTTTCTTTATTCATGATGGAACCATCAATTCAGTGAACACGTGTAGTTGGATCTGAACAGAGGCTTTAATACACTTACAATAGAGCCAGCCTATTCGTCGTTGAACTTCAGGTGAAATGGCAGGCTGGCTCTAAGGCACTGATCTTTATACACCGGTCACAGGGGGAGGAGTCCTGGGCGGAGCCCAGTACAACTCTCGCGTACTCCCAGAGTGACTCCCCCTGGTGGTCGGATAGTGCAACTGCACTTACAATGGGTAGATAACGAACATATATACATGGAGTGATATTGGCAACTATATATAGTGTGAATCACATTCACCACATTCACCTCCTGTTTGAAAAATCAAGTCCGGCGGGGGTGATGGCTCAAAGAGTCAGTCTGTCCGGTGGACTAATTGTCCGTTTTGATCTGCGGAGCACCGGGGTTGCAGCCTCTTGCGGTGGCTGGGCGGGCGTCGAGGTCTGGGGTACGGTTGCCGACTCCGGGGCGAGTCTTGTCCGAGCCTCATACACCTCCTGGTCGAATGGAGACTGGGAGCGCGGGGGGGTGGGCTGGTGCTGGCGCTCGGGACTGGTGGGGTGAGCTCGCAGAATCGGGGGCGCAAGGGGGCGGCCGCATAGGGAACAGGGGAAAGGAGTTCCTCGGTGGGGGTAGATGGGGGGCTGGATCCAGCGGGTGCCAGGTCCCAGAGGGATACTGTGTCCTGGCGACCGTCCAGGAACTCAACAAATGCGTACTGTGGGTCGGAATGAAGCAGGCGCACCTTTTCAACAATGGGGTCGGTCTTGTGCGCCCTGACGTGCTTCCTTAGGAGAACCGGGCTTGGCGTCCTCAGCCACGCCGGAAGTGAGACCCCTGTGGTAGTGCCCCTGGAAAAAATGAAGTGGGGGGTTTGGTTGGTAGCTGTACACAGGAGGGATCTAATTGCGTGGAGCGCATCAGGGAGGACTTCCTGCCATTGGGAAACTTGGAGCTTCCTGGACCTGAGGGTCAGTAGGACGGTCTTCCAGACCGTCGCGTTCTCCCTCTCCACCTGTCCGTTCCCCCTGGGGTTGTAACTGGTAGTCCTGCTCGAGGCGATGCCCTTGTCGAGCAGGAACTGACGCAACTCATCACTCATAAAGGACGCACCCCGGTCACTGTGCACGTTGCTGGGGAAACCGAACAGGGTGAAGACACTATGCAGGGCCCTAATGACTGTGTGGGAGGTCATATCGGGGCATGGGATGGAGAAGGGGAATCGGGAGAACTCGTCAATAATGTTAAGGAAGTAAATGTTTTTGTTCATGGAGGGGAGTGGCCCTTTGAAATCGATCGCAAGGCGTTCAAAGGGCCTAGAAACCTTGACTAGGTGGGCCCTGTCTGGTCTATAGAAGTGCGGTTTGCACTCCACACAGATCGGGCAGTCCCTGGTGACCGCTTTTACCTCCTCGTTGGAGAAAGGCAGGTTTCGGACTCTGATGTAGTGGGCGAGCCGGGTGACCCCTGGGTGGCAGAGGTCATCGTGGATGGCTTTTAGGCGGCTGATTTGCGCGCTGGTGCATGTCCCGCGGGATAGGGCATCCGAGGGCTCGTTGAGCTTCCCCGATCGATATTTGATATCATAATTGTAGGTGGAGAGTTCAATCCTCCACCGAAGAATTTTGTCATTTTTAATTTTGCCCCTTTGCGAGTTGTCGAACATGAAGGCGACCGACCGTTGGTTGGTAATGGGGGTGAACCTCCTACCTGCGAGGTAGTGCCTCCAGTGTCGGATAGCCTCCACGATGGCTTGTGCTTCCTTCTCGACTGAGGAGTGTCGGAGTTCTGAAGCGGATAGGGTATGGGAGAAAAATGCAACGGGCCGCCCTGCTTGGTTTAAAGTGGCTGCTGGCGCTACCTCTGAGGCGTCGCTCTCAACCTGAAAGGGAGTGGATTCATCCACCGCCCGCATGGCCACTTTGGCGATGTCGTCCCTGATGCAGCTGAAGGCTTGGCGCGCCTCAGCAGACAGGGGAAATAGTTTGGCCTTGAAGAGTGGGCGGGCTTTGTCCGCATATTGTGGGACCCACTGGGCGTAGTACGAAAAGAGCCCCAAGCACCATTTGAGGGCCTTGGGGCCATGGGGGAGGGGGAGTTCTAAGAGGGGGCGCATGCGGTCCGGGTCTGGGCCCAGGACTCCATTCTCCACGACGTAGCCGAGGATGGCTAGTCTGTTTGTGCGGAACACGCATTTCTCCTTGTTATATGTAAGGTTTAATTTTTGGGCCGTCTGGAGAAAATGGTGGAGGTTGGCATCGTGGTCCTGCTGGTCATGGCCGCAGATGGTAACATTGTCCAGATAAGAAAACGTGGCCCGCAGCCCGTACTGGTCTACCATTCGGTCCATTGCTCGTTGGAACACCGAAACCCCGTTAGTGACGCCGAAGGGAACCCGGAGGAAATGGAAGAGGCGGCCATCGGCCTCGAACGCCGTGTAGTGGCGGTCCTCCGGGCGGATTGGGAGCTGGTGGTATGCAGACTTCAGATCCACCGTGGAAAATACCCAATACTGGGCGATCTGGTTTACCGTGTCTGCAATTCTTGGGAGGGGATACGCGTCTAGGAGCGTAAAACGATTGATGGTCTGGCTATAATCGACGACCATGCGGAATTTTACCCCGGTCTTGACGACCACCACCTGAGCTCTCCAGGGACTGTTACTGGCCTCTATGAGCCCCTCACTGAGCAGCCTTCGGACCTTCATTCTGATAAATACCCTATCCTGCAGGCTGTACCGCCTGCTGCGGGAGGCTACCGGTTTGCAATCCGGGGTGAGGTTGGCGAAGAGAGGAGGGGGGGGGGCGATGCGCGGCGTGGCGAGGCTGCAGATAGTGAGTGGGGGCAGGGGCCCGCCGAAGATGAGGGTGAGACTCTTGAGGTTACATTGGAAATCCAAGCCTAAGAGGAGTGGCGCGCAGAGGTCGGGCAAGACATACAGTTTAAATTTGGAATAGCTAGCGCCTCGAATCGTTAGCGTTGCTGTAGTGCGGCCTTGGATTTGGATGGAATGGGAGCCCGAAGCGAGGGCGATAGTTTGGTTGACGGGATAAATAGGGAGGGAACAGCATCTTACCAGCTCTGGGTGTATGAAGCTCTCTGTGCTCCCGGAGTTGAAGAGGCACGATGTGTTGTACCCGTTGATCTCGACCTCCGTCATCGAATTTCTCAGATGCTTGGGGCGAGATTGGGCGAGGGTGACCGCGTTGAGTTGCTGGCCGCGTGGTGGGTGCCTGAGGGGAGTCGAATTCTTCCGATCAGGCGTCCTGTCAAGTAGATGCCGCTGCGTTCTGGTGAGCTTGATGCAGGAACATTGCGCTGAGTTGCGGGCCATGTGGTGACTGCCCGGGGAGGTCGTACTCCTCCGATGAGCTGTTTGAGTCTGGAGATGCAGCTAGGGCCCGTGGATCGCACGTGGAGGGTGGTGATGAAGATGGCGTCCAAGAGGGCAGCCCCCATGAATCGCACGTGGCCGGCCGCATTGTGGAGGTTTGCCAAGGTGGCGGCCCCCATGGATCGCACGTGGCGGGAGGGGGCGGAGCCTGAGCATAGGCCGCAGCGTTTCGGGCCCCGCGGGCCTGCTGGTACTGGGGGCGATGTTTTTGGACTGTTGGGGTGTTGAGGGCTGGGGCCCTTCTGCCGAGGCACACTCTAGCATAGTGGCCTTTCTTCCCGCAGCTGCTGCAGGTCGCAGATCGGGCTGAGCAGCGCTGCCGCGGGTGCTGGCTTTGTCCACAGAAGTGGCAGGCTGGAGCAGTTGAATAACTGGTTTGGGGAGCTGAATCGTGGCAGCCTGGAGCAGTTGAATAACTGGTTTGGGGAGCTGAATAGTGGCATGTTGGAGCAGTTGAATAACTGGTTTGGCGAGCTGAGTAGCTGGCTGGGGGAGCTGAGTAATTAGCTGGAGCAGCTGAATAGTTGAGTATTTGACTGGGGGCCCCCATGAATCGCACGTGGCCGGCCGCATGGTGGAGGTTTGCCAGGCTTGGGGGTTCCTCAGGTTGGGGGCCCATGCGGGGTTTGCGGGGTCCGCGGGAAACGAGTTGAGGCTGCGGAAGGAAACTTCCATTGTGATAGCAGCCTCTACGGTAGTCTCTAAGCCCTGGGCTCCATTTTCTAATAGTCACTGGCGTACATAGCTAGATCGAAGGCCCGCTACAAAAACATCCCGCACAGCAAGCTCCCTATGTTCGGCCGCGGTTACGGCCTGGTAATTGCAGTCATTTGAGAGTTTTTCAACTCGCATGCAAATTCAGCGAAAGTTTCAGTAGCCCTTTGTCGGCGAGTCGTGAACACATGGCGGGCAAAGACCTCGTTCATGGGCCTAATATACATTTTGTCCAAAATCGCCAGCGCAGCGGTGTAGGAACCGGCTGGATTTAGTTGTGTAGAAATTCTGTGGCTTACCCTCACGTGCAGTAGGCTGAGCTTTTGTTCCTCCGTAGTTTCAGCGGTGCTGATTTCGGCCAGGTAGGCCTTAAAACATTTCAGCCAGTGGCAGAAGGTTTCTTTTGCCTCTGCATCCTGCGGATCAAGTTCTAGACGTCCTGGTTTTAGAGCGGATTCCATGCTTTACTTCGGCGGCAGCTTAAGTGTATTAAATTGATGGAACCATCAATTCAGCGAACACGTGTAGTTGGATCTGAACAGAGGCTTTAATACACTTACAATAGAGCCAGCCTATTCGTCGTTGAACTTCAGGTGAAATGGCAGGCTGGCTCTAAGGCACTGATCTTTATACACCGGTCACAGGGGGAGGAGCCCTGGGCGGAGCCAAGGGAGGAGCCCAGTACAACTCTCGCGTACTCCCAGAGTGACTCCCCCTGGTGGTCGGATAGTGCAACTGCACTTACAATGGGTAGATAACGAACATATATACATGGAGTGATATTGGCAACTATATATAGTGTGAATCACATTCACCACAATTCATTCATGGAATGTGGGCGTCTCTGGCTGTGCTGGCATTTATTGCCCATCCATGAGGGCATTTAAGAGTCAACCACATTGCTATGGGTCTGAAGTCACATGTAGGCCAGACCAGGTAAGGATGCCAGATTTCCTTCCCTAAAGGACATTAGTGAACCAGGTGGGTTTTTACAACAATCGACAATGGTTTCATGGTCGTCATTAATCGGAAAAAAAAATAATTGGGTGCTGTGGTGGTATGAATGTGAGCACTGCCATTGGTGCAGAGCATGGGTTTCCCATTGGCTCTGGCTGGTCACGTGCCTCTTGTCCGATTGGCTGGGACTAGTCATGTGACTGCTCACCAATTGGTCGAGAGGCGGGGTATAAGTACCCAGAGTTCCCGGCGGTCGGCCTTACTCTGTAGTCGACCACCGGGCTAACAACTAGCTGATTAAAGCCACAGTTCAGATCTTAATCGTGTCTTGAGTCCAATTGATGGCACATCAGGTGCTCTAAATTTAAAAAAAATGGAACAAGAGAAGGCATCCATCCGCCGAATGTCCTTTTTCCTGACTATCAGAATATATATAAGGTCAGTCGAGGCTACTGCAGTTCATCTGGCCAGTTTCAAAATGTGAAAAATAACAAAGTCATTTGTCTCCTATCCCCTTCTGTGTTTTCTCTGTCAAAAGCCAGTCCAGATTTGTGTTTTTGCCAGCATTATTCACCTCTGTGTGCAGTATGCTCCATATAATTTTCACACAACATAAAAGGGTGACATTTATATTCCATGTCCACCTTCCCTTTCTGCCCTCTCCACCCCAAACAAAGAAATTAATGTTTTTAATAGACTCATGCTGCTGACATGCACTGAACAGTTCCAATGGTACTTGAATTCCCAGTAGAATGTAGTTGGAGGGAAGTGCTAAAAAGTAGAGAGATGCGTCAGCAGCCTGGGATATGCACTAGGCGTATGCTTTGAGGCTGATTCCCATAAAGTCATTGAACAGTAAGTCTTTGTGAATCAGAGTGTTTTCTTGGTCAAGGAGATTTGGGCTACATTTGTACAATTCAAATAATGCACTCAATGTACTGGGTTCAGGATCCTTCCAGTAATGAATCTAGGAGGTCTTTTATTCATTCTCAGGATGTGGGGATTTGTTTATTATCTCTCCGTTTCTCTGAGTTTGGTGTGACTGATGGGCTTGCTCGACCACTCCTGTGGCAGCCGAGAGGCAACTTTTTTAGTGTGGGGACTGTCACCTACAGGCCACACCAGGTCAAAAAGGCAGCCTTCCTTCCCCATGACCATTTGTGAACCACTTTAGATCTTTGAGAATCTCGCAATTTCGTGCTCACTTTACTGATACCACTTTGTTTTATTTCTAGATTTCAAACTGAATCCTGATTTTGCAAACTGGCATGGTGGGTGTTGAACTTTGCTTTCCCCGGTTTATTCACCCAGGCCTCTGGGTTACTAACTAGCACATTAACATAGCCACTCCCCTGCCGCGCCCATCTGATTTTACTTCCATTTTGCATGTAAATTAAGCCAGGATTTGTGCACACGCTCTGCCCAGTCCTGGAATTTCCACAGGGTTTTTTTTTCCAATTGTCTGTCGTAACTTTGGAAGACGTTCAGCAGAAAGCTTGGCTAAGTGTCGTAAACAATTTCTCTGACTTCCTGCCAAAGTTACGTTGATTAATCACAGAGTCTGTATTAAAGTTTGATTGCCCTTTCTCCCTGGTTTATGGCAATGAGCGAGTCTTTTGCTCTGATTTCTGAATGAGTAAAATGTTTCCACGTTTAAAATCTTTAACTTGGTTGGAAATTTGAGTAAAATTTCCGTGCTGCCGTGGCAACTCCCTCGGAATTTTTTATTATAGGACAAGAATGTACGAGAAACAGAAAAGAAGATTATTTCGGTTCAAGACAGGATGTTCCATTGAACTATCTCTTTTTGTTAAACGACCTCCCAAACAGTGAGAGAAGTTGCAACTATTGTATTACACTGCCGATCTACCTCACAGTTATCAAATTCTGGGTGACTGTTTCCACCAAACAAATCCATCTCTTAGGTTTCATAGAATTTACATTGCAAAAGGAGGCCATTTGGCCCATTGAGTCTGCACCGGTTGACGAAACTCTCAAAGTGGCTTTGCAGGATTTGGTCTTCACCCTTTGGTCTTTGAGATTACAGAGAAATAAAGCAGCATTTGATCTTTTATATTATCGATGAGGGTCGCATGCTGAATTATGAAACGATAATCTGTTGGTGTCTGAGTTCTTCACAGGTGTGAGCTCATGCATCAGAATGTTGCTTCAAAATGCCTTGTATCCTGCCTAGTTCTTAGAAAGACGGCACAAATAGACTGAAGATGATTTCTCCGACTAGCTTCTTTTTTTTTGAGGAAGGTGTCTAGCTTGCTACGCCTGAGAGGAAAAAACACAGGAAGTTGGGCCGCGTAACGTTCACAACCATATGTAGATCTGGAATGACTTTCCTGTGCTGTGTACGAGTACAGTGTGCAGCTAGTGCAGTTCGCTCTGTCAATCTGATAACGTTTATGAGAACTGACCACAAAGGAAAGGCGCGAACACTGCAACCTTAAATGGCGCACAGTTTTTTTGCTGCATTGTTGTTTTTAGAGAGAAAATCTAAAATAACGGAATCAAATCGCTATCACAGTTTAAATACTTGACAGTGTAAAGTTTCGTCAACCGGTGCAGACTCGATGGGCCAAATGGCCTCCTTTTGCAATGTAAATTCTATGAAACCTAAGAGATGGATTTGTTTGGTGGAAATAGTCACCCAGAATTTGATAACTGAGGTAGATCGGCAGTGTAATACAATAGTATTACACTTGGTCAGTGTAAAGTTGCAGGTGATTACCATTTTAACCCACACTTTGATGGTTTATGTAAAGAAACCATGGCGAGTTTACAGGATTTATAATTGAACTCTTTGACCCATCCATAGGAAAGCAATGTATATTACATTGCAGTACTCCAGGTATTTCTTAATTGCAGGATCCCATGTATTTCTAATGTAAAAACAGGCTGAAGAACATTCTCCTGCCTTCCAGAGTTGCAGTTATGGATATTTGTATTTCCCACTTTCTCTGTCTGGTAGCTTTGACAAAGAGTCATCGGATTTGAAACATTCGCTCTTTTCTCTCCCTACAGATGCTGCCAGACCTGCCGAGATTTTCCAGCATTTTCTCTTTGGTTTCAGATTCCAGCATCCGCAGTAATTTGCTTTTATTTTATGGATATTTGTATCTTCTTATTGTAAGTCGGCTTTGAGTAAAGTGAAATGGGGCTGGTTTAGCACACTGGGCTAAACAGCTGGCTTGTAATGCAGAACAAGGCAGCAGCGCGGGTTCAATTCCCGTACCAGCCTCCCCGAACAGGCACCCGAATGTGGCGGCTAGGGGCTTTGCACAGTAACTTCATTGAAGCCTACTTGTGACAATAAGCAATTATTATCGTTATTAAATGCAAGTTCCAGAAAAAGATTGGAGCACTTCAAATATTTTCAAACAAGTTGACCTTGCAGAAATATTGAAAATATTGTCATGTTTTCCAAACATTCTACGTCGGACAAGAATGCCCATGAACTTTACCTTGACTTGGTTGAATGGAGATTTCCACCGTGTGTTTCCATTCTGTACTCCACGTATTGGTCATTAGTGCACATCAGCCATATGATCTCATCCAGCTCCAAGCCACACTGTGGTACCCAGAGACCTCCGCTGATTCACATTTGCTTGGCCAGCAACTGACATTCTAAACTTTAAACTAAGAGGTCTGCAAGAGATTGAAGAGTTGGGGGAATAGCAAGAATCATACTCCTGATGTTATTGAAAAGGGAGATATGTTGACAAAGCTGTTTGTCTTGCACTAATCAGGACAAATGCAAGAATGATAAATTTCAAACCATCTCCACACTTCATAGCAGAGGAGAAAATGGGTGCGGATTGGTTGGCAAGTGGACTCCTGATGAGGCACTGACATGGAGAAATCAATGGGGAATTGGTTCCCCGTGCCCTCGGTCACGTTCCCGGTCAATTCTACAAAGGCATAAGACTTGGAACAGATTCCTTTTGTTTGTAGAGAAAGGGTCCTCTGTGTGAATTTGTGCCCCTTCTAGCCTAGTGTTAATTAGCCACATTACGAGCTCGACTGCTTGTTAGTGTAGCTGTTGGCGCACTCAGGATTGTTCAGCAAGTGCTGCCCAGTTGCAGAATCGCTTTCAACAGCAGACATTTTGCTTTTGGGTTTTTGTAAGCACTGACTGGTTCAGTACCCTGCCAATTGCAAACAGTCAGTGGAGCCAATTCATAGGGTGTGTGGCCGATGTGCCTGACATCCCATCAGCGCTGAACTTCATATACTGTGTTATTCAGTTGTGTCGTTGGCAGAACATCTTTTGGATGAGTGGGCAGCACTTGCTGAACAATCCTGAGTGAACTAATAGCTACACTAACAACCAACAAGTTCATCACTTGAGCTTGTAACATGGCATATTTACGCCACGGATCATATCTAAGCTCTTCAGTCCTGCCACAGTCAGCCGTGAATGGTGGTGAGCAATTAAACAGTTCATCGGAGGAGGAGACTCCACAAATATTCTCACCTGCAATGACGAGGGAATCCAGCACATCAGTACCAAAGATAAGGCAGAGGCGTTTTCTACAATCTTCAGCCAGACGTGCAAGAGGATCATTCATCTTGGGTTCCCAGCATCACAAATGTTAGTCTTCAGCCAATTCAATTCACTCCATATGATATTAGAAAAGGCTGACAGCACTGGATACGGCAAAGGACCCTGACAATCCAGCAATAGTATTAAAGGCTTGTGCTCCAGATCTTGCCATGCCTCTAACCAAGTTGGTCCAGTCCAACTACAACACTGGCATCAACCCATCAATGTAGAAAATTGCCCAGGTATGACCTGTACACGGAAATCAGTCAACTCTTGGTCATCAGTAAAGTGCTGGAAGGGGTCATCATCAATCAATCAAGCAGCACTAACTCAGCAATAACCTGCTCACGGGACCCTCAGTTTGGGTTCTGCCAGGGTCACTCAGCTCCTGATCTCATTACACACTTGGTTCAAAACTGGACAAAAGAGCTGAATGCCAGAGGTCAGGTGGGAATATCTGCCCTTGATATCAAGGCAGCATTTGACTTAAGTATGGCATTGAGGAGGCCGAGCAAAATTGGAGTCAATTGGGAATCAGGGAGAAAGCTCTCTGCTGGTTGGAGTCATACCCGGCACAAAGTAAGATGGTTGAGGTTGTTGGACATCAGTCATCCCATCTCCAGGACAACATAGAACATAGAACAGTACACCACAGAACAGGCCCTTCGGCCCTCAATGTTGTGCCGAGCCATGATCACCCTACTCAAACCCACGTATCCACCCTATACCCGTAACCCAACAACCCCCCTTAACCTTACTTTTATTAGGACACTACAGGCAATTTAGCATGGCCAATCCACCTAACCCGCACATCTTTGGACTGTGGGAGGAAACCGGAGCACCCGGAAGAAACCCACGCACACAGGGGGAGGACGTGCAGACTCCACACAGACAGAGACCCAGCCGGGAATCGAACCTGGGACCCTGGAGCTGTGAAGCATTTATGCTAACCACCATGCTACCCTGCTGCCCCTGCTAACAATGCAGGAGTTCCTCAGGAGAGTATCCAAGGCCACATCATCTTCAGCTCCTTCTATCAGAAGGTCACAAGTGGGGATGTTCGCTGATGTGTTCAACACTATTCATGACTCTTCATATACTGAAGTAGTCAATGGGCAATGAATGCTGGTGTAGCCAACTATTCCCACATCCCTTTAATGAATCGAAAAAAAGTAAGAAGTCTTACAACACCAGGTTAAAGTCCAATATATTTGTTTCAAATCACTAGCTTTCGGAGCACTCAGGTCAATCAAACATACCTCTTCATTCACCTGAGGAAGGAGCAGAGCTCTGAAATCTAGTGTTTGAAACAAACCTGTTGGACTTTAACCTGGTGTTGTAAGACTTCTTACTGTGCTCACCCCAGTCCAACGCCGCCATCTCCACATCATCGAAAAAAAGTGAAATACATTCATCCCCAGGGTTCTATTCTCTGCAAAGGAAAGAAATATGTTCAACCCTTGCACCTTTTTTGAATTACTTGGAAGGTTGGGGGGACTATACTTCCCCATTGGTTTCTCCTTGTCCAATCCGAATCAACTTGCTAGCCAATCAGCACCCCTTTTCTGCCATGGTATAAAAATTGTTGCGATTGGTTGTAATTTAACATCATTGCATTTCACTTGATGAGTGCCAGACAATATGATTCGGCAACGAGCCTGTCTCATCAGCAAAGTTCAGGTTCCAACGACCAGCGACTGTTTGTAAATCTTACACTAGCTTCTAACACTGGAACAAGCTGTAGAACATACTAAACATACAGTTGGAAAACATGCTGCCTTTTCTTGATGAAAGGTCAACTAAAGCTGTGGTAAGGAACTTGAGGTAGAATTTCACCGCAGCCTTCAAATTCGGGCATCAGTACGCAGCCCAAGGAAAATGGCTTTGTTGTGAGAAAGCACATTTCATTGTCCTGTGGTTGAACCAGACACAGTTTGGAGGAAACTGTTAAATTGGTTTAACTGCCCAATAGGTCTTGCGGGAACCTCATTGTACCAAGCACGAGCAGCCTAACAGTAGTAACTGCAATCTTTCAATTTCAGCCATACCAGATGACCCGGCAACCAATTTGTGCCCAGTATTGTGGGCCAGGGTTTAGAGAATACCAAAGTATATCATGGAGTTTACCTGACCCACAACTTTGAATAGATTTTGGTTATGCGGAGCACAAGGGCCCACTTTGCAGGTGTAATGCAACAGAGAACTAAAGTATTTTTAAACAAAAACAATGTTTATTCTATGAATCCAGCTACCAACACTGATAACCCCTCCAAAGATGCAGTACTCTATAGGTAACCCTTAGTAACTTTCCTAACAAAAGTTTCCTCTCCGGTGGCCTTCTGGAGAGGATGTTTATTCTATGAATCCAGTTAACATTTTATAAACACACAGTAAACATCTTATCAACTACCAACACTTATACCCCCCCCCCCAAGATACAATACTCTATAGGTAACCCTTAGTAACTTAGCAATGTCCATAAGTCAAAGACCCTTTTTAACAAAGACAGCAGGTTTGTATTCCTTACAGAAACAGGTATTACTTTGAAATCGTCAAGTGATCTGGAGACATTCTTTAGCATTCAGCGAGAGAGACCAAAATACATCTCCTTGGTTTGAATGCAGCCCTCCAACTGAAAACGAAACTAAAACTCAGAGCCAAAAACAGCTTCCAGCTCAAAACGAAAGTAAAAAGCAGAGCCAGAGCCCAGCTCCACCCACACACTGACATCACTGCAGCCACTTGAGAAGACAAACATTTCTTAAAGTGACATTCCCATGACACCAGCAAGGCAACACACGCATAGCAATGAGGCAAATGACCAGATGACCTGCTTCAATGATGTTGGTTCAGGAATAAGTATTGACTGAGACATCAGGTGAACGCCTGTGATCTTCTTTGTCTTGTACACTGGGATCTTTCACTTCTACGGAGGAGAGCAGACAGGGCCTCGGTTTTATGTCTCATTGCACAGATGGCACCTCCAAACAGTGCAGCTCTCTATTGAGGCAACAGCCTGAGCGCCGATGCACTGCCAGGTTATGGGAATGGAACTTGAACCCGTGACCTTCAGCCTCAGAGCCAGGCGTACTATCACTGAGCCAAGGCTGCCACCTCAGTTAATCCATCCTATTCCACTTGTAATGGTCATCACAGTTCTTTTATCTACACTCTTCAATGTAATCATATTTTATAGAAATACCTAAAGATTCTAATGACACCCTAGTAAAAAATAAGTTGCAGTGCCTGGCAGAATCTTATGTTGTGGGTCTTTCCAGCACACAAGTGAAAAATGTTCTCTGATTAGGCTTTTAAAGATTGAGACACTAGTTATTTCACCAAATTGAAGAATTGTGTTTGACATTCATTAACGCCACATCTTACCAGGAATATAGTGATGTTTTTCCCCACCACCTTATCATGGAGCGCACAACTTGTGTGAAGGAGTGATCAGACCCTGAGTTATGGGACAAAAGTAAAGCTTGCTCTCCCATCGCATCTTGTTCATATGTCACAGGTCGTGCTCCTGAAAAATCACTTCTGAGCCTGAGGTTTTGGGGGGTGATTCTCCGGAAAAATTTCTAAGTTTGGTAGCGAGCGGGAATTGCCGTGAGCTTCCTGGCATTCAGCCCAGCGAGGCCGGAAACACAATTCAACGGTAATTGGTCCACTTAACGAGGCCTCACGGGCTTCACGGAAATGAAGGTTCGCCAGCTGATTCACCGGGTCCCCCCGCTAACAAGGCGCAGTTGCACTTAAGCTGTACTTGCTCAGCCAATCCCAGCCAGCTCGCAGTGATGGCGCCAAGGAGACCAGCCCCAAGATTCGGGGGTGCTGATCTGGGAGGTTGCTGGATGCCGTGGAGGCCAGGGGGGTTGTGCTGTTCCCCCGAGGGTCCCAGAGAGTCAGCCACAGGACAGCCAGTGCTGCCTGGGACGAGGTGGTGGCAGCTGTGAGCTCGGGGAGTGAGACCGGGAGGACTGGCCTCCAGTGCAGGAAGGAGGTCATTGACCTACACCGGGCAGCACCTGTGAGTAGACGCCAACGTGCCCCACCCCCAAGGGAGCATCCACCCCAACTCCCCATGCGACACCCAACCCCTCACCCTTCCCTCCACCCCTCCAATTCTCCCTTCACACCCCCCTCCCCCACGTGTGTGGCTAATGATGCCCCCTCTGTGTCTCTTTAGGAAAAGCTCCTGTAATGGTTGGAAGTGGGCCCAGACTGACGGAGAGGTGTCAGATTTAAGAATCCTCACCTCCTTCGAGGAATAGGCCCTGGTATTGACTGCAGTGGCCGAGGACAGGGCAGCCAACCAGATGCCGCAGAGGTGAAGAACCACCAGGCCCCACCCAGAGGACCTGTCTAACGTGGGTTGTTTATTATTGCCTTACTAACTGACTGACCCAACCCTCACACTGACCACATGGTCATTCTTCCCCAGGCCCATCCCGGGCGGCAACCTCTCCTGACTCCGAGGAAAACACCTCGGAGGAGAGCGGCGAGGATGCAACCGTTATAGTTGCGGCACAGCTGTCATCCCCACCCTCCACCAGCGCAGATACACACACCTCGATGGGACATGTCAGTGGAAAGGCTTCTGAGGCACAATAAAGCTTCCAGATCCAGTAACCTTCTCCAACCACAGATATTCTGTCAGATCGCTCACTCACACCCCTGCCTTCGGCGGCAATTAATGTCACAAGTAGGCTTATATTAACACTGCAATGAAGTGACTGAAAATACAAAATCCGCCTTCAGGGCATCAGGGAGGCAAAGGCCAATACATCGGCCTCCTCCTCCCCTATCCAGGTGTTCCGACAGACCAAATATCACCACCTCCAGACTCGGGACACTCTCAGCCCCAGAACCTCGGACATCACATCTAAGAACCCCGGCCAGAACCCCTTCAATCGTGGACATGCCAGAAACACGTGCGCATGATTTGCACGCGCCCGCCCCCCCCCCCACCGCGCACACCTCCCACTCCTATCCTCCACCCCCTCAAAAGACCTGCTTATCCTCGCCACCGTCATGTGGGTCCAGTGCACCACTTTAAACTGGATGAGGCTTAACCTCACACATGATGAGAATGTATTCACCCTCCGCAAGGCGTCTGCCCACATCCTGGCCCACACCACCCCACCCAGCTCCTCCTTGCACTTAACATCCTCCACCAGGGCTCCCTCCCTCTCCATCAGTTCCTTGTAAATATCTGTAACCTTCCCCTCCCCTATTTCGTCCTCCGACAGAAGCTTACCTTGCAACACCAGAGACAGCAGCCCCGGGAAAGACGACCCCTCTCTCCTCTCAAAATCTACTAGTTACGTCCTCAAAACAACTCCAGTAGGTTTGTCAAACATGATTTCCCTTTCATACATCCTCGTTGACTTCGTGTAATCCCAGTTCTAAATGTCCTGTTGCTGCATCCTTTCAACAAACTCCAGCATTTTCCCTACGACTGATGTTATGCTAACCGGTGTGTTAATCTCTGTTTTGCTCCCTCCTTCAGTTTTTGAGCAGCGGGGTTACATTTGCCGCACTCCAGTCTGCCAGGACTGTTGCAGAATCTAGAACATTTTGGAAGGTGACAACCAAAGCATCCACTATTTCCATGGCCACCTTATTTAGTACCCTGGGTCGGAGATCGTCTGGCCCTGGGGATTTATCTGTTTCCTGGTAGAAAGGCAAGCATTGCTCTGATGGTTCCTGTCCATAGACTTTACTAAGTCAAACTTTAAAAGTTAGGAGCCAAAAAGCCTAAAGATTTTCAAGTATTGTACAATAACATGCAGAGCGCTGGAAGTGACACTAAATCACTCATTTGGATCATACCTGCTCTGTGTCAGTAATTTATTGCTTGCGTACTAAAACTTGAAATCTGTGATTCATCTTCCAGGTGTAACTAACTGTGCAAGGTGAGAGTTAGCATATAAAGGCTAACCGCAAAATACCTTTTTCATTATCAGCACTAAAGTCACTCATCTCATTTCATACATTCCATCCTGGATTTCTTGACCCTATGATTATTGCCCTGAATATGGAAATGTAGGAGGCACACAGTCATTATAGAATTTCTAGAATTTACAGGGCAGAAGGAGGCCATTCGGCCCCTTGAGTCTGCACCGGCCCTAGGAACGAGCACCTTACTTAAGCCCACACCTATCACCGTATGCCAGTAACCCCTCCTAACCTTTTGGACACTAAGTGGCAATTTATCGTGGCCAATCCACCTAACCAGCACATCTTTGGACTGTGGGAGGAAACCGGAGCACCCGGGGGAAACCCACGCAGACACGGGGAGAACATGCAGACTCCCCACAGACTGTCACCCGAGGCTGGAATTGAACCCGGGACCCTGGAGCTGTGAGGCAGCAGTGCTAACCACTGTGCCGCCCATTAAATTGATGCAACATTGTGGACTAGCTGTAATTGTTAGATTGAATCAGAGAACTAGTTATTTGCAGCCAGCCTGTACCATATTTAACCAAGTCAACGAGCCACAGGTTTCTGAACCCGAGACTGAGTTCAGCTGGACACATCTGTGTCTGAAATATGCTTACGTATTATCGAAGACATAAGGAAGCAGAAAATATCATTACAGATATTAGTTTCTACAGCACTTCATGTTGGTTTCCAATCTGCCAGGTACTGAGTGACATTTTACTCAAACATAAGGCCTAATCTCAAAAAATGGACTTCCCTCGTTATCTGAGAAAAGGTTAATGCAGAAAATCTTCCTCTGCAGTCAGGAACCATGCCTTATTTCTGCAGTGTTCTGCAGATATTTACAGTATTGTTCAGTTTTCTAGAACATTTGGAGAAAGTTTTTCTCTTTCTTATTTCCATCTTGGAAAACACCACCATTTGCGACGTAAGACAAAGATGTTGCATAAAAACTCTCCAAGCCCGCCCTCACTCCTTTTCCACCCCTCCTCTTCTTTCCCAGTCTCCCTCCCCTCTCTTTATTCCATTACTCCTCAGAAGGGGAGGCAGAGGCGGATTGTCACTGGACTAATAATCCAGAGACCCAGGATGATGCTCTGGCGATCTGGGTTTGAATCTTGAAATTTGAGTTCGGTAAAAATCTGGAATGAAAAGCCCACTGCTGACCATTGTTGATTGTCGTGTAAAATCCATCAGGTGGTGGCGCAGTGGGTTAGCATCGTGGCCTCACGGCGTCGAGATCCCAGGTTCGATCCCGGCTCTGGGTCACTGTCCGTGTGGAGTTTGCACATTCTCCCCGTGTTTGCGTGGGTTTCGCCCCCACAACCCAAAGATGTGCAGGCTAGGTGGATTGGCCATGCTAAATTGCCCCTTAATTGGGAAAAATGAATTGGGTAATCTAAATTTATTTTTTTAATCCATCAGGTTCCCTAATGCCCGAAATCTGGAGGCAGTTTCGCCAACACTTCAGGTTGGGGGCAGGGTCGAGGGAAATGCCGATCCGGGAGAACCACAGATTTGAGCCAGGGAGGTGGGACGGAAGCTTTCGGAAATGGGAAGAGAAGGGGATTAAGACTCTAAAAGATTTGTTTCCTCGGGGTCGATTTGCAGGATTGAGGGAGCTGGAAGCGAAGTATGGGCTGGAGCAGGGAGAAGTGTTTGGATATATGCAGGTTCGGGACTTTGACAGGAAGGAGATACAGAGCTTCCCGGAGGAACCGGCCTCCACGTTGTTGGAGGAGGTGCTGGCGGCAAGGGGACTGGAGAAGGGGACAGTGTCAGCGGTATACGGAGCTATGTTGGAAAAGGATAAGGCACCACCAGAGGGGATCAAAGCAAAGTAGGAGGAAGAATTGCGAGAGGTTATAGAGGAGGGGGTCTGGTGTAAGGTGCTCCGGAGAGTAAACGCTTCCACCTCGTGTGTGAAGTTGGGGCTGATACAGCTGAAGATGGTGTACAGGGCACACCTCACGAGGGCGAGGATGAGCCGATTCTTTGAAGGGGTAGAAGATGTGTGTGAACGTTGCCGGGGGGGGGGGCGCTAATCACGTTCATATGTTTTGGTCCTGTCCAAAGCTATGGGAGTACTGGAAGGAGGTGTTTAGGATACTTTCCAAGGTGGTGCATGTGAAGCTGGACCCGGGTTCCCGGGAGGCCATATTCGGGGTGTCGGACCAGCCAGGGATGGAAACGGGTGCGGAGGCAGATATCATAGCCTTCGCCTCGTTGATCGCCCAAAGGCGGATCCTGTTGGGATGGAGAGCGGCCTCTCCACCCTGTGCCCTGGCGTGGCGAGGGGACCTGTTGGAATACTTGACCCTTGAGAAGGTTAAGTTCGAACTGAGGGGAAGCTCGGAGGGGCTCTACAAGTCATGGGCACTATTTATTATGCACTTTCAAGAACTGGATAATATCGAACATTAGTTTGTGGGGGGGTGGGGGGGGTGCGGGGGGAGGGGGGCTGTGTATGTTGAAGATGGCTATGGGTAATCCCTGATTCCTTTTTTTTTCTTTGTCATTTGTTTATGTTAACATGCGGGCTGATGTCTGAGCATGGTGGGAGGATGGGATCGTTGTTACTGTTATGGGGTTTGAGATATTTGTTATTGGTTATTCATTGTTGTTGGGTGTAGATTTGGGAGAAAAATTGTGAAAATAGGAAGAGAATAAAAATATATTTTTTTAAAAGGTTCACTAATGCCCTTTAGGGAAGGAAATTTGCCATCCTTGCCACGTCTGACCTGCAGGTGACTCCAGGCTCACAGCAATGTGGTTGACTCTTAAATGGCCTAGCAAGCCACTCAGTACAAGGGCAATTAGGGATGGGCAAAAAAAATGCTGGCCCAGCCAGCGACACTCACATCCCAAGAATGAATTTTAAAAAGTCAAAATTCAAATGACCACAATTAGCTTGATTAAAATGTAGTTCTGCCCACTTTTTAAAATCAAAGAACAAATTAATTCTGATCGAAGTTCATCGTGATACTAATGTGCTGGGAGGCCTGGTGGCGGTAAATGAACATCCTGTGTTGAAATGACTTATTTCTTAAGGCAGACAAGGCAGACTGGGTTAATACTTGCTGGTGTTAGTCAGCTTTGCTGCTGCACTGTCTCAAATCCAGGTCAGCCAACAATGTGGTGAATACTCACTGTCTTGAATAGAAAACAGTCTGCATAAGTAAACAGCAAGTTGCAGGTATAGAGATAACAGTAAAATGTCACAGCCAGTGAGGTATTGTGGCCCATGTATCACTCTGTTCGTGGAAAGCCTCATTGAGGCTGATTGTCCTCTGTTGGTCAAATCTGGAGCATGGTTTTTGTACTCTTTCATGTGACGTGGAGGCCACTGGCAAGGCCAGCTTTTGTTACCCTAATTGCCCTTGAGAAGGTGATAGTGAACCAGGACTTGAACCGCTGCAGGCCAAGGGTGGTATCATGACCAGTACAGACTTGGAGGGCCGAAGGTTCTGTTCCTGTGCTGTATTGTTCTTCTTTGTTCAGTCCATGTTGTGTAGGTACACCCGCCGTGTTGATAATAATAATAATCACTTATTGTCACAAGTAGGCTGCAATGAAGTTACTGTGAAAAGCCCCTCGTCGCCACATTCCGGCGCCTGTTTGGGGAGGCTGGTACGGGAATTGAACCCGCGCTGCTGGTCTTGTTCTGCATTACAAGCCAGCTATTTAGCCCACTGGGCTAAACCAGCCCCTAGGAAGGGAGTGCCAGGATTTTAATGCCATGCCAGTGAAAGATGCCAAAATAGTTCCAGGTCAGGATGGTGGTAGAAGGGAACTTGCAGGTGGTGGTGTTCCCATGTACCTGCTGTCCTTGTCCTTCTATGTGGTAGAGGTCATGGGTTTGGGAGTTGCTATATAAGGAGCCTTGGTGAGTTCTTGCAGTGCATTGGACATGGTACAGACTGGCTGCTATTGTTTATATATGGTGGGGGGAGTGAATGCCGAAAGCTTTGACCTGGATGGTGTTTGAACTTGAGTATTGTTAGAGCTGCACTCATCCAGCCAACCTTTTGGAGGCAGCTGAACACTTTATATTGCATTAAATGTTATTGTAACTGTTTGTCAAGCTGGATGTTCCACGAGTTCAAAGTGTTGAGCAGAATGGAGCCGAGCTCCTAAAAATAGACATGAATGCACAATTGGAAAAACTGAACTGAGACCGAACAATGTTTTAGATTAGTTGTGCTTTTAATTTCATGTTTGGCACTTTTAATGCAGTAATTTCCATACCAGCCTCCCGGACAGGCGCCGGAATGTGGCGACTAGTGGCTTTTCACAGTACTTTCATTTGAAGCCTACTTGTGACAATAAGCGACTTTCATTTTTCCATTTAATTTGAGGTGTGAGAATGCAGCTCACGATGCACACACAGTTCAGTTCTGTTTGCAATTTGGCAGTTTGTGGATTTGAAGGTTTGGAAAGGGGCTGTTTTAAGGACTCTTATCTTATTTATGGATCAATCCTAAATCAGAATGCCAGAGCTATTTATATCAGCAACTTTAAATGTCTGCAAATTGAGGGGACATTAAAGTTAGATTTAATGCGTGGCTCTTAAAAGAGTCAGGTGAGTGATCATGAACACAGATCTGAGTCTATATGGTCCCATTAGCCAAATTAATTCTGCAGGTACATATTCACTTTAAAAAAAAATTTAGAGTACCCAATTAATTTTTTCCCATTAAGGGGCAATATAGCATGGCCAATCCACCTCGCCTGCACATCTTTGGGTTGTGGGGGTGAAACCCACGCAGACACGGGGAGAATGTGCAAACTCCACATGGATGTTT
Organism: Scyliorhinus canicula; assembly: GCF_902713615.1. NCBI lineage: Eukaryota > Metazoa > Chordata > Chondrichthyes > Carcharhiniformes > Scyliorhinidae > Scyliorhinus > Scyliorhinus canicula. The sequence goes on along the minus strand of NC_052163.1, from coordinate 15,276,826 downwards.
TGTTATGCTCTTGACGTAGCATAAGCTGCTTCCTTGATGTGCACGCTGACAAAGGAAGGTTCAGACTTGGAGATAGCTTTAACACATTTATTTAAACTGTTAACAATTCTCGTACTTGGATTCGACTCTCCTGTTAATCCTGCTATAGCTATTCAGACTGACGAACCAGTCTGCTACAATCCAGGTGGTGGGTGTGACGTGTTTCAAATCAACCCTGTGTACACACTGAATGTCTCCACTGGAAAGAGGAAGATCATGTATGCTGTGTCCTTTTATATGGGTTGGTGCATTGCCCTCCTGTGGTAGTGTCACCTCTGTGTGTCGTGAATGCCCATTGGTCGACTGCCGGTTGCGGCTATGCGGAGCTAAGTCGCACGTTCAGCAGCTCCCGCTAGGAACGGACGTTTGGGCTCTTTTTAGGGCCCCCAGCGGTACTTTTTCGACGTTTCCCAACGTGGGAAGGAGTCAGCAACATTTGCCCAGCAGTGTATGGCCTGGACCAGGAGTGGGGCGAGCAGAAAAGTGGTAGTAAAGCCAAAGCAGGTGCGAGGGAAGAAGCACAAGATGGCGGCGGGTGGAGACCAGGCAGCATGGATGCAGTGGGCGCAGGAGCAGCAGGAGGCTCTTCAGCGCTGCTTCAGGGAGCTTAAAGCGGAGCTGCTGGAGCCGATGAAGGATTCAATCGACAAGCTGATGGAGACTCAGACAGCCCAGGGGGTGGCGATCCGAGAGGTCCGACAAAAGGTCTCCGAAAACGAGGACGAGATCTTAGGCCTCGCGGTGAAGGTGGAGGTGCACGAGGCGCTCCATAAAAAATGGCAGGAGAGGTTCGAGGAGATGAAGAACCGTTCGAGGCGGAATAATCTGCGGATCCTGGGCCTTCCGGAGGGGCTGGAGGGGTCGGACGTGGGGGCCTATGTGGTCACCATGCTAAATTCGCTGATGGGAGCTGGGTCCTTTCAGGGGCCCCTGGAGCTGGAGGGGGCCCACAGAGTATTGGCGAGGAGGCCGAAGCCTAATGAACCGCCGCGGGCGGTGCTGGTGCGGTTCCACCGGTTCGCTGACCGGGAGTGTGTGCTCAGGTGGGCCAAGAAGGAGCGGAGCAGCAGGTGGGAGAACACGGAGGTACGGATCTACCAGGACTGGAGTGCGGAGGTGGCAAAGAAGAGGGCCGGGTACAATCGGACGAAGGCGGTGCTACACTGGGAAGGGAGTGAAGTTCGGCATGTTACAGCCGGCACATCTGTGGGTCACCTACAGGGACCGACACTTTTACTTTGAGTCCCCGGAGGAGGCGTGGGCCATCGTACAGGCTGAAAAATTGGACTCAAACTGAGGGTTGGGTACGGGGGTTTGCGTGTAGCTGTGTTACATTTTGAGGGGGGGTTCTCTGTTTATTGTTGGTTTTTTGTTGCTTTTAGGGTGGGTGGGGCACTGTTTTTGCTTGGGTCTGTCGGATGGGTTCGGGGAGGGGGGCAGAACTGCAGTGGGGGGCTGATGGCGGGAAGGGGGGTTGGGGCCCCGCGAGGGGACCGGGCCGGTAAAGGGAACGGCGTCAGAGGAGGCGGGGTCGCGCAGGTGGAAAGCGCGGGCTTCTTCCCGCGCTGAGGGCTGAAGGGGGCGGGGCCAGAGCTGGGAAGTGCGGGCTTTTTCCCGCGCTGAGAGCGGTAGGGGGAGGAGGAGAACCTGCTGGTGGGCAATGGGAAGGAGGGGAAGTCCCACGCTGGGAGGGGTCGAAGGAGTGGCGGGAGTGGCCGGGGTCAGCAGGAGTCAGCTGACTTACGGGAGTGCAATGGAGGGAGCAGCGTAGCTAGGGAGGGTCCTAGCTGGGGGAGGGGGGGGCAGGGGGGGGGGGTCCGGGTTGCTGCTGGAATGGCCAAGAGGGAGCTAGAGCATGTAGAGGGGGTCGGGATGGGGGTCTGCTGCCGTGGGGAACGGGCTGAGCGAGGGGTGCAGACCTGCTGGGCCCTCTGTTGGTTAGGACCTTCAACGAGGCAAGGGAAGGAGAGGCTTTGCCTCCGACGATGTCTCGGGCGCTGATTTCCTTGATCCTTAAGCGGGACAAGGATCCCCTGCAGTGTGGGTCACACAGGCCGATCTCACTTTTAAATGTAGACGGCAAGTTGCTGGCGAAGATTTTAGCCGCAAGGATAGAGGACTGTGTGCTGCAGGTTATTCACGAGGATCAAACAGGGTTCATGAAAGGGAGGCAGTTGAATACTAACATACGGAGGCTCTTGAATGTTATAACGATGCCGGCGGTAAAAGGGGAGCTGGAGTTGGTGGTGGTGATGGACGCAGAGAAGGCCGTCGATTGGGTAGAGTGGGGGTACTTGTGGGAAGTGCTGAAAAGGTTTGGGGAGGGGTTTGGCGGGTGGGTGAGGCTGTTGTATGAGGCCCCGGTGGCGAGTGTGGCCACGAATAGGAGGAGGTCGGAGTATTTTCGGCTATACCGAGGGACGAGGCAGGGGTGTCCCTTGTCCCCCCATGGCAATTGAACCCTTGGCCATGGCGTTGAGGGAGTCGAGGAACTGGAGGGGACTGGTGCGAGGTGGGGAGGAGCACCGAGTGTCGCTCTATGCGAATGACTTGTTGTATGTGGCGGACCCGGTGGGGGGGAATGCCGGAGGTAATGAGGATTCTCAGGGAGTTTGGGGATTTCTCAGGGTACAAGCTCAACATGGGGAAGAGCGAGCTGTTCGTTGTACACCCGGGGGACCAGGAGGGGGGATTGGTCAGCTCCCATTAAAAAGGGCAGAGAGGAGCTTCAGGTACTTGGGGGCCCAGGTGGCCAGGAGCTGGGTGGTCTTGCACAGGGCCGGCTCAAGGCACCGGCAACTCGGGCAGTCGCCCGGGGCGCCATGTGCTAGGGGGCGCCACAGACTCGGGTTCCGCGCATGCGCAGTTGGGCCGGTGCCAACCAGCGCATGCGCGGTGGGCCCCCCCGCTCGGTCCGCTCCCCCCGCCCCCCCCTCGGTCCGCCCCCCACCGCTCGGTCCCCCACCCCACCGCTCGGTCCCCCCCCCCCACCGCTCGGTCCCCCCGGCCCCGCCCCCGCCCCCCCTCCTCGGCCCCCCCCCCCATCGGTCCCCCCCCCCCCCCCCCCCCCCCCCCCCAAGGGCGCCGAAGTTCAGCTTGCCCGGGGCGCCAGCAACCCTAGGGCCGGCGCTGGTCTTGCATAAGCTTAACCTCACGAGGCTGGTGGAGCAAATGGAGGAGGAGTTTAAGAGGTGGGACATGCTGCCGCTGTCTTTGGCGGGTAGGGCGCAGTCAGTCAAGATGACGGTGCTCCCAAGATTTCTGTTCCTGTTCCAGTGCTTCCCCATCCTTATCCCGAAGGCCTTCTTCAGGCAGGTTAATAGGAGCATTACGGGGTTTCTGTGGGTGCAGGGGACCCCGAGGGTGAGAAGGGTGTTCCTGGAGTGGGGTAGGGATGGGGGTGGGGCTGGCGCTGCCCAACCTCTGGGTATTACTGGGCTGCCAACGCAGCAATGGTGCGCAAGTGGGTGATGGAGGGGGAAGGGGCAGCATGGAAGAGGATGGAGATGGTGTCCTGTGTGGGCACGAGCCTGGAGGCGCTGGTGACGGCGCCGCTGCCGCTCCCTGCAACGAGGTATACCACAAGCCCGGTGGTGGCGGCTCCCCATAAAATTTGGGGCCAATGGAGACGGCATAGGGGAGAAGTGGGGGCCTCTGTGAGGTCCCCGATACGGGGGAACCACCGGTTTGTCCCGGGGAGAATTGACGGGTTCCTGAGTTGACTCAGGGCAGGTAATAGGAGGATGGGGGACCTGTTTGTGGATGGGAAGTTTGCTAGTCTGGGTGAGCTGGAGAGGTTCAGGCTCCCCCGGGGAACACCTTTAGGTACATGCAGGTAAGGGCGTTTGTCACGCGGCAAGTGGCGGAGTTCCTACTGTTGCCGCTGCACGGTGTCCAGGGCAAGGTGCTCTCGGGGGTGTGTGTTGGAGAGGGGAGGATCTCGGTAACGTACCAAGTGATGCAGGAGGAGGACGAGGCCTCGGTGAAGGAGCTGAAGGGTAAGTGGGAGGAGGAGCTGGGTGAGGAGATCGAGGAGGGGACGTGGGCGGATGCCCTAGGAGGGTGAACTCCTCTTCTTGCGCGAGGCTCAGTCTCATACAATTTAAGGTGTGCATAGGGCTCACATGACCGGGACAAGGATGCGCCAGTTTTTTGGGAGGGAGGACAGGTGTGTTACATGCTCAGGGAGCCCAGCAAACCATGCCCATATGTTCTGGGCATGCCCAGCGCTGGAGGAATTTTGGAAGGGTGTAGCGAGGACGGTGTCGAGGGTGGTAGGATCCAGGGTCAATCCAGGCTGGGGACTCGCAATATTTGGAGTTGCAGAGGAGCCGGGAGTGCAGGAGACGAAAGAGGCCGGTATTCTGGCCTTTGCGTCACTGGTAGCCCGGCGGAGGATTCTTCGTCAGTGGAAGGATGCGAGGCCCCCGGGCGTGGAGGCCTGTATCAACGATGTGGCGGGGTTCATTAAATTGGAGAGGGTGAAATGTGCCCTAAGGGGATCGGTGCAGGGGTTCTTCAGGAGGTGGCAACCATTCCTAGATTTCCTGGCAGATCGGTAGAAAAAGGCCAGCAGCAGCAGCAACCGGGGTGTGGGGGGGGGGGGGGGGGGGGGCGGGTTGGGAGGGCTCGTCGTTTTGTTTTGCGTTGAAGGGGCATGTATATTTGTTCATTGATGATGACGGGTGTTAATTTATTTCTTTTTTGTATATATGGGGGGGGGGGAGTTTGTTTCTTCTTTTTTTGTATTTTGTTATTGATATTTTGTGAAAATTTGAATAAAAATTTTTTTTTTTTTAAAGTGAATGCCCATTGGTCGTGTCCTATATTACTGACCTATTGGTTGAATGTCTGTGTGTCATGTCTCTGGTGCTCCCTCTAGTGTCTATCTTGTCTATGTGTATTTACATTAACCCCTTGCGTATTTACAGTGATGCCCGCTTCCTGCAGCCAAGGAAACAACATTCCTGTATCCAGTCTGCCCTGCCCTGCCCTGGCCTGCCAGAATTCTATACATTTAAATGAGATAGTACCCTGGGATATAGATTATCAGGCCCTGGGATTAATCGGGTTTCAGTCCCATTAATATCTGTGCCATCGTCCTTTTAGTAATACTAATTTTCTTAAATTTCTCCTTCTCACTAGATCTTTGGTTACCTAGCATTTCTGGGAACTTATTTGTGTCTTCCTCCGTGAAGATGGAACAAAAGTAGGGCAGCACGGTAGCACAAGTGGATAGCACTGTGGCTTCACAGCGCCAGGGTCCCAGGTTCGATTCCCCACTGGTTCACTGTCTGTGCAGAGTCTGCACGTTCTCACCGTGTCTACGTGGGTTTCCTCTGGGTGCTCCGGTTTCCTCCCACAGCCCAAAGACGTGCAGGTTAGGTGGATTGGCCATGATAAATTGCCCTTAGTGACCAAAAAGGTTAGGAGGTGTTATTGGGTTATGGGGATAAGGTGGAAGTGAGGGCTTAAGTGCAGACTCGATGGGCCAAATGGCCTCCTTCTGCACTGTATGTTCTATGTTCTCGTTATTTAATTGCTCATCCATTTTCTTGTTCTTTATTGTAAATTCTCCCGTTTCAGACTGTAAGGGACCTACATTTGTCTTCACTAATCTTTTTCTTTTTACATACTTATAACAGGGCTGAGCCTTTCCCAGCATGCATTTCATGCTAGCAGTCTGTTAATTGGCCAGCTGATATTGCATTCCGGAGCCGCTTGCAGCCAGAAGCTTGTTCGTTTCATGCCCATTTCTGGGCCAGTCGAGTGTGCGTACCCAACAGGGAATAATTCAGGCCCGTGTTTTACTCAAAATAAAACTGCTGGTTTCTATCAAATCATTTGGTTCAATTGTTGTGAAATGTGAAAACTGCCAACGCTGCCATTTAAGAACGAAATGGCAAATGCTTTTGGCTGCCTGCTCCCCAAACTCCGAGGTACCCTCCCAATAACCCTCGCCATATCTCTCCTCCTCGTTACTCCTCCCTCCTTTTGGATGCTCCTTGAATCCTACCTACCTCTTTACCCGAACTCAAGTCATCCAGCCTAGTATCTCCTAGTTTGACAAATTTTGTTCCATAATTCTCCTGTAAAGCACTTTGGGCCTTTTTTTTTATGTTAAAGGGACAGTATAAATGTTGTTGTTGCTTTGAGTGATGCAAGGGAAAGTTTGAAGCAGTGAAGAATACAGAAAACAGTCAAGCAGAACAGGAAGAACAATGTAATGTGCACACACACAGTTAGAAAGATCATGTTCCAACTCTTAAATGAGTAAAAACCCATCAATCCTGATAAATGATAACAGTGAAAATATAGTGATTTAATCGGAAAATCCTGATCCAGTTGGGGGAGGGGGGGGGGGGGGGTGGGGGGAGGTTGGGGGAGGGGGGGGGAGGTTGGGGGAGGGGTGGGGGGGGAGGTTGGGGGAGGGGTGGGGGGGGAGGTTGGGGGAGGGGGGGGGAGGTTGGGGGGGGAGGTTGGGGGGGGGGGGGGACATTCAGAACCGGCAACAGTAAGGGACAGTACTTTTGTTGTCTTTCTGGGTACATGAAGTTCTATCGCAGAAATAGGATTTGGGTTGAAGGATTGGATGGATTGGATTTATTTATTGTCACGTGTATCAAGGTACAGTGAAAAGTACTTTGCGAGCAGCTCAACAGATCATTAAGTAGATGGGAAGAAAAGGGAATAAAAGAAAATACATAATAGGGCAATACAAGGTGTACAATGTAACTACATAAGCACCGGCATCGGATGAAGCAAACAGGGTGTAGTGTTATTGAGGCCAGTCCATAAGAGGGTCATTTAGGAGTCTGGTAACAGCGGGGAAGAAGCTGTTTTTGAGCCTGTTCGTGCGTGTTCTCAGACTTCTGTATCTCCTGCCCGATGGAAGAAGTTGGAAGAGCGTGTAAGCCAGGTGGGAGGGGTCTTTGATTATGCTGCCCGCTTTCCACAGGCAGCGGGGGGTGTAGATGGAGTCAATGGATGGGAGGCAGGTTAGTGTGATGGACTGGGTGGTGTTCACGACTCTCTGAAATTTCTTGCGGTCCTGGGCTGAGATGGAATTAAATGGCCTCTTTTTTTTTCATTTAATTTAGAGTGCCCAATTCATTTGTTCCAATTAAGGGGCAATTTAGCGTGGCCAATCCACCTACCCTGCACATCTTTGGGTTGTGGGGGCGAAACCCACGCAAACACGGAGAGAATGTGCAAACTCCACACGGACAGTGACCCAGAGCCGGGACCGAACCTGGGACCTCGGTGAAGCAGCAGTGCTAACCCACTGCGCCATCCTGCTGCCCTTATTAAATGGCCTCTTGATCACACCATGTGAGAAGAAACCACTTACAATGCGTACAAAAAAATCCTGGTTGAACAAGAAACATAATTAAAAAGGAGCATAGAAAGGACGAACAGGCAAAAGATACTGAACATTGAAATCCTGACTCATAAGCAGGCTGTGCTAATTATTTCCACACTTCCACAGTGAGGAAATGGGGTGCACAGCAGGAGAGCAAAGCTCACCAGGGCCCCATTTACAGGCATTGGAATACAGTGTACACCAGGATGGCTGATTCATGAATATCTGGTTAATCTCCAACTCAGTCGCATTTGCGATATTGCAACCAGTTATTGTGACAGAATGATTATGATTCTGTGAAGAAGAATCTGTGGCAAATATTACCCCATGGACTGTTGTTGCCTAAGTCAGTGTAAGATGACTAAACAAGTGGCAAAAGTTGCAACTTGAGAGCGTCGCCTGTGCTTAATATTTGTGGCTATGATGTAAATAAACAAGGTTTGAATACTTCTAGCAGTAAGATAGATTGTCTGGTAAGAAGATTATCAGATCCACATGTATGTAGTGTAGTGTTCCAATATTATACAGACTGGTGCGTGTAGTATCATGTTGGATGGATCAGCAGGATGTTTGTAGGAGTTTAGCTATTTTACGTAGTTTGTAGCAACATAACCTTGATAAAAATTGGATTGAGGAAGAGGGGTTCAACATGTTCCTGAGAATATATATTTTTTTAATTTAGAGTAGCCAATTATTTTTCTTTTCCAATTAAGGGACAATTTAGCATGGCCAATCTACCTACCGTGCACATCTTTGGGTTGTGGGGGTGAGACCCACGCAGACATTGGGAGAATGTGCAAACTCCACACGGACAGTGAGCCAGGGCCGGGATTCGAACCCGGGAGCTCAGCGCCGTAGGCATGTTCCTGAGAATATGACAACCTCATCAACAAGGAAGTTATCAGACCATGTAACCCAAAAATACCTCTATGAATTACCCATTCTTTTTCATTCCTGCGATGTGGACCTCACTGGCAAGGCCCAGCTCTCTTTGGCTCTTGGAAGGGTGGGCTTTCTCAACTGCGGCATATCTCTGTACCTCTTGCCAGCCACCTGTCTCCATAATACCCAATAATAAGCAAACTTTACTGTCGCATTTTGACTCGATTGACTGCAATTTCACGGAAAAAGAACGACACGCGGCTGTCACAAATTACTTTTTTGTGCAATTTTTCATTCTAATTCACTCAGTGCTGCAGCTGGCCATCACTAACTTGGGGCGGAGAGGGAGAGTGGCGGCAACCGAATCTCTGCCTTGCATTCCAGGCCAGATATCTTTCTCGGGTAAAGGCATTTTTATTCTCTCTCAAAAATGCAGATTTCCGGGGGCGGCACGGTGGCACAGTGGTTAGCACTGCTGCCTACGGCGCTGAGGACCCGGGTTTAATCCCAGCCCTGGGTCACTGTCCATGTGGAGTTTGCACATTCTCTACGTGTCTACGTCGGTCTCACCCCCACAACCCAAAGATGTGCAGGGTAGGTGGATTAGCCACACTAAATTGCCCCTTAATTGGGAAAAAATAATTGGGTAATCCACATTTATTTTCAACAGTGTAGATTTCCACATTGTGATCGCAGCTGGTTGAAGGTAACTGAAGACAGATGCGCTCATGGGAGAAAGTCACAAGATTGAATGATGTTTGTAAATTGTCATGTGTCTTCAATAAGATCTATTACAGCAATTCCTGATGGCCAGATCACTCCCCATAACTGGACAACACAGTTCTTTTAACTGTGATTCTTACAGTAAATTGGGTTCATATTTAAGGTGAGCAACTTGGGCACTGGCCCTGCAGTGCATTTGCAAACCTTTGGTGCAATCTAACAGATGAAGTACTAAGCGCCATAGTGGGCTCGACTCCTGGGTGCTGCTCAACGGCCGACCCAGCGAGACCACAGACAGTATCTAACGGCAATTAGTGCCGGAAATGAACTTCTACGAACGTCACAGTGAAATGGCTGACGTGCCAGCTGATTAGCCGAGACCGCACCCGACAGCTTCCCGCTAACAAGGGGGAACATCACATAAACCGCTCCCTCCGAATACACTCCACACAGCCATGGCACCACGGAAACCTGCTCCATGTTTCGGAAATGCCGAACTGACCAGGCTGCTGGACGCCATGGAGTCGCGAGGGGACACCCTATTCTCCTAAAGGGCTAGGAGGGTCAGCCACAGGACCGGCAGTGCTGCCTGGGAGGCAGTGGCCGTTGATTCGGACACAGTGTGATCAGGAGGACCACAGTCATTCGAGGATAGAGCCGTCACCAACAGCAAGTTGTGCCGCAGAGGTGAGGATCCACTGCCCCTCCACCCTGGTGACCTGTCTCAAGTGAATAGTTCATGTCTGACAAAATGAACATTCCCGCTCAGTGACCACATGTCCAAACTCTCGCAGGATCTCCATCGGATGGTGATGGCCCAACCAGGGTGCCCCATCCTTCCCCCCCCAATCCCTCCTGCCTTCCATTAAGGCGTCACAACTGTCACGCCCACCTTCCACCAGTGCAGAGTCCCAGACCTCGGTGGGCGACAGGTTTCAGGGGCACAATCTGGTGAGCACCACACAGTTGTTGATGCCCATCAGCTGGAGGCAGGAACATCCGGGGCGTCAGCAGTTGGAGGCCTGCTGGATCCCAGGACTCGAAAAGCCGAGCCTCTGGTCAGGATTATCCCGGAGTTGATGCAAACACTAGGGTGCGGCCATGAGATTCAGGAGGGGATGTGCCTAGCAAATTGGAGAAGTCCCAAAGGCTAGGGGGAGGCAGTGGCATAATGGCATTGTCGCTGGACTAGGAATCCAGAGACCCAGGATAATAATCTGGGGACCTGGGTTTGAATCCCACCACAGCAGGTGGCAAACCCAATAAAATATTTGGAATTAAAAGTTTATTAATGGCCATAAAATCATTGCTGATTGTCGTAAAACCCATCTGATTCACTGCTGTCCTTTAGGGAAGGAAATTATCAATGGGGCTCTCCAGAGCAAGGACCAGTCACTGAGGAACATCACTGAGGGCATCAACACAATGGGGAGGCGGCATGATCAGATGATGAAGGGGCCTCTGAAGCTCACTCCGTCCCATGGAAATTCCCAGGGTCCTACGGCACCCTCCGGGAGGAGGGAGTGCCGGAGGCCGACCCGCAGCTTTCCACCAGGGAGATCTCCGGCTCTGCCGACTCTCCCCCTCTGTACCCTGGCACATCTCGAGGTCAGCAGACAGAACAAGTTGGCACCAGTAAGGTGGCCAGGGTCCTCGGCTCCAGGCCCATCCAGCGGGCGCCCGCCAGGGGTGTCAAAGGCCACAGGATGCAAAAAGCAGCAGTGTGTCTCCAGCTCCGATCTGGGGACACACTTAGATGTAGCGGCAGAGCACGGATGCTTAAGAAGATTGAGGATCACTGCGTGGGCACTGGGGGGGAGGGAGACATCATCAGAGGGGGGAGCACCATCGGTAGCTGAGGACAGTTAGGGGTTCGAATGTTCACAATTAAAACATGGTATGCCTGAGACATGTGAAGCCTCTGTCACGTTATTCAGCATAGTGGACCGGCCTGCACCCCCATGCCTCCGTTCCCCCTGCCCTCTTGGCACAGTGGTCCTAGATCGGGAGCCCTGAGACATAAACTGGGTGTGGGTAGTGCTGTCAGCAAAAAGACAGGAGTCAGACTTCTGCTTTGTATAATGACCCGCTGACAGTGCCGATACAGGCCCATTACCCTGGAATAATGTTACACACACCCTGGGACGGTGGGACAGGGTAGTTGGGATGTGGGGCTGGGAGGGGGGCAGAGAATGGACGGTAGGGTGGGGGATGGGGGCTGTGAGATGCCGCACAAGCCCCTGCTCAGATACCGGGAGCGGGTATCCGCAAGGACAAGGCATGGGTGCCACACCATACCCTCACGGGTGCCACACCATACCCTCATGGGTGCCACACCATACCCTCATGGGTGCCACACCATGCCCTCACGGGTGCCACACCATACCCTCATGTTGTCCGTCATCTCCTCAGACGACCTACGACACCTGTCCACCTTGGGCTGTCACTGGCATCCCCGTCTGGGTCCCACCCCCGCCTGATGGGCGGCCACGTCCTCTGCGTTTGCGACAGGCCCCTGCATGTGGGCTCCCGTCCTGAAGACTGCATTGACGCCGCCGCCGCCGTCTTCTCCTCCGTCTGGCCAGCTGGACTGTGGCCAGCACCGTGAGATCCACAATACCATCCATAATGTGATATCTGTAAGGGATTGGAGAGGGTGAGAGACCAACAGTCAGTTATAGCTTCCACCCCCAGACCCTCCAATCCCACCAGCCTCCCCCACCCTTACATTTCCCGCCTTCTCTCAGGGTGCCATCCAATGAGCCAGTTGTGCTGGGAACACTCGAGGGACCTGGTTCTGGTACCCTCTCCAATCCACGCATACTCACCCTCTGGTCGCAGGATTATCCCCAGTGCCGAAGCTTGGTTCTTTGGTGTTTGATTGTTGGCTGCTGCCTCTGTGACTTTGATAGCTACAGTGTTCAGGCAGAGTGCCCGGCCTCACAGCTTGATTGGAATGCTCGGCAATAGCACTCGCCTGCGACATGGAACATGTACCCATGAGATTCCACTTGAGAATATTTTGTTCGTTGAACAGACGAGAGTGAGAAAGATTTGAAAATAAACTTCGTAGCATTCCACATATCACACTGACCATGAATCAGCAAAGAAAAGCAATATCAGCTCATTTTCACAAAATAAACACTTGGTATCGCCCCGCGCAGGTTCCTCAACAGAAACGGAGGATGAGCCTGAGAATGTGTCATCATGTCCAGAACTTTATTGTAGAAATGACCTGTGCATCAATGTGTTACTTGTTCCACGTATGAGAGCCATTCTCCATCCAGGAGCTGTGCAGGCCCCTCCCACACGGCCCAATCTCACCAGAACCAAATCCTGGCATCCACATGTTCCACTGACCCTCAGGTGCAGTTTTTTTTTTTTTTTTTTTTTTTTTTTTTTTTTTTATAAATTTAGTGTACCCAATCATTTTTCCAATTAAGGGGCAATTTAGAGTGGCCAATCCACCTAGCTTGCACCTTTTTGGGTTGTGGGGGCGAAACCCACGCAAACACGGGGAGAATGTGCAAACTCCACACGGACAGTGACCCAGAGCCGGGATCGAACCTGGGACCTCGGCGCCGTGAGGCAGCAGTGCTACTCACTGCGCCACCGTGCTGCCCATCCCTCAGGTGCAGTTGAACAACCTTGATTTTCAGTGAGTTTAACCCGCGGTGACGTGCCAATTACATTGCAGCACTCACCACACCAGCAAAAAACAGCATCAGCAATCTGCGCAAGCATTTCTTCAGTGCCTTCATCAGGTGGCCCATTTGGAACAATGTCGCGCACCAGGTCCTGCATCGTCTTCTTGCTTCAAACCGGATTGCCTTCCAGACACAGACATCCCCCTGAACCCTGTGTTCCAGGACTCGGGTGTCTCAGAAAAAATTGTCCTTCTTTCCGGCCGCAGAAAAGGAAGGAATCAGAAACAGCAACCTCCAACCATCTGCAGCCACCAGCAGAAACAGCAAACCCAAGCTGCAGCTGTGAAGTGCTCCCGCAACTAACAACGCCGATTCCTTATTAGCAGTAGCAGTCAGCTGTGCAGCCAGAGGCTGCTCACAGTCAAAGGGAGTTAAAGTGACCTGCGCCATATTACCACGGACAAGGCTGTGCCCTGGGGGTGTTTGGTGGGACAGATAAGTAGCAGCTGTAGTCGGACCTGTTATGGGGGCACATAATCCGGGGGGGGGGGGGGGGGGGGGGGGGGGGGGTCTGTAGGACCCATTGGCGCTGGGTCTCTCACATCTGTACCCCAGGGGCGAACCCCCACCGATGGTTCCCATCCCCCCCCCCCCCCCCCCCCCCCCCCCCCCCCCCGATGAGGCCTGTCGCCCTTAGGGGCTCCCCCAACCACTCCAGCGGCATCTCCAGTGCCAGGAATCTCACCGTTTTCAATAATAACTGGAGTCTCTCTTCTCCTTTGCAGTTATGTGCCATTGCCCGGAGAGGGGAGCTGAACTGATTGTCGGGGACCAGGCACACATCCATCTCTGCGAACAGGGAGGAGTGGCTCAGGTACAGCAGCCCGTTCAGCACTTTACACTGGGGGCCAGCCAGTAGGAGAATGTGACACTTAATTAAAGCTGTCAGTAAACAGTACAGCGTGTCCCTATTTTTTTTTATGTCAAGCCTCATAATAACGTCAGCTAAATTTAGGTTTGGCGCCGGCCGGCTGGGGGAGGTTGATCCAGTTTGACATGAAATCAAATTTAAATATGCTGAGTCTGTAAAGTACAGTTGGGCCTCCTCACACACACACAGACACACCCAAACCCGGTTTGCACATGGATTTTCCACATCTGCAATAATGTCTGGATATTTACAGTGCTAATTAGCAATTCGTGGAGCAAGCTACTAAACCGCCAGAGATATATTTAATATGCAACTGAAGTGCTGTAACTAAAACCCAGCACAGCCCTGGTCCGAACAGTCACTGTTCAGAATCTCTAACTCTACCCCTCCCAGTGACAGAGGGAGGAGTGCACTATCACAGCCCCCGGAAGAGGCTCACTCTTTTTCATGTTCGTTACATCCATAATTATCCCACAATTAGCACACTAGTCTCTTTTTTTTTGGTTTAAGGTTAATCTTAATGGAGCTTGCTGCTCATGGATGTAGAGGAGATGCTGCGGAATGGAGCTTTTTTTAATCCACCCAGTGTCGGCCTCATAAATCCCAGATGTGAAATACATCTCTCCCTGGACTTCCCAAATCTGTATCTCTGCCACAAACTGAGAAGCAGTCTCGTTCCTGATATTTCGACTTTCCTGCAGACTTTAGGACTTTGCTTCAATTCAGATCTACATCTCCACTTCCCCACGGCTATCACCCGGCCGCTGTGATCACCCCCGGCACTAACTTCAGAGCGAGGCTATGGTGCAGAATTATGACAAGTCCTCGTTAAAACGCAACGGATTATCTTGTCTTACCTCAGTAGCACCTTCTCTTGAGTAAGAGGATCGCTGGCCAACTTTCACAGCAGGAGTCGGAACAGATACTTTAACGGCGTTCAAAAGGCACCTCAGCAAATACATGGATAGGATGGGTATAGAGGGATTCGGCACTAGAAAGTGCGAAGGGTTTTGGCCAAGGGTGGTATGATGACCGGGACAGGCTGGGAGGGCCAAAGAGCCTGTTCCTGTGCTGTATTGTCCTTTGTTCTTTGTTCATATAATCGTGGCGGACACCGCAATGCAGTCCACTGCACCACAGCACCCATCGGGCAAGGTGTTAATCTAATGGCCCTTGTGGAAGAAAGATCTTTGTATCGCACCTTTCACCACCTCAGGACATCCTTAAGGCCAATGAAGGTCTTTTTGAAATTTGATCACTGTTGCCGTGTAGGAAAGGAGGGAGCCAATTTGCGCACAGCAAGATCCCGCATAAAGCCATAACCGGAGTGAAATCCTGCAGACCATAGAAGTGAGCGACCAGAAACTCTCGGAGCTGCAGACAGTCCGGTACCTTTCTGGAATCCGATGCTGTATTTTGCTATAATCAAAGGTTTTTCGAAACGCCAGATGAGTATTTATCCCAGTTTACCGTACCCATTCAGATAGTGAAAATCTATGGTTCCCCCTCCTCGCAGCATCCAAATGACAACTCAAATAGCTCAAGGCCTGACTTTGTTTTATGGTCTGATTAAAACTATGAGACAAAAATGAGTCCCACTCTGTTTCAACTGCGGATTCTCATCCCTGTGTAAGGTGCAACATCTACTGTACTGATGCTGACTCTGTAAACAGTAGAAACATAAACCATGGAAAATAGAAGCAGGAGGAGGCCATTCAGCCCATTGAGCCTGCCCCACTATTCATTATGATCATGGCTGATCATCCAATCCAGTAACCTGTTTCCGCTTTTCCCCCCCAGATCCTTTGATGGGCGGCACGGTGGCACAATACTTAGTACTGCTGCCTCACAGCGCCAGAGACCCGTGTTCGATTCCAACCTCGGGCAACTGTCTGTGTAGTTTACACATTTTTTTTTTTAAATTTAGAGTACCCAATTATTTTTTTTCTCAATTAAGGGGCAATTTAGCATGGCCAATCCATCTAACCTGCACATCTTTGGGGTGTGGGGATGAAACCCACACAGACATGGGGAGAATGTGCAAACTCCACAGTGACAGTGACCCAGGGCCGGGATTCGAACCCAAGTCCTCAGCGCCGCAGTCCCAATGCTAACCACTGCGCCACATGCCGCCCGGGAGTTTACACATTCTTCCCGTGTCTGCGTGGGTTTCCTCCCACTGTCCAAAGATGTGCGGGTTAGGTGGATTGGCCGTGCTAAATTGCCCCTAGGTGGGGTCATGGCGATAGGGTGCGGAATTGTGTCTAGGTACGGTGCTCTTTCAGAGGGTCGGTACAAACTCGTTGGGCTGAATGGCCTCCTGCTCCACTGTAGGGATTCTATGATCCATTTAGCCCCAAGAGCTCTATCTAACTCCTTCTTGAAAACATACAATGTTTTGGCGTCAACTACTTCCTGTGGTGACAAATTCCGCAGGCTCCCCTCTCTAGATAAAGGAGGGGCTGGTTTAGCACACTGGGCTAAATCGCTGGCTTTGAAAGCAGACCGAGGCAGGCCAGCAGCACGGTTCAATTCCCGTAACAGCCTCCCCGGACAGGCGCCGGAATGTGGCGACTAGGAGCTTTTCACAGTAACTTCATTGAAGCCTACTCGTGACAATAAGCGATTTTCATTTAATTTCTCCTCATCTCAGTCTTAAATAGTTCACCCCATAACCTTAGACAGTGACCCCTGGTTCTGGACTCTCCCGCCATCAGGAATATCCTTCCTGCATCTACCCAGTCTAGTCCTCTGAGAAATTTATAGGTTTCTGTGAGATTCCCCCCTCATTCTTCTGAACTCCAGTGAACATAATCTCAACTGACTCAATATCTCCTCCTCTTCAGTCCCCCCATCCCAGCAGTCAATCTGGTAAACCTTTGATGCACTCCCTCTGGAGGAAGAACAACCTTCTTCAAATAAGGGGACCAAAACTGCACACAATATTCCAGGGTGTGGCCTCACCCAGGCACGCAAGGCCCTGTATAATTGCAGCAAGATATCCCTGCTCCTGTACTCGAATCCTCTCACTATGAAGGCCAACATACCAGTTGCCTTTTTTACTGCCTGCTGCACCTGCAATGCTTACCATCCGCGACTGGTCTCAATATATGTGTTTAGTTTGTCAGCCATTTCTTTGTTCCCCATTATATATTCACCTGTTTCTGACTGTCGGGGACTCATTGTCTCCACTAATCCTTTTTCTTCACATACCAATAGAAGCTTTTACAGTCAGTTTTTATGTTCCCTGCAAGCTTACTTCGTACTCTATTTTCCCCTTCTTAATCAACCCCTGGGTCCTCCTTTGCTGAAATCTAAACTGCTCCCAATCCTCAGATCTGCTGTTTTTTCTGGCCAATTTGTGTGTCTTCCTTGGATCTAATACTATCTCTAATTTCCCCATAAGCCATGGTTTGGCCACCTTTTCCATTTTATTTTTGCGCCAAACAGGAATGAACAATTTTTGCGGCTCACCCAAGCGCTCTTTGAATGTTTGCCATTGTGTGTCCACCATCATCCCTTTAAGTAGCATTCACCAATCCGTCATACCCAACTTGGGCCTCCTACCATTGTAGTTTCCTCAATTTAGATTTAGGACCCTAGTCTCAGAATCAACTTAGTCACTCTCCATCTTGATGAAGAATTCTGTCATAGGGGCCTCGCCCAAATAGTTTACCAATGATACACAAAACCCAGATTAAGATGGCCTGTTCTCTAGGAGGTTCCTCAATGCATTGATCCAGAAAACCATTCCGTATACACTCCAGGAATTCCTCCTCTACGGTATTGCTATTAATTTGATTTGCCCAATCTATATACAGATTAAAGTTTCCCATAATTACAGATGTTCCTTTATCGCACGCATCTCTAATTTCCTGTTTACTTCCATTCCCAACATTACCTGAGGAAGGAGCAGTGCTCCGAAAGCCAGTGATTTGAAACACATCTGTTGGACTTTAACCTGGTGTTGTCAGACTTCTTATTGATCCCAACATAACCACTTCAGTTTGGGGGTCATTATACAACCCCCACTAACGTTTTTTGCCCCTTGACGTTTCTCAGCTCTACCCAGATTCCACATTGTCGGAGCTAATATCCTTCCTCACTATTGTGTTATTTTCCTCTTTAACCAGCACTGCAACCCCACCACGTTTTCCTTTTTGTCTGTCCTTCCTAAATACTGAATACTCCTGGATGTTTAATTCCTATTACTGGTCACCCTGCAGCCATGTCTCTGTAATTCTGATTGTATCATATCCGTTTACATCTATTTGCGCGATTAATTAATCCACTTTATTGTAAATGCTCTGCGCATTAAGGTACAAAGGGTGGAATTCTCCGCTCCCGGGAAAAATTGGGAGGGCCGTCGTCAACTCGGCCGAGTTTCACGATGGCCTCGGAGGCCACTCCTCGCCCCCTATTCTCCCCACCCGGCGGGGCTAGGAGCGGCGCTCCGTAACTCTCGCCCGCCGGGCACTGCGCCTATGTGACGCGACGGCGGCGCCTATGTGACGTCAGCCGCGCATGCGCAGGTTGGCCGTCTCCAACCCGCGCATGCGCGGCTGACGTCACGACGGCTGACAGCTCGAACCCGCGCATGCACAGTGGCCGTCTTTCCCCTCAGCTGCCCCGCAAGACGTGGCGGTTTGATCTTGCGGGGCGGCGGAGGGGAAATAGTGCGTCCGATTGAGACGCCGGCCCGACGATCGGTGGGCACCGATCGCGGGCCTGTCCCCTCCCGAGCACAGTCGTGGTGCTCATTCCCCACCAGGCCCCCTACAAGCCCCAAAACGGGCATCTCACGGCGATTTCACGACGGCAGCGACCAGGTGTGGTCGCCGCCGTCGCGAACGGCAGGCCACTCGGCCCATCCGGGTCAGAGAATCGCCGGTCGCTGTTCCGAGCGGGGGTGGGTGGGGAAAAGCGCGGGGGGCTCCGGGGGGCGTGAATTTTGTCGGGGGGCCCTCCCGCAATTCTCCCACGTGGGGAGCAGAGAATCGCGCCCAAAGCCTTCAGGCTTCTCTTTTTAACATTCCTTCTCCCGCTGCCACTATTTTTCACTGTGGCCCTGTTTGATTCTGGTCCTTGTTATCTCTGCCTATCACTTTTCTTATTCCCCTTTCTGTCTTTTGTTCTTGTTCATTTTTCCCCCTCCTCTGACTCTTTGTAAAGGTTCCCATCCCCTTGCGATTTTAGTTTAAACCCTTACAAAACCACACGAGCAAATACTTCCCCTCGGACTCGGTCCCGGCCCTGCCCAGGTGTAACCCGTCCAGTTTGTTCTTGTACCACCTCCCCTAGAACTGGTCCCACTGTCCCATTCATCCGATATATCCTGTTATTTCTTCTCTGACGAGCAGGTGGCACTGGAAGTAATCCTGAGATCACAACCTTTGAACTTTCAACTTTCTTCCTGACTCCCTTTATTCTGCTTTTAGGATCTCATCCCTTTTTTAACCTATGTTGTTTGTACCAATGTGTACCACAGCCTCTGGCTGGTCACCCTCCCCTCCAGAATGTCCTGTAACTGCTCCGAGACATCCTTGACCCGAGCACCAGGGAGGCAACATACTATCCAAGAGCCTCATTTGCAGCTACAGAAATGCTTATCCTATCGCCTTGCAATTGAATCCCCTAAACTAATGCATTCCCACACTTTGCTCCTCCCCTGTGCAGCATTCTGAAAGTATGTGGCTGTTGCTGTTTTTCCCTGAGAGGCCATTCACCCCAAGCGTTATGTCTGTGTTGCAGGGGAATGGCCACAGGAAATTCCTGCACTGACTGCCTAATTGTCTTGCTTTGCCTGGTGGTCACCCATTCCCTTCCTGTCTGTGGAGTCTTAGCCTGTGGTGTGATCACCTCTCTATACTGCTATCCATGATGTTCTCCGTCTTACGCCTACTCCACAGTGAACCCAGCCACTGCTCCAGATCCAAAATCTACCTCCGGGAGCTGCAGCTGGAGGCACTGCACGCATGCTGGCCCTGGACATTTGAAATGGTCCAGGCTTCCCACATAGAACAGGAGGAGCACACCACGGCTTTGCTTTCTGTTGCTATGACTTGCCCCTTTAAATTAAACCGTTTGGAAGGTTCTTAAAATCAGATAATATCAATTACTCTAGGGCCCTGCTTCCCTGGTGCTCGTTACTACAGATTATAGTCCTTGCAAACTGTAGACCACAAAATATAGACCATACAAACTATAAGCTATAAAAGTAGTACATACTTACCCAACGGTTCTCACTCGATCTACAGCTTCCACTTGCCCCGTGTCACTTATGAATTCTGACCCCACCACAGGAGCTCCAAACGAGCACTCTGGCCCCACTCCCACTCTTCTCA
Organism: Scyliorhinus canicula; assembly: GCF_902713615.1. NCBI lineage: Eukaryota > Metazoa > Chordata > Chondrichthyes > Carcharhiniformes > Scyliorhinidae > Scyliorhinus > Scyliorhinus canicula. The sequence goes on along the minus strand of NC_052163.1, from coordinate 15,256,897 downwards.
GGGTCTTTTATCCTCCCGGCTCCACCCTCCTTGCTGCATGTGGCATTTACCCAAATAATCCCAAACCTGATCATTCGACGAGTAAAGTTAACTTGGAATGTAAAAGTAAAATTTATATCCGGTAGCACAGTGGATAGCACTGAGGCTTCGTAGCTTCAGGGTCACAGGTTCGATTCCTGCCCTGGGTCACTGTCTGTGCGCAGTCTGCACGTTCTCCCCGTGTCTGCGTGGGTTTCCTCCGGGTGCTCCGGTTTCCTCCCACAGTCCCGAAAGACATGCTGTTCGGTGAATTCTGAATTCTCCCTCAGTGTACCCGAACAGGCGCCGGAGTGTGGCGACTCGAGGATTTTCACAGTAACTTCATTGCAGTGTTAATGTAAGTCTACTTGTGACAATAAAGATTATTATTATGTTATTATAATATGGAGAAAATTGTTGGTAAGTAGCTGCCACATTGGCCCTGCTTGGTCAAGCAATCCTATTACTGTGTAGCTGCAGCCCTCTAGTGGTGCATTGTTAGATTTCAGTTTATGATTGCATGCCCTAACCACAGAATTTGGGAAAATCAAACTTTAAAGTGAGAAGTTAAATCAGCCTTATTTGTGTGCATCTTGGCTTTATCCTTCTCTTTCTCTCCTCTTTGTCTCTCTCTTTCTCTCCTGTTTGTCTATCTTTTGGGCCCTGATTGTCTCACACTGGTTTTTCTGCTTGTCTGCATCCACAGTTAATCCTCCATATTTACAGGATTGAATCACCCAGGTCAGAAGGTGGTCATGCAGCCCACTGTATTTGTCCCTGCTCTTTAAAAATGCTATTAAAGCATAAATGCTGATCACTAGAAGTATCGCCTTTAGCACATGGGCAGCACGGTAGCACAGTGGTTAGCACTGTTGCTTCACAGCACCAGGGTACCAGGTTCAATTCCCTGCTTGGGTTGCTGCCTGTGCGGAGTCTGCACGTTCTCCCCGTGTCTGCGCGGGTTTCCTCCGGGTGCTCCGGTTTCCTCCCACAAGTCCCGAAAGAGATGCTTGTTAGCTGAATTGGGCATTCTGAATTTTCCCTCTGTGTACCCGAACAGGCGCCGGAGTGGGGTGACTAGGGGCTTTTCACAGTAACATCATTGACAATAAAGCTAAAAGAAAGCTGAAGTCACATCTTCTGACAGGATACTACTCCCCATCATGTTGTGTGGTACTATCTTCGTGTTAAATGGGATGGGCTCAGAACAGGTCAAACACAAAAATGAGGCGGTGTGAGCCAGGGCAGCAGCAGAATTACAATCTGTAGCCTCATGGCCTATTCTACCATTACCGCCAAACCTCAATGAGGAATGCAGGAGGGCATGTTAATGTAAGCCTACTTGTATGACAATAAAGAAAATTATTCTTATTATTTTTCAGATCGCTGGAATTCATTCACGAGTTGTGAGGAACCTTCCGGATGGAACATTTGATTTAAATGAAGTGGAATCCAAAATACGTAATTCATCAGGCACTCACTGCCCCCAGACCTCCGTCATCTGCCTTGAGAACACTCAAAATTTCACAGGAGGGCGCATTCCACCACTCTCCTTTCTCCAGGAGGTGAGGCAATCTTGAAACTGTCCAGACTGCTTTTAGAACACAGAACATGCAGTGCAGAAGGAGGCCATTCGGCCCATCGAGTCTGCATCGACCCACTTAAGCCCTCACTTCCACCCTATCCCCGTAACCCAATAACCACTCCTATCCTTTTTGGTCACTGAGGGCAATTTATCATGGCCAATCCACCTAACTTGCACATCTTTGGACTGTGGGAGGAAACCCACCCAGATACGGGGAGAACGTGCAAACTCTGCACAGACAGTGACCCAGCGGGGAATCGAACCTGGGACCCTGGCGCTGTGAAGCCACAGTGCTATCCACTTGTCCTACCGTGCTGCCCAAGTAATCAAACTTTAAGAGTCAAGCTTTAACCAGTAAAGACACAGGCAACGCTTTCGTTCAGTAACAACCAGAACCATCAGGAAAGGAGGTAGCACGGAATAGGCCTTTTTTAGTTTGTGTGTGGCCCAGACGGCAGGCGATTCAGATTCACCATATCTGACTGAAGATCGAGCAGTATGCTTACTGCAGCCACCAGGGGGGGCACAAGCTCAGCACTGATCAATCAGCAACAACTTGTATTCGTATAGTGCCGTTTACATAGTGAAACATTAGACAAAATCTGACAGCAAGCACATTTGTTTTTTATTCGTTCGTGAGATGTGAGATTAATTGCCCATCCCCAATCTCCCTTGAGAAGGTGGTGGTGAGCTGCCCTCTTAACTGCTGCAGTCCATGTGGTGCAGGTACTCCCACAGTGCCTTCAGCCATACCTTGATATCACGAGGAGTGAATCAAATTGGCTGAAGGTGATGATGGGAGGCTGAGATGGATCAGCCTTGTCTTTTGCCCTGATGTACTGAGCTCCCCCATAATTGAAGATGGGGATATTTGCGGATCCTCCACCTCCAGTTAACTGTTTAACTGTCCACCACCGTGCCCTCCTGCATTCCTCATTGAGGTTTGACGGTAATGGTAGAGTGGGGGACATGCTTGGGCCATGAGGCTACAGATTGTAATTCTGCTGCTGCCCTGGCCCACAGTGCCTCATTTTTGGGTTTGACTTGTTCTGAGCCCATCCCATTTAACACGAAGATAGTGCCACACAACATGATGGAGAGTACCCTGTCAGAAGATGTGACTTCAGCTTTCTTCTAGCTTTATTGTCAGGTGTACCGAGGTACAGTGAAAAGTATTGTTCTACGTATAGTCCAATCTGATTGTTCTATACGTGGGGAAAATATAGGGCATACAATAGATTAATCTCCTGGGACGTGTGCATCATTGGTAAGGCCAGCAATATGCTGCCCATCCCTAATTGCCCTTGTGAGAGTTGTGGTGGGTGAACATTGAGAACTCTGCAATCCATCTGCAGGCACACCCACAGCGCTGTTAGGAAGGAAGCTCCAGGATTTTGACCCAGTAAAAGGCACTGCCTGGTGGTCACTCCTCCCAATACTGCCATGGGCAGATGCATCCGCGACGAGCAGGTTGGTGAGTTTCTCCCTCTTGTTGGTTCCCTTGCCAGATGCCCAGTCTGGCACAGAGATCCTTCAGGGCTCAGGCAGCTGCTCAGCACTGGTGTAACTGCACCACCCTTGGTGATGGGCATTGACGTTACGGATATGTGGGCAGCAGCTCATCCGAGGGCAAATTGTGTCCTTTACCCTCAGACTGGGTTAGTTTCAGGATGTGGGATGGAATCAGCGGTGAGGGAGTGGGGTTTGCAGCAAGGAGCAAATGGATCCTTGTCTACTCCGTAATTAGTTGGAGAAAATGTCTGCACATCCAGAGCTGCATATCAGCAGGATAGCCTGGCAATTTCCAGGCAGCGAAAGGGTTGAGAGTGTTAATTGTGAGGTCCAGCTCGTGGTTGTTAGCAACATATGAAAACCGATGCTGTGTTTTTGGGTGACAAATTTTACTGAGCGTTTATTGCTGGGAATTTTTTTTTAAATCGCATATGAGACGTGGGCATCACAGGCTGTGCCAGTATTTATTGCACATCCCTAATTGCCCTTGAGGGGGCAGGTAAGAGTCATTGCTGTGGGTCTGGAGTCCCATGTTGCCCAGAGCGGGTAAGGACGGCAGATTTCCTTCCCTCAAGGACATTAGTGAACCAGATGGGTTTTTACAACAATCAACAGTCTAATAATGGTCGTCATTAGACTTTAATTCCAGATTTTTATTGAATTCAATTTTCACCATCTGCAGTGGAGGGATTTGAACCTGGATTCCCAGAACATTACTCTGGGTCCTTGGTTTACGTGTCCAGCGACAATACCACTACGCCACCGCCTCCATGGATTGTATCCAGTATTATGCAGGAAATTTACCGGTTATTCCTGGAGTCTCCAGGCCAATCTCGGAAGGTTAGCAACACTCTGAATGTGAGTCGGTTCAGAGAGTTGAGACTCCAGTAACATTATACACAAATGTTCAGTTTCATTCTGTGGGACAATCGTCAGCTCCCACTGTGTGAGATGCTGGAAGTAGCAGCATTCACTGCCTGTGTAGACTGGTCGTTCTCCTCTGAGTCACTGTTCCTCTGCTCATGTTACAGGTACGGGATCTTAGTGACAGGTATGGGCTGCCTATCCACATAGATGGCGCTCGTCTGATGAACGCAGCTGTAGCTTTGGATGTTAAGGCCTCAGAGATTCTGCGACTCTGTGACTCTGTGTCCGTGTGTCTGAACAAGGTATGCACCATATAACCGGGAGAAGGGAGTCCCTGCAGGAAGAGAGGTGGGGCGCTCTGGGTAGAGGACAAGTGCGTCAGGTGTCCTTGGGTGGTCAAGAACCATGGAAAGGTTATGAAGCAGAAAGAGGCACTTTTGCCCATCATGTCTGTGCCGGCCAAAAAGGAGAAAAAATGAACAAGTCGCTCATTTTAATCCATTTTCCAGCACCTGGTCCATAGTTTTGCAGGTTCCAGCACTTCAGAGGCAGAGCCAGGTACCTCTTAAATGAATTGAGCATTCCAACCTCAACCACCAATATAGGCAGTGAATTCCAGACACCTCCCACTCTCTGGGTGAAAACCTTTTTCCTCCTGTCCTCTCAAATCCTTCTACCAATCACCTTAAATCTATGTTCCTGGTAACTGACCACGCAGCTCGGAGGAAACAAGTTTTTCCTGTCAACCTGAACTAAGCCCTCATAGTTTTGGACACCTCAACTAGGTCACCCCGTCACCTTCTCTGTTCCAACAAAACAAACAACCCTACTGTTTTCAAAGAACAAAGAAAAGTACAGAACAGGAACAGGCCCTTCGGCCCTCCAAGCCTGTGCCGTCCATGCTGCCCTTCTAAACTAAAATCTTCTACACTTCCTGGGTCCGTATCCCTTTATTCCCATCCTATTCATGTATTTGTCAAGATGCTCCTTAAATGTCACTATTGTCCCTGCTTCCACCACCTCCTCCGGCAGCGAGTTCCAGGCACCCACTACCCTCTGTGTAATCTGCTTTCACCTCCTCCGGCAGGGAGTTCCAGGCACCCACTAGCCTCTGTGTAATCTGCTTCCACCACCTCCTCCAGCAGCGAGTTTCAGGCACCCACTACCCTCTGTGTAATCTGCTTCCACCTCCTCCGGCAGCGAGTTCCAGGCACCCACTACCCTCTGTGTAATCTGCATCCACCACCTCCTCCGGCAGCGAGTTCCAGGCTCCCACTACCCTCTGTGTAATCTGCTTCCACCTCCTCCGGCAGCGAGTTCCAGGCCCCACTACCCTCTGTGTAATCTGCTTCCACCACCTCCTCCTCCGGCAGCGAGTTCCAGGCACCCACTACCCTCTGTGTAATCTGCTTCCACCTCCTCCTCCAGCAGCGAGTTCCAGGCCCCACTACCCTCTGTGTAATCTGCTTCCACCTCCTCCTCCGGCAGCAAGTTCCAGGCACCCACTACCCTCTGTGTAATCTGCTTCCACCTCCTCCTCCGGCAGCAAGTTCCAGGCACACACTACCCTCTGTGTAATCTGCTTCCACCTCCTCCTCCGGCAGCGAGTTCCAGGCTCCCACTACCCTCTGTGTAATCTGCTTCCACCACCTCCTCCTCCGGCAGCGAGTTCCAGGCTCCCACTACCCTCTGTGTAATCTGCTTCCACCACCTCCTCCGGCAGCGAGTTCCAGGCACCCACTACCCTCTGTGTAATCTGCTTCCACCACCTCCTCCGGCAGCGAGTTCCAGGCACACACTACCCTCTGTGTAATCTGCTTCCACCACCTCCTCCGGCAGCGAGTTCCAGGCCCCACTACCCTCTGTGTAATCTGCTTCCACCACCTCCTCCGGCAGCGAGTTCCAGGCACCCACTACCCTCTGTGTAATCTGCTTCCACCACCTCCTCCGGCAGCGAGTTCCAGGCTCCCACTACCCTCTGTGTAATCTGCTTCCACCTCCTCCAGCAGGGAGTTCCAGGCACCCACTACCCTCTGTGTAATCTGCTTCCACCTCCTCCGGCAGGGAGTTCCAGGCTCCCACTACCCTCTGTGTAATCTGCTTCCACCTCCTCCGGCAGGGAGTTCCAGGCTCCCACTACCCTCGGTGTAAAAAACTTGCCTCGTACATCTACTCTATACCTTGCCCCTTGCCCCCTAGTAATTGACCCCTCTACCCTGGGGAAGAAGCCTCTCACTCTCCACTCTGTCTATGCCCCTCATAATTTTGTAGACCTCTATTAGGTCGCCCTTCCACCTCCGTGGTTCCAATGAGAACAAACCGCGTTCATTCAACCGCTCCTCATAGCTAATGCCCTCCATACCAGGCAACATCCTGGTAAATCTCTTCTGCACCCTCTCTAAAGCCTCCACATCCTTCTGGTAGTGTGGCAACCAGAATTGAACACTATACTCCAAGTGTGGCCTAACTAAGGTTCTTTGCAGCTGCAACATGACTTGCCAATTCTTATACTCAATGAAGGCAAGCATGCCGTAAGCCTTCTTGACTACCTTCTCCACCCGTGTTGCTCCTTTCATTGACCTGTGGGCCTGTACACCTAGATCTCTCCCCGACTTTCAATATACTTGAGGGTTCTACCATTCACTGTACATTCCCTACCTGCATTAGACCTCCCAAAATGTAATACCTCACATTTGCCCGGATTAAACTCCATCTGCCATCTCTCCGCCCAAGTCTCCAAATCCTGCTGTATCCTCTGACAGTCCACATCGCTATGCACAATTCCACCAACCTTTGTGTCATCACCAAACTTACTAATCAAACAGTTACATTTTCCTCCAAATCATTTATATATGCTACGAACAGCAAAGGTCCCAGCACTCAACCCTGCAGAATTCCACTCGTCACAGCCCTCCGATCAGAAAAGCACCCTTCCATTGCTACTCTGTGCCTTCTATGATCTAGCCAGTACAGTATCCACCTTCCCAGCTCACCCCTGATCCCGTGTTACTTCACCTTTTGTACCAGTCTGCTATGAGGGACCTTGTCAAAGGCCTTACTGACGTCCATATAGACAACATCCACTGCCCTACCTGCATCAATCATCTTTGTGACCTCCTCGAAAAACTCTATCAAGTTAGAGAGACACGACTTCCCCTTCACAAAACCATGCTGCCTCTTGCTAATACGTCAATTTGCATCCAAATGGGAGTAGATCCTGTCTCGAAGAATTCTCTCCAGTAATTTCCCTAACACTGACTTAAGGCTCACTGGCCTGTAGTTCCCTGGATTATCCTTGCTACCCTTCTTAAACAAAGGGACAACATTGGCTATTTTCCAGTCCTCCGGGACATCACCTGAAGACAGTGAGGATCCAAAGATTTTTGTCAAGGCCTCAACAATTTCCTCTCTAGCCTCCTTCAGTATTCTGGGGTAGTTCCCATCAGGCCTGGCGACTTATCTACCTTAATATTTTTCAAGAAGCCCAACACCTCGTCTTCTTGGATCTCAGTGTGACCCAGGCGATCTACACACCATTCTCCAGACTCAACATCCACCAATTCCTTCTCTTTGGTGAATACTGATGCAAAGTATTCATTTGAATGTTTACAAATTTCTTAAATGGGGATATACGCTTTAAGTAGTCTTTGTCCCAGGTGGCGTTTAACACTTCCTTTTCAGCTCTGACGTACTGTCTTATTGTCATTGAGACACGTCGTACTGTGGGGTTGGAGTGTGACCTTTCACACCAGACACCTCGGCCCCAGTATAACTCTGACAAACAGGAGACCTCAGCGCCATGAGGCAGCAGTGCTAACCACTGCATCAACATGTTGCAAACGGGAGAAAATGTTCCAGTAAATAGGTTCCCAGTTCCTTGTCTGGTGATCCAGAAACAGGAACTGAGTGCTGGCTAAACCGCCCGTCCCCCCGTCCCCCCCCCCACTTCAGCATTGCCACAATAGGTAATCCTCCTGCAGACGTGAGCTGAAGATAGAGGCATATGGCCAATCATCGCAACCGTAGCTGTGATTAGGAGACTTCCGTGGTTTGTACTTCACCTGTGTCTCCCTCATGCTGCCGCCTGCCTGCCAACGGCAGCGTTATGCCTTTGTGGGGCAACATGTTGGCACAGTGGTTAGCACTGCTGCCTCACAGCGCCGAGGTCCCAGGTTTGATCCCGGCTCTGGGTCACTGTCCGTGGGGAGTTTACACATTCTCCCCGTGTTTGCGTGGGTTTCACCCCCACCACCCAAAGATGTGCAGGGTAGGTTAATTGGCCACATTAAATTGCCCCTTAATTTGAAAAAAAGAATTGGGTACTCTAAATTTATTTTTTTTAAAGTAATGCCTCTGGAGGTGGGATTCGCTCCCACTGACACTAGCGGGGAGAGTGCAGACGGTTAAAATGACGATCCTCCCAAGATTCTTGTTCGTTTTTCAGTGTCTCCCCATTTTCATTCCACGGTCTTTTTTCAAGAAGGTTAATAAAATGATTATGGGATTTGTGTGGGCGGCAAAGTCCCCGCGGGTGAGGAAGTTATGCTCGAGAGGAACCGAGGGGAAGGGGGGCTGGCGCTGCCATACTGGGCGGCCAACATAGCTATGATAAGGAAGTGGATGGTGGGTGCGGGGTCGGTTTGGGGGCGGATGGAGGTCACTTCGTGCAGGGGCACCAGGTTGGCAGCCCTGGTTACGGCGCCCCTGCCGCTCCCACCGGTACGGTACTCCACCAGCCCCATAGTGGTGGCGACTTTGCAGATCTGGGGCCAATGGAGAAGGCACGTGGGGGGAATGGGAGCAACGGTTTGGTCCCCAATTTGCGACAATCACCGGTTTGCCCCTGGGAATATGGACGGTGGGTTCTGAGCATGGCGGAGGGCTGGGATTGAGAGGATGAGGGATCTGTTCTTGGAAGGGAGCTTCCCGAGCTTGAGGGCGTTAGAGGAGAAATTTGGGCTGGCGAGAGGGAATGATTTCAAGTACTTGCAGGTGCGGGACTTTCTACGCAGATTCCATTCTTCCCACGCCTGCCACTTAGGGTGATCCAGGACAGGGTAGTGTCCAGTGGATGGGTGGGGGAGGGGAGGGTCTCGGATATATATAAAGAACTTATGGGAGTGGAGGAGTCACAGACCGAGGAGCTGAAGCTAAAGTGGGAAGAGGAGCTTGGAGATGAGATCGAAGAGGGCTTATGGGTGGAGGCGTTGAGCAGAGTTAATGCGATCGCAACATGCGCCAGGCTCAGCTTGATTCAAGTTAAGGTCGTCCACCGGGCCCACATGACATTGGCCCGGATGAGTAAGTTCTTTGGATTGGAGGACAGGTGCGCCAGATGTTCGGGAGGACCTGCGAACCATGTCCACATGTTTTGGGCATGTTCAAAACTCAGGGGGTTCGTGGATGTTCTGTCCCGGGTACTGAAAACAGGGGTGGTGATGCGTCCAGAGGTGGCTATTTTTGGGGGTTTCGGAGGACACTGGAGTCCAGGAGGAGAGAGAGGCCGGCGTTCTGGCCCTTGCTTCCCGGGTAGTCAGGCGACGAATACTACTGGCATGGAGGGACTCAAAGCCCCCGAAGTCGGAGGCCTGGCTATCAGATATGGCGAGCTTTCTCGGTCTGGAGAAGATTAAGTTCGCTTTGAGAGGGTTACTGTATGGGTTCGCCCGGAGGTGACAACCATTTAACGACTTCTTCGTGGAAAATTAATCGTCAGCGGGGGAGGTGGGGAGGGGGGCGGGGGGGGTTAGGAGGGTCGTTAGGCTCGTCCTTGCGGGAGAGGAGCTGATTTTCTTGCACTATAATGATTTTTTTTGCACACTGTTTTATATTAGTGTTGTTTATTGTGCCAAAATGTCTTAATAAAACTGTTTATCAAAAAAAAGTAATGCCTTCGTGAGGCAGTGTTCACGTGGAATGTGGTCCGAACTTCCATTGAGGACAGTCTTTCTGTTTAAGTTGACTGTGTTTGTGAATTGTGCAGGGTTTAGGATCTCCAATCGGGTCTCTCATTGGCGGCCGAAAAGAATTCATCAATCAGGCCATCCGTGTGCGGAGAGTACTTGGAGGGCTGATGAGACAGGCCGGGGTATTGGCTGCTGCCGGACTCATCTCCTTGTCAGATATGGTTGAAAGGCTCCGGGATGATCACAGAAATACCAGGAAATTTGCTCAAGGTACCAACCTGATGTAAATATTTCATAGTTCACCTCCTTACTCAAAATAACCTGTTGCAGTTCTGTCGCTTTTTTCAATTTATTCGACATTTCTATTTCCTTATTCGAAAGCGAGTAAATCCAGACTAGTGATGGGGCCCGACATGATGAGTTACTGATGGATGATTTTCTCCCTCAGCCCTGCCATTAGCCATGTGCTGGAGCATTCAGGCGCGGCCTGCAGTTGCCGCTGCTTGATCCATGGGCTGGTTCACATGTTGAAAGGACCGCCAGCTGCTCTGTGTAACACAGGCTCAAAGCTGGCACAGCTGAGTTGTCGGATTGAAGCCTAAAATGAAGGCCAAGGCACCAAATCGTGACCTGAGACTCCAAATTACTAATCAAAAGGTATCCATAGAATCCCTACAGTACAGAAGGAGGCCATTCGGCCCATCAGGTCTGCACCAACCCTCTGAAAGTACTCTCTACCTAGGTCCACTCCTCTGCCCATCCCGCCCTATCCCTGTAAAGCAACCTGCACATCCCTGGACACTAAGAAGCAATTTAGCATAGCCAATCCATCTCACCTGGCACACCTTTGGACTGTGGGAGGAAACCGAAGCACCCGGAGGAAACCCACGCAGACACAGGGAGAACATGCAGACTCCACACTGACAGTGACCCAAGGCCGGAATTGAACCGGGTCCCTGGTGCTGTGAGGCAGCCGTGCTAACCACTAAGCAAGCATGCCGCCCCCTATATAAAAGGATATGAAGCCAAACCAGGTGGAATTAAATTACGGAGCAGTCATCGTCTCATTGTAAAGTGGAACATGCTCAAAAGGCTGATTGACCAACCCCTGTCCCTATGACCCATCATTATTGCCCTATCACGCTCCAGAGTCTGATTTGGCAAATCTTGTTCACAGGTGTCCAGGCATTTTCCTCCTCCATTTGTGACATCGATATCAATGCTGTGGAAACAAATATTATAATGTTCCCAATTAATGACCCAAGAATCTCACCCAAGGAATTCTGTGACAAGATGGCAGAAGTGACTGAGGAGGAAGTGACTGCAATGGGATGTGGTGTGCAAGTGTTACTACATCATGTGTATGATTGCAAAGTCCGCGCTGTTTGGCACCTGGACGTATCAGAGGAGGATACTGACCTGGCCTTACGGAAACTACAGTATGTGATAGAGAAAGTCAATCAAAAATAGCAGTGGATAAACCAAACTTTGCAATCCTTCAAATGCAATAATCATGGATTGAAAGGAATAAAAATTTGTCAGGTGAAGAATGGGTGTGATCATTTGGATCTAATTGTCAGGGCTGATGGCATTGTTCTCAGCGCTTTGTTCTTGGAAATCATATTTTGCGGATGTTGTACTTTCCTGGTGATTTAAAAATTCTCGTCCTGTTTTCTGCCTGCATTGCTTCATGGCCTTGATCCTCCCAACCTTGTCATCTCCAGTCTTGCAACCCTGGTGTCCGATTTGCTGAATCGTCACTGAGCAAGTGTAGAGTTCAGCAATAGGCAATCGGCTGTTCATATATCAGTTCGCAAAACCAGGCCCCAATATTTTGCTGATGACTGACAACTAGATCAATGACTGATCAGGGAAATGTGTCGCATTTGCCGGAAGAAAGCAAACCCACGACGGGCTATAAGTATGATTTAAAATGTGCACAATGACAATTATGTTGCAGAATGTACAATGTGACTCAATAGAGTGAGAGTCAGCTTCCAATTTATACTGGTGGCTGAATTCAACTGAACAAGCTGTGCGTCTCAAACCTTTTAGATACCTAGTTATTATGGGCACCATTGTACGGCCAGGTTGCGCTTAAGTGAGAGCGTGACGAGGCTGTTAAATCACGGGAGAGGCCTAGCATTGCTGCCTACGGCGCTGAGGACCCGGGTTCGAATCCCGGCCCTGGGTCACTGTCCGTGTGGAGTTTGCACGTTCTCCCCGTGTCTGCGTGGGTTTCACCCCCACAACCCAAAGACGTGCAGGTTAGGTGGATTGGCTATGCTAAATTGCCCCTTAATTGGAAAAAATAATTGGCTACTCTAAATTTTTTTTTTTTTAAATCACGTGAGAGGCCAAAACTAAGGAACGCGCGGGTGCCAATCTGTTTGCAATCTAACCAGCCCATTTCTGTTGGCAGAATCAAGATTCCACCTGAGCGGGGGCGAGAAACCAGTAATCACCACTTAATCCCAATCTCCGTACAATTAACGGGAGCGACCCCCTGTCTAACGGCACCCCGTGATCTAACGGCCTCCTCAGCAAGTGGTCACGCGGGTGCCGATTAGTGCGCCTTAAAAACGTGAAACTGGCGCTGGATGCGGAGAAGGCCTTCGATAGAGTGGAGTGGGGGTACCTATGGGAGGTGTTGGGGAGGTTTGGATTTGGTGACGTGTTCATTAGATGGGTAAGGCTGCTATATGAGGCCCCGATGGCGTGCGTGGCCACGAATAGGAGGAGGTCGGAGTACTTCCGGCTTTACCGAGGGACCAGGCAGGGTTGCCCCCTGTCTTCCTTGTTGTTTGTACTGGCAATCGAGCCGCTGGCGATGGCGTTGAGGGATTCAGAGAGGTGGCGAGGTTTGGTACAAGGTGGGGAGGAACATAGGGTGTCGTTGTATGCCGATGACCTGTTACTGTATGTGGCGGACCCGGTGGGAGGGATGTCGGGGGTGATGGAGCTGCTAGCTGAGTTTGGGACCTTTTCAGGTTATAAATTAAATTTAGGCAAGAGTGAGGTGTTTGTGGTGCACCCTGGAGACCAGGAGGAAGGAATTGGTAGGCTCCCGCTTAGGCGGGCAGGGTTTAGGTACCTGGGGGTGCAGGTGGCCAGGGACTGGGGGACTCTTCACAAACATAATTTCACCAGGCTTGTAGATCAGATGGAGGAGGAGTTCAAGAGGTGGGACATGCTGCCATTGTCGTTGGCGGGAAGGGTACAGTCCGTCAAAATGACGGTGCTTCCGAGGTTCTTGTTCCTCTTTCAGTGCCTGCCCATCTTTATCCCCAGGGCCTTCTTTAGGAGAGTGACTAGCAGTATTTTGAGCTTTGTGTGGGCACATGGGACTCCGAGAGTGAAGAGGGTGTTCCTGGAGCGAGGGAGGGATAGAGGCGGGCTGGCGCTGCCCAACCTTCTGGGGTACAATTGGGCGGCCAAGGTGTCAATGGTGCGTAAATGGGTGATGGAGGGGGGAGGGGCGGCATGGAAAAGAATGGAGATGGCGTCATGTAGAGGTACGAGCCTGGGTGCCATGGTAACGGCGCCGTTGCCGCTCTCCCCTAAGAGGTTTACCACGAGCCCAGTGGTGGCGGTGACACTAAGAATCTGGGGACAGTGGAGACGGCATCGGGAGGAAACAGGGGGCTCGATGGAGGCTCCACTGGGTGGCAATCATCGGTTCATCCCGGGGAACAAAGATGGGGGATTTAGGGGGTGGCAAAGGGCAGGCATTAGTAAATTGAGGGACCTGTTTATTGGCGGGAGGTTTGCGGGCCTGGGGGAACTGGAAGATAAATTTGAGCTTCCCCAAGGGAACATGTTCAGATACTTGCAGGTAAAGGCGTTTGCTAGGCGACAGGTAGAAGGATTCCCTTTGCTGCCCTCGCGGGGGACGATGGACAGAGTGCTTTCGGGGGTGTGGGTCGGAGAGGGGAAGGTGTCTGACATCTATAAGGTAATGCAGGAGGTGGAGGAGTCGTCAGTGGAGGAGCTGAAGGCTAAATGGGAGGAACTCGGGGAGCAGATAGAGGACGGGACTTGGGCGGATGCCCTGGAGAGAGTCAACTCTTCCTCCTCATGTGCGAGGCTTAGTCTAATCCAATTTAAGGTGTTGCACCGGGCCCACATGTCCGGGACTAGGATGAGTAGGTTCTTTGGGGGTGAGGACAGGTGCACCAGATGTTCGGGGAGTCCAGCGAACCACGCCCATATGTTCTGGGCATGCCCAGCACTTGAAGAATTCTGGAAGGGGGTGGCGGGGACGGTGTAGAGGGTGGTTCGATCCAGGGTCAAACCAGGGTGGGGACTCGCGATTTTTGGAGTTGCGGTAGAGCCGGGAGTGCAGGAGGCGAAAGAGGCCGGTGTCCTGGCCTTTGCGTCCCTAGTAGCCCAACGAAGGATCCTGCTACAGTGGAAGGATGCGAGGCCCCCAAGTGTGGAGACCTGGATCAGTGACATGGCGGGATTTATAAAATTGGAAAGGGTCAAATTTGCCCTGAGAGGATTAATACAAGGTTTGTATAAACAATGGCAGCCTTTTCTGGACTTCCTGGCTCAAAGATAGGTATCTTGGTCAATAGCAGCAGCAACCCGGGGGGGGGGGGGGGGGGGGGGAGTGTTCCTTATTGTAGTTTCTATTCTGTAACTTTATATTGTGTTAATTTGCATTGTTGTTAAAATGCTGTGTTGTTCATGGAGGTGGGGCGAATGTTTATGATTGCTAATATTATTGTTATTTTTGGTATTTTACTATGGTGCTTTATTGTTGTATAAATTCAAAATTTTTCAATAAAAATTATTTCAAAAAAAAACGTGAAACTGGCGGAGGGGCAGTTAAGGTACAAAGGCCCCTATAGACTTGGTAAAACTGTGTGCAAAGAGAGCATATCAGATGTGACCTGTACTAGCTTGCTCTCAATCAGGAGCCTAATCCAAATTGCACAACTAGAAATCAATGCAGTGTTCCATGTCTTTTCCTTGCAATGAATCGGTATGTCTCAGGGCAGTCACTGTACAGAACAAAGAGGCATTGTCATTTCCTCTCTGCATGTCTGGCACTCGGTATTAAAATCAGTTCACTCATCTCCCCATCCAGCAAGACACAAAGGTCCAAGCCAGCTTATGCACTATCACTGACAAAGACACTGCCAAATTTCTCAAATACTTTGGATAAAACTAATTTCAAAAACCTTCATTAGAATATTGAACCAAGGAATGTCATTCAAATGCATTAACCAGCTCAGCACAAATTCAACCCTTCAATGCTCCATCTCACCTCTGAGTAACACACAACACACCGTCACTTTGATCACCCCCTTGTGCCCTGTTGAACATAGTCTGTGGTATTAGTGATAAAGTACCATTCCTCATACTACTGTGCCATATTGTTATTATGTTGTACACCACCTGATCAATACATCTCATCATATCAATACAATGGCTGTTGTCACTTTTGAAGAGGAAAGAATTTAAGGTGAGACACCAAATGATTCCCTACGCAGGAAGAAAAATCAAGAGTTAGAGCTGTCATTGGGCTTCGGGCATTTCTTTACACTTGGTTTCGAGCAAGATTCCTGAAAGCAGGTTGTCTAGCAGCCTCTCTGTTGCTGACTTGTGTATTGCTCAGGATAGGTTAACCATGGTAACTCACACACAAGGCAGAAACCCAGGTCAGCAAATGACATCTCAGCAGAGGTGTCGCTACCCAGCCGCTTACCGCTTTGACTGTCTGGTTCCTCACTGGAACCTTAATTCAGTGGATGTTAACAGCGAGAGAGAGAAATAATGCGCCCATTAACCCCAAAGGGGTGGGGTGACGTGAATGTCTAAGTTACTCAGTGAGCCGTCTCAATAATTACACCACTAATAATATTTCCTAATTGCGCATCTGTATTTGAAAGTTTGTCTTTGATCAGTGCAGGTCAGATTAGTTGAGTTTGTGTTCCACAATGTGTGTCACCTTGTACTCAGGAACTAGCCTTTCTGCTGAGTGGTGAAGCCTCGATGGGGTCCTCGACCTTCACAGTAAACCCCACTTTCACATTTTGTAATGTTTTCTACTTATTACCTTTTCAACTCGTCTGTAATTTTCTGTCTACGTGGGTCACCTTTTGCAGCAGATTGTAGGTGGTTTGGGGGGTGCTGCTGCTTTTCAATAAGTTGATGTAGATATGAATAAAGACATTAGTGGACAATTCATCAATGCTTCTCTGCCTTTGAAATATTTTAATTGATGTTTTACACTTTTACACTGTACATTCCTTAAACATAGATGAGATGGTTACAATTAACAAATAGTTCTTCTTCGGTATCTCCCTCCCCCTCCCCTCTCCCCTGCTCCCCTTCCTCCCACCTTCCTTCTTTCGCTGTTTCAGGGTCCTTTGCTTGACCCTTTGGGGTCTGTTGACCACTGCGGGTGGTTGTTCAGTGTTTATATGTGGGCAGTGCGCTGTGCGCTCCTTCTTCCTCTCCCTCCCTGTCACTTGGCCTCACCCCTCCCCCTCCTTTTCCCCTCCTGTTGTGGGCCTGACTTTGAGGGTTCTCTGCCGTGTGGCCTTGTGTTGGGTCCCTGTGTCGGCCGCTTTCTAGATTCCCCCTCGTTTCCTCTGGTCTCTCCCCACCCATTTCTGTCTGTTCCCTGTGGTCTCTATAGCTCCCGTGCGTCCGCCGCCTCTCCCACTGCCCCCCCCCCCCCCCCCCCCCCCCCCCCCCATTGGTTCTTGGCTTCGAACAGGTCTTGGAACAAGTTGTGAACGACCCCCACTCCTCTGACCCTTGGATGGTGAACTTAATCTTCCCCAGGCAGAGAAATTCTGATAGGTCTGTCAGCCAGTCTGCAGCTATGGTGGTGCTGCTGAACGCCAGTCGAGCAGGATTCTCCAGTGGACTGTTAGGGAAGTAAAGGCAAGGGCGTCGTCCATCCTCCCCATGTGTATTTCTGGCTGGTCCGATACCCCGTATTATGGCGTTTGTGTGGGGAGGGAAAAATCCAAGAATCCCCAAAACAGTACTAAACAGGAGAAGGAGATTGGTAGGCCTGGCCCTCCAGTACTTGCATTACTGTCACCGGGTAGCCAGGGCCGAGAGCGTGAGGAGATGGGTGCATCTCTTGCAGGAAGACTATGTCGGCTCTGATACTTTTCAGGTGGGCGAAGACTCTGGATCTTTTCACTGGGCTGTTAAGTCCCATAATGTTCCGGGTGATTATCCTGGTGGGGGGTTTCTAATCCCCCCACCCCTTCCTGCGGGATCAACCATACTTGTTACGACGAGACGAGAGTAGAATGTAATCGAGGCTTTAATACACAGTGATGTGTGGTCTCCTACAGCAGCTGACAAAATGGCTGCTGTTCGGTGAGCACACACATTTATACTCCGCCTACTGGGCGGAGTCAGCAGGCAGGAATCTATCCCCGTACCTGTAGTACAGGGGCCTTACCATAAAACCCATATATACAATATAATCCAACAGTGGTGACTACCACACTGGTGGATGTTTCCTTTTGTCCAGGGGCCACCCAATATGGCCGGCAACTGTGTGTGCGCCATGTGGGTGAGCCCCTGAATTCCAGGATTTCCCTATGTTTCGGGCCCCTCCAAAGTGGCTGCTTTGGGTGCCATCTTGCTCCATCTTTCCGAACTTGACCTGGTGAAGCCAATCTGGAGCCCTTCCCCTCCATGTCGCTGTGGTTACCCCCTTTTATTCCCCCTACCTGCCTCCCCGTGGCCCCCTTTCTATCTTCACCTGGTTTCCCCCTATCCCTGTGTGTTCCCCCCCCCCGCCAGACGCCCTCTCCCCACTGAGAGATGCACCGCGCCCCCCCCCCCCCTCTCTGTCATACTTCCTGGCACTAGCTTTCCCCATTAGTGTGGTGACCCCCCCTCCCGGGATTGATCTGACCCCTTCATACGCCCATTCCGTTGTTGTCCTCTCTGTCTATTCCTCACACCTGAGTTCTACTGCCCTCGGCCCCTTCTTTCCTATGAGCGTGTTCCCTTACTCATAGCAAGGCAGTGCAATCCCGCGCAAAATTGTCCATTTCCATCGCTATCTCTCTGCGTCTTCCTCTCCGCTGCCTCCTTTGCCTTTTGTCTAATCCATTTGTACGGACAAACTCATCCGCCCCTGTTGGGGTAGTAAAATATGTTTCTTGATCTGGTGCGCCACCTAGAGGCTGGTTGGGAATAACATCAGGAAAATAACATTGTTTTTGTACAGGGCCGATTTTGGGTGGTTGAATTTGGACCTGCAGGTCGCCAAGTCCACCCCAATGTCCTTGTGTCCCTCCCAACTGCTTGCTTTTGTCTACTGAGCCCAACGCAGGATCCTCTCCCATCCTGCCATCTGTGCAACTTGGCTATTATTGCCCTCAGCTTCTGCCCGCCCTTAGGCTTTGGTCGGAGTGACCTTTAGGCCATGTCGATCTTTGGCGGCTTGGGGTGCTGTCTCTTCCAACCAGGTTGCCCAGGATCTGGGCCACGAAGTCAGTTGGGTCTCTGCCCTCAATTCTCTCTGGCAGGCCCTTTATTCAAATACTTTGAAGCTTGGATCAGTTCTCTTGTTCCTCGACCTTCCCTTTCAGGCTTCTCTGGGTCGCCACCAACCTCTTTATCTCAGCCTCCAAGGCGGCAATCCGGTTGCTCTGGTCCGTCAATGCCTTTTCAAGTTCCTGTATCGTTTTCCCTTGGGCTTCCAGCCTCCTTCCCATCCCGTCGAGCGCCGTGTCCATGGCGGCCAGCACCTCTGCCACCGCCACTTTGACCACCGTTTCGATCTCCACCTTATCTTCCTTCAATGTGGTCAATTTATTAGTGAGGTGCCCCCGCGGTGGGTAAGGGATAGGGTGCTTTCGGGGGTGTGGGTCGGGGATGGGAACGTGTCTGACATCTACCAGGTAATGCAGGAGGTGGGGGAGGCGTCGGTAGAGGAGCTGAAGGCTAAGTGGGAGGTGGAGCTGGGGGAGCAGATTGAGGAGGGGACATGGGCGGACGCCCTGGAGAGGGTGAACTCCTCCTCTTCATGTGCGAGGCTTAGTCTCATCCAGTTCAAGGTGCTACACCGGGCCCACATGTCCGGATCTAGGATGAGTAGGTTCTTTGGGGGCGAAGACAGGTGCGTCAGGTGTTCGGTGAGTCCAGCGAACCATGCCCATATGTTCTGGGCATGCCCGGCACTGGAGGAGTTCTGGAAGGGGGTGGCGGGGACAGTGTCAAGCCAGGCTGGGGACTCGCGATATTTGGGGTTGGGGTGGAGCCAGGAGTGCAGGAGGCGAAAGAGGCCGGTGTTTTGGCCTTTGCACCCCTAGTAGCCCGGCGGAGGATCTTGCTGCAGTGGAAAGATGCGAGACCTCCGAGTGTGGAGACCTGGATTAATGACATGGCGGGATTCATTAAGTTGGAGAGGGTCAAGTTCGCCCTGAGGGGGTCGGTACAAGGATTCTTTAGGAGGTGGCAGCCTTTCCTCGACTTTCTGGCTCAACGATAAGGTACTAGGTCAGCAGCAGCAGCAACCCGGGGGGGGGTTTAGGGGGCTAGTGTTTAAGTTAATTTGCTTATTGTTAATTTATTCTGTTGTTTATTGGGGTTGGGGGGGGTGGGGGATTTTGTTATATGCGTTGTTACAGGTGCCGGGGGGTGTTTATTATTATTATTGTTATTGTTATTATTATTTTGTTGATATATATTTTTCAAAAAATTCCAATAAAAATTATTTTTTTAAAAATAAAAAAAAATTCCCTAGTGAGGAACGTCTCCTGGTGGAGGGGAGGGGTGGTTGCCCGCTTGTCCAGGTTGCCGGTCTCCCTCTCTCGGGGTGGCCTGGGACCCCTTGCTCGCTGTTCCTGCCCTTTTCCCCAGTTCCTGGCTTCCCTGTGGCCTCTCTAGCTAACTGCTTCCTGGCATTTGTCTCCTCTCTGTTGTCTTTGTGGGTGAGGGGATGAATGAGTCCAATTGTCTGCACTTAATTCCGGCTAAAAGTGCCTATTTTGCTGTGTTCTGGGGGCGAGCCAGGATGTCACAGCAATTGAGGTGAGAATAGCTGGAGATTCAGTGGTCAAATAGAGCGATTGGATAAGTAGCGTCCCCAGGGTTTATTTTACTGACTTATAAAGTGAACACGGGCAGCACGGTAGCACAAGTGGGTAGCACTGTGGCTTCACAGCGCCAGGGTCCCAGGTTCGATTCCCCGCTGGGTCACTGTCTGTGCGGAGTCTGCACGTTCTCCCCGTGTCTGTGTGGGTTTCCTCCGGGTGCTCCGGTTTCCTCCCACAGTCCAAAGACTTGCAGGTTAGGTGGATTGGCCATGATAAATTGCCCCTTAGTGTCCAAAAGGTTTCGGAGGGGTTATTGGGTTACGGAAATAGGGTGGAAGTGAAGGGCTTAAGTGAGTCGGGTGCAGACTCGATGGGCCGAATGGCCCCCTTCGGCACTGTATGTTCTGTGTGCGACTACTCAGCGCATCCCCGTCTCTGGAAGTTCTCATCAATGCTTCTCTGAGAAGCTCACCTGGCCCAAATATTATTTGCGAAGAACTTGTCAAAAGACCTTGTCCAGCATCACCACGTTCTATGGGACAATTGAAAAGGGTATACAGCATTAAACATCAAATCATGCGTGTCTGATAATACAACAGGGGGCGGAAAGGAGATGCACGGAAGGGGAAGACGGTGGCATAGTCGCATTGTCACTGGACTAGTAGTCCAAAGGCTAATGCTCGAGGGACAGTGGTTCAAATCCCACCATGGCAGCTGGTGGAATTTAAATTCAATCAATAAAATCTGGAATTGAAAACAAACCTCAGTCATGGTGACCATGACAACTGTCGTCGGCTGTCGTAAAAACCCACCTGGTTCACTGATGCCCTTTAGGGAAGGAAATCTGCCGTCCTTACCCGATCTGGCCTCCAGGTTGACTCTTAACTGCCCTTCTGAAATGATCCTAGCAAGACACTTGGCTCAAGGGGCAATTAGGAATGGGCAACAAATGCTGGTCCTGCCAACGGCTCCTACGTCCCACAATATAATTTCTGGGGAGATAATGAACTAGTGGCACTGTCACTGGACTAGTAGTCCAGAGACCCATGTTCAAATCCCACCACAGCAGCTGGTCAAATATGAATTCAATTGTAAAAATCTACAATTAGAATTCTAATCATGGCCATAAACCATTGTTGATTTTTGTTAAAAAAAAACATCTGATTCATTAACGTCCTTGAGGGAAGGAAATCTGCCATCCTTACATGATCTGGCCTACATGTGACTCCAGACCCACAGCCGTGATTCTTAATTGCCCCCTCAAGGGCAATTAGGGATGGGCAATAAATGCTGGGCATTCCAGCGATGCTCCTGTTTCATTAAAAAAATGTTTAAACTAATCCTGTCCGGAGGTTTGGGGCACGATGAAGTGCACAATGATGGGCGTAGGTGTGATGGACTGTGCTATCAGTTCATCAAGACGTGGAGGGTCCCAGTCTCCATTCACACTCCGTATCACTGGTGGTAAAGGGCACTGCTGTCGTCTGACCTGTATGCCACAGGGTCCATCTTAGCACTGACCTCGGGGGGGGGGGGTCACCACTTCATTATGATGGCACTGTCGGTTGATGCACAAATGACTTCATATTGAAAATCAAAGATGTTATGGATCTCGGGGAAAGCCACCAGTTTGGAGAAAACATCAACCTGATCATGTGCTCAGTTCTGAAGTTTGTATGAATGGCCACACGAGGATGCAGCGTTTTAGTTAACTCCTGAATGGAATCGCAGATGTCAAAATGGCTGACACTAAAGATGTCCCCTGTGTACACCAGAATGGACTGAGGCAGGATAATTGAAGAGAACCAAAATATTCACTGATAGCACAGGGAATGCGAAAACCTCTCCTTGCAGTTCTGGGTTAAATGACTAATTTCAGTGAGGCCTCTCACCTCCCCCAGGTCCATGCACCCATGCTCATGTAGTGCTTCCGTGTACTCTTGCACACTCAGCCTATATCCTGCCCATCCTCCTGTGAATGCTTGCTGTGTCAGTGTGCTGGGAATGAACACCCCGACCTCTTCCCTTAAACAATTAACTTACAGACCAGATTATGTGTTCAGTATTCAATTTTTATTCCCTTCTATCCCTGCCATTTAAATCTGTGTAAACATCTCTTATTGGTCTTGAACAATATCCTCTCACTGATCATCTTGCTGTCATTTACTTGCACTTGCATCCAGTTTTTCATTAAACTTAACACCCAGAGAAAAATATATCCCAAATTAGCAAGGCAGGTTTCACAGATAGCAGCGGTTACATTTCCTGGATTTAGCTTATTACAAAACTCAGCACAATACTAAACAATAACAAGTTGCAGCATAGCGGCACATTAACAAAGTGCTCATATTGTTGCTGACTGCTCTGGGTGCTGCACGGCAGCGAGCTTGGCAGCCAGAAGGAATAAACCCCCAGCAATGACCTCCGAGACACAAGAAAGGCAGGCCAAGCCCATGGACCAACTGAACCCAATGTGAACATTGTCAAACAGCGTGTGTCCATACAAACGCATTGCAATGGCGAAGGCTGCTTTCGAATAAGCGATGTATACCAAGATCCCAGCCAGCGTCAGCGCACCTGAAACACAGGACAAGTGATGTTAAAACTTCAACCTCCAAATACATCCACAAATTTGCTATTTGTGTGATCCCATTCAGAAGGAGGTATAGAACAAAGAACAAAGAAAAGTACAGCACAAGAACAGGCCCCTCGGCCCTCCAAGCCTGCTTTGACCATGCTGCCCGATCTACATTAAAATCTTCTACACTTCCAGGGTCCGTATCCCTCTATTCCCATCCTATTCATGTATTTGTCAAGATGCCTCGTAAATGTCACTATCGTCCCTGCTTCCACCACCTCCTCCGGTAGCGAGTTCCAGGTACCCACTACCCTCTGTATAAAAACCTGCCTCGTACATCTACTCTAAACCTTGCCCCTCACACCTTAAACCAATGCCCCCGAGTAATTGACCCCACCACCCTGAGACTATCCACTCTGTCTATGCCCCTCATAATTTTGTAGACCTCAATCAGGTCGCCCTCAACCTTCTTCGTTCCAGTGAGAACAAAGCAAGTTTATTCAACGTCTCCTCATAGCTAATGCCCTCCATACCAGGCAACATCCTGGCAAATCTCTTCTGCACCCTCTCCAAAGCCTTCACATCCTTCTGGTAGTGTGGTGACCAGAATTGAACACTATACTCCAAGTGTGGCCTAAATAAGGTTCTATCCAGCTGCAACATGACTTGCCAATTTTTATACTCCATGCCCCGGCCAATGAAGGCAAGCATGCCGTATGCTTTCTTGACTACCTTCTCCACCTGTGTTGCCCCTTTCATTGACCTGTGGACCTGTACACCTAGATCTCTCTGACTGTCAATACTCTTGAGGGTTCTACCATTCACTGTATATTCCCTACCTGTATTAGACCTTCCAAAATGCATTACCTCAAATTTGTCTGGATTAAACTCCATCTGCCATCTCGCTGGCCAAGTCTACAAAAAATCTAAATCCTGCTGTGTCCTCTGACAGTCCTCATTGCTATCCGCAATTCCACCACCTTTTGTGTCGTCTGCAAACTTACTAATCAGACCAGTTACATTTTCCTCCAAATCATTGATATATACTACGAACAGCAAAGGTCCCAGCACTGATCTCAGCGGAACACCACTAGTCACAGCCCTCCAATTAGAAAAGCACCCTTCCATTGCTACTCTCTGCCTTCTATGAGCTAGCCAGTTCTGTATCCATCTTGCCAGTTCACCTCTGATCCCGTGTGACTTCACCTTCTGTACCAGCCTGCTCTGAGGGACCTTGTCAAAGGCCTTACTGAAGTCCATATAGACAACATCCACTGCCCTTCCTGCATCAATCATCTTTGTGACCTCTTCGAAAAACTCTATCAAGTTAGTGAGACACGGCCTCCCCGTCACAAAACCGTGCTGTCTCTCGTTAAAACGACCCCTTGCTTCCAAATGGAAGTAGATTCTGTCTCGAAGAATTCTCTCCAGTATTTTCCCTACCACTGGCGTACGGCTCACCGGCCTGTAGTTCCCTGGATTATCCTTGCTACCCTTCTTAAACAAAGGAACAACATTGGCTATTCTCCAGTCCTCTAGGACATCAGCTGAAGACAGTGAGCATCCAAAGATTTCTGTCAAGGCCTCAGCAATTTCTTCTCTTGCCTCCTTCAGTATTCTGGGGTAGATCCCATCAGGCCGTGGGGACGTATCCAGTTTAATATTTTTCAAGACGCCTAACACCTCATCTTTTGGATCTCAATGTGACCCAGGCAATCTACACACCCTTCTCCAGACTCAACATCCACCAATTCCTTCTCTTTGGTGAATACTGATACAAAGTATCCATTTAGTACCTCGCTCATTTCCTCTGGCTCCACACATAGATTCCCTCCCCTGTCCTTCAGTGGGCCAACCCTTTCCCTGGCTACCCTCTTGCTTTTTATGTACGTGTAAAAAGCCTTGGGATTTTCCTTAACCCTATTTGGCAATTACTTTTTGTAACCCCGTTTAGCCCTCCTGACTCCCTGCTTAAGTTCTTTCCTACTTTCCTTATATTCCACACAGGCTTTGTCTGTTCCCAGCCTTCTAGCCCTGACAAATGCCTCCTTTTTCTTTTTGACCCACAATATCCCTCATTATCCAAGGATCATGAAATTTGCCATATTTATCCTTCTTCCTCACAGGAACATGCCGGTCCTGAATTCCTTCCAACTGACATTTGAAAGCCTCCCACATGTCAGATATTGATTTACCCTCAAACATCCGGCCCCAATCTAGGTTCTTCAGTTCCCGCCTAATATTGTTATAATTAGCCTTCCCCCAATTTAGCCCATTCACCCTTGGACCACTCTTATTCCTTGTCCACCAGCACTTTAAAACTTACTGAATTGTGGTCACTGTTCCCGAAATGCTCCCCTACTGAAACTTCTACCACCTGGCCGGGCTCATTCCCCAATAACAGGTCCAGTACAGCCCCTTCCCCAGTTAGACTATCTATATTGTTTTAAGAAGCCCTCCTGGATGCTCCTTACAAACTCTGCCCCGTCCAAGCCCCTAGCACTAAGTGAATCCCAGTCAATATCGGGGAAGTTAAAGTCTCCCATCACAACAGCCCTGTTGCTTTCACTCCTTTCCAAAATCTGTCTACCTATCTGTTCCTCTATCTCCCGCTGGCTGTTGGGAGGCATGTAGTAAATCCCCAACATTGTGATTGCACCCTTCTTATTCCTGATCTCTACCCATATAGCCTCGCTGCCCTCTGAGGTGTCCTCCCACAGTACAGCTGTGATATTCTCCCTAACCAGTAGCGCAACTCAGCCCAACTCTTTTACCTCCCTCTCTATCCCGCCTGAAACATCTAAATCCTGGAATGTTTAGCTGCCAATCCTGTCCTTCCCTCAACCAGGTCTCTGTAATAGCAACAACAGCAAAGTTCCAAGCACTAATCCAAGCTCTAAGTTCATCTGCCTTACCTGTTATACTTCTTGCATTAAAACAAATGCACTTCAGGCCACCAGTTCCACTGTTTTCAGCAACACCTCCCTGTCTGGTCTTCCTCAGAGCCATAGTGGTCCTATTTCCTAGTTCTCCCTCAATTTTTTCACCTTCTTACCTATTGCTCCATTACCCACCCCCTGCCATACTAGTTTAAACCCTCCTGTGTGACACAAGCGAACCTCGCGGCTGGGATATTTATACCTCTCCAGTTTAGATGCAGCCCGTCCTTCTTATACAAGTCACACCTGCCCCAGAAGAGCTCCCAGTGGTCCAGATAACTGAAACCCTCCACCCTACACCAGCTGTTTAGCCACATGTTTAGCTGCTCTATCTTGCTATTTCTAGCCTCACTGGCACGTGGCACAGGGGGTAATCCTGAGATTACAACCCTAGAGGTCCTGTCTTTTAACTTTCTGCCCAGCTCCCTGAACTCCTGCTGCAGGACCTCATCCCCCTTCCTGCCTATGTCGTTAGTACCATTATTTACCACAACCTATGCCTGTTTGCCCTCCCCCTTCAGGATGCCCGCTACCCGTTCTGAGACATCCTGGACCCTGGCACCAGGGAGGCAACATACCATCCTGGAGTCTCTTTCACGTCCACAGAAGCGCCCATCTGTGCCCCGGACCATAGAGTCCCCTATGACTATTGATCTTCTGCGCTTTGACCCTCCCTGCTGAACATCAGAGCCAGCCGTGGTGCTACTGCTCTTTTGGCAGCAAAGCATATTCACCTTGAATGAGGGAAAGGGACATTTTTCCATTTCAGTGCCCCGTGCCATCGGAGCCAGGTTCAGTTAAACTCTTTACTACTCAAATGGTCTGGCCCAAGCAGTTAATGTCAGCTCCCCTTAGCTGCGTCACTCAGGATGCACCACAAATACCGAAGCTTATATTTTTTTAAAGCTATATTTATTAAGGTTTTACATTTAACAAACAACACAACAAAACCACAGGAATGGTGCAGCACGACAAGAAAATGTCAAGGCTCCACATACATGAATAGAGAGGGGAAGTGGAGAACAGCAGTACAATTGGGTCAATACTGTTACTGGGTGAGTGCACGGTCAGTTTCAGCCCCACAGATCCCGGAGTCCCAACATAAGTGAATTAACCAATAATTCATGTTTTCCGAAAATTTTTAACACTTGACTGCTCCAATGAGTTACAGATAGCAGGTTGAAAAGTAAAACATTAAACAAGCTGTTCATTAATAAAAAGAGGAAAATAAATAACAGGACAATGGTCTACCCGTCTACCCAATCCCAAGACAACGTCCCACCCTCCACCCAGACATACACAAGACAAGACACAAGGTAAGGATTGGTGAGGTATGAAAACAATGATTAAAGAGAAACGATTGAGGGGTGTCTTCGCTGTTGTGCTTACTTCTCTGGGAGTGGATTTGCTCAAGGAATTATAATCACCACGGTTCTGTCTTTCCACCACAGGATGGAGCCAGGTACAAGATGTTCAGGTCAGTGCAATTCCCAATGCCGGCCACCAGGCGGTGCTGTTCACAGAATGTTCAGATCAGTGCAAAATGGAGCATTTGTCTCCCTGTGAAATTTTTGCAGCCTTTCCTGAGTAAACACATTGAATGGATTCTCCGTTGCCCGATGCCTAAATCGGGAATGGTGATCGGGCAGAGAATAGCTCCCAAAGCCAAAATCATGGCAGGCGCTGGTTGACGCCTGGTCGCGAAGCTCTGCCCCTTCCAAATCAGCGTCACCACAGCGTACACAGTTGAAACTGTGTTCGCATCTCCTCATTATCGGGCCCACCCACGATGCCCCATCTCTGATGGGCCGAGTTCCCGACGACGCAGTCCACATGTGGTCTCAGCAGTCGTGAGCATGGCATGGCGGCTGTGGAGATAGATAGATGTGGTCCAGCACAACTGCTGCCATCTTTTTGGATGCGATCGGTGCAGTTGGGGGCGGGTGTAGCTCCCTGCCCGTGTCCAGCACGGACCCGGCAATTCTCCCACCATTTTCCGTGTGTTGTGCGGGTGTTTCATGTGGCGCCAGTGCTAGCCCATCAACGATAGCGGAATCAGTGCGGGTGTGGCACCTATTTTACCGTCGCAGAACTCCGTGGATCCTCTGTTGGCATCAGCACTTGTGCAGGAATGGAAAGCCCAGCCCAGTGTTTATCCCCTTTGTCTGAACTCTGCACAGAAACCCCAGCCTTACTTTCAGGAATGTTCTTAGTTTAAGCTTCAGTCCGAACTCTTTCCAGCCCCCCTCAGACACGGTGTTAGAATGTTACCGACGTGGAAAATGGCTGGCACTTTCTCATTCCAGAGATCTTTTATGCAGGCCTGTTTTCTCTCTGTGTCTTTTAACCAAGAAAGTCTTCACAGATTTAGTTAAAATGTCTCTTAAAATCACCTGCCAAAGACAGAGGAGAGAGGGAGAGTCTTCAAGGCTAGCAGGCTTCCTGCATGAAACTGAAACAAAAGATGGAACTCTGCAGAAGACCCGCCTCTTTCCTGAAAGTTCCTGACTGGCTCCACCAATCACAGGCAACGATAGGAGCTGGCTGCGAATTCTATATACACCGTTTGGCGCTTGATGAGCCATCAATTGCACGAGAGATGAGTTGCTACACAAAAGTTAGGCTTTAATAAGCCAGAACTTAGCCCTGCGGTTGTCTACAATAAAATGGACGACCGCCGGGCGCTTCGACTTTATACCTCGGTAAGGAGGCGTGGTTAACTCAGCCTGTCGACTAATCGGAGAGCTGTCACATGACTGGTCTCAACCAATCGGTCGAGAGGCACATGACCGACCAAGGCCAATGGTAAGCCGGTGTTCTGCACCAATGGCAGACAGCTATGCAAATCATATCACCACATTCATATCACCACAGCGCTTGCCAAGTCTATCAGATTGGAATCACAGGTTCTGCCGTAGAATCTAGAGGGGACACCTTGGCCTGGTTGAACAGGACAGGGGTGTTTCAGTGTCCAAAGACTGTAATTTAAACAGAAATCCCAAAGGCTGCAGTAGTGTTGTAGCATCTAACCAGAAGACTGTAGATCAAAGCAGGTAACAGGACAGGGATAAGAAGGGGGACACGGGACAGACAAATGGTTTTACAACAATATCCCAACAATACAATCATTTGACATAAACGGAAACTTCTAAAAGTCCTGCTAGAGAAAACGGGCGAAACAGGATAAAGAAAACAGTAAAATGCTGCACTCCTTCCCACGCGGTGATGGGTCGCAATTATCACATGCGTTCAGGATAAACTTTTCACACCATGTTCAGGCGTGCTCCAATATACATCTCCCTCAGCTCCAGCAGCGGCAGAGGCACCTATGACACACTGTCACCTCCTTGCCCCGGATACCAGATCTGCCTGTACCCCTGCAGGATCCAATCACGGATTCTTTATACCCATCCATTAAAAAAAACAAAGAAGTTCTCGAGAACCTCAATTCTAAAAGGATGTTACATGTACCAGATAATGGAACATAACCCCAATCTCAGGCCCAGTACAGAACCAACATCATTCCATACAATTATACAGAGAGGTGCAGCAACTATATATTCAGATTATGATCAGTGCCGTCAACGCCTCCCAACAAATGGAATGGAAAACTACCAGGAGTGGATCACAGGATAAAGGGTCAAGTCCCAACCATGGATCCATATTGCCCCAGCGCCCCTCCACCATCATTGGTGAGAAAGATCTCAACAAACTGAAGGCGGTCCGGGGAAAGTCTAATGAGGCCCACTCCCAACCTGTGTGATGACTTCAGGCCCCATCCATTCAACAATATGTTGGGTGCATTGTGCTCCATGGGTGTCTTCTCAGGTTCAAGTTACAGTTCCAAATTTGTCAGTGTGACTGTCTTTATACTATCTGTCTCTTTATTCGCTCAGAATAATTCAAAGCTCAGCCAGAATCTTTGGGAGTGAAAATCTGTGTGAAATAAATGATAACCATATTGAAGGGACCATCATTGCCACTTTTAAACTGATGTAAAATAATTTTTACGTTCTTATCAAAGCTAAGGATAAGTATATCACTGAGGAAATGGCCAAGCATATTAAAGCCTTCAAGTCAAAGATCTGCAATGGATTGTCTCACAAGTTTCCAAAAATTACGCTGTCATGCGCAACCTAATTTTTTTTATTAGTGTCACAAGTAGGCTTACATTAACACTGCAGTGAAATTACTGCGAAAAGCCCCTAGTCGCCACATTCCGGCGCCTGTTCAGTTGCACCGAGGGAGAATTCAGAATGTCCAATTCGCCTAACAAGCACGTCTTTTGGGACTTGTGGGAGGAAACCGGAGCACCCGGAGGAAACCCACGCAGACACAGGGAGAACGTGCAGACTCTACACAGACAGTGACCCAAGCCAGGAATCGAACCCGGGTCCTTGATGCTATGAAGCAACAGTGCTGTATCAGTGGTTTCGCAGTGTTAATGTAAACCTACTTTTCACAATAATAAAGATTATTATTATAACCACTGCCGCCCAAGTGAATTCATGAGAGCTAGTACCTGAGGCAGCATGTCTCCAAGATTGTGTCCCTTCCCATTAGTCACACAATTAGTGCAGTTATCTCAATTTTCCTTTCTAATTGACTATGGTTTTATTGCACAGTAATTTATTCTAGTCCTCTTTTGCGATGGTTAATTCGCCTTTCTCCTGGTTAGCAGCTGTACTGATTTATCAATCCTATTATTTCAGCTGGACATTTTGTTTTACACATTATTGCCCATTTATCATAAACCAGTCTTCCCATCCTAATTTACAGTTTACACTGAAATAACATTCTGCACAAACCTTTTCCTTGAAAAAAATTGTACATGTTTCTGAACGTTAACAATGACATTTCTATCTTACATCAAAATAAGACTCTGATGTTTCATACCATTGCATGCTAAACAATGGCCGGTTTTGTGCTGTGGATCTGCGTCAATTACTAGCACGTTTAACTTGGCCTTTTGGCTAAGATAAAGGGTCAGATCGAGCCCAAGATGAGGTGCGATGCCTTTTCTTGTCAGCTTGGATCTTGTATGTCTCTCTTGTGAAGACTTGAATTTGGTTGAATTTGAATTTGATTTGGTCTTAGGAGCAATGAGGTGGATTGAGGGCTTGCCCTGTCCACTCTGCACATTGGCTTTGCCACTTTAATAATGAGGTCAAATTTAACTGGGGAAGGGCAGCACGGTGGTGCAGTGGTTAGCACTGCTGCCTCACGGCGCTGAGGTCCCAGGTTCGATCCCAGCTCTACTCACTGTCCGTGTGGAGTTTGCATATTCTCCCCGTGTTTGCATGGGTTCCGCCCCCACAATACAAAAGATGTGCAGGCTAGGTGGATTGGCCACGCTAAATTGCCCCTTAATTGGAAAAATGAATTGGGTACTCTAAATTATTTTATTTTTTTAAAAATTAAATTTAACTGGGGAGGCTTATAGAGGCTTGAAATACTGTACGTATTATATTGCCTCCTTTGGCTCATAATTCAACAGGCCTTCCCCAGTCAGGCAATCAACAGGCCACTGTTGGGCCTTCCATAGGATCAGGATCTCGGGGTGGCAGGTCCCACTTGCTGAGCACTGCCCGTCAATCTATTGCTCATCTTCACCAACAGGAGGCAGTGATCGCTTCAAGAATAACATCCATTGGAGGCCAGGCATCATTAAGAGACCCAGGCCAGAGTTAAGTGATGGTGGAGGCAAAACATCAGGGCCCTTGGTCAAACAAATACCTGCTATGCCAAAAGATTTTAAGAGTTATAACCATGAGCGTATTGAAAAACATTATTCAGGCATACAGTTGGAGTATCATTGACTCTTTCGAGCCATTATGGGATGTTTTAAATACAGCGATGTTCTCGGACCTCCTGTCACCTAGCAGCAGGAAGAGGAAATTATATTGAAATTGAATGTGGCCGATGTTGCTGGGGAATGAATCTCTCCAGGGCTGGATTCTAAACGCACATAGAATTGTACCATTGTGGGAGTACATGAGGTGAATGGCGATGGAGGGGGGCTGAATTCATCTGCTGACAGTGCTTGCTAAGGGGGGCACACAATGCCATCCAACACACCCACCTCATGATTTATAATAGCTATATGGACCCTGCATTGTACATGTTTTCAAATACAAAAATCCATAAATCACATTACAGAACTGTAATTATATGTTTAACCTGATCCACGCAGGAACAACTTTGTTCCCAGTTATTTACAATAGATTTTTTCTTTCATTTCCACTCCCTGCACCACCTTCTCCACTGGTCAATGGTTTATGTTTTCTTCATACACCTATCTTGGTTGCCATCGGGAGGGTAGAGATTGAAAGCAGACCAAGGCAGGCCAGCAGCACGGTTCGATGCTGGTCACGACACGCCGCCCTGGCACCCCCCGCGATTCTCCCACCCCCCCCCAAAATGGCGTGTCGCATTTTGCGACAGGCCGCTCGGAGAATCGCCGCTCGCCATTTCTAACGGCGACCAGCGATGCTCCAGCCCGGATGGGCCTGCCGAACCCGACCTGTTCACGCCGGCGCCAACCACACCTGGTAGCTGCTGGCGTGAACATCGTGCGACAGCTGCATGTGGGGCCTGTGGGGGGGGGGGGGGGGGGGGGGGAGGGAGGACCGAGCACCACGGGCGTGCTCAGGAGGTGTCTGGCCCGCGATCGGTGCCCACCGATCGTCGGGCCAGCATCTCTAAAAGACGCACTTTTTTCCCTCCGCCGCCCCGCAAGATCAAGCCACCATGTCTTGCGGGGCAGTGGAGGGGAAGACGGCAACCGCGCATGCTCGGGTTGGCGCCGGCCAACCTGCGCATGCGCGGCTGACGTCACTTAGGCGCCGCCAGCCGCGTCATTCCGGGTGCGCCACTTTGACGCAAGCGTCAAGGCCCGGCGCCAAAATTCACGCACCGCCGCTCCTAGCCCCCTGGGGGGGGGGGGGGGGAGAATAGGGTGCTAGGAGCGGCCTCCGATGCCAGAGTGAAACACTCCGGGTTTCACTCCGGCGTCGGCGCTTTGTCTCCCTTTGGGAGAACTGCGCTCGACATTTTGCTTTAACGGGCTTTGTGCAATTTATTTAGTTTGTCTTGCACTTCCTTTCTTAATTTGTGAAATGTCACCCTCTGAAAATCAACTTTAGGTAGTAGGACATGTCAATCAGGTCGGTAGCAGAGCACTACAGCTCAAGAAACACCCAGATTCAATTTCCAATAAGTACCGAGGTCTCAGATAGGGTATTGGTAGCAGGAGTGCTACTACAATTGTCAGTATACCATGATTAGGTAGGAAACTATCAGCCAGGCTTCACTTTGGAAATTAGGTATTGACAGATTATTCTACAAGGAATATTGAGAAAATAATAATGGAGGCACTTTCCAGTTCTGCATGGGGGGGGGGGTGGGGGGGGGGGGGGGGAGAAACAATTTGTAGTTAATGAATATTACAAAAGAACGCACCAAGCTGTCTTCCTGTACATTTTGGAGTCAATTTGTTTTAAAATTATCATGAGCTCTCCGTGGAGATTTGCAGGTGGTGGTGTTCCCTTGCATCTGCTGTCCTTGACCTTTTAGGTGGTAGAGGTCATGAGTTTGGAATGTGCCGGTGAAGGAGGTTTGTTGAGCTGTTGCAGTGCATCTTGCAGATGGTGCGCATGGCTGTCACTGTGCATCAGTGGTAGAGGAAGGAGGGAGTAAATGTCTGGTGGATGGGGTGCCGATCAAGAGAGCTGCTTTGTCCTGCACAGTTGTTTACTGATATCCAGTTAACCCTGCAACAGAAGGCAGTCACTACTCTGCAACTATTGCCCCACATACCTATGAGCAACGCTCTTGGTCATTTTGAAATGAAAATGAAAATGGCTTATTGTCACAAGTAGGCTTCAAATGAAGTTACTGTGAAAAGCCCCTAGTCGCCACATTCCAGTGCCTGTTCGGGGAGGCTGATACAGGAATCAAACCGTGCTGCTGGCCTGCCTTGGTCTGCTTTGAAAGCCAGCAATTTAGCCCAGTGCTAAACAGCCCCTATTTTATTGTGGATGTGCCAATTGGTAGCATAATGTCAGGCATGCCAAAGCAACTTGGGTATCTGTTAATCTCCCTGCCAAGCCTCTTTTCATCTTATGCCTCTGCAAATAATGTATACTGGGAGCATCTAAAGCAACTCCGGCTCACAACCTGACTTGCAATTGACCAACAGACTGCAGCTCAAATTTCCAATAAGTACCGAGGTCTCAGATAGGGTATTGGTAGCAGGAGTGCTACTACAATTTAAATTTAACACTTAAATTGTTTTAAATTTAGAGCAGCCAATTTCCCAGCCAATCCACCTACCCTGCACATTTTTTGGGTTGTGGCGGTGAGACCCACGCAGACACGTGGAGAATGTGCAAACTCCACACACGCAGTGACCCAGGGCCCGGATAGAACCCGGGTCCTCGGCGCCATGAGGCAGCAATGCTAACCACCGTGCCGCCCTAGCTCAAACAGCTTTTAAAACCCTTGATGCTGGGATGTTTTTTCAGGACAGAAACTTATTGGCCAGGAATAAAAACTGCAGCATGATCAAATAGTTGTTTGCGCCACATTCAAAATGACCCCAAAAAGTTTTTTAAAACTTTAAAAACATAATAATTATGCCCATAATAAAAAAGGGAGAAAAACATAGTCCATCGCTCTTGCCCGTTAATATCTCTCATATTGATAACACTTTGCTGAAGCCCATTAAAAATGGATTTATACTGGGGGGAGGGGACCCGCAAATCACATCCACATCTTCTGGGCATGTCCAAGATTGAGGGGGTTATGGCGGGGATTCTCGGATGTCATGTCCGAGATTCTGAGTCCGAAGGTGGCGATATTTGGTGCGTTGGAAGACCTGGGAGTCCACATGGGGTGAGAGGCTGATGTTGTGGCCTTTGCCTCCCTGATAGCTTGGAGACGGATCTAGTTGTGCTGACGGGACCCGGAGCCGGTGAGTAACCTGGCAGAATTCCTGCATTCGGACAAGGTCACGTTTGCCTAACGGGGAGGGGTGGACGATGGGTTCATCCTGAAGTGGAAGCCATTTATCGATTTCCTTAAGGTGAATTGAGATGCCAACAGGTGGGGACGGTTTTGGGGGGGGAGGGGGTAGACAAGGGGGGGGGAGCAGAAATTAAGAGGGCAGGGTGAGCTGGGAAATTGGTACTAAATTGAACTAAATTTTGACCAAAATATTGTGATATTGTATGGTTTTTGATATTGTATGGTAACCTAATTTTATTAATAGTAATAAGTTTTAGATATCTAATTTGGCCCTCATGTTGTCACAAGATATTATTTGAAATTACAAAGGCATTTGGATTTAATAATTCTCTTTAACAATTATAGTTTACGTCTGCACAGTTTGGTTGTACACATGGGATGTGGGATGCATGGCAGGATATGTCAGGTGCTGCGTCTTTAAAAGATTGCTACCTGCAGTTAAAACGGCTGCATTTTGGAATTTTCTAAAGAGTCACTTCTAACAGTTGTTATTAAAACGAAGGAGGGATTGGAGTTGGACATCTCCTTTGGAGAATCCAGTTCAGTCGGTATTACTCCATCATGAGCTGCTGCAGAACACAACTATTGCGTTGATCCTCAGCAGAAGGGTCCATTCATTTACAATGAAAATGAAATGAAAATCGCTGATTGTCACGAGAAGGCTTCAATGAAGTTACTGTGAAAAGCCCCTAGTCGCCACATTCCGGCACCTGTTCGGGGAGGCTGGTGCAGGAATTGAACCGTGCTGCTGGCCTGCCTTGGTCTGCATTAAAAGCCAGCGATTTAGCCCAGTGTGCTAAACCAGCCCCTATGTTAAAATTTATATTTTATTTGAAATTACAAAGGCATTTGGATTTAATAATTCTCTTTAACAATTATAATTTACGTCTGCACAGTTTGGTTGTTAATGTTAAAAATGCCGGGATGCAGGAGGTCACATTAAGTAAGTGTAATCTCATTCGTTCAAGCATTTAGAAGGGCAGTTTGCCACCAGGCCATTTTTGCAAAATGTTTTCCCCCGTTGGCCCCCACACCCCGGGGGGAAGGGGCTTGTGCAGAGGGGGCTCCCTGGGCTGAGAGGGGGGAGCGCTTTCCCCAGCGGGGACACCCACACTGCTCTGATGCAGGGTGGCAGTCGTGCTGTGCAGCAGAGCAACATGTGGAGCAGCAAAATCCGCGCAGAGGTTCCCTGTCCCATCCCTGTTCCATCCATTGCTCCTCAGCATCAAGTATCAGGCTGATGGGAAACACCATAAGCTGGTTGGGTTGTGATTTTCCGTTAAAAAAAATGTTTTGCCGCCTTTGTGGCTGTGAAATGGATTGTCTTCCTGAAAGAAATGCGACATGTAAACATATTTGTTTTGAGCTGTTGCAAAGGGGCCAGAAAGCAGGAGAAGCTCCAGAAAGCAGGGTTTCCCACCTGGGCAGGAGGGATTTCACACGGGGTTATATGTGGCATTCATTTGGTGCTTTCCTTTGAACCTGATTGTTTATGCCCATTCTGCCCGTTTCACACCATGTTCACTCTAATGAGATCCACATTGGAGTGGAATTTAACACTGGTGGGAATGAGAAGATTGTTGGGTCTAACTTTTGTGTTGCCTCAATGGTGGAGATTCCAGTCAGGATGCTTGCAGCTGACTGAGGGAGTCGAGATTGAAACCCAGTTCTCACTGTACAAACACATCATCCACAGAACCATAGAATCCCTACAGTGCAGAAAGAGGCTATTCGGCCCTCCAGTGTGCACTGACCCGTCGAAAGAGCACCCTACCTAGACCCACTCCCCCCCCCCCCCCCCCACCCTATTCCTGCAACCCCACCTACAGAACAATTTAGCACGGCCAATCCACCTAACCTACGCATCTTTAGACTGTGGGAGGACACCGGAGCACCCGGAGGAAAGCTACGCAGACACGGGGAGAACGAGCAAGCTCCACACACAGTCACCCGAGGTCGGCATTGAACCCGGGTCCCTGGCACTGTGAGGCAGCAGTGCCACCGTGACACCCCATCTGGGCATCCCGCTTGATTATTCCTGCAATATTGACAAGATCCTGCAGTTCAAGTATATATTGACGCCTCCTAATTTATAATATTGGACTACAGTTCCAAAGTGTTTTTGTGGCTGTAATATGAAAGGTGCTCATCATTCATCGTTATTATTTATTCCTTTGCTTTCTTCAAATGAGAGCAAAGGAGATATAACATCAAATAAAAAATCTCTGGTTGGCTTCTTCGTTACAGCCCTTTGGACGGCAATGGTCAGAGAAAGGAGTGTGTGAAGCAATCGCCTCTCATACTGTGCCTGAATTTGAGCATTAATTCCAATTTAAGTTCCATGACTGTCGGAGCTCCAAGCTGCTTACCCACACACGCCTTTTTTTTAAAGTCAAATTTATTTTTAACACGATACAAGCAAAAGAGAAATAAATTGTCTAATCAAGGTTTCCACCCTGTGAGCAGATTTGTTCCATGAAATGACACTTGGTGAAAAGCTTGCAAGATCCAGCCATGTAGTAAATTATATCTCTTCCCTGGGTTTGACAGTCAATAACAGGAGATTGTCTCATTTACTTGCACAGCACACTTATTAAAAAACACATTGTTCTGGGCCTGAAATGTCTGTCAGTTCCGTTTTGTTCTTAACTGATGTTATCCGGGTACAGATTATCAAATAAACAAAAGGGACTGGCAGTTGATGATGGTCTGAGAAATGGTTGTCCTTTTGTGAAGGGGCCTGTGCCATATCACCCACTTTGGAGGGTGGCACAGTGGTTAGCCGGCGTAAGTCCGCGCGTGCGCCGGAGCGTCAGCCCTGGCGCATGCGCAGGGGAGGGGGTCTCTTCCGCCTCCGCTATGGTGCAGACCATGGCGAAGGCGGATGAAAAAGAGTGCCCCCACGGCACAGGCCCGCCCGCCGATCGGTGGGCCCCGATCGCAGGCCAGGTCACCGTGGGGGCACCCTCCGGGGTCAGATCACCCCGCCCCCCCCCCCCCCCCCCCCAGGACCCCGGCGCCCACCCGCGCCACAAATCCCGCCGGTAAGGTAGGTGGTTTAATCCACGCCGGCGGGAAAGGCTTGTCAGCGGCGGGACTTCGGCCCATCACAGGCCGGAGAATCGCTGCGGGGGAACTGGCACGGCACGATTCCCGCCCTCGCCAAATCTCGGGTGGCGGAGAATTCGGGACACGGCGGGGGCGGTATTGATGCCGGCCCCGGGCGATTCTCCGACCCAGCGGTCGGAGCTTCTTCCCCGCTGTTACCAGACTCCTAAAAGACCCTGTTATGGACTGAACTGATCTCTTCACACATCTTCTCTACTGAGTAGTACTACACTCCTATATGTTTCACCCGATGCCTGTGTCTATGTATTGACATTGTTATTTTATGTTTGCCCTTTGTATCTTTCTCATGTATGGAATGATCTGTCTGAACTGTATGCAGAGCAATACTTTTCACTGTACCTCGGTACACATGACAGAAAGCAAATCCAAATTATTCTCGGCCCTTCGTCCCTGGTCCGCTTTACTGCAGAATATAGTCCTTGCAAACTATACACCACAAAATATAAACCTTACAAACTATAAGTAGTTAAAGTAGTAGGGGCCGGTTTAGCACAGTAGGCAGGGGCTGGTTTAGCACAGTGGCTAAACATCTGACTTGTAATGCAGAACAGCGCGGGTTCAATTCCCACACTGGCCTCCCCGAACAGGCGCCGGGATGTGGCGACTGGGGGCTTTTCACGTAACTTCATTGAAGCCTACTTGTGACAATAAGCGATTATTATTATTATTATTATAAATACTTACCCAAATGTACTCACCCACTCAGTGGATTCCACTTTTCCAGTGTCACTTTTGAATCCTGACGGCACCTCAGGAGCTCGAAACTCCAAGCTAACACTCCAGCTCTTTCTCACACGCTTTCATCTTTCTGTCTCCACTCTCAGACTCCAGCTCTTTCTCGGGTCTTTTATCTCCCTCACTCTGCTGTCAGTCTCGCTCCTTCTCTTTGATCCCTCTGGCTCCACATTCAGTCTCACTTATCTCCCGGTCTTTTATTTACCAAGCTCCGCTGTCAGCCTTGTTCTTTCTTGCACTCCTTCATCCTCCCGCCTCCGCTCTCTCACCATTTATGTCGTTGGATATGCTCCTCACTAAATCATGTCTGAGTGGAGTTTGTACATTCTCCCCGTGTCTGCGTGGGTTTCGTCCCAGGCTCCGATTTCCTCCCACAGCCCAAAGATGTGCAGGTTAGGTGGATTGGCCATGCTAAATTCCTCCTTAGTGTGTCCAAAAGATTAGGTGGCGTCATTGGGTTATGGGGATAGTGTGGGGGTCTGGGCCTAGGTAGGGTGCTCTGTCAGAAGGTCGGTGCAGATTTGATGGGCCAAACGGCCTCCCTCTGCATGTAGTGATCCTATGATTCTCAGTGCTTTATTAACACACCGACAACTGGATGTGTGTGTGTCGGCGTGCGTGCATGCATATACATGTGTGTGTGTGTCGGCATGTTTGCACGCATTTGCATTTGTGTGTCAGCGTGTTTTGCATGCATTTACATGTGTGTGTGTGTCTGCATGTGTGCATGCATTTGAATGTGTGTGTCGGCATGCGTGCGTGTGTGTCGGCGTGCATGCATGCATTTGCATGTGTGTGTCAGTGTGCGTGCATGCATTTGCATGTGTATGTGTGTTGGCATGTGTGCATGCATTTGCATGCGTGTCGGTGTGTGTGCACGCATGTGTGTGTCGGCATGCGTGCATGCATTTGCATGTGTGTGTGTCGGCGGCATGCGTGTGTGTGTCGGCATGCATGCATGCGTTTACATGTGTGCATGTGTTGGCATGTGTGCATGCATTTGCATGTGTGTGTCGGCGTGCGTGCATGCATTTGCATGTGTTTGTGTCAGCGGCATGCATGTGTGTGTCGGTGTGCGTGCATGCATGTGTGTGTCGGCGTGCGTGCATGCGTTTGTGAAATGTACTAATGAAGTTGGTGGGAATATTGCAGGAGCAAGGATATGTTTGATCCAGGATTGACATTGTAATATCCCTGCACAGAATGCTGAATTAGCTGGCGTACTGTATGCAGGCTGCCTGGCTTTCCATCATATCCTCTGACCAAAGCCTGCACAAAGTGGACAGGTATGCTTATATTGTTATTACAAACTGGAGGAGTACTTGTAATTGGAACGGGGAAAAAACTGTAGGCTATCAAATTACAAATTCACATCAATACAAATAACTTGTTGAATTAACATATACAAGTGGCATTTGAAGACACTGCTAATGCTGCTTGTAGATCCTTAAAAATCACTAGTGAGAGAAATGTAATTGCTGCTTCAGGAATGTTTTCATTTCACTGC
Source organism: Scyliorhinus canicula (assembly GCF_902713615.1). Lineage (NCBI taxonomy): Eukaryota > Metazoa > Chordata > Chondrichthyes > Carcharhiniformes > Scyliorhinidae > Scyliorhinus > Scyliorhinus canicula. The sequence continues at coordinate 15,217,063 of NC_052163.1, read as the reverse complement.
CCAGAGAGGCAGTAATTTAATTTATATAACCTACCGAGTACGAGTTGTGGTGTTGTGCATCACTGTATATACATAAGGGGTTAATGTAAATACACTACAACTAAGTCACCACTAGAGGGAGCACCAGAGATGTCATAACAGACAGACATACAGCCAATGGGTCATTTAAACAGGACACAACCAATGGGTAATCAGGACACCCAGAGGTGGCATTACCACAAGGGGGCACTTCACAACCCATATAAAAGGACAGGGCACACATGCTCTGCCTCTTTCCACAGACAGACATCTAGAGAGTGAGACAGGTTGATCAACAGCATCACACCCAGCACGTGGCTTAGAGCAGACTGGTTTCGTTAGAGTGAGTTACTACAGTTAGATTAGCCGGAGAGTTGAACTCGTTTAAGAACTGTGTTAATAGTTCAATAAACATATTGAACTCATTACAAAGTCTGGAGCTTCCTTTGTCAAAGCATACATCAAGGAAGTAGCTTATGCTACATGAAGAAGCATAACACAACACTAGGAATATCAAACAATCACCAGCTGATGTTGAGTTGCAGGGGTACACCCTGAAGACATCATTCTCGCAACAATCAGTGCATTAATCTCAGACTCTAGGCAGAATATCTTAAATTTACGAAAGCCCATTTATTTCACTGTATGCCAAATTATTTAAGTGTTCTACACACTTCTATAAAACGAGCTAAGTATGTCCTGAAATGTTTCAAGAAAAGTAATTATTTCTAATACGTGAACCCATTTTGTGCCTAGCAAAGCCTCCATACTGCAGACACCATGAGAAATATAAGGAGTTGGTGGCATTTTTCAATTGGTCTAGTAGTTTGGAACTAGACATTTAAGTATTTTGCTGAAACTGCAATTTGTAGAAAATTCTGAAGACTTATTCTCTCTTTGCTGTTTTTTTTAAAAACAGGAATGTTTAAATGATGGCCCCTGAAGTCTAACATTCCCCTGAATACATTTCCCCCTCCTTTTACTGAACATTTTTTCTTTGTGGTATATAGTCATCAAATATTAGCATTTCGACTTATATACAAAACTTTTGTGTTGGCTGTTGCCATGGGAAAGAGGGTGGAGGAAGCCATTTTTGAGATGAGGTTCACGTTCCCCTACAAACCCATGAAATTCACAAACAACAGTTTTGTTTTGTGTCGTCTGCAGCCATCTGGGAACGCGACAGCAAGCGAGAGAAGCAGCCAGGCTTACAGCTTAGCAGAGAGGGTTGTGACTCAATCATTCACACGTAGAGCGTAAGTGGGAGTTCACACTCAAATTGAAGACCGTGTGTGGCTTTAAAGGAAGTTGGAAGAATTTCCATCTCAGAGATAGAAAAAGGGACATACAGCAGAACACCATTGTAAAAGGAAGTTTGGGGAATAGAAGTAACCCAGCTGGAAAAGTAAAAAGGAAACAGCCATTGAGAGATGAGAATAATTTTGAACCGGTCCCTGGTTGTGTCAACTTAAGGGACGATATAACGTATGATGTAGTGGGAGATTTTCGGTCATACTGAAAGTTAAATGGGAAATCTCTTTTCTGTAGTTTAAAGTATATATTTCTGATGTAAAGAAAATAATGTTTAGTCAGTAGTGCTTTTTAATAATTTGTTACAGTAAAAGTTTCAAAACATGAAATCTTGATGTGTAATTTTTTTCAGCTGCTAACTGGAGGTTTGAATTTCTCCTTAAAATGTATCAGCAATCATAATGACTCAAACACTAATTATTAGGACGATGTTGGACTAAAGTAGAAACAATGATTTCCACTTTGAATACCCTTAATTCCATGTGCAGCATTTGGTCTCGACTAAAGTGGAATTAAACCATGCTGCATCTCACTTTCCACCCTTATTGAGTTGATGATCTCATATATATTCACTGCAAGCATAGTGTTCTCTTTGATCACAGACATTATGCAGTAATAGAGAGAGAAAAGAGGAAACAAATGGTAATTCAAATAAAGGAAGAGTGATTTTTATTATACGGGGGATTTACAATCCTAGAAATAATTATTTAGCCTCCGTACTTTTCTCCCTTTATCTCAGCTACTCCTGAGGGCAATGATTTGGATTTAGGCATCAACAACTTCCAATCTGCTGCAAATGGTCCCTATTCAAGTTTGATCTTGCACAGCGAGGGGCAGGAGGTTGTTTGATTATTGGAGCCAACGCACAAGCCGTGAACGGTCCTAACCTGCGTCCACATGTTCACTTTGCAGGAGGAATCACTGAGCAGTAATTATGGTCTGGGACTCCAGTTGATTTTCTACCAGGGATGTCGAGACTAAACGCAATATATCGCTGGCCTAACTAAGGCTGACAAAATCAGTGCAGAGCAAAGATCCAGCTCCTTCTTGATCTTTGAACTCAGCTAAACAATCCACAAACTAAGTAACTTCCGGTAATTTCTCTTGGTGAGGTAACAGTTAGGTATTTTAGGAAGAATTGGAGCAATTCTTGAAGAGATAAATGATTTTGCGCCGGGTAAGAAATATTTAAATACCTGCCCAGAACAGATTTAGGCTGATTAGGGCATTATATTTTATTCCTACATTATTGAATGACATTTCTTTATTAAACTTTAACAAAACCAATCCCATTAATATAAAATGCAATCGCTCAATCTTGAAATGTGATACAATGGTGAGTTTGAGGGACTTGTTGCAATGTAATAATTCAACTTCTGTACATGCTTATTCCAACTCTGCGTATTTTAAATTTATTTAAAAATAAAAAATAATTCAAAACAGGAGCTGGAAATTATGAATTTCATGACAAGTTAAAAATTCAGTTGGACGGCACGGTGGCACAGTGGTTAGCACTGCTGCCTACAGCGCTGAGGACCCGGGTTCGATCCCGGCCCTGGGTCACTGTCCGTGTGGAGTTTGCACATTTTCCCCATGTCTGCATGGGTTTCGCCCCCACAACCCAAGAAGATGTGCAGGGTAGGTGGATTGGCCACGCTAAATTGCCCCTTAACTGGAAAAAAACAATTGGTTAAGCTAAATTTAAAGAAAAAATTTTTAAAATTCACTTAAAAAATGGAAAGCATTATTTGATGTTTCTATCTATATATCAGATGTTGGTTGCTGAACTGGTCAAGTTGAGATAAAAGGGCTTTTGATTTGAATCCTGAGAGGGTCCAGCCTTTTATATTTCTTTACTTACCTTTTAGCTCAGTTGGCTAGACAGCTAGAATCATAGAATCTACAGTGCAGAAGGAGGCCATTCGGCCCATCAAGTCTGCACCGGCACTTGGAAAGGGCACCCTACTTAAGCCCACACTTCCACCCTATCCCCGTAACCCCACCTAACCTTTTTTGGACACTAAGGGCATTTTATCATGGCCAATCCACCTAACCTGCACGTCTTTGGACTGTGGGAGGAAACCGGAGCACCCGGAGGAAACCCATGCACACACGGGGAGAACGTGCAGATTCCGCACAGTGACCCAAGCCGGTAATCGAACCTGAGACCTTGGAGTTGTGAAGCAACAGTGCTAATTGTCATGTTAATCACCCTGGGGTAACACAGACTGCAACTGGATGCAGTTGTACTTGAAAGTAGACTCCAAACTTTGATTTTTGTTCAATACGCTTTATTGAACTTGTTAAGCAGCGCACACAGTTCGCTGTGGGTTTGACACTTTACTAATCTAAGCGTGCTTGCTATAACTAACTGGACCAGACTAGCTCTGAGCCACGTGTAGAAGGTACTAACTGATATATACACCCTGACTGTCACTACAGTTGTCACCAGTGGAAAGAGGCAGAGTGCTGATGCCTCGTGTGTTTTATAGTGGGAAAACACCTTCTAGTGTTCTGCCTGGTGATTGGTTGTGTTCTGTCCTGTGTGTTGATTGGCTGTACTGGGTGTCTGTCATTGCCTGTCTGCATCTCATTATGTGCATGAGTGCATATAATGGCACTAATCATTGCGCTACCATGTTGTGATGCTGGTTCGTGATGCAGAGCGAGGCCAGCATTGTGGGTATCACCCCCGCCTGAGGGTAGTGATCCACAGGTTAAATCACCACCAGTCAGCTCTCCCCTTCAAAGGAGAAAGTAGCCTCCAGTTATCTGGGACTATGGCGATTTTATCTTTTACTTGCATTAGCTTGGTTCATTCTTGCCTCTGTGGAGTTATGTCTAACACTCCAATGCTATGGGAGTGCTACACTGTTGGAGAAGATTCTTTCAGATCAGATGTTAAACTAGGACCATGCTAGGTTTCCATGGTTACAAAGAGCGGAGTGTTTTCTGAGTGGCCTGAGCAACATTTTTGCATCAACCAAAACAGATGATCTGATCCTTTGTTTCACTGCTGTTCCTGGTGCCTCATGAGTGCAATAAACTCTCCTGTATTTGCCGACAAAATTCATTGGCTCCAGAGATGTGCCAAGGATAAATGGGAATTTTGATTTTTCAATGAATGAGAGGAACCTCCTAATGGGGAAAATGAACCGGAAACTTTAGGGATTAAAAACTGTTTGCTATATTATCACAGCAACCGTTTTCAGGAGCAACTAAATGAATTAAGGGGCACGATTTAACCGGGCAAAATCCGTGTCGGGCTTTGGGTGTGTTCGGAGGGATGTTTCTCTGGAGCACCCGACTATTCAACGGAACTTAGGCCTCAGGGATGTTCCCTCCACCCAGACCACACTTCGACTAATTTCTGCTGCCGAGCCCAGCACAAAAGGTTCCTCACACATTGGGCCGCACTTTGTCTGGCTGCCTTGATCTCCCCTCACCCCCCGCCCCCCCAATTGACGTCCCAATCTGTGAAGAGCCTTTCCTGCTGGGCTCGCCAGCAGAAAATGACACTCAGTGCAGCCTCGCTGGAGAAAACTCCCCAAAGCCAATAGGCGGGTATTTCCCGGCGCTGTAGCTGCTGAGAAACACCAGGCTAAACACGCCAAAAACCAAATATAGATTTGTTCTGGTTAAATTGCGCCAGATATTTCTTCTTTTGGTTCATTCGTGTTGTTGTGACACCCTGGGCTAGTGATGATACTCCCCTTTCTTTATTTTTGCTGTTATCAGTTTTGGCCGATATTTGTTGTTTTTTGTAAATAAATTTAGTGTACCCAATTCATTTTTTTCAATTAAGGGGCAATTTTAGCATGGCCAATCCACCTACCTTGCACATCTATGGGTTGTGGGGGCCAAACCCACGCAAACACAGGGAGAATGTGTAAACTCCACACGGACAGTGACCCAGGGCCAGGATCGAACCTGGGACCTCGGCACAGTGAAGCTGCAGTGCAACCACTCCGCCACCGTGCTGTCCTCAACCAACGTATGTTTAATGGACATGTATCTTTAAGTTCCACAGCAGAGAAAAAGAGGTATTCAAGAAGTTGCAATTGTATATGGTGCTGCTAGCTTTGGACAGAAAGAACCAGACTTTCCTGCAAAGTTGTTGTGGGACTTGGTTCAATTGATTGGCTATTGGCCAATGAATTGCCGAAAGGCAGTATTCTGCCCGGTAACTGATGGGGATTGGGTCCTACTCGAGTGGAATGATTTTCAGAATGATGGTGATTGGGTCCTACTCGAGTGGAATGATTTTCAGAGACCCTTGGAGCTCAATTTGAATCATGGACACTCAGGGGAAGGACCTGCTCAACTTCTTCCGTCTACCTCCAGAAATTATGTGAGTTGCTGTATTTCTGAAACTGCAGAGACTGAATCCACAGTGAAACCATTACAGGCTGCAAACAGAGACCTGGATCTGAAAGTTTACTTTGAAGAAAGGTCTGCTTAAGGTCTGCTGGGGCTGGTTTAGCACACTGGGCTAAATAGCTGGCGTGTAATGCAGAACAATGCCAGAAGCGTGGGTTCAATTCCTGTACCAGCCTCCATCAACAGGCACTGTAATGTGGCGACTAGGGGCTTTTCACAGTAACTTCATTGGAGCCTACTTGTGACAATAAGTGATTATTATTATTAAAGTCAACCATCTGAAACAAAGATTATTTTTCCTTTTACTTATTATTTTCACTCCTCTCATCCCCTCAGTGTTTGTCTGTCTTGTGTGTGTGTGTGTGTGTGTATAGAGGGTGATGGATTATCAATTAGTTGATCATTAACCAGTTGTATTTGCTGAATATTTCATTGTGGCATTTGTTACAAATAAAAAGTAATTGAGTTTAAATTTACAAACCTAGCAACTGCAATTATTGCACAGCCAAGGTTCAAAGACTTCTCTTTTTATTTAATTTTTAGAGTACTCAATTATTTTTTTTTCCAATTAAGAGGTAATTTAGCGTGGCCAATTCACTTACCCTGCACACCTTTTGGGTTGTGGGGTTGAGACCCACGCAGACATGGGGAGGATGTGCAAACTCCACACGGACAGTGACCCGGGGCCGGGATCGAACCCGGGTCCTCAGCGCCATGAGGCAGCAGTGCTAACCACTGTGCTACCGTGCTGCCCCGGTATCTTCTGAAGAATTATTGCTTAATGTTGCGAGTCTTGGGTCATGTGGTCTGGAACTGACTGTGCCCTAGCCCAGAATGTCGTAACAGTCTCCACTCTGCACTGCCAGGTTGTGCAGAGGGCAGCAGGCTATAATTATACAGGATACCCTCTTGGGGCTATATTGGATGGCAGCACCTCCCCCCTCCCCAATCCAGACACCAGAAGTGCATATGAAATGAAAATCGCTTATTGTCACGAGTAGGCTTCAATGAAGTTACTGTGAAAAGCCCCTAGTCGCCACATTCCGGCGCCTGTCCGGGGAGGCTGGTACGGGAATCGAACCGTGCTGCTGGCCTGCTTGGTCTGCTTTAAAAGCCAGCGATTTAGCCCAGTGAGCACATTATGCAATTCACATCACTTCACTGGCGAGGGTAGATGGAAATTGAAAACTCCAATCACGCTGGAGAGAATCACGATTTTCGATTCTCTCAGGATTTTGAACCCTTGCCAAGTTTCTCTCAGACAGAGAGTGCGCTCAAAATCACCCCCAACACCATACCAAACTGAGTCTGCCAGCTCCTATCGCCAATCACGAGATGCACCGTTATCTTTTCCAGAAAGAGAAACATTTCAACACTATTTCTCAAATGAAATATTTTCAATTAAACATTAATTTTTGAATGAATCACTGTGAAATAATTTCTGCCTCACTGAAAGAAAATGAATGGGGCTCAAAAAGGTACCAGCACTGGATCTCTATTTTCATCCGAACTAAGATATTAAGAAATCTTACCTCCAACCAGAAAGTAGGAACCAGTGAACAGCAACATGTAGAGGCCATTAGCCAAAGAGCTGACCAGCCCACAGATACCTCCAAGCACCAGGACAACCAGGCTTAGAGGGAGCAAAATGACAAACACTTTCTGCATTACTGAAAAGAGAAAGATGGCCAGTTAGTTGCTGCATTAAGAAATGTTGGAAACTCAGTGAACTTAAGACACGGGCCAAAGCATCAATTATCTCACAGAAGTGCAGCTATAAATACAGCTAATAAATCTGACACAATAATAGGTAGAATATGAAGTCCACCTCTAATGGAATCCAGTGCTCTCAGAGTCTGGTTATATTTTAATGTGCCTTGTTTCTACACTTTCCCTGGCTGGTTTTCTATATCTTATGAGTTGGGATGGATCAATATTGTCCCAAGTTAGGACAACTAGGAGTAACTGAAGAACATGATTGAATTAAATATCTTCAGTGCAGGGCAGCACGGTGGCACAGTGGTTAGCATTGCTGCCTATGGCGCTGAGGATCTGGGTTCGAATGCCGGCTCTGGGTCACTGTCCGTGTGGAGTTTGCACATTCTCCCCGTGTCTGCGTGGGTTTCACCCCCACAACCCAAAAGATGTGCAGGATAGACGGATTGGCCATGCTAAATTGCCCCTTGATTGGAAAAAATAATTGGGTACTCTAAATTTTAAAAAAATATATCTTCAGTGCAGATAGAATAATTTTTAAATGTCGTGAAAATCAAGATGAGGTGCACAAAATATATACCTTGACACAATACAGGAGATTGGCTGTTGGCTTGTGATTTTCAAATAATACTTTTAGGAGCAAATATGCTTGTTTCTAGTTTTCAATGCAAAGTACATGACTAGCAGAAAATAAGTTGCAGAAAAATAAACTATCATTCTAAAAATCACAATTGAGCTTTGTTTTGCATTGTTTTGCTTCCCGGGAAAAGGTGAGTGCATTATGCACATATATATAATATTGCTTAGTGATTCGAATTTGTTTATTTCTTACCAAGCTTGACAGTAACAGGGCACTATTGCTGTGGGATATCAGAGTTGCAACTTGCAGGATATTAGGAATGTACTCGATAGGGAAGCTGAACTCCCCAAGTTACTGGTCTGGGCTGTCTTAGCTAGGCTGCTGCCTAATTATATAATTATAATCTTTATTTGTGTCATAACTAGGTTTACATTAACACTGCAATGAAGTTACTGTGAAAAACCCCTAGTCGCCACACTCGTGCCTGTTCGGGTACACAAAAGGGTGATTCAGAATGTCCACCTAACAAGGACTTGTGGGAGCAAACCGGAGCACCTGGAGGAAACCCACACAGACACGGGGAGAACGTGCAGACTCCACACAGACAGTGACCCAAGTGGAAATCAAACCCGGGACCCTTATATGGAGGTCAGACAATGAGAAGGGAGATTTGTAAAGAACATCATCCTTGGATGCTATTAAATTAAATGGGTTAATGATTGTATTAGAATAAGGATGAGAAGAATATGACTCACACACACCAAGTGACAGTAGTGCTGACCATAAAATCTACCCTCATAATTCTAAAAAATAAAAACAAAGAATGCCAGAGAGGAAAAAGCACCTTAAAATTTTAAGAAATGACATTTCATCAGCGACATCAAAAGGCAGCTGCAATTGATCATTTAGTGGATTAATCTTCTCACACTGATAACAAAGCAAATGGAAACTCTTGGATGTATTCCTTGGTCTGTGAAAGAAAAAGGTTGAGCTGTGTCTTATTATCACATGCTCAGAACGCACAGGAAGGAAATTGAATTTCGGTAATGGTAATTTTTTTCTACATTCAAGCCTTCCATTGTAGTTCAGAAACACTTTTTTCAACAATCACTCAGCAGTAATGTTAGTTTCTGACACAATCCTCAGCACTATATGTGAATGCTGAAACGGGTTGCCTGCAGCTTATGGCGGCACTATGGCAAAGTGGTTAGCGCTGCTGCCTCACAGCTCCAGGGACCTGGGTTCAATTCCAGTCTCGGGTGACTGTCTGTGGAGTTTGCATTTTCTCCCTGTGTCTGCGTGGGTTTCCTCTGGGTGCTCCGGTTTGCCCCCTCCCACAGTCCAAAGATGTGCAGGTGAGGTAGTTTGGTCATGATCAATTGCCCCTTAGTGTCCAAAAGGTTAGGTGGGGTTATGGGGACAGGGTGAAGGTATGGACTTAAGTAAGATGCTCTTTCCAAGGGCCGGTGCGACTCGATGGGCCGAATGGCCTCCTTCTGCACTGTAAATTCTATGATTCTTCTCCAGGCTTTGTTTTTGGTGGTTGTCTAGTCATGTCCAGTCCCTCTTAATACCCTCAATACTGCTGGAAAACTAACAAAAAGGAGAGCCATTTTAGAAGATGATTTTGACCTTTCTGTTCTGTTCTGTTCATTTATCCGAGGTTGTTGCTCCAAGCTGAACGTTTGACATGACTAGAAGGATTGTTTAGGTCTCAGAATATGAGCTACCCCTTGAGAAGGTGATTCAAAGATGAAAGTCTGTGGGACAATTGCTCAACGCTAACAAAGCAGGGATCAGAGTTTCTGACCATTGATTTGATGCACTCTATGAGCAGGAGATGGAAAGGCAGAAAATTGATCCAGAAATTGCCAATGTTGTTTATGTTCTGGTCTTACAACAGTGGTTTAATAATTTTGTGAGTGAGTTTAGAACATCTAATTTGATCTTTTAAGATCAAAGAATAACAGTTGATGTACAAGTAGATGTGTAAAACCATTGCAAAACAAAACGTAAGCATCATATTTCAATGAAGTATCACCATCAACTTAATACCCTTATTTTAATTGACTGTCAACAACAGTTGTATTTGTAATGATACCTTAATTTTGCTCTAATCCCTAGATATTTTCTCCAGGAACAAACAGTAGCAATATGGCAGAATCTGCCCTCTTAAAATGTAAAAAAAGTTTTGGAATTAAATGATATTGCATTTGATTTAACAGGCATTCATTGATATGGCTCTGGAGTCTTCTCCAATAAGGTACAAAGGAATAGTCTGTGCTGATTTGCCCATTGATTTTGCATCCATCACCATAAGAAACGTGTAGTCAGATCCTCAGCAATCGCTGTGCCACAAGCCTGCTTCACCCAGTCAATATCTTTAAACACATTCAAGAGTGTCTGTGAATTAATATGGATCCCTGGACACAGGTGTCCTGGATGACATTTGTTCTGACTCGAACCTGGGATTGAAAGATTATAATATCAGACCCTTAGAAGTCCAACTGAATGATTTCATTTTAACTGTCTTTTACCATTTCTTTCTTTCTTGTCTTTCTTTATATATATCCCCCCCACTTCTTATCCCCCCTTCCCTTACCCTTTCTCTCCCTTTGCTTCCCCTCCCCCCACAGCTACATCTGTCACAGTTTACCCTCTGATGTTAGTTTCTCTGCTGTTTGGCCTTTCACACCTTTTGTTCTCTCTGGGCACTGTCATTAGCCCTCTTTTCCCCTGGTTTCTGTGGCTATTAGCACTCTGTTCCCTTGGTTTCTGTGGCCATGACTCAACTTTCATTCTCTTACCCCACAGTACAAATATATCTCACTTTCTAAGTCTTTCAGCTTTGACAAAGGGTCATCTGGACTCGAAACATTAGCTCTTCTCTCTCCCGACAGATGCTGCCGGACCTGCTGAGATTTTCCAGCGTTTCCTCTTTGGTTTCGAGTTCCAGCGTCCGCTGTAATTTGCTTTAATAGAAACAGGAATAAGCCATTCAGCCACTCGGCCCTGACAGCCATTCAATGGGATCATGGTTGATCTGTATCCCAACTCCATCCTCTGAGTTTGGTTACATGTCCCCGAATACCCTGGCTGGTGAAGAACTATCATTTCCTGATTGGAAAAGATTTATCCAGCTGCTACCTCCTGCTTTTGTGGGGTAAAGTTCCACACTTCTCAGACCCTATGCATGGAGAAGGCCTTTCCTAATTTGCCCCTTGAGTAACCTAGCTCTGATTTTAAGGTGATGTTCTCTAGTCCTCGACTCCCCCACCGACAGAAAGATAGGGAATATTATCAAACCCAAAAAACCTAAATCAAATCATCCCTTAATCTTTTATATTCCAGAGAATACAAACCTAGTTTAAACAATGGAATCATGGGAAAGTGTAATTTTAATTGATTATTAATAATAAAGGTGGTCCCCGTGTTCACAAATTCTATTTTTTGCTGGACCCTGATGACAATCTTGGTAAGTTTGGTATATGCATTTGTGATAGTGATTTGGCCGATATTAATGTTGTACTGTACATATTTTCTCTACTGGTTATAGTAATGGGGAAAGTGGGTTCACCGTGAGGCAAGGAGCTAGCGATAATGCACTTGACATAAGGGAGGAGATGTTAACTCTTAGACAGTTAGCAAATCCTGCTGAGAGAGGTCTCCACCTGTTTTGAGAGACAGGCCTTATTAAAATGACAACCTTCCTGGACGGGTTCTCTGGAGTTTGTTCATCACTGGGTGGGAGGAAAACACAGCAGAATGGCCTGGAGAGGTGAGGTGCAGTACTGGAAGAAAGAAGTTCTGACGCATGGCATGCCCCGTGGTCTTCTGTTTCTTTTCCTCTTGTTAATTTTCTTTCAGCAGCGTGGTCTGCCCTCTGGAATGAACCTTTCCCAGGCTCCTCATGGGAATGTGGAACCGTAATGAAGTAACAATTCTGGGAAAGGTGGTGTCAGATGGGATTCTGTCAGCCTTTGTCTGCTGTCCTGCAATATGGTTACCTCTTTGACACATGATGGTTGATCTGTATCCCAACTCCTTCCTCTGAGTTTGCTTGCATGTCCCTTAATACCCTGGCTATCAATTCCTGATTGGAAATGATTTATCCAGCTACTACCTCCTGCTTTTGTGGTAAAGTTACACACTTCTCAGACCCTTAATAGACCATAAGAAATAGGAACAGGGGTAGGCCATTCAGCCCTTCCAGCCTGCTCCCCCATTTAATAAGATCATGGCTGATCAACCTATGTCCACTTTCCTGCCTTCTCTCCATAATCCTTCATTCCCCAACTGATTATAAACCTATCGATCCGGGCAGCATGGTGAGTTAGAACTGCTGCCTCACGGCGCCGAGATCCCAGGTCCGATCCTGGCTCTGGGTCACTGTCCATGTGGAGTTTACACATTCTCCCCGTGTTTGCGTGGGTTTCGCCCCCACAACCCAAAGATTTGCAGGGTCGAGGTGGATTGGCCACACTAAATTGCCCCTTGATTTGAAAAAAATAATTGGGTACTCTAAATTTATTTTTAAAAATCTATCAATCTCAGCCTTGAAAATGCTCACGGACTCAGCCTCCTGGGGTAAAGAATTCCAAAGATTCACCACTGGGAGAATAAATTCTTCCTCAAATCCGTCTTAAATGAGCACTTCCTTATTCTGTGACTTTCCCCTCTGGTCCTACACTCTCCCATGAGTGGAAACATCCTCCAACATTTATCCTGTCAAACCCCCTAAGAATCTTATACGGTTCAATGATCTCACATCTCATTCTTCTGAAGTCCAAGAAGTACAGGCCCAACCTGTTTAATCTTTTCTTCTATGGCAGTCCCTCCATCATCCTAGTAAACCTCCTCTCTGCCTCCAAAGATCATATATCTTTCCGTAAATAAGGGGGCCAGTCTGTACACGGTATTCCAAATCTGGCATGACTAGTCCCTTGTACATTTGCATCAACACCTCGTTACTTTTATACTCCAGCCCCCTTGAAATAAAAGCTAGCATTCCATTTGCTTTCCCCATGACCTTCTGCACCTGTCTGCTAACTATCTGGATTTCATGAACAGGAACCCCCCCCCCCCCCCCCCCCCCCCCCCCCCCCCCGAGTCCCTTTGTGCTACAGCTTTCTGCATTCTCTCTCCATTTAAATAACAATCCGTCTTCTCATTCTTTCATCCAAATGAAATGGAAATCGCTTACTGGTCACGAGTAGGCTTCAAATGAAGTTACTGTGAAAAGCCCCGAGTCGCCACATTCCGGCGCCTGTTCGGGGAGGCTGGTACGGGAATTGAACCGTGCTGCTGGCCTCGTTCTGCTTTAGAGGCCAGCTGTCTAGCCCACTGTGCTAAACCAGCCCAACATGAGCAATCTCACATTTCCCCACGTTGAATTCGATTTGCCAATTTTCTGCCTTCTTCCTTAGCCTGTCAATATCTCTCTGAAAACCATCTATATCCTCCTTACAACCTGCCCACCTCCCTCCCACCAATGAGATCATGACTTTCCAAATGCACTGCTATTCTGATGCGAGGGCTTGAACAATTAACTGTGAATTGGAATAAGGACATCATCCTTCGGGCTGCCTCCATCTGCTGCTTCTTTGTCATTCTCCCACTTGTTCTGTGCATGCTCAGACATTTGGAAGTCAGAATGAAATCCACAACTTATTCAGTAGCCAGGCGAGCCTTCACTTGTTGGGCTGGAGGGGCAGGAGTTTGCAGCACTGATTGTTCCACTAGGAGGAGGGAGGCAAGTGATCAGATTGGCTGGAATGTTTATCCACAGAGGGGAAATTTGTGGCTGGATGGCCTCCTGTGAAACCTCTTTCTCTTCCTTCGCCATTGTTTGTTCTGTCTCTTTCCCTATTTTCTCACACTACCCAAGAATCTGTCTCTCTTTCAATCTCCATTCCTCGTTCCATCCCTCTTTCCTGCATCTCTTTGTTTCTGCACAAATTGTTAACCTCACAATCTCCCTCTTTCCTTATGGAACCATAGACAAGCCTATTGTGTCTGCACTGGCCAAAACAAGAGAAAACAAATAAACCAGGGGCAAAATTCTCCAACCCCCCGCAGGGTCGGAGAATCGCCCGGGACCGGCAAAAATCCCGCCCCCGCCGTGGCCGGAATTCTCCGTGCCCTCCTCGCCGATTGGCGAGCCCCCTGCGGCAATTCTCCGGCCCGCGATGAGTCGAAGTCCCGCTGCTGAGAGGCAATCCCGCCGCCGTGGTTTGAACCACCTCTGGTGGCGGCGGGATTGGCGGCGCGAGTGGGCCCCCAGGGTCCCGAGGGGGGCGCGGGGCGATCGGACCCCGGGGGGTGCCCCCACGGTGGCCAGGCCCGCGTTCGGGGCCCACCAATCGGCGGGCGGGCCAGTGCCATGGGGGCACTCTTTTTCTTCCGCTGCCGCCACGGCCTCCACCATGGCGGAGGCGGAAGAGAATCCCCCAGCGCGCATGCGCCGGTGGTGACGTCAGTGGCAGCTGATGACTGGCGAAGGCCTTTCGGCCAGCCCCGGCGCCGGGCGGCGGGCGTCAAAGGCCGTTTGTGCCGGTTTTGGCCCCAGTTGGCGTGGTGCCAACCACTCCGGCACGGGCCTAGCCCCTCAATGTGAGGGCTTGGCCCCTAAAGGTGCGGAGAATTCCACACCTTTGGGGAGGTCTGGGACGCCAGAGCGGTTGGCGCCACTCCGCTACGCCGGGACCCCCCGCCCCGCCGGGTAGGGGAGAATCCCGCCCCAGCCACTTATTTTAATCCCATTTTCCAACACCTGGTCCATAGCCTTGCAGTTTCCAGCACTTCAGAGGCAGATCCAGGTACCTTTTAACTGAGTTGAGCATTCCAACCTCAACCACCAACTTAGGAAGTGAATTACAGATGCCCCCCCCCCCTCCCCCCCACAACTTCTAGGTGAAAATGCTTTTCCTCATGTCCCCTCTAATCCTTCTAACAATCACCTTAAATCTACTACATAGAACATAGAACATAGACCATTACAGCGCAGTACAGGCCCTTCGGCCCACGATGTTGCACCGTCCTGTGAAACCCCTCTAAAGTCCCTCTACACTATTCCCTTATCGTCCATATGCCTATCCAATGACCATTTGAATGCCCTTAATGTTGGGGGGGGGGGTCCACTACTGTTGCAGGAGGGCATTCCACGCCCTTACTACTCTCTGAGTAAAGAACCTACCTCTGACATCTGTCCTATATCTATCTCCCCTCAATTTAAAGCTATGTCCCCTCGTGCTAGACATCACCATCCGAGGAAAAAGGCTCTCACTGTCCACCCTATCTAATCCTCTGATCATCTTGTATGCCTCGATTAAGTCACCTCTTAACCTCCTTCTCTCAACTACCTTCTCCTCTCACCTCTCTCAGCAAACTGGTGGAGGCTGTGATTAAATGGGTTACTTTCAAGAAGTGAGTGCTACCAATACATTGAAACACTAGTATTTTAGGCAGACCACATGTGATCCCTTAAATACATTGGGCGGGATTCTCCCAACGGGCGGCTAAGTGCCGACGCCGGAGTAAAAACGGGAGTGTTTTTACGTGCATGCGCAGTGGCCTTCTTCCCTACGGCGGCCCCGGCGCCAAATGGTGCAGAGCTACAGGAGCCAGCGCGGAGGAAAGGAGACCGGGGGGGGCAGAGAGAATGGCCCGCCGATCGGTGGGCCCCGATCGCGTGCCAGGCCACTACGGAGGCCTCCCCTGGGATCGGATCCCCCCTCCCCTCCCACAGGCTGTCCCCAGACTCTTCAACGCCGAGGTCCCGCCAGCTCAGAGGATGTTAGAACGGCGCCGGCGGGACTCGGCTTTTTGTTGACGGCCGCTCGGCCCATCCGGCCCGGAGAATCGGCGTGCCAGCCCGGACCGGAGAGTCGCCGCATAACACGACCAGCGTCGCGCTGACCACGCCGGCGCCAATCGCCGATTGCGTCCCAGTGTCGGGGCAGCATGGCGCGATTCGCACCACGCTGCGCCGATTCTCCGACCCGGCGGGCGGTCGGAGAATTCCGCCCCTCATCACTTCTCTTACTGTGATTTTTTAAAAATAAATTTAGATTACCCAATTATTTTTTCCAATTAAGGGGCAATTTAGTGTGGCCAATCCACCGACTCGGCACATCTTTAGGTTATGAAATACTAGCACTTATACCGAGAATACTGCCACTATACTGAAAACACTGGGACTCACACATAAAATGCCAGGACTCACACAGAATATACTGTGACTTACCCAGTAAGTGATGTTGTGATTCAGGCACATTCTGACTCTCTTCCCCAAAGGGGTCTATTAAAGCAATGCAAGCATTTTTACCTGAAAATGAAATCAAAATGAGACTTAAAATATTTTATACACAGGACCATAAATATTGTTTAAATATTTGTAGTGAATGTAACAACCTTCAATATTAGATTAGATTATTATTCAGATTAATGTACAATAATAAATTCATGCACCAGTTTAACTTTTATACATTTCAGTTTTATAAAGTTTATCTGTAAAATTAGGGAAGTGATAATATAAGGGGGCGGGTGATTGACAGACATCCTTATTAAACACATCTAATTCTTAAGATACAGTCACAAAAGCCCTGGACTGGTATGTGGCAAGTAAACTTTATTCTACAACAAGTGCCAAGCAATGAGGATCCCCAACAAGAGAGAGTCTGACCAGCCACCATCGTATTTAATGTCATTACCATCATTAAATCCCCTAACATTGTTATCCTGGGAATTGTCATGGGTCAGAAGCTGAAGCAGCCACATAAATGCCAAGGCTATTGGAACAGGTCAAAGGCTGGGGTAGTCTGCAGCAAGTGACTCACCTTCTGACTCCGCAAAGCCTGTAAAATATCTACAAGGCACAAGTCAGGATCGAATACTCTTCACTTGCCTGGTTAGGTGCAACTGCAACAACACTCAAGAAACCTAACACGATCCAGAACAAAACAGTCTGCTTGACATCCCATCGAGCACTTTAAGCTTTGTTACAAATATGAGGTTTTAAAAGATAGTTATGTTTTAAACTGTCTCCTTTAAATCAAGGTAAAAGGGAGTGGTTGAGAGGAAAATGTGACCTCCTCCTAGTTCTGCCTGGCAACAAGACCATGTGACCTGGCTGCCATGGGAACAGCCAGTCAAGCCTTATTGAAAGAGAGATGCCAATCTTTAACAGCTGGAAACAAAGAAAAAAGCAGCTGGCCTTACTGCAGCCAGATGTACTGCTTCAGAGGTCCTAAGCAGAGAGATGGAGGTAAAAAATCATTGCTGTAAATAGCAGAGGAAAAGACAGAGGAAAGGTTTCTGTTAGTTATGAGGCAAGCTGATGGTGGGAGCCCATTCTCTGGCCGCGAAGACGGGACCTATGGAAATTTAAGGAACCAGGAAAATTTACCCTGGTATGGCTAGGAGAAGGAATAGCTGGAGTGGGCCTTGCTGCTAGAACTCAGTTCAGGGATTCTCAGAAGACTGAAGAAAATTACTTTTGATGGACGCTGGATGTTAACGAAATGGGGAGAAGCTGTGAGTAACTTTGGACTGGTTCCCCTGCAGACTACAATTCTGTGGGGATTGCAGTAAAGTATAAACATGACATGGGGTTTTCAGTTGTGTTCAGAAGTAAAGGGGTGATATATTTCCTTATAGTTTAGTGTATTACTTGCCTACTAGTAATGTTTAGTCAACGTTGCTTTTAGCTTGTTTGTTACAATAAAAGTCTTAAAACACAAAATCTTGTCATGTGTTTCTTTGAGTTGATCACTAGAGAATATAAATTTGTTTTTTAGAAGCTATCTGTCTCGACAGGGATCATAACAGCACTCACTCCCTCCATCACCAGTGTACAGATCTGCTGTGATAGATCTGCAGGAAACCAGGGTATCAGAATGGGTGAGCTTATACCCCTTAGGCTCAAGGAGACAGAGAAGGTTACAGAAATTCCTGGCTGGATGCTGCTTCACAAGGAAGCCGTGGTGACTGTACCTGTACACCTGCAACATGCAATATCCCAACCATCTCTCTATCTTCCACACGTATGATGGAATGACCCCTTAGAAACTCTTGACCTGTTTCTCAGAGTGGGGCCAGCTATACAGTTCTCTGGTCCCCTACCTTTCATGTGCATTTCCTGTGAGATCAAAGGAATGAAGGAAGGGAAGCCAATAATCTCCCACATCATATCAGACAGCGTGTAATGGATCTGGTTTCATCCCATTCAAATAAAGGATGGGCTAAATTCTGTACGAAACTGAGTGCTGTTAGGGGAAATGACACATGCTGTACGGTCCCAAGTCGGTGACCCCTTAACCACAGCACAGTCTGACAACTACTTATGCAGTTAGTAATTTAGTAATTAGTAATGAACAATGTGGAGGAAAAGGGTTGCAGCCTGGCTATTACATTCTCTGCCCTTGTCAGGTCATTTGAGTGTTTTCTGTTACGCGTCTGCAGTTCTTGGATGAGATCTATTTCTTTCTACACGCCACACAAGATATTTTTCTGCAATTTCTTGTCATGGCACCAAGCAATCTTTCTGTTCTTTGCTGCTTCTCATGCAGCAGTATCTGATCGTTGCTCTCATTAAAATCATGTGCTTTCCTTCTCTGCCTTCTTCAATTACCTCCCTCATTCTGTGTTTGGATCTTGGCTCTCCACTTGAAGACGTGGTTGAAAGGAATACAAGGACACACGTGATCTTGTACAGCCACCAAACAGCGAACGCATTCTGTCAACACTCGTGTATTTGTTTGCTATTCCAGCTGAGGCTGAAACCATTCTTGGTTTTAGTGAAGGCTCCACTCTTCATTTCAAAGTACCCAATGGCACATTACTTCCATTTCACATAAAGTAAGTAAAGTCACCATGGTCCCAGATGGCGATAGATTTCTTTCCCCTTTAAGGGAAGAGCCTTTAAGGGAAGATGGTGATGATTTAACCTGAAGGTCACCACACCTCAGATGGGGGCCAAGGTGGGGCCTTCGTGACTAACCTCAGCCAGAACAGGAATTGAACTCGGGCTGTTGGCCTCGCTCTGCATCACAAACTAGGGGCGAAATTCTCCCCTACCCGGCGGGGCGGGGGGGTCCCGGCGTAGCGGAGTGGCGCCAACCACTCCAGCATCGGGCCTCACCAAAAGGTGCGGAGAATGGGCTAGGCCCGCGCCGGAGTGGCTCCCGCTCTGCTGACTGGCGCCAACAGCCTTTGGTGCTACGCCGGCTGGCGTCAGGGCTGGCCGAAAGGACTTCGCCGGCCGGCGTGAGTCCACGCATGCGCCGGAGCGTCAGCAGCCGCTGACGTCGCCACCGGCGCATGCGCGGTTGGGGGGGGTTTCTTCCGCATCTGCCATGATGGAGGCCATGGCGGCGGCGGAAGAAAAAGAGTGCCCCATGGCACAGGCCCACCCGCCGATCGGTGGGCCCCGATCGCGGGCCAGGCCACCGTGGGGGCACCCCCCCTGGGTCCGATCGCCCCGCGCCTACCCCCCCCCCCCCCCAGGACACCGGGGGCCCGCTCGCGCCACCAATCCCGCCGGCACAGAGGTGGTTTAAACCACGTCGACGGGATTGGCCTGTCAGCGGCGGGACTTCGGTCCATCGCGGGCCGGTGAAATCACCGTGGGGGGCACGCCGATTGGCAGGGCGCAATTCCCGCTTCCGCCGATTCCCGGGTGGCGGAGAATTCCGGCCACGGCAGGGGCGGGATTTATGCCGGCCCCGGGCGATTCCCCGACCCTGCGGGGGCCGGAGAATTCCGCCCCAGTTGCCCAACCAGCTGACTAAACCGGCCTTCAATGGGGTTTAATTGACTGAATTGCGAGTAATTATAGCAAAGAGCTGACTCCAGAATTTATGATGTGGTAATGAGTAATGAGTATCAACAGATCTGAAACAGAGGTGGTTTACTCCTGTTGCTATGCACAGCATCAATGATAGAAGTCCAAGATCATGGACAGACAGATCTCTAGATTGTGAATATTTTAATGTTCGCTTCATTCTTCTGGCAAAGTTTTTCCCCCAGTCACCCTCCAGTGCCTCAGCTAACTGTCGTCATCTGATATCCATGTCCATATAATTAAAGCAGGATTAACGAGTTGTGCTCTGAAAGGGGATTCTTGTGGTGACACGGCGGAGCAGTGGTTAGCACTGCTGCCTCACGGTGCCGAGGATATGGGTGCGATCCCTGCCCCGGGTCACTGTCCGTGTGGAGTTTGCACATTCGCCCCGTGTCTGCATGGGTTCCGCCCCCACAGCCCAAAGATGTGCAGGGTAGGTGGATTGGCCACGCTAAATTGCTCCTTAATTGGAAAAAAAGAATTGGGTACTCCAAATTTATTTAAAAGAAAGGGGATCCTCATCAATTCTTTGTGCAATTGCTGAGATAAAATGTAGGATGCGACTCAACGGGAAAAATTTAAAGTCTGTGGCTTTGGGGTGTTCCACGACGCCTGCATTGGCGAGACTGCCGCCCATATTCAGCGGCACTTAGTGCCGAAAATGAGCCCCCATGCGATTCTCAACATTATTGGCTGCCTTGCCGTCTGATTCGCCTGACCTGCACCTCAGCAGCTCACTGCTTTGAAGCGCTCCCTCACTATTCACTCCCAGTCAACACACAGGCATGGCAGCGCGCAGACCTGCTCCTCGCTTTGGAGATGGCGACCCGGCCAGGCTTCTCAATACTTTGGCTGAGAGTCAGGGCGTCCTGTTCCCCCGAGGGAGTCAGAGGACCAGCAGCAGGGTCAGCAATGCTGCCTGGGCGGAAGTGGCAGTGGTTGTCTGTGTGGGCAGCATGACAAGGAGGTCGGCCATCCAATGTCGGAAGAAGACAAACATCCTCCAATGAGCTGCAAGGGTAAGTTACCACCTCTCTCCTGGCAGTTCTGCCTGTCACCCCTCAAATTCCCAAATCCGCCCCCCCCCCCCCTCTCAGTTCACCAGCTGGCACCTCGCCCCTCCCCCCCCCCCCCCCACCCCCCAACCACATCTGATCTTCGTGCTTGTTCCTCAGAACCCCCTGACACCCACCAGCACAACCCTTTCATGTCCAGGTGCGGTGCCCACACATGCCACCTGCTATACAGCCCCCGTACACCAAGCATGCGGCTCACAATGCCCTCTCTCCTTGCACCCGCAGGATAAGATAACCCTTAATAAATGTGAAAGGACCAAGACGGTGTCTATAAATTGCAGGGTTGCCCGAGGAGAGAGCAGTCACCAACAGTGAGGGTGGCCGGCGCCGCAGAGGTGAGGATCCAGTGCCTCTTCACCCAGATGTCCTGTTTCAAGTGAGTTGTTCATGTCAGACACAATGATGCTTCCCTCTCACTGACCACATATCCATTCTCTCGCAGGATCTCCATCTAATGGGGCCGGGCCATCCGGAGTCATCCTCCCCCCCCCCACCCCCACCCCCGCAACTCCCCACCCCCTGCCACCCAAGAGACCACCTCAGAAGAAAGCTATGAGGCGACCACCGGCAAGGTGTCAAGGCTATCACCCGCTCCTTCTATCAGATCAGAGGCACACACCTCGGTGGGCAACATAGGTGGATGGGTCTCTGGGGCACAATCTGGTGAGCACCACACCGTTGCTGATGCACATCAGGTGGAGGCAGGAACATCCAATGGAGACAGCAGCTGGAGGTCTGCTGGTTCCCAGGACTCAGCTGGGTCCCAGCCAGATGCCGAGCCTCTGGACAAAGTTCTCCCAGAACGGATGCAGATGACAGGGCACATCAGTGAGATTTAGGAGGGTGTCAGCGACATTTCAGTGACTGTACAGCTTGAATAAAGCTCGTAGTCTTAAAGTTGAAGTAGATGCTTTATTGCGAGTCTGTTCTCTCTCCAGCGCTTAACTTATGTTACATCTGAGCTGCCTGTCTGTTCTGCTCCCAGCTGCCGTTTCTGTGAAGTGCCCTCTAACTTCCTGTCTCTCTATTTATACCTCTCCCGTGCTCCCTCTGGTGCTTGCTCAATTGTATTGCAACTACATTGACCCCTTGTGTATATACAGATCACTACATCCCCCTTTTTGTCTTTTACATATTTTCTGTAAAGTGGTAAAGAAAATTGTACAAAACAGTTAGATTACTTATGATATGCTTATGATATGTATATCTGTACAAGTGGTGATGATATTGGTTATTATACAAAGTCAATTGATATTTATGAGTCCAATCTGAATAAAAACATTTATGAGTCCAAACTTTATGAATTTGTTCGGTGAGTTTTTTTTCTTTTTTTTTTGTTGACATGGTGATGTTGATATTGCAACTCCTTTGAGAATGTCGTCAGTGTTCTTGTGTGTTAAGTAACCAACCAGTCATCCCGAGGTGTTTGAATGGTCGAACCACTGATGTTGACTGACGTGGACTTTTTTTTATGCTTGTAGTATAGATTTAGTGTGTCATCTCCTTGAAAGCCGGTGTACTTGCTTGTTCTGGAGCAGATGTGAATCCGTGAGATTCTTTGTCATGCCATGGCATGTTTGTAATCTTGTCATTGTTTTGCAGCGTGCTGTGGCATTGTGCAAAGTTGCACCATGTTGTACAGGTCGTTGTTGGTGTTTCTGTCATTTCTGTCTTTGTTGTTTTCATCGTCGTTCTTGTTGTTGTCATTCTTGTTGTTGTTTTTGTCATGCTTGTTGTTTCTGTTTTTGTTGTTTTCGTTGTTCCTTTTATTTTTCTTGTCGTGCTTGTTGTTTTTGTTTTTGTTGTTGTTCTTGTCGTGCTTGTTGTTGTGTTTGTTATGCTTCTTGTTGTTTTGGTTGCTGTTCTTGTAGTTTGTGTTGTTGTGCTTGTTGTTTTTGTTGTTGCTGTTGTCCGAATTTCTGCAGTGCTTCTTTGGGCAGCAGGGTAGCATGGTGGTTAGCATAAATGCTTCACAGCTCCAGGGTCCCAGGTTCGATTCCCGGGTGGGTCACTGTCTGTGTGGAGTCTGCATGTCCTCCCCCTGTGTGCGTGGGTTTCCTCCGGGTGCTCCGGTTTCCTCCCACAGTCCAAAGATGTGCGGGTTAGGTGGATTGGCCATGCTAAATTGCCCGTAGTGTCCTAATAAAAGTAAGGTTAAGGGGGGTGGGTTGTTGGGTTACGGGTATAGGGTGGATACATGGGTTTGAGTAGGGTGATCATGGCTCGGCACAACATTGAGGGCCGAAGGGCCTGTACTGTTCTATGTTCTATGTTCTTGTGGTTTTTGTTGTTCTTCTTGCACTTCATGTTGTTTTTGTTCTTGCTGCTGTTGTTCTTGTTTCTGCTCTGCTTCTTGTGGTTTTGGTTTTTCTTGTTGCACTCAATGAGTGTTCCATGCGGATAATTTGAATAATAGTCACAGTTATTGGTGTGAGTGTCCTTTGTGGATCTGGAGGACAATATCCGCGTCTTGAGTGGTGGTGACCACGGCATGGCTCAGTCTGTGACACCTATGGCTGAGGGCTGCAACATCATGTCCTAGTCGCTGAAGAACATGTCCCAGACACATATGGGCATTGCCGAAGCACTCCAGAGCTTGGCCCAGTCACTGAGGACCATCGCTGAGGGCTCAACACCAGTGCAGACAATGGGGAGCCTCCAGGACTGGCAGCGCCAGATGACTCCGAGGCCTCTGGAGCTCACTCCAGCTGCCCCTCCATCCCATGGAGTCGCTCAGGAAGCACAACGAGGGAGGAGGCTCTGCACTGGCGTCATCAGCCAAGACCTCAGCGGGTTTACCTTGTCCCCCACAAGCCAACCCGTCATCCTGGGGTAGTCCTCGAAGATGCCGGGGATCTTTGAGTGCCCCAGGATGTAGTTGTCATGCAAGCTCCCAGGCCAGCGAGCACACACATGCATGATTCGGAGGAGGTGTTCGCACACGATCTGAACATTCAAGGAGTGGAACTCCTTCATGTTAATACAGGACACTCCCTCATGCCCCAGTGCTCACAGGGTTACTTGCATGCGATTGATTGCTCCCTAGTGCTGGGGAATCCGGCAATGGCAGCAAATTCTGGAGGCCGGGCATCTTGGTGGGCCTGGTCCAGCTTGAAGGTGACAGAGTTGAATACCCGGGCATACAGAGCGCTCACCTACAGCTGTGAGCGGAAGAGTGTTATATGCCACACAGGTCCCCTGAAATGATCCAGAGGCATAAAAAGCCACGCTGCATTGACCGTCACAGCCACCGAGAGTGGGTGTCCTCCTCCTCCATGAGGTGCCATGTCCGCGGGGACGTGGCACCAGTGTGGCACTGTCTCTCTGCTGCGATGCAGTCTTCTGTGGCACCTGCTGTCCGTCAGCTCATTCAATGACCAACGACAACTGTACAGTTTGTACATGCAGTCCTCCCCTTCTGGATCCTTCATCGGCCTGATGGGTGGCCAGGTAGTCAGGGTGTGCAGCAGCCTTCTGCCCACGGGGTGCCACCTCCAGCATGCGTTGTAGCTGCTGCCTTCGACAGCACCTGTCCACCTCGGCAGCCACCAGCAACACCAGGGCAGCCTCCATAGGGCCGACTCCAACATCATTTTACTTGGAAGGAATTAGTGAAGGAAAGAGACCGACAATCAGTTTGACCATCCACCCCGGGACCCTCCCCCAACCCCCCCCCCCCCCCCCCCCCCCCCCACCCTTACTTGTCCCGCCTTCTCTCAGAGTGCTGTCCAGCGAGCCAGTTGTGCTGGCAAACCTTGCTCTGCACACTCACCCCGGCAACATCAGGAACCCCTAGACCCCAGACCTCTGCCGGGAACATTGCGGAGGACGTGCTCAGCTGCCCTCCACTCATCCACACCCCCTACCCTCTGCCCGCAAGAAAATTCTCAATGGTGAAGCCCTGCTCTGTAGTGTTTGATTGTTGGCAGCTTCTTCTATGGTGCTAGAGTTCAGGCACACCGTTCAGGCATCAGGGGCTGCTGGACATGCAATACACTAATCATCCTCTGAGGCATGGCACGTGTGCCCTCTCGGGAGGTACTTGAGAGTTGAGGAGCGTGAAGTCGCAACTAACAAGGCCACTTCCTCATTTGGAATAGCCTTCAACTGTGAAGCTAGAGGCTGCTCACAGTCAAAGGGGGTAAAATTGAATTTCAGGATAGGAGCTGCAGAAGGGCTCTGTCCTAGGGGGGTTTGGAAGGCCTCACAGATGCAAAGCCCCTCACCCCCCGATCTAGAATGCTTCAGCCCCCTAACCAAGGCCAACCCCCTGAGGCATGCCACCACCACTCCCCCCCCATCCTCCCACCTCCACCCCCCCATCCTCCCACCTCCATCCCCCCCCACCTCCATCCCCCCCACCTCCACCCCCCCATCCCCCCACCTCCATCCCCTCCATCTCCCCCACCACCATCCCCCCCCCCACCACCCCCCCCCCCCCACACCCCCCACCCACCCCCCAGAACTGGCGCAGAAGCTCCGGTGTCCTTGAGCTGCATGCCAGAAAATGGAAATGGCTACTCACCTCCTCACTTGCGCTGTTGATACGCTCTGCTGGTGTTCCCAATATATTTAGGCTTCAAATATTAGTTTATATTCGTGTGAAGGTTTGTGACTGACGTTTGTCAGATAAATTACAAGTACATAGTGTTACCAATTAAAGTTAAATGCTGTCAGAATAAGCACCTTGTTCAAAATTTGTTTGTGGTGTCCTGCCTCATTGATCTTGGTAATAAAAGCAATTTGGATGGCACCTTGAGGCAAGCCTATCTCAGAAATAAATTAAGCCCATAAAATATTTAATCATTTTTCATCTCAGTAAACCTCCAAGAGAAGAAAGCTGAGTTTAATAAAATCCCATAGGAAACAAGGACAACCTAACAGAAAAGGATCCACATTTAAAAATGATTCAGTTTGTTTTTCACCTTGTAGAATTACAGGGATAATAAATAGAAAGTGGTACAAATTACTATATCTTTTTCATTACTGATTTTCTCCTGTATAGAACCTTAGTTAGGCCACACTTTGAGTATAGTGTTCAATTCTGGTCGCCACACTACCAGAAGGATGTGGAGGCTTTAGAGAGGGTGCAGAAGCGATTTACCAGGATGTTGCCTGGTATGGAGGGCATTAGCTATGAGGGGAGGTTGAATAAACTCGGTTTGCTCTCACTGGATCGAAGGAGGTTGAGGGGCGACCTGATAGAGGTCTACAAAATTATGAGGGGCATAAACAGAGTGGATAGTCAGAGACTTTTTCCCAGGGTAGAGGGGTCAATTACTAGGGGTCATAGGTTTAAGGTGCGAAGGGCAAGGTTTAGAGGAGATGTACGAGGCAAGTTTTTTACACAGAGGGTAGTGGGTGCCTGGAACTCGCTGCCGGAGGAGGTGGTGGAAGCTGGGACGATAGTGACATTTAAGGGGCACCTTGACAAATACATGAATAGGATGGGAATAGAGGGATACGGACCCCAGAAGTGTAGAAGATTTTAGTTTAGACGGACAGCATGGTCGGCGCAGGCTTGGAGGGCCGAAGGGCCTGTTCCTGTGCTGTACTTTTCTTTGTTCTTTGTTCTCTCTCCTTCTTTCCTCACATGACGGCTTTAATGAGGTAAAACCCTTGACAGGCTCACATGCAGTACCTCAGTATATTCGTATGTGAAATTAGATAGTGAGTGTAGAGGGGAATTTGAATGTCGGGCGTCGTCTCGGAGCCCAGTCCTGTTCACATCCTAATTTCATCACACACATTCACCCCCAGTAAGGATCAATCACTGGTGATATCAGAAGCAGGAAATCGAGCTGATCTTCACCCGAGGGCGTTGAAGCCAGTTAGTCGATATCTTCTCAGCTGATTCACCACAGACAGGATACTGAAAATGGGAGCCTGACTGGTGTGTACAAGTCAATCTGAACAGTCTTTAAAAATAATTAATAATAACAATCATTATTGTCACAAGTAGGCTTACATTAACACTGCAATGAAGTTACTGTGAAAAGCCCCTAGTTGCCACTCTCTACGCCTGTTCGGGTACACAGACGGAGAATTCAGAATGTCCAATTTACCTGACAGCACGTCTTTCGGGACTTGTGGGAGGAAACCGGAGCACCCGGAGGAAACCCACGCAGACACAGGGAGAACGTGCAGACTCCACACAGACAGTGACCCAAGCCAGGAATCGAACCAGAGAACCTGGCATTGTGAGTGCTAACCACTGGGCTTCTTGGTGATGTATGGGAGCAGTCAGGAAGCATCTGGTTCCAGTCGTGGTGATAGAGGGGATCCAGACTCCCGAGGATCGTAGTGATAGAGAGTATCCAGACTCCTGAAGGCCGTAGTGATAGAGGGGATCCAGACTCCCGAGGATCGTAGTGATAGAGGGGATCCAGACTCCCGAGGGTCGTAATGATAGAGGGTATCCAGACTCCCGAGGATCGTAGTGATAGAGGGGATCCAGACTCCCGAGGGTCGTAGTGATAGAGGGTATCCAGACTCCCGAAGGTCGGAGTGATAGAGGGTATCCAGATTCCCGAGGATCGTAGTGATAGAGGGGATCCAGACTCCCGAGGGTCGTAGTGATAGAGGGCATTCAGATCCCGAGGGTCGTAGTGATAGAGGGCATCCAGACTCCCGAGGGTCGTAGTGATAGAGGGTATCCAGACTCCTGAGGATCGTAGTGATAGAGGGTATCCAGACTCCCGAGGGTCGTAGTGATAGAGGGTATCCAGACTCCTGAGGATCGTAGTGATAGAGGGTATCCAGACTCCTGAGGGTCGTAGTGATAGAGGGGATCCAGACTCCCGAGGGCCGTAGTGATAGAGGGTATCCAGACTCCCGAGGGCCATAGTGATAGAGGGTATCCAGACTCCCGAGGGTCGTAGTGATAGAGGGTATCCAGACTCCTGAGGGTCGTAGTGATAGAGGGTATCCAGACTCCCGAGGGTTGTAGTGATAGAGGGGATCCAGACTCCCGAGGGCCATAGTGATAGAGGGTATCCAGACTCCCGAGGGCCGTAGTGATAGAGGGTATCCAGACTCCCGAGGGTCGTAGTGATAGAGGGGATCCAGACTCCCGAGGGCCGTAGTGATAGAGGGTATCCAGACTCCCGAGGGTCGTAGTGATAGAGGGGATCCAGACTCCCGAGGGCCATAGTGATAGAGGGTATCCAGACTCCCGAGGATCGTAGTGATAGAGGGGATCCAGATTCCCGAGGGCCGTAGTGATAGAGGGCATCCAGACTCCCGAGGGTCGTAGTGATAGAGGGTATCCAAACTCCCGAGGGTCGTAGTGATAGAGGGTATCCAGACTCCCGAGGGCCATAGTGATAGAAGGGATCCAGACTCCCGAGGGTCGTAGTGATAGAGGGGATCCAGACTCCCGAGGGCCATAGTGATAGAGGGTATCCAGACTCCCGAGGGCCGTAGTGATAGAGGGTATCCAGACTCCCGAGGGTCGTAGTGATAGAGGGGATCCAGACTCCCGAGGGTCGTAGTGATAGAGGGTATCCAGACTCCTGAGGATCGTAGTGATAGAGGGTATCCAGACTCCTGAGGGTCGTAGTGATAGAGGGTATCCAGACTCCTGAGGGTCGTAGTGATAGAGGGTATCCAGACTCCCGAGGGTTGTAGTGATAGAGGGGATCCAGACTCCCGAGGGCCATAGTGATAGAGGGTATCCAGACTCCCGAGGGCCGTAGTGATAGAGGGTATCCAGACTCCCGAGGGTCGTAGTGATAGAGGGGATCCAGACTCCCGAGGGCCGTAGTGATAGAGGGTATCCAGACTCCCGAGGGTCGTAGTGATAGAGGGGATCCAGACTCCCGAGGGCCATAGTGATAGAGGGTATCCAGACTCCCGAGGATCGTAGTGATAGAGGGGATCCAGATTCCCGAGGGCCGTAGTGATAGAGGGCATCCAGACTCCCGAGGGTCGTAGTGATAGAGGGTATCCAAACTCCCGAGGGTCGTAGTGATAGAGGGTATCCAGACTCCCGAGGGCCATAGTGATAGAAGGGATCCAGACTCCCGAGGGTCGTAGTGATAGAGGGGATCCAGACTCCCGAGGGTCGTAGTGATAGAGAGTATCCAGACTCCCGAGGGCCGTAGTGATAGAGGGGATCCAGACTCCCGAGGGTCGTAGTGATAGAGGGTATCCAGACTCCCGAGGGTTACTTTGGGCTTTAACCAGTGAAAACCCACAGAAAACCAGTGCAAAGCACATTCGAGCTCAATATAGGATTAGAAAAGTTTGCCATAGACAGTTGATTTGGTTCATAACCTCTGTCGCCAGATGTTATCCTGGAACCACACAGACCTCAGCGAGACATTGCTTGTTAGTCTTAATCTGGCACTTCCCAGTGGCCATATCAAAATGTACTGATTGAGGCCTAAGAACAGGGTCCCGGCCCAGCCTCCGAGCTGGGATTGGCCTGTGCTGCAGGGAAATTCAAGAAATATAAACACCGAAAAGAATGTTCTTTCACACTCAAAAGAAGAACGTAAGGGTAGAATTTGACTCTCCTTAGGAACAAGAACCATTAAACCAAACAAGTCTAATCATTCAATTTGCTTTCCCTCAAACTGCCTTCAGCAGAAACGCAAAAAAATGTTTTAAACTCTCCTGAATGGTTTAATTTATTCCATCCTTCTTCTTGTGAGATACTAAAACCATTATGGACAATTTCAGGAATCATTAAATGACAGAGCTAAACCCACTCATGCCTCGTTCTACAGTGACTTTAAGGTGAGTTTGGTGACACTGGCAGAAGTCTTGTGGAGCAGTGGGTAACATCCCTACCTCGGGCCACAGAAGGTGTGTTCATCGTGTGGCCACACAGGCTGACAATCAGCCTGTAAAGCCTTCCAATGTGCCTGATGATTCCTGGTCAGCCAGACTTCAGACGGCACTGCAGTACCATAATCATGTACCGATCCAATGGAAGTCCATGGTTACCAATACTCTCGTAGGGCATAGCCCCTGAAGGAGGAGGAGGTTACTGGTTCAATGCCAATCTGTGCTTGGGCACAAACGCAGGACCGCAAGTTGTCCACAACAAGTACATAGTTTGATTGGTGGGGTCCTGCAGTACAGTCCCCAGAGGGTCTCCCACATTGCCCTGGTTTGCTGTGCCCTCCACAACTTGGCACAGCAGCAGGGTGACATCCTGGAGGAGGACGAGGAAGAACGGGTCACTTCCTCTGATGAGGAGGTGGACCAGGAGGGAGAGGTGTGGATGCCCGAGGAGGATGGAGGACAGGCAACGGCAAGGGTGCGGATGGGCAGGATGACCAGGGATGCCCTCGTCGCTTCCATGTTCTCCCAATAGGAGGATTGTTTTTCATTTATTTTTCCAATTAAGGGGTAATTTAGCGTGACCAATTCACCGACCCTGCACATCTTGGGGTTGTGGGGGTGAGACCCACACAGACACGGGGAGACTGTGCAAACTCCACACGGACAGTGACCCAGGGGCGGGATGAAATTGGGCCCTCGGCGCCGTGAGGCAGCAGTGCTAACCACTGCACCACCATGCCGCCCACCGCCTAGTGCGGATTGTTGTCCAGCATCTCCACAAATCACCCCCTCCCCCCCCCCCCCCCCCCCCCACCAAAGGGTTAATTAGCATCTGATCAGGATGCTGGGCCTCCATTGGTCACATTTGTAAATCTCATGTCAAGGCAGGAGGGTGATGAGAATTCGCACTGAGGAAAGCTGTGGTGCTCCTCATGATCTGCTTATGTCTGACTCCTGTCTGTGTGCTGACTGAACACTGATTCCCGGTCTCCTGTCTGAATGAGGGGGCGGGGGAACATTCCTTTGTTGTGCAGCTCCAAAGGGGGAAGACGGGAAAGGTGTAGGGTTTACTGAGTGATAGCCGAGGCGTGCTAGAGAGTCTGTCACTGTGGGTGTCATTGGGTCTTACCCTCAGCTTTGAGGGCCTGTGGGGAGAGCTGAGTTCAGATGGGGTGATGACCTTTCCATGTGGCGGAAGGGTCAAAGACAGTGAGGGGTTAAGACTTTGATCTTTCAAAGATTTTGTTTTGGTGGCTAGTGATAGCAACACATTGTTCAAACCCTAACAACCGGTGCCTAACTTAACCCGTGCCCACTCTTGTGCACCTAGAACTCCTTAATCCTACGAGGCCTACCTCTACATCTAGGTGTGTTACCCGGGCGCACATCAGAGGTGGAGGCGGCCTGCTGATTTCTACACCCTGCAGTCTGACATTCCCTTGGAGGACATCCTCTGGAGGGCATGGATCTGGAGGGACACGGCTAACCTTAGGGTGTTACTTGTGACGCCGTGTCACCCTGTTTTGCCCATTGCCCCTGAGATGCGCCAGCGTCAGGAGTGGGGGGGACGAGGAGGATGGGGGGGGAGGGGGTACTACCATCTCCTTGGGGGAGGTCCTGAGATGAGCTCCAGTGCTCCCTTCGCCCTCGCGGTGCCCTGGGTGACATTCTTCAGGAAAACTCCACCCTATATGTTTACTTGATGTTAAGAAAGACAACAAAGTAAGATGTCAACAAGTATAAGATATATAAATAGTTAAAAAAAACAATGGTGTAGGGCAGCATGGTGGCACAGTGGATAGCACTGGGACTGCGGCACTGAGGACCCGGGTTTGAATCCCGGCCCTGGGTCACTGTCCATGTGGAGTTTGCACATTCTCCCATGTCTGTGTGGGTCTCACCCCCACAACCCAAAGCGATGTGCAGGTTCGGTGGATTGGCCACGCTAAATTGTCCCTTAATTGGGAAAAAAATAATTTGGTACTCTAAATGTATTAGAAAAAACAATGATGTGTTAAATAATGATGCTTTACCAGTAGAACAGAAGTGTAACAATGACAGAGTTCTTACTGGGTAATGGATGGTTAACTATCTAAATTTTGGGTTACTTTGATTATGAATCCAAAAACTAAATATGAATCCTTACCCTTCACCATGAAGGGTTATGTTTAACCGAGCAATCTTTGACTAATAGCCTATCGAATACGTACAGGAGTACTTTATTACTGGACTAATTTTAAAGCAAACTTCTATTTAGTAGATGTTGCACTGTAATGTTGTTTGAAACTGGTCACCATCATGTACACAATTATTTGTTTTTACAAATTTAGAGTCCACAATACATTTTTTCCAATTAAGGGCAACTTTTTGTGGCCAATCCAACCCTGTACATTATTGGGTTGTGGGGGCGACGCCCACGCAGACACAGGGAGAATGTGCAAACTCCACACGGACAGTGACCCAGAGCTAGGATCGAACCCGGGTCCTCAGCGCCGTGAGGCAGCAGTGCTAACCCACTGCACTACCGTGCTGCCCTCATGTACACCATTATGTACAAATTTCATATGTATCCTCACAGAACATGAATGCCAATCACCGAGTGTGCTGCAAATTGAAAAGAGTGAATGTTTCTGTCTTCAGAGCATTTGAGATTTAATTGCAGATGACACTAAGATGAGTGGTAAAGCGAAAAGTGCAGAGGATACTGGAAGTCTGCAGAGGGATTTGGATAGGTTAAGTGAATGGGCTCGGGTCTGGCAGATGGAATACAATGTTGACAAATGTGAGGTTATCCATTTTGGTAGGAATAACAGCAAACGGGATTATTATTTAAACGATAAAATATTAAAGCATGCCGCTGTTCAGAGAGACTTGGGTGTGCTAGTGCATGAGTCACAGAAGGTTGGTTTACAAGTGCAACAGGTGATTAAGAAGGCAAATGGAATTTTGTCCTTCATTGCTAGAGGGATGGAGTTTAAGACTAGGGAGGTTATGTTGCAATTGTATAAGGTGTTAGTGCGGCCACACCTGGAGTATTGTGTTCAGTTTTGGTCTCCTTACTTGAGAAAGGACGTACTGGCGCTGGAGGGTGTGCAGAGGAGATTCACTAGGTTAATCCCAGAGCTGAAGGGGTTGGATTATGAGGAGAGGTTGAGTAGACTGGAACTGTACTCGTTGGAATTTAGAAGGATGAGGGGGGATCTTATAGAAACATTTAAAATTATGAAGGGAATAGATAGGATAGATGCGGGCAGGTTGTTTCCACTGGCGGGTGACAGCAGAACTAGGGGGCATAGCCTTAAAATAAGGGGAAGTAGATTTAGAACTGAGTTTAGGAGGAACTTCTTCACCCAAAGGGTTGTGAATCTATGGAATTCCTTGCCCAGTGAAGCAGTTGAGGCTCCTTCATTACATGTTTTTAAGGTAAAGATAGATAGTTTTTTGAAGAATAAAGGGATTAAGGGTTATGGTGTTCGGGCCGGAAAGTGGAGCTGAGTCCACAAAAGATCAGCCATGATCTAATTGAATGGCGGAGCAGGCTCGAGGGGCCAGATGGCCTACTCCTGCTCCTAGTTCTTATGTTCTTATACCCTGGAATGAACACAATTTGTACATTGGTCTTTGAAGTGAGGGATTACGATGTCATTGAATCTTCTTTGTGCATTTTCTGGTGTATCATATTTCATTAATTCCTTCATGTCACAAATCTTAAATTGTTTTGTTTCCTTTGATCAGGGTATTTTGACATTCACAAATACTTATGTGCTGATTGGACTGGTGGATTTAAGAGGCATGTCTGCATATGCACAGTTGTTATGGAGCAATTCTCTGTAATATAACTGCAAGGTAACATTAAAATAGTATGTTCATCTTGACCTCTGAGGAATTGAGGGGTTAAAATATGAGGTTGCATTTGTTCATTAGATATGACCAATTGCATTGTTTGAATGAAGGGAAGATTTGTGTATTTCTCCTTACCTGGGAGACACTGTTCAATGTATTATGTTATGATATTTTGCCTCAATACAGAGTTCAGCACAAGAAAATGTAATGATGAATGACTCAATTTTGCTAGTAATCAAGATGGTTATTGTTTTCAAATGGAGAGGATGATTGTACTTATTTAGAAAGGAGTGCTTCTTATCAGTAATTGGATAATTGACCCAGTACAGACTTTCCTCAATATTTACATTATGGCATTAACGTTCACCCAACTTCATGTTTCCATTTAGCAAAAAATAAATGTATTAGTTGTTTAGCCTTTAAAATCTGATCTCAATGTAATTTCTGGTATTCCTAAGGGAGTGGGATATTGCAGCGTGGGGCTCCATTTAATTCAGTCTATAGATCACTTTAAGTAAAGGCAACTGTTAACCCTTCGGCTCACAGCACTAAGCAAGGACAAATTACATAAAAATAAAGCTTTTGGGATCATGGAGAGAAATTCAGGAGAGAAATTTGTTCTGCACAAATCTAAAATTGTAATACTTTCTAAATAAATCAATCTGACCAATTATGCTTTTTGCAGTCTTCGCTACTTCATTCTTTCCATGTCTTAATTTCAAATCCTATTCAAAAGAGATTTTGAAATGACAAAATGTACCTATCCTTTTATTAAAACCAACAATACTATTTTTTGATCAGAGTCAAAATGGGTGAAAGTCATTTTAGCTCTTTGAAGTTTGTACATTTTGCACCTGTGAGAATTGATATTAACTTTGTGCATTTTGTCTGTGTTTTGTCAGTTTCCTTAATAAGCAACAATCCCACTTTTGTCACATTCAGTGATTTGGAGAATACGAACATATGAAATAGGAGAAGTAAGCTATTTGGCCCCTCGAGCCTGGTCCACCATTCAATAAGATCACCCAATAACTGTTGATTCCCTTGACTAACAAGAATCTATCTACCTCCGCCTTTAAAGGTAGTCAATGACAATGACCCCGCCTCCACCACCTTTTGAGGCAGTGTTCCAAAGTTGCTCAACTGTCTCAGAGAATGAAGCTCTCCTCATCTCTGACTAAAAAAGTGACCCTTAATTTTAAAACAATGCCCTCTAGTTCTGGACACCAATAAGAGGAAACATTCTTCCCACATCCACCTTGTCAAGACCACTTCAGTCAAGCCACCCCTCACTTTTCCAGTGAAAACAAGTCTTTCCATATTTTCTCATAAGACAACCCGCTCATTCCAGTGTCCATCTTGTAAACCTCCTTTGAATAATTTCTGACGCTTTTACATCCTTCCTTAAATAAGGAGCCCAAAATAACACACTGTATTTGAGATGTTATCTCACCAATGCCCTGTGTGACTGACGCATAAAATTCTTATTTATATGTTAAATTCCTCTCGTAATATAGGATACCGTTCCATTAGCCTTCTTGATTACTTGCTGCACCTGCAAACCAACTTTTGTGACTCATGCACTAGAACACCCAGATCCCTCTGCACCTCAGAATTTTGCAGCCAGTCTCCATTTAAATAATGCTCTTCCTTTTTTATTCTTCCTGCCAAAATGAACAAATTCACATTTTCCTACATTGTACTCCATTTTCTAGATTTTTGCCCAATCACTCAACATATCTAAATATATCTTCAATCTCTTCTTATGTCCTCTTCACAATATACTTTCCTATTTATATTTGTGTCATCTGCTAATTTAGTTATCACGTCTTCATTCCGCTTATTTAAGTCGTTGATATAAATTGTAAAATGTTGAGGCCCCAGCACAGACCCCTGCAGGACATCACATCTTGTCAATCAGAAAAAGACCCATTTATGCATACTCTCTGTTTCCTGCCAGCCAAACAATCTTCTCTCCAGCGTAATATGTTACCCCCTACACCATGACCTTTCATTTCTCGCAATAACCTTTGATGTGGCATTTCACCAACTGCCTTGTGGAAATCCAAGTTTCCACAACACATGTTACTCCATCAAAGAACTCTAAGAAATTGATTAAACATGATTTCCCTTTCACAAAACCATGCTGACTCTTCCCGATTATTTTGAGTTTTTCGAAGTATCCAGGTACAACCGCCTAATAATTGATTCCAACACCTTCTCCACAGCAGATATCAAACTAACTGGCCTATCAGTTTCCTATTTTGTGCCTCAATTCCTCCTTGAATAGAGGGGTCCTATTTGCTACACTGTAGCTGATGGAACTGTTCCAGAATCCAGAACATTTTGGTAAATTAACACCAATGCACCAACCTCTCTTGCCGTCTCTTTTAAATCTATCAGCACCCAAAAACCTGTCAGCCCAAGCTCATTAGTTTGTTTGACTTCTTTTCCTTCTTTAATACACCCCTCAATATTCAGGACCCAATCCTTGTCACCATGACTCAATAATAGCTATTAGATTATATTTATGTACTTCAATGAGGGTGGCAGAATGGCACAGTGGTTAGCTGCTGATGGGACGTAGGCTTCAAACCCGACTTTGTATGATTTTACCTGACATTGGAGCGAAAGTGCACCACAACCAGGAGCTGTAAGGGCGTTATGATTCTGAGTTCAGATCTTATATTGTGGAACTCCATACATTGACCTCTGGGCCAGTGTGAGTTGATGTTCCTCATCACCTCTTGAAGAGTTTGATCCTTCCTGGTCTCTTCTTGCATCTCACATAGTTTCGTATCTGATACTGGTCGTAGTGTGGAAATAAGATTGACATGCAGATTTACACCTTCAGCAATTTCACGACTAATATTTTGTATCGCCGCTCTCGATAATGCCGTGTAGATGAGATTGAAGTCCTAGTGTTGTAACCTCTGAATGCATGGAGACATCTGTTTGAGATTTTTCATGATGATGTTAACCAAAGGACGATGATCTGTCCCAATTGTGAAAGTTGGAAGCTCATACATGTAGCCGTGGAATTTCTCCAAGCCTACAACTAAACCCAGGCATTCTTTCTTGATTTGAGTGTACCACTGCTTGGTTGTCGTCATGGATCGTGTTGCGATCCAACTGTCATGTTTGAGTTGCAGAAGAACTACTCTCAGACCATCTTTGGATGCATTTGTTTTTTTTTGTTTTTTTTAAAATTTAGAGTACCCAATTATTTTTTCCAATTAAGGGGCAATTTAGAGTGGCCAATCTACCTGCTCTGCACATCTTTGGGTTGTGGGGGTGAAACCCACGCAGACACGGGGAGAATGTGCAAACTCCACACGGACAGTGACCCAGGGCCGGGATTCGAACCCGGGTCCTCAGCACCGTAGGCAGCAACGCTAACCACTGTGCCACCGTGCTGCCCTGGATGCATTTGTTGACACTTCAATCTACTTAGGTGGGACAGAAATGTGAGAACTGACATGGTGGTTAGTGAAGTTTTGAGCTTCTTCCACTCTTGCTCATGTTGCTCAGTCCAAGTGAAATCTCTTGTCTTGTGCAGGAGTTCATGTAGATGGGTTGTTTTTGCTGACAGGTTTGAAACAAATGTCCCTATAAAATTGGTCATACCTGAGCAGCACAGTGGTGCAGTGGTTAGCACTGCTGCCTCACGGCGGCGAGGTCCCAGGTTCGAACCTGGCTCTGGGTCACTGTCCGTGTGGAGCCCCAAATGATGATATCATCCACGTACACACATGTATGCCTTCAATTATGTACTCCATGGTACAGTGAAAGATTTCTGATGCTGAAATTATGCCAAACGACATTCTCAGAAAGTAGTGCCGTCCAAATGGTGCATTAAAAGTGCAGTATTTTGTACTTTGTTGTGTTAGCTTTAATTGCTAGAAACCTTGAGATGCGTCAAGTTTCATAAAGAATTCTGCACCGGCCATCATGTGATTTCCTCACACTTTGGTATTTGGTAATGTTCTCATTTGATATTCTGATTAAGACCTTTAGGAAACACTAACTATGGAGTTTATCCAATCGGTAGGTTCTTCTATCTTTCTGATTACTTTGAATTTTGTCATTCTGTCGAGCTCCTTTTTGAGGCGATCCCGAAGAGGTTCAGGTACGCTTCTTGGTGCCTGTATCACAGGTTTTGAATCCTCTTTGAGTTGTATCTTATAGGTCAATAGTAGTGTACCAAAACCTATGAACACATCACTGAATTTGCTGTTAATGTTCTCAGAATCATCTGAGTGTTGATCAAATCCTTTGTGCATGCTATATACCAACTGCACAAGACCTAATTCTTCACAGGACTGATCACCTAATAATGAATCCAAGCCCTCGGATACAATACAGAATGGGACGGGATAAACTCTGTTCTTCACCACCACACTCGGGTCACCATAACATTTAATGCTTGAACCATAATAATCTCTCAGAGATATTTTGTGATTTCTTCTAATTGGCTGAATTTTTAGATTTTTTAAATCAATCATGCTGATTAAATTGGCTTTGGCACCAGTGTCTAACTTCAATTGGCTTACTGTGCCATTCACTTCAAGTGGTAGCAGCCATTTGTCCACTTTGACCGCATTTATTTAATAGTGATGATATTGATATTTTAAATGGAATATCAGTTTTCATTTTTTTAAATGCTGGAGTATGTTTTGATGTCTCCAAAGTTATTCTTCTCGGTTATTACTCCAACAAACAATGATGTTTCATCACTGGAGACTGTGTCTTCCACTGTGCTGAATGATCTGGGGTTGAGCTTAGGGTAACAATTCTGAGCAAAGTGATTTTTTCCTTTGCATCTGGAACTAAATTTGCCAAACTCTGGACACTGCCTTAATTTGTGCCTTTGACCACTTCTTTTGCACAAAAATACTTTTTCCTGCTCTTTAACCTGTGTATTGGTGTGTGAGGAGCTGCAGGAACTTTCCCACCTTTTTTTCTGAAGTTTCCCGCCTCTTTAGAAAAGGGGCAGAAACCAGAGTGCTTTCCTCCAAGAAGACGCCGCCATTACTGAGAAACATTTCAGAATGCTGTGCTGCTAGTTCGTGAGCCTGACAAATCTTAACTGTTTGTTCCAAAGACAGCACTGATTCCTTCAGCAACCGTTCTCTCAGCTTATTCTCATTCACACCAAACACAGTCTGGTCCCGAATCAAGAAAGATTCCACCGCAGGAAAATTACAGATTTTAGCTTTTAACTTTAAATCAGTGATGAAATGGTCTATGGACTCTCCTGTATTCTGTAAACGTGATCTAAACACATAGTGTTCATAAATTTAATTCTTCTGGGGCTGCAACGTGCATCGTCTTCAAATTACTTTGCTTGGAGGCCTGGATCAATGATATGGCGGGGTTTATCAAATTGAACCTGGTAGACTACGAGCTCCCCTGTTAAAGGAGTGGGGTACCTCTAAACAATATATAGCTGTATGGTATATAAAGATGGCCAGTTAGGCACTGGCCAGGCAGACCCAGGAGTGATCAATCATGTGATGTATATAAAAGTTATTGTAAATCAGCTAAGTTTCTTTGAACTACTCGGTGTGGACTCCTTCGTCGCCTTATAAAAGCTTATTTTGTCTTTAGTTTATGTTCACTTGCTATCTGTATAATAAATTAGCTTGGCCATTCACGTCTAACTTGTCTCACCTGGTGTTAGTTTGCCCTTGTAAAGATTGCAAAGATATACATCAGGACATGTGCAGGAAATCCAATTCTGATCATCTGGCAGTCATATTGTTACACTCCAGGGTTGCACGACTGCAGAATTAACTATTGGGCAATACTAGCACATTTTGAATACAAGATGATCAGACGACTAATGATAACATCCAGTTTCACAGTAAACAAGAGACCATCTGAGGCAATCCAAAATGCATGGCACAATATGGTTCCACAAAATAATTTCAAATCAAATAATATGCTGAAAGATCAGATTATCCTCTAGGTGCCTTAGAAAAAGAGGAAGTTATGACCTAGACTCATAATTTATATTTTTCTTTCAATTGGAATCCTTCCCTATAATAAATATAAAAGTACTGGTAACTGGATCTGCTGTTTATTTATTGGAAACCTTCAGACTTGTCAAAACTTTCTTATTCTCCCTCACAGAGTCACTATAATCTGCCCGATATTGGCAGTAAACCTGGCTTTTAATCTGTTCACTGCTCATCATATCTGCTCAATTCAAAACTTAATTTCTCACTGATATTTATGATTATCAATTCATTGGTGAAAAATTAGTTAATAATTTTAAAACAGGCATGATTAAATTGCTTCTGTTTTGCAATAGGATTAGTATATTAGGATTGAGAGTAGACATAGGAACATAGGAATTAGGAGCAGAAGTAGGGAATTCAGCCCCTCGAGCCCGCTCCGCCATTCAATCAGATCATGGCAGAGCAGAGTAGTGAGCAAGGCTGAATCAAAACGACAATGGACGGAATTGTCCCAACCCCCCACCGGTGTGTTCGCTGGCAGGTGAGTGTGGGCAAATAATATGGCGGAAGGCCCAGATATTGGTTTGACGTCGGCGTGAATTTATAGCGGGATCTTCTGCTGGTGCCTGCCACGGCGGGCTGGAAAACCCGCCAGATAAAGGCCCAACCCTCCCGCCGCATGCCAGATTCTCTGTCATGCCAGCGGGGAACCATGTCAGTGTGAAACACGTTTGGAATAACTTGGCATGCAGATGTTGGGACTCACCTGAACAATGCCTGGGGTTTCCACCGGTGTTCAGGACGGAGGTCGCTTGCAAACCTGGACCCTGGAACACCAGTGGGGTGGGGGGAGCATGTGCAGGTGGGCCCTCCAGGTTCAGCGTCCTTGAGGGGGGTCCATCTTCCAGCCTCCAAATATTCCCAGGGATCCATCTTCTATCTCAAGAAGTCCATCTTCCGGTCTTGGAGTGCTCCCAGAGATTCATCTTCATTTTCAGTTGGTCCACCTTCTTTCTTCAATAGTGGGCCAGCGATGTTCAATATGGCACCCAGACAGGATGGCAGGCTACGTACCATCCAGACCTGTCACACCACTGAATGCAGTGCAAAACGCCCGGGTGCACAATTAACGAGGTCATAACCAGAAGAATTGGTGTGTTTTCCAGCCTGGCCCAACAGCCGGAAAAACTCCGGGCGGAACCTTAGAGTATCAGAACTGGTGAGAAAAACAGCGTGAATTTCTCAAAGAATTTTAAGCCTAATAAAGAATAGTCTTTTTCTCTCCACCTGAATCACGCCGTGCTTTTGGCAGCCTCCCGCTGATTCACTCACCCCGGGGAAACTTAAACACTGCAGTCACAGGGGAGCTTCATTTAAATCCCTCCGTACTTGTTCTATATCCACTGGAGGGGTGGCAGCCAAGAAACCTACACCAAGATTCTTAGAGGGTGTTCTGACCATACTTTGGATGGTGTGCAATAGAAGCAGGACGTCCTGTACCTGCACTCCAGGAAGCACCCCACCAGCAAGGTGACCATCCCTGCCTGGGAGGCTATAGCTGCATTAGTGCGTGCCAGCTCACTCCAGAAGAGGATAGGGCAGCAGTGCAGGAAGATGATGAATTACCTTCATCGCACAGCCAGGGTATGTTTGCCACCTCCAGTCTCTCACTGAAGCCCCTTACCCGCCCCTCGCACCTCCAAGGTGATCTCTCACCCTTACCAAGTGTTGTCCACCTGTTACAAGCCCTCCCTGCCCCGCCCCACAATCCTTGCAGTAAGTGTCAGGGCAGAAAAGCACCGGAACAGCCGAGTGTGGAATTGACAAAATCATGGACCAGAATTTCAGCAGAATGTGCTTGAAACAGAGACAGGAATGAACAATTTCATGGAAGTGAAAGCAGGCAATCTTTGTGACTAATAGAATACGGAGGTCAGGAATTCAGCTCAGGAACAATTAGATTGTGAACAGAAACAGGGAGGGGAATAGAATTGGTGCTGAGAGAACAGTTTCCAGCAGGAGACTAATGTCTAATTGCCTTGATTGGATTGTGTTTTTATTCATTCAAGAGATGTAGGCATCACTGACATGGCCACGTTTATTGCCCATCCTTAATTGCCCTTGAGAACATAGTGGTGATGTTCATGTGATATATGTATACCAACAGTGCTTTTAGACAGTTCCAGAATTTTGACCCAACTACTTGAAGGAATGCTGATAAATGTCCAAATCAGGATGGTGTGTGGCTTTGAGGAGAGTTTTCAGACGGTGGTGTTCCTGTGCATCTGCTGCCCTTATCCTTCTAGTTGGTAACGGTCATGCAATTGGAAGGTACTGT
The DNA here is from genome assembly GCF_902713615.1 of Scyliorhinus canicula. Classification (NCBI taxonomy): domain Eukaryota; kingdom Metazoa; phylum Chordata; class Chondrichthyes; order Carcharhiniformes; family Scyliorhinidae; genus Scyliorhinus; species Scyliorhinus canicula. The sequence continues at coordinate 15,175,203 of NC_052163.1, read as the reverse complement.
CAAAGGAGTCTTGGCGAGTTGCTGCAGTGCATTTTGTGCACTGTATACATTGTGGTCATTTTGAGCTGAAGGTGGAGGGAGTGAATGTTTAAAGTAATGAGTAGGTTCCCAATTAAGCAGGCTGTTTAGCTTCAATGGTATCAAGCTTCATAAATATTGTTACAGCGTCTCTTATCCAGGCAAATGGAGAGTATGCCATCACACAGTTGACTTGTACATGTAGGTGATGGAATAGCTTTGAGGAGTCAGGAGGAGAGTCACTAACCAGAGAATATCCAGCTTCTTTACTACATTTATAGTTACAGAGCTAAGTGAACTTCAATGGTGACCTCCAACCCAGGATATTTATTGTGGGGATTTATGATGGCAATGCAAAGAGAAGATGGTTGGACTCTCTCTTATTGCAGATTATTACTGCTATGAACTTATGTGGTATGAATATTACCACTACTTTCCAGACCAAGCCTAGATATTCGATTCCCGGCTGGGTCACTGTCTGTGCGGAGTCTGCACGTCCTCCCCGTGTGTGCGTGGGTTTCCTCCGGGTGCTCCGATTTCCTCCCACAGTCCAAAGATGTGCGGGTTAGGTGGATTGGCCATGCTAAATTGCCCGTAGTGTCCAAATAGTAAGGTTAAGGGGGAGTTGTTGGGTTGCGGGTATAGGGTGGATACGTGGGTTTGAGTAGGGTGATCATTGTTCGGCACAACATCGAGGGCCGAAGGGCCTGTTCTGTGCTGTACTGTTCTATGTTCTATGTTCTATATTGCCCAGATCTTGCTGCATGCAGGCATGATGCGCTTCATTGTTGGACACACAGTTGGACAACATGGAAGCAACAGAGGGCTAAAAAGAGGTGGTGGTGATATCAAGCTGGGTATCAACAGTGTTCATGTGGAACCTGAATTACATATGGTGCCAAGGAATAGCGTATAGATAAGAAATAAGAGGGGGCAATGATAAATCAGAGGGAGACCAGGGTCAGAACAGTGCGGTATCATCTCAGTAACATTATTTTGTATAGTCACCTTTGAAAAAACACAGCACTCCCTAAAGCACTTTGTAACCATCAATGCTAGCGAGTGTTTGAAAGTATTGATCAGAAGCACATCAGAGATCTCAGTGATCTTTACTGAAATAAAGCACATCATTAGTAGCTGTAATGTGATTAATTGTGGATTCAGCTAACAGCCAAGAGCATCACAGGCAGAGTTAGAAAGTATAACAGTTAAGAAGTGTCCCTGCTCTAACACGGTTACAATGGGACTGCAAGAACATACACTTGGATCTTCATCAATCACTTCTGTAATTGTTTTAAAGGAGATGGTTCTGAGAACCATTCCCTCCTACATGAAATCTAGATGAACTTTGAAATTTTGGATTTATTTCATTATGTCCATGCCTGGGTATTTTTTATAACATAAGTAAAACATTCAGATACAGAGTGTCTGATTTTCCCTGGCTGTGAAGTCTCCAAAGTCTAAAAGGTTTTGATCTGCAATGCAGGTTCAGCCTGCCTTTAAATCAAAATATGGGATGGCTTAAGGAACTGAAGGACATACATGTTGGTAATGTTGTTGCTGATGTTGCAGTGCTGTGGCAATGGTGGACCCCTGGTAGAGGGATTCAAACATGAAATTCCAGGAGAAATGGGCATCGATTTGGAAGGTGACAGCACATTCAAGGACTTTGGAGTGGAAAGAGATGTTGAAGATGACCCGAGCCGGGAATCGAACCTGGGACCCTGGAGCTGTGAAGCAATTGTGCTAATCACTGTGCTACCATGCTGCCCGTGCTGTTAGACTGAGTCTTCAGCAGGTGGTGAGAAATGAACTAGAGGAAAAGCCATCCTCACCAATGTGCCTCCATCTGTTTGTGACATGAGTGACCCAACAACACAATCCTTGTTGACGCTAAACAGGCTACTCAAGTTCTGTTTTCACATTGAGGATGCCCTCCATCGTATTGTGTGGCACTGCCACGGTGCTAAATGGGGTAGTTTTCGAACAGATCCAGCAACTCAAAACTGGGCATTCATAAGGTGCTGGGGGCCATCAGCAGCAGCAGAATTGTACTCAAACACAATCTGTAACATCATGGCCTGGCTAATTCCCACTCTACCATTACAACCAAGACAAGGGGTCAACCATGGTTGACTGAAGAGTGCCAGAGGGCATGCCAGAGCTAGGAGGATAATTTGGGTATTGCAATCCAACTATTCCACAGAGAAGGTCTCTGTATATTTTCTGATTAAAAACAGGTTAAAGAGATGTGGGGAACAGGTAGGGAGGTGGATTTGAGACCAGGAATTCTTCACCCAGAGAGTGGTGAGCCTGTGGAATTCACTACCACGGAACGCAGTTGAGGCCAAAACATTGTGGGCTGGATTCTCCATCGGCGGGATCCTCCATTTCGCCGGCAGCGCACTCATGCCCACGGATTTACCGATAGCGTAGGGGTGCCCACAATGGGAAACCCCATTGGCCGGCTGCCCGGACGGAAAATCCCGCTGTCGGCGGGGGCGCGACGCACCAGAAAACATGTGTGGTGGGACGGAGAATCCTGCCCTGTATGTTTTCAAGAAGCAGTTAGATATAGTTCTTGGGGCAAAGGGGATTGAAGGATATGGGGGTGGGGGGACGAAACCAGATCAGCCTATTGAGTTAGATGATCAGCTATGATCATAATGAATAGCTGGGGAAGGTTAGAAGGGCCGAATGACCTCCTCCTGCTGCTATGTTTTCTATGCTCTATGTGGTCCAGCCAGACCAACTTCCAGTCTGGGAATGTTGCTGGGCTGTATTCATTCCACATCAATCCACGCCAGTTACATTATTTTGTAGAATGATCAGAAACAGAATCAGACTGACAATAGGGAGGAGTGCAGGGATTAGCTGGGATCCAGCTCAGATCACTGGACAGATCTACAATGCTTGGTCTACACACCAGAGCCAGTCAGACACCGTCCTAAACTAAACACTTGCTGCTCCAATGGAGTGCTGTTGCTACCCAGCAGCTCCCGAGTAACCTCAAACTTTACCAGCAAATACATTCAAATTGTTTTATTGCTTCTCCAGAAGTGGCTGGAGGAATTAGGGCATTTTTATTTTCCTCTCAAAGCCACAATATATATATATATAAATATAAGGACCTTATTGCGACAGCATTCCTACATTCTGAGACACAGAATGTGTAGATTGGATTTAGCCAGCCCAGTGAAACAATGTTCTGAAGCCTTGAAAATGTCCATTTGCCTTTTGCTGATTAGGATTTTGCTCCCTATTTTTCTGTTAGTAATTATGTGACCTATCATTCACATCTGAAACGCCACCCGAGACTGGAGATTAACAGCATGCTGACTTCACCTTGAATTTTATTAAGATTTATTTTTAGAAATATTTTTCAATGTGACTGCAATTGCTGCCTTCTAGAAAAAAAATAAAGTTGCCCCCGTCCTGTAAAAAGGCTCGGTTTTTTATGTAAATGCTGGACAGGGTTTGAACTCCAATGTTTGAATTGGGGAGATTGTTACTATCCCGGAAAACCAGCTTTGTCTGTCTTTGAAATCCAGGCTAATTTCGGGGAATTACTATTTTTGTGCCCACAGCAATAATTTCATGACAAAGACGGGGAGAAAACGGGATGGAAGTTCTGATGAGAAAGTGCTGCTCGCTTTGTGTCAATTGGTCAGTGTTTAGACAGGTGCAATGTCCAGTCCACAGCTGGGTGAAACTGCAGCCACACACAGTGAAACTAACATGGTTCATTACAACACCCAGGGTTATTAACCCTTCCAAAATGTCCCATCGTTTCCCACTCACAAGTTACTACCCCGATGAAATATAACTTGAAGAATAGCTGTCCTCTAGATTTCCCTACCTTCGCAAATCCTCCAGAGACCAGAATGGGAGTTTAAATCTTCCCAATCCTCCCCATAGTTGTACCTGGAGTTTGAGACGTCGATGACATACCAATAATCCGTACCGATCGCCACCGTCAGAAACACAAAACTTGAGAGTCCCGTTAAGCCCGCGGTCAGGCAGACTATTCCCACAGTCATCCTGTTCCAAATATCGCTCAGTGTGGCAGGCGGGGTGGCTTTATCACTGGCGTCCTCCCCTTTCTGCATGCATGTCCCTGTGCAGACACTGGGCTCACACAGCCACTCCCATCCGTGACAATCTTCCTCGCAATTAGAGATGAGGAGAAATTGGGCGAACGCTTTGAAAGGCAGAAAATGTCTGCAGTTGGATGCTAAATTCCCTCCTCTCCTCCCCACCCTCCGTCATAACGAGTTCCATTTATAGATGGTCTCCTGCATTATACTCGCCTCTCTTTACCGAATCAAGTTCAATTTCCAACGCTTTGACAATCAATTCAAAAGGTTTTACAAGCAGATGGTTAACCCACTGGCTGGTTACACGGCACATTCCTGGCGACAGGATGCATTTATTATAGCAGCCCTTAATAGGTCTCGCCAATGATTGGTGGCGATAGTACACAGGGAACATGGAACAGCAAAGCTGCAGCAGGTACAAGTGTTTGATGATAGAAAGATTTACATCATTCTTTCTTTCTGTGATGTGTCCTGGTACTTGCCTAGGCAGCTGATCACGGTATTTACATTAGTCCAAACTTTTTTGAGAACACCACCCACCAGGTACGCGGTACATACTCGTGGGACTCGGCCAACATGTCTACCCCATACGCTGCAGGAAAGGATGTCCCGAAGCCAGCGGTGAGACCATGCAGACCCTCCGACAACGAATGAAAGGATATTGCGCAACAATCACCAGGCAGGAATGTTCCCTTCCAGTCGGGAAAACTTCAGCAGTCAAGGGCATTCAGCCTCTGATCTCCGGGTAAGCGTTCTCCAAGGCGGCCTTCAGGACGCGCGACAATGCAGAATCGCTGAGCAGAAACTTACAGCCAAGTTCCGCACACATGAGTGCGGCCACAACCGGGACCTGGGATTCATGTCACATTACATTCATCCCCCACCATCTGGCCTGGGCTTGCGAAATCCTACCAAATGTCCTGGCTTGAGACAATTGACACCTCTTTAACCTATATGTTTCTGGAACATACCTCTTCATTCACCTGAGGAAGGAGCAGTGAGCCGAAAGCTAGTGTTTGAAACAAACATGTTGGACTTTAACCTGGTGTTGTGAGACTTCTTACTGTGCTCACCCCAGTCCAACGCCGGCATCTCCACATCAAACTTTTTTTGGCACGTTACCATGTCCAGGATTCCCTTTTCAGTGTTGTGCCCTGTCGGTCACCATGTTAAAGGCGTGGGTTGCTCCGTCTTCTGGTTCCTGGGTACCTTCACATTCAAAATTCTCTGCCTCCTGGGCCAGGACATGTTTGACATTTTGTAATGGTGATTCTGTCCTTTCTGAGTGTTCAGCCCCAACACACATTGGCACTGATGTCAAAAGCTGCTTCATTCGGAGGCATATTCCACGCAGAAAGTAGAACTGCAAACAACTCAAACTTACTCAGCAAGTCGTTATCTGTTATCATGACCCCTACCAGACTCCAATTTATATTAAGCAATCGGACCAGACCCCAACAATTTTCTTTAATTCGTAAAGCTGTGGGGAAAAGGATACTTTGCTTTGTAACTCCACACACGAATAGGGATATGGAGTATTTAACAAATATTATTACCACAGTATTGAACTATCTTACAAAAGAAATAGCTAGGGTGGCATAGTGGTCAGCACTAGTGCCTCATGGCACTGAGGACCCGTGTTCGATCCCGGCCCCGGGTCACCATCACAGGTCATAAGCCACTTATAAATAAAATGAGCAAACAAAGAGATACTTCCTGTCTAGAGATGTCTGAGAAAGACTGCTTGAAGAGAGAGATCCTTCTGTCTGTGACAGCCTAGTGATTAACCTCACAGCATTTGGCAAAAGTGACTGTTCCACTCACAGCTTCTGGCAGAGCTGACCCCAAAACTCTTGCCACAGACATGGCCCCTCCCATCACTACATCATCTGTATCTTAATCAAATCCCATGACTTGATACTCAAGTTTTAAACACAATGGGCACAATCTAAAAGTGTCATTTGTGGTGGATTTTGTTGGAGTTTCTCGCCGACTCTGGCAATGAGTTCCCCAGTTATCCAATGACACCGAGTCACATTTCTGGACCTTGGGGTGTTTCTCACCGGTTTAATTCGCACTTGGAATTGGTGGGGAGCTGAACTTGAGATTGGGCCGCCATTTCAAAAAGGTGGCCTGATCTCTAAGTGAGCGTGTGGGTCTCCCACATCCTCCACACATGGGCAATATCACCCCCTTACACACGGGCATTACTCCACACCCCGCCAAGTGAGGACACCCCGCTATGGGGTCCTTGGGGCCCCCTACAGCCCTTGCAGGTCCCCCGTTACAGGAGCCCCACCCGTCCACTTCCATCCTCTCCGAGGCTTGCCTGCCCTGCAACCCCCCCCCCCCCCCCCCAACCTTTATATCCACCCTTCATAACCCCCCTCAGGCCCTGACCCATGGCAGTGCCACCCTGGTAGTGCTGGGGATGTTGTTTAGAAGCCTACCGATCATGCACCAATGTAATCAAAATAATTAATGCTTTTGCTGGATTATCATAACATATTGTATCCAATTTCAAGCTTTGCAACTTCTGCTAAAAAGAAATCTAAAGCTCGATAAACATCCAATTTCTAAGAGAGTCTCTGCCGCGGGCTGTGCAGGTGTGTAGAATCAAGTCTTACTTCAAAATAATTTTACCCTCCTCAAGGCATAATCACAATTAAAATACACTTTTATGGGTACAAGTTGAACTACAAAGCAATTCAAGTTGGTGTTTACATGCAAATTTAAATGGCTGTTCACAGAATGTATCAGTTTAGCCAATTTGTGTCTTCACGTGTCATCTAATTATCCACCTTCTCCCTACTGTCACTGACTGATTACTTTTCTCACTTGTCTAGCCCTAGTTCCGGGATCCAATTGTAATAATTTGAGGGATACAGCAAACATTGTGGCAATGTTACAACACGCTACATAAGTGTACAGTCAATTACAGCCCCACAGAACCAACACAAGTGAATTATATTTTCCTGAGATCTTTAACCCTTGACTGCTCCAATGAGTAAAACATTAAAAAACTGTTTATTTATAACAAGGAAAAAGATGAAATATAATGGTAAGAATCGAACAATGGTCTGCTAACCCAACTACTTCCCAAATCCCGTCCCACTCTCCACCAGACACACACACACACAAGGCAAACATATGGTAGGGGTAGGGAAAGGATTGAAAATAACAGGGATTAAAAGGTGTGAGATGTTTTTTTTTGCTGCCGAGGTCTCGGTCTTTGTAACCAGCTATCTTCCAATGGTGGTCTTCAACCAGAACCTGCAGGCAGTAGAATGCTCTCTGGAAAGTCACTTTCACTTTTAACAATTGGGGTCGTCACACCGAGGAGTCCCCCTTCGGGATCGTCTCAGGACTGACAGGCCTCCACCAGGTTGAATTCCAGACTCATTGAGACTATTTTATGATTCTCTATCAGAGAGTTTAAACACAGGTTGTCTATCCGCTCCAGTCCTTGTCTGCCATTTTGGCAGATCAAGATTCATTTCCAGGTGAACACCCACAGATTAAATAGACTGCAGAGAGGAAGGTCAGTTTCAACCCCCCTAGCCTTCAATTTAAACCTTTACAGGGCCTGATAGAGAGAGTGTCTAAACCAGCTTCTGGCTGTTCTTGATGTCTGACCAGAACAGAGTTAAAATGGAGACTCTTCTCCTGACCTGCCTTCCATCCAGAAGGTTCCGAATGGCTCCACCAATCACAAGCAAGAACAGATGTACCAGAATTTCTGATGCGCTGATTGGTTGCTTGCCAAGACCATCAAAATGACATCAGAGGCCGTGCCAGAGCATCACAGGGAGATCTGGGCCAGTACATTAGATCAGGGTGTTTTCAGTTCGACCAAAGTCTGCAGGTTTTAAAGAAAAACCTATAATTTTGCAGGGACAGAGATTAAAAGAGAAACATGAAACAGACAAGGATTTAGCCAGTTCCTTACAGTAATGTTACTGGACTAGTAATCCAAAGGCCTGGACTAATGCTCTGGAGGCAAGAACTCCAGTCCCACCACAGCAGCTGGAGAATTTAATTAAATAAACCTTTAATAAAAAGCCAGTATCAGCAATGGTTAACCATAATTAATTGGATTGTTGCAAAGACCTGTCTGGTTCATTAATGTTGGTAGGAAAGCACCGTGGCGCAGTGGGTTGGCCCTGTTGCCTCACGGCGCCAAGGTCCCAGGTTCGATCCGGCCCCTGGGTCACTGTCCGTGGGAAGTTTGCACATTCTCCCCGTGTCTGCGTGGGTTCTGCCCCCACAACCCAAAGATGTGGTTAGGTGGATTGGCCACACTAAATTGCCCCTTAATTGGAAAAAATTAATTGGGTACACAAAATTTTTTTTTACATGTTGGCAGGAAAGCAAAGGTAGTTTTGGATAAGTTATATTTGTATTGTTAAATATCAGAAAGAAGGTATAGATTTAAGTGCATTTAATTTAGGGTTTCTGTATAAGGAAGGGTAAACCTATAGTTAGATTCATGTTCAACAAACACGTTTACATCTAGAGGGGTTTGGTTTTAGTTCAAACTGAGCTTCCATTGTGTTTAGAGAAGGTTACAGTATAAAACGCAAACAAGCTGGGAGAAGTAAAAGTCATTGCTTAGGAACAAGAGGCATTTTAGGATAGTGATGCTTTTTGAGTGTAGTTGTAACTGGATTCTTAGCAGTTTGGGCTAGGAAGCAAGACTGTAAACAGCTTTCAGCTCTGCGAGAAGCAGGAATGCCATACAATAGAGTAAGATGCAGAAAAGCAAGTTCCAGGAGAACTAAAAGACAGTTCCAGAAACGAGGGAATGGAATAGACACTCCAGCAATATTGAAGGATATTTAAAAAGATCAAAGAGGAACTGCCTTTGGAACAGGATACTGCTGATGGAAGTTAAAGTCAGATCGGGGAATAGAAGAGCTGATGAGGTTGGCAACAGACAAACCACATATCTGAAGCAATCATAGGGTTTGGTGTCCTTATTTCCAGTTTTTGAAGCAATATTATTCTTTTGGGGACTGAGTACCTGAGTTTGTGTAGACTTTTGGATGTTCAATTCAAGATAAAAGGAACCCTGAAAGGAGGTGGAAAACTTGGTGCTGGATTGCTCGATTAAAGGGGAGTGGAAGCGTTGTTTGAAAGGATAGTTGTCACTTCCGGTGGCGGCGATGACGTAGGAAGCTGCACATTTGGGAGCTCCCGATTCAAACGGACTTTTCGGTTCTTTTTAGAGCCCAAAACGGAATTTTTTCGACGTCTCCCGGTGGGAGAAGGTGTGCTGATCGACTTTCATGACTCGAACTCGGAGTGGAAAGAAGGAAAGAACGGCAGCAGCTCCCCAGAAAAAACGGGGGAAGGAATCCAAGATGGCGGCCGGCGGAGCACCAGAGGAGTGGAGGCTGTGGGCGCAGGAGCAGCAAGTTGCTCTCCTGCGCTGTTTTGCAGATTTTAAGGCTGAGGTGCTGAGCTCGCTGCAGGAAACAAATAAAAAGCTCTCGGAGATTCAGACAACCCAGGGTGCTGCCATCCAGTGTTGCAGGCGCAGGCCACTGAACGAGAGGAGGAGGCCGTGGTCCTCGTGAGTAAGGTGGAGGGGCACGAGGCACTCCACAAGAAGTGGCAAGACAGCTTCGAGGAGCTTGATCACCGCATGAGGTGGAAAAATCTGAAGATCTTGGGCCTTGCGGAGGGGCTGGAGGGGCGGATCTGACAACTTACATTGTCACGCTGCTGAACTCGCTAGTGGGGGCAGGATCTTTCCATCTGCCCTTGGAGCTGGAGGGAGCCCACAGGGTACTGGCCAGGAGGCCTAAAGAGAACAAACCCCCGCGTGCGGTGCTGGTGAGGTTCCACCGGTTCAGTGATCGGGAGTGTGTGCTGCGCTGGGCCAAGAAGGTGAAGAGCAGCAATTGGGAGAACGGGGTAGTACGGATCTACCAGGATTGGAGTGCGGAGGTGGCTAAGCGGCGGTCCGGGTTTAATCGGACGAAAGAGGTGCTCTACAAGAAGAAGATAAAGTTTGGAATGTTGCAGCCTGCGTGCCTGTGGGTAACTTATTCGGAGCGGCATTATTACTTTGATTCCCTGGAGGAGGCGTGGGCCTTCGTGCGGACGGAGAAACTGGACTCGAACTAGGGGTTGGGGGTTGCGGGGTCAGTTGTAATGCTTTATTGTTGGTTTCTGCTGTTGCTGTGTTCTCTTTTTCTGTACTTTTGTAATTTTGATATGGTTATTTATGGGGCTGTTGTTCTGTTTTTTGTTGGGGGGCATGGTTTGAGTTCTGTATTTTGCGGGGAGGGTTGGGGGGGTTGTTGTATTCTGTATAGGGTTGGGGGTATGGAGTGGGGCTGGTATTTGGGAGCTGCGTCAGAAGGGTGTGGTGGGGCATTGTGAAAGCGCAGGCTTTCCTCTGATTTCCCGCGCTGCGGGGCTGGGGGGTGGAGACGATGACGGGGGGGGGGGGGGGCTTAACTGGTTCTTCCCCACGCTGGAGCGGTGCCTGGAGGAGGGACAGGATGGGGGATGATCCCACTTTGGGAGGGGTCGGGTTTTTGGCGGGAGTTTCCGGGGACAGCAGAAGTTAGCTGACCCACGGAAGTACAATGGAGGATGGTTTGCGGCTAGGAGGGTTCCTAGCCTGGGGGGGGAGGGAGGGGGGAAAGGGGAATACCGGGTTGCTTCTGGCAGGGTCAGGAAGGAGCTGGTGTGGGCCGGGGGGTCAGAGGTGAGGTGCTGTCGCTGTGGGGACTGGGTCGGACGGGGGGTGCTGGCCTGGGGCGGGCAGTCGACGGGCTATTGCTAGTCGATGGGGGAGGGGGGCGGGACGCCCTCTGATCCGGTTGGTCACCTGGAATGCGAGAGGATTGAATGGGCCGGTGAAGCGGTCGAGGGTACTTGCTCATCTGAAGGGGCTAAAGGCAGATGTGCCAATGCTTCAGGAGACCCACCTGAAGGTGGTGGACCAGGTCCGTCTGAGGAAGGGGTGGGTGGGGTAGGTTTCCCACTCTGGGTTGGATGTGAAGAACCGGGGAGTGGCGATTCTGGTGGGGAAAAATGTGTCGTTTGAGGCATCTGAGGTGGTGGCAGATAAGGGGGGGTAGGTATGTTATGGTTAGGGGCAGGCTACAAGGAGAGAAGGTGGTACTTGCTAGTGTGTATGCCCCAAATTGGGACGATGCGGGCTTTATGAGGCGTATGCTGGGACGGGTCCCGGATCTAGAGGCGGGAGGTCTGATTATGGGGGGGGGACTTCAATACGGTGTTGGATCCTTCACTGGATCGGTCCAGTTCAAGGACGGGTAGGAGGCCGCCGGCGGCCAACGTGCTGAGAGGGTTTATGGACCAGATGGGTGGAGTGGATCCATGGAGGTTTGTGAGGCCGAGGGCACGCGAGTACTCTTTCTTCTCCCACGTACATAGGGTCTACTCTCGGATAGATTTCTTCGTGGTGAGTAGGGGACTGATTCCGAGAGTGGAGGAGGCCGAGTATTCGGCCATTGCAATCTCCGACCACGCTCCGCTTTGGATGGAGTTGGAGATGGGGGAGGTGCTGGACCAGTGCCCGTTGTGGCGGTTTGATGTGGGGTTGTTGGCAGAGGAAGAGGTGTGTAGGAGGGTCCGGGCAAGTATTGAGGGGTACCTCGAGGTGAATGATACGGGGGAGGTCCAGGTGGGGATGGTCTGGGAAGCCCTGAAGGCAGTGATTCGTGGGGAGCTGATATCCATCCGGGCACACAGGGAGAGGAGCGAGAGGAGTGAGAGGGATAGACTGGTGGGGAAGATGCTGGAGGTAGATAGGAGGTTCGCAGAGGCACCAGAGGAGGGACTGTTGGGGGAGAGGCGCAGCCTACAGGCTAAATTTGATTTGCTGACCACTAGAAAGGCGGAGGCACAGTGGAGGAAGGCACAAGGGACAGTGTACGAACATGGTGAAAAATCGAGTAGGATGCTGGCTCATCAGCTCCGCAAGCGGGATGCGGCTAAGGAAATTGCTAGAGTGAGAGACAAGAGTGGGAATGTGGTGCGGAAGTGGGTAGAGGTGAATGAGGTCTTCAAGGACTTTTACGGGGAACTGTACCGGTCGGAGCCAACGGTGGAGAGGAGGGGAATGGAGAGGTTTCTCGACGGGCTATCTTTCCCGAAGGTGCAGGAGGAGCAGGTGGAGGGGTTGGGGGCGCCAATTGAGCTGGAGGAGCTAGTTAAGGGGATCGGGCAGATGCAGTCGGGGAAGGCGCCGGGGCCGGATGGGTTCCCGGTGGAATTTTGTAAAAAGTTTGTGGACATAGTGGGCCCCTTGCTGGTGCGGACACTTAATGAAGCGTGGGAAGGGGGGACTTTGCCCCCGACGATGTCGTGGGCGCTGATTTCGTTAATCTTAAAGAGGGACAAGGACCCCCAGCAGTGTGGTTCATACAGGCCCATATCTCTCCTTAATGTAGACGCCAAGGTGCTGGCAAAAATCCTGGCCACCAGGATAGAGGACTGTGTGCCAGGGGTTGTACACGAGGACCAGACAGGTTTTGTGAAGGGAAGGCAGCTGAACACGAATGTACGGAGATTGTTGAATGTCATCATGATGCCGGCGATTGAGGGGGAGGCAGAGATAGTGGTGGCGCTGGATGCGGAGAAGGCCTTCGATAGAGTGGAGTGGGGGTACCTATGGGAGGTGTTGGGCAGGTTTGGATTTGGTGAAGGGTTCATTAGATGGGTACAGCTGCTATATGAGGCCCCGATGGCGTGTGTGGCCACGAATGGGAGGAGGTCGGAGTACTTCCGGCTTTACCAAGGGACCAGGCAGGGTTGCCCCGTCCCCCTTGTTGTTTGCATTGGCAATCGAGCCATTGGCAATGGCGTTGACGGATTCAGGGAGGTGGAGGGGTTTGGTGCAGGGTGGGGAGGAACATAGGGTGTCGTTGTATGCCGATGACCTGCTACTGTATGTGGCGGACCCGGTGGGAGGGATGCCGGGGGTGATGGAGCTGCTAGCTGAGTTTGGGACCTTTTAAGGCTATAAACTAAATCTAGGTAAGAGTGAGGTGTTTGTGGTGCACCCTGGGGACCAGGAGGAGGGAATTGGTAGGCTCCCGCTTAGGAGGGCAGGGGAGAGTTTTAGGTACCTGGGGGTGCAGGTGGCCAGGGACTGGGGGACTCTTCACAAGCATAACTTCACCAGACTTGCAGATCAGATGGAGGAGGAGTTCAAGAGGTGGGACATGCTGCCACTGTCGTTGGCGGGGAGGGTGCAGTCCGTCAAAATGACGGTGCTTCCGAGGTTCTTGTTCCTCTTTCAGTGCCTACCCATCTTCATCCCCAGGGCCTTCTTTAGGAGGGTGACTAGCAGTATTTTGAGCTTTTTGTGGGCACATGGGACACCGAGAGTGAAGAGGGTTTTCCTGGAGCGAGGGAGGGATAGAGGCGGGCTGGAGCTGCCCAACCTTATGGGGTACTATTGGGCAGCCAATGTGTCAATGGTGCGTAAATGGGTGATGGAGGGGGGGGGGGGGGGGGGGGGGCGTGGAAAAGAATGGAGATGGCGTCATGTAGAGGTACGAGCCTGGGTGCCTTGGCAACAGCGCCGTTTCCGCTCTCTCCTAAGAGGTATACCACGAGCCCGGTGGTGGCGGCAACCCTAAGAATCTGGGGACAGTGGAGACGGCATAGGGGGGAAACAGGGGGCTCGATGGAGGCTCCATTAGGTGGAAATCATCGGTTCATCCCGGGGAACACTGATGGGGGATTTAGGGGGTGGCAAAGGGTGGGCATCAGTAAATTGAGGGACCTGTTTATTGGCGGGGGGTTTGCGGGCCTGGGGGAACTGGAAGATAAATTTGGGCTTCCCCAAGGGAACATGTTCAGATACTTGCAGGTAAAGGCGTTTGCTAGGCGACAGGTGGAGGAATTTCCTTTGCTGCCCTCGCGGGGGGCGATGGACAGAGTGCTTTCGGGGGTGTGGGTCGGAGAGGGGAAGGTGTCTGACATCTATATGGTAATGCAGGAGGTGGAGGAGTCGTCAGTGGAGGAGCTGAAGGCTAAATGGGAGGGGGAACTTGGGGAGCAGATAGAGGATGGGACTTGGGCGGATGCCTTGGAGAGAATTAACTCTTCCTCTTCATGTGCAAGGCTTAGTCTAATCCAATTTAAGGTGCTGCACCAGGCCCACATGTCTGTGACGTGGATGAGTAGGTTCTTTGGGGGTGAGGACAGGTGCACCAGGTGTTCGGGGAATCATGTCCATATGTTCTGGGCATGTCTAGCACTGGAAGAATTCTGGAAGGGGGTGGCGGGGACGGTGTCGAGGGTGGTTGGATCCAGGGTTAAACCAGGGTGGGGACTCGCGATTTTTGGAGTTGCGGTAGAGCCGGGAGTGCAGGAGGCGAAAGAGGCCGGTGTCCTGGCCTTTGCGTCCCTAGTAGCCCGACGAAGGATCCTGCTACAGTGGAAGGATGCAAGGCCCCCAAATGTGGAGACCTGGATCAGTGACATGGCGTGATTTATAAAATTGGAGAGGGTCAAATTTGCCCTGAGAGGATCAATACAAGGGTTCTATAAACGGTGGCAGCCTTTTCTGGACTTCCTGGCTCAAAGATAGGTATCTTGGTCAATAGCAGCAGCAACCCGGGAGGGGGGGGTTTAAGGGTTCCTTATTGTCGTAACTATTTTTTTTTTCCTGTGGTTATGTAACTTAACATTGTGTTAATTTAAGTTGTTGTTAATATGTTGTGTTGTTCATTGAGATGGGGCGAATGTTTATGATTGCTATTATTATTGTTATTGTTGGTATTTTATTATGGTTCGATGTTGTGGTATAAATACAAATTTTTTCAATAAAAATTATTTTTTTTTAAAAAGGATAGTTGTAAAACATGGAGAGGATTCCTAATGCAAACAGCCGATGGAAAGTGTTAGCGGGAAAGAATCCAAAAGAATCACTCGACACTTGGGTCTGCTCCAAACATCAAACAATTTGTTATATTTACGCCGACAGATACCTCTCCACTGAACAAAAGAAAATTATCATTTATACAATTACAAATAGTTGGCCATCCTCAGCTGAACACACTAACCAATGAAATTGATTATGAGGCAGCTGGGAATGGCGTGATCATCTCATGGTCAATTAGGGGATCTCCCATGGTCTCCAGATGCTATTATTGACTGTCCTTGGGTCTCATAAATACATGGCTCCCCTTATGTTAATTTCATTATAGGCTGGTTCAGCATCCCACTAGAGCATCTGCCCAGGGGCTGCTGATCAGTATGTCCCTATTGTGTGTGTGTCTGTATGAAACTGTCCTTACAAGGAATGTGGTCAATTTAGTTAGCCAAGTCCCATGATGCCTCACAAACATTTCATTGCTAACTATATACAGTATATTGTGCTTTTAAAAATACACGTGGTTTAAATATTCACTGCAAGTGCTCTGCCCTGGGAAGAAAACTGAAAGCATTGTTTTGAACCAAGATTTTAAAGCAGGTCTTTTTGAGAGTGGAGCTTGGAAACTCATCTGCAGGGATTGTGAGAAAAATAGAAGATCAGTTGAGTGGCATCAGCAAGCTTCAGAGTGGGGTGCTATTTTTGAAACCTGCATAAATTTGTGAAGCTTTGGGGGGGGGGGGGGGGGGGGGGGGGGGGGGTTTAAAAGGGTAATAATCAAACTTTTCCTGTTCTTTTCTTGCTGCTAAAACTAATTTGTGATCCTGTGGCTCCGTGCTTTCTGAAACAAATGTTAGGATCTTTTGAGCCAGGGTTCCATTCTAGAATCTTCCCATCCAGTAATAACACAACTGGGATCGTAACAATGTCCTTCGGGGAAGGAAATCTGCCATTCCCACCTGGTCGAGGCGATGCACGACTCCAGATCCAGAACAATGTGGTTGACTCTTAACTGGCATCTCTGGCTCACTACCAGCTTCTCAGGTAATTGGGGATTAACTGCAATTGCTGGCTTTGCCCCACATCCTAGGAACAAATGGATTCATGTGGTCAGTCCAGAATTGTTGTCATGCAGGAGACCATTCGGCCCATCATGTCTGCACCAGCTCTTTGGATGATCATTATGACTCAGTACCATTCTACCGTTACCCTGTAACTCTGCACATTATTTGAATAGAAACAATTAATAATTTTGGATGCCTCAATTGAAACTGACTCCCCCATACTTCCAGGCAGTACATTCCGGAATAGAGCCATTCACTGTGTGAAAGTGTTTTTCTAAAATCGTATTTGCTTCTTTTGCAAATCACTTTTAATCTGTGCCCTTCCTTGATCCTTTTCCGAGCAAGAACAGCTTCTCTCTATCTACTCTGACCAGCCTCCTCACGACTTTGAACACTGCTATCAATTTCTTCTCCAAGATAAGGTAATCTTGCTGTACATGAATCCTGGAATAATAACTGTAACAATAAATGTAGAAATGAAAGAGGAAGCTTTAACTTAACTGACACTGCTTCACAAAAGGTATTTGCAATTCCTGCCATGAATACCGTAAGAAACCAGTAGGCTATGCAGCCCACCGAACCATTCCATCACCCAACACGATCATGGGTGAACTTCTATTTTACATCCTTTTCCAGCCTTTCCTTCAATTTCATTGGTGCCTAAAAGCTGTTTCAGACTTCAACTTTGCATCAATATTATTCGGGAGGCAGTGGAGGGGCGGCACGGTAGCACAGTGGTTAGCACTGTTGCTTCACAGTTCCAGTGTCCCAGGTTCGGTTCCCAGATTGGGTCACTGTCTGTGCAGAGTCTACACATTCTCCCCATGTATGTATGGGTTTCCTCCGGGTGCTCTAGTTTCTCCCACAGTCCAAAGATGTGCAGGATTGGATTGGATTTGTTTACTGTCGTGTGTATCGAGGTACAGTGAAAAGTATTTTTCTGCGAGCAGCTCAACAGCTGAAATGAAAAGGAAATAAAATACATAATTGGGCAACACAAGGTACACAATGTAACTACATAAGCACTGGCATCGGATGAAGCATACAGGGGTGTAGTGTTAATGAGGTCAGTCCTAAGAGGGTCGTTCAGGAGTCTGGTAACAGCGGGGAAGAAGCTGTTTTTGAGTCTGTTTGTACGTGTGCTCAGACTTCTGTATCTCCTGCCCAATGGAAGAAGTTGGAAGAGTGAGTAAGCCGGGCGGGAGGCGTCTTTGATAATGCTGCCCGCTTTCCCCAGGCAGCGGAAAGTGTAGATGGAGTCAATAGATGGGAGGCAAGTTTGTGTGATGGACTGGGCTGTGTTCACGACTCTTTGAAGTTTCTTGCAGTCCTGGGCCGAGCAGTTGCCATACCAGGCTGTGATGCAGCCAGATGAGATGCTTTCTATGGTGCATCTGTAAAAGCTGTGTAGCCACCTGGTGTGGGCACTGCCCAACACAAAATGGAAGATTGCAAGGAATGCAGGGAAAATGGACATGTTGTAAAGCAAGCAGCTTGCAAAGCACTTGTATATTTGGAATGCTGCAGAAATCAGTTTTGACTGCTGCAGAAACCAGACAGCACTGTGAAAAGAAACCAGTTAACATACTAATGAGGTGATACCGGGCGATCCCCAGATACAATGGAAACAAGTTAAAAAACAGATCGATACATTGAATGGAAGGCCAGACCTTTCGGCGCCAGAGAAGCCCAAAACAATAAGTCCCAAGAACCGCCCCAGTGACCGAGGAACTGCCCCATTATTGGGGGATTCAAACATAATCGATTGGGAAGAGACCCAATCGATTCCAAGCAGGTAAGGGAGTCCGTCCAAAGGGGCGCGGATCCCCTGGGACCTATAAAAGACAGGTCCCACACATGGTTTAGTCTTCTGATCCAGCCCTCCAGCCCTTCTCTCTCTTTGACCAACACTCCTCCGTGGACCAGCACCTCGACCAGCTTTTGACAAGAAGATCTTGAACGAGAGAGAGGAGAGGGTTCGGACAGCAGCCGCCAACAAGTAAGTGCCTCACAACGATCGCTACCAGAGATAGGCACTCCTGACCCCTTTTAACTTATACCAACCTGAAGTCTGCAGACCAGAGCAGAGCAAGAGGCCTTGTTCCCTGACCCAGCAGTTCCTTCGAGATAAGTATTAGTTTATTTAGCGGTAGGAATAAGTTTAATCCTTTTAGCGTGTGCATGGGTAGTTATTATAATTGTATTATAATAAACTCAGTTGTTTGGACTTACTAATTGGTGTATGGTTTTATTGATTTGAACTTCACCTTGAAGCTTGTGGCGGTGTCTTAACGACACCTGGCGACTCCAGAGCTAAGTAAAGAAACAGAGCCAAATTGAGTGTTAAGCACACTCACCCAAGAAGTCGCAACATTTAGTGGCAGACTCCGGACGGGACTCGATTAGAAGTGGCCCCCCCACTCCGAGAGAACCCAGAAATTTGAATTGGAAATCCAATTGGGAAAAGGAAAAACCACAAGTGTTCAAGGAGTTCAAATCAATAGTCATAATTCGGAAGTGTGTTTTTGCATGCGTAACTAACAGGGTTGTAAGGTTAAACCGAGAGACTTTTGTTGCATCAAACTGTCGGGAGTTTTATAATCGGAACATAGCGAAAGCCAGACCCGTATTTAAAAGCATTACCTTATCATCCCTTGTTCCAAATTAAAGAGAGAAAGAGGAAATGGCCATGCAGGCAATGGAACGCCTCATGAACCCAGAGCAGTTCGTGGTCGCAGCGACCAACAGTAGCAGAGTAGGCCAGTGTCCCGTATGGGAGCTGGAACTCAGGAAATATCTCAAAGGTAAAGGATGGCCCCTTTGGAGTGAGTTTTGTGTGAATGAGGAGACAGGTCCCGGGAGTATAGGACATACTTGGTGGGAGAACCTTTCTCAAATTCACAAAAAGAATTTAAGTAAAGCACGCAAGACGATGGCAATTGTGCCCTGCTTGGCACAATTGCGAGGCACAGAGGAGGTCGTTTGGACGCTCCGCAAAGAATTAGAGGAAAGGAATAGGATGAGCAAAGTGGGTGTCAGGGACATCGAAAAGGAAAACCTAGAGTTAAGAAGGAAGCTGGCAGAGAAGGATAGAGAGGTGGATGATGCCAAGAGGGCACATCAGTCTTGTCTAGCCCATCTGAGCAGTTCCCAAACCCAGTATGAGAAACCCAGTATGAGTATCAGGATGTGCAGCGAGCAGTTCTGATAAGGGAAAATTCAGAGAAGCAGGTAGAGGCACTGCAAAGGCAACGCTCTGACCTAAAGGCAGCTTTAACAGCACTCCATGCTGCCACCACTGAGCAAAGGCAAAGCACAGTGGATCACGCAAAGTGTAGGAAACAGATTGCGCAGCTGCAGTACAGAATGGGTTCCAAAGCACCTTTGGAACACAGTTAGATGAGGAAAATGCCCCAGATTGGCCAGAATTGAGCGAGACAGTGCAGCGCTATGTTCAGGGAACATGTGCGCCAGCAGCGCAACAGAAAAGGAACTCCCCCACAGATCAGATAGCACCCGCACCTATGAACCCAGTCACCACCCAAAGAAAGACAACCACAGAAAGCGCACCATCCCCTTAACCGTAACACAACTCAGGGACGCGTGTGAGAAAATCACCCCGTTCCTCCCCACTGCAGACCCCCACCAATTTTTCGCGAAAGTGAAGCAACAGACTACCATGTACGGCCTGGATGAGCGAGAGCAAGTGAAGCTCACAGTTTTGAGTTTAGACTCATCGGTAGTTGCAGCCCTCCCCGACCCACAGAACGTTGGAGGAGGCACACTAGAGGAAATGCATACATCTATTTTAGACGCGATAGGGTACAATAGAGGAGACCTAGTCGAAGGCCTAAATAAGTGTAGGCAGAAGAGGACAGAGCATCCCACAGCATTCGCAGGAAGGCTGTGGATTCATTTCACTGCCGTTTTTGACGATTTAGACCGCGCACATTTAACCCGCGATAATATTGTTAAATGGACCCGCACCATAGTCTCCCACGCCACAGATGCAGGACAGAATGTCTGCAGTAGTTATGACCCCTCAGAAGAGGCCCATAATGAAAAATGGGTTTTGAAAAGATTGTCCCACGCTTGGGAACAATCCGTCCAAGGCAAGGTTAAAGTAAAGACCCCAGAAGAAGCTCAGGCTGCAGCAGATATACAGGCAGTAAGAGCGCACCAAAACCCCGCATGGGTAAATGAAGGAAAGAACAGCCCCCCACAGAAGTCGCAGGAATGTTACAACTGCGGACAGTTAGGGCATTTCGCAAGGGAATGCAACAGCCCACAGAGATCTCAGAGAGGCCAGGAGACAGGCACTCTGAACAGGAACAAAGCTAAGCCAATACACAGTATAGAGACGCAGTCAGGACAGACCAATGTGGACGGAACGGACTGACGGTGTTCGGGCTCCCCCACTTGGGTCTGTGACACCCTCTGGGACCGATCCGGAAGGCCGGTGGTCACAGCAAAGATCAGAGGGAAGCCCATAGAATTACTTTGGGACACAGGAGGGTCCCGCACAACCATTAATTCCACCACCACAGCACAGGCAGACACGTGGCCGACCACATCCACAATTACACTCAGCGGATTTACAGGTCACTCGCAGCAGGGACACATTACAGCCCCTGTATCAATTCAGCTCGGGAACATCTCCACCAGACACCCCATTGTTTTAGTTAGTCTGCCCCGCACAACAGAACACATACTGGGTATTGGTTTTATGAATGCCCACAGCCTGTCATTCGATCCAGTTAATCAGTGTGTCTGGAGAATGGCAAAATCTGACAGAGCACCCGCAACTCTCACAGTAGGAGAGTATGCAAATAGGATTAGCGCAGTAGGCAACTATTGTTTCGACCCGACCACGCTTAGCACGGACAAACAGGTTAGGGCAGTTTTTTTTTTTTTAATAAACAATTTTATTGAGGTAGTTTTTGGCTTTATAAACAGTTACAGACATCATCAGAAAGGAAGCAAAAAAGGCAAAAATGTGCAAACATCCACGTTCTTTCAATACTTCCACCGTAACATATTGCACAAGCCCGCTCCCCTCCCATCGGTACTACCCGCCATATTTTCCCTCCTACTCTACTCTAACCCCCCCCCCCCTGCTGACGCTCACTCTCCCGCAAAGAAGTCAATAAATGGTTGCCACCTCCGGGTGAACCCCTGCACAGAACCCCTCAAGGCGAACTTGATTTTTTCCATCCCCAGGAAACTCGACATGTCCGCTAGCCACCACTCCGTCTTCGGGGGCTTTGAGTCCCTCCACGCCAATAGTATTCGTCGCCGGGCTATCAGGGAAGCAAAGGCCAGCACATCGGCCTCTTTCTCCCCCTGGACGCCCGGGTCTTCCGAAACCCCAAAAATTGCCACCCCTGGGCTCATCACCACCCTTGTTTTTAGCACCTGGGACATGACCCCCGCAAATCCCTCCCAGTACCCCCTCAGCTCAGGGCATGCCCAAAACATGTGAACATGGTTCGCTGGTCCTCCCGCACACCTAGCGCATTTGTCCTCTATCCCGAAAAATTTGCTCATCCGAGCCACCGTCATATGGGCCCGGTGAACGACCTTAAATTGGATCAGCCCGAGCCTAGCACATGTCGCGGTCGAGTTTACCCTACTCAGGGCCTCTGCCCACAGCCCATCCTCCATTTCCCCGCCTAGCTCCTCCTCCCATTTAAGTTTCAGTTCCTCTGTCTGGGACCCTTCCTCCCTCATGAGCACCTTATAAATACCCGAGACTCTACCCTCCCCTTCATCCCTCCCAGAGACTATTCTGTCTAGGATCCCCATTGGCGGGAGGCGCGGGAAAGATGGGACCTGTCTACGAACAAAGTCCCGCAACTGTAGGTATCTAAAATCATTTCCCCTTACCACCCCAAATTTCTCCTCCAAGCTCCTCAAACTCGCGAAGCTCCCTTCCAGGAACATATCACCCACCCTTCCCGCCCCTGCTCGCCGCCATACTCGGAACCCCCCATCCATACTGCCGGGGGCAAACCGATGGTTGTCGCAGATTGGCGCCCAGACAGACGCCCCCATCTCCCCCACATGCCTCCTCCACTGGCCCCATATCCGCAGGGTCGCCACCACTACCGGGCTGGTGGTGTACTTGGCCGGCGGCAGCGGTAGAGGAGCCGTGACCAGGGCTTCCAAACTGGAGCCCCTGCACGAAGCCGCCTCCACCCGCTCCCAAATAGACCCCGTACCCACCATCCACTTCCTTATCATAGCGATGTTGGCCGCCCAGTAATAATTGACCAGACTCGGCAAAGCCAGCCCTCCCTCGCTGCGGTTCCTCTCCAACATCGCCTTCTTTACCCGCGGAGACTTTCCCGCCCAGACAAAGCTCATGATCAGCCCGTTAACTCTTTTGAAGAAGGACTGTGGGATAAAGATCGGGAGGCACTGAAAAATAAACAAAAATCGAGGGAGGATTGTCATCTTTACAGTCTGCACCCTCCCTGCCAGCGACAGCGGGAGTGCATCCCATCTCCGAAACTCTCCCTTCATTTGCTCCACCACCCTGGCCAAATTTAACTTATGCAGCCTGCCCCAGTCTCGTGCCACCTGGATTCCCAAATACCGGAAATTTTCCTCAACCAGCCTAAACGGTAGCCCTCTCAATCTATTCTCCTGGCCCCTTGCCTGGACCACAAACATTTCACTCTTGACCGTATTTAATTTGTATCCTGAGAACTGGCCGAACTCCCTCAGCATTCCCAGTATAGTTCCCATCCCGGCCACTGGGTCCGACACGTACAGGAGCAGGTCGTCTGCATAAAGAGAAACCCTGTGTTCAACCCCGCCCCTCACCATCCCCTTCCAACCCTCTGCGGCTCTCAGCGCCATCGCCAGCGGCTCTATGGCCAGCGCAAACAGCAGCGGGGAGAGCGGGCAGCCCTGCCTGGTCCCTCGGTACAACCTAAAGTACTCCGACACTTCTCTGTTAGTCCTGACGCTGGCCCTCGGGGCCTGATATAATAATTTGATCCAATCCACCAATCCCTCCCCGAACCCAAACCGTCCGAGCACCTCCCATAGATAGTCCCACTCTACCCGGTCAAAGGCCTTCTCGGCGTCCATTGCCACCACTACCTCCACATCTCTACCCGCCGGGGGCATCATTATCACGTTGAGCAATCTCCTCAGATTGGCCGCCAGCTGCCGACCTTTAACGAACCCAGTTTGATCCTCCCCAATCACCTCCGGTACACAGTCCTCCATTCTCCCCGCCAGTACCTTTGCCAGGAGCTTGGCGTCTACATTAATCAGGGAGATTGGCCTGTAGGACCCGCACACCTCCGGGTCTTTACCCCGCTTCAATATCAGAGATATGGTGGCTTGTGACATTGTCGGCGGCAGGGTCCCTCTGTCCCTTGCCTCATTGAAAACCCTCGCCAAGACCGGGCCCACCAGCTCAGAGAACTTCCTATAAAACTCTACTGGGTATCCATCCGGCCCCGGGGACTTCCCCGATTGCATGGCCTTTAGGCCCCCCAATACCTCCTCTACTCTAATCGGGGCGCCCAGCTCTTCCACTTGCCCCCCCCCAACTGTTGGGAATGTTAACCCGTCCAGAAACCTTTTCATCCCCTCCGGTTCTTCCGGCGGCTCCGAAGTATACAGCTTACGATAGAAGTCCCGGAATACCCTATTCAATTCTGCCGGATCCTCCACTTTGCGCCCCCCCTCGTCCCTCACTCTACCTATTTCCCTGGCCGCCTCCCTCCTCCTGAGTTGCTGCGCTAACAGCCTGCTAGCCTTTTCCCCATACTCGTACACCACTCCCCTCGCCTTCCTAAGCTGTTCCACGGCCCTGCTCGTGGATAGTGCCCCCAGTTCCGCCTGTAGCCTCCGCCTTTCCCTGAGTAAAACCTCCCCCGGGGACTCCGCGTGCTCTTCATCTATCCGGCCCATTTCCCTGACCAATCTATCCATCTCTGCCCGGTCTGCCTTGGTTTTGTGGGCCCCAATTGAAATCAGCTCCCCCCGAACTACTGCCTTTAGCGCCTCCCACACGGTCGCCGCTGAGACCTCCCCAGTGTCATTCACCTGCAGGTAATTTTTTATACATTTCCGAAGCCTCTCGCAGATCCCCTCCTCCGACAGCAGTCCCACATCTAGCCTCCATTGCGGGCGTTGATAACTCGCTCCCCCGAACTGCAGGTCCACCCAATGCGGGGCATGGTCTGAAATGGTAATTGCTGAGTATTCCGTGTTCTTTACCTCCCCCATACAGTCCCTGCTTATTACAAAGAAATCTATCCTGGAATATACTTTATGGACGTGCGAGTAAAACGAGTAGCCCCTTCCTGTTGGCTGTCCCTCTCTCCAGGGGTCCACTGCCCCCATTTGCCCCATAAACCCTTTCAGCTCCCTTGCCATTGCTGAGAGTCTACCCGTTCTGGGACCCGACCGATCCAAAGTCGGGTCAAGGACCATGTTAAAGTCCCCTCCCATTATTAGCTTGCGAGAATCCAAGTCCGGGATCTTCCCCAGCACTCTTTTAATAAAGTCCACATCATCCCAGTTCGGGGCATATATATTCACCAGCACCACCCTTCTCCCCTCCAGTCTGCCCCGTACCATCAGGTATCTGCCCCCCCTGTCTGCAGATATGCCCTCTGCCTCAAATTGCACGCGCTTGTTGATCATGATTGCCACCCCTCTGGACTTCGAGTCCAAGTCCGAGTGGAAGACCTGGCTAATCCAGCCCTTCCTTAGCCTGGTCTGGTCTGACACTTTCAGATGTGTCTCCTGCAACATAATTACGTCCGCCCTCAGGGCCCGCAAGTGCGCGAACACCCGCGCCCTCTTAACCGGCCCATTCAGTCCCTTGACGTTCCAGGTGATCAGCCTGGTCGGGGGGCACATCCCACCCCCCCCACCCCGCCGGTCAGCCATAGCCTTTCTCGGGCCGGCCCCTGACCCGTGCGTCGCGCCATTCCTGGCCCGCCCTTCGGCTGCCTCCACCCTCGACCTCCTTTCCAGTGCCTATTTCAAGTCCCTCTCCCGTCAGCAGAACAACCCCCCCCCTCCCCTAACCCCATCCCCCGATACCCCCACCCCCGCCATCTACTGGCTGTTACTTCCCCCCCCCATCTGACTTCCTTGACTAGCCAATCTGCTAGCCCGGTGACTCAACACTCCGGCGCCTTCCTGTCCCATTCCCCTTGTTTCCCCGCCCTCCTCCCCACCCACTGGGGCAAGCCAGTTCCAGTGTCTTCCACGAGCTGCACAAAAAGCCCAAACAGGAAAAATAAAAATAAAAAAAAATTTAAAAAAAAACCCCCATAAAAAGGGAAAAAAACCACAGAAAAAAGAGGAAAAGCACATAAATGTCCATGAACAAAGGAAAGAGTCTCAAATGTTCCGCTTGGCCCCTTTGGCCCAGCAAACCGTTGAGCAGCGGTCCAGGCACATTCGGCGTTCCTTCCCACAGAAATCCTCGGGCCCTAACTCGCGTCCTTGGGGCCTCCTTTCGGGACCAGCCCCAGGTCCCTCACAAAATCCATCGCTTCTTCGGGCTCGGAGAAGTAGTGGTGTTGACCCTGGTGCGTGACCCATAACCGGGCTGGGAACAGCAGACCAAACTTCACGTGCTTCTTGAACAGCACCTCCTTGACATTCTTAAAGGCTGCTCGCCGCCGAGCCACCTCCTGGCTTAGATCCTGATAAATGCGGAGAACACTGTTGTTCCACGTGCTGCTCCTGGCGCTCTTTGCCCACTGCAGCACCCGCTCCTTGTCCACGAACCTGTGGAACCTAATCACCATCGGGCGGGGGGGTCCGCCCGGCCGCCCCTGCCTTGCCTGCACTCTGTGTGCCCCCTCCAGCTCCAACGGTCGTGGAAAGGCTTCGGCTCCCATCAGCTGCTTCAGCAGGTCTGCTACAAACGCTGCAGCATCAGCTCCCTCCGCCCCCTCCGGGAGGCCGACCATCCTCAGATTGTTCCTGCGGATTCTATTCTCCAGCTCCTCCACTCTGTCCAGCAGTCTTCTCTGCCGCTCTTTCAGGCCGTCCACTTCTACCGCTGCAACCGTTTGCGCATCCGCCTGCTCCTCCACCGCCTCTCCCAGCTCCTTAACTTTCACATCCTGGGCGTCCATCCTCTGGTTCAGCTGATCCACCGCTTTCTGGATTGGGTCCAAGCTGTCCCGCTTCAGCGCTTCAAAACTGGACTTCATTACCTGGAGCATGTTATCCAGCGCCAACTGGATTGCTGAGTCCGGGGTCCGTGTGTCCGCCATCTTAGGTCCCAGGTAATTTTCTTCAGGTCCTTGTCTCTGTCCCTTTTTCTCCTTCTTCTTCTGCCTTCTGGAATCCCGCTGTTCCATATGCCGCAGCCCGCTCCTCAGCGCCTTCGCTGCCGCTTTCCTTTGCCCAGCACCTTAAATTTTTACCCCCTCCTGGGCATCTGAAGTGGGTCCAAGCTGTCCCTCCTCAGCAACTCCAAACTTTTTTTTCCCTTTGTCCTGGAGGAAGGAAGGTCCGTGGGTCCGCCATCTTACCCTGCAGGTCAGCTTCCTCCTTGCCTCCGTCTCTCTCTCTTTCTTCCTCACCTGCTGGCCTCCCACACTTTCATTTTCTGCAGCCCGCTCTCCTCTTCTGTTCCCGGCAGCCTTTCTGCCGCCTCCGTGGTCCCGCTATCGCGGGGAAACAGCTGTTCAGTCCCGCCGGAGTGAGAGCCCACCGAATGTGCGGCTCACTCGGACATCGCCGCCACCGGAAGTCAGGTTAGGGCAGTTTTGAACCGACACAGGACAGCATTTGCCAGTCACCGGCACGACTGCGGCAGAATGACTGGACAAGTTCAAGTTACTGGACCTGACCTGAGACCACAGAGACAGTACCGATTTCCCCTAGAAGCAGAGGGAGAAATTGGAAAAGTTATAGAAAGCTTATTAGAGCAGGGTGTACTTAGGACAGTAGCCTCCACTAATAATGCACCTATTTGGTCAGTGAGGAAGCCAGACGGATCATGGCATCTGACCATTGATTATCGGGAACTCAACAAAGTAACCCCAGCAGTAGCCCCCACGGTAGCAACAAGTCCCAAGACCATGCTCAAGCAGGGACTCCACTCCAAATATTTCACGGTATTGGACATTAGCAATGGCTTCTGGTCAATCCCATTGGCAAAAGTGTGCCAGTACAAATTTGCCTTCACATTTAAAGGACAGCAGTATACTATTACTGCAGACAGACACCAAGGCAGGGCACATCACGCTTCTGTCCGAGCTCCTGGAAATTTTACAAGAGATTGGATGTAAAGTTAACCCCAGAAAGGCCCAAATATGAAGAATCAAGTGATGTATTTGGGTACAGTCATCACGCACGGCAAACACGAGATCGAGTTCAAAATAATTGAATCGATTGTCAAATTGCCCCTTCCCCAGAATGTTTCAGCCCTCCCGTCGTTTTTAGGACTGGTTGGGTACTGTCGGAACCATATCGATGGTTTTGCGACAAAGGCAGCCCCACTCTCAGACCTCCTTAAAAAGGAGCCCCTTGGGAATGGCTTCCGCAGCATACAGAGGCTGTGGAAGAGAAAAAGGCCCTTAGCGCAGCACCTGCGCTACAAGTTCCAGACCAACTCTCCCCCTATGCAATAGAGGTAGCTAGCACCGATCTGACACCTGGTGACTCCTGAGCTAAGTAAAGAAACAGAGCCAAATTGAGTGTTAAGCACATTCACCCAAGAAGTCGCAATAGCTGGTAAGAGTTAATGTGGAAACGCCAAATTTCCTTAGTTTCCTGAGGAAATATAGGCCCTATTCTGCTTTCTTGGTGGTTGCGTCGATGTGGGTGGACCAGGACAGATTTTTGGAGATGTGCACCCCTGGGAATTTGGAACTGTGAACCATCTCCACCTCGGCCCCGTTGATGCTGACAGGGGTGAGTACAGTACTTTGCTTCCTGAAGTCAATGACCAGCTCTTTAGTTTTGCTGGCATTGAGGGAGAGATTGTTGTCGCTTCACCACTCCACTAGGTTCTCTATCTCCCTCCCGTATTCTGACTCGTCATTATTCGAGATCCGGCCCACTATGGCCGTATCGTCAGCAAATGTGTAGATGGAGTTGGAACCAAATTTTGCCCTAGTGTGTGTATAGGGAGATGGATTGGCCATGCTAAAATTGCCTTCACTGTCCAAAAAGGTTAGATGGGGTTACTGGGTTGCGGGGATAGGGTAGAGGTGTGCGCTTAAGTGGGGTGCTCTTTCCAGGGTCCAGTGCAGACTTGACAGGCCAGAAGGCCTCCTTCTACACTGTAAATTCTATGATTCTAGAATACCAAAGATTCATAACCCTGAGTGAAAAAATTTCTCCCCATCTCATATCAGCCCTAAAATGGCCATCCCCTTATCCTGAGACTATGACCCATAGTTCTACACTCTACTGCCATAGCAAATAGTATCTATCATCTGTCACTTTAGATTTTTGAACAATTTTTGCTCATCATCAAACATCTTACCAAAGTGAAACGCTGGTGAGCTATACATGACCCTGCCATTTTCAGTCAAAAGTGCAATATAATTTTAATGGCAGTTATAAATAACTTGTACGCTGTGTTCATTAGTACAAGACCATTAGGTTTTAGAAATAGCAGAAAGTCATGCCTCACAGACTCTGATGTTCTATTTAAGCTGATTTAACAGACTGCACAGGGGTATATTAGACTGGTAATGTTAACTACCACCCAGTCACTGTATCTGTGTTTGTACCAGTTTGTCTCGATGGAAGCAAACCAGCCAGGTTCAGCCCTTGACATGCAAAATACAAGTAGTGCAATCCAGCCCAGAAATGTATCGTGTACTCGGGTGCTTTCCAGAGATTCTGTTAGCCACCACGAAATGGCTGTGCGAGTTTATGCCTCTTCTTCCTCAACTGACAAAAAGGTATTAACCAGAATTTTGAAGAAAGTCAGTCTTTTATTTAATTTCAAAAAGATAGGAATCAGAACCTTTGTTACAATCTCAGCACTTAGAACAGTGTTATTTCAAGATTGAATACCGATACATAAAAACAGGTGGATAGAAAGGAGTGATCGCAATGAGAACAATCATGCCATAATTTGTATGTTACCATCAATTACCACATCACTTTTGGAAAAGAAATCATGAACAGCGTACAAGGCTAATCAATATCACCAAGTTTCTAAAGGTATTGATTCTTCAAATATCTGCAACAAAATAATGAAAATTGCTGCTACTTAGAAGTCAGACTGAATCAGACATACAGCCATGGTTGTACAGGTTGAAAGCAGAGGCAAGAAGGGTTGTGCTTTAAATACTGTATTGCAGTCAGGCAACAATACTGAGTCACCATTAATTATACCTGCAAATGCTTTGAGGGACTGATTTATCCTGAAACCATACTCTTGCCAACCACAGTACGAGCTTGCACCCAAACTGGCTGCCAAGGATACTGAGAATCAATGGTTCAGTTAATAAATCAGCAGTAGGCCTACCCAAACTGTATATGCACTATGTTTACAAAGATTAGACCCCTACTATATCCAGCCCAAAACAGTCAAACCACCAACATCATGAATGTAAATCCGACATTTTGTCCGACAAGAGAACGCTCAAAAACATTTGATTAATATCCCATAGATACTTCTGCATTATATAAGATGAAAGCGAGAAGCAATAATATAAACTGGCAATAGATGTGATAAAGTGAGAAAAGCATCATCCAAAAATGAATCCTTATCCCTCTGCAACATACAAGCCTCCTGAAGGTTCTACTGATGGCAATCACCTGTTTTTATAGATGGCACAACACTTGACCAGGGTAGGAAAAGAAAATCAAAATCCCAGCTATGAATTAGTACCCAAATCATTTTACATGAGAGGAGTGGAACAAAGCACATCAAAGAAGTTTACAGAGAATTTTAGAAGTATGCTGTATAATACATAGCCATAATCCTCAACTTGAGGATTCTGATCAACTCACAAGCTATTTAAATTTTAGAGTACCCAATTATTTTTTTTCCAATTAAGGGGCAATTTAGCATGGCCAATCCACCTAACCTGCACATCCTTACGTTGTGGGGGTGAAACCCACGCAAACATGGGGAGAATGTGCAAACTCCACACGGACAGTGACCCAGGCTGGGATCAAACCCAGGTCCTCAGCGCTCGAGTCCCAGTGCTACCCACTGTGCCACATGTCGCCCTTTGAAATAGATTTTTTAAAGAACAGCACTTCACGAAAGGAGAATATCCTGCGTCACCAGCAGTCCTTAGTAACCAAGTCTTCGATTATGCATCTTGTAACCTTTGCCTCTTGTTCAAGTGTCCGAATTCTTTCAGCAGCTTGTTTTCTCTGGGGAAAAAAGTAAACAAAATTCCATTCTTTATTTTATTTCAAATTCTTCTTCTTCCTCAAAAACCGTGTTAGGGACCTGGAGCTTGAGCTGGATGAACTTCGGATCATTCGGGAGGCAGAGGGGGTCATAGATAGGAGCTTCAGGGAAGTAGTTACACCAAAGACTGGAGATAGATGGGTAACTGTAAGAGGGGCTGGGAAGAAGCAGTCAGTGCAGGGACCACCCTGCGGTCGTTCCCCTGAGTAACAAGTATACCGTTTTGGATACTTGTGGGGGGGGGGACTTACCAGGGGTAAGCCATGGGGTACGGGCCTCTGGCACGGAGTCTGTCCCTGTTGCTCAGAAGGGAAGGGGGGAAAGGAGTAGAACATTAGTAATTGGGGACTCAATAGTCAGGGGCACAGATAGGAGATTTTGTGGGAGCGAGAGAGACTCACGTTTGGTATGTTGCCTCCCAGGTGCAAGGGTAAGTGATGTCTCGGATCGTGTTTTCCGGGTCCTTAAGGGGGAGGGGGAGCAGCCCCAAGTCGTAGTCCACATTGGCACTAACGACATAGGTAGGAAAGGGGACAAGGATGTCAGGCAGGCCTTTAGGGAGCTAGGATGGAAGCTCAGAGCAAGAACAAACAGAGTTGTTATCTCTGGGTTGTTGCCCGTGCCACGTGATAGTGAGATGAGGAATAGGGAGAGAGAGCAATTAAACACGTGGCTACAGGGATGGTGCAGGCGGGAGGGATTCAGATTTCTGGATAACTGGGGCTCTTTCTGGGGAAGGTGGGACCTCTATAGACAGGATGGTCTACATCTGAACCTGAGGGGCACCAATATCCTGGGGGGGGAGATTTGTTAGTGCTCTTTGGGGGGGTTTAAACTAATTCAGCAGGGGCATGGGAACCTGGATTGTAGTTTTGGGGTACGGGAGATTGAGAGTATAGAGGTCAGGAGCGCAGATTTGACTTCGCAGGAGGGTGCCAGTGTTCAGGTAGGTGGTTTGAAGTGTGTCTACTTCAATGCTAGGAGTATACGAAATAAGGTAGGGGAACTGGCAGCATGGGTTGGTACCTGGGACTTCGACGTTGTGGCCATTTGAGAGACATGGATAGAGCAGGGACAGGAATGGTTGTTGCAGGTTCCGGGGTTTAGGTGTTTTAGTAAGCTCAGAGAAGGGGGCAAAAGAGGGGGAGGTGTGGCGCTGCTAGTCAAGGACAGTATTACGGTGGCGGAAAGGATGCTAGATGGGGACTCTTCTTCTGAGGTAGTATGGGCTGAGGTTAGAAACAGGAAAGGAGAGGTCACCCTGTTAGGAGTTTTCTATAGGCCACCTAATAGTTCTAGGGATGTAGAGGAAAGGATGGCGAAGATGATTCTGGAAAAGAGCGAAAGTAACAGGGTAGTTGTTATGGGAGACTTTAACTTTCCAAATATTGACTGGAAAAGATATAGTTCGAGTACATTAGATGGGTCGTTCTTTGTACAATGTGTGCAGGAGGGTTTCCTGACACAATATGTTGACAGGCCAACAAGAGGCGAGGCCACATTGGATTTGGTTTTGGGTAATGAACCAGGCCAGGTGTTAGATCTGGAGGTAGGTGAGCACTTTGGAAACAGTGACCACAATTCGGTGACCTTTACGTTAGTGATGGAAAGGGATAAGTATACCCCGCAGGGCAAGAGTTATAGCTGGGGGAAGGGCAATTATGATGCAATTAGACATGACTTAGGATGTGTTGGTTGGAGAAGTAGGCTGCAAGGGTTGGGCACACTGGATATGTGGAGCTTGTTCAAGGAACAGCTATTGCATGTTCTTGATAAGTACGTACCAGTCAGGCAGGGAGGAAGGGGTCGAGCGAGGGAACCGTGGTTTACCAAAGAAGTGGAATCTCTTGTTAAGAGGAAGAAGGAGGCCTATGTGAAGATGAGGCATGAAGTTTCAGTTGGGGCGCTTGATAGTTACAAGGAAGCGAGGAAGGATCTAAAGCGAGAGCTGAGACGAGCAAGGAGGGGACATGAGAAGTCTTTGGCAGGTAGGATCAAGGAAAACCCAAAAGCTTTCTATAGGTATGTCAGGAATAAAAGAATGACTAGGGTAAGAGTAGGGCCAGTCAAGGACAGTGGTGGGAAGTTGTGTGTGGAGGCTGAGGAGATAAGCGAGATACTAAATGAATACTTTTCGTCAGTATTCACTCAAGAAAAAGATAATATTGTGGAGGAGAATGCTGAGACCCAGGCTATTAGAATAGATGGCATTGAGGTGCGTAGGGAAGAAGTGTTGGCAATTCTGGACAAGGTGAAAATAGATAAGTCCCCGGGGCCGGATGGGATTTATCCTAGGGTTCTCTGGGAAGCCAGGGAAGAGATTGCTGAGCCTTTGGCTTTGATTTTTAGGTCATCATTGGCTACAGGAATAGTGCCAGAGGACTGGAGGATAGCAAATGTGGTCCCTTTGTTCAAGAAGGGGAGTAGAGATAACCCCGGTAACTATAGGCCGGTGAGCCTAACGTCTGTGGTGGGTAAGGTCTTGGAGAGGATTATAAAAGATACGATTTATAATCATCTAGATAGGAATAATATGATTAGGGATAGTCAGCATGGTTTTGTGAAGGGTAGGTCATGCCTCACAAACCTTATCGAGTTCTTTGAGAAGGTGACTGAACAGGTAGACGAGGGTAGAGCAGTTGATGTGGTGTATATGGATTTCAGTAAAGCGTTTGATAAGGTTCCCCACGGTCGGCTATTGCAGAAAATACGGAGGCTGGGGATTGAGGGTGATTTAGAGATGTGGATCAGAAATTGGCTAGTTGAAAGAAGACAGAGAGTGGTAGTTGATGGGAAATGTTCAGAATGGAGTTCAGTTACGAGTGGCGTACCACAAGGATCTGTTCTGGGGCCGTTGCTGTTTGTCATTTTTATAAATGACCTAGAGGAGGGCGCAGAAGGATGGGTGAGTAAATTTGCAGACGACACTAAAGTCGGTGGAGTTGTAGACAGTGCGGAAGGATGTTGCAGGTTACAGAGGGACATAGATAAGCTGCAGACCTGGGCTGAGAGGTGGCAAATGGAGTTTAATGTGGAGAAGTGTGAGGTAATTCACTTTGGAAAGAATAACAGGAATGCGGAATATTTGGCTAATGGTAAAATTCTTGGTAGTGTGGATGAGCAGAGGGATCTCGGTGTCCATGTACATAGATCCCTGAAAGTTGCCACCCAGGTTGATAGGGTTGTGAAGAAGGCCTATGGTGTGTTGGCCTTTATTGGTAGAGGGATTGAGTTCCGGAGCCATGAGGTCATGTTGCAGTTGTACAAAACTCTAGTACGGCCGCATTTGGAGTATTGCGTACAGTTCTGGTCGCCTCATTATAGGAAGGACGTGGAAGCTTTGGAACGGGTGCAGAGGAGATTTACCAGGATGTTGCCTGGTATGGAGGGAAAATCTTATGAGGAAAGGCTGATGGACTTGAGGTTGTTTTCGTTAGAGAGAAGAAGGTTAAGAGGTGACTTAATAGAGGCATACAAAATGATCAGAGGGTTAGATAGGGTGGACAGCGAGAGCCTTCTCCCGCGGATGGAGGTGGCTAGCACGAGGGGACATAGCCTTAAATTGAGGGGTAATAGATATAGGACAGAGGTCAGAGGTGGGTTTTTTACGCAAAGAGTGGTGAGGCCGTGGAATGCCCTACCTGCAACAGTAGTGAACTCGCCAACATTGAGGGCATTTAAAAATTTATTGGATAAGCATATGGATGATAAGGGCATAGTGTAGGTTAGATGGCCTTTAGTTTTTTTTCCATGTCGGTGCAACATCGAGGGCCGAAGGGCCTGTACTGCGCTGTATCGTTCTATGTTCTATGTTCCTGCTAATACCACCTACCCAACCCCCAACCCCTTTACAGACAACTTTATATTTACAATACAGCTGAACCACAATGCACAAAGGCAGGGGGAGAACAGAAATGGCCAAGCTAATGTGAATCGAACAGAGTTAAGAGGAGCTACCACACTATCCAATATAGAAGTTATAACTTAATCAAGATCTGAATAGAGCACAAATTTTTGCCCACTTACTTAACCTATGAAAATCTTTGAGGACTTTTTGTCCCATTGCCTACTTAGCTTCCGCATTCTATCTGCATCACAAGCAAATTTAACTACTATCCTTCAGCCCCTGCAACTGAGTCATGAACATAGATTATAAAAAGTTGAGGCCAGGCAGCACAGTGGCTAGCACTGCTGCCTCATGGCGCCGAGGACCCGGGTTCAATCCCATCCCCTGGTCACTGTCCATGTGGAGTTTGCACATTCCCTCCATGTCTGCGTAGGTCTCACCCCCACAACCCAAACAATATGTGCAGGGTAGATGATTTGGCCGCACTAAATTGCACCTTAATTGGAAAAAAATAATTAGATACTCTAAATATAAAATATATACACTGATCCCGGTGGCATACCATTACTAACATCTTGCCAACCTGAAAATGACCCATCTTCCCCTACTCACTGTTTCCTGTTAGCTAGCCAGTCCTCTTATCAATGTTAATATCATGAACTCTAATTTTGTGAAGTAACCTTGATAGGCATGCTTGTTGGATAATTTGGACATTCTGAATTCCCCTTCTGCGAACCCGAACAGGTGCTGGAGTTTGCGACTGGGGGCTTTTCACAGTAACTTCATTGCAGTGTTAATGTAAGCCTACTTGTGACAATAATAAAGATTATTATTATGTGGCACTTTGTCAAATGCCATTTGGAAATCCAAGTACACCACATCTACAGGTTCCCCCTTTATCCACATTGTGTATCGCTTCCTCAAAGAATTAATCAAACACCATTTCCCTTGCCATGTTGATTTTGTCGTACTGATTTTCTGAATGCCCTGTTATTTATCACCGCCTCATTAACAATTCTAGCATTTTCCCTATGACACACATTAGTGAACTGGCCCATCGTTCCTGCTTTGTTGCCCTCCTTTCTTGAATAGACGTATTACAACAGCGATTTACCAATCTGCTGGCACATTTCCGGAATGTAGGGAATTTTGGAAGATCACAGCCTATACTTCTACCATCTCTGTAGCCACTTATTTTAAAACCCTAGGATGAAAGCCATCATGTCCAGAGGATTTATCAACCATGACATCCAAATTGTTTTCCCAGTACCTTAGTGATTATGGTCGTTTTAAATACCTCCTTCCTTTTTACCTTTTGATTTTCAAGTATTTATAAGAACATAAATAGGAGCAGAAACAGACAATTGAAAATGAAATGAAAAATGAAAATCGCTTATTGTCACGAGTAGGCTTCAATGAAGTTACTGTGAAAAGCCCCTAGTCGCCACATTCCGGCGCCTGTTCGGGGAGGCTGGTACGGGAATTGAACCGTGCTGCTGGCCTGCGTTGGTCTGCTTTAATAGCCAGCGATTTAGCCCAGTGAGCTAAACCATCCCCGTTAGCCTGTTCTGCCATTCAATACAACCATGGCTGATCTCATCTCGGCCTCAACTCCACTTTCCTGCCCGTTCTCAATAACCCTTCGACCCATTAAAAATCTGTCTATCTCCTCCTTAAATTAATTTAGAGAATTAGTCAAACACTATTTCCTTTCCCATGTTGATTTCGTCTGACTGTATTGATTTTCTGAATGCCCTGATCCTGGCATCCACTGCACTCTGGGGTAGTGAACTTCACAGATTCACAACACTTAAGAAGTAATTTTTCATAATCTCTGTTAAAATCTGCTACGCCTTATCCTAAAACTATGACCTCTCGTTTCTAGATTTTCCCACAAGAGGAAGCATCCGCTCTACGTCTACTTTGTCAACACCATTTATCATCTTATATATGTAAAGATAAAGTCGCCATAGTTTCAGATGACCATTGGCAGCTTTTTCCTTTGAAGGGGGAGAACTGACTGGTGGTGATTTAACCCGAGAATTGTCACACAGGCGAGGGGAAAGGTTGAGAAGGCGGACCTTCATGAATAACCTCTTACTATCATATTTTATACCTTAATTAGATCGCCTCTCATTCTTCCAAACTTGAGAGAGTATAGGCCTAAACTGCTAAATCTCTCATCTCTGAAATCAATCTAGTAAACCTCCTCTAAACTGCTTCTAATGCAACTACATGCCTCCTCAAATAAGGGGACCAAAACTCTACAGTTTTTCAATTGCGGTCTGACCAATGCCTTGCACAGTTACAGCAACACTTCCCTACTTTTAAACTCTATTCCTTTAGCTATAAAGGCCAAAATTCCATTTGCTTTCCTTATTACCTGCTAGTTTTCTGTGATTCATACATGAGGACACCCAGATCCCCCCTGCACCGAAGCACTCTGAAGTTTCTCTCTATTTAGATAATAAATGGCCTTTCCATTTTTCCGACAAAAATGGATAACCTCACACTTCTCCATTTTAAACGTAACCTGCCAAAACTTTGGCCCGTTCACCTATCCCATCTTTATCCATTTGTAATTTTCTTTATCTCCTCATTGCAACTTACTATGCCATCTATTTTATTAAGAAGTCTTACAACACCAGATTAAAGTCCAATGGGTTTGTTTCGAATCACTAGCTTTCGGAGCACAGCTCCTTCCTCAGGTGAATGTAGAAACTTAATATCAGTGTCTATATGCGTGATCTTCTTGGAGGTCCTCTCCACTTTGAGCCGGCAGTTTGCGGTGTTGATGGTAGCCATGATGTGGAGATGCTGGCGTTGGACTGGGGTGAGCACAGTAAGAAGCCTTACAACACCAAGTTGAAGTCCAACTTTGTTTCGAATCATGAGATTGCAGAGCACAGCACCTTCCTCAGGTGCTCACCCCAGTCCAACGCCGGCATCTCCACATCTATTTTAGTGTCATCTACAAATTTGGCTATGGTACCTTTTATCTCTGCATCCAAGTCATTAATATACATCGTAAATAGTTGGGCCCCGAGGACTGAACCCGTTGGCACTCCACTAGTTACATCCTGCCAACCAGAAAAAGACCCATTTTTCCAGACTGCCTTTTGTCTGTCAGCCAGTCTTCTATCCAAGCTGATAAATTACCCTTAATCCCATGTGTTGGTACCTTGTGTATTAACCTTTTGTGCAGCACCTTATCAAATGCTTTCTGGAAGTCCAGAAATACTACATTTACAGGATCCCCATTATCCACTTGGTGTGTTAAATTTTCAAAGTACTCTAGCAAAATAGTCAAACACTATTTACCCTTCATAGAACCATGCTGACTCTGAAGGAATTATGTTTTAACATTCCAAATGTCATGTTATTACTTCCTTAATAATGGTCTCAAACACTTTTCCAATGACTGATGTTAAACTAACTGGCCTGTAGTTTCTTACTTTCTGCCTCTCTCTCTTTTTGAATAAGGACATTACATTAGCATTTTTCCAATCCACTGCAACCTTTCCCGCATCCAGGGAATTTTGGAATATTATAACCAATGGATTGATTATCTCCGCTGCCATTTCCTTTAAGACTCTCGGATGTATGTCATCAGGTCCTGGGGACTTGTCGGTTTTCAATCCCAATAGTTTGTTTAGTACATTTTCCCTGTCAGTAATGATTGTTCCAAGTTCCTCCCTTTCTTTTACCTCTTCATTGCCTGTTACTATTGGGATTCTTGGTATGTCTCTTCTGGAATAGCAAAACCAATGAAGTAAATGATCATCAACAGTCTAATTAACCACCAATTGCAATTCCCAACTTTGACAAAATATTACATACCCAGTCTACTAACTCATGTCACGTCTATTGGGTCTATTGCTGTTAATAAAAGGCAAAATTCTAATTACTCTAGAACTCACATTTTGATGCACAAAGATAATTAAGTTAGCACTAGCCCATAACAAACAAAGTCATGAAGAGAAATTAGATTACTTTGTTGAAAGGGCTGGCCAAATTTAAAAATGGATATTAAGTACAAGGGACTAATCAGATATAAATATGGGATTGTTCCAATATACTTCCCGACAGCATATTCAAAAATCAACATTCATAGGAGGCGCCAACTATCTGTATCCTAAGTACTGGGGAGAAAGGCTCGAATAAGACAAAGCTGCCTGTTTAAATACTACCCCTTTTTCTGTGCAGTTTACTGTGTTACTTATAAACAATTATATAGACACACAAGTAAACCAACCATGATATTCTTTACTCTTTCCTTGTCCAGTTTGAGGAACTCTTCTGTTGTTAGATCTTCAAATTTTTTCTTCAGCAGGATGAAAGCACACTGTGGGGAATGACTCTGATGTTCACCTCTAGGGGAGAATATGAAAGTTAGGTCAGTAGACTTTTTATGTACTTGCCGACTAAGTTCATGATCAGAAGCATCTTACTTGTGAAAGTAGAAACAGTGATGCTAGCACGATTTTGGTATAGCCTCTTAGTCTGCAATATCTTAAATATTTGGACTTGTTAAACTGGCTGCACAGGTGGTTTTAATGAAAGGTTATCAACTGAAACGTTAACTGTGTTTTGCTGGAGTTTCCCAAGGTGGGGGAGGAATTGCGGGAAGGGCTGGAAGCACTGTTAGGTTTGGAGGCGGTTGAACAGCGCAAGGACAGATGGAGACAGGGAAAGCATTGGGGCCACTTGGGCTCCCAGTGGAATTCTACAAAATGTTTGCATATCAGCTGGTTCCGTTATTGATAGGGATGTTTAATGACGCTCTGGCACGAGGCTCATCCCCGAGATGCTTGGCAGACATCCATATCTCTTCTCCTGAAAAAAGGATACGGATTCCACAGAGGGCGAGTCACATCTCCCGATTTCATTACTTAATGTCATTTATTTTTTAAATTATTATTATTATTAATGTAGACACAAAGCTATTGGCCAAGGTTCTGGCACTGAGCCTGGAACGCTACCTCCTGGAGGTAGTTGGGGAGGATTTGTAAAGGGACGAAAACTGTCGTCCAATGGAGGCAACTGCTGAATGTGGTTCTCACTCCAGGGTTGGGCCAGAACCTGGGATAATTGCGTCGTTAGATGCAGAAAAGCATTCAATAGGATTGAGTGGAGGTACCTCTTCGCAATTTTGGAGAAGTTTGGTTTTGGCCCAGGGTTGTGTAATGGGTCAGTTTGTAGTATGGGGCGCCTTTCATCAGCGTTCCTCACAACACCATGAGCTTGGGGCCTTTCCAGTTGCATAGCGGGACGAGGCAGAGGTGTTCCATGTCACCCCTCTGGTCGTTTGAGCGATTAAGCCATTGCCCGGAGGGTCTCAGTCAAGTGGAGTGAGATAATTAGGAGTGGTTATGGGGGGCAGCACGGTGGCACAGTGGGTTAGCCCTGTAGTTTCACGGCGCCGAGGTCCCAGGTTCGATCCCGGCTCTGGGTCACTGTCCGTGTGGAGTTTGCACATTCTCCCCGTGTTTGCGTGGGTTTCGCCCCCACAACCCAAAGATGTGCTGGATAGGTGGATTGGCCATGCTAAATTGCCCCTTAATTGGAAAGAAACAAATTGGGTACTCAAATTTTTTTTTAAAAAGGAGCGGTTATGGAACACAGGGTGTCCTTGTATGCAGATAATCTTGTTATACTTGAAGGACCCCAGGTCAGCTGTGAGAGACATAATGAGTATACTGAAGAGCCTTGGCTCCTTCTCTGGGTACAAGTTAAATTTAGAGAAGAACAAGTATATATTGGTCAACACTTTGGGGAAGGGAGCTGGTCTAGGGGTGCTACCTTTCCGCCTGGCCAGGACTAGCTTTCTGTATCTTGGTGCCCAGGTGGCTCGGGATTGGGCGCAGCTCCGTAAATTAAATTATAACCAGCCTAACGCGTAGGGTCCTGACATGCAAAGGAAGGACAGCCTCCCATTGTCATTGGTGGGCCAGGTTCAATCAATCAAAATGAACATCTTGCCAAGATTCCTGGTTCTTATTTCAGTGTTTTCCTGTATTTTACCAGGAGATTTATTTCAGACTTCATATGGGTGGGGAAAGCTCTGAGGATCAGAAGGGGTGCCCTGCCGAGGGATGGATAGTCGGGGGGGGGGGGGGGGGGGGGGGGTCCTTGCGCTGCCAAAGCTGATATTTTATTACTGGGTTGCTAATGTGGAGATGGTGTTGGGGATGGAGTCTGGGGTGTGTCAAGGGTCCAGTCTGGGATATTAGTGATGGCTGCACTGCCATTCGTCCGGGCAAAGTACTCATCAAACCCAGTTGTTCTCTCCACTTTAATGATATGGAGGAAACTCAAGCTGGGGTCAGTGACAAGGTTGGCCCCTATTTGTGTTAACC
The DNA here is from genome assembly GCF_902713615.1 of Scyliorhinus canicula. NCBI lineage: Eukaryota > Metazoa > Chordata > Chondrichthyes > Carcharhiniformes > Scyliorhinidae > Scyliorhinus > Scyliorhinus canicula. Next base: position 15,134,562 of record NC_052163.1, on the reverse strand, counting down.
ACTTGTTTGAGCGGCATGGTTGCATGCTATGTTTGGTATGTGGAAGGGGCAGGAGAGTGAGTGAATTATTCCTGGAGGGGCGGTTTGCCAGCCTGAAAGAATTGGAAGAGAAATTTGGGATCGAGTCCGGACTCATTTAGATACCTCCCGGTGCAAAATTCTGTTAGACAGATGTTTTCAACATTCCCAGTGGCGCAGCCAACATCCTTGTTGGAGAGAATCCTTTCCTGTTTGATGTCTGAAGAGGGCAGTATGGTCAGCATACATGGACGGATTCTGAGGGAGGATCCAGACTCGGTGGATGGGGTAAAGGCCAATTGGGACGAAGAGCTGGGGCCGCTGTTGGAGATGGTGTGGAGTGAGGCCCTCCGCAGGGTGACTGCCATGTCATCATGTCGAGTCTGAGCCTGATCCAGCTCAAAGTAGTGTTTAGGGCGCACCTTACGAAAGCCAAAAGGAGTTATTTGTTTGCAGGGGTTGGGGATAGGTGCTAGCGGTGTTCGAGGGGACCCTCTAATCACACACACGTTCTGGTCATGTCCCAAGCTTGTGGATTTTTGGGTCTCTTTTTATCAGCAGCATGTCTGTGATCCTGAATATTGAGTTGGAGCCCTATTCTTTATTGGCTATATTTGGGTTCTTGGAAGTGCTGGAGCTGTGGACGGGGGCAGATGTCCTTGCTTTCGCCTCGCTGATTGCTCAGAGGGGAGACCTGTTAGTTTGAGGCTGGAGACGCCATTCGGGTGGAGACGCCACCTCGTGCCTCGGCTTGGCATGTGGACTTAATGAAGTTTTTGCACCTCGGGAAGGTCAAATACACCATGAGGGGGTCAATTGAAGGGTTCTACCGGAGACGGCAACCATTCATATTTTATTTGAAGGTCGGGGCAGCACGGTGACACAGTGGTTAGCATTGCTGCCTACGCCGCTGAGGACCTAGGTTCGAATCCTGGCCCTGGGTCACTGTCCGTGTGGAGTTTGCACATTCTCCCTGTGTCTGCGTGGGTTTCACCCCCACAACCCAAAGATGTGCAGGGTAGGTGGATTGGCCATGCTAAATTGTCCCTTAATTAGAAAAAATAATTGGGTACTCTAAATTTTTTTTTTTTAAATGTTAGCTGCTAGAGGGGTGGGGGGAACCTGGTTCATGGGGGGGGGGGGGGGGGGGGGGTAACAGAGATAAGATTTTTTCATTTTGTTTACTATTGTTTGTATTTTCGTATAAAATGGCAAAAGCTTAATATAATACTATATATTTTTAACAACTCTTTTTCTCTCCATACACCGACTGAGTATTTCCAGCATTAGTGGAATGGCAGTAAATGAGAATGCCATAAACAGGTTCTATGTACAATACCATTTTACAGCGATATCAAAGCATTTTTAAGTCCATATTGGTGTAATGCAATCTCAGAGTAAACAAGTGAGAACATATCACTCAAATCAAATTTCTAGGAAGCACAGTAACATAGAATGCCAAAAGTAATACTGAAATCTGAAAAAGGACTTGACAGGCAAACAGTATTTTTACAAAATTGAGCAGCATTCTAAAAAGCATTTGCTTCAGAATCCGTAGACCAAAATGTTCTGTTAGGTCAGTAATGAATTGCGGATGTGAAGCTTAAAACATTGGGAAAGAGGAAGGAAAGAAAATCACCAGCTTCAATATGTAATGCTAAAGAAGGATCCTTATTTTCCATGGAAGAGGATGGGAGTGCCTAATAACCACCAGAAGGATTAACGGAAGAGCAAACGGTCAACAGCAACTAAACAATATTATATACTGTTTCAATCAAACTCGAAGGGCCAAATGGCCTACTCCTACTCCAAAGTCCCAGGTTAACCAGAATTCTAACGAGGTCATCCACTGTTGCTTTAATTGGAAAGTTTGGAAGACTGTGTTGCCTACACCACGTAGCATGGCAATTTATCAACAACAACTGGCGTCATGGTAAACATTAAACATATCCTGTGTTACAATGTCCAAAGCAAAAATAATCTCAAATGAGATTTATAGCCATTTTGCTACTGGAACTTTTAGAATACAGTGCAAGCTAAGTCAGAGTAGTACAGGTGTGCATTGAAGTACAAAAATTGTAAAGTACTTCACCAGAGTTTCTCACTGGCCTCATATTTTATTGAAAAACAGTTCATTTAACAGATCTTGTAAACATGATATGTAATGGTTCCTGAACTATGGGTCGCAAACTTAATTGGGGCCACAGAAACAAAAAAATGGCATCTCAAACAAAAACACGTTAATCTCCATCCCCTCATTGTCCCAGCAATGAGAAGTAACCAATCGCAACACAAGCATCTCACACTGAACATTTTGATTTACTGCAAGACTCTGATTAGGTATGCTGTGACTAACAATGCATACATAAATATTTCAGTAGTTTCCTGCAGTGGATTCTCAGAGCAACAGCGTTGGAGGCAGATTTAGGTATGTATCCTAGTCACTTAAGGACGGCATGATGGTGCACTGATTAGCACTGCTATCTACGGCATTGAGGGCCTGGGTTCGATCCCGGTCCCGCCTGTGTGGAGTTGCACATTCTCCCCGTGTCTGCGTGGGTTTCACCCCCACAACCCAAAGATGGTTAGGTGGATTGACCACGCTAAATTGCCCCTTAATTGGAAAAAGAAATATTTGGGTACTCTAAATTTATTTATTTTTTATAAAAGGTATCCTTGTCACCCAAGGGCACGGAACTCATATTCATATGTGTTGGTCTAAGAATTCACAAACTTCAACAATTATATACTACTACAATACTATTTTATTGCTATTTTATTTTTGCTGGCATCTGGGGTTGTATTAAGTTTCAAGTTAAATTAGGACTGTATTGGAAAATAGTTTGGGAAGCATAGAGTACTGCTACTCCAAACAAGCAGAATTCAACTTTTTATTGATCAACGGTAAACTTCAGATCAGCTCAAGTTTTCCTCCCTCTAAAATCTAGCTAATCCTTGCAGAAACCTCCAGACTTCTACAAGATCAGCATCCACGAGAATGACAAAGACTTGTTTAGTAGCACAACAGCATTGAATAATACTGAAAGGTCAGTGGCATTTATCGAGGGGAAGCATGTAAACATCCAAACATTAGGAAGAAAGACCCCATGCTAGAATTCATTACTTACAAAGGTTCATCTTGAGGTTCCCATCCTTCCAGTTCTTTGTAACAAAAGAAGCACAGAGCAACATCAGGACCATTTTCACTTGGGGTGTGAATAAAACCTGCTGCAGCCATCTGAAATGGATAAAATGAACTTTAGACTTAAAGTTCCCAATAGCTTTCTCTTCCTAGTTTAATTTGATGTCGGAGAAATCTATTATCTTACAAGTGAGATAAGAAGTGGTCAGACTGACTATATATATTTTCTGAAAGTCAAAATGACCCAGTGATGTGAAAGATGGTGAGTGACTTGGAGAGAAACTTGCAGGTTGTGATGTTCCCACAGATCTGCTGCACCTCCTTTGAGGTGATTGAGGCCAGAGGTTTGAAAGATGCTATCAAATGAACCGAATGAAGTTGTTGCAATGCTTCTTGTAGATGGTAAACACTTCCGCCAATATGTGTCGGCGGTGGAAGGAGTGAATGTTTGTGGTGAATGGGATGCCAATAAAGCAGACTGCTTTGTCCTGGATGGAGTCAAGCATATTGAGTGATGCTGGAGTTCATTCAGGACCATCATTTTTTTTTTAAATTTATTTTTAGAATACCCAATTCATTTTTTCCCACTAAAGGGCAATTTAGCCTGGCCAATCCACCTAGCCTGCACATCTTTGGGTTGTGGGGGCGAAACCCACGCAAACACGGGGAGAATGTGCAAACCCCACATAGACAGTGACCCAGAGCCGGGATCGAACCTGGGACCTCGGCGTTGTGAGGCTGCAGAGCTAACCCACTGCGCCACCATGCGGCCCCTATTCAGGACCATCATAATCCTGACTTGTACCTTGTAGATGGTGGTCAGTCTTTGGGAAGTCAGTAGGGGAGCTATTCACCACAGAATTCTGAGCTGCTCTTGTAGACAGAGTATTTATATGCCTGGCCCAGTTCAGTTTCTGGTCAATGGTAACCCCCAGGATGGTTGTGGTGGGGATTCAGCAATGGTAATGCCATTGAATGTCATGGGGAGATAGCTAGATATGTTGCAGGTGTCTATTACTGGCACTATGTGCCACAAAAGTTGTCCAGATCTTCCTGCATAGGGGCATGGACTGCTTCAGTATCTGAGTCACGAATGACACTGAACATTGTGAAGTCATCAGCGAACATCCCCACATCTGAACTTATGACCCAAACAAGAGTTACTTGGGCCAAGAATACACCACCCTAAGGAACTCTGATGGTTATGTCTCAGGATAGAGATGATTGAGCTCCTTTGTGCTAGGTATAACCCAACCAGTGGACAATCTCCCCAATTCCTATTGACTATGCTGCCTTGCTGTCAAAGGCATTTACTCTCACCTCACCTGTTCTGTTCAGCTCTTTTGTCCAAATTTGGATCATGGCTGTAATGAGGTCAGGAGCGGAGAGGCCCAGGCACAACCCAAATGAGCATCAGTAAGCAGGTTATTACTGAGTTAGTGGCGCTTGATAGCACTTCTTCCATCATTTGACTGGGCGTCATGGTAGCACAGTGGTTAGCACTGTTGCTTGACACCGGTTCGATTCCCGGCTTAGCTCACTGTCTGTGCGGAGTCTGCATGTTCTACCAGTGTCTGCATGGGTTTACTCTGGGTGCTCCGGTTTCCTCCCACAAGTCCCAAAAGACATGGACCACGATAAAAATAAAAGTGTTATGGTTTTACATGAGTCCAGAATCAACAGTCCAATGATGTATCCCTTCAGCTGACTGCACTGATTGGTTGGCAAGTCGGCTTTCCAGAAGCAAAGACTCCCAATGGAAGCAGGCACAGAGATATGAATTAGTCTTAATGGCACAGATCAAGAAATTCCAATGTTCCCAATAGTTCACAGTGTAGACAAGGGCAATTCTAAACCTGGACAGAGCTCTTTCTGCTGCTTCCTGTTAGATTGTAAATGGTAGACAGAGACTCGTTGCTTGTCTGATACCCTGTTTCTCTTCTGAAGTCAAACAGTGACTGAAGTCAAAATTCAAAAGCTGCAGAATTAAAGGATATTCTTTTTTGCAACATTTTATTTTACATCTCTGGCAGAGTGTGATGTTTGAAGTAGAATATCTGGGGCAGGAATCTGTAGGCTAAATTGCGTCAGAACACCAGCAGCCCGGCATAGCGCGTCGGTAGATGCCGGGAGATCCCACTTCCAGGATCTACCCGGCTCGGCACGCCTTGCGAGATCGAATGCAGGGTGGCACCTTGGCACTGCCAGCCTGGCACCCTGACAGTGTGAGCCTGACACTGGCAGTGCCATCTGGGTGCCAACCTAGCACTACCAGCTGGAAGGGGCACTGCCAAGGTGTCAAGCTGGCATTTGTTGCACAGCGGGGATCTGACCTGGGGCTGCCCTGTCCAGGGCTGTGCGGGACCGCCTCCCCCCTCCCAAGGACCCTCTTAAGTGAATTGGGGGAATTCGGGGGCCGCATCGGGGGCTCGAGAGATCAGGACGCCATTTTAAAATGGCAAGATCCTCAGTGCAGACATCAGGACTAAGTGCGGCCTCAGCTGTGAGTTCCCCGCTGAGGCCCCTGATCTACCGGGGGGGGGGGGGGGGGGGGGGGGTTGGATAGCGTGGTATTTCTCAGTGCTTTGAGCACCGGGAAACACGGTTAAATGAACATAACAGCGCAGTATAGGTCCTTTGGCCCTCAATGTTGCGCCGACCTGTGAAACCAATCTAAAGCCCATCTACACTATTCCCTTATCATCCATGTTTGTCCAATGACCATTTAAATGCCCTTAATGTTGGGGAGTCCACTACTGCTGCAGGCAGGGCATTCCACGCCCTGACTACTCTGAGTAAAGAACCTACCTCTGACATCTGTCCTATATCTATCTCCCCTCAATTTAAAGCTATGTCCCCTCATGCTAGCCTTCATCATCCGAGGAAAAAGGCTCTCACTATCCACCCTATCTAATCCTCTGATCATCTTGTATGCCTCAATTAAGTCACCTCTTAACCTTCTTCTCCCTAGCAAAAACAGCCTTTCCTCATAAGATCTTCCTTCCATACCAGGCAACATCCTGGTAAATCTCCTCTGCACCCTTTCCAATGCTTCCACATCCTTCCGATAATGCGGTGACAAGAACTGCACACAATACTCCAAATGCAGCCACACCAGTTTTGTACAGCTGCAACATGACCTCATGGCTCCGAAACTTAATCCCTCTACCAATAAAAGCTAACACGGGCAGCACGGTGGCCTAGTGGTTAGCACAACCGCCTCACGGCGCTGAGGTCCCAGGTTCGATCCCGGCTCTGGGTCACTGTCCGTGTGGAGTTTGCACGTTCTCCCCGTGTCTGCGTGGGTTTCACCCCCACAACCCAAAAATGTGTAGAGTAGGTGGATTGGCCACGCTAAATTGCCCCTTAATTGGAAAAAATAATTGGCTAATCTAAATTTAAAAAAAAAAAAAAAAAAAAAAAAAAAAAAAAAAAGCTAACACACCATCGCCTTCTTAACAACCCTATCAACTTGGGTGGCAACGTTCAGGGATCTATGTACATAGACACCGGGATCTCTCTGCTCATCCACACTACCAAGAATCTTACCATTAGCCCAGTACTCTGTATTCCTGTTACTCCTTCCAAAATTAATCACCTCACACTTTTCTACATTAAACTCCATTTGCCACCTCTCAGCCCAGCTCTGCGCTTATCTATGTCCCTCTGTAACCTGCAACATCCCTCTGCACTGTCCACAACTCCACCGACTTTAGTGTCATCTGCAAATTTACACACCCATCCTTCTACGCCCTCCTCCAGGTAATTTATAAAAATAACAAACAGCAGTGGCCCCAAAACAGATCCTTGTGGTACACCACTAGTAATTGAACTCCAGGCTGAACATTTCCTATCAACCACCTTCTTACAGCTAACCAATTTCTGATCCAAACTGCTAAATCACCCTCAATCCCATGCCTCTGTATTTTCTGCAATAGCCTACCGTGGGGAACCTTATCAAACGCTTTACTGAAATCCATATACACCACATCAACTGCTTTACCCTGGTCCACCTGTTTTGTCACCTTCACAAAGAACTCAATAAGGTTTGTGAGGCACAACCTACCCTTCACAAAACCGTGTTGACTATCCCTAATCAAATTATTCATTTCTAGATGATTATAAATCCTATCTCTTATAAACCGTTCCAAGACTTTGCCCACAACAGAAGTACAGCTCACTGATCTACAGTTTCTACTCCCCTTCTTGAACAAGGGGACAACATTTGCTATCCTCCAGTCTTCTGGCACTATTCCTGTAGACAATGACAACATAAAGATCAAAGCCATTCCTAGCTCCTCCCTAGCTTCCCAGAGAATCCTAGCATAAATCCCATCCGGCCCAGGGGGACTTATCTATTTCCCCACTTTCCAGGATTGCTAACACCTCCTCCTTATGAACCTCTAGCCCTTCTAGTCTAGTAGCCTGTATCTCAGTATTCTCGACAACATTGTCTTTATCCTGCGTGAATACTGACAAAAATTATTCATTTAGCACCTCTCCTATCTCCTCGGACTCCACGCACAACTCCCCACTACTGTCCTTGACTGGCCCTACTCTTACCCTAGTCATTCTTTTATTCCTGACATACCTATAGAAAGCTTTAGGGTTATCCTTCATCCTCCCTGTCAAAGACTTCTCATGTCCCCCTCCTGGCTCTTCTTAGCTCTCTCTTTAGGTCCTTCCTAGCTAGCTTGTAACTCTCGAGCGCCCTAACTGAACCTTCACGTCTCATCTTTACAAAAGCCTCCTTCTTCCTCTTGACAAGTGATTCAACTACTTTAGTAAACCAGGGTTCCCTCGCTCAACCACTTCCTCCCTGCCTGACAGGTACATACTTATCAAGGACACGCAGTGGCTGTTCCTTGAATGAGCTCCACATTTCAATTGTGCCCATCCCCTGAAGTTTCCTTCCCCATCCTCTGCATCCTAAGTCTTGCCTCATCGCATCATAATTGCCTTTCCCCCAGCTATAACTCTTGCCCTGCGGTATATACCTATCCCTTTCCATCGCTAGAGTAAACGTAATCGCGCACACTACAGGACACTGTCCCCATTCGCGGATATGACTGGTAACGATTAAATGTTTGTACAACAGAGACCCATTCTCTGCAAACAAAAGGAACAGGTTCAAGCCTAGCATCATTTTTGAATTACCCCGGAGCTTGGGGAGCCTATAGTTTTCCCATTGCTTTCTTCATGGCAATGCTTTGGCCAGAGTCGACTTGCCAACCAATCAGCACACTCTTCTCCTGTAATACGACCTGTTGTGATCATTCAAAATTTGGTATTCTTGCATGTGTCCGGGTAAGTGCAAGATGAAAAGTTTCAGACACAATTATTACTGAAAAGTGAGAAAAACCAAGTTCTGTACTACCGAGTGACTTTTATACTATTGTTTGTTTATAATGAACATTTCAACCTTCTAATACACTTGTTTCCACATTTTCTCAAACAAAAAAATGACACTTTAATTTTTTAAAAACATGCTTATTTGTGTCGTGGATACCCACATAATGGAATCTGAAGTGGCAACAAAAGCCTTTATAATTCACTCACACCCTGGAGACTAAAGTCTCAAAGCTTCTGAAAGAACACAATCTGCACTATTTTTTAAAACTGAAAGCAATCTAACTGCACATATGCAGCCCTCCCGCCACTCACTCACATTCTCCGGGGTACAGGTACACTCGGTGTCAAAGGGCCAGTTCTGAAAGGTGTCCAGGCGCTCCTCGTAATAGTAGTATTTCCGGTGCTGCTGCAGGTAATCGTTCATCGTGAGGGCTCTCGGTGCCGGTTCCCGGGGAGGGGGCTCTCGGTGCCGGTTCCCGGGGAGGGGGGCTCTCGGTGCCGGTTCCGGGGAGGGGGGCTCTCGGTGCTGGTTCCCGGGGAGGGGGGGCTCTCGGTGCCGGTTCCCGAGGAGGGGGGCTCTCGGTGCAAGTTCCCGGGGAGGGGGGGCTCTCGGTGCAAGTTCCCGGGGAGGGGGGGCTCTCGGTGCAAGTTCCCGGGGAGGGGGGGCTCTCGGTGCAAGTTCCCGGGGAGGGGGGCTCTCGGTGCCGGTTCCCGGGAGGGGGGATCTAGCTGCCGGTTCCGAATCGCGGCCGCGCGCCCTCAACCGCCGACAAAATTCAAACCAGCGACCGTTGTCCCCGCGCTCGGCCTTCTCGGCGGTCATTGGCGGAACGCGCCGGGACGTCACACAGGGATCACGTGGTGAAGAAGCGGCGCTCCGCCCTGCGAGCGCACTCGCCTGAATTCAGATAGGGCCTGCCCCATCCCTCCCGCTCTCCTGTGAGGTATGTGTATGTGTGCCAACGCATAATATTTGCTTCCTTTGCAAATCACCTCACATCTATGCCTTCTCATTCTTCATCCTTTTGTTCAAGTTTGCACCGTTCCACTCCACCCGAAGGTTAGCCTGTACATCTCTGGACACTAGGGGCAATTTATCATGGCCAATCCACCTAACTTACACATCTTTGGACTGTGGGAGGAAACCAGAGCACCACCTGCCTTCCAATGATCTCCAGCAGGACCTCCAGGGATGCATGATAATAGTAGAGCATCCAATTTAATTGAAGTTGGCAGGCATTCACAGGTACCTATCTGTTAGAGGTGTGGAGTCCAGGCCCTTTCAAAAACAAGCGGCCAGTGTGCCCGTTTGCCCCCTCTTATAAAGGGAAGAATAAAATAATGACCCAGACCTGGACCCCAGCTAGCTCTCACTTCTGGATTGCTCTCCTTCACTCTACTGGCTCACTGATTATGACAACTACAAGTCCCCAGGTCCTGATGGTCTTTATCCTAGATTCTTAAAAGAAGTCACGGAGATGAGATGTCATAAATCTTTGGAACCGTTCCCCAGAGAGCATTAGAGGCAGGGTCATTGGACATTTCCCCCTCGCCCCCCCCCCCCCCCCCCGTCTTAGGTCACTGTCTGTGTGGAGTCCGCACGTCTTCCCAGTGTCTGCGTGAGGTTCTTCCGGGTGCTTCGGTTTCCTCCCACAAGTCCCGAAAGACGTGCTCGTTAGGTGAATTGGACGTTCTGAATTCTCCCTCTGTGTACCCGAACAGGCGCCAGAGTGTGGCGACAAGGGGATTTTCACAGTAACTTTATTCCAGTGTTAATGTAGCCTACTTGTGACATTAATAAAGATGATTATTATTATAATAAACTCTTCTCAGGACCTAGCAGAAGCAACGTAACCCAAGGAAAGACAAATATGAAAGGTGTACTTGGATGAAAAGACGGATTAAAAGAAGAGCGGAATTGGAGCTCACGAAAACGCAGCAGCTCCCACGCACGCATTGCATGACCTCCCCTACGAGTTATTTTGTAATAGTTATTGGATTTACAGGATGTTTTCAGTATAGTGAAGCAGTTGGATACGGGCTGGTGCAGATAATGTACTGGGAATGAAACCAGGGACCTTTTGATTTAGTACTGTCTTAGTGCAGTCACTCACTGAACTATCGGAGGAGCTGTGTGAAAACTTGAAATTGAATGCAATATGACACCTTTTAACAAGCAATGACATTGATTTGTTTTTGGATCTATTGCATACCCCATACATAGTTCCAGCAATTCATTCCATACAAATACCTGATCATTAATGAAATTGAAGCTAATATATATTTATCTGTTCCTGCATTAGTCTGGCACCTGCCATCTAGGGCACTGTATTCTATGGAGCAAGTGTACATATCCCAGAGGGTTTTTTTTTAAGAGATTAGGCTTCAAATTATTTTATACACAGTATTACTGCAATACGGAGTATTATGTAATATTTAATTAGTGATTAATTATTTACCAACACTTTGTTAAAAATACGCAAGCTTTTTGCTATAACTCTAAACTAATAAATTAATTGAATCTAAGAATATCTGCACTAAATTTTGTAGCAATGAGGGAACAATTATTGTTTGCTCTTGTAGTTCTGCAGAAACCTGTTCATTTTCCAGTCATCATTTTGAGCAGGACCTAAAAGAAACAAATATACAGTGGCATTAGATTAATATTTTAAGTACCCAATTCATTTTTTTTCCAATTAAGGGGCAATTTAGCGTGTTCAATCCACCTACCTTGCACATCTTTGGGTTGTGGGGGCGAAACCCATGCGAACACTGGGAGAATGTGCAAACTCCACACGGACAGTGACCCAGAGCTGGGATCGAACCTGGGACCTCGGTGCCGTAAGACTGCAGTGCTACCATTGCGCCACCGTGCTGTCCCAGATTAATATTTTTTAACTGAACTCTAAGGCCGTGATTCTTCGGAAAGATTTCTAAATGGGTAGCGAGCGGGAAATGCCGCTAGCTTCCCTGCGCTCAGCACAGTGAGGCCGGCAACGCTATTCAACATTAATTGGACCACTTAACGAGGCCCCATGGGCGTCTCGCCGCAAATGAAGGCTTGCCAGTCGATTCGTCAGCACCACGTCGCTAGCCCCCTGCCAACAAGGTTGAGCAGTACTTAAGCAGCACTTGCTCAGACAACCTCAGTCAGCTCACAACAATACCAAGGAAAACGACCCCAAGATTCAGGGATGCAGACCTGGGGAGGCTCATAGACGCAGTGGAGGCCAGGAGAGATATCCTGATCCCCTGAGGGTCCCGGAGAGTCAGCCACAGGGCAGCCAGTGCTGCCTGGCATGAGCGGCTGTAAGCTCCTGGGAGTGTGACCAGGAGGTCTGGCCTCCAGTGCTGGAAAAAGGTCAACGACCTACACCGGGCAGCACAAGCGAGTACACATCAACGCCACCAACCCCCCCCCCCCCCCCCCCCCGAGCCCTTTCCGCCCCCATGTGAACACCCACACCCCCTTCCAACACCCCATGTGGCCCCAAATCCTCCCTTCATATCCCCCCCCTCCCCCCCCTCACACCACTGTGAACCATGTGTGTGGCTAATGATGCCATCTCTGTGTCTCCTCAAGAAAAGCTCTCCCACAACCGTCAGGAGTGGGCCAAAACTGGCGGAGGTGTGCCGGACATAAGAATCCACACCTCCTTCAAGGAATGGGCCCTGAGGGCAGCATGGTGGCACAGTGGTTAGCAGTGTTGCCTACGGCGCTGAGGACCCGGGTTCGAATCCCGGCCCTGGGTCACTGTCCGTGTGGAGTTTGCACATTCTCCCCGTGTCTGCGTGGGTTTCATCCCCACAACCCAAAGATTTGCAGGATAGGTGGATTGGCCATGCTAAATTGCCCCTTAATTGGAAAAAATAATTGTAAATTTAAAGGAAAAAAAAGATAGTAAAAGAAAAAAGGAATGGGCCCAGGAGGTGACTGATGTGGCTGAGGACAGAGCGGTCACCCACACGGAAGTTGGAGGACGCCGCAGAGGTGAGGAACCACCGGACCCCACCTGGAGGATCTATTAAATGTGAGTTGTTATTGCCTTACTGACTGTCCCATCCCTCCCACTGACCACATGTCCATCCTCCTGCATGTCCTCAGTTGGCGGCACAGGCCCATCCCAGGTGGCCACCTGTCCTGCCTCCCAGGAGACGACCTCGGGCGGGAGCTCCGAGGAAGACATGATCGAGGTGTCACAGCTGTCATCCCCACCCTCCACCAGCGCAGATACACACACCTCGGTGGGCAATTGTTTTTTTTTGTTACTTTGTATCAGAGTTACAAAGCCAGTGCTCAGAGTGTGGACAGGGGCAAACTCCTAATCCAGCTCCTTGCCTGTTCCAAAAACCAATTCAAATTGAAACCAATTCATGGTCCCCACAAGAAAGACATATCAGATCCAGGCATTACCTGACCTAACGCTCAGCGGCTTCTGGGGCACAATCTGGTGAGAACCACACAACTAATTAGAATAATAATTAAGAATAACTGGGACTGCACATGCAAGGCTGGTTTTAATCTAATGCTAATCACTGCACCATTGGTGGTCATGCCTTCAGTTGCCTAGGCTATAAACTCTGCAATACCCTCACCACCCTTTTCTGCCTCTCTACCTCCCTTTCCTCCTTTAATGTGGAGATGCTGGCGTTGGACTGGGGTGAGCACAGTAAGAAGTCTTACAACACCAGGTTAAAGTCCAACAGGTTTGTTTCAAACACGAGCTTTCGGAGCGCAGCTCCTTCTTCAGTCTCCCTCTCCAGTCATCTGAAGAAGGAGCTGCGCTCCGAAAGCTCGCATTTGAAACAAACCTGTTGGACTTTAACCTGGTGTTGTAAGACTTCTTACTGTGTTCCTCCTTTAAGACACTTCTTAAACCTGTATCTTTGACCAAGCTTTTCATCATCTGACCTGATATCTCCTCATGTTTCACATTTTGTGGCTGGAGGAGGGGGTGTGGTGTGTGAGATTCTGCCTAGCATGAACACAACATTATCATGTGCAAGGTTAGGGCTGATGCAGCTGAAGGTAATACATAGGGCCTATTTAAACAAATCCAGCTATTTGTGGGTGTGCGGGATGAGTGTGAGCGTCATGAAAAGGACCTGACTCACCATGTACACATGTTCTGGTTGTGTCCTAAGCTCGTGGGGTTCTGGGTCTCCTTCTTTGGCACCATGTCAGCAATCCTACAAATTGAACTGAAGCCTTGTCCCCTCGGGGCCATATTCAGGGTATCATACCTGCCGGAGCTGCAGACTGGGACAGGGGCTGATGTTCTGACCTTTGCCTCGCTGACTGCTCGAAGGTGGTTACTGAAGAGTTGGAGGTCAGCTTCTCCACCCACTGCCTTGGTATGGCTGGACGATCTTATGGAATTTATGTATCTCGAGAAAGTTAAGTACACCGTGAGGGGTGCAATTAAAGATGGCAGGTGGTTATTTTGAGCTGGTCACCATTAGTTTGACGGGGGGGGGGGGGGGGCTGGCATTGCTGGGATTATCATTTGGCTTTCTAAGGGATGGGGTTTGGGGGAGGACAGTGTGTTATTACCCTGTTTTTATTATGTATAAAATTGAAAAAGTTGAATAAAAATATTTCCTTCAATATTTCATATTTTGTTTTTTAATTCTTCTATCAAACACCTTGGGATGTTTTATGTTACAATGGTATATTATGTTTTTGTTTCTGGTTTAAGGGCAGCACGGTAGCATTGTGGTTAGCACAATTGCTTCACAGCTCCAGGGTTCCAGGTTCGATTCCCAGCTGGGTCACTGTGCGGAATCTGCACGTTCTCCCCGTGTGTGCGTGTGTTTCCTCCGGGTGCTCCGGTTTCCTCCCACAGTCCAAAGATGTGTGGGTTAGGTGGATTGGCCATGATAAATTGCCCTTAGTGACCAAAATTGCCCTTACTGGTGAGTGGGGCCACTGGGTTACGGGGATAGCGTGGAGGTGTGGGCTTGGGTAGGGTGCTCTTTCCAAGAGCCGGTGCAGACTCGATGGGCCAAATGGCCTCCTTCTGCACTATAAATTCTACGATTGTAAAATGGGACCAACCAGCCAGCTGCTTTTAGAATGTTTTGCGAGCCGTCAAAGTGGCTAATGGGGAATAAAGGAGGTGCAGCAGATATTTGTTCAGTGATGACCACAAACAAGACTCCAATGCCGAGTAATGATGTCTTGGAGCCCCAGTTTAGCACAGGGCTAAACTGGGGCTGGTTTAGCACAGGGCTAAATAGCTGCCTTTTAAAGCAGACCGAGGCAGGCCAGCAGCGCGGTTCAATGCCCGTACCAGCCTCCCCAGACAGGCGCCTGAATGTGGCGGCTAGGGGCTTTTCACAGAAACTTCATTTGAAGCCTACTTGTGACAATAAGCGATTTTCATTTCATTTCAGTTGCAGGAAGTGTGACAAAGGGGAGGTCCATCTTAAGAGCGAAGGTCAACCACGACAGATGTTCACCCTTCCTGCAAGGAGATGTTTGGGTAAACCAATCATTTTCCACCTTTTCTGGATTAGAACCCAAATAAGGAAGACGTTTAGTGGCATTGAAAGAAATACCAAAATTTGTGTAGGTACATTTACATATAGGGCATGACCCCAGAGTAACTAAAATTTGTTGCATCCCTCCAGGCGATTACCTTAAAAATTCGCACATGGTTTTATTTCTTTTTCAGCTCACCTGGATTTAACAGAAGCTGCTTGGCACGTTATCAGTAAGGAGCTATCATTTGTGGCAACTCAACCACAAAGGAATCCTATCGAGAAATTTATTATGGACTTGTAGAACTAGGACCAGAGAGACAGTTCACAAGGTCAAGTGATGCTGTTTTTTCTGCTCACATTTTGCTAACATTTTTGTAAGGTTTTACAGGCCATGACTATGCCATTGGGAGAGAATTAAGACAAGATTGAGTCAGCAACACTAAAACAGCTCACTGTCTCTGGGGAGATGGCACTTGTCCTGTGTGGACAGGAATCTATAGAGACCATTGACAGTTAGAAGTCAGTGTCCTACCATTCTGCAAGTAACTTCTATCTTCTATTAACCAGCACCTTGAGAGAAATTGTGTTGTACCATTCAGTGGAACAATTGCCTTGGAAATGAAACTCCAGGGAGAATGAGGTGGCTGAATCAATATCAGGTTTTTTAAAAAAAACATTGAGTTTATGCAGGGGCTCTATACCTCTGCAGTAATTAGGACAGAATGTTCTTTTCTTATCTCCAAGGCCTTTTCTTTAGCCACCCAGCATTCAATAACTTCTGCAAGGAGGGTAGTTATATCACGCCTCTGCTGGCTGCTCCTCCCAAAATGGCTCAGGTCAGATTGGAAATTCACCAAATGGAAGTTAGTCCAATGAGACAAATCTTTACCTGTGTAAGTTCGTAGTTCTCCTCCACTAATTTTTCTATGATATCAAAATGATCTGTATTTGGTACATTTTGAAAACAGACGTTCAACCCAGCAGCCTTAACAGCCTGCAATAAAAAGTTGTTTCAAAATAACACAACCAGTAAAGCACCCACATTTCATTCTGAATGATAAAATTCATGAACAATATTTCAACAATGAAATCCTCATGTTCAAACAAGTGAAAGACACCCTGAAGTGATCCCCAGAATGCCAAAGCCCCAACTCACCTATAAGGGGGTCCTCGGGGCTCCCCACCATGTGGGTAGGGCACCCCTGGTCCTGATTCCCAGCGTGGGGAAAATGCCAGCCTGGCAATGTGGCAGTGCCCCTGTCAGCTGGCAGTGCCAGCCTGGCACCCAGATGGCACTACCAGGGTGCCACCCTGCCCAGAGGACAACCACCTAGGGGCGGCCGATCCCCTGGGAGACCCCCGCCCGCAAGTGCCTTTCCATCTCGTCCCCATTTGTGGGGACCAGTACTGAACAGCACTCACCTAAGGTCGCTGAAGCGAATGGGTTAGATTCCAACGCCTCAGTAGATCAGGCACGCTGCATATTAGACTGAGACCAGCTACCTCCCTCGAATAGGCAGATTTGCCGAATACTAATTACGCCCACAGTGGGTGGGATTCAGATCGTCATGTGTCGCAAGATCCCGATCGAGCTCGTGAGGCGAGCCGGGTAGACCCTGGAAGAGGCCTCTCTCAGCATCTACTGGCTGCGATGCGCCCCCATTCACCTGAACAGGGTGGGGGGAGGGGGGCAACGCGGCCAACAGATCATGCCCGTCATTTCCTTATCCGCTAAAGCTTCAAGCCTTTCGTCATTATGAAAGACATTTATCTCAAATTCTATTCTGAAGTATCGAATTTCTTAATATTTACTTTTTTTCCAAACCATTACAATAGAACTTGGCTTAGCACCCATTAAAAGCCAAGCATTTATCGCTGGTGAGCAGAGTCGCGAAATTTCCTGATTCCAGTTTCCTGAGTGTTCAGATTTTTATTCTTGGGGTGTTGATGGGCTAGGATTAACTGTGGTCAGGTCCGCTTATCCCTAAACAGTGAGGAGGCAGCTATTGGGTCTGTCAAGTGCTGAGGAAGACTGTTTAACATTCATGCCTTGGTGCCCTGGGAGTTCACCTCAATTACAATGAAAGGATTGAAACAAAAAAACAGTACTTCATATATCGTCACTCTCAGACACATTCTACCTGCCCCATCCAAGCTAACTCCTGCCTTCATATCCTCAATACAAACTCATGGCCTGCTATCCTTCCCATTTCCCTTCATAGCCCCTGTGCCTATTTAATGCCAATCCATACCAACCTATACCCCCTCTAATCCCCATAGCCCTTTATAGCCCCATGTCAACTTGGTGCTAGCTCATGCTGTGGGATGACGCCCCTCCCCCTCAACCTACTCACACCTTTTGTACCAACTCACCCAGTATCCAGCATGTGTAGAATTTAGGAGCCATGGTGAGATTACATAATATAAAGTTTTAAATATCTATTAGAGATTTTTTTTTAAAACACGCATTGATAATAGCCCATTCAATACATTCAAATCCTCCCAAATCTCTTATAAAAATAAACATTTTTGTTCACAGACCCACATGAAAGACAGCGAGTGAGTGGGATTCCCCGTTGCCGACGCCAAAATCAGGAAAGGTGATTGGGCAGAGAATCAGTTCTTTTTTAAAATAAATTTAGAGTACCCAATTAATTTTTTCCAAGTAAGGGGCAATTTAGCATGGCCAATCCACCCAGCCTGTACATCTTTGGGTTGTGGGGGTGAAACCCACGCAAACACGGGGAGAATGTGAAAACTCCACACAGACAGTGACCCAGAGCCGGGATCGAACCTGGGATCTCGGCACCGTGAGGCTGCAGGGCTAACCCACTGCGCCACCGTGCTGCCCGAGAATCAGTTCTGACGCCAGAATTGCGGCAGATCCCGATTTGATGGCAAATCCCGATTCTCCGTCACCTCAACAAGGACGTCAATGCGTTCCAGAACGCACGTACTGTACACACCGTTTGCATGTCATTAGCGGGCCTGATTCTTATAGTATTGAATAGTATTCACCGGGCTCTCACGATTCTCCGCTTCCGATGCACCCAGTTCCCGACAGCGCGGTTCACTTGTACCTTTAAAAATAATTTGATAGAAGAATTAAAAATCACCGGAGTCGTGGCTGCTGCGGGAGAGAGAGAGGAGATAGGACACAATGAGGAGTGACTGCGGGCTGCCGGGCCGGTCACTGGCCAGGCTGGCTGGATGGGGGAGGCCCTGGCGGGTGGGGGGGGGGGGTAGAGACAGGGGAAACAGACTGAGTGGCCGGGGAGATACCACACGGGACTGGGGTGGTGTCCAGGCACGGACCGCCATTACGGTGGCCATCTGTTACTGACTACCCACCTTGGCCCCTGGTTCTGCAGTGTGACACCGGCCATATGGGTGCCCCCGCCCCACCCCACTGTGGCCCACTCAGGGGAACACCCACACAGCCCCTGGCATCAGGGATGGGCACCGACGGGAGAGAGAGCAAAATGCAGGCCTAAGTTCCTAAATTTTGCCATTCTATCCAGGAACAACAGAATGGAAGTCAGATCATGGAAAGTCAACGGTCAGCCCATTCTCACTATGATCTATTTGGAAGCAGAGCCCTGACTGGAATATAGCTATTTGCCTTCTCGGCTGGAGATGGTTGACAGCTTCAAATTCCTAGCTGAGCACTTCACCAAAATTCTGTCCTGGTCCACCCACGTCGACGCTACAACCAAGAAAGCACAACAGCACCCATGCGTCCTCAGGAAACTTAGGAAATTTGGCATGTCACACTGACTCTTACCAACTTTTATAGATGCACCATAGAAAGCATCCTACCTGGCTGCATCACAGCCTGGTATGGCAACTGCTCAGCCCAAGAGCACAAGAATCTTCAGAGAGTCGTGAATACAGTCCAGTCCATCACAAGAACCCGCCTCCCATTGACTCTATCCACACCTCCCGTTGCCTTGGGAAAGCGGGCAGCTTAATCAAAGACCCCTCCCACCTGGCTTACTCACTCTTCCAACTTCTTCCATTGGGCAGGAGATACAAAAGTCTGAGAACACACATGAACAGATTCAAAAACAGCTTCTTCCTCGCTGTTACCAAACTCCTAAACGACCCTCTTATGAACTGATCTGATGAATACTACACTCCTGTATGCTTCACCCAATGCCTGTGTCTATTTATTTACATTGTGTACCTTGTGTTGCCTTATTACGTATTTTCTTTTCATCTACTAAATGATCTGTTTGAGCTGCACAAAGAAAAATACTTTTCACTGTACCTCATGACAATAAACAAATCCAATCTAATATGGTGTATGGAACTGGGAAATATGCATAATTATTCTTATTATTAGTAGTACAGAAATTTTTTTGAAGCAGGCATAAAATTATTGGATTGTTTTAATTGCAGACTTGTGATATTCCGACAGTACTAGAAAGAGTGATTTCACCAATCCATTTATTAAAACGTTTTGCATAGGTTATTTAAGTCCACTAGCCCTTTTTACTGCTTTAATTCATAGCTCCCATTTTATTACAAGACACACGACCTCACATCCCCCATTCAAGAATCCAGTTTATGATTTAAAGTGATTATTAAATGAAAAAAATCCAATTAAAAATTAAAGCTTTCCAATGTTCCGTCACTAAATTACCACAATGACAGTGCCACTGTAATTTTAACATCTAGAGAGCCACATTGTATAAGTGAACTGCTTCTAATGGTGCAATTTTGTACACAATTTTGTAGGAGACAAATTGCTCTGGAAAAAATGTTAGGTTTTACAGGTAAAAAAAGAAAGCATTCAATTTTAACACCATGGCAGGACTCATTAGGAGTGAGACTGGACTTGGGTCTGCAGCAAAAGTATTTCAGAATTACAGTTCACTAGATTTAAATTGTTCTTGGACAAGATTGTGGACAATGCATGTGTAAAATAGTGCACAATCTTTGAAATGAGGCAGAGTCATAACTTGTGTTAACTTGACATAGGAAACAATATATGTTGGATATATTTCAGAGTCAACCAATCTTGCAGTGGTGTCTTCAGATCGGTGTTTCATATGCAAAGGGTCTAATACACATTTCAGGCTTGGGCACTGCATGCTGATTTTTTTTCTTTTTCTATGGGGAGGCAGCACTCTCTTGGCCAGCAATGAAAAAAAAATTAAAAGATTACTGGTTAGAACTATATTAATTAAATATGTAATTTTAACAAAGGTGAAAGGAGTATCAGATTGGTTATGTTTTAAGATGGTTATGTTTTAAGTGCCTCTTAATTTAAGGTAAAACAGAATGCCCTGAATTGTGGGCGGGTGTGAATTTGCCTGGCAATAGACCCATGTAATTTGGTTGCCATGGAGATACGGCAGGATCTACCATGCAACCCGGCGGGAGATGGCCTGCCATTGACCAGCGGCAGGATCTTCTGGTCTGGCTGTTTTCGATGGGGTTTCCCGTTGAATGCGCCCCTCGTTGCAGTGAAACTCGGGGGGGGGGTCATCCTAAGGGCGTCTGGAAAATCCCGCTGGCATGAATGGCTGGAAGGTTCCGGCTCGGGAGCCCAGTTCAAGCCCAATTGAAAGTCCCATGTGAGCTTTAACACCTGGACACAGAAGAAAAGGCAGGTGTTCTTGTTGCTTACAATTTACGGACTCAAGAGGCAGCCATAAAGATCGCACAACAGGCGTAACCCTAACCTTAATCCTATTGCGGGACAGAAGAAAAGGATTTTAAAGAGTTCCAGATCACAGGATCACCAGAGGCAATCTTGAAACGAGAGCTCCAATCGATTAAGGTCAAAAGATTGAGTGATGGGCAGCACTGTGGCGCAGTGGTTAGCACTGCTGCCTCACGGCGCCGCGGTCCCAGGTTCAATGCCGGCCCTGGGTCACTGT
The DNA here is from genome assembly GCF_902713615.1 of Scyliorhinus canicula. NCBI lineage: Eukaryota > Metazoa > Chordata > Chondrichthyes > Carcharhiniformes > Scyliorhinidae > Scyliorhinus > Scyliorhinus canicula. The sequence continues at coordinate 15,113,676 of NC_052163.1, read as the reverse complement.
CTGTGTGGAGTTTGAACATTCTCCCCATGTTTGTGTGGATTTCGCCCCCGCAACCCAAAGATGTGCCGGGTAGGTGGACTGGCCATGCTAAATTGCATCTTAATCAGAAGAAAAATGACAATCACGGGAATTTTATTGACACATATTGGCTTGATTTAATAAATTATTACTCATACTAATTTATAATTCAGCGGGGGAGGCAGCCAGCTCGCGGGATTAACCAGTCCGACCGTTGTCAATGGGATATATTAGTATATATCCAGCCGGTGTGAACAGCCGGTAAATCCCGCCTATTTAGTCCCAGACATAGACCTAAGAATCCATTCATATTGCTAGAAAATGTTAAATACAGCCTCCCATGCAATGCTACCAGACAAAGTTAAAACATATGGCTCAGTTTCAGTTCTGCGAGATAGCAAATTAAAAAATAAATGTAATTGTTATATATTTACCATTTCAATTAGTCCACCACACATACAAGCCTCTACCTAGGGTAGCTGAGAACAACAGATAGGAAAATGGAGCCAAAGGAAGTGAAACAGATAAAAAAAACATTATATACATAAAATGAACATGTACCTGGTAATACTCTTCAGATTGTTTTTTAAATTCATCTGAATCATACTGCGCCACAGAGACCACAATCTCACAGTTTCCACCGTGTCTCTTCATAATGTTAACAAACTGCAGCGGACTATTTCGGAGAGCATCCCCCCTATCAAACCACAATGAGGTATTAATTTCAGAGTGATGTGTCAAAAAGAATCATTGTGACCATCATCAAAACTTATATCTTCCAATAAAGGATGACAATGTTAAAATGACAATCGGTGGGGGCGGCAAACTGGCGCAGTGGTTAACACTTCTGCCTCACACCGCCGAGGACCTGGGTTCAATCACGGCCCCGGGTCACTATCTGTGTGGAATTTGCACATTCTCCCCGTGTTTGCATGGGTCTCACCCCCACAACCCAAAGATGTGCCGGGTAGGTGAATTGGCCATGCTAAATTGCATCTTAATCAGAAAAAAAATGACAATCACGGGAATTTCACTGACACATATTGGCTTGATTTAATAAATTATTACTCATACTAATTTATAATTCGTAGTAAGTAATTTATAAATAAAAAGGTATTTTCCACTCCAGCAAGTTGCTAATGTCCCCTTTTCAAATCTAAATTTAAGAGAAAATATTATCACTGGGCAATAATAGCACACTCAATAGAAATAATATAAAGAGATAGCAACTTATTTTAACAGTAAGCCAGGATCCAGTGCATTCATCTCAATGTATAATTCATTAGAAACTTCAAAAAAACTAGAGCTGAAAACAAAATGAGCAGCAGAGAATAGCTACAAGAACTCTGCTGAGTTGGGATGTATCAGCTGTTCAGACCGGTGAGTATGAAGATACATACCACACAATATAATGAAGAGTTGACACAGACAATGAGGTCATTAAACTTTGCACCACTGGCTTTAAATAGTGTGCACATAAAAATTTGTTGCAAAATTAGTCATTTGTAAAGGTAATGGTCGCTTAGCAGTGAATATTCGATGAACATACTCAGTCATCTGAAGAGGATCATTGACTGAGGTGTGGACAATTGGACAAAGGTCATAAATCCCACTGACGAGTAAAGCACCTGTGGAGAGATAAAACGTGGTTCTGTAAAAATCCTTCCTGCGTATTTCCTTTGTTCCCATTTCTTTTATTATTTTGGTCTATGGACCCATAATAGGCATGTACCTTTAAGCAGAAGGCTCAAAGTTGAAACAGCCTGCTTGTCAGGACACTGTGTTCCCAGGTTTTATTTTTGGAGAGGAGAAGCCAGACTCCTCGGCACCAAGTGGAACTTAGGAACCAGGTTTAGAGGGAGTCTGTTCGATTGGTTAACTGGCAACCGGTGGGTTGGCCAGGGACAGTGTCCTGCCTGACACTTTCTTACAGAACTGGGCAGAGATATTTAGACCTTGGAAGTGAAAGCATCTCTCTCCCTCTCTTCAGCCTGCCAAAATGGAAGAACTGCAGCGGAATTCTCCATCAGTGAGCTCCTCCGCTTCGCCGGTAGCACGCCCACCGTTTTCCCGATGGCGTGGGATGACCACAATGGAAAACCCCATTAGCCGGCTGCCAGAATGGAGGATCCTGCTGCCGAAAAACAGGGCCGGCAGGATGGAGAATCCTGCCCTGCTCTATTGCTCTGCAAGCAGTGTGCCTGACACATCCTTTGCTGTAAATCTGAAATGATGCTGAGTCTGCAGAGGTGGGCAACCTTGCATGAGAAAACCATCTCAAACCTAGAAGGAAGTACCAAAACAAAATCTTGAACCGCAGAAAGACATTAACTCGAAATCAGTGTGTCAGAGATCCTTATCCTTTAATTTTTAGTAATATGTTCTTTCTCTTTCCTCTATCCTTTCCACCCTGTGTTTGTGTTGTGTTTATGTGTGTAGAGAGTGGGCGAGTTAAGAAGGGGGATTTGAAAAAAGGTTAGTCGATGGTCAGTTACATTTCTGTCCGTTTAATTATACTATGTAATAAAAGGTTACTTGTGTTGCAAAGTTACAAACCTGGTGACTAGTTTATTGGGCTCAACCAAGGACCTTGTGTATTTTAAATGAAATGTAATTTCACCAGCATTGTGACTCTAGGTCAAGTGGGGCTAGAATAGGCAGCACGGTGGCGCAGTGGTTAGCCCTGCTGCCTCACGGTGCCGAGGTCCCAGGTTCGATCCCGGCTCTGGGTCACTGCCTGTGTGGAGTTTGCACATTCTCCCCGTGTTTGCATGGGTTTCGCCCCCCACAACCCAAAGATGTGCAGGGTAGGTGGATTGGCCACGCTAAATTGCCCCTTAATTGGAAAAAATTAATTGGGTACTCTAAATGTTTTTTAAAAGTGGGGCTAGAATTGACTGCACTAGCCCCGGGTGTCGTGTCAGTCCTGTATTGTACCATAAGTCTATGACCAAGCAAATCATGACGCTGCAAATGATGCGTTCAAAAACCCAGGGAAGAGTGACATCATGTGAAAGGAGACGCATGAAAGGTGGCTCCTGGCAGTGTCTTTGTTTTTGATTCCTTTTACCTGTTTTTTGGGGAATTTTTGATGTCCAAACTCTTTTAGTGGAGTTAGTAAATTTTATCCCCGAAAGAGGCATGTCAACGGAAAAGCCCACTAGAAAGGCGGCCCAGGAGAGTAGTCGAAGTAAGTTGAAGGAGGGAAGATGGCTGCTGCGCCCATTACGTTGGACATGCTGGCTGTATTGATAGCACAGGAGCTGTAGTAATTTGGCACGGTGATGGAAAGGCAGTTTGAGCAGCAGGGCAAGGAAATAAAGAAGTCATTTAAAGCCACTCGAGGAGACACTGGGTCTTATCCATAATCAGTTAGAAAAGACTTTGATTTCGGTGCGGTGAATTCACAAGGTGAGACGCTGAAGGGTGTGGAGGATGCCTTGTTGCGGCATGACGGACGTTTCGCCCCGTCAGAAGCGGAGTTGTTGCATGTGGCGAATGGCAACAAGATGGTGGGGCTGTCAGGAAGTGGAGGGCTCGAAGCCGACTGAGTACTTCTCTGAGACGTTTTGTCAGCTAGTGGGAAGGGATGAGGTGTTTGCCGCTCTGGAGTTGGATAGAGCTCACCGGGTGCATCAACAGAAGCCATGGCCAAACAAGCCACCACGAGCGATAATTATCCGCTTTCACTGTTATCAGAGGAAGGAGAGAGTCTGCATGGGTTTCCTTAGGGTGTTCCAGTTTCCTCCATAAATTCCGAAAGACGTGCTTGTTAGGTGAATTGGACATTCTGAATTCTCTCTCTGTGTATCCGAAAAGGCGCCGGAGTGTGGCGACTCGGGGATTTTCACAGTAACTTCATTGCAGTGTTACTGTGTCAAGTAACCTTCATTGCATTGGATCAAAATGAAATGCATTGTGCTATATTTCAGTATTTTAAAGGTAGTACTCATTACTGGATAAGAGTAAAAGAAAGGTTGTTACGCATCTGCCTATTTCTTGATCTGAGAGTGCTTATGTCCAAAATAGAAATGTCTTCCATTCCCAACACTAACATGCCTCATCTTAGTGCACACGACAATTCATTAAAAAGGTGCCAAGTGATTTTTATTTACGGTTGGAAGAAAGAAATTCACTGCAACTTTATGTTCCCAAGCAGCATGACAAGATGCGAGTTCAGCTCCCTGGGAACCCTTCGGTTATTGTAACGAAAATGACTGAAAGCAAAGGTAAGTGCAGAAAGAGAAGGACCTCAATACCTTCCTGTTCTTACCTTTAATATCAGGGAAGACTCCATACTCTGCCCAATCTGTACAAAGTACCATGGCTCCTAAATGGGCACCAGCAGAGTGCCCACAGAGGTAAACACCACTGAAACACATACAAAAGGTAAGGAGTATAAACAAAAATCTTCCCCCTCTCTCCGAAAACTACGATGAATATGCAATTTTTCTGCTGGATTATCAGTGGCCTCTCAGTTAACAATTCAAGATGTGGAGATGCCGGTGTTAGACTGGGGTGAGCACAGTAAGAAGTCTGACAACACCAGGTAAAAGTCCAACAGTTAACAATTCAAAGTAGAGCTGTGCAAAGTGCCCTGCACTGGTGGATTCTGACGTCAAAATTGAATTATACTTGAGTTTTCTTTGGGGAAATATGTGAACAGTGACCATTCTGAACATATTCTCATAGGGAGTAAAACATGAAATTTGGTCCCTCTTGTCTAATAATCTTAATAGAAAATATATTTTTGAAATCGGCCAATTTGGCATTCAGCTTTAGCCACAGGTGCTCCTGCCTCCAGGGATCCACTGCATGGTTCACAGCAGAAAATCCCTAAAGAAGGAGTTGACATTTCTTGAATTCACAGGTCAGCAAAGAGTGAGTGATTAAGAAAGGCCGTGTGTGCTGTCACCCCAACTGCATATTCAGCGGACAAGCCATCCCAGTGCCTGTGATATCACTGCCAGAGACAAGTGGGGCGGCGAGCGAGGTGGCAAGTGGAGGAACAAGTGAAGCAGCGAATGAGGTGGGAAGTGGAGGAACAAGTGAAGCAGCGAGTGAGGTGGCACGTGGAGGAACAAGTGAAGCAGCGAGTGAGGTGGGAAGTGGAGGAACAAGTGAAGCAGCGAGTGAGGTGGCACGTGGAGTAACAAGTGAAGCAGCGAGTGAGGTGGGAAGTGGAGGAACAAGTGAAGCAGCGAGTGAGGTGGCACGTGGAGGAACAAGTGAAGCAGCGAGTGAGGTGGGAAGTGGAGGAACAAGTGAAGCAGCGAGTGAGGTGGGAAGTGGAGGAACAAGTGAAGCAGCGAGTGAGGTGGCACGTGGAGTAACAAGTGAAGCAGCGAGTGAGGTGGGAAGTGGAGGAACAAGTGAAGCAGCGAGTGAGGTGGGAAGTGGAGGAACAAGTAAAGCAGCGAGTGAGGTGGGAAGTGGAGGAACAAGTAAAGCAGCAAGTGAGGTGGGAAGTGGAGGAACAAGTGAAGCAGCGAGTGAGGTGGCACGTGGAGGAACAAGTGAAGCAGCGTGTGAGGTGGGAAGTGGAGGAACAAGTGAAGCAGCGAGTGAGGTGGCAAGTGAAGCAGCGAGTGAGGTGGGAAGTGGAGGAACAAGTGAAACAGCGAGTGAGGTGGGAAGTGGAGGAACAAGTGAAGCAGCGAGTGAGGTGGCACGTGGAGGAATAAGTGAAGCAGCGAGTGAGGTGGGAAGTGGAGGAACAAGTGAAGCAGCGAGTGAGGTGGCAAGTGAAGCAGCGAGTGAGGTGGGAAGTGGAGGAACAAGTGAAGCAGCGAGTGGGGCAGCGAGAAGGTGGGGAATGGGGCGGTGAGTGTTTAACGGGGACACAATAATGTCAGTGGCACAGTACATGGCTTTATGGGGGGAGTGAGTGCCAGCTCCCTGTTCCGTGTGTACAGCGATGACTTCAGTAGCACCAGCATCCTGTTCCAGTGTGGTGGCAGGAGATACAGTGATTTAGAAATGACAAAATTCATTCAACATGTTTGATATTTTTGCATTTAAAATTACTTTTTAAGTTGAAATGCCTTAATTAATTACATGTTCATTTTGCTGATATTCTAATAGATTTTTAAAATAAACCACTCTGTCCTGCTTTGAGGTTGATCCCTTATATTAAAACTTACCTGTTGCATATGCATAAGACCATAAGACATAGGAGCAGTATAGGAGCCCATCTAGTCTGCTCCGCCATTCAATCATGGCTCATATATTTCTCAACCCCATTTTCCTGCTTCTCCTCATAACCCCTGACCTCTTATTAATCAATAACTTATCTATCTTTGTCTTAAAGCCACTCAGTGATTTGACCTCCACAATCGTCTGCAGCAAACGGGCAGCACAGTGGCGCAGTAGTTAGTATTGCTGCCTCACGACGCCGAGGTCCCAGGTTCAATCCCGGCTCTGGGTCACTGCCCGTGTGGCGTTTGCACATTCTCCCGTGTTTGCGTGGGTTACACCCCTAAAACCCAAAGATGTGCGGGGTAGGTGGATTTGCCATGCTAAATTGCCCCTTAATTGGAAAAAATGAATTGGGTACTCTAAATTTATATTTTAAAAAATTAATCTTCTGCGGCAAAGAGTTCCACAGATTCACCACCCTCTGGCTGAGGAAATTCCTCCTCATCTCTGATTTAAAGGCTAATCCCTTCAGTCTGAGGCTGTGCCCTCGGGTTCTAGTTTTTTGTTCCTAGCGTGAAAATATTACAAAGTATTTACAGCCCAGAAACAGTCTTTTCCATCTAACAAATACAAGAAGATCTAACTCAAGAGCAGACTATATGGTCAATGGAAGAGTCCTGGGGAAAATTGATGTCCAGAGAGATCTGGGAGTTCAGGTCCATTGTACCCTGAAGGTGGCAATGCAGGTCGATAGAGTGGTCAAGAAGGCATACAGCATGCTTGCCTTCATCGGACGGGGTATTGAGTACAAGAGTCAGCAGGTCATGTTACAGTTGTATCGGACTTTGGTTAGGCCACATTTGGAATACTGCGTGCAGTTCTGGTCGCCACATTACCAGAAGGATGTGGATGCTTTAGAAAGGGTGCAGAGGAGGTTCACCAGGATGTTGCCTGGTATGGAGGGTGGTAGCTATGAAGAAAGGTTGAGTAGATTAGGATTGTTTTCGTTGGAAAGACGGAGGTTGAGGGGAGACCTGATTGAGGTCTACAAAATTATGAGAGGTATGGACAGGGTGGATAGCAACAAGCTTTTTCCAGGAGTGGGGGTGTCAGTTACAAGGGGTCACGATTTCAAGGTGAGAGGTGAAAAGTTTAAGGGAGATGTGCGTGGAAAGATTTTTACGCAGAGGGTGGTGGGTGCCTGGAATGCTTTGCTAGCGGAAGTGGTAGAGGCGGGTAAGATAGCATAATTTAAGATGCATCTGGACAGATATATGAACGGGTGGGGAACACAGAGAAGTAGACCTTGGTAAATAGTCAACAGGTTTAGATAAAGGATCTGGATCGGCGCAGGCTGAGAGGGCTGAAGGGCCTGTTCCTGTGCTGTAATTTTCTTTGTTCTATGACAGCGTTATGCTCAATAAAACTTCCTCCCACCCCTCTTCTAATTCCATCAATATTTCCATCTATTCCTTTCTCCCTCATGTGTGAACCTAGCTAACTCTTGAATGCATCTATGCTATTCAGCTCATCTACTCCCCCTGACAGTAAGTTCACATACTAATTAGTCGCTGAGTAAAGACATTTTTCCTGACTACCCGATTGGATTGACTAGCAACTACCTTATTTTTAGCGGCCACAGCTCTGGTCTTAGCAGTAATTGGAAACATAGGGACTGAATTCAATACCCTCTGAAAATGAAATAACGTCACCAGCGCACCAAACACTGTGCTGCCTGCTCCTTGCAATGATTTCTGCATGCAGACAGTCTTCATTGGCTGCATGGAAATTGTCAAAATTGTGGTGTTAAAGGCAGAGTTGTAGTCCATGAATAGGAGTCTGACGTAGGAGTCCTTGTTGTCGAGATGCTCCAGGGATGAGTATAGGGCCAGGGAGATGGCGTCTGCTGTGGACCGGTTGTGGCAGTATGCAAATTGCAGTGGATAAAGGCATTCTGGGAGTATGGAGTTGATGTGTCTCATGACCAACCTCTCGAAGCACTTCATAATCATAGATGTCAAGACCACCAGACGGTAGTTGTTGAGGTACTTTGCCTGGTTCTCTTTTGGCACCGGTATGATGGTCGTCTTTGGAACAGATGAGGGAGTGTTTGAAGATATCCACGAACAGTTGGCTCGCACAGGATCTGAGTGCATGACCAGGGACTCGGTCAGGACCCATCGCTTTCCGAGGCTTCATTTTCAAGAAAGCCCACCTGACTTCGGAAGCTGCGAGAGTCGGTATGGGTGTGTCCTAGGCTGCTGGGGCAGTTGACAGTGGTTTGATGGTTTCCTGCTCGAACCGATGCAATGATTCAACATGGGACAATACAGGTTTTCGGATGTTGCCCCGGAGATCTTGGTGGCGTTGTTGGAAATGAGGGATGTTGTGTATTCACAGGGGAGGGGGTGGTGAGCAGGAGAAACATAGTCAAAAGGCACTGGGAGCAGATAGGGATGAAAGTTAGTGTCAGGGGTCAAGTCCTGAGGACATGGATGCAATGCCACAAGAAATTTAATGACTTCAAGGTCAGTGGCTGCGTCTTCAAATGTCAAATCCTACCAACTGCAGACACTGCTCAACTTACCGGCGGCCCATCACGCACTACCAACAATTTCTGTCAATAAGAACATTGATCTGATGTTCACATGCTCACCTCACCCACACATGTTTTGTGACACTTATCAGCAAAACAGATTGCAGGGCACTGTTGGATTTATCAACTTTTTGGGGTCCTTTAAGAAATCAACTAAATGCATCCTGGGAAATAAAATGATTTTTAGAAATATTTGGTCTGCAAAAGGTATAATCAATGTTCTGGAAAATGAGTGAACTCTTGAACTCTTAAGGTCATGTCTGCAGATGCGAACAATGTTTCAAAGAATGTGCCATGTAAGCTCTACCTAAAGAAACAATAATATGGCCATTGTATTGAAGGCACATTTAGTAAATTGCAACAATCAAGTAACCATAGCTTGGCTAGTGGCTAGTCATGACATACTTTAACCTTTGAGAAAGAGCACGAGAAACTATTGTGTCAGGGAAATATTAATTAATCTTGAGTAAGTGATTAATGTTTAATTAACTAATCATCTGTTGAATGATTGATACCTTTGAGCGAATCAGGAAGTCTCAGCCGAGAGTTAGAACCAATGAAAAATGAACGAGGGACTAAACTATAGATCAGGATTTCCTGAAGAATAAGATCGTATGATTAATCTTTGATCTGAATTCTAGCTTTCCGGAATTCTTGAAGAATCTGTTAAATTACTTTTGTTTTCAAAGTATTTTCATTACATTTTTCTTGTGTTTATGTTTTAATGCTTTTTTGCTATAAGTTTATGTATTATTTTGATCTAAGTTTTGATTCAGTTCTTATGCAAGTGCATTAGGTGAATATTTAGCAATAAAATCATGTTCTGGACACCTCCAATCAACCGGACTCTTTACCTTATTTGGGAGAAAAATAAAAGATCTTACAGGCACACTTTCCTCTCTCTTGGAGGATCTGGTGGCACACAACTGGAGGCAGTAGAAGCTAACTAGAGGGGGACAGGCATGGCTACATATCCTTACCCATTTGGGGGAGATAGTGCGAGCCATTATTGGCAGGGCCAGACTGAGACTGTGGCCAGCAGCAAGCCTGAAACCAATGAAGGTAACAATATCCTCATACCGTCTCACCACCCATAATCACATCTGTACAAATTTCACATGGTACAAGCATGCACATCTTGTCTTCCAATCCTCTCACCACATCACGCTGTGCCATTCACCTTTCAGATACCCAAGTGTTGAAACCTAACCAGGCGTTGGAGGAACACTATGAGGAGAGTGACGATAAAGACATTTTATAGCCACAAGCTCAGATATTAACACAATGCCCATTGATTGGAGGTGAAACCTGCACATATCACAATGCAATGTGACATTGGACAGGAGTGACCTGCAGATTGGGCAGGGGGAAAGGGATAGTGTCAGCTTGTCAGAGGGTGAGTGTGCACATGGGTTCAGCTGCAAATGCCGACTTCAATGTTCAGCCAGCCTACAGAAGAACACTGATGACTATGCAAAACAAAAAGCCTCCTGAATTGGAAATCTGCCAACATCTAGGAGGATCAACACCAACTTTGTGCAGAGCTTGGAGTATGTATGATGGAAGAGAGTGATGGCCAACTCTGTTTGCCCACTTGTGAACTCAGTCACAATCTAACATCTACCGGCCAATGTCACAAATCCATTGCAGCACAAATAGCAGCCACTGAAAGTGCTGCAGTGTCACGCAAAGTCAGCTTGTTGCTGCGCAATGCCAGCTTGTTATCATGCAAGGTCAGTCTATTGCCATCATGTCTGTGGATAACAGTGTTCAAGAGGGCTTGCAGATGTCAGAGCAGTCCAACAATCTGCCCTCCACGGCTACCAAATGGAGCTACTGCCACTACAATGGGGCAGCCTTTCAACAATCCTCGCAATTCGTTGAAGTTCTGAAATAAGATTTTGACAGATCTTACCTCAAAGCAGAATACTGCTGCACAATGAAAGCTACACTACGTCGGACCTGAGACACAATTAAGTCCATATCACCTGAAAATACAAAACAAAATATAACTTGGAATTAGTTGCATGCAGGCTTCAAGCTGGCGTAGGAGCATTTTATTATTTAAAGCAAAAATGTAACATTCGCAGGATCCCAACAGTGCAGAAGGAGGCCATTCGGCCCATTGAGTGCACTGACCCTCTGAAACAGTCCCCACCTATGCTGCCCCCTCTCCTGCCCTATCCCCATAACCCAATAAACCCATCTAACCTTTCGAAACTAAGGGCAATTTTGCCATGGCCAATCCACCTAACCAGCACATCTTTGGATTGTGGGAAGAAACCAGAGCACCCAGAGGAAAATCACGCAGAAACGGGGAGAACGTGCAGACTCAACATTGACAATCACTTAAGGTCGGAATTGAACCCAAGATTGAAGATACCTGAGGCAGGTGTGCGAACCACGTTGCCACCCTAAAGGAGCTTCACCAGGTAAAACACTATACAAGAACCGAAAACCATTTGCTCCATAGAACATAGAACATTACAGCGCAGTACGGGCCCTTCGGCCCTCGATGTTGCGCCGACCTGTGAAACCATCTGAAGCCTAGCTGACCTACACTATTCCATTTTCATCCATATGTCTATCCAGTGACCACTTAAATGCCCTTAAAGTTAGCGAGTCTACTACTGTTGCAGGCAGGGCGTTCCACACCCCTACTACTCTCTGAGTAAAGAAACCGCCTCTGACATCTGTCCTATATCTACTACCCCTCAATTTAAAGCTATGTCCCCTCGTGTTGGTCATCACCATCCGAGGAAAGAGACTCTTACTGTCCACCCTATCTAACCCTCTGACTATCTTATATGTCTCTATTAAGTCACCTCTCAGCCTTCTCCTCTAACGAAAACAACCTCAAGTCCCTGAGCCTTTCCTCGTAAGACCTTCCCTCCATACCAGGCAACATCCTAGTAAATCTCCTCTGAACCCTTTCCAAAGCTTCCACATCCTTCCTATAATGTGGTGACCAGAACTGCACGCAGTACTCCAGGAGTGGCCGCACCAGAGTTATGTACAGCTGCAGCATTACCTTGTGGCTCCGAAACTCAATCCCCCTACTGATAAAGGCTAGCACACCATATGCCTTCTTAACAGCCCTACTAACCTGGGTGGCAACTTTCAGGGATTTATGTACCTGGATGCCGAGATCTCTCTGTTCATCTACACTACCAAGAATCTTGCCATTAGCCCAGTACTCTGCATTCCTGTTACTCCTTCCAAAGTGAACCACCTCACACTTTTCCGCATTAAACTCCATCTGCCACCTCTCAGCCCAGCTCTGCAGCTTATCTATGTCCCTCTGTATCCTATAACATCCTTCAGCACTATCCACAACTCCACCGACCTTCGTGTCATCTGCAAATTTACTAACCCATCCTTCTGCACCCTCTTCCAGGTCATTTATAAAAATGACAAACAGCAGTGGCCCCAAAACAGATCCTTGCGGTACACCACTAGTAACTGAACTCCAGGATGAACATTTGCCATCAACCACCACCTTCTGTCTTCTTTCAGCTAGCCAATTACTGGTCCAAACCGCTAAATCGCTTTCAATCCCATACTTCCTTATTTTCTGCAAAAATCTTAATAAAGCAGTTGATATCTTTCAAAAGAAAGTTTCAACACTGCTGGAAATGATGTACAATAAAACCAAAAGAAAGAGATAGCAACAAATGGAAGGCAGACAGGAAGTGATGCTTAATTTACACTTTTATGGCATCAGTTTATCATTCCAGTAATTAACTTACTGCTTACAATGAAGTAGCTTAAATACTGTGACGTTAGAATTTTCTTCAGTGCAAAAGTGTAAGGGATAAAAGTTTTAAATGCCCATATTTCTGGTCTTGCTGGTCCTGGTAACAGGGTCTGGGGGTTTGTGCCTACCTTTTGGTGCCAGGGCATAATCGACAGCAACAACAATTGCTCCAGAATTAACCAGTGGAGGTACCATGAAACCAGACAAGTCTTTGCTGCAAATAATAATGCAAGAGAGTAAATCTGTTGAAATATTGATTTATGTCTGGTGTTAACAAACTAACATTACAATGTCCAAAGTGTACCATTTATAATCTTGAAACCCTTGTTATCTCATGAAGTCCCAGAAACTGTTTCTAGATGCCATAGGGCAGGATTCTCTGGTTGCCGACTCCGAAATCGCGTTCGCCGATCATCCGGAGAATCACCGTTTGCACCAAAATCGGGGGTGGCGCCGCTTTGGTGATGCTCTGCCCCCTCGGCAATGGCATAGCCGTATGGACGGCCTCAGGAAGTCACCTGAAGGCCTCACCCGATGCTGCGCCCCCAATGGGCCGAGTTCCCGACGGCATGGAACACCTGTGGTGGTATGATTAGCATAGCTGCCTGCCATTAATGCAGAACACCGGCTTACCATTGGCCCTGGTCGGTCATGTGCCTCTCGACCGGTTGGTTGAGACCAGTCATGTGACAGCTCCCCGATTGGTCGAGAGGCTGCGTTAACCCCGCCTCCAGGGCGGGGTATAAATACCCAGTACTCCCGTCGGTCGTCCTTCTACTGTAATCGACCGCAGGGCTAACATCTAGCAGATTATAGCCATACTTTTGTCCAGCAACTCGTCTCGCGTTCAATTGATCAACACCTAGCCTTTTTTTCCCCATGAACTTGGGCGGAGCGGCTGCGGACTGAGTCCAGCACCGCCATAGTTGGTGGAGGGAGCCGTTCCGCTGGCAGGAGGGGCATTCGTCAGGGCTGGGAGGGACTGGTGGGGGGTGGTCCAGGGGTGGCGAGGCTGGTTATAGGGGAGCAGTTTTTGGCAGGCCAGGTCTGCGCGTGACGGCGCCATGTTGTACGTGCGGCAGCTGCAGGCTGCCGCCATGCACATGCACGGCCACGGATCCGGCAATTCTCCAGCCGTATCCGTAGGTAAAGCCGGGGGCTTTACGCTGCACAGCTGCTAGCCCCCCACCAGACGAAGGATCGGTGCAGATTTTGCACCATTTTGTTTGGCATAAAACGCCACTGTTCACACGCCGGCGTCAGCACTTAGTCGGCAAATCGGAGAACCCAGCCCCATACCTTACTCCAGTACTGGCCTCTATTATAACCAAAGTATTTTTATCTTTGACTAAACTCCATAGGAGACTTTCATATACTACAGGGTGGAACAAATTTTCAATGTTGCTTTTCGGGCAGCACGGTGGCGCAGTGGTTAGCACTGCAGCCTCACGGCACCGAGGTCCCAGGTTCGATCCCGGCTCTGGGTCACTGTCCGTGTGGAGTTTGCACATTCTCCCCATGTTTACGTGGGCTTTGCCCCCACAACCCAAAGATGTGCAGGGCAGGTGGATTGGCCGTGCTAAATTGCACCTTAATTGGAAAAAATGAATTGGGTACTCTAAATTTATTTTTAAAAACATTGCTTTCCAGAACTCACCTAAGCAGCTGCCAGTAACCGCCATGAAAATAGATGAGCAGAGCAGGAGCTGTAGTTGTACCAAAGGAAAGATAATGTTAGGCGGCCTTCACTCCAATCCCATTATCTCTATAAATCTGGATTAATATTACAAAAGATTTAATGAAACCATTATGCAGTATCAATATGTTACATATACGAAGCCAGAAAACACAAACATACAATACACAAACATATGAATTAAAGCAGGTGTAGGCCAGGAAGTAGCAGAATGTTCAATGTTATTTTGCTGACACAATATAATTAACCTACAAAAATATGACCATTGGTAGCTGTTGTTTCATTATTAATAGCTTAAAGTCTTGTTTTTTTCTTTCTCTATTGCCTAACTTCCCAAGATCATGCAGAATTTCCAAACTAGAAGGTAGACAGGTCATCTAACCCAGGTAGCTTCAACTTGTCAAGGGAAACCAGTCCTACTTGAATTTTCGAGCAAGTAACCATTTAATTTTTTTTAATCTCAGGAAACTGCACCCAGGGTTAAATTATGTTGTATTCAAGGGCAGCACGGTGGCACAGTGGTTAGCATTGCTGCCTACGGCGCTGACGACCTGGGTTTGAATCCCGGCCCTGGGTCATTGTCCGTGTGGAGTTTGCACATTGTCCCCGTGTCTGCGTGGGTTTCACTCCCACAACCCAAAGATGTGCAGGATAGGTAGATTGGCCACGCTAAATTGACCCTTAATTGGAAAAAATAATTGGGTACTCTTAAAAAAAAAAAAAAAAAAATTTTTTTAAAGGAAAAAAAAACTATGTTGTATTCAGTTCACTTGGCTGCTTGAGAAGCCGAACAGATACTTTAACCCAGTTGGTGTCTAAGAGTCTTGATTTCTGCTTGCTAACCAACATTGTAAAAGCTTTATTGGGGAAGCAATTAACCTGGAAAATACTTCCTCTTCCAAAGTCTCACTTGCTTTTAATAGACCAGATCTTATTATTTAGCAACTGGACCCAGATTTTCAGCAATATCTTGCTTTGAGTCAAGTTAATGGTGCCGCTCTTCTCTTTAGCTCTTTGCCCACTCTTGCACTTGGGTTTCCTCATGATTTCCATGACAGCTCATTAGTATTTTTGGACAAATGTGAATGGTGAAAACAGGTGATTCTAACTTTGACCCCCAAATGATTTCACATGAACCGGGTGAGACCCTGCAATTTTTCCATGACCAAGTAACCTTTTCCTAGAACTCATCAGGTTTGACTTTAGTCCTATTGGCAAGAAATCACTGTGTAAAGTCACAATTGTGCTGTTTAACTTGTTGCCTTACTTAATTGATTATATTCTTCCACAAACCTGTTGATGGATTTAGAGGAAGATAAATGTCTAATTTTTCACCATCACCTTGTCCGTAGGCAACATCTAACCAGGTCTGAGCAACATTGCGACCTTTTTCAGTACCTGAAGGAGGACACAAAATGTCCGATTTGAGTATCCATTTTAGAAGCTGTGAGGTGATGCAGCCCATTGGAAAGGTAACATTAGTACCGAAGCCCAGAAATGAAGCAGAGTCCCTTTTACAAAATAAAACACAAGCTTCCCCTTGGAGGAAGTGGAGGAAACTGATGGGCCAATTGTTGAGGGAAACTCTTGTGGACCAAGTGATCAGCTTGGCTATCAACAGCACTGTCACCTACCTCAGAGTCAGAAAGCTGTGAGACAAGCATGTATTCTGGGCTGACACCTTGTGCAGTAGTGAGGAAGTGCTGCACTGGCAGAGGTCCCATCATTCTGCTGAAACATTTAACTGAGGCCTGATCTGCTTATTAAAGTGGCTACGAAAGATATAATGGGAACCTGGTGGGTATTCTAGAACACTTGCACATGATGAGCTGAGATGGGCCAAAGATATATTTATCCAAATCTACCGTGTATGCACTCAATTCCTTCATATCATTGAATTGCTGTGGAGGATCTCTTGAGTGGATACCAGTCGAGTCAAATTTCCACCAAGAGGGGCTGTGAAACCCGTTCCTCTTTTCTGCACTTGCTGATTTCCAGAACACAATGCTACTGGCAACAAAGTGGGACTGTGCCACCTTGCCTGTAGGACTTTGGACATTCAAAGAAAGGTAATAAGAAGCTAACCTCCAAGTTAAAATATAGCTATGAGGAGTGGCATGATTCAGTTGTCCTTTCTACATACACTGATCTTCCAATCTTAATAGTGTTGCGAGGGATAGTACAAAATAAAACACAAGCTTCCCCGTAGGAAGTGGAGGAAACTTGGTGGGCCAATTGTTGAGGGAAGCTCTTGTAGGCCGCCTGATCAGCTTCAGAGCAGCATTGGCAGATTCCGTAGGTCACCAGTGGGACCATACTTTGTCTGAATCGCATGTTTTTATATTTCCTCATTCTTTATGTATTTAAGACTCACTTTTAATTTTTTTGCTTCACTAACTTTACATAAAATAACTTATCAACTCTACCTTTATTACCATTTAACGATTTGCTATATTTTTTTTGACATGTACTAATGTACTGCTTTCTCCAATATATTACGATTCTTAATACTGCACTATTTTTTTTGCTTTATTCCTTTTTATCTCCATTTACATTTCCAGTACTTAAAAAAATATTTTCTTTAATTACTTGCTTTTAAATCTTGTTGGTCACCATAATTATCATCACCCCTGAACCACTTCCCTTCTGAGATCAACTCAGTCTATGCTGGATCCACCCAGCCTTAGAGACCGCGGCCGGGTGCCGTTTCGCACTGGTTTGCACAAATGTGGACCAGGCGTACTGGCACTTGGGGGGGGGGGGGGGGGGGGGGGGGCTCGGGCAGGGTGGTAACCTGACACCCCCGGTGCCACCCAGGGTGCTGTGGTGGCACTGCCAGGCTGGTGGTGCCTTGTTCACATCTTGCCTGTGCTGGGGATCGGGCCCGACGGTGCCCTGACCTTATGATCTGGGGTGCAGGGGGCTCGATGACCCCCTATTTGGTGAGTTGGAGCATTGGGGGGGGGATCCGCAGACCATAGTGGGGAGTCTATAGATCAGGGCGCTATCCGGCCTCTTCCCTGCACTGTTGAGCGGAGCTCGTTAGTGCAAGAAATGGGACTAAGTGCAGCCTCGATGGGGCATTCCTGACCGAGGGCCAGAAATGAAGCAGAGTCCCATTCAATAGCACGGTCGTTCTCAGAGCTGCCAGCACTGGGAAACACCCCACGATTCATACCCGACATGGGACTCTGTTTGATTTAAATTGTGCCCATGGTAATAGTCGGACATACCTTAGTACTTTGAGTCTGTTTATAATATTTTCATCATAAATAAAGTTGCAGAATAGTGTAGAGTAGGGGGGGAAGAATAGGCGGGTATATCTGCGAGAGTGGTACTGTTATTTGCACTATGTTTTTTGTAATTGGTATCTGCATACTAATGCATATTGTTACTGTTTGCAATGCCAAAACTACCTCAATAAAATTGTCTGTTAAAAAATAAATAAATAAAGTTGCAAAATCAGTTCCTCATTATATACCAGGTCCCATACTGTTTGATTAAGGTACAGAACTAGCAATATTTTCCGTATGGCAGAGTTTCCTTTCCCGCCATTCAAACGGTGAACACATCCTCGCCCATATTGACAGCCCTGTAGTCATTTAACACTCTAGCTAGCATTAACTGGCTGAAGATGGGACTTCTACCCCTCAGTCGGCAGGAAGTCTCACCTCAGAGAGCTGGCCAATCAGACAGTGCCAGAAGCTGTAGTGGCCAGCACTCCGGAGAGTCCAGGGACAGTTAGGTTTTGAGGATCTCAGTGACGGAAGAGGAGGCGAGGCCCAGGTGGATGGGCCGAGGGGATTAGGGGTGTTTGTGGAGGGGCTGGGAGGCCCTTTTGGGGTGGGGTGGGGGCCCGATGAAAGAAGGGGGTCTCCCGATGATAAAAGTAGGCTGTTGATGGAAGCACCCCCTTCATGCCTTAGTCCTGAGCAGGGTCACTTTTCGGGCTTCCTCCCTACCCCTGAAGTCCTCCTGGCAGCCTGAAAATAGTGAGAAACCCCTTGTTCTTGAAAATACAGAAAATGTGTCATTTGAAACATGGAAGTCTGGCAATATCTGGTTTGAGAGGGTACAGAGAAAGATCCCACAAAAGGTTAATAGCAGTTGCAAAGAGCAGGGTTATAAAATGCAGATTCTTGCTCACAAGCAGGCTAATCAAACACATAGGTCTCATGTGGTAAGCTAAAACAATGGCTCACACCTTCATGGAATGTAACTATCTCAGGAAGCATCTGAAAAAGCATGGATGAGAGTTTCAATTGCATTAAGTGATGAATGTTTAAAACAGGCAAATCTTTCAAGTCATAACCAAGTTAAATTTTAGCATACCGCTAAAAGCAAAGTTTCACACCTTAATTGAAATAAACTCTCTTAGTAAACAGCTGGAAAGGATGGAAGATACTCAGTCAAATTTGGTGTCAAATTCAAAGTGTAAAATTCTATGAACATCAAACAATTAAAAGAAAATTGGAGACGACCTGTCTACGAGAAACATCATGTAAGTCAAAATCAAAGGCAAAGTTATGAGCTGGGGACAATTGGAAAATTAAACGATTTGAAATCACAGAATTAAAAGTAACACCTATTGAAACCAAAGCATTGTTTAATCAGATCTGAGAGGAGACGATATGCCCAAAATGAATAATTAGTTGTAGTAAGATGTTTACATCAAAGATACTTTTAAACTATCAAAGTGAAACAAGCCCATTTACAATAAAGTCGTTAAAACTTAATAACTCTCAGAAAGAGAATATAAACCCAGGGAGCAGAGGACAGAGAACAGCACCAGCAACAGGAGAGAAGGGGAGGAGAACTCAGAGAGAGAGAGAGAGAGAGCTCGGTCATGGGAAAGACAAGACAAGCAGCCGAGTTTAAACAGTTATACATCTAAGGAAGACTAGAATTTAAACAGGAGTCAGAGTCAGCTTAGAGATAGATAGCAGAGCCAGCTCTCACAGCTCGGTGCATGGGAAGAACAGGACACAGCAACCGAGTTCACCAGCGAATACAACTCAAGAAGACCAGATTTTAAGAAGATCGATTGCCAAGGTGAGCCTGAAGCAGCCAGAAGCAAGATCTTTTTTCCTTTCTGTAAAGAAAGTGTTTGCAGCTTTTAAAAGAAAAAATATAATAATAAAAATAACTTAACCTGAAAAAGTGGTTATTAGCTTACTTCACTTCCTTAATAACGCAGGACCCAGGACATCGATGCTATTAAGGGGTAAGTAGGTAAAATTCTTCGGTGAAGGTATGGGTTATACCGGGGGATAACTTGAAAAGATAGTTTGACCTGAATAGCACTCACAGAAGCCTGCACTGGAGTCAGGGAGTGAGAATCCCTGTTCACCATTTAGAATATCAACCTTTTTTTGGTATAGGGGGAATTCTAAGAATAGTGGTGAGTTTTAACTTCACCCTGAATTAAAAACTTAAGGGCTTTAATAGGGTAAAGAGCTGGGGAAGGGAAGGGGGAAACGGTGGTCTGGGCCTCATCTGTCCCACGTTAAAATTGCAGAGCGTTCAGGAAGGCCATCAAAGTAATTTTACAGCCGCCGCCTATAATCCTGCTGGTGGCACAGTGAAATATTCTGCCCCAGGAGTTTAAATCCTTCCACTATAAATTTGAGTCTGCTGCAGATAACGAAAGGGGTTCAGTGGTGTCAGTCGCTTCCCAGAGTCGCCTGCTATTTTTTTTTTTTTAAAGTGTAAATCCATTTCCACTGCCCTATATCTGCTAATGTGAGAATAGAAATTGAGAGAGAAACAAATCAACTCCCTTGTAATCCATGAGCATTATCCAATGACCACGCTGTGCCGAAAAGCAACCCACCACAGCACAGTGTGGCTGATAAAAGCCTGGAGACCCTTCTCGTTGTGGGCGGGATCACCTTTTAGAAAATCTGCATATTAAAGAGACACAGCTGGTCTCACTTTAATGTGCAGATTCCTGATTTACCCAAGGCGTTGGGATCTATTCCTATTGCCTTGGAAATGGTACTTGTGGGGTCTCCCAAGGGATTGGAGGTCCTCAGTGCTGTACCTGGCAGGAAGATCTCTGATAGCCTCGTGCTACTCAGGGATACGATCGCCTACTTGCAGGACAGGAGGGTGGACACCTGCCTCATCAGCCTACGACCAGGAAAAGGCTTTTGACAGAATATCGCACACCTACATGATGGATGTGCTCTCCAAAATGGGGTTTGGGGAGGGAATTTGCAATTGGATCAAACTGCTCTGCACAAATAACTATAGCGCAGTCTCAATCAATGGGTGGGAATCAGAAAAGTTCCAGATCAAATCTGGAGTCAGGCAGGGCTGCCCACTCTCCTCAGCCCTGTTTGTGTGCTGCATAGAACCTTTTGCCGAGTCCATCAGGAAGGATTCGGGTATAAGAGGAGTGATGATCCCAGGCAGCGGAGGCGCGCTAGTCAAGGCCTCCCCGTACATGGACGACATCACCGTCTTCTGCTCAGATCTCGTGTCGGTACGCAGGCTCTTGAATGCCTGCGACCAGTTTGAACTGGCCTCGGGAGCCAAGGTAAACCGCGGCAAGAGCGAGGCCATGTTCTTTGGTAACTGGGCCGACCGGTCCTTTGTCCCCTTCACTGTCAGGTCAGATTACCTGAAGGTGCTGGGGATAAGGTTCGGAGTGGCTGGGGCGTGCACCAAAAACTAGGAGGAGCACATCGCCAAGGTAAGACAGAAACTGGACTGGTGGGAGCAACGCTCCCTCTCCATTGTGGGCAAAACTCTAGACATCAGGTGTGAGGTACTCTCGGTGTTACTGCACGTAGCGCAGATCTGGCCCATGACCCGACCCTACGCCACAGCAGTCACCCGGGCCATCTTCAAATTCATCTGGAGATCCAAGATGGACCGTGTCCGAAGGGACACCATGTACAAACCTCTGGGTAAAGGAGGGAGGAACGTACCCAACGTCTCCCTCATCCTGATGGCCACCTTTGTGTGCAGCTGCATCAAGCTGTGTGTGGACCCCTGGTATGCAAACACCACGTGTCACTACATACTGAGGTTCTACCTGTCCCCGGTGTTACGAAGGATGGGCCTGGCCTCATTGCCACAGAACGCTCCAAGTAGTTGGACCGTGCCGTACCACCTGTCCCTCGCGTAAAAACTTTTGAAGAAAAACACCTTTGACCACAAGGCAGTGAAGCAGTGGTCAGCACATAATGTCATCAAGGCCCTCAGGGAAAAGAAGACTGTGGAGGACGTTGGATGGTTCCCTGAGTAGACTGTCAGAGTCATCTGGCAGAATGCCTCCTCACCAGAACTTACAAACAAGCACCAAGACCTAGCTTGGCTGGTGGTGAGAAGGGCCCTCCCCATCAGATTCTTCATGTACACCCGAAGGCTCAGCATCAATGCACGCTGCCCTCGGAGTGGCTGTGGGAGAAATGAGACGGTCACCCACCTCCTTGTGGAATGTGCCTTTGCAAAGAAGGTCTGGAGAGAGATGCAGTGGGATTTGTCAAGGTTCATCCCGAGCAGCTCTGTGACACAGGACTCTGTGCTCTACGGACTGTTTCCAGGGACACACACCGAGACAAATATCAACTGCTGCTGGAAGGTCATCAACTCGGTGAAGGAGGCTCTATGGTCTGCCCAAAACTTACTGATCTTCCAGTGCAAAGTATTGTCCTCGACCAAGTGTTGCAGACTGGCACATTCCAAGGTCCAGGACTATGGGCTGAGGGACGCACTCAAGCTTGGGGCAGCTGCCGCCAAGGCGTAATGGGGAAAGACCACTGTGTAAGGTCTTACCAGCAAATGTACACCGAGGGGTGGGTAACAGTATAAAACCCCTCAGTCTGTGTCATTAACACTCCAATGTATAAAAGAAACATGACAATGTAAATATTTAAGAAAGAATTGTAATGCAAAGAGGGATAAGTGTGTCATGTCATCCCAATTGAATGGAAGAAAGTCAAGGGAATGTGTAACTTTGATGGAAATGTACAGTCAAGACAATCCGAAATGTTCTGTAATGTTTATTATAGATTTTATGAATAAAATATATTTTTTGAAAAAAAATTGGAGGTCCTCAGTTGCATGCTCTTTGGCCAGGTAATACCCTGGCACTGCTGCTGCCAACCTGGCACACTGGCAGTGTCAAAGTGCCCAGGCAGCACTGCCAGCTGCAGGGACACTGCCAGGTTGGCATTGCCAAGCTGGCATTATTTTGTGTGCTGGTGATTGTGCCGGGTGTGCCAGTGCAGCTGTTGGGGGGGGGGGGGGGGGGGGGGGGGGGGGCAGGGACCCTCCCATAGTGCACTGGGGCTGTTGCAGGGCTTGGAGATCAGGACGCCATTTACAAATGGCATCCCGATCTCTCGCTACACTGAGTTTCAGCGAGCAGAGCTGATCAGGGTAGAAAATGGGGCTATGTGCTGCCTCGGACGTGCGTTCTCCACTGAGGCCCCTTATTTAACGTGAGTTATGTTGCATAGCCATGTGTTTCTCAGCACTGCGAGAACCAGGAAACACGCTGCCAGACACGCTCAGGGTGGGACTTTTTCCCCATTGAGCACCCAATTTGCATCCACCTACGGACTCCTTTAATCTCTTTGTAGTCAGACCAGATTTAGCAGAGTTGTCACTCAGTTTAATTTGCAAACTGATTCTTTTTTCCCCACAGCAAGTAAAACATTCAGCACACCGGGTACAATGGACGTCTCTTGATACAGTCAGTTCAACTTCAGTTTGCTTGGCATTACATAAATAAAGAATATGTGTACACTAATCCACTTGAAGGTAATTTTAACAGAAAGAAACATAGATTCACAATGCTATCTCTCCTGCTGACATTGGAGAGGCTATTTCACTCACAAAGCCTTTCTGCTGTCTCTGACTGATGTCAATACTGATTCTTAAAAAGCCCAAGTCAGGCACGAGAAGAGATCAAAGTAAGGTATAAAGTAAAGGATGCCTCCTGAAAGATTTGTGCAACTAATTATTTTTTATGCTTTGTCCATGGGATATGGGGCATCACTGGCAAGGCCAGCATTTATTGCCCATGGATTGTTTGGGAGCATTCATCTACCTATGGATGGCGCTGTCTGGGAAAACTGCTCAGTCAGGCAAGTGTCTGTCCAATACATATAATTGAAGTCCCTCATGTCCAAGTCCTCCTCAGAAAACGAATGGCATATGACCCGAAACTTGGTTTAGAGAAGAAAGCTTGTCGTAGCTACATGTGACCAAAACCCCTCAGTTGATTCTCAAATGACTGAGGTTTGGACAATAAATACAGCTTTGCCAGATTCCCCCACATACCCTGAGAAGAATTCAGTCACATTTCCAAATCTGATTTGTGGAAACGTCAGGACTAGAAGGTAACAATCAGAAAAATTGCAACAATACGCACCTTTAGTAATTTCTCTGATATGAGCTTCTATCACTACATCCTTGTCAATACGGTGCGACCAGCGACTCGGAGAATACTGCTTTTCAAGTTCCTACAGCAAATAAAAACGTGAACAAAGTAATACATTTCACCACACATCAAACACTCTCAATATAATAAAACAAGTGAAACTTTAAACTATTTTCACCTGATTTGGGTGATCAGACCAAAGTACCAAATAAATTTGATTTCTCGGAACCTGCAATAGACTGATTGATATTCAGTTTGAGGCGGACGGTGGTGCAGTGGTTAGCTCTGGGACTGCGGCGTTAAGGTCCCGGGTTCGAATCCCGGCCCAGGGTCACTGTCCGTGTGGACTTTGCACATTCTCCCCATGTCTGCGTGGGTTTTGCCCCCACAACCTAAAGATGTGCAGGTTAGGTGCATTGGCCACGCTAAATTGCCCCTTAATTGGAGAAAAAATAATTTGGTACTCAAAAAGGGCGCGATTCTCCGCTCTCACGCCGGTTCGGAGAATAGCGGGCCGCGCATATTTTCACGGCGACGCCGGTCCGACACCCTCCCGCTATTCTCCAAACCCCGCACAAACTACACGTCGGCATTCCCGGCAAAGGCCTCGAAAGACCCCCTGACACGACCAGAAGCCCGACTTATTGGCCCCCCGCTATTCTCCGGCCCAGATGGGCCGAAGTCCCGAAGTCCTCACGCCATGTTTTCACGCCGGCCAACACACCTGCTTTTCAAGTTCGTCAACCAGTCGTGCTGACGAACCAGAGCGAGGGGAGGAGTGTGGGAGACGGGGGGGGGGGGAAGTGTGGGAGACCGGGGGGGGGGGGGGGGGGGAGTGTGGGAGACGGAGGGGGGGGGAGTGTGGGAGGCGGAGGGGGGGAGTGTGGGAGACGGAGGGGGGGGGGGGGGGGAGTGTGGGAGACGGAGGGGGGGGGGGGGGGGGAGAGTGTGGGAGACGGGGGGGGGGGGGGGGGGGAGTGTGGGAGACCGGGGGGGGGGGGGGGGGGAGTGTGGGAGACGGAGGGGGGGGGAGTGGGGGAGGCGGAGGGAGGGAGTGTGGGAGACGGAGGGGGGGGGGGGGGGGGAGTGTGGGAGACGGAGGGGGGGGGGGAGTGTGGGAGACGGAGGGGGGGGGGGGAAGTGTGGGAGACGGAGGGGGGGGGAGTAGGGAGAGAGTGAGCGAGTGACTCGTCCAACCCCGGTTACAAAATGTCTGCCACCATGCCATGGTGCGCCGGTCACGAGGACACGGCCGCTGGTTCCCCTGTGGCTTACGGCCACAGGCCACTGATGCACTGGTGAAGAGGACGTAGTTTACTGCCCGTTGGATGCAGAAAGTGACCAGGGGTTAGGCTGACCGCGTGTCAGCAGCGCGACCAGGCCACCGGGACACACAGGTATCCCGTGGCAGGCGGCTGCCGAGGTGTCGACTAACCTCCGTCTAACATGTCCCGTTTCTCTGCCCCCCCAGAACCCTTCTGTAGGTTAGCACAATGTCTGCGAACAGAACGGCTATGTTCTGCGCAGTGGTTGGCGCCGCTGCACTGCATTTGGAGATGGAGCAGCGTCCACAGGCACAACCCGCAGTGGATGCAGGGCCAGCTGCAGCAGCAGAGGGAAGGGCCGAGGAGTTGCCAGTCGTCGAGCAGCATGGGGGGGGAGGAGGAGGAGGAGGGGGAGGAGGAGAGAGTGAGGGTACAGCCACGGCACCAGAGGCGACGACCAAGGCCGAGGATGTACCGTGTCCGGATCTCTTTCCTAACAACGACGGACATCACCTGCAGGAGGAGACTCCGGCTGAGTAGGCGGACGGTGATACATATCTGTCACCTCGTGGCGCACCTCGCCCCACGTGGAACAGGGGGAGGACATGCGATCCCGATTGCCATCAAGGTGACGGTCGCTCTTAACTTCTATGCGACCGGCTCCTTCCAGTCTCCGAGCGGGGACCTCTCCGGGATCTCCCAGTCATCGGTCCACAGGTGCATCCAGGATGTGACCGACGCCCTCTATGCCATCGCGGACCGCTACATCACCTTTCCCGAGGACCGAGCAATTCAAGACTCACGAGCTCGTGGATTTGCCTTCGTGGCCGGGATACCGATGGTGCAGGGGGCAATCGATTGTGTTCACGTCCCCATGCGCCCGCCTGCAGGGGACAGGGAGGTGTTCACAAACAGGAGGGGGACATACTCCATGAATATCCAGGTGGTATGCGACCCCCAAATGACGTTCATGAACGTCTGTGCAAGGTTCTCAGGGAGTGTGCATGACTCCTACATACTGGCGCAGTCGTTCATCCCTGCGATGTTTGAGGGACGTCCTCCCCGGCTGAGGGGCTGGTTGCTAGGCGACAGGGGTTATCCGCTGAGGTCTTGGCTGATGACGCCTATACGGAGGCCTCAGACCAATGCGGAAACCCGATACAACGAGGCCCATGAAGCAACCAGGGGTGTGGTGGAGCGCTGCCTTGGCCTCCTGAAGATGAGATTCAGGTGCCTGGACCGCTCCGGAGGGGCCCTGCAGTACCAGGCCGACAGGGTCGCTCGCATTGTTGTGGTCTGCTGTGCGCTGCACAACATCGCGATGCAGAGGGGAAATGACCTGCTGCAGGAGGCGGAGGGAGAAGCCAGTGGCAGTGGTGCCAGCACAGAGGAGGAGGAGGAGGAGAGGGAGGAGGAGGAGGAGGCTGGCGGAGTGCCGGGCGCAGCACGCAGACACGACCCAGGTGCTGGTGATGCCCAGGAGGCGGCACGACGGACCTGGTGAGGACGGCAGGCACGCGACGCCCTGGTGGCAGCACGGTTCACGCGTCGCATGCGACGTCCCCGCTGAACACCAAATCACCACCTGCATCGCTAGTCGTGCAGAGGGTCAACACACAACTGCCACCACCACAACCCCACCCCCCCCCCCCTCCCCCCCCACCCCCGCCCCCTCAGTGTACACTGCTCCACTTCGACATCACCCTTATCACTGGGTCCAGACGGTATGGCACAACATTGATGGCTGTGTCAGCGGGTGTGATCAGTGCCATGTGGAATGATGACAGCCCGCTCTGCGATGAGCTGTGAGCTCAGAATCGTTAATCGTTAGAGAGAGTCTGACCTATGGCAATAGCTGAACCATCCACCTTGGTGGCCACTGAGATCGTCACTGACACTCCATCACGTGCCCACGTGGGGTAGCTGTGGGAAGGGGTGGGGGGAGGGGCAGGGACTGTGCACCCAGCACCGAAGTTTCACCGCTCGTCAACCCCAGTGACACTCGGTCACCATCACGATCCCTGTGGCTGTGGAACAATCACACGGTATTACAAGTAAGGTGGAACAGTGCGTTTAATGTTAACAATAATTTACAGGTGCCCTAGCCCCTACAACTAAACTGTGCCCTTCACCCGTACCAACTTACTCAGTGTTTCTCTTTGTTGCCTTACGGGCCCTACCACTACGTCTACGTGAGTCCCCAGATGATACAGCAGGAGTGGAGGAGGATTGCTGCGAATCGCCCCCTTCGACTCGTTTCTCCTTCGGCAAGCGTTTCCTGGGGCGACCCGGCCTTGATGGGCCAGGCTGCTCTGCGGGCGTCTCGGGTGCCGTTGTGCCACCCTGCTCTGCCTGCTGCCCACCCGATGCACCAGGGATGGGACGGGGGGAGGCTGAGAATTCCGGGACGTCCCGTGATGGAGTTAATCGGACGGGCCCCGAAACCTCCTCCTCCCTCGGGGAGCCCGGTGGTCCCCGGGCCTCACTTTGGGACAGAGGTGCGAGCGGGGAGGTGCCCCGTCGTGCCACCGACACCTGGCGCTGCCAGTCCTGGAGGCGTGCAACGGTATCCACCAGGATCCGAAGGTTTGCAGAGACGGAGTCCAGGGAGTTAGACATTCCCGCCAGGGTCTGTGCGATCTCAACCTGTGAGTGCACGACGCCATCCAGCACATGTGTCAGGCGGTTGATGCTCTCCGCGACTGACTGCTGGGACTGTGCCATCGATTGCTGTGACTGTGCCATGGCGTGCTGCGACTGGGCCATGACCTGCTGAGACTCTGCCAAGGCCCGCAGCATGCCGGCAATGTCGTGTTGGCTCTGGCGCATTGCTGCCTGTGAGAGGGCAACCCTGTCCAGGGCCGAGGATGACGCGTGCACATTAAGCCCAACGCCTTGCATAACCTGATCCATTGCCTCCACCGCAGATGCCACCCGTGCGGTGTCGGCCTGGGTTGCTGCCATGAGTGGCACAACTCCCTGCTCGTGGACGCGGTTCGACTGCTCTAACAGCGTCTGCAGAGTCTGGAAGACAGTCCTCATTCCGTCATTGTGTCCCTGGGTTTCTTAATGCATCGACTATGCGGGTGGGTTGAGAAAGTCCAGGAACTCTGAAAACGTCTGGGAGCCAGCTGGATGCTGGGCCTGGCCTGCCCTCCGCCAGTCCGGGCCCTCGGCTGCTCCGACCTCCACCTGCTCAGCTGTGATGTGCGACCCAGACTGTGACCCAGGAGCCTCATCACTAAATAGACCATTGTCTATGGGATCCCAGAGTGTCTCTGGGATGGTGGATGGTGTGGGAGATAGCTGTGCCGCAAGCTCTAGGTCGTCTTGGGTGGACGCCTCCTCTATGTCATCGGCCCACTGAGAGGCCGCAGGGCGTTCGAGGGCCATTTCTCTCTCGCCGCCCTCTGGGCGTCCTGCTCCACAGATTCGGTTGGGGAGGATGGGACTCCCCGCTGATCGGGCACCCTCTGTCGTGCGGCCCTGGGTGAGGTGGGGGCAGACGCCTGTGTCCGCCTGGAGGCAGACGGCCCTGGTCGTTCGGCATCACGTCCTAGGGAAGAGAGTGAAACGGGTTATTTAGAGACGCTCGGCCGGGCGCTGGACGGTCCCAGTGGGCAGGGTGTGAAGGGACAGAGGATGGGGGAGGTGTTCCAGTGGGCAGGGTGTGTGAAGGGACAGAGGATGGGGGAGGTGTTCCAGTGGGCAGGGTGTGTGAAGGGACAGAGGATGGGGGAGGTGTCCAAGTGGGCAAGGTGTGTGAAGGGACAGAGGATGGGGGGGGGGGGGGGGGGGGGGGGTTGTCATGCAGGGTTGTCTCACTTGTTGCAGCTCCGCCAACCTCGCATTGCGCGATCTCCCGGGTGGCAGATCCCCCAACAAGGTCCAGTGCCCTCTGCTCAAACGTGGTGAGGGGGTGCAGAATGGGCGAACCCCCTCCAGTCTTGTTCCGCTCACGGGTGTTGTGAGCGGTCTTGTCCTGTTGGGGGAGGGGGCATAGGTAGATCATTACAATACGGCAGGTATCAGCAGTCCGTTCAGATACTGGCACAGGTTGGGGGTCAAGTTGTAACAAGACCATTGCATCTCTCCACGGGGGCCAGAGCGCTGGGTCGGTGACAACTTTGTGAACCATCCTCAACTCACTCTGCCCCAATCCCCCTCCACCCCCCGTGCAGGGGGGGGGAGGTGGGTGATTAAGTAAAGGGGGGGAGGGATGGTTGTGACCAGGGGGCACCCTCTTGGCACTTACCCTGGCAGCCCTGGTGAGGTCGCGCATCTTTTTCCGACATTGTTCTGCAGAGCGAGGGGTCTGCCCCACAGCACTGACGGCAGCAGCCACCTCACGCCAGGCCTGGCGCACCGCGCTGGCAGGGTGGCGATGCCCTCTACACGGGCAGATGACGCCCCTCTTCTGCTCGATTGATTCGAGCAGCGTCTCCACGTCAGCCTCCAAGAATCGCGGGGCTGCTCTCCTGAGCTCCGACATCCTGGCCTACAGTTTCTGTGCTTGCCCGCGCCTTTTCACAGCGTCGGGCGGCGTCACGTGGGCGTGTTCGTGTCATCATCGCGTTCCGGCGTCATCGCGCACGTGATTGACGCGGCCCCGTTCCTAGCCCATTTCCCGGAAGCGAATACGTCGGGAACTGGGCCGTGTCGGGCCGTCGCAAAAGTCGGCCGTGAACGATTTTCCGCGGGTGCGGAGAATCGCGCCCCAAATTTTTTTTAAAAAGATATTCAGTTTGTTTCACCCGAATGAAGCACATCACCACTCAATATCACTTTCAAAATGGAAATTAAAACAACAAATATTAGAAAGTAGGCACAGAAACATGGACTAAAAGGGTCGATTCCATGACTTGGAGTTTCCAGCACAGAGCTTCAGAGGTCATGAGCACTTATTGTGTTTCAATGTGATTCAAACCTAGGTTTCAGTAGGGATAAGGGGATCATGCAGGTCAGTATTTTCAAACTTTTTTTCCTGGGACCCACTTTTACGAACTGGCCAACCATCGTGAGCAAGTCGGCTGAACTTTGTGACTGACCATTATTTCTTACCTTTAATCCTAAAGGTGAGCCTGCTTGCTCCTCACGATCTCACTTGCTTTGTCATTCAATGTTACATTTCTGCTAAGAACTTCAGTTGACGATTTAAGTTCTCACTGCATCCATTGAAAAAAAATCAAGAGGTTTGTCCTCGAACTCGCCACGCTTAGTCTTCAAATGCCTTTAACGTTTTGAGGAATTTTTTTTGCCAGGACTTCCCTGCATATAACACACATGGGCTACGCATCCTGATTTGCATTGGCACAATTAATAAAGCCATACCTCAAGAAATTATCTTCATACTGCTTTGTTCCTGATTTCAGCTTCTTCTTAATGGGTTGTTTACCAGTGGCCCTGGAAGTCACACCAGCACTGCTTTGTCCTGCTGTGGACTGTCCTGAGCAGCTCTCTCCAGCAGATTTAGTTGTGAGATCACGGCCTGTTTGCGTCTCTGATTTTCTGTTCCTTATTATGAAACAATCCATTTTAAGTTCTCCAGACTTGTTGCTTCCTTGCTGGCAGCTACAAAATGGTGGAATCTCTCTCCAGTGATTTCGCACCCAGAGCATGTGACGCCAGTGTGTGCTCACCATGCCCAAGCCCACCATGTTCTCAGCCACAGTTCGCGCTGACCTCCAGAGGCGGCGATCTGTGCTGCTGGCGCCAACCTTTGCACTGCTACATCCGGCTGAAGGGGGCAGGCATGCGCGGGTTGGCCAGCATTCTTGAAAGCCAGTCGTGGCCAGTATTTTTAAAAGCCGGTTGCGGTCTTTGGGAACTTCTTCCCCCCAATCAGAAATGTCGCGACCTCCCCTGACACCACCTGCATGTCGCCACACTGAGTTTGAAAATGACTGATGTAAATGATCCATAACATCACTTTATGTCTTGTGAAACATTATTCGATTCTGCCAGATCACAATTTCTGGGCAGTGATGTCTGGGGAAAGGGTAGGTATTCTGTTTTCCAAATAAACGTATTTTAGCCTGGTTCTTTACAATTATTTGGCTGTGAAATGCATCTATGATATTGGGAATGGTGTAATTCTAGGAAGATGATTAGCGTACCTATTTGTCACGACAGGACTATAGTCATTGGCCACCTTGAAGAGATCGTTGTGGGCAGCACGGTGGCGCAGTGGTTAGCACTGCAGTTTCACGGCGCTGAGGTCCCAGGTACGATCCCGGCTCTGGGTCACTGTCCGTGTGGAGTTTGCACATTCTCCCCGTGTTTGCGTGGGTTTCACCCCCACAACCCAAAGATGTGCAAAGTAGGTGGATTGAACACGCTAAATTGCCCCTTAATTGGAAAAAATGAATTGGGTACTTTAAATTTATTTTTAAAAAAGTGATCATTGTATTTATCCTCTCACATTGGGCGCGGTTTACCCATTGCGCCCGGCACGGATCTGAGCACAGCCGGTAAATAGCAGAAAAGGCCAAAATCGAGATTTGCGCCAAGCAAGATTCAGTTTGCTATCTAGCCGGCCCACTCCTGACGGCGAGGTCCAGATCTTGCCCAAATATGACAAGCATATCATTAACCCTGATTTGCTTTCATTTCAATCTCATTTGCAAGATTGGCATTAAATTTAACGGCCTCCCGGGAATTAACCGGCTCCCCGGCAAGAAATCACAAGGGCATCATTTGGTACTCCTCTTTTAAAAACGTGAAGCTGGTGCAGTGGCTGCTGAGGGGAACTGGGGAGGTGGGTAGCCATTTCCAGTTTAAGGTATGCAACTCAAGAACACTGGGAGGATGGGGGAATGCCTTGGGAGGGGGAGGGGTCGGGCTTTTTCAGGGGGGCTGGTGTTCCAGGTTGGGGGTCACCCCTGGGCCGGTGGGGGAGGAGGGGATTGGGATTTGTCATCTGTGGGGCCTTCAAGCCATCTCTAAATCTTGTGGCTACCCATAACAGAGGCAACTACAGCTACTGTCTGTCTGTCCAACCAAACACATCCAGGAGAGAGCCATGTTCTTGGTTATATGCTGACGGTCACTTTAACTCCCTTTGACTGTGAGCAGCCTCTAGCTTCACATCTGCAGGCTAGGTGAATTGGCCACACTAAATTGCCCCTTAATTGGAAAAAAAAAGAATTGGGCACTCTAAATTTATTTTTTTTAATGTTGACTGTTCTTGCCAGTAAAATATTATTCAAATGGATTCTCATGAATACATGTGCCACGTCTCAGACAATGATTATTACATCGCATTTCATTCAAACTTTGAAGCCTGAACACTTTGCCTGACCTCCAGAAGCGCCAGCGCCATGGAGGCAGCAGCCAACAATCAAACACTCAATAGCTGGGCTTCAGCACTGAGGGTATCCTCGCGAGTGCGTGGATCAGAGAAGAGCACCTGAGCACGGTCTCCCTAATGTTCCTGACTGTGGTCTGGGGTCTAGGGTCTTGGAGCTCCTGCTGTGGCCGGGGTTGAGTGTGCACAGTTAGGATTTCCAGCACAACTGGCTTGCTGGATGGCACTCTGAGAAAGCAGTACACTTAAGGGTGGGTGAGGATTGGGGGATTTAAGGGTCCCGGGTGGAAACCAGAACTAATTGTCGGTCTCTCTCCTTCTCTAATGCCTCACAGAGACCAAAACGGATGGTGGTGTCAGTCCTGCAGAGGATGTCATCACGGTGCTGATGACAACCTAGGCGGCCAGATGCCAGAGAAGATAGCAGTGTGGATGCAGGCTGGAGGTGGCAGCTCATATCCAGGGAGCTGCCCCACACCCTGAAGACCCGGCCACACATCAGGCTGAGGAGGAACCCAGAGGGGGACCCCAGCGACAGCCCATGGTGTACAGACGTCATTAGTCTTAGGAGATGACGGACAGTATGTACCGCAGGAGACTCCGTCTCAACAAAGAGACAGTACGGCACCTGTGCCATGTCCTCGTGGACTTGGCACCCTGTGAAGGAGGAGGAAACTTGCTCCCGGTGACCGTGAAGGTCACGGCAGCCCTGAATGTCTATGCCACCGGTTCATTCCAGGGCTCGAGTGGGGAATAGTGTGGCATATCACAAGCTACAGCCCACAAGTGCATCCATGAGATCTCCTATGTGCCCAAGCAGAATACTCTATCAAATTTGAGCTGGACCAAGCCCACCAAGATGTCCAGGCGGAAGGATTCTCTGTCATCACCAGGTCCAGGAGGTAATTGATGGCATGCATTTGCCCTGTGCGCAGCAGGCATCAGGGAGTGCCCTTCATCAACAGGAAGAGGTTCCACCGCCTGAATGTTCAACGCATATACCTGCCACCACTTCACCACTACCCCCCTCCCCGACTACCGTGTTCCACCCTGACAGGGTCTGTGTAACATCACTCCGGGGTGATGGGCATGTGTTGGCACCATCAGTGGGTCAATACACAAGGGAGGAGAGTAATGATCAGCCACTGTGGGGTAAGCTCTGTTGCTCCTCAGTTAATGCCAAAATTTGACTCCTGCCTTTCTGCTGACAGTGTGAAGATTAACATGACAGGCTGCACATGTATCAGGTGTGACATGTTTTAATTGTGAACATTTGACATTTCCATTCCCCTTAGCATCAAATAGTGCCCCACGCCCATTGAGTAATCCTCACTCTTCTTCATATTATGCGATCTACAGCTACGTCCCCATGATGCACATCAAAAGTGGAGGCAGCCTATTGCTTTTCACACCCTGTGGCCTTTGATGTCATGTTCGGCATCATCGCCTGCACCCATAGCCTTTAGGACTCCTCCAATTGGCTATGCACTCACTGGAATGTCGCTCACATCCCCTCCTGAATCTCACAGCCGTGTCCTAGCATCTGTATCAGCTCTGGGAGAACTTTGTCCAGAGGCTCGGCATCTGGCTGGGACCCAGCTCTGTCCTGGGATCCAGCAGACCTCCGAATGCTGCCTCCCTTGGATGTTTCTGCCTCCACCTGATGTGTGTCAGCAACTGTGCGGTGGCCACCAAATTGTGCCCCAGATGCCTGTCCATTAATGTCACCCACCAAGGCGTGTCTGGTAAAACGTGGATAAAAAGGATGTGGACAACAGATGGGGAGGTCGATTTGAGGCCAGGAAGAGATCAACCATGATCTGACTGAATGGCGGAGCAAGCTCAAGGGGCTCAATTGTCTACTTGTGCTCCTAATTCCTATTTTCCAATGTGTGTCTCGCGTTGGTGGAAGGTGGAGTTGAGAACTGTGACGCCTCAATGGTGGTCTCCTTGGGGCTCTCCTCCAAGGTGGCCTCTTGGGTGGTTGGGGGGTGGGGGAGGGAGTCGACTCCAGATGGCCCATCCTTGTCAGATGGAGATCCTGCGAGACAATGGACATGTGGTCAGTGAGAGTGACGGATCATTTTGCCGGGCATGAACAACTCACTTGAGACAGGTCATCTGGGTGAAAGGGCAATGGATCCTCACCTCTGCGGCGCCGGCCAGCTTTTCTGGCGGTGACTGCTCTCTCCTCGGACAACCCCACAATTTCCAGGACCATTCCTCACAGGGGGGGGTGAGGACTCAGATCTCTGGCACTCCACCCCTGACTTGGCCCTTTCCCACTCATTATGGGCTATCTTCTCCTGTGGGGATAAAGAGAGGGCAGTGTGAGCCACGCACTTGATGGGTCAGGGGGTGTCCATAGCAGGTGGCATGTGTGGGCACCACAACTGGACATGAAGGAGATCTGTGAGTGGGTGCCAGAGGGTGCTGAGTAACAAGATCGGGTGTGGGGAGGGAGCAAGTTGGCAGCCTGTGATTTTTGAGGTTGGGTGTCGGGGGGTGGATTTGAGAGGTGGCAGGCAGAACTGATGCCAGGGGAGAGGTGGTAATTTACGCTTGCAGCTCAGTGGAGGTCGTTGGTCTTCTTCCGACATTGGGCGCTGGTCCACCTTGTCATGCTGCCCGCACTGACAGCCGCTGCCACTGCCACCCAGGTGGCCCTGGTACTGCCCCTCCAACCCACTTGGGGAACAGAGTGCCGCATCTCTAATCGGCGACTTTGGGAAGCCTGGCCAGATTGGCATCACCAAAGCGAAGAGCAGGTCCACACACTGCCATGCTTTTGTGTTGACTGGGAGTGAGCGGGGTGGGAGAGCTCAAAAGCAAGTCCCCCTTGTCAACAGGGAGACCCTGATGGCCAGAAATTCATGGGGATTAATTTCTGGCACCAAGTGCCATTAAATATGGGCCACAATCTCGTCACTGCGGCCGTTGAGAAACACCCTGTCAAACCTGCCCAAAATGACACTTAGAAAGGTTTCCAATAAATCGCACCCATTGTGAACAATGTCTTTGATTGGTCAACTGGCTAAAGGCAGAACAAAATGGTCATTGCCCACAATCATTACCGGAGTACTGGGCATGTTACTGGCTCCAGCCACTTGAGGGTGTGGTGAATCATAATAGCATAATTCACACTGTTATCACACATGTTGTACCGTGCCTCTGTAAGCTCGGCACACGAGCAGTTGCGCGGCTCTGCCCCTAGGGGGAGGTGTACTGGGAATGTACGGAAGTTTGTACTGTGCTCCACCCTTGGCTCCGCCCATGACTCCTCCCCCCCCCCACTGGTTGTATAAAGCTTGGCAGTTGGAGCCTGCCTGCCAGTTCATCTAGAGTTCATCTCGTCACAGGCAGGCTCTGTTGTAAGACGATTAAAACCACTATTCACTTCTAACCACGTGTCGCGTGAATTGATGGTCTCATCAATTTAATCGTCTTAAGAAACAGTAAGGAACGATTATGGAATCAGCCCTCGAGCCTGATCGACTGGAACTCGACCCACAGGATGCAGAGGCGAAATAAATCTTTTCACATTGGCTCCGATGTTTTAAGGCCTACCTGGCTGAAGCAAGCACCACAGAAACGACGGAGGAGCAGAAACTCAGCCTAGTGCACGCAATGGTGAGCCATCATATATCTACTCAGTTAAATTGCACCGGCTCATATACAGAGGCCCTGGCCCTACTCGACAAAATGTAGGTGAGGCCGTTAATTAGGTCTACGCGCGCCACGTTTTTACTACTCGCCGCCAGCGCACCACAGAATCGCCAGAAGAATTTCTAAGTGACTTAAAAGCCTTATCCCGGGACTGTAATTACCAGGCAGTAAATGCTGCTGAACATAGAGAACTTGCTGTCCGCGATGTCTTTGTTGCAGGCCTTAGATTGAATTACGTGCGCCAGCGACTGCTGGAGAAAGGGGCTCAAAATTTAGAAGAAACTGTTGAACTCGCTACAACTATGGAGGTCTCGTTTCGTCGCCTCACCTGGTTTCCTGCGGACTCCGCGACCCCGTCATGGGCCCCCGACCAGCGACTGCCCCAGGCCTGCACCGCACGGCCACCCAGCCACCATGCTGCCCCAGCCTGCCACTATTGTGGTCAGTCCCAAAACCCACGGCCGCACTGCCCGGCCCGCAACGCGACCTGCAGCAGCTGCGGGCGAAAAGGTCACTACGCCAGAGTGTGCCTGGCAAGGAAGGCCCCAGCCCCTAACCCTCCCGCGGCACAAAGCAACCGCTCTCCGCATTCGCAGCCCCGCAGGCCCCGGAACGCTGTGGCCTGTACCCCGACTCAGTCCCCGCCTGCCACGTGCGATCCACGGGGGCGGCCATCTTGGGCTCCATCCTCTCCAAACTCAGAAAATTTGATTGAAGACTGCGGCCTCAGCGGGCACTCATCGCGGGGCCACCCCAGCGCAGCCGACTGAGCCGCCGACTACCCGCAACTCAACGCAGTCACACTGGACCAATCGCGCCCAAAACATCTCCATAACTTTATGACAACGGTCAAAATCAACGAGTACAGTACACCGTGCCTTTTCGACTCCGGGAGCACCGAGAGCTTCGTACATCCAGATCTGGTAAGTCGCTATTCGCTCCCTGTTTTTCCTGCATGGCAAACTATCTCCCTCGCTTCGGGTTCCCACTCTGTCCACATCCAAGGACGCACCGTCGCGACTCTAACGATCCAAGGCGCTAGTTACTCTAATTTTCAACTCTACGTCCTGCCCGAACTCTGCGCCCCACTCTTACTGGGACGCGATTTTCAGTGCAATCTTAAGAGTCTCACCCTCAGCTTCGGCGGACCTCTACCCCCACTCACTATCTGCAGCCTAGCCACGCTGCAAATCCCCCCCCTCCTCTCTTTGCCAATCTCACTCCGGACTGTAAACCCGTAGCCACTCGCAGCAGGCGGTACAGCCTACAGGACAGGGTGTTCATTCAAACCGAGGTCCGGAGGCTCCTACGTGAGGGGATCATAGAGGCCAGTAACAGTCCCTGGAGAGCTCAGGTGGTGGTCGTCAAGACCGGGGAAAAATTTTGCATGGTCGTAGACTATAGTCAGACTATTAATCGGTTTACGCTCCTTGATGCGTATCCCCTCCCCAGGATTGCAGACATGGTGATTCAGATAGCCCAGTATCGGATTTTCTCCACGGTGGATCTGAAGACTGCATACCACCAGCTCCCAATCCGCCCGGAGGACCGCCACTTCACGGTGTTCGAGGCCGATGGCCGCCTCTTCCACTTCCTCCGGGTTCCCTTTGGCGTCACAAATGGGGTCTCGGTGTTCCAACGAGCGATGGACCGAATGGTGGACCAGTACGGGCTGCGGGCCACGTTTCCGTACTTGGATAACGTCACCATCTGCGACTATGACCAGCAGGACCACGATGCCAACCTCAATCGATTTCTCCAGACAGCCCAGAAGCTTAATCTCACGTACAACAAGGAGAAATGCGTTTTCCGCACAACCAGACTAGCCATCTCGGCTATGTCGTGGAAAACGGAGTCCTGGGCCCCGACCCGGACCATATGCCCCCTCTTAGATCTCCCTCTCCCTCATTGTCCCAGGGCCCTCAAACGGTGCCTGGGGTTCTTTTCATATTATGCCCAGTGGGTCCCTCAATATGCGGACAAATCCTGCCCACTCTTTAAGGCCACACTTTTTCCCCTGTCAGCTGAGGCCTGTCAGGCCTTCAACTGCATCAAGGAGGACATCGCCAAGGCTGCCATGCGGGCGGTGGATGAATCTGTCCCTTTCCAGGTTGAGAGCGATGCCTCAGGAGGTAGCTCTTGCAGCCACATTGAATCAGGCAGGGAGACCAGTCGCATTTTTCTCCCGAACCCTCTCCGCTTCGGAACTTCAACAGTCCTCGGTCGAAAAGGAAACACAAGCCATTGTGGAGGCTATTCGTCACTGGAGGCACTACCTCGCAGGTAGGAGGTTCGCCCTCATCACCGACCAAAGATCGGTTGCCTTCATGTTTGACAACTCGCAAAGGGGCAAAATGAAAAATGATAAAATTCTGAGGTGGAGGATCGAGCTCTCCACCTACAAATACGATATTATGTATCGACCGGGGAAGCTCAACGAGCCCCCAGATGCCCTGTCCTGCGGCATGTGCACCAGCACGCAGAGCGACCGCTTAAAAGCCATCCCCAATGACCTCTGCCACCCGGGGGTCACCCAGCTCGTCCACTACATTAAAGCCCGAAATCTGCCTTTCTCCACCGAGGAGGTAAAAGCTGTCACCAGGGGTTGCCCGATCTGCGCGGAGCGCAAACCGCACTTCTACAGACCAGACCGGGCCCACCTGATCAAGGCTTCTAGGCTCTTTGAACGCCTCGCTATCAATTTCAAAGGGCCACTCCCCTCGACTAACCGGAATGTGTACTTCCTAAATGTCATCAACGAGTTCTCCCGATTCCCTTTTGCTATACCGTGCCCCGACATGACCTCCCACACAGTCATTAGGGCCCTGCATAGTATCTTCACCCTGTTTGGTTTCCCCAGCTATGTGCACAGCGACCGGGGTTCGTCCTTCATGAGCGACGAGCTGCGTCAGTATCTGCTCGACAAAGGCATCGCCTCGAGCAGGACTACCAGCTATAACCCCAGGGGGAACGGGCAGGTGGAGAGGGAGAATGCAACGGTCTGGAAGACCGTCCTACTGACCCTCGGTCCAGGAATCTCCCGATCTCCCATTGGCAAGAAGTCCTCCCAGACGCGCTCCACGCTATTAGGTCCCTCTTGTGTACCGCCACCAATCAGACCCGTCACGAGCGGTCCTTTACCTTTTCCAGGGTCACTACCACGGGGGTTTCACTCCCGGCATGGTTGAAGACACCGGGCCCAGTGCTCCTCAGGAAGCACGTAAGGGCACACAAAACTGACCCGCTTGTGGAAAAAGTGCTCCTACTACACTCGAACCCCCAATACGCCTTCATAGAGTTCCCTGACGGCCGTCAGAACACTGTATCCCTCCGGGACCTAGCGCCTGCAGGATCAAACCCCACCACTACCACCGCCGAGGTACCCCTCACACTACATCCCACCCAACTCGCCGCGCCCCACGCCCCCGCGCCTACCAGTTCGCTACACATATTCCGCGCGCCCGCACCCGCAAGCTCCCAGCGGCCCCACTCCCCAGTCGAACCAGACAGGTACGAAGCTTGGACAGAATCACCCCCGGAGTCCGCCATAGTACCCCAACCGACCGTGATCATCCAGCCACCAGAAGAGACTGCAACCCCGGTGCTCCGCCGATCACAATGGACAACGCGACCATCGGACAGGCTCAATCTGTAAACCATCACCCCCGCCGGACTTGATTTTTTTTTTTTTTTTTTACAGGGGGTGAATGTGCTGAATCATAATAGCATAATTCACACTGTTATCACACATGTTGTACCATGCCTCTGTAAGCTCGGCACACGAACAGTTGCGCGGCTCTGCCCCTAGGGGGAGGTGTACTGGGAATGTACGGAAGTTTGTACTGGGCTCCACCCTTGGCTCCGCCCATGACCCCTCCACTCCCACTGGTTGTATAAAGCTTGGCAGTCGGAGCCTGCCTGCCAGGTCATCTAGAGTTCATCTCGTCACAGGTAGGCTCTGTTGTAAGACGATTAAAACCACTGTTCACTTCTAACCACGTGTCGCGCGAATTGATGGTCTCATCAAGGGGGCAGTGGAATATCTGCAGATCCAGAGGCTAAAACACTTGCACAATGTAAATATTACTAAAGTGCCAAGTGTGTTTGGTTTACTGACATGCCGTGCTATTTTAATCGTCCAAATACTGCTCAACTCTGCATAGAGCAGGCTGGATCTCAGATTTCATGTTCTAAATTTAACTTTTGTTTACTAAGTCTGACCGTTTTTTATTTGGAGTAAAGAACTCGGAGTTCCAGACACAGCTTTGGGTGCTGGGACTCAGGACTGTGGCCTACATTCCATAAAATTCAGACTTTAAAATTTTTTTTTAACGTAACCAATTATATTTTTTCCAATTGAGATGCAATTTAGCGTGGCCAATCCACCTAACCTGCACATCTTTGGGTTGAGGGGTGAAACCCACGCAAACATGGGAAGAATGTGCAAACTGCACACGGACAGTGACCCAGGGCTGGGATTTGAACCCGGGTCCTCAGCGCCGCAGTCCCAGTGCTAACCACTACGCCATGTGCTGCCCTTCAAATTCAGACTTAATTACACATTGCACCATGTGATAAAATAAAGTTGTGAAGAAACCCAATTGTTCCTGACAAAGTGACAGCTCAATGAAATTCTAATTCAGTGTAACATGTACAGCTCCCTCATTGGAAAAACAATGTTGAGATCTTGTTTGTAACATGCTGGTCACTGGAATGTTAATTTCATGGTTTCCAAATACACTGGTAGGATTCTCTGAACTGCCTATTCAGAGCACAAGGTATGTACTATTTATTGATCAGACATGAAGAGAACGGGTGTAGATTAAAAAAAACAAATGTGTTCACTTACTTCTTTATTCATTTTCTTCCAGGAGCTCATGCTGCCAGTGATTAAAGTTACACGAAGAAACTTGGTCCTTGGCTTGCAACCAGCATTGGCGTCCTATCAGTTGAAAGTAGATTGGTGAATGCGATTATCAGCATTTTAATGGAATGTAACAATTGATAACATATGCATTTTGTACAGTCTATGGCATTGATTCAATTGCTTTTATGTCCTGTTATTACACTGCTTTGAGCATATTTTAATTTCACAATTATTAATAATATTGCAGCAAAGATCAAGTGGGACAAAGACCCAGATTGTCCTGTGGGTATGTTGGAAAATTGTCCAAATGTCTTCACTTTGTTACACAAGCAAGACAAAGGGA
This sequence comes from Scyliorhinus canicula, assembly GCF_902713615.1. Classification (NCBI taxonomy): domain Eukaryota; kingdom Metazoa; phylum Chordata; class Chondrichthyes; order Carcharhiniformes; family Scyliorhinidae; genus Scyliorhinus; species Scyliorhinus canicula. The sequence continues at coordinate 15,072,627 of NC_052163.1, read as the reverse complement.
AGCTTGAGAACTCCTTAAATTATAACTCATGGGACTTTGAGGCGAGGTTATCAGAGGTTGTTCATATTTGTCACCTCAATGAGGTCTCTTAATGTTGTTGTTGCATACTAAGGAGTGTGCTATCTTTTGCAGATATTTCTCAATGTGATAGCCAAGTCCAGAATCCCACTACAGTAAAAATGAAGGTAAGGTAAATCTTAGTAAAGTAAAATTTGAATTAAGTTAGTGTCACTGGGGGCAGCACGGTGGCGCAGTGGTTAGCACTGCAGCCACACGGCGCCGAGGTCCCAGGTTCGATCCCGGCTCTGGGTCACTGTCTGTGTGCAGTTTGCACATTCTCCCCGTGTCTGCGTGGGTTTCGCCCCCACAACCCAAAGATGTGCAGGCTGGGTGGATTAGCCACGCACCTACAATGCAGAAGGAGGCCATTCGGCCCATCGTGTATGCACCAAACCATTTAAGCCGTCACTTCGACCCTATCCCCACAACCCAATAACCTCTCCGAACCTTTTTGGACACTAAGGGCAATTTAGCATGGCCAATCCTTGAAAGTTACCTGACAAAAGTTGGAGTTACTGACACACACCACACACACACAGATTAGTTTCAGAGGAAGATAACAATATCTGGAATAATAAACTGATTTCAGTCCCTCTGTTGGTCAGTGCAGGCTTCACATGGTTTGAACATCAGGGGCGGGATTCTGCGGGGCGGGCAACTCCGGCGCGAAGGAGTGGTGTGAACCACTCCGGCGTCGGGCTGCCCCAAAGGTGGGGGAATCCTCCGCACCTTCAGGGGCTAGGCTGGCGATGGAGTGGTTTGCACTGCGCCGGCCGGCGCGAATTGGCGCATGTTTCGCGCCCCCACAATTCCCGCCCCCGCCAAATCCCCAGCACAAGAGAATTCGGCAGCCAGCGGGGGCGGGATTCACGCCGCCCCCCCCCCCCCCCCCCCCCCCCCCCCCCCGGGCGATTCTCCAACCCGGCGGGGGGGTCAGAGAACCCTGCCCGAGTTGTCTAACGTGAAGGTTTTGAGATGGTAGAGTTGTCTCTGCAGCTACGATAGCTTCCACTATCAAATTACTGGAAGCTGATTTCAGAGGCAGCTTAGTTAATGGAATCGGACAAGGTGAGAGGGGAATCCCTTTATTTCTCTTTCAATGAACTGCAGTGTGGCCCTTTTTGGTCTGCTTGATTACAACAGTCCGATGGCTGTGCTCGTTAGTCCCTCTCTCCTTCTGTCCCATCTCTTGTCTGCTTCTCTGGATCTCTGGGGATCTGCCTTTTGTCGGCCACTGTCTCAACAATGTCCACCATGTTCTGATCATGAAGCCCATCACCTCCATACTCCCGGAACGCCTTGACCCACTTCAATTCGCATACCGTCGCAACCGGTCCACATCGGACGCCATTTCTCTGGCCCTACACTCATCCCTAGAGCGTCTTGAAAACAAGGACTCCTACATCAGACTCCTATTTATTGACGACAGCCCTGCCTTCAACACCATAATCCCAGCCAGGCTCATATAAAGCTCCAAAACATAGGACTTGGCTCTCCACTCTGCAACTGGATCCTCGACTTTCTGACCAACAAACCACAATCAGCAAGAATGAACACCAACACCTCCTCCACAATAGTCCTCAATACCGGTGCCCCACAAGGCTGCGTACTTAGCCCCCTACTCTACTCCCTGTACACAGACGACTGCGTGGCAAAACTTGATTCCAACTCCATCTAAAAGTTTGCCGACGATACGACCATAGTGGGCCGGATCTCGAATAACGACGAGTCAGAATACAGGAGGGAGATAGAGAACCTGGTGGAGTGGTGTAATGACAACAATCTCTCCCTCAATGCCAGCAAAACTAAAGAGCTGGTCAATGACTTCAGGAAGCAAAGTACTGTACACACCCATGTCAGCATCAACGGGGCCGAGGTGGAGATGGTTAGCAGTTTCAAATTCCTAGGGGTGCACATCACCAAAAATCTGTCCTGGACCACTCACATCGACGCTATCACCAAGAAAGCACAACAGCGCCTATATTTCTTCAGGAAACTAAGGAAATTCAGCATGTCCACATTAACCCTCACAGCCTGGTATGGCAACTGCTCGGCCCAGGACCGCAAGGAACTTCAGAGTCGTGAATACCGCCCAGTCCATCACACGAACCTGCCTCCCATCCATGGACTCCATCTACACTTCCCGCTGCCTGGGGAAAGCGGGCAGCATAATCAAGGATCCCTCCCACCCGGCTTACTTACTTTTCCAACTTCTTCCATCGGGCAGGAGATACAGAAGTCTGAGAACACGCACGAACAGACTCAAAAACAGCTTCTTCCCCACCGTCACCAGACTCCTAAATGACCCTCTTATGGACTGACCTCATTAACACTACACCCCATATGCTTCAACCGATGCCAATGCTTATGTAGTTACATTGTATATCTTGTGTTGCCCAATTATGTATTGTCTTGTATTTTCTTGAATTTTGTTTAATTCCCTTTTCTTCCCATGTACTGAATGATCTGTTGAGCTGCTTGCAGAAAAATACTTTTCACTGTACCTTGGTACACTGACAATAAACAAATCCAATTCAATCCAATGTTCCAAATAAGAAAACCGGTCAGCCCAGTGCTGGGATCTATCTGAGTCATTGTCTGCTTTAGAATTTGAATTCCAAATGCCTTTTGTGGATTTTCTTGAGGCCCACATCCAGCTGGCCTGGGTCGAATCCACAGAAGTCATGGGGCCACCAGAATCTATTTTGTCTTAAGTTTTTTTTTAAAATCAGTTCAAAGTTCGAATTGGGTTTCTTTCGAAATTCATAAAGTTGTCAGACGGCTGTTCACGGAGGATTTGAATTTCCAGGTGACAGAATGACTTAGATTTCTTTCAGAGCCTTGGGAGGTGTCAGAAGCATTTGAATGTCAATTTGTGCTGTTACAAAGCGTTGTTTGACTTTCGGCGTAATGATTTCCCCAGTTCGGTTACTGTGGTGATGAGATATGGCCCATCGGTGAAAAAGAAATGAAATTCAATTTTCTTTTTTTTTCATATGTTTTTCCTTATGAAATAGAAGATAAAAGAAACACACACTCTGGAAATGATTCTTTTTTTCTTCACACAACACACACTTGACTGATGCAATATAGTTTTGTTATTGCGTTACATGTTACATGGTACAAAAGTTCAGAATTAGGGACATTCTCAGTCATAGAAGTCTTATAGCAATTAGCATCTGAACTTACGTTTCACCAGGTTGTCTTGGATGCAAAGGCTTACTGGAACTTGAGCTCCTTCCTGCAGAGGGAAAAAGGCCTTGCAGAGTTGTTACCCCTTTGCCAGGCTGTGTCTAAACCCGAGGAGCTTGTTGTCTCAGACCTCAGTTCACTGAGGATTTGAATTTCCGGGTGAAGGAAAGGCGTAGAGTTCTTTCAGAGCCTTGGGAGGCGTCAAGCACGGTTTGGCTTTATCATAGAATCCTCGCAGTGCAGAAGGAGGCCATTCAGCCCAATGACTCTGCACCAATCTTCTGAAAGAGCTCCCCATCCAGGCCCACTCCCTCATAAACCCGTTGATGCACTATTAATTACGACGAAACGAGAGTAGAGTGTAATCGAGGCTTTATTATGCAGAGATGTGTAGCCTCCTGCAGCTGCTGCCAAAATGGCTGCAGCTCGGTGAGCACACACATTTATACTCTGCCTACTGGGCGGAGCCAGCAGGCAGGGATATACCCCCGTACCTGTAGTACAGGAGCCTTACCATATTACATCTCATATGTGATATATACAAACAGTGGTGACTACCACACCCGTAACCCCACCCAACCTTGGAGCACCAAGGGACAGTCCGCTTAACCTGCACATCTTTGGACTGTGGGAGGAAGCTGGAGCACCCGGAGGAAACCCATGCAGACAAGGGGAGAATGTACAAACTCCAGACAAACAGTCACCCGAGGTTGAATTGAACCCGGGTACCTGGTACTGTGAGTCAGCAGTTCTAACCACTGTGCCACCTTGCCACCCATTTAGGGGTAATAATTTCCCCAGTTTGGTTACTGTGGGGATGGGTTGGTCCCATGTCATTTGCGACATCTCTGCTCACAGGTGGCTGGCTACCATCTGCTGCCCTGCCCTGTGGCTATTCAGCTGCATGAGGCACCTCCCTCACTGTCTCTTTACCTGCTTGGATCTCCTCTGATTCCTGTTTAACTGTGGGAAGAAAGTGTCTGCTAACCTGATTTCAGGGTTTGTTTCATTCCACAAGTCCTTCCTTGACCAAATTTAATGCTACTGGCCTGATTTTGGTTCTTTTGACTCAAGGGCATCTCCTCATGGACTCCATCGCCTCCTGCAAGACCTCTGAAAAGTTTGCACCTTTCCTCCCCCCTGCAGAATTCTATTTGATTTTTGCTTACCTCTGGTACCTCCATGGACTGACCTTGAATTTTTGGGGGTAGCACCCTTCAGCCTGTGCGGTTATTCCCCAATGAAAGCACGGTAGCATAGTGGTTAGCACAGTTGATTCACAGCTCCAGGATCCCAGGTTTGGCTCCCCTCTGGGTCACTGTCTGTGCGGAGTCTGCACGATTCTCCCCAGGTATACATTGGTTTCCTCCAGGTGCTCCGGTTTCCTCCCACAGTCCAAAGATGTGCAGGTTAGGTGGATTGGCCATTCTAAATTGCCCTTAGTGTTCAAAAAGGTTAGGTTGGGTTAAGGGGATTGGGTGGAGGTTTGGGGCTTGGGTGGTGTGCTCTTTCCAAGGGCCGGTGCAGACTCAATGGGCTGAATGGCCTCCTTCTGCACTGTAAAAATTCTATGAAAGGTCGACCCCTTGCATGGATTAGCTTGAGATTACACCCACTGTTATCAGCTCAGTAGCTCACTCTTTAAGGGAACTTTTACTAACTGTGGGCTGGATTCTCTGGTCCTAGTTTCTCAATGGCACACTGTTCGCTGGCAGCAAGATTCTATCTTCCCGCAGTTTGTCAATGGGATTTCCCGTTGTAACCACCCACCCCACTCCAAAACCCGCTTATTTACAAGTAGCAATATTTACACATAAGACCATAAGACGTAGGAGCAGAAGTAGGCCATTCGGCCCATCGGGTCTGCTCCACCATTCAATGAGATCATGACTGACCTGCTATGATAATCTTCAAGTTAACTTTCCCACCTTTGTTGCTCGTTCTGGGTGAGTGTGCTTAACACTCACTTTGGCTCTGTTTCGTTACTTAGCTCTGGAGTCGCCAGGTATCGTTAAGATACCGCCACAAGTTTCAAGGTCAAGTTCAAAGCAATAAAACCATACACCAATTAGTAAGTTCAAACAACTGAGTTTATTATAATACAATTATAATACTACCCATGCACACACTAAGAGGATTAAACTATTCCTACCACTAAATAAACCAATACTTATCTCAAAGGGAACTGTAGGATCAGGGGACAAGGCCTCTTGCTCTGCTCTGGTCCGCAGACCTCAGGTTGGTACGGGTTATAAAGGGGTCAGGAGTGTCTATCTCTGGTAGAGATCATTGTGAGACACTTACTTGCTGGCGGCTGCTGTCCCAAACCTCTCCTCTCTCTCGTTCAAGGTCTTCTTTGGCAAAAGCTGGTCGGGATGCTGGTCCAGAGAGGAGGGCTGGTTAAGAAGAACGAACTATGTGTGGGACCTGTCTTTTATAGGTCCCAGGGCTTCGCGCCCTTTTGGGCGGACCCTTTTCCTGCTGGGAATCGATTGGGTCTCTTCCCAATCGATTTGTTTGAATCCCCCCAATACTGAGGCTGTCCCTCGGTTGCTGGGCGGGCCTTCAGGTGCTTTGTTTTCGAACCCCGCTGGTGCCGGGGTGTCTGGTTTCCCATACACTGTTGCAATCACTTCTCTATTTGTGTCCATTGTCCCTGGGATCGTTCCATTACTATGTTAACTGAGATTGCCTCATTAGTATGCGGAATGTTCTTCGGTGCTGTCTGCTCTCTTAGCAGACAGAATACACATTGGCTTGGTGCAGCCTGCCTGTGCTGCAAACTTTGTCCATTTTAACCTGCAAGCTTTGCGTTCCTCCATTTTGTATTGAGGGAATGGCCAACTTCGGTGGCTACACCTTATCCCCATAACTTTTGATTCCGTCACTGAATTAAAAATCTGCCCATCTCTGCCTTCAACATACTCAACGACCCCACCTCTACAGTCCACAGATTCACTACCCTCTGAGAGAAGAAATGCCACCTCATCTCTCCTTTAAATAGGCTACCCTCATCTGTCTTGAATCGGTGAGCCCTGCCTCTAATATTCTTATTATTACAACCCAGAAGGTATGCTGACCACCCTAAATTGTCCCTTAATTGGAAAAATAAAGAATTGGGAACTCTAAATTTAAAAAATAAATAAATAAATTACCAGAAGCTGATTTCACTGGCAGCTTAGTTAATGGAATCAGATAAGGGGAGAGGGAAATTCCTTTCAATGAACTGCAGTGTGGCCCTTTTTGGTCTGCTGGCTAGATTACAACAGTCCGATGGCTGTGCTTGTTAGTCCCTCTCTCCTTCTGTCCCATCTCTTGGTCTGCTTCTCTGGGGATCTGCCTTTTGTAGGCCACTGTCTCAACAATGCCCAAACATGTTCCAAATAAGAAAACCTGTCAGCCCATCTATCTTAGGCATTGTCTGTTTGAAGATGTTTTGATATCCAAATGTCTTTTGGTGAATCGTCATGAAGTAAAGTTGGTCCGCGTCCAGCTGGTACGGGTCAAACCCATAAGAGAGGTCATGTGGCCACCAGAATCCATTTAGTTTTACATCAGTTCAAGGTTTTTAAGATCAACCGTAACATTTCAAAGTTCATAATGCTCTCGTATGAAAATACTGTCACAGCACTAGGTTCAAAAATATGAAGCCCAACCCCAATTGCCCACTTCTAGTTTTGACAGATTGTTTGCATTGGGGTGGATTGCTCATCAGATCTCATGAGGCATGTCAGTGATTTAAATACGCTAATGAGGTTGCATGCCTCAAATCTGAACACATTTTCCGAACAGTCGGAAGCCAGGTTTCCCCGGACTCAGGAAACCCAGCAGCTGAAGGTTGGTTGAGAGAGGATGGATTCAGCAGGCAAAGCCATTCCAATTCAGCTTGCAGATCAGGAGCAACAGATGATCCACAGCCCCACACCCCAAACATACTCACTTCATAGAATCCTTCCAATGCAGAAGGAGGCCATTCGGCCCATCGAGTCTGCCCTGACCCTCGGAAAGAGCACCCCACCTAGGCCCAATCCCCCGCCCCACCCCCGCAACATCACCTCACCTAACACTGAGGCACAATTTGGCATGGCCAATCCACCTAACTTGCACATCTTTGGACTGTGGGAGGAAACCGGAGCACCCGGAGGAAACCCATGCAAACACGGGGAGAACATGCAAACCCCACACAGTCATAAGGTCGGAATCGAACCAGAGTGCTGGAGCTGTGAGGCAGCAGTGCTAACGACTATGCCGGCGTGCCATCCTCCTGTGATCATACCCTTGACCCACTATCACCATACCTGATACCCGTGAATCCCAACTCTCTCTCTCCCATTTATTCTTCTCCAACCTGAAATCTGTTCCCAAGCTACAATCTTCCCCCCATCCTCCTGCAATCTCTCCCTCCCTCAACTCTGCTCCCCAGCCATGGCTCTCCAACAGAGGCCTCCTTCCCACCTGACAGCCAGCCTACATTTCAGATCGGCCCAGAGCTGCACAAAAACATTCCCCTGAGGTCCCATCGTCAATTGGAGAAGAGATTCACGTCACCCAACTTTCAAGGTTTTCAGGTTGCTGCAAGCCACTATCTCCCCACACACACACAAACCCCCACCCCACCCCCATACCCTCACTTACTCAAGGGCTTCTCCTTAGTGTCTGTATCTGGTGAAAGGCAAAGCAAAACAATAACAATCAGAATCTCAAATCAGCCTCAGCTTTTGGTACTCACCAACATCTAACATTCACTGGACTAAAACTCTCTTGAATAATGCACGAGGAAAACCATAACCGCAAGTTTTAATATTGCTCTTACCAGTGCACTGTGCTGGGCTGTTTGAACCTTGCAACTCTATGGAGAGGCAGAATGTTTGCCAACACTTGCGTAATTCCTGACTCGCTGTTTAGTCATGTGCTGTGGTAACACACTGATAAATTTAAACCTGTGGCTATTGCTACCCTGTGCAGACAGGCCAGGGTTCGGTAAAGGATTTGGATTTGTTTTCTTGTCACATGTACCGAGGTACAATGAAATGTATTGCTTTGTGTACAGTCCAGATAGATCATTCCATACATTAAATAAAACATAGGACATATATGGTTTGCTGCACTTACACCAAAGCATTTAACATTGACTGAAGCAAATATGGGGCACCTCAAATATTGGCACCTGGTCAGCCTGACTTCTGTCTCATCAGCCTGAACTTTTAATAGTGCAGCACACTTGCTTGGAATCCTCTCTAGCTTGTGAGAAGTCTCCTGGGCCACACAGACGTTACTCAAATACTTGACGTGGCTGCCAATGAATGGACTTTGGGCTTGGAAACCCAGGCAGAAAGTGGCTAATCAGCCCACTACTGACCAGTATTAGAAAATACATCTGCACGAGAATCGGGTAATGTTGTGTTTCAAAAGCCCACTGGCTCTTTTTATATGGTGGGCCTGATTTGTAGTCCAGGCACTTCTCATGTCCTTCACTCAGCAACAGCTCTCTGGACACAATGTGGTCAAAATTAGTATGAATCTCATCCATTTTGGGAGCGTTAAATGGGCATAATGTGTACCAAATTCTGGCAATGAGATCCTGCATGAAATCTGCACGACGTCACCATGTTGTCCCCTGAAGTCAGTGATGGATCAATTAAAATATTCAGAGTAAGGTCATTGCCTCTTCGGGACCCTTCCATAAACTGCTTGAAAAGCCGCATGTGGCGTAAAAACACCAACAACTTCCCTCAGTTCTACAGTGGCCTAAACTAGGACCTTAATTATGATTGGAGGCATAACTAAAGCCAGAAATGGGCAGCATGGTGGCGCAGGCGGTTAGCCCTGCTGCCTCATGGCGCTGAGGTCCCAGGTTTGATCCTGGCTCTGGGTCACTGTCCGTGTGGAGTTTGCACATTCTCCCCGTGTCTGCGTGGGTTTCACCCCCACAATCCAAAGATATGCAGGGTAGGTGAATTGGCGACACTAAATTGCCCCTTAATTGGAAAAAATGAATTGGATACTCTAAAAAAAATTTTTAAACTAAAGCCAGAAAAGTTGTTTGAAAATTTATTCATGGGATGTGGGTGTTGCTGGCTGGGCCAGCATTTGTTGCCCATCCCTAATTGCCCTTGAACTGAGTGGCTTGCTTGGCCATTTCAGAGTCAACCACATTACTGTGGATCTGGAGTCACATGTAGGCCAGACCAGGTAAAGGTGGCAGACTTACTGGGTTTTTATGATGATCAACAATGGTTGGGCAGCACGGTGGCACAGTGGTTAGCATGGTTGCCTACAGCACTGAGGACCCGGGTTCGAATCCCGGCTCTGGGTCACTGTCCGTGTGGAGTTTGCACATTCTCCCCGTGCCTGCGTTGGTTTCACCCCCACAACCCAAAGATGTGCAGGTTAGGTGGATTGGCCACGCTAAATTGCCCCTTAATTGGAAAAAAATAATTGGGTACGCCAAATTTATTTTAAAAAAACAATGGTCTCATGGTCATCAATAGAGTTTCAATTACATAGTTTTATTGAATTCAGATTTCATCATCTACCATGGTGGGATTTGAACCTGGTCCCCAGAGCATTAGCCTAGCCCAGTGACAATACCACTACACCACTGTCTCTCTCAGAGCATCACTGCTTCAAAAGGGTACCTTTGCCCTTCCAGTCCACAGTACGGTCAGTCACCAACCTTAAGGCTGCCCTCTTGCATCATCTGAGCTTCTCTCAATCCCACTTTACTTCACATCTGCTCCATGCAGCTTTCTTTAACTTTGCTTTTTTTCTGCTCCTTTATTTAACAATGTCTGTTTCTGATCTTTACCCTTGTCCCTTAGCTGGAACTGTATCATGATGTTGGAGAAAAAACACCAAATTACTCTCACAAATAGGAGGGACAGTGGTTAGCACAGCTGCCTCAGTGCCAGGGACCTGGGTTCAATTCCTTTTTTTAAATATAAATTTAGAGTACCCAATTATTTTTTCCAATTAAGGGGCAATTTAGCATGGCCAATCTACCTAACTCGCACATCTTTTGGGTTGTGGGGGTGAAATCCACGCAAACACAGGAAAAATGTGCAAACTCCACACGGACGGCGACCCAGGGCCGGGAATTTGAACCCGGTTCCTCAGCGCCGTAGGCAGCAATGCTAACCACTGTGCCACCGTGCTGCCCCTCTGGGTTCAATTCCAACCTTGGGTAATTGTCTGTGTGGGGTTTGCACATTCTCCCCATGTCTGCATGGGTTTCCTCTGGGTGCTCTAGTTTCCTCCCACAGTCCAAAGATGTGCAGGGTAGGTGGATTGGCTATGCTAAATTGCTACTTAGTGTCCAAAAAGGGTAGGTGGAGTTATGGGAATAGGGTGGGCGTTTTTTCGGACTTGATTGGCTGAATGGCGATTTTTTTGCACAGTAGTGATTCTATTATAAACTTGCAAATTTTTTAAATGGACATAAAAACCAAGATGGTTGAATAGCTGGTGGGTGATACTAAGAGAAAGACAGTGGATTGGATTCTTCCACCCCGCCTGCCACAAGATTACCCCGGGCGAGACGTGGACAATGGAGAAGTCCCTTGACCTCGAGCGGGATTCTCCGGTCAGCAGGCGGGTGATGCCGGAGAATCCCACCAATGGAATCAAACCCTATTTCCCGATGAATCAAAAACACAAAAGCCATCCAGAAATTAATTGCTAACTCCTGCGGAGATTCGGGAAATAATGGGAAATGACTACCATCTCAGCAAGAAGGATCCCGTGAGCCATGTCTCAGACAGCTTTGCAGAACTCATCTTCCAGGAATATACAAAGATCGGGATAAAAGCCAACTGCAAAACCTGGTCAGGTGTGGACTAGTGCGAGGTGTGACACAGAAGCAAATGCCAGCCAGCAGCAAACACCCCTCCAAAGTTATTTTTCTGCAAGCATATTTCTTTCTCTCTGATTGTTGAAGCTAACTAAATCAGCAAAGCCACAGCTGAAGAGAAACGGGGCAGTTTCTCAGCCAAAATGCGAAACATTGGGATCTCAAAACTGTCTACTGCTGAAGTCAGCATTACTGGAATCATGAATTGCAATGGCCACATTTCATCATCTACTCCTCATGGACAAGTCAAGGACTGTTTTTTAAAATATTTTTATTCAGGACATTTTCATTTTATATACAAAACACACCACTCAATTCACCACTGTACATTTCTCAAACACCCCATCCACCATATCCCCACGTACCCCATTTTATAACTAAAAAACAAAACAGAACAAAAGAACCCCTACCCCCGCTGACAATTAACAACTCTTAAAGGAGGAGATGAGCAGCCTCCATCTCGAGTAGAACCCCTCCTCCGAACGGCAAACTAATTTCCAAATGTAAAAATGTGGACAGGTCACACCCACCCCGTTGTACTTGGCGGTTCTGGAGCCTGTCACCCCAACAAAATTCTCCTCTGGGCTACCAGGGAGGAAAAGGCCAACACGTCAGCCTCTCTCCCCTCCTGCACTCCTGGGTCTTCTGATACCCCACATATTGCCAACTTCACTCTAAAATTTCTGACATTGTCCCTAAAAAGGACTCCCAGAATCCCACCAATTTCAGACAGGACCAGAACTTGTGTGTGTGTGTGTGTGTGTGTGGTTCGCTGGTCCCCTGAAACACCACTCACATCTGTCCTCCACCTCCAGGAAAACCCCATGCATGCATATTTTAGTCATATGTGCTCTGTGCACCACTTTAAATTGAATTAAGCTCAATCTAGCAAACAAGGAGTTTGAGTTTATCCTACGCAAGACTTCACATATATACTGGCTCCAGTCTGCAGGTCTGGTCGAATGGGTCAGGTTTCCCAATCATGGGCATTTTTCACTCACTGTTTTATGATGCCGTCCACGCTTTTCGACTTTTCTGTTCGATTTGGAGGGTTTTCCCTTCCCCCTTGAATTCTGAACTACTGCAGATTTGCGAATGATCCGGTTTACATTCATCGCCAATGTGATGGCTCAAGGCAAGACTTCCTGTATAATGTAAGAAGGGTTTATTAATAACAAGTGAGGTAAAATATACACAGGGACAGAGTCATTAAACAGGTCTTCACTCTCTGGCTCCAGGGTGCACTTTGCCCAGGACACCGCTCCTAATACTCCGCATTGGTTCCCATGCGATAGGCCCAGAACCGGTCAAGTGGACCGCGAGGGCTCACCCTTAAAGGGACCATTCTTTCACAGTTTCATTAGTTTTCCGTCTCCATAAATGGGATATTTTGGATTAATGACACTGAGGCAACTCACGGCCTCCTTACCGTTATCAATTAAGAGTTTAAGAGTAAATTGACTTCCTGCCAGTTGTGAGCATTTGGGGGGGGGGGCGTTTTACTGATTTTGTGACTGTTTTTAGCATGTTGCTGATTCTTTTGTATTCTAGAGTTGTCAATAAACTTAAAATATGTGTCAGCACTGCAGAGACTGGTGTTGATAGTGACAATGATTGGAGGGGATTTCTTTGTTTCTTGTGCTTCGGTTGCCCTGATATTTTATCTGATTTTTTGTCTTTTAGACATATATTTGTTTTAATTGGCTGTGCGCATTTCTTTGCTGACACTCAGCCTATCAAATTGAAGGAGGAGTCTCGGTGAAGTGTATCATTGATTGGATACAGTTTTTGTTACACCTCCCACTAGTTGACGCAGTTTTGGCGGGATTTGCTTATTTATTTGAGCTGAGCTCCTGGTATCCCTTCTGTATTTCGCTTGTGTTCATATATGCCGGAAGAGGAATTTATTTATTTTCCCTCTCGACCAATACTTGTACAAGTATTTTTTCCTGTATTTAGTTAGCTATTTATATTTTATTTTCCGACACCATGAACTGTTTACACACATCACAGAGTGCACTCTCATCTCCCCGCAAAGTGAAGGGTCAGATCCAGGTAAGGATTTGATTTCGTGCTTTTAAATTAACTAGTTTTTCTCTTTAGAAATAATTGAAACATGTTTTTTTTAACAATAAGACGAATCTCCCAGTGTTGATGTCCAGCTGTGTGGTGAGTATTTGAGAACATTTTTCCATCAGTGAGAGTGGGCAAGGACCCACAAAGCAACTCTTGCTTAATTTAAAATGGCTTTCCCTTTTGTTTTTTATTACATTATTTCTGTCAAATTAACTTCTTGGTCCCACTTCAGTGTTGCGCCCCCTCAGAAGGCGCCGACTAAATGTTCCGTCAATTAAGTATGCTACTTATTTTGTCATTTTTCAGATCATCTTCGGACCGATGTTTTCGGGTAAAAGGTAACAAATTTAACATTCTCTTCGCTGCCTATTTTTTTTTGAGTGGAATATTTGATTGCTGTGGAGAACTTGCCGGTAAAATCCTCACTTGGAGCTGTTCGGCGCCAATTCTCTTCCCGCTCAGTTCCTCTGCTAACCGCTGAGAGAGAGACATCTTAACTACATTCTGATTTCCTCTCTGCTACAAACCCAGCCTTGGGCACCTCCTCGCCAAATCTCTCTCTTCCGACTGATGTAGCCAGCGCTTGGAAATAATTGAAATATTTCAAATGAGCCTCAACTCAATGTTGCTGACAGTTTGTTGAAATGCTTAGTTTAAACTAAGGGGCTGTTTAGCACACTGGGCTAAATTGCTGGCTTTGAAAGCAGACCAAGGCAGGCCAGCAGCACGGTTCGATTCCCGTAACAGCCTTCCCGAACAGGCGCCGGAATGTGGCGACTAGGGGCTTTTCACAGTAACTTCATTGAAGCCTACTCGTGACAATAAGCGATTTTCATTTCATAGTGTGTTACCTGAATTTTGGATGTCCTGTGCAGCGCCTTATCTGTTTTTTCTATCTATAACTGGAGTCATTAACCACGACAGCTTGCATTTATATAGGGCCTTTAACTTGAAATGTTCCAAAAAGAAAATGCCCAGGTGTTTAAAAGCAAGCTTGGCACCCAGCTACCTACGGTTATGTTGGGTGACCACAAACTCGCTTTAAAAAGTAGGCTTTAAGGAGCAGAAGAGAAGTTTCATAGAATTTACAGTGCAGAAGGAGGGCATTCGGCCCATTGAGTCTGCATCGGCTCTTGGAAAGAGCACTTCACTTAAATCCACACTTCCACCCTATTTCCATAACCCCACCTGACCTAAGGGTAATTTAGTACAGCCAATCCACCTAACCTGCACATCTTTAGACTTTGGGAGGAAACCAGAGCACTTGGAGGAAACCCACACAGGCACTGGGAAAACGTGCAGACTCCGCACAGACAGTGACCCAATCAGGAATCTAACCTGGGACCCTGGAGCTGTGAAGAAACTGAGCTAACAACTGTGCTACCACGCCACCCATTGTGCGTGCTGTCCAAGTTTAGGGGAGGGAATTTCCAAGTTTAGGGTCCAGGGAACTGAGGCGGCACACCAGTGGTGTAGTGACTAAAATCAGGATGCTCAAAAGGGTGGAGTTTAGAGAACTGCAGATATGTCAGAGGATTGTAGGGCTGGAGCAGATAACAGGTATAGGGGCATGACCCAGGGCCCGGATTCAAACCCGGATCCTCAGCACCGTAGTCCCTGTACTAACCACTGAGCCACCGTGCTTCCCTTTCACATGTGAGCTTGTCCTTCCGGTTTGTTGAGGCCCTGGGTTTGGAGACTGCAATCGAATGAGCCGTGGCAAGTTGCGGAAGGGTATCTTCCAGATGGTGCACACTGCTGCCACATTGCATGGTGGTGCAGCAAGTGAATGTTTAAGGTGGTGGATGGGGTAACTCACAAGTGGGTTGCTTTGTCCTGAATGGTGTGATTGTCCTTGATTGTGTCGGAGCTGCACTCATCCAGACAAGTGGAGAGTATTGCATCACACTCTTGAATTGAGCGTGGTAGATGGTGGTCAGGCTTTGAGAAGCCAGGAGCTGAGTTACTCACCTCAATTCCCATCTACAGCCCTACTCTTGTAGCCTCTATCTATAAGGCTGGTCCAGTTCAGTTTTGGTTCAATGGTAACATGAAGGATGTTGATAGTGGGGGAATCCAGTGAATGTAATGCCATTAAATATTCAGGAAAAATTGTTCGATTCTCTCTGGTTGGAGGTGATCATTGTCTACCATGTGTGTGGCTCAAATGCTAATTTATACTGCACAGACTTGATTTGCTGCATTTCTGTTGGTCCATTAATGAGAGCAACATGTGCCGCTAATCATCCGACACTACACAGGGACATTCATGGTGACTTGTTTGCCCTGTATGGTGACAGGTGGACTCTCTGCTGTTGAATGATCTCAATCCTGGTGAGAAATTCATGAGCTGCTTGCACTGTTGTTTCTTTTTTAAATTTAGAGTACCCAATTATTTTTTTTTTTCAATTAAGGGCCAATTTAGTGTGGCCAATCCACCTAACCTGCACATTTTTTGGGTTGTGGGGGTGAAACCCACGCAGACACGAGGAGAATGTGCAAGCTACACTGACAGTGACCCAGGGCCAGGATTCGAACCCGGGTCCTCAGCACCGTAGTCCCAGTGCTAACCACTGTGCTGTGTGCCACCCTGCTTATACTATTGTTGAGGCGGGTTGTTAATTAGGATTATTGTGGTAGGCCATGTTATGGATCAGGGTTTAGAAAACTCCAAAGTCTATCGTGGAGTTCATCTGACCTACAACTGTTTATTGAGTTTGGTTATGATGAGCACACAAGCCTGTCTTTCAGATGTTATTCAACCGAGTTCTTCGGCGCTTTTAATCAAAAAACGAGCTTTATTCTACGAATTTAGTTAACATTTGTATAAACACCCAGGGTAAGAATTTTTATCAACAACAAACATAAAGACCCCACACAGCTACAGTATTCTATGTATAACCCTTAATGAATTCACCTTTAACTGTTCCAATTCAATAACAAGATCCCATAAGCAAAAAAAAAAACTTTTTACCAAAACAATAGATATCTATATTCATTGGGTTTCTTCCTTGGAAGAATGCTTTTCAAATTGAAAATAGAGAGACAGGCCAAAATACTTCTCTGTCTGAGTCTACAGCAGCCAAATGCGAAAACGAAAGTAAAAACTCAGCCACAGCCCAGCACCACCCACACAATGACATCACTGACGCCATGTGATAAGACAAAAGGGACACTCCCGTGACAGCCAGTCTCGAGATGGTGCAGTGGTTAGCACTGCTGCCTCACGTGCCGAGGACCTGGGCTCCATCCCGGCCCCGGATCACTATCCGTGAGGAGTTTGCACGTTCTCCCCATGTCTGCGTGGGTCTCGCGCCCACAACCCAAAAAGATGTGCAGGGTAGGTGAATTGGCCACGCTAAATTGTCCCTCAATTGGGAAAAAAATAGAATTGGGTACTCTAAATTTTAAAAAAGTCTCAAGTGGGCTTTGAACCACAAAATCTGCCTGAGGTGAAAATATTACAAATAAGCCAAGGCTGTCACTGAACTGCAATCACCACTTTTATTTGAAACTGACTTCTCGGCTTGTGTAAAACAACACAAAATTCCAAACCATTCTCTGGTCGATTAACCGGGGATATAAAGTTCGAATAAATCAATTGTTCAATTGCTGTAGGGACCCAAACAGACTCACTCAAAAATTTACTGTCTTAAAATTAGAAAGTTACTAACCAATTGCCTACCTCTATTGCTATATAATTATCCTCCTCTCTTACAACAGGAAGGAGGATATTATAATCCATTATATAAAGTTCAAGAATTAGCTCAAGTCTGTGAAATGAGGTCCCAGGTTCGATCCCGGCTCTGGGTCACTGTCCGTGTGGAGTTTGCACGTTCTCCCCGTGTCTGCGTGGGTTTCGCCCCCACAGCCCAAAGATGTGTAGAGTGGATTGGCCACGCTAAATTGCCCCTTAATTGGAAAAAATAATTGGGTTATCTAAATTTTTATAAGTCTGTGAAATGAACCTTTAACTTTACTTCAGACTCTGGCAAGAGTGTTAGCACTAGAGGTGGGGCAGTGGTTAGCACTGCCGAGGACCCGGGTTTGATTCCGGTCCTGGGTCACAGTCCGTTTTGAGTTTGCACATTTTCCCCTGTGTCTGCGTGGGTCTCACTCCCAATATTAACCACAGCTGTGCACTTGCTGTTTCCTATTGTTTGCTCAGCTCGTTCTCAATCTCACCTGTCTGAACAGATGCCTCTATCAGAAGAATCTCTTCTACAGTTTGAGTGAATTGTGTGGTTTCTGCAAAGACTTCTTGAGCAGTCGCAACCTCCCAATGTGTGCATCTGACTAAACTCTCATTTTCCTCTCCCACTACAGCACAGAGCTGATGCGTCGGGTGAGAAGGTTTCAGATTGCTCAATACGACTGTCTTGTGGTAAAATATGCCAACGACACTCGGTACAGTAAGGAAGACCTGGCTACACATGACAAGTGAGTTTTTGTTTATTTTATCATTCATGGGATGAGGGCTGCGCTGGCATTTATTGCCCATCCCTGAGGGCATTTAAGAGTCAACCACATTGCTGTGGGTCTGGAGTCACGTGTAGGCCAGACCGGGTAAGGATGTCAGATTTCCTTCCCTAAAGGACATCCGTGAACCAGATGAGTTTTACGACAATTGACAATGGTTTTGTGGTCATGTTTAGACTTTTAATTCCAGATTTTTATTGAAATCAAATGTCACCATCTGCAGTGGTGGGATTCGAACCCTGTCCCGAGAGCATGATTCTGCGTCTCTGGATTACTAGTCCAGCGACAATACCACTATGCCTCCCCTGCACATGATAAGTGAGTATTGTGTGCAGTCTCAGAACTGAGAGTTGCAGCACACTGGCTAAGTGGATACGGCGTCTGCATTTGACCAGTGCTCGTATTTTTATTATCTAAGTGTGAATATTTATTTGTTATCCCTAATGGTGATCCGTCTTCTTGAACTGCTTGCAATCCATGTGGTGTAGGTACACCCATGGTGCTCTTGGGAAGGGAGTTCCAGGATTTTGACCCATCGAGAGTGAGGACCGGCGAAGGTGGCTTGTTTCTAGGTCACATAGTACAAGCCACTGGAATAATCATTAACCCACAAAAAAAAGGAATCAGAATTTCCACAGACCCGGAACATAATTGAGCTTCAAAAATTCCTTGGGATAGTCAAGCAAGTAGACGAGTCCCTGCCAAATTTGGCAATGAACACTCGAGAGAGGGTCCATAGAAACTAGGAGCAGGTGGATGCCATTCGACCCTTCAAGCCTGCTCCGCCATTCATTACCATTATGATTGATCATCCAACTCAATAGCCTGATACCCCCCCCCCCCCATATCCTTTGATCCCCATTGCTTCTTGAAAGCATACAATGTTTTGCCCTCAACTACTTTCTGTGGTAATGACTTCCACAGGCGCATCACTCCTCTGGGTGAAGATATTTCTGCTCATCTCAGTTCCCTAAATGGTCTACCCCATAACCTCAGAATGTGACCCCTGGTTCTGGGGTCCTCGCCACCAGGAACCACCTTCCTGCATCTACCCTGTCTAATCCTGTTTGAATTTTATAGGCTCCTGTGAGATTTCCCCCCTCTCCAACACCACCATCCTTCTGAACTCTAGCGAATACAATCCTAACCGACTCATTCCTCGTATGTCCGTCCTGCCATCCGACGAATCAGTCTGGTAAACGTTCTCTGCATTCCCTCGAGGGAAAGAACACCCTTCTTCGGAAAAGGAGACCAAATGTGCACACAATATTCCAGGTGTGGTTCCAGCGAGGCCCTGTATAATAGCAGCAAGACATCCCTAATCCTGTGCTCGAATCATCTCGCATTGAAGGCCTGCATATCATTTGCCGCCTTATCGCCGGCTGAACATCACAGAATAATACACTGCAGAAGAGGTCTTTGGCCCATCGAGTCTGCACCGACACATTAAAAACACCTGACCAGTCTACCTAATCCCAGTTGCCAGTATTTGGCCCATAGCCTTGAATGTTATGACATGCCAAGTGCTCATCCAGGTAGTTTTTAAAGGATGTGAGGCAACCTGCCTCTACCACCCTCCCAGGCAGTGCATTCCAGATCGTCACCACCCTCTGGGTCAAAACGTTTTTCCTCAAATGCCCCTTGAACTTCCTGCCTCTCACTTTGAACTTGTGTCCCCTCGTAACTGACCCTTCAACTATGGGGAACAGCTGCTCCCTATCCACCCTGTCCATGCCCCTCATATAGAGTACACCTCGATCAGGTCGCCCCTCAGCCTTCTCTGCTCCAGCGAAAACAACCCAAACGTATCCAACCTCTCTTCATAACTTTGACATTCCATCCCAGGCAACATCCTGGTGAAACGCCTCTGCACCCCCTCCAGTGCAATCGCATCCTTCCTATAATGTGACCAAAATTGCACACATTACTCCAGCTGTGGCCTCACCAAAGTTCTATACATCTCCAACATGACCTCCCTGCATTTGTAATCGATGCCTCGATTGATGAAGGCAAGTGTCCCACCTGTTTGCTCACCTTCACTGACGGGTATACTAGGACACCCAGGCCTCGTTGTACATTTCCCTCTCCTAATAATCATTCAAATAATCAGGCTGTAGAGATCGTGTGTTTTGAAGGTTATGTTGAAGGCGCTTTAATGAGTTTCTGCAGTGCATCTTGTAGATGGTACACGCTGCTGCCATAGTGCATCGGTGGTGTGGGGGATGAATGTTTGTGGGTGGGGGGGGAGAGGGTGGGTGAGCCGTGGGGGGGGGGGGGGGGGTTCCGCTCAGGCGGGCTGCTTTGTTCTGGATGATGTAAAGCTTCTTAAGTTGGAGCTGCACTGAACCAGGCAAAGGGATAATATTCCATCACACTCTTGACCTGTGCATTGTAGATGGTGGAGAGGGTTTGGGGAGTCAGGAGCTGAATTCTCCACAATTCCTGCCTGCTGACCATATGAACTGGTTACATGCACAAAGCTATATTTGTGTGTGAAGTTGTGGAGTAGCTCATTAGCAAATTATGGCCCATTGCCAAATATTACAATGTTCTGGCTGCCAGGTGTTGCATAAAATGTCTTGGCGCATCAGATGACTACTTCCGCTGTGATACTGTGCAATCTGTTTACTTCAATCCGACCTTGATGGAAAGGTAGAAGATAATAGTTGTTCTTTTGTTCTTGACTGTTTCTGGTAACAGTGAGACGGTTAGAAATAATTTCTCCTATAGAGCGAGTAATGCCCGGTCACCCGACTGGTTGCGACAGTCTCGTACAATATTTTACTACTCCTCGATGAACTATCAAGCTGAAGTGCTCGTGGTAGTTAAAAAAAAAAAAAAAAAAATCATTTACAGGATGTAGGTGTCGCCAAACAGGCCAGCATTTTATTGTCCATCCCTAGTTACCCCTTGAGAAGGTGGTGGTGAGCTGCCTTCTTGAAGCGCTGCAGTCCCTGCCGTGTAGGTATGCCCACTGTGCTGTTAGGGAGGGAATTTCAGAATTATGACCCACCCCCTAGAGTGAAAGAATGGCGATTATATTTCCATGCCAGGGTGGTGAGTGACTTGGGGAACCTTCAGCAGGTGCAGTTCTGCTTTATTCCAGGTAACTATTTTTATTGATCGTCACCCACCACTTAGAATACTTCAGGCTTCTAAATGTTGCAGAGTTGCTCTTTGAGTTTGACAACAAGCAGTCGGAGACAATTGTGTGCGTGCAGCAACCATCTGGAGCAGACAAAGGATTTGAAACCTATCAGGCGGGTTTCGGGTTCCAACTGTTTCCATCATGTGTGGCAGCCACTAATAATTCAAGGCAATTGTCAAAAGTCCTATACCCCGCATTTGATATTCTTTCGCCTGTTTTGTTTCACACCGCTATGAATCTAAACTGAAGTGGGTCTGCGTTCTGAAACGATTACTGTGCTGACCGTGCAGCTTTGTAATTTGTCATCCTCTGATTGGCATATTGAGTTAGCAGTAGTTCTGAATTAAGATTATTGTTTTTAGTCCAGAACTTCCATTTGTAAAACCTGCTGCTGTTTTGCTTTGTTATCTCTCAGGTTTACAATGCAGGCAGTTCCTGCGACAAAGCTGAGTGAGGTTTTTCAAGAAGCAGAGAAATCTTCAGTTATCGGAATTGATGAAGGACAATTTGTAAGTGTGGCCCATCATGCTTGCTTTGTTTGAAATTTCATTGTGTACTGTAGTGAGAAATCCAAGCAATTCACTCTAATCCCTGGATAAATTCCTTTTTCAGTCAATTCAGATGCTTTTTGGAGTGGAAAACTTTGCTGTTTTCTTTTTTTTATTAAATATTTTTATTGACGCATTTGTAAAATTTTGTAACAAAAACAGAAAGAACAATAAGCATTAAACATTAACATTGTGGGAAAATAGATATTTCCCCGAATGGCTCTGTCTTCACAGACCACCGAAAATAACAAAAAAACAGACAACCCCCCCCCCCCTTGGAAAGCTGCTGCTGCGACATTTTAAATTAAAGTTCCCCAAGAAAGTCGACCAACGACTGCCCCCTTCGGGAGAACCCTAACATTGATCCTCTTAAGGCAAACTTTATTTTCTCGATGCCGAGAAACCCAGCCATGTCATTAACCCAGGTCTCTACACTCGCGGGGGGGGGGGGGGGGGGGGGGGGGGCTTCGAGTCCCTCCACATAACAGGATCCGTCTCCAGGCTACAAGGGAGGCAAAGGCCAGGACGTCGGGCTCTATTACTCCCTGAATTCCCGGGTCTTCTGACACCCCAAAGATCGCCACCTCTGGATTCAGCACTACCCGCGTACCTAACACCTTGGACATTGCCCTGGCAAACCCCTGCCAGAACCCTCCAAGCTTCGGGCATGCCCAGAATATGTGGACATGGTTTGCTGGGCTCCCCGCACACCTCGCACATCCGTCTTCTACCCCGAAAAACTTTTTTTTTTTCTTTTTTAAAAAAAACTTCAGAGTACCCAATTATTTTTTCCAATTAAGGGGCAATTTAGCGTGGCCAATCCACCTACCCTGCACATCTTTTTGGGTTGTGGGGGTGAAACCCACGCAGACATGAGGAGAATGTGCAAACTCCACACGGACAGTGACCCAGGGCTGGGATTCGAACCCGGGTCCTCAGCGCCGTAGGCAGCAATGCTAACCACTGTGCCATCGTGCTGCCCCCGAAACACTTAATCATCCTCACCGCTGTCATGTGTGCCCGGTGTACCACCTTAAACTGTATCAGACTGAGGCCTGGCACACGATGAGGAGGCATTGACCCTATTGAGGGCTTCCGCCCATAGTCCCGGCTCTAACTCCCCTCCTAATTCCTCCTCCCACTTGCCTTTAAGCTCCTCCACAGGGATTTTCCTCTCCCTCTGACAGCTCCTGGCAACTTTGCTGTTTTCAACCTTTAAGGGTGCTTCTAATGGTGCTGTCTCATTCTAGCACTTGGTTCAAATCTGCTCCAGGCATCGTCCCTAATGTGAATGTGGTGGTGAATGCTAGGCTCCTCGATTGTGTGAGACAACTGCAGAATCCGATCCTCTTAACTGGTATCTACCAACACACTATCCATTTGTCCTCTTGCCTGATTTATTTCCACCCACCCCTGCCACTAATTCTTATCCCAAACCCACAATTTGGGGACACTGAGGCTAATTGTTGCATTTTCATAGAATCTTGGAATAGTTCCAGTACAGATGGAGGCCATTCGAAACATGTCTGTGCTGGCCCACTGAAGGAACAGTTCACCTAGTGCCACTCCTGGGCCTTCTTCCTTTAAGATGATGATCCAATTCCCTTTTGCGATGGTTGAATCTGCCTCCACCGCACTCTCTTGAGACGGTGCATTCCAGATCCTAACTACTCGCTGTGGGGAAAAAGATTTCCCTCCTGTTCCTATTGCTTTTTTAAATCAGCGCCCTCTTGTTCTCGATCTGCCCATCAATGGAAACAGTTTCTCTCTCTATTCTGCTATGACCAGGTGAGGAATGGTAAACTGACTCCCCCGGTTGGTTCTAACCAAGTTTGAATTTTAAAAGGATGCTGTTCTGCCAATTCAGTGGCTGAGTGTAGATTGTAAGAATTAAGCCAGACAGGTATTCTGGAGTTAAACATGTAAGGAGTTAGTTTTATTGCTAAAACCCAGCCAGGTAAAAATATCTAAAACCGTACAAATACTTCTTACTTCCCACTAACGCAAACAAACATGCACTCAACCCCCAAGCGTGCAGAAAAAAAACCCAACTTTACAGAGCATCAGATGTTAAACTTGGCCAAGCGAGATGCAGATTAAAAAGGTTCTGCCCCAAGCTAGTTGGGTTGTGGGTCTCGTTTTTTGAGATCCTGTCAGAGATGATTGGAGCCATGTCCACTGGTGGCAATCTTTGGGGTGTCAGACTCCAGAGCTCCATGAAGGAGGGAGGATAAGGTTCTTCACTGAAGCAGTTGCTTTTCAGTCTTGGTTGGTAGATTCCCTTTTTTTCCCCTGGAACCACTGTTGTAGAAAATCCAATGGCTTTTAGTGCAAAGTGTGATTCAGCCTTAGATTAAATGTTGCAGAGGGGAGACCCTTGCTCCCTCTGGCAGCCTGGGTGTTTCTCTGCTTAATCTCAATTTCAGCGTCCACACAAAAGCTTGTATCACATGAGCGCTCTCCATGTGGGCTAATTATTCCGAAGGATATATAGAGAATTGCTCAAATCCTGCACAGCTTCCATTGAGGCATTCTTCCATAGAAAATGTGATTTATCCCACTATTAACTCTTGAATGACCCATCCTCCATCATGATGAGATAGCGCCGTGAGACGGAAGGGCTTCCTGAGGACCCGGGTTCGATCCTGGCCCTGGGTCATTGTCCGTGTGGAGTTTGCAGATTCACTCCGTGTCTGCGTGGGTTTCGTCCCCCACAACCCAAATTATGTGCAGGCTAGGTGGATTGGCCATGCTCCATTGCCCCTAAATTGGGGGGAAAGGAAATTGGGTACTCTAAATTTATATATTTTTTAAATGATGAGATAGGAAGGAGATGTTCACACCTCCAGGGGGTGCCATTGTCTCTGTTGGGATCTCCGTAGACTTTTCACCTCCATGGATTAGAATGTGACTTTGCAGATGCAAATTAGCAGCTACTTCAAGACCGTGTCGATTGGTTTAACCAGGTCGGTCAAGGCAACCTTGAGGAGGAGTTTATACAATGTATCCGCGATAGTTTCCTAGAACAGTATGTAATGGAACCTACGAGGGAACAAGCGGTCCTAGATCTTGTCCTGTGTAATGAGACAGGGTTGATTCATGATCTCATAGTTGGGGATCCTCTCGGAAGGAGCGATCACAATATGGTGGAATTTAAAATACAGATGGAGGGTGAGAAAGTAAAATCAAATACAAGTGTTTTGTGTTTAAACAAAGGAGATTACAAGGGGATGAGAGAAGAACTAGCTAAGGTAGACTGGGAGCAAAGACTTTATGGTGGAACAGTTGAGGAACAGTGGAGAACCTTCCAAGCGATTTTTCACAGTGCTCAGCAAAGGTTTATACCAACAAAAAGGAAGGACGGAAGAAAGAGGGAAAATCGACCATGGATATCTAAGGAAATAAGGGAGAGTATCAAATTGAAGGAAAAAGCATATAAAGCGGCAAAGATTGCTGAGATTAGAGGATTGGGAAATATTTAGGGGGCAACAGAAAGCTACTAAAAAAGCCATAACGAAGAGTAAGATAGAGTATGAGAGTAAACTTGCTCAGAATATA
The DNA here is from genome assembly GCF_902713615.1 of Scyliorhinus canicula. Lineage (NCBI taxonomy): Eukaryota > Metazoa > Chordata > Chondrichthyes > Carcharhiniformes > Scyliorhinidae > Scyliorhinus > Scyliorhinus canicula. Next base: position 15,047,717 of record NC_052163.1, on the reverse strand, counting down.
AAAACAGACAGTAAAAGTTTTTACAAATATATAAGACAAAAAAGAGTGGCTAAGGTAAATATTGGCTGATCAGGGACAGGGCGGGGTGGCACTGTGGCTCTGTCACTGGCAACTGCCAAGGTGCCTGGGTGGCAGGGAATCTGCCAGTGTGGCACTTCCCATGAAAGGGGGAGTGTATGAAGGGTAGCGTGAGGTGATGGCTGTGTAGGAACGGGCCACCAGACGTTTGGGAGGATGGCGGGTTCTGAAAAGGAGGGCTGAAAGGGCGGGGGGGTGGGCGCGACCCCTTAGCAGGGTGTCTTCACAGAGATGGGGGGGTGTTGCAGGGGAGTGGCGTTGCCTGTGTGTGGAGGGGCCCCTCAAGTTCACTTTGAGATGTGGGTACCCTTTCAGAATGGCGGCCCGATCTCTGAGGAGCCGGACTGGCCAGGGAGTACAGCTCCCCTGTAAATGAAAAGAATAATTCCAAGTGTGGGCTAGCACAGAGAGAAACTCCCCTGGACCCAAAGAAAGGACTAAGTGTTAGATAATGGTGGGGAACTCGCCAACAGAACTGGAAAGGAACTCCCAGCCAAACCTGTCTGAAATGACACTTCAAAACATTTCTGTTAAATTAAAACCTTTATTTTACATTGCCTCTCCAAGGTCTTCTGAACCAAATGAATCACTTTCCCCTTGGTGCTGCATTCCACTTGTCTTCCCATTGCACCAGCGTGTACATGTCTTTTTGCAGTTCCACACTATCCTCTCAGTTCACAATACTCGCAAGTTATGTCACCTGTAATTTTTGAAATTTTGCCCTGTACACAAATCTAGGGGATTATACATATCAGGAGGAACGGGGGGTTTCAACACTGACCCCAGGGAACTCCACTCCGGTCGGAAAAACAGCCATTCACCACTAATCTCTGTTTCCTGATACTCAGACAATTTTGTACCCACGTTGCTCTTTACCTTTTGTCCCCCCCCCCCCCCCATGTTATTCTAACTTTTCTGACATCTGTTGTGTGGCCCTTTATCAAATGCCTTTTGGAAGTCCATGTGTCCCACAGCTCAAACCAAGTAACTCATTACAGAAGAAGGAACAAACTTCCTATTCTTGCTGGTTCAGCACACACCAGGCAGCACACTTGCCCACTGAGCTATCAGTGATGTCCATTCACCATCAGTGTACCAGGTCCACATGCTCTTTAAGGCTGATTATGGGTTTGATCACCCACTCTGCAAAGCACTTGGGGATGTTTTCCTGTGTTAACAGTGCTGATGTAAAGGCTGCTTGTTGTTGTTCGGCTTGCTTAACTCCGAATCTGAGGAAAGGTGCTCGTTGTGGACATTGGGGCTGGTTTAGCACAGTGGGCTAAATGACTGGGTTGTAATGCAGAACCAGGCAGGAGCGTGGGTTCAATTCCTGTACCGGCCTCCCTGAACAGGCACTGGAATGTGGCGACTAGGGGTTTATCACAGTAACGTCACTGAAGCCTACTTGTGACAATAAGCGATTATTATTATTATTATTATTGTTGATGTTGACGTTCTTCTTCTATCTCTCTAGTTTCCAGACTGTGTTGAATTTGCTGAGGAAATGGCTAACCGTGGAAAAACTGTGATTGTGGCGGCCCTGGATGGAACTTTCCAAAGGAGAGTAAGTAAAAGCCATGAGGAGAAAGTGCAACTGCACATAGTGGGGCCAAAAGAATACATCTTGTTCAAATTACATGCCACATGTTCAATATTATAACCATATCTTTTACAACAACTGAATTTAATTCAGTTAATTTTGTCTTAGAAGGAGGGTGGCGCGGTGGCACAGTGGTTAGCGCTGTTGCCTCACGTCGCTGAGGACCCGGGTTTGATCCCAGCCCCGGATCACTGTCCATGTGGAGTTTGCACATTCTCCCTGTGTCTACGTGGGTCTCACCCCCCACAACCCAAAAAGATGTGCAGGGTAGGTGAATTGGCCATGTTAAATTGCCCTTAATTGGGGGGGGGGGGGGGGGGGGAATTGGGTACTCTAAATATATTTATTTTTTAATTTGTATCGGAGAGGGAAACAATGCGTTTTATGAAATATACTCTGAAACCACTAGGAATTTCCATCGGGTTCCTGACCCTGCTCACACTTTGAAGCAGGGGTCAGACCCCTTCCCTTAGGAAGTGTTTTGGGGTTTGTGGGGTGGGGGCGAAGATGTAGTAGTTCTGTGACCCGGATTGTAAACTGATCACCAACCCACCTCAGTCCAGGAATAGCAGCGTTGAAGTGGGTGGGAAGGGTAGTCACAAGCATAATTTAAGTTCCCATTAAAAAGCTTTTCACCAAGGAGAACTAGTCCAGCTTGATACAGTTTCCCCACACGTTTGCAGTTGCTCATCCCTGGTAAATCTGTTCCACCACATCCATTGCCCGCCCTGTGGCACCTGAAAGTTAATCCCAGGATCTTCTCATTCCTGACTGCAGTGATCAGAGAAAAGAACAGAATACTTGCTGTGTGGCAGCGATTTGTGAAGGAGTCAAAACCTATTCATTGTTTTTGGAATGCGATGCTGAGCGGCTCTGTTTGTTTCTCTAGGCTTTTGGCAACATTCTGAATCTCGTTCCCCTGGCCGAGAGTGTAGTGAAACTGAGTGCAGTGTGCATGGAGTGCTACGGGGAAGCTGCATATACCAAGAGACTGGGGGCTGAACAAGAGGTTTGTGTTTCTCTGTCCCTCCACTTTTTTTAGGCTGTTCCTTTGCTCTCTTCCCCCTCCTGAAGAAACCATTCCTGAGATCCTGGGCCTCATCCAGCATCTTGCCAAGTGTGTGTTCGTTGTGTGTGACCCTGGGTAGAGAGAGGAGGTACCGCCATTTAGTATGATTGAGGCACTACCAAAGGTCACGTGCATGTCGGTCGAGTTTCCTGTGTCCCAGTTTAGGGCTCAGGCCAATAGTAATCCTTGCGCTGGTACCTCGGCTGAGACCTTTTATACAGGTTCGAGAACTGCATGATCTTTTATGTCTCCAGAGAAACACACTCCCCCTCTCCCCCCCCCCCCCCCCCCCCCCCCCCCCGCCACCTTTTCAGTCCTCCTTTTCAGGACCCCCCATCCTCCCAAACTTCTGGTGGTCCGTTCCGACCCAGCCATCACTCCACACTACCCTTCATACTCTTCCCCCTTTCGTGGGCAGTGCCACACTGCCTTAGCAGTTGCCAGTGTGCCAGGAACAGAGCCACAGTGCCACCCTGTCCTGTCCCTGATCAGCCAGAGGCCTCCTATGACCTAAGGGAATCCCCCCCCCCCACACCCCAACATGGGGCCTTTCCGTCTGGTCCATGTTTTGTGTTGACCAGTATTAATCGGGGCTTGCATGACTTCTGACTGGGGAGCCGGTTAGATTCCAGGGGGCCGTTAGATAGGGCGTCCATCTCATTAATGAAATGGAGATTGGCCTCAATTAGTGATTATTGGTTTCTCGCCACGACTAGGCAGGAACCGGAACCCGACAACTGGAGCGATGGTCAGAATGCAAACCACTTGGCCTCAGATGTGAATCCCGATTTGGGCCTCTCCCGCGATCGAACTGGCCTGCACGGATTCTCGCCGGACACAACGCAGCCATTAAATTGCGCCCAAAGAGTCCAGTTCTAAAGGGGGTGCAGGAGCAGAGCGATCTAGGAGTGTATGCACATAAATCATTGAAGGTGGCAGGACAGGTTGATGAGTGCAGAGATCATTTACTTTTTAAAAAAGAAATATAGGGTAATCAATTAATTTTTTCCAATGAAGGGGCAATTTTAGCTTGGCCAATCCACCTATCCTGCACATCTTTTGGGTTGTGGGGGTGAAACCCACGCAGACACGGGGGGAATGTGCAAATTCCTCACAGACAGTGACCCAGAGCCGGGATTCGAACCCGGGTCCTCAGCGCCGTAGGCAGCAATGCTAACCACTGCGCCACTGTGCTGCCCTGGTTAATACAATAATAATGGAGGACTTCAATTTACTTGTAGACTGGGCAAATACTAAAGCCTTGGAGGACGTGAAGTGTGTACAAGATGGGTTTCTGGAGCAATACTTTGAGGAAGCAACTAGGGAAAGAGCTACTTTACATTTAGTATTATCGAATGAGAAACGCTAATTAATAACCTTGCTATAAAGGTGCCATTGGGAAATAGTGACACAATGTGATAATTTAACATTGAATTTGAAAGCGATGTAGTTCATTCTGAACATGGGGTCCTGAATCTGAATAAAGACAATTATGACGGTATGAGGGATAAATTGAGTATAATGAATTGGGAAAATACTTTGATTTTTTTTTTCTTTTATAAATTTAGAGTACCCAATTCATTTTTTTTTTCCAATTAAGATACAATTTAGGGGAAAATACTTTGATGATGGTAATGCCACTGAAGCTTGCTTTCACTCCCACACCACCGGCACACAGCAGCAGCAGCAGTGTGTAACATCTACAAGATGCTCTGCAGGAACTCACCAAAGCTCTTCTGGTAGTACCTTCCAAATCCATGACCGCTGCCATCTACAAAGACAAGGGCAGTGGACACATGGGAACACCACCACCTGGAAATTCCCCTCCGAGCCACTCCCCATCCTGACTGGGAAATATATCGCTGTTCCTTCACTGTCCCTGGGTCAAAATCCTGGAACGCTGTTCCCAACAGCTCTGTGGGTGTGCCTACAATGGACTGCAGTGGTTTAAGGCGGCGGCTCACCATCACCTTCTCAAGGGGCAATTGGGGACGGGCAATAAATGCTGGCTATGTTCTCCATGATTTAGTTTAGTAACTTTTTTTTGTGTCCCATCAGGTGGAAGTGATTGGTGGAACTGACATGTACCGAGCAACCTGCAGGTCCTGCTACTTTGCAAATGATAGACTGTTCGATATGGGGAGTAATAAGGAGAACGGTGAAGAAGAGGGAACTGATCAACGTGTAGCTTTGAAACATCTCATCTCCACCCAGCAAAGCAAACCACAAAGAAAACTCTTTGAAAGTCTGCACGTCTAACTCCTGAAGTTAATCCTCCTTTCCCCTACCCACAATCCCCAAACTTTCTCTCCTCCTCTTCTAAGGTGTTGCCTTAAATTGGGTGTGTTCCCTCTGCCATTGACAACTCTTCAGCACTTAGCACCAAGCAAAGAACCTCATGCGATTCTGGACATGTTACGGTGTTGAGACATCACAGTCGAGGTTAATTCTGCCCTCTTCCCTACTTCCACACTTGCACTTTCATTTGGGGACTGGTTGGAGCCTGCAGATGCTACAGGGATTGGTGAAAGCAGCATTGCGTCTTTTTCTCTTGCTTGCAAACTGCAGCATACTTATTTATACACGCTACACTGGTTCAATATCTGCAAAAAGTCCCTTTGCTTCACTCCGGTTGCATTTTAACTGGGACCGAAGTACTGGCTCTGTTCTCTTCTACCCTGCTTATGCTCCATGTGAGTACGCTATGATTGCCAGCTACCAAACTAAATTATCCTTTCACCTGTTGCTCATAATGGACGCACCCTCCAGCAGTCACTGGACTGATGAACAGAATCTATGAGAATGCCCCCTCCCCTATCCCAAAGATGTGCTGCAGCAGTACAGCTAATGTTTAGTTTTTTAAATTATAGATATGCACATTTTATATATTTTTAATAGCTTTTTATAATTAGTTACTCAGTCTGCTTTATTAAAATGGCCACACAGGAAATGTACAGCACAGTTCAGTGGCCACAATCATCAATAATTACTAGCTCTGAAACAGGAACAAAAAGAAAACCTTCCAGTCCCCAATGTGTTCTTTAGCTGGTATTCCAATGCAGTTTAGTGTGACAAGATTCATTGTGTTTTGTTGGAAATAATTAACTTTGTGGCTATTGATTGCTGGAGTGTAGGACTGTCATTAACTGCCGCGTAGAGTGCTAAAGGAAAATGAAACCTTGTTTTTATTAACCACCATATTTATTCAACTGCGAAATCATTACTGTAACTGTGTTCCTGACTAAAGGTTTGGTATTATGGACATATATTTTGAGGGCCATGGCTTCGAAAGCCAGGGGCTGGATTCTCCGCAGCCCCGCGCCGGAGTCCCGTTTGGCTTGGGGGTGGAGAATCAATTTTCACGCCGAACTCCGGCCCGGCGGTGTCCGGCAATTCTCTGAATCGGCGTGTTCCCGGAGTACTCCATTGCCAGAGGCACGCCTCGCGATCCTCTGCTCCAAACCGGCTGAGTTCCAACGGCGTGGTTCTAACCACCTATTGCCGTTCGGGAACCACGCGTAGCGGCTGCGGACTCGGTCCGCAGGGGATGAGGGGGGGGGGGGGGGAGAGAGAGAGATCGGGCACCCGGGGGAGGGGGGGACACGACACACCAGATTGGGCTGGTTGGGTCTTAGGGCGTCTGGCTGATTTGGGGGGGGGGGGCTACATTTTTCAGCTGCCTCCACGGTCTAAGTCCGCCATGGCGCTTCGGTGAGGCCGCTGCTGTGCGCATTCGTGGACTTGAAACCGGAAGTGCGGGGTCCAGTATCTGCAGCTAAAGCTGCATGAATCTCTCTGGGTCCCTACTAGCCCCCTGTAGGTGACTGAATTGGCTTATCTTTTTTTGAGGAAACTCCAGCGTGGAACGCCAGCATTTTTACACCAGCGTGGGGACATGGGGGTCATAGTCCCATTTTGGGAGAATCCAGCCCCATATGTTGGTAACTTCACTGCAATTGGGGCTGAAGTATTGATGATAATATTTTACTGGCAATCTGAAAACTCTAACGACTGTCAATGCCCAGAATATACCAATCTGTTTTAGCACTGTCACTTAGACGAGTAGAATTTAGGGCAGCACGGTGGCACAGTGGTTAGCACTGCTGCCTCACATGGCCGAGGTCCCAAGTTCGATCCCGGCTCTGGGTCACTGTTCGTGTGGAGTTTGCACATTCTCCCCGTGTCTGCGTGGGTTTCGCCCCCACAACCCAAAGACGTGCAGAATAGGTGGATTGGACGCACTAAATTGCCTCTTAATTGGAAAAAAATGAATTGGGCACACTAAATTTATATATTTTTTTAAATGAGTAGAATGAGGGCTTCATCTCCAATTCTTTGTTTCGTTTTTCCTATTTTTAAAAAAAAATAGTGAATTAATTTGTCTATTGTAGTATGTCCACTGGTCCTGCCTAATGCTCATCTATTAATTGCTTTATATTTTAATGGAACCTGTGGTTCTCAAGCTTGTACTTTTTTTTTGGAGACAGACCCTAGCCATAAAGGGAAACGGTTGCAGGCGGGCGGGCAAGGGTTGCAGTAGAGAGACGAGCTGAAGAAGACAGGCTAGATTCAGAAACTGAGAATAGGCAAATTGTTTGTCTGTTTGACGATAACATTAGTTGATCAATGCCATGCAGCCCGAGTTGAGGTTCTGCAGACTGATGACATTGTTCGTGAAAATCATGCCTGTCGAGCTCTGGTTAGTTGTGTGCCTCTGTTGGCTGGGGATCAGGCTAAACCCTCGAAGAAGAGCTGAGGTTCTTCAAGGAAGATGGAATTTTGAAGGACTTCGTGAGTGAGATTGAAGACCCAAATGCTAAGAAAATTGCTAAGTCAATTTGTACGGTCTGTCTTCATTGTGACTGCCATTTAATGTGTAATTTTATAGATTAGAATTCACAGTCTGCACTTTTCCTGCGAATGTGATTGTTAGCTAAGCAAGTGTAGTTCACTTAACCTGTACTAGAAGCTTCACAGATCCACAGTCAGGGACCTGTCCTTTACAGAAAGAACATGTCCACACATCGAGCTTTTTTCAATTGAACAAATGTTTGGGTGACAGCCATTCCCTGGTTCCTTCTCTATTGCAAAGTCTTCACCAATCCAACCTGCCTGGTTTGAATTTAAACAAAAGCTTGGCAGTATGCCTCTGACAATCGGCACCCTATGCTCATCGAGCATGTTTTATATGATGTCCCATTGTGAAAGACAGCGACGCCTCCCTCTGTGCACCCCTCCCAGGCCAGGCAGAAAAAGACCTGGTGGTGGAGGGTGGCCTCCCTGACACTGAGCTGGATTGGCACCACCCTAGCCTGGACCATGGTGGGGGAGGAGGAGCTCAGTGAGGATAAAGGGTGGGGTGTTAAGATAAAATGAGGCCTCAATAGGGTCCACTGCCAAGAAGGTCCCACCCACCATGAGCCCCTTTTCCCCAAACAGGCGCTGGAATGGTGCGACTAGGGGCTTTTCACAGTCACTTCATTGCAGTGTTAATGTAAGCCTACTTGTGACAAAAAAAATTATTAGGTGAACCACCTGCTCAGCCTTCAGGAAAAAAAAATGGCTTTGCCATTTATTTTTGAAGCAACAACAGTGGCCCAGGGTGGGGGGTCAACAATTTTGCCCATTGCCTTCACGTACTCTTCGATAGTTATGTTGGGCTGGGTGTAGCACTTGACCCCCAAGCTTCCTAATCACTCATTTGAAAGGTGATGGGATCACAGGACTGACGGGGGCCTGAGAAGCTGCCACTCCTGCATAGGTGGTCATGGAGGGTCCTGCCATTTAGGTGGTGTTACACCCACCCCTAGCCGTTGCTATATTTATATAAATTATCTGAAAAAAAGGCCAGAGAGAGTATGTCGTTACAAAAATGGTGCTGACGCCCAGGTGTGGTTATAAGAAAGAAGAGGAGAGAGGGAAGATGGCGGATGCCCAGCTCGGGTGAAGATGAGGGGGGTGTTGACTGGCTGTTTATTCTGTCGGGTAGCTGGGTTTGGATTACAGAATCTTCAGCCCAGCTTTAGTCCAAAATGATGTTGTGTCTTCACCTCATATTTCCCAAAATAAAATCTCTCCCAGTCCCTGAAGCCTCGTGCCTAGATTTCCAGGCACCTCCCAAGAGAAGGCTGCTCCAGCAGGAGAACTGGCTCCTTGCTTCAGGTGGAAATGTGTTAAGGCAAATTAGGCCCTGCAGCACAAGTCTGCAGGTCGGCAATGAGAGTCCAGAACATTCTTGCTTCTCAATAGCCAAGCAATCCAAACCAATAAAGATTTTGTTCCTTACTGGCTTGTTTGTAGACCAGAGTCCACAAAAGTCCCCCCAAGACCTGCTGCTCAGGGAAAGGCTGTTTAGCAGCAGCTCCAAATCCAAGTTCCCTTTCTTGGAACTCCCAATTATTTTGTATGAAAAACAAATAAAATAAATTGAGGAACAAATGAAAAGGAGCAGTCTCTTAAAGGGCCTTAAACAAATCACAAATGAAACTTAAAACATCAAACTAATGATTAAATGGGTCAATTAGGCACCTTCCGTCTCTGGTGCCCATGGACACCCCATGCTCCCCTTCCAGGGACACCTGGCCACGAATATAGCCATGGCAAAGGGGCAGATAGTCGGGTTGGACAACCCCCTCAGTCGTCCGCTGCCTGGACCGGTTTCTATGCTTCCGAGGGGTTGCATGTTGAGAGTCCAATTAGTGACACTGCTGTTTCGCTCTTCAGATTACTGGCATAATTGATTATCAATGAAGTGTGGTACAGCAATCAGTAAAATGACTGCCTCTTGTGGCAGATGAGACACAGCTGATTGGAGTGAAGCCTGCAATTAGCATGACAAGTACATACCTAGAGGGCACCCTCGTTCTCCCAGTTCACAGCCTAACATGCTATTTCCTGACAGTCAAATTTCCCAGTAGGTGGAATTGAAATTCCGTACTGTTTAACCCCTTTGTCCTCACAGTGCAGCCTTAGTGTGGGGTTCTACTCACATTGCAGCTGTGCTTCCCCAAGTGCGAGGGTTTTCATTACTCATAAGGTGGGGTGCAACTCATTCCATGTCCCCACTCTGGCCTCCAATGGGAGGGGGACTCCCAGGAACCTCACAGTCGTCCCCAGTGCTGACCCTCCATATCCACCTCCCACCCACTTCACAGCTCCCACTAAGGACAGGCACTCCAGCAGCGATTTCAGTACAAAACACAGGAAGCGATGCCAGTCCCCCATAAAGCAAGGTCTTCCCCAAACGAAGGGAAGGCGAGGACTGCTAGTGATCCCCTCCCCCAGAGATTGAGAAACTGAACCCCAGCCTGGCCCCACATTGAACTTTCGGTCTCCTGCATTCTTTCTAGTGCATGCTGAGTGATGAAGATGCTGGCACATCATGGCTGCCTGAGTGCTCACCTCCGACATCACCCTCTCAGGTGAGGCCACCAGGTTCATGTTTATGTAAACCCGTTGTATGTCACCTGGTGAAGATTCTAATGAATGGGGGATTCTGAAGTGTGCTCGCTAATGACATGCTAATGAATTAAAATAAGGTTCCCGGCCCTGCATTTCTTACAGATAGCTCAAAGTTGTCCACAGTATTTATTACTTTAGCTGTGTAATAAAAAATTATGTTTTAAACTGTTTTTGTAACATCCTTATTGCTTATAACTTATTGCTCCCACCATTCTGCTACTACAGCTTTTACACAAAATCATCCAGACTCAAAGCATTAGCTCCCTTCTCACTCCACATGTCAGACCTGCTGAGATTGTCCAGTATTTTCTGATTTTGATTCTTAATACTGAGTTCTGGCAGTGGTTTAACACCAGGATTACTGCAGTCAAAATTAAGTCACAGTTGCACTACTGGTGTGCAATCTTGCATGCACTTCAAAACAGCTCCAGGCCTACAGTGACCACATCCATGTTAAGAGCAGTCTATATGTGATTTCACAACGCCAGAGTTGCAGGTTCGATTCCTGGCTTGGGGCACTGTGCAGTCTGCACATTCTCCCAGTGTCTTCGAGGGATTCTTCCTCCCACAAGTCCCGAAGGACACACCTGTTAGGTGAATGGGACATTCTGAATTCTCCCTCAGTGTACCCGAACAGGCACCGGAGTGTGGCAATTAGGGGATTTCCACAGTAACTTTATTAGTGTTAATGTAAGTCTACTTGTGACACTGATAAAGATTATTATTACTTTTTGATTTTGTGTTCAGAAAAGTCATGCGTGAAGATCTCACTTGGCAAACTTGCTGACAGATCAGTGATGATATTAGACCAGGCTTGAGGATTAGAAAGGCCTTACAATGTTCTTCGGTGTAGAGAACAAAAGACAGCTCCTGAAAAGAGACACAGAACATCAGTCTGAGTGATTGTCCATTGTTCTATCCAAACCCCAGTTCCGCAGTGCAGGGATGTGCAAAGCTTTGCTGTTTTGGAATGCATGTGTGTAAAATTTCACACTCCGCTCCCATTAATTTGTTCAACTTCCCATGTCTCAAATTACTGAAAACAGCTGCCTGCAGCCTTTTATTTAAATTTCTCCAGCTTTAAATAAGCTTCAGCGAAGCTATTGCCCCTCTTGAGCTCGAGCACAGTCTCCACATACATTTCGACAAGAGGCCAGTCATTTTACCTGTATGTTGGTTTTCTTTCCCCTTCAGCTCAAAGGCCTTATAGTGTCAAAACTATCTGAACCCCGAACAATGTAATACAGCTGCCAAATAATCTAACTGATTTGGCTGCTCCCATGTGACTGGTTAAGTTCTGATCAAATAGCGGCTTGTTAATTGATGTAGGAAATACACATTGTGATTGCAGTACTAACTGCACAATCCTACGGCATAATCCATAAACAGTTGCAGAGAAGCTAGGGCGAAGCTCTCCAGAGGCAGTGCACAGGTTCCATGCAAAGCACATCAGTGACTGCACACCTTGCAAGGTAATGTTCTGTGGCCTGACAGCTTTGCAATAACAGTAGCATGCCCATATTTGGAACAAAGCTGCTTTGTGGGTAGTCTAGGAGAAAAATATTAAGTCCATTTAGTTTACCTTCTAGTCCTATTCTGGTAAATTGTCTTGGGCTAAAATCACCTCACGTACACCATTGTAATAGAGAGAGTCAATAAAAGCGGAATTGTTTTCACACAATGGAAATTTTAACACTATACGCATACCAAGCTCACTCGAAGATCAGCATTACAATCTGGTGTGGTTTCATCAAATCAGCCAGGGGCTGTTGTATTACTTGGAGAGAAACAGTGGAATATCAATAATAATATTACATTGCACTTTTATCTGCTAATAAAGAGGCCCAAAAGTGCTGAGAATATGGAATTTGATGCAGATTTCAACATTCGATGGTTCATGTCAGCATTCATTGCTACTGTGGCTTCAACACTCTGTTCTCAGCCGACTCGAGTAAACTGAAAGATTACAGGGGAGGGGAAACGAGGGATTTGTGAGCCGGTCAATTTTATAAAAATGCACAAAGGCCTCCAAATTTACAATTCTTTAATTAGACCAAAACGGAATGCTTGCCAAACTACCTAATTTGAGTATGTTACAATTTGTATTTCAGATTTTGAGACCTTCATCCATGCTGAAGGATACAATTGAAGTTACGATCAGCACATATCACAGGAAACACTCCACATTCACAACAGGTAAAAGTACAAAATAGTTCAAATCGTTCAAAATAGGTAAAGCCAGGGCAGCACGGTGGCACAGTGGTCCTAGGTTTGATCCCGGCCCTGGGTCACTGTTCGTGTGGAGTTTGCATTCTTCCAGTGTTTGCGCGGGTTTCGCCCCCACAACCCAAAGATGTGCAGGGTAGGTGGATTGGCCACGCTAAATTGGAAAAATGAATTGGGCACTCTAAATCAGTGACCCATTTTTACCAACTTCGGGACCCAACCCGGCCGACCTGCGCGACCCACCATTTTCTCTTACCTTGTTTGCTGCTGACAAAAATGGAGGAAATGGTTTTGGGTTCCTTTGGCCCTCGTACACGCTCCTCCAATGGAACCTGGTGGATGAAGGTGAAGCCTTCTGGTGTCGGAAAGCATGGAGTCTCCAACTGTCCAAAGTTCTGCATTTTCTTCCTGTAAAATTTTATCAAATAGAACCCCCCCGAACTTGTATAACAAAATTAAAATAAAATGAATGAATAAAACCCCCCTGTAAAAAAGCTGCAACCATTTTTTTAAAAAGCGGCCGCACTGCGCATGCGTGCCCCATCATTGGTGCGCACGCGTTGCACATGCGCGCCAATGATCTGGCACGCATGCGCAGTGCGGCTGCATTTTTTTTTTTTAACGGTTTGCGGCGATTTTGAAGGCTGCTTGCAGCCGGCGTTCTTAACAGCTGGCTGCTGCGCGCCGATTTGCGCGATCAGGAGCGCAGCGATGGACAGCTCCGCGACCCTCCCAACACCCGCCCATGACCCACCCGCAGGTCACGCCCCCAAGTTTGACAATGCCTGCTCTAAATTTATATAAAGCCTAAGGCATCTTCTATTTAAATTGCCAAAATGACAATTGAATCAAATGGTCCAAAAGTCTATGCACGCAATTCAACTCGTGTCACACACATCCTCCAACACAAAGATCCAGTTAACACGAGCCACTATTTTCAAAAAAAACATTTATTTGTACAGTGGATAGAGCACTATGATCAATAACCATTTCTTTATGCTTTATCTGAAAGACTCAGTCCAAAGATCACAGCTGCAGTTGGCTTTGTCAGGTCTAATACAATCAATATTAACGACAAAGAGACTTTGGAAGGCACAGCAGGGGAGCTAAGGCATGTACATTAGAGATTCAGAAACAATTTCTCCAACATCAGCTGGAGTAAATAAAATATTTGGTTCAGCAACATGTCCAGTCCGTGTAATTTTGAAATAAAAGGTCGTTGTTCACAAATCACATTTTGCTGTCCCCATTACTTCAACAACAATATTAAAATACAAGAGCATTGGAAGAAAGATAACTTTTCTTCAGCCCTCCTGAAGGCACGAGCACTCCGGCAGTAACATTCCACAGGTTTTTGATGTTTTATTCTGAGCCTGGGGCCTCCTCAGAAACAGATTCTTTGTCAACAGCAAAGCCAGGGCTACTGGACAGAGATCAGAAATGGGACGTCACACCTGTCTTGTACGCCCAAGAGTAAACACATGCCCAAGAATAAAACACACAGCCCTCCAAGTACAAAATAAAATGAGGAAAATAAGCTACAACACGTCCCCAGAAACTAAGTGAAGTGGACCTTTGCACCACTGGGCACTCTTCAACTGCTATAAATAACAAGTCAGATACAAAGAGATCTGTACAGAGCAATGACTGTAGACTGAATACAATGTGGTTACTGACCATTAGCTAAACTGTACAATTGGAGGTCAGCTCTGGATACAATATTGAGGAAGTATAATAACCTAGGCGATTCTTATTGTTTAAATAAAAGCTAATTTTTCTAGTGTGTGCGCTAATTGCATTAGCATAGTTTTTACATCAACTGAGCAATGCATAATTACTAAGGCAGAAAAAAAGGGTGTTGATTGGAATCTGGTGCAGTTGAAATCCTTATACTTGCAAGTGAAAATTAATATGCACAGCGCTATGGTGCGATCCACACCACTGCGCTGCTGTGACTGTCTTTGTGATCTATTCCAAGTGCCTAACCAGTCACAGTCCCATACATCAGCAGTCGATTGACAGTGGGGTTTGAAACTGGTAACCGGCGAGCCGACTCAACTTCAAATCCAGAGTGTCCTCTCAACCAGAATGCTGAAACAATGTCAATAGCCTGTACGACCCCAATTCCACTTTCAAAAAGGCACTTTGCAGCAAGCTGCCAGTTAATTATACAACACATTCCCAGTGCAACAGTTGCCAATTTAATTACAATTTTATATTTTACATTCAGTATATGCCACAGAGAGCCAAAAGCTAAATAACATTTCCCTATCATTTAAAAGCCCAATTTCAGTAGTTTATACAGTATAAAGAATACAAAAAAAATTCTTTTACAAAAGTGATTTTGGCTATTCAACAAATTACAGAATATAAAGTGGTACAAAAGAGAAAAACTTAAAACGAAAGTAACGTATTTTTGGATTCTAGAAGTTTTTTGCAGATTTTCAATTCAATGGATAGAGTCGTTTCTCCCAACTCCCCAGTTACAGTCCCAATGACAGCTTGTTTGCAATATGCTGCCGGGGATTTGTGCGTGTTCCAGACGGGCTGTTGTCACAAGCCCCTGCCATTGGTCTGGAGCTTTGCGAGGCATCTTTGTGCAAAAGAACCTCGACCACAGCCCCCGCCCCCCCCAAACCCAGAGGAGAGATTTTTTTTTTTATAAAAGGGGGAGGGGGGTCCACATACAAAACAGCAGAAAGGAGAAGCAACCATTCCAACTCCAGAGAGTTCCCATCCAAAACCACAAACCCATATTTAATAAAACATTAACCCACATACCTCTACATTTAGTGAAACATTAACCCATATATCCATATGGCAGACGTGCTGTAGTATGGAGGAGTATAGCTTTATTCAATATATATATAGTCCAGCCAGCCCAGCAAGCATGAAGGGAACAGGAAGCTCCTTTTAATTTTCAGGCTGATCAGTGGATGCAGTTATTTATTCTTCCTAGCGCACCGTTATTGGGGCAAGGGAGGTAACGAGACATTCTAACCCAGTGAAAATGCAAACAAGCTTCTATTCCTGAGGCAAATGAAAACCTAACTGCACAGCACACATATTACTGCTGCTGCTGGTGGTGATGGTTTCCCCATCGTCACAAGAACAACGGAGATCTTTCCTCTCTAGCACCGAGATCTTCCACCTGCAGCACCCAAAACTCCCAATTTGATCTTGGTATCTGTTCAGATGAAATATAAAGAAAGGGAGTTTTTAAAGATATGGGGCAGGATTCTCCGTCCCGCCAGCCCCATTTTCTTGTGAGGCGCGTCCCCACCGGCAGAGGGATTCTCCGTTCCCCCAGCCGGCCGATGGGGGTTTCCCCATTGTGGCTACCCCCACCCGTAGATGCGCTGCCAGCGAAGCGCAGGATCCCGCCGACAGAGAATCCCGCAGATATCGGGACCTCAGGACATCTCAAAAGCACGAAGAGCAAATCTGTGCACAGCAAGCTCCCACAAACCGCAATGCAATAGTGGCGGCAAGATAATCTGTTTTAGTGAGATCAGTTGTGGAACAAATATTGGCCAGGACACCGGGGAGAACTCTCTGCTCTTCTTCAAAGGAGTGCCAAGAGATCTTTTACACCTTCCCTGAGGAGGCAGACAGTTTTAATGCCGTCACAATAACAGACGTGTTAAGAGCTTCTTATTCCACCCCCAGTCCTTTTGACTCTACCACAGTGATTGAATCTAACCTATGACTATGTGCAATTTAACTACCCAAACCAGATTGCCAATTAGATTGCTATTCTTCTCCACACACTGTTCCATCATTTTCTCCCCTCCCCCCCGGGTTATTTTACTCTAAGAACGGTGTGCAAGAGTGTGCACTGCACTTGCTCAGCTTGGGATGTGCTGCACACCTGTAAACAAGTACCCCTATTGTCTTGAATCCAGCATAGCTAAGATTCCTTAAATCAAATCACCACTCTGTCAAAACTGGAAGGAGTACAACCAAATTATACGTTGAAATTCTTTGCAGTAATTTCACATAGGCACAGCAGGTATAGACCCCTCACTCACATATCTCACCGATATGTAACAAAAATACAAGATGAGCACATTATCCATGCACTCAATCTTTTTAAAAAAACATTCCAGCGATAAAATAATTAAACCCTGGCAGATCAATGAGGGATCAATGAATTCACATCCAGCGATTCCAGCATTTGGTGCGTGCCCGCTGGAGCATGGGACAAACTGAACCATAACCAGTTGATGACAAGCTGTTCAAACCTCCCAGCAAAAAAAAATGCTCACACCCGACCGTGTTAAATCTTTCACAACAAAAGGCCAGTTCAATTTTGGATCAAAGTCTAGGGCCCCCCCCCCAAAAGGATGTACAGCATGTGTGGAAAAGTAGGAGACCGGTTCCGTAGGAATGAATAGCACATGGGGACACGTGGGCTCGTTCCCGAGGCATGAATAGCAAATGGAGACATGCGGATTTGTTCCTGAGGGACGTGTAGCACATGAGGATATGTGAAATGAAAATTGCTTATTGTCACGAGTAGGCTTCAATGAAGTTACTGTGAAAAGCCCCTAGTCGCCACATTCCGGCGCCTGTCCAGGGAGGCTGGTACGGGCTCATTCCTGAGGAATGAATAGCAAGTGGGGACCGCAGGAAAGCAAAGCACATTAATCTGCTTTATTTACCATCAGCTCGTGATAAATTTGCATGATATTTTCTGTTTCTCAACTGTTTCATTCTGTTTGTATTCTTTTATTGGGGATTGTTCGGAATTTACTACTCAATAGCATGATCTAATTAATTGGTGCAGCTTCTGTCTCAATTTCCAGAGTTGTTCTAATGGTGACATCAAATCACATGGAGCAAACATCAGAAATTCAAAAATGCTTCAAATTGTATCCGATGTGGATATTTGAGGGCCCAATAACTGGGAACAATAAACGGATCCCCTTTTCACAAACCAAAAGTACAGGGCTGTGTGTTACTGATAATGCAGGTAACGTGTCGAATTGACATGTCCCCAACTCCTGCTGTATCATGAATAGTCGCCCTGTGGAACACAAGGAGGAACTGTTTCACGCCATTTCTACTGAGTGTCCATCAAAGATACAAGGGGGGGGGGGGGGGGGGGGGGGGGAATGTGATACATGTGATGTTACGGTATGGGGGGAATTGTGGGTGTTATGGGGCTGTTAGTTGCATATTACTGCTTTTTGCTATACTTTTTGTTATATTTTCTGCAAAAAATTCCAATAAAAAATTTAAAAAAAAAAAAAGATACAAGGGGTGATCAGGAAAACGCGACAGAAAATCCTACTCTCGAAAGAGAGTGGACAAATGATCAGACTCTGCTCCCAGTGCCTTTTTAAACATGTGGAAAAACACTGGGTTAATGATGAGCTTGAGCAAGTGGAAAAAAAAGGACGGAATCTCTCCCCCCACTACCAATTGCGCAAGTCAGAAATCTCCACAAGCTCAAAAGTTCAAAGGATGTCACACTCCATTAATTTCTGATTGGAACACATGGAGCAAGGGTGAGTGAGGCATGGTTTAATGCGCTGAAATGCTTCACTTGAGAACAGCAATGGATTGATAAAGAGCAGCTGTCGAAGGGCAGACCTAAATTCACTTCATCGGCAACAGTATTTTATCTAAGCCTCTGAATTCAGGTTATTATATTACCCTAAATCAAAGTTCCAAAATGGCACATTGTATAATTTTCTTGACTAATTACAATTAGAGTGCACCGATTCACGAGCTCATCTCATACTCCTGGCACAAACCATCCATTAACCCAAGATGCCTTTAAATACAGAAATATAAAGTATGTCGGCACACTAATCCTCCCATCTTTAAAAGTGAACAGCGTTTGCCATATTCCCATAGATCCTACTCCTGCAGATGTTAAGCCCGAGTGTGCTGTGGAGCAGAAAGGGGAAAGCTTTTGCTGAGGGAGGTCACAAAGGGTATGAGAATTCTTCCACTTTTTTTACATCCAGTTTGAGATTTCCCCAACTGATGACAGGTCATGGATCAACCGAGTTAAAAGCTCCCTCTGCCAACTGCGACTTGAAGCCACAAACTGGAACTGTGGCATTTTCATCCCCTGCACCATTCTGTGCAGAGTGGTGCTTCGTGCTGCATGAAAAGAAGTGTTATCCCCAAGAGTGCACCCACTAGAGTTTCCTTCATTCGTGCTCCCCTCCCCTCTCCCATCTGCTTTAGTTTGCGCAAATGTTCGCATTCTGCTGCTGCCGAGCTCACATTCAACTCTGGTGCTTTCGCCACTATTGATGCAAATATAAAGCAGCAGTGCGTGATGACCCGGCCCACTTCATTAATAGAAAACCACTTCACTGCCCAAAAGCATTCCCACACAGAAGAAGATCCTGCTGGCAGCCAATGCTCGACTGACAAATGCCCAATTTAAAGGTGTACAGAATTAAAATTATTTGGGGCAGGTGAGAGCACACCAACAAGTGGGGTTTCGGTGTCTCTGAATGACACGCGATTCAGGCTTTGCCTGTTGATGAGGATGCTTTTGCCAAACTTCGAGTTAGTGTTCTGAACCAGTGAGCTTCCAGACTTAAGCAAGCACGAATCCCATTCCCAACATTTGAAGGTTAGATTTTGCAATATATACAGGAGGTGGGAGTTTATAAATTACCACTTTGTTGGAAATTGCCCTTAAATCCAGACAATTACAATCAAGGGTGTTTGTCTCGTTTGCAAGAACTGTGACGTCAGAGGAGGGTCCTAACACAAAGTATTATTTTTATAAATCACTTCATCAAAATAAAGGATATTATTCGGACAGCACATTTGTGGACCGGGGTCGAGGGAAGTGGTCGGGTGGGGCTGGAAAACTGTCACTCGGACCAGCTACTGGATGAAGGGGATCTTGCGTTAAAATGTTTGAGAAGACATAGGGCCCGGGTCAACACAGCAGGCTCCCCTATCCAGCTAGCTCACTGCTGTGAAACACTGAGCAGCCACTTCACCTCCCTCATGGTGAGAAGGGGCAGGGGGAAAATTGAAAGGGTAAAACATCACACACTGAAAAGAAATTAAGAGTAATTCTCATGCTCGCCATTGTTTGGTTCAGTTTGCCTCACACTCCAGGTGCTGCAGGGTTGAGGGGAGTGGGGGAACTGCTCACTTTAGTTTAGTACGAAGGTGGTTTATATTCCTCAGAGTCCGACGGGGCAGTGTTGCCAAATGGCGGCTGCTGGTAGTTTTCAGAAACATTGGGATATGGTGGATATTCACTGGTCGGATCCAAATACTTCTCGGTGAAGTCGTCTACACCCATTCGGTATCGCTTGTAGGCAAAACAAACCAGCAACCCCTAAACGAAGGAAAATATCAAGAGTTTAACACCTGGAATTCCAAACCTGGAACAACATATCTGTATCGATATAGCACTGAGCCGGAGAGCCGAGGGTTTTGCACTGCGGGGTTTTCAATGAAGCGAAGATTGCTTTTCCATCCCTACGGCCTTCCCTACTGGGGCACGAAGGCAGACTAAGGCTTCCATAGCTAGTTATTCCCAGAATAGGCTGCTAGTCTGTTGCCAGAGGCTTATAGCTTGACCACATCAAATGTGGTTGACCGGGAGTCTCTCTCGTTCCTACCGCCAGTCATTCGTGTGCTTGGAAAGATTTGCAGGTTGATACTCAATCAGTTTGGCCACGTTATGAACGCATCTTCCAAGTCAGGATGGTGCGAGGCATGGAAGGGAGATCAAAATTGGAACACGGCAGAATTCTTTCTTCAAAAGAGCCACCATTCAAGTCTCCTCCCTACATGCCCCTGTTAGAACTACAAAAACAGTTTATTGTATAACCGAGCAGATTTAATAGGACAGTTTTAGACCAGCTTAACAGATGTGTCAGTGCTCCGTCCCAGATAAACACAGGCAGAAGCTGGGGTGGCCTCCCACTGCTCCCCTATCAACAGAGCCTTCCACATTCTACAACTGGAGCCGAAATTTGTCAGCAGACTGAGAATTCCAGACATCAAAGAGCACCACAATCACCTGTCATGTTACACTTACTAGCAGCTTTGATCTCATCTAAAACGGTGGCCACTGAATGGGGTGGAAGTCATGCTAGTGCACGGTGGAGCGCATTTCATTAACGTTGGTCCAGATTTCCCTGGGACTTGTGCCAATTAATGAACATCTTTAGTTTCGAACAGAAAAGGGGAAATGATAGAGCAAGTTTATTATGCCAGTAGCGGGAGGATACGCACGAGGTGTCTCCCGCTGGAATATTGTACTTTTTGCCTCTTATCTTAATGCCACAGACTGTTTATTCTTGAATTTTTAAGAGTAATTGTAATAAAAATCTTGTGTGACTGAAATGCCCCAAAAGGTCAGGGGAAAGACAGAGCCGACATTCTTCAGAGCTCATCGGCAAGTAAAATGGCGGAGTCAGTCTCCGGTGCTCCATCCACTCCACTAACGGCCGAGATGCTTTCTAGTACCTTGGCGAAGGAATTCTAAAGGCACCAACTAATTGTGTCGGAAGACCTCAGGAAATCAATTGAAGAGGTCTTGACCCCCATTCGAGCGGCTCTGGGGATAACTAATCTGACTGTGGATACCCAGGAAGCCACGATCAAAGATAAGGGAGTGGCCCTCCCAGGCCACAGCAATCGGATTCGGAGCTGTCTTCAGTGATCAAAGGGCCAAGATGAATGACCTACAAAATAGATCCAGGAGGCAAAATATTCAGGTTGCGGAGCTGTCGGAGGGGATGGAAGCCCAACGTCCACGCAGTACTTCTCCAGCATGATCGGCAAGACAATGGGCGACGGTGGATTCACACCCCCACCGGAATTGGACCGAGACCATCGTACACTCCAGCCGAGGCCGAGGCCTGAAGATCCACCACGTGTGGGGTTATGAGGTTCCACAACTTCAAGGAGGGGGTTTTGAGATGAGGAGGGGGGGGGGGGAATACTGCGACCTTCAGCGAGCAGGAAACTCCATCAGGTTCTATCAGGACATGGATGCTAAATCAGCGAAGAAGGGGGCTGCGTTCAATGGAGTCAAGGCCACTCTGTTTTGGTCTACCCTGATCAACTCCGTAACTTTGAAGGTAAAAGACGATTTCTTCGACCCACCAGGCGAGGCGGACTCTTTGGTTAAAAAACACAAGTTGGCACGGTGTCATTTAGTTTTTGGTTCTGCTAACGGCCATGTTGAATTGTTATATTGCTGAGGTTTCAGGTTTGTTCTTGTTCTTTGTTTGTTGGGAGTGAAGTTCTTATAGTTCTTGTTTAGATTTGGGGTTTTGCTCTATGTGGGGTTCTGTTTGTTATACTGTAATAACATACAGCTTCCTTTAGGAGCACAAGGTACACGGGGTTTGGGTATTTGAGGTTTGGGTATTTTGTTGTTTATCATCTTTCTTTATCTCTATTCAGGAGCCTCCCCAAGAGCAGCACGGTAGCACAGAGGTTAGCAATGTTGCTTCACAGCGCCAGGGTCCCAGGTTCGATTCCCGGCTTGGGTCACATTCTGTGTGGAGTCTGCACGTTCCTGTGTCTGTGTGGGTTTTCTCCGGGTGCTCCAGTTTCCTCCCACAAGTCCCGAAAGACACGCTGTTAGGTAATTTGGACATTCTGAATTCTCCCTCTGTGTACCCGAACAAGCAGAATGTGGTGACTAGGAGGCTTGTCACAGTAACGTCATTGCAGTGTTAATGTAAGCCTACTTGTTACAATAAAGATTATTATTATTATTTTTTAAAAATATATAAATTTAGAGTACCCAATTCATTTTTTCCAATTAAGGGGCAATTTAGCATGGCCAATCCACCAACCCTGCACATCTTTTTGGGTTGTGGGGGCGAAACCCACGCAAACACAGGGAGAATGTGCAAACTCCACGCGGACAGTGACCCAGAGCCGGGATCGAACCTGGGACCTCAGCGCCGTGAGGCTACAGGGCTAACCCACTGAGCCACCGTGCTGCCCTAAGATTATTATTATAACGGGAGCAGTTTTGAGGGGCTCACTGCAGCTCACAGTAGTTGTTTTAGATAATGAGCTTAGAGTTCTTGTTTTGTTTAGGTTTGTTAGAAGTAGACTTCAACTCGCTTCAATTTGTATTTGGGTGTGGTTGAATTCAAGGACGATGGTGTTGGGGGGAGTGGGAAATTTGCTGACTGCATCTGCAGATTTCTCTTTGTCCAGTCTTTTGACTTGGTAGGTTGGCCATCTTGGGTGGATCTGTTTGCTGTTGAGTGTCAGGGCGTGAGCCAGTTGTGACGCTCATGGGGTACATGGAGAAGGCCAGCCGTCTTTTGACTCACCAGTTTAACGGGTAGGCGGCCTTCCGGGAGATCACACAGATATGCAATTAGAGCAGTAACTTTGTTTCTGCCCCTCCTCAGGCGAACGCAGCTTTTTAATACTTCTCTCCTGATCTTTATCGATTGGAGGCGCCCGAGGATGGATCGATCACGTCTGCCTTTTTGGGCGGCCTACCCATCCCAACTGTTGAGGTGGAGCGGAACGTGGAGTTGGAATCCCTGCCACACCCTGATGAAATTTTAACATTTATTGGATTGGTGCAATCTGGCAACACCCCTAGTCCAGGTGGCTTGCAGATTGAATTCTATAAAAAGTTCTCAGAGCAGGTTATGCCTTAATTCTGGACATGTTCAATTACTCCTTATCCCAGGGATTGTTTCCCTCCGGCCTCACACAGTCTTCTATCTCTTTGATTCTTAAGAAGGACAAAGACCCAACAGTGTGATTCATACCATCCTGTCCTATCTCATTGTTGAACGCAGATGTCAAGCTACCAGCTACGTTGTTGGCGCTGCAGCTGGAGCCTTGCCTCCCAAATATAATCTGATGATCAGACAGGCTTTGCGAAGGGTTGGCAACTGTCGGCCAATATACATCGCCTGTTAAATGTTGTCCGTCTTGCTTTTAAGCCAGTTTTTTTTTAAAACCCTTTAATAAGACTGAAAAAAATGGGGGCACAGTGGTTAGCACTGCTGCCTCACAGCGCTGAGGTCCCATGTTCGATCCCGGCCCCCGGGTCACTGTCCATGTGGAGTTTGCACATTCTCCCCGTGTCTGCAGGTGTCTCACCCCCACAACCCAAAGATGTGCAGGGTAGGTGATTTGGCCACGGTAAATTGCCCCTTAATTGGGAAAACATAATTGGGTACTCTTTTAAAAAAAAAACTTTTTTAATTAGGACTGAAAATAATGACGCAGGAAAGCTGGCAACGGTATAGACTTGTATTTGAGGCAACTGCTGGGTTTATTTTCTGGGCAGTGAAAGTCCACTAGCCACACAGAAAACAATTGGGGGCTGACCCAATTAACAGCAACAATCACTGGGAAATGGTCCAAGCAATCCGGATCGGTGTCCGAGTCAATACAAAGCGGTTGATTTGGGAAGTCGCCTGATTCTCAAGAGAAAACTTTCAGGTCTCCAGGCAACATTTTTACTCTGGCAAATATTTAAAAACCTTTTCTAAAAACGAGACCGCAATTATTTGTTACAATGACCTGATGGACAAAGAGAGGTAGCGGAATTCAAAAGTCTGTCCGAATAAGTAATTGTTTCTGTCACAGTTGATAAGAATCTGGGAGAAAAAAACCCACATCTCAGTGGCATATACATAATGTCAAGAAAGTGACCCAAACCAGAGGCGGATTTACAATGAAATGCACCGTGCCTAGGCACAGAGCCCCAACAATGGGGAGATCCCTCACCAGCTGCGTCTGTGGTCACCAGAGCCTGTTAATTCTGCATAGCAGGCAATGCATAGAATCATGGAATTTACAGTGCAGGAGGAGGCCACTCGGCCCATCGAGTCTACACCAGTCCTTGAAAAAGCAACCTACTTAAGCGCATGCCTCCACTCCATCCCCATGACCCAGTAACCCCACCTAACCTAACCTTTTGGACACTAAGGGGCAATTTATAATGGCCAATCCTGCACATCTTTGGACTGTGGGAGGAAACCGGAGCACACGGAGAAAACCCACGCAGACAGAGCGGCATCAGACTGTGACTGGTTCAAGTCCCCTTGCAGCAGGAAAACAGACGGTCTGAGAATTGAGGCCCATGTGGGTGAGGACCGAGAGGCAACTAGACGAGGAGGGTGAGGGGCAGAGCAGAAGATCCGGTGTTTTACGATGTTGCGAAAAAAGGCGCTACCACCAGGTTCCTCAATACAGGACTGAGGGCCGGCAAGTCAGCAACAGCGAGGTGCAAGGCGAAAGGCACGAGCCAAGGTGAACCAGTCGGTCAGCAGTGAGGGAGCAGGCGAGGGGCGGCTTGACGCCCAGGGCTGAGAGGGGCATGGCAGTCAGCGAGGCGAGGTGTCAGCGTGAGGTGAGCCAGTTAGGGTCAAGAGGGGCAAGGATAGAAATTAAGGTGAGGCTGGGACCCACAAAAGCGTAAATGTAGCTCTGACACAAACATATATTTCCTCATTGAATACAGAATATCTTGAAGAAATAAGTAAATCATTTATCTCCAATAGTATGTCAATAAATTTACGCACCACCTTTCTAATTATTGTGTCTGTACATGCCGGGCTGGAATTAAGTTAGCTGTAGTTAATAGTCTAAACTATATGGTCCTTTTAATCTTCACAAATCTAGTTTCCCCTCCAACAAAACTTGTAGAACAAGCAGTCACAAGCAAGAACCAGATTTCCCCGGAACACTTTTTCATTGGCACTCACAACACCGCAATTCCTGGAGATTAAACTGCATCAACCTTAAAGAAAATTCTATTGACCACTCACAATGACAAGAAAGCAGCTCACCAGAATCTTTCGAGGGTAATTAGGGGTGGGCAATAAATGCTGGCCTTGCCAGCGATGCCCACTTAAGATAAGTTACCATTTTCACAATATTATTTTCTTATCCGACCCTTAAAGTTACACAATGTGCAGAGTGGACAGGGCAAGCCCTTAATCCATCTCATTGCTCCAAAAAACAATTCAAATTCATATTGAACCCCAATTCATGGTCTCGACGAGAGACGAACAAGATCCAAGCTCACAACAAAAGGCATTGCACCTTATCTTGGGCTCAATCTGACCTTTGATCTTAGCCAAATGGCCGAGACATGATGTTAACTTTTCAAAACCTAGGTACGTCTTAATGTTGGAACAAAAATGTAGACCAGACTGATTTAAAATAAAACTGATTGACGTTTTCCACGCCCCACCCCCCTCCTCTTTTGCAGCAGATGATATTTTAAAATACATAACTTTGCAAGGGCTACACCTTCTTGCACCAGTTAACTCCAGTCATGGATTGGATCGTCAAAAGGATCCTCACCACCTGCATCAGGCTCTGAAAATGTAATCTGGCGACATCTCATTTTGAGCTGTTCAAATCCCATATCTGCTAATCAAACAGAGGACTTCATTCACAGTGCATTAGGTAAGAAGTGCATTTGTGGATAAACAGCTGTTGATTTAGTTAATTCCCCTCCCCACCCACCCAAGATCTGCCAAATCTTTCCTACCGCCACCCCGCCCAGTTTACAGTCACAAACCTACTACGTATATCCTTCAGGGTCACCCAAGCCGGAATAGCTCAGTTGGGAGAGCGTTAGACTGAAGATCTAAAGGTCCCTGGTTCAATCCGGGATTCGGTAGCCCACGGGGTGCTGTGATTCCTGGTCATCCATCAAGTCGCCCAGCCTTTCGCCTCACATTCTCATCCCTCGACTTTCAGCACGCTGAAACCTTCACACACCTTGCCTTCAGGGTCACCCATACACGTCTACTTCAGTATACCGAGAAAACAGCTGTACGAACAAACTCCGACTTACCCAGCTGACAATGGAGAAAAAGGAGAAGGCGATGGATGCCCGGGCACTGTCTGCCCCTATGGTTGGAATGGTTTTTGTGTATACCCACTGATTGGTGAGGAAACAAAAGCCAACAAACCACAAGAACGTCCAGAAACCTAGAAAAACAAAACACTGGTTAAACTGCTGCAAGCAATTACTCAAAAAACTAGTGCTTTAGGAAAAAAAATACAGTTTTAAGGGATTTATATTTGTATTGGTAAACATTAGAAATAAGGTATAGTTTGAAGCGGGTTTAATGTAATGTTTCTGTGCCTGGAAGAGTAAAACCTATAGTTAGATTCATGCTGGACAAAGCTATTTGCATGAGTGGGGGTTGGTTAAGTTCCAAGATTGTTTCTATTGTGCTTACAGAGGATTATGGAAAGAAGAATTTTTAAAAAGGCATAAACAAGTGAGTGTTGCTGAGCAACTAGGCCTTGTTAGGTAGAAAAGATTATAGTTTAGCTAATTTGATTGAGTTGGAAATAGGTTGAGAGAGAGAGAAGGCAGCTCTCAGCTCTATTGGAAGCAGTTGTTTTTTTAAATATAAATTTAGAGTACCCAATTATTTATTTTCCCAATTAACGATAATTTAGCATGGCCAATCCACCTAACCTGCACATCTGTGGGTTGTGGGGGTGAAACCCACGCAGACACAGGGAGAATCATAGAACTTACAGTGCAGGAGGCCATTCAGCCCACTGAGTCTGCACTGGCCCTTGGGACGTGCACCCTACCCAAGCCCACACCTCTACCATCCCCCCAAACCCAGTAACCCCACCTTATCCTTTTTTGGACACTAAAGGCAATTTATAATGGCCAACCCACCTAACCTGCACATCTTTGGGCTGTGGGAAGAAACCGGAGCACCCGGAGGAAACCCATGCAGACACGGGGAGGACATGCAGACTCCGCACAGACAGTGACGCAAGTGGGAATCGAATTTGGGACCCTGGTGCTGTGAAGCAACAGTGCTAACCACTGTGCTACCATGCAGACACAGAATGTGCAAACTCCACACGAACAGTGACCCAAATCCGGGATTCGAACTCGGGTCCTCCGCGCCGTAGTCCCATTGCTAACCACTGCACCATGTGCCGTCCCTAGAAGCAGTTTTGTAAAGCTAAAGAGGGGAAACCTCTCTCAGCTTTGTTAGAAGAAAAGCCATACACAGAGTAATGGTTAGTTTAAGTGTAAGAAAACAAGTGCAGCT
Organism: Scyliorhinus canicula; assembly: GCF_902713615.1. Classification (NCBI taxonomy): domain Eukaryota; kingdom Metazoa; phylum Chordata; class Chondrichthyes; order Carcharhiniformes; family Scyliorhinidae; genus Scyliorhinus; species Scyliorhinus canicula. The sequence goes on along the minus strand of NC_052163.1, from coordinate 15,020,242 downwards.
CATTAAAGAAACCAGAGAAATGAAGAGAAGTAATAATAATAATAATAATAATTATTATTATTATTATTAATAATAAAGAAACGATAGATCAAGAGAAGTTTTGAAGATATCTGAAGGTAAGGTGCTAGGACAGAGTAAAGTTCAGTAAAGACACCGAGCCAAAAATGTATCTGAAGTGATTTTCAGGTTTTGAGATTCTATTACAGCTTTTGCAATGGAAGTTGAAATCACTATGGAAATCTGTGGCTGGATCTCAGAGTTTGTGTAAAAGCAGTTAAGACAGAGGAAACCTAAAAAAAGGGGTGGTGTAAAATCCTGGACTGGATTCACTGTTAAAAGTGGAGCAGAAGCTTTGTTTTAAAGTGTCATTTGGAAAACCTGGTCAGGATTTTGGAATGCAAACCACTGAGGGAAAGCATGGTTATTATGAGAAAATATCAAGTGTGTTTTGGGGAGTAAGTTTTGAAACTCTCACCTGGCATTCATCTGGGCAGGTTGGGGGGGGGGGGGGGGGGGGGAAAGAAGATCCAGATGAGAAATGCACAAATGCTATCTTGGGTTCAGAGAGGGTGTGTATTTACCCAGTCATCTTGTATGTTTAAAACAGACTGTGTTAATGAGACCATTGTAACTTAAGATGTACTTTGTAATCAATATTAATCCTGAAATCTGAACTGTAATTGTTAAGCTAACTAGGAAGTAAAGGAGCATTGTATTATAATCCAATTTTTTCATAATTAATAATAAAAAATTCTTGTTGTTTAAACTCCCTCGAGAGCAAGAACATCCTTCCTCAAATAAGGAGACCAAAACTGCACACAATATTCCAGGTGTGGCCTCACCAAGGCCCTGTATAATTGCCGCAAGACATCCCTGATTCTGTACTCAAATCCTTTTGCGATGAAGGTCAACATAACCATTTGCCTTTTTTACCGCCTGATGTGTCTGCATGTTTACTTTAAGTGACTGATGTACGAGCACACCCAAGTCTTGTTGCACATTCCCCTCTCCTAATTTATGGCCATTCAGATAATAGTCTGCCTTCACGTCTTTGGGACCAAAGCGGATAACCTCGCATTTATCCAAATTATACGGCATCTGCCATTCATTTGCCCCTCACGCAACCTGTCCATATCACACTGCATCCTCCTCTCTGCATCCTCCTCACAGCTCACCCTCCCCCCAACTTAGGGTAATTTGCAACATGATGTATTTTTTTCCTTTGCGCCGTTTTGTAGGATACACAAGTAACACTGATAATCAGAGACGATTAACTAATAACCAACCTTATTGCTTCCTCCAGCTACTACTCAAAACCCTATGTTGCCTGGGCAATTAGCAAAGATCAAGGGTCAAACCTGCCTGTCTGATCACAAGGCAATGAATTTATTATTCAGGAGGCGACAACGTTTGGAAGTAATTTGGGTAGTTTTAGGAGGGATGTTGGCAAGCAGGCCATGAAAAACTGCCCACTTAAAATGTATCAACTATCTACCCACCTCCCTGCAGAAGCCCAAACCCTGGGGCTTGGATTTTCCTTCAGTCACGGGCTTACCAACTTCTTCCCAGTCTTGAGCACTGGGAGAGTTCCAGCTCGCATTAAGGTATTCAGTATGCGAGAGACAGACGGATGGGTTCTGGGAATGTGGGACAACAAGACCAAAACTGCACCACAATAACCAAAGTCAGATGATATAAAAAACAACTAATGGCAAAAGCAAGAGAAAAAAATACATTTCAGCATCTGATGCATTGTATATTCTTATATCTTTGAGTTGAGAACTTCTTTAAAAAAAAATATCATGGGTGCAGGGGAATATTTACAAAGACATTTGATGCGGAGGTCAGAATCAGACATATCCAGCATCATTTTTTTTAAATTTAGAGTAGACAATTATTTTTTCCCCCCAATTAAGGGGCAATTTAGTGTGCCCAATCCACCTACCCTGCACATCTTTGGGTTGTGAGGGCGAGACCCACGCAAACAAGGGGGAGAATGTGCAAACTCCACATGGACAGTGATCCAGAGCCGGGATTGAACCTGGGAGCTTGGCACCATAAGGCAGCAATGTTAACCACTGTGCCACCGCGCTGCCCCCATATCCAGCATCATGGCTATGGGCATTGGTCAATGGAGAAAAGATGGTGGGGTAAACTGCCCCAGCAGTGTCACACTAATTATACATTCAGCAAAAAAAAATTTAATCCCACCATAGGGGAGGTGAAGAATAAACCATTCTTCGTGCAGATAACGGAGAAAAAAGAGAATAGATAAGTAAAATATTTGAATCATATATGGAATATTGCTCTTCGAGCAACAAAAATATAAAGGTAGACTGCGAATTAACACCACTGAGGATACGAGATGCATATTTCATGTGCCTGCCTCCACTTCCCTTGTCAATAGGTTTCCTCTCTTCTCCTGAAGACTATACCCGACCCTGTAGCACATTTAGCAAAGGGCTAAATCCCTGGCTATGAAAGCAGACCAAGGCTAGGCCAGCAGCACGGTTCAATTGCCATACCCGCCTCCCCGAACAGGCGCCGGAATGTGGCAACTAGGGGCTTTTCACAGTAACTTCATTTGAAGCCTACTTGTGACAATAAGCGATTTTCATTTCATTTCACATACCCACAGGTACCAGCTAATACCTTAGCCAAGTAGCCACACATCATGGGCATAACTAGTCACAAGAGCTGAGGGAGGGGGAAGAAAAAAAAGAATGGAATCCAATGCTCAGTATAGTCCTCCTCATCCCTCCTCCAAGGGCAGAGCCAGGCATTGTGTAGCAGCACCCTGACCAATATCAATAACCAGAGAAGAGACATAAAGGTTAAGAACTGGGTGTTTATTAAATAGCTGCAATGATGTCAGAATGTGGGTGGAGCTGGGCTGTCTGTCTTTCACTTTCGATTTTGAGCAGGCAGCTACAGTGTGTTTTAGTTTAGTTGAGAGAGCTGGATAGCTGCAGGAAAAGCAAACAGCTGTATAAGGATCTCCCTGCAATCTAAAGACTATCTCCAGATCATTTGGGTGATTTCAAAGTGATAACTGCTCTCAGTAGAGAATTTAAACCTGATCTCGGAGTTAAAAAGGGTCTTTTGTCTTATGGATGTTGCAAGCAAAGATTAAGGGCTACTCGTAGAATATTGTATCTGTGGGGATGATTGGTGTTGATAGTTGTTAAGATGTTTACTGTGGGTTTATAAAATGTTAACTGGTTTCATAAATAAACATTGTTTTAATTTAAAAGTACTTTAACTCTCTGATGCACCACACCTGTGTGCTCCCCATAACCACAATCTATTAAAAGTTGTGGGTCAGGTGAACTCCATGATACACTTTGGGGTTCTCCAAACCCTGGCCCATAACACTATCGCTTTCCATGTTAGTTACAAGCAAACCATACACCGCACCAACCAACCATAATTCATCTGGGACAGTTGGGTTCCAGGGTTTTGCTCATAAGCAGCTCATAAAAAGTTATCCAAGGCCTTATTAAACTTTGAATAACAAATGATAATGTCGTATTACTAATCCTTCAGCGTGGAACAATAGGAGGCAGTCCTGGGTACGAACATTGTGAAGTCTGACCTGGTCTAGGGAACAGTGTCACTGAAAGGTTTCCCTATTGGTCACAGCCCACATTTGATTGCAGTCTGTATACCTGAAATTCCAAGGTCAGCCATTACGATGTGCTTGCGCTGGTTAACATTGCTGATCTGAGGAAAATAGACATCAAGAGCGAAGAAGACTATGCAGATGAAGAACGCAATCACCCCAATTCCCACACCGTAGTGACAGGCATCCACATTTTGATTGAAGACGCATTTCAGTTCTGAAGTATGAAGCGAATTCATATAACCCTCACTGGTGATGCAGCCAAACACAATTATTGAGAAGATCTGGAAAAAATAAATAAATAAATAACTACATAAATAAATAAATAACACAAGGAAGAAAAGCTGACATTGCTGTAGGTCACCCATGATCTCGGGATGTCCGAAGGATTTCACAGCACATGGACTCACAATAGGGATGAAAAATGGTGGCAGCATCTCCAATCAGAATGTCACATTGATAAACGGACATGGCTCAACATAAATCCCTGTGACACACACTGCTTCAGGGGTTCTTCACCAACAATGCATTTCCACAGTAACCATTTAATACCAAATCAATCTGTAGGGCTCCCGAATGAGTTCCCCAGTTCTGGAAGTCCTTAACATTGTGGTCCTGCACTCTCCCATCCTCAGTATGGTCTGTACAGCTCCCTTAGATACAGTTCGGACAAATGATGGTTGACTTTGATCAGATGGTCAATACACAGATTTTGGAATTAAAATGTTCATATTATACACGCCTTAGTCAGTGAATCTATTTCAATTAAAACAGTAACGTGCCTTTAACAAAATCACATAATATATAAAATAGAGCCATTTCTGGGTAAAGTGTGGCACATGTTTAACATCCCATCTTTTCATAGATTTCATAGAATTTACAGTGCAGAAGGAGGCCATTCGGCCCATCGAGTCTGCACCGTCTCCTGGAAAGAGCACCCTACCCAAGGTTAACACCCCCACCCTATCCCCATAACCCAGTAACCCCACCCAACAGTAAGGGCAATTTTTGACGCCACGGGCAATTTATCATGGCCAATCCACCTAACCTGCACATCTTTGGACTGTGGGAGGAAACCGGAGCACCCGGAGGAAACCCACGCACACACGGGGAGGATGTGCAAACCCGCACAAACAGTGACCCAAGCCGGAATCGAACCTGGGACCCTGGAGCTGTGAAGCGATTGTGCTATCCACAATGCTACCGTGATATTCTTATAGAATCATAGAACTCTGACAATGCAGAAGGAGGCCATTCTGCCCATTGAGTCTGCACTGACCTGCCTACCTCGGCCCATGTCCCCAAGCTTTCCCCGTAACCCCATCTAAGTTTTTGGACACTAAGGGGCAATTTATCATGGCCAATCCACCTAACCTGCGCATCTTTGGACTGTGGGAGGAAACCGGAGCACCCGGAGGAAACCCACTCAGACACAGGGAGAACGTACAAACTCCACAGTCATTCAATGCCGGAATTGAACCCAGGTCCCTGGCTCTGCGAGGCTGCAGTGTTAACCACTGTGCCACCCCTCCATATGACTTCAGAGCACGAGGAGGCCATTCAACCCATCATGCCTGCGCCGCCATTCGATAAGGTAATGGCTGATCTTAATTCCACTTTACTGTCTGCCCCCTCCCCCCACCCCCCCTGACTCCTTTCTCTATCGAAAATGTGTCCAACTGTGCCTTGAATACATTTGATGACACAGCCTTCGCTGTTCTCTGGGGAAGCAAACCTCTGGGAAAGAGAATTCCACAGACTAAAAACCCATCGAGAGAAAAGATTTCTCCTCATCTCCATCTTAATCAACAGACCACTTATTCTTAAACTGTGGCCCCGGTTCTAGTCTTGTCCACCAGTGGCAACATCCACCCCTATCAAATCCTTTCAGGATCTTGTGAGAGAATAAGATCCCCTCCCATTCTTCGAAATTCCAGTGAGTATAGGCCCAACCTCTCCACATAAAAAGTCCCTCATCCTCGGAGCAGGTCGAGTCAATCTTCTCTGAACTGCTAACACAATCATATATTTTGAAATAAAGAGACCAAAACTGTACACAGTTGCTTTTGCTCATGATTTTCACACGGCACCAGCATCTACAAAAGCATTAGTAGCAGGAATGGAAGTGACATCAAGGTACCAGCTCTGCCCTGCCACTCTCCATGTTTGGAAAGACAATCTGCAGTAGTACCCATCTCCATGCTGGAGGAATGGTCACGACCAGACTGCTATAACTATGGGCTCCATCCCACCAATGAGATTCATTTTATTAAAAAAACAAAAAAGGGAGAAGAAAGGGAAAATACTTGGAACAAAGTAACAACTGTTATATACCTCTAAAAGGAACTCACTTGATAATATACAGCATTCATTGAGGAAAATATTCTTTTCAAACCTGCACAATGGATAGCTCCAAAAGCATTGTTATAATTGCATGAAATACTCTGACTAACTGGACAGTTTGAAACAGCTCAAGATTCTTAACTGGGGCATCATTTACTAATTGGCAAGTTACATAAAGATTGGGCTCCAATTCCTTTACAATCTTTTTGAAAACATTTTTTCCCCCAATGAAGGGGCAATGCGGCATAGTCAATTCACCTACTCTGCGCATCTTTTTGGGTTGTGGGGGTGGGACCCACGCAGACAGAGGGAGAATGTGCAAATTCCACACGGACAGTGACCCGGGGCTGGGATTGGACCCGGGACCTCAGCGCCGTGAGGCAGCAGTGCTAACCACTGCACCGCCGTGCCGTTCCCAATTCCTTTGGAATCTAACAACATTGCTGGAATACAATTCTAATTCTATTAGAGCTGACTGAAACTTGTGATAATGCCTCAAAGTCCTCGTACAACAAGAGATCAGGATATTTCAATTTTGAGACAGTAATGTGCATTATTATTTGATGCATTATTTTTTTTTTTATAAATTTAGAGTACCCAATTCAATTTTTCCAATTAAGGGGAAATTTAGCGTGTTCAATCCACCTACCTTGCACATCTTTGGGTTGTGGGGGTGAAACCCACGCAAACACGGGGAGAATGTGCAAACTCCACACGGACAGTGACCCAGGGCCGGGATCGAACCTGGGACCTCAGCGCCGTCAGACTGCAGTGCTACCACTGCGCCACCATGCTGCCCTTTGATGCATTATTTAACCTGACAGTGAAAACAGTGTCATTAAGCAAAGCTTCCTCCAGATCTATGATATGATCTGATGCCCAAAGATTACAGTCTATTATTCATCACTGAGCAGTGGTGAAGCAAATGGACAATCGGCTGGGGGGCATGATTGCAGCTCAATGTTTCAAGGAGATAGTGAGTCGATAGCAGTTTTTTTTGTTTGTGTCCAATATATTTTACACTGACACAGTAAGCTGCCAACTCTGGTGTTAGATTCATCTCCACAGCTTTCACCACATGCTCTCTTACCAGCGACTGCACATCCCAGTCGAACAGACTTTTTCTCCTATTTTTAAAATCACTAATATATATTTTTAAAATCTGTTTGCCAAGTTGGGGCAGCACGGTAGCACAGTGGTTAGCAGTGTTGCCTCAGCACCAACAATTTAGATTCCTGTCTGGGCCACTGTCTGTGCGGAATCTGCTCGTCCTCCCCGTGTCTGCGTGGGTTTCCTCCGGGTGCTCCGGTTTCCTCCCACAAGTCCCGAAAGACGGGCTGTTAGATAATTTAGACATTCTGAATTCTCTTTCTGTGTACCCAAACGGGCGCCGGAGTCTGGAGACTAGGGGATTTTCACAGTAACTTCATTGTAGTGTTAACGTAAGCCTACTTGTGACAATAAAGTTTATTATTATTACTACATGCAAGAGGTCGGCCTTCAACCAGGATCTCGGGTTTGTGTCACATTACATGTAACCCCCACCATACTGCCCATGTTTGCAGAAGAATCCTCCTAACTGTCCTGGCTTGAGACAATTCACACCTCGATTACCTGCGATTATCCCTGACTCCACGCACACTGTTCCTGTAAATACTTATATTCAAATCTGTAATTATCTTGTAATTGTGTCTCCTATATATGCTGTGATTGTGAACCTGCCTCCACTTCACCCGATGATGTAGTGCGCTCCGAAAGTTTGTGATTTCAAACAAACCTAGACATAGACATAGAACAGTACAGCACAGAACAGGCCCTTCGGCCCTCGATGTTGTGCCGAGCAATGATCACCCTACTCAAACCCACGTATCCACCCTATACCCGTAACCCAACAACCCCCCCCCCCCCTTAACCTTACTTTTTAGGACACTAAGGGCAATTTAGCATGGCCAATCCACCTAACCCGCACATCTTTGGACTGTGGGAGGAAACCGGAGCACCCGGAGGAAACCCACGCACACACGGGGAGGACGTGCAGACTCCGCACAGACAGTGACCCAGCCGGGAACCGAACCTGGGACCCTGGAGCTGTGAAGCATTTACGCTAACCACCATGCTACCGTGCTGCCACCTGTTGGACTTTAACCTGGTGTTGTGAGACTTCTTACTGTGCCCACCCCAGTCCAGCGCCGGCACCTCCACATCATTACTTTAAAAATGAGCGCAAAGAAAATGAAAACAACAATATTTTTAATAGCCCATCGATTTTACTCCTGGATTTATCGGAGCTGCATCTTAAGAGATCAATCTCAAATTCCTGCAGGTTCCAGGCCAAGCTTGGGGATTGGCAACCCTACTGACACAAACCTCGATTTGAATTTGAACAACATACACTCCACATGATATCTCCCAGTATCTGTTTACACAGCGCTGCCAGCACTTTCTTATTGACTGTTTATCGTGACATGTAGAAACACACATGATGCTTGCATTCCAATAACATTGAACACAGGCTATATATAATTATTTGGATGCAAGGAAACTGAACCCTTGACCCAATCTCCAGTAAGTCGCCTTTACTGTAAAGAAGCCTCCAGAACCATAATATTGAAGGAAAAGACAACTGGACTGGTGTGTATAATTCTCTGTTTTGGTCCTCTTCCACATGCTGTGCGATGTTCCAGTGTTATTAAATGAGGGAGATGCCGTTTTGAACAATAGCAGCTACTATGAATGGGGACTTCGGAGTGGGGTGGAACATGAACAATTAAGGCATCAAAACTACTTTTGGGACATTATGTGGCACACACTAAAAGCAACATAGCTTATCAGGCAAAATCAGAACAGCTGATCTGAAGTTAAATGGCAACCTTGCCTCAGCAGTACCCTTGGGCTTCCGAATGAAGATTCTATACTCAAGTCCCAGTCCGGAGACCTGAGCAGATAATTTAGACTGGCATTCCCAGTGTAATATTGAGGGACTGCAACGTGTCAAAGAACAAAGAGCAGTAAAGCACAGGAACAGGCCCTCCGGCCCTCCAAGCCTGTGCCGATCACATGTCCTATCTCGACCAACCGCCTATATCCTTCTATACCCTGTCTGTTCATGTGTCTATCTAGATACGTCTTAAAGGTTGCTAACGTATCTGCCTCAACCACCTCACTTGGCAGTGCATTCCAGGCCACTATCGATGTAAAAAACCTGCCCCACTCATCTCCACTGAACCCTTCCCCCCTCACCTTGAACTTGTGCCCCCTTGTAATTGTCATTTCCGCCCTGGGAAAAAGCCTCCAACTGTTCACCCTATCTATAATCCTCATAATTTTATAAACTTTTATCAGGTCGCCCCCTCAGCCTCCGTATTTCTAGGGGGAACAATCCCAGTTTATTCAACCTCTCCTCATAGCTAATACCCTCCATACCGGGCAACACGCTGGTAAACCTTTTCTGTACTCTCTCCAAAGCCTCCACGTCCTTCAAGTAATGTGGTGACCAGAATTGGACACAGTATTCCAAATGTGGCCTAGCCAATGTTCTATATAACTAACATAATTTGCAAACTTTTATACTCTATGCCTTCCGATGAAGGCATGCATGCCATATGCTTTCTTTACCACCATTTCCACCAGATGTGAACTATTAAACCGAGATTCCATCTTCCCTCTCAAAACCATTCAAGGGTGGTCGGGAGAAGCTCTTCCAGTGTATCCTGGCTTACAAAGTGACCATGATAATAATAATCTTCATCAGTGTCACAAGTGGGCTTACATTAACACTGCAATGAAGTTACTGTGAAAATCCCCTAGTCGCCACCCTCCGGCGCCTGTTCAGGTACAGAGGGAGAATCCAATTCACCCAACAAGCACGTCTTTCGGGACTTGTGGGAGGAAACTGGAGCACCCGGAAGAAACCCACGCAGACACGGGAAGAACATGCAGACTCCACACAGGCAGTGACTTAAGCCGGAATCGAACCTGGGACCTTGGCGCTGTGAAGCAACAGTGCTAACCACTGTGGTACCCTCATGTTTTGCTACATTGCACCACTTCAAAAATACTCCATTGGATGTGAAGCACTTTCGGATATCCGGAGTTCATGACATATCCAAGTTCTTTCTTCCTTATTTCTCATGGGAGAAGGGTAGGGAGACCTGGGGCGAAATTCTCCGACCCCCGCAGGGTCGGAGAATCGCCCGGGGCCACCGAAAACCCCACCCCCGCTGTGGCAGAAATTCTCCACCACCCTGGAATTGGCGGGGACGGGAACCACGCCCCACCGATCGGCGTGCCCTCCGCGCCAATCGGCGAGCCCCCTGCGGCGATTATTCGGCCCACGATGGGCTGAAGTCCCGCCGCTGGGAGGCCTCTCCCGCCGCCGTGGTTTGAACCACCTCTGGTGGCGGGGGGGGGGGGGGATCGGCGGCACGAGCGGTGCCCCACAGTGGCCAGGCCCGCGATCAGGGCCCACCGATCGGCCGGCGGGCCAGTGCCGCGGGGGCACACTTTTTCTTCCGCCGCCGCCAAGGCCTCCACCATGGCGGAGGCGGAAGAGAATCCCCCAGCGCGCATGCGCCGGTAGTGACGTCAGCAGCAGCTGACGAACCGGCGAAGGCCTTTCGGCCAGTCCCGGCGCCGGGCGGCAAAGGCCGTTGTTGCCAGTTTTGGCACCAGTTGGTGTGGTGCCAACCACTCCGGCGCGGGCCTAGCCCCTCAATGTAAGGGCTTGGCCCCTAAAGGTGCGGAGAATTCAGCACCTTTGGGGAGGCCCGACGCCGGAGTGGTTGGTGCCACTCCGCTACGCCGGGACCCCCCGCCCCGCCGGGTAGGGGAGAATCCCGCCCCTGGTTTCTGCTTATGCAGTCTAAATTTGACTTCCATTGTAATGTGTTGTCCCACTGAATCCACCACATGTAATTTGTGGACCAAAATACATTTTATCCTTGGAACCTTCATTGGAAATTTGCAAAAACCTTTTTTCCCAAACAAATTAACAATTTGCATTCCGATCGTGCTCTTCATGTGTTTTTTTTTTCTTTTTAAAATTTAGAATATGCAATTTTTTCCCCCCCAATTAAGGGCCAATTTAGCGTGGCCAATCCACCTAGCCTGCACATCTTTGGGTTATGGGGGCGAGACCCACCCAGGCACAGGATGAATGTGCAAACTCCACATGGGCAGTGACCCAGGGCCAGGACCTCGGTGCCATGAGGCATCAGTGCTAGCCACTACACCACCGTGCTCCCCCAATGTGCTCTTCATGTGTAAGATGACATACAAGCATACAAAACAGGAGCAGAAATAGGCCATTCAGCCCCTCATGCCTGCTATTCACTTATCAAGAGAGGGGAGGACTGAAGAAAATCAGGACAGGGAAGTTCAGCCTGGAGAGCCGAAGACATATTTGAAGAAAGGGCTCTTGTGTTTTTTAATTCAGAGTACCCAATTCATTTTTTTTCCAATTAAGGGGCAATTTAGCATGGCCAATCCGCCTACCAACACATCTTAGGGTTGTGGGGGCAAAACCCACGCAAACACGGAGAGAATGTGCAAACTCCACACGGACAGTGACCCAGAGCCGGGATCGAACCTGGGACCTCGGCGCCGTGAGAAAGCAGTGCTAACCATTACGCCACCGTGCTGCCCTAAGAAAGGACTGTTTGATGTGTATTTTGAAAGCAGGAAGTGAACTGACCAGATAGAAGGAACTGATCAGGGAGCTCCTGAGTGCTGGAGCAAAGTGGTTAATGAGTAGCAATCAGTGATAGTGTGAAGGGAGCAACAGTTAAAGAGATCTAGTGGTAAAGGAGCGTAAAATGCAAATGGAGACTTATCGCACAGACTAGTTTGTTATGCCCATGTCTGGCCCTTGCCTCACGACAGATAATAGTCAATACAATTCTGGTCGCCACATTATGGGATTGCACTGGGAATGGGTACAGAGGAGATTCACCAGGGTGTTGCCTGGGATGGAACATTTAAATTATGAAAAAAGGGTTGGATCGGCTTGCGTTGTTTTCACTGGACCAGAGGGGCTTTAACTGAGGGGCGACCTGATCGAGGTGTACAAGATTATGAGGGGAATGGATAGGGCCAATAGGGAGCAGCTAGTTGAAGGGTCAGTTAACAGGGGACACAGGTTCAAGGTGAGGGGCAGGAGGTTTTTTGGGGGGGGGGGGGGGGGGGGGGGGGGTGTACCCAGAGGGTAGTGACGGTCTGGAATTCTGCTTGGGAGGGTGGTAGAGCACAGTTGCCTCATATCCTTGAAAAAAATACCTGGATCAGCAGTTGGCACATCATAACATTCAAGGCTATGGGCCAAGTGCTGGCAACTGGGATTAGGTGTTTTTCATGCGTTCAGTGCACTCGATGAGCCATATTGTCCTTTTTGCACCGTATTATTCTGTGATTCTGTACTTCACAGGAACATCGGACAGATCAAAACTTGATTCTGAGCGATAAGTATTCAAAATCTTGATCAAAGAATTAGCTTATAAAAAGGAGCTTCTTAAAGCCATGTTGGAAAGACAGAAATTTTTAAGGGGAGAATTCCAGAGCCTTGGGTCCTGAAGGCATGGCAAGCAATGAAAATCAGAGATGCACAAGAGGCCAGACGGAGGAATACAGAAATTGTGGAGGTGTATGGGGTAAAGGAAGTTACAGAGTTAGGGTGGAGGAAAAGACCTGGAGATCAAGAACCTTTCCTGTTTATTTCCTTTGTTGCCACGTCTTTTCTTTTCATCCGTGGACCCAGAATTGGGTTGTGCCTTTAAGCGGAAGATTCAAAGTTGAAACAGCCTGCTTGCCAGGACACTGTGTCCCCAGGTTTTGGATTTTGGAAAGGAGAAACCAGACTCTTCAGCACCAAGTAGATCTTAGGAACCAGCTTTGGAGGACTGGCAACCTGTGGGTTGGCTAGGGACAGTGTTCTGCCTGACAACAGTCAGTGATCGGTTCCTGTGTGATGCTTTCTGAGAGAACCTAGCAGAAGTGCTTGGACCTTGGAACTGAAAGGAACTCTCTCCTTGAACTGCTCTGTTGTCCTGAAAGCAGCGAGTGCTCAGCACATCCTTTATGTAAACTCGAGATGATGCTGAGTCTGTGCAGAAAGTAGACAACCTGGCCAGAAAAAAAAACATCAAGCCGAGAAGGAGGTATCATCAAAACGAAAGCCTGAACTTCAGAAAGACATTGACTGGAAGTCATCCCAATCCTTTTATTTTTATTGATATTGTAGTGTGTTACTGAGGGGGGGGGGGGGGGGGGGGGGGGGGGGGAAGAGAAGAGAAAGGGGTAGTAGACGGTCGGTTACATTTTCGGTGTTTAATTATAATACTGTACATCATAAAACGTGACTTGTGTTAAAGTTACAAACCTGGTGCCTGTAGTTATTTGGGCTCAAGCGAAGGCCTGGGGTATTTTAAATAAAATCTAATTTCACCTGTGTTATGGCTCCAGGTCAAGTGGGGTTGGAATTGACTGTGTGTTGATCCAGGGTGCCGTGCACTCTCCGGGGTCATATAGAAAATGGCTAAATATTGGAGCATTACTAGTTGTGGACCAGCCTCCCAACATGAATCACCACCTTCAGCAGTGAAAAGGAAAAAAAATAATAGGTTAAAAAAAATGGGTGAGTTTTCCTGCCACCATGTTGCCAACAGGAGATAGACATCATGCCCTTTCTAAAAGTAACTGCATTACACGGAATAGAGAAGAAAAGATACAATCGCACACTCAGCTGTTTTAAGACACCTTACAACATGAACAAGCAACAAAATATAGAACTTGACAATGCAATTGTGTAACAAAAGAGGTGGATCATTGTGGCAAAACAGCGCAGTAGGGAGAATTGATTACCACAGAAAACACTTCCTGTTCTTACCACTACCTCTCAATGAGATCCAAGTGGTTTCAGAAGTGGAGAAAAGCTCCAACTGCCATACGGTATCATATTGCGGGAATCACAACTGGAAACTTTCCTTTTTTAAAAATAAATTTAGAGTACCCAATTCATTTTTTCCAATTAAGGGGCAATTTAGTGTGACCAATCCACCTACCCTGCACATCTTTGGGTTGTGGGGGGTGAAACCCACGCAGACACGGGGAGAATGTGCAAACTCCACACGGACAGTGACCCAGAGCTGGGATCGAACCTGGGACCTCAGCACCGTGAGGCAGCAGGGCTAACCCACTGCGCCACCGTGCTGCCCGACTGGAAACTTTCCTGATGGCTTAGGTTGCCAATTTCAGTTCACACATGAGTTCAGTTTCCACTTAGCGCAACATCACAAAAGTGAAATTCAATTATCACATTAATTGAGATGGAGGCTGCGTTTGAACAGAAAAGAGTTCACTCAAAAGGCACATCATGTACACAAGTCAACAATATTTTTCTCAGGTGATTGGGGGGAGGAGGGGAAGAAAGTGAAAGGGGGCGGGAGAAAGAGTGGTGGTAAAAGGACTCCAGGGTTGTCCTATAAATGGTGGGATGGCCTACATCTTCCGTTACTTTGCTTCCACACAATAATAATCTTTATTAATGTCACAAGTAGGCTTACATTAACACTGCAGTGAAGTTACTGTGAAAAGCCCCTAGTCGCCACATTCTGGTGCATGTTCCTTTCAGAACTCTGGGTCAGGCGACAATGTCAGTTACCCTGCAGCGTTTCCTCATTTCGCAAACTAGCCAACACCATGAGCTACGTCAGTAATATGGCTCTTCGTAAATTAACAACGGTACTATTTATTAAATATGGTGGGCATCAGTTTCAAACCAACCACTTTCTCAGTTGAAGTTCAGTTTAATAAGGAAATTAACCCAAGGACCAGAACAAGATTAGGGATTTACAATAGTGAGGCAGAAACCAGAAGGGGCAAATCATTTCTCCTTAGAGCAGAGACACAAGGATGGGGGGGGGGGGGGGGCGTTAAATTATGTCTACTTTTAACCTTGTTATTCCATTATTTTCCTGCAGGGCTTTTTCCCCCCCCAAACTTTGGCCTCTAACATGAGAGGGAATGAGGGAGGGGTGGAAATCTAAGGACAGACCTCAAAGTCCCCTTGCTTGCTACAAACACTGGACACGGTCTAAACAGAGCACCCAAAAAGGAAAAAAAAGAATCTCTGAAGGAAAAAAAGTGAATGAATAATGCATTGGGAACAAATCTGTCCAAAACGCACAGAGTTGTAAGCACAACTAGTAAGAAATTGACAAGAGTCTGAACAGACTACAGCCAGAATCATTTGGTATTTTGGCATCTGTTAATTTTTTTTAAAATTTAGAGTACCCAATTAATTTTTCCCAATTAAGGGGCAATTTAGCATAACCAATCCACCTAGCCTGCACATCTTTGGGTTGTGGGGGCGAAACCCACGCAATCACGGGGAGAATGTGCAAACTCCACACGGACAGTGACCCGGAGCCAGGATCGAACCTGGGACCTCGGCGCCGTGAGGCTGCAGGGCTAACCACTGCGCCACCATGTTGCCCCTGGTATCTATTAATAATAATCATCTTTATTATTAGTGTCACAAGTAGACTTACATTAACACTGCAATGACACAGTCTCCAAAGTTAACAGAGACAAATCTTGCAGACCAGAGTCTGAAGGGGAAATTGCAGAATGCTGGACAAAAGCAAGCAACAAACACCAGGCAGTAAAAGGCTGGGAACTGTGAAAAGGTGGGTTAAATCTGACATTGTAATAAACTTGAACAAGGTATGCCCATAAAAGGTCATCAATCAGGTCTCATAAAGTCAGTGCAAGGGGGGAAAATTCTGCTCAAAAGTTTACAGTAGGCCAAAACATGCCTCCTAAATGCCATCGATGTAGTTTTTGACTTTATTAACAGCTCGCCACCACCCTAAACAAGAAATGGGCCCTAGCATCCACCCAGCTTAGAGCAGGGGCCTAGGTGGCTACGTCCATCCAGTCACAATCTGTGAAGTAGAGCAGGTCACAGGGCCTCTTTATATAAAAAAAAGCGATTGAACTAGTAAGACAATGCCTGTTGGGAAATTAGTGACAAGACCTGAAGAGCAAAGTAACTTGGATTTTTATTTTATAAAAGAACCTCCCAACCCCACACACACTCACTCACACACACATTTTCGGATACCAGTAAGCAGCAGGAAGGTGTGAAAGGGAAATCAGGCAGAGCTGATTCACTGTACAGGCAGCAGCCATGTTCCTGACACTGATCTGGATTTTAATTCTGGCAGCTCAACAACAAGATCGGGTCGGAGAAAGTTGCTGGAGGAAATCCCCCACCAAAAACACACACACACACACTTGTTAACTAGCCTGGGACAGAATGTCCGAGTGAAGCAGTTCAATTATGCCCCTACCCCACCCCCATTACACAGCAAGATTTCTACTTTCTCTGTTGATGTCGCGTTTGAGGCGAGCTGCTGCTCCCTGGGATTTCCAATTGCCAATCGATGCGGAAGTGGTTGGAGAAATAAGGGAGATTGACCCATTCTGGGTCTGGACGCGCAACAAAACCCCCGCAATCTCCCAACTAAAGTTACATCAATCGCCTCCAACTCTTTTTTAATATTTTTTAAAAAACAGAATTGCAATGAAAGCTGCTCTTTAATCCCCCCCCCCCCGACTTATTCTTGCTGTTACTGAAATTGACAAATAGTGAAATTAATGCCCAGCGGGGGAGCTGCCCAGCCTGACCCACAGCACAAGAGAGTGCAACTCACCCAGCACACTATCCGTGTGATCGTGTGAGGCTGCTGCAGAAAGTTCTGTAAATCAAACGCCCCCCCTGCCTTGGCCGCGCCGTACACGTTGCCAGCTTCCATCTCCTTGCCACGGGGGAGTGAAGACGCTTTGCTGCCGTGGTCTCTGTTCTGGGCGGGGGGATGTTAGAGAGGGGAATGCCTGTAGCCCCGATCACACACTGCAGACTGCCGGAACACGTCAGTCCGCGGAGAGGGAGAGAGTGAAATGAGGCTGGAGCATCATGTGATACCACCTGAACAGAATCAACAGCCAGAGAGGGCAGGGCCAGGATTTGACAAGCAGAACCCACTTAGCCTTCAGTTAATGCTGCCACTGCGCCCGAGCTGGACTCAGAGCTTCCAGTGATCTCCAAGCCCTGAAAGCTGTCACTTAGAATAGAATAGCATCGAATCCCTACACTGCAGAAGGAGGCCATTCGGCCCATTCAGTTTGCACCCTTTCTGAAAGAGTACCCTACCTAAGCCCACTCTCATAATAATCATAATGTAAGTAGGCTTACATTAACACTGCAATGAAGTTACTGTGAAAAGCCCCTCATCGCCACATTCCGGCGTCTGTTCGGGAAAATTCAGATTGTCCAAATTACCTAACAGCACGTCTTTTGGGACTTGTGGGAGGAAACCGGAGCAACCGGAGGAAACCCACGCAGGTGGAAACTCGTGCCCTATCCCAGTAATTCCATCTAACCTGCACATTTTTGGACTATGAGAGGAAACCCACGCAGACACGGGGTGAAAGTGCAAACTCCACACAGTCAGTTGAGTTTGAAATCGAACTCGGGTCCCTGGTGCTGTGAGACAGCAGCGTTAGCCACCGTGCTGCCCTTATTGACGCATCTTCCAAAGACCCTTACACCTCCCCTCTCCCCCTTTTGCCTCAAGCTTCTCAAATACTCCATTTGCGTGCATCAGCATCTTTTTTGACCCGTACAATGTTGTTGAAACCACCCCACCATTTCGTCACACGCTGTAGTAACATTCTGCAGATTTTGAGTGTGCATTTTGTGCTCTTTTTGAAAACAAAATGGACAGTGCACTTCTTAAAGAGTCTTTATTTCTTTGTTACCTCTTTGACAACCCCCCCCCCCCCTTGGAGTTCTTCCCTCCCTTCTCCTCAAGTACCCATCTCCCGCAGAAACATTGGGATGTGAACAGGGTTAAAGGCAATGGGTAAAATGCGAGTAGGTTTAACAAGTGGAACAGAGTCAAAACTGGGCCTGTGATTTAGAAGAGGGGGAATCGCACAGCATAGAAGAGACTTTTTGACCGAATGTAGTTTATGTATATATGTGTAATAATAATAATCTCTATAAGTGTTACAAGTAGGCTTCCATTAACACTGCAATGAAGTTACTGTGAAAAACCCCTAGTTGCCACATTCCGGCTCCTGTTCGGGTACACTGAGCAAGAATTCAGAATGTCCGGGCAGCACGGTGGCGCAATAGGTTAGCCCTGCTGCCTCACGGCGCCGAGGTCCCAGGTTCGATCCCGGCTCTGGGTCACTGTCCATGTGGAGTTTGCACATTCTCCCCGTGTTTGCGTGGCTTTCACCCCCCACAACCCAAAGATGTGCAGGTTAGGTGGATTGACCATGCTAAATTGCCCCTTAATTGGAAAAAATGAATTGGGTACTCAAAATTTATTTTAAAATGAAAAATAAAATTCAGAATGTCCAATTCACCTAACAAGCACATCTTTCAGGACTTGTGGGTGGAAACCGGAGCATCTGGAGGAAACCCACGCAGGCACAGGGAGAACGTGCAGACCCCATGGAGACAATGACCCAAGTGGAAATCAAACCTGGGACTCTGGCGCTGTGAAGCAACAGTGCTACCCAGCTACCCTCAACTCCGTGCCATGTGTTTGTGTCTCCGCTACTCAAGAGTTTGCACATTCTCCCTGTGTTTGCATGGGTTTAACCCCCCACAACCGAAAGATGTGCAGGCTAGGTGGATTGGCCACACTAAATTGCCCCTTAATTGGAAAAAATGAATTGGGTACTTTACATTTTTTTTTAAATGCTGAATAGTCCATTTCACATTCCAACTCTCACTTGTCAATCCAGGGGATAAACTCTAAATATTTGGGACAGTGCAGATTGTGTACAAAGTGCGGATTAGTTGTTTTAATTTACTTTTGGCTGTAGGTTAAAATCTTGTCATTTCCACATATGAATGTATATTATCGTGACCCTTATTCCAATGAACGTTTTGTGCATAACTGTACAATGTTTAATTCGTTGTGAATTTTTAAATCTGTGTTACATCGTGGAGCTTGAAATATATTCAAATGTTTCTAGTCTTTCCATGCATGTAATAAATTAAATATGATAGTGTTTTCCTGTTTTATTAAAATTCACGACTGCCATATCCTAAGTAAGACAGATTTCTTTACAATGTGCCTATTTCAATATTGTACACAGACACCACGTTCTAATAAATTGAATGCTGCTTAAGGTCAACAATGTCTGATTGGATCAAATTATGTTCTGGAACATGATCTACTATTATAACTTTTGCTTGCTATATAATGATGAATAAAGCTATGGGGCGTGATTCACTGATCGCGGGACTAAGTGTCCGCGCCGTCGTGAATGCCATCGCGTTTCACGACGGCGCAAAACGGGCGTGGGGACAACCGATTCTGTCCCCCACAGGGGTCCAGCACGGTGCTGGAGTGGTTCACGCTGCTCCAGCCTTACATCCTGGCGCAGACTGGGGGCGGCGCCAACCCACGCATGCGCAGTGGAGAAGCGCCAACCAACGCATGCGAGGTAGACTCACGGAACGCTCCAGCCCTGACGCAACATGGCGCGGGGGTTCTGGGGCCGGAAGCGCAACAAAGTAGGCCCGGGGTTGGGGGGAAGGCCGGCCCGCCGATCGGTGAGCCCCGATCGTGGGCCAGACCCCATCGGAGGCCCCCCCCCTGGTGAAAGAGCGCTTTGCCCTGCCCCACAGGCCGCCCCCCGACCCTTCGCGCAGAGTTCCTGCCGCCAGCGACCAGGGGCGAACGGCGCCAGCGGGATTCTGCCATATCCGCGCGGCCGCTTGGCCCATCCGGGCCAGAGAAGTGGTTAGCACGGCGCTGAGAGAATCGTGAATCGGAGAATCGTGCGCCGGCGTCAGGGCGGCGTGGCGCGGTTGCGCCGATTCTCCGGCCCAGCGTGGGGCTTGGAGAATCCCGCCCATGATCTGAGCATCCAGTCCTAAGTCTCTGCTTCATCAAGTTTTGTCTTTTGAACATCCAATTTCATGTTTCGAGCCGATGAATTAAAAATCAATATTTGATATAAGCACGGCTTAGTTTATACTAAGTGTGCTGCACAAAACACTAAAGCACTGAAACCTTCCCTTTCGTAAAAGTTTAATTGAACACAAGACTTTAATTATCCTTAAATCAATTTATTATCTTGTTGAAAACATCTCTCTATGCTCTGAACAAAGGCTCTTTTGAGGTGCCTCATCAATTTCCTTCTGAGAGTCAGAATATATGGCATTCACCAATCTCTTGTATCCTGAAATAATTTTGTTAAACATGACTTGCCTTTTATATACCCATGTTGGCTTGGAACAGTTGTTTTACTGTTGTTAAATGTTCTTGAATCGCTTCCTTCATAACATTCCTTAACCTCCTACACGATGCAGATTTAATTTGCTTTCCTCAATTTAATGGCGTTTACTTTTGTTTGACTTCCCTCGCTTGTAGTTAGTTGTCGACGTGGCTCTTTAAACTGCAGCCTGTGCACTATCTCTAGTTCCTATTCATCCCAACATATTACGTCTGACTGTCTCCAATCATTAGTGCTCAGAGGTACTCTGATATATCTCTTAACACTTTCTCAGCCCAAGGCGGGCTATTAAATACCACACACCTGCCCTCCTTCTGGCCTCTTTTTTAAAAAAACTTTTTCAATAAACTGTATTTGTAACACATTTGTGGTAGCATCAGTAAACCACAGTTCCAATTCAGTTTAGTGGCACTGGAGTGACACATGCTGTAGTAATCCACGGGAGGCAGGAGTTCCATCACCACACCAATATTTATTTACAATAATGATATTACAGGAGCAGCTACAAACAGTGCTGCTAACATTCCAGTCAACTTAAGACTGGCTCACAAAGCCTACACAGGTGCATATATGGCCCCCCTCAATGAGCTATCATTGAGGGAGCTCATACTCCAATTGGCCAACCAATAAAGCCAATTGGAGTTCATTACACCCCTCCCCCCCAAGGTCCGAGGAATTCCTGCCAGCTGGCATTCCTCTGAGCTTCTTCCTGCTCCTCATGTCTGTGTCTGTCACCTCTGTGTCGTCTGCCGGGTCGTTCTCCGAAGTGGGCGGGGTGTACCTTATAGGTGCCGGTCTTTTCCTTGACGACCTCCTTGGAAGTTGTTCTTCCTCCTCCTTGGGGAGAGGTGTCGCGGCGGCCTCGTCGAGCGTGTCCATCTCCGACTCTGACGACTGGCTCTGGAGAAATTGCTCGGGGCTGGGGTGTGGGTATCCTTTCCGTCTGGGCTATCCCAGCTTGAGGCGGTCCTGCTTCGCCTGCCTCCAGGTGTGGTTCCGCTGCCCTTATTTGGTCTAGGTGTTTCTTCAGCGCCTTACCTCCTATCGAAACCTCATAGGATATGGGCCCTGTTTGGGACTCTACCGTGCCTTTGACCCATGTTGGTCCATTCCCATAATTCTTGACCCAAACCGGTGCCCCCACCTGGAAATGTCTCTGCTGCCAACTATTATCATGCCCCCTGCGTTGGGCCTCCTGATGTTTCTCCACTTTCCCCGTTAAATTTGGGAAAAGGAGACTCAGCCTCGTTCGCAGCCGCCTTCCCATTAAGAGTTCAGCTGGCGGTATGCCCGTTGTGGAATGCTGTGTGGTCCTGTAATCAAACAGCCAGCGGGAGAGCTTTGTGTCCATTGACGCTGCCGGCTGCTTCTTGAGTCCCGCTTTAAGTGTCTGGACCGCTCTCTCTGCCAGGCCGTTGGATGGTAAGGGGCCGTTTTGATGTGACGGACTACGTTTTCCTTCAGGAATTTTCCAAATTCCCCACTTGTGAATGCCGTTCCGTTGTCCGACACCAATACCTCCGGAAGTTCATGTGTTGCAAACGAGGCCCTGAGCTTTTCGATTGTCGATGCTGTGCTTGCCGTGTTTACCCGGTGGACGTCCAACCATTTGGAGTGGGCGTCCACTATCACCAAAAACATTGAGCCCATGAAAGGGCCGGCGTGGTCAATATGCAGGCGGGTCCACGGTCTGCCTGGCCATTCCCACGGGTGCAATGGCGCAGCTGGTGGCACTCTTTGCCCCTGTTGACACTCCTGGCACCGACGTACCAAGGCTGCCATGTCTGTGTCCAAACCTGGCCACCAAACGTAGCTTTGAGCTAGCATCTTCATTTTAGACACCCCTGGGTGTCCGTGATGTAACTCGGTTAAGATTGCCTGACGGCCCTGAGCTGGGACTATTACCCGGGCTCCCCATAATAGGATACCGTCTTCTACGGTTATTTGGTCCCTTCTGCTCCAGTATGGGTGCATCTGCATTTGCTACTCGCATTCCCGGTCTGTGCTCCAGAACGTATCTATATGCCGCCAGTAGCAACGCCCAGCGTTGGATTCTAGCTGATGCAATCGGGGGTATTGACTTGTCTTCTTTTAATAACCCTAATAACGGCTTATTAAACGGCTTAGGGTTTAATAACCCTAATAACGGCCTTACAAAATTTCTGCCCATACAGATACTGGTGAAATTTTTTTACTGCGAATATCACAGCCAGTCCTTCCTTCTCGATTTGGGCGTACTTCCTCTCAGCCATCGCCAAAGTCCTCGAAGCATAGGCTATTGGCCGTTATTCCCCATTCCTTCCTCTATGGGCTAAGATGGCTCCTACCCCATGGGGGAATGCATCACAAGTGACCACCAACTCCTTCCTTGGGTCATAATGCTCTAGGACATTTTCGGATGACAGCTGTTCCTTAATGTCCCTAAATGCTCGGTTTTGGCGGGCGGACCATTTCCATTCTTGCCCCTTTTTTAGTAGCTGATGGAGG
Source organism: Scyliorhinus canicula (assembly GCF_902713615.1). Taxonomy (NCBI): domain Eukaryota; kingdom Metazoa; phylum Chordata; class Chondrichthyes; order Carcharhiniformes; family Scyliorhinidae; genus Scyliorhinus; species Scyliorhinus canicula. The sequence continues at coordinate 14,997,471 of NC_052163.1, read as the reverse complement.
GGTTCTAGGATGGACGCCCTATTTTCAATAAATTTTCCATAATAGGTTACCAACCCTAGAAATGATCGTAACTCCTGGACCGTGGTGGGAGCTGGGGCTTCTTTTATTGCCCTTACTCTGTCTTCTAATGGGTGTAAGCCTGACTCATTACTTTATATCCCAGGTACGTCACTTGTGGGGCCAGAAAAACACATCTTTCCCTTTTTAGCCGTACGCTTGCCTTTGCGAAACGCCTGAGCACTTCCTCCAGGTTCCTTAAGTGTTCCCTGTTTGTCCTATCCGTGATTAAGACATCGTCCAAATAAATCGCCACCTGCGGTAGTCCCTGCAGAATATTTTCCATCGTACGCTGGAATATAGCGCAGGCTGATGACACTCCGAAAGGTAGCCTAGTATAACGAAAAAGGCCCTTCAGGCTGTTGATCGTAGCAAACTTCTGGGAGTCCTTGTCCAGTTTTAACTGCAGGTAGGCGTGGCTCATGTCCAGTTTCGTGAACAAAAGCCCACCTGCCAATTTGGCATATAGGTCGTCTATTTTCGGGATTGGGTATTTGTCCAGCAGTGCGTATTTGTTTACCGTCTGTTTGAAATCTCCACAGAGACGTATCGAGCCGTCTGGCTTCAAAATTGGTACCACCGGCGCTGCCCATTCCGAGAACTGTACTGGTCTGATAATGCCGTCGCGCCGTAACCTTTCTATTTCGCCATCTATTTTCTTCCTTAATGCAAAAGGTACCGGCCTGGCCGTACAAAATTTTGGAAGGGCTTCTGGGTCCATGTGCAAAGTTGCTTTGGCACCTAAGATTTCCCCCAAACCTTCCTGGAAGACCTCCGGGTATTTTTGGAGTACTCCACTCAACTGCCCGCTTCCACTCTGGAAAATTTTCATCCAATCTAATTTTAGGTCTTTCAGCCAGTTTCGTCCAATTAAGCTTGGTCTGGAGCCCTCTACTATTGTACTATAGCACAATGGCTTCACAGCTCCAGGGTCCCAGGTTCAATTCCAGCTTGGGTCACTGTCTGTGCGGAGTCTGCACATCCTCCCCGTATGTGCGTGGGTTTCCTCCGGGTGCTCCGGTTTCCTCCCACAGTCCAAAGATGTGCAGGTTAGGTGGATTGGCCATGATAAATTGCCCTTAGTGTCCAAAATTGCCCTTAGTGTTAGGTGGGGTTACTGGGTTATTGGGATAGGGGGAGGTGTTGACCTTGGGTAGTGTGCTCTTTCCAAGAGCCGGTGCAGACTCGATGGGCCGAATGGTCTCCTTCTGTACTGTAAATTCTATGATTCAACGGGTACATGAGTCGTGCCTAGAACTTCCAGGGGTTCCCCCGTGTAGGTTTTAAGTTTCGTCGATGTTTTTGTTAGGGTTAGTGGCTGGAGTCCATCTTTGATTTTTCTAAATGCTGCCACTCCCATTACTGATACGGCCGCACCCGTGTCTATTTCCATTATTGTCGACGCCCGTTCACCCGTGGGGTAATCTTAATGGGTTCTGCTTTCTTCGTTGCAATATTATATAATTGTTCCCACAGAGGAGGATGGGGCGTCTGGTTGTGTACTTTCCTGCGTCCCCACCTGCTATTCCTCTTTTGCCACCTCCTTCTAGGGTTTCTGTCGCTGTTACCCCACTCTGTCTGGTGCCAGAAACGGTCCTTCTCTGTTGGGGTAGCCTCAGTCGGTACTTCCCTCTGTCTCCAGTTAGTCCTGGCAGACTTGGGGGCAGTTCTGGGGTTTTCCTTTTTCCCTCTATTCCTCAGGCTTTTCCTGAGAGCGGCTATCTGGTAGCAGGACCCGTTGTGGTAGTCCCTCTCACAGGTATCTACCTCCATTGGCGTGCCCTGTAGTGCGCCCCACTTGCTGCCTTTTCTAGGGACAGTGCGAGCTGTAACGCCTTCCTGCAGTCTAGCTCCGTTTCCACCAACAGGCGTTTCTGTATTGTGAGGTTGTTTATACCACACACTAACCGGTCCCGAAGCATTTCATTTAGCGTCGGGCCAAACTCACATTTTTCCGCCAGCCTTCTCAGGTGGGTCAAGAAATTCGTGACTGACTCCCTGTCTTCCCGCTTCGCTGTGTAGAATCTGTACCTACGCAAAATGAGGGGTGGTTTTGGGTCGTAGTGTTCTTTCACCAATTCCGTTACTTCTTGGAAAGTTTTCATGTCCGGCGCATCGGAATAAGTCAGACTACGTATAATGGAGAAAGCTGAAGGTCCACACGCCGACAGCAGGATAAGCCGTCTCCTTTCGTCCGTCAGTATATCATTTGCCCGGAAGAAGTAACACATTCTCTCCACATACTGGGACCAGTCCTCAATAGCCGGGTCGAATGCCTCTAACCTCCCAAAAAACGGCATTTTTAAAATGGCAAAGCTTACGCTCTGAGTGCGGCAGCTGATCTCCGCAAAATTCTTAGTTTACCTCGTCGCCACTGTAGTAATCCACGGGAGGCCGGAGTTCCGTCACCACACCAATATTTATTTACAATAATGATATTACAGGAGCAGCTACTAACAGTGCTGCTAGCAGTCCAGTCAACTTAAGACTGGCTCACAAAGCCTACACAGGTGATTATATGGGCCCCCTCAATGAGCTATCATTGAGGGAGCTCATACTCCAATTGGCCAACCAATAAAGCCAATTGGAGTTCATTACACATGCTTAAGGCACTTTTATAAAAATATGAATGTGTGCGTGTCTGTTGCGGACTCGACCAGTTTCTATAGCAACCCTGACAGGAAGAAATAAATGGAGCAACTTCTCTTTGTGAAACTTAAATGTTGCAGCATCGAGGAAAATGAGACACCTTTTATTCTTTTAGCCCAATACTTCGGTGGTGTGCCGTAAAACACATTGAACCAAGGTCCCAAACAATTCAGTGAATAAGGAACATGCATGTGGAATATCCTGATGCACCCAGTGCGCACTGCATCCCCTGCCAAACATGGCCACCAAACTTTAAACTGTGCAGTTTACATTTTAGCACATTTTCCAGTTTTAATTTTTATTTAAATTGGAGGCCAGTGCTCTGAAAAAAAGGTCATGATTGGCCAGAGCAAATGGTTATTTTTCGAATATTTGTATATATATTTATATATATATAAAAATGAGAATTCATTAACAAATTTTTCTTGATTATATTTCTCCTGTTTTAAATATATATTTGGTTCTTAAAAGAATCACAGGAAATTAAGTCATTTTACAAATCCAGTAAAGCCAACAGATTATCAAAAACGTTTCCAATACAACTATGAAGCAATACTCATTTGGATATAAATGAACTTCTGGCCTCTTTTAAACGTGCGTAGTGCAGAAGCACCCATACACTAGCTTCACAAACTCATATTTTCTTTAATTTAAGATTTTTTTTTTTATAAATTTAGATTACCCAATTATTTTTTCTAATTAAGGGGCAACTTAGCGTGGCCAGTCCACCTACTCTGCACATTTTTGGGTTGTGGGGGCGAAACCCACGCAGACACGGGGAGAATGTGCAAACACCACACGGACAGTGACCCAGAGCCGGGATCGAACCTGGGACCTCAGCGCCGTGAGGCGGTTGTGCTAACCACTAGGCCACCGTGCTGCCCTCTTTAATTTAAGATTAAAGAATAGCTATGGCACAGATGTCACCATTTCCAACATTCTGGTTCTTTTTTTTAATATAAATTTAGAGTACCCAATTCATTTTTTCCAATTAAGGGGCAATTTAGCATGGCCAATCTTTGGGTTGTGGGGGCGAGACCCACGCAAACACAGGGAGAATGTGCAAACTCCACACGTACAGTGACCCAGAGCTGGGATTGAACCTGGGACGTCGGGTTAACTCACTGCGCCACCGTGCTGCCCAACATTCTTTGTCCTTGATCCGAATTCTCTCCATAAACTTTAGTAACTGATTATATTCACATACAAAATATGAGACTACTGTCTTTTCATCACATCTTGAAAGAAAGAAAAATCTTTACATGGCTTCAATCAGGAACAAGTAAAATAGTTTTTTTGTATCATTTGATTTTGATGGGCATGCGAGTGAATGTTACTATATATATAGATTCAGCATGCTAAAAGGCTGTTACAAATGATCAAACTGGGACTTAAGTGTTTAGAACGTTTGTTTCAGAGTCAGAAAGTGATGGATTTAAGCACCTCTCCAGAGGCTTGGCCGCATAATTTGGGCTAAAGCTCCAGTGCATTTTGGAGGGAGTTTTGAATAAGACGTTAAATGGTTAGCACAGCTGCCTACAGCGCTAAGGACCTGGTTCGATCCCGGCCCTGGGTCACTGTCCGAGTGGAGTTTGCACATTCTCCCCGTGTCTGCATGGGTTTCACCCCCACAACCCAAAGATGTGCAGATTAGGTGGATTGGCCATTCGGCGCCATGAGGCAGCAGTGCGAAAAATATTCTTTAAAAGGCGTGAAACTTGTTGGTGGTCAAAGAGATTTGGGGTCTGCTTGCACAACACCAATGCGACCAAAGGTCGGTAAACACCGTGTCAATTGCGCCCAAAATGACACTTAGAAATGTTTCCATATCAACAGTCTCAGGAAAATGGACAAATAATAGTAATAATAACCTATTGTCACAAGTAGGCTTCAATGTAGTAACTGTGAAAAGTCCCTAGTTGCCACATTCCGGTGCCTGTTTGGGGAGGCCGGTATGGGAATTGAACCCACGCTGCTGGCTGTGTTCTGCATTACAAGTCAGCGATTTAGCCCACTGTGCTAAACCAGCCCCTTTTAGGACTGAGATGAAATTACTTCACTCAGGCAGCAAGGTGGTGCAGTGGGTTAGCCCTGTAGTCTCACGGCGCCAAGGTCCCAGGTTCGATCCTGGCTCTGGGTCACTGTCCGTGTGGAGTTTGCACATTCTCCCCGTGTGGGTTTCGCCCCCACAACCCAAAGATGTGTAGGGTAGGTGGATTGGCCAAGCTAAATTGCCCCTTAATTGGAAAATATGAATTGGGTACTCTAAATTTAAAAAAAAAGAATTTACTTCACTTAAAGAGGTGTGAATCTTTGGAATTCTCGACTCCAGAGGGTTGTTAATGCTGCCTCGTTGAATACATTTAAGATTAGGATAGACAGATTTTTGGTCTCTCAAGAAATTAAGGAATATTGGGGGCTGGCAGAAAAATGAAGCTGAGCCAGGATCATCCATGATCATATTGAATAGCGGAATAGACTCAATGGCCAGTATGGTCTACACCTGCCCCTGCTGCATATGCTCTTATGCCCCCTCAGGTAAACATATAAGGCCCAATGGCACTATTCAAGCAGCAGGGGAGCTCTCTTTCTCTGCCCCATGTTTATTCCACAAACAAACTCACTAAAAATATAGATGATCATTTATTACATTGCTATTTGTGAGGCCTTGCTCTGTGCGCATTGACTGCTGTTTCCCCCATATTTCAAAATACTCCACTAGATATGAAAGGGACTATATGCAACTACTAATTATTTATGCAATGATTCAACTCATTGGTTCTGATTACCTTATAAATGTGAAGAATGACATTTAGTTATCCTCAGTTTGGGCAGGCAGTTTTAAAAATTATTTTTGACCTGTCTCACTCTTGTAACATGCACACAAACATTGTTACAGCTTGTTGATACTGGTCAGAAGCACAGAAACTAAGAGTTATAGAATTCGGAAACACAGGCCATTCTGTTAGGGACAGCTCAACAACAGCAGATTATTGGAAAAGCAACAATACTTTATCTATTCTAATATATTAACTAATTTAGCAGAAATGGATATTGCACTGTCAGTTTTTTATATGCTTAATGGTTCTGAATGATTCTCTGCGAGAGCCATAACTGTGTGTCTCTCTCTCGCCCACACAAATAGTTTTTGCAAAGTCATCTGTTTGGGAACAAAGTAAGACGCTATTGAGTTCTATCTGAATGTGTCCTTTGGCAATGCTCCAGTTGCAGTTCCTGGTATCGAGCAGACCCACACGGACATTTCCAAGGCATCTAAGTGAATTGCAGTTGCAACCAATGGCATGTTAATAAAATGAATTAAAGGAAGCGCACACCTTAAGTTCTTGTGTTATTAAAACAATCATTCAAGCAGATGTCCCCTGTACTTTACAGTATGTGACTTAATGCAACTTTAATGCATTTTAAGACTGTTAAACAAAATGGCAGTGGTTCTTTTTGATTCATCAGATCTGTAGCTCATGGTTGGACTGACCTATATACCTTCTCTTATGTTGATCAAGTAGCCACTTTACATGTTTTAGTTCAGACGAAAGTTGCTGAGCTCCTTTGTTTCACCTTCAAGATGAAGTCCATTTAAGGGCAGCACGGGGGTGCAGTGGTTAGCACTGCTGCCTTGCGACGCTGAGGTCACAGGTTCGATCCCGGCTCTGGGTCACTCCGTGTGGAGTTTGCACATTCTCCCCGTGTTTGCGTGGGTTTCACCTCCACAACCCAAAGATGTGCAGCGCAGGTGGATTGGCAACGTTAAATTGCCCCTTAATTGGAAAAAAATAAATTGGGTACTCGAAATTTATTTAAAAAAAGATTCAGTCCATTTTTGAAACTCTCCCTCCTGTTTCTTGCCCTTTTGCATTTAACCATCCGTTGTCTTCAACTGTCATCCTAAATTCAATCTCTCTTCCCTTTCCATAGTCCGTGACTGACCGTGCTGCTGCATCCTAGCCTCATGTTCATTCCTCTCACTATTCCCTTTGAATCCCTCCTGTTCGCTTCCAACCTTCCCACAACAGTACGAGCCAAAGCCACAAGTGACTTCCTCCAAGGCTGAGGTACCTGTCCAATGATACCCCCCCCCCCCCTCCAGTGTTTGCTTGGCGATACCATCCTTCCGCCCATTTTGCAGGTGCATGCAGTTGTCCTTGCATAATTCAATTCCTTCTTAAGCAAAGAGTGAGTCCAACTCCAGCGATGGCTTCTCTTCCCTTTCCCACATCATCATCTCAAACATCTTCAGTTTGGAGCATCAAATTCAGGATACAAATAAATTGGTCTTGGAGTGAGTACTGTGAAGATTCACTCGGATGAATGATTCCCTCCAGGTCAAATCGGGAAGTCTGAAGCTATTGTTTTGGGATCCATCACAAACCCTGCCCCCTTGAAGCCTCACTGTCAGGTTGAACCAGGCCATCATAATCCTGGCATCCTGTTTGATGGCAAGTCTTGACACCAAGGCTGCTCACCCCCACCTTTGCAACATTGTAATTCCTCCAAGGGATTAGAACCTTGAATTGGGAAGGCAGATCATAGAGAGACAGAGAGATGATCAGGGTCAGGCACATTGGGGAGGTGGGGAGATTACAGTCAACATATTGGGATCAGGACATCAAGGAAGTCAGATGAGTGCAGTTGAGATAAGTAGCCAAGGGTAATTTAGAAATTATCTTGAAAAGGATTAGAGGTATTCCACAAAACTTAAATCTGTAAACTATGGGTTTGAAGAAAGTTGCAGTAGAAAGTCTTGTGACAGAAATAACTAACACTGTAATAAGCAAACCATTAATCTAAACTACAAGATAAATCAATGTGTCTGTGGGGCAGCACGGTGGCGTAGTGGTTAGCACTGTTGCCTCACGGCACCGAGGTCTCAGGTTCGATCCCGGATCTGGGTCACTGGCTGTGTGGAGTTTGCACATTCTCCTCGTGTTTGCTTGGATTTCGCCCCCAAAAAGATATGCAAGGTAGGTGGATTGGCCACACTAAATTGCCCCTTAATTGAAAAAATGAATTGGGTACTCTAAATTTTTTTTTAAATTAATGCGTCTATTGTTTTTTTCCTATTTGTTTCAACTTTGTATGACAGCACTTGGTCCTTTATCTTGGTTTCTTCATGTTTTAAAAATTTAGTTCGCCCCAGAGAGTTGAAACTTTACTGACAAACCGCCCTCCACGAACAAGTCCCCAAACCTCTCAAGACATTTCCCTCCCACAACCTCAACGTCAAGCATAAACTTGACGGCACAAAAAGATAGTTGCCACAGATAGGGGCCAACAATAACATGGGGCTAAGTGCGGTGCACCGTCCAAAATTACTTTTTTTTTTAAATGTATTCATTCAAAGTTTTTCAAAAAAGTTTTACAGAACACTCCAAAAAGGAAAATAATACAAAGAGAAAAGGGCAACATGCCAACCAGACAGAACAACTTAACCCTCTAAACGATAAACAGTTTAACAAATTAACACCCAACTCAAAACAAAATAGGGAAAGCGCCCCTTTCAAAAAGGAAAGGAATCAGCCCCCCCCCCCTCCCCCCACCAGCCCCCCGGATTGCTGCTGCTGCTGACCGCCACCTAACGTTCCGCGAGAAAGTCAAGGAACGGTTGACACCGCCCGGAGAACCCCTGCAAGGACCCTCGCAAGGCAAACTTTATCCTCTCCAACCTGAGAAACCCAGCCATGTCATTGATCCAAGCCTCCACACTTGGGGGCTTCGCGTCCCTCCACAATAACAATTCTCCGGGCCACCAAGGAGGCAAAGGCCAGCTCTCCGGCCTCTTTCAACTCCTGCACTCCCGGATCCTCCGATACCCCAAATAACGCTATCCCCCAACTGGGTTTTTCCCGAGTGTCCAAGACCTTGGACATGACCTTTGCAAAGCCCTTCCAGAACTCCGCAAGCGCTGGGGACGCCCAGAACATATGTGCGTGGTTTGCTGGGCTCCCCAAATACCTCACACATCTGTCCTCCACCCCAAAAAACTTACTCATCCTCGCCCCTGTCAAATGCGCCCTGTGTAACACTTTAAACTGGATCAGGCTGAGCCTGGCGCAAGATGAGGAGGAATCACCCAGCCCAGGGCGTCAGCCCACAGGCCCTCATCCAGCTCCTCCCCCAGCTCCTCTTCCCACTTGCCCTTCAGCTCCTCCACCGAGGCTTCCTCCACCTCCTCCAGCTCCTGGTATATCTCCGAGATCTTACCCTCTCCGACCCATACACCCGAGATCACCCTGTCCTGTATCCTTCAGGCAGGCAGCAACAGGGATTCTCCCACCTGCTTCCTAACAAACGCCCGAACCTGCATGTACCTGAAGGCATTTCCCGGGGGTAACCCGAATTTCTCCTCCAGTGCCTTTAAGCTGGCAAAAGTCCCGTCAATGAATAGATCCCTCAGCCTTCTAATTCCTGCCCAGTGCCAGCTTCGGAACCCACCGTCTATCCTGCCCGGAGCAAACCTATGGTTATTCCGTATCGGGGACCAAACTGAGGCCCCCGTCTCCCCCCTGTGCCGCCTCCATTGCCCCTAAATCTTCAGCGTCACCGTCACCACCGGGCCCGTGGTATACCGCGTCGGCGGAAGCGGCAACGGTGCCGTCACCAGTGCCCCCAGGCTAGTACCTACACAAGACGCCGCCTCTAGTTTCTTCCATGCCACCCCCTCTCCCTCCATCATCCATTTCCGAATCATCGACACGTTTGCTGCCCAGTAGTAGCTGCACAGATTCGGCAGCGCCAACCCCACCCCCCCTCCCCCGACTGCGCTCCAGGAACAGTCTTTTAACCCTCGGGGTCTTATTGGCCCACCCAAATCCCATGATACTCTTGCTCACTCGCTTGAAAAAGGCCTTAGGGATGAGTATGGGCAGGCACTGAAACACGAACAAAAACCTCGGGAGGACCGTCATCTTGACCGTCATCTTGAGCGGAAGCATGTCCCACCTCCTAAAGTCCTCCTCCATCTGGTCCACCAACCGCGCCAGATTGAGCCTATGCAAGTCTTCCCAACTCTTGGACACCTGAATACCCAAATACCGAAAACTCCTCTCCACCCTCTTGAGCGGCAGCTCCTCCAACCTCTTTTCCTGGCCCCGTGCATGCACCATGTGGTGAACCACTGTGTGCACCTGTATTAGGGGATGTAAGGTAGGACCTGCACTACAGGTTCGCCGGTAGCCCCTGCCCATAAGGAGCCGTATAAATATGCATGACCTCCTCCTGAACAGCCATTCTGCCAGCTGCAGTAGGAGGCCACACATCTGACTGTAATAAAGCCTCAGTTGTACCAATCTGAGTCTTTCGTGCAATTGATCGTGCATCACACCACAAAGAGCTCGCTCGTCCCACCATTAAGCTTATACCCTGAGATGTCTCCAAACTCCCTGAGGGTCTGCATAACCTCCCCCATCCCCTCTACCGGGTCCGTAATATACAAAAGCAAATCATCTGCATATAGTGAGGCGCGATGCTCCTCTCCCCCCCCCGGACCAAACCCCTCCAGCTTCTAGATTCCCTCAGCGCCATGGCCAATGGCTCAATTGCCAAAGCAAACAGCAGGGGGGACAGGGGGCACCCCTGCCTCGTTCCACAATATAGTCTAAAGTACTCTGACCTCAGCCGGTTCATCGGTACACTTGCCACCGGGGCCTGGTATAACAATTTAACCCACCCTCTGAACCCCTCCCCAAACCCAAACCTACCCAGCACCTCCCACAGGTACTCCCACTCCACCCGGTCAAAGGCCTTCTCCGCGTCCATAGCCGCCGCCACCTCTGCATCCCTCCCCCTCCGAGGGCATCATAATCACATTCAGGAGCCTCCACACATTTGTATTCAGCTGCCTTCCCTTCACAAATCCCATCTGATCCTCATGTATCACTCCCAGGACATAATCCTCAATCTTAGTGGCCAGGACCTTCGCCAACAACTTGGCATCCACATTGAGGAGTGAAATCAGCCTATACGAGCCACACTGCCCGGGGTCTTTGTCCCGCTTGAGGATAAGTGAGATCAGAGCTCTCAACATCGTCGGGGGAAGAGGTCCTTTTTCTCTCGCCTGTTAAAAGTTCTCAACAGCAACGGAGCCAACAGTTCTGAGAACTTCCTATCGAATTCAATCGGGAACCCATCCGGTCCCGGGCCTTGCCCGCCTGCCTACTCCCCAACCCCTTAACCAGCTCCTCCATCCCGATTGGTGCCCCCAAACCTTCTACCTGCTCCTCCTCCACCCTCGGAAACCTCAATTTGTACAGGAACCGCCGCATCCCCTGATTAGTACAAGTTCTCATAAAAGTCCCTAAAGACCTCATTTATTCTGACTGGACTCCGCACCGTATTCCCTCCCTTGTCCCTGATTCCCCCAATTTCCCTAGCCGCCTCCTTCTTCCGCAGCTGATGCGCCAGCATCCGACTCGCCTTCTCCCCATAGTCATACGCTGCTCCTTGTACCTTCCTCCACTGGGCCTCAGCTTTCCCCGTCGTCAACAAGTCAAACTCCGTTTGGAGGCTCCGGCGCTCCCTCAGCAGCCCCTCCTCAGGGGATTCCGCATATCTCCTATCCACCCTAAGTATCTCTCCTACCAATCTATCCCTCTCCCTCCTCTCCCTCTTCTCTCTCTGAGCCCTGATGGAGATTAGCTCCCCTCCAACCACCGCCTTCAACGCTTCCCAGACCACACTCACCGAGACCTCCCCATTATCATTGGCCTCCATATACCTCTGTATACACCCCTGGACCCGCCCACCGACCTCCTCATCCACCAACAATCCCACGTCCATGTGCCACAATGGGCGCTGGCCCCTCTCTTCCCCTAACTCCAGCTCCACCCAATGCGGGGCGTGATCCGAAATCGCGATGGCCGAGTACTCCGTCCCCTCTACTCTCGGGATCAGTGCCCTGCTCACCATGAAAAAGTCTATCCGTGAATAGGCCTTGTGCACGTGGGAAAAGAAGGAGAACTCCCTCGCCCTTGGCCGAGCAAACCTCCACGGATCCACTCCCCCCATCTGATCCATAAACCCCCTCAGGACCTTGGCCGCAGCCGGCCTCTTACCCGACCTAGGCCTAGACCGATCCATTGCCGGGTCCAGTACCGTGTTGAAATCCCTCCCCATAATTAGGTTCCCCACCTCCAAATCCGGGATCCGATTTAGCATCCGTTTCATGAACCCTGCATCATCCCAATTTGGGGCATATACATTCACCAGCACCACCCGGCCCCCTGCAGCCTACCACTCACCATCACATACCGGCCTCCTTTATCCTCAAATTTCTCCTGCCACTTTTTATGCAGCGCCTCATGCGCCTCCACCTTCACTGCCAGGCCCAGGATCTCGTCCTCGTTATCAGAGGCCTTCTGCTGCACCTCTTTAATCGCTGTCCCCTGCATCCCCTGGGTCTCTGCCAGCCTTTCTATCGACGCCTTCATAGGGGCCAACATCTCTGCCTTCAATTCCGCAAAGCAGCTTTGCAGAAGCTCTTGCTGCTCCCGCGACCATCGAGCCCATGCTGCCTGGTCTCCGCCCGCCGCCATCTTGCTTTTTCGCACCCATTCTCCTCTCTTCTCTAATGCCCCTTTTTTGACCGCACCGCTCCTGGTCCACTCCATACAGTGCTGAGGGGATCTTACTGCCGTCTTCCCACACCAGGAACCGTCAACCAAGTGCCGCTGGGGCTCCTTAAAAGGGCCCAAAAGTCAATTTTCGGCAGGGGCTGCCGAACGTGCGACTTAGCCAGGCATAGCTGCAACCGGAAGTCCGGTCTGAAATTACAATGGCCGAGTACTCCGCCATCCTCACCCAGGTGAGAAGGGGCCTACCCATCGGATCTCTACGGGATCCCTGGTTGTGCACTCACAGTCTGCTGGCAGATGTGTTCACGGACATCTTTAACCTGTTCCTACCCTGCTCCGAGGTCCCCACTTGCTACAAGAAGACCACCATCATACCAGTACCAAAGAAGAACCAGGCAACGTGCATCAATGTCTACCGTCCGGTGGCCCTGACATAAGTTGTAATGAAGTGCTTCGAGAGGTTGGTCATGAAGCGCATCAACTCCATACTCCCAGAATACCTTGATCCACTGCAATTCGCATACCGCCACAACTGGTCCACAGCAGACGCCATCTCCCTGGCCCTACACTCATCCCTAGAGCATCTCGACAACAAGGACTCATACATCAGACTCCAATTTATTGACTACAGCTCCACCTTCAACACCATAATCCCAGCCAAACCCATATCAAAGCTCCAAAGCCTAGGACTTGGCTCCTCACTCTGCAACTGGATCCTTGACTTTCTGACCCACAGACCACAATCAGTAAGAATAAACAACAACACCTCCTCCACAATAGTCCACAATACTGCGTACTTAGCCCCTATTGTACTCCTAGTACACAAACGGCTACGTGGCAAAATTTGCTTCCAACTCCATCTACACGTTTGCTGATGATATGACCATAATGGGCCGGATCTCGAATAATGATGACTCAGAATACAGGAGGGAGATAGAGATCCTAGTGGAGTGGTGCAAAGACAACAATCTATCACTCAATGCCAGCAAAATTAAAGAGCTGATCATTGACTGCAGGAAGCAAAGTACTGTACACACCGCTGTCAGCATCAACGGGGCCGAGGTGGAGATGGTTAGCAGTTTCAAATTCCATGGGGTGCACATCTCCAAAAATCTGTCCTGGTCACCCACGTCGACACTACCACCAAGAAAGCACAACAGCGCCTATACTTCCTCAGGAAACGAAGGAAATTCGGCATGTCCACATTAACTCTTACCAACTTTTACAGATGTACCATGGAAATCATCCTTTCTGGCTGCATCACAGCCTGGTATGGCAACTGCTCGGCCCAAGACCACAAGAAACTTCAGAGAGTCGTGAACACAGCCCAGTCCATCACATGAACCTGCCTCCCATCCATTGACTACATCTACACCTCCCGCTGCCTGGGGAAAGAGGACAGCATAATCTTTTTTTTAATATAAATTTAGTGTCCAATTGTTTTTTTTTCCAATTAAGGGGCAATTTAGCGTTACCAATCCACCTAACCTGCACATCTTTGGGTTGTGGGGGTGAAACCCACGCAGACACGGAGAGAATGTGCAAACTCCACATGCGCAGTGATCCAGGGCCGTGATTCGAACCGAGGCCCTCAATGCTGCAGTCCCAGTGCTAACCACTGCGCCGCATGCTGCCCCTCCGGACAGCATAATCAAAGACCACCTCCCACCCGGCTTACTCACTCTTCCAACTTCTTCCATCGGGCAGGAGGTACAGAAGTCTGAGAACGCTCACGAACAAATTCAAAAACAGCTTCTTCCCCGTTGTTACCAGACTCCTAAACGACCCTCTTATGGACTGACCTGATTAGCATTACACCCTGTATGCTTCACCCGGTGCCGGTGTCTATGTAGTTACATTGTGTACCTTGTGTTACCCTATTGTGTATTTTCCTTTCCTTTCGTGTGTACTTAATGATTAGTGTACTTTTCACTGTACCTCGGTACACATTACAATAAACAAATCTAATCCAATCCATCAGAAAAAAGTCAATTCAAGAGTAAACCTGATGGAATGTGAAAAAAAAAGAAAAGTCCTTATCTCCTAGGTGCAAAAAATCCGCTCCATAAAAGCTAACAACGCCTTGGCTACCCCTGACTTTGGCCTAGATCAATTCACCTTTGGATCCAGTACACAAATCCCCACCAAAAAGTAATTGCTGCGAGTCCAAATCAGGAATGGAAGCCAGCAACATCCTCACAAATCCTGTATCATCTCAATTTGGCGCTTAGACATTGACCAGAACCACTAATGTGCCTGCCAAAAACCCGCTGACCATCAGATATCTGCCATTGTGATCCGCCCGTCTTGATAGCCGAAAAAAGAACCTGTTTCTTGATCAAAATCACCGCCTCTCTGGGCACTACCGTCGAAGCCCGAATGAAATACCTGGTTCACCCACCGCGTCTGCAATCTGTTCTGGTCCCTGACCCGTTAATGAGACTCCTATAAAAACACCACATCAGCACTCAAATTTTTCAGGTGAGCAAATACCCGCAACCTTTTCACTAGGCCGCCCAACCCCCTTACATTCCAGGTTACCAACCGAATTGGAGATCCCCCCCCCCCCTCTTTTTCCGGAATCATTCCCACTAAAATCGTCAAGCAGCCACGTAGAGAGTACAGGCACAAAGCCCACCCAAGATAGCCGCCAAACCCACCAGCAAGGCACAGCAAAATAAAATGTGTAATCACCATCAGCAAACCTCAGGAGAACACACAATTAACTCAAACCAAGCCCATGTTTTTGAACAAAGGCGTCCGCCTTCTCCGGTGCATCTAAATAATAGTCCTTCGACTCATAAGTTATTCAAACTCTTGCCAGTTCACTACCCGAAGCCAAACTCCACTCTTATACAGGGAGGCTTTGGCCTTGTTGAAAGCTGCCCGCTTCCTTGCCAGTTTCGCTCCAACATCCTGGTAGATCCTGATGATGTGACCTTCCCATTTACAATCCCGATGCTCCTTGGCCCATTTCAGTGCCTGGTTCCTTCTCTCGGAAGCTGTGGAACCGGACAGTGACTGCCCCTGGTGGTTCGCTCGGCCTGGGCTTCTGACGGACTGTCTGATGGGCCCAGTCCAGCTCCAGAGGAGACGTGAATACACCCTCCCCCATTATCATCCGAAACATCTGCGAGAAGTATACAGTGGGAGATGGGAAACAGTTCAAGAAGCAACGGAGAGTTATGTCCACGTCCTCCAGCAACTCTACGATTCTGAGGTTCTGCCTCAAGCGGTTTTCGAGATCGTCAACCTTAGTCTTCAGTATCTTATTCTCACCGGCCACCAGAGAGATCTTAGCCTCCAGCGAGGCAATTTGCTCAGCGTGCTTCGACAAAGCCGTTTCCATGCCCTTAATCACCGCAGCATGCTCCTTTACCTTCTGAGATTTTCTCCAGCTTCGACCGTATGGGACCCTGGGCCTCCTCTATCAACTTTCAACGGTCCCCAGACTTGACTTTCCATTGCTTCTTGAACTGTTTCCCGAACTCCGTTGCCAGTACCCCAGCAAGCATATCGGCCGATATTGGAGTGGCCGGAGTCACTGAAGCAGCTTCTGCCATTTTCTCCAATGAGGTGCCTTGTAAAGTTGCCGAATACGTTGACAAAGTTCTATCCGTAGGTTTCTTTCCCTGGCCTTTCCTGGCATCTCTTTAATATGGGCACCTTAAATTATCTCATAGATGGGATTGTTTGAAAAAAAAACACCAGAAACAGGGCAAAAAAGGCCGAATATCAAGAACCCTTTTGGGAGTTACCTCGTATGTGGCCTCTCCCTACACGCTGCCACCCAAAGTCCCATTTTTAATAGCTCTACTAGCGAATTGAGACAGATCGTTTGTGATTGTGAGCTTTAAATCCCTTCAAAATGAATTTATTGTAAATTTTCTTCTTAATGTTATGCTGACGCAAAATACTTTATTCAAGATACCTTTGTGTTTCCATTATGGTGTTTACTAGTGTGTTGCACTCGTAAAATGAAGATTAAAGTCTTTTGTATTTCCCTGGGCAATGAATACATTAAATCAAGTACTATCGCAATTTCCTTTCAAGTGTAAACGTGACAATATGTGGCATTGCTAACTGGAAGCTGAGTAACAAAACCTGCTGCACGGACTCGCCTTATTACCTCACTGAGGAATCTTAAGAGAGCAGGAAATACTCACACACTTAAATTCTTCAGGTTGCTTGTGGTTACGTTCGGCTTAGCTGTAATTTCAGCTTTATAAAAGCAAACATTTGATTTACATTAAGTTGTATTTAATAGGGCAGCACGGTGGTGCAGTGGGTTAGCCCTGCAGTCTCACGGCATCGAGGTCCCAGGTTCGATCCCGGCTCTGGGTCACTGTCCGTGTGGAGTTTGCACATTTTTCACACCCCCGTGTTTGCGTGGGTTTCGCCCCCACAACCCAAAGATGTGCAGGTAGGCGGAACAATTAAAAGTTTCACAGTCAGTTTCTCCCTAGCTTTTAAAATCATTCACTCGGTGGGCGGCACAGTGGTTAGCACTGCTGCCTCGCGGCACTGAGGCCCGGGTTTGATCCTGGCTCCGGGTCACTGCCCATGTGGAGTTTGCACATTCTCCCCGTGTCTGCGCAGGTCTCACCCCCACAACCCAAAGATGTGCAGGTTAGGTGGATTGGCCACGCTAAACTGCCCCTTAATTGGAAAAAAATAATTGGGTACTCTAAATTCATTTTTTTTTAAATCATTCACTTGGGACTAATGGGGAGGTGGGGGTGAATGATGGGAAGAAAACAGGACCACAAAACCTGGTAATTTTGATACGTTAAGTGGCTCTCAGCAAATAGGTGAACCCGTCAATCTTTACAGGCTTTCAGTTTAATCGTTGGATACCTGGCAGTCATCATACTGAACT
Organism: Scyliorhinus canicula; assembly: GCF_902713615.1. Lineage (NCBI taxonomy): Eukaryota > Metazoa > Chordata > Chondrichthyes > Carcharhiniformes > Scyliorhinidae > Scyliorhinus > Scyliorhinus canicula. Next base: position 14,980,299 of record NC_052163.1, on the reverse strand, counting down.
CAGCTCTTACATAAGGAAAACAAAATTCAGTCCTGTGGAATCGACACTTCCAGTATCTGTTTATGAACACTTTCTACTTAGTATCATTATCGGGATCCAGTAAGAAGTCTTACAACACCAGATTATAGTCCAACAGGTTTGTTTCGAATCACTAGCTTTCGGAGCACTGCTCCTTCCTCCGGTGCAGTGCTCCGAAAGCTAGTGATTCGAAACAAACCTGTTGGATTTTAACCTGGTGTTGTAAGACTTCGTACTGTGGTCAGCCCAATCCAACGGCGGCATCTCCATATCATCGGGATTCACATCAACAACACAAAAACGCAACTTGTGATGGATCAGCAAAGTAACAGCAGTAAAACAAATTTAACAATGCATGATAGGATGCAATCTGTCCAGCAACCGGTAGCAATTTGCCTAGAAGGGCGGCATGTGGCGTAGTGGTTAGCACTGAGACTGTGGCGCTGAGGACCCAGGTTTGAATCCCAGCCCTGGGTCACTGTCCATGTGGAGTTTGCACATTGTCGCCAAGCCTGCGTGGGTTTCACCCCCACAACTCGAAAATGTGCTGGTTAGGTGGATTGGCCACGCTAAATTGCCCCTTAATTGGAAAAGAAAAATAATTGGTTCCTCTAAATTTATTTTTTAAAAAGAAAGAAATCTGCTTAGCGACAGCAGTGGCCAAAAGCATGATGACGTTCGATTTTCCCAGTAATGAGATTATGAGGCATCTAGACAGAATTAGGTGTAAATCACCATATTAATAGAAAGTTTATCTAGATGACTGAGGGATCAGGGGATGTATACATACTAATTTCTGTGGTCAAAGAATTTGAGACGCAGACAGCTAAATATGCAGAATGAAGAATCAATGGGGAAACATGGTATAATTGCCAACACCCTCAGAAGCAGACAGGCCAGTTTACATCTAACAGCCTGAGAGGCTAGATAATATATCTAAGTCTGAGAGCCAAGGCTGCGTAGAAACTTTCATAAAGGCAGTTTTAAATATCTTTGCTGGACCAGGAAAGGACATTTCCCAGACTTGATTATCAGCCTTGTATTGTGTGGTAACTATAAGTTGGATTTGACTTATGCATGTTTTTAATTTAGATGTTGTTTGGGAAAAGGGGAAGTCTTAAGAGGTTCAGGGATCTTAGATATATTTTGGAACAAGGAGTAAATTCTACATACACTGTTGTGTGTTTGGTAATTCATATACTTAATTGTCCTAGAGTATTGCAGTCCTAACCATGTGTAATTGTATTTTCTTTAATTTAATCGTCTTTAATAATTGTTACACAACTGGGCTGGTTATTCTTACTGGGGCTTCTGGGCAGCACGGTGGTGCAGTGGTAGCACTGCAGTCCCACAGCGCCGAGGTCCCAGGTTCGATCCTGGCTCTGGGTCATTGTCCATGTGGAGTTTGCACATTCTTCCCGTGTTTGCATAGGTTTCGCCCCCACAACCCAAAGATGTGCAAGGTAGGTGGATTGAACACGCTTAATTGCCCCCTTAATTGGAAAAAATGAATTGGGTACTCTACATTTATATTTCTTTTTAAATTCTTGCTGGGGTTTCACGTGACTCCTCACACCATTCCAAAAACAAACCGATACACCCCCACCACCTGATATATCAAGTTGTGATACCCTCGCAGATACCATCAACCTGGTTCATGACACGTCTTACAAAATGGCCCAGATCTGCTCTTAAATATCATTTCTTGTGTCGTAATTTTATTTCCATTTTAATAAATGCTTTAATATTCTCGTCGTCAACATGTTTATCAATATCCTCAAGGGCTTTTTGTCCTCCATTCTGATAGTAGTCCGACATCTCCTCTGCATATGAAATCCATACACAGTTGTGGCACCCTTTCATACAGCACCAGGTAGGAGGTATTGGAGGGTGGTCACGATTTACCCGAAAGCAAGCATCATCTTTATTACTTTGTTCTTTATGTTGAAGATGAGTCTGGTTCTTTTCTTTATTTTCCTTGCAGTTCAGGTTCCTGGAGGGAGTAAAATACCTTTTGCACATCTTGGTAGTCTGGTTACAGTATATTATCTGCAAAGCTCTAAAGAGTTGAGGCAAATGCGATGAAAGAGGTATTCTTGTTGTCCACTTAAATCCATTGGAAGAGAATCCTGAAAGTAGTTCTGGAGCTCCCTGAAAATTAAAATGAAGATGGTTTATTGCTCATTGCATTTCCGATAATAATGCATTGATATTCGAGATCGGAAACTGAAATGTCAGGATGGAAACAAAGAAGTTTTGCCAATGAGTACATAAAGGAACTTCTTGTTCGGATTCAATTTGTAATTGGGGCTCCATGATGGTTCGATGCCAAAGGCACCCCTAAATCCTATAGGTTATCTTTTTTTTAATACATTTAGATTACCCAATTATTTTTTCCAATTAAGGGGCAATTTAGCATGGCCAATCCACCTACTCTGCACATCTTTGGGTTGTGGGGGCGAAACCCACGCAGACACGGGGAGAATGTGCAAACTCCACACGGACAGTGACCCAGAGCCGGGATCGAACCTGGGACCTCAGCGCCATGAGGCAGCAGTGCTAACCACTAGGCCACCGTGCTGCCCTTCCTATAGGTTATCTTGCCTCCAGCTTCAATCCCAGGTCTGGATTGGAATCAAACAGAAGGTAGTAGGATCATTACAAATGGTCATAGTGCCCCTGGGTTAAGAGGAAGTAAAAGGAATGTTATTCAGGAGTATCTTGTCGTATGAGGAACGTTTGAGGACTCTGGGTCTGTTACTCGTTGGAGTTTAGAAGGATGAGAGGGGAACTTATTGAAACTTACAAGATACAGCGAGGCCTGGATAGAGTGGACATGGAGAGGATGTTTCCACTTGTATGAAAAACTAGAACCAGAGGACACCATCTCAGACTAAAGGGATGATCCTTTAAAACAGAGATGAGGAGGAATTTCTTCAGCCAGAGGGTGATGAATCTGTGGAACTCTTTGCAGCAGAAGTCTGTGAAGGCCAATTCACTTGAGTTTCTTTAAGACAGAGATTGATAGGTTCTTGATTAATAAGGGGATCAGGGGTTATGGGGAGAAGGCAGGAGAATGGGGATGAGAAAATATCAGCCATGACTGAATGGCGGAGCAGACTCGATGGGCCAAGTGGCCTGATTCTGCTCCGATGTCTTATGGTCTATCTTGTGATCCACTGATGGAGGGCATGGGAATGGGTTCAGTTCAGGAGTCTCAGACTGGGCTATGATATCCTCCCAGTCTAATAACCTGCTGACCCTCTATCTGTGTTTGTATGTGAAGGATAGCTTTTTGAGTATCGTATCAAGAGGACGTATCTGCATAGCCGTGTTCAGGAATTGGTCGAGACCAACCAAGGCCCTTGCAGGTAGTTCTGTTTTATTTGTCTGTTCAAGGGCAGCACGGTGGCCTAGTGGTTAGCATAACCGCCTCACGGCGCTGAGGTCCCAGGTTCGATCCCGGCTCTGGGTCACTGTCCGTGTGGAGTTTGCACGTTCTCCCCGTGTCTGCGTGGGTTTCGCCCCCACAACCCAAAAATGTGCAGAGTAGGTGGATTGGCCGCGCTAAATTGCCCCTTAATTGGAAAAAATAATTGGCTAATCTAAATTTATTTAAAAAAAAAAAAAAAAATTATTTGTCTGTTCAACCAGTAAGTGGTTCCAAGGTAAAAATGATTATTTTACAGCCTATTAATTTTTAACGCCTCCTCGTCTCGTTGCACCATAGAGAGTTATATTTTAAATTTTACTGGGAAGAGTTTCGCTATAAAGTAAATTGCCATTGCTCCTTATTCAAATAGCAAATGGATTATATCAAAAATTAAACCATTGTTTCAGAAGCCATTTTACTGCTTTGAACCAGAAAGATTTTGACTATTAAGAATGATTTGTTAAATGCTCCCCACCTCTCAATGATCCAGCTAGTTATGAGTAGCTGAACCACAAAGCCAGGAATGTCCCTGTTAGAATAGATTGCCTTAGTACCTGCAGGCTGGAGATAGGGAAGAGGTAAAGCAGTTAGAATACCCATTTTTAATCACAATCCAGGGATCTCTATTAGGAGAGGACAGGACATAGGACTTCAGAGCAGGAGTAGGCCCTTTGAGCTTCTCTGAACTTCACTTTGCCATTAACCCTCCATAACCCTTGACTCACTGTCTATCAAAAATCTAATTTTGCCTTGAATAAATTTATGACCTAGCCTCCACTGCTTTCTGGGGAACAGAATTCCACATACTAACAACCTTCTGAGAGAACAAAATTCTCACCTATGTCTTAAACAAAATATCTCTTATTCTTAAACCTTGTCCCCTGGTTCTAGTGTCTCCCACAAGTGGAGACATCCTCCCAGTATCTACCCTCAGGATCTTATATGTTTCTTATAAGGGCAGCACGGTAGTACACGTGACTAGCAGTGTGGCTTCACAGTGCCAGAGTCCCAGGTTCGATTCCCTGCTGGGTCATTGCCTGTGCGGAGTCTGCACGTTCTCCCCGTGTCTACGTGGGTTTCCTCCGGGTGCTCCGGTTTCCTCCCACAGTCCAAAGACGTGCAGGTTAGGTGGATTGGCCATGCTAAATTGCCCGTAGTGTCCAAAAAAAAACCTGGTGTTGTAAGACTTCTTACTGTCCAAAAAAAAAGGTTAGGAGGGGTTATTGGGTTATGGGGATAGGGTGGAAGTGAGGGCTTAAGTGGGTCAGTGCAGACTTGATGGGCCGAATGGCCTCCTTCTGCACTGCATGTTCTATGTTCAATCAGATGAACCCTCATTCTTCTAAATAGATGACAGGAGTAGGTTGGCTGTAATAACCTCAATCATAAACTGAGAACACACACAGGGACAGTTGACGCTAAGAAAACCATAGCCCTGCCAAAGATGAAGGGGAAAACTTGTCAAATAAAAAAACATTTGCTGATCTGTTAGTAGATTGTAAACAATTAATCCTCTCGGATGACCGGAACAGTACTTGGCAGCACAGTTTAGGAAACAGGATGCACTGCAGGGCAACTTAACCTTCACAGCTTGGTGTTATGCTGTGCAAAGGACTGTTATTTTTCATTTACATAGTATTCTTTAGCCAAGACAGTCAGGATGTGAGTCAATTGCTTCCCAATCTATTCATTGGTCACCCCCCCCAAAAAAAAATTAATCTCAATCACTTTTTCATCCTATTATAAACATGGATCTCTTAAATAAAATAAATCAAATGAAACTCGAGTTTTGCACACATAGCTGCTTAGATTCTGTGAATGGATGATCTTTGATGCCACTCCACAATTCAATTATCCAGTATAATAAATTACATTTCCAAAATGTCTCAGATAAACAATAAATGATTGCCGAGTCAAAAGAGATATGGGGATGGATGACAAATGCTTGGTCAAAGAGGTAGCAAAGTCTTAAAGGAAGAAAGAGAGGTGGCACAGTTTCAGCAGGGAATTCAAGAAATTAGGATGTATACAGCTGAAGGTATGAGCATCATCATTGGGACAATGAAAGTGGGAGTTCAAAAGAGGAACACAACAGGTCTGGCAGCATCCACAGGGAGAGAAAACAGTTAATATTTCAAGTACATATGACTCTTCAGAGCTGAAGAGAGGGAAAAATGTGTTGGATGGAACAGAGAAGGTCAGTGATTAGTGCAGGCTGGGAGAGATTACAACAAAGATGTAGCAAAACATAAGAACAAGTGACAGATGGCCCAGTGGGGAGGGGGAGTTTTTGGGTTGGGGCCCCCCAAAGATTTTATAAATAAAAAAAGGGTAAGATGGAGGAGAAAGGTCAGTCTAAAGTTGTTGAACTCAATGTTTTGTCCTGTAATGTGCTGCTGCTCCTTCAGTTTGTGTTGGGCTTCACTGGAGCATTGCAGCAGGCCAAGGACGGACATGGACATGTGGACGTGAGAGAATTTACATTTTATAAAGTGCCTTTATTAAGAGGCAATTCACAGGAGTGTTATGAAACAAAATTTGACACTGGTGCGCATGGAATGGTTCCAGTACAGGTGGCCATTTGGTCCATCGTGTCAGTGCTGGCTCCCATACCAGCTTCCCCGAACAGGCGCCGGAATGTGGTGACTCGGGGCTTTTCACAGTAACTTAATTTGAAGCCTACTTGTGACAATAAGTGATTTTAATTTCATTTCAAGGGAAACCCAGCTCAACCCATGCCCCTTTCCACTGGGGTTTGACACTGGGTTTGAATCCCACCAGGGCAACGGGTGGAATATAAATTAAAGAATAAATCTGGAATATTGCTCCAGTGAGGGTGACCATCTGGCCTGGAAGCCCAGTCCGGCCGGCGGACGGCTCCGGACCCACAGCAGTGAGACGGCCTCGCGAGCCGCGCCATTCAAGGGCAATTGGGGATGGGCAACAAATGCTGGTCCTGCAAACGATGCCCCACACCCTGTGAAAGAATAAAGGAGATGCTTGGGGCAGGTGACTGCTTGCTTGGTCACACAGGTAGCTTTGAAAGGGGGAAGCGGTAGCAAGGTTGAAGGAAGGTATTCCTCAAGGTGAGGTGAAGGCACCCAGGTCCCTCCTAACGCTGGAGCCGCCTGCATTACAGCCACTCTGGGCAAAAAGGGAAATGCAATCTGCACTCACCGCGCCGGGCACCTTCCAGCGGGAGCACAGGCTGCAGGCAGCGGCACGGAGAAAGCTGCCCATGGAGCCGGCTGCCAGGCCAGGGCCGGGAGGGGGCGGCTGCCAGGCCAGGGCCGGGAGGGGGCGGCTGCCTGGCAACGGAAGTCCCGCCCACCCGGCCACTGACCGACAGCGGCGGCCACCAATCGGGTCGCGCCGTACCTGGCACGTGGTGTAGGGTCGGAGCCAATCGGATGGGTGAAGCGCTGGCGCGTGCGCGAAGTGGCCGGGCGATGGCGAAGCGCCGGAGCGGGAAGGGCGTGGATACCGGGCCCGCGGGGCGCCGGAGCGGGGAGGGCGTGGAGACCAGGCCCGCGGGGCGCCGGAGCGGGAAGGGCGTAGATGCCGGGCCCGCGGAGCGCCAGAGGGGGAAACATGTGGAGGCCGGGCGCCGGAAGGAGCCGCGGCACAGGTGGGGCTCTGGGAGATGCGGAGGGACATTGGCCACCCTCGTAGCGCTCTCCCAGCTAGCGGCCTCGGTTAACTCTCACTAACCGGGATTAACGAGCACATTCTGCCGCTGGCCCATATCCACCCCCGCCCCCCCCCCCCCCATCCCTTAAAAACACATCGTCCGCTTACTCATCACACTGCTGTTTGTGGGATCTTGCTGTGCGAAATTTCCACCACCCCAGCAACAGATCATCCGCTCACTCATCATTCTACTGTTAGTGGGGTCATGCTGTGCGCAAATGACCACCTCCCAAACATCATCCACTCATTCATCACACTGCTGTTTGTGGGATCTTGCTGTGCGAAAATTCCACCCCCCCTCCCAGCAACAGATCATCCGCTCACTCATCATTCTACTGTTAGTGGGGTCATGCTGTGCGCAAATGCCCCCCTCTCAAAAAAATCATCCGCTCGCTCATCACATTGCTGTTTGTGGGATCTTGCTGTGCGCAAATACCACCCCCACCCCCAAAATGACAGACCATCTGCTAACTAATCACATTGCTGTGGTGTTCAAAACAGGGGGCTGGGGAAGTAAAACTAAATCCAAACTCAATGTGCAAATCCACCAACGACTGTCCTGGAACATGTAGCGGTTGGTTCTATTTGTCAGATGAAGTAGAATATCAATTGACCTGTGTTACGGTTATCGTAGAATCTGTGCTGTGCAGAACGAGGCCAATCGACCTATCGAGTCTGCACTGACCCTCTGCACTCGACCTAGACCCACTTCCCTTTCTCTATCCCTGTAACTGCACCTAACCTGTATATCCCTGAGCACTAATGGTCAATTTAACATGGCCAAGCCACCTAACCTACATGTGTTTGGATTGTGGGAGGAGCACCCAGAGGAAACCCACGCAGACACAGGGAGAACATGCAAACTTCAGTCACCCAAGGTTGGAGTTGAACCTGGGTCTCTGGTGCTGTGAGGCAGCAGTGCTAACTGCTGTGTTACCATGCTGTTTTATTAATAATTAGGAACATAATGTGTTGTAAACCCATCATAACACCAAAAACTATAGGCAAATTGGGCTTTTAGCTTTTTATTCAATTTAAAAGAGTTCTACATGATAATGTATCTTATAAAATTGACTGAGACTGGTTAACTTTTCTATTCCTCAAATGCATTTACAAATAGAGAAAGAGAGCCCCACATCTGCAGTCCAGCTGGATTTGAACTATTTTAATTATGCAGCAACTCAAATGTCAGGAGGTTTTTAAGTGTTAATTTTACCTGCACATTGCATTTTTTAAGGGGAATGCGTAGGTTGTTAACATGGAAGAATGAAGAGTCCTGTAGTCATTCAACTCTTGAGTCGCATTAAGTCAGATCCCCAAATCTCATAAGTACCATGACAAGGTATTTAACTCCTAGTAAGAGATAATTCATAACAAATGGGAGCAACGTTAGTAAGCATTTGTGATCGCAAAAAGAAGTAAACATGCTTCTTTCACATGGCTGGGATCACAAATTTGAGTTGGTGAAGGAACTTGGAGATAAGAAAGAGTGGAGTAGAGTGAATTGCCTGACAAGGTTCTCAACAAGTTTGATGATCAGTTTTAATGCTGAGTCCACTACTGAGACAAGTTGTGGGTGAATGCAGTACTGAATTAGAGGAGTGGGCAAAGAAGAGAGAATGCCTATAAAATGGCATTCATGGGTGTTCACAGGGCAGCATGGTAGCACAGAGGTTAGCACAGCTCCAGGGTCACAGGTTCGATTCCCGGCTTGGTCACTGCGGAGTCTACGCGTTCTCCCCGTGTCTGTGGGTTTCCTCTGGGTGCTCCAGTTTCCTCCCACTAGTCCCGAAAGACATGCTGTTAGATAATTTGGACATTCTGAATTCTCCCTCCGTATCCAAACAGGAACCGGAATGTGATGACTGGGGGCTTTTCACAGTAACTTTATTGCAATGTAAGCCTACTTGTGACAATAAAGATTATTATTGTTAATAAAATATATAGTGAATGAATCAGTATTTTCTTCATACTCTTGTTCTTTGGCGGTGCATGTGGAAACTGAATGGGCAAAAAAGATAATGGACTTTTGTGCATTTGTCAGCCTTGTGTATAGATACGGTAAAATAATTTAAGACAAAGATTATTTACAATAACGAACTTTTAACCCCATAGCGAACCGAAGAAATTCAACATGAAGCCCAAAAATATTGATGAACAGGAAATTCCATACAAAGTCCGTGAGATAATGAGGAGTAGGGAGAAAATGGTGAAGAAAATGAATAAGCAGAAGAGAAAGCCTGGTAAGGTGGTCAACTTAACATTGTTCCGTTAAAACGTATTACTCACCTGACAATAGCCTGGGGTGCATGTTTATTATAGACCCTGTAGAGATTTGATATGGTACATGCCGCTTATAGTGAGTGTGGTTTACCCAGGGAAATAGGACAAATCCCATCCACAGAACCCAAAGTAAGTAACCAATGAACATGGGATTTATTTAGTGACGTGGACAAATCTCATGAAAAACTGGAGCTGTCCACTTGGGAGGCTGGAGAGGCGAACATGCAGTTAGTTTGCATTAATGCTGTTTTCAAACTATGAAACAGCAGAGAAAAGGTATCCAGAGAGCGCTGCTGGAGATGTTTGTCCTGTACCTTTCTTTTGATATTGTTAATGTAATATTTTAGTACCAAATTTAATTTTTTTCCAATTAAGAGGCAATTTAGCACGGCCAGTCCACCTACCCTTCACATCTTTGGATTGTGGGGGTGACACCCACACAGATACGGGGACAATGTGCAAACTCCACACTGGGGCTGGGATCGAATCTGGGTCCTCGGCACTGAGGCTGCAGTGCTAACCATTGCATGACTGTGCTGCCCCAATATTTTCCATTTAGATAGGAAATAAAATAATTCAGTCATTAAGTTGATATCTAAATTTATTTATGATTGCAATCGCAGGATTAATTGCTATGGTGAGTGAAAATGCATCTTAATCAAATTCAAGATGACATCCCAAAAAGCCTAGAAAGCATGACAATATTATAATTATAATAATCTTTATTGTCACAAGTAGGCTTACATTAACACTGCAATGAAGTTACTGTGAAAAGCCTCTTAGGCATGGACCTCATTCAGGCTTGCGCTGATAAGTAACATTCACATCACCCAAGAACCAGGCAGTGAGCATCGCAAGCAAGAGCAAATCCAGTCATCTCCCCATAACATTCAATGGCATTACCATCACTAATTCCGTCACTGTCGATATCCTGGGGGTTACCATTGACCAAAAACTGAACTGAGAAAGTTATGTAAATACTGTGGCTACAAGAGCAGCTCAGAGATTGGCAATTCTGTGATAAGTAATTCACCTCCTGACTCCCAAGCCATGTCCGTTATCTACAAGTCAGGGGTGTGATGGAATACTTTCCACTTGCCAGGATGAGTGCAGCCCCAACAACACCCAAGAAACTCAACACCATCCAGGACAAAGCAGCCCACTTGATTGGCACCCCCAACATTCACTCCCTCGACCACTGTAGCACAGTGGCAGTAGTGTGATGCATCTACCAGATGCACTGTAGGAACTTAACAAGGCACGTTTGACAGCAGCATCCAACCCTATGACCTGAACCACCTAGAAGGCCGTGGACAGCAGATACATGGGCATACCACCACCTCCAGTTCCCCTCAAGTCACACACACATCCTGACTTGGAACTACTACACTATTTCTTCACAACCACTGTGTCATAATCGTGGCACTGGGTGTAAGTACACCACTGTTACCACCGGTTCCCAGGTGAGGTTTCCCAAATTTGTTATCTCGGACAAGATCCCTCAAGTATTTAACTTCCGGACGGGATGCCTCCAAATTATAATGCTCAGGCGAGGAGGGGTTCACTGGCTCCCTTTCTTTATTCAACCCCCTCGGTCGCAACAAGAAAATAGGTAAAATGAAAATAAAGGAATTGGTCTCTGACTTGTTTGTGAGAAGTAGATGATGGAATGTTGTAGCCATTGCAATTCGTGAATCCAGTACTGCTGACTTCAGGTGAATTGTCGGTTTTGAGATTCCAGTGTTCTGTGGATTGGCCTTGTTTCCTTTTCAGCTGGAGCTTTGCTGACATGGGTTCCTTACCAGTCAGAGAGAACGTGGGTTCCCTGCAAAACCTTTGCAGGGCTCTGCTGCTGTCTTTCCCCAACACTAGTTGACACTGACCAGGTTTTGCAGCTGGCATTTATCCCAGTCTCTGTATATTCCTGGAAGGCAAAAATTCACAAACCGGCCTGCGATATTGCTCAGCAGCTATAATTGCTGCTAAGATGATAATCACCATTATCTCCACAGAAGGTGGTAGTTAGTTTCAATATGGTACTTTTGATGTGTCCTTGAAAATGGGGTGATTCCATTGCCTCTCGGTATCACCCATCAGAAATTCAGCCAGTGATTAAATTTACATCTTCAGCCATCTTTGACTTGTCCTTGCGTTTTAAAACCACAGGTCTTTCTGAACTTTTAAATATGCCCGTGCTTAATTTGGGGTTTTCCTCCATCATCATGACACGGCCATCTTCTCAAGGTTAATTAAGGGTGGGCAATAAATTCTGGCCTAGCCTCGACTGTGACACCCTTGCCCTGTGAATAGAATTTTTAAAAACTTTACATTTTGTATGTGACTCAAAACAGAAACACATACTAATCTTTATCAGCTTCACATTTATGTTTTACACTATTAGTATAATTTCGGTGAGGGAGAAAAGTAAATCTGCAAATAGTCTTTTTACTTAATAGAATGATGCATAAATATGATACCATAAAGGCAGCATGGTGGCGCAGTGGGTTAGCCCTGCAGCCTCGCGGCGCCGAGGTCCCAGGTTCGATCCCGGCTCTGCGTCACTGTCTGCGTGGAGTTTGCGCATTCTCCCCGTGTTTGTGTGTGTTTCGCCCCCACAACCCAAAAATGTGCAGGACAGGTGGATTGGCCACACTAAAATTGCCCCTTAATTGGAAAAAATGAATTGGGTACTCTAAATTTATTTTTAAAAATATGATACTATAAAAGGGTTCACATTTCTAAGTTTGCCTTTTGACCTTGACTCTTCTTAGCAAATATTGTGTTGCACCCATGCTATCGACTTGTCAGCTCAGTTGCTTAAAGGCATCAAATTATATTTTAATTGTAGTAATTTAACTATGGATGTGTTTTCTGGCCTTGGGTAAGTTTCCAATTGTAAGCTTTTCCTTTTGGCTAACTTTCTTCTTTTTGCTTCTGAAGGGTTTATCTTTTGCTGGAGTGTAGTTCCATGAGTGCCAGCAGCCCTCTGCTGTCTTCCCCAAGCAGCCATTCTTCATGGGTGAGCCAAAAGAGGATGCTTCCTCGGGCTACTCACCATATCTTTCTGCTGGAGATAGTATGATGTTGAGTGGGCCTCAGTGATGTACATGGCTACAAGTTTAAATACATGAAATAGGATGGGACTAGAGGGATACGGACCCTGGAAGTGTAGAAGATTTTAGTTTAGACCAGTGTTCTTCAAACTTTTTTTCCGGGGACCCATTTTTACCAACCAGCCAACCTTCGGGACCCACGCCAGGCGGCCCTCGCGACCCACGCCAGCCGGCCTTCGCGACCCACGCCAGCCGGCCTTCGCGACCCACGCCAGGCGGCCTTCGCGACCCACGCCAGCCGGCCTTCGCGACCCACGCCGGCCGGCCTTCGCGACCCACGCCGTTCGACCTGAGCGACCCGCCATTTTCTCTTACCTTGTTTGCTGCTGACAAAAATGGAGGAAATGTTTTTGGTTCCTTTTGGCCCTCCTACACACTCCTCCGATGGAACCTGTTGGATGAAGGTGAAGCCTTCCGGTGTCGGAAAGTATGGAGTCTCCATCTGTCCAAAGTTCTGCATTTTTTTCCTGTATAATTTTATCAAATAAACCCCGCCCGAACTTGTAAGAAAAATAATAATAAAATGAATAAAATAAACAAAAACTAAAAATTAAATGAATAAAATAAATGAATAAAACCCGCCGAACTTGTAAAAAAGAATAAAATGAATAAAACCCCCCCCCCCGAACTTGTAAAAAAAAATAAAATAAAAATTAAATGAATAAAATAAATGAATAAAAATCTCCCGAACTTGTAAAACAAAAATCTGAGACCATTTTTTAAAAATAGCAGCCGCTCTGCGCATGCGTGCCCAATCATCGGCGCGCATGCGCATTGTTTTGCACATGCACAATGCGGCCAAATTTTTGTAACATGTTCCTGCCCATTTTGAAGGCCGCCTGCTGCCGGCGTTATTAAAAGCCGGTTGCTGCGCTGGGATTTGCTCTATCGGGAGTGCCGTGAAGGACGGTTCTGTGACCCTCCCGACACGCGCCCGCAACCCACCCGCGGGTCTCTTCCCCCACCCCCCCCGGAATTTGAAGAACACTGGTTTAGATGGCAGCGCGGTCAACGCAGGCTTGGAGGGCCAAAGGGCCTGTTCCTGTACTGTACTTTTCTTTGTTCTTTGGGTGGGCTGGCTTGTTGGAGCAGATGGTCATAGAATAGAGTCATAGAATTTACAGCGCAGAAGGAGGCCATTTGGCCCATCGAGTCTGCACCGGCACTTACAAAGAGCACCCTACTGAAGTCTACGTATCCCTGTAACCCAATAACCCCCACTTATCATTTTTTGGACACTAAGGACAATTTAGCATGGCCAATCCACCTAACCCGCACATCTTTGGACTGTGGGAGGAAACCGGAGCACCCGGAGGAAACCCACGCAGACACGGGGTGAACGTGCAGACTCCGCACAGACAGTGACCCAGCCGGGAATCGAACCTGGGACCCTGGAGCTGTGAAGCAATTATGCTAACCACTATGCTACCGTGCTGCCCTATACCGTGCTGTCCTTTCCTATTCCTTTTGTTTATGCAATAGAGACTTATACAGCCAAGTTCCAATGTTGACAAGTGCTTTGCTTGCTTGTGGATAATAATTATGTGTGGGAATCTGGTTGAAAGTACTTAACCAAAGCTGTCATTTACTTACTGGTGTATTTTCTCATCCATACCCTTGGGTCTCTTTCTGAGAAGGCTGTCTTTAGACCAAAATAGCTCATTCTTGTGTAGGACACAAACAAACTCAACCTTCAAATGGATAAACTGTAATAGCGTAAAAAGTGACACTGAATTTATTTTTCTTTAAACACCCAGAAAAGCCAGCGAAGAAGCCTGCTTCAGTGGGTTCAGGTCTCCACCAAGACATACCAGTTCCAAAGTTTAAACGGCGGAAACGCGAGCCCGAAAGTGCCTACATTCAGCGCATGGAGGAGGAAACACAGCACGTAATGTTCTTGACCAAAACTCAACTGACCCGATGTCCTGAGTTGGATAACGAGGAGGAAGAACAGGCAAGCAGTGTGAAAACAAAGTCTGAGAGAAAGAAAGAGTATGTCCTATAATCTGTACATACGCTATTATATCTTGTGTGGAGTTTGACATTGCTGATAGATAACTGCAATTACATTAGTTTTCCTTTTTGCTCTTTACTGAAAATAGCAGGGTGGAAGAAAAGGAAAGGGAATCTGCCTTTGAGAAGGGAACCTAATAAAGTCATTGTGATTAAAAGTGTGTTTAAAAATATATATATAGTTGCTTGCAGATAGGTCAGAATTCTTAACACAAAAAGAGAATCAATTTATTTTGGAGCTGTAGCCTGGATGATATTTATGATAAATGTAACATTCCATTTTCCAATCCTCTACCTTAATCTCAAAAGAAAGGGCCAGATATTTAGAAATTTCTTATCCTTCCATCCGACATTTAGAGCATCTTAATGCAAGTCAGTCACAAGGACAGTGCTAAAGCGTAGGCCATAGTCGATATTATGCAAATATATATTTTTTAAGAGTACCCAATTCATTTTTTTTCCAATTAAGGGGCAATTTAGCATGGCCAATCCACCTAGCCTGCACATCTTTGGGTTGTGGGGGCGAAACCCATGCAAACGTAGGGAGAATGTGCAAACTTCACACGGACAGTGACCCAGAGCCAGGATCGAACCTGGGACCTCAGCGCCGTGAGACAGCAGGGCTAACCCACTGCGCCACTGTGCTGCCCTATATTGTACAAATATAAAGGATAGAAGTTCTTTCTTTGACCCCTCTCACCAGTCCCACCTTGGGCTTGTTTCAGGGAACTTCTAGTAGTCATTACTTCAGGTCAGCTGCCTGCGCATCCATGTTACCTGCACAATACACGGGTTTGCTCAGCTGTTCACATAAGGCCCTTCAAATTGGAATTAATTGCAGAGACTGCAGGTTTTTTTTTCATTACAAATGGTGAATATTTTTTGGTGTTATTCATGCGTAGGAATAGTCCAGCTGGGTGGCACAGTGGTTAGCATTGCTGCCTACGGCGCTGAGGACCCAGGTTCGAATCCCGACTCTGGGTCACTGTCCGTGCGGAGTTTGCACATTCTCCCCGTGTCTGCGTGGGTTTCACCCCCACAACCTAAAGATGTGCAGGTTAGGTGGATTGGCCATGCTAAATTGCCCCTTAATTGGAAAAAAAAATAATTGGGTACTCTAAATTAAAAAAAAAAGGAATAGTCCAGCTGACATTCCATTTGTCTGCACTGGGTTAACATCCAAGTTCGCTGAGTGAAAGAACCACATACCTAATCCTTTGCATCCATAGTGACCCTAATGCTAATAATATGTCCATGAAGGGGCAGCACGGTGGCCTAGTGGTTAGCACAACCGCCTCACGGCGCTGAGGTCCCAGGTTCGATCCCGGCTCTGGGTCACTGTCCGTGTGGAGTTTGCACATTCTCCCTGTGTCTGCGTGGGTTTCGCCCCCACAACCCAAAAATGTGCAGAGTAGGTGGATTGGCCATGCTAAATTGCCCCTTAATTGGAAAAAAAAATTGGGTAATCTAAATTTATAAAAAAAAAAGAAAAAATAATATGTCCATGATTCACTGATGCAAACTCTTTAAGGCAGAAGTGTTTGATCTGTGGTTGTGCTGCTCTGTAAATACCAAACCAGAGCATGGAACTCTATTATTCAAAGAAAAATGGTGAATGTGGTAACAGCAGATATTTCTTGAGATCAAACCAACATTGTGTGAAGAGAGGGATTTAGATCTTTAAAAATATTTTTGTTGTGGGAAGTTGTGCATTTGTTAGTTGACTTTGGTTTGTATCAAATAGGCATGACAAGAAGCGATTGGGGAAGTTTATTAGAAAGAAAGCTGAAAGAAGGGAGATGAAACTGGAGAAAGAAATGTTTACAGGTAAGTTACTGTCGCAGGAGATGTGGTAGTACGGTGCCTATCTGTTCTGCGTTCTCATAGAATCCTATGGCACAGAAGTAGCCTTTGGCCCATCAAACCTACACTGACAAAAACCGACTCCATATCTACACTTATCCCACTTCCCAGCACTTGACCCATAGCCTTGAATGTTATGACGTTTCAAGTGCTCATCCAAGTACTTTTTAAAGATTGTGAGGTTTCCTGCCTCAACTATCCTCCCAGGCTGTGCATTCCAGATTCCCCCCACCTTCTGGGTGAAATTTGTTTTCCTCAAATCCTTAAAATTTCCTGCCTTGCACCTTAAAATTATGCCCCCTTGTTATTGACCCTTCAATTAAAGGGAAATACTGCTTTCTCTCCAACCTGTCCATGGCCCTCATAATCTTGTATACCTCGGGGCAGCAGTGGTGGCGCAGTGGCTTAGCCCTGTTGCCTCATGGCGCCGAGGTCAGGTTCGATCCCGGCTCTGGGTCACTATCCGTGTGTGAAGGATTTAGGTTATTCCAGACCTGATAATACTTTATTAATAACCTATGCTTGAGGTTAACCCACCAAAAGAGGGAAATCCATTTCTCTGCTGAGACTCAAAATTGATCTCGCGATGGGAGAATGCTTTTCCGGGTCCCAAGCAGTTAAACAGGATCTCAGTTACTTTTTATGGGAAAAGTTCAGATACGCCACTCATAACTAAATCGTTACCTCTGTCGCTGTGGGTCCTAGGCATTTAAGACTTCCTCAATGAGTGTCTAGGATTTTAAACTTTGAGAGTAAATCTACACAGTATAATTTTAATCAAAGTAATTTTATTGTAAAATACTCTCACTTGGTACATACAAAATTGCAGAGTTAAAAATATAAATTGATTAACAGTCTTTAGTTATCTGTTAATAATATAAACCCGTTAACAGTCCTTTGTTATCTGCTAACACGTTAACTTCTCTTAAGAGAATGTGATATCTAAAACATGGAAAATCCTAAAGTATCTCCTATCTTAGTGCATGGAGGTTGGAGTACAAGAATAAATAAGTCATGCTACAATTGTACAGGACTTTGATGATGCCACACCTGGAATACTGTGTGCAGTTCTGGAAGGGTATATTTGTATTGGAGGTGGTACAGCAAAGGTTCACTGAATTAGTCCCTGGGATGAGAGGGTTGTTCTGATGCAGCTGAGTAAATTGGGACTACATTCTCAGACGTTTAGAAGAATGAGAGGTGATCTCATTGAACGATTATGAAGGGGCTTGATAGGGTAGATGCTGAGACAGTTTTCCCTGGCTGGGGAATCTAAAAAAAAATTTTTCATAAATTTAGTGTACCAATTTTTCCAATTAAGGGTCAATTTAGCATGTTCAATCCACCTACCTTGCACATCTTTGGGTTGTGGGGGCGAAACCCACACAAACACGGGGAGAATGTGCAAACTCCACACAGACGGTGACCCAGAGCCGGGATCAAACCTGGGACCTCGGTGCCATGAGGCAGTAGGGCTAACCCATTGTGCTGCCCTGGGGGGAATCTAAAATAAGGGGGCACAGTTTCATCATCTGGGATCAGTCATTTAAGTTTGCGATGAGAAATGTATTCAGTCAAATGGTTGCCAAATCTTTGGAATCCTCTATCCCAGAGGGTTATGGAGGCTTTATGCACCCTAATAGTTACATCCTGAAAAGGGCCAAAGATTTGTCCAACACTGTTTCCCTTTTATAAACCTGCAGTCATATATATATATATTTTTTTTAATTCTTCCAATTAAAGGGCAATTTAGTGTGGCCAATCCATCTACCCTGCACATCTTTGCGTTGTTAGGGTGCCCACGCAGACACGGGGAGAATGTTGAAACTCCACACGGACAGTGACCCGAGCCCAGAATTGATTGCGGGTCCTCGGCCCCTTGAGGCTTAATTGAATACATTTAAAGCTGAGTTAGAGTTTTGGTCTCTCATGGAATGGAGGGATATGGGAAATGGGCAGTTAAGTAGATTTGAAACCCAAGATCAGCTAGGATCATATTAAATGACAGAGCAAGCTCTACTGGTTTCTTCTCCTATTTCTGATGTCCCTGTGTTCTAAAGTCATTAGTCCTAATTTTATGTAAGAACCCTGTGTGAGCACTTTATTGAATTATTTTTGTTGAAAATTCTAATACGCTGCATTTATTAGTTCCGCTTCATCCACCCTATTAGTTACAACCTCAAAAACGCAAAAGATTTGTCAAACACTTTCCCTTTCATAAATGTGCAGTCACGTCATAATTTTCTAAATCTCCTTTTATTATGTTCCTTATAAAAAGTCTGGCATTTTCCCTATGAATGATGTTGGGTAACTGGCTAACAATGTTGTGATGTTCATAGAGACTGATAGCTTCTTTAAAAAAATATATGAATTTGCCAATGCAAAGAAACACATGTATAGATTTCACATTTATGACTTTTTCCTGTAACAGACTAAAACTAAAATCGACTAAATGTTATTTAATAGGCAACTAATACACTAAAATACTGCCCGTTCATTTCTCTACACAACCGAAAACCCCATTCCACATTTATACATTATACTAAATTCACTCAACTGGTTCCTGGGATGAAGGGATTATCTTATGAGGAAAGGTTGGATATGTTGGGCCTGTATCCATTGGAGTTTAGAAGAATGAGAGGTGATCTTATTGAAACATAAAAGATCTTGCAGGGTGTATGCAAGAGACACTAGAATGAAAGGACATAGTATGATGAACAAAGAAATATTACAATTCGTATTTATGGCAGTAATGTTATTTTTTAAAACCCTCGTTTAAAATACATACAGGAAGTATGTCTACTAAAGCTGTAATTAAGGAGTCGCAGGGCGGCACTGTGGCGCAGTGGTTAGCACTGCTGCCTCACTGCGGCACTCAGGATCTGGGTTCGGTCCCAGCCCCTGGTCACTAGGGGCTTTTTACAGTAACTTCATTGAAGCCTACTTGTGACAGTAAGCGATAATTATTATTATTCGTTTCGAGTTTGCACATTCTGCCTGTGTCTACATGGGTCTCACCCCCACAACCCAAAGATGTGCAAGGTAGGTGGATTGGCCATGCTAAATTGCCCCTTAATTGGAAAAAAATTAATTGGGTACTCAAACCTTATTTTTTTTAAATAATTAAGGAGTCATAAAAGATTGAGGTAATTATTGATTTTAACCACTTACTGGTTACAGATAAAGAGCTATTAAAATTGTGTTTTGATTGCTAGAGATTTCCTAGTGTGTAGCTAATTTATAAGGGAGTAATGTTTAGTCCTAGCTAATCAGCTCATGGAACTCAGTGAGATACAGATTATATAATTAATTGGAGGAGCCAGGTCTGACTTTAGCTTTGCAGACCACTAGAATATTTTAAGTTGAGCAGCAGTTTTCCATACGATTTGAGTCTGACAAGACAGAGGTGTACTGAATCTGATCTTGAAAGGAACATTCTCTAAAGGTCTGCACAGCTAAGCAAGTAAACTTGTGTTGTTAACTTTATTTATAAGTTGCATTTGAACTGTATTGGGTTACTTAATTGGAATTAGCAGCAGATATAGATAGTAAGTTTAAGTTTTTCCTTGTGTTTTCCAACTGTTTAACTGATAATTATAAAGCTATTTCTGTGATCTTCATGTGGTCAATTCTGTGTTTAAATTAAAGTTTGTTCTAACAGAAAAGATACCTATTGGTCAGAGTCAGCACTCCTGGGGTGAAGTAACTTTTCCTCACAGTTTTATAAATTTAAAAAAAGAATTGTTCGTTGTTCTTTATCCAGTATCCGAACAAATTTTGGGGTCTGGTCTGGCTTCGTAACAATAGTTCAAAAATAAGGGGTCTTGGGTGGCACAGTGGTTAGCAATGCTGCCTCACAGCACTGAGAACCCGGGTTCGCTCCCTGCCCCGAGTCACTGTCTGTGCAAAGTTTGTACATTCTCCCCATGTCTGCGTGGGTCTCATCCCCAGAGCCCAAAAAACTTGCCGGGTAGGTGAATTATATTTAAATTTACATTTAAAAAAAATAAATAAATAAGGGGTCTCCCAATTAAGATAAAGATGAGGGGAAATGTTTTTCAGAGATTCGAAGTCTGGGGAATTCTCTTCCCCAGAGACCAGTGTAGGCAGAATCATGAATTATTTTTAAGGCTGAGTTTTTTTTCCAATAAATGTAGTGTGTCCAAATTTTGTTTTCCATTTAAGGGGCAAATTAGCATGGCCAATTCACCGACCCTGCATATCTTTTTGGGTTGTGGGGGGTGAGACCCACGCAGACACAGGAGAATGTGCAAACTTCACACGGAGTGACCCAGGCCGGGTTCGAACCCGGGTCCTCAGCACCGTGAGGCAGCAGTGCTAACCACTGCACCACCATGCCGCCCTTTTAAGGCTGAGTTAGATAGATTCTTGATTGACAGAGAGTAAAAGGTTATAGGGGCAAAACAAGAAAATAGAGCTGAGTACATAGGTTTGTATGTGGTCTTGTATATAAAGTCCCAAGCTCCTCCCAGCATTAACAGGATCTCTTCTTCCCTGCCGTACCATGGTGAATGTACCAAATGTCCTTTTAAACAAAGCTGCTTTACTCAATCATGTAAACACAATCAAATGCATTTCCAGTAGCAAGGCACCCTGTGGCGACTCCTTGGTCTTTAAATCTCCATAAGCCTTGTCTCTTCAATCGGGAATCCGTCATCACCAACACTTTGCATTGAGTTTAACCAAAGACGTTCCTTCTGCATAGCAGCACCTTTTCTCCGCCTTCTTCCCCAAATCTTTGTCTGACTGACAAGAGTCTTTACATAGCACGAGCAGCTGCCACCTCCTTTGTGCCCAGTTGTTAAAACTTGCATGTTACTTTCAATATATTTTGACCTGTACCTCTATCCCCATGACAACCAGGCCACATGGGTTTGTCTCTGGGCAGATTTCATAGGAGGTCACATTCCTCTTTTCAAATTACTTCATTTTACTTTAAATTTAAGGCGAGTGTTTAAAACATAACCATCCTTCAAAATCCTTTATAACTGCTAACAGGGTTATGTATCTTTGCTACTTTCCAATCCATGGGGGCTGTTCTAGAATTTAGAAAATTCTTGAAGATTACCACCAATGTACTCACCAACTCTATGGCACAGTAAGAAGTCTTACAACACCAGGTTAAAGTCCAACAGGTTTGTTTCAAATCACTAGATTTCGGAGCACCGCTCCTTCCTCGGGTGAGGAACCTGAGGAAGGAGCACCTGAGGAAGGAGCAGTGCTCCGAAAACTAGTGATTTGAAACAAACCTGTTTTGGATAAAAAAGGGGTTAAGATGGAGGAGAAAGGTCACTGTCTAAAGCTATTGAACTCAATGTTGAATCTGAGGAATCATTCACCTGAGGAAGGAGCAGTGCTCCGAAAGCTAGTATTTGAAACAAACCTGTTGGACTTTAACCTGGTGTTGTAAGACTTCTTACTGTGCTCACCCCAGTTCAATGCCGGCATCTCCATATCACAACTCTATAGCAACCTACTTTAAAGCATCAAATACAGGCTTTTATTCCCATTAATTTCTCAGTATTATTTGTTTACTAATTTCCTTAAGTTTCTCATTTTCACGACCTTTGTCTCCCCATTTCTTCCGGAATGCTTTTTGTATCTTCTGCCATGAAGAAAGTAATCCTTGGCTCATACACGGCTCCGTTGGCCTTAAGTCATTACAAACAAATAATTCCGTTTTGGGGTCACGTCTTCATCAAGCAGATTGTAGACAAATTGCGATTATAGCTCTTTTCTATGATACATGTTTTGAGTTCTGTTTGTAAGGGCATTGAAGCGCAGTCTCTTGACAAAATGACTGCGGATGAAGGTTGCTAGTCTGCCATTCTTCACAATCCTGACAATAGTGATTATTTATATTATTTTCCGCTCTTCAGTTTTTAATGAGGACACTAGGTGGTGCACTTGACTTAAGTAGAGCTTCACCAGCTGAAGATTTCAGCCTGGAAAGACGGCCTCGTCTGAGCTCTGCCACTGAATTGTCCCAGCTTGAGACTGTAGAGTGGAAGTTCGCTTGGTTGCTCACCCTCCTTAGATGACCACCTGAGGAGCATTTACAGTGAAGCTCAGTTTAAAAAAGTGTGGATTTTGTGGCTACCTGAAGGGCAACTGAAATACCAAGGGCTATAAAAATAGAGATTGGACCAAAATATGGGTTTGGTGCTCAGATTTCTCGGTCAGAATTTGAATATGCAATTTTCACGCAGGACATTAAAATGTAATTGAGTTTGTGTTGTTTGGTGAGGATTTGTTGACAAATGTGAGGTTATCCATTTTGGTAGGAATAACAGCAAACGGGATTATTATTTAAACGATAAAATATTAAAGCATGCCGCTGTTCAGAGAGACTTGGGTGTGCTAGTGCATGAGTCACAGAAGGTTGGTTTACAAGTGCAACAGGTGATTAAGAAGGCAAATGGAATTTTGTCCTTCATTGCTAGAGGGATGGAGTTTAAGACTAGGGAGGTTATGTTGCAATTGTATAAGGTGTTAGTGCGGCCACACCTGGAGTATTGTGTTCAGTTTTGGTCTCCTTACTTGAGAAAGGACGTACTGGCGCTGGAGGGTGTGCAGAGGAGATTCACTAGGTTAATCCCAGACCTGAAGGGGTTGGATTATGAGGAGAGGTTGAGTAGAATGGGACTGTACTCGTTGGAATTTAGAAGGATGAGGGGGGATCTTATAGAAACATTTAAAATTATGAAGGGAATAGATAGGATAGATGCGGGCAGGTTGTTTCCACTGGCGGGTGACAGCAGAACTAGGGGGCATAGCCTCAAAATAAGGGGAAGTAGATTTAGAACTAAGTTTAGGAGGAACTTCTTCACCCAAAGGGTTGTGAATCTATGGAATTCCTTGCCCAGTGAAGCAGTTGAGGCTCCTTCATTACATGTTTTTAAGGTAAAGATAGATAGTTTTTTGAAGAATAAAGGGATTAAGGGTTATGGTGTTCGGGCCGGAAAGTGGAGCTGAGTCCACAAAAGATCAGCCATGATCTCATTGAATGGCGGAGCAGGCTCGAGGGGCCAGATGGCCTACTCCTGCTCCTAGTTCTTATGTTCTTATGATCCACAGTCAGTTTAAATTTCATTTTTCACAATAGGGTTGACCTTATTTTGCAGATACTGTGAAATTTGGAGAAGTGGCCATGCAGCCACCTACCCTCACGGCTAAACCCAGGAAAAGCCAAGAAACTGATCAGGTAAATACTTTGTTTCTGTAGCACCAGCAATATCAAACCAAATTGGTGCAATAGATTGTAGTTCCGTGGATAGATTGGAGAAGCTCGAGTCCTAAGGGCTGTAATGTGTCTAATCGGAAGATGAGATGCTGTTCCTCCAGGGCAACAGGCCAAGGATGAACAGCCATAGGAAGGCTGGGGTCATCCTTGCCATTCTAACTAAGCACCTTGCTTTCATGCTCACGTGTCCATCCTTGGCCTGCAGCAATGCTCCAGTGCAACCCAATGTGGAGGACCAGCACCTCATCTTCCAATGAGACAAGTTACAGCTCTCGGGACTCAACATTGAGTTCAATAGCTTTAGACAGTGACCTTTCTCTTCCATCTTAACCCCTTTTTTATCCAAAACATTTTTGTCTCGATGCAAGAACAAGCCCCCCCTCCCCCCCAACCTGGCCATCGATCCTTTGTTCTCAAGATTGCTATGCTTTTGTTGAAATCTCTTCCAGCTACAGTGTAGTATCTAACAGATATTCCCCCTCAGTTTTGATGAGGAGCCAACAAATTCAAAACGTTAACTCTGTTTTTCTCTCCCTACAGATGCTGCCAGACCTGCTGAGTTTTTCCAGTATTCTCATTTTTTTTCAGATACCAGCATCCGCAGTATTTTTGCTTATTTTAGTGCTTTCTTTGCCTTTGACAAATCTGCCTTGGCTTTCCTTAATTAGTCCATATTTGTCTTTGCCCAGATCAACGATTGCATCCATTGCATAGGCAATTTCCACCCTTCTCTTAGCTTCCTTGGATGCATGCTATCTGGTCCGAGTGACTTAGCATTTTCAGCACAGCTGACCTTTCCAATACTTCCTTTTTTATCAGTTTCTCCTCCATCGAGTCCCTCAACTACCTCCTCTTTCACTGTGATTTTGACTGCACATCTTTGGGTTGTGGGGGTGAAACCCATGCAAACACGGGGAGAATGTGCAAGCCTCACTGTCTACGGACAGTGACCCAGAGCCGGGATCGAACCTAGGACCTCAGCGCCATGAGGCAGCAATGCTACCCACTGCGCCACCGTGCTGCCCATGGTTCCAGTTATATTATCAATCTGACATTTGTCATAAGCACGTTTTTCTGCTTCATCTTTGTCTTCTGTAATGCTCTGGCTTTGGTTGCTTCACCTTTATCTGGGCTGTATCTGCATCATCTCCTCTTTAAAGGCAGCCCATTGTTTTATTATAGTTTTGCCTGCCCTACTGATACTTGATCCACTTGACCCACTTCATTCCCCAGAACCAGATCTAAGGGTGCCTCTTTCCTTGTTGGGCCTGAAACATACTGATCAAGAAAGGTCTCCTGAACCCACTTCAGAAACTTTCTCTTCTCTGCCTTTTACACTGCCATTATCCCAGTCTATAGTGAGTTAATTAAAGGTGATAAAATGAATGGGAAAACAAAATATTTGGATATCAAAAGCCCATTGCGGTTAAATGGATTGCATCACTTGTGTCTGATGTAATTGGCTATTGCTTGCTATAAACGTGTTATGAGACTGCTGTTATTCATCCTTTACAATGACAATCCCTATTTAATAATTTTTATTGTCACAAGAAGGCTTACATTAACACTGCAATGAAGTTACTGTGAAAATCCCCTAGTCACCACTTTCCGGCATCTGTTCGGGTACACTGAGGGAGAATTCAGAATGTCCAAATTACCTAACAGCACATCTTTTGGGACTTGTGGGAGGAAACCGGAGCACCCGGAAGAAACCCACGCAGACATAGGAAGAACGTGCAGACTTCGCACAGACAGTGACCCAAGCCGGGATTCGAACCTGGGATCCTGGAGCTGTGAAGCAACTGTGCCAACCCTTTTATTTGGTTTGGTTATCCAGCTGGAAATTGCTGTGCTGCTAAGTCAGAAGCGAGCAGACCTCAAGCTCAAGTTTGTTGCACCAGGGCAGCACGGTGGCAGAGTGGGTTTAGCCCTGCTGCCTCACGGCGCCAAGGTCCCAGGTTCGATCCCAGCTCTGGGTCCCTGTCTGTGTGGAGTTTGCACATTCTCCCCGTGTTTGCGTGGTTTTCGCCCCCACATCCCAAAGATGTGCAGCGTAGGTGGATTGGCCATGCTAAATTGCCCCTTGATTGGAAAAAAATGAATTGGCTACTCTTAAAAAAAAAAAAAAAAAAAAATGTTTTTTAAAGTTTGTTGCACCATTTAATTAGATCATGATTGATCTGTATCTCACGTCTATTTTGCCACCGCTTGACAATATTACTAATGTAGCCTAATGCATGTGGCGCAGTGGTTAGCACTGGAACTGCGGCACTGAGGAGAGAAAATCCGATTTCCGCGACAGTTTGCAGGGCAACATGATCCCTGATTTCGCTTTCAAATTGTCCAGCTCTATCTTTACAATTGTGCCCATTTGTTCTGGATTTGTCCACCAGAGGAAGCAGCTTCTCTGCATCCACCCTATCAAATCATTTAATTATTTTACCTACCACGATTTTACCCACTCACTTAATTTTTCTCTAACCTTTTTAACTTCCTCCTCCGCTCTACATAGTTTACAGTAACCCCGAAGTTAATTTTCTGCCAGCTTGGGATATACTGCTCATTATTCCTTCATCCAATGTTTGATATACATACTGAAAAGCTGGGAAGCCCCAGTTCAGATCCCTGAGGAAACAACAGTGGTTACATCATGATAATTGAGTGTACTCCCTTTATCCCGAGTCTCTCCTGCCTCCCAACCAATTGATAACCCATGTCACATCAGCAAGGATGTTAATACACACGATATTCACACCCTTGCTGATGGATTTACAAAAACTGTACTGAAACAATCTGACCATTTGCTTTCTTTCACCGAGCTAGGATGTCTTCCATTAGAATTTTTCAATGTTTGGTGAATGGCTGTCTCTTAAATGCTGCAGGTTGCGTTGGGCTGAATTTATGATCTGAGAATTTTACAAGTGTTATTGACACATGATGGAGAAATAAGATTATAATATTTGTCCCGAGAAATCTGAACATCAGAGATCAAACCATGATATGTTTGTTTAATCTCTAGTTATCAATTACCCTTATTGCGAAATAACAGTACTTAAGCATGAAGGTGAATTATAACAACAGCGTGCAGCACTGATTATATCACCAGACTTAAACATAGGGATTTAAATTGAAAACTGGCCCAAACACAATCCTTTTAGATTGAGCTCAGAAATAGCAAGGCATCAGCCACAGCACTGGGAATGTTCTATTAACCACCCAACAATGAACAGGAACTTGAGGATGATGTTTTTAGACAAATTATTCAGCCATATCATTATAACTATAGGACATTTTAATAATCCGAGTACAGACGGTGGTGGAAAAATAGTTTGCTGGGCGTAGGGGAGTTTTATTGCAATGTGCTTGGGTCTTTCCTATCAGTTGAATTGCTGCCACTTCAAGGATGGAAGCACGTTACTAAACTCTTCATAAATCAGTTAACCAAACCCAAAGGTTTGGTAACGCAAACCCAAGTATCGTAATGTAAATATTAAGCTTTGAAGTTTAACCTTCTGTCAGCTGTGTGAAGGCTTTTATATTTTCCTTTGCTTTGCGTTAAATCATTTGTTTGTTCTTCCCAGCCTGGCCAGAGACAGTTACTTCTGAAATCACTGTTTCAGCAAAGCAAGTGCGCCTCAGAAAGAAGGGAGGGTACCCAGTGTGGTAAGCAGCCCACCATGTCGATGGCTCGTCAGAGGATGATGCTGGAGGAGCGGGAGAGGGTCATTAAGGCCTACAGAACACTGAAGAAACAGAAACAACAAACCCTGGCCCAAAATAAAAACAGCACAGAAAAGTTGAAAAATCCTAAATAAGCCTCAGAATTTTACCATTTGAGGCACTAATTCAGGGGTCTGCAGGTTCTCAGGAGGACTGAATGCCCATTGATTTGTTATTTAATAACGAGTGATTTGTTGAAAGCTGTGTGTTCTAATATAAACCATGTAGTATAAGCTCTGGACTATAACCTATATGCAAGGAAAGGTACCCATTTTGGAGCTAAACATTTATACCTGTAATTCTCAACATGCCTGACTGCCATCAGTGAAGCTGTATGGTTTAGAAATCAATAACTGCATCAATAGTGACGATACCAAGTTGTCTTGAATGTCCTGGTATACTTGATGTGCTGTTAAGTTGGCTGCTGGACAGTGTTCTGTAGCCAGTTTCTGGCTTTTTATTGAATTTCTTTTTAGCCTGCTGTAGAGTTGCCCATTGAGAGTGATCAGGCCTGTGCGGTCAGTCTTTACAGGGATAGAATTGTGGTTAGCTGCCTCTTTTTTTACCCAAAAGTTTTGAAAAATGTTAATGACCTTTGTGAATTGAGGGAAAGTTGTTTTGTATTCTGTAATCCACCTTAAACGTGAGATATGACCCATGCTCGGTACTGTCATTTGTAGCCGGTTGACCTCTCTCAGCTCCATGCTGTTCTCCACTATTTTTTTCCAAATAAGGGGGCAATTTAGCATAGCTAATTGACCTACCCTGCACATCTTTGGGTTGTGGGTGTGAGACCCATGCAGACAGGGGAGAATGCGCAAACTCCACACGGACAGTGACCCGGGGCTGGGATCGAAACCGGGTCCTCGGAGCCATGAGGGAGCAGTGCTAACCACTGTGCCGCCTACCGTTCGCCACTCTGATCTGCCAAACGGGCTTATTAGTCAAGTTCCACGGACTGCTGGGCAGCTGGCTGGAAATATGGTGCACCTTGTACTTACCTTCACTGTGGAAAAAATGTACAGTTCTTCCACATTTTGAGAATAGCCATTGTGTCTGTGTTTGGCGAGTGGGTGCCTTAAATAGTTTCCTTTTAAAAAAAAATTTAGAGTATCCAATTCTTTTTTTTCCAGTTAAGGGGCAATTTTAGCGTGGCCAATTCACCTACCCTGCAAATCTTTTTGGGTTGTGGGGGTGAGACCCACGCAGATACGGGGAGAATGTGCAAACTCCACATGGACAGTGACCCGTGGCCGAGATCGAACCCGGGTCCTCGGCACCGTGAGGCAGCAGTGCTAACCACTGTGCCACCGTGCTGCCCTGACTTTTAGCAGTTTCTAATAAAGCTTTGTGATTGGGGTACAAAGTGCTCTGATAAAACCTGCTGGTAAAATTGGGATAATCCCTCTGCGAGCGTGCATTTTGTGAGTACCCAGGATTTGTATGAGGTGAATGATTTATATTTTGTTAAACAGTAACCACCTATAAATCTAGTTTTCCATTATGTGCAATTGTGATTTGTATCTTGTGATGCAGAATTCTTCTGAATGTGAACGCCCTGATACTGAACTTTGATGGGGTTTGGCACAGGGCTAAATCGCTGGCTTTGAAAGCAGACCAAGGCAGGCCAGCAGCACGGTTCAATTCCCGCACCATCCTCCCCGAACAGGCGTCGGAATGTGGCGACTAGGGGCTTTTTACAGTAACTTCATTTGAAGCCTACTTGTGACAAGCGATTTTAATTTCATTTCATTTCAAGAGATTGCTGCAATTTCTGTAACAATACTACACAGTGGTATTTACTGACTTACATTTTTAGCTCATAATTGCAGGAAATGTAGAAACAAAGAAAATTCCATTTGAGTCTGGTCTAAGACATGTCACGTTAATCCCTTTTAAAAAAAAAAAAGAATTGATCTTTGATAACTTCAGTACTTTCATCCGCAATCTAGCAACCCTTCAGGTTAGGTATACAGCTGGCGGACAGACTCTGACCAGTGCAGCCTGTAATGGGACCCATAAATCTGATCTGATTAATGGTCTACTCTATGTGGGAGAGCGTACTTTGCTTCTGTATGTGTGCTGTAGCAGCTGAGAATCGAGTAACTCACTGACATCCGGCACAGCACAATGGACCGAATTCGGTGCTGTATCATTGCATAATGAGAATGACTGGGAGAAGAATGGGGAATATGCTGATGATTGTGCTACAGATTTAATAAATATCAACTTTCTGTCAGACTCCTTTTTGATAAATTTAGAGTGCCCAATTTTTATTTTCGCTATTAACGGGCAAATTTAGGGTGGCCAATTCACCTACCCTGCACATCTTTTTGAGTCGTGGGGGTGAGAGCCACAGGGAGAATGTGCAAACTCCGCACTGACAGTGACCCAGGGATGGGTTTGTCAGAATCCTGCCAGAAATCCCAGCTTCCTGATGGCTAAACATATAGCACATCTAGTTCTGTGCAAGGTCCAGAATTATGTTCATGACTTCCTGCCTACTCCACCCCTCCCTGTAACCACAAGATTATTCGCTATCGATAATGGGCTAATTGTTCCCAGTGCACTTACCAACCCCTTCAATTTTGTCTCATTATGTGGGTATTGCCCTCGGTTTGATGCTATCTGCCACACACCATAATTCCACACCGTCTTCTGCATGCTCAAAAAGCATTTATTGGCAGACTAGCCATTAACAAATAATGTTGAAAGGCGATCTGTAATTCTGTTTGCGAAATGATTGCCATTGACTTGTTACATGTGCTGTGGCCAGTAACATGCTTGTGATATGGAAATCCCATTGGCGTTGCTGCTTAAAGCCCCAAATCTAAGCAGTGTAAGGAGATGTAATTTGTTCATGAATGATTGGAAAGCCTGAATCCTGTCATGCTAAATCTGTTTGTATTCATTCCGGTGCAGATGTCAATTGTATCCTGTCTCTTGCTGGGTGCTTCATAATGAATAGAAGTTCTGTCGAAATTCTAATTCACTGTCAAGTGCCACCTTGCCGCTGAAAATGGATACAAATACATTGCTCAATTAAATTGCAATTAATTTTGAAACACTGCCACTTTCAGAAGCTTCTAAGTCAAATAGACCCAACAACCCCAAGTTTGATTCCCAACTTATGGTAATTACATAGAACAGTACAGCACAGAACAGGCCCTTCGGCCCTCGATGTTGTGCCGAGCCATGATCACCCTACCCAAACCCACGTATCCACCCCATACCCGTAACCCAACAACCCCCCCTTAACCTTACTTTTTTTTTAAGGACACTACGGGCAATTTAGCATAGCCAATCCACCTAACCGGCACATCTTTGGACTGTGGGAGGAAACCGGAGCACCCGGAGGAAACCCACGCAGACACGGGGAGGACGTGCAGACTCCGCACAGACAGTGACCCAACCGGGAATCGAACCTGGGACCCTGGAGCTGTGAAGCATTTATGCTAACCACTATGCTACCGTGCTGCCCGAAGTTGGCTGATCTTGGCCCTGAGCTGGTGGAAGAAAAAAAATGAGTGAATCTGATTCCGCTTCTGATTACTATCCAGTGAATATTAACGGTGACTGAATGCTGCATTGCTGTGATGACCAACATAGTGAATAGCTTGCTGTGGCTAACAGAAGGCTGCTCTTGCGTTGCACTGCGGAGTAATAGAACACTGGCTTGACCTCAACATTCCCTACAAGCCTTTTTTAACTCCAGCTGGTCTGCCAACTGGCTGCAAAATATTTTCTTTTTAACCCAACAGGTGAGAGTGAGCGCTTGCATTCCACAGCTTGGGTTGGCTGGTTTAAGAGTGGCTTTGGCAGAGACCCGAAAGCAAGCTTCCAGCTAACACTCTGGGCCAAGCACCAGCGCATTGCCCACGGTAATGTTGTTGAGCGTTGGAACCTAGGCCAACTCTGGCCTCATCTTATCACTTTCGGGGCAAAGCCATTTGGAATTCCTGTCAATTGGAGCTGCGTATCCGACCATCCCTTTCCCTAATCCAGGACACTGAGGCCAATTCTGTCAACTGACCACTGGTCTTGATGAACTCTGATATGGTTGGATAAATATTCCAAATTTTAATAAATTACTTCCATGGGAAATGATGCAGCTTAGATTAATAAACAAAACAAATCTGGTACATCAAATTACAAAGATCTAGGGTTGTGTTATTTTGTTTGTTTCTCTTCAGTGTTGCCATAGAAGTGTCACTTGCACAATGTCAAATTGCAAGAGCTTTCTAATTCAATCGCAAATCCTAATGATATTCCAGGGAGTGCCATCTGTTTGAACAGTAAAATATTACAGGATCTGGTTAATGTTTAAAAGGAGATTGTAGGCTCCCATTTATCACAATTCTATGCACACTGGGTAAAGAAGAATTTTATCTTGTGATGAATTTACATTGGCTTTATAAAACATTCATTTAAAAAAAATGGAAATATCTGGTTTGGGGTGCAGTGGCACGGAACAAAGTCCTTTCACTGTGTGAAATCATTGCTTTAAATAAAGTTTACCATAATGGCTACTGCAGTCTGTTAATTCTAGATTGATGACTTATTGGAGTTGGGGGTGTGGGGCCAAAAAGAGGGGGGGTGAAGCCTTACCCAGTAATTGAAATCAAGGAATGTAAATAAAATGGTAAAGGAAACAATTTGCAAGGCAACTTTGAATTGAGAGGAACAAAATCTGACTTGTACATCATTAATCTATGACTGATGCATCAGTGTGACAGCTGTAGGAGTTGCATTTGTCCATCACTGAAGTGACATTTGTTTCTAATGGGATTTAGCTTGCCTCTGCTTCGCTAGTCCTGGGAAAACTTAATCTCTGGAATCAGTGGGGATGGCTGCCAGGAAGACTGCTATGTTTTACAGAGGGAGCCCTCACCAAACCGCTGGTTGGGGCCGGGCAGATAGATGTGTGATCTCCTCCAACCGTGAATGGGCAGACATCCTGCAAGCAGGATCACCAACCCCGTTTGGGAGGCTGTGGCTGTGCAAGTCATGACAGTGCCAAAATGGACCTGGATGCTCAAGGTCTAAGCCCCCCCCCACCCCCCAGGATCACCTGGAAGTGAGCCTCCGCCTGAACCTCAGCTGTGGACCCTGGGGATACATCTAGCTGTAGTGGGAGAGTGAAGAAGAGTAAGAAACGATAGGAATCTTGACATGGGTGAACCTTGACACTAGTAAAGATAAATCACCATTGTAATAGCACACTTGTATTAAAAATCACTTTGTTTACCCATACAGATCTTCCACGATGTTATGCCATGGCGCCATGCTCTGCAAGCTCCCATTCAAACTTCATCCCTGTAGCAACAGATTTGTCATTCCGCCTCTCTGGGCCCCCAGATCACCCCGTTCAGCTCTTTGTCAGGCAGGCATCTGACATTTTGCAGAGGATAAGAGGACCATTGCTCTGCCCTCACTACAAGTCATCATCATTCTCTTGCAGTGTTCGGCCAATCACTTTCACGCCCTGCCCATGAATATTGGTGCTGTCACGGTGACGTCCTGGAGGTACCACAGTGGTCAGAGGATGGCAGAGCCGGTGGTGGGAGAGGTTTTCACACTTTAGTCCTGGACGTCCACAAAACGAGTGGCTATGAGAGCATCACTGTCCCTGAGCTCCTCGTAGGCCCTGGTCTTTGCCTGAAGTCCTTCCTCCGCTTCTTCCACGGGTTGCCCCTTGCTGCCCTCCTTGACTTTCTCCTTATCTGAGGGATTTAGTGCACCTCCATCTCCTCCTGGTCCAGCTGCTCGCTCCATGTCTGTGCCAGGTTTTGCAGAGCACAGCGGACTAATATGCAGGTCACTGGGGGCTGTATTGTATGACTCCCTTTGATCAGTCCATCTGGAGCAGGCCAATCACCTGCTCAACCAGCACATGTGTTGATGTATGAGCTTCGTTGTAATGAGTCTCAGCAGGTGTTTGTGGCCCTCACACTGGTGTCATCAGCCATCTGCTGAGTGGATACCCTTTGTCCCTGAGGAGCCAACCCTCCAGCTGCTGCTCTCTCTCAAAAATGGTTGTGACCGCGTGGTCACACGTGATCTGAACATTGAGGGTGTGGTATTCTTTGCGGTCCACAAAAGGCACCCTATGCTGCCATGGAGGACCCCGAGCCACATGGGTGCCGTTGATGACGTCCTGCATCTGGGGAATGCCAGCTATTTGGGTGAAGCCCAAGGCCCTGGCACTCTGGTTCGTCTGGACCTGGTCTAAGTGGATGTACATGTGAGTCCTCGCAAATGGCGCATCTGCGACTTCCCTTATGCACTTGTGCATTGCTGGCGGGGAGATGCTGCACAGGTCACCATGCAGCCCTTAAACGAGCTGCTGGTATGGATGTTCAGAGTGACAGTGACTTTCTGGGTCACAGGCAATGGGTGATCTCCCAGTCTCTGTGGTGCCAACTCTGGCATCACCTGACACAGGCGGTCCACCCTCCCCCACAGTCTTCTCTGGACCTCTGGCATTTGGAGGTATGAAGTTCTCCAGCAGGATACCTGTGGCCAGTAATGTTTCTTCTGACATTTTACCATCTGTGCTACTTCTCCCAGAAGATCAGCAGACTCTTCCTCCCTCTCTTCTGCAGGGCACTGTTCCTGGCCGTGTGCAGCGGCACGTCAATGTTACTGCTGCAGCTCAATACCAATCAACAAAAATTGCCAGCTCGACTGGCTCCACGATTCTCCCAAATCAAAACAGAGGTCCCCTGAGAATGTCCTAACCCACAGCCGTATGAAAATCTGGGACATCTATGTGAGCGCCTTTCCACATAGCCACACTTCCTCCCCACAGTTGTCCTTCTCAACTCCACCTGAATGAAGCGTTTTGACCCTTGAGAGCCTCAGTGGGCCGTGTAACTCCCTCAAGGATGAGGAGTTAAGGCAGTTAAGTGCATTCAATGGACCTGCATTCTAACCTCATAGGAGAACAAGACAAAGTCCCCCGTCATCCCTTGAACAGGGCGACCGATGAATGACTTCATCAAATGCCTTGCACCTCTCTATGGATATGAGTATGAGCCTTAGAGTTCAATGTTTAGCTGCTGAGCTTCCAACTATTTTGATTGAACCAATTA
This sequence comes from Scyliorhinus canicula, assembly GCF_902713615.1. Taxonomy (NCBI): domain Eukaryota; kingdom Metazoa; phylum Chordata; class Chondrichthyes; order Carcharhiniformes; family Scyliorhinidae; genus Scyliorhinus; species Scyliorhinus canicula. The sequence continues at coordinate 14,945,808 of NC_052163.1, read as the reverse complement.
AACTTAATTAAACAAACTGACAGACCTTTAAAGGGATATTACCCTAAACGAAAGCAAAGAACAAATGAAATTTAGAACATCAAACTGAAATGTGATTAAAAGGGTCGCTAAAAATGGCAGCAGGGTGGCGCAGTGAGTAACACCGCAGCCTCACGGCGCCGAGGTCCCAGGTTCGATCCCGGCTCTGGGTCACTGTCCGTGTGGAGTTTGCACATTCTCACCGTGTCTGGGAGGGTTTCACCTCCACAACGCAAAGATGTGCAGGGTAGATGGATTGGCCATGCTAAATTGCCCCCTAATTGGAAAAATGAACTGGGTACTCTAAATTTATATTATAAAAAAGGGTCGCTAAAGCACCCCAGACCCTCAGGTGCCCACTAGCCACGGAGGTGCTCAATGGTGAACACCTCATGCTCCCTTTCCAGGGACACCTGGCCATGAATGTGGCATGGTAGAGGGGCACACAATCGGGTCTGACGACCCCCTAGGTTGCCCACTGCCTGGACCCGTTTATGGTAAGTTTGCCCAGGAGCAGGAACACCAGGATTTCCTCCTCCCTCTCGGCACCGTGTGCCCATAGAGCAGGAGTGTGGGGCTGAAACTGAAAACAAAAGGTTTTTTAAATAACTGAAGAGGAACTTTTTAAAAAAAAATAATTTTTATTGAAATTTTTTACAGAAAATATAACAACAAACAATAACAAGCAACAATAAAACAACATAATAACACCTCCAAGACCGTAGCAACGCCTGTATCGCACCCCCCCCCCCTCCCCCACCCCCCCCCAAACCCAGTAAACAACAAGAGAACATAAAAATAATTTAAATTAAATAAACATAGTCAAACCCCCCCCCCCCCCCCCCCCCCCCCCCCCGGGTTGCTGCTGCTGCTGACCCAGTACCATATCGCTGAGCCAGAAAGTCGAGGAAAAAATGAAAAAAATGAAAATCGCTTTGTTGTCACGAGTAGGCTTCAATGAAGTTACTGTGAAAAGCCCCTAGTCGCCACATTCCGGTGCCTGTCCGGGGAGGCTGGTACGGGAATCGAACCGTGCTGCTGGCCTGCTTGGTCTGCTTTAAAAGCCAGCGATTTAGCCCAGTGAGCTAAACCAGCCCCAGGAAAGGTTGCCACCGCCTAAAGAACCCTTGTACCGATCCTCTCAGGGCGCATTTGACCTTCTCCAGCTTAATAAATCCCGCCATGTCATTGATCCAGGTGTCCACGCTTGGGGGTCTCGCATCCTTCCACTGTAGCAAGATCCTCCGCCGGTACTGAAGAAGAACTATTGACTCCAACTATTATGATGGAAACCAAATAAACTAAATTAAATGCATTGGGGGACTAAATAAAAGGAGCAGCCCCTTAAAGTGGTACTGCCTTAAACAAATCACAAATGAACTTTCAAACATCAAATTAAAACGTGATGAAGAGGGTCAATAATCGGGAAACTTTTTTTAAAAATTTAGAGTACCCAATTCTTTTTTTCCAATTAAGGGGCAATTTAGTGTGGCCAATCCACCTACTCTGCACATTTTTGAGTTGTGGGGGTGAAACCCACGCAGACACGGGGAGAATGTGGAAACTCCACACGGACAGTGACCCAGAGCCGGGATCGAACCTGGGACCTCAGCGCCGTGAGACAGCTGTGCTAACCACTAGGCCACCGTGCTGCCCTATAATCGGGAAACATGATCTTGCGGCAAGAATGGCGGTTCCCGATCCTCACCATATTTTGACCCCGCGTTGCTTTTCTTGCTCATGGCTAACCTGTAATGAAAGTCGCCACCTTAAGCTTTTCAGATCTGCCATCTGGATTTGAATCAAGCAATGCGGGGTGGGGGGGGGGGGGACCTTAGAATCTTGAGTTTGCACATTTTCTCTGTATCTGCGTGGGTCTCATCCCCACAACCCAAAACGATGTGCAGGGTAGGTGGATTGGCCACGCTAAATTGCCCCTTAAAAGAAAAAAGAATTGGATACCCTAAAAACAAAATTTAATCTTAGAATTTCATGTATCTACATGAAAGAAAAAGATGAGACTGACAACCTTGAAAATGTATAATAATTGGCAAAGAATCAAGCAAGATAAACCATAGATAAACTATGAATGTGGGAGTCGAGGTAAGACATATTTCACAATGAGGCGGGTTCCAGCACCTGGAGATTCTATCCCGTGTAGGAGTGACACAAAATAGTCTATCTGCAGAGTTAGCCAAGATGTCGATTTAATTTGTTATTACCCTGGGTGGCCAACATTACTCGCATTCCACCAACACTGTCCAATCTCGTTTGCCCATTCTCCCCGTGTTTGCGTGGGTTTTGCCCCCACAACCCAAAGATGTGCAGGGTAGGTGGATTGGCCACGCTAAATTTTGGAAAAAATGAATTGGGTAGTCTAAATTTTAAAAAAAACACTGTCCAATCTCTGTTTGCTGGCACCACATAAATCCATGACACCAAAGCGTGTTATTTTGCAGCAGCTCATTCTCTCACTTGTTAACATCCAAACAACACTCGCTCCAAATCAGAGATTCTACTTTTTGGAGGTTTCTTAGGGCAAGTAATTGAACCGCAAGGAGAATCATGGGAGCCTGGTAGATATCCCCCATGCTGAAGAGCCCTTGCATTCAGTGGGTTATTGCCCACTTAGGATATGGGCATTGTTGACATTTCTCTTCCGTCCCTACTTTCCCTGAGAAATTGGCAGTGGGCCTTCTTGAACCACAGCTAATGGTTTCATGCAACTGAGCAACTTGCTCAGCAACTCAGAGGGCAGTAAAATAAGAGTTGACTGTGATTTACTTCTACTTTCAATTGAGTATATTGTATTCACTGTTCACAATGCACCCTCCGCTACACTGGGGAGGCCAAACACACTTGAGGAGATTTCTTTGCAGTAAGAGTGATCCTGTGTTTCCAGACATCCATCATTTTAATTCTCCTTCCCCCTCCCAGTCTGATCTTACTGTCCTCGGCCTCCTGCACTGTGCCAGTGAATCTCCTCTAGACCCATCTCTTGTTTCTTTATTCATCCCATTACAACCCCGTTTGCCTTACGTCATCGTCCCTTTTGTCATTGAATCACTCCTGCAGCCTACCCCTTGACAGAATTTCCATTTTCTGCTCTTTCCCTTCCTCTGTCTCCGTTCCCTGATTTTGTTCTCGCTTAAACACTTGTGCCAGTTCTGATGAAAGGTCATCAACCTGAAATGTTGACTCTGTTTCTCTCACATTGGACGCTGTCTGACCTGCTGAGTATTTCCAGCACCCTGTATTTAATGCCAGATCTGCACTATTTTTCCTTTGGTTTAGCCTGTCACATTGGTGTGGGACTGGAGTTCCCAATAGGTCAGGATGACAAACTATTACTGATAACAAAATTTGTTTTGAAATTTCAAAAATTCTAATTTGATGAAGTGGATTTCAACTCAAATTCACTGGATTGTTGGCCCAAGCTTAAGGAACACCTGTGAAATAACATAATACAATGTAGTGCATTGAGAATTTCATTGTGTATGTTGTCTACTTGAGGCTACCCAGATACACATGTACCAGCAGAGGGAGTCTGCAAGAGAAAAAAATAAAGAATCCATATTAAACTGCTCATGCAGCTCTAATTCTTTTTTAAAAATAAATTTAGAGTGCCCAATTCATTTTTTCCAATTAAGGGGCAATTTAGTGTGGCCAATCCACCTACCCTGCACATCTTTGGGTTGTGGGGGCGAAACCTACGCAAACACGGGGAGATGCAGCTCTTATTCTAAAGGTGGGATTCTCTGGCTGCGCCTGCCCGGTGACCAGAAATTCCCGCCTGAGGTCATTCGACCCTTACATGTGATCTTGCGGCAGACACTAAAGAATCTGGCACTAACTGTCTCTGTTTGAATTCTTTGCCAAGAACTTCACACATGTTTCCACTGTGCTTTGCTCATTCTATACAGGGATACCACAACTAAGAAGATTAATGAGATGTGGGTGTCACTGGCAAGATATGTTGCTCATACCTAATTGCCCTTGAACTGGGCAGTCCTCTTACTGGACAGTCAGGGCACTTGAGAGGGTAGTTAAGAGTCAGGCTAGGTAGATGGGCCATGTTAAATTGCCCCTTAATCGGAAAAAATGAATTGGATACTCTAAATATATATTTCTTAAAAAAGGAGTCCCATTACATATTTACATTTCCCTCACCTTAAAGTAGAACAAGACAATGGAAGCTTCTCATTTGAGTTAATACCGTCAGTGTTCACCTCTGGGAATTATAAAGCAACTTCTTGTCTGCAATCAGAGAAAACAAATCATTTTTAGGAACCACACAGGGACAGCAGGAGGTGAAAGTGCCTCTCACTTTTAAACACACTCCCCCAGAGGCATTGGAAAGAACAAGATGCTGAACCTCTTTCTGTGTCAAAGAAAGTCTTGGTCCCGCTTAACTAACTGAACCTCTGACACAATCAAATTGTCTCTCTTGTGGCGAACTTCTAAAATTAGGTTTGGAATTGAAAACAGGCTGAGAAGATGCACACAGGCCAGGAACTGAAACTGTCTTGTGAGGCCCTGGCTGGAATCGATACTGACCATCTGCAAGAGCACCCACGTCAGTGCATAAACTTGTTATTCCAAATGGCCTTTGTGATTACCCACTCCAAAGAAGAAGACCATGCTATGAATATGTAACAAAATTCCAGACGCAGGTGATCAACTTTGCAGCAGGACATAGAACAGACAAAAGAAGCCATCAGACTCCTTAATGAGCTGATGGCTGGTCAGACAAGGGGCTTCAGAGGACAATGGGTCTTGATTGAATCACCCTGGATAAACAGGAGTATCCTGTCTTTCCCATTAACAAGTTGGGTGTGGATGGGACAATGGCCAGTGGTGGGTATAAACCTATGACTCAATGCTAGCATTGAGTATAAAGAAAGGAACATCAAACAGATTCTCAACGATAACCTGGGAGTCAGGCACAACCATCGCAAGAAGAAAGGACCCTGGGTTTCGAACCCAGAGAAGACATCCACATTTCAAAAAATATAAATTTAGAGTACCCAATTCATTTTTTCCAATTAAGGGGCAACTTAGCATGGCCAATCCACAGAGCCTGCACATCTTTGGCTTGTGGGGGGCGACACCCACACAAACACGGGGAGAACGTGCAAAGTCCACACGGTCAGTGACCCAGAGCCGGGATCAAACTTGGGACCTCGGCGCCGTGAGACAGCAGTGCTAACCACTGCGCCACTATGCTGCCCAAGAAGACATCCACATTGAGTGATTGTAGCCTGTCAGCCTCCTTTACTACGTGCGGGTAAAACCCAAAGTTCAGCTGTGAGTCTGAGTAATACTTTGTTGAGGAAGAGAATTGTGAATAAAATTGTGTTAAACCATGAACCTGTTGTCCTTTGTTCATCTCGCAAATAAGAGCAGTTTGGTAAAATGTTTGAGTAAGTAAACTGGTGGAAAGTATCTGAGGTTTTACAGGTACAACATAGGTTGAATGTGTTTTCCACCCAGGTTTTAGAACATAGAACATAGAACGATACAGCGCAGTACAGGCCCTTCGGCCCTCGATGTTGCACCGACATGGGAAAAAACTAAAGGCCATCTAACCTACACTATGCCCTTATCATCCATATGCTTATCCAATAAATTTTTTAATGCCCTCAATGTTGGCGAGTTCACTACTGTTGCAGGTAAGGCATTCCACGGCCTCACCACTCTTTGTGTAAAAAACCCACCTCTGACCTCTGTCCTATATCTATTACCCCTCAATTTAAGGCTATGTCCCCTCGTGCTAGCCACCTCCATCCGCGGGGGAAGGCTCTCGCTGTCCACCCTATCTAACCCTCTGATCATTTTGTATGCCTCTATTAAGTCACCTCTTAACCTTCTTCTCTCTAACGAAAACAACCTCAAGTCCATCAGCCTTTCCTCATAAGATTTTCCCTCCATACCAGGCAACATCCTGGTAAATCTCCTCTGCACCCGTTCCAAAGCTTCCACGTCCTTCCTATAATGAGGCGACCAGAACTGTACGCAATACTCCAAATGCGGCCGTACTAGAGTTTTGTACAACTGCAACATGACCTCATGGCTCCGGAACTCAATCCCTCTACCAATAAAGGTCAACACACCATAGGCCTTCTTCACAACCCTATCAACCTGGGTGGCAACTTTCAGGGATCTATGTACATGGACACCGAGATCCCTCTGCTCATCCACACTACCAAGAATTTTACCATTAGCCAAATATTCCGCATTCCTGTTATTCTTTCCAAAGTGAATCACCTCACACTTCTCCACATTAAACTCCATTTGCCACCTCTCAGCCCAGCTCTGCAGCTTATCTATATCCCTCTGTAACCTGCAACATCCTTCCGCACTGTCTACAACTCCACCGACTTTAGTGTCGTCTGCAAATTTACTCACCCATCCTCCTGCGCCCTCCTCTAGGTCATTTATAAAAATGACAAACAGCAACGGCCCCAGAACAGATCCTTGTGGTACGCCACTCGTAACTGAACTCCATTCTGAACATTTCCCATCAACTACCACTCTCTGTCTTCTTTCAACTAGCCAATTTCTGATCCACATCTCTAAATCACCCTCAATCCCCAGCCTCCGTATTTTCTGCAATAGCCGACCGTGGGGAACCTTATCAAACGCTTTACTGAAATTCATATACACCACATCAACTGCTCTACCCTCGTCTACCTGTTCAGTCACCTTCTCAAAGAACTCGATAAGGTTTGTGAGGCATGACCTACCCTTCACAAAACCATGTTGACTATCCCTAATCAAATTATTCCTATCTAGATGATTATAAATCGTATCTTTTATAATCCTCTCCAAGACCTTACCCACCACAGACGTTAGGCTCACCGGCCTATAGTTACCGTGGTTATCTCTACTCCCCTTCTTGAACAAAGGGACCACATTTGCTATCCTCCAGTCCTCCGGCACTATTCCTGTAGCCAATGATGACCTAAAAATCAAAGCCAAAGGCTCAGCAATCTCTTCCCTGGCTTCCCAGAGAATCCTAGGATAAATCCCATCCGGCCCCCCGGGGACTTATCTATTTTCACCTTGTCCAGAATTGCCAACACTTCTTCCCTACGCACCTCAATGCCATCTATTCTAATAGCCTGGGTCTCAGCATTCTCCTCCACAATATTATCTTTTTCTTGAGTGAATACTGATGAAAAGTATTCATTTAGTATCTCGCTTACCCCCTCAGCCTCCACACACAACTTCCCACCACTGTCCTTGACTGGCCCTACTCTTACCCTAGTCATTCTTTTATTCCTGACATACCTATAGAAAGCTTTTGGGTTTTCCTTGATCCTACCTGCCAAAGACTTCTCATGTCCCCTCCTTGCTCGTCTCAGCTCTCTCTTTAGATCCTTCCTCGCTTCCTTGTAACTATCAAGCGCCCCAACTGAAACTTCATGCCTCATCTTCACATTGGCCTCCTTCTTCCTCTTAACAAGAGATTCCACTTCTTTGGTAAACCACGGTTCCCTCGCTTGACCCCTTCCTCCCTGCCTGACTGGTACGTACTTATCAAGAACATGCAATAGCTGTTCCTTGAACAAGCTCCACATATCCAGTGTGCCCAACCCTTGCAGCCTACTTCTCCAACCAACACATCCTAAGTCATGTCTAATGGCATCATAATTGCCCTTCCCCCAGCTATAACTCTTGCCCTGCGGGGTATACCTATCCCTTTCCATCACTAACGTAAAGGTCACCGAATTGTGGTCACTGTTTCCAAAGTGCTCACCTACCTCCAGATCTAACACCTGGCCTGGTTCATTACCCAAAACCAAATCCTATGTGGCCTCGCCTCTTGTTGGCCTGTCAACATATTGTGTCAGGAAACCCTCCTGCACACATTGTACAAAGAACGACCCATCTAATGTACTCGAACTATATCTTTTCCAGTCAATATTTGGAAAGTTAAAGTCTCCCATAACAACTACCCTGTTACTTTCGCTCTTTTCCAGAATCATCTTCGCCATCCTTTCCTCTACATCCCTAGAACTATTAGGTGGCCTATAGAAAACTCCCAACAGGGTGACCTCTCCTTTCCTGTTTCTAACCTCAGCCCATACTACCTCAGAAGAAGAGTCCCCATCTAGCATCCTTTCCGCCACCGTAATACTGTCCTTGACTAGCAGCGCCACACCTCCCCCTCTTTTGCCCCCTTCTCTGAGCTTACTAAAACACCTAAACCCCGGAACCTGCAACAACCATTCCTGTCCCTGCTCTATCCATGTCTCTGAAATGGCCACAACGTCGAAGTCCCAGGTACCAACCCATGCTGCCAGTTCCCCTACCTTATTTCGTATACTCCTGGCATTGAAGTAGACACACTTCAAACCACCTACCTGAACACTGGCACCCTCCTGCGAAGTCAAAACTGTGCTTCTGACCTCTATACTCTCAATCTCCCGTACCCCAAAACTACAATCCAGGTTCCCATGCCCCTGCTGAATTAGTTTAAACCCCCCCAAAGAGCACTAACAAATCTCCCCCCCAGGATATTGGTGCCCCTCAGGTTCAGATGTAGACCATCCTGTCTATAGAGGTCCCACCTTCCCCAGAAAGAGCCCCAGTTATCCAGAAATCTGAATCCTTCCCGCCTGCACCATCCCTGTAGCCACGTGTTTAATTGCTCTCTCTCCCTATTCCTCATCTCACTATCACGTGGCACGGGCAACAACCCAGAGATAACAACTCTGTTATCTGTTTTGGTGACATGTTTTCTGCATTGGCTTAGCCCCAAGCCCCGCTGAAACAGGGCTTGAATTTTCTTCAGTATCATCATTAACACTGCAGTTTCAGTGAACAAGATGAGAGTAGAGGATCATCACCAATGCGTGACTATGTAAATGCTGCTCGTGTGGGTAATCCTGCGTGGCGAAACTACAGGGGCAGTGACATTAGGGGCAGATGACAATATGGCAGCATAATATCCAGAATGCATTCTGGATGGTGCATATTGAAAATGAAATGAAATGAAATGAAAATCGCTTACTGTCACAAGTAGGCTTCAATGAAGTTACTGTGAAAAGCCCCTAGTCGCCACATTCCGGCGCCTGTTCGGGGAGGCTGGTACGGGAATTGAACTGTGCTGCTGGCCTGCCTTGGTTTGCTTTAAAAGTCAGAGATTTAGCCCAGTGTGCTAAACCAGCCCGAAATTCCATAAAATATAACAAACAGAACATCTTTGAGACGGAGGTACAATTCCGGATTGTCTTTCCAAAGCTTTTGTCTTGGGTTATAGCTGGCCATCTCAGTGGACCTTAGAAAACTATGGCATTTGTAGGTGCGGTAAGTATCTGATTCAGGTTGGTGGACCTATTTATCCTAGTGCATGAAATGCCCATGAAACAGGAGGCATCAATGCCACCAGATTCACCAAGCAGTTGATTCTCAAAAGGGAAACTTGCTGGAAGATATGATGTGACCTTTGTACTGGATTTGCCGACACTGTCAATAGCAATTAAAAATTAAAGAGGCTGGTTTGTTTTTGTGCAAGTGGAAAATAATAAGCACTTAACCTCTGGCTGGAGAGATTGGAAAGAGTTTCTGTCAGTTCCACATGCGATATTGCATCTTACTGAAGTTTGTAATGCTCACATCCATCCTTATTTGTGAAGTAAGTGAAATTAATCAGCTATGCCATTTATGTTAATGGGAAGCATTCATGTGCAAAGCAATATTATTCAAACGTTTCTGCAAATTACGTAAGGGTTCATTCCCATAAATTTTTTATGTACATCACATTCCTGTACAGAAATCACTGGACATGTTCATTGCACGTGGACTCGCCAGAATTACATTAGCTTCAGCAACGTGTTCACTTAAGGTTCAATCCCGTGGTTAGGAAGATGATTGAAACAGCACTTTGACTTATTCTGGATTTCTTACCGTTTCCAGATTTAATCACATTGTCTCACCCACACAGTGTACTTGGTGGAGAGCTGAGGGATAACTCCATTGCCCAAAGGATAAAACTGATCTGAGCAAACATGAACAAATGTATTAGGAGCAGGAATAGGCCATTCAGCCCCTCTAGCCTCCTCCACCATTCAATATCATCATGGTTGATTGGTGGGTGGCATGGTGGTGCAGTGGCTAGCACTGCTGCCTCATGGCGCTGAGGACCCAGGTTCGATCCTGGCCCCGGGTCACTGTCCGTCTGGAGTTTGCACATTCTCCCCGTGTCTGCATCGGTCTCACCCCCACAACCCAAATGTGTGCAGGGGAGGTGGATTGGTCATGTTAAATTGCCCCTTAATTGGGAAAAGAAAATAATTGGGTACTCCAAATTGATAAAAACATCAAGGCTGTTCTGATTGTGGTGTCAATGCACTTTCCTGCCTACCCCAATGCTCTTTGATTCACTTGTTATTCCAGAATCTATTTGCCACTAAAAAATATTCAATGACTCATCTTCCACCGCTCTCTGGGGAAGAGAGCTCCACAGGCCCTCTGAGAAAGAAATTCTCCTCATTTCTGTCTTAAATGGGAGACCCTTATTTTTAAACTGCCCCCCAGTTCCAGTTCCCGTCTCACCAACAAGTGGAAACACCCGCCCTGTCAAGTTTCCTCAGGATCTTTTCTAATGTTTCTGTAAGATTATCTCACATTCTTCTAAATTCCAATGGATACAGGCCCAGCCTGTCCAACCTCTTCTCGTGGGATACCCCCCCCCCCCCCCTCCTCCCAGGAATCAGTCGAGTGAACCTTCTCAGAACCGCTTCTAATGCAGTTATGTCCTTTCTTAAAGAAGGAGACCAAAACTGTACTCAGTATTCCAGGTGAGGTCTCACCAAAACCCAGTACAACTGTAGCAAAAATCCCTACTGTATTTTTATATTCCATTCCCCCTTGCAACAATAACAACATTCCATTTGCCTTCTTAATGACTTGCTGCACCTGCATGATACATTTTTTGTGATTCATGGACCAGGACACCCAGATCCCTCTGTACCTCAGAGATTTATTTGACAAAAATATACTTTACTTGTAAAATTTTTGAAAGAATATTGCAAACATTTCAAAATGGCCGTCACACAAAGTGCAGTAATATTTAGGTTTTCTACACAGTTCATGTTGTTCTCTGAGCTGCTCCTGTACGATTGTGATACATGTTATATTCACTGTACACATTCAGTGTGAGCCACACAACCCGAGGGGGCTCTATACAATTCCCCTCCTCTCAGCTCACTATGGCTGAAAGGTCTTTGGCAGCGACCTTCCCCCATTGCACCTCTGCAGCGGCTGCCACAAGCTATACTGAATCCCTCAGGACGTAGTCCTGGGCTTTAGAATATTCCAGTCTACAATACTGGATCGGAGACAACTCTTTTCACTGAAGACCAACATATTCTGGCGCACCAAAGAGCGTCTTTCACCAAACTGATGACCTTCCCGCAACAGTTGATGCCTGTCTTGGTGTACATCCCTTGGAAACAGCCCATAGAGCAGTCCGGTGTCACGGAGTTGCTCAGGATGAACCTCGACAAAAGCCAGCTCACCTCTCTCCAGACCTTGTTTGCAAAGGCACATTCCACAAGGAGGGTACACGGTCTCTTCCCCACCACAGCTACCTCAAGGGCAACGTGTGGATGGGGTGAGACTCTGGGCATGTACGAAGGGGCGGACCTTTCTCATCACCACCCCAAGCTAGGTCTTGGTGCTTGTTTGAAAGTTCTGGCGATGAGGCGTTCTGCCAAATGGCCTTGACAGTCCGCTCAGGGAACCATCGACCGGATCCACCATCTCCTTTTACCGAAGGGCCTCGAGGATGTTATGTGCAGACCACTGCCTGATGGACATGTGGTCAAAGGTGTTTCTCTGCATTAATTTTTCCATGAGGGGCAGGTGACACAGCACGGTTCAACTACCTGCAGCTCTCCGCGGCAGCTAGACTGGACCCATCCTTCACAACACCGGGGACAGATAGAACCTCAGCACATAGTGACACTTGGTGATTGCATACCGAGGGTCTACGGACAGTTTGATGCAGCCATGCACAAAAGTGACCATCAGGATTAGGGTAATGTTGGGCACATATTTCCCTCCCTTTATCTAGAGGTTTGTACATCGCGTCCCTTCGAACACAATCCATTTATGACCCCCAGATGAAGTGGAAAATAGCTCAGGTGATCACAGTACAGTGTGAATAGTACAGTGACACAGAGTGCCTCACCCCTCATGATCAGGTTCTTACCTGCAATGGAGCGGGAGTGTCTCTCCCGCATACCCAGTTTTTGGTCCATGCCTACTTGCTCCTTCCAGTTTCTAACCCATGCCCTGGTCCCCCTAAACCGTATCCCCAGCATCTTCGGGCCGTCTGACCTGACGGTGAAGGGGGCAAGGGATCGGTCAGCCCAGTTTGTGAAGAACATGGCCTCACTCTTGTCACGATTGACCGTGGCCCCTGAGGCCAGTCTGTACTCAGTCTGTGCACTGACAATGGATCCGAGCAGAAGATGGTGACATCGTCCATGGACGGAGAGGCTTTGACTTGAGGACCTCCATTGCTTCGGACCATCACTCCACTTATGCCCGAATCCTTCCTGATAGATTCAACAAACAGGATGGGAGAGAGAGGGCAGACCTGCCTGAGTCCAGATTCCATTGGAAAGATTTCAGCTTCCCATTGAAACTGCGCTACTGATGTCTATGTAGAGCAGCAGGATCCAATTGCGGATTCCCTCATCAAATCCCATTTTGGAGACCACATCCATCATGTAGGTGTGCGATATTCTGTCAGGCTGATGGGGCAGCTTCCACCTTCCTGCCCTGCACATAGGCAATCGCATCCCTAAATATCGCGAGACTATCAGAGACCTTACTGCCTGGTACAGAGCAGGTCTGGTCAGGGTGGATTACCGTCTCCCAAGCTGAGCTGACCTGATTGCCGATGGCCTGGGACTGAATTTTATAGCCCACATTCCACAGTGAAGTGGGTCGCCCATTTCTAATTTCCTCCCTTTCTCCAGTCCGCTTCCATCTGCAGGGTTGCCGAAGACGTGGTGCAGCTTGGCATCTTTTACTATTTCCATCAGGAGTCTGGACATGGCCCAGTCTGCCGTCAGGGCTGCTGGATTGTTTGGCTGCATCGATGATGAAGTTGAACTGGCCGGCCTGGAAGTGGCCAGCAGCAGTGGAAGCTGCTGAAGGACAACCAGCCACTCACTGTTTTGAGACGGAATACAATGGAATGGAGCATTCTTGTAGAGTACGTCTGCAACGAGGAGGGGCCCACCCACCACCTCAATAACTTGGGAGATGGCAAAGTTGGTCTGCGTGGGTTTCCTCCGGGTGCTGCGGTTTCCTCCCACAGTCCAAAGATGTGCAGGTTAGGTGGATCGGCCATTATAAATTGCCCCTTAGTGTCCAAAACAGGTTAGATTGGGTTGCGGGGATAGGGTGGGAGCGTGGGCCTAGGTAGAGTGCAGGGTTGGTGCAGACTCAATGAGCCGAATTACCTCCTTCTGAAATGCAGTGATTCTAGGATTTGAAATGTTAGAAATGGAATGTATTGAACATTAATAATACATTTTTTAATGTGGTATTTTAAGGAGGCGTCGCCATGACTAATAACATATGAAAACCTCGACAATTAATCATCGACGTTAAACGTCTCCAAACAATTCCAAAGTCCACTAAATGAGGTATTTCATTGGCATCTGGTGGAGTTAAAGAGATAAGGAGATTGAAATTCAGTCTGCGAACTCACTCAGTCATCTCAGAGCTCACACCCCGTCTCGCCTCCTTTGTGGATGTACCGTGCCTGACTCCCTCATTTATCCTGGACCCACAATCGATCTATTTCTTTCTGGAAGTTGTACGAATCACAAGTTCCATTAATACGTTCAAAGACCTCTTTTATTTTTCCCCTCGCTACCAACCAGCTAGGGATGGACTTAAAGAGAAGCCAATGAGTCTTGTGTTCTGCTGCTTCGGATAACACAGGCTGCTACTTGATGCAGTCTTAACTAAAGGATGCTCCAGACTCTGAAATGAGTTCAACGTGTTTACTGAACTATTAACACAGTTCTCAAATGAGTTCGACTCTCTGCTAATCTAACTGTAGTAACTCAGTCTAACTGTACCAGCTTGCTCTAAGCCATTTGCTGGGGTGTGATGCTGCTGATCAACCCTGTCTAACTATCTAGATGTCTGTCTGTGGAAAGAGGCAGGGTGTGAATGCCTCATCCCTTTTATAGTGTTTATGTCATGCCCCCTTGTGGTGATGCCACCTCTGAGTGTCCTGACTGCCCATTGGTTGTGTCCTATTCTGAGTGTTCATTGGTTGCATGTTTGCATATCATGACAATGAGCAGTTAATTTAACAAAGATCAGGATCACAATCAGATTCAAAGCAGGAAGGCACGAGGCTCAGTGATGAGGGTGAAACACAAAGCAACGATCCATCGAACAGGCCACAGTGTTAATCATGATACATTTAATGCATGAGATTGGACGTGAAATAGAATTAATGATTGTCAGCAAGCTGCTGAACGAGGACTGCTCAGTTATGGTGTATCTGAGTGGGCAGCACGGTGGCACAGTGTTTAGCACTGTTGCTTCACAGCTCAAGGATCCCAGGTTCGATTTTCGGCTTGGGGCACTGTCTGTGCGGGAGTCTGCACGTTCTCCCTGTATCTGCTTGTGTTTCCTCTCGGGGCTCCGGTTTCCTCCCACAAGTCCCGAAAGACGTGCTTGTTAGGCGAATTGGACGTTCTGAATAAAAGCAAATTACTGACTCAAAACGTTCGCACTTTTCTCTCCCTACAGATGCTGCCAGACTTGCTGAGATTTTCCAGCATTTTCTCTTTCGTTGGTCATTCTGAATTCTCCCCCTGTGTTACCAAACAAGTGCTGGAATGTGGCGACTAGGGGCTTTTCACAGTCACTTCATTACAGTGTTAATGTAAGCCTACTTGTGACAATAAAGATTATTATTATTATAAATCGATAAAATGTTTATTTTGGGCATGCTCTTTAGCACTGCTTGAAACCCGCAGTGGGTGATAGGAAAGAGCGTGGTTTCCAACTGCCTGTCGTGACTATTGAAACGATCCACTGGGGTTTCTTTGGAAGCTTTGACACGGTAGCAGGACCTCAAGACAGGACACATAGCCAGCTGGCATTTTTAAGGCAACAAAGCTCTCAGTAAAATCAGAAAGGATCAAAGAGCCCACGCTGTATGATTATGTATTGTATTAATTGTCACCATGCAGGATGAAGAAGGACATTCTGATCTCTGAGTCAGGAGGATTCAAATCCCACGCTAGAGAGTTGAGCACACAGTCAAAACTGACACTCCAATGCAGTACTGTCAGAGGTGTTTGTCTTTTAGCTGAACCAATAAACCTCTCTGTTGCAAGTAAAAGATCGCATTGCACAATTTTAATGGCTGGGCTAGTGTCCCTGGTATTCTGACAGGTATTTACAGCGACATATTATCTGGTCATTATTTAATTGTTGTTTGTGGAACTTGCTGTGCACAGATTAGTTTCCTAGGTTACACAGTGACTACAATTCTTAAGCAGTTAACTGGCTGGAAGGTGTTTTGGGATGTCCTGGGGTTGTAAAAGAAAGTGCTACAAAAATGCAAGTGTTTTTTTCCTTAACACTGTAGCACGGCGGCGCAGTGGTTAGCACTGTTGCCTCACGGCACCGAGGATCCGGGTTCGATCCCGGCCCCCGGGTCACTGTCTGTGTGGAGTTTGCACATTTTCCCCCCGTCCGTGTGGGTCTCGTCCCTGTCGTGTTAATCACCCTGCGGTAACACAGACTGCAACTGGATGCAGTTGTACTGGAAAGCAGACACCAAACTTAGACGTTGGTTCTATACAATTTATTGAACTTCTGTAACAGTGCACACAGCTTGCTGTGGGTTGACACTCTACTACTCTAAGTGTGCTAACTCTAACTAACTAGACCAGACTAGCTCTGAGCCACGTGTAGAAGGTGCTAACTGATATATACACCCTGACTGTCATTACAGTTGTCACCAATGGAAAGAGGCGGAGTGCTGATGCCTCATGTGTTTTATAGTAGGAAACCCCTCCTTTAGTGTTCTGTCTGGTGATTGGATGTGTTTTATAGTAGGAAACCCCCCTCTAGTGTTTTGTCTGGTGATTGGATGTGTTCTGTCCTGTGTGATGATTGGCTAACCTGGGTGTCTGTCACTGCCTGTCTTTACCTCATTATGTGCATGACTGCATATCATGACAATCCCCACAACCCAAAAAGGCATGCAGGGTAGGTGGATTGCCCCTTAATTGGGGAACAAAAATAAAGAAAATCACTATGCAGCAAAAAGAATACTGGGACTAGTGACTCTTTCTGATAAGATTGATTTTCTCCAATTTTCTCCCCTTCGCTAAAAACTAGGGTAACCCAGCCTTGCCACACTGTCTGCCCTATGTCATCAAATCATGGGTTCAAGCCCTGTTCCAGGACCTGACCAAATATCTATGTTGTCAGTGCAGTAGTGAGGGAGTGCTGCAGTATAGAAGGTGTCAGAGAATCATAGAATTCCTACAGTGCAGAAGGAGGCCATTCGGTCCATTGGGCCTGTGCTGACCCTCTGAAAGAGCACCCAAACCTAGGCCCACTCCCCCACTTTATCCCCGTCACCCCATAACCCCACTTAATCTGCACATCTTTGGACTGTGGAGGAAACCGAGGCACCCTGAGGAAGCCCACGCAGGCACGGGGAGAAAGTGCAGACTCTGCACAGAGAGTGACCCAAGCATCGAACCTTGGACCCTGGAGCTGCGAAGCAACTGTGCTAACCACTGTGCTACTTTGCTGCTCTACGTTAGGTGGATTGGCCATGATAAAATTGCCCTTAGTGTCGAAAAAGGTTAGATGGGGTTACTGGGTTACGGGATAGGGTGGAGGCGTGGTGCTCTTTCCAAAGGCCAGTGCAGACTCGATGGGCCGAATGGCCTCCTGTAAATTCTATGAACAGATGCGCGAGGCAAGTTTTTTACACATAGGGTGGAAAGTATATGGAACGCGCTGCCTGGGAAGGTGGTGGGAGTGGGACTAATTGCAGCATTTAAGGGGCATCTAGACAAATAAACGAATAGGGTGAGAATGGAAGGATACAGACTCTGTAAGTGCATATGGTTTTAGTTTAGGCAGGTTCCATGGTCGGTGAAGGCTTGGAGGGCCGAAGGGCCTGTTCCTGTGCTGTATTTTCGTTTTTCTTTGATTTGAAATACCCGTTGCTTCACCAGAACCATGACAATCGCAGCCATTTGATAACATATAAACATCCGTGCTTGAAACGTGCACACTTCCTGTATGGCACAGTTACTCCCTGCAACAGTTTCCCTGTCACACTCTACTGATAACCACTCTATTGCTATTAAATAGCCATCTCTTCCAACAAAGCATAGCCAATGCCACAGGCCATTGGGGCCTGTAAACGGTTCGCCAAATTCCAACCAAGAGTGGCTCCTCCAAGATTGAGGTAGGAGACAGTGCAGATGAATGATGAGGGAGTGTTTAGCTGCCGCGTGGGCAGGCACAGAATAGAGATCTGTGTTGCTTTGACAGGTACCGAACACTGATAACAGAATTCCATTCCAAACACATGGGTCAGATGAAAGAGAATATAAATTACTGATGTCAAGTTGATATATATTTTGACAAAACTAACTTTTTTTTAAAAATCACTACATAAACTAATTTCATCCTGGGACCTGACATTCTACTTTACAACTTTAATATTTATCAGTCTTGGAGTACATTTACAATTGAAGAGAGTTTTTAATTACACTGTATAGCGTCTGACCCTGACGCAATCAGTAACAGTCTGTGAACACGGTACGATATACAGACTGGTGCGCCTTGAGGGTTTCATACCTCACATTCTCTACCTGTGGGTGGAGATGATGGACAGCAGGGAGATAATCGAATGTGGCGCTCGTCCCACAGCTAATTCTGCTGTCCTCATGTTTCACTATTCACACTTTCCATTGAAACCTCTGAAAAACAATAGGTAGCAGCAACCCTGCTTAGTTTGTCTCCTCCATTCCCCAGTGGCAAGGACGATTTGGCACCAGCGAGCCCAGATCTTCGGCACTCAGTCCATTTTTGGTCTCACTCCTTCAGAAAGAATGTCGCATCACCGGAGAGGGCTCAGTGGGAAGCTTGGTGATTGTCTTAGCATTTAAAAGAATGAATTATCAAAAGCAATTGAACCTCCAGGAACTTTCTCTCTGGAAGGTTGAATTTGATATCAGGTTTGAAAGGCAGAAGTCAAGTGTCCAAGGCTTTATGTTTTTTTTTTAAATTTAGAGTACCCAATTATTTTTTCCAATTAAGAGGCAATTTAGAGTGGCCAATTCACCTAGCCTGCACATCTTTGGGTTGTGGGGGCGAAACCCACGCAGACACGGGGAGAATGTGCAAACTCCACACGGACAGTGACCCAGGGCCGGGATTCGAACCCAGGTCCTCAGCGCCGTAGGCAGCAATGCTAACCACTGTGCCACCGTGCTGCCCTCAAGGCTTTATGTTGAAGTAAGATAAACTTCAAAGAAGTGAGCAATGAGTTGACCACGGTAAAGTGGACTGAGTTGTTAATGAGTAAACAAATGGGGAATATTCAAAAATGATTTGGGCACGTGGCAGCACGGTGGCGCAATGGGTTAGCCCTGCTGCCTCACGGCGCCGAGGTCCCAGGTTCGATCCCGGCTCTGGGTCACTGCACGTGGGGAGTTTGCACATTCTCCCCGTGTTTACGTGGGTTTCGCCCCCACAACTCAAAGATGTGCTGGGTAGGTGGATTGGCCACACTAAATTGCCCCTTAATTGGAAAAATGTATTGGGTACTTTAAATTTATAAGCAAAATAAATAAATGATTTGGGCACAATACAAAATCACTCCAAACTATAAAAGGCAAAAGTTTGAGCATTGTCAGCAAACACGGTTAAGAGATGCTATCAAGCTAAAAGAAGATAAACACAAGATAAAGTGGAAACATTTTCTTTAATACAAGAGACTAGGATTCTTGGAAATTTCACTGCCAAGGCACACAAATCATAAGAAGCTAGTGCACAACAATGTACATTTATATTATGCCTTTAATCTAATAAAATGTTGGCGTCGATCTCCAAGGAGCTGCAATTCAGAGGGAGGAAGCTATCGTTTGGTTGTGGAAATCCTTGGTCAGGTCTCAGTCTGAAGACACGGTAGCACAGTGGTTAGCACTGTTGCTTCATAACGCCAGGAACTCGGGTTCGATTCACGTCTTGGGTCACCGTCTGTGCGGCGTCTGCATGTTCACCCCGTGTCTGCGTGGGTTTCCTCCGGGTGCTCCGGTTTCCTCCCACAAGCCCTGAAAGACGTACTTGTTAGGGTGAATTGGATATTCTGAATTCCCCCTCGGTGTACCCGAACAGGCGCCGGAGTGTGGCGACTAGGGGATTTTCACAGTAACTTCATTGCAGTGTTAATGTAAGCCTACTTGTGACAATAATAAAGATTATTATTATTGCATTCAGTTTTGGATTCTGCACAATTGGAAGGACACATTAATCTTGGAAGGATTCAATTCAAATGAGTTTGAGGGCAGGATTCTCCGTGCGGGAAACTATGTTCTCCCTCCGGAGCTGAATCATTTCTGCTTCACGCTGGTACTGGGGATGGTGCCCTGGAACAATATGCTATCCCTTGTCAGGCAAATGTATTTATGGCAGGGATCGCACGAGATTCCGTCGCGAATCACGCTATTAGTCCGCTACTTTGAGCGGTGGCCTGATAGTGAGGTCCGTCGGCTGGTCCACTCTCTCCCACCTGTCCCCCCACCAACAAGTAGGGACATCCTCCCCCACTACGTGATTTACTGGTCACCCCGCCTCCCTACAGTACGCACACATGATGATGATCCGCCCACCCCCATGACCCCTCAAAAGACCCCCCACCAGAGACCCCTATCAGAGACCCCCACCAGAGACCACTCTAGCAGGGAACCCCCAGAGCAGAGAACCCCCCTCCAAGGCAGAGAACACCCATAACAGGGAATTCCCCCATATCAGAAAGCCCCCAAAGCAGGGGACCCTCATAACAGACAACCCCTTATAACACCTCCAGAGCAGAGGACTCCCCCATAGCTAAAACCCTCCACCAAAGCAGAGAATCCCCCCTGAACAGGGAACCACCATATCAGAGAACCCCCCCCTCGTGGCAGAGAAACTGCCATCAGTTACCCCTGCCTTGAAGCTAAAGAACAGTCCAGATAGTAACCGTGAAAAAAATCATTGCTTTTTCACTTACCTGTCCCTTACACCTGCTGCCTCAGCCACATATCTAGAAAGCTGTAACTTAATAGAAAGTCAAAACTACGTCACGAGACTTTAAACCCCTTGAGACGTTTGATCTACAATACATCTATTCACTTCAAAGAGAAATAGCTTTTAAGAGCCTGTAATTGGCTGCTTCCAGACAGCCAAATGTTTTAACGGAGGCAATGGAGGTGCATGGGTCGGCTCTTGCAACATCAAGAACACTGTGTCCCTGGTGGGAGCCCGTCTCTGCATGGTTCCTGCTGCAGAGCCTGTCATCCATCCTGATGGAGTCGGGAGAGAGAGAGAGGGCAAATAGGAGAGGAGCGTTGCTGAGCCTGATCCTCAAGGTTAGATGGTGGAGATGTTCCCAGCTGAGTTCAAGAATTGGGTGCTTTGGGCAGCACTGTGGCGCAGTGGTTAGCACTGCTGCCTCACGGCGCCGAGGTCCCGGGTTCGATCCCGGCCCTGGGTCACTGTCTGGAGTTTGCAGATTCTCCCTGTGTCTGCAAAGGGGTAGCCCCAGAGGCAATTCCGCAACCAGGCCAGGCTCTCGGCACCACTGACCGACAGGATACCTCCCCCGAGGATGAATAGGAGAGTCGGCCTCATTGCCAAATGCTTTTTTAAAAACTAAATTTAGAGTACCCAATTCATTTTTCCCGATTGAGGGGCGTGGCCAATCCACCTAACCTGCGCATCTTTGGGTTGTGGGGGTGAAACCCACGCAGACACGGGGAGAATGTGCAGCTGCCCGAGATCACTGCTAACCAGGACCTTGCATTTGGGCCCCCCAGAGGAGGAGGGCTGTTTGATGCAGCCAAAGCTATGTCAATGCCCCAAAGGTAGCGCCGGTCCGAGTCATGTTACAGATCGTCACCCTGTGGTAATAGAAATGGACACTGTGGCTGCTATCTCCATCGTACATTTCGGAAACTCCATTGTGTGACACCAAGGCAAGTTTGGCAACCTATACCGGCGTGCCTTTATGCATCGTGGAGACCTGCGTAACTCCGGTAACACACAGTCAGCAGCCAGTCCATTGCCCCTTGGTTGTGGTGCATGGACCAGGGCCCAGTTTGCTGGGGGTGACTGGCAACAGGTTTATCGGATGGGAACGGGAACTGTACGACCTATTGAGCAAATACCCTGAAGTGTTCTGAGAGGTCTGGGCAGGATAAAAGGGGCCAAGACCCATAGCTACGTGGATCCTGATGCTCAGCTCTGGTATTCTAAGGCAAGGCCTATGCATTGCTTGCTAAAGTTGACGTGGGGCCTGACAGCCCCCTCTTCTCCGGGATGGGGTTCTCCAACGCCCCCCCCCCCCCCTCTTCCAGCTGGGATATAATTACATCCTTCTTAACCTCGGGCCGCATAGCTATCCTGGTGTCCACCTTGAGGGTGTGTCATTGCTCGATGGTCCGGTGGCCTGCTCATCCATTGGGCCTGGCACCTGGCAGATGGGGTTCGGTAGCTCCGTCCTTTGCTCCATACTCTTTGCTCTTTTCTTCATTTTCTATGGGAGACACTGGGTTTGAGGTCTGAGGTCTGAGATTTCCTTGGACTTGTGGTCCCCGGTCCTTTCTTCGTAGTCTTGTTGTTATAAGATGGTTGTCTGTTCTGTCCTGGGCCTTGTGTTGCATTGTGGGCATCAGTGTAATTCCCCCTTCGCTCTGATGTTCTCGGGATTTTTATTCCTCTTCTTTTAAGCTATGTGTCTGACGTAACACTGTGCTGTTGACCATCCTGCTCGGGTGCAGATGGATTTTATATCTGTGGGGGGAACAAGTTGTGAATGTTGTCCCGGACTCACCTGGTGATATGTGTTACTTCTGGCATGTGCTGTACCTGTTTTGCATGGATACCTGTGGCCTTTTTCTCTTTTTGCTTTGGTTTTGATGCAATTATTGTAAAAAGAAAACTTGAAAACTTCAATAAAAATGCATTTAAAAAAACAAAACTCCCAGCCCAGGGGCAGGATTCTCCGGTCGCGCCTACCCCACGACAGGACATTCCCGCCCGAGGTCAAAGCGATCCCTGTCCCGCCCGTGGCGATCTTGCGGCGGGCGGGCGGAAGAAACCAGCGCCAGGTTCCGAAACCAAAGTGATTTCATTCAGATGTTTAAAATTATTCAATAAATTACATACAGAGAAGTTATTTGTTGCTGTGAAGGAATTCAGAACAAGGGGACACAATTTCTTTTGTTCCAATATATCCTCATGTTTGCATAATGTTTAGGTCTGTTGTGGTGATAGCTGTTGTACCTGACATAACAAAGCACAAACTATACACCTGGGATCATTCAACAACACACGAGGGGCCAGCCCCACAGGCCATCCAGCAACTGCTGTGTTTGCAGAACCTGGTAAATTGTGCTACCGTTGTTTGATGGAGCGCTGAGGGACTGACACAGCACCTTGCAACAATACTTTGCCCTAAAACCAGGGCTAGAGAATAAAGTGTGCGCCAAACATCTTTTTTTTAAAATGTATTTATTCAACGTTTTTCAATAATTTTACAAAACACTCCAAAAAGGAAAATAATACAAAGAAAAAAGGGCAACATGCCAACCAAACAGAACAACTTGACCCACTAAACAATAAACATTTTAACAAGCTAACACCCAACTCAAAACAAAATAGGGCAAGCGCCGCTTGCAAAGAAAAAATAAATCAGCCCCCCTCCCCCCCACCCCCCGCCACCCTCCCCGGATTGCTGCTGCTGTTGACCGCCACCTAGCGTTCCGCAAGAAAGTCAAGGAACGGTTGCCACCGCCTGGAGAAGCCCTGTAAGGACCCACGTGTGGTGATCCACTGTGTTAACTGTGTGCACCTGTATTAGGGGATGTACGGTAGTACCTATACTACAGATTTGCCGGTAGCCCCTGCCGGCTAGCTCCGCCCACAAGGAGCCGTATAAATATGCATGACCTCCTCCTGATCAGCCATTCTGCCAGCTGCAGTAGGAGGCCACGCATCTGACTGTAACAAAGCCTCAGTTGTACCAATCCGAGTCTTTCGTGCAATTGATAGTGCATCACCACGCAAGGCACATTTTATCTTCTCCAACCTGAGAAACCCCGCCATGTCACTGACCCAAGCCTCCACACTTGGGAACTTCGTGTCCCTCCACAATAGCAAGAGCCTTTTCCGGGCTACCAAGGAGGCAAAGGCCAGAACTCCAGCCTCTTTCGACTCCTGCTCTCCCAGATCTTCCGATACCCCAAATAACGCTATCCCCCAACTCGGTTTTTCCCGAGTATCCAAGACCTTGGACATGACCTTTGCCAAGCCCTTCCAGAACTCCGCAAGCGCCGGACACGTCCAGAACATATGTGCGTGGTTTGCTGGGCTCCCCAAATACCTCACACATCTGTCCTCCACCCCAAAAAACTTACTCATCCTCGCCCCTGTCAAATGCGCCCTGTGTAACACTTTAAACTGGATCAGGCTGAGCCTGGCGCAAGATGAGGAGGAATTGACCCTGTCCAGGGCGTCAGCCCACAGGCCCTCATCCAGCTCCTCCCCCAGCTCCTCTTCCCACTTGCCCTTCAGCTCCTCCACCGAGGTTTCCTCCATCTCCTGCAGCTCCTGGTATATCTCCGAGATCTTACCCTCTCCGACCCACACACCCGAGATCACCCTGTCCTGTATCCTTCGGGCAGGCAGCAACAGGAATTCTCCTACCTGCTTCCTAACAAACGCCCGAACCTGTATGTACCTGAAGGCATTTCCCGGGGGTAACCCAAATTTCTCCTCCAGTGCCCTCAAATTGGCAAAAGTCCCGTCAATGAATAGATCCCTCAGCCTTCTAATTCCGGCCCAGTGCCAGCTTCGGAACCCAACGTCTGTCCTGCCCGGAGTAAACCTATGGTTATTCCGTATTGGGGACCAAACTGAGGCCCCCGTCTCCCCCCTGTGTCGCCTCCATTGCCCCCAAATCCTCAGCGTCACCGTCACCACCGGGCTCGTGGTATACCACGTTGGCGGAAGCGGCAACGGTGCCGTCACCAGTGCCCCCAGGCTAGTACCTACACAAGATGCCGCCTCTAGCCTTTTCCATGCCACCCCTTCTCCCTCCATCATCCATTTCCGAATCATCGACACGTTTGCTGCCCAGTAGTAGCTACACAGATTCGGCAGCGCCAACCCCCCCCCCCCCCCCCCCCCCCCCCCCCCCCGCCTCCCCCCCTAGTCTCTTAACCCTTGGAGTCTTATTGGCCCACCCAGAACCCATGATACTCTTGCTCACTCGCTTGAAAAAGGCCTTAGGGATGAGTATGGGCAGGCACTGAAACACAAACAAAAACCTCGGGAGGACCGTCATCTTGACCGTCATCTTGAGCGGAAGCATGTCCCACCTCCTAAAGTCCTCCTCCATCTGGTCCACCAACCGCGCCAGATTGAGCCTATGCAAGTCTTCCCAACTCTTGGCCACCTGAATACCCAAATACTGAAAACTCCTCTCCACCCTCTTGTGCAGCAGCTCCTCCAACCTCTTTTCCTGGCCCCGTGTATGCACCACAAAGAGCTCGCTCTTCCCAACATTAAGCTTATATCCCGAGAAGTCTCCAAACTCCCTAAGGGTCTGCATAACCTCCCCCATCCCCTCCACCGGATCCACGATGTATAGAAGCAGGTCATCCGCGTATAGTGAGGCGCAGTGCCCCTCTCTCCCCCCCCCGGACCAAACCCCTCCAGCTTCGGGATTCCCTCAGCGCCATGGTCAATGGCTCAATCGCCAAAGCAAACAGCAGGGGGGACAGGGGGCATCCCGCCTTCTTCCACGATATAGTCTAAAGTACTCTGACCTCAGTCGGTTCATCGGTACACTCGCCACTGGGGCCTGGTATAACAATTTAAACCACCCTATCAACCCCTCCCCAAACCCAAACCTACCCAGCACCTCCCACAGTTACTCCCCCTCCACCTGGTCAAAGGCCTTCTCCGCGTCCATAGCCGCCGCCACCTCTGCATCCCTCCCCCTCCGAGGGCATCATAATCACATTCAGGAGCCTCCGCACATTTGCATTCAGCTGCCTTCCCTTCACAAATCCCGTCTGATCCTCATGTATCACTCCCAGGACATAATCCTCAATCCTACTGGCCAGGACCTTCGCCAACAACTTGCCATTCACATTGAGGAGTGAAATCAGCCTATTAGAGCCGCACTGCCCGGGGTCTTTGTCCCGCTTGAGGATAAGTGAGATCAGAGCTCTCGACATCATCGGGGGAAGAGGTCCTTTTTCTCTCGCCTCGTTAAAAGTTCTCAACAGCAACGGAGCCAACAGTTCTGAGAACTTCCTATAGAATTCAATCGGGAACCCATCCGCCTGCATACTCCCCAACCCCTTAACCAGCTCCTCCATCCCGATCGGGGCCCCCCAAACCTTCTACCTGCTCCTCCTCCACCCTCGGAAACCTCAATTGGTCCAGGAACCGCCGCATCCCCTCCCCCCCCCCGTCCGGGGGCTCTGATTTTTACAAGTTCCCATAAAAGTCCCTAAAGACCTCATTTATTCTGACTGGACTCCGCACCGTATTCCCTCCCTTGTCCCTGATTCCCCCAATTTCCCTAGCCGCCTCCTTCTTCCGCAGCTGATGCGTCAGCATCCGACTCGCCCTCTCCCCATAGTCATACGCTGCTCCTTGTACTTTCCTCCACTGGGCCTCAGCTTTCCCCGTCGTCAACAAGTCAAACTCCGTTTGGAGGCTCCGGCGCTCCCTCAGCAGCCCCTCCTCAGGGGATTCCGCATATCTCCTATCCACCCTAAGTTTCTCTCCTACCAATCTATCCCTCTCCCTCCTCCCCCTCTTCTCTCTGTGAGCCCTGATGGAGATTAGCTCCCCTCTAACCACCGCCTTCAGCGCCTCCCAGACCACACTCACCGAGACCTTCCCATTATCATTGGCCTCCATATACCTCTGTATACACCCCCGGACCCGCCCACCGACCTCCTCATCCGCCAATAATCCCACATCCATGTGCCACGACGGGCGCTGGCCCCTCTCTTCCCCTAACTCCAGCTCCACCCAGAGTGGGGCGTGATCCGAAATCGCGATGGCCGAGTACTCCGTCCCCTCTACTCTCGTGGTCCTGCTCACCACGAAAAAGTCTATCCGTGAATAGGCCTTGTGCACGTGGGAAAAGAAGGAAAACTCCCTCGCCCTTGGCCAAGCAAACCTCCACGGATCCACTCCCCCCATCTGATCCATAAACCCCCTCAGGACCTTGGCCGCAGCCGGCCTCTTACCCGACCTAGGCCTAGACCGATCCATTGCCGGGTCCAGTACCGTGTTGAAATCCCCCCCATAATTAGGTTCCCCACCTCCAAATCCAGGATCCGGCTTAGCATCCGCTTCATGAATCCTGCATCGTCCCAATTTGGGGCACATACATTCACCAGCACCACCCGGCCCCCTGCAGCCTACCACTCACCATCACAGACTGGCCCCCTTTATCCGCCACAATGCCCACCGCCTCAAAAGTCACCCGCTTGCTCACCAAAATTGTTACCCTCTGTTCTTCACGTCCAGCCCGGAATGAAAGACCTGCCCTACCCATCCCTTCCTCAGCCTGGTCTGATCCGCAACTTTCAGGTGCGTCTCCTGTAACATGGCTACGTCTGCACACATCTCCCGCTTCTTCCAGCCCCCCAGGTGGAGGCTCCCCGCCCCGACTCTCCCTATTATCTCCAGCTCCCCCTCGGTCAATACAGCAGCAAACCAGTACACCCCCCCAACCGCCCCCCCTTCCCCCGGCCAAGCAATTGCTTAACCCCCTGCTCCCCCACTGCACTCCCATAAGTCAGCTGACTCCTGCTGACCCCGGCCGCTCCTGCCTCTGCCACCGATCCCCATTGTATTCCCTCCCAAACCCCAAGTCCCCCCCTCCACTCCCACTGCAAACCAATGTGGACTCCAATCCAGTACCGCCCCCCCGCGTCCAGCTCCGCCCCCTACCTTTCCGTGGGAAAAGAAAACCCGCACCCCCTGTCCGGGCCGACCCCGTCCTCTATGGCGCGGCTCCATTCTCCTGCAACTTCGCCCCAATCCCCAGAGGCCCAGGGTTCCCGGCCACTTCTCCCCCCACCGAACGCGGGGAACAACCCCTCACAGATCAGCGCCCGCACAGAAAGAAAACACAAATATCGTCCTCTCCCACTCCCCAACATCCCCCAAAACATGCTACAGACCGCTAATTTGAGTCCAGCTTCTCATTTTTGATAAAGGTCCACGCCTCGTCCGGCGTATCAAAATAGTGGTGTCGGTCCTGATATGTGACCCACAGTCGTGCGGGCTGCAACAGCCCAAACTTCACGCCCTTTCCGTGGAGAACCGTCTGGGCCCGATTGAATCCTGCCCTCTTCTTGGCCAGCTCTGAACTCCAGTCCTGGTAAATGCGTATTTCAGCATTCTCCCACCTGCTGCTCCGCTCCTTCTTCGCCTATCTCAAAACGCACTCCCTGTCAGTGAAACGGTGAAACCTCGCCACCACAGCTCTCGGCGGCTAATTCGCCCTCGGTCTCCTCGCCAGGACTCTGTGCGCCCCATCCAGCTCCAGGGGCCTCGGGAAGGCTCCCGCGCCCATCAGCGTGCTCAGCATCGTGGCTACATACGCCCCAGCATCCGACCCCTCCACACCTTCAGGGAGACCCAGAATCCGCAAATTCTTCCTCCTTGACCTGTTCTTGAATTTCTCCTACCACTTTTTATGGAGCGCCTCATGCGCCTCCACCTTCACTGCTAGGCCCAGGATCTCGTCCTCGTTATCAGAGGCTTTCTGCTGCACCTCTTTAATCGCTGTCCCCTGCATCCCCTGGGTCTCTGCCAGCCTTTCTCTCGACGCCTTCATAGGGGCCAACATCTCTGCCTTCAATTCCGCAAAGCAGCTTTGCAGAAGCTCTTGCTGCTCCCGTGACCATTGAGCCCACGCTGCCCGGTCTCCGCCCGCCGCCATCTTGCTTTCTCGTGCCCGTTCTCCTCTCTTCTCTAATGCCCCTTTTTTGTCCGCGCCTCTCCTGGTCCACTCCATACAGTGCTGAGGGAACCTCACTGCCGACTTCCCACACCGGGAACCGTCAACCAAGTGCCGCTGGGGCTCCTTAAAAGGGCCCAAAAGGGCAGCACGGTGGCGCAGTGGTTAGCACTGCAGCCTCACGGTGCTGAGGTCCCAGGTTCGATCCCAGCTCTGGGTCACTGTCCGTGTGGAGTTTACACATTCTCCCCATGTTTGCGTGGGTTTCGCCCCCACAACCCAAAGATGTGCAGGCTAGGTGGATTGGCCACACTAAATTGCCCCTTAATTGGAAAAAATGAATTGGGTACCCTAAATTTATTTTTTAAAAAGGGCCCAAAAGTCCGTTCACGGCGGGAGCTGCCGAACGTGCGACCTACCCGGGCATAGTCACAACCGGAAGTCGTGCGCCAAACACCTTGACACAAATGTACCGGGGTAACATTCATAAAGTGCTGCATCAACACCAATCATAGATTGCAATCTATACTGTAAACACTGTTGAGTTGATAAAATATCAGATGGTTGAAAAGGTCATCGTCCATTGTATCACTAAACTACATGGACCAGTATTTTTCATATTGTATTCCCAATTTGCATTAGGTTAATAGGCCTCCCCACGGCAACAGTAAAGCGTTATAATTGGTCTCAATGTGCCTTAGACCAGGGAATGGAAAACCAGTCTTTCCTGTTCTTAACTGTGAGTCGCTGCAGACAGGTTCATGTGTGGATCTTGGATTGGAATGCTGCAATGACTGCACATCTCAAAGGACAAGGACAGCAGGTACCTGGGAACTCCGCCACCTGGAGGTTCCCCTCCAAGTCACTCACGACCCTGACTTGGAAATACATTGCCGTTCCTTCACTGTCATTCGGGCAACAGCCTAGAAGTCCTTCCCTAACAGCGCAGTGGGTGTACCTATACCACCGGGACTGCAGCGGTTCAAGCAGGCAGTTCACCCACCACCGTCTGAAGGGCAACAAGGGATGGGCAATGAAAGCAGGCCTAACCGGCAATGCCTGTATCCCATAAATGAATTTTTAAAAAAATCTGCATTGCTTCCTGGCCGTGCCCCTGAATGGCCGCTGATGGATTGGCCGCTATGCGCATGTGGGACTCTCCTTCAGGAATTAGGAGCTGAGGGAAAACTAGAGGAGAGGACAAGATTGTGGTAATATGCATCACTGTAGATACACAAGGGGTTAATGTAAGTACACGTAGATTAGCTAGACACTAGAGGGAGCACCAGAGACATGACACACAGACACTCAACCAATAGGTCAGTAAGATAGGGCACGACCAATGGGCATTCACGATACACACAGAGGTGACACTACCACAGGGGGGCATTACACCAACCCATATATAAAGGACACAGCACACATGATCTTCCTCTTTCCAGTGGAGACACTCAGCGAGTACAGACACAGGGTTGATTCAACATCACACCCACCACCTGGACTGTAGCAGACTGGTTCGTCAGTCTGAGTAGCTATAGAAGGATTAACAGTAGTGGCGAACCCGAGTAGGAGAATTGTAAATAGTTCAATAAACGTGTTGAAGTTATCTCCACGTCTGAACCTTCCTTTGTCAGAGTGCACATCAAGGAAGCCGCTTATGCTACGCCAAGAGCAAAACATCATAAGAGGAATGCAGAGCAACAGGTAACTGTTCATTTCCTGTAGCTTGGTGACCACTTCCCCATTTAGATTTAGGCACAGAGTGGCCTAGTTTTCAGAGGCAAGCGCCCTGGAACTGCATCAGACTTCAGGATTGCCTGTTGCCTTTTTTATGTCTGCAACAACTTGCCCTGTACCTTTCATGCTGTGCCTCGTAGGATTGCTCATTGTTTACGGTGGACTGGCTCTCCCCTTGGGTGAGTTGTTGTCTACCCAGTCCCAGAACCCATTGCAAAAGCGAAGGAGGCGACACCACTACCCAGTCCCAGAACCCATTGCAAAAGCGAAGGAGGCGACACCACTACCCAGTCCCAGAACCCATTGCAAAAGCGAAGGAGGCGACACCACTAGAGCAATAAAGGGAGATTACCTCCCAAATCATTTATCCATGGAGGTTTCATACTGATAGTGGATCCTATGTAACACACCCCATCCAGCCGAAAGACTAGAAAGAGCAGACTGGCATCCAATCGCGTCACTGAGCTACTCCCGGCAGTGTTTGTTTTTTCAAAGCCATTTGTGGTTTTCACAGTTCAGAATGTTGTTTACCGAAACTCCTGTCCCACGACCAGTTGCACAAGTTTTAGTTGCGGCATGCCTGCAAATGGCAGCTTTTCAAATTGAGTCGGTGAATAAATGAATGGGAGACTGGCCCCATGAAAATACCTGAGCCTCTGCGTGTGACGTCTCTGACCCGTGTTGAGATTAGAGGGATGACAGCTATTTGGTGCCATTGATCACGTCACGGTTCGTCCGACTTACCTCGGCTAGTGACCTCAGATAACCTCATTTCTCTCGGCTAATCAATGCTACATTTCTTGCTGATGATCCACGAACCTGCTGAGGCTGATTAGCACAGGGCTAAATCGCTGGCTTTGCAAGCAGACCAAGGCAGGCAACAGCATGGTTCAATTCCCGTAACAGCCTCCCTGAACAGGTGCCGTGAATGTGGCGACTAGGGGCTTTTCACAGTAACTTCATTTGAAGCCTACTTGTGACAATAAGCGCTTTTCATTTCATTTCACCTAAACATATGAAAAGGTGAATGTCGAGCACCCTGAATGCGGGTTACAGACAGATAAGTTATCTTGGAATTATATACCACATTGGGATGGATCCAAACCGGCCTGACCTCAGAAAAGCCTGAGCACGTATGAGGAGAAATCAGCTGGAGTGACGATTACACCAGCGGCGGATTGCACAGCAATGATTTCAAGTTCAGATTTTAAAATGTCAGCCTTTTGAAATTTAATCCATTCTGGCTGACTTTTTCCCCCCATAGCCACAGGAAACAGATGAAATGTCAACGTTGCTCGCCCCACAGCACTAATCCCAAACTGCCCCTGGCTAATTCTCTTCCATTCGATGAAGCCCTGAGAAGTGGCTGGCCCTCAGCAAGGCGAGCGCTCTGACCAATAATTCAAACCTAAAATGAAATGAATGAAAATGAAAATCGCTTATTGTCATGAGTAGGCTTCAATGAAGTTACTGTGAAAAGCCCCTAGTCACCACATTCCGGCGCCTGTCCGGGGAGGCTGGTACGGGAATCGAACCGTGCTGCTGGCCTGCTTGGTCTGCTTTAAAAGCCAGCGATTTAGCCGAGTGAGCTAAACCAGCCCCTAATGGCACTTGGGGTCCGAGGACCACTATTTGCATATTAAAGAAAGCCTGAAACAGAAAAGTGCCCCCCGGATGCCCATCTGTAGGTCCCTTCCAAAATGGTGGCGACTCTATTATTGGGATCGCAGCAACCACTGCGCCATTGTGGTGCCCTGGAATTCCCTTCCTGAACCTCTCTGCCCCTCATCCTTTCTCTCCTCCTTCTTTGTGCAGCACCTTTCTCACTATCTCTTTATGTGGCTCAATGTCAAATCTGTCTGATAACGTTCCTGTGCATTGGAGCTTCTGACTACATTAAAGGTGCTATATAAATCAAAGTTTTTGTTCAATTGCGAGGGACGTATAAAATGGGCTAGGGTCCAATTTGAGCTGTTAAGAGTTGTCAAAACAGCAGCCAGCAGCAACAAATAACTCGATGTAATTTTTCATTTGAATGTTGAAAGTGACAAATTAACCGGGACTGGAGTGGATAGTTTGCCTCGACTTGACCCTGTTCTTTGACTTTAATACCTGGAGTTTACAGGCACAGACACGTACACATAACCTCATTAACACACTGGGGATAAAACAATTACTGAACAATGACCGACACTTTCATGACATTAAACTTGCCTTCAAATCTCGATGGAATAAAAGCCAAGCAACATCCTGAAATCGACAAGTTACCCAAAACCACAGCTCCACAATCACTGCTGTGAGGTAGAAAATGTACCCTTCGAATTTCTCACAGCAAGTTCCCACCAACAGCAATGTGATTTTTTTTAAAATATAAATTTAGAGTGCCCAATTCATTTTTACCCAATTAAGGGGCAATTTAGCCAATCCACCTACCCTGCACATCTTTGGGTTGTGGGGGTGAAACCCACGCAAACACGGGGAGAATGTGCAAACTCCACACGGACAGTGACCCAGAGCCGGGATTGAACCTGGGACCTCGGTACCGTGAGACAGCAATGCTAACCACTGCGCCACCGTGCTGCCCTACAGCGATGTGATATTGAGCAGATAATCCATATTAGGTACCCTTTAAGATAAATATTGCCAGGAAACCAGAGAGAACTCGACAGCTCTCTGTCAAAATCACACCACGGAGTAATTAACGTCACTCGAAAGGGGTGACAAGGGCCTCGGTTTAATGCCCATCTTAAATACAGCATTACCCGTGTATGACACTGCAAAGTGTATAATGAGCAAATAAACTGTCCTTTATTGATGAGGATTCCTGAATTTATGGTAAGAGACATATTGCAGCTCAATTGCACCCAAATCAACAGCTTCTGCAGCCTTGAAATGGCTGTGATTGTATTTGACAAAAATCTAATATATTCATGTGACATTCCCCTTTCTGCTGTTTTCACGTGGCCAGAATATGTTCACTTTGACTGAAGGAGCTACGGCAGCAAACAGGCAAATGTCACATGACTGCAGTGAGCATCCACCCGCCGACATTAATTGTTGGGCTGACTTTTCAGAATGACACAAACTCCCAAAATAGAAAAGGCATCGCCAAACAGCGACATTCTGACACAGCGCAAAGGGCTCGGGTTCCACTGATAGGCTGGGCAGCTCAACCCTGGAACCACAGGCCTGCTGGTCCGGTCAACTGGTATTTGGATTATCATCAGCTGGTATGTTCCTCACCACTGTAGGGTGGGGGGGGGGGGGGGGGGGCGCACTGTCCTGCCGTTGGTAGCTCACCTCAAGGAGGCTTCTGCTGTCCCTTGTTAGCAGTCGGTCTCTGACAATAGGCGTTTGATTGGCTCAGTTCGCCAATCGAGGGTGTGGAGGACTGGCTCCGCTGGTGCCCATCCCCCGCGGGGGAAAATAACACCGAGGCAGAAGAAACCAGAGAACCAGCACCCTAACAGTACAGCCACTTTTTAAAATATAAATTTAAAGAGCCCAATTCATTTTTTTCCCAATTAAGGGGCAATTTAGAGTGGCCAATCCATCTAGCCTGCACCTCTTTGGGTTGTGGGGGTGAAACCCACGCAGACACGGGGAGAATGTGCAAACTCCACACGGACAGTGACCCACAGCCGGGATCGAACCTGGGACCTCAGCGCCATGAGGCAGCAGTGCACCACCGTGCTGCCCCCGCAGTACAGCCACTTTTAGCCCCTTCCTACCTCTGCGTCTGCCCCCCACCCCCACCCCAAACAGGACCCATAATATCAGTCATTAAGAGTTGGCAAACCTGTCTGAAACGCACAGGAAAAAAAACCCTTGGGTACAGATTGATCCTCCGCAGGGCCGTCTTGTTCGGAAACCAAGAGTAATGGGTAGAAATTAGTGCGATGGATTCGAAAGGTGATTTATAACATGGCTAAAACATGCTCTTCAAGGTTTTATTGTGTTGTTGCCGAGTTCCCATTCATATGAGCACCCACAGAAGACGAAAACAGAAAGAAGGAACAGACGGTTAGTCCACAGGGCCTGGTGTTGGACCACAAAACCATGGCAACGATTATGTTGATTGAAAAGCAAACTCATGAATAAACACAATTGTTTACAGATGAAGAACCTCGTGTACATTTCTGTGGCAAAGGTGAGCGAAACGGGGCGATGTCCGGACTGGCCTTTGCAAACTTGCCAACTCTCGCAGCAAAAGGCAAACATTTACCTTTCATTCTGTCACCACGAAGATTGAAGGAAAAACTCTTTCGTAAAGTACAGCCCAGAAGGGAGCATGGGGTTCACAGTGTCCATCAAACAAAAACTAATAAAGGGTGTCCCCCTTTTAAAGCAGGGCAACAATTAAAGAAACTATATAAAAAACAAAGGAAGCATAGAAAATGTTTCAAGTGATGCTCATGGGTGGTTTCCACTCACCTGGGCAGACAGGGCCTCAGATTAATGCTTTATCTGAAAGACAGTACTGCCGACAAAATGCTTATGGTCAGGCCTGCAACACTTCCTCATGTGGTGATATGCATCACTGTATGTACACAAGGGGTTAATGTAAATACACTGCAACTAAGAAACCACTAGAGGGAGCACCAGAGATGTCATGATATGCAGACATACAGCCAATGGGTCATCACAACAGGACACAACCAATGGGTAATCAGGACACCCAGAGGTGGCGTTAAGAAAAGGGGGCACTTCACAACCCATATAAAAGGACAGGGCACACATGCTCTGCGTCTTTCCACAGACAGACATCTAGAGAGTGAGACAGGTTGATCAACAGCATCACACCCAGCACGTGGCTTAGAGCAGACTGGTTTAGTTAGACTGAGTTACTACAGTTAGATTAGCAGAGAGTCAAACTCATTTAAGAACTGTGTTAATAGTTCAATGAACACATTGAATTCATTTCATATTCCGGAGTTTCCTTTGTCAAAGCATACATCAAGGAAGCAGCTTATGCTACACAAAGCAGCATAACACAACATGATACCAGGAGTGCCTATTCAATCTATTTAGTTCAACTCAGCAAGATACGTGACAACCAGCAACTGAACCCAGGGACGATGATCGAGATTCCGGTTCCTAATCCACTCAGGTACCACGGCAATCTCAGTGCCAACTGATATGCATTCAAGCAACGATTTCAGCTTCACAAGGAAGCATCCGACCTACATGGCGTGGCCGATGCTGAGAAGATTGCTCTTCCACTCACCATTGCGGGTGAACATGCAACAGAGATCTTGTGTTATGCCCCAGATCCGAACAACGGCCATTGTTCCTCTGACTGAGTGGGCACCCGAAGTTAAGTATAGGCGTTAGCGTCAGAGATAGTTTAGTTTGTAGTACTGTTGTGCATGTGTAGAACGTACTGTGTGTGTAAATAAATAGTATTGACTTTGAACTAACTAACTGGTGTATTGGCTCTTTGATCAGTATTCGGGTTTGAACCTTGTGGCGGTATTGAGAGATACCTGGCGACTCTAAGTGTAAACATAATTAGGATTAAAGAAGGTGACCATATTGATTGCTATAATTATAGCAAGTAAACAGAGCAACACATCATAGTTGAGCGTGGTTAATCCATCTACCCTGCACATCTTTTTGGGTTGTGGGGGCGAGACCCATCAGATGGATTTTTACAACAATTGACAATGGTTTCATGGTCAGCATCAGACCTTTAGGAATGGCACGGTGGCGCAGTGGTTAGCACTGCTGCCTCACAGCGTGGAGGACCCAGGTTCAATCCTGGCCCCGGGTAACTGTCCGCCTGGAGTTTGCACATTCTCCCTGTGCTTGCGTGGGTCTCACCCCCACAACCCAAAGGTGTGCAAAGGTGTGGGTGGATTGGCCACGCTAATTGAAAAAAAAACTGGATACTCTAAATTTATTATTAAAAAAAAACCCATTAGGCTTTTAGGGTGGGATGTACCAGCTGTTCACGCAGGCAGGATATTCCAATCCCACCCTGGCCGATAAGGAATGTAGTCAACAGGAACAGTAAATCCTGCTGGTGCACTGCCTCCACAGATGGCAGGTTGGTCAATAAATTCCACCCTAATTTCAGAATATTATTGAATTCCAATTTCACAATCTGCAGAGACAGGATTTGAACCTGGGCCCCCAGAGTATTTCACTGGATCGCGGGATTACTAATCTAGTGACAATATCACCACACCACCACCTCCCCTGCTTGTTAACAGGCAGTACCAAGCAGCTGGGGATTATCCTTGCAAATTCAATAAATACAAGTTGTCTCTTTTCCTGTGCATAGCAACCCAACATGACATAGGGAGGTGAATGTGCACCTCATTACAGAATGGCCTTACTCATCTGAATAACTCCAGGTTCAATGACGACTTGCACACTCCTGAGCACCCAAAAAGGTTTTCAAACACTTCTTGAGCAAATCGTCAAATTCTGTAATTTCTTCGGTTTGAGATTCCTGAGGCTGTGTCCAATTTGAGGTATTTTTTTTCCTGAGCTTGAATTGTTTTCGCAAGGCAGCACGGCGGCACAGTGGCTAGCACTGCTGCATCACGCCGCCAAGGTCCCAGGTTCGATCCCGGCTCTGGGTCACTGTCCGTGTGGAGTTTTCAAATTCTCCCCATGTCTAAGTGGGTTTCACCCCACAACCCAAAGATGTGCAGGTTAGGTGGATTGGCCACGCTAAATTGCCCCTTAATTGTAAAAAATGAATTGGGTCCTCTAAATTTAAAAAAAACTTGTGTTAACAAAATGATCTAACCAGTGACCAGTAATATGAGCCGATCCCAATCTTCGAAGCTGATAGAAATACTGTAATAAAATAGCCAGCCCTGGCACAGCCTGGTAAAGAAGGCTGTTTAAAAAAGAATGACATTTGCAGTACAGCTTCACCCAAGCCTTGTTTAAGAGGCTCAATTAAAGTGAGTTCTGGCAGATGTCAGGTAGTGTACAAAGATCGAGCCTGAACCAGTTTGCAAGCTGTTTACTCTGCCAAATCTGGAGAATGGAAACTTTATCAGCAATTTCTCGTTGTTAATGGGTTTGCTTAGGACTTTGTTTGTTTTCCTGTCATTGCTACCTTCAGGCAAACACCAGTAGACAGTGAGGGACATGGGTTTTAATAGAGGTCCAGCCCTTTCATTGTTATAAACCTCAGGGCAGTCACAAAGCTGTGACCGAAATCAGTCTTCACTCTGAAGCAGTCCCTCAGGATTGAGGATAACTTGCTTCTCCTCTGGTTCAGTGCTAACATGCCCGAGGCCCGAGCTACAGGCTCTCTCCACCACACGTGGGTCGCACGGGCCAGATGGGCTGCTTTGAGGTTTGTGGGCTCTGTTGCCTCGGCTTCACCTCTACATGACCCCGTTAAAGTCTCTCGATGTGTTCCCAAAATAGCTTTGCTCCATTTTTGTCCACCGTCCATGTGTCGGAGGGAAGGTTTGGCCTCCCTAAAACAATCCCTGCCGTGATTGAGCTCCGAGCAAAGTAATTGGTGCTTCAGGAATCTGATGATAGGTGTGTGAACTGCTGCCCCACAGCGCCAGTGACCCCGGTTCAATTCCAGCCTTGGGTCACTGTCTTTTTTTAAAATTTAGAGCACCCAATTCTTTTTATTCCAATTAAAGGGTAATTTAGCGTGGCCAATCCACCTACCCTGCACATCTTTTCGGGTTGTACCTGTGATAGACATGGGGAGAATGTGCAAGCTCCACATGGACAATGACTTGGGGTCGGGAGCGAACCCGGGTCTTCGGCGCTGTGAGGCAGCAGTGCTAATCACCGTGCCGCCCACTCAGGTCATTGTCTGTGTGGAGTTTGCACTTTCTCCCCATTCTGCGTGGGTTTCCTCCGGGTGCTCCGGTTTCCTCCCACAGTCCAAAGATGTGCAGGTTAGGTGGATTGGCCAGGCTACAATTGCCCCTTAGTGTCCAAAGGTTGGGTGGGGTTATGGGGATACGGTGGGGCAGTGGGACTAGGTAGAGTGTTCTTTCGGAGGGTCAGCGCAGACTCCCCATGAATTAATTTTTTTAAAATTCCACCTGGACGTCTATTCAGTGTCCTGACTTTCATTGTTTCAGAAGGAGGTCGGAGGTTAGCAGTCAAAGAATAGGGACTGAGTGAGGGGAACTGCCGTACGATTGTCGTTTCTGGCACTTTGGACCTGCAGAGGGATACCTGGAATGTGGGATTTTCCATCAATAGGGGATTAGATATAATTATTCCTTCTGCTCTGATACATTGGGAAATGTTTCCTGGAATGATCCTGTTCATATCATGACCTTGACAATCACACGCAGTGCTGTTGGAGCCCTGGCATTTCTCGGTGACAGGTTCCTTTGTGAAGTTTCATAGAATCCCTGCAGTGCAGAAGGAGGCCATTTGGCCCATTGAGTCTGCACCTGCCCTTGGAAAGAGCACCCTCCTTAAGCCCGCGTCTCCGCCCTACCCCCATAACCCAGTAACGCTACCTTACCTTTTGGACACTAAGGGGCAATTTAGTATGGCCTAACTTGCACATCTTTGGACTGTGGGAGGAAACTGGAACACCCGGAGGAAACCACACACACAAATGGAGAGAAAATGCAAACTCCGCACAGTCACCCAAGGCGGGAATTGAACCCAGGACCCTGGAGCCGTGAGGCAGCAGTGTTAACCACTGTGCCACCGTGCCAGCGCCTGACCCTTCACCCCCCCCCACTCAAGAGATGTTTTCGCTGAAGATCCAATGCACATCATATTCTTCCCTCTTCTCCCAAGTGCACCTCCCTTCTTGGATGCTTTATTCCCTCATGCATCACCTTCTTGGATGCTTTATTCCCTCATCTCACAGCCCCAGAGGCCGCCCTACGGGACCACCCATGAATGCAATAAAAGCTGCTTTGAAGGGAGGTGTGTAGGGTAATCTCTAAAGTGGTGCACGTGAAACTGGACCAGGGCCCTCGGGAGGCCATTTTCGGGGTGTCGGACCAGCCGGGGTTGGAAACGGGTGCTGAGGCAGATGTTGTAGCCTTCGCCTCGTTGATCGCCCGAAGGCGGATCCTGTTAGGGTGGAGATCAACCTCTCCACCCTGTGCCCTGGCGTGGCAGAGGTGGGGGGACCTGCTGGAATTCTTGACGCTTGAAAAGGTCAAATTTGAACTGAGGGGAAGGATGGAGGGGTTCTACAATTCATGGGCGTTATTCATTATGCACTTTCGAGAATTGGATCACATCGAACATTAGGGGGGTTGGGGGGCTGGGAGGATTGGGGGGAGGGGGGACTGTATGTGTTCATGGTGACTATGGGTAATTCCTGATTCCTTTTTGTCATTTGTTTATGTTAACATGCGGGCTAATGTTTGGGGGTTTGGTTGGAGGATGGGATCGTTGTTATTGATATGGGGAATGACATGAGGGTTGTAAATTTGGGAGAAAATGTGAAGTAGGAGAATAAAAAAATATTTTTTTAAAAGCTGCTTTGAAGACAGATCAAAGCAGACCAGCAGAGGCAGAAAGCCATCAGCTGAAGTCATTTGCAGTAGTTAGAAAAAGGTCAAAAACACGAGCCTCCACGGAGAGACTAAATATGGACTGGAATGAGGCTGTGGAAAAGCACTGCTGAATTATCTCCTGCCAGCCCCACGTGTTGCCGAGCACATCTGGAACTGGGAAAACCAATTACACGAAAGCATTCTACAACAAACTTTGGATCCTCAATTAAATATTATAACATTGCTTTTCAATAGCTCCAGCAGGCACCCTTGTCATCTGCACATCTGCAGTGACGTCTGCAGTCCAATAGTGTGGACAGTTCTGGCATGGAATGAGCA
This sequence comes from Scyliorhinus canicula, assembly GCF_902713615.1. Classification (NCBI taxonomy): domain Eukaryota; kingdom Metazoa; phylum Chordata; class Chondrichthyes; order Carcharhiniformes; family Scyliorhinidae; genus Scyliorhinus; species Scyliorhinus canicula. Next base: position 14,905,953 of record NC_052163.1, on the reverse strand, counting down.
CGTGCATTCTGATCTGGGGCGAAATTCTCCGACCCCCAGCAGGGTCGGAGAATCGCCCGGGGCCGCCGAAAATCCCGCCCCCGCCGTGGCAGAGATTCTCCGCCACCCGGGAAGTGGCGGTGGCGGGAATCTCGCCACTCCGATCGGCGAGGCCCCTGCGGTGATTCTCCGGCCCGGTGGGCCGAAGTCCCTCACTGGGAGGCCTCTCCCGCCGCTGAGGTTTGAACCACCTCTGGAACGGCGGGATCAGTGGCGCGAGCGGGCCCCCGGGGTCCTGGGGGGGGGCGGGGGGCGATCGAACCCTGGGGGGTGCCCCCACGGTGGCCTGGCCCGCGATCGGGGCCCCCCGCTCAGACTCCGGGCCAGTGCCCTGGGTGCACTATTTTCCTCCGCAGCCGTCACGGCCTCCGCCATGGCGGAAGCGGAAGAGAACCCCACATCGCGCATGCGCCGGCAGTGACGTCAGCGGCCAGCTGCCGCTGATGTCACCGCCGGCGCATGCGCTGACCGGCGAAAACCTTTCGGCCAGCCCCGCTGCCGGGGGCGCCGGTTTTTTGCGCCAGTCTTCTGGTGCCAACCGCTCCGGCGTGGGGCTGGCCCCCAAAGGTGGGGTGAATTCCCCACCTTTGGGGAGGCCCGACCCCTGAGTGGTTGGCGCTACTCCTCTACGCCGGGACCCCCCGTCACGCCGGGTAGGGGAGAATGCCGCCCCTGATTTCTAAGCCACTGAGTTTTGTTCACTTTTCCCTGTCTGCGGATGAACAGATACTAGAATTTCAAAGAAAGCTAGTCAAGCTGCCAGTCACACTTGGCATCAGTTCCTGAATAGACGGTGGCACAGCACAAGGTCTCTCTGTGGACAGTTATCTGGACAGTGTTGCGTAATGGTCACGTCCCAATGGACGGAAAGTAGTCCCTTTCAATTATGGCTAGCTGGAGGTAATTCTTCAATCACATTTGCCCCATCTATCGCATTCGGGTATAATTAGAGACACATTCCTCAAACCGGGGCTAGACAGCTGGCTTGTGATGCAGAGCGAGGCCAGCAGCGTGGGTTCAATTCCCGTTCTGGCTGAGGTTATTCATGAAGGCCCCGCCTTCTCAATCTTGCCCCTCGCCTGAGGTGTGGTGAGCCTCAGGTTAAATCACCACCAGTCAGCTCACCCCCTCAAAGGGGAAAGCTGCCTATGGCCACCTGGGACTATGGCAACTTTAATTACCTATTCCTCTAAAACACAGGACTCAGCTTGACAATGATGTGGCATGGGGTCCATAGTTCTGCGTTGTTCTCTGACACCTTGGTTAAGTTGCCATGATCAAATGTGTGGACCTAGAGCACGAGTGCTGACAGGCTATTTTCTGTTACCTTCTACATAACATTTGGAAAAATATATTAAAGAAACATGGTGAATTGAAAATTCCAGAAAGCACGATAAAATTTAACCTTTCTCCTTGCGGCAGTTCCACTCAGAGGTACCAGATTGAAATGCCAATATTTTTGATATTCACAGTATTATCAGGTGTACAGCTGAGGGGTTCTACACAGTGTGGAGTAAAAGATTAACATTGAAGCACCTGATACAACTATGATGTAATGGCAGCACGGTAGCACAAGTGGATAGCACTGTGCTTCACAGTGCCAGGGTCCCAGGTTCAATTCCCTGCTGGGTCACTGCCTGTGCGGAGTCTGCACGTTCTCTCTGTGTCTGCGTGGGTTTCCTCCGGGTGCTCCGGTTTCCTCCCACAGTCCAAAGACGTGCAGGTTAGGTGGATTAGCCATGATAAATTGCCCTTAGTGACCAAAAAGGTTAGGAGGGGTTATTGGGTTACGGGGATAGGGTGGAAGTGAGGGTTGGGTCGGTGCAGACTTGATGGGCCGATTGGCCTCCTTCTGCCCTGTATGTTCTATGTACTAAATAACAGAGGTCAGGAGGAAGGAGAAGTCCAGCCTTGTGGACAGTTCCTACAATGTACATGGAGCTGGAAATAAATAATAGTGGTTTTAGTAAACCATGTCTTGAGTAGATTACTAAGGGAAAAGAGACAAGCCCAGAAAAACCCCACCTAGATCCCGAACATGTGCTGAAACACACAGTTCCCAGCCCCTCGGTGCACTATGGCTGAACGGTCTTAGACAGCAACCTTTCCCTGCTGCATCTCTGCGGTGGCTGTCCCAAGCTTTAGTGTACCCTCAGCACATAGCCCCGGACCTTGGAGTGTGCCAGTCTGCAACACTCGGTCAGTGATAACTCTGCACTGGAAGAACTTTGCAGGTATTGGGCAGACCGAAGGCATGTGAAAGGCTATCCAACTGCAGAGGGTATCACAGCTGATCTTCACTTTTTTCGCATCCAATGGCGTTCTTCCAACAAAGATCCCAAGTTGGTGAACCTTGTCGATCCAGACCAATTATTTTTAATGTGTTCTCGAGATACAAGTGAGGTTGGCTACATTTATTGCTCCCCATGGGAACTTCACCCTAAGCCACAAACATTGCAGCTATTTATAGCCACCTTCCAGCAATTGCAACAGGTCAACAACTCAGCACAGGCCAGGAACAGAATTCCGACTCTTTCCTGAGACAGTGGGAGGGTTTAGGGATCCGTGTTTTAATTGTGCACTTTATTGCAATGTCCCCGCAAAATAATCGATGAAAGTGCAGCACATTGCTGAATTGCTACTAATGACCTTATTTAAATGTGCTCCAGATGTGTACCAGAGTTAATGTGTGCGAGTTGGGATGGAAAGGTCTCCCACGGTACATGATATTTATAGATTATTTTTTATAGCACCAGAGCCATTTATGACTAGGGTCAGGGAGAAGGGCTCAGCAGCGGTTCTGTTGGTTTCAATCAGAAACATTCACTGTAAACAAAGTCACATTTTTACATTTCTTCCAGATGGGTGATGTGAACATTGTGGAACTAAAGTCTGTTGGGGCTGTAAAGTGTCAAGATTTGTTCTGGTGTTGAAGTGACAGACAACAGTCCGGTTCTGACCACTCCATGCACTAATTCACAAAGGTGACAGAATGTGTGATGGGGGGGGGGGGGGGGGGGGGGGGATGGTGGTGGCGAGTGGGGGGGTGCTACATTCTTTGTTTGACACAAATCAGCCAGTTGTCTTTTGCTTCCTGCTAAATGGGATTACTGTTCTTTTTGCAAAGGCAGATTTACATTGGTTCCCTTGAATTTTATCCTCTCGAAGATGTGCTGAACTATGAGGTCTCTGTGCACGCTGTGTAGTTATGAGCTGTTTGATCAATGCGGGGAGCATCACAGGCAAAGCCGATCTTCTCAATACAATGTGCGTGGGTCCGGGGAAGAGGCAAGGGATTGGCACTCAGTCATGATGCTCGTTGTTTCCCAATTCATACACAAGCTCAGGTACACAATTCTCACTGTCTTGGGGGGAGAAGGGAGGAGCGCTTTGAACTGGGAAGCATCTAGGTTCTGGGTCATTGCAGGCAGGAGAATGAGCAGAATTTGTCTTTGTAAGATAAGCATTGTCAGGGTCAGACAGCATTCAAGCTGAGTGTGCAGCATCTTCCTATTGTAACATTTCATTTTTCTTTGGCTCAGCCGCCTCTGTAGAACATCAGTCACCATTGTATTCTCTCTGGCACATTCCCAGAAGTCAAAGATAATAGGAACATTTAGAAAAGTAAGAAACACATTTCAAGGAACAGCAAATGCCAAAGTGCCTGCCAAGCATCACCATCGACATGTGGAAAACTGATCCTTTTCCTTACTTTGATATTACATTGCCTCCAGAGCATTGAACAAACAACCTGTTTGTTCTCCAGAAGGGTTTGAAACTTCTGTATTGCTGGCTAACACTGAGAATCAAGGTGCCAGCCGGCCAGTGCCAATATGTCCAGGTGCCAGGGGAGAGCCAGCGTGCCACCCCGTCCTGTCTTTGACCGCCCAGGAGCCTCCAACGGCCCAGGAGACCCTCCAGGTGCTGTTCCGCCTGGTCCTCATTAGTGTGGGCCAGTACCTCTTTTAAAATTTAGAGTACCCAATTATTTTTTCCAATTAAGGGGCAATTTAGCGTGGCCAATCCACTTACCCTACACATCTTTGGATTGTGGGGATGAAACCCACACAAACACAGGGAGAATGTGCAAACTCCACACGGACAGTGACCCAGGGCCGGGATTCGAACCCAGGTCCTCAGCGCCGTAGGCAGCAATGCTAACCACTGTGCCACCGTGCTGCCCCAGTGAGGGCCAGTACTGACCGTTGCTCGCGCGGCCTCTTGCTGGCAGACTGGTTAGATCCCAGGAGACCGTTAGATGGGGCGACCATCTCATTATTGAGATGGAGATTGGCCTTGATTGATGATGATTGGTTTCCGCCAATGGGAGCGATCCGGTTACATCACAGACTGCTTAGCGCCTGGCGACGTTCCCGTGATCTAACCGGCTCGCACGGACTCCAGGCGCAACAAGACCGCTAAATCGCGCCCGAAATGAACGTGGACTTCTCATCCCTTATTTGTTCTCCATGTTAAATTATTTATAAAGCTAAATAAAAATGACTCCCAGAGATAGTTTAACACCCTGAAGAAGCCTGATCAGGTATCCTGTCAGCTTTGCCTGAATACAGTTCTCTTTCCTGCATGGTTTCCGATGCTGTGATGGTTTCGCTGAGCTGGATTTGGCATCATTTGATGCAGGAGCATTGATCAGTTCGAAGGAGAACATCAGTGGATCCCGCATCTACTTCCATGGAGAAGGTCCCACCTCGGCTCAGAGGAATGTGATTCTGGTCGGCTCATTCTACGGTGAAGGGAGCTTGCTCAGCCCCAAGCCGCTGGCGAGTACCAAGCTGCTGCTGAATTGGCAGCTTCCTCACAGGGATGGGTCTGGTTGGTGTACATAAACAAGGATAGATGGAAGCGTCATCTCTTCAGTGTCTTTCACCAGCTCAGGGTGGGGTGGCCGAATGCGTTTTACAGCTTATGAAGTAAATTTTGAAGTGCGGTTGCAATAGTAATGTGGGAAACCCTGCAGTCAACTTGCACAAAGCAATGTGATCAAGTCCAGGTAATCTGTTGGGTGATGTGGTTGTGGGATCACTGTCGGCCAGGTCACCGGAGAAAATCCTGCTATTCTTCAAAACAATGCGGCAGGGTCGCTTAGAGCCACCTGAGAATGAGGAGGCCTCAGTTTAACATCTCGTCCCAACGACACGTCCGATAATCCATTTGTACCATCTTGTAGCCTAACGGAACAGCCAATTTGCAGAAAGAACATGTGCCGCGAACAGCGAACGAAATGTAAACTTTTTAAAAAAATTTAGATTACCCAATTATTTTTTCCAATTAAGGGGCAATTTAGCGTGGCCAATCCACCTACTCTGCATATCTTTGGGTTGTGGGGGCGAAACCCACACAGATAGGGGGAGAATGTGCAAACTCCACACGGACAGTGACCCAGAGCCGGGATCGAACCTGGGACCTCAGTGCCGTGAGGCGGTTGTGCTAACCACTAGGCCACCGTGCTGCCCTAACGAAATGTAAACTTGTAGGTCGGAGTGTTCTGCACCCCGCCATCCCCACAGTGGGTTTTCCCGCATTGGGACACTGGGATCTTCCTGTCCCACCCAAGTCTGCTGTTTCTTTGTATGGCTTGCTCACCCTGCCGCCGGGGAACCTGCTGCGGGAGTGTCCACTTTGGCAGGGAAGATCCCAATGCTGGGAGGAGCTGGAAAATGTCACCAGCAGAGTGACGTTTTGAAGGTGAGGTTGAAGCGCAGCAACATTCATGGAGAGGAATCATTTTAGCTACATTCTAGCTGACTGGGGCATGGTCAATGCTGAGTGTGGGAAAATAATATTCCTTCGATGTGTTTCCATAAAAGCTACAACAATATAGTGTAGATTAGAATGGATCTGCAAACACTGACCACTCAGAACACATATCTTAATCAATTGTTAATCAGCCTGAAAAAATTGTATAGTTTTCACCTGTTTACTTGAGATACCATTAATCCTGAGAATAATCTTATCTGTTACACTATTCAATTTGCACAATGCTGGAAAATCTTATTGCAATGGCGCCACTTGCTGCAAATAGAAGCTTTCTGGCTTTTGGAAGGACTGCGTTGGATGTACGAGACACCTGGCAAGTGGACATTTGAAGCTCTCATGAATTGTGCTTGTTGTGCCATCTGAGGCTAGAATCTGATAACGGTCATAGAGTCCGACAGCACAGAAAAGGCCCTTCGGCCCATCGAGTCTGTGCTCGTCAAAAACAACCACCTAACCATTCTAATCCCATTTCTCAGCACTTGACCTGTATGGCCTTGTATGCCCTGGGATTGCAAGCGCCCATCTAAATACTTCTGAAATGTCATGAATGTTATATGTTCTGCCTTTCAGGCAGTGAGTTCCAAACTCCCATCACCCTCTGGGTAAAAAGGTTTTTCCTCACGTTCCCGCTAAACTTCCTGCACCTTACCTTAAATCTATGCCCCCTGGTCATTGATCCCTCCACCAACGGGAGAAGTTTCTTCCTGTCTACTCTATCTATGCCCCTCATAATTTTATCCATCTCAATCATGTCCTCCCTCAGTCTCCTCTGCTCCAAGGAAAATAATCCAAGTCTATCCATTTCTCATCCTCCAGCCCAGGCAACATCCTGGTAAATCTCCTCTGCACCCTTTCCAGTGTGATGAGACCATCAATTCACGCGACACGTGGTTAGAAGTGAACAGTGGTTTTAATCATCTTACAACAGAGCCTGCCTGTGATGAGATGAACTCGAGATGAACTGGCAGCAGGCTCGCAGCACTGATCTTTATACTTCCGGCTGGGAGAGGAGCCATGGGCGGAGCCATGGGCGGAGCCAAGGGTGGAGCCCAGTACAAACTCCTCATCTCCCCCTATGGGCAGGGCCGGGCGATTACACACAATCCGGTACAGAGTACAGGCTCAATACATGTGGTACAATACAGTGTGAATTACTGAGGTTTATAATTCACCACACAGTGTTACCACAACTCTTCTCTAATGTGGAGTCCAGAACTGCACACAATACTCTAGCTGTGGCCTAACCAACGTTTTACACAGTTCCAGCATAGCCTCTCTGCTCTTAAACTCTATGCCTTGGCTAATAAAGGCAAGTATACCATGTGCCTCCTTAACCACTATCCACCTGTTCTGCTACCTTAAGAGAAGGGTGTACATGCGCACCCCCATCCCTCTGATCCTTGGCGCTTCCCAGGGTCTTGCCAGGGTCCTCGTTGCTTCCCAGGGTCTTTGATATACAGAGTGCTGAAGCTCTCAAGTATCTCAAAAAGGGGGCAACACAGTGGCGCAGTGGGTTAGCACTGCGGCCTCACGGCACCGAGGTCCCAGGTACGATCCCGGCTCTGGGTCACTGTCCGTGTGGAGTTTGCACATTCTCCCCGTGTCTGCGTGGGTTTCGCCCCCACAACCAAAATATGTGCAGAGTAGGTGGATTGGCCACGCTACATTGCCCCTTAATTGGAAAAAAATAATTGGGTACTCTAAATTTATAAACAAAAGTATCTCAAAAAGCACTTTATTTTAACTTGGCCCGCAAGCTCACACGTTGCTGCTAAATCACCCAGAGTAGACAGAAATAAGAATTTTCGTGGAAAATGCAGCCAAACTGAGCAGTAGGTGCAGCAGCTACAAGGCTCCCTGGGAATAATGTATGGTTTTCCAATCTCTTATCTCTCGTTAATATTCATATATCTGCCAACCTGGATACAGCAGATGAATGGAGAGCTGTAAAATCAACTCCCATAAGGCCTGACAAGCAGAAGGAATAATGAAGCTCCTGTCATGTTATTTACTGGGGTGAGGTGTTCATTAGCGATGCCAGAGTCATATGTGAAAGTTGTCACGTTTTGAGAGGAAGGAACATTTTTCTCATGAAGTCCCTGCTGCTGAAATTATTGAGATGAGGAAACATGTTGAGTGAATGAATGCAATTTAACAGTGAGCTTGCTCCATTGGTACATAGACCTTGTAACACGAACAGCTCATACATTAGCTGTAAGTGGCAGTGAGAGGGAGAGAGCAGAGTAGCAACAACGACAAGTGCAAACAAATTATAATGAAAGGTGAGAGAGAACGAAAAGAGGTCATGGTAGAAGAGTACCAGAGAGAGTACTAGAAGAGTACCTGGGGAGGCGGTGGCATAATGGTATTGTCGCTGGACAAGTAACCCAAAGACCCAGGAGAATGATCTGGGGATGCAGGTTCAAAACCCACCACGGCAGATGATGGAATTTAAACTCAATTAGATATCTGGAATTAAAAAGTCTAATAATGACCACAAAATCATTGTTGACTTTGTAAAAACCCTTTCATGAATGCCCTTTAGGAAAGGAAATCTGCCAGGTCCTTACCTGGTATAGGCAACATGTGACTCCAGATCCACAACAACATGGGTGACTCTTAATTGCCCCTCAAGGGGACGTAGGGATGAACCATGGATGAATTTTTAAAAAAATAACTACTGAATCGTGTGTTACGGATGGTCGGTGGGGCAGACAAGGCTGCCATTAGGGACAGGAACACAGGATCCAGGGGGTGGCATGGCAGACCTGCAGACTGAGACACCCAACCTTCCCCCTCGCCCACCCACCCCAGGCCATGGGTGGGCACTCTCTCCTCTCCTCCCCCGGCTCTGCACGCCTTCCATGATCGAGGATGGGACACCCTGACCGAGCCCAGTCCCCTACTGATCACAGGGGCAGAACCCCAGTGCCCCGGGGTTCATTGCACACAGCAACAGCTTCACGTTTTGAAAAAGAAGCTCGAATTGGTGCCCGCGTGACCACTCACTGGGGATGCTGTTAGATTACGGGAGGCTCACTCGGCAGGTTCCTGATTTCGCCGAGGTTGGTGCCCGGCGCGGTGCTTATTTTCAGCCTCTCCCGCGATCTAACGGTCTTGTTGTGCTCTCACTTAAGCGCAACGTGGCCATTAAAGCCACAGAAAGGGCAGCACGGTGGCCTAGTGGTTAGCACAACCGCCTCACGGCGCTGAGGTCCCAGGTTCGATCCCGGCTCTGGGTCACTGTCCGTGTGGATTTTGCACATTCTCCCCGTGTCCGTGTGGGTTTCGCCCCCACAACCCAAAAATGTGCAGAGTAGGTGGATTGGCCATGCTAAATTGCCCCTTAATTGGAAAAAATAATTGAGTAATCTAAATTTATTTTAAAAAATAAAGCCACAGAAGAAGAAATTAGGACAGAGGACAGTCAAAAAGGAAGGTTTTAAGAAATGCCTTAAAGGAGGAAAGTGAGGGGAGGAGATGTAGGAAAAGTGAAGAGTTTGGGGCCCAGGCGACTGTCACAGTAAACTGGAGTCATTATAATTGACAACACACAAGAGGTCAGAAGAAGAGGAGCACAGGTATCTCGGAGGGTGGTGGGGTTAGAGGAGAGATTGGGAGGAACAAGGGCATGGAACGATTTGAAAAGAAGGATGAGAATTGTTTTTATTTTTTTATAAATTTAGAGTATCCAATTCATTTTTCCAATTAAGGGGCAATTTGGCGTGGCCAACCCACCTAACCTGCACATCTTTGGGTTGTGGGGGCGGAACCCACGCAAACACTGGGAGAATGTGCAAACTCCACACGGACAGTGACCCAGAGCCGGGATCAAAACTGGGACCTTGGCGCCGTGAGGCAACTGTGCTAACCACTTGTACCACCGTGCTGCCTCTAATAATGAGAATGTGGTGGTATGATTAACATAGCTGCCTGCCATTGGTGCAGAACACCGGCTTACCATTGGCCCTGGTCGGTCATGTGCCTCTCGACCGATTGGTTGAGACCAGTCATGTGACGCCTCCCTGATTGGTCGGGAGACTGAGTTAACCCCGCCTCCAGGGTGAGGTATAAATACCCAGTACGCCCGGCGGTCGTCCATTTACTGTAGTCGACCGCAGGGCTAACATCTAGCTTATTAAAGCCTAACTTTTGTACAGCAACTCGTCTCGCGTTCAATTGATGGTTCATCAGTGAATTTTAAAGTCAAGTCATTGCTTAACTAGGGCGACATGCCCTGGGTCACTGTCCGTGTGGAGTTTGCACATTCCTCCCGTGTCTGCGTGGGTTTCAGCCCCACAACACAAAGCTGTATAGGTTAGGTGGATTGGCCACGCTAAATTGCCCCTTAATTAGAAAAAAAAATAATGAGGTACTCTAAATTTTTTTTTTAAGTCATTGCTTATCTGGGAGTCAATGTAGGTGAGTGAGCACAGGTGTTATAGGGAAACGGAATTTGGTATAGGTCAAGACAGGAGCACCAGGCATCTGGATGACCTCAGGTTTACAGAGTGTAGAATTCGGGAGTTAAGGATGTGGCACGGTATAATAGTAGTGTCCATATCTCTGGTCCAGAAGCTCTGGTTTCAAGAATAAACTCGTCTTTTTTTAAAATAAATTTAGATTACCCAATTATTTTTTCCAATTAAGGGGCAATTTAGTGTAGCCAATCCACCTACTCTGCACATTTTTGGGTTGTAGTGGCGAAACCCACGCAGACACGGGGAGAATGTGCAAACTCCACACGGACAGTGACCCAGAGGCAGGATCGAACCTGGGACCTCGGCGCCGTGAGGCAGCTGTGCTAACCACTAGGCCACCGTGCTGCCCAACTCAAGGCTTGATGGAAGGTTAGTTCATAACTTGGGCAAACAGGGTGACTATCAATCTTTCCAATATGCCTACGGCAGGAATTTCCCCTGGTCAGATAGAATCTGTAGACCACAATGGCAAACCTCTGCAGAAACTTGTCAAACGTAACCATGGAGGTGCAGGGTCATCAACACCTTTTAATGGCATGGTGCCTGAGGAAACAGAGAGAAAATGTGGGACACCAGTCAGAACTGTATTGAAATACAGTCGAGTCGGGCAGCACGGTAGCTCAGTGGTAGCCCTGCTGCCTCACGGCGCTGAGGTCCCAGGTTCGAATCCCGGCCCTGGGTCGCTGTCCGTGTGGAGTTTGCACACTCTCCCTGTGTTTGCGTGGGTTTCGCCCCCCACAATCCAAAAGATGTGCAGGGTGGGTGGATTGGCCACGCTAAATTGCCCCTTAATTGGGAAAAATGAATTGGGTACTCTAAATTTAAAAAAAAAGAAATAGTCGAGTCTGGAATTTAAAAAAGGCATTAATGAGGGTTTCGCTGGTGGATCAGCTGAGTCAGGAGCAGTGTTGGGTGATGTTATGGAGGAGGAAATAGGCGGTCTTAGTAATGGTACGAAAATGGGGTCGGAGACTCGTCAAAGGATCAAATGCGACACAAAGTTTGAGATCAGACTAGCTTAATCCCAGACTGTTGCCAGGGAGATGCATGGAGTCGGTAATTTGGAATAGGGACCAAAACAATGCCTTAGTCTTCCTAATATTTAATTGGAAGTAGTTTCTGCTCACCAAGTACTGAGTGTCAGATAAACAGTGTGATAATTTAGCAACAGCGGAGGATAAAGAGAGGCGGTGTAAGGTACGGATCAATGCCATTTGTGTACAGGTGAAAACTAAACACATTGGTTTTTTTTAAATTTAGAGTACCCAATTCAGTTTTCCAATTAAGGGGGCAATTTAGTGTGGCCAATTCACCTACCCTGCACATCTTTGGGCTGTGGGGGCGAAACCCACGCAGACACGGGGAGAATGTGCAAACTCCACACGGACAGTGACCCAGAGCCGGGATCGAACCTGGGACTTTGGAGCCGTGAGACTGCAGTGCTAACCACTGCGCCACCCTGCCCCTAAACACATTGTTAAACATGTAGGCTGAGATCTACCGGCCACGTAATTCCTGGCAGGCAGCATGGTGTGGCGCGACGCGCCTGGTAGATGCCGGGAGGGTCCCTCTTCTAGGATCTACCTGGCTCGCCATGCCCCGCAGGAACTAACTCAATCTCGTGAAGCGGAATCACGTTTTAGCAGATCTGCATATTAGAGGGAGTCAGTTAGTCTCGCTCTAATATGCTCTCCCACGATCTATCCAAGGCTTGGAATCTAACTCCTTCGATTTGGAGATCTTGGGTGAATGACGTTAAGTGCTGGTCTCCACAAATGGGAACCAGACAAAGTGGCACTCCTGGGGGTCTCCCAGGGTATCAGAGGCCCCCAGGTACTTTCTCTCTCGGCAGGGCTGTTCTCTGGCACTGCCACCTGGGTGCCAGTCTGGCACTGCCAAGGTTCCCATGTAGCACTGCCAGCTGGCAGGGGTACTGCCAGAGTGCCAGGCTGGCAATGCCAAGCTGTCAATTTCTCCTGTGCTGTGGATCAGGCCCAGGGTACTGTGGGGGTAGGGGGCCTGAGGACCCCCATGTGGGGGGAGTTGGTGCTTGGGGGTTTCGGGGGTCGCATGGGGGGGTTGCGGATCGAGAGGTCTGGATGCCATCTCTTCTTTCATTGAGGATCTCGGCTCGTCATCCTGCACTGGGGAGCTCCTCACAGCAGAAGACAGGACTAAGGGCGTTACCCGCTAAGGTTCTACCCGCGTGGCCGTTCGATGGTGTCGGAGACTATTTTGGTGGGCTCTAGGGCAGGAGCATTGCCCATCAGAAGTTCGAACTTCCTGAGGCGTCTTGACAGGGTGGATGTGGAGCGGGTGTTTCCTCTTGTGGGAGAATCTAGAACAAAGGGTCACAGTTTAAATATAAGGGGTCACCAATTTAAATTGGAGATGAGGCAAAAAGATTCTTTTGGAGGGTCATGAGTCTTTGGAACTCTCTTCCTGAAAAGGTGGTGGAGCAGAGTCTTTGAATGCTATTGAGGCAGAGGTAGGTAGATTCATGGTAAGCAAGGGTCTAGGTTATCAGGGGAAAGCAGGATGGAGATTTGAGGTTACTATCAGATCTGCCATGATTAAACGGCAGAGCAGGCTCGAGGCTGCTGTGTGGCCTACTCCTGCTCTTTGGTTGTATGCTTGTACGTCCATATGCTCGTGGTCCATTGGGACATTCAAGTGATCCACCAGTGCATCTTAGGAGGTACCCTAGGATATGACCGATCAGAGATCGGACATTTTGGGCCATAGCCCCAGCCATGTGTCTAGTAATGAAGAAGATAGCTGCAGACTGCAGGAAGATATCAATGGGCTGGTCCGGTGAGTGAAATGGAATTCAATCCGGAGAAGTGTGAGGTAATGCATTTGGAGTTGTCTTCACCAAAGGAAGTAGATGCTACCCAACGCATGATGACAGTTGAGGAAACTCTGTCCCTCGAAGGATTGAATAGACTGTCGGCACTGAAAGTCGATAAGGCACCGGGACCAGATGAGATGCATCCAAGGATATTGAAGGAAGTGGGAATGGAAATTGCAGGTGAACAGGCCACAATCTCCAGATGTCAGAGGGCTGAATGGCAAATGTTATGCCTTTGTTCAAAATAGATGGAAGGATGGTCCCCGAAATTACAGACCAGTCAGTTTAACATCAATGGCAGCACGGTGGCTCAGTGGTTAGCACTGCTGCCTCATGGCGCCGAGGACCCGTGTTCGATCCCGGCTCTGGGTCACTGTCCATGTGTGGCGTTTGCACATTCTTCCCATGTCTGCGTGGGTCTCACCCCCACAACCCAAAGGGTAGGTGGATTGGCCACCCTTAATTGAAAAAAAAGAACTGGGTACTCTAAATTTATATTTAAAAAAAAGAACCATGGTGGACAATCCTATGGAAACAGTTATTCAGGACAGAATTAGTAATCACCTGGAAAAAGGTGGGTTGATTAGGAAGAGCCAGCATGGATTTCTAAAGGAGACGCTAAATTGACCCTTAATTGGAAAAAAATAATTGGGTACTCTAAATTTAAAAAGCAAACAAAGAAACAAACAAATAAATAAAAATAAAACTTATTAAAAAACGAATTTGTTGGAATGTATTTGAAGAGGCAACAGAAAGAGTCAACGAGGGTAATGCTGTTGATGTGGTGTATATGGACTTTCAGAAGGTATTCAAAACAGTGCCAGACAATAGGCTTGTGAGAAAGGTAAGATCTCATGGAATAAAAGAGACAATAGCAACATGGATACAAAATTGGTTGAATAATAGGAAGCAGAGAGGAATGGTCGATGTATATTTTTCAGGCTGGGGAAAGATTGGGTATTAGGTCTCTTACTTTTTCTGATATGCATTAATGGTTGGGATCTTGATGTACAGGCGGCAATTTCAAAGTTTGCGGATGAAACAAAGCTTGGAAATATTGTAAACTGTGATGTGGAGAGTGTCGAACTTCAGAAAGACAAGGACAAGTTGGTGGAGTGGGCATTTGGTGGCCTAAATTTCAATGTAGATGTGGAGTGGATGCTTCCTCTTGTGGGGCATTCTACAACGAGAGGTCATAGTCTTAGGATAAGAGCAAATTTAAAACAGATTTGAGGAGAAACTACTTCTCCCAAAGGGTTGTGAATCTGTGGAATTCGCTACCCAGAGTGCAGTGGATGCTGGGACAGTGAGTAAACTTAAGTAGGAGTTAGATTTTTAATTGGTAATGGGTTGAAGGGTTATGGAGAACGGGCAGGATGGTGGAGTTAAGGCCAGGTTGAGATCAGTCATGATCGAATGGCAAAGCAGACTCAATGGCCAAATGGCCTAATTCTGCTCCTTTAGTGGGGAGGCTGCAGAAGGATCTAGACAGTTTGGGAGAGTGGTGCAGGAAATGGCTGATGCATTTCAACGTGAGAAAATGTGAGGTCTTGCACTTTGGAAAAAAGAATCCAAGCATAGACTACTTTCTAAACGGTGAGAAAATTCATAATGCCAAAGTACAAAGGGATCTGGGAGTGCTAGTCGAGGATTCCCTAAAGGTAAACATGCAGGTTGAATCCGTGATTAAGAAAGCGAATTGCTATGTTGTCATTTATCTCAAGAGGGTTGGAATATAAAAGCAGCGATGTGCTACTGAGCCTTTATAAGGCTCTGGTTAGGCCCCATTTGGAGTACTGTGTCCAGTTTTGGGCCCCACATCTCAGGAAGGACATACTGGCACTGGAGCGTGTCCAGCGGAGATTCACACGGATGATCCCTGGAATGGCGGGTCTAGCATATGAGGAACGGCTGGCGTTCCTGGGATTGTATTCATTGGAGTTCAGAAGGTTAAGGGGAGATCTAATAGAAACTTACAAGATAATACATGGCTTAGAAAGGATGGACGCAAAGAAACTGTTTCCGTTAGGCGAGGAGTCGAGGACCCGTGGGCACAGCCTTAGAATTAGAGGGGGTAAATTCAAAACAGAAATGCGGAGACATTTCTTCAGCCAGAGAGTGGTGGGCCTGTGGAATTCATTGCCGCAGAGTGCAGTGGAGGCCGGGACGCTAAATGGCTTCAAGGCAGAGATAGATAAATTCTTGATGTCGCGAGGAATTAAGGGCTATGGGGAGAATGCTGGGAGGTGGAGTTGAAATGCCCATCAGCCATGATTGAATGGCGGAGTGGACTCGATGGGCCGAATGGCCTTACTTCCACTCCTATGTCTTATGGTCTTATGGTCTTTATCTTATGAACTTACGCGGAGAAGTGTGAAGTGAAACTGGATTGAAAGACGGCAGATGGAGTTTAATCTGGACAAATGTGAGGTAATGCATTTTGGAAGGTCTAATGCAGGTAGGGAATGTACAGTGAATGGTAGAACTCTAAAGTATTGACAGTAAGAGAGATCTAAGTATGCAGGTCCACAGGTCACTGAAAGGGGCAACACAGGTGGAGAAGGTAGTCAAGAAGGCACAGGGCATGCTTGCCTTCATTGGCTGGGGCATTCAGTGTAAGAATTGGCAAGTCATGTTGCAGCTGTGTAGAACCTTAGTTAGGCCACACTTGGAGTATAGTTTTCAATTCTGGTCGCCACACTACCAGAAGGATGTGGAGGATTTAGAGAGGGTGCAGAAGAGATTTACCAGGATGTTGCCTGGTTTGCAGGGCATTAGCTATGAGGAGCGGTTGAATAAACTCGATTTGTTCTCACTGGAATGACAGAGGTTGAGGGGCGACCTGATAGAGGTCTACAAAATTATGAGGAGCATGGACAAAATGGATCATCAGAGGTTTTTCCCCAGGGTAGAGGGGTCAATTACTTGGGGGGATAGGTTTAAGGTGCGAGGGGCAAGGTTTAGAGTAGATGTACGAGGCAGGTTTTTTTACACAGAGAGTAGTGGGTGCCTGGAACTCGCTGCCGGAGGAGGTGGTGGAAGCAGGGACGATAGTGACATTTAAGGGACACCTTGATAAATACATGAATAGGATGGGAATAGAGGGATACAGACCCAGGAAGTGTAGAAGATTGTAGTTTAGTCGGGCAGCATGGTCAGCACGGGCTTGGAGGGCCAAAGAGCCTGTACCTGTGCTGTACTTTTCTTTGTTCTTTGTTCTTTGAAGCATTTCGGTAGGAAGAACATGGAGAGAAAATGGGCGCGATTCAGCGGACTGAAGTTAAAGTCTGCTAAATGGCTTGTATTTTAAAATTTTAAGTACCTAATTCATTTTGTTTGTCAATTAAGGGGCAATTTAGCGTGGCCAATTTGCCTACCCTGCACACTTTTGGGTTGGGGGTGAGTCCCACGCAGACACAGGGAGAATGTGCAAACTCCACACGGACAGTGACCTGGGGCTGGGATCGAACCCGGGTCCTCGGCACCGTAAGGCAGCAGTGCTAACCACTGCGCCACCGTGCTGACCCGCTGTACGATGCCTTAAACGGGTTGTTTCCTGACGACTGCAGTGCTAACAAACATCCTGCTATCCAACGGTACTTTGCCGTTCCTTTTGGCCTTAGCGGGATTTCCTGTTGTCGAGCTGAAGCGTTTCCATTTCTGCAAAGGTTCCGCTAATGCAACCAATTTACGGTGGGAGACTGGGCGATGCCACAAAAAACCTACCCTAGCTTCCAGCTGCTAGAAAATAAATAAAACTGGCAGCATGGTGGCGCAGTGGGTTAGCCCTGCAGCCTCACGGCGCTGAGGTCCCAGGTTCGATCCCGGCTCTGGGTCACTGTCTGTGTGGAGTTTGCACATTCTCCCCGTGTTTGCGTGGGTTTTCACCCCCACAACCCAAAGATGTGCAAGCTAGGTGGATTGGCCATGCTAAATTGTCCCTTAATTGTAAAAAATTAATTGCGTACTGTAAATTTATAATAAGAAAAGAAATAAAATGAAGTAAATAAATATTTGCTTCCAGTTTACCCCCCCCCCCCCACTCTCTCTCTCCCGGCACCCCCCGGCATCCCCTGCCCCCTCTTCCTGCTGGTGCTCTTCAAATGGATTGGTTACTGCTTTTGTTGGATGCGGTCTAAACAACTGCCACCTTTTGCAGTATCAACCTTGATACCTAAGCCTGGAGGGTCGATACTGAGCCATCTGGGCTTTTGCCCAGATTTTCTGCCCAAACTAAATTTCAATTATAATGAAACATTCATAGATGTCAGCCAGTGCTTTGCGGAGAGGCTTCTGAGAGGTTATTGCGGTACGATAATGGGACAATGGTCTACTGGGCATTTTCCATCACACTACTGTACTCACAACGGGAAATTCCACCTTGTTTTGTTTATTTAATCTTCCGAGAGGGGAAAAACTCAATAATGCCAAATCAATACTAAATGTTACTCAGATTAATACTGAGGTAGTATAATCTGCAATAATAAACATTGCAGGGGGCAGCATGGTGGTGCAGTGGTTAGCACTGCTGCCTCACAGCGCCGAGGTCCCAGGTTCGATCCCGGCTCTGGGTCATAGTCCGTGTGGAGTTGGCACATTCTCCCCGTGTTTGCGTGGGTTTCGCCCCCACAACCCAAAGATTGCAAATCCTAAACTATCGACAGATTATTAGTAAATAACGGGCCTGTGCATCAGTACCTGGGAGTTCAGAATACTCCTTGCAGTCTGCAGGCTGACAGTGATAAAGATTGACAATCTGTGGGCTTGCTTGATGCTGCCACATGGTGGGTGAGAAAATTGTATCTTTTGCCATCAATTGAATGATGAATGGACTGGGGCTGTCAGCAACATAATTAACTGGAGGATCTGTATCGCTTACGTGTGGCAGAAGATGTGGCCAGAGGTCAGGCGGTCAATTTCAATTACAATTAAACATGTGACTCCAGATCCACAGCAATGTGGCTGACTCGGAAATGGCCTAGCAAGCCACTCAGTTCTATCAAACCGCTATGAAGTCAAAATAAAAGAAACTGATCACTCCACCCGGCATCAACCTAGTCACTGGAAAGGACAATAAGCCGCGTTGACCCTGCAAAGTCCCCTTACTAACATCTAGGGGCTTGTGCCAAAATTGGGAGAGCTGTCTCAGAGACTGGTCAAGCAACAGCCTGACATACTGATAGAATCATACCGTACAGACAAAGTCCCAGACACCACATTTACCATCCCTGGGTATGTCCTGTCTCACTGGCAGGACCGATCCAGCAGAGGTGGCGGTACAGTGGTATATATTCGAGGGGGGAGTTTCCCTAAGAGTCCTCAACATCGACACCGGACCGCATGAAGACCCATGGCTTCAGGTTAAACATGGGCAAGGAAACCTCCTGCTGGTTACCATGTACCGTCCAGCATCAGCTGATGAATCAGTACCCCTCCACATTGAACACCACTTGGAGGAATTACTGAGGTTGGCAAGGATACAGAATATACTCTGGGTGAGGACTTCAATGTCCATCACCAAGATTGGCTCGGTAGCACTGCTACAGACCGAACTAGCCAGGTCCTAAAGGACATTGCTGCTAGACTGGGTCTGCGACAGGAGGTGAGGGAACCACCAAGAGGGAAAAACATACTTGCCCTCATCCTCACCAACCTGCCTGCTGCAGATGCATCTGTCCATGACAGTTTTGGTAGGACTAACCACCGCACAGTTCTTGTGGAGACAAAGTCCCATCTTCACATTGAGGATACCATCCATCGTGTCATGTGGCACTACCATCGAACAGATCCAGCAACTCAAGGTTGGACATTCATGAGGTGCTTTGGCCATCAGCAACAGCAGAATTGTACTCAGCCACAATCTGTAACCTCATAGCCCGGAATATCCCCCACTCAACCATAACTATGAAGCCAGGGGATCAACCCTGGCTCAATGAAGAGTGCAGGAGGGCATGGCAGGAGCATCACCAGGCAATGCTAAAAATGAGGTGTCGACCTGGTGAAGCTACAACACAGGACAACTAGTGTGCCAAACAGCATAAGCAGCAAGTGACAGAGCTAAGCGATCCCACAACCAACGGATCAGATCTAAGCTCTGCAGTCCTGACACACCCATTCGTGAATTGTAGTGGACAATTAAAAAAAAATAAAAAGGAAGATGGTTGGGGTGGTTGTGCGTCAGCCAACTCAGTCCTGGAACACCACTGCGGGAGTTCTTCAGGTTAATGTCCTAGGCCCAGCCATCTTCAGCTGCTTCATCAATGACGTTCCTTCCAACATAAGGTCAGAAGTGGGGATGTTTGCAGATGACTGCACAATGTTCAGCAACCATTCGCGACTCCTCAGACAATGAAGCAATACGTATCTAAATGCAGCAAGGCCTGGACAAAATCCAGGCTTGGGTTGACAAGTGACAAGTTACATTTGTATCACACAAGTGCCAGGCAATGACTATCTCTGACAAGAGTGGATCACCCTTGACATCCATTGGCATTACCATCTCTGAATACCCACTGAATATCAACATCTTTGGGGTTCCCATTGACCACAAACTGAACCAGACTAGCCACATAAATACTGTGACGACAAGAGCAGGTCAGAGGCTAGGAGTCCTGTGGCGGGTAACTCACCAAAGCCTGTCCAGCACCTACAAGTCGGGAGTGTCAGGAGTGAATACTCTTCACTTGCCTGGATGAGTGCAGCTACAACACTCAAGAAGCTCGACACCATCCAGGAAAAAGCAACCTGCTTGATTGCTCCCCTTCCACAAACATTCAATCCCTCCACCACTGATGAACAGGGCAGTCATGTTACCATCAACAAGATGCACTGCAGGAACTCACCAAGGCTCCTCGGGCAGCCTCTTCCAAACCAACAACCACTACCATCTAGAAGGACAAGAGCTGCAGATACCTGGGAACCCCACCTCCTGGAGGTCCCCCTCCAAGTCACTCACCACCCTGACTTGGAAATATATCACCGTTCCTTCACTGTCTCAATGTCGCTGGAGCAACATCCTGGAACTCCCTCCCTAACAGCACTGTGGGTGTGCCAATGACTAAGGGACTGGAGTGGTTCAAGATGGCAGCTCACCACCGCCGTCTCAAGGGTAATTAGGGATGGGCAATAAATGCAGGCCGAGCCACATCCCCAGACTGATTTTTTAAAAATTCTAATGAACTATGTTAGCCAATAGAAAAAAGATTCAGTCCCTTGTGAATTAAATGGCGATGATACATGGTCAAGGATTTTAATGAAATGAAATGAAATGAGAATCGCTTATTGTCACAAGCAGGTTAGAAATGAAGTTACTGTGAAAAGCCCCTAGTCGCCACATTCCAGCGCCTGTTCGGGGAGGCTGTTACGGGAATTGAACCGTGCTGCTGGCCTGCCTTGGTCTGCTTTCAAAGCCAGCGATTTAGCCCTGTGCTAAACAGCCCCGAAACCCATTGCTGGTTTAAACCATCTGCAAGGGCAATTTAAAGTTTTACAGTTTTGTTTCGCTTGCAATAATGAAGAGATAAATTTTCCTTTATGAAGCCGTGTTTGGCCATCTCACTTTTTACCTGCAGGCCATGTGACCATGGGCTGACAGAATGGGGTTTGATTGCAAAGGGATGTTTGTCAAACTTGGTTAGCACAATTGCTTCACAGCTCCAGGGTGCCAGGTTTGATTCCCGGCTTGGGTCACTGTCTGTGCGGAGTCTGCACGTCCTCCCCGTGTGTGCGTGGGTTTCCTTCGGGTACTCTGGTTTCCTCCCACAGTCCAAAGATGTGCAGATTAGGTGGATTGGCCACGCTAAATTGCCCTTAGTGACCAAAAAAAAAAGGTTGGGTGGGGTTACTGGGTTATGGGGATAAGGTGGAGGGCTTGGGTAGGATGTTCTTTCCAAGGGCCGGTGCTGACTCGATGGGCCAAATAGCCTCCTTCAGCACTGTAAATTCTATAATGAATGGTGGAACAATCTTGAAGGCTGAATGGCTGACTCCAGTCCCTATTTCTAAAAAAAAACAAAACAAAAAAAATGTTTGTCAAACTGCCAATGGTGTTTATATTACAGATTTTACTGGGCCCTCCAGCTTGTCAGAATGAATATGAAATGAAATGATATGGTCTTCAAGTCAGATGACCATGAGAAAGCACTCGCATTACAACAACAACGTGCAATTATATAACACCTTTAATGCGGGGAAAATATCCCAAGTCACTTCGCAGGGGACAGCAACTGGCACTCAGCTAGAGGCAGTCGTGACTAGAAGTCTCGTCAACGGAGAGTCTTAAAAGAAGAGAGAGCGATTGATAGAGAAGTCAAGGGTGAGAATTCTGGAGCCAAGGGTGTTTGTGGCTGAAACCACACCTGCCGAAGGCAGAGTGAAGGGAGTGAGGGATGCATAGGCCCAGGCCCGGGTTCAAGAAAGGCAGAGTTCTTTCAGGATGGTAAGGCTGCAGGAGGTTATGCGGAGATAGACAGGGCCGAGGCCATGGCCACAGAGTGATTCAAACACAAGGGTTAACATTTTGAAACTCAAGGCCGTGGTGAACTTGCGTTGCCAACTGTGATTAAATGGATTCTTGGCTACTTCATCACATGACTTGCCCCCATGTTCCATCGGCCAACTCCCCCCATTCCTGTGACGGACATCCGGCCTTCCCACACCAACTGGAAAGCAAAACGACTCAAAATCCAACTGGATGATTTGGATTTGTCCCCCCCCCCCCCCTTTAACGTCTTGATTTATTTCCAGGATTGCACACAGCAGTCCTGGAGATTAATGGTCAATTCCCGGAGAAACCCTGGAGGGTTGGCAACTCTAAGTGGACTGGAATTCTCTGAAGTGAGGGGGCACAATGGGGATGGGTGGGTCTGGCTGTCGCCAGAATACAGGCCGCAGAGTTTTGGATGAGCTCGAGTTTCTGGAGGGCAGAAAGCCGGGAGAGCAATGGGATAGTCAAGCTTTGAGGTAATTAAGTATGTTTCAGTGGCAGGTAAACTGAGACAGGGTCTGAAATGAGTGATGTTATGCGGGTAGAATGCAAACAGCCCGTGTTGAGTGTCTGTTCTCACCAGACAACATTCTTGAGCTTCTGTTAACACCTTCTTATCCCCACTGGAACCCTGTTCCGTAATAAATTGTCCAGCTTTCACCCGAAACACATTAAAGAAGCCATCCCCTATGGACAAGCCCTCCGTATACACAGGATCTGCTCAGACAAGGAGGAGCGCAACAGACACCTACAGATGCTGAAAGATGCCCTTGTACGAACGGGATATGGCGCTCGACTCATTGATCGACAGTTCCACCGCGCCACAGCAAAAAACCGCACCGACCTCCTCAGAAGACAAACACGGGACACCACTGACAGAGTACCCTTCGTCGTCCAGTACTTTCCTGGGGCGGAGAAACTACGACATCTTCTTCGCAGCCTCCAACACATCATCAGCGAGGATGGACATCTTGCCAAGGTCATCCCCACACCCCCACTACTGGCCTTCAAACAACCGCGCAACCTCAAACAAACCATTGTTTGCAGCAAATTACCCAGCCTTCAGAACAGCAACCACAACACCACAAAACCCTGCCAGGGTAATCTCTGCAAGACATGCCAGATCATCGACATGGACACCACCATTACACGTGGAAACACCACCCACCAGGTACGCGGCGCATACTCGTGCGACTCGACCAATGTAGTCTACCTCATACGCTGCAGGAAAGGATGTCCCGAAGCGTGGTACATTGGCGAGACCATGCAGACACTGCGACAACGAATAAACGGGCATCGTGCGACTATCAACAGGCAGGACTGTTCCCTTCCAGTTGGGGAACACTTCAGCAGTCAAGGACATTCAGCCTCTGATCTCCGGGTCAGCATTCTACAAGGAGGCCTTCAGGAGACGCGACAACGCAAAATTGCTGAGCAAAAACTTATAGCTAAGTTCCGCACGCATGAATGCGGACTCAACCGGGATCTGGGATTCATGTCGCATTACATTCGGCCCCCACCAACAAGCCTGGACTTGCAGAGGCCTACCGACTGAACTGGCTTGGGACAATTCACACCTCTTTAACCTGGAGTTACCTCTCTCTCTGCATCTTTGATGATTTGATTGCCTGCAGGTGCTCGCATTCCGGGGCATCTCTGACTGTGTCTATATAAACATTTCTGGAACAAGCCTTTCCATTCACCTGAAGAAGGAGCCGTGCTCCGAAAGCTCGTGTTTGAAACAAACCTGTTGGACTTTAACCTGGTGTTGTAAGACTTCTTACCGTAATAAATTATAATGGGAGAGCTGCTTGAAGCAGATCACTCGCCACAGTGGGGATTAATGCTCTTGTAGGGAGGCCACAAGAATAGGGAGAATTAACCCAGGATAAAGGCTACCGATTTGCAATTGCAAAGGAACAAAGGACGGATTTGTGGAATAAGATCCTGTAAAAATTCTGGATTTCCATGGAATTAAAACAGGTTCTGCCCGATTGACGTAACATTGTTCACCTGGGTTACACAGACAGGCAGGCAACTAACTGTTGATTCTGACCAGTCACCGACAAAACAAATGAATTCAACCTCAGCGTCTTAACTTGTCCCTATCATATGTTAATCTACACGGCCATTGTTGCTAATTCAGTCTTTCAGTAAAAGCAAATGAGCCTGAAAGTCAATGGCTAATTCACCCACCTCGTCACGTGGACCAGGTCTGCAATGAGGGTAGTGTTGCGCCAGCTGATGCCTTTGTGTTTGCTGGCAGATGGCCTTGTATAAGTGCCAGAGATTGATGGAAGAGCATTTTACGTGTTCCATTATAGAATGGACCCAGAATAGCAGTCAATCCTAGAGCAAACACACTTCGGACAAAAACGTTAAACGGGAACACATAAAAACGCACCACCCCAATTCTGTTTATATTTTCTTTATCTGCACAAATCCAACCCAGAGACAGAAAGAAGTCTCTCAAGGCCAGTGATAAAGACCAGCAGAGCTTCAAGCCTTTTGTGCCTGAAGAATGTGGCATGAAACAGAACATGAGACAATAGGCTTTGAAATGCGGTAGTATCTGTAGCTCTTCACTCAATTAGATCTTGATTATTCTTTCGACAAAAGCAGCAGCATTGCTTCAACTGTGTTCCACACAGTGGTTCGTAAAAGTGTGATTTGGCTCCACTTCACTTCTTATGCACTGTCTGAAAACAAAGGTGCCATTTCCATATTAAGGATGCTTTTACTGAATATGGAAATTTAAATTTCAATACTGCCCGTCGATGTGTGCAATGTACAGGGTGTTTGTTCGGCCATTATTCCCAGTTTGAACAGGCGACTCAGAGCTCCATAAACTCATGTGACTTTGCAGGTCTGAAAGACCGTCAGCCATATTCATTCATCCATCCAGAAACACGTGACACTCCGTCCCTGGCAACACCAAATCCTTTCTGAAAATGCACCTAAGGTTTACACCTCCAGCACTGACTGACAACTCGCTACATCGGAGGGAAGAGAACTTCCTTGCTTAAGAGTCTTTGTCCTTGTCTCACTGTTTATTTTCAAGTGATTGATCTTCTTCATGCTATTTACTCTCTTACTAACCTCGAAAATCGCCTGACAGATGCCTTGAGTTTCGTTAGTTTCCCAATATGCCAGGTTCCTGACACCAAGGATGAAATTCATCCATGTCTCTTCGCTGCATTTGTTTTCTTTCTGCTTCAGTGACCGGAATCAAGTGTGGTATTCAAATTGCGTCTGATTAGCGACACGGTGGCACAGTGGTTAGCACTGCTGCTCATAGCGCCGAGGACCCGGGTTCGACCCCGGCCCAGGGTCACTGTCCGTGTGGAGTTTGCACATTCTCCCCGTGTCTGCGTAGGTCTCACCCCCACAACCCAAAGATGTGCAGGGTAGATGGATTGGCCATGCTAAATTGCCCCTTAAGTGGAAAAAAAATAGAATTGGTACTCTAAGTTAAAAAAAACATACTCTGTTTGTACCCTATTGATTGAGATAGTGAATGCAGTTTACATTCTACTGCCATTATTGATTGCTGCTCTGCATTGCTAGATATATTTAATATGTTGTTTATTACGACTCCTAGATTGCTTTCCAATTCAACCATAACCATTTCAACACCAGTAACAGAGTTAATGTCGCCCAACCTATCTTGCCCTTGTCTGCATTTTTGTATCTACCACTGACTTGCCCGCATATCTATCTGGCCCAGCTGGCTCTGTAACTGTAAGCTGGTTCCACTGCGACACAGTTCTCATCCAGTTTGGCAACATCAGCAGATTTGACCATGTTGGATTGTTTCAAAGTCTTCATGTAAATGAGAGATAACACTGGAGCCAACATTACCTCTCAATTCACAATTTGAATCCACCCCATATAATTACTCCAACAAGCCTGTTTTCTTTTTTAAAATAAATTTAAAACACCCAATTCATTTTTTCCCAATTAAGGGTCAATTTAGCGTGCCCAATTCACCTACCCTGCACATCTTTTGGTTGTGGGGGTGAGACCCATGCAGACACGGGGAGAATGTGCAAACTCCAACCAACAGATAAATTGACAACACTGACAGACAACAACATAATAATAATAATATTTATTGTCACAAGTGGGCTTACATTAACACTGCAATGAAGTTACAGTGAAAAGCCCCTTGTCGCCACATTCCGGCGCCTGTTCGGGTACACCGAGGGAGAATTCAGAATGTCCAAATTACCTAACAGCACGTCTTTTGTGACTTGTGGGAGGAAACCGGAACATTCAGAGGAAACACACGCAGACACAGGGAGAATGTGCAGACTCTGCACAGACAGTGACCCAAACCAGGAATCAAACTTGGGACCCTGGCACTGTGAAGCAACAGTGTTGACCACTGTGCTACCTGCCGCAAGTAAAGTCCAGGATAACAACTGAGGCATGAGGCAGTCATCAGGATAAAGACCACTTCACCAGCGCACAAAGAAAGTAGACATCTAGGATAAAGCAGGATCTGAAGTCAGAGAGAACCCTCCAGGATCTTCCAAGGATTCAACGATAGGAACATCAACCTCATTACTTCCAACATGCCGATTCAACTGACCCCAGGCGGTCAACTACCCAGAGTCCAGCCCCGCCCTCAATTGACTAAAGGAACAGAGCCACACAGAACCAGGGGTTGGAAGGCCAAGGTCTCCAGGTCTCGGAGACTGGATAAAATGTGGTCCATCGAATCTGAGTTGCCCGACCTCCAGATCAAGATTCCTGAATCATGGCAGCCAGATCCCAAACTCGGCTGGGTACGTCTCCACCATCTCACCAGGCGCTACCGGGCTCCCCACCAGTTCCCCTTCGTCCTCACCCGAACTCCCCAGGGTGGGTGACAGGCCCTGCAACAGGAACTCAACCATGTGGAAGCTGGCTTCCACCAGAGGCAGTGCTCTCTTCACCACAAGAACCTCATTGTACCTCGCCATCACCTCCATAAAGTTGTCTCACAACTCTTGAAATTGGGCTCTAATGCCCTGCCCTGCAGAGCCAAGGCTATCAGACGGATTACCTTCAATGCAATCAGCCATAATCCATCGGTGTGCTCAGTATCATCAGGACAGGAAACCATCAAAGACAAAGCCCCACCCCAACTCACTCCAGCCACCACGGATCAACGAGAATTACAGCATATTGTCTTGACTCCAAAATGCTGAAACGTTGACCAACAAATTCTGGTGCATGGTAAAAGCCATGGTGTCTGGTGGCGACCATGGAGGGAGTGGCTGCACATTTGGTGGCTCCCTCTCAAGGTGGATTCGCTTGGTCCTTTTTCCCGGTTTAAGGGGTGTTTGCTGGTGTGAGGTGCATTGAGCTCTGGGAAATTAAATGCTCTGTCGGTGGGGCCGGTTATAGCTTGCCAGACGAGGAGTGTAACGAGGAAGAGACACGGTAAAAGCCATGTAAACTGAAAAAAAGACATAAAGAGATGTGCTGAAGAATAAAAAATAAAGATTGAAAGATGAACAAACCCGGAGCTGTTGATAACGCAACCACTTCTGCGCTCACATCACAAGATCTGTCACCTCTTTGTTAAGAATTTCTGTTACTCAGATATTTAAGTTGGGATATTTTCCGAAGATGTGCAGGCGAGGTGAATTGGCCATGTTAAATTGCCCCTTAATTGGAAAAAATGAATTGGGTACTCTAAATTATTTTTAAAATTAGATTACTTTAACTGAAGAATTCACTACCTTGTATGTTGACTCTCAGCCAAAGGTGCTTTGGTATAGACGGATATAAAATGGTGCTGCAGAGGTGATCATAGAATCATAGAATTTACATTGCAGAAGGAGGCCATTCGGCCCATCAAGTCTGTACCGGCTCTTTGGAAAGAGCACCCTACTGAAGCTCCACCCTATCACCGTAACCCAGTAACCCCGCTTAACCTTTTTTCACACTAAGGGGCAATTTATCATGGCCAATCCACCCAACCTGCACATCTTTGGACTGTGGGAGGAAATCGGAGCACCCGGAGGAAACCCACGCACACACGGGGAGAACGTGCAGACTCCGCACAGACAATGACCCAAACCGGGAATCGAACCTGGGAACCTGGAGCTGTGAAGCAACTGTGCTAACCACTGTGCTACCGTTCTGCCTTGACCCTTCCCCCCCCCCCACTGAATTTTCCGCCACAGTAAATTGCCAGAAGCATTTCCTCCCCGCCATCACGTATACATACAGACTGTCTCGTCTTCTTCTTCTTGTCAAAACATTAACGCCAGACTGTCAGGCCACTCAGACTTATTAAAGTGCGCTCAGGAAAAGAAAGATGGTCACAAACCAGAAGGGCAGTTCAGCAAATACGATCCGAGATTACTT
The DNA here is from genome assembly GCF_902713615.1 of Scyliorhinus canicula. Lineage (NCBI taxonomy): Eukaryota > Metazoa > Chordata > Chondrichthyes > Carcharhiniformes > Scyliorhinidae > Scyliorhinus > Scyliorhinus canicula. The sequence goes on along the minus strand of NC_052163.1, from coordinate 14,877,956 downwards.
GCCTCCATGAGACGAGCATTCATTTCGAAGATATTTAATTTGGCTCATTGACATCTCTAACTGTTTTCTAAAATCAATTCAGCAATGTTCCTATGCTTGACAGAGCTTATCAATGTTTAGAAGCACTCTATTCTTGACAGTCTGTGCGATTGTTTTACAATCTTAATTCCGCAAGGCACTATTACATTAATACAGCAGAAGCAACCGGCCTGTCATGTCGAACAGAGATGGGTGAGAATTTAATGAGCAGTACCATCGCCTTCTGAAGAGATTGGGTACAGAGTTTGTTCAGACTGGTATATGCGAGGGATGCCAACCCTGCATGGATTCCTGAAGGCTTCATCACATGATTTTGCACCGCTAAGCCAAACTGTCTTTTTTTTACTAATCTCCAGTCTTCTAATTTTAAAAAAATAAATGTTAAAAATCCAGATAAAATCAAAGCAGACACACAATTTTTAAAACACTCCTATGATTTTGTTTTCCTGGATTTGCTCACAGCGTTTCCCAGGATGGTAATCTTTAATTGCTTCAGACTTCGGAAACTGAACTGGACCAGCCGTATAAATACTGTGGCCACCAGAGCAGGTCAGAGGCTGGGAATCCTGCGGCGAGTAACTCATGCCCTGACTCCCCAAACCTGTGCACCAGCGGCAAGGCACAAGTCAGGAGTGTGATGGGATTTGGCACTCGTTTCATTTTTTACAAAACTTTTTGTTAAACAAAAAACATGTAGAAATCTTGGACGGAAATCACCAGTATTGGCAACCTTCGGTACATTCCGTTAATTATTAGTCAATAATAAAGGAACAGCAGTAGAATAATTTAAAGTGAATGATAAACACTTGTACTGATTGTTAAGACTCTATCTATCGGGCAGCATGGTAGCACAGTGGTTAGCACTGTTGCTTCACAGCACCAGGGTCCCAGGTTCGATTCCCCGCTGCGCCACTGTCTGTGCGGAGTCTGCACGTTCTCCCCGTGTCTGCGTGGGTTTCCTCCGGGTGCTCCGGTTTCCTCCCACAGTCCAAAGACTTTCAGGTTAGGTGGATTGGCCATGCTAAATTGCCCTTAGTGTCCAAAATTGCCCTTAGTGACTTGCAATGCAGAACAAGGCGGCAGCGCGGGTTCAATTTCCGTACCAGCCTCCCCGAACAGGCACCGGAATGTGGCGACTAGGGGCTTTTCACACTAACGTCATTGAAGCCTACTCGTGACAATAAGCAATTATTATTAAAAAGTTTAAGAGGGAGGGCAGCACAGTGGCCCAGTGGTTAGCACTGCTGCCTCACGGCGCCGAGGTCCCAGGTTCAATCCCGGCTCTGGATCACTGTCCGTGTGGAGTTTGCACATTCTCCCTGTGTTTGCATGGGTTTCACCCCCACAACCCAAAAGATGTGCAAGGTAGGTGGATTGGCCATGCTAAATTGCCCCTTAATTGGAAAAATGAATTGGGTACTCTAAATTTATATTAAAGAAAAGATTGTTACAAAATAAAGAATTTTGAATATTAATAAAAAGTGTGATAGAATATTTCCTACTAGCCTGGATGAGTGTAGCTCCAACGACACACAAGAAGCTCAACACCATCCAGGCCAAAGCAGCCTACCTGATTGGCACCCCTTCCACAAATATTTACTCCCTCCATCACTGATGCACAGTAGCAGCCGTGTGTACCATCTACAAGATGCACTGCGGGAAATCACCAAAGCTCCTTAGGCAGCACCTTCCAAACCCACGACCACTACCATCTAGAAGGACAAGGGCAGTAGATACCTGGGAACCCCACCACCTGGAGGTTCCCCTCCAAGTCACTCACCACCCTGATTGGAAATATATCGCTGTTCCTTCACTGTCACTGGGGCAACATCCTGGAACTCCCTCACTAACAGCACTGTGGGTGTATTTACACCCTAGAGACTGCAGCGGTTCATGGTAGCACAGTGGTTAGCACAGTTGCTTCACGGTTCGAGGTTCGATTCCCGGCTTGGGTCACTGTCTGTGCTGATTTTGCACTTTCTTCCCGTGTCTGCGTGGGTTTCCTCCGGGTGCTCCAGTTTTTTCCCACAGTCCAAGGATGTGCAGGTTAGGTGGATTGGCCATGATAAATTGCCCTTAGTGTCATAAAAGGCTGGATGGGGCAGCACGGTGGCACAGTGGTTAGCATTGCTGCCTACGGCGCTGAGGATATGGGTTCGAATCCCGGCTCTGGGTCACTGTCTGTGTGGAGTTTGCACATTCTCCCCGTGTCTGCGTGGGTTTCACCCCCACAACCCAAAGATGTGCAGGATAGGTAGATTGAACACTCTAAATTGCCCCTTAATTGGAAAAAATAATTGGGTACTCTAAATTTATTTTAAAAAATAAAAAAAATAAAAGGCTGGATGTGGTTACTGGGTTGTGGGGATAGGGTGGAGGTGTGAGCTTTGGTCGCGTGCTCTTTCCAAGGGGCAATTAAGGATGGGTGCAGACTCGATGGGCCGATTGGCTCCTTCTGCACTGTAAATTCTATGACCACCACCTTCTCAAGGGGCAATTAAGGATGGGCAATAAATGCTGGCCTAGCCTGCGATGCCCACATCCCATAAATTAATTTTTAAAATTTCTAGCAAGTTGACAAACCCTGGAAAGTATCGCAGGAATGTTTGGAGATAAACCTACTCTTTGGAGGGGGCGGCATGTGGCACAGTGGTTACCACTGGGACTACAGTGTTGAGGTCCCAGGTTCGAATCCCGGCCCTGGGTCACTGTCCGTGTGGAGTTTGCACGTTCTCCCCGTGTCTGCGTGGGTTTCACCCCCACAACCCAAAGATGTGTAGGCTAGGTAGATTGACCACGCTAAATTGCCCCTTAATTGAAAAAAAATAATAATTGGGTACTCCAAATTTATTTTTAAAATTTCTCTTTAGAAATTAGAAATTGAATTTAGTTTTTCCATTTATATTTTCCTTTGTAGAGGTCAGGCAGTGACAGTGAAGGAGGGAAAGGTCAGCCTCCATCAGGGCAGTTCCTATCCCTGTTTTTTAAAATGATTAATTCAGAGTATCCAATTAATTTTTTCCAATTAACGGCCAATTTAGCGTGGCCAATCCACCTAACCTGCACATCTTTGGGTTGTGGGGGTGAAACCCACGCAAACACGGGGAGAATGTGCAAACTCCACACGGACAGTGACCCAGGGCCGGGATCGAACCTGGTGCCTCGGAGTCGTGAGGCAGCAGTGCTAACCACTGTGCCACCGTGCTGCCCCTTTCCCTGTTTTCAATGGTTTTATATCTGGTAAAGAGAAATGTTGAAAGAAACTGACAAAGAACAATCCCGGTGATTGTTTTTCCAGGGTTGTACACAGCAGTGTCCTGGAGATTGATCTTCAATTCCTGGAAATTCCAGGCCAGTGCTGGAACTTTGGTGTTATAACCCCCGAGAGACCTACGGGAACGACCCTATACGTCTCCCTGTGGGGTACGTGGGGTATGAGCTCCTCCATTGAGGGGCGGAGGCCCAATAACGGCATTGTTAATTCCCCCAGATAAAAGCCAGCCCAGGAAGGAGCCGGCATCTCCGGATGGTCCTGGCTGACACTTGGCCTGTTGCTTAGCTGCTGCATTTCCCAGCTGTGAGTGGGAAATAAACTCCTTTTGACTGACCTTTTTGGGACTCATTGACTACAATAGTTGGCAAGCCTACCAGGTACCATTCTGGCAGAACTCCAATGCACCTTCTCTAAGGCCAAGTGACATCTTTCTTAAAGTGTGGTGTCCAGAATTGCCCACCGTACTCCAGCTGTGGCCAAATTAGTCTTCTGTAAAGGTTTGACGTAACTTTCTTGTACTCTTTGAAGAGCCTTTTTAACCAGTGTAAATAATGTTCTAATTTTCCATTAACTGAAGCATTTCCTGAATGCAGACATGTTTAAGGTAATGACCTGGAACTTGTTCAAAGACATTCTTAGTGATGTTTCAGAAAAACCCTAAGTCAACTGCCAATGTCCGGAATCGAGCAAGTTCTCCCTGTTTTGGTGCATGTAGTTTCTGCATTTCTGCACTCTCACAGGCTAAGGCCTACACCGCATACTCTCATCCCATTTTATTGGCTGGGCCTGTGCCAGTTACCCTCTATTGTATTTTATATTGCTTACACAAAATAACAAAACAAGACAAGTACAAACCTGCCTCAAAACATCAGCATCACAATTTCAAGGCATCAGTTTTCCAAAAAGGCTGGCTCCCAATAATAGCTGTAGTGGAAGCTCAAAAAGACTTAATCCTGTGCGGCCCATCAATGCTTTCAGTAATTATGATACAGACCTCTGTGTTTCTCAGAGGCTGCAGGCTACATGTGGCTGTAGAGTCACAGAGGCCTACAGCACAGAAAAGGCCCTTCAGCCCATCGGTGTCAGCTCCAGCCAAAAACAAGCACCTAACTATTCTAATCCCATTTTCCAGAACTTGGACCTTTTGGGACGAATAGTTTCTCTGCTGTAAATACGAAGTGCTGATGGGTCTGTGTAGCCATGTTGGTGCAGGATTGTCCCCTCGTACTGAATCATTATTGGACAATGCAGATTAGTTGTTTCCCCGTATCTGCCAGTGTGAACACAACACCATCTCATACCAGCAGTGCATCCAGTGGGGGAAAGGTCCGTTGGCATAGTGCCGCTTCCTTGTTACTGAAGAACTCCACATGGGCCGTGTTGGCAACAGCTCACAGTGCTACTGCCTCGGGGTGATCAATGCGAGTCTGTCTGTGTGGAGTTTGCACTTTTTGCCCCATGTCTGCATGGGTTTGCTCCGGGTGCTCCGGTTTCCTCCCACAGCCCAAAGATGTGTAGGTTAGGTGGATTGGCAGTCGGAAAATTGCCCCTTGATGTGCAGGCTAAGTGGGGTTGTGGGCACAATTGGGGTGCTCTTTCAGAGGATCAGTGCAGACTCGATAGGCTGGATGGCTGGATGGCCTCCTGCTGCATTGTAGATTTCAAGTTTGTGTTAGCAGCACTAAGTAAGCCTTGTACGATTTGGCATCGCAAGTGCACAGCTAAATACTTCTTAAATGTTATGAGGGTCTCTGACTCCACCCCCTTTCAGGCAGCGAGTTCCAGACTCTCACCACCCTCTGGATGAAAAGGTTTTTCCTGACAACCCTTCTAAAGCCCCTTTACCTTAAATCTATGCTCCCTGGTCATTGATCCCTCCACGATGGGGAATTTCCCCTGTCTATTCTATCTATGCTCCTAATAATTTTATCCATCTCAACCATGTCCCCCCTCAGTCTCCTCTGCTCCAAGGAAAACAACCCCAGTTTATTCAATCTCTCTTCATAACTAGAATTCTCCAGCCCAGGCAACATTCTGGTAAATCTCCTCTGCACCTTTTCCAATGCTATCACATCCCTCCTACAATGTGAATTCCAGAATTGCACACAATACTCTAGCTGTGGACTAACCAACATTTTATACAGTTCCAGCATAACCTCCCTGCTCTTAAACTCTACGCCTTGGCTAATAAAGGCAAGTATACCATATGCCTTCTTAACCATTGCATCTACCTGCCCTGCTACCTTAAGGGGCCAGTATACATGCACACCCTCTGATCCTCGGTGCTTCCCAGGGTCCTGCTGTTTATTCCCTTGCTTTGTTTGACCTGCCCAAGTGCATCACCTCACATTTATCCGGATTGAATTCCATTTGCTATTGATCAGGCCATCTGACCAGCCCGTCTATATCCTTCTGTAATCTAAGGCTATCCTCCTCACTATTCACCACCCCACCAATTTTCATATCGTGGAGATGCCGGCCGTGGACTGGGGTGAGCACAGTAAGAAGTCTTGCAACACCAGGTTAAAGTCCAACAGGTTTGTCTCGAATCACTAGCTTTCAGAACACTGCTCCTTCCTCAGGTGAATCTGAGGAAGGACTTTGCTCCGAAAGCTCGTGATTCGAAACAAACCTGTTGGACTTTAACCTGGTGTTGCAAGACTTACAATTTTCATATCACCCACGAACTGCTTACAGCTGAATGTCAAAGGCAGGATTGAGACATTCTCGCAGAACTGGAATATGTTTAAAAGTGTTGAAAGTTCAGAAATATAAATGGGAAATATTATGTGAAATCATTCAGAAAGTGAGAAAAGGAACGCACCAATGGGTGTGCCAGCAAATCACTAACCCTTTGGAAGACAGGAACTGTTTTCTACCATTAAAAAAGTGAAATCACAAATTCAAATATTGCTGCACAAGACAGTTTGTAACAAAACAATTTTCATTTGATTCATGAGCCCCAATTAGGTTGTCGGCTTATTGATGTTTGGATAACAGTCAAGCATCATCCAATTGGATAATTGTGGTAGGCTATATTAGGGGTATTGCGGTACCTAGGTGGGATGTACCTTATACTGTAGTATGAGTGGTAGAACCTGTCTGCTGGTTCCGCCCAGCTGGCGGAGCATAAGAGTCTGTGTTTCACCCACAGCAGTCATTCTGTATCGGAGCTGCTGGGGTAACTACTTGTTCATTAAAGCCTTCAATTGGACTACAATCTCTCTTCAGTAGTGATTGATCGTGCATCAGTAATGTAATAATTCCAGGAGGCACAGAGTGAAAGGCCAAACTGTTTATTTCAAACTGAAAATAAAGTCACTACTGTGGCACACAAAACAAACGCCCCAGCCCAGGACTATCGGAAACTCCCGGTCCGGGTCTGAGAGCTCCAGCTGGGCAAGCCCCCCACCCGCTCACCATGGTAACCTACATTCTACAAACCCACACGGAGTTCAATCAGTGACCTTCCATGGTCCTCGTGAGGGTTATCACATCCCTCCCCCCTCAAGTCGGAATCCTCCCCTTCACTCACATGGCAATGAGGCCTATTTTGTCTCTTGATGCAAAGGCCTCTCCTCCCATTGGCGTCTGGTGGAGCCAGATTGGGGGACGTAAAGCAGACTGGGGATCGTCACTTGCTATTGGAGAGCTGGAGGGCCACAGATAGATGCTCGTCTTCAGTGTTGACCTCCGGCGGAGGATCAGTCTCCCCAGTCTCCACTTTGGACCCCGAATCTTCATCGTCGGGGGGGACGACTCTCGGGAACCCCATCGGCTGAGTCCCCTTGCCGGAGGCAGTCACAATAGGTGTCAAGAACGACGTCTGTTCTGAAATTGCCTCCGCTGGAGTGGGATCCCTGTTTCTCTGGTGGTCCAGATGTATTTTCACGGCCCTCCCTTGGTCTTTGACATTGTAAGAAACTGAACCAGCTTTTTCCAGCACGACGTGTGGGATCCATTGGGAACCATCTCGAAGGTTCTGCACATAGACGGCATCTCAACTTCTGAAGGTCCTTTCAGGTCTTCTGGTGTTGTAGTTCCTTTCTTGGGTTTCCAGCTTTGACTCCACCTTCCCCCTAAAGCTGGGAAACAGTAGGCTGACAGTCATTGCCCCATTAACAGTTCCGCTTGAGAGCAGCACGGTGGCGCAGTGGTTAGCACTGCAGTCTCACGGCGCTGAGGTCCCAGGTCCGATCCCGGCTCTAGGTCACTGTCCGTGTGGAATTTGCATGGGTTTCGCCCACACAACCCAAAGATGTGCAGAGTAGGTGGATTGGCTGCGCTAAATTGTCCCTTAATTAGAAAAAATGAATTGGGTACTCTAAATTTAAAAATACAGGGCGCAGTTCTCCTACCGGGAGACTAAGTCCCGACGCCGGAATGAAAACCGGAGTGTTTCACTCCGGCGTCAGAGGCCGCTCCCAGCCCCCTATTCTCCCGACCCCGTGGGGCTAGAAGCGGCGCCGCATCATTTACACGCGCCGGGCCTTGGCACTGCGTAAAAGCGGCGCCACGTAAATTACGCGGTCGGCACCGCGTAAATTTATTTATTTAATTTTTCTTTTTTTTTCATAAATTTAGATTACCCAATTATTTTTTCCAATTAAGGGGCAATTTATCGTGGCCAAGCCACCTACTCTGCACATTTTTGGGTTGTGGGGGAGAAACCCACACAGACACGGGGAGAATGTGCAAACTCCACACGGACAGTGACCCAGAGCCGGGATCGAACCTGGGACCTCAGCGCCGTGAGGCGGTTGTGCTAACCACTAGTCCACCGTGCTGCCCGGCACCGCGTAAATGACGTCACCCCCGCACATGTGCGGTTGCCGTCCTCCCCGTGGCCGCCCCGCAAGAAATGTCGGATGGATCTTGCGGGGCGATGGAGGAAAGGAGGTTCTCCTTCAGAGAGGCTGGCCCGCCGATCGGTGGGCACCGATCGCAGGCCAGATCCCTTTTGAGGCCCCCATCGGTGCAAGAACCCCCCTCCCCCTCCCACAGGCCGCCCCTCCAGCGTTCCCACGCTGTTCCCCCCGGCAATGACCAGGTGTGGATGGCGCCGGTGGGAACCTGTCGTGTTGGGCAGGCCGCTCGGCTCATCCGGGCCGGAGAATCGCTGCTCGCACGTTACAAACGGCGAGCGGCGATTCTCCCAGCGGCCAGCCGTGAATCTCGCCGGTTTGGGGGGGTTGGGAGAATCGCGTGCGGGTGCCGGGGCGGCATGGCGGGACTCGCTCGGTGCCCCGGCGATCTCCAACCTGGTGTGGGGGGGGAGAATTCCGCCCACAGTTCCACTGGTGTGACTCCCGTCGTCGTTGGCGGCGTGGTTCTATAATCAAAGAGGAACGAGGCCAATTGTGTATCCAGGGAATCAGCAAGCTGTTTGTTAATTCATGGAGGATGTAGGATGTACTTTTTTTCCGTAAATTTCGAGTACCCAATTTTTTGTTTCCAATTAAGGGGCAATTTAGCGTGGCCAATTCTACCCTGCACATCTTTGGGTTGTGGGGGTGAAACCCACGCAGACAGGGGAAGAATGTGCAAAATCCACAAGGACAGTGACCCAGGGTCAGGATCGCACCCGGGTCCTCAGCGCCGTAGGCAGCAGTGCTAACCACTGTACCAGCATGCTGCCCGTACGATGTACTTCTAACCATTTTAAGTGGGTGTTGACCATAATAAGAAACATTGATCCCAGGAATGGGCCAATGAAGTCCACCTGCACCCTTACCCATGGTCTTCCTGGCCATTCCCATGGGGGCAAAGAGGCCGAAGGTAGGAGATTCTGGTTCTCCTGGCAGAAGCAGCACTGCTTCAACAGATTCTCAATCTCTGTATCGAGCACATGCCACCAGGCCGAGCTCCTTGCGAACATTTTTATTTTAAACTGAAAATAAAACCACTACCGGGGCTCACAAAACAAACGCCCCAGCCCAGGACGATCGGGAACTCCCAGTCCAGGTCTGGGAGCCTCAGTTGGGTGGGCCCCTGCCCACTCACCATGGTCACATATTCTAAGAAGCCCATGAGGAGATCAATCAGTGATCTCCTGTGGTCCTCGTGAGGGTTATCACAGGTAATGAGATGTCTTTCTTTCCAATTGGCTAAGGAAGGCATTACGTCACAAGGAATTATGTGATAGCTGAATAATGGCTGGAGTGTGGGGCAAGTCATGTGATAAAACCTCCAGGAATACATTTAGTCACAGTGTGCAACCTCACTGACTGCATCTCTTTTGTTTTATATGAAAATGAGGATGTTTGGGTTTTGAAATGTGACAAGTCTGATTGACACCTCAGACTTGCTGTAGTCATGTCATGCCATGAGGCTCCCTCTGGAGGAAGACATCTTTTTTTTTTAAAACAGGCCCTTCCGCTCATTGTGTTTGAGTTAGCAAGCACCTCTCTATTTTTTTTTTTTTTAATTTAGATTACCCAATTATTTTTTCCAATTAAGGGGCAATTTAGTGTGGCCAATCCACCTACTCTGCACATTTTTGGGTTGTGGGGGCGAAACCCACGCAGACACGGGGAGAATGTGCAAACTCCACACAGACAGTGACCCAGGGCCGGGATTCGAACCTGGGACCTCAGCGCCGTGAGGCGGTTGTGCTAACCACTAGGCCACCATGCTGCCCTTGGAGGAAGACATCTTAAGATCAGTTCAGCAAAAGCCTCTCACAGAAACACACACTGAAGAAGTACTGCTATCCCTACACTTGAACCACTCAGGACGGGATTCTCTGGTCGCGCCCTACCGACGACCGGAAATCCCTGCCTGAGGTCAATGAACATTTACATGGTCTGCGTCCCGCCGTGGCGATCTTGCGGTGGGCGGTCCTGAGGAACCCCGCCCTCAGTACCAGCTCTAGAGAAGCTGGATTGTTAAGAGGAGATCTGACAGAAATACTGAAGTGGAGCTGACGGAAAACCACTACTGTCTATCCTGATTCAAATGGGACGTCAGGACAGAAGGGGTAAAGCGAAGGAAGATTCCACACCCTGTTGGACTAAAGGAAGCTGGGCAGAGGGGTAACAGGGAGGGAATGGCGAAACCTCAGTTAAAACAGGGACCATCCCAGATTCCCCTAGTTTACCACACTCTGCATCCAAAGTCAGTCAAGAGTTTGAAATCTTTGAGGGTCAAGATTCACGCACCAAAGGCTACTTGTGTCAACATGTCATGACTAGTCCTATTCAGGAAGAGAAGGATGGGCAGGGGATGATCTGTGAATTAGTAACAGACTACATTTTAGCTGCAAATGTTCCATGAAAACTGTAATAGATTTGATATGGAAAAATTGCTTTTGCTTCATAGAATGAGACATAAATCAGTTCCCCACCAAAAGCCTAGTCAGAGGAATAGGTTTCGTGCTTTATCTGATTATTTATGATGCGACATTTTCTCATCCATCATTGCCACTGCCTGCAAGAGTATGACAGGGTTGGCAGTAATATACAAAAATTACATCCTCCACCAGATTAAAATATATAACAGGGATTTAGGGCTCATTTTTCACTGCGTGTAGGGGAGGGGGTGGAATTAATTTCTCCTGTCACTTGAGTGGTGACATTCTAAATGTTTTCAGAAAAGAGTGAGTTTGGAGTGTGAATGGATAAATATCATTCACAGGTTTCACATCAGAATTTATGAGCTAGGGCAGCACGGTGGCCTAGTGGTTAGCACAACCGCCTCACGGCGCTGAGGTCCCAGGTTCGATCCCGGCTCTGGGTCTCTGTCCATGTGGAGTTTGCACATTCTCCCTGTGTCTGCGTGGGTTTTGCCCCCACAACCCAAAAATGTGCAGAGTAGGTGGATTGGCCATGCTAAATTGCCCCTTAATTGGAAAAAATAATTGGGTAATCTAAATTTATAAAAAAAAAAGAATTTATGAACTGTTCCCTCTGTGTGTCCACCCCCAGTGGAAGAATGTTGCTGCTTGACCCCCAGTTCCAGGATCGGCTATTACTGTTGTGGTGGAGCAGTGCTTCAATAGCCATGAAAGAAAAATGGTGACGATTTTGAAAATTCCAAATTAAGGGATAATGAATGACAAAATGGAGGCTATGGGTTCACTGCCTTTTCACTACCAAGCCCAGGATTTAATTCACTTATTGACACCTAGAATGGAATCTCTTTCTGCTGCCTCTCACTGTCTCAGGAGAAAAGGGGCAGTGTGTGTGGGGCAGGGGGGGGGGGGGCACAGTGGCGCAGTGGTTAGCACTGCTGCCTCACGGCGCAGAGGACCCGGGTTCAATCGCGGCCCTCGGTCACTGTCCGTGTGGAGTTTGCACATTCTCCCCGTGTCTGCCTGGGTTTCACTCCCACAACCCAAAGATGTGCAGGTTAGGTGGATTGGCCACACTAAATTGGCCCTTAATTGGAAAAAATAATTGGGTACTCTGGAATAGATATCACCAGCTGTAGATATCACCTGCTGTAGATATCACCTGGAATAGATATCACCTGGAATGGATGTCACCTGGAATGATATCACCTGGAGTAGATATCACCTGGAATAGATATAACCTGGAATAGATATAATTTGGAATAGATATAACCTGGAGTAGCTATCACCTCGAGTAGCTATCACCTGGAATAGATATCACCTGGAGTAGATATCACCTGGAATAGATATAACCTGGAATAGATATACCAGGAGTAGATATCACCTGGAATAGATATAACCCGGAATAGATATCACCTGGAGTAGATATCACCTGGAATAGATATAACCCGGAATAGATATCCACCTGGAGTATATATTACCTGGAGTGCATATCACTTGGTGAAGATATCGCCTGCAGTAGATATCACCTGAATGACCTCAGTAGAGTCTTTGTTCAAATATGTACAAAAGAACTGAACTCCACAGGTGAGGTGAGAATGATTGCCCCTGACATCAAGGCAGCATTTGACCGAGTAAGGCATCAAGGACCCCGAGTAAAACTGGAGTCAATGGGAATGGGGGGAAAGTTTTCCGCTGGTTGGACCCACATCTGGTACAAGGGAAGATGGTTATTGGAAGTCAATCATCTCAGTTCCAGGACGTCACTGTAGGCGTACCTCAGGGTAGTGTCCTAGGCCCAACCATCTTCAGCTTCTTTATCAATGACCTTCCTTCCATCATGAGGTCAGAAGTGGAGATGTTCAATGATGATTGCACAATGTTCAGCACCATTCACAACTCCTCACATACTGAAGCAGTCCATGATCAAATGCATGCCTGTACAATATCCAGACTTGGGCTGACAAGTGGCAAGTAGCATTTGCACCATAAGTGCCAGGGAATGACCATCTTCAACAAGACAGAATTCAACCATCGCCCCTTGACATTCAGTGGCATTACCATCGCTGATTTCCCCATTATCAACATCCTAGGGGTTACCATTGACCAGAAACTGAACTGGACTAGCCATATAAATACTGTGGCTGCAAGAGCAGGTCAGAGGTTCCAGCCCCTGGCATGGGCAACCTGGTATCCAGACACCTTGGCATTGCCAGTCTGGCACCCTGGCAGTGTCAGGGTGGCACCGTCAGGGTGTCTTGGTGGCACTACCAAGATGCCAGACAGACAGTGCCAAGGTGCCTGGACCACCCTGCCTGACCATCCGAGTGTTTCTTTTTTTTTTAATTTCAAAGTACCCAATTCATTTTTTCCAAAGAAGGGGCAATTTAGCATGGCCAATCCACCTACCCTGCACATCTTTGGGTTGTGGGGGCGAAACCCACGCAAACACGGGGAGAATGTGCAAACTCCACACAGACAGTGACTCAGAGCCGGGATCCACTCTGGGACCTCGGTGCTGTGAGGCAGCAGTGTTAACCACTGCGCCACCATGCTGCCCCACCCGAGTGTTTCTGATGGCCTGGGCAACACCCCTCCCTCTCCCCCCCCCCCCCCCCCCCCCCCCCCCCCGGCCTCCCAGACACAGTAGTTAGGGCCTGGGCATCGGGAGAATCAGGTGCCGACATATTTAAATGAGCCTAATAGCTCACTTAAAGATGCTAATCTGGCTCTCCCAGCGAGGGCGAGATCCAGGTCACTTCATCTCGCGAGATTCCGTTGAATCTAGCGAGATTTTCCGAGCGTTGTGAATCGGGTATGCAAGGCCTCTCCCGAGATTCAATGGCCTCGTTGTGTCACCAAGTCGCGACGAGGCCGCTAATCGCGCCCTCTGTTTGCGCCACCACAAATCCATCTGACCTGCTGAATATTTCTAGCACTTTCTGTGTTTGCGACCTTACTCACCTCTGTCAGGGAGCCTCGGCGGCAGCACGGCGGCGCAGTGGTTAGCATTGCTGCCTCACGGCGCCGAGGTTTGATCCCGGCCCTGGGCCACTGTCCGTGTGGAGCTTGCACATTTTCCCCGTGTTTGCGTGGGTTTCACCCCCCCCACAATCCAAAGATGTGCAGGCCAGGTGGATTGGTCATGTTAAATTGCCCCTCAATTGGAAGAAACGAATTGGGTACTCCAACAGTGCTTTCTCCTAACAGCTCTCTTATTCCCTTGCATCGGTTGTGCAGCTGCATTAAGATGAAAGCTTTGAAGTTCCATCTCAAATAATTTCTTCCCTCACAAAGCAGGCAGACTATTAGTGCATTGTCAAAATGGGAGCAGTGTGCAGGTGACTTGAGGCAAACCTCCACACAGCCTTCCCATTTATTGTTGCGAAAATATCTTCTGGTACTATTGTGCGGATGTTTCCTACAGCCCTGTAATTCTATCCATACCTGCTGACAGTGCACTCAACACAGCCTGCTACCCAGAGCTGGAGGGGACAAGTGGGCTTTGATTTCCAAGGGTGCTGATATTAACAATGCAACCCTTCAGTGTGCAACCTGAAAAGGCTGCAATGTCTTTTAATAACGTTAATAAAAACAGTATGGCCCTGTTATTGGGTGCCTTGTCGCTATTTGAACTGGCAGCAAAACTGGGAAATTCAGGAAGCTCAGTGATTCCTACTGATGTCAGGGTGAGTCAATCAGTTGAAGCTAACCTGAACAATCTCCTCACTGAAGTACCTGGAGGTGTCGACATTCGGGGTGGGGTGCGGGAAGGGGGGTCGGGGAAACAGGGACAAGATTTGCAGTCAAAAAGATAGAGCACAAATCCATTTAACTTCATGCCGTTCTTTTTAAGAGTGAGATACATCAAAACAGGTGCTATTTATACATGAACCGTGTGAGATTCCTGTAACTGTAAAGTGCCGTGGTTTGCGAGATGGAAATTTGTTCATTTGGATGAAAAACACTTCTTTTCACTTCTCCCCCCGGGGAAGAACTCGTGCTGAAAGAAGTTTAAATTGAAAGAAAGTTAATTTTCTCTGCCCTTTCTGTGCTTCTCGCAGCTTGGAATCCTACAGGTTGGTTAAATGAGACAATAGCCAATGAACCATTGTGCCTCTCCCCGATTTTCCTTTCCATTAAAGGTGTGCAGTGGGAAGTCAATCAGGACAGCCTGCTTCACACTGGCATCAGAAGCTGTATTCATCGCCACATCTCCTTCTTGCTGCAAGGGCTGGTCAACCGAAACCAGAGAGACCCTTTACTGTCCACCACTTACATAAGAATAAAAGAAATTGGAGCCAAAGGAGACCACTTGGCCCTTCGAGCCTGCTCCCCCATTCAACAAGGTCATGGCTGATCTTTCATCTAAAAGTTGCTTATTGTAACAAGGAGGCTTCAATGAAGTTACTGTGAAAAGCCCCTAGTCGCCACATTCAGGCGCCTGTTCGAGGAGGCCGGTACGGGAATTGAACCCGTGCTGCTGGCCTTGTTCAGCATTCCAAGCCAGCTATTTAGCCCACTGTGCTAAACCAGCCCTGACTCAATTTAATTTTTCCACACATTCCCTTAATTTGCTTAGTACCTAATTGTGTGCGGGCCATGAAGAATCCAGCATGAGTTTGTAGAGTCAAACAGAAGCAACTTTATTTACAACAATATAAACACAGGACAAGTAGTTCACCACTGGTTCCCTCTCTAGCCAGTACCACATTTGCCAGTTCTATTTATACAGCTGCACTGCTAATAATTGTCCCCTCCCTCCATATACCTCAAGGAACATGGGGTAACCAATTGTACCCAGCCAATAGGATCCGGGCAAGCGATAACACCTAAAAATCCACCAATCTGCGTCTTAGATGTGCTTAATGACTGAGCATCAATGGCTCTCTAGGTATAGGGAATTCCAAATATTCACTAATTCAAATGAAGAAATTTGGCTGGCAGCAAGACCAGTAGGCCCTGCTGATGTCTATGGGTCTTTGTCCCACACCCTCCACTGTCAGGGAATGCACCGCGGGGGGCGCCATTGGCAGGACAGGAAGATCCCTCCAGCGGGACCGGACGATTTCGGCCAAAGAAAGACTTCTCATCTTTCTAAACTCAGAGTGTGATTTAAAAAAAAAAAATTTAGAGTACCCAATTAATTTTTTCCAATTGAGGGGCAATTTAGTGTGGCCAATCCACCTACCCTGCACATCTTTGTGTTGTGGGGGTGAAACCCACGCAAACACGAGGAGAATGTGCAAACTCCATACGGACAGTGACCCAGAGCCAGGATCGAACCTGGGACCTCAGCGCCGTGAGGCTGCAGGGAGAGTGTGATTATTACCAATGTCAGGGATCAAAAGGTAAACACAGTGGGAGATGATGTATCTTGACTTCAGCACATTGAAGGTAGAGGGAGGAGGAAGAGCACATGGAATATAACATTTAATCCTCAAGAACACCTATAGAAACCCCAATTTTTGGATTGGATTGGATTGGATTGGATTTGTTTATTGTCACGTGTACCGAGGTACAGTGAAAAGTATTTTTCTGCAAGCAGCTCAACAGATCATTCAGTACATGGAAGAAAAGGGAATTAAACACAATTCAAGAAAATACAGGAAAATACATAATAGGGCAACACAAGATATACAATATAATGACATAAGCACTGGCATCGGATGAAGCATACAGGGTGTAGTGTTAATGAGGTCAGTCAATATATAAGAGGGTCATTTAGGAGTCTGGTGACAGTGGGGAAGAAGCTGTTTTTGAGTCTGTTCGTGCGTGTTCTCAGACTTCTGTATCTCCTGCCAGATGGAAGAAGTTGGAAAAGTGAGTAAGCCGGGTGGGAGGGATCTTTGATTATGCTGCCCGCTTTCCCCAGGCAGCGGGGGGTGTAGATGGAGTCCATGGATGGGAGGCAGGTTTGTGTGATGGGCTGGGCGGTGTTCACGACTCTCTGAAGTTCCTTGCGGTCCTGGGCCGAGCAGTTGCCATACCAGGCTGTGATGCAGCCTGATAGGATGCTTTCTATAGGGCATCGGTAAAATTCATTTATCTTCAGCGCTGTGTGGTGAACCACTGTTAGTGTATTATATGTATTGTGGTAAACTGTTACTGTACTACATGTATTGTGGTAAACCACTGCCTGATGGCTCTGCCTGTGGCTCCTCCCCTCGGGCTCGGTATAAAGGTGGCTGACCTCCAGCCCTGCCCCAGTTCAGGATCGGTGGCCAGGAGGCTTTCTGTTTAGCTTATTAAAGCCACAGTTTCATTCACTACTCATCTTGTGTTAATTGATGGCACATCACGCTGTCTGTGGGAACTTGCAGTGTGCAAAATGGCTGCAAATCCCCTAATAATAATAATTACTTATTGTCACAAGTAGGCTTCAATTAAGTTACTGTGAAAAACCCTAGTCACCACATTCTGGCACCTGTTCGGGGAGGCTGGTACAGGAATTGAACCCGCGCTGCTGGCCTTGTTCTTCATTACAAGCTGGCTGTTAGCCCACTGTGCTAAACCAGACTCAATTAGCTACATTTTCTACAACACATGCCAATGTGATTGGTATGCATTTATGAAAATAATTAACTTTCCAATAATAAGCAAAGTTAAACAAAAAGTTAAAAGTTTATACGTGCAGAAAACCCAATGTTTTCGCATGGTGCGAATTCATTATTGTATTGGAGATATAAAACCATTTTAAATAAATCATTTGGGGCAATCATACTTTAATACCATGTAGAGTAATCTCTATGCTTTTAAAGTATTTAAACATACACCTTTTTTCGCATTAAGGAACTTGTGTTGTAGCTGTGCGGACTGTCAGCCACCTTCTAATATTGTAATAAAGTTCAGAATCTCACTGTTCAGCATGGTTGTAAGCACAGGAAAAAGGAATCTTTAGTTTGAAATGCTGATTGCATCACTGAATAATTCATCTCCTGATGCAGCAGAAACAGATCCTTCCTGTGCACATGCACCGAATCACAGCAGATAGAATGAAAGACAATCTTCAAAGTGCAACTTCATCTCATCCCTGCCCTATTTCACCTTCAGCCTCTCCGCCCTGCAGGCACTAGTCTGTGAACATTTAAAAGGTGCCAACAATCTGAGCCCTGTTCATTCCACCCGTGAGCTCAGAAATGCAACTCAATCCCAGGCGAACTGGATGCAATGATCTCACTCAGAACTGAGAGGCACAGGGAAGAAATAAACCGGCAGATGTACAGACCTGCCACACCTCAGTCCCTCAATAAAAGTGAGGCTCACTCATTTTGATTCATAAATGCCACCTCTCTCTCTCTCTTAAAAAAACTCCTTGTGCTATATTTTGCTGTTTCTAATCATAAATCTCGCTCTTGATGTTGGCTGACATTGATTGCTTGCTAACTATATGAAGTGAAACGATTGCATTGGGGCTCCCTGGAAAAAAATAATTAACATCAAACGGTTTGGGTGTGTATATATTTTGAGAAAAAGCACAATTTTGTAATTACATAAAAATGTTAATTATATTGCAAAGGCAACGTGCATTGTAGCTAAGCCACTGGAAAAAAGTCACCACCCCGTATGAAACATCAGCAAGCAATTAACGGCCTTTATAAGCTTCATTTTTATTCCACCTCAAGCTGTACTGACTCTCTGAGAGCCCTCTGATTCTTCGCCTGAGCCAGCATTCCTCATTTATGGCCTCACTGGTGAGTTCCATTGGTTACCATGTTGCGACTGCAGAGGAAGTCTCAGCGAAGCTCCAGGGAAGTTAGGATAGGCCCACACCTTTTCCCTATTGACTTAAAAGAGCAGAAACATTTTAATTGCCCCTGTACAACGAGCTGGGCCATAGTTGGGGATACTCCCTGGGCGGAGAGTTCCTGCTCAATGGAAGAAGGAAAGACTTGTATTTATACAGTACTGTGGTAAAATGGACAACGGCCTGGATTTTAGGCCCAATATACAATTGGACACATTTAAATTAAGAATTGGCCGTTTTAACTCACAGCTACAGCCGGTCCACAGGCAGGGCTGATGGGAATTCGAACAACCAAGTTTGAAGACTCCGAGCAGAGACAAATAGTCAGGACAAGTCTGGGCCTGCCCTGTAAACAGGACATCAGGAGATGTTCGGTCCTATTCAAATGGATCAATTGTTGTGGATTGCCCAGATGCCCAGATGAATCAAGACTTTCTGACATCCAGATTTCCCGCCATTACCATATATGGAGTTAGGTCACATGAGGACAATATGGACCACTGGGGTGGGTTCCTGATGTCCCAAAGAGTTTTAAGTGGCAACTGTATTGGGTGTTGTGACCCCCACCCTGAGACCTCATTGGCTGAGGGCCAGATACCTTTCTGGAAAAGCGCGGAGAGGGGTATGGGAATCGGCCACCAGGAAGGACCCGTGTCTGTGTGAGTCTCACACCCACAACCCAAAGGTATGCAGGTCAGGTGGATTGGCCGCACTAAATTGCCCCTTAATTGGAAAAAATAATAATTGGGTAATAAACTTGGCTCAATTGCAAACTTTCCCTTGTTCATCTTGCTAATGAGGGAACCTGGGAAAATGTTTGAATAATAAACTGGTTGAAGTGTCTGAGGTTTTACAGATAACAGTATCTTTTGTAACCTAAGGGCATTCTAAAGCACTTTATAGCCAATGAAGTGCTCTTAAAGTGTCACTGATATAATGCAGAGATGCAGCAGCCAATTTGTGCAAAGATTCCACAAACAGCACTGAGATGATAACCATATAATCTGTTTTTGTGATGTTGACTGAGTGATAAATATTGGTTGGGACACTGGTGAGAACTCCGTTGCTCCTCTTTAAACTAATGCCATGGGAAATTCTACATCCTGCTGAGCAAGCAGACGGCCCTCAATTTAACGTCTTATCTAAAGGCGACACCCCCAACGGTGCGGCATGAGAAGACAAGCTTCGATATTTGTGTCTGTGTCAGGTCAAGGCAGAGAAACAGATAGAGAAGCGGAAGGGGTTATGAAGGGAATTTGACATCATTGGTCCAGAAGGCTGAAGGCCAAACCCTAATGAAGGGGGCGAAAAGGGCAGCACGGTGGCCTAGTGGTTAGCACAACTGCCTCACGGTGCTGAGGTCCCAGGTTCGATCCCGGCTCTGGGTCACTGTCTGTGTGGAGTTTGCACATTCTCCCTGTGTCTGCGTGGGTTTCGCCCCCACAACCCAAAGATGCGCAGAGTAGGTGGATTGGCCACGCTGAATTGCCCCTTGATTGGAAAAAATAATTGGGTAATCTAAATTTTAAAAAAATAATAAAATTTTAAAAATGAAGGGGCGAAAGCGGTATGTGGACAGGGATGCATATGGGGCCCTGGAGATTCTGGGAGGGAAAGTAAGTGCCCTCAGTCATCAGTAAGAAGGAAGAGGGGCAGCACGGTGGCCTAGTGGTTAGCACAACCGCCTCACGGCGCTGAGGTCCCAGGTTCGATCCCGGCTCTGGGTCACTGTGTGTGTGGAGTTTGCACATTCTCCCCGTGTTTGCGTGGGTTTCGCCCCCACAACCCAAAAATGTGCAGAGTAGGTGGATTGGCCACGCTAAATTACCCCTTAATTGGAAAAAAATAATTGGGTAATCTAAATTTATTAAAAAAAAGTAAGAAGGAAGAGATTTTAGTTGAAAATGCAGAACTAGTTTCCAGTATGTAATTTGTCTTTAGTATTACAAAGACAACAATTATATATATTTTTGAAATTTAGAGTACCCAATTCATTTTTTCCAATTAAGGGGCAATTTAGCGTGGCCAATCCACCTATCCTGCACATCTTTTGGGTTGAACCGATGCTCCCAACTACTAACCAACTACCCTGCAACCTCTCTGGTCAAAGTGACTCCATTCCACCCTCACCCCCAAAGCTATTAGGATTTTTCAGCATTGTGGTAAATATTGATCCTGTGCTCAATGATAAATTTATATGTAACATAAAGGTGATTAAACATGTACATAGCACATGTTGCGAAATTCACAACTCAAATAAGAGTATTAGTATTTTAGACAATTTTATTGAATCAGTTAAACCTAGATAAAGTTATCAGTCTGATAAAACGTTAAGTGGCCAGAATATTCCTTTATTAAAGCACAGATACGGTTTGCCATAATGAATTAAGCATAAGATAAGTCATTTTCTATGGTGTTAGCACTATTGATGGGTAATATAGCAGTTGAATGCCTAGTTTAACCCATGCAAGTCATAATCATCTTTATTAGTGTCACAAGTAGGCTTACATTAACACTGCAATGAAGTTACTGTGAAAATCCCCTAGTCGCCACATTCCGGCGCCTGTTCGGGTACACAGAGGGAGAATTCAGAATGTCCAATTCAGCTAACGAGGTCGTCTTTTGCGACTTGTGGGAGGAAACCGGAGCACCCGGAGGAAACCCACACAGACACGGGGTGAATGTGCAGACTCCGCACAGAGTGACCCAGCCAGGAAATCGATCCCGGGACCCTGGCGCTGTGAAGCAACAATGCTAACCACTGTGCCGGTGTGCCGCCCAAGTTTCAGCATTGCAGTGTGATCCCAATTATAATTAAATTGAATCCAATGAAACTGTGTTTCTTCAGAAGAAAATGACAATCTAATCTTGTGTCTACAAGTAAAGCATTACTTATTGTGCTTTTTTCAGATAGGGAGTCCATGCTGAAAAGAAATACCATTTTGTACTTTTTGCTCCTGTTCTCCAAAAAATCCAAAACACCAGTGAAATCAGCATGAAGTCAGCGGACTTACATACTGTTCATTGCCTAAACCAGTTCTGGGTTGGAGTTTTCTGAACAGGGCTGTGGAAAGCGCTTTGAACAAAGTACTTCCATTCCCCTTAATATTCGTTCATGTGTAGTACAAATGTTAGTGTTCTTTCTGTCATGTTTTATACCTCGGAGACAGGCAGAGATGACACCAGTTTCTGTATCTGAACATGAGCTTTATTTACATTGTTTTTGAAATATCTGCAGTCACCAGCTTTCAGCTTCTTGCTTTCAGTTTTATGTCTCTTTCTTGAACCACAGCCACAGGCTTGACGAACGGCGCAGAGAATAGAAACACACACAAGCACCGAGTAATAGAATACATTTTTTCTCGCTTGTAAAACAAATTGACTTTTCCTTAAAATAAACAATCCTAAACGACAAACATATGTACATCGTGTCATTTCTTAGAGAAAGTGGGTGAGCTGAGGGCAGCACAGTGGCGCAGTGGGTTAGCCCTGCTGCCTCACGGCGTTGAGATCCCAGGTTCGATCCCGGCTCTGGGTCACTGTCTGTTTGGAGTTTGCACATTCTCCCCGTGTTTGCGTGGGTTTCGCCCCCACAACCCAAAGATGTGCAGGGGAGGTGGATTGGCCACGCTGAAGTGACCCTTAATTTGGAAAAAATTAATTGGGTATTCTAAGTTTATTTAAAAAAAGATTGGGCAACAGCCTGTTCTGCTTTGGGACTTACAGAGGCGATGCACCTTTTAGAACAGGACCACTGCGTCACCGTGCTGCCCGATTTTCACCTTTATCGTGTCAAATGTTGTTTGCCGTGCGATTGTTCATTCCCGTTGTGCATCTTTGCACAGTAGCTTTCAAAATAGCTCTTTAATCTCTGCATATTTAAAAATGAATTTGTGATTAAAAAAATGATAGTGCTGAAGAACAAAGCCAACTCTTTCACATTAGGCAGGTTCGGGAGCATTTTATTGGTCATGACATTGCCGTGTGTAAGCTTTACTCCAGATGCTGTTACTCTGTAACCCAGTTTCGAAGGTATCTGACTGTGACACAAGTTGATGAGAGAACTGAGCCTCTCTTTATATGTAACCCTTGCACTTGAGACAGTTGGGACAAGATGTGTCTGCAACCCTGACCCTGAGGGTTCATTTCTGTATAACCTCTTCGAATTTAACCTGGCAAATTTGATTTGGACTGCAGAGGCCATGGCCGGGATTCTCTCCTACCCGGCGGGGGGTCCCGGCAGGATGGAGTGGCGTGAACTACTCCGGCGTCGGGCCGCCCCAAAGGTGCGGACTTCTCCGTACCGTTAGGGGCCAAGCCCTAACCTTGAGGGGCTAGGCCCGCGCCGGAGTGGTTTGCGCGCCGCCGTTCGGCGGGAAAGGCCTTTGGCGCCATGCCAGCCGGGGCCTAAGGGACTTCTCCGGCCGGCGGAAGTCCGCACATGCGCCAGAGCGTCAGCGGCTGCTGACGTCATCCCCGCGCATGCGCAGGGGAGGGTGTCACCTCCGCGTCCGCCATTGTGAAGACTCTGGCGAACGCGGAAGGAAAAGAGTGCCCTCACGGCACAGGCCCGCCCGCCGATCGGTGGGCCCCGATCGCAGGTCAGGCCACCATGGGGCAACCCCCAGGGCCAGATCGCCCCGCGCCCCCCCCCCCCAGGACCCCGGAGCCCGCTCGCGCCACCTGGTCCCGCCGGTAAAGTAGGTGGTTTGATTCCCGCCGGCAGGACCGGCATGACAGTGGCGGGACTTCGGCCCATCGCGGGCCGGAGAATCACCGGGTGGGGCCCGCCGACAGGTGCGGCACGATTCCCGCCCACGCCGAATTTCTGGTGCCGGAGACTCACGCCGGCCCCCGGCGATTCTCCAACACAGCGGGGGGGTCGGAGAATCCCGCCCCATGTCTTTTTCCAAGGTTAAATCATTATCTTCCAATGAGGAGACATTCCTTAACCTATGGACTTGAAGTGTTTTCAGTTAATTGGTGACAAGTTAGTTTGTTGGCCAATGTGCCAGAATTGTGTGTGGAAGTCAACTGCAGCGCCGTCACACATTGTTTTATGGGCTCACTGGCACCACTGGTGAAATGTACATTGATCGATCATCACGCTTTACTTTGATGCAAAGTAATTCTTCAGAGCGCTTGCCCTTGTATCAAACACTGTCAAGTCTTACATGAGCTGCTCGAATACGAGCAGCCCTTCTGCTCCGAGACAATGTACAAGTGTTACTTTCTTACAGATTGCAGCTACATTCAAAATGTCCCTCCCTGTAGCGAGTAAGCTCAAGTCTTTGTCAACAGACATACATAATCAAGCACTGATTGCTTCTCTGCCTTTTGGCTAAGATCAAGCACCAGACTTTTTTTCTTCGTTCTTGGGATGTGGGTGTCGCTGACTGGGCCAGCATTTCTAATTGCCCTTTTACTGAGTGGCTTGCTAGGCCTTGGGCCATTTCAATGGGAGCCAGTTAAGAGTCCACTGCACCCCCAGGTGGCACGGTGGAGCAGTGGGTAGCACTGCTTAAAAAAAAAATTTAGAGTACCCAATTAATTTTTTCCAATTAAGGGGCAATTTAGCGTGGCCAATCCACCTACCCTGCACATCTTGTTTTGGGTTATGGGGGCGAAACCCACGCAAACACGGGGAGAATGTGCAAACTCCACACGGACAGTGACACAGAGCCGGGATCAAACCTGGGACCTCGGCACCGTGAGACAGCAGGGCTAACCCACTGCGCCACCTGTGGTTAGCACTGCTGTCACATGACACCTAGGACACAAGTTCGATCCCGGCCCTGGGTCACTGCCCGTGTAGAGTTTGCACATTCTCCCCGTGTCTGTGTGGGTCTGATGCTAAATTGCCAAATTGGAAAAAAACTAATTGGGTACTCTAAATTTATTTTTAAAAATGCATTGCTGTGTGGGTCTGGAGTCACATGTAGGCCAGACCAGGTAAAGACGACAGATTTCCTTTCCTGAAGGATATTAGTGAGCCAGATGGGGTTTTTATGACAATCGACTATGGTTTCATGGTCATCATTAGACGTTTAATTCCAGAGTTTTATTGAACTCAAATTTCACCATATGCTGTGGTGGGATTCGAACCTAGGACCCCATAACCCTGAGTCTCTGGATGAGTAGTCCTGTGACAATATCACTACGCCACCCTCTCCCCAAGCCCAAGATGAGGTGCGATGTTTTTTCTTGTCAGCTTGCATCTTGTCTGTCTCTCTTGTGGAGAACATGAATTGGGGGTTCAATATGAATTTGAATTGTTTTTTTTGAGCACTGAGATGGATTAAGGGTTTGCCTTGTCCACTCTGCACATTGGCTTTGTAACTTCAAGAATGGAATAAAACATTTTTTAATGAGCACTGAACAACTGAATGCTACACCTCCCAGTTCACTTCCAGGAAATTCTCTGTCTCAAAAAACTGAAAGCTGCTGCCAAATTTGCATTCAGGGTTACAAACGACAGAAGTGCAGAAAAGAGGAGATCCTTTTGCGAGTATTTGAATGACCTTTAAATCGATATCATTACAGCACACCGTAACAATAGATTTCTGCAGGAATAATTCTCCCAGGGAGCTCAAAACAACTCTGAGAAAACAGGTATCAAATCCATATGATAATATAGATTATCCTGCAGCCTCTTCCATTATTTATTCATCGTGATGTGGAGGGAGTGCCCATGTAGCATCGGTTTCACTTTGTTCAGATTGTTTTTTGCACGATTTAACTTTGCAATGTTCAATAAAAGCTGTAGCAACAATGCATTCATCAATGTTGCGATTCAGTTGCCTATTTGCAAATTCAGTGCTCTGCTTGATCAATGAATACCTAATTTTGGTTTTTAAGTGTCTATTTATTGGGATTTTCCT
The DNA here is from genome assembly GCF_902713615.1 of Scyliorhinus canicula. Lineage (NCBI taxonomy): Eukaryota > Metazoa > Chordata > Chondrichthyes > Carcharhiniformes > Scyliorhinidae > Scyliorhinus > Scyliorhinus canicula. The sequence goes on along the minus strand of NC_052163.1, from coordinate 14,852,724 downwards.
TTTTTTTACAAAAACTCGCCTCAATCAAACAAACAAGAGTGGAAACATAACTCCAGGCATCAGGTACAGCAGGTAGAACACAAAATAATAGTAATTGCGTCATTGGGAACAAATAAAACCCGATGATTCAGCGACAGAATCCCCAACATGTTCCTGCCACGGATAAGTGACCCGTCTGCACCCAATCAGGAGACAGGCAACATTATCTACCTTTGATTCGATTTGATTTGATTTATTGTCACATGTACCGAAGTACAGTGAAAAGTAATTTTCTGCAGCCGAGGGAACGTACACAGTACGTACATTGTAGACAAAAGAATAATCAACAGAGAACATTGACAAATGGTACATCGACAAACAGTGATTGGTTACAGTGCGGAACAAGGGGCCAAACAAAGCAAATACATGAGCAAGAGCAGCATAGGGCGCCGTGAATAGTGTTCTTACAGGGAACAGATCAATCCGAGGGGGAGTCGTTGAGCAGTCTTGTAGCTGTGGGGAAGAAGCTGTTCCTATTTCATCTCACCCATAGCAACAAAACAAAATGACAGAAGAGGAAAACAATGCCCCGAGAACTCCAGTGCTGAGGGGCGAATCGACAAACTCTTACAGCGCAATGTAAACTCTGCGGCAGACCCAGACCAGTACTGGCAGCTATCCTGCAGCGTCGAGATGGCTAAATGACAGTGACAAAGACAGAGAGGGGACAACACCAGGACAACAGGATATCCTGGGACCAAGAACCAAAAGGAATGTAAACTGGCCGGAATCATTAAACACGGGGGACAATCCGTTCTTGGATGGGAGGAATGTCTCAGCGACGTCCAAACTGGGATATATATACACTATATATATATATTTTAAAAAATATATAAATTTAGAGTAGCCAATTCATTTTTTCCAATTAAGGGGCAATTTAGCATGGCCAATCCACCTACCCTGCACATCTTTGTGTTGTGGGGGCGAAACCCACAGAAACGCGAGGAGAATGTGCAAACTCCACACGGACAGTGACCCAGAGCCGGGGTCGAACCTGAGACCTCGGTGCCGTGAGGCAGCAGAGCTAATCGACTGTGCCACCATGCTGCCATTGTTGCACAATATATATATATATACATACGATACCTGAACTCTATCAGAGGCCCCCTATTCCCCAAACAACACTCCCAAACTACAGATTGATTAACCAGCTACAGTTACCACACAATACAGGGATAATACCCAAATCTGGGAACTGTCCTTTTCCTGGTCCAGCGAAGATATTTTAAAACTGCTGTTACGAAGGTTTACAGCACTGCCTTGGCTCTAAGACTTAGAAGCTTGGCGGCTAGAAACTGGCCTGTCCACTTTCTGAGACTGCTGAATGGTAACTGCCCTTTTCCCTCTCAGGGTATGGTTAATTATACCTTTGTTGTTCTTTGATTATGCCGACTGTGTATTCAGCTGTCTGCCCCAATCGACTTCCTTGACTATACGTTAACATTTGTGTATCTCAGGGACCTTCCCGATTGTCTACAGTCTGTTTCTCCTCCCTAAGCTATTCACATTTGATTATTATCTTCAAACAAAATTTCCAATTAAGGGACAATTTGTCGTGGCCAATCTCCCTTCCTGGCATGTCTTTGGGTTATGGGGGCGAGACCCATGCAGACACGGGGAGAATGTGCAAATTCCGCACGGACAATGCCCCGGGGCCGGGATCGAACCCAGCGGGTCCTTGGCGCCATGAGACAGCAGTGCTAACCACTGCGCCACCATGCCGTTTTGGTTGATTAATATCTAAACTGCCATTCTAAACTCATTATCGGGAGAGATACAGACCAATGTAGCCCCTTTGAACACATTGCTTGTTGTCTCCAGGCAGATTCATTTTCTCCCCCATAAATTTAGAGAACCCAATTGTTTTATTTTCTTTCCCAATTAAGGGGCAATTTAGTGTGGCCAATCCACCTAACCCACACATCTTTGGGTTGTGGGGGTGGAACCCACGCAGACACGGGGAGAACGTGCAAACTCCACACAGACTGACCCAGAGCCGGGATTCGAGCCTGGGTCCTCAGCGCCGGAGGCTGCTGTGCTAACCACTTGATCTGGAGGTCAGGCAGCTCACATTCAATGCAAACCGTTTGATCCAGTCCCCAAAGCCTGGGGTCGGGTTGACCTTCCAACCCCTGATTCAGTCTGGGCCCGTTCCTGTTATTAATCGAAAGGGGTAACGATCACCCAAGCCAGCCAGGCCGTTCCCTTACTACTGGAGCCTGGGTAGTTGGCCACCTGGCCTCGGTCAAGTCGGAACATTGGAAGTAATGAGGTTGATGTCCTGATTATGGAAATCCTTGGAAGATCCTGGAGGGTGCTTTCTCTTTCAGATCCTGCTTTATCCTCGATGTCTACTTTCTTCGTGTGCCAGTGGAGTGGTCTTTATCCTGATGACTGTCTCATTCATCAGTTGTTAGCCTGGGCTTTACTCCCTGATAATCATGTTGTTGTCAATTTATCTGTTTGTAGGGTAGTAAAAGTTGAGGGTGATTCCTGCAGCATTGGTTATGTCATGAATCAACCTGCAGAAGGGCGGCACGGTGGCACATGCAAGCATGTACCCACAAACACGCATGCTCACACACGTGCATGCATATACTTTCTGGCAGGATTGACTGGTTTGTGATCAGGAACAGGAAGCCTGACTGTCCTCCACCCTCACCCTTGCCAGGGGAAGCTGTGTTCTAATGAATTACGATTGGCCCATTCAGACCAGGCATTAAAATGGGAACCAATGTCTGGACTTGAAACATTAGCTCATTTCTCTCCTTACAGATGCTGCCAGACCTGCTGAGATTTTCCAGCATTTTCTCTTCTGGTTTCAGATTCCAGCATCCGCAGTAATTTGCTTTTATCCGATGCAGTACCACACAGTGGCCAAGGCATGTACCCACTTGGCGAGGGGTGGGTGGGTCTTTCACATGATGTTTGACAGGTTCCGCTTGTAATTATCAGCAGGGGGTTAAAGTTACCTGTGTCCTCATTCACTGAGGGTGGACTTTGCACAGTTCTGGTATTTATAGATAGATGTTATCTGGGCCCTGACCTCGGAGAGGTAAACACAGGAAACAATATTTTACTTCCCCTCAGGAAATAGCAGGAATTCCTCACGTTGTGAGTGAAACACAATCAGATATTGCTCTCGCAGCCAACAATCCTAACTGAAATGCTGGGCTGAAATTAACCCTGAATTAAACTGAAATTAAATATAATAATCTTTATTATTGTCACAAGTAGGCTTACATGAACACTGCAATGAAGTTACTGTGGAAATCCCCCTAGTTGCCGCACTCCGGCGTCTGTTCAGGTACACTGAGGGAGATTTCAAAATGCCCACTTCACCTAACAGCCCACCTTTCGGGACTTGTGGGAGGAAACCGGAGCACGTGGGGCAAACCCAGGCAGACGCGGGGAGAACGTGCAGACTCCACACAGACAGTGACCCAAGCCAGGAATCGAACCTGGGACCCTGGCGCTGTGAAGCAATTGTGCTAACCACTGTGCTACTGTGTCGCAGTGTATTAGTAAATTCTATATAGCACCGTGATTATAGGGGCCACCAGTATTTCTCAGAGAGCATTTAAGGTAGAACAGTGCAGGCTAACAAAGGAAGTTAAGCTATTGTCATAGCTACAAGATCAGCAACGCAGTGGGGGAGGGGTTCAGCTAATGTCTTCAGTGGATATGTTGTTAGGATGTCGTCATAGATTCATTGGTTTCATATTTGGGAGGTTGCATTCAAAACAATTAATAGTAATTAATGGGCGGATCACATGATGCGAGTGCGGGAGCGGCTGCGTTTTGGGGAGCTCTGGCTCTGCCCATTTTTCAATCTTCCTTTGTGTTTATCCTTGTCCAGGGTTCTGTATTTTTCTGGTTTACACGGGGTGCGATCTAAAGGTTTCGTCACGACCGACTCGGGACTCGACGAGGCCGGTAAGTCTTGCGAGAGGCGTCTTGCAAGATCCACGTGCTCGTTACACCTCGCGAAACCGAACAAGATCCGGCAAGGTGTCGCGATCTGGATCTCGCCCTCAACGGGCAGGATACAGGTTTGCATATTTAAGTCTGCAGTTCAGCTCGGTTAAATGTGTTTGTGCCAGAGTTACCCAAGACGCGGGACCTAACGGCCTTGCCTCGGAGACCCTGAATGGGTGCCATTTAGTATTGGTTTCTACAAACTCGTGGACCAGACATACCGGCACTTGGGAGGTATCTCTCAGGCATTTGGTCGCCCCTGGGTGGTCGGGCTCTCGGAAGGGTGCTACCCTGGCACACCTGATACCACCTAGGCCCATGGCACTGCTAGCCTGGCAGTGCCACCCAGGCACACCTTGACGATGCCTGGATGCCCAGGTGGCACTGCCAGTCAGGCAGGGGCACTGCCAGGTACCAGGCTGGCAGTGCCAAGGTGCCCATGTGGCATCTTGGGGGGGTGGGTGGGGGTGTGGTGGGGGGCGTGGTGGGGGGTGGGGGGCGGGGTGGGGGGTGGGGTGGGTGGGGTGGGGTGTTGGGGGGGGTCCAGAGATCGGGGCACCTTTTCCAATCTCTTCCTGCACTGGAGAGCTGAGCTTGTTAGACCCATTCCCTGCACTAAGTCTGCCCTCGGTGGGGCTGTTCCTCGCCGAGTGCCAAAAATGAAGCCGGGTTCAGTGTAATCGCGGGTCGTTCTCGGCGCTGCAGGCACCGGGAAACTCCGGGCAAACGCTCCCAAAACGGGACTCTCTTTCTTTTCCATTAAACTGCACCCATGGCTTTCACTGTGTGCTGGAATCGGTTGGCAAATAGTTCAGCAGTTTTGAGTCGAGATGAGATGAAGACAGGCAGTGATTGACACACAGGATAACCAATGAACACACACGACACAGAACAACCAATCACCAGACAGGACACCACCACTATGAAGCCCACAGGGCATTAAGGCTCTCCCTCTCTCACAGGACATGGCCAGGGAGATAGTCGCAGTGCACAGGATAATGAACATCATCACCATGTGATAGAGAGCTAGTCTGGTCAAGCCAGTAGGAGGTTATCAGTTAGGTTAATAGAGTGTCAACCCACAGCAGGTTATGTACAGCAATCAATAGGTTCAATAAAAGTGTTGGACCATCTCCTGTGTCGGAAGCCTGTTTCTCGTTTTACTGCATCCAGTTGCAGTCGATGTTAGACCAACACAGGTAACACATCAAATCCTTGTTGATTCGTGGCAGCTGGAGGGAGTTGGGATGAGGCCTAGCTTTGGGGATGGAGCTGCCTTTGAGAGGCTTCCCACCCTGATGATACGGTGCATGCTGAGAGGTGACTCTGTTTGTGATGGAGGTGATCTGGCTGATAGTCTTGGCTCTGTGATGCCCAATCTGAAGAGTTGTGAGGCGTCTTTGTGGAGGAGGTGATGGCGTGCGAGAAGGTTCTGGTTGCAGAGAGAATACGGGGCGGGATTCTCCGACCGCCCCCCCCCCCCCCCCCCCCGCCCCGCCGGGTAGGGGAGAATCCCGCCCGCGGTCTCTGGTGGAAACCTGCCTCTGCACGATTGAGCTCTTTCTACATGGCCGGTTGCCCATCCTGGGGAATTCGGGTGAGGGCGAAAGGGAAAGCTGGTAAGGAGCTCAGTGTCTCTGGCGAGGAGGTAGAGATGATCCCAGCTAAGTTTGAGATCTGGAGAGGGGAAGGGTCTGAAGGCTTAATTCTGTAATTATCCTTATCCCTCTGGGGAGTTGGATGGGGCCTACACGGTGGTTGATTGGTTCTTGCCTAGTCGTAATATTTCAGGAGTTGGGATCTGGATCTGAGGGGTTAGTTCCGACAGTTCTTGCTCTTCACTTTTCCTGTTTTGAGAGTATTTGCAGGGCATTGCTGCAACCCCTCTCTTGGGGCTGGTGCCTGTGAGGACTGGCCTTGGTGCTTCTTCTATTGACTGGCCCTGGTCATGATGGGGGGCAGGTGGGGGGGGGGGGGGGGTGTCGTGGTTGGGCCGGCCCTCCCTCCCAGGGCGCACCCCAATTTGGGGGCCGCTCTGACAGCCCTCCGTCCTGGAGTGCCTCACCCCCTGTCCTCCCACTGGGATCAGCTTATGGTTCTTCGCCCCGAGATATCCTGTTGTTTTATTGAGGGCAGATCAGATGCTGGCGGGGTGGTGTTTGTCCTTTGACCTGGGGATGGTAAGGGGACTGTGGATCCGTGGATTCTTGCTCTTGGTTCCTGTGCTTGCTTATTTTTACTTCTATGAAGTGCCCTAGGCCGAGTGTTAAGGTTTGATTGTGCCTGGTCCCCTCTCTGTCTTTGTCACTGTCATTTTGCCATCTCGACGATGTAGGATGGCTGCCAGCACTGGTCTGGATCAGCCGCAGAGTTTAAATTGTCGATTCCCCCCTCAGCACTGGAGTTCTCGGGGTATTGTTTTCCTCTCTGTCATTTTCTTTTCTAACTATAGGTGAGACGAAGGTCTATAATGTTGCCTGTCTCCTGATTGGGTGCAGACGGGTCACTTATCTGTGGAAGGAACATGTTGGGGATTCTGTCCCTGAATCATCCGGTCTCATTCGTTCCCAATTTTGTATGGACTGTTGTTTAGTGTTGTACCTGTTGTGCATTGATACCTGGAGCTATAATTCCACTTTTGTTTGTTTGCTTGATGCAAATTATTTGTAAAAATTGAAAAGCTTAATAAATCGACATTTTAAAAAGAGCAATTAAAAATCCAGTTACTTTTGTGCACAGTTGATAAGAATAAATTATAATTGCTAGTGATTCAGGAAATGTTTCCCAGTGAAACGCTCGACCCATTTATCTTACAGAATACGATAAGAAAGTAATAGGACCTGGAGTAGGCCATTTGGCCCTTTGAGCCTATTCCACCATTCAATAAAGTAAGAAGTCTTACAACACCAGGTTAAAGTCCAACAGGTTTGTTTCAAACACTAGCTTTCGGAGCACTGCTCCTTTCTCAGGTGAATGAATTCACTTTCCTCACCTGAGGAAGGAGCAGTGTTCCGAAAGCTCGTGTTTGAAACAAACCTGTTGGACTTTAACCTGGTGTTGTAAGACTTCTTACTGTGCTCACCCCAGTCCAACGCCCGCATCTCCACACCACGGCTACCATTCAATCACAGCTGACCTTTCACTTCAACTCCACTTTCTGACCTGATTCCCTGTTAATATTCCTCGCTATTTCATGGTTTAACCCCCCCCCCCCCCCCCCCCCCCAACTAGTCATCATATCCAAGAACCATTTGGGGCCACGCATAGCTCCTGAAACTAGAATGTAAAGCGGAAGGTTTTTGCACTCACTCTTTAACAAGTGGTTGTCAACTATTATAATTACTAGGGCAGCACGGTGGCGCAGTGGTTAGCATTGCTGCCTACGGCGCTGAGGACCTGGGTTCGAATCCCGGCCCTGGGTCACTGTCCGTGTGGAGTTTACACATTCTCCGTGGGTTTCGCCCCCACAACCCAAAAAAGATGTGCTTATTAGGTGGATTGGTCATGCTAAATTGCCCCTTTATTGGAAAAAAAATAATTGGGTACTCTAAATTTATTAAAAAAAAACTATTATAAATGCTTAAAGATCAGCTGGAGAAAAAAAGCTTTATTACTGTGAGCAGGGTCCATTTTGCTATGGGGTTCAAAGCTCATAAAATATTTAGCAGAGATGGCTCAAAATATCTTCGACAGATCGAGGTATTCAAAAGGGAATTGGATTGCTATCTGAAAAGAAGGGATGTGCAAGGTTCTGGGGATGAGGCAGGGGAGTGGGACTAGGTAGAAAGCTCTTTCAGAGAGCCAGTGTGAATCTCGATGGGCGAATGGCCTCCTTCTGCACTGGAAGGATTCTGCGACAACATTCTTGATTTTTTTGAACTTTAACAGAGTTTACCATGATAAAAAAAAGTTACATCTCCAGCTTTCGCGTACAGCCTCTTGAAGAAGGTGGTTATTTCCCCCGAGCTCGGCAACACGGTGGCGCAGTGGGTTAGCCCTGCTGCCTCATGGCGCCAAGGTCCCAGGTTCGATCCCGGCTCTGGGTCACTGTCCGTGTGGAGTTTGCACGTTCTCCCCGTGTTTGCATGGGTTTCGCCCCCACAACCCAAAGATGTGCAGAGTAGGTGGATTGGCCACGCTAAATTGCCGCTTAATTGGATAAAAATGAATTGGGTACTCTTAAATTTATTTTAAAAAAAAAAAAAATTTCCCCCGAGCTCGGGAACAACTCCAAACCTTTTCACGAAGAACAAAGGAAATCTTCGCTCACGTCTCCCATCATATTTTATCGTGTCGCCACTTTACAAATACGCTGTTGCGATGTGACCCACCAATTCCCTGACGGACTTTGATATAAATAAAAAGGGAAGACCTGCCCTTCTCATGACCACCAAACATCTCACCACACTCCACCGCTGATGAAGTACATTTTGTTTCCAATTAGGGAGTTGCACCCCAAGGAGAACCACCCTGAATCATTCTTCAGTTCTCCACCATTCCTGGGAGGAAATATAAACACAGCTCAGACCAGAAGCTCACGGCCTACCAACCTGCAGTACACAACATCTTGCGGTATAAATAAGCTGTGCATCGCTTCTTGGCCTTTTGGCTGAGTGTGGGATCAGGTGTAAAGCCTGGATCTGGTATGTCTCCATGGATTGGATTCAATTTGAATTGGCTTTTGGAGCAGGCAAGGAGCTGGATTAGGGGTTTGCCCCTGTCCACACTCTGAGCTCTGGCTTTGTAACTCTGATAAAGTAATGGATAAAAAAATAAATAAATACGCTGTGCAAAGAGGCTATCTTTTGCAGCCCATGAAGATGTAAGAGTCCTTCCTGTTTATTTCCTTTGTTCCCATTTTTAAAATTTGTCCCCCACCCCCGGTTTGAATCCCGGCTCTGGGTCACTGACCGTGTGGAGTTTGCACATTCTCCCTGTGTCTTCGTGGGTTTCACCCCCACAACCCAAAGATGTGCAGGTTGGTGGTCTGGCCACACTAAATTGCCCCTCATTAATTGGGAAAAAAAAGAATTGTCTACTCTAAATTTAAAAAAAAATCCCTTGATTTTAAAAAGGCTCCTAAATTCTCGTTTTAACCGTGCTTTTCCTGCTCCCACCTTGCTTCGTTTCAGCCTTGTTCAATGTCCGCTTCCCCCCCGCCCCATTGCTCTGTAAAAACATCATGAAGAGTATAATAGGAATTTACTGTCCTTGTTCCAAGGAGGTTCTGTGAAAGAAACAAATGAGTGACTGGAGCAAGCAATGTAAAGAAGAGTTTATTTTAACAAAAAAATGTAGCTTTAAATGCGCAACAGCCTCTCGGGTACAATAGTCAAGACAATCGTCTGGGCATCTTGGCTTTACCCTAACATTTATCTTCATGTTTGGATGCTTTTGTTGTCTAGTCACATCCCAGTGATTAGTTTCATAACATTTTTACAGGCGCTTGTGATTTGACTTCTTTTAAGAGAAACACAACTACAAGAGCAGAAAAATATATATCATGGTTATTCAAAGTAACAATGGCAACAAAGAATGTCTATTCAGATCACAAAAACAAAAGGTTCAATAACCCAATTTCACTCATCATTGGATAAGTGACAGGCAGATGATGTACCACTTGGAATTCTACTATTGAAATCTTGGGAGTTTCCAGGTAAACTGCCAGAATTGCTACTCTAAACACTCTAAATATGGTGGCTGCACAACACAGCAACACCAAACCTGGAATGAGAAAAAGACCAGTTGGCCCATTGGGTCAGTCAGATTCTTGACTGGGATGAGGGCCTTTGCCGATTGTGATGAACGGTATTAATAACTGCTGTAAACGGTACCTGACCTTTAATACCTTGCCCCTTTAAGATGCTTGGAACCCTGGGGGACTCCGCCTCTGGCTACGCCCCCAGGAAACGGTATATAGGATAAGGCTCCATGTGGTGAGCACGCTTCTCTCGGATGCTGTTCAGTTCTCTGTAGATTAAAGCCTTTTGATTACCGACCTCGCTCTCGCGTCGTAATTGAGGGTGCCTCACTGATGATGGAGGTCAGGATTTCCTCCTTCGCATTTTCCTTAAAAGGGAGACTGGGGAGAAAAGCCTGTGGAATCTGCTCCTTAGTGGGTCAGTGATGGTGCACCATGTTCTACCCTTACTAACCAAGCTCAGTGTAAATAGAAAGCGCGCATCAGACAGAAGGATAGGCAAATAGGTCCATGAAGTAGGGTGGGATGGAGGCTTGTGTGGAGCATAAAAGCCAGCATAGATCAGTTGGGCCAAATGGCCTGCTTCTGTGCCGTAAATTCTATGTAACTGCAAAATTGATTCTATGGGAAGTGGCAGCAGACAAGCACAGGAACAAAAATGCAACGTGGCAAAAGCAAGAATGTTTGTTCATATAAGTACTCGGAAAGGATTATCGATAATTAGTTTAAAGGTGCAATGGAAAACTGCAGTATGCAGGGACAGGGCAGTATCCTGGCTCTCCCTCTGGCATATGGGCGCTGCCAGCCTGGCAGTACCACCTATGCACCCTGGCACTGCCAGGATGGCAGAGGAACTGCCAAGGTGCCAGGCTGGCAGTACCAGGGTGCCCAGGGATCAGAGAGCCTTACAGGTAGGGGAGGGTGAGGTTCCCTCAGGCCTCCCCAGGGTTCCTGGGGTGGGGAGGAGCATGGAAAATGGGACAGGCTCCCACGTACATGCATGCCCATTGGGCAGGGTGGCACCCTGGTGGTGCCAAGCTGGCATTTTTCATCTGGCAGCGATCGGGCTGGGGGTGCCCTGCACTGGTGGTGGGGATGCGGGTGGCCTGGGGACCCCCGTCATAGTGGGTTAGGGCTTGGAGGGAGGGTCACCTTGGGGCTCCAGAGATCGGGGTGCCATTTAAAAATGGCGTCCCGATCTCTCGCTACACTGAGTTCCGGCGAGCGGAGATCCTTTGTGCAGGAAACGGGACCATGTGCTGCCTCGGCCGCATGTTTCCAGCTGTTGTCCCCCCCCCATCTAACCGAAGTGCCGTTCAATAGCGTTTGTGTTTCTTGGTGCAGCGAGAAACACACGGCTAAACGTGCTCGCTGTGGAATGTTGTTCCCATTTAGTTAAATCGCACTCTCTAAGCGCGGCCTTGATAGAGAGAATCTCCCCGGGGCCAAAATAAATGGCAATGTGTCGTTGAATAGCAGAGTGTATCTCGGCAGCGCACCCACGAAGAAACACAACGTCAAACGCACCCGAAACCAGACACAGACATTTGCCGGCTGAATGGTGCCCTTTGTGCCTGTTAACGGTGACAAAATAAATACAAAAAAAACCAAAATCTGTTACACAAGTGGCAACTCAACGAGGAGTGATTTACGCATCTGTGTGGATTTAAATAATACACACGAGAAACAAGGCGGGATATCTGTACTGATGCGACTTATTCTACAGATTTTACAGAAAAACATGCAACTGATACATCATTAAAACATAATTCAAAAAAGCTCCAAATAGTGAAAGACAATCACTAAAATGCCACAGAATATACAATATATTCACTGCTGAGAAAGTGTATTCTTTGGCTAACACAGGAATAAGGGAGAGCTGGTATTACAAACTGCACCAGTTAAACCAACGTGTGCCTGATAAACTAACCTTGGAGTTCACAAGAAAAAATTATTGCTCAGCTCCGGGTTTTTAAAAAAAAAAATCGTGTCAGAGCCACGTTTTCCTCTTTTGTAGAAAACGGTAACCTCGCACATGACAACGGCAAGTTGACAATGTTGTTGTGGAAAGTTAATATCTAACCCAACTACGGTCAGGAATTAACAACGCACCAGTTTTACTGCAGTTTACATCATTCTCAAGCATCCGAAAGTAATCTTTTAACAGTGCAGGCTGAGATAATTTCCTCAACAAACCCAGGAGTGCACGAGACATGGTCAAAGTGACACACACACACACAGCTGCCATGGAGATGCCAGGTTCCACCTGCAGTGAAGATGCTGCTAGTTGTGGAGCAGGCCTCCATCTACAGAATGGAAAAGCACCGGCTGTCAGCTCATTGCTCATGGCCAAAGTATTAAAGCCCCCCCCCGCTCCCGGGGTAGAAATCCCCAATGCAACGCTCAGAGAAATGTGAATCCTTCACGGATTGGAAATAACATATCGGAGGAGGATGGGCTGGGGGGGGGGGGGGGGGGGGGGGGGGGGGGGGAGAGAGAGAGAGAGAGAGAGAGAGAGAGAGAGGCACATCCACAAACTCGCATCGGACATCAAGATGATGGCAGCAGCTTAGCTTTCAACAGTAAATTACTGGATTGTGGGCTTCATAATAAAAAAAATTTGCAAGTCTGGACAAAGTTCTGTCATTTGAAAACGTGCACTGTTGAAGATGAAGATGTGATAGTTGCATTTAACTGTGAACGTCAATGGAGTAATAGGTCAATAAGTGTGGGTAATGCCAGGCTGCACATTAATTTCATTTTAGTACAAAATGAAATACACGAGTGTCCACATAAAAAAGTGATTAATAATCGTGAAAGGCAATACCTCAAATAGAGAACCATGTTTAGATGTTAATAATATCCTATCTGTTAATATGAATATCACTGAAGAGACAGAACCCAGGGGAAAAGTAAAACCGTATGTCACCAGGCATCACCCCCCCCCATAGTTACGAAAGCCAATCTTCTGAATGCTTTCTTCTGGTGTAGCCTCACCAGTCAGGAGTTGGAAATCAGTAAATCACAAATGTACAATTATCCGGCCAGCCCACGATTGCAAAGGGCACTCAGGAAAGAAGCCCTGCTTCAGCACAGGTTGAAACTACAGTACACACAGGATTCTTTTCCCTTCCGCAAACTCTTATCAGCCTGGGAGCAAGATGCAGAATTGTAACAGGGGAAGAGTGCGTTCCGCCCCACTATTGCTCCTCACTATGACTCACATTGGCATTCATTATTTTATATTTTACAGGCAGAGGAAGACATGGCCCTGAAAAATTCCTAGATTCTCCCAATCGTGCTCTTCTGAGATAAGTTTAGATTGTCCTCCCTCCTCATGCAATGTAACTAGTGTTCTCGCCTATTTCCCTGGATAATGTAGTATATCAGTATCAAACAATGTCATCTCATCACTTGCACACATATTGCAACAATGCTTATATGCCAATAAAAGGTGCAATATTTCTTGCCAATGAAATTGGACATTCATGTTTCACAAAGCGGTATTTTGCATCAGTATTTGGTTAATTTTTGATCGTTGAGCGACCTGCTTCTCCAGAATGTTTGAGCCTGCACCACAGAAATAAGATGGCAGATTTACTGCTGGGCTGTAAGACTAAGGGAATAGCACTCCCAGTCTCGACACAGCACCACCTCAGCCTGAAGAAGCAAAGGCAATTCCGAAATATGTCTTATATTCCATCAGCTAATCGTCCTCCAGATGATTTAAAGATAAAATGGACCGTTCCTGTAAGAAGTATTGTGGCTGATTGCTTCTCGGCCTTTGGCTAAGATCAAGCGTCAAATCGAGCCCAAGATAAGGTGCGATGCCTTTTCTTGTCAGCTTTGATCTAGTACGTCTCTCTTGTGGAGACCATGAATTGGCTTCAATTTGAATTGGTTTTGGGAGCAACGGGAAGGATTAAGTGTTTTCCCTGTCCAATCTGCACATTGGCCTTGAAATTTTAAGGATGGGATGAAAACATTCTTTTATAAAGTATTGTGACTGAGTCATAATCACAGGAATGAATTGCAGCCTGATAAAGGGATACAGCCAGAAGATTAAACCCATCTCCCTTTTACATGGGGTGGGATTCTCCCGTCTGCCAGCCGTGTTTTCCTGGGTGGCACGCCCTCGCCGGCAGCGGGATTCTCCGTTCCCGCCACCTGCCAATGGGATTCCCGATTTGGACCACCCCATGTCGCCGGGTAACCCACGGGTGTGAGTGGGCTGCCGGAGCAATGGGGAATCCGGCCAGTGGAGAATCCAGCCCCTGGTTTTCCATTCTGTGTTGAGCTAGAATGTCTTCATTGCTTTTCTGATGGGAAATCAGTAACCCGCATCTCCCCCCTGGTGAGAGAGGAGGCCGGGGAGTGAAAGGAGGGTTGAAATATGCAAACTTACAAGACTGGAAAGTTAGTTGTCACTGCCTAATTACTCATCATATCTTCCACATTTGTCACTCATTGCGAGGATGTGGATGTTGCAGTATTTATCACCCATCCCTAACTGGCCTTGAGAATGCAGGGGAGAGCCTCCTTCTTGAACTGTAGCAGTGCACATGGTGCCGGGACACCCACAGTGCTGCTAGGGAGGGGGTTCCAGGGTTTTGACCGACCGATGAAGGAACGGCGAAGAATTTCCAAGTCAGGATGTTGTGGGGCCCGGAGGGCAAATTGAAACTGGTGGTGTTCTCATGCGTCTGCAGCCCTCGTCCTTCTGGATGGCAGTAGTCAGCGGCTTGGGATATCTGTTCAGCAGAGTTCATGAAGCCGATTAAAATATTGCCTCATGTGCAGAGAGAACGATCAGCGACAGTTCAGTACTCCATCCTGCCCTTGTGCAATTGCTCACTCATTGTGGCTTGACTTGCAGTTATGAAACAAAACACTTAAACCCAGTTGCATGGGGGTCTTCTTCAGGAAACGGTCCCGTCCCTTTTCAGATAAATGCCGTAACAACAGGCCAATGTCTGGGCCACTGGTGTCACTCACGGAATAAAAGAATCAACAAAAGAAAAGAGTAAAGGCCCGAAGTTGCAGTTTTTGGTTTTGTCGTGAAGGGTCGACAGAGAGATTCCATTCACCTCAGAGATTTGCCATATTCGGAGTTGACCTGTTTACTTCAAGAGAAAAGATGGGTTGTTAAGGCAGGCGGGATAAAAAAGGGGGAAGAAAAAAAAATCCACGCTGGTTTTACTAGCAGAGTGTTCGATAAAACAAATTGTCCAAGTTAGTAACATGATGCCATTCCCCCACATTTGCTGAGAATGAACGACAGACTGCGGGGCAAACAGGGTTAGAGTGAGGAGTGACCCAAATATAGAAGAAGCACAAGATCCCTGGATTAAGAATTTCTCTCGTCTCCGAGTGTGCTGAGGGTCGTTAGTGTCACTGGTACAAATTCCTCCTGCTCATTTTTCCCGGCGATTTTCCAAAATAATGGGGGTATCACTTCACTAACATTTCAGCAACTAAATCGCACACTCCATCTACATCTGTACATATTTTAAATTATTGACGGAAGTGGAAAATAACAAGCCCGTTAATGATATTTCCAGAAAAGGCACATTGACAAATATTTATCCGACTGGCACCGTTGACAAAACGTTTAATAAGCATGTTACAAATTCCAAGTCCGGGGAGAGGGTAGCAAAGTGTTGCTACCCTCCCCCCCCCCCCCCCCCCCCCCCACCCCGTTTCCCTGAAAATATTTGGAACTTGGAAAAATATATCTTTGTATTTTTTTTTTTAAATTTAGAGTACCCAATTATTTTTTTCCAATTAAGGGGCAATTTAGCGTGTTCAATCCACCTACCTTGCACATCTTTGGGTTGTGGGGGCGAAACCCACGCAAACACGGGGAGAATGTGCAAACTCCACACGGACAGTGACCCAGAGCCGGGATCGAACCTGGGACCTCAGCGCCGTGAGACTGCAGTGCTAACCTACTGAGCCACCGTGCTGCCCTATATCTTTGTATTAACAAAGAATCTTCATTTGAATTTTTAGATCGGGGACAGGGAGGTGGAATTTGAATGTACATTATGGAATAGAGTCAATGGTCCAGTTGCAATACAAGCCAGCGCTAATACAGGACCAATTGGATGTGCTCCTGTTGCATTTCAGAATATTAACCAAGCTGACTGTTTTGTCCAAAAAAGTACACAGAGAGGGTCTGGACTGAAATGTTTGGTCTGAAACAGAAATTGCAAAGTCAATGCCAATAGTTTGGGATCAGCGATCATTTAAGTTCATTGTTCACTGTATCATGTGGGGAGCTATACAGCACTTAAGGGGACTTCCAGGAATTTACTGAACCTCCGAGAGAACAGGATCAGAATATGAATTAAACAGCACGAGTTAGTCAGTAAAACTGGGAACACTAATGGTGACGTGTGCTAACCTACTCCCGCTAAGAGCGATATCTGGCTCCTCCCTCCTGTTACCTGGGAAAATGGGAAGTCGGAAGACCACTAATTATTGGAGTCGTCTTTTTCATTTCCTATTCTTTCATGGAATGTGGGTATCGCTGGAAAGGTCAGCATTTATTGCCCATCCCCAAGTGCCCGTCAAATCTCAGCTGGGGCTTTAACAGGAAGAACATAATGAGCATTTATCTGGACTTTTGCCCGAGAATGTTGATTCAGAACCACAAACGGGCCACGGGAGGAGCTTGCAAAGAGGGTTGGAACGGATCCAAAGTCTTTAATTGGTTGCAGATTTTCACAAATAGACTAGTCAGGTCCAGTTAAATAATAAACAAACACTCAATCTTAAGGAAAAGTTAAGGGGGTTGGGGCCTCTTCAGGGTATTCCACTTCCACGAGTAAACAACCCACAGTTGCAACACTTCCAGTTGTTTTGGCACTGGAAGCCAGCACTGAACCTCCACATGCTAGGGGCAAGTCCTAAGCAGACACATGGTGGGACTTTGATGGGTTTTTACAGCCCAGGCCCATTGTGTGGACATCACAGGGCTCCACCCCTCCCCAGGCCAGTTTTTATTGCCCCAGCCCTAATTGTCCTCCAGAAGGTGTTGAACTGTGGTGGTCCAGCTGGTGTAGATACACCTAGGTGGTGGCGTTCCCATGCACCTGCTACTCTTGTTCTTCTGGGTGACAGAGAATTTGGAAGGTGCTGTTAAAGGAGCATTGGTGAATTGATGTGGCGTATCTCGTAGATGGTAAACGCTGCAATCACGGCGGGTCGGTGGGCGAGGGAATGTTTAATGTGGATGGGGTGTCATTCATCGGGTGCTTTGTCCAGGATGGTGTTGAGCTTCTCGAGTGGTGTTGGAGCTGCACTCATCCAGGCAAGTGGAGAGAATTCCATCACACTCCTGACTTGTGGATTATAGATGGTGGACAGGCTTTGGGGAGTCAGGAGGTGGGTGACTCACTCCAGAATTCCCAGCCTCTGGCCTGCTCTTGGAGCACAGTATTACTGGGTCAAAAACCTGAAACTCGCTCCCTAACAGCAGCGTGGGTGTATCCACATCAGTTGGACCACCACAGTTCAGGGGAGATAACTTGCGATGTGGTTTAAGTAACACGCGGCTTGGATTGTAAAAGGGGAAGGAAGGCTAAAAAAGTTGTGGTTTTACCATTCTTCGATTGAACACTTAGCTTCCGAGCTGAAAAAGCTACCTTCCCTCAAACAGAAAACAAGTAGTCGAGGAGAAGATATTTCTAGACTTTTAAAAGCAAGTGTAGTTCATCTATAGTGCTGGAACCCAAAGAAATAGCCAATGCCCTTCCCTTCCCCTACCTCCCCCCCCCCCCCCCCCCCCCACAACACCATGTCACCTTCTCGTCTGACCATTATCAACATGCATTGTCTGTATTAACTTTTAACACTTAAAATCAATTAGTTCTCCTTGGCTAACAGCTTCATTTTCATCTTATCTAGGGATCACCAGTATAGCCATAATCGCACAGATACAGATTGGAAACCGTACATTTTGTTGATCGTCTTTCTGCGGCCATGCAAGTAGGTGTTAAAATGTCCTTCCATTGCTGCTCTCTTGTTGAGCAGGCTGCCTGTTCTCAGCTGTAAATGCATCCTCGGCACGGAGAGTGGAGGCGTTACTGGAAAACGCCGACTGGCTGATGGTGACCCTCGGGATATAATGGTCATAGGGATTTTCTAACGACTTGGAAGAACAAAACAAAAAGGAGTGAATAAAAATCTACGAACAAAGACAAGTTATGAACATAATAAACGCAAATTACTGCGGATGCTGGAATCTGAAACGAAAGGGAAAATGCTGGAAAATCTCAGCAATCTGGCAGCATCTGTAGGGAGAGAAAAGAGCTAACGTTTCGAGTCCGATGACTCTTTGTCAAAGCTAACAGACAGAGAAAGTGGGAAATATTTATATTGTGGAGTGAGAATGAAAGATGAGTCATAGCCACAGACACCCAGGGAAACGGTGCTAATGGCCACAGAAACAAAGGGGAAAGAGTGTTAATGGCAGTCCCCCAGAGAGAACAAAAGATGTGAAAGGTCAAACAGCAGAGAAACTAACATCAGAGGATGAACTGTAGGTGTGGGGGGGGGGGGGGGGGAGGAGAAGGGGGAAGTAAAGAGGAGAAAGGTGCAGGAAAGGTGGATAAGATTGGGGGGGGCAGGGCAGCACGGTGGCACAGTGGTTAGCATCGTTGCCTACGGCGCTGAGGACCCGGGTTCGAATCCCGGCCCTGGGTCACTGTCCGTGTGGAGTTTGCACATTCTCCCCGTGTCTGCGTGGGTTTCGCCCCCACAACCCAAAAGATGTGCAGGATAGGTGGATTGGCCACACTAAATTGCCCATTAATTGGAAAAAATAATTGGGTATGCTAAATTTATTTTTAAAAACGATTGAGGGGGGGGGGGAAATTAAATGTATAATAAGAAAGGAAGAAATGGTAAAAGACAGGTAAAATGAAATGAAAACAAATGGGTCGAGGTGGGGCTGATCATTTGAACTTTCACATCTTTTGTTCTCTCTGGGGACTGCCATTAACAATCTTTCCCCGTGGTTTCTGTGGCTATTAGCACCGTTTCCCTGGGTTTCTGTGGCCATGACTCATCTTCATTCTCACTCCACAGTATAAACATTTCCCACTTTCTCTGTCTGTTAGCTTTGACAAAGAGTCATTGGACTCGAAACGTTAGCTCTTTTCTCTCCCTACAGATGCTGCCAAGTTATGAACATGTCGAGGTTACAGTGGAAACATGGATAACATGGAAAGGCAACGAAAATAAAACACTTTGAAAATTATCAGCTGCTAAATTTCAACGCAAATCAATTGTCCATGCGTAAATTAAGAAAACGAATGAATGGGGCAGCCCAGTGGCAAGCATTGCTGCCTACGGCGCTGAGGACCCGGGTTCGAATCCCGGCCTCGGGTCACTGTCCGTGTGTAGTTTTCACATTCTCCCCGTATCTGCGTGGGTTTCACCCCCACAACCCAAAGATGTGCAGGGTAGGTGGATTGGCCACACTAAATTGCCCCTTAATTGGAAAAAATAATTGGGTACTCTAAATTTATTTAAAAAAAGAAAACTAATGAATATCACCTGGCTTGTATTTTGTTAGTAGAATTATTACAATTATAATAATTGCAGCATATTTGTAGGAACGTTATCAGTGTTTTTTCTGTAAAACTACAGGGTTTACTGCTAGCAGTTAATAATAATAATAATGATAATAATAATCTTTTATTGTCCCAAGTAGGCTTACATTAACAGTGCAATGAAGTTACTGTGAAAATCCCCTAGTCATCACATCCGGCGCCTGTTGGGTACACTGAGGGAGAATTCAGAATGTCCAAATTACCTAACAAGCACGTCTTTCGAGACTAGTGGGAGGAAACCGGAGCACCCGGAGGAAACCTACATGGAGAATGTGCAGACTCCACACAGACAGTGACCCAAGCCGGTAAACGAACCTGGGACCTGTGAGGCAACAGTGCTAACCACTGTGCGCCCCCATAATTTTCCCTAAGGTTAATTGCCAATTGCTTCTCCTCTGAAAATGATGCTGGTATTGACCTAGCCTGAGACTGGATTCTCACTAATTGCTCAACTGTAGGTGGTGGGGGAAGGGGAGGTCACCACTGCCAAGTGTCACCTTGCCCTCACCACCAATATCCAAACATGTATCTCCAGCAGAATGTGGTGTTTTGTTTCCTCTCCCACAGGCATTTGAGGGAACCCTCACTGTTGGTTTGGTCAACAAGTGGTCCCACTCAGGAAATCTAGGTCCACTTGAGGCCTTAAAGGGACCACTACTGGACACCACCAGCAAGGCAAGGTTGTAAAATGTACCTCACTTTACCTGCTCCTTCTGACCCCATATTCAAAGATCTAGGGTTGCTGCCTCCTGCTGAACCCACTCCGATCAGCACCATCTCTAGCCCCACTTCCCCCCACCCCTCACATTCAATATCTCTACCCTTTGACCCTAGCACCACTTCCTCGCTTGTCCGAGGGCTGCAGTGACACCTGGGGTGACACCACCTCGATGAAAACAAAGCTCAAAGATCAATATTGGGGGTCTCACCCCCCCCCTCCCAACTCCTGCATAAAGGGGAGACGGTGGCATAGTGGTAATATCACTGGACTCGTAAACCCAGGCCAATCCTTTGGGGGACATGGGTTCAAATCCCACACGCCAGCTGGAGGAATTTAAATTCAATTAATATTCTGGAATCGAAGGCAGTCCCAATAATGGTGACCATGACACTACCATCGACAGTTACCAAAAAAAAATCCCCCACCTGGTTCACTACCGTTGTTTAGGAAAGGAAATCTGCCTTTCCTTACCCGGTCTGGCCTACACGTGACTTCTGACCGACAGCAATGCGGTCGACTCTTAACTGCCCTCTGAGATGGCCGAGCAAGCTACTCACTCGAGGGCAATCAGGGATGGGCACAACAAATGCTGATCCAGCCAGCAATGGCCACATGTCTTGAAAGAATAAAAATTCAGGCCCTCCGCCTCCAAAGCCCAGCAATTGGTGGACCAAATTTCTAGGCCCAAATGCCTGACTGTAACAAGAATGGAGCTATGTTGGTCACACTGAAAAACATGGCATTCGTTCCTGTGCCTACCAAATCCACGCCATCTGTCATTCTTTACCGACGAGACAAATTAATTTTGATTAAATAAGGAAGACCAGATTTTTTTTCCAATCTGTTTATAGTGGGTAGTAAACCTATATATTTATAATCGTCGTTTACTTTTTTTTAAATTGAGAATGCCCAATTCTTCTCTGGGTCACTGCCCGTGTGGAGTTTGCACATTCTACCCGAATTTGCATGGGTTTCACCCCCACAACCTAAAGATGTGCTGGGTAGGTGGATTGGCCACGTTAAATTGCCTCTTAATTAGAAAAAATGAATTGGGTACTCTAAATTTAAAAAAAAAGAATACCCAATTCTTTTTTTTTCCAATTAAGGGACAATTTAGCGAGGCCAATCCATCAATCGTTGGGTTGTGGGGTGAGCCCCACGTAGACATGGGGAGAATGTGCAAACTCTTCGGCACCGTGAGGCAGCAATGCGTCACCGTGCTGCCCATTGCAATAAGTCAGTTATAAGTTATTTGATTCATATAAATTTTTGCATCTAACCTAGCATGCCTATCCTCTATCCACTGCCCATTAGTATTCAAAAAATATATCTGTTACATTTCTTGACATTGAGATTAAATAAAAGGTGAAAGTTTGACAAGGTTCCCATGATCCACTGAAATGAAATACACACACGTGATAACTGGGAGTTTCTGTTATCTGCCAGAAACATCTTGTGTTCACACAATTGCTGTAGTGTTTAACATCAGGTATAACCAGCGAGGTCAGAATCAATAGCCGGGGACTAAGGCAGGAGTGGGGGAATACCTGAGCTGACCTAGGTCATTAAGATTTCAAGATGAAAGTGCTTGTTTGTTGAAATTGGACATCGGACATTAAATCTTGGTTTGCGTTTACACTTTGCTTTTACAGTCTCCCTTTGTTCCTCGCCAGCAGCCTTTGGCAGGGCTGATGAAAGGGTGAAGGGCGAATATGCAAGGCGATGAAAGAGCAGGCCAAAGAAAATGAGGAAAAATGAGACAAGCCATCAACAAAATAAGCAATAAACATGCTGTTATCATTATGCTACATAAAATATCCTTGCAGGTATCTCTAGCTGAGCTCTGCACTGTGGCAGAAGACAAAGTGCTCCCAGCCGAGCCCATATGTTGATGCAGCCTTTTCAGCTTTCTTCTGATTTACAGCCCCGTAAAGTTTATGGCGACACACAAGGCTTCTGTTCCGCTGTGGCTGACAAAACGTTGCGCTGTTTAAGCATGAGTGCTTCATTCTTACTTCAGGTAAGCAGCCACCCTTACAAGGCTATGGTAATAGGACAGACTGATGTGTCAGGGTACATAGCTTACGTGGCTTTCCCTTACTGTAAAAGTACAGCAAACCCAAGGCTGGTCAAACAAGCAGAGTAAACAAGCACTTATCCAAGGTCATGTAAACTCTTTCAGCTCAGGCGCTGACCCCCCCCCCCCCCCCCCCCCCCCCCACAGCAGCAAGATGCCCCCATCCTGCCGATATTACAGTTTTCCTTTCAAAGAGCAGGCAAGAAGACATCCCACGCTTTTTGCAAAAAATAAATTAATTCCCTCGATAGGATTTCTCAAAAGATACAACCTCTGGGGGCGTACAAAGTCTTGTCACAGTTATGACTCATGAGGCTGAGGCGTTGCAACAGTGACACTTTGAGATTCAAGGTTCTGTAAGTGTCCATATTCTTCCCTTTCATGTGGCAATGACAATCTTCACTGACATGGAGGGGAAGGGGGAGCAGCTTCCACTTTGCTGGCAATATTCACTTCTATCTTTCCACCACTTCTCTTAATCCCTCCTCTGCCTCAATGTGATCACAATACTTGCCCCGCGTCCATTTTTCCCAATTGCCTTTGCCCTTCATTGGGCACTTCTCCTGGGCCTGGGCCACTGTCTCAGGGCTGAACCAAACATTAATGCCACCTCTCTATTTGGCCATGCGGGTGAGCCCTGCAAAGACAGCCTCCACATCACCGTAACATCACCCATCTCCACTCCTCCCACCTCTTTAAACTTCAGCTCACCTGGAATCCTTCTGCCCGTATCCCATCCACCATCAACTCTCGAACACCAATGACTCGCGTCCCTGCTGACCTCAAGTGGAGCCTTTTGGAAGTCAGAAGCCAATGTAAAAGATAGAGATAGAGATAGAGAAATACAGCACAGAACAGGCCCTTCGGCCCACGATGTTGTGCCGAACAATTGTCCTAGGTTAATCATAGAAGTTTGGACACTAAGGGCAATTTTTCATGGGGATGCAAAATGTACAGTAGTATTTGTTAACATTTAAAAAAATTTAAAGTGCCCAATTCTTTTTTTCCAATTAAGGGGCAATTTAACCTGGCCAGTCCACCTACCCTGAACATTTTTGGGTTGTGAGGGCGAAACCCACGCAAACACGGGGAGAATGTGAAAACTCCACATGGACAGTGACCCAGAGCCGGGAATCGAACCGGGTCTTCAACACTGAGGCAGCAGGGCTAACCACTGGGCCACCGTGCCAGTAGTCTCCGGCCTCCCGCAATGCTCCGCATCTGCCAGGCGGAAGTGGCGTGTCATGGTTCACTTGCGGTATTTAGAAACGGGGACTGGGCGCCATGGCTGCTTAGGGAGTGAGAGGAGGTAAGAGAAATTTCCAACGGTGCCAACAGTGGTCTGCCAGTTGTGTGCTGGCTGAGGGGCATCTGCCATGACCGGGGAGGGGGGTGGGGGGCAAGAGAGGAGTGGCGGCAGGAGACCAGGACAGACTGAGGCTACACAAACAGGAGCTGCTTGGGTAGGGCCCTGCAGAACAGGAGACTTCCCAAGAGGAGCAGGGGCCAGCCGGTGAGGCTGAAGAGCCAGCCGCCCAACAGGCTGAGGAGGAGATGGGAAGGAGGCGCCGCATCAACCCTTGTGTATTTTGGCAGCACCTGTCCTTCAAGCACCTACCGGACTAAGCATGTTGTCAACCACTGCGGGTGAGCAGGGAGACCGTGCAATATCTGTGCCAGATGACGCTCACTCCCCCCACCCCCCTCCCCACACCGGACCCCACCCCCACCTCCCCTGAACGTCTGTGGGCCCGTGTAATGGAGTGTCCAGCGTACATTTCGGGGTCTCCCGAGCAGACAGTGGGATGAGACACTGGGGCAGGAGTCAGATTCGTTGTCAAACAATGCGGAGCACCAGAGTTCACCATAGAGCGGGTCGTCATCATCCTCCGCCCCTCGGACCAGACCCGCTCAGACTGCCGATGTTACTGACTTTTTCTTGGTCCGTTTTCTTCAATTGAATTACGCTTTTAAATAAAAAGTGCAAAATTCAAAGACCAGGAGAAACATTTAAATCTGACGTGAGTACAACTCATTATGGCAGAAGATGGTATTTATAGAGCCAGAGAGGGCGGCACGGTGGCAAAGTGTTTGGCGCTGCTGCCTCACGGCACCGAGGACCCGGGTTCGATCCCGGCCCTGGGTCACTGTCTGTGTGGAGTTTGCACGTTCTCCCCGAATGTGCGTGGATCTCACCCCCACAACACAAAACAAGTGCAGGGTAGGTGGATTGGCCACGCTAAATTGCACCTTAATTGGAAAAATTAGAAAAAAATGAATATAGAGCCAGAGAACAGTGCGTGTGGAAGACAACTTGTGAGGAAAGGAATTGCTGCAATGTACCAACTCTAGCCTCAAGGTTATAAGACACAATCTCATCTTCCTACACACAACAGGTCAAACCTCATAATATACACCCTGCAGCCAAGATATCTGACAAGCGCCAACAGATGATAAAGGATTACAGGGGCACAGCAGACATCAGTGACAGCTAGGTGCCAAATCCTGCTGAAGAAGGGGAGGGAAATAGCTGAAGATGAATCAGAATTCCTGAAACCTATTAACAGTGAGTACAGATAACTGAGCAAGAACAGACTTCCACATTAACTTACACAGTCCAAGCTGAACACAACCGGCACTCCCTTCCTGAAACAGAGCATTAAAATGAGCGGAATCTGTTTATTCTGCACTTTAAAGAGTTGGCCACAGTCAGTTGCTACAGGCAGGGGTGGGGGTTATGTTGTCGAGTCATACAGGTATTAGTTGGTAGTGGGTGGGGGGGTTCCTTCTGTTATCTTTTCTACTTTGTGTTTTTTGTTTTATATATAAAATGTTAAAAACTGAATTAAAATATTTTAAAACAAAATAAACAATGGCAATTTAGCGTGGCCAATCCACCTATCCTGCACACCTTTTGGGTTGTGGGGGTGAGACCCACACAGACACCGGGAGAATGTGCAAACTCCACACGGATAGTGACCCAAGGCAGGGATCGAACCCAGCTCCTCGGCGCCATGAGGCAGCAGTGCTAACCACTGCACCACCGTGTTGCCCACTCCTGATAAGGTGTCTGACGTTATCTCCCTCCAATTTGTTGTTTGCTGCAGAGATTAGATTTATTGATGCTGTAAATCTCTCAGCGCAAATATCTATGAATTTGTTCCTAATTTAGAAACATTTATATGTGCACATTAGGACCATTTATCTGACTTCAACATTAAAACTAGTCATCTGAACCCATCTGTTGTCGAATGCAATTTATTGGTGTGTTTTGGTGACGCATAAATGGTTTTATGTACAGCACCCACCCTCCCAGCAACCGCACCCCCAATCATTTTTAATGACACATCTGAAATATTCTTTGTCACTTAATATTTAAAACAGCAAAGTCACATTCTCCCCGTGTCTGCGTGGGTTTCACCCCCACAACCCAAAAGATGTGCAGAATAGGTGGATTGGCCACGTTAAATTGCCCCTTAATTGGAAAAAATAATTGGGTATTCTAAAATTTAAAAAAAAAACAGCAAAGTGTGGGCAGCACGGTGGGGCAGTGGGTTAGCCCTGCTGCCTCACGGCGCCGAGGTCCCAGGTTCGATCCCGGCTCTGGGTCACTGTCCATGCAGGGTTTGCATATTCTCCCCGTGTTTGCGTGGGTTTCGCCCCCACAACCCAAAGATGTGCAGGCGAGGTGGATTGGCCACGCTAAATTGCCCCTTAATTGGAAAAATGAATTGGGTAATCTAAATTTATTTTTAAAAAGTAAAGTGAGCTGCCCCATTGCATCCCCACTTCCCAGATAGAGTGTTATAGTGCTGGCCCGTGGATTTTTAAAAACGTGACCTTTCAAATGTTGATTACTTTTAACGGCCTTTTATGCCACATGCTCACAATTCATTGCCAATGAAAAATTAATTAAGCATAGCACTAAAATTCCATCTTCACCTTCAAAGGTGAATGACTCCAAGGTGAAATCTCCGACCCTGAGCGAGGCGGACCAGGGAGGCAATCAGCGGGCAGCGCCAAATTACCCAGGGGCAGATTGTTATCTGTGTCACCTCAACATAAAGGAGTGCCTAAGTGGTGAATGGAGCAATAAAGGGGGGGGGGGGGGGGGGGGGGGGGAATTTGCATATCAATAGCACCTCTCTTGGCCACAGGATGTCTCAAAGCGCTTTACAGCCAATCAAGTGCTTTGTGAAATGTAGTCAGTGTTGAAACAGCCAATGTAAGATCCCACCAACAGAATACGGTAATAATCAGATAATCCATTTTAGTGACGTTATTTGAGGAGTAAGTATTGGGAGGAATTCCTCCGTATTTCTCCAAAACAATACTATGGGATCTTTCACATTCGCCTCAAAGGGCAGCTGAAGATATCCTTGGTTTAATCGCTCTGCCAAGGCCCTTTGACAGCGCAATACTTCATTAATTGGCCAAATGCTGCCTCTTTTAGTTTGCCAATCGCCTAGCGGTCATCTCAACTGGCCGTTTAGGAGGTGCCTTTTTTAAAAAATACGGGAAGGTATTAAACCTTCATATGAAAACTTTTTTTTTAAATTTAGAGAATCTAATTATTTTTCTTCCCAATTAAGGGGCAATTTAGCATGGCCAATCCCCACAACCCAAAGTTGGTACATTGCTGCAATTCCTTTCCTCACAAGTTGTCTTCCACACGCACTGTTCTCTGGCTCTATATTAATTTTTTTCTAATTTTTCCAATTAAGGTGCAATTTAGCGTGGCCAATCCATCTACCCTGCACTTGTTTTGGGTTGTGGGCAATTTAGCATGGCCTAACCTGCACATTTTTGAGGTTGTGGGGGTGAAACCCATGCAGACATGGGGAGAATGTGCAAACTCCACACGGACAGTGACCCAGGGCTGGGATTCGAACCCGGGTCCTCAGCGCCACAGTCCTAGTGCTAACCACTGTGCCACCGTGCTGCCCTCTCCATATGAAAACTTGGCCAATTAGTGTTTTTACTCTCTTGCAGGTGTCCTGACATGTCCACATTGACTCTTACCAATTTTTATAGATGTACCATAGAAAGCATCCTATCTGGCTGCATCACGGCTGGGTGTGGCAAACTGCTCTGTCCAACACCATAAGAAACTACACAGAGTCATGGACACAGCCCAATCTATCACACGACCCCGCCTACCATCCATTGACTCTGTCTACACCTCCCGCTGCCTTGGGAAAGCGGGCAGCATAATCCAAGACCCCTCCCACCCGGGTTATTCTCTCTTCCAACCTCTTCCAGCGGGCAGGAGATACAAAAGTCTGAGAACACGCACCAACAGGTTCAAAACCAGCTTCTTCCCCACTGTTACCAGACTCCTGAATGGCCCTCTTATGGACTGAACTGATCTCTCCACACATCTTCTCGACTGATGTAGTACCACATTCGGTATGCTTCACCCGATATCTGTGTCTATGTATTTACTCCATGTATTTATCATACGTCCTATCTGCCTGGACCGTACGCAGGACAATACTGTTCACTGTACCTCGGTACACATGACAATAAATCTAAATAATTACTTATTATCACAAGTAGGCTTCAATGAAGTTATTGTGAAAAGCCCCTAGTCGCCACAGTCCAGCGCCTGTTCGGGGAGGCTGGTACGGGAATTGAATCCACGCTGCTGGCCTTGTTCTGCATTACAAGCCAGCTGTTGAGCCCACTGTGCTAAACCAGCCCCGTTACTGTTCCTGGGTGTCCTCTGCGCTCCGGTATCAGTGCCCATTATCCTCAAGAGAGTGTGGACTGCAAGGAATGTGGAACTGTGGAAGCTAAACTCACCAGAACTTAATCTGACACCCACTCAGCATTCCGAAATACACGCGTTCTAGCAGATATCTCTGGTTAAGAGTTGGCTCCAGGGAATGGGATATTTATTCCTACCTTTTTCTGGACCAGCAATTTCAACCGTAATGCTCCTAAATCTACACAGACTGAAGAGCAAACCTCAGAAATCACTGGATCGTCACGGGATTAACTGAGATTATTTTTATATGCATATGACAACAATATGACTAGATAGAGCGCAGAAGACACCAAGAACAGTAAATTTATATTTGTCACATGTAATAGTAATAATCATCATCTTTATTATTGTCACAAGTAGGCTTACATTAACACTGCAATTTTTTTTTTTTAATTTAGAGTCCCCAATTCATTTTTTCCAATTAAGGGGCAATTTAGCATGGCTAATCCACCTAGCCTGCACATCTTTTTGGGTTGTGGGGGCGAAACCCACGCAAACACGGGGAGAATGTGCAAACTCCACACGGACAGGGACCCAGAGCCGGGATCGAACCTGGAACCTCGGCGCCGTGAGGCAGTAGGGCTAACCCACTGCGCCACTGTGCTGCCCTACATTAACACTGCAATGAAGTTACTGTGAAAAGCTCCGAGTCGCCACACTCCGGCGCCTGTTCAGGGACACTGAGGGAGAATTCAGAATCTCCAAATTACCTAACAGCACATCTTTTGGGACTTGGGAGAGGAAACGGGAGCATCGGGAGGAAACCCGCGCAGACAAGGGTAGAACGTGCAGACTCCACACAGACAGTGACCCAAGCCGGGAATCGAACCTGGGACCCTGGTGCTGTAAAGCAACAGTGCTAACCACTGTGCTACCATGCCATCCCGAGGTACAGTGAAAAGTATTATTCTGCCTGCAGTCCAGGCAGATCGTTCCATACATGAAAAAAACATAGGACGCACAATACATGATGTAAATACATAGACATAGAACATAAGAACTAGGAGCAGGAGTAGGCCCTTCGAGCCTGCTCCGCCGTTCAATGAGATCATGGCTGATCTTTTGTGGACTCAGCTCCACTTTCCCGCCCAAAGACCATAACCCTTTATTCTTCAAAAAACTATCTATCTTTATCTTGAAAATATTTAATGAAGGAGCCTCAACTGCTTCACTGGGCAGGGAATTCCATAGATTCCCAACCCTTTGGGTGAAGAAGTTCCTCCTAAAATTAGTCCTAAATCTACTTCCCCTTATTTTGAGGATACGCCCCCTAGTTCTGCTTTCATCTGCCAGTGGAAACAACCTGCCCACATCTATCCTATCTATTCCCTTCATAATTTTATATGTTTCTATAAAATCCCCTTTTAAATTTGAATGAGTACAGTCCCAGTCTACTCAACCTCTCTTCGTAATCCAACCCCCTCAACTCTGGGATCAACCTCGTGAATCTCCTCTGCACACCCTCCAGCGCCAGTACGTCCTTTCTCAGGTAAGGAGACCAAAACTGAACACAATACTCCAGATGTGGCCTCACTAATACTTTATAGACATCAGGAGGGATGAGATACGATGAGGTGAAAAGGGTCCCTTTTAAATGAACTGTGCCTGGCAGCAGGTAACGGTGTTAACACTTGGGTCCTGTACGTCAGAGAACACTGCATCATCATGAGCAGGAGCTACAATGAGATGCAAGTAAAGAGAATTACGTTTTAAAGTCAAACAAGCTCTGGCTCTCCAGCTATAGTCACCTTTAACCATTCAGCCAATGATTAACATATTGGCTATTGTTTCTTTAACACACTAATACCGGTAAACCTCAGTGGAACAATATGAATAATAAATTCAAAGAATCTCTTGTGCCAAAATAGGTTGTGACTCATAATACCATTCATACCTCTTTTGACTGTTGCTATATTGCAGTATATTATTTGTGCTTCACATCCAGGTGTAGGAAAATAAGTCTTGTAGTTGCTATCCTCAAACCGCTAATATAGTAAGATAACTTACGTTGGTTTTGTTCATCATGGCCATCTCAGTTGGCTGATATACGCTGTTGCGAAGCTGTCCATTGTAACCAGAGAAACCACTGTAAGGGGATTTGGGCCTGTTTGCTGGGAAAATAAGCAGACAAAGTCACATCTGCCACAGAAAAAAACAATTGTCTACTTGATTTTAAAAGCTGTTTGGCTCTCAACAAGCTTAGCCCTCAAGTAATTTAACCAGGCAAGTTCACAAGGTCAATTCCTGGTGTGTGCGGCAGAGTTAGTTAAACTCAGCCGGGAGAAGGGGTGATAGGGATGCTGCAATTTGTCTACGTCTTTGGGTTTGAAAGGGGGGAAAATTGGTCTGGGTTGCCGCTTCTGATGATCACCTATTAGCCCCTGCCAAAAGCTGGTGTCAGGGTAATTTGTGAAGCCTTAGGGCAGCGCGGTGGCACAGTGGGTTAGCCCTCCTGCCTCACAGCGCCAAGGTCCCAGGTTCGATCCCGGCTCTGGGTCACTGTCCGTGTGGAGTTTGCACATTCTCCCCGTGTTTGCGTGGGTTTCGCCCCCACAACCCAAAGATGTGCTGGGTAGGTGAATTGAACACGCTAAATTGCCCCTTAATTGGAAAAAATGAATTGGGTACACTAAATTTTTTTTTTTTTAATTGATGAAGCCTTCTAGAGTTTCACAACGTGCAGGAATTCACTGCCGAAGTTTCCAAACAAATAGCGGCCAAAGTAAATAATGGGTAGGCTCCCTGAAAACACCCCCAACACTGTTTTTGCTCCTAGGATTTGTGAGTAACACTGACAGTGCCATGTCTAGACTTTCCCGAGAAAACAGCGATTGACTCCCCAGGCCACATCACGGAGCATTTAGAAGTTGAGTTGATGTGAGACAGGAGTCACACAGGGACCAGATGTTCCAAAGTAGGCAGGTTTCCTTCCTTGAAGGAAATTAGTAAATTAATTGGATTTTTTTTTTGCAACACATTCTAGAAAAGTTTTGCCGCCACCTTCACGGGCGTGTGCCTTTAATCTGCAAAGAAATATGCAAAACCTCATGTCATCTGTATCGATAATCTTTGGATTAGTTCAGGGTTAGGATGGGCGGACCAATAACAACATGTGTAAAATAGGGTAGTTAAGAGTTGGGATTTGGCAATACTGCTTCATTTTGGGTTAATATTTGCTGGTGTTAATAATTTTTTTTAAGGCATGGTTGGAACATTCTTCTCTTTGATCCAGGACAACTGCCCTTTGCTGAGGGCAGGAAGCAAGAGAGAGTGATAAAAATAGACGAGACGACCCTTGCACCGGCAGCAGTTCGAGGTTAAGAGATGTCCTGCCCTTTTTTCCATTAGTTTTATTTTCCCCGTTATAATGGACAATAATTTCCACAGTGAATGAACTGACAATCATATATGAACAATCAAAACAGGCAGGAATTCGGACTCGGGCATGTTTTTATGGGTTATTTGTTTTTCCATGTTCTCTCTATCGCTTCCACCATAATATGCGGATGGGATGTCTGTCCAACAGTTAGTTTTTAAAGATGGAACACCCTCTTGCAGTTCAGTGAGGAACTCGTCCAAGCAGGTTTGAGGCCAGGCAATTCTGAGACATGAACTTCTGACCCCGAACAAGCTGTTCAATAATTCGAGACAGCAAACTAATTATTGATTTTTATTTAAAAATGACATTTGGTAAAAGAATAAAATTCTTTAAAGACTTTTTTTTGAAACGTCACTACCATTTTGGAAGGTTTCAGGAATCTCCATTTTTCCCTGACCATTCCTAGGGGTCTGTGTGAGCTGTGCCCTCCTGGTCTTGGGAGAAAGTTCAAAAAGATGGGCAGCACGGTGGCGTAGTGGTTAGCACTGCTGCCTCACAGCGCCGAGGATCCGGGTTCGATCCCGGCTCTGGGTCACTGTCCGTGTGGAGTTTGCACATTCTCCCCGTGTCTGCGTGGGTTTCGCCTCCACAACCCAAAGATGTGCAGGGTAGGTGGGTTGGCCACGCTAAATTGCCCCTTAATTGTAAAAAATATAATTGGATACTCTACATTTATTTTTAAAAAAAAGAAAGTTCAGACGATCATTTCCCAGCAGAAGCTACAATGTGAAAAACTACGCTGCAAACTCCGGTTTTAATGCTGGAGCTCACCATATTGCTGCACTCTCTTCACTTACTGATCTGCCGAGTTGGCTGTCCACTCGATTAACTGCAGCAGCATTGTTAACTAAAATATCTGCCCAAATGCTGTGTGATTAGGGGAAATAGCAATTATTTATTTTTTATCCCATCATTAAAGTTACAAAGCCAATGCGCAGAGTGGACAGGGCAAACCCTTAATCCACCTCATTGCTCGCTCCTAAAAACCAATTCAAATTCAACCCAAATCGTGGTCTCCAGAAGAAAGAGACATACAAGATCCAAGCTGACAAGGAAAGGCATCGCACCTCATCTTGGGCTCGATCTGCCGCTTGATCTAAGCCAAAAGGCCAGGAAGGGATGGGGGAACCAGCAACGATGACTGATATTTAAACAGCCAGAAGCGGGGAAGTCACTCAGGACAGCCCGGTAATCGCCTGCCAACGCTGAAAGAAGTTTGGCTGAATTGTACTAGGCTGCCTGGTATGGATTTTTAGTAGCGACAGTCCCAGTCCCCGGGTAGTCAGCTAAAGAAAAATGGCATCTCCACCTGTGAACGTTGAAGGACCCGGGACAAATCGATCTCACCTGCATTGGGTTCATCCATTGAGAAGGCCTTGTTTTCTATGTACATGTGCTGTGCCTGGTGCTCCTTTAAGATGGTCTCGTAGCCAACTCCTCTTGTCGGGTACACCTCTTCAACATAATTCTGCTCCATGCTGGCTTTGGTAAGGTGGCAGATCTCAGGGACGATGTAAATAAAGACAAACACCCAGGCATTGGCGACCAGCGCGATGGCGAGAGTTGGATCATTCCAGGTTTGGTTTCCCACTTGCTCATTCCCATAAACATACATCACAATCCACACAATCCAGATGGCAATGGAGAAGCCGACTGTGACAAGGATGAATATGCCGTGTTTCTTCCAGTGTTTAAAATGACCCCACTGAGTGGACACAGCAAGACCAAATGTAACTACAATGAGAAGCATAACGTAAATCAAAGCCATGGCAAAGTCCATATTAGCAATATTGCAAGGATGTCCCGGTTGTACCGAATTGGTGCCATTCGGCCTCACAATGGTGATTATTAACCATTCAGTATTTATTATTACTTCCACAAGGACGAGAGCAAGGGCCAGGATAAAAATTTGCCACGCTTTAGGACCATTGTTTTTCCTTACAAGCAAACAAAGTCTGAAAGAGTTTGCCAACAAGCAGGAGAAGCAGATTGCAAAGAGAACGCCAAACAGGAACCTTCTGGACGCACAGGTTGCAAAATCCTTGTTGATAACGAAATCAAAAACCAGGCAAAACAGCCCGAACGTGCCAAAAATGAAAAAGAGCTGAATTCCAATTGTGCTTTTCCTTTTGCCATCCTGAACAAACGGTATGCTCGCGAGCAGAACCAACGTGAGCACAAAGCAACTTATAATGCCAGCACTGGCCAGAGCTTGTAACACAATCCCCCAGACAGCTGATAAATCACAGAGGTTGAAGTAAAGTGAGTCAAGGCTGGCAGCACAGCCCACGGGAGCAGCAGCAGCTGCACTCACAGGGAGGAGGAGGAGGATACCGATCCACCCGGAGTGCTGCAGTGTGCTCGGCCACATCTTCCACTCAAGTTGGTCGATCTGAGAATGGATTTTGTCAGGCACCTGGAAAAGGAGAGAACATGGGGCATCAGTGATCAAATTACACCGTGGTCTGTCAGCGAAACATTGCTGGATCGGGTCAGCGGGAAAAGAAAATGGACATTACTGTTTCAAGTGATAATGAACATTTTTTTGCCCATTAAATGGGTCAGGGCCATTTAAGTTCTACTCAGGCAATTGGGATAAAACAATTTATTGCATGCTCAGGAATGTTTTTCTGTTAACAGAATTTGCCACACCTGCCTTTTTTTAATTCATGAGTACTTCTGTACATCATTTCAAGAGGCTTCAAGGACAATGAAGTGATCACAGAATAATAGTGCAGAAGGAACTCTTCGGCCCATCGAGTCTGCACCAACGCATGAAAGACTTGCCTGCCTAATCCCATTTGCCAGCACTTGGTCCATAGCCTCGAATGTTATGACGTGTCAAATGTTCATCCAGGTACTTTTTAAAAAGGATGTGAGGCACCATCTACCACCATCCCAGGCAGTGCATTCCAGACCATCACCACCCTCGGGGTAAAAACGTTTTTCCTCAAATGCCCCCTAAACCACCTTGAACTTGTGTCCCCTTGTAACTGACCGTTCAGCTAAGGGGAACAGCCACTTCCTATCCACCCTGTCCATGTCCCTCATAATAGTGTACATCTCAATTAGATTGCCCCCTCAGTCTTCTCTGCTCCAGCGAAAACAACCCAAGCCTATCCAACCTCACTTCATAACTTAAATGTTCCATCCAGGTCCTGGTGAATCTCCTCTGCACCCTCTCCAATGCAATCACATCCTTCCTATAATGTGGCGACTGGAACTATACACAGTATTCCAGCTGTGGCCTCACCAAATTCTATACAACTCCAACATGATGTCCCTGCTTTTGTAATCTACGCCCTGATTGACAAAGGCAAGTGTCCCAAATGCCTTTTTCACCACCCTATTAACCTGTCCTTCTGCTTTCAGAGATCTATGGATAAACACACCAAGGTTCCTCTGATTCTCAGAACATCCCAGTTTCAGGCCATTCATTGAATACTTCCTTGTCACATTACTCCTGTCAGTGTCTGTAGGGGACTCGTGTACCATCTCACACTTTTCAGGGTTAAATTCCATCTGCCACTTTTCTACCCATTTGACCATCCCGTCTATATATTTTTGTAATCCAAGACACACAACCTCACTGTTAACCACCCGGTCAATCTTTGTGTCATCCGCAAACTTACTTATCCGACCCCCACATAGTCATATAAAGGATAAACAGTAGGGGACTCAGCTCAGATCCCTGTGGTACACCACTGGACACTGGCTTCCTGTCAATGAAGCAGCCGTCTGTCACCGCCTTCTGTCTCCTACAGCTAAGCCAATTTTGAATCCACCTTATCAAGTTAGCTTGTATCTGATGTGCATTTGCCTTCTCGAAAGTCTCCCATGTGGAACCTTGTCAAAGGCTTTGCTGAAATCCTTATAAACTACATCAATTGCACTATTCTCATCTACGCCTGGTCACATGCTCAAAAAATTCGAACAAATTTGTTCGGCATGACCTCCCTCTGACAAAGCCATGCTGACTATTCCTGATCAAACCTTGCCTCTCCAAGTGGTGATAGATTCTCTGCTTCAGAATTTTCTCCAATAGTTTACCATTGACTCACTGGTCTGTAGTTCCATGGCTTATCTCTACAACCTTCTTTTAATAGTGGGACCAAATGAGCTGGTATCCAGTCCTCTGGCACGTCTCCCGTGGCCAGAGAGGAATAAAAAAGTTGTGTCAGAGCCCCTTCAATCTCCTCCCTCGCCTCCCACAGCATCCTTGGGCACAATTCATCTGAACCTGGAGATCTGTCCACTTTTAAGCCTGCCAACCCCTCGTCACTCCCTGTAACAATTTGGTCAAACACCTCACAGCCTCTCTCCCTGAGTTCCATACCTACATCCTCATTCTCTTGGGTGAAGTTATGATGAATGAAGGAGTAAGCTCCTGGTTTTACTTCTCCCCGTTCATTTCCCTGCTGTATTTCCATACTCTGTTCCAGAGGTTGGGGAGTCACGCACAACTGCATTTGCATGGGCAGCAATGTTTTTTAATATCTAGCTAACCCAAAGGACTAGTCCAGATCCCAGGGATCAAATGTTACGATAAAATTCGGCAGTAATTTGATCTGACCAGTGTTTAAAATCTGATTTCCCAAAGGATATGTTGATTGAGACAACACTTTATGAGAGAACGACTTTTCTGTGGCATCAAGGAACCCACCTTGGGACTCCTACTGTTGGGACTTTTGAAAGTAAGGCTTGATCATTAGAATCTCAAATAATGAGAACAAAAACAAATGCATATATATTCATTGAACTGGACCCAGTCTGTTTACTCATGAGATTTGTCCAATTTCTCAGTCACCCGAGAACACAGATGGTGTTTGTAGCCATAGTTACGGTCTACTAGTGAGGCAAAAATTCCCCTCCCAAGTGTCCATCTCCAGATCAACGAGCAGCCTCGGTGATCACTGTCGCAACTGCCCCATATAATGTGGCACTCTGAAGGCTGAAATTCATGCTGCCCATTTCATCGAATTGACTGCAACATCGGAAAGAGACGGGAGTGGAAAAATGCTCGAGCCATAGAACAGATCCCGACTTTGAGAGAGTCGGCAGCCCATTTCACCTCTCCATAAAGTCAAGGGAACTAACAACACACGAGAGACGTAAAACTAGTCAGCAGCTGTGGTCGCACAAAGTCAAGATCTGCCCGGCAGAATTTAATCGCACAGAAGGCTGGCGCTGCAACATTATTTCTCCTTCATTCAATATAAATTAGATTTGCAAACGGCCAGTTTATTTCCGATAGTGTGTGTGTGTGTGTGTGTGTGTGTGTGTAAGAGAGAAAAGTGTGATAGCTCAGAATTGGTTTTTTTTAAAAGTTAGAAGCAGGAACTATTCCCATCATTGTGTTCACTTTAAAAGTCAGTAAAATAAACCCTGGGGACGCTACTTATCCAATCGCTCCATTTGACCACTGAATCTCCAACTATTCTCACCTCAATTGCTGTGGCATTTGAATAGAAACCACATAAAACTTGGGAATGGGGAGAGATACTTATACTGAACATTAAACAGATATTCTGAACTCGTATACTTAAAGCATGTCACAACTAAATAATGCTGGTGAACATCATGTTCTTCAGCTTCCAGTTAGTTACAGAAGCTGAACTTATATGTTACGATCTGGTCACACAGAGCATCTTGTCCTGGACTTTATTAATCCATTTTTAGTTGATCAATGAAAATAAATGAAAAGGGTGCATTAAACGTCAGCAAAATGTGGCAGACCGGGAACAAAACAATCAGATTTAGTGACATTTTCATTTGTCCAGAGTTATGATATATTCGACAAAGTGTAAATTCAAACCAGTTTGTATTAAAACCAGCAGTGGGTGTGGAACAATTCTCTAGGATTAAGAGGGGAAAATATCCAGGTGTTTACTTGTGTCTTAGTCTCCAGCAATCGTTATTCATTGAAAGATGTGCGTACAAAAACAGTGAAGAACATTGTCAAGCTTTGTTATGTTTTCCCAGTAGTTAGGTAACTTTCTCATTGTTACGTTTCAGAAGGGAGGAATCACCATTCAGGGTAACTGACAAGTGCTAAGACTGGCACGCAGAGGGCGGCACAGTGGTTAGCACTGCTGCATCATGGCGCTGAGGACCCGGGTTCGGTCCCGGGTCACTGTCACTTTGGAGTTTGCACATTCTTCCCCCTCCCCCCGTGTCTGCGAGGATCTCCCTCACACAAACCAAGGATGTGCAGGGTAGGTGGGTTGGCCATACTAAATTGGCCCTTACTGGGAAAAAAAAGAATTGGGTACTCTAAATTTTCTTTTTTCAAATGACTGGCACAGAGCAGCACGGTGGCACAGTGGTCAGCACTGCTGCCTCACGACGCCGACGTCACAGGCTCGATCCTGGCTCTGGGTCACTGTCTGTGTGGAGTTTGCACATTCTCCCCGTGTCTGCGTGGGTTTCACCCCCACAACCCAAAGATGTGCAGGCGAGGTGGATTGGCCACGCTCAATTGCCCCTTAATTGGAAAAAATGAATTGGGTACTCTAAATTTATTTTTAAAAAGACTGGCATGTCAATCGTACCCTTGCTTCAGACTCCGAAGGTTTTGGGGTTCACGATTCGCTGTGAGACATCAGCACATGACTATGACTTACAGTTCAGTGTAGGATTGAGAGATAACTCCATCTTTTAGGTGATTTGTTAAACCATTCTGCCTATTTGAATGGATGTAGGAACTCTCATTGCATTGTATAAAGAGGAGTAGGCACTTCTCCCAGAGACCTGCTCACCCTGCCATGCTCAAGATTACCTCAGCATTGACCACACTGGCACTTGTTACATCTTGCTGTGTGCAAATTGGCGGCGGCATTTAACTACAAAACAATTGCCAGTTACACTTCACAAACAATTCACTAGCTGTGAATGTCCGGAGAATATTAAATGCAGAGCAGAAATAGAAATGCTTTGTGGTTTTGAAGAGTTAGTGACATTGTAAACACAGCAGGAAGGTACCCAAACTATATCCACCTATGCCTTTAACAAGACACTTAACAGGAGTCTTATAAGGAAGAAAATTGACACTGAACCATATGAGGAGATATTGGGCGGGATTCTCCCGTACCTGGCGGGGTGGGGGATCCGGGCGGGACGGAGTGGCATGAACCACTCCGGCATCGGGCCGTCGCAAAGGTGCGGAATCCTCCGCACCTTCAGGGGCTAGGCCCGCCCTGGAGTGGTTGGCACCCCGCCGGCCGGCGAGATAGGGGCCTGGCGCCACGCCAACCGGCGCCGAAGGGCCTCCGCCGGCCAGCGCGAGTCGGCGCATGCGCGGGATTCACTTCTGCATCGGCCATCGTGGAGGACCACAACAGCCGAGGCAGGAGGAATGGAGTGCCCCCACGGCACAAGCCCACCGCGGATCGGTAGGCTCTGATCGCGGGCCAGGCCACCGTGGGGGCACCTCCCGGGGCCAGATCCCCCCCACGACCCCCCTGGAACCCCGGAGCACGCCCGCGCCTCCAGGTCCCGCCGGTAAGGGACCTACTCTGATTTACGCCGGCGGGACCGGCTACAGGCGGGAGGGACTTCGGCCCATCGCAGCCCTGGCGCCCATTGAGTCGCGCCAGACCCCGCCATTCTCCAAGGCGGGCAACGCGACTCACGCCAGGCCAGTTTTTGGGGGGGGGGGGGGCGGGAGAATTGGGAGGACGGTGGGGGCGGGATTCATGCCGACCCCCGGCGATTCTCCCACCCGGCGGGGGGTCGGAGAATCCCGCACATTCAGACAGATGACCAAAGCTTTGGTTGTAGAGGCAGATTCTAATTAGTATTTTCAAGGAGGAAAATGAGGGCGGCCAAGTGGTTTTGGGAAGGAATTCCAGAGATTAGTGGCTCGGCAGCTGAAGCCACCACCAACAATATTGTAGCAATTAACATCAAGGGTGCTCAAGAATTAAAAGTGCCTCTCAGAGGCTTGTAGGGCTGGAGGAGATTACAGAGGTGGGGAGGGGAACATTGAAAAAACAAACAAAGAGGGGATTACAATTGCCACAACTAGCCTGGAGAGAGAGAATCTTTCTCCTCTGCAAAACAATGTTACCAGCTAACACACTGGCACCGTGGGAGCACCATTGCATACGTAAGAGATGTGAGAAAGTTTTAACCGCCGTGGTTTACTCTCGCTATAAAGCTGGACTATTTCAGGTTGGCCATGCCATCGAGTGCTGAGCCAATGTTCACTTACTCTCTACAACCACCCAGCAGACAAAACGAGAATACTGAACTGTGTTCAGCCAGCAGCGGAATAAAGGCACCTTCAGTCTGAGAGGCTGGACTTGCAGGACCACTCCGACTGTGAACACAAACTCATGCTTTAGTTTTACAAAAGCCTGTGTATTATACCGCTGCATATTTTTGCCCTCCCGAGCTTTCCCGTCATTATTGGAAAAGTTTGAAAAAATTACAATTTGCAAAGTTAATCCGATCTCAAAATTGACATTCGCAGTCTTGGCGTGAGGGGAGTCTCTTGTTCCTGTCGCCCAAGTCTGCTGAAATTGTTTTGATACACAGATGTACACACAGACACACACATGTACAAACACACACATATACACACACGTATACACAGACACCCCCACACACAGATACACACATACCCCCACACACAGACCGACACACACATACACACAAAGACCGACACCATCATACACACAGACATACAAACACAGATACACACATATATACACACACACAGATACACACATATATACACACACACAGATACACAAACACACAGATATACAAACACACAGATACACACATATATACACACACACAGATACACACACAGATATACAAACACACAGATACACACAGATATACAAACACACAGATACACACAGATATACACACATACACAGATACACACACAGACACACAGATACACACATATATACACACATACAGATACACACAGATACACAAACACACAGATGCACACACATAGATACACGTAGACACACATTGATACACACACACTCAGACACACACACACACAAATACACACATAGACAGACACACACATAGACACAGACACACACATAGACACACACATAGACAGACAGAGATACACACATAGACAGACAGAGATACACACACAGACACAGACATGGACAGACACACAGAGACACACGGATACACACACATAGACACAGATACACACACACAGATATACAGCAAGCCTGCTTTGTGCTGGAGCACCGATTGGGTTTCCGCGCTCTTACCTCTGCTGCTCCCCCCGCCCCAGCGGCAGCAGCGAGCCGCAGAGCCTCCCGGCCAGCCCCCTCCTCAATAAAACACACACACGGTGGGGGATCTGAGTTGGAACCGGGAGCCTGCAACCCCGACCAAAGTGCTGTCTCGGTGCCACTCACTTGTTTCAGCGCAGTGGCTGTGATTGGAGACGGCAGGGCTGGCTCACCCTGCTGAAGCTGGGACGGAATGCAGTTCCTGAAGATTTAAGGTGAAGCTCCCACCCCCAGAGTGAGTGAGTGACACTCTCCAACTCTGCCTCTGAGCCTGTGCACTGACATCAATGTGACGCACAGCTCGGTGTCTGCTTTAAAACAACTCCCAGTGCGGGCAGGAGCTGCTAACTTCATTCAGCCACTTTCCCTGGGATTGTCCCCTCCCCATTCATCCCCCACTGAACAATTTGTCTCCTACTGCATTCGACTCAAAATACCCAATTGAAGAACAATGCTCCGTGTTCAGCACTTCCATGCCACTCTGCACCAAAATGTGTCGGATTATTTGGGGCAATCAGTTCGACTGTACTTAGATCTGAAGTACGACCTGTTTAGAACTTATTCTTTCGTTTTTTTAAAAAAAACTATAAGTAGAGGCAGGGGACAAATATTTCATTCTTATCATTTCTGCACAATGTTTCATCCTCCCGATTGTCCCTGAATGTTTTTCTTTAATCCTGGTTGGGCTTCAGTGAGGACTGCCCAGCCCAGACTCCAACACAAAACATTGCCAGAAATCAGGAATAAAAACAGAAAATGCTGGAAATAAGTCTGTCTGTGGGACAGAAACAGAGTTAACAGGCTTTTCTCCACAGCTGATACACTAATGTTCCCAATTCAATTTGCTCACTTGACTACTGTTACCAGTTAGGAATGGGAACCCCTGTCATTGTCTCCTCCAACACTAGGGGAGCTAAAGTCAACCCTCGCACCCACATTGAGATTACTCATTGGCAGCATATGGGCATTGCTGGCAATGCCAACATTTATTGCCCTTGGTGGTTGATGTACCATCAATTGAACGCGAGACGAGTTGCTGAACTTTAATATACTAGATGTTAAGCCCTGCGGTCGATTACAGTAGAAGGAAAACCCAAAAGCTTTCTATAGGTATGTCAGGAATAAAAGAATGGCTAGGGTAAGAGTAGGGCCAGTCAAGGACAGTGGTGGGAAGTTGTGTGTGGAGGCTGAGGAGATAAGCGAGATACTAAATGAATACTTTTCGTCAGTATTCACTCAAGAAAAAGATAATATTGTGGAGGAGAATGCTGAGACCCAGGCTATTAGAATAGATGGGATTGAGGTGCGTAGGGAAGAAGTGTTGGCAATTCTGGACAAGGTGAAAATAGATAAGTCCCCGGGGCCGGATGGGATTTATCCTAGGATTCTCTGGGAAGCCAGGGAAGAGATTGCTGAGCCTTTGGCTTTGATTTTTAGGTCATCATTGGCTACAGGAATAGTGCCAGAGGACTGGAGAATAGCAAATGTGGTCCCTTTGTTCAAGAAGGGGAGTAGAGATAACCCCGGTAACTATAGGCCGGTGAGCCTAACGTCTGTGGTGGGTAAGGTCTTGGAGAGGATTATAAAACATACGATTTATAATCATCTAGATAGGAATAATATGATTAGGGATAGTCAGCATGGTTTTGTGAAGGGTAGGTCATGCCTCACAAACCTTATCGAGTTCTTTGAGAAGGTGACTGAACAGGTAGACGAGGGTAGAGCAGTTGATGTGGTGTATATGGATTTCAGTAAAGCGTTTGATAAGGTTCCCCACGGTCGGCTATTGCAGAAAATACGGAGGCTGGGGATTGAGGGTGATTTAGAGATGTGGATCAGAAATTGGCTAGTTGAAAGAAGACAGAGAGTGGTAGTTGATGGGAAATGTTCAGAATGGAGTTCAGTTACGAGTGGCGTACCACAAGGATCTGTTCTGGGGCCGTTGCTGTTTGTCATTTTTATAAATGACCTAGAGGAGGGCGCAGAAGGATGGGTGAGTAAATTTGCAGACGACACTAAAGTCGGTGGAGTTGTAGACAGTGCGGAAGGATGTTGCAGGTTACAGAGGGACATAGATAAGCTGCAGAGCTGGGCTGAGAGGTGGCAAATGGAGTTTAATGTGGAGAAGTGTGAGGTGATTCACTTTGGAAAGAATAACAGGAATGCGGAATATTTGGCTAATGGTAAAATTCTTGGTAGTGTGGATGAGCAGAGGGATCTCGGTTTCCATGTACATAGATCCCTGAAAGTTGCCACCCAGGTTGATAGGGTTGTGAAGAAGGCCTATGGTGTGTTGGCCTTTATTGGTAGAGGGATTGAGTTCCGGAGCCATGAGGTCATGTTGCAGTTGTACAAAACTCTAGTACGGCCGCATTTGGAGTATTGCGTACAGTTCTGGTTGCCTCATTATAGGAAGAACGTGGAAGCTTTGGAACGGGTGCAGAGGAGATTTACCAGGATGTTGCCTGGTATGGAGGGAAAATCTTATGAGGAAAGGCTGATGGACTTGAGGTTGTTTTCGTTAGAGAGAAGAAGGTT
This sequence comes from Scyliorhinus canicula, assembly GCF_902713615.1. Lineage (NCBI taxonomy): Eukaryota > Metazoa > Chordata > Chondrichthyes > Carcharhiniformes > Scyliorhinidae > Scyliorhinus > Scyliorhinus canicula. The sequence goes on along the minus strand of NC_052163.1, from coordinate 14,809,626 downwards.
AAGAGGTGACTTAATAGAGGCATACAAAATGATCAGAGGGTTAGATAGGGTGGACAGCGAGAGCCTTCTCCCGCGGATGGAGGTGGCTAGCACAAGGGGACATAGCCTTAAATTGAGGGGTAATAGATATAGGACAGAGGTCAGAGGTGGGTTTTTTACACAAAGAGTGGTGAGGCCGTGGAATGCCTTACCTGCAACAGTAGTGAACTCGCCAACATTGAGGGCATTTAAAAATTTATTGGATAAGCATATAGATGATAAGGGCATAGTGTAGGTTAGATGGCCTTTATTTTTTTTCCATGTCGGTGCAACATCGAGGGCCGAAGGGCCTGTACTGCGCTGTATCGTTCTATGTTCTATGTTCTATGTTCTAAGGACGACCGCCGGGAGTACTGGGTATTTATACCCCGCCCTGGAGGCAGGGTTAACTCAGCCTCTCGACCAATCGGGGAGCCATCACATGACTGGTCTCAACCAACCGGTCGAGAGGCACATGAGCGACCGTGTTCTGGTGTTCTGCACCAATGGCAGGCAGCTATGCTAATCATACCACCACAGTGGTAAGGGTAAAGTCGCCATAGTCCCAGATGATCAGAGGCTGCTTTCCCCTTAGAGGGGGAGAGCGGATTGGTGGTGGTTTAACCTGAGGATCAGCACACCCCAGGTGAGGGGCAACGTTTTTTTAAAATTTTGAGTACCCAATTCATTTTTTCCAATTAAGGGGCAATTTAGCATGGCCAGTCCACCTACCCTCCTCATCGCACATCTTTGGGTTGTGGGGGTGAAACCCACACAAACACGAGGAGAATGTGCAAACTCCACACGGACAGTGACCCAGAACCGGGATTGAACCTGGGACCTCGGCGCCGTGAGGCAACAGGGCTAACCCACTGCGCCACCGTGCTGCGGCGAGGGACAAAGTTGAAAGGTTATGGATAACCTCTGCTGGTACAGGAATCGAACCCTCACTGCTGGCCTTGTCTCTGAATCACAAGCCAGCTGTCCAGCCAAGTGAGCTAAACCAGCCCCCAATGATTACAACATGTAAGGTTGGATGCCTACCGTGCTGTTAGGTGTGGAGTTCCAGGATTTTGGTCCAGTGGCATAAGAGGAATGGGAATCTTGCCAATCAGGACAGTGTGTGAGTTGGAGGTCATGATATTCCCATATGCCTGCTGCCCTTGTCTTTTTTGATGGTAGAGAGAACAGCTTTGGGAGGGGCTGTCGAGGGAGCCTAGGTGAATTGTTGAGTTGAGATTAGAATGGATTTTTAAAATTATACTTTATTTTTCAAACATTGCGACTATTGTAATTATTTCTTTGATATATTTATTAATTAAAGCCAATAATATGTTTTGGGACCTATTAAGGCATTTCTCTCTAAATCCTACTCAGACCAAGATTGAATTAATCTGTCTCTCCTGTCTGAATATAGCATGCAGTTGATGACACGGTGGCACGGTGGTTAGCACTACTGCCTCAGAGCGCCAGGGACTCAGGTTCAATTCCAGCCTTGGGTGACTGTCTGTGTGGAGTTCATATGTTCTCCATGTGTCTATGTGGGTTTCCTCCCACAGTCCAAAGATTTAAAAAAAAATTAAAGTGCCAAGTTTTTTTCCAATTAGGCATGGCCAATCCACTTACTTTGCACTTCTTTGGGTTGTGAGGGTGAGACCCATACAGAAACGGGGAGAATGTGCAAACTCCTCACAGACTAGGATCAAACCCGGGTCCTCGGCACAATGAGGCACCACTATGCCAGCACCCCCCCCCCCCAAGAGTAGAGGGAACTTTCCTCCACATTTAACTGTCCTGTGCCTAATCAACATAGAACATACAGTGCAGAAGGAGGCCATTCAGCCCATCGAGTCTGCACTGACCCACTTAAGCCCTCACTTCCACCCTATCCCCTTAACCCAATAACCCTCCTTACCTTTTTTTTGGTCACTAAGGGCAATTTATCATGGTCAAACCACCTAACCTGCAAGTCTTTGGACTGTGGGTGGAAACCGGAGCACCCGGAGGAAACCCACGCAGACAATGTGCAGACTCCGACGGTGACCCAGCAGGGAATCGAACCTGGAACCCTGGTGCTGTGAAGCCACCGTGCTAGCCACTTGTGCTACCGTGTTGCCCTAAATCTGGGTGTGTTCAGTGTTGACAATGAGTGGTAAGTTTCCCCAGCATTGACGTCCTGCACCTTGTGGAATAGAAGATGCATAAATCAGGAAAAAAAGCTGAAAACCCACATTGCAAAAAAAACACCACAGGAGAAATTCTCATTTCACATTGGAATCAACACAGTGAAATGAAAGCAGAAACCTGGAGCAGATTACACATAAATCTGTGCATGAGTTCCCAGGTGTGGGTTACACGACCTCTCCAATACCGAGTGAATCACATATATAGATCCAGTGTTCGCACTGGTAATGGAAAAAGCAACAAATATAAAATGTAATACCATAATCAATATTAGCTGAAAATGCTGTAAACACTCAGCAGGTTAGGTGGCACCAATGGCGTGAGGGAAGTAAGGGTTGACCTTGAAACAGGAATATTACTGAACGGTTAATCTGCCTCCAGATTTTCCAAGCAATATTTTGCGTGGTGTTTCAATAATAGGGCAAATTGATGAAGTAGTGAACAGGGCTTAAGGGATCCTTAGCAAAACAATTTTATTCAGCGAGTGATAAGGTTCTGGAGTACGCAGACTGTCAGAATGGTGAAGGTAGATTCAGCTATGTCAGCAAAGTGCACCTCAGACCACAACCAGGTCACCCATGATCATATTGGATGTCTTGACCCATGGCTCTGACATCTTGCCGCAAGGCTTCCACCGCGGATGCCACCCTTCAGTGTTGGCCTGGGTATCACGCATTGTCGGCACCATCTGCCGCACCTGAAGGTAGTTGGACTCCTCCAGCTGCACCTACAGGCGCTGGATGGTTGCTGACACCCCCTCCTGTAAATCCTGGCTCTGAGTCTGCATCAGTGACGGGATCATAATCTCCAGAAACGCGACACCTGTCCGGACTACAGCTCTCTCCTGCAAGTGGACACCTCCCCGACTGCCCGCTTCCTTGGGAATGCCTACCTCCATATGTGCTGCAGCATGTGTGTTGTGCCCACCAGAGGGTAACCCAGGAGCCTCATGACTAAAGTGTCCCACTGGATTGCAGTGTCCAACGGCCTATCACAGGGATCAGTGCTGGGCCCCTTACTGTCTGTTTTACATATAAATGAGATGGATCAGGATGTGGGAGGAATGCTGAGTAAGTTTGCAGAGGTGATAGTCTCTGCAATGGTGGAGAGTGCTGGTGACAGAAGTGATGAGAAGTCGGGTGTCTTCCCCGGACTGGTCCTCCGGGGTGTGCTGGGGATCTGGCTGGGGACGAGGTAGCCTGGACAGCTTGTACTGGTCTGATGCTGATCCTGTAAGACAAAAGACAAGAGACACGGTGAGATCTAGGGAAGGACTGGTCTCTGGGAGAGGGGTATCTCACAGCTATAGGGACATCATTTTGCATTGGGAGCACACTTAGTTGCCGCATGTCTTCCCCCACTTCAGAGACAACCCTCTTCTCTCCTTCGCCAGCTCGCTCCATCATCCTCTGCTCCGTGGGGGTCTGAACTATTAGGTCCAGGATGGTTTTCTCACACTCCTGGTGATTCTGGGCCACTTTGCAAAGGACATGGTGAGACACATGGAGGCAGGTTTATGGGGGCTGTGTGGCTGGTGGCAAATAGACAAATCCCCAGGCCCAGATGAATTGCATCCCCGGCTGCTGCGGGAGGTGAGGCAGGAAATGGCAGGGCCTCTGATGTAAGTTTAAATTGCTCTCTGGCCACAGGGGAAATGCCAGAGGACTGGAGAACAGCTAATGTTGTTCCACTTTTCAAGAAGGGCGGTAGAGATAAACCAGGGAATTACAGATCGGTGAGTCTAACATCAGTGGGAGGGAAACTATTGGGAAAAATTCTGAAGGAGAGAATTCATCTCCACTTGTGAAGACATAGGTTGGTTAGAGATAGTCAGCATGATTTTGCCAGAGGGAAGTCATGCCTAACAAAGTTGATAGAATTTTTTGATAAAGTGACCAAGTGTGTGGGTGAAGGAAATGCAGTTAATGTAGTTTATATTGAATTTAGCAAAGCCTTTGACAAGGTCCCACATGGGGGACTGATTGAGAAGGTTGGAGCACATGGAATTCAAGGAAACTTGTCGATAGATCCGAAACTGGCTTAGTAATAGGACACAAAGGGTGGTGGTAGAAGGCTGTTTGAGTAACCGGATTGCAGTGTCCAACGGCCTATCACAGGGATCAGTGCTGGGCCCCTTATTGTCTGTTTCACATATAAATGATATGGATCAGGATGTGGGAGGAATGCTGAGTAAGTTTGCAGAAGGCACCAAGATTGGTAGAGTGGTTAACAGTGAAGAAAAGGGTGGTAGGTTACAGGAAGATTATAGATGGGTTGGTCAGATGGGCAGGGCAGTGGCAGCTGGTACAATTGCATGGTGATGCACTCTGGAAGAAGAAACAGGCCAAGGGAGTATGGAATGAATGGCAGAACTCTCAGAAGCTCAGAGGAACAGATGGATCTTGGGACACTTGTTCACAGATGCCCGAAGGCGGAGGAGCAGATGAGTAGGGTCATTCAGAAGGCATATGGGACACTTGCCTTTATCAGTGATGGAATAGAAGATAAGAGCAAGGAGGTTATGTTGGAACTGTAGGGGCCATTGTTTAGGCCAAAGCTGGAATACTGTGCGCAGTTCTGGTCACCTCACTAGGAAGGAGGTGATAGTACTGGAGGAGTACAGAGGGGACTCGCCAGGATGTTGCCTGGGATGGAGCATCTGTAAGGAGAGACTGGATAGGCTTGAATTGTTTTCTTCAGTAAGATATCTTACAACACCAGGTTAAAGTCCAACATGTTTATTTGGAATCATGAGCTTTTGAGCATGGCTCCTTCATCAGGTGAGTGAAGAGGTGGGTTACACAAAAACAGCATAAATAGACAAAGCCAATGATGCAAGATAATACTTTGAATGCGAGTCTTTGCAGGTAATTAACTCATTACAGGTCCAGACAGTGTGACTGGAGAGAGGGATAATCACAGGTTAAAGAGGTGGGAATTGTCTCAAGCCAGGACAGTTGGTAAGATTTTGCAAGCCCAGGGGCCTGCAGGCTGTACACTATGCGCATACGCGGCCATGGACATTGCAATTCTCCAGCCATATCTGCAGCTAAAGCTGCGTTTACACTGCGTGCCTGCTAGCCCCCCATTAGACGGAGGATCAGTGGCGGTTTTGTGCCGTTTTTTCGGTGGTGTTAGCACTTAGTCTTCAAATCAGAGAATCCAGCCCCGCGTCTCCCAAATGGAGAGTCCTGCCCAAAATATCAGGGCTATGGGGAAAGGACAGGAACTGGGAGTTACCCGAGCTGCTCTAGCAAACTGCTTGATGGGCCAAATGGCCTATTCTTCAGCTGTAACCATTCTATAATTGTTTTTAAAAGACATTTTTCAATTAAGGGGCAAGTTAGCACGGCCAATCCAGCTACCCTGCACATCTTTGGGTTGTGGGGGCGAAACCCACGCAAACATTTTTTTTTTTTTTTTTAAATTTAGATTACCCAATTATTTTTTCTATTAAGGGGCAATTTAGAGTGGCCAATCCACCTACTCTGCACATTTTTGGGATGTGGGGGCGAAACCCACGCAGACACGGGGAGAATGTGCAAACTCCACACGGACAGTGACCCAGAGCCGGGATCGAACCTGGGACCTCAGCGCCGTGAGGCGGTTGTGCTAACCACTAGGCCACCGTGCTGCCCCCCCCCACGCAAACATGGGGAGAATGTGCAAACTCCACACGGACAGTGACCCAGGGCCAGGATCGAACTTGGGACGTTAAGAACATTACATTACATTACATTACATTACAGCGCAGTAAAGGCCCTTCAGACCGTCGATGTTGCACCGACCTGTGAAACCACTCTAATGCCCATCTACACTATTCCCTTATCATCCATATGTTTATCCAATGACCATTTAAATGCCCTTAAAGTTGGCGAGTCCACTACTGTTGCAGGCAGGGCATTCCACGCCCTTACTATTCTCTGAGTAAAGAACCTACCTCTGACATCTGTCCTATATCTATCTCCCCTCAATTTAAAGCTATGTCCCCTCGTGCTAGCCTTCACCATCCGAGGAAAAAGGCCCTCACAGTCCACCCTATCTAATCCTCTAATCATTTTGTATGCCTCTATTAAGTCACCTCTTAATCTTCTTCTCTCTAACGAAAGCAGCCTCAAGACCCTCAGCCTTTCCTCATAAGACCTTCCCTCCATACCAGGCAACATCCTGGTAAATCCCCTCTGCACCCTTTCCAATGCTTCCACATCCTTCCTATAATGCGGCGACCAGAACTGTACGCAATACTCCAAATGCGACCGCACCAGAGTTTTGAACAGCTGCAACATGACCTCATGGCTCCAAACTCAATCACTCTGCCAATAAAAGCTAACACAGCGTACGCCTTCTTAACAACCCTATGAACCTGGGTGGCAACTTTCAGGGATCTATGGACATGGACACCGAGATCTCTCTGCTCATCCACACTACTAAGAATCTTACCATTAGCCCAGTACTCTGTATTCCTGTTACTCCTTCCAAAATTAATCACCTCACACTTTTCTGCATTAATCTCCATTTGCCACTTCTCAGTCCAGCTCTGCAGCTTATCTATGTCCCTCTGTAACCTGCAACATCCTTCTGCACTGTCCACAACTCCACCGACTTTAGTGTCATCCGCAAATTTACTCACCCATCCTTCTACGTCCTCCTCCAGGTCATTTATAAAAATAACAAACAGCAGTGGCCCCAAAACTGATCCTTGTGGTACACCACTAGTAACTGAACTCCAGGCTGAACATTTCCCATCAACCACCACCCTTTGTCTTCTTCCAGCTAGCCAATTTCTGATCCAAACCGCTAAATCACCCTCAATCCCATCCCACTGCGCCACTCTCTATAATTCTACTTTATATAATCTAATGCTTATTTATCAAATTTGCTCTCATCAGCTCATTTCTTTAAAATTTTCGGCAATTGTTTTGAAAGGCAACCCATGAGATTATGGATAATGATGAGAATCTCTTTTAGTTTATTTGCATTCTATTCGAGGTAGTGTTTTCCCTCTGGCCACTTTAATTAAAACCATTGGAGCTCAAAGAGTTCGAAGAAGCTCAAAACAACTGAGACTGTGGGCAGGACTCAGTATCCAAGAGGAAAAAAAAAATCTTATGCACCAGAATTTAAAAATACACAGATATTAAAACATTGTGGGCAGCACGGTAGCATTGTGGATAGCACAATCGCTTCACAGCTCCAGGGTCCCAGGTTCGATTCCGGCTTGGGTCACTGTCTGTGCGGAGTCTGCACATCCTCCCCGTGGGTGCGTGGGTTTCCTCCGGGTGCTCCGATTTCCTCCCACAGTCCAAAGATGTGCAGGTTAGGTTGATTGACCATGATAAATTGCCCTTAGTGTTGGGTGGGGTTACTGGGTTATGGGGATAGGGTGGAGGTGTTAACCTTGGGTAGGGGTGCTCTTTCCAGGAGCCGGTGCAGACTCGATGGGCCGAATGGCCTCCTTCTGCACTGTAAAATCTATGATAAACTATGATTTCAAAAATGCAGCAGGAATGTACAGGGAAGGAATCATGAAATGAATCAGAATTTGTTATAGCTGCTTCTTTATGGGCAGCACGGTGGCGTAGTGGTTAGCAATGCTGCCTCACAGCGCTGAGGACCCGGGTTTGAATCCCGGCCCTGGGTCACTGTCCGTGTGGAGTTTGCACATTCTCCCCGTGACTGCGTGGGTTTCACCCCCACAACCCAAAGATGTGCAGGTTAGGTGGATTGGCCACGCTAAATTGCCCCTTAATTGGAAAAAATAATTGGGTAATCTAAACTTATTTTTAAAAACTGCTTCTTTAAGTAGATTGATAATGGACGTGGCTGCTTCATTAAATATTTTCCCCAAATTCCCAGCTTGCATCATGTCCAGCTGTAGGAATTCTTTTGTTTTCAAGATTCCTTAAAGCCAATTAGTCTCAAATATACTGTGCAGAGTTAGGACTGCAAGATGACGACCTCTATCTAATGTAGCAACAAATGGAATTGCAACAATGCAGTTTAAACAATCCATGTTGAATATTTTAAAAGGTCTTAAAATGAGAACTACGTCCTTGGGAAAATAACAAATGGTTTTGCATGTCATTCCATTTTCAGGATGGTTAGTAATATCGCAAATATATCTGTTACACTCTGCTAGCTTACCTTGAATCCACCATCAGCACCTTTTCTAGTCCTTAATGTTACCACTAACACTCCGTTGTCTTGCGCCCATGGCATCTTTGTCAATCTCCCCTCAGCTCCGACCTATCCCTGACCTTTTATTCTGCTTTACCTCCCCTTCTCCAACTACATAATCCATTACATATCTGCCCATCTTCAGCTCTGAAGGTGAATCATATGGACTTGAAACGTTAACTCTATTTCTCTAGGGCAGCACGGTGGCGCAGTGGTTAGCCCTGATGTCTCACGGCGCCGAGGTCCCAGGTTTGATTCTGGGTCACTGTCCGTGTGGAGTTTGCACATTGTCCCGTGTTTGTGTGGGTTTGGGCAACACGGTGGCACAGTGGTTAGCATTGCTGCCTCCGGCACTGAGGACCGGGGTTCGAATCCCGGCCCTGGGTCACTGTCCGTGTGGAGTTTGCACATTCTCCCCGTGTCTGCGTGGGTTTCGCCCCCACAACCCAAAAGATGTGCAGGGTAGGTGGATTGGCCATGCTAAATTGCCCTTTAATTGGAAAACAATAATTGGGAACTCTAAATTTTAAAAAAAAAGTGTTTGTGTGGGTTTCGCCCCCACAACCCAAAAGATGTGCAGGTTAGGTAGATTGGCCACGCTAAATTGCCCAAAATGAATTGGGTATTCTAAATTTATCTTTAAAAAAATGTTTTAACTCTGTTTCTCTCTCCAGCGATGCGGCCAGACCTGCTGAGTTTATCCAGCATTTTCTGTTTTTTATATTGAACCTGTCTTTATGTTATATTAATTGGATAATAACTAAATAATAGAGTGGCCAGGGTTTTCATCTCAACCAGTATCTTTAAAGCCAAATTAGATTCTGCGCTTGTGTTTTTATTGTAGAATTAAATAGTCTTATTCTAACAAGTTAGATTAGCGTGAAATTCTAAGCTAGGTACAATGTGGTTTACAATCAGTTTTAGCGGTGCAATCTAGTGTAAAGAGTTTGATGGATATCGAGGGAACTTCAGGTGGAACAGAGAATAAGTGAGACAGCGATCGTCTTTTTTTCAGCACAGATTATCCCCACCCTCCTCCTCCCCCTCTGGTTGTGTCTGTAACCCTGATGATTCAGGAATGGATTGTTTACAACTACAAGGTGGCAATTACATTTTTCTATTACAGCATCACAGTGTGAATTGTAGACAGGAGGGCAGGATTGTAACCTCAAGAATACAACCCCTCAAATCACTCTCTTCACTGTAGAATTGTTCAGCCAACCCTTCCAATTTCAAAGGTTGAAAAAAGGAATCCCTAAACTATATCTTCAGAGGTGAGAGCATTCCCTGTGACCCCCCCGGGTTTGGGGAATTCTTTCGTGAGGAAAGCCACACATAGAATCAAAGAATCCCGACAGTGCAGATGGTGGCCGTTCAGCCGATCATGTCTACACCGACCCTCTGAAAGAGCACACTGACTAGGCCCACTCCCCCACCCTATTCCTGTAACCCCATAACCCCATCTAACCCTTGGATGCTAAGGGGCAATTTTATCATGGCCAGTCCACCTAACCCGCACATCTTTGGACTGTGGGAGGAAACCGGAGCACCCGGTGGAAACCCACGCAGATGCGGGGAGAACGTACAAACTCGACACAGAAAGTTACCCGGAATCGACCCTGGGTCCCTGGCGCTGTGAGGCAGCAGTGCTAACCACTGTGTTATCATAATACATAGTTTTTTTTAAATGTATTCTGTCGTGGGATATGCACACCGCTGGCAAAGACAAAATCTGTTGCCTATCCCTAATTGCTCTTGAACTGAGTGGCTTGCGAGGCCATTTCAGAGAGACATTAAGAGCTGTGAGCCTGGAGTCACATGTAGGCCAGACCAGGTAAGGATGGCAGATTTCCTTCCATAAAGGACATAGATGAACCAGGACCGGGATTCACCCGGCGGGGTGGCCCGTACCGGCGCCAAAGAACGGCGTGAACCACTCCGGCGTCGGGCCGCCCGAAAGTTGCGGAATCCTCCGCACATCCGGGGGCTAGGCTGGCGCTGGAGGGGTGATACTTTCATGGTCCCCGTTCTGACCATTTCTCTTTCCTATCATTTTTTTGCAGATTTTGCTTCCCCAGCAGATTTAGCCTCCTTGGTTCAGTCGAGATAGCCTTTACTGACTTATCAACATTCTTCCTGCTGGTAATAACTGGGATTTATCACTCGGCGATGCATTTCTCCACAAGCTTTGGCAGCTTTGGGGACTTGTGTTGACTGAATGACCCGAGAGAGGATTTTGAAAACACGGAGGTGCTGCTCTGATTTGTAAACGTGGTACCGTCTGCCTTTGACAAGACACAGACCCTTGCAGAGTGAATTCAGCTATGCCAAATAACCTTTGTTTCATTGGCTCGTGGGCTGTGGGTGTCACCAGCCGGGCCAGCATTTATTGCCCATCCCTAATTGCCCTTGAGAAGGTGGTGGTGAGTTCCTTTCATGAATTGCCGCAGTCTGATTTTGACCCAGCGACAGTGAAGGAACGGGCAATATATTTCCAGGTCAGGATGGTGAGTAGATTGGAGGTGGACCTTCAGGTGGTGGTCTCCCCAAGCATCTACTGCCCTTGTCCTCTTGGGGTATGGCTGCAGGTTTGGGGGGGTGCTGTTGAAGGACCTTTGTTGAGTTACTGCCATGTATCTTGTCGATAGTAAGCACTGCTGCCACTGCGCATTGGTGTTGGACACGGTGAATCTTTACAGTGGTGGCTGAGGTGCCAATCTTGCAGGCTGCTTTGTCCTGGTGTTGAGCTTCTTGAGTGTTGATGGAGCTGCACTCATCCAGGCAAAAGGAGAGTATTCCATCACACTTCTGACTTGTAGCTTGTAGAAGGTGACAGGCTTTGGGGAGTCAGGTGACGAGTTATTCCCTGCAGAATTCCCAGTCTCTGACCTGGTCTGGTAGCCACAGTATTTATGTGGCTGGTCCAGTTGACTTTCTGGTCGGCAGTGGGCTCCTCCGTTCCGGCAGCCGGCCAATGGAGTTTTCCATTGCGGCCATCCTAAGCCACCGGGAAACCTGTGGGCTTGGGTGCGCTGCCGGCAAAGTGGAGCATCCCGCCGGACAATCCCGCTGCATGAGGTTTTCCAGCATTGTCTGTTTCATTTCAGATTTCCGCACCACTTTGCTCTTATTCTAGTATTAAGGATGTTACACTCACACCTACCCATCGACAATATTTGCAAACCATAGGACCATAAGATATCGGAGCAGAATTAGGCCATTCGGCCTATCAAGTCTGCTCCGCCATTCGATCACGGCTGATATGTTCCTCATCCCCATTCTCCTGCTTTCTCCCCATAACCCCTGACCTCTTATTAATCAAGAAATCCCCTTATTAATTAAGAACACCGGGGCGGGATTCTCCAACCCCCCCGGGGGTCCGAGAATTGCCCGGGGCGACAATCCCACCCCCGTGCCGGTCGACGGGACCCCGCGGCGATTCTCCGGCCTGCGATGGGCCGAAGTCCTGCCGCTGACAGGCCTCTCCCGCTGGCAGGAATCAAAACACCTACCTGACCAGCGGAATTGGGGGCGCGGGCGGGCTCCGGGGTCCCCTGGGGGGGGGGGGGGGTGGCACGGGGCGATCTGACCGCGATCAGGGCCCACCGATCGGTGGGTGGGCCTGTGCCGTGGGGGCACTCTTTTTCTTCCGCCTTCACCATGGTCTTCACCATGGCGGAGGCAGAAGACACCCCCTCCCCTGCGCATGCGCCGCTATGACATCAGCAGCCACTGACGCTCCGGCGCATGCGCGGACTTACACCAGCCGGCCAAGTCCTTTCAGCCCCGGCTGGCGTGGCGGGCCTAGCCCCTCAATGTGAGGGCTTGGCCCCTAAAGGTGCGAAGAATTCCACACCTTTGGGGCGACCCGACGGCGGAGTGGTTCACGCCACTCCCACACGCCGGGACCCCCCGCCCGGTAGGGGAGAATCCCGGCCCAGATTTGAGCTTGAGGAGCTGTTACCCCCAGGGCGACAGGCCAAGAGTTGGAAGGGGGAATCAGCCAGAATAGTTCTATTAGAACATAAGAACTAGGAGCAGGTGAGGCAATTTAGCCTCTCGAGCCTGTCCCACCGTTCAATTTCATCGTGGCTGATCTCATCATGGCATCATGTCCACCGTTGTGCCCGTTCTCCGTGACTTGTGGCACTGTTTGAAGAAGAGCAGGAGAGATATCCCCGGTGTTCTGGCCAATATATATTCCGCAATCAACATCCTTATGTGGTCATTGACCACATTGCTGTTTGTGAGAGTTTCTGTGTAGAAATTGGCTGCCATGTTTCCTGTATTAGGACAGCGACTACGCTTCAAAAAGTACTTCATTGGCTGGAAAGAACAAAGAACAATACAGCACAGGAACCTCCAAAGCCGTCCAAGCCTGTAACCAGTCATGATACCACCCTCGGCCAAAACCCTCAACACTTCCTAGTGCCGTACCCTCTGTACCCATCCTATCCATGTATTTGTTGAGATGCCTTTTGAACGTTAATGTATCTGCTTCTACAACCTCACCTGGCAGTGTGCTCCAGGCACTCACCACCCTCTGCATCAAAAACCTGCCTCGCACATAGAACAGTACAGCACAGCACAGCACAGAACAGGCCCTTCATGTTGTGCCGAGCCATGATCACCCTACTCAAACCCACGTATCCACCCTATACCCATAACCCAACAACCCCCCCCCCCCTTAACCTTACTTTTATTAGGACACTACGGGCAATTTAGCCTGGCCAATCCACCTAACCCGCACATCTTTGGACTGTGGGAGGAAACCGGAGCACCCGGAGGAAACCTGCGCACACAGGGGGAGGACGTGCAGACTCCACACAGACAGTGACCCAGCCGGGAATCGAACCTGGGACCCTGGAGCTGTGAAGCATTTATGCTAACCACCATGCTACCCTGCTGCCCCATCTCCTCTAAATCTTGCCCTATGTACCTTAAACCGATGTCCCTGGTGACTGACCCCTCCAACCTGGGAAAGAGTGCCTGCCCATCCATTCTAACCATGCCCCTCATAATCTTGTGGACCTCTATCAGGTCACCCTTCAACCTCCGTATTCTAATGAAAACAGTCCAAGTCTATTCAGCCTCTCCACATAGCTAACACCCTCCAGACCAGGCAACATCCTGGCAAACCCCCTCTGCACCCTCTCCAAAGCCTCCACATCTTTCTGGTAGTGTGGCAACCAGAATCGTACGCGAAGAGCCCTTGGGGATGTTCTGCGCTACAGAAACGCAAGTTATTTTTAACACTGATTTTGGAAGGTTCACAGGTCGCTCTCCAATATTGTAATTGAAGTGCCGAGTGACACAATTCTGACGCTGTGATGAACGCTGAGGAATTTTGAGGAAGATATATCGGCCGTGCTCTCACACCCTGTCATTGAGAGAGACCAGAGAAGGAAAAGGACAAAAACAAAAATGTTGAAAATCTGAGGTGCAACTCCACTTTTCCCTCCGGTAACTGAGCCAATTGATTACTCTTCTATGAGCCGAGGCCGTGAGTGCCAGGGATCACCTGACATCTATGTATATTTGTCAGCAGATCCACCAGCAGGGATTTACTCTAATTTACAATAATGTTAAACACGATTCCGTTAGCATCGCTTGCCACCCAGTGGCGGTTCCTGGAAGTGAATGACTTCTACTTGGAAAGAGCTGTCTCTGTGCAGTCTCTTCCAAAATTCTAAAATCCTTCATCAAAACGCCCCTCCAACATAAAGCTAGTTTGTGTAATTTCTCATAACTTAACCTTTAGAGAGTTGGCCTGAATTTTTCGCCTTCGAGTGTGTGCACTCATCGTGCCCAGAAGTGGGTAGGAAGTGCGTCCCTGCCTGCAGCCAGCCCCGGAGAGCAGTTTCCTGCCAGCTGGCTAATTAGCGGGCAGTTCATCCCACCCTGGACCGAGGTTGGAGCTAAAACATAAAGGCTGCCCGGCTAATTGGTCCGCCTGCCACCATAAAAGCAGACAGACTATGTAAAATTGTGTTCAATTGGCCCGTTAATGGGCTAAATTCTCTGCCTGATTGTCGGTTGGGTGCACTTCCAACTCTCACACCTCTCTGCCACTGGAAATATTGCACATGCCCGTGATGATGTCGGGACCCAGGGAAAGCACGGTGGCGCAGTGGTTAGCACTGCTGCCTCACGGCGCCGAGCTCCCAGGTTCGATCCCGGTTCTGGGTCACTGTCCGTGTGCCGTTTGCATGTTCTTTCCGTGTTTGCTCCCACATCACAAAGATGCGCAGGGTAGGTGGATTGGCCACGCTAAATTGCCCCTGAATTGGAAAAAATGAATTGGGTACTCTAAATTTATTTTAAAAAACAAAATGATTTCGGAACCCGATGATGTCGCGGCATGCGCCCAAACCCTTTTCAGGCAATTTCACCCACTTTGAGGCGGGGTGCGCGAGCAGCGCAATATTCTGGCCCTTGTAACATTCAGATGAATCCGGGCTGCATTCCTTTCCATGCTCTGGCCAGAGCTGTGCACAGCACACTAGCCGAGATGCTAAAAGCAAATTACTGCAGATGCTGGAATCTGAAACAGAAACAGACAATACTAGACAATCTCAGCAGATCTGACAGCCTCTGTGGAGAGAGAAGGCAGCTAACATTTCGAGTCTGCGTGGCTCTTGGTCAAAGCGGGATGTGATGTATCCAGTGGTTTGTATAGCTGCAGCAAAATCTTCCTCCCCTTTACACTCAGGTTTCACGGCGCTGAGGTCCCAGGTTCGATCCCGGTCCTGGGTCACTGTCCATGTGGAGTTTGCACATTCTCCCCGTGTCTGCGTGGGTTTCACCCCCACAACCCAAACATCTGCCTGGTAGCTAAATTGGCTACACTAAATTGCCCCTTAATTTGAAAAAAAAAAGAATAGGGCACTCCAAATTTTTTTAAAAACCTTTCTGATCATTTTAATTTTTGTGTACCTGGTTCAGAACATTTGCCCATTTACACAATGATTTACCTTTGTTTTTGCTCTGAACTGAAGATACTGCTCTAAAATCCTTATGCCATTATTTGGCTATTCACCTAATCTATTAATTTCTTGAATGTTATGTTCCTGTCTATACTATCTGCTTTGCCACTAATCTTTGTGTCATCAGTAAACATGGATATTGGGCTCTCAATTGCTTTATCTAAGTAATTAAGAAACATATTGAGCTGTTGCGGTCGTAGTATAAGACCTTGTGGGATACCACTAGGCACTTCATTCAATTCAAGTACTTCCCCATTATCCCAAACCTATCCTCTGCATCCCGTCAATCTCCAAGCACGATCGATTATTTGCCATGAATTCCATGAACTTTAACCAACTGTCTCTTACGTGAAACCTCACTGAGTGTCATCTGGAATTCCATATAAACTACACCCATCAACATTTTCCAATCTTTTTTATTTAAAAAATTTAGAGTACCCCATTCTTTCCAATTAAGGGGCAATTTAACGTGGAAAATCCACCTACCCTGCACATCTTTTTAGATTGTGGGTGTGAGACCCACGCAGACACGGGCAGAATGTGCAAACTCCACACGAACAGTGACCCGGGGCCAGGATCGAACCACTGTACCACCTTGCCGTCCAGACATTTTCCAATTTATTACATTAGTTATTTCCTCATAAATCCAATTAGGTTTGTTTGACATGTCTCACCCTTTCCCAAACCATGTCGTTGTTCTGTAATCAACTCCCTAAACTTCTCAAAATGCTTAGTCACACTGTCCTCAATTATAAATTACAGAAGCTCACTCACAAAAGATATTAGACTAATAGGTCAAATGTTTTTGCAATTTCCTCACCTTCTTCCTTTGAAACCCAGGAATAGAAACCATTAGGTCGTTGGGGATCTGTCAGTCTTTACTGCCGTTATTTTTTCTAATACTGTTTTTCCCCCCACTAAAGATGATTTTAGTGAGTTCCAGTTGATTGCAGTTTACTACTTTCCCTGAAATGTCAGGTAATTCACCCTCTTCCTCTATGAGGAGTCACGTAAGTAATGCGCTGCCAAGTCTCCCATTTCCTTATTTTCATTTGCAAAACCGCCTGCACCTGCTTTTAACTAACCATCATTTGTTTCTAATAACGGTGAAACTTTGGGCGCGATTCTCTGCTCCCCATGCTGGGTGGGAGAATCGCGGGAGGGCCGGGCGACTCACGACACACCGCCCTGGCAACCTCCGCGATACTCCCACCCCCCGCTCGGATGAATCGCCGCTCGCCGTTTTTCACGGCGACCGGCAATTCTCCGGCCCGGATGGGCCGAGCGGCCTGCCGTTCCCGACCGGTTCACGACGGCGGCAACCACACCTGGTCGCTGCCGTCGTGAACATGGGCACCAAAGTTCCGTTTGTGGCTTGTGGGGGGCGGAGAGGGGAGTGAGCACCACGGCCGTGCTCGGGAGGGGACTGGCCAGCGATCGATGCCCACCGATCTGTCGGGCCGGCATCTCCAAGCGACGCACTCTTTCCCCTCCACCGCCCCGCAAGATCAAGCCGCCACGTCTTGCGGGGCAGCGGAGGGGAAGACGGCAATCGCGCATGCGCGGGTTGGAGCCGTCAGCCATCGTGACATCAGCCGCACATGCGCGGGTTGGAGCCGGCCAACCTGCGCATGAGCGGCTGACGTCACTTAGGCGCACCGTCGCGTCATTCTCGGCGCGCCGCCTTGACGCAAGCGTTCATGCCCGGCGGCCGAGATTTACGGAGTGCCGCTCCTAGCCCCCTGGGGGGGGGGGGGGGGGGGGGGGTGAATAGGGTGCGAGGAGCGGCCTCCGAGGCCGTCGTGAAACTCGGCTGGGTTCACGACGGCCTTCCCGATTCCACGCGGGAGCGGAGAATTCCGCCCTTTATTTTTGAGTTAACTTTGCAATCTCTTACAAAAGTTCTTTTTGCAGTTTTTACAGCCTTTCTTGTATTCCTTTGCAGTCCTACATATCTATCCCAGTTCCATCTTCACTGTTTGCGCTTTTGCCTGCTCTTTCCTATCATTTTATGTTATGTTTATGGAGCAGCACGGTAGCATAGTGGTTAGCACTGTTGCTTCACACGCCAGGAACCCTGCTTCGATTCCCGCTTGGGTTACTGTCTGAGCGTAGTCTGCACGTTCTACCCGTGCCTATGTGGGTTTCCTCTTACAAGTCCCGAAAGACGTGCTTGTTAGGTAATGTGGACATTCTGAATTCTTCCTCTGTGAACCCAAAAGGTGCCGGATTTTCACAGTAACTTCATTGCAATGTTAATGTAAGCCTCCTTGTGACAATAAAGATTATTATTATTATCTCTCACCAGTTTCATTGACTAAGGCAGTTTGTTTTGCTAAGAACAACTCTTGCCCCTCAGTGATATGTACACGTCCTCTAATTCCTCCTTCCAAACTCTGTTGAAATCTCGAATTTACGATCTTTAATACAAATTATTTCTGCCACAGCCACTTAGGGCTGGTAATTCATGCCGTAATGATCCTGTTAATGACATTAATGTGGCTCTGACCCAACATTAATCCGAACCCTAGCTCTAACCTAATAAAAATAGTAAATGGATGTTTTAAGCTCTCCTCTCTCCCAAACAAGAAAGTAGTTTGACCAAGAACTTTTCAATTGATTAGCTCCCTTTTAATTTTTTGTTTTGCAATTGCAATGATCCTTATTGTCCAACAGGTGATCCCACTTCATACTTTACCTATTGCAAAATCAAATGAGCAATGTGAATACATTATTCCAGAGATTTTTCAATCATATAAAATCATAACTAAGTCTTCGATGAAATGATAACAATTGTGCTCTTTGAACTTCATACATTGGCCAATCATTTTTCTTCAATCCTTGTCATACAGCAAAAATCTGAAAAAAAAATTTAATTTTTGATTTTCAAAAAATACTATTATCTGTGTTACTACCCCCTGGGCTACTGCGCGGTCAATCCCAGCCCCACTTGACCTAGCGCGGAACACAGCTGAACTTAACTCTTAATTTTATAAATACCCAAAGGTTCTGGCCCGTGACTGCCCAATAACCATGATCATCAGGTTTGTAAATTTAAACATGATTAACTTTTATTAATAACGATAACTATAATTAAATAGGCAGCAAAGGCAACTGGTTAATTATTATCTGATATCTAACCCCCTCTCTTTAACTCACCCCACCCTCTCTTCACACACACAAGGCAGACAAACACAGAGGGGGAAGTGGGGTGTAAAAGTAATACTAAAAGTATAGGGTAAGAGTATCTGTTTCAGATGAATGTCTTCCAGTTTCATTATTTCAGTCAAGACCTCCAGTTGGATGATGTATTTGCTTCGGTCTGTTTTCACTGTAGATTCATCAGGGTCTCGAGACTTTTTCTGCAGATTCAGTGCCAGCAGGAAGGAAACGTTTGAAAAAGGGAGAGAGGGAGACAGAGAACAACACACAACCTCTCCTCTCAGCGTCCAGGAGCTTTTTTTCTGGGTTCTCTGAAAACACCCCACCTGGCAGGACCCAATCACTGTCTGTTGCCTGGCTGAATAAGGTCCCTGGCCAATCCATTGACCACCAGCCAACCAATCGACCCAATCCCTCCAACCCCTCAGGTGCCATAAAGTCTGAGTTCTTCTGTTCAAAATCTAAAACCTCATAGCACAGTGTACTGTTTTGTAACTTTTGAGTTCCTCACTTCCTCTGCTCAACTGAAAGATATATGTCCATAGCACGGTAGCATAGTGGTTAGCGCAATTGCTTCACAGCTCCAGGGTCCCAGGTTCGATTCCCGACTGGGTCACTGTCTGTGTGGAGTCTGCACGTTCTCCCCGTGTGTGCGTGGGTTTCCTCCGGGTGCTCTGGTTTCCTCCCACAGTCCAAAAATGTGCGGATTAGGTGGATTGGGCATGCTAAATTGCCCTTAGTGTCCAAAAATGTTTAAGTGGGGGTTGCGGGGATAGGGTAGATACGTAGGCTTGAGTGGGTAGCTCTTTGTAAGGGCTGGTGCAGACTTGATGGGTCGAATGGCCTCCTTCTGCACTGTAAATTCTATGATTCTATGATTAAATATCCATAGATCAAAAACGATAAAAATAAATAGGAAATAAGGGAATCAACAGAAAGGGCCCTTACATCAGGAAAATTATATTTGCAATAACAAAGCCTTAAGTCTTCCAAAATAAATGAATGAATGCATTGCAATATAATAGATAGAATAATTTGACACAAAATGTTATTGCAATTTTCTGGTAAAAAAGAAGAACTTGCGTTTATATAGCACCACTCACAAATATCTCAGGATATTCCCTATGTGTATTAAAACCAATGAAGTACCCTTGAGTTTAGTTACTGTTATAATGTAGGAAATCGCAGCAATCAAATTGTGCACAGCGAGCTCATTTAAGTAGCAATGTAATATTGATTAGGTAATCTGCTTTAGTTTTTCTTTAATTTAGCGTACCCAATTCATTTTTCCAATTAAGGGGCAATTTAGCGTGGCCAATCCACCTATCCTGCACACCTTTGGGTTGTGAGGTCAAAACCCACGCAAACACGGGGAGAATGTGCAAACTCCACACGGACAGTGATCCAGAGCCGGGATCGAACCTGGGACCTTGACGCCGTGAGGCAGTAGTACTAACCACTGCGCCACCGTGCTGCCCTGGTAATGTGCTTTAGGGATGTTGGCTGTGGAATAAATATTGGTCAGATACCAAGCATAAACGTCCCTGTTCTTCTTCAAAATGATGCCAGGGGAGTGGCGGGGTTACCTTTTAGGGTGGTGACAACTCACTTTAGGGGTTCAGGAAGGGCGGGTCAGGGCGCAACTCTGTAAGCTAAATTTGAGGAGCCTGGTAGGGAAGGTGAAGGAGGATCTGGGGAGGTGGGATAGTCTGCCTTTGTCATTGGCTGGCCGGGTGCAGGCAGTCAAAATGAATATTTTACCACGCTTTCTGCTCCAGTTCCAGTGTTTGCTGGTCTTTTTGCCGTAGGAACTTTTTCGGGAGGGTGGATAGGCGGGTCTCGCCGTTTGTGTTGGCAGGGAAGGTGGCGCGGTTAAGGAAGGCACTGCTGCAAAGGAGGTGGCAGTCGGGGGGATTTGGCCTGTGTTCCGAATCTGTTGCTCTATTACTGGGCAGCGAATGCGGAGGAAGTGCGGGGCTGGAGGAAGGAGTCGGAAGCTTTGTGGGTGCGGATGGAGGCGGGCTCCTGTAAGGGGTTGGGGTTGCGGGCGGTGGCAACAGCGCCTCTGCTGCTTGCCCCAGGGAAGTACGCTAGGAATTTGTAGTGTAACCATGTTGAGGATCTGGGGGCAATTCCAACAGCACTTCAAGTTGAGGACGGGATCGAGGGTGATGCCGATAAGAGGGGGTCATGGGTTTGTGCCGGGGAGGATGGATGCGAGGTTCCAGGAATGGGAGGAGAAAGGGGTGAAAGAGATGAAGAATCTGTTTCTGGAGGGGAATTTCGCAAATCTAGTGGAGTGGGGGTTGAAGTATGGGCTGCAGCGTGAGGAAGGCTTTAGGCATACGCAGGTGCGGAATTTTGTGGGAAGGACCTTTCCAAACTCCCTGTGGCGCCAACGTCCTCATTGCTGAGGTGGAGGGAGGGTGTGGTTGGAGAGTGGGGTTGTCTCAGCGATGTATGGTAGGATTATGGAGGAGGATAAGGAGTCTATGGAAGGGGTTAAGGCCAAGTGGGGGGAGGAGTTAGGGATGGGTTGGAGGAAGGACTGTGTTGCGAAGTGCTGTGAAGGGTCAATGTCTTGACTTTGTGAGCGAGGCTGGGGTTAATTCAGTTAAAACTGGTGCACAGAGCGCCCTTAACGAAGGTGGGGATGAGCCGGCTGTTTGAGAGGGTGGAGGATAGTTGCGAGCGGTGTGGGAGGGGCCCAGTCAACCATGTCCATCTGTTCTGGTCCTGCCCGAAGTTGGAGAGATATTGGCGGTCATTTTTTATTATCACATCCGAGGTTCTGCATATGGAATTGGGGCCGGGTCCCCGAGGGGCCATATTTGGGGTGTTGGACCTGCCAGAGTTGCAGATGGGAGCGGGGGCAGACGTCTGAGCCTTCGCCTCATTGATCGCTCGCGGACGGGTCCTGTTGGGGTGGAGATCAGCTTCTCCACCCAGTGCCTCAGCATGGCTGGGGAACCTGTTGGAGTTTTGGGCCTTGGAAAAAGGTAAAATGTGCTCTGAGAGAGGCAGATGATGAGTTTCACCAGAGATGGGGTTGTTCATTTTGCACTTTGGAGACCTGGTCGCTGCTAAGGGGTGGGGGAGCTGGTGGTGGTGGAGGAGGGGGTCTGGGGACTGTTTGTGGAAAAATGTAAAAATGTTGAATAAAAATATTTTCAAAACAAATGATGCCAAGGGATCGAGGAACACTCAATTTTACATCTCAATTGAAAGATGGCATTCTGACAGTGCAGCACTCCCTCAGTATTGTATTGAAGAATCAGCCTAAATTTTATGTGCATGTCTTTGGAGTGGAACCCAACTTTCTAACCCATTGATTTGTTTATCATTTCTGATGATTTATGTAAACAAAATACACATTTTATGGTGGGGTGTTTATTATTTCTAAAGTATTATTTCCAAGTGAAGGAACGGTCTTTGATGTTAGAAAACTCCTCTGAAGTCACTGAAGTCATACCCGGGTTGGGTTGCTGAGTTATCACAAGAAATCTAGAACTGTATTGTTATCACTTTTTTAAAAATGGATTTACTTCTGCACAAAAACGATGCGATGGCTGCTGTAAATGACATGACTACAGGGTTGGCCGTGTGTTTGTGTGTGCGGTGGAGTGGGAAATTGATGCACTCCTCCCCAAGCTTTTTTTTGACTATGAAATCAACTAAACTTCTGAGTTTTTTTAAAATTTAGAGTACCCAATTCATTTTTATCCAATTGAGAGGCAATTTAGCGTGGCCAATCCACCAACACTGCACATCTTTGGGTTGTGGGGGCGAAACCCATGAAAACATGGGGAGAATGTGCAAATTCCACACAGACAGTGGCCCAGAGCTGGGATCGAACCTGGGACCTCGGCACCGTGAGGCAGCAGTGCTAACCACTGCGCCACCATGCCGCCCTAACCTTCTGACTTAATCATAACGCGGGTCTGTTGTGGATTATTATGCAAACCGAGGGATTGGGAAAATACACTTTTAAACAATTTCTAAACATCTTCTGCTTATGGACAGGTGGTGCCAAGAAATCAGTGCAGCTTGTTTAAGGGCAGCACGGTAGCACAAGTGGATAGCACTGTGGCTTCAAAGCGCCAGGTCCTAGGTTCGATTTCCCTGCTGGGTCACTGTCTGTGGGGAGTCTGCACGTTCTCCCCGTGTCTGCGTGGGTTTCTTCCAGGTGCTCTGGTTTCCTCCCACAGTCCAATGACGTGCAGGTTAGGTAGTTTAGCTATGCTAAATTGCTCTAAGTGACCAAAAAGGTTAGGAGGGGTTATTGGGTTACGGGGATAGGGTGGAAGTGCGGGCTTAAGTGGATCAGTGCAGACTCGATGGGCCGACTGGCCTCTTTCTACACTGCATGTTCTATGTTCTGTCTCTCCTGTCTGTAACACTTGCTTTAAATTTAAGATATGTTAAGTAGTGGAGCTTTAATTGTGCCAATTGAGAATTCCAACTTCACAACGCAAGAGGCTGACCTAATTGTTCCCAAGGATGGTGTTGTTTGTCTCAGATTTCAAATTATCTTAATATCGGGCAGCATGGTGGCTCAGTGGGTTAGCCCTGCTGCCTCACGGCACTGAGGTCCCAGGTTTGATCCCTGGGTCACTGTCCGTGTGGAGTTTGCACATTCTACCCATGTCTGCGTGGGTTTCACCCCCACAACCCAAAGATGTGCAGGGTAGGTGGATTGGCCACACTAAGTTGCCCCTTAATTGGAAAAAATTAATTGGGTACTCTAAATTTATTTTAATATTGGTGGAGAAGCTTTTCTCAAATTCTCTATTCAACATTCCTACATAGTTTGTAATATTTCACAACCAAATTACCTGGGAATATCTATGTATTTTACCTGTATAAATAATGGAACTGAGTGCACAGTTACAATGTTCGTCAGTTTGTTCATTCTGCTCGTACAGAGCGACGAGCTTATCATTAAATCCCTTGTGCATGAATAGTCTGGGGCCTTTTGCCTGCAAGAAAGAGAAAGCTGAGGCCATTTGAGTGTAAAGTGGAGCTTTGAATGGAGGTTTAGCAGAGGCAGATGCTGCAATTCATGTCCTGTTCTGGCGGAGACCCTTTGTGCAAGGGTGTCATTTCTTTCATTCCGTGGAATGCTGAAATAAACAAAAGAAGAACATTAGTACATATCCGGTGAGATTAAACTCTCAGCAGAATTTACCAAGGGTGTTTTGATGAAAGGTCTAAACACAAAGCATTCATCTAGCTTTTCTTTATATAGGTGCTGACAAACCTGATAAGAATTTCCAGCACTTTTATTTCCATGAGTGCGTTACTTGTGCTCTTACTATTAGTCCAGAATATTTTATTAATGTTATTCGTTTTACTAACAATTGCTATCGTCATTTTAAAGTGAGCTAAGGGGAAAATGGTGCGTGGCTTTGAAGTATTTTATGAATTATTTTGAATCATTCATCAAAATGATACATTTTGCAGCAGGTAGCATTGTGGATAGCACAATCGCTTCACAGCTCCAGGGTCCCAGGTTCGATTCCGGCTTGGGTCACTGTCTGTGAGGAGTCTGCACATCCTCCCCGTGTGCGCATGAGTTTCCTCCGGGTACTCCGGTTTCCTCCTACAGTCCAAAGATGTACAGGTTAGGTGGATTGGCCATGCTAAATTGCTCCTTAGTGTCCAAAGTTGCCCTTAGTGTTGGGTGGGGTTGCTGGGTTGTGGGGATAGGGTGGAGGTGTTGACCTTGGGTACGGGGCAGGGTGCTCTTTCCAAGAGCCGGTGCAGACTCGATGGGCCAAATGGCCTCCTTCTGCACTTTAAATTCTATATTCCGGGTCGGAGGATGCGCATGTGCATGGCGGCAGCGTCCAGCAGCCACTCCATGCTCCATGGCGGACTCAGACCGCGGAGCTGGACCCTGAAAATAAACCGCCCCGATCAGCTGCGTGGTGGAGCCGGCCTCCAGCAATGGTCCATGGTAGGTGTCATAATATCCACTCATGTATATAATGAAGTGCAGACAGGCAGTGATTGACACACAGGATGACCAATAAGCACACAGCACAGTGCAGCAAATCACCAGACAGGACACTACCACTATAAAGCCAGAGGGCACTAGGTTTCCCGCTCTCTCTGGACCCAGCCACTGAGACAGTCAGAGTCTGTGAGCTAGCCAGGGCAAACACCATGCGGTAGCTAGTAAGTCTGGTCAGGCTAGTACCAGCTCTCCAGTCAGTTCAGTATAGTGTCGACCCACAGCTGAGCATGTATATTAGTTATATCGTTGAATAAAATCGTGTTGGATCTTCTCCAGTGTTAGAGGTCTGCCTCTCTCCACACTGCATCAAGCGCAGTCCACGTCGAACCAAACTGCCTAGCACACCAGTCGGTGCTAGGCAGCGTACTCTCGGAGTACGTCGCTTTTTGGGGTCTGCAGAATCGGGGAACCAGCGCCGATCCCGATTCCGTGCGGGGAATGGATTCTCCACCCCCGCGCCAGCCATGATTTTGGCGCGAGGTGCGGAGAATCCAGCCCCTGGACTGTGGACTTTTCTTCAGTAGCCTCCTCTCCCAGTTCTGCATCATTTTACTGCCTCTTCAACCTGTGGTTTATTTGATTGACTGTCCAACGACTCCAAATTGGGCACATAATCAGCAGAATGCTGATGGAGCAGTGCACTGCCGGATGGGCCCCCTTTCAGATTAGATGTCAAACCTGAGGCCTTTCTGCCATATTATGTAGATGCAAGAGGATCCCTTGCAGGATTCCCCATCCGTTCACAGGAACAATAATCTCCAAACCCACTGCAGTCCATGGGAAATGTGGCTGAGCACCAAATTCTCCGTCCTCGTTACTAGCAGTAGTGGGGCGGACTCGCAACGGAGCATCCCGGCCCCATCCTACTCTTTAAAAGAAGAGTAGAGGAGTTCTCCCTGTTTCCCTGGCCAATGTTAATCCCTCCACCCCCATTACCAGTCGGATTATCTAGTCCCTATCACATACCTTTACGGGATCTTGCTGTGCACATATTAACTGCCACACTTCCGACATGGCTACATTTGAGATGTGCTGGGTTGGCTGTTTAGCTCTTTGCTGAAATCATTAAAGGTGCCATTTAATTCAAATCTTTCCTTGATAGTCTTCTCCGCGTTGTTAACATTTTTGAAAATGTATGTTGCCCACAGGACGAACCTAAACTGAATCCAGGAATGTCAAGATGATTAATGAAGGCAGAAAAATAGCAAGAGGTCTGAAATAAAAGGCCAGTAACATAAAATCATTAATATAGACTGCAATTATTTTTCAATGAAAGACCTTTTCCAGTGAGCATGAGAAACAGTGTTCAATGAGTTCGAACAAAAATAACTAACGTCACTGTGCTTTTTCACAAGCTGCGCACTTTAGAATATTTAATAATAGCAAGAGAATAATGTAACTAAGGAATGTGTCGGGATGAAACATGAAAAAATAAATTTGGTGGAATGAGTAATAAGTTGCTCGTCATTTCTCGTTATCGCGCTGACGTGTCTTTGCTGTTTAATCAGATTCTGAAAGCAGCAATATCGTTGCGTGGGACCTAATGATTATTTACTGCTGCAGACAAAATAAATAATATCAGATTCAATCTCTTTTTAAAAAATAAATTTAGAGTATCCAATTTTTCTTTTCCCAGTTTAGTGTGGCCAATCCACCTTCCCTGCACATCTTTTTGGGTTGTGGGGGTGAGACCCACGCCGACACGGGGAGAATGTGCAAACTCCACACGGACAGTGACCCAGGGCCGGGATCGAACCCGGGTCCTCGGCGCTGTGAGGGCTTGTTCTCCCTGATGCACAATCAATGGACACAAAAATGAAGGAGTAGTCTGAATCGAAGGCTTTAATCAGCAAGAAGTGTGCCAAGCAGCAGGAGTACAGAAATGACCTGGCTGCTGGGGGACACGGGTTCTTATACCCCGCCTCGTAGGTGGAGCTACCTTCCTCTCGACCAATGAGAATACAGAGAACACAACACTTGGGCCAATGGGCAGCGAGCCCTCTGCACCAATGGCAGCTCGCATTCCCAGGTACCGTAATACCCCTAGTCATACTACCACACTCCCCAAACATAAAGTGTCATCAAATGACCTTGTGTATGCTTCATGGTATCATCACACACACTCTTAATTTCAAGGTGGATGGGCGTGTTAGCGAATTGGATGCAGGCCTGTAAACAATTGAAGGGTCAATTCAGGCCATTAAGAAGACATTAAACAACAATTTTACACTGCTTGTGTGATTTTCAGCCCGGTGCAAGGGCAAAATGCATGGTCAGAAAGGGCTTCCACTCAACGAATGTTCAGATCGTCTGTGATCACAGGATACAGATTCTCCAAGTCTGTGCCCGTTACCCGGGCAGTTCACACAATGCTCAAATCGTGCGTCACTCCCACATACTAAGGCTGTTTGTGAAACCGGCGAGGTTGGATGGATTGCTCCTTGGTGACCTTGAAATGGTAGCTCATGACTCCACTCCACCACCCAAGAACAGAAACCGAGAGAGATACAACAGGCGTTATGCCTCCACAAGGGCGGTTGTTGAGTGGACCGCTGGGCTGCTCAAGGTGCATTTCTGATATGTGCACCAATGCGAGGGAGGACTGTTCTCCAGAACAAGTCTCCCTCATGCTGTGTCCTGCACAACCTGGACCTGGCAAGAGAGTACCTAATGGAGGTTCTGGAGAGTGAGACAGCTCCACAGGCGAGGGAGGCTGACTCCAGTGATAGATCTGAGGAGGAGCCCGGGGAGGTACAGTGTAGGATGTCAAGGCAAACGACAGCAACCTATTGGACACCAGGGATGCTGAGATACTGCAAAGCGTCAGCTTGGTGCCAATGGCAGTGCCCATTTACAAACAATTGCCAAATAGGAAGACAACACAGTACGTCAGCACCACTTAACGGTACACAGTTACAATCCTGTACTGCATTTGGCAGCTGCTATTCAAACCATCCAGTCAACTCAACCCATGAAAGTCCAATAAATGTTTATTTACTGGACATGGGCAGACAAAGAACATGCAAAGTTGCAATCTCTAACACAAATGTAAACAATGAACACAAATAACAGAGTGCGATTTTCAGGCCGCATTAGGCCCGGCACAAGTCCTGCTGCCGGGAAAATACCGGGAGATCCCTGAAATAGGATTTTGCCAGGAGACAAACAGTTTGCAATGATCCCGGACCCTCCCAGCAGATGTAATCAGGTTCACGATGAGCAAGAGTCCAGTCGTGATGATATTGCCGGGGGTCATTGTAACCCCCGGTTAGACGGGAATGGGGCAGACAACTGTCACCCTGGCAGTGCCAACCTGGCAGGACCAACCCGGCATTGCCAGGTTGGCACTGCCAGTTACGCACTTCCAAGGGGTGGGCTTGAAAGAGGGGCCTGAACGGGGCAGGGCCTTTGGCAGCCCCATAGCGGAGTGTCGCTCATGGGGGGGGGAGGGATGCCTGATGTTGGTGATTGGGGGCGGGTGTGGGGCCTGATAGTGTTGAGAATGGGGGGTGGGTGGGAACTGATGCCAATCATTGGGGGAGGTCTGATGATGTAAAGGATGTGGGGTGGGGGGCAGGAACTGATGCCAACAAGGATGAGTTGGGGACTCATGAGATGGCGGTAAGGATGGGGGAAGGGGTTGGGTTACCTTGATGCCTGTGTGGTGTCGGCTGGGGAGGGGGGTGATGCCAGGGTGTGACCTGAACATTCAGTGGTAGGGGGAGGTTGCCCATGTGTAGTCAAGGGTTGGGGGTATTCCCCTTGGCTGCAGGGGCCCACAATGTCTGTGGAGGGGGAGGGGGGGGGGGGGGCAAGGGGCCTGTTACTTAACTTTGAGATTGGGGCGCCATTTTGAAGTGGCGCCCCAATCCTTGAGGGGCCAGACCAGTTGCTGTGATTAGGCCCTGCCTCTCTCAGTGCCAGTGCAGTATGGGGTTATGGCGATCCGACTCGCACCAGTTTTCGTGCCCAATATTATACTTGGTATTGTTTGGGGCAATGCTCCATGGCACCCGTGACTTATGTCTGCGGGTACTGTGTCCTGGTGCCCCCACCCCATGCCCCTCGCTGGCCGTGGTATGGAGACAGCCTGCTAACTTTGCTGTTCTGGTGGCCGTGATTACCTTGATGGTTGTCCTCTGGCCACTGGCACCTGAGCAGCTTTCACCTGGGAGGGCATGGCCAACTCCATGGCTGAGTGCTCCTCAGTCTTTGCGACATCGTCAGATGCAGTGGCCCCTGGAAGGGGGACTGAGGAGCTGCCGCCCTTTTCCAGATGACTCTGAGAGGAGGCCCAGAGACGACAGGCAGCACGTCCACCAGCATGAGGTCCATTTGCATCTCCTTGCTCACTATCGCTGGATGAGTACCCAGTGGAGAGGCACAGTGAATGGCAGCATGGTAGCATTGTGGATAGCACAATCGCTTCACAGCTCCAGGGTCCCAGGTTCGATTCCGGCTTGGGTCACTGTCTGTGCGGAGTCTGCACATCCTCCCCATGTGTGCGTGGGTTTCCTCCGGCTACTCCGGTTTCCTCCCACAGTCCAAAGATGTGCAGGTTAGGTGGATTGGCCATGATAAATTGCCCTTAGTGTCCAAAATTGCCCTTAGTGTTGGATGGGGTTACTGGGTTATGGGGATAGGGTGGGTATGTTGACCTTGGGTAGGGTGCTCTTTCCAAGAGTCGGTGCAGACTCGATGGGCCGAATGGCCTCCTTCTGCACTGTAAATTCTCTGAACTATCACTCACACTGGCAGTGAGCTCCCGAGGTCACAGCGAGTGATCTGGACTGCAGATTTGGAACCCCGGATTCCACTCCTGGAGCTGCCTCTCCATGAGGGTCACCACTCTGTCAATGGAGGAGACTGTGTGCTCTGTGCTCAGGGTCAATGCTCCACATGGACTCCTCTATGACAGAGTCCATGGGGAACGCAGAGCCTCATGGATCCCTGCAAGGTCCCTCCGCACATCCCGCTGGACATCCAGCCTGATGGATGACCCCAGAGACCCTGCCTCGGGTTCAGCGTAGTCTGGTCTCCACTGTTGGCTCCCTGGATCCTCTCTGCCTCTGCCAGCTTCTCACGCGAGTGTGATGTACCCTCACCACTGTGCAGTACCCATAGGGCCGAAGACCTAATGCCCACCAATATGTGAATATCTGTGCTGGTGCCTGGTTCCAGGAGACAGTGGGCGGGAACCTCAGGTCCACCAGCTGGGTCTTCCTCCGCGACGTGCCACTCGCTGGCGGCAGGACTATCTCTTCACACCGCTTGACAATTGGAATTTCTATCGAAGCCACCCTACACCACCGGGCAACCCGTGGGCGGGATGTGCTGCCGGCGGGAAAAGAGAATCCCAACAGCCGGAGAATTCCGGCGAGTGTGACACTGGAACAGGTGCGATGTCTTCCACAGAGTTTATTCCTCGGGGTTGCCGATGGCTCCTGTGGATGCTGCATCTGCTGGAGGAAGATTAAATATCAGTAAATTCAACCATTGCAGTCACAATGCTGGGTGGGCAGGCTGAGGCGATAATGTCTGCTTTCTGCTGGAAGAGGTGAGCAGGTCAGGCAGCGTCTGTGGAGAGAGAAACAGAGTCAATGTTACGAGTCCATAGGACTCTTCTTCACAGTTCTGAGTCAAATGGACTCAGGACGCTAACGTTAGGTTGGCCCTGCCACACAGTGGTAGAACTGCAGTCTCACGGCGCCGAGGTCCCAGGTTCGATCCCAGCTCTGGGTCACTATCCGTGTGGAGTTTGGATTGGATTTGTTTATTGTCACGTGTACCGAGGTACAGTGAAAAGTATTTTTCTGCGAGCAGCTCAACAGATCATTCAGTACATGGGAAGAAAAGGGAATTAAACAAAATTCAAGAAAATACATAATAGGGCAACACAAGATATACAATGTAACTACATAAGCACCGGCATTGGATGAAGCATACAGGGTGTAGTGTTAATGAGGTCAGTCAATAAGAGGGTCATTTAGGAATCTGGTGACAGTGGGGAAGAAGCTGTTTTTGAGTCTGTTTATGCGTGTTCTCAGACTTCTGTATCTCCTGCCCAATGGAAGAAGTTGGAAAAGTGAGTAAGCCGGGTGGGAGGGATCTTTGATTATGCTGCCCGCTTTCCCCCGGCAGCGGGAGGTGTAGATGGAGTCCATGGATGGGAGGCAGGTTAGTGTGATGGACTGGGCGGTATTCACGACTCTCTGAATTCCCTTGCGGTCCTGGGCCGAGCAGTTGCCATACCAGGCTATGATGCAGCCCGATAGGATGCTTTCTACAGTGCATCTGTAAAAGTTGGTAAGGGTTAATGTGGACATGCCGAATTTCCTTAGTTTCCCTCTGGCACTGTGCAATGTCCTTCTGGGACTGTGCGATGTCCCTCTGGCACTGTGCGATGTCCCTCTGGCACTGTGCAATGTCCTTCTGGCACTGTGCGATGTCCCTCTGGGACTGTGCAATGTCCTTCTGGCACTGTACAATGTCCCTCTGGCACTGTACAATGTCCTTCTGGCACTGTACAATGTCTCTCTGGGACTGTGCAATGTCCCACTGGCACAGCGCAATGTCCCTCTGGGACTGTGCAATGTCCCTCTGGCACTGTGCAATGTCCCTCTGGGACTGTGCAATGTCCTTCTGGCACTGTACAATGTCCCTCAGGCACAGTGCAATGTCCCTCTGGCACTGTACATGTCCCTCAGGCACAGTGCAATGTCTTTCTGGGACTGTGCAATGTCCCTCTGGCACTGTACAATGTCCCTCTGGGACTGTGCAATGTCCTTCTGGCACAGTGCAATGTCCCTCTGGCACTGTGCAATGTCCCTCTGGCACTGTGCAATGTCCCTCTGGGACTGTGCGATGTCCCTCTGGCACTGTGCGATGTCCTTCTGGCACTGTGCAATGTCCTTCTGGCACTGTGCAATGTCCTTCTGGCACTGTATAATGTCCCTCTGGCACAGTGCAATGTCTCTCTGGGACTGTGCAATGTCCCTCTGGCACTGTGCAATGTCCCTCTGGGACTGTGCAATGTCCCTCTGGCACTGTGCAATGTCCTTCTGGCACTGTGCGATGTCCCTCTGGGACTGTGCAATGTCCTTCTGGCACTGTACAATGTCCCTCTGGCACTGTACAATGTCCTTCTGGCACTGTACAATGTCTCTCTGGGACTGTGCAATGTCCCACTGGCACAGCGCAATGTCCCTCTGGGACTGTGCAATGTCCCTCTGGCACTGTGCAATGTCCCTCTGGAACTGTGCAATGTCCTTCTGGCACTGTACAATGTCCCTCGGGCACAGTGCAATGTCCCTCTGGCACTGTACATGTCCCTCAGGCACAGTGCAATGTCTTTCTGGGACTGTGCAATGTCCCTCTGGCACTGTACAATGTCCCTCTGGGACTGTGCAATGTCCTTCTGGCACAGTGCAATGTCCCTCTGGCACTGTGCAATGTCCCTCTGGCACTGTGCAATGTCCCTCTGGGACTGTGCGATGTCCCTCTGGCACTGTGCGATGTCCTTCTGGCACTGTGCAATGTCCTTCTGGCACTGTGCAATGTCCTTCTGGCACTGTATAATGTCCCTCTGGCACAGTGCAATGTCTCTCTGGGACTGTGCAATGTCCCTCTGGCACTGTGCAATGTCCCTCTGGGACTGTGCAATGTCCCTCTGGCACTGTGCAATGTCCCTCTGGGACTGTGCAATGTCCCTCTGGCACTGTACAATGTCCTTCTGGGACTGTGCAATGTCCCTCTGGCACTGTACAATGTCCCTCTGGCACTGTACAATGTCCTTCTGGCACAGTGCCATGTCCCTCTGGCACTGTCAATGTCCCTCTGGGACTGTGCAATGTCCCTCTGGCACAGCGCAATGTCCCTCTGGCACTGTGCAATGTCCCTCTGGCACTGTGCAATGTCCCTCTGGCACAGTGCAATGTCCCTCTGGCACTGTGCAATGTCCCTCTGGCACTGAGCAATGTCCCTCTGGGACTGTGCAATGTCCCTCTGGCACAGTGTAATGTCCCTCTGGGACTGTGCAATGTCCCTCTGGCACTGTGCGATGTCCCTCTGGAACTCTGCCATGTCCCTCTGGAACTGTGCAATGTCCCTATGGCACAGTGCAATGTCCTTCTGGCACTGTGCAATGTCCCTCTGGCTCTGTGCAATGCCCCTCTAGCACTGTGCGATGTCCCTCTGGAACTGTGCAATGTCCCTCTGGCACTGTGCAATGCCCCTCTAGCACTGTGCAATGTCCCTCTGGCACTGTACAATGTCCCTCTGTAAATGGCTCAGGTCAGTCAGCGTCTGGCCAATACTCGCGATGCCTTTGGTATGATCATTGTGAATGGGCCAAGCTCTGGAGTGCCGCAGCAATGTCCATATGCGCCCGGGACATGTCTGCCTGTGAATGGGCTCCCTTGTTGTGAGCCTCAGCCATCAACCGCACAGTTCGGTCTAAGCCTTGGATGTCTTGAGCCATGACTGTGACTTCTTGCCGCAAGGCTTCCACCGCGGACAGCACCCCTTCAGTGTTGGCCTGGGTACCACGCATTGTCCCCACTGTCTCCTGCTCCTGAAGGTGAATGGACTCCTCCAGCTGTACTTACAGGTACTGGAAAGTTGCTGACACCCCCTTCAGTAGGTCCTGCAGCAGTGATGGGATCATACCTTCCAGAACCACAATAGCTGCCCTGATTACATCTGGTTCCTGGGATTGGGCAGCCCTCCGACTGTCTGCTCCCTCGGGAGTCCCTATCTCCACCTGAAGGTGATCCAGGAGCCTCTTCACTAAAATGCCCCACCGAAGTCAGAGTCTCTGTGATGCTGGAGGCTGCAGGTGACAGCAGTGACGAAAATTGGATGTCTTCCCGGACTGGTCGACCGGGGTGTATGTCTATTGGTGATTCTACAAGACAAAGCACTGGGAGAAATGGTGAGATCTAGGGAAGGAGTGGTCTGGGGGGGGGGGAGGGAGAGGGCGTATTCACTCGCTGTAGGGACATTAATTTGCATTGGGACCTCACTTGGTTGTCAATCGCCTATCTCTGCATCTGAGATGGTCGTCTCCTGCACCTCCCCGGCATGTCTTTTTCTGACCGACCATAATATTCTGATGGAAGCAAGGCATCGACATCAGATTTGAAAGCAAATCTTGACATCTTCATATTGCCTTGTGTTGTGTGCATGTGCACTCTGCTTCTGCCTAATGGTGTCAAAAGTAAGTGAAGGCTCAGATTGAGTGCCTAGTGATACATTAGTACGCAAACAGAGGGATGGAGGGGGCTCTGAGCAATGGACAAACTAGACAGTCAAACAGCCAGTGAGCAGGAGCTGTTCGTGAGCCCAGGCATGAGCTATCATTCTTTCAGTCCATTTGATTAATGGGTCCAGTAATTGATAGATTAGTTGGCGGACTGATAAAGGCAACTTCAATAAAAGTCTGTGATATTTGTGACAGCTGGGTTTCATTGTTCTAAAGT
This sequence comes from Scyliorhinus canicula, assembly GCF_902713615.1. NCBI lineage: Eukaryota > Metazoa > Chordata > Chondrichthyes > Carcharhiniformes > Scyliorhinidae > Scyliorhinus > Scyliorhinus canicula. The sequence goes on along the minus strand of NC_052163.1, from coordinate 14,775,601 downwards.
ATATGCCTTGCGTATGGTTCAGTGCTTAAGGCTGTGTTGTACATTTGAGCAAATGTGAGAGAACTGAAAGTGCCGGTAAAATCTGTTTGCACCCACATTTGCAGGCTTACAAATAGCCTCCTTGTGACATTGATCAATGTGGAGCCTTTTTAAGGTTCTGTCTTGTTATGCTCTAGGCGTAGCATAGGCGGCTTCCTTGTGGTGCACTTGACAAAGGAAGGTTCAGACGTGGAGATAACTTCACCACGTTTATTAAACTATTTACAATTCTCCTACTCGGGTTCGCCACTACTGTTAATCCTTCTATAGCTACTCAGACTGACGAACCAGTCTGCTACAATCCACGTGGTGGGTGTAATATTGAATCAACCCTGTGTCTTTACTCACTGAGTGTCTCCACTGGAAAGAGGAAGATCATGTGTGTTGCGTCCTTTATATATGGGTTGGTGTAATGCCCTGCTGTGGCTGTGTCACCTCTGTGTGTATCGTGAATGCCCATTGGTCGTGTCCTATCTAACTGTTCTATTGGTTGAGTGTGTGTGTGTGATGTCTCTGGTGCGCCCTCTAGTGTCTAGCTAGTCTACATGTATTTACATTAACCCCTTGTGTATTTACAGTGATGCATATCACCACAGGTTCCTTTTCCCATTATTTCCCCCATCCTCCTCTCCTCAGGCCGAAGGTGACGAAACAGGCCGGGAAATTTCCACAGGAGACAGCAGGCCCCCTTGATCAGGAGCGGGAGACGTTGGGAGGTTATTTGCCTGTGGAGGTGGGCTCCAGTTCTCATTCCAGACCCACACGCCATTCTTTGGGCAGTAATCTAGAGCAGGAATGTTGTCTGGTGTTTTTACCCATCAGAAGCCTCAAACACGAAGGCCGGTCACAGCACTCCTGCTCCTGCCCTGGTGAAATTCAATTCACTCAGATAAAGACTCGGAGTTGGGGGTGATGAGAAATTCGGTCAAATGCGGCCATTTTGGTGGGTGCTGCAAGTACCCATAAGGATCCAAAAGGGCGACTGAGGCATTGTGGGATACATTCCTGAGGGTCTCAGTGGGCACCCAGTGAAATGTGCAGAGCAGGGAGATCGTGACATCAGTCAGTGTTCAATGCTGACCTGACAGCATCGGTGTCAACTTTGAGCTCAGTTAACACCTCTTGTACATCTGGGTGGCCTTCCCAAAGGGTCTACCTGCTCACACTCCTCTACGTCTAAACTCTTATGAGGGTGGACGGATTTTGGGCAGCTTGTTCACCCCTGTTCCAATTAAGGTCCACGAGTGGGCAATTAATGACCGCCTAAGGGCTGCTTAATGACCCGGTCTCAATCTTGAGGCGAGCAGGAGAGATTCAGACACAAGGACGAAGTGTGGCAGGTAAGTTTGTTGAGGCCTTGGGTGGGAAGGGTGGGATAGCACCTTCATTGGTGATATCCTCCCCAAGTTCTGCTACCCCCCGACCCCCAGGGTGCACCCTCCCCAATCACACTTCAAATTATGATCCCAGCCCCTTTCCCCCACCCCAGGGACTGCCCTCCCCTCCCCGCCACAAGACGCCAGTCTTACTTGTGTCCTATTACCTCCGGAACCTTGACTATGGGAGTCTTGTAGTTCCAACTGTGGCCACCACTCCTGGTGGCGCTGCTGAGGCTGAGCTGCTGGCCAGTGAGATTGACCAGCAGCTTTCTGAGGCGGGACTTCCAGTGAGCACTCCTCAGAGTGCTAAATGGCTGTGGGGCAGTCGTGATTGGCGGGAATGTCTTCCTCAACAAAATTTGACGAGGGTCATCAACCTGAAACGTTGTTTTTTTCTCTCTCTCTCTGCAGATCGTGCCCACTTTTCTGTGTTCCGGAATTTTCTGATCTTATTCCCCTTCCTTCAACGCTGTGGAAGCAGAAGTGCAAACTAGCCAAGGTAATAATAGGGCTGGTTTAGCTCAGTTGGCAAGATAGCTGGTTTGTGTTGCAGAACAAGGCCAGCAGCGCGGGTTCAATTCCCATACCAGCTGAGAATTCTGAATTCTTCCTCCGTGTACCCAAAGAGGTGCCAGAATGTGGTGACTAGGGGTGTTATAACCTGCCTGCTTATCGCTGGCTGGGGACTAATGCCAATCCCACAATCCTTAGGGGGTACGAGCTTCCCCAATGAGGGCGGGGCGGAAAAATCATTCGCAGATTCCCTGCATAAATAAAGCTGGCCAGTTTGGAACCAGCTAGGAGCGGGCAGCAAGGGAGTTGCTGCTGCTGCTGCTGCTGTTGTGTATATATATGTTATTGTAAATAAATGTTATTTCTTTCTATCCTTCAACTTGGGCTGGATTCTTCGTGGCCCTCACAAAAAGGGGCTTTTCACAGTAACTTCATTGCAGTGTTGATGTAAGCCTACTTGTGACAATAAAGATTATTTATTTTCATTATTATTTAGTAACCTTCCTGGGAATATCAACAACTTCATCTTCACTGTGACATCTCAACCACCCACTGTGCATCAGTACAGCATACATGGCATGCATGCAGTCCATCATGTACTGTCGCCCATCATGCTCCTGCATGCAGATGTGCAGGTTACAGATCCAAGTTGCATAGGGTGATGTTCACATATGCATTCAGAATGTTAATCACAGTGCTGTAAGTGCTCAGGTAAGTGCTTCAAATCATGAAGAGTTCCACGCCAAGTAAAAGACACTCAATTAGTCTTTCGATCTTCTGACATTTAATCATTTTCCAGGAGGACTCTGGAAGAAATGTTGCATAACTTACACAGAATATACAGCACAAAAACAGGCCATTCGGCCCAACTGGTCCATGCTAGTGTTTATGCTCCACTACAAGCCTCCTCCCATCCTTCTCTATCCAATCCTATCAGCATAACCTTCTATTCCTTTAGCCCCTCATGAGTTTACTTAGCTTCCTTTTAAATGCCCCATTGAATGTTGCCGCCAATCTGCTTATTAAATGTAGGTCAGTGCAGTGATCAATGTATCTTTCCAGCCATGAAACCATCATTTTTTAAAATAAATTTAGAGTACCCAATTATTTTTTTTACCAATTAAGGGTCAATTTAGCATGGCCAATCTACCTACCCTGCACATCTTTGGGTTGTGGGGGTGAAACCCACGCAGACACGGGGAGAATGTACAAACTCCACACGGACAGTGACCCAGGGCCGGGATTTTGAACCCGGGTCCTCAGCGCCGTAGGCAGCAATGCTAACCACTGTGCCACCGTGCTGCCCCCCATGAAACCATCATTAGTGATTATTTTTAAGTACATGTCCCCGGATGGTTTAATTCACAAAAGGCACAATACAAATGCAGAATGTTTTTGTTGTGTGTGAGAATCTGGATTTCGCAATGTTTAATGATTTTTTTTCAACGCAGTTAAATAACTGTCAAGATTCTGATTGGAATGAAACAATTTCATTATTTAAACCTCTGCTGGAAAGTATTAATTGCTTGCAATCTCAGCTGTAAAATGGGTAGGAATAAATTATCCAGGCTTCCCCATCTCTCTTTCCTTAATTCAAAGTTGCAAATCCATCCTATTTCGATCTCCAACACTATTAGCTGCTCCAATGAGCATAGCGCTTGAACAATCATAAAATAATAATCGATCAATATGCAACCTTTGTAGGAAGGCATTCATTTGACAAGTTACAACAATGTGTTATTCTAAAGCATAGTTTGTTGGTTTAATTGTCTTTCTTTAATCATCTTTGCTCATGCCTTAAACATCAAGGCAGGTCACCTTCCCGAATGTGCCCATGGATTTGCATTGTGACAGAAGAGTTGTGTGTCCCTTACTGTTTGCAAAATGACTGGATAACGTCCTTCACTGTGGTACGAAATTGTTTGCTCACAAAGCAGTACAGAAAGAAGTTGACTGCAGTGCTCATCAGTGCCAGCATGTTGGCCAAATCGAGCATCAGGTGAACCTTCCAGTTCTTGTTGACTGACGAGACATACAGGTGGTATATAATGACTATGGTCCGTGGGGCCCAAAGTATAACAAAGATAGTTGTAACTGCCAGGAGGATAGCTGTGGTCTTTCCGGAACGGGTTGTCAGTGCTTTCTTCTTTTTGAGTTTGTAGATGATCATTGAGTTGACAATCAGAAACACCGTGCATGGTACAAAGTAAATGATGAAACAATGCGTCCATATTAGCACCTGGTCGAACACGGTGGGTGGGTTATTGACCCGCCAAAGGTCAGACCACCAGTAAAATGGGACGCCCGTGACTAATGACGTTATAAAGACGGTTGCTATTATTTTATGAGTGCGTTCAGGATATGACACCATGCGATATTTCAGCGGGTGGCAAAGAGCATAATATCGGTCAATGGTCATTGACACTGTAATCCAGATGGAGGCGTGATTGGCTGCAAACTCCAGGACGCTGACCGTGTGCACCATTGAAGCAGGAATCTTTCGGTGAAGAATGGCTGTCTCCAGTATAAAGCCGACGAAGATGATGAAAAACTGAGTGAGGATGTCTGAAGCCGAGAGGGCTAGGAGGTAGCAGTAAGATGATTTCTGTGTCTTAATGGCTAGGCGCGAGAGGACAATTACATTGAGGATATTTACTGTAAGAGAAAAAGAGCGTGTTAGTAAATTTAATGTCGGCAGTTAAATTCTGCCTCTTGGGATAATAGGGCAGATGATGCAATAAAATTGTTACGTGGTGGCATTATCCTATTTGGAAAGATACGTTAAAGGAACATGGCCAACTACACATGATGTTTCAGAAGAATGCAGGGAACAGCAGGATTATAAAAGGCATCAGTCCCCCTCTAAATATTTCCTGCAAAGAATATGCAATACGGTAGCATAGTGGTTAGCACTGTGGCTTCACAGCGCCAGGGTCCCAGGTTCGATTGCCTGCTGGGTCACTGTCTGTGCGGAGTCTGCACGTTCTCGCCGTGTCGGCGTTGGTTTCCTCCGGGTGCTCCGGTTTTCTCCCACAGTCCAAAGATGTGCAGGTTAGGTGGATTGGCCGTGCTAAATTGCCTTTAGTGTCCGAAAAGGATAGGAGCGGTTATTGGGTTACGGGGATAGGGTGGAAGTGAGGGCTTAAGTGGGTCGGTGCAGACTCGATGGGCCAAATGGCCTCCTTATGCACTCTATGTTTATGTTCTATTAAATAAGATCAGTTTTTTTTTAAAAATTGAGTACCCAATTCATTTTTTCCCAATTAAGGGGCAATTTAGCGTGGCTAATCCACCTAGCATGAGCATTTTTGGGTTGTGAGGGCGAAACCCATACAGACACAGCTTCACAGCCCCAGGGTCCCGGATTTGATTCCTGCTTGGGCCACTGTGCGGAGTCTGCACGTTCTCCTCCGGGTGCTCCGGTTTCCTCCCACAAGTCCCAAAAGACACGCTTGTTAGGTGAATTGGACGTTCTGAATTCTCCCTCTGTGTACCTGAACAGGGATTTGCACAGTAACTTAATTGCAGTGTTAATGTAAGCCTACTTGTGACAACAATAAAGTTTATTATTATTACACGGGGAGAATGTGCAAACTCCACACGGACAGCTGGAATTGAACCCAGGTCCTAGGCGCCAAGAGGCAGCAGTGCAAACCACTGCGCCACCGTGCGGCCCTATCTATCAGTTTTTGATTGACAAGGAGTCAAGGCTTATGGGGGGGAGGGAGACAGGAAGTCAGAATTAGATCAGTAATGATCTTATCGAGTGGCGCGGTGGTTAGCACTGCTGCCTCACGGCGCTGAGGTCCCAGGTTCGATCCCGGCTCTGGGTCACTGGCAGTGTGGAGTTTGCACATTCTCCCCGTGTCTGCGTGGGTCTCACCCCCCACAACCCAAAGATGTGCAGGTTAGGTGGATTGGCCACGCTAAAATGCCCCTTAATTGGAATAAGAAAATTATTGGGTACTCTAAATTTATTTTAAAAAAAGTAATGATCTTATTGAATGGCAGAGCAGGTTCGAGGGGTCGAATGACCTACTGCTAATCTAAATGTGCCGTCAGCAGATGCTCTCAGTGACAAGGGATTGCCATTCTCATTTGAACCTGTATTCACGGGCAGCACGGTGGCACAGTGGTTAGCACTGCTACCTCGGAGGGCAGCACGGTGGCCTAGTGGTTAGCACTGCTGCCTCACGGCGCTCAGGTCCCAGGTTCGATCCCGGCTCTGGGTCACTGTCCGTGTGGAGTTTGCACATTCTCCCCGTGTTTGCGTGGGTTTCACCCCCACAACCAAAAGATGTGCAGGTTAGGTGGATTGGCCACGCTAAATTGCCCCTTAATTGGAAAAAATAATTGGGTACTCAAATTTATAAAAAAAAACTCTATTCGCAGGCTGCTATGCTTTTATCCTGCACTGAACCTGCTTCCAACCTCACCGCTAATAGATTTTTCTTCTCTTGCAGTCACCTTTTGCCCTTTCCAATGTTCATTCTCCATAATTTACACCCTGCACCAATATCGTTCAAGTCATCTATTACATCTGCTGTGCTGAGGTGAGCAATTAATCCAGTCACTGACTGTCGCTGGGCATCTGATAAATGTCTCCTGAGTGAAAGTGCTCCTAAATCCCATTATCAATGTCTGTCTGAGGATTAATTCTACTCCTCTCAGCACAGCTGCTTGAGTGAGTTACTACTCTGGAATAATTACCTTGGGGTTAATGTTTTGGTGTTACAGCTTTAAATACAAGAATTCTCATCATTGCAAAACAGATCCAAAGTATCTGTTGGGAGAAAGTAGGTGACTTTATCCTGCTCAGAATTCCGCATGTCTCAGTTACAGTGCACATCTGTTATCTGAATCTCCTTCTGTGCAATATTTTTTGGACATCTACTGGAAGTTTACAACAGTATTTATGATATACAAGAAGGCAGAAATGCAGACAATAAGAAAAGCAATTTATCCCATCGGATCTGCTCCTTCTGTAATCCATGAATGGCATTCTCGGTTTTATCCCCATCATTTTATTAGCAAAGGGATTGTAAAAAAATTTTTTTTAGAGTACCCAATTATTTTTTTCCAAGGGGCAATTTAGCGTTGGCCAATCCACCTAACCTGCACATCTTTGGGTTGTGGGGGTGAAACCCACGCAGACACGGGGAGAATGTGCAAACTCCACACGGACAGTGGGGACTTTCCTTATGAATGCCTTGTCAACCCTCAAGGATAATGAGCAGGCCGCCAATCTCACTTCTCCATCTGTTAATTCCTCTTCCTCTCCTCCCTCCAACCCCACCTTGGATGGTTATAGGCGCGGCTTAGTGGGCTGGATAGCTGGTTCGTGATGCAGAGTGAGGCCAGCAGTGTGGGTTCAATTCCCCGTACTGGCTGAGGTTATTTTAAAGGCCCCGCCTTCACAACCTCACCTGAGGCGTGGTGACCCTCAGGTTAAATCACCACCAGTCAGCTCTTCCCCTCAAAAGGACTATGGCAACTTTACTGTTGATGGCGAAGAAATAATGGAGATGTTCGCGTGCAGGGCTTTGTGTGAATGCTCGTGTAAATATATATATGTATTTGAAAAGGAAAATGTGCAGTGCTGTTGCGGAAGAGCAAGACTAATATTGGGTGGCACTTTCAATGAGCTGCCATTCGACAAAGTGGGCTGAATGGCCTCCTTTTGATGATTCGGTTGAAATTGTAGTTTATGGTTCTTGGCAAACCAGGATTTAATTGACAATATTTGACGATATATAGTAGGGGTGTGGAACGCCCTGCCTGCAGCAGTAGTAGACTCGCCAACTTTAAGGGCATTTAAGTGGTCACTGGATAGACATATGGATGAAAATGGAATAGTGTAGGTCAGATAGGCTTCAGATGGTTTCACAGGTCGGCGCAACATCGAGGGCCGAAGGGCCCGTACTGCGCTGTAGTGTTCTATGTTCTATGTTCTATGATATCAATCCAAGCGGCTTGCTGAAGCATCATTCAGTCGTGTTGTGATTAATTATTTTCCTCATTCCTGCTAATAATAACACATTTAACAAATGGTGGTAAATTTCAGTTAAAAACACCCAATTCTCCGAGATTTTTCATAAGAAAAGATTATAATCAGGAAAGATGAGCATTTCAGCCAGAGAATGAGACTGTAAAAAAATCCGTGACTCCTTGTTGCGTGACAGACTTGGCAGATCTGCCCTCTAGTGGATTTAGGTAAATCAGTGAACAAAAAGAGATCGACACAGGGATAAAGGATATTGAACAGCAGCAACAGAAGCTTCTCAAGTTGCCGATGTCACCAGACTTTATCACGTCGAGGGTGAAATTGGTTCATGCTGGCAGGGAGGGTAAAATGGGTTTGAGGCTGCATCTCACCCCCACAACCCAAAGGTTCTGGTCGCCTCATTATAGGAAGGACGTGGAAGCTTTAGAACGGGTGCAGAGGAGATTTACCAGGATGTTGCCTGGTATGGAGGGAAAATCTTATGAGGAAAGGCTGATGGACTTGAGGTTGTTTTCGTTAGAGAGAAGAAGGTTAAGAGGTGACTTAATAGAGGCATACAAAATGATCAGAGGGTTAGATAGGGTGGACAGTGAGAGCCTTCTCCCGAGGATGGAGGTGGCTAGCATGAGGGGACATAGCCTTAAATTGAGGGGTAATAGATATAGGACAGACGTCGAGGTAGGTTTTTTACGCAAAGAGTGGTGAGGCCGTGGAATGCACTACCTGCAACAGTAGTGAACTCTCCAACATTGAGGGCATTTAAAATTTTATTGGATAAGCATATGGATGATAATGGCATAGTGTAGGTTAGATGGCCTTTAGTTTTTGACTTCCCATGTCGGTGCAACATCGTGGGCCGAAGGGCCTGTACTGCGCTGTATCGTTCTATGTTCTATGTTCTATGTGTGCAGGGTAGGTGGATTGGCCACGTAAAATTGCCCCGTAATTGGAAAAAAACTAATAATTGGGTACTCTAAATTTTTTTTAAATGCATTTGAGTCAAATTGGCAGCTAGTTTCTCACTTCCCTAATCTTCTTGCCACTGAAATTCATCAAAACAATATTTTAATCTCTTTTAGGAGACCTGTTGCCTTGTCTCACTGTCGCTTGTACGTGGTTTGAAATGAAAGATTGTGACAATATTTTCCGTGTCAAAGGAAAACGCAAACTGGTGAAAGGTCAGCTGCTGTGAGTCCGTTCTGCCACTTAGCATCGCATCCCGACAGTGCAGAAGGAGGCCATTTGGCCCATCGAGTCTGCAAGGACCCTTCAAATGAGAACTCTGCCCATTTACAAGCATCCACCCTGCCCTACCTCTGTAATCCCATAACCTAACCTGCACATCCCTGGACATTGAAGGGCAATTTAGCACATCTTTGGGCTGTGGGGGGAAACCAGAATACCTGGAGGAAGCCCACGCAGACATGGGGAGAAAGTGCAAACTCCACACAGTCACCCGAGGCCAGAATTGGACCCGGGTCCCTGGCGCTGTGAGGCAGCAGTGCTAACCACTGTGCCACCGTGCGCCCCTTTTACTCCCTTAACCAGCCGTAATGTGAATTATAGAAATTGACAACTCTGTATTCCTGGTGTCTGGCATCTTGCGCATTCCCGCTTTCCGTTGTCTCTTCAATGCAATCTCGGGATCTACTTCTCTAAGTATCACCATCTCATTCTCCTCTTTTAAGATACTGCTTAAAACCCTGGGGCGGGTTCCTCCGGTCCACCAGCTGTATTTTCCTGAACGTGCGGCCCTCGCCAATGGGATTTCCCATTGTGGCCACCCCAACGTGCCAGGAAACCCACGGGCGTGGGTGCGCTGCCAGTGCAATGGAGAATCCGGCCGGTGGAGAATCCAGCCCCTGCTCATTGAACAAACCTTTGGTCACCCGACCTAATGTCCTTATCTGTTCACTGTCAAATTTTGTCTCGTATAGTTTCTGTGGAACACCGTGGGTCATCTCACTATGTTTTTTAAAATTTTAGATTACCCAATTCATTTTTTCCAATTAACGGGCAATTTAGCATGACCAATCCACCTGCCCATCTTTGGGTTGTGGGGGAAAACCCACACAAACACAGGGAGAATGTGCAAACTCCACACGGACAGTGACCCAGAGCCGGGATCGAACCTGGGACCTTGGCGCCGTGAGGCAGAAGGGCTAACCCCCTGCGCCACCCTGCTGCCCAACATCTTACTATGTTGAAGGTGTCATATAAATGGGAGTCATTGTTGTTGATAATGACATGAGACAGAATTTTATTTACACTGTGTCAACTGTGAGTTTGTTTACAGCTAGAATTGCTTTATCCACATACATATATCTATATGTCTAAACATCTAGTGAACCCGTCCCGTACCAGCCTCCCCGGACAGGCGCCGGAATGTGGCGACTAGGGGCTTTTCACAGTAACTTCATTGAAGCCTACTCGTGACAATAAGCGATTTTCATTTCATTCAAACCTTTACTGTCACATTTCAACTATCAACATCCTGGGGGGTGGTTACCATTGACCAGAAACTGAACTGCACTGGCCATATAAATACTGTGGCTGCACGAGCAGATCAGAGGCTGAAGACATTGGATACTGCAAATATTCCAGCACTAGTACTGAAGACTTGTGCTCCAGAATTTTCTGTGCCCCTCGCCAAGCTGTTCCAGTGTAGCTACAACACTGGCACCCACCCAGCAATGTGGATAATTGCCAGGGTATGTCCTGTACGCAAAAAGCAGAATAAATACAACCTGGCCAATCACCTCTCAATCATCAGTAAAATGATGGAAGGGATCAATATCAGTCAATCAAATGGCACTTGCTTCGCAATAACCAACTTACTGATGCTCAGTTTGAGTTCCTCCAGGACCACTTAGCTCCTGACCTCATTACAGCCTTGGTTCAAACATCACAAAAGAGCTGAATGCCAGAGGTGAGGTGAGAGTGACTGCCCTTGACATCAAGGCAGCATTTGACCGAGTGTGGCATCAAGGAGCCCGAGCAAAACTGGAGTCAGTGGGAATCGGGGAAAACTGCCCGCTGGTTGGATTCATACCTGGCACCAAGGAAGATGGTTGTGGTGGTTGGAGGTCAATCATCTCAGCTCCAGGACATCACCACAGGAGTTCCGCAGGATAGTGTCCGAGGCCCAACCATCTTCAGCAACTTCATCTGCCTTCTACCATAAGGTCAGAAGTGGAGATGGTCGCCGATGATTTCACAATGTTAAACACTATTTGTGACTCCTCAGATAATGAAGCAGTCCAAGTCCAAATGAAGAAAAACCTATCCAGGCTTGGGATAACAAGTGGCAAGTTACATTCATGCCACACAAATGCCAGGCAATGACCATCTCCAACAGGAGAGGATTTAACCATCACCCCTTGACATTCAATGGCATTACCATTGCTGAATCCCCCACAATCAACATCCTGGGGGTTACCATTGACCAGAAACTGAACAGGACTAGCCATAAATTTACTGTGGCTACCAGAGCAGGTCAAAGGCTAGGAATTCTGCAGCGTGTAGCTCACTTCCTGACTCCCCAGAGCCTGTACACAATCTACCTAGCACAAGTCAAGAGTGTGAAGGGAAACTCTCCCCTTACCTGGATGAGTGCAGCTCCCACAACACTCAAGAAGCTTGGCACTATCCAGGACAAAGAAGCCCACGTGATTGGCACCCCTTTCACAAACATTCACTCCCTCCACCACTACTGAGCAGTGGCAGTCGTGTGCATCATCTACAAGATGCACTGCAGCTACTCACCAAGGCTCCTTAAAGAGCACCTTCCAAACCCACGACCGCTACCATCTAGAAGGACAAGGGCAGCAGTACCTGGGAACCCCACCACCTGCAAGTTCCCCTCCAAGTCACTCACCATCCTGATTTGGAACTATATCACTGTTCCTTCACAGTTGTTGGGTCAAAGTCCTGGACCTCCCTTCCTAACACCACTGTGGGTGTTCCTACACCACAAGGACTGCAGCAATTCAAGAAGGTGGGGGTGGGGAGGGCAGGACCTCTGCATCTGCATCCTGATCGCCATTTTCGATGTCCTCTGGGGTTGGCGCAACTCCACAAAAAATCCAGTCCCAAGCATTTGCATGCTTGACAACCCTTACATCTTTTGCAGTCAAACACAAGCCCATCCTCAGCTGGTGTTGACAAGCATATACTTTTTCAGTGGCAATTAGGGATGGACAACGAATTCTGACCTAGCCAGTGAAGCCTACATTCCATGAATGAGTGATTAGATGCCTGCTTTGGTTCTTCCCAGTTGTTCCAGAGGCAATATGGCTCTCCAGCCAGCATCCCTCATTCTCTCTCACCAGATGGCCTGTCAATCAAAGTAGTCCAGTAGAGAGTTTCTTAAAATTCTCATTGAGAACTGAAGATTTTTTCATGTTTAAAGAGCAAGGGATTTTTTTTGAACTGCAGACCATGACAGTTAAACAAACCTTATCGCCCTTCAAGAGCATTTAAATCTGCAATTTGTAACTTCCACACTGCAGGTTAAAGCCCTTGAAAGTGTAAAAATGGGGTCTGTTTTAACTCAACACCAATTACTAAGTTCAAATGGCCCTGCTGAGTTTGAGTTTACCTCCTGTATGTTTCATACCCAGCCCCCTTCTCTCGTCAGCAAAAAATGGGGTCTGTTGGAAAGGGGGTGGGGGCAGGACCTCTGCATCTGCACCCTGATCGCCATTTTCGATGTTCTCTGGGGTTGGCGTGACTCCACAAAAATCCAGCCCCAAGCATTTGCAAGCTTGACAACCCTTACATCTTTTGCAGTCAAACAACAAGCCCATCCTCAGCTGGTGTTGACAAGCATATACTTTTTCAAATCATCCTGAAGATTGGAAACATTGACTGACTTCTCCTCCAAGGCAGGAGGCACTGAGGCTAACTGAGCTGCCCCAGCCCCATTTGACATCAGCTAATGGCACAGACTGTGGAATTAACATGAGTATTTCTGGCCTGTGTGTCTCAGTGAAGCATTACACACTGTAGTTTACCCACTGAGACACTGAGATACCAGAATAGAACTGGAACATAAAACAAAACATTTCTCAGCAGAGAAAGCAGGAATGTGGATAATGACTTTCTCCTACGAATAAAACTCCTTGCGACGTGTATCCCGCAGATATTGTACATGTTGCGGCAGAAGCTGAGATTGATCAATTGCCGTGTGTGCTCGACACAAGTGATGCCTGACCTTTGTCTCTGATTTCTGGATCTAGGAGTTGAAAAGCAAAGAATGAACACCTGCTACGTGTATACACACACCCCACTGTGGCATTATCATAAATATAAGAACAGCAACGGTTAATGAAATGATTAGAATAGCCACTAGAGGGAGATAGAGTTACAAGTATATAAGATATTGATGCTAAGCCTTGTGGGGCAAGAAGTAAAGGAGTTAGCTCGAGACAGACTGAAGTAACAATAGTGTCAGTAAGAGCAGATCATAGTTTATAATAGTACAGAGATTAGTTGTAGATGAGTGTAGTTTATATGTTAATAATTAGGAGTAAGGGCAGCACAGTGGCGCAGTGAGCCCTACTGCCTCATGGCACCGAGGTCCCAGGTTCGATCCCGGCTCTGGGTCACCGTCTGTGTGGAGTTTGCACATTCTCCCCGTGTTTGTGTGGGTTTCGCCCCCACAACCCAAAGATGTGCAGGGTCGGTGGATTGGCCACGTTAAATTGCCCCTTAATTGGAAAAAATTAATTGGGTACTCTAAATTTATAAAAAAATAAATAATTAAGAGTAATAGGAGTATGTGTCGAATCCAAATTAGTAGTGTTAATAAATTTATAGCTTTGTTCAAGTGCAAATTATTTTATGGTCTTTGCCAACCATCCTGAATTTAGCAACACAAAAAACACCACATCTACAAGCCCAAAATTGAGTTTCCAATGGTTAAATGTGAATCCAGTGAGGATACAATTTGGCAGTCAGACACCTTCAGCTCCTCACTGGAAATGTAAATTTGGGATAATGATTGTTACTCGGAGACAATGGGCGCAATTCTCCCAAAGGGAGACAAACAGCCGACGCCGGAGTGAAACCCGGAGTCGGAGGCTGCTCCTCGCCCCCTATTTCCCCCCCCCCCCCCGGGGGGTGGGAGCTAGGAGCGGCGGCGTGTGAATTTTGTGCGCCGGGCCTTGATGCTTGCGTCAAAGCAGCGCGCCCGGAATGACGCGACCGGCGGCGCCTAAGTGACGTCAGCCGCGCATGCGCCGGTTGGCCAGCACCAACCCGCACATGCGCGGTTGCCATCTTCCCCTCCGCTGCCCCGCAAGACATGGCGGCTTGATCTTGCGGGGCGACGGAGGGAAAAGAGGGCGTCTTTTAGAGACACCGGCCTGACGATCGGTGGGCACCGATCGTGGGCCAGACACCTCCTGAGCACGCCCGTGGTGCTCGATCCTCCCTCCGCCCCCCCACAAGCCGCACATGCAGCGGTCGCGTGATGTTCATGCCGGCAGCGACCAGATGTGGTTGGCGCCGGCGTGAACCGGTCGGGTTTGGCAGGCCGCTCGGCCCATCCGGGCCAGAGAATCAGCGGTCACCGTTAGAAACGGCGAGCGGCGATTCTCCGAGCGGCCTGTCGCAAAACGCGACTCGCCATTTTGGGGGGGGGGGGGGGGGAAGAGGGAGAATCATGTGGGGGTGCCAGTGCGGTGTGGCGTGATTCGCCCGGCCCTCCCGCGATTCTCCCACCCGGCGTGGGGGTCGGAGAATCGCGCCCAATGTCTCCCACTATGTGATTGATTAAAGTTAGCTGCAGTTTAATATACTCTGTTTCTGTGAAAGGCTAGCCGCCTTGTCAACATTATTTTCCCTGATTGTACAGGTAGTTAAGGACACTTTGGAAATCCTATTACCCTTTTAACTGGGTTAGATTAGAAACAGCTTCCTCTGTGTTGGCTGCAATATAACGTTAACCAGTGGAATATATGTCATCCTGTAAGGGTCATTTAGAAATCTCCTGTTGCTTTTAGTCATAACTTCCATTGGTCCAGAGTGCAGGTTTGAACAAATAACAGCTCAGTTGTTTAAATATAGAGGCAATAGATCTGAATTTATTGGAGAGATATTGAAGGTAGTGCATCCTTTGGAATGGTCATTTAATCCTCGATGTCATAAACAGTCTGTAGATCCTCTGGTGACTCTCAGTTAAGCGACAATGTCATTTTTTTGTACTGACTACAATAATGCAAGGCGCAAACACATTGCCCAGAAGACACTCAGTGTGAACCCCATTTCAGTGATATCATGAATGGGAGAGAAAGGTGGCGCAGTGGATAGCACTTCTGCCTCACGGCTCCGAGGTCCCAGATTCGATCCCGGCTCTGGGTCGCTGTCCTTGTGGAGTTTGCACATTATCCCCCAAAGATGTGCCGGGTAGTTGGATTGGCCACTCTAAAATTGCCCCTTAATTGGAAAAAAAATTGGGTACTCTAAATTTTTTTTTTAAATGAATGGGAGAGAAAGATAAATGGGAAAACGTTGGTGTGTGTTTATGTATTTGAGTGTGTATGTATTTTACATTTATATACATCTATGGGGTTTAGATCATAGAATCATAGAATTTACAGTGCAGAAGGAGGCTATTCGGCCCATCGAGGCTGCACCGGCCCTTACAAAGAGCACCCTACTGAAGCCCACGTATCTACCCTCTCCCCCTTACCCAGCAACCCCTCGTCAACATTTTTTGGACACTAAGGGCAATTTAGCATGGCCAATCCACCTAACCCGCACATCTTTGGATTGTGGGAGGAAACCGGAGCACCCAGAGGAAACCCATGCACACACGGGGAGAATGCGCAGACTCCATTCCTCATTCCTCAGGGTTAACATTCCTTGATGCACAAATTCGACCACAAAAAGGAGGATTACGCACAAACTGCGTCTTCCCAATATGCTTTGGCTGGAAACAGCAGCAAGTATACTGATCATCTCTTTTTATTTGGGATTTGTGGAAGTTCAGACGAATATTCTAGTCTGCAAGTTAAATTTAAATCAAAACGTGTGTCAAACACATCACTGGTGGAGATTGTTAGAATGCAGAAAACTCACTCCAATCAATAGTTGGCTGGTAACCAAGACTGCCTTTCTCATCCCTCAACAACTTACGAGAAATTCTGCGTATTTTGAGTTACTTCCTGCTAAAATATTGTCTGCGTCTCAAATGGAAAGTTACCTTCACTGATATAGACAGTAGGTTTGTGCCACAGAGCGAGGCCAGCAGCGTGGGTTCAATTCCCCGTTCCGGCTGAGGTTATTCATGAAGGCCCCGCCTTCTCAGCTTGGCCCCTCACCTGAGGTGTGATGATCTTCAGGTTAAATCACCACCAGTCAGTTCTCCCCCTCAAAGGGGAAAGCAGCCTCTGGTCATCTGGGACTATGTCAACTTTACCTTAAATATATGTATGCATTTATTGCTGGAATGCAAAATATCGCGTGTTGGCCTTAAATGAAACTCTTTTATGTTTCAATGTGTAATAGGAAATGAGAATTGTTGGATTAAATAAACATTCTGAACAACCCTGAATATAAACAACTGATAACAAGCCAATATGAACATTGCTTTAAATGTTTGGAATGGGTTGTCACAAAGAAGTCATAACAACGTGGGAGATGGTGTAGGCTGAGGAATGGCCTGATTGGTTATGGCCTCAGAAATTAAGGTGGACAATTGACGGATTTAGAAAAAAAAACAAAGTTTCATTGGATATTTGGATTTAAGGAAAGCCTTTAGAGGGCAAAAAGGCTTTGCCAACATAACAAACTAGCTCCACCCTTGAGAATTGGTATAAAAGATGATGCAAATAGAGCTGCCATTGCTTCAGACAAAAGAAGGTGACTTGTCCAATCATCTTGCCAAGGAGGAACTAAATTGATGCTGATCTGATTAATCCGCTAGTAATATATATACTCTCTCTCTCGCAATGTTATTGGTGTACTGATCAAGTTGTAGTCTTGAAGTGGAACATTTTGTTGTTCTGTTCAGGTTGTAGTTTTGAATCTACATATCAAAAAGTGAATCTTTCAGCGGAGTTCCTGGATTTTCATCCTCAAGGCGGGTAAGGGTGTTTGGGAAAATTTACGGCTCGGCCCTTCTACCTCGGGAGAAAGTGCCCGACGAGGCGGGATCTTCATTGTTGGGGTGGGTGTGAGCAGGAGCTGGGCCCGCTGATCTGGGAAGAAGTATGGAGGTAACCACAAAGACTGCTGGATGCCAAGAGGCCCATCACAGTGCAATGAAGCTTTGACTCTGTCCTGGTGAAAAGAAATACACATAGACCCTCCCGCCCTCACCACTCACACCCCTTTAACCCTCCAAACACTCCCTATCCAGCCACTTCAGAACCCCAATCACAAGTAATGAAGGGGTCCTTTTGAACTTACCATTCAACAGGCCGCCTCACGCTCACTAGGATTCATGAATCCCCCAAAGAGCTGGAAGCCACGACTCTTTAAAAACCTGGCCCAACTCCATGAAATCTACAGAGGAGGAGATGTTTATCTCTGCAATGGAGCCGGCCAGGATGGGAGCGCCAGACATGAGCTTCTGCCAGGAAGCAGCCCACAACTTTAAAAGGCACCCCCGAAAATCGCACATCCTGGGAATGGAGTCAGGAATTCCGGAATGGCTATTTTTAAAGGGCTCTCGAGTCAACCCGAGTCTGTGAAAATCCAAGCCCCGCGCGCGTCGTCTGTCAGAAATCTCAGGCAGGAGTGAGGCCTTACCCCAGTGAGCAGCACAGCGTACATCCAGTTATAGATTTAGAAGAGGAAATATCAGTGTAAACATCAGAACATTTAGGCAGCAGGGTAGCATGGTGGTTAGCATAAATGCTTCACAGCTCCAGGGTCCCAGGTTCGATTCCCGGCTGGGTCACTGTCTGTGTGGAGTCTGCACGTCCTCCCCCTGTGTGCATGGGTTTCCTCCGGGTGCTCCGGTTTCCTCCCACAGTCCAAAGATGTGCGGGTTAGGTGGATTGGCCATGCTAAATTGCCCGTAGTGTCCTAATAAAAGTAAGGTTAAGGGGGGGGTTGTTGGGTTACGGGTATAGGGTGGATACGTGGGTTTGAGTAGGGTGATCATGGCTCAGCACAACATTGAGGGCCGAAGGGCCTGTTCTGTGCTGTACTGTTCTAATTCTAATTCTAACATGGAACAGAATGTGACCTTCGGATCCATTATGTGTGATCCGTGCTATGGGGCACATCGCATTCATTCACTGTGTCAAAACCAACTTACTGATGTCGGCTTGAATCTAATTTGATGAGCATGATGGTTGTTTGAGTTATTCCAGCAGAACGTTTATTGGTAAGTTGGCCTCAACATGCATGTAAAGCCCTGAAGGAAAACAAAGTTTTAAGGAAGAGTTGCAGCGGTCATTCTTGCACCCATCCATCAGGGCGATGAGATTTCTCCCTTGATTCATTTTATTACCTCGCATTTTCTGTGACCTATTTCAAATGGCTGCAATTCAGCAAGCTATCGATTTGGCTTTCACCCCATGTGATGCCGCTGGCTCAGAGGAACACTGCAATAAATTGGATTTACAGAATCCAAATTTAATATTCTAGTCCATGTGAGTACCGGTACTTAAGGGATGCATTAAGTTCCAAAGGTTTAAAAAGTCACCTGCGAACAAATGCTGCTCTTCCTGTGCGGAACCTGAACCATCTTTGCCTGTGCTTTTGAAGTACCGATGAGATACACTTTTTTAAAAAAAACGAGAGAACCCAATTATTTTTTTTTTCCAATTTAGTTTGCACATTTTTTTTTCTTTTTTGTGCAAACTCCACATGGACAGTGACCCGGGGCTGGGGTCGAACCCGGGTCCGCGATGCTGTAAGGCAGCAGTGCTAACCACTGTGCCACCCTTAAACAAAGTAGGCTTTTTGGATCAAATTTCCTGTTCCTATCCCCACTGGATCTCAAAGATGCGCAGGGTAGGTGGATTGGCCATGCTAAATTGTCCCTTAATTGGAAAAGAAAACTCATAAATTTAAAAACAAATGCCTGAAGGTGAGGTTGCCAATGGCAACGTGAAGAGATCACTCCCCCATGACTGAAAAATTTAAAATAATTCAGATTCTTGTGTTTAAATGCTCATGCATTCATGCACGGTAGCATGGTGGTTAGCATAAATGCTTCACAGCTCCAGGGTCCCAGGTTCGATTCCCGGCTGGGTCACTGTCTGTGCGGAGTCTGCACGTCCTCCCCGTGTGTGCGTGGGTTTCCTCCGGGTGCTCCGGTTTCCTCCCACAGTCCAAAGATGTGCGGGTTAGGTGGATTGGCCATGCTAAATTGCCCGTAGTGTCCTAAAAAGTAAGGTTAAAGGGGGGGTTGTTGGGTTACGGGTATAGGGTGGATACGTGGGTTTGAGTAGGGTGATCATTGCTCGGCACAACATCGAGGGCCGAAGGGCCTGTTCTGTGCTGTACTGTTCTATGTTCTATGCTCTTGTCCCTCTCTCCCTCTGTAACTTCCTCCAGCCATGCAACCCAATCTTTGAATCCTCCTATTGCCTGAGCCCGGCCTTCTATGTTTCCCCACCATTGACAGCCTTGCCTTCAGGTGTCTGAGCCCAATGCTTCTGAACTGCATCGCCAAACACCTCTGTTGTTTACCCACGCTTCCTTTCAAACCCTTCTTGAAACCCAACGTCATTCTTCCTGCGGAGAAGCGGAAGTCATTGGGCCCCTCGAGTCTGTGCCGCCGTTCAATGAGATCATGGCTGATCTGATAGCGGTTGTCTGCCCCTCATAGAATCATAGAATTTACAGTGCAGAAGGAGGCCATTCGGCCCATCGAGTCTGCACCGGCCCTTGGAAAGAGCACCCCATTTGAGCTCACACTTCCAACCTATCCCCGTAACCCAGTAACCCCACCTAACTCACAATCTTTGACTCCCCTCGTCAATCAAAAATCTGTCTGCCTCAGTCTTAAATGTTTGTTGTCCATTTTAAAAAGCTGATTTCGCTTCTGTGAAGTACCTTGGGAGAATGTTTCACATTGCAGGGCGCTACATAAATGCAAGTTCTTGTTACTGAACCGACTGTGCTCTCACTTCGTGATGGAGCAAGTGACATTGCTAAAGTGCATTAACTTGCAAATATTGACATGAACCAGATTGAACTTCTTAGTGCCAGGGTAATGGCTTTGACCAGCCTGATGTGTAAGGATGATCAGTGCACTCACCTGGTAAACCCAGACAGAGCAGAACACTATAGTAAATGATTGGAACAACTCCCAAAACACACGGTGATCTCTCGAAACGTGATTCACCCAATTCCTGCCAGGGATCTGGAAATGTGCTATTGTGTTCTTCGATCATACTGTCAGGAAGCGCGTTAGATTACCTGCAAAATAAAAAATTTTTGGTAACATCTTCCCGTGCTAGACATGTGGAAATGGAGGAGAATGACTGTTCCAATCCAGAAACATGAAACCATCCACATCTCTCTTGCCCCTATACTAACTCGCACCAACTCCCGTTCACCCATCACTCCTGCCGTTGCTGACCAACATTGGGGCCTTGTTAAGAAACGCCTGAGGGCAGCACGGTGGCGCAGTGGTTAGCACTGCTGCCTCACGGCGCTGAGGTCCCAGGTTCGATCCGGACTGCCGGGTGCAGATCCATTTCCTAATCGCGTAACATTATCAATGAACCAAACTCAACCATGAGTGCAAGAATATGCTTTATACCTGTAAGGAATCCAAGTGATGGTCCTCCTTGGGTACCCAAGGTACTCAGATGGCACTGACAGCCGACAGGGGCATTGCCAAGGTGTCAAGCTGGCATTTCTTCGCATGTGCGTGATCGGGCTGGGGGTGCCCGATGTGGGTAGGGGGCCTGGGGGGGGGGGGGGGGGGGGGGCATTCAACTCCACTTGTTTTGAATAGGTAAACTGAACGGGGAATGTGCGGCAGTGGCCTTACATAGCCCCCTTTTCTACAATGGGGAGATCGAGGCCCCCAAAAGGAACCCCAACATCCCTCCCATATTACGTTCGGTCTGGGGAGGGATGTTGGGGTTCCTTTTGGGGGCCTCGATCTCCCCATTGTAGAAAAGGGGGCTATGTGAGGCCACTGCCGCACATTCCCCGTTCAGTTTATCTATTCAAAACGAGTGGAGTTGAATAGCCACGTATTTCCTGGCACTGCGAAAGCCGGGAAACACTCGATAAACATGCTCGCTCGGGAACTTTGTTCCCTTTTGGGAAGATCGGGCCCTGTGACTTTCCTACTACGCAGTAAGCTGAGTAAAGTGACTTTTGAAATTGGCTTCTGTTCATACACGCTAAATCAAAATGTTTATTAAAAAATGTGTATTGGACCCAATTTTAACTTACTCAGTCACTTGTAAGGAGTTAAAATCAGGTCCCATAGGGCAGCACAGTGGCCTAGTAGTTAGCCCTGCTGCCTCACGGCGCTGAGGTCCCAGGTTCGATCCCGGCTCTGGGTCACTGTCCGTGTGGAGTTTGCACATTCTCCCCGTGTCTGCGTGGGTTTCGCCCCCACAACCCAAAAATGTGCAGAGTAGGTGGATTGGCCATGCTAAATTGCTCCTTAATTGGAAAAAATAATTGGGTAATCTAAATTTTTTTTAAAAAGTCAGGTCCCATGTTATTACTTTGCCGGTTTCTCAACCTATAATTTAGCGCAAACACTGGTTACTCAGTAAGAGCTTCCAAACACACTAATGCATTCAAACTTGCTAACCATCAGCATTTCTGAATCTGCATTTCAGTGTGCACTAACAAAATCAGCACCTTCTGTTCCCCTCAGGGCTGCTTCTCTGAGACGTTCCTGTTGCTAATTGAGATGATCCCCGCTGCTACCAGGTGGGTGTTGTCACGGAAACGGGGCTCCCCACCATCGACAGTTTGCAAAGGGCGAACTCAGGTGGGATGCGCGAAGGGAGGGGGGGGGGGGGAATGGTAATGAAGAAAGGGTAATGATTGGAAATGAATAGCAGCGGGGAGAGGCAAATGGATTGATTGATTGATATTTATTGTCACATGTCCTGAAGTACAGTGAAAAGTATTTTTCTGCGGCCAAGGGAACGTACACAATACGTATATAGTAGGCAAAAGAATAATCAACAGAGTACACTGACAATGGTACATCAACAAATAGAGATTGGTTACAGTGCGGAACAAGGGCCACAGTGCGGAACAAGGGCCAAACAAGAGCGGCATAGGGCGCCGTGAATAGCGTTCTTACAGTGAACAGATCAGTCCGAGGGGGAGTCATTGAAGAGTCTAGTAGCTGTGGGGAAGAAGCTGTTCCTATGTCTGGATGTGCGGGTCTTCAGTCTTCTGTATCTTCTGCCTGATGGACGGGTCTGGAAGAGGGCAAAGCCTGGGTGGGAGGGGTCTCTGACAAATGAAGAGGTAAGAGAAGGATAAGGGGACAGGGAGTGGTGTTTTGAGGGAACAGGGCACTTTGGGGTTTAGTGACATAGGAATACATTATTTATGTCACAGCATAGCATGTTCAGAAACAAATGAAAAACACAATTTTACAGGAAGGCCAGGGACTCTTTCAAAGTTTCAGGGATGAGAAGCTGGACCCGCCCCACACATCAGTTCTGAGATCAATTAACAACAGTAAAAGACTGTTCTCCTGAAAAGTATAGTTACTGATGTCTGGGAAAACATTCCTCTTCACAAATTGGTCCGAATGTTAAAGAGTCAGCGGAAACCAATCCTCGCTATAGACAAATCTTCGATTGCAGTTGGCTCCCAACCTTGGAGCGGGATGTTTCAGTCCCACCAGCAGCACGAGTCCTCGTGGTCGGGATGGGAAAATTTCCAGCCCCGCCATGGTGGGATTTGCCACGGGAGATTCTGTGGCCCAGTCAAAGGTCCACTGACTGTCGGCGGGACTGGGTGAGGATGGAACATCCCACCCGTTGTTTGGCTGCTTTAACCTGTTATCCATTGTGCAAAGAAACTAGTGCGAAAATATTGGGCTGGATTCTCTGCTGCCCAATGCCAATATTGTAGTTGGCGATCGGGTGGATAATTGGCTCCGACGCCCAAATAGGAGCTGGAATCCGTTTGACGCAGTTCAGCCCTCTCGGTAATGGCATAATTGTGTTGCGCGCCATTGCAACGGCACTGGCGCGTCATCGTCAGGGCCTCCCGTGATGCTCCGTCACCGATGGGCTGAGTTCCCGACAGCGCGGGACACGTGTGGCCTCAGGTCGGGTCCGGAACCCAGCATGGTGGCTACGGGCTGTGTCCAGCGGCGCACCCTTGGCCAGGATCCGTGCCGCTGGCTGGGGCGGCTTTCCGCAAGGGCTGGGGGACTGGTGGGGGGTGGTCAGGGGGTGGGCTGTGGGGTCGCAGATGGCGGGTTGGGTCCGCGTATGGCGCAACCGCTGCAGGTCATCAGCCGTGCGCATGTGCGGCCAGGGACCCGGCCATTTTTGACGCAAGAGCCGGGGGTTTCACCCAGCCCCTGCTAGCCCCTCACCGGTGCCAGAATCGATGAGGGGTGGGCTGGGATATTTTGGTCGTATACCTGCCTCAAATTCTCCATTCGAGCCGGCACTTAGCCACTGAAATGGAGAATCCAGCCCATTGGGTTCACCCTGATAATACATCTCAAAAGATCTTTGAAAGAAGCACTTCTGAAAGGCTGATACATTAAAGAATAACAAGGAAGAGTTCCTCTGTCTGCAACAAAATTGAAAACCACATGTTCTTTCGAACCCTTTACACAGGAGAACTTTTTCTCTTGTAATCCTAATAACCTTTTATTGCTTGATATAAAATGCAGAACAAGCGAGTGGTGCTGATCACTGATCAGCTGCTGCAAACTACAGAACTGGCCCTGCGAAATGAAACGTATGAGTTATCCCGACACAAAAATACCCTGAAGCAGCCATTCATCAACATAAATGCCACGTAACTAGCCCATTTCAATGTGGGCCATGAAACGCATCTTACCACCTTTCACAAAGCCAAGGCAATTACTATGAAAATGAGCTCTGTCCGCCCTACAGGAATGGAACTCAGGGACACAGCAACAGATGCTGGTTAAAATGAGCAGAAAGCAATTACACCGATAGACTATTTCCCCCCGAATCACTAGGCATGAAATGCAAGCAGAAATGCTCGCTCATCCCCCACCCCAGTGCATCATTCCCACTGGGCGTTGGGCGACAATTCCACCTCACCATCATTACTGACAATTCAGGATAATATAGGAATATCGGAACATTAGGAGTAGGAGGAGGCCATTCAGCCCCTCGTATCTCCATTCCATTTATCCAGCTGATATCATCAGCGCTGTTATGACTATTAAACTTCCCGCCCATTTTGGAATATTTTCCTTTCATTCAAATCTTACCTGGACACCGAGATCTCAGTTTTTTTTAAAGTTCCCACACCTGTATAAACCAACAGTTAGTGTCTTTTTTTTTAACATTAACCAGGTCTCCCTGTGCAGAACCTGCTGACCAGACTT
Source organism: Scyliorhinus canicula (assembly GCF_902713615.1). Lineage (NCBI taxonomy): Eukaryota > Metazoa > Chordata > Chondrichthyes > Carcharhiniformes > Scyliorhinidae > Scyliorhinus > Scyliorhinus canicula. Next base: position 14,751,159 of record NC_052163.1, on the reverse strand, counting down.
ACAGCTGTATCACATTAAGTGAAGACAATTGTTACCGTGGCCCACAACAATATGCTCATTTTAACAACTTGCATTTCTATCGCACCTTTAAGGGGTTCCAGAGACTCTGTGTCTGCTTTATCTGGTAGTTGTCAGTAATCTGGGCCAGAATGTTCAGATACAGTTTCATAGAATCATAGAATTTACAGTGCAGAAGGAGGCCATTCGGCCCATCAAGTCTACACTGGTCCATGAAAAGAGCACCCTAATTAAACCCATGCCTCCACCCTAGCCCCATAACCTAGTAACCCCACCGAACCTTTTTGGACACTAAGGGCAATTTATCATAGCCCATCCACCTAATCTGCACATTTTTGGACTGTGGGAGGAAACCGGAGCACCCGGAGGAAATCCATGTTTGTTGAACCATAATGACAAAACACAAGAGTGGATCAAAAAGAGGGCAGCACGGTGGCCTAGTGGTTAGCACAACCGCCTCACGGCGCTGAGGTCCCAGGTTCGATCCCGGCTCCGGGTCACTGTCCGTGTGGAGTTTGCACATTCTCCCCGTGTCTGCGTGGGTTTCGCCCCCACAACCCAAAAATGTGCAGAGTAGGTGGATTGGCCACTCTAAATTTCCCCTTAATAGAAAAAATAATTGGGTAATCTAAATTTATAAAAAAAAAAAAGAGTGGATCAAAAAGTAAGCCTCCTGACCCCCAATCCCCCTACAGGCTGGGGACACAGGATGAGTGACAATCTGAAGGGGAGGAGAAGAGTTCCTCATGCACGCCTTCTATTACACAAGACCCTGTTCCCATGCCCACATGTCTGATCTCGACCTGCTGCAATGCTCCAGTGAAGCTCAACACAAACTGGAGAAACAGCATCTCATCTTCCGGTTAGGCACGCTACAGCTTTCCGGTCTCGACATCAAATTCAACAACTTCAGATGACTAGCTCTACTCCACCTCGACCCATTTGTTTTCATCCCATTTCATTTCAACTGTCTTTTTCCTTTTATTTCTTTCTTGTCTTTCTCTATATATATTCCCCCCCCCCACTCTTTCCCCCATTTTATCCCCCTTTCCTTACCTTTTCTCCCTTTTGCTTCCCCCTTTCTCCCCTTTTTCTCATATTACCTCTCTCTCATCCATGTCCCACCTCACCTCACATCTACATCTGTCACAATTTACCCTTGGATTTTAGTTTCTCTGCTGTTTGCCCTTTCACACCTTTCATTCTCTCTGGGGACTGCAATTAGCACTCTCTTCTTTTGGTTTCTGTGGCTATGACTTATCTTTCATTCCCTCGCCCTACAGTGCAAGTATCTCCCATTTTCTATGCCTTTAACTTTGACAAAGGGTCTCCTGGACTCGAAACGTTAGCCCTTTTCTCTCCTTACAGATGCTGCCAGACCTGCTGAGATTTCCCAGCATTTTATCTATCGGTTCCATTATATGTATCTGAATTCAGGCATTTAAAGGCCACCCGCTTTCAGAGGAGCAGGGTCCTGGTTTAAAAGGCAAACTCATTGAACTACTCGGTATTTTCACCACAGGCCTGAATGAGGGCGCAGACAGTCTCGAAATGGCAGCAGGGATCCTGGCCCAGGTAGGTCAGATTTAAAAGCCTTGTTTTTTTTTAAGAATGTTCCCTGAGCTCAAGAGGAGCAGGAATGGTCCTTCTCAGCCTACAAGAGTAACTTGGCTCTTCTTTGCCTCGGGCCTTCCCATTCTCCCCAATGCTTACTTAAAAAAAAAATAATTTAGAGTACCCAATTCCTTTTTCCTTTTTTCCAATTAAGGGGCAATTTAGCGTGGCCAATCCACCTAGCCAGCACATCTTTGCGTTGTGGGGACGAAACCCACACAAACACGGGGAGTGTGGTGAATGTGATTCACACTATATATAGTTGCCAATATCACTCCATGTATATATGTTCGTTATCTACCCATTGTGAGTGCAGTTGCACTATCCGACCACCAGGGGGAGTCACTCTGGGAGTACGCGAGAGTTTGTACTGGGCTCCTCCCTTGGCTCCGCCCAGGAATCCTCCCCCTGGGACCGATGTATAAAGATCAGTGCCTTAGACCCAGCCTGCCAGTTCACCTGAATTTCAACGACGAATAGGCTGGCTCTATTGTAAGTGTATTAAAGCCTCTGTTCAGATCCAACTACACGTGTTCGCTGAATTGATGGTTCCATCAGGGAGAATGTGCAAACTCCACATGGACAGTGACCCAGAGCCGGGATCGAACCTGGGACCTCGGCGCCATGAGGCAACAGGGCTACCCCACTGCGCCACCATGCTGCCCACCCCAATGCTTACTTGATCACAGATTCTGTAAACCCCACCCCAGGTGTTTATATCATTTGTTAGGAAACATTACCATGGATTGCCAGTGGAAGTTTGAAGCCCCGCCGTTTCTCCGCCACCATCCCAACAGATTTTCACTTGCACACTGGTGACGATATTGGCCGGAGTTTTCCGGTCGTCGGGATTACCTTTTCCCGTTGGATTTCCCAGCGGCATGGGGTGACTCCAATAGGAAATCCCACTGACAGGCGGAAGAATAGAGAATCCCGCCGCCAGAGATTGGAATGCCGGCGGTAAACACGTGGTTGGGGCACCGGAGATCTCACCCATCATCGCCACCACCTCAGCCGGCAGCCAGGGTTCTTTCATGTTCATGAGGTTCCCGAGTTTAGGGCGCAATCAAACGGCCTTGTTGCATCCGACTCTATGACGCGACAAGGACATTAAATCGCGCAAGAGGCCTCTCGCAAGAGTTGTGACACTGAGAATGCCCTGCAGGATCTAACCATTAGGCTCATTTACATATGTCTGCGCCGATTATCCCAGGACCCCGGAACATACGCCCGTGCCAGGGAGACGTCGCCACGGCGCCGTTTAGCACTGCTCCACACAAATGTGGACCAGGTGTAGCAGTACCTGGGGAGTCACCCAGGCCATTGGAGACCACTGGGTGGTCAGGGACAGGGCACGATGGCACGCTGGTTCTCCCTCTCTCACCTTCGCACTGCCAGGCTGGCACCGTGGCACTGTCACCCTGGCACTGCAAAGATGCCTGGGTGGCACTGCCAGGCAGGCACTGCCAGGCTAACACTGCCACAGTGCATAGGTAGCACTGTCAGGTTGGCATGGGCACTGCCAGGGTTGTATTGCCAAGGGCCAAAGACTGAGGGAGGCACGTTCAAGAAAGGGTAATGAAAGAAGTATGGGGCAGCACGGTGGCCTAGTGGCTAGCACAGCTGCCTCACGGCGCTGAGGTCCCAGGTTCGAATCCCGGCTCTGGGTCACTGTCCGTGTGGAGTTTGCACGTTCTCCCCGTGTTTGCGTGGGTTTCGCCCCCACAACCCAAAAAATGTGCAGAGTAGGTGGATTGGCCACGCTAAATTGCCCCTTAATTGGAAAAAATAATTGGGTAATCTAAATTTAAAAAAAAAAATGAAAGAAGTATGAAGGCTGTGGGTGTGAAGGGAGGTTGTGAAGGGGCCTCCTAAAGATTGGGGTGGGGGTGAAGGGTGGGATCCTGAAAGGGGCGGCTCGAAAAGTGGGGGTCGGGATGTCTGAAAAGAGGGGATCCTCAGCGGCCCCATAGTGGGGTGTCCTCACTTGGGGGATGTGGAGGACCCTCAAGCTCATTTCGAGATCGGGGCACCGGTTCAGAATGGCAGCCCGATCTATAAGGAGCCAATGTGGCCAACGCAGTTCAGCTCCCCGTTGATGAAAAAATATCTAAGTGTGGGCTAGACCGAGGAGAAACTCCCCAAGGCCCAAAAAAATGACCAAGGGTGCAATTTATAAAAATAAATTTTGAGTGTCCAATTCTTTTTTTTCCAATTATGGGGCAATTTAGCGTGGCCAATCCACCGACCCTGCACATCTTTGGGTTGTGGGGGTGAGACCCATGTAGACACGGGGAGAACGTGCAAACTCCACAGCGACAGCGACCTGGGGCTGGGATCGAACCCGGGTCCTCGGCGCCATCAGGCAGCAATGCTAACCACTGCGCCACCTTGCCGCCCCAAGGGCGCGATTTAATGGAAATTAAGTCCCATGTCGGGCGTTTTTAACCGGGCGTTTCCCAGTGCTTGCAGTGTCGAGAATTACCTCGCTGTTAAACAGAACTCTGCTTCATTTCTGGGACTCAGCGAGGAACGACCCGCCAATGCCGCACTTAGACTCAGTTCCTGCATCAATGAGCTCTGCTCGCCAGTGCAAAAAGAGATCGGGGCACCATTTTAAAATGGCACCCCAATCTCCAACCCTCATACTGCGTCCTCCGGACACACCAAACTCAATTAGGAGGTCATCGAGGCCCCCGGACCCCACCTCATAAGGGCAGGGCACACCCGGGTCCAATCCACAGCATGGACAAGATGCCACATGGGCACCTTGCCACTGCCAGCCTGGCACCCTGGTAGTGCTAGGGTGGCAGACTGGCAGGTGCTTTGGTTCCTGGGTGACATTGGGAGTGCCAGGATACCACCCTGCCCAGTGCCCGACCACGCAGGGGCCCCCCCCATTGCCCACAACACTCCCCCAGTGCCGGTATGTCTGGTCCACATTTGTAGAAACCAGTGCTAAATGGCACCTGCTCGGGGTCTCCGACTCAAGGCCATTCGACCCGGGCACTGGGTAGGTCCGGCATAGATATAGCCCTGTACCGGCCTCCCTGAACAGATGCTGGAATGTGGCGACTAGGGGCTTTTCACAGTAACTTCATTGAAGCCTACTTGTGACAATAAGCGATTTTCATTTTTTTTCAAGTGAGATTAACTGCAGACTTGAATATTCAAATCTGGATGCCAACCTCACTGGGCAGTGCGCCAGTTTAGCTCAGTTGACTAGACAGCTGGTTCGTGGTGCAGAGCGAGGCCAGCAGCGCAGGTTCAATCCCCGTACCGGCTGAGGTTATTCGTGAAGCCCCACCTTCTCAACCTTGCCCCTCGCCTGAGGTGTGGTGAGCCTCAGGTTAAATCGCCACCAGTCAGCTCTCCCCCTCAAAGGGGAAAGTGGCCTATGGTCACCTGGGAGTGTGGTGACTTTACCTCTACCCTTTTGAGTTGTTTGTATTCTTTTAGAATGAAATTCAATAATACTTGTAGAAACAAAGAGCTAAATCTTCACTCAAATGGATGAAGACAGGAGATGAACCATCGTTTTAACACAATGAGAGTACACGGGCGTGACAGCAGTGTTACAGGGTGAGGAGAAAATTTCCCCTGTTCTCTTCTTTGTAATAAAATGGAAATAGTAACACATGAAACCTATCTTTGTGAGACGGAAGTGTAGATGGCGTGCTGAGAGATCAAAACACAGTTAGATAACACAGTACAACCTGAAGGAAGTGTAAACATGCAATGATGAGAAAGAAATACAGATCAATATTGTGGGATACCTGACTTACAGAGCAGGAAGTTGAAAAATAACGAGGTGAGGAGGAAATATGGAGACAGCATGTTGAGAGGGACACAGTGGGTTTTGAGAGAAGTATAGACAGTGTGAAGAGTAGGCGCAGCATAGCGAGCGAGGGTTTGACACGGCCCAGTAAGATGAAACTCTAGGCCTCGCAAGGCGTATGCAGAGTTCACCAAAGAGCCCTTTGAGTTCATTCTGTACTGTGAAAAATAATACTTAAGCTATCTTCAGGGGCTTGATGGCAGTGTTTCAATCCTCTTTGTTCAATATTCACCTCCCTCCAATTGTAATGTTAAACTGTAATAAAATCTGCTGGTAAGTATTGAATTTATCTGGAATGTTACAAGAGCTGCTCTGCCTGTGCATCACACACAAATACAACAGGTACATTTTCTGCTCTGCTCTGCCAGCAAGTTGGGAGCTAGACACTAATTTTGAATTCTGATTACAATGCGTAGGCCGGAATTTTCCCAAAAATGTGGCATTTCATCCAAAATAGCTGAAAAAAAGAGGGGACGTGTGGTGACATGTTTGGTGTTTCACATTCACACCTTTATATCGTTATAATAAAGACTGATTTTTGTAATGTTAACCAGGAGCTGATGGTACGGTACACGCCCCCACTATTTCCCCAGTGGTCCCTCTCTATTATTTCACCAGCACCAGTGGATGAAACAGGCACTCTCTAAAAAAAAATAATCTTCAAAAGACTTCGAAGGCACTTACCTCTGCTGCTCGCCAGCTGCAATCCTTTGTCAAGTTCTATGGCTCATTTCTTTCCATCAAGTAGCAGTCTCGCTGCAGTAATCTTTTTAGGAAGCAGTGCATCTGAGACAGAAGGAAAAGTTGATCGCTCGCCGGGTCTTGAAGAAATGAAAACCATGGCAAGGTTTCCGTCCTGGAGCAGATCGATCGCGACTGCAAATGTAGCTGGCACGTGAGATTGACTGGTCGGGTGCCGGAGACACTGAGCTAATTCAGCACAACAGCTCCCTCTCTGCTGTCTTCGCCGCCAGCCTGCACTGATGATAAGAAAAAGGAGGGTGTAGGGATGCAGGCAATTAAACGTTAAGAAGGTGAGAGTCCACACAGTACCACAAATGAGGCTGAATGCAATTTGCAGCATGAGTAAATGTCACCAAGGGACAAGTCAATCAAGCAGACTGTTCTTGTTGGTTTAGCCCTGATCAGCAATTGTGAAACAAGCTGAAATATCATAAATCAATTAGAACTTGACACCAAGAATAAAAGAAATGAATGGAAAATGAACATGTATCTCACGTTTAGAATGTCTGTAAATTTGCAATTTAAATTGTGTGAAATTTGTTAGTGCATTCAGCCACATGGCATCGTCGATATTTAAATTGTATTTAAATAGGTATTTTTTATATACTACTCAAATCATGATTTCACATTGTACGTGATCACTGTTCTGCAGAACTGGGCCAAATTGTTTTGTTTCTTGCTGGAAAGGTCCTTTGGATCATCCCGGAAAGGAACCCATTCGGCCCCTCATATTATCCCACACAGCAGTGCTACCTATTCAAATTGCATTTTGTTGGGCTGAGCTCTTTACGTTTTACCTCTTCCAATTATTTTCTACTTTCCTCTTAAACACAATTTTAGGCACAGGCGGAGCCAATTGTCCACCCTAAGTTCTTCATTGAATTCTAATGAGAGCAACGTAGTGCAAGGGTCCTTCCTGTCTCTTCCCCTTATTTCCCCTTTCTTTTATCGTGCTGTTCTTATTTTGATCCACAGATGATTAATGGACATATCCCTTTAAGGCAATCTGTACCTTTAATTCAAGCTGAAGAATCCAGACAATAATGGAGAGATCACTTTGCCAGCCTGTGGTGGTTTGAACAGGAAATAACAGACTTCCCGGCACCAGTGAGAGAGATGGATTAGGACTCGGTTTGATGAATTGGCCTAAAAGGTTATACTCTGCCTGGTAACAGGTGGTGATTGGGTTGTATCCCAGTGGAATGCTTTTCAGAGTCCCAAGAAGTTTGAGTTTTGATCCTGGCAACACGGAAAAAGGTCCTGCTACTCTCTCTCTCCAGAAAGCCTGCTGTGAGTACAGTGTTACTGAAACTACAGGGGCCTGAATACTACTCTTGAACTGAAAGAAATTTTTGAAAAGAAATAAAGTGCCTCTCCAGGAAAGTTGCAGTGAGCACTGCATTCCTGAACTTGCAGAAAGACCATTACAGGCTACAAAGCAAAGAGCAGGACCTGCAAACTTGCTGTGAAGGAAAGTGTGCCATCATCTGAAACGAAGACACTTTTTCCTTTCACTTATGATTTTTACCCCTTTCCACCCCTCTGTGTTTGTCTGTCTTGTGTGTGTGTGTGTGTGTGTGTGTAGAGGGTGGGGGAGCAATTTAAAGTGGAGAGTTAGGAATTAATTTATAGTTAACCAGTTGTCTTTACTGCATATTTCATTATAGTTTCTGTTATATAAGGGGAGGCACAGTAGCGCAGTGGTTAGCACTGCTGCCTCACAGCACCGATGCTCCCGGTTCGATCCCGGCTCTGGGTCACTATCCGTGTGGAGTTTGCACATTATCCTTGTGTTTGCGTGGGTTTTGTTCCCACAACCCAAAGATGTGCAGGATAGGTGGATTGGCCACGCTAAATTGCCCCTTAATTGGAAAAAATGGATTGGGTACTCTATGAATGGGCTTTTTGAAAATAAATCTTTTATGTTCCTTAAACCACTTGACCCAAGAAAGCAGCATTTCTTCTCCATTCTCCGCAGTTGGAGGACAATGGTTTTGATACCCAACTCATGCTGGGGAGCTGGTGCTGCAACATTCTTCTGGTAAATTCTTTTGAAATAATTTGCCAATATATTTTGCCACACAAAGAAATTTTTGGTGATTAAAAAAAAATACGTACTAGCCACGGCTCAGCTGGTAGCTCTCTTGCCTCTTAGCCATAGGATTATTGTTTGAAGTTGCACTCCTGGAAGTGCTACCGTTCGGATCTGATGTTAAACCTCATCTGACCTTTCAGACAGATCTTAAAGATCCCATTGGGCTATTTCAAAGAAGAATAGGAGAGTTAACCCCAGTGTACTGGCCAATGTTTATCAAGGAGCATCACAAGAACAGGGCGATCTGGTAATGATCACATTGCTGTTGATGACAGTTTGTTGTTTCTCTCTTTACAACAGCGACCACACTCCAAAAGTTCTTCATTGGCTGCATAATGCTTTGGGATGTCAGTTATGAAAGGCACCATATTAATGCAAGACTTTTGCGGGTTTTTTTTTTGCTTTCATTTTAATAAATTTAGAGTACCCCATTCATTTTTTTCCCAATTAAGGGGCAATTTAGCGTGTTCAATCCACCTACCCTGCGCATCTTTGGGTTGTGGGGGCGAAACCCATGCAAACACGGGGAGAATGTGCAAACTCCACACGGACAGTGACCCAGAGCTGGGATTGAACCTGGGACCTGTGAGGCAGCAGTGCTAACCCACTGTGCCACCGTGCCGCCCACCGTGCGGCCCCTGACTTTTGCTTTGTTGACAGTGCAAAGTAATTAGGAAGGATGGCAAATTGTTGCTGAAGGAAAAGTGAACAGAGTGCTGAAGATCATAACACAGCTGAAGACGGTCACAAAACACATCAAAGCCTCGATCCTTCTCTCTAAAACTGTTTGGTTTTCAGTGGTTTAGGCGGGGCCCAGCAATGAAAATTGCTAGCTTTCCTTTTTTTAAAGTTTACAGTATCCAGGTATTTTTTTCCAATGAAGGGGCAATTTAGCTTGGCCAATCCACCTACCCTGCACATCTTTGGCTTGTGGGTGTGAGACCCACGCAGGGGAGAATGTGCAAACTCCACACGGTCAGTGACCCGTGGCCGGGATCGAACCCGTGTCCTCAGCGCCGTAGGCAGCAGTGCTAACCACTGCGCCACCGTGCCGCCCAGATTGATAGCTTCCCTTCTAAAACTTCATTTCCGAAGAGATCCATACCAATCTCCCTCACGCCTCCATTTACTGCCTCCAGGAAACACTAATAGATTTGCGGTGTTGGGTTCAGTACTGTACAAGCTATAAAAGCACAGTGTGTTAAAACAGACTTTTAAATCTGGAGGGAATTTAAAGAGAGTTCTACTTTGAGGAACAGATTTGAAAAGCTTGTCACTGGCTATAAGGCGCATTGGGACACCTTAATGGTGCGGGGGACAAGTCATGTTTCCTGCATTGATACATAGAACATACAGTGCAGAAGGAGGCCATTCAGCCCATCAAGTCAGCACCGACCCACTTAAGCCCTCACTTCCACCCTATCTTCACAACCCAATAACCCCTCCTAACCTTTTTTGGAGACTAAGGGAAGTTTAGCATGGCCAATCCACCTAACCTGCACATCTTTGGACTGTGGGAGGAAACCGGAGCACCCGGAGGAAACCCACGCACACACGGGGAGAACGTACAGACTCCGCACAGACAGTGACCCAACGGGGAATCGAACATGGGACCCTGGCGCTGTGCTCGCCACGTGTGCTACCGTGCTGCCCTCAGCTTAACATGGGCACTCACTCCCTACCCGAAAATTCTGATGTCATTCTGCATGCAGCAGTGCTTATTTGCACTCATTTGTGATGACCTCATTCAGAAACAATCTTTCAGGCATCATTTGACACCTCATGGCGATCGACCAAGATCACTGACCTCAAATTGAATCACACAACACTCCAACCACAACTGTTGCGAATCCGCAAAGCGGTCAGAAGTGTACAATTGACGTCATTGGTGTTCAACTGACACGGAATGAAGTCGAAATAACATGAATAGTATCAGCAAAGGTATTCTCCGACTCTTTAAAATTGGTCGTTGGACCTGTTAGGACCTTTATGACTTCATTCATCTTTGTCAGACTGGTGAAGTTACAAGAAGTACCAGCAGGTGCCAGCAGGATAAACATGGATGCGCAGGTCACCACTGTATTTAAGTAAAATGAACATTAACTGCCGTGGCCTATATCAAGATGTTTGACTGGAGCTATAATAGCTACGTGGAAGAGGAACTTAACACACGCACTCTGCCTTCATTGATACTAGTAAGCATCACATGTTTTATCAAATCATTACATTATTTCTAACGTGCAAATTTCAGATTAAATTGCAAACCATACATTGCTATAATTATATGTAACTCCATAAATCTTTGCCGACATATAAATGTCCTTTCGCTTAATGATTCGTTTAGCTGGTGTCCGATGGTCAGAAGTTCTGCTCACTTTATGAACCATGTGTTATGGTTACGCAAAATCGTACCCTCAGAAGTTTTGCTCAGTTTATGAACCATGTGTTATGGTTACGCAAAATCGTACCCTCAGAAGTTTTGCTCAGTTTATGAACCATGTGTTATGGTTACGCAAAATCGTACCCTCATATTCCCAGAGAAACTTTCTCATGTCCTGAGATGGTGTGATTGTGTGTGTCTATTGGGTTATTGGAAGTGGTGGAGGAGACTGGGGAGCAGCGCAAAGAAAGCCTGAAGAATAAGCGAAGAGAGCTCTCGGAGGCGGTGGCATAGTGGTATTGTCACCAGACTAGTATTCCAGAGATCCAGGGTAATACGCTGGGGTTCCAGGTTCGAATCCCAGCACTGCAGGTGGTGGAATTTGAATTCAATAAACATCTGGAATAAACAGTCTAATGATGACCATGAATCGATTGTCGTAAAACCCCATCTGGTTCAGTAATGTACTCTGGTTCACACATGTAAGCGCTGGTTTAGCACAGTAGGCTAAACAGCTGGCTTGTAATGCAGAACAAGGCCAGCAGCGCGGGTTCAATTCCTGTGCCAGCCTCCCCGAACAGGCGCTGGAATGTGGCGACTCGGGGCTTTTCACAGGAACTTCATCGAAGCCTACTTGCGACAATAAGCGATTATTATTATTTATGTCCATCAGGGAAGGAAATCTGTCGTCCTTACCTGGTCTGGCCTACAGGTGACTCCAGACCCACACAGTGATGCAGTTGACTCTTAAATACCCTCAAGGGCAATTAGGGATGGCCCATCCAGCGGCGCCCATATTCCCAAGAACGAATAAAAAAGAAATAAATCGACCTATAAAGGGACATCACTTGTATGGAGAGGTAATGCTGACAGGTTCACTGAGGGTGAAGGAAAAAAAGACTAAGATGGAGTTACTGAGAAACCTGCCCTAAAACCGGGGTTGTTCTAATCAGAGGCAGCTGCAAAACCTCGTTCATCATCATTGATTTCCATTAGCAACATGCTGGCAAAATTAATCACCTGTATTTTTATTCATTTATTTTCATTCAGATGCAGGCTGACTGAGTGCATGTGTGTTCGTTCTGCTTTTGTGATTTTTTAAATTTAGTACTGATAACACCAGAGAGCCTGCAGGATCTCTCACAATCCCAGGATTTCCAAAACAGAACACACTTTAAAAAAAATAAATGTAGAGTATCCAATAATTCACGGAGCAGGCCCTCACCCTTCTGCTTGATGCCGCAGTGGAGAGCAGGGGAACAATTTACCCTCAGGCTGGCAGGAGACTCTCCAGCAAGGTCGCCAACCTCGCCTGGGAGACGGTGGCAGCAGTGGTCACTGCCGGCAGCCTGCGCAAGAGGACGGGACTGCAATGCCACAAGAAGATGAACAACCTACTCTGTTATGCCAGGGTAAGTGTTGCCAGTAACCTCTCTGCCCTCCACCCTTGCCCTCACCCCTCGGAATGTAACCTCTACCCCAGTGTTCTTCAAAGTTGGGGGCGCGACCCGCGGGTGGGTTGCGGGCGGGTGTCGGGAGGGTCGCGGGCGGGTGTCGGGAGGGTGGCGGAGCCGTTGTCCGTGGCGCTCCCAATCGCGCAAATCCCCGTGCAGCAGCCAGCTTTTCATAACGCGGCTGCAAGCGTCCGCGAACATGTGGAAAAAAAAATATTCGGCCACATTGCGCATGCGCACACAATGATCGGCGCGCATGTGCATTCTGCGAACATGTAAAAAAAATTTGGCTGCATTACTCCTGCGCAGTGCGGCCGCTATTTTTTTAAACGGTTGCAGCTTTTTATTTTACAAGTTCTGTAGTGGTTTTTATTCATTTATTTTACTAATTTAATTTTTAATTTTTAATTTATTTTATACATTTTATATATTTTTTTACAAGTTCGTGGGGGGGGGGGGGTTGTGGTAGTCGGTATTAGGGGTATTACGGTACCTAGGTTAGAGGTACCCGATGCTGTAACATCATTGGTGAAACCTGCCTGTTGGTTCCGCCCAGTAAGGCGGAGTATAAAAGTCTGTGTCTCCCCAGCTGCTGCATTCTGTACCTGCGCTGCTGGGGGAAACATCTAGTCCAATAAAGCCTTCAATTGTACTCCAATCTCACTTCGACAGTTATGGATCATGCATCAAGGGGTTTATATGATAAAAGTTTACAGGAAAAAATTCAGAACTTTGGACAGATGGAGACTCCATACTTTCCGACACCGGAAGGCTTCACCTTCATCCAACAGGTTCCATTGGAGGAGCGTGTACGAGGGCCAAAGGGACCCAAAACCATTTCCTCCATTTTTCTCAGCAGCAAACAAGGTAAGCGAAAATGGTGGGTCGCGCAGATCAGCCGGCGTGGGTTGCGAAGGTCGGCTGGCGTGGGTTGTGAAGATCGGCCGGCGTGCGTTGTGAATATCGGCCGGCGTGGGTTGCGAAGGTTGGCCAGCGTAGGTTGCGAAGGTCGGCCACCGTGGGTTACGAAGGTCGGCCGGCGTCGGTTGCGAAGGTCGGCCGGCGTAGGTTGCGAAGGTCGGCCGGCGTGGGTTGCGAAGGTCGGCCGCCGTGGGTTGCGAAGGTCGGCTGGCGTGGGTTGCGAAGGTCGGCCGGCGTGGGTTGCGAAGGTCGGCCGCCGTGGGTTGCGAAGGTCGGCCGCCGTGGGTTGCGAAGGTCGGCCGGCGTAGGTTGCGAATGTCGGCCGCCGTGGGTTGCGAAGGTTGGCCGCCGTGGGTTGCGAAGGTTGGCCGCCGTAGGTTGCGAAGGTCGGCCGCCGTGCGTTGTGAATGTCGGCCGCCATGGGTTGCGAAGGTCGGCCGGCGTAGGTTGCGAAGGTCGGCCGCCGTGGGTTGCGAAGGTCGGCCGGCGTGGGTTGCGAAGGTCGGCTGGCGTGGGTTGCGAAGGTCGGCCGCTGTGGGTTGCGAAGGTCGGCCGCCGTGGGTTGCGAAGGTCGGCCAGCGTAGGTTGCGAAGGTCGGCTGCCGTGGGTTGCGAAGGTCGGCCGGCGTAGGTTGCGAAGGTCGGCCGCCGTGCGTTGTGAATATCGGCCGCCGTGGGTTGCGAAGGTCAGCCGGCGTAGGTTGCGATGGGTGGCCGGCGTGGGTTGCGAAGGTCGGCCGCCGTGGGTTGCGAAGGTCGGCCGCCGTGGGTTGCGAAGGTCGGCCGCCGTGGGTTGCGAAGGTCGGCCGGCGTAGGTTGCGAAGGTCGGCCGCCGTGCGTTGTGAATATCGGCCGCCGTGGGTTGCGAAGGTCGGCCGGCGTAGGTTGCGAAGGGTGGCCGGCGTGGGTTGCGAAGGTCGGCCGCCGTGGGTTGCGAAGGTTGGCCGGTGTAGGTTGCGAAAGTCGGCTGGCGTGGGTTGCGAAGGTCGGCCGCCGTGGGTTGCGAAGGTCGGCCGCCGTGGGTTGCGAAGGTCGGCCGGCGTGGGTTGCGAAGGTCGGCCCCCGTGGGTTGCGAAGGTCGGCCGGCGTGGGTTGCGAAGGTCGGCCGGCGTGGGTTGCGAAGGTCGGCCGGCGTAGGTTGCGAAGGTCGGCCGGCGTGGGTTGCGAAGATCGGCCGCCGTGGGTTGCGAAGGTCGGCCGCCGTGGGTTGCGAAGGTCGGCTGTCGTAGGTTGCGAAGGTCGGCTGGCGTGGGTTGCGAAGGTCGGCTGGCGTGGGTTGCGAAGGTCGATAGGCGTGGGATGCGAAGGCCGGCCAGGTTGGGTCCCGAAGGTCGGCCGCCGTGGGTTGCGAAGGTCGGCCAGCGTAGGTTGCGAAGGTCGGCCGGCCTAGGTTGCAAAGGTCGGCCGCCGTGCGTTGTGAATATCGGCCGCCGTGGGTTGCGAAGGTCGGCCGGCATCGGTTGCGAAGGTCGGCCGGCGTGGGTTGCGAAGATCGGCCGCCGTGGGTTGTGAAGGTCGGCTGTCGTAGGTTGCGAAGGTCGGCTGGCGTGGGTTGCGAAGGTCGGCTGGCGTGGGTTGCGAAGGTCGGCTGGCGTGGGTTGCGAAGGTCGGCTGGCGTGGGTTGCGACGGTCGGCTGGTGTGGGTTGCGAAGGTCGGCTGGCGTGGGTTGCGACGGTCGGCTGGCGTGGGTTGCGAAGATTGGCCGGGTTGGGTCCCGAAGGTTGGCCGGTTGGCAAAAATGGGTCCCTAGAAAAAAATTTTTGAAGAGCGCTGCTCTACCCCACATGCTGCCACCAAGCAGGGCTCCAGCACCCAACCTTCCACAAGCTTCCTCACACCCTCTGAGACCCCTCCCTGCTCAGCACCTGTGCCCACAAATGCCAGGTTTCACCAACATCTGATCCCCCAGACAGCCTGCTACTTGTGTTCCTTCAAGATAAGCTAGCTCCCAACCGCTGCAAGCGAGTGAAGACGGTGGAATGCCAGAGCTATCAATTTAGCGTGGCCAATCCACCTACCCTGCACTTCTTTGGGTTGTGGGGGCGAAACCCACGCAGACATGGGGAGAATGTGCAAACTCCACACAGACAGTGTCCCAGGGCCAGGGTTCCTCAGCGCCGCAGCCCCAGTGCTAACCAGTGCACCACATGCCGCCCCCACACACAGCACACACTGCACACTCACACAGCACATACTGCATACACACTGCACACTCACACAGCACACACTGCACATTCACATTGCACACTGCATACACACTGCACACTCACATTGCATACACACTGCACACTCACACAGCATGCACTGCACATTCACACAGCACACACTGCACACTCACACAGCACACACTGCACACTCACACAGCACACACTGCACATTCACATTGCACACACTGCATACACACTGCACACTCACACAGCATGCACTGCACATTCACACAGCACACACTGCACACTCACACAGCACACACTGCACACTCACACAGCACACACTGCACATTCACATTGCACACACTGCATACACACTGCACACTCACACAGCATGCACTGCATACACATTGCACACTCACACAGCATGCACTGCACATTCACACAGCACACACTGCATACACACTGCACACTCACACAGCATGTACTGCACACTCACACTGCACACACTGTATATACACTGCACACTCACACAGCATGCACTGCACATTCACACAGCATGCACTGCATACACACTGCACACACTGCACACTCACACAGCATGCACTGCACATTCACATTGCACACACTGCATACACACATTGCACACACTGCACACTCACACAGCACACACTGCACACTCACACAGCACACACTGCACACTCACACAGCATGCACTGCACATTCACACAGCATGCACTGCATACACACTGCACACACTGCACACTCACACAGCATGCACTGCACATTCACATTGCACACACTGCATACACACTGCACACTCATATTGCACACACTGCATACACACTGCACACTCACACAGCATGTACTGCACACTCACACAGCACACACTGTATATACACTGCACACTCACACAGCATGCACTGCACATTCACACAGCACACACTGTATATACACTGCACACTCACACAGCACACACTGCACACTCACACAGCACACACTGTATATACACTGCACACTCACACAGCACACACTGCACACTCACACAGCACACACTGTATATACACTGCACACTCACACAGCACACACTGCACACTCACACAGCACACACTGCACACTCACACAGCACACACTGCACACTCACACAGCACACACTGTATATACACTGCACACTCACACAGCACACACTGCACACTCACACAGCACACACTGTATATACACTGCACACTCACACAGCATGCACTGCACATTCACACAGCACACACTGCACACTCACACAGCACACACTGCACACTCACACAGCATGCACTGCATACACACTGCACACACTCACACAGCACATACTGCATACACACTGCACACTCACACAGCACACACTGCACATTCACATTGCACACACTGCATACACACTGCACACTCACATTGCACACACTGCATACACACTGCACACTCACACAGCATGTACTGCACACTCACACTGCACACCCTGCAGACTGCACACTCACTGCACACACAAAGCATACAGTGCACACTCACACCACACACATTGCACACTCACACTGCACACTCACTGCACACAGTGTACACTCACACAACACACACTGCACATTCACACAGCACACACTGCATACACACTGCACACTCACACAGCATGTACTGCACACTCACACTGCACACACTGTATATACACTGCACACTCACACTGCACACCCTGCAGACTGCACACTCACTGCACACACAAAGCATTCAGTGCACACTCACATTGCACACTCATACTGCACACTCACACTGCACACTCACTGCACACAGTGCACACTCACACTGCACACTCAGATTGCACACTCAGATTGCACACTCACCCCAGACACTGCACCCACACACTGCACACTCACAGTTTTAGCTCCTTCTCGGGATATATGCTAAATTTGGGCAAAAGTGAATACTTTCCGGTGAATTCCCCAGAGAGAGAGCTGATCTGGGAGGTTGCCATTTTGTTTGGCCAGGACTAGCCTCCGTTATCTGGGAATCTGGGAGCCCATGATTGGGCCGTGATGCACAAACTTAACTTTGCTATTCTGCTGAATGGGGTTAAGGCCAACTTCAAAAGGTGGGACGTCCCCCCTCTGACCTTGGCGGGCAGGGTGCAGACTGTGAAAATGAATGCCCTCCTGAGGTTTTTGGTTTTGCTTCTGACTCTCCCAGTCTTTCTCCCCAATCTTTCTTTGATATGGTTAATAAAATGATTTCCTCATTTACAATAATAATATTTAATAATAATAGTCTTTATTGTTGCAAGTAGGCTTAGATTGCAATGACGTTACTGTGAAAAATCCCTGGTCGCCACATTCCAGCACCTGTTCGGGTACACAGAGGGAGAATTCAGAATGTCCAATTCACCCAACAGCACATCTTTCGGGACTTGTGGGAGGAAGTCAGAGCACCCAGAGGAAACCCACGCAGACACCGGGAGAACAGGCAGACTCCACACAGACAGTGACCCAAGCTGGGAATCGAACCTGGCACCCTGTAGCTGTGAAGCCACAGTGTGGAGTGAGGCTCTTCACTGGGTCAATTCCACCTCCTCTTGTGCTGGGCTCAGCTTGATCCAGTTCAAGGCGGTGCACAGGGCGACTTGACCAGGGCGTGAAAGGGTGGCTTCTTCTTGGGGGATAGGTGCGATCGTTGTGCCGTGGGATCAGCGAATCACACGCACGTGTTTTGGTCTTGCCCTAAACATGTAAGCTACTGGGTTTCCTCCATCAGCACCATGTCGGGGATCTTGGTTAATCAGCTGGAGCCGTACCCGTTGGTGACTATTTTTGGTATATCGGACTCGCCGGTGCCACGGGTGCAGGCGGACGTCCTCGCCTTTGCCTCGTTAACAGCCCAGAGGCGAGTTGTACTCGGGGGGGGGAGGTCCCCGATACCACCCAAGGCCTCGGCCTGGCCGAGTGATCTGATGGAAGTTTTGTATCTGGAGACGAGCATGAGGGAGGGGGGTCGGTGGAAAGGTTCTACTCGGGTTGGCTGTCTTTCATCTCCTTTTTCAGGGAATTAGTCACAGTCAGTTGCTGGGGGGGGGGGGGGGTGGAGATTGGTTTTAATTTGTTCATGGAGGGTTGGAGTTGGGGGGGGGGTAGATGTGGGTGGGTCTATTCCAATGAAAAACGTTTCTGAATAAAAATGTTCTTTCCAAAAATAATTCTCTGTAAGGTACATACCTGTGGAAGGTGACAGCAGCGCATGAAATGTTAATAACAGGGGGCTGGATTCTCCGTCCCGCCGCTCCCGTTTTCTGATGCGGTGCGCCCCTGCCAGCAGCGGGATTGCGCATCCCGGCAGCCGGCCAATTGGGTTTCCCATTGTGGCCACCCCCACAGCGTCGGGAATTCTCTGGGCGTGAGTGTGCTGCCGGTGAAACGGGCGGAGGATCTAGTCCATTTGAAATTGTTCCGTTTATTAGCTGAAAGAAAAATAAACGGTTAAGTAAATGACTACTGAGTCTGTTACTATTATCGCAATACCGAACCATCTGAGCTGCCTAATCTCCAGAACGAGAAGCTTCTTTTGAATCTCACCGCTTTAGCCATAGGTATTGTCAGGTTATTTTCTTTGTTTCCAAATCTATTTGTTTCTGAAGGGCCACTCCCAATGCATGAGAGGCTGGTTTAGCTCAGTGGGCTAGACAGCTGATTTGTAATGCAGAACAAGGCCAGCAGCATGGGTTCAAATCCCGTAGCAGCTGAGAATTCTGAATTCTCCCTCTGTGTACCCGAACAGGTGCCAGAATGTGGCAACTAGGGGATTTTCACAGTAACCTCATTGCAGTATTAATGTAAGCCTACTTGTGACAATAAAAAGATTATTATTATGCTTCAAATACTTTACATGGTGATGGCTGGTTGTAAACATGGGTTAAAATGGCTTATGACACCATCTTGCGCACCTCAGAGGCTCTTTGGTCCTTGAAATATTCAGGGATTAGCGCCCCCTTAATAGTGTCTTCTGTACTTTGATGGGAGAATGAAGTTTGGAGAAATTATTGCTGGAAGTTAAAGGACAATTTGTGGACTGAGACATTGCTAGCGGCAGGCCAGCGCTGTGCAAACCAATTGCAGTTTTAATACAATTCCACTAAAGTAGAACCACTCTGTCACCGTCTGAGATGATTTGATGAAGGATATTGTATTTCATTATAAAATGGGTCCCATGCACACTGTGTATTCTGATGGTGCGTCATGCAAATACCTCACTCAAAATGAAGAAGTCGGTGGGCTGTGAATGACACACTCAATATTCTTCATTACCTTGAGATTAGATTGTCCAGGACTGTACTGAATACTGAGCGGATTTCTGGTCAACTTGCCTATGAAGGGACCAGCGGAGGGGGTTCAGGGGAAGTAAAAAGAATGACTAACATTTAAAGTAATTTGCAAGCGAAGAGTTCTGATTTGAACTCAGCTCCAAGAATGATCTCCCTTCTCTCCATTAGTTGAACTCCAAAGATGGATGACCCAATTGAACCCAGAAATGTCAACTTTGGCACCAAGCATGGTTCACCCAGCAGCTTTCCTTATTTAACACAATAAGCCCTTCATCTTTACTCCATAATGATGGATGTAGAATAGACCGACGGTCATGTGCAAATGGATGAATAACGCCTCATAAAGGAATGGATGCAAAAGACCAGCTCGTTATGCATTTCAAATGCCACAACATTGTGATGAAGACCTCACAATAATATGCATATATCATTTCATGTGTTCTTTGCCGAGTTGCTTTGCCTTCTAACTGCAAAACTTTCTGATGATATTTTGACCCAAAACAAAAGCAATATGCATTTATATAGAAACTTTAACACAGCAATAGGGGGGCAGCACGGTGGCCTAGTGGTTAGCATAACCGCCTCACGGCGCTGAGGTCCCAGGTTCGATCCCGGCTCTGGGTCACTGTCCGTGTGGAGTTTGCACATTCTCCCCGTGTCTGCGTGGGTTTCACCCCCACAACCCAAAAATGTGCAGAGTAGGTGGATTGGCCGCGCTAAATTGCCCCTTAATTGGAAAAAATAATTGGCTAATCTAAATTTATAAAAAAAAAAACACAGCAATAGGTCTCAAGGTTCTCCAAAAGAATGTCTGGATTTTCACAGGGTTGGGAAACTCCACAGACCTTTAAAAATGATTCCAGGATTCCAGGCAACGTTCCCAGACCCCACAATTTTCACCAGCGTGGGATAATGGTGCGGGCTGGTGTGGATCACTGAATTGGTGATCTGTCTGGATCCATTGTGGAGATGAACATCTCATTGTCACCCTCCTCCCCATAGTTTCTATGAAATCAGGGCATTTCTTCAAATATTCATTGCTCACGGCCCCTCTGTGGGGTCACAATCCTTAATTTTGATGAGGAATGGGCAGCACGGTGGCGCAGTGGGTTAGCCCTGATGCCTCACTGCGCCGAGGTCCCAGGCTAGGTGGATTGGCCACGCTAAATTGCCCCTTAATTGGAAAAAAAAAATGAATTGGGTACTCTAAATTTTTTCAAAAACAATAAAAAAACAATTTGATGAGAAACCTTTTGAAATATACACTCAAAAGGTCTTACCCATGACACCTTGCCTACCATGCTATTCCACCCACCCCACATGGCCTCTCATACCCTCCATGCCAACCTTGCCCCCAAAGTCCTTTATACCATCCATGCCTAGCTATGGCACGAATATGCCCATTCACCTTCTTTACCCTCTGTACAGAACCAATAAACAATAGCATGTGTGGGAATGATTTTAAAAGTTATTCATTCCCTACTTTCTTCTTTCTTAAAAATTGCTTTTGCTGCAAGCCCACAGAAGCGTCAATCATCCAGACCCTTTGACGTATCAATAGTGAAAACTACAAACACATAAAATGTCTTTATCTTGTGGAATAAACATTATGCAAGTGACAGAATGGATCATAGAGAAACAGTTGTCAATCCCCTGGGTGCAGCTGTTTAAAAAGACTAATGGATAATGGACTCTCAACCAAGCCTCATTATGCATTCTTATTTCTAAACCTTGTCCCTGTCTCTGAGCCAGAAGCGCTGGGTTCAAATCTCCCTCCAGACTGAACTCCACAGGCAAGGAAGGTGTGATTATATTGTGGCAGACAGGTACAAACTTGTAAATTCTTCCAACACATGCCAACGGTGAGTGATAAGAGTGGGAGAGATTCCTGGTCACTCATTTGATGGAAAGAAAGTTCGATCTCCTACCATCACCATCTATACTCCAGACTACAACAGGCATGGAAAAGTTTAAGTTACCACGGCAACTCAGACTCTTTGGTTGGCTGGTATAGATCAGATTGGTACCAACAGCAGAGGGTTCGATCATTGTTTCAGCTGGGATGGAGACCGTGCCTGCACTGCGCATTGTCCCCAGGCACAGCCGCTGGGCATTGCCCTGGTACTTCCCCCTGGCACTACCTAGGTACTATCCCCTGGCACTGTCCCTTGGCACTACCCCCAACACTACCCTGGCACTGCTCAGGCACTACCCCGTGACACTACCCTGGCACTACCCTCTGACACACCCCAGGAACTATCCCCTGGCACTGCTTGAGCACTGCTCTGGCACTGCCCAGTCCCCGGACTGCCATTGGAGCCGTTGGTTCAATGCTGCTTTTTACTTCCACTGAAGACCATTTCACAGCATTATTTATTTCAATATGCAGACAATCTCTCTTTACTTGAAGTAATTGGCATGTCTGATATTATTTCATCGGTAACTGGTGTTGAAGAGGTAATTATTATGCTTCAAGGCATTAACCTCCTCTTCTATATATGTAAAAGGTTTCATTGGGTGCATAGCGGGAGGGGCCAAAAATGGGTTTCACGCCCGTCGCTGAGCACCGGATGAGGCGCCTGACCCGCTACGCCGGACGCGACCTGGATCATGCCCTCACTGGGCGTGTGTCAGGTAAGCATATTTAAATGAGTCATTGGGCTCACTTCAGTATGAGCAGCCCATTCAAGGCCGCAGTCTCCCGGCTCCCATGGGATATTTCAGTGAGAAACTCCCCAAGCTCCCAAGTAAAATGACCGGGTGTGAGTGAATACAGATCTGGATCGCGCTCAAGCCCCCGGCAGGAATCATCCCTGCAAAACCCACCCAAAATGACACTTGTCATTTTTTGGGAGAATTGTGCCCAGTATGAACGTTAAAGAGCTGCTGGATAAATGGTGCCACAGAGGTACTGGTGCAAATGCAACAACACTGACCGCACAACGTAAGGGAAATGGAAGGGTGGTGCAATACAAAACTCAAGCTACCTGGATACGCTCGTACATCTGGTTACACCTGCACGTAATTATTTAAAACAAAGCATTTCTGAAAGGTTTTTTGTGTACCTGTTAGAAAAGCTCTGAGTAAATAATTGATTTAATTTGAGAAAGATTGGGATAAGCATGGATGACTCCTGCCCATTAGTGACCTTTTAGTCTTTTGATGAGGGTGCTGAAAGCTAACACGTTACAACATCAGATAGTGTACGACACATCATGAAAATGAAAGTCGGGCAGCGCGCTGGTGCAGTGGTTAGCACTGCTGCCCGTGTAGCGTTTGCACATTCTCCCTGTGTCTGCGTGGGTCTCACCCCCACAACACCAAAGATGTGCAGGGTAGGCGAATGGGCCACGCTAAATTGCCCCTCAATTGGGGGGAAAAAAAAAGAATTGGGTACTCAAAATTTATTTTTTGAAAAACAAAATGAGAGTCACCATAGTCCGCGAGAATCGTAGGCTGCTCGCCCCTTTGGAGAGAGAGCTGACTGGTGGTCACTTAACCTGAGGGTCACGACACCTCAAGCGAGGGGCGTGGCTGAGAAGGCAGGGCCTTCATGGCTAACTTCAGCTGGTACAGGAATTGAACCTGTGCTGTCAGCGTTGCTCCACATCACCAGCCAGCTATCCAGCCAATTGACCCAGGGATGCACAATAAGGCCTTGTCCTTACTAGAGTGTACTGTTTAAAGTTTTAGGTGCAATGTTTTTTCAGTAGAATGTGTCATAATGTACACCAGCATATCATGGTGCAGACACACACTGATGGACACACACAGGGACCAATCAACATGTACCAACACTGCAGCCAATCACCAGTTAGAACACACACACTATAAAGGCAGAGGGCACCACGGTTCCCGCTCATTCTGGGTGCTGCCTCTGAGTGTAACAGGAACTTATTCAGCCCAGCACGGACTCACAACACGAGCTGACAGAATCAACTGGTTTGGACAAGGCTTAGGTCTCTAGTTTAAGTTAGCATTATTTAGACCCACAGTCATCGTATGTTAGTTAGTTAGAAGTAGTTAATAAAATTGAGTTGAACCTTCATCAGTGTTGGAAGTGTCTGTTCATCTCTCAAGTCTACGCTAGCCAACACTTCAGAATGTAGACATTCAGACCTAAAGTGGGCACAACAGACACAGTTAGCCATGAACATAGCTATGTTTCCGGGTCCCATTCTTAACGCATCCAGTAAATCCAGCGATAAGACACTGGAATATGTTTATGGAATGACCTTCTCAAGGACGAATGAGTCTCAACAATGCCCACATCCTGAGAACGAATGTGAAATATAATGGGGGTTCCACAGCTTTGAGGTCCTGGTTACCATGAGTTACTGAGGACAGTGAGATTAGAACTCGCCACCTTGGGGAGAAGACGAGAGCCTTCGGCCTTTTGGGAGCACTTCCACCTTTGAGTCAGAGGGTGTGGTGTCAGAACTCTGCTCCTTACAATTCCTGCTCTCAATTTAATGCGGACATCAAGCAGGACATTCATGTGCAGTGGAGACGAGGAGCCTCCCCTCTCTATGGGCTGTGGGAGCTCATCTGATTGTCCTACTGTACAGGATTCATAGGCTAGTAGAACGATGGTTACCATCCTGAAAGGGGAATTCATGTCACGATTTGTCGGATAATTGAATCACTCAAGACTTCTGTCACATGTTGAGGTTACAGGATAAAGCGTATAAGACAGCATAATGGAAGAATACCAAGTACAGAGACCAGTCAAACAAGAATACACAAGGAAAGATTCTCCTTACCATTGTTAGAGGAAACTGAATTGTCATCACTTTACCCTACAAACGCAATCACACCTGAAAATCACTTATTGTCACAAGTAGGTTCAAATGAAGTTAATGTGAAAAGCCTCTAGTCGCCACATTATGGCACCTGTTCGGGAAGGCTGGTAAGGGAATTGAACGGTGCTGCTGGCCTGCGTTGGTCGGCTTTCAAAGCCAGCGATTTAGCCCTGTGCTAAACAGCCACCGATTTTAAAAATAGCACCAACTATAAGAAATTGGAACTCAAACTATACTGTGCTTAATAATAAAGGTTGACCATTTAATATGGGACATTCTCTATTTTCTTAAAAATAAATTTAAGTACCCAACGTGTTTGCGTGGGTTTTGCCCCCACAGCCCAAAGATGTGCAGGGTTGGTGAATTGGCCACATTAAATTGCCCCTTAATTGAAAAAAATTAACTGGGTACTCTAAATTGATTATAAGAAAAATAATAATGCTAGGTGCATCAGGAATGATACATTGCAGAGCACAAGCTATTCAAATTGCATCACGAAGCATTCGGTGACGTGCCTCTGAAAATGTAACTTCTTCCCATTATCTAACCTTCAGTTACAGCGTGAAATCCATTTTGGGTGAAATCAGCTTTTCTCAGGCGAGCTGTCACCATTTCAAGATTGTATTTGTGACATGACTTCCTGTTTTGGACCTCAGGCTTTCAAAAAGGTGTCAATTCCAAACTCAGTCAGTGAGCAAACAGGTGTTAAGTGCTCACTCGCTGGCCCCGCCATTCTCATTAACGTTGAGTTATAGCCTCCATCACCTCCTGGGCCAAACAGCAGAGCTGTAACATTTGGACCTTCCCTGCAGCAGGCAGTGTCTTCATCGGCACACTGACACTTTGTTCAGTGATGGGGTCAATTCAATACGGGACGACACTGTTTCAATCTCAGCTCCATTCATAAACTCCATTCGCTGGCAATGAAGTGACCGGCGTTATGTTGATCGGAAACTCTCACTTTCAGCCTTAGAGCACTTGTAATGAAATGACGCTGGACATTGTGAGGGGTGTTTGTGTGAAGGAATGGAATACTGAGGCGCCCCAGACTGGAACATCTGTATGGAGAGAAGTTACATTTTCTTGCACTTTCTGTAACATTCAGTTTGAAATGTTTTGCAATGTACTTTGACAAATGTTATGAATAAAGTTTGTGGCCGGATCTTCCAGTCCGGCCGTGGAATGCACCCCTTGCCGCCATTGGCGAAACCGGAAGATTCCACCAGTGTGATCGGTCGGACGTTTCCAGCCTACAGTTTTGGGGGGGAAAAATGTTTTCTCATTTCCTCTTCTAACTCCTACGCTAAATCCAGTCTGATCAATTTCCACTCGCTGCCCAGGCTCCAGCTTGGAAGGGAACCCCCTAGCGGTCTGATTTTCCCTTGTGATAAGTGCCAGGAGCTGGGCTGAGGTCGACATCATCCAGTTGACATAATAACCTTCTGTTGCGCGGTGACTATCGGTCCCAAAGAGAGTAGGTCAAGTTCTACGAATGCTTTTCAATTTTAACAGGTGTTATCGCAATTCCAGATTATTCACGTATAACAGGATTGTAAAGGCACGGCCACCCTTGTCATCTCACTCAAATACACCATCCCACATTGAGTTCCAGCAGCATCCCCATCCCAACCCTGCCAACCCCATTCCTGCCCACCCCATTGTGACAAACCATAACTAACCCATATTGGTATCGTATCATCTGTATGCACTGACTTCAGTTTGTACAGTGATTTGAGTTCTCATAGTAGTATAGCTGATGTGTACATGGACTTTGAAAAGGCTTTTGATAAACCACCAGGGGCAGCACGGTAGCATGGTGGTTAGCATAAATGCTTCACAGCTCCAGGTTCCCAGGTTCGATTCCCGGCTGGGTCACTGTCTGTGTGGAGTCTGCACGTCCTCCCCGTGTGTGCGTGGGTTTCCTCCGGGTGCTCCGGTTTCCTCCCACAGTCCAAAGATGTGCGGGTTAGGTGGATTGGCCATGCTAAATTGCCCTTAGTGTCCTAAAAAGTAAGGTTAAGGGGGGTTGTTGGGTTACGGGTATAGGGTGGATACGTGGGTTTGAGTAGGGTGATCATTGCTCGGCACAACATCGAGGGCCGAAGGGCCTGTTCTGCGCTGTACTGTTCTATGTTCTATGTTCTACCACATAATGGTTGGAATTTTCTCATTATTTCTTTTAAATAAATCTACCCAATTCATTTTTTTTTCCCAATTAAGGGCCAATTTAGCATGGCCAATCCACCTAGTCTGGGTGTTGTTATGTTGTAACATAAGCCGCTACTTGCTGACGGATACTCCAAACCTTGAAGTAAGTTGAATGTACTTATTGAGCGATTAACAAAGTTCCTAAATGAGTTCTACACTCTACTAATCTGACTCTAGTACTCTACTAACTATATGAACTTGCTTTAGACCACATGCTATGGTGTGACGGTGTTAGAACATAGAACATAGAACAGTACAGTACAGAACAGGCCCTTCGGCCCTCGATGTTGTGCCGAGCAATGATCACCCTACTCAAACCCACGTATCCACCCTATACCCGTAACCCAACAACCCCCCCTTAACCTTACTTTTTAGGACACTACGGGCAATTTAGCATAGCCAATCCACCTAACTCGCACATCTTTGGACTGTGGGAGGAAACCGGAGCACCCGGAGGAAACCCACGCACACAGGGGGAGGACGTACAGACTCCGCACAGACAGTGACCCAGCTGGGAACCGAACCTGGGACCCTGGAGCTGTGAAGCATTTATGCTAACCACCATGCTACCGTGCTGCCCACACTCATCTTGCTCTCTAGGTTTCTGCTGGTGGAAGGGGCAGGGCCTGTGTGCCTTGTCCTTTTTATAGTGGTCATGTGGTGCCCTCTTGTGGTGATGCAACCACTGGGTGTTCTGATTACCCATTGGTTGTGTCTTGTTCTGATGATCCATTGGTTACATGTCTGCATATAATTACAGCCTGCACATCTTTGGGTTGTGGGGGCGAAACCCACGCAAACACGGGGAGAATGTGCAAACTGCACACAGACAGTGATCAGAGCCGGGATCGAACCTGGGACCTCGGCGCCGTGAGGCAGCAAGGCTAACCCACTGTGCCACGGTGCTGTCCTCAAATTTTCTCAATATTTGGCAGAGGGCGGCAAACGGGATGGAAGCCGTCGATCCAAAGAGTGACGTTCTCCACCGTACTCTGAGTCTTTGAGAAGAAACTAAGGGGCAGGTCCCACAATGTCAGGGTTGCGGGGTGAGCTCTGACTGAGCCCACCCTGCCAGCAACATAGGTTCTTAAAAGTTCGGGGCGTCGTTCTTAAAGGGCGCCCCAATTTAAAGAAGTAAAAATAGAAGCACCGACCCCATTCGCCCCATGCAAACCCCCCTCTCACCCAGTACTACCCAGTACCTCTGGGGGCTGTACCCACCTGTGCGCCTCCGATGGGTACTCCTCGCCAGATGCACGTCGTGGGGGACCTGTCGCGATACACGCAGGTAAACAGGAATGGACACTTTAACACCGGAAACGGGGGGGCGCAATCAGTCATAAAGGCCTGATAATGACATTTAAAAGTATTCAAATTCAACCTCAGGATGCCCATTATGCCATTGGCGGGGGGTTAGGCGGGGCAACCGATCAGGAACATCCCATCGGCGTAAATACCGTTTCTGGACTCACACGGGACTTTCCGTCCCATCGCCATTTTCACCCCTCAAAACGGGAGCGAAAAATCAAACCACAATAAATTTGTTAATAAAATTGAACTTCGTGGGGTTATCGGAGAAATGGCTGCAATTGTAACTAAAGGCACAAGAAAGGAGGAAACAGTTGATTTTCAGAGAGGTAAACAGCAGCCCAGGGGTTGCTTTAAGGATCACTGCTCTTTTCAACAGCTATTAGGGACTTGGACCCGGGTAGAAAGGGCATAACTTCAAAGTTTGTGGATAGCAAGAAAACTTAGAAATGTGCTAAGCAGTGGAGAGGATAACGACAGAGTCCAGGAGAACATGGAGAGATGGGTGAAGTGGAAAGTGATTCATTAAATGCAGAAAAATATGAAGTGATACATCTTAGGGATTTGGGAGGTGACGACATTTTTGAGGTCTTTGGAGAGGAAAGGGAAATTGGAGCAGGGGACAGTAATTTGCAAGGACGGTGAGGTCACGGGGTTTATTTTTAAGGTGATGATGGATATTTAGAGGAGAGAGGGACAACATCTGAAGAACAATATCAGCTAAGGTGGGGACCATGAGGAGAGGTTGGGTGATCAGTTTCTAGACTAGACAGGATTGAGGTTCATAAGGAGGAGGTGTTAGCAATTCTGGAAAGTGTGAAAATAGATAAATCCCCTGGGTTGAATGGGATTTATCCTCGGATTCTCTGGGAAGCTAGGGAGGAGATTGCTGAGCCTTTGGCTTTGATCTTTATGTCATCATTGTCTACAGGAATAGTGCCAGAAGACTGGAGGATAGCAAATGTTGTCCCCTTGTTCAAGAAGGGGAGCAGAGACAACCCCGGTAACTATAGACCAGTGAGCCTTACTTCTGTTGTGGGCAATGTCTTGGAAAGGATTATAAGAGATAGGATTTATAATTATCTAGAAAGGAATAATTTGATTAGGGATAGTCAACACGGTTTTGTGAAGGATAGGTCGTGCCTCACAAACCTTATTGAGTTCCTTGAGAAGGTGACCAAACAAGTAGATGAAGGTAAAGAAGTTGATGTGGTGTATATGAATTTCAGTAAAGTGTTTGATAAGGTTCCCCACGGTAGGCTATTGCAGAAAATACTCCTCCTGTCCACTGCCTCTTGTAAAACTCCTTCCCCCAACCTCGGTTCCTTCCCCCCAACCTTCCACCCCGGCTAGACCACTCGGACCCTGTTCTGCCAGACCCCAATGGCCGCAGCCCCTCCCCCCATCTCACTCCTGTTCACTGGCCGGCTTAGACCGGCCAGCGTGTAGGCCCCCGCCCGGGTCCCTTCCCCCTTAGAATGGCCAATTTATATTAATTTCTTGTGCTTCTGTGTTTTTTTTCTTTCACTGACATCAGTATATATCATTTTAATTTTATCATTGATATGAAGCTCAATCTAATATTTTAATTCAGGATGCCAGTGAGCATTTGCTCACAGAACAGTGGCTATGGCGCCTCTGGGAAGGCAAATAGCTTAATGACTGTTTGCAGACAGTAATTGCCAGAACAGATAGAGGCCTGGCTTCCAGCTGCCCCACTCGTAATATAAAACTACATTTGGCATGTCTGTTATCAGAATATTGCAACATTATGATTGCCACTGAGTGCGTGGTCCCACTTACCTTCAAATCCATTTTAAGCTAAAGGAACTGTGCAACCATTGTTTAAACCTTCTGTTTCGTTACCTGTGTGGTAGGTAACATGTGCTACCCAATCCTTGGCTAATGAAGAGGTTTTCTGAATCTCGATGAAGAAGACTCAAAGTCATCCAGTAGTAACAAAAGGTTTATTGAGTAACTACAACAATAATTGCATGAGTTCTTTACTTTAACTTTGATACTAGTGATAAGGTTAACAAGATCTAAATGCGGTAACTATACGTAACTCCACTAGCCATCTGAACTACTCTGCTATTGCCCTGGTCACAGTGCACCCCCAACAAGAATGACCTTTAGTTAAATTATAATTATTTTTCTGCCTTATTTTTACTGCCCTCTGCAGTCTCTTTCGGGTTATTTCTCCCCCAACACCCCCCCGCCCGCCCCAATATATACAAACATTGGAAATGTCTCAAAGAAGAATGACCAGGGTGGTATCTGGTCTTTGATCAATGAGTCATGAGGAGATATCAGGAGGTAGAGCTTCTCTCTGCAGGATAAAGACTCAGGGGAGGAGATCCATCCTGGTCTCTGCATCATTGAAGGAATGAGGAGATGTATGCGGAAGAAATGCACGAACTACAAGAGAATTGTACAGATAAACGTGCAAGGCAAATGTGCAGAGGGTTATTGATGTTACACGTGGAGTTGTTGAAGTAATGGAGTTGATTGCCATCTTGAACAGTGACGCAAGCTCAGTTTGAAAGCCTTCAATGACAAAAACAGGAACAAAGGAGCAGAGGGTGATAAGCTTGGTGCCAGGAGCAGAGGGTGGTAAGCTTGGTGCCAGGAGCAGAGGGTGGTAAGCTTGGTGCCAGGAGCAGAGGGTGGTAAGCTTGGTGCCAGGAGCAGAGGGTGGTAAGCTTGGTGTCAGGAGCAGAGGGTGGTAAGCTTGGTGCCAGGAGCAGAGGGTGGTAAGCTTGGTGCCAGGAGCAGAGGGTGGTAAGCTTGGTACCAGGAGCAGAGGGTGGTAAACCTGGTTCCAGGAGCAGAGGATGGTAAGCTTGGTACCAGGATCAGGGATGAAATAAGCTTGGTGCCAGGGAGGAGGAAGATGTGGAACTGTGCAGTGTTGAAAGAAGAGTGAACAAGAGGGAGCTGGATAGCTGAACAGTTTTGACTCATTTCTACTTTTCCAGGTATTAAGGGCCATTTAAATACAAACTTCTCGATGTTTTTTAAAAGTAATTCACGGGATGTAGGCGTTGTTGGTTAGGCCAGTATTTATTGGCCAAACTCTAGTTACCCTTTAAAAGGTGCTGGTGAGTTGCATCCCTGAGTTGTAAGTATACCTACAGTGCTGTTAGGGAGGGAGTGCCAGGATTTCGACCCAGCGACAGTGACGGAACGGCGATATATTACCAATTCAGGATGGTGAGTGACTTGGAGGGGAACCTCCAGGTGATGGGGTTCCTCTTGTCCTTCTGGATGGTAGTAGTTGTGGGTTTGAAGGTGCTTCCTAAGGAATCTTAGTGAATTCCTGCAGTGCATTTTGTAGATGGTACACACGACTGCCACTGTTCATCGGTGGTGGAGGGATTGAATGTTTGTGGAAGGGGAGCAATCAAGCGAGGCTGCTTTGTCCAGGATGGTGTTGAGCTTCTTGAGTGTTGTTGGAGCTGCACTCATCCAGGTAAGTGGAGAGTATTCCATTATCCTCCTGGCTTGTGCCCTGCAGATGGTTAAAAGGCTTTTGGGAGTCAGAAGGTGAGTAGGGTTCCTAACCTTTGACTCTGGTAGTCACAGTATTTATATAGCTAGTCTAGTTCAGTTTGTGATCAATGGTAA
Source organism: Scyliorhinus canicula (assembly GCF_902713615.1). Classification (NCBI taxonomy): domain Eukaryota; kingdom Metazoa; phylum Chordata; class Chondrichthyes; order Carcharhiniformes; family Scyliorhinidae; genus Scyliorhinus; species Scyliorhinus canicula. The sequence continues at coordinate 14,719,679 of NC_052163.1, read as the reverse complement.
CCCCCAGGGTGTTGATAGTGGGGATTCAGCAATGACATTGCCATTGAATGTCATGGGGCGGTGGTTAGTTCCTCTCTTGTTGGAGATGGCCATTGCTGGCTCTTGTGTGGCACGAATGTAACTTGCCATTTGGCAGCCCAAAACTGGACATTGTCCAGGTCTTGCTGCATTTGGACATGGACAACTTCATTATCTGAGGAGTCGCAAATGGTGCTGAACATTAAGCACATCCCTACTTCTGACCTTATGATGGAAGGAAGGTCATCGATGAAGCAGCTGAAGATAGTTGGGCCGAGGACACTACCCCGAGGAACTCCTGCAGTGGTGTCCTGGAGCCAAGATGATTGATCTCCAATCACCACCACCATCTTCCTTTGTGCCAGGTACGACTCCAACCAGCGGGGCTTTTCCCACTGATTTCTGTACTTGCTTAAAACCTGTTGCATCTCCGGCTTTTCCAGTTGAAAATGATCAAGAACTAGAAACTGCACACTGCGCACAGTGGCGCAGCGGTTGGCACTGCTGCCTCATGGCGCCGAGGACCCGGATTCGATCCCAGGCCCCGGCTCATTGTCCGTGTGGTGTTTGCACATCCTCCCCGTGTCTGCGTGGGTCTCACCCCCACAACACAAAAGGTGTGCAGGTTAGGTGGATTGGCCACGCTAAATTGCCCCTTAATTGGAAAAAAAATATTTTTTAATTGGGCACTCTAAATTTATTTTCAAAAAAGAAACTATTTGGGCAGCACGGTGGCACAGTGGTTAGCATTGCTGCCTACGCCGCTGAGGACCCGGGTTCGAATCCCAGCCCCGGGTCACTGTCCGTGTGGAGTTTGCACATTCTCCCCGTGTCTGCGTGGGTTTCACCCCCACAACCCAAAGATGTGCAGGATAGGTAGATTGAACACTCTAAATTGCCCCTTAATTGGAAAAAATAATTGGGTACTCTAAATTTATTTTAAAAAAACTATTTTTCCCGCCAAAAACACTGCCAGATCTGTTGGATTTTTCTGGCACTTTCTGTTTCTGATTCAAAACACCACAGGAGCTATGCTCGGGTTAAGTGACACTTTACGAGCGCACACATTATGGACTGCCTGCAAGCCCTTCACTTTGACAACAAAATAAACAATGTACATGAATTTGTATACATGGTGCAAACGCCGTCTTCGTCCCTTGCGGGTCCCACCTTTATTAACCCTCTACACTAAACTAAGCTACCCCCCCCCCCCCCCCTTCTGCTGCCGATTAATTTTACCCAAAGAAGTCAACGAATGGCTGCCGTCTCCGGGTGAACCCTAACACTGACCCTCTCAGGGCGAACTTGATTTTCTCCAAACAGAGAAAACTAGCCATGTCAGATAGCCAGGTCTCCGACTTCGGGGGGCTTTGAGTCCCTCCAAGCTAATAATATCCGTCTCCGGGCTACCAGGGAAGCAAAGGCTAGAACATCCGTCCCTTTCTCCTCCTGGATACCCGGATCTTCCGACACTCTGAAAATCGCCACCACTGGACTCAGTGCTACCCTTGTTTTCAACACCGTAGACATGACATCTGCAAAACCCTGCCAAAATTCCCTAAGCTTTGGGCATGTCGCACACCTTGCACACCTGTCTTCTACACCAAAGAACCTGCTCATCCGGGCCACTGTCATGTGAACCCGGTGAACAACCTTAAACTGTATCAGGCTGAGCCTGGCACATGCTGTGGACGTGTTGACTCTACTCAGCACGTCCGCCCAGAGACCATCCTCTATCTCTCCTCCTAACTCCTCCTCCCACTTGTGCTTCAGCTCCTCAGTCTGCGTCCTCTCTGACCCCATGAGTTCCCTTCTCCCACCACACTCTGTAAACTACCATGTCCTGAATCCCCCTTAGTGGTAGGAACGGGAAGGTTCTTACCCACGTAAGAAGTCCCGCACCTCATTTCCCCTCACCAATCCGAATTTCTCCTCCAGTTCTCTCAAGCTGGGAAAGCTTCCCTCTATAAACATATCCCCCATCCTCTCGATCGCCGCTCTCTGCCATCTCCGGAACCCCCCATCCAGCCTTCACGGGGCAAACCGGTGGTTATTGCAGATTGGAGACCAGACCGATGCTCCCTCTGCTCCCACATGTCTCCTCCATTGCCCCCAGACTCTCAGGGCCGCTACCACCACAGGGCTGGTGGAGTACCGTGCCGGAGGAAATGGTAGAAGCGCAGTTACCAACGCCCCCAAACTGGTGCCCTTGCATGAAGCCGCCTCCATACTCTCCCATGCCGACCCCTCTCCCACCACCCACTTCCTGATCATGGCTATATTCGCTGCCCAGTAATATTACTAAAATTTGGCAGCGCCAGCCCTCTCCCCGACTCCGCTCAAGCATTACCTTCCTTACTTGCAGGGTCTTGCCCGCCCAAACAAAGCCAGTGATCACTTTATTGACCCGTTTAAAAAAGGACCGCGGAATAAAGATGGGGAGATACTGAAACACAAACAGGAATCTTGGGAGGACCGTCATCTTCACCGTCTGCACCCTCCCAGCTAATGACAACGGAGGCGCGCCACCCACCTCCGAAAATCGTCCTTCATTTGGTCTACTAGTTGGGCCAGATTTAGTTTGTGAAGCTGGTCCCATTCCCGCGTCACTTGAATGCCTAGGTACCGAAAGCTTCCCCCTACTAATCTAAACAGCAGCTCCCCCAATCGCCTGTCCTGTCCCCTCGCCTGGACCACAAACATCTCACTTTTCCCAATATTTAGCTTATACCCCGAAAACCAGCCAAATTCCCCCAAAATCCTCATGATTTCATCCATCACCTCTACCAGGTCCGATACGTACAGAAGCAGGTCGTCTGTGTAAAGCGAGACTCTGTGATACCCCCCCCCCCCCCTCCAGGACCAACCCCTTTGTCCCTTGAGGCTCTCAGCGCAATCGCCAATGGCTCTATAGCTAGCGCGAACAGCAGTGGGGAGAGGGGGCATCCCTGTCTCGTCCCACGATGCAGTCTAAAATAGTCCAATGTTGTCCTATTCATCTGTACACTTGCCACAGGAGCCTGATACAGCAACCTGATCCAGTCAATAAAACCCCACCCAAATCCGACCCATCCCAGTACCTTCCACAGATATTCCAATTCTACCCAATCAAAAGCCTTTTCTGCATCCATTGCGATCACTACCTCCACATCTCTACCTTCCGGGGGCATCATGATTACATTTAGTAACCTTTTTACATTGGCCACCAACTGCCTACCCTTAACAAACCCCATCTGGTCCTCCCCAATAATGTCCAGCACACAGTCCTCAATCCTAGTGGACAACATTTTGGCCAGCAGTTTGCCATCCACATTCAATAGGGATATCGACCGATAGGACCTACACAGCTCCGGGTTCTTGCCCCACTTCAGGATCAATGAGATCGTGGCCTGTGACATCGTCGGGGACAGCACCCCTCTCCCCCTTGCCTCATTGAATGTCCTCACCAACAGCAGCCCCAATATCCCAGAGAATTTTTTATAAAACTCCACTGGGTACCCGTCTGGCCCTGGGGCTTTACCCGCCCGCATGGCCTTCAGACCCTCCACTATCTCTTCCATCCCGATCGGGGCCCCCAGCCCTTCTACCAGCTCTCCGTCCACCTTCAGGAAATTCAGCCCCCCCCTGAGGAAGTGCCTCATCCCCTCCGGCCCAGCTGGGGGTTCCGACCCATGCAGCCTACTATAAAACTGCTCAAACGCCTTATTCACCTTTGCTGAGTCTCCAACCAGGCTCCCGTCCCCATCCTTTACTTTCCCAATCTCCCTGGCAGCTTCCCTCTTTCTAAGTTGCTGTGCAAGCATTCTGCTTGCCGTCTCTCCATGCTCATAAATCACCCCCCTCGCCTTTCATAAATCACCCCCCTCGCCTTTACACTTTGACCTCTCTGATATGGGGGCACAATTCCTGCATCAGAATTATTCAAAATTTCCCAAAGGTCTTTTTACATAAAAGTCTGCAACTTTCCGCATGATGACACAATGGTATAATTCTACACCGTTGCTTAAATTACAATGAATCATTGTCCTACATGGAACAATCAGGATTAGATTTCAGCCGCTCTTTTTGAATTGCGTGGATTTTGGCAGAAATCTTTTCCAAAGGGAAAAAAGAATGAGCATATTTTATAATTGATCATCAATCGCAGAACCATTTGGTGGGATTATGAAACTATTCCTAATACAACTTTTACCAGATGCGCCATGTGTATCCACGGGGATAGAAAAGGTGAATACTTTAATAAATTCACTTTTCACTCATAAAACTGATCCAACTTCTGCCATTTCACAGACCGAAACTTAACCAAGCCAGGTGAACAGCTGTAGTTTGTCAGAATTTATTTCATTGACTATAATCACTGCAGCTTTAACAGCAGAGCAGTACTTTCAATCATTTTCACTAGAATGGTACATTTGAGAGCTGTTGAAGGCAGAATGCAAATTCATTCGCTTATTTTCAAGGACTACGCAAGTTTTCAAGTAATGTGATACGAGTGACATGCCTGGCATCTGTAAACCTTGATCAAGTTTAGAGTTGAATATGTCGGGAGCAATGAGAAATGGTAAACATTTGTAAGCAGTGCGCGCATGAAGCACATTAGTCAGATTTTAAAAAAAAATAATTTAGAGTACCCAATTCATTTTTACCAATTAAGGGGCAATTTAGCGTGGCCAATCCACCTAGCTTGCACATCTTTAGGTTGTGGGGGCGAAACCCACGCAAACATGGGGAGAATGTGAAAACTCCACATGGACAGTGACCCAGAGCCGGGATCAAACCTGGGACCTCGGCGCCGTGAGGCGGCAGTGCTAACCCACTGCGCCACCGTGCTGCCCACATTAGTCAGATATGACAGGTCCCACGTAGTGCATCTTGTGCTGCCATATGCAGTACTTTAAACCAGGCCATGGGAGATATTGCATCCCTTTGCTTCTATTTCTTCGTCTTCCATTCGTACAGAATTACATAGAATGTACAGGCCAAAACAGGCCATTCAGCCCAACTAGTCCATACTGGCATTTATGATCCACTTGAGTCCCCTCCCATCCTTCCCCATCTGTTCTCCATTCCCATCTCCTTCTCCTGTTGATTGAACCTCCCTTTAAACACATCTTTGCACCCCGCTTCCTGTGATCATTATTTTTTTTAATTTAGAGTACCCAATTCGTTTTTTTCCAATTAAGGGGCAATTTAGCCTGGCCAATGCACCTAGTCTGCATATCTTTGGGTTGTGGGGGCGAAACCCACGCAAACACGGGGAGAATGTGCAAACTATTAAGGAGACATTTAACGGAAGTGTCGTAAATCACAAAGGATTTTGAAGGGATAATTAAGAAGAACTGTTTCTAGTGACAGGAGGGTTGGCAACCAGAGGACACAAATTGGTCAAAGAGCCAATGAGCAAATGAGAATTATTTTACGCAGAGAGCTGTTTGTATCTGGAATGCAGTGTCTGAGAACAGAATGAATAGTTACAGTCAAAACGGAATGGAATAAATACTTCCAGCTGAAATTATTGAGATGATTCGGGGAAGGAGCAGGGGGTTGGGACTAACTAGATAGCTCTTTCAAAGTGATCCTAGTTTGGAGTGTCAAACTCATTTTTTATGGTGGAACTCCACACGGACAGTGACCAGAGCCAGGATCGAACTTGGGACCTCGGCGCCGTGAGGCAACAGGGCTAACCCACTGCGCCACCATGCTGCCGCTTCCTGTGATTATGAGTTCCATTTTTTCTTGCAAGGAAAAGCTTCCCCGCCCCCACCCCGAATTCTCGATTTGATTTCTTAGTAAATATCTTTTATCGTGTCCTCCAGTTTCGTAACAGTTTCTACGTCTCTATGCAATTGAAGTCTGATGCTCGATCAATTACTCCAGAAGCGAGATTGGACGACAATTGAAGGCTTTTTTGGACTAGATGTTTCCCCCAGCAGCGCAGGTACAGAATGCAGCTGCTAGGGAGACACAGGCACTTATACTCCGCCTTACTGGGCGGAATCAGCAGGCAGGCTTCACCAATGATATTGCTGTCTCAGGTACCTCCCACACCAATGGTCTTACAGCCTCAACCAGGGTACCATAATACCCCTAATACCGACTACCACAAAGTCTTTCATAATTTTAAATATCTATAGTATTGTCACTGCTCAACCATCTCTGCAGAGGAGAAAAGAGGCCCAGTCTGTGTCTCCTTTCCTGATTGGTTTTAACCTCACACTCCTGGTAAATATATCCTCTTCAGTATGTTCAGGTCCTTTTTATAATATGGTGACCAGACTTGAATACAGTAGTTCAACTGTGGCTTAACTAAGGTTTCATACATGTTCAGCATAACTTCTTTACTGTTCAATTTAATTCTTCTAGAAATGAATGCTTGTGCTTGGTTTCCTTTCGTTCTGAACTTGTTGACTAGCTTCGCAGTATTTAGTGATTTGTATATTCCCAGATTGCTTTCCTCCATTGCCTCAGTTAGGTTCTTATTGGGCAGCACGGTGGCCTAGTGGTTAACACAACCGCCTCACGGCGCTGAGGTCCCAGGTTCGATCCCGGCTCTGGGTCACTGTCCGTGTGGAGTTTGCACATTCTCCCCGTGTCTGCGTGGGTTTCGCCCCCACAACCCAAAAACGTGCAAGCTAGGTGGATTGGCCACGCTAAATTGCCCCTTAATTGGAAAAATGATTGGGTACACTAAATTTATAAAAAAAAGAAGAAAAAAAAAAAAGTTAGGTTCTTATTTTCGAATAAACACGTGAACTCCTTGGGCGGAATTCTCCGACCCCCCGGGGGGTTGGAGAATCGCCCGGGGCCGGCGTCAATCCAGCCCCCGCCGTGTCCTGAATTCTCCGCCCCCCCCCCGAGATTCGGCGGGGGCGGGAATCACCAGTCAGCGGGCCCCCCCGCGGCGATTCTCCGGCCCGCGATGGCCCGAAGTCCCGCCGCTGACAGGCCTCTCCCACCGGCGTGGTTTAAACCACCTACCTGACCAGCGGGATTGGCGGCGCGGGCGGGCTCCAAGGTCCTGGGGGGGGGGGGGGGGGGGGGGGCGTGTGGCGATCTGACCCCGGGGGGTGCCCACTGATCGGCGGGCGGGCCTGTACCGTGGGGGCACTCTTTTTCTTCCAGGGAAGAGACCCCCTCCCCTGCGCATGCGCCGGTATGACGTCAGCAGCCGCTGACGCTCCGGCGCATGCATGGACTTACGCCGGCCGGCGAAGTCCTTTCAGCCCCGGCTGGCATGGCGCCAAAGGCCGTTCACGCCAGCAGGTGGAGTGGTAACCACTCTGGCGCGGGCCTAGCCTCTCAATGTGAGAGCTTGGCCCGACGCCGGAGTGGTTCACACCACTCCAACACGCCGGGACCCCCCGCCTCGCTGGGGAGAATCCCGACCCCCGGGGGATCAGAGAATTCCGCCCCTTATTTTTGTACCTCGCGCTTTTCCATGTTGAAATACATTTATCAATTATATGCCCAGTTTGCAAATTTAGTCATTCCTTCTGGTAATTTGTTGCATGCCACAGTGTTGACTGTCACTTCCAATTTTGGAAATTGTTTTTTAAATTGCAAAATATTAACCATTAATAGAAATTATGTTCAAAAATTGTCCCAGCACTGTTGACCCACCTTCTGCAACTCTGGATGGCTACCTTTTCACCCTCGTCTCTACTTTCTGTCTTTTAACCAGAAGTTATCCATTCCACTGCAAGACCCGTGCCTCTCTGTGTTATGGCTTGACTTACCAGTCAGTTATGTGGTACCTTATTGAAAGCCTTTTGGAAATCTAGATATATTACATCCACAGCATTACCCTTTTCTACTCTCTCTGCAACCTCTTCAAATAATTAAAGAGGTTGACCTAGCAAGATGTTGAAGATGATGCTGACTGTTCATTATTATATTTTTGGCTTCTAGGTGAATAGTTCAACTAAATGGGAACAAAGTCCCATAGCCAGTGCGTTTAGCCGCGAGTTTCCCGACACCCGCAGCGCCAAGAGACACATGACTATACGATGCCACTCGTATTAAATATGAGGCCTCAGTGGGTAACGCATGTCCAAGGCCGCACGTAGTCCCATTTTCTACACTGAGGAGCTCCACTTGCTGGAACTCCTCAGTGTAGCAAGAGATCAAGACACCTTTTTTAAATGGCGTCCCGATCTCCAAAGCTTCCAAAGTGACCCTCAACTCCCCCAAGCCCCAACGCACTATGGGAGGTCCCCAACACCGGTGCAGGTGCCCCAGGCCCGATCACCAGCACATAAAAAATACCAGTGTGGCACCATGGCAGTGCCAGTATGGCACTCATGTGGCACTGCCAGGGTGCCAGACTGGCAGTGCTAGAATGCTCAGGTGGCACCAGCTGTACCACCATGCCCAAGCACCTGGGGGCCTCTGATCCCCTGGGAGACCCCCACAAGTGCAGTTGCATCTGGACCCCGTTTGTGCTGGATCAGTGCTGGATCAGTGCTGAACCGCACTCGCCCAAGGTCACCGAGGCAAAGGAGATAAATGCCAACACCTCGGGCACCTCAGGGAACTGCATATTGGAGTGAGGTTAGCTGCCTCGCTCTAATGTGCAGATTTTCTAAAAAGTGATCCTGCCCACAATGGGCAGAATTTTTTTTAAAAATTTTAGATTACCCCAATTATTTTTTCCAATTAAGGGGCATTTTGGTGGCCAATCCACCTACTCTGCACATTTTTGGGTTGTGGGGGCGAAACCCACGCAGACACGGGGAGAATGTGCAAACTCCACACGGACAGTGACCCAGAGCCGGGATCGAACCTGGGACCTCAGCGCCGTGAGACGGTTGTGCTGACCACTAGGCCACCGTGCTGCCCTCAATGGGCAGAATTTTCATCGCAATTTCTCGTGAGATCGTATTAGACCTCGCGAAACGTTGCAAGCCATGTAGATAATGCGAGAGAAGTCTCGCGGCCTTTATCAACCACACTGGGCTGCGGGGAGCTGCTTTTTGGGCGCAGGGTGGCTGTTGAATCGCACCCTAGATGTTTTTCTATTTTCTCCGACATGTTAAGCTGACTGGTCTACAGACCCCTGGATATATTTTATCTCCCTTAAATATAGGCATAATATTAGCTATTCCCCAGCCCTCTGGCACCATACCTTCTTCTAGTAAATTACTAAATATGCCTAAAGGTACGGATATAATCCTTCTGAATCAGATCCTCTTTGAGTTAAATTAGTTTAATTAATGGGCGGGATTCTCCCGTACCCAGTGGGGCGGGGGATCCCAGCGGGACGGAGTAGCGTGAACCACTCCGGCGACAGCCCGCCCCAAAGGTGCGGAATCCTCCGCAGCTTCAGGGGCTAGGCCGGCGCCGGAGTGGTTTGCGACCAGCCGGCTGGTCTGGAAGGCCTTTGGCGCCACGTCAGCCTGGGCCGAAGGGACCCCGCTGGCTGACGTCATCCCCGCACATGCGCAGGGCGGGGGTCACGGTTCGATTCCCGTAACAGCCTCCCCAAACAGGCACCGGAATGTGGCGACTAGGCTTTTCACAGTAACTTCAGTTGAAGCCTACTCATGACAATAAGCGATTTTCATTTCATTTCATTTAATTTTTCACCTACCCGTCAGCCATCGCGGAGGCTCACACGGCCGACGCGTAGGAAAAGAGTGCCCCCATGGCACAGGCACGCCCGTGCATCGTTGGCCCCAATCGCGGGCCAGGCCACCGTGGGGACACCCCCCGGGGCCAGATTGCCCCGCACCTCCCCGCCAGGACCCCGAAGCCCGCCCACGCCGCCAGGTCCCGCCGGTAAGGGACCTAGTCTGATCCACGCCGGCGGGACCTACAAAAAACCAGCGGGTCTTCAGCCCATCGCGGGCCGGAGAATTCAGGGCAGCCCCGGGGCCCATTGAGTTATGCCGGCCCCCGCCATTCTCTGAGGGGGGCGGCGCAACTCACCGACTTTTGGAGGGCCAGAGAATTCTGCGGCCGGCGGGGGCGGGATTCACGCTGACCCCCGGCGGGAGGTCAGAGAATCCCGCCCAATATTTCTCCTCTTCTTGCTTGAGTAGGAGAGAGTAATTGAGAAAGTATAAGCTTTACTGAAACTCATTTCAAAGTGTGAAAGAAGAGAATCCCCAGGTGACTTTCAAGTCTTGGATGTCCTTGGATTTTCTATAGATATAGATATAGAATTTACAGGGCAGAAGGAGGCCATTCGGCCCATCGAGTCTGCGCCGGCTCTTGGAAAGAGCACCCTACCCAAGGTCAACACCTCCCCCTATCCCAATAACCCAGTAACCCCACCCAACACTAAGTGCAACCTTGGGCACTAAGGGCAATTTATCATGGCCAATCCACCTAATCCGCATATCTTTGGACTGTGGGAGGAAACTGGAGCACCCGGAGGAAACCCACGCACACACGGGGAGGATGCGCAGACACCGCACAGACAGTGACCCAAGCCGGAATCGAACCTGGGACCCTGGAGCTGTGAAGCTATTGTGCTATCCACAATGCTACCGTGCTGATGAGTTAAGATTTGTCATTTGGCACAAAACACAGAAAACTTAATTCCTGCCGATAGTTTGAACAAAGGAGGAGATGTTGATATTGCCCTGGCATTGAAAGATTGTCAGCCACACAGTGAAAGAAAGAAATTACAGAAATTATGAATAGTTGAGGAACAGTGGAGAACCTTCCAAGCGATTTTTCACAATGCTCAGCAAAGGTTTATACCAACAAAAAGGAAAGACGGTAGAAAGAGCGAAAATCGACCGTGGATATCTAAGGAAATAAGGGAGAGTATCAAATTGAAGGAAAACGCATACAAAGTGGCAAAGATTAGTGGGAGACTAGAGGACTGGGCAACAGAAAGCTACTAAAAAAGCTATAAAGAAGAGTAAGATAGATTATGAGAGTAAACTTGCTCAGAATATAAAAACAGATAGTAAAGATTTCTACAAATATATAAAACAAAAAAGAGTGGCTAAGGTTTTAGAGGATGAGAAGGGAGTTTTAATAATGGGAGATGAGGAAATGTCTGAGGAACTGAACAGGTTTTTTGGGTCGGTCTTCACAGTGGAAGACACAAATAACATGCCAGTGACTGATAGAAATGAGGCTATGACAGGTGAGGACCTTGAGAGGATTGTTATCACTAAGGAGGTAGTGATGGGCAAGCTAATGGGGCTAAAGGTAGACAAGTCTCCTGGCCCTGATGGAATGAATCCCAGAGTGCTAAAAGAGATGGCTAGGGAAATTGCAAATGCACTAGTGATAATTTACCAAAATTCACTAGACTCTGGGGTGTTCCCAGCGGATTGGAAATTTGCAAACGTGACACCACTGTTTAAAAAAGGAGGTAGGCAGAGAGCGGGTAATTATAGGCCAGTGAGCTTAACTTCGGTAGGAGGGAAGATGCTGGAATCTATCACCAAGGAAGAAATAGCGAGTTATCTGGATGGAAATTGTCCCATTGGGCAGACGCAGCATGGGTTCATAAAGGGCAGGTCATGTCTAACTAATTTAGTGGAATTTTTTGAGGACATTACCAGTGCAGTAGATAATGGGGAGCCAATGGATGTGGTATATCTGGATTTCCAGAAAGCCTTTGACAAGGTGCCACACAAAAGTTTGCTGCATAAGATAAAGATGCATGGAATTAAGGGTAAAGTAGTAGCATTGTTAGAGGATTGGTTAATTAATAGAAAGCAAAGAGTGGGGATTAATGGGTGTTTCTCTGGTTGGCAATCAGTAGCTAGTGGTGTCCCTCAGGGATCGTGTTGGGCCCACAATTGTTCACAATTTACATAGATGATTTGGAGTTGGGGACCAAGGGCAATGTGTCCAAGTTTGCAGATGACACTAAGATGAGTGGTAAAGCGAAAAGTGCAGAGGATACTGGAAGTCTGCAGAGGAATTTGGATAGGTTAAGTTAATGGGCTAGGGTCTGGCAGATGGAATACAATGTTGACAAATGTGAGGTTATCCATTTTGGTAGGAATAACAGCAAACGGGATTATTATTTAAATTATAAAATATTAAAACATGCTGCTGTGCAGAGAGACCTGGGTGTGCATGAGTCGCACAAGGTTGGTTAACAGGTGATTAAGAAGGCAAATGGAGGGCAGCACGGTGGCCTAGTGGTTAGCAAAACCGCCTCACGTCGCTGAGGTCCCAGGTTCGATCCCGGCTCTGGGTCACTGTCCGTGTGGAGTTTGCACATTCTCCCCGTGTCTGCGTGGGTTTCGCCCCCACAACCCAAAAATGTGCAGAGTAGGTGGATTGGCCACACTAAATTGCCCCTTAATTGGAAAAAATAATTGGGTAATCTAAATTTATAAAAAAAAAGAAAAAAAAAAAGAAGGCAAATGGAATTTTGTCCTTCATTGCTAGAGGGATGGAGTTTAAGACTAGGGAGGTTATGTTGCAACTGTATAAGGTGTTAGTGAGGCCACACCTGGAGTATTGTGTGCAGTTTTGGTCTCCTTACTTGAGAAAGGACGTACTGGCACTGGAGGGTGCGCAGAGGAGATTCACTAAATTAATCCCAGAACTGAAGGGGTTGGATTATGAGGAGAGGTTGAGTAGGCTGGGACTGTACTCATTGGAATTTAGAAGGATGAGGGGGGATCTTATAGAACATATAAAATTATGAAGGGAATAGATAGGATAGATGCGGGCAGGTTGTTTCCACTGGCGGGTGAAAGCAGAACTAGAGGGCATAGCCTCAAAATAAGGGGAAGCAGATTTAGGACTGAGTTTAGGAGGAACTTCTTCACCCAAAGCGTTGTGAATCTATGGAATTCCTTGCCCAGTAAAGCAATAGAGGCTCCTTCGTTAAATGTTTTTAAGATAAAGATGGATCGTTTTTTGAAGAATAAAGGGATTAAGGGTTATGGTGTTCGGACCGGAAAGTGGAGCTGAGTCCACAAAAGATCAGCCATGATCTCATTGAATGGCGGAGCAGGCTCGAGGGGCCAGATGGCCTACTCCTGCTCCTACTTCTCATGTTCTTATGTTTCACTTATTTTATAGCAACAGCTTTGCTTTTGTTTAATTCCAGCCTTAAAATAGAATGACAGTTTACATTGCTTATCTGGCGATCTATAATACAATGGTATAGACACCAAATGAGATGTTCAAAGTCTATATCCACCGTGAGGAACTGGTATGTGATATTGTACATCATTTACTTCAGCTCTCAATATATTTTGAAGCATATTCATTATTTGGAGTTCTGGGGCTGGATTCTCCGTCCCGCCGCACCAGATTTCTGGTTCAGCACGCTGGCCGGATGCTCCGTTACACCGGCTGGTCAATGGGGTTTCCCATTGTGGGGCAGCCCCACGCCATCGGGAAACCCCCCGGGCTGCCGGCAAAACAGAGCATCCCGACGGCGGTGAATCCAGACCCGGATTTTCCTTGAAAATAATTAATTCAGAGAAATTAGACTGGCGTAAACAATGTCCGTGTTGACTTTCCTGCGGGAAGAAATTGGGAAGATTCCGTCAGTGACTGAAACATGTACAACAGGAAATTTGAACCCCTTGAAGCTTGAAAACGATGGTTTGCTGGTTCAATCAGCCACTTGTTGGAGAATGCCTTTGGGGTCACTGTCAAATGGTCCACCTTTGGGTGGACATTTATTGTCCACCTTTAGTTTCCTTTCAGGAGGTGGTGGTGCGCCTTTTGGAAGAGCTGCAGTCTGTGCGGTGAAGGCGGTGCCGGTTGATAGGGAGTTCTGACCCGGCGATGATGTTGAGTTGATGAAGATGCTTCAAATTATTCAGGGTAAAGCCTACTTTTGGTGCTGCCACTTGTTTGTGAAGATATTTGATCAACATAACTCACAGAATGATCTGGAATCAACTTTTATGCTCTGGCACACCCATATTCTTACTGAGCTAAAATATCAACACCGCAAAAGTTCCTAGTTGCATTTTTATGGCAAAGCATGATTAGAGGAATTTTAGAATTACATTAATTTTCAAAGTACCTCAGGCATACCTGAACCCTGAATGATAAAACACATGACTGGCAAGGCTTAATAAATCATTAAGAAACAAACAAGTCATGACTGTTCAAATCACCCTACGCTCCCCGGTGATGGTTAAATGCTTATGTGGTGTGACTGGACCTGTGCCTGGAGTCAATTTAATTGTTTGCTAAATGCACAGGTCATCACATGCGGATAACCCAGCTGTGCAGAGTGTGGATGGAGTGCTCTGGGAAAGCACATTAACACACAGATGTAATGTGGAACAATAAGGCAGAAAGCTAGGTGATGCATGTAATTAAATCCTGCCCATCCAGACTAGGTTGTATGCAGTTGTTTTCCAAAATGTACTTCTTGGAGAAATCCATTATTATAACATACAGATTTACAAAAAGAGAGCAAGGGAGGTTAAGTTAGTGAATGGAGCTTTTCAATACATATCTGTGATTCGGGTATTAATCTATAATAGTCAGTGATTGTCGTGCAACTTAACGTCTGCAGGAATGACAATAGAAAATGATGGAAAATATCAACAGGTCTGGCAGCATCTGTGGAGAGAGAAACACAAAACTTCGATGTCCGGTTTTCGGCACATGTGAAGGGGTGTTTCACGGTGTCTGCAGGGTCGAGAAAGACCCCGCTGTTTGCCGAGGAACTCCCCGACAAGGCGGCACTTTAGGCATTTCCTGCACTGACGAAGTCAGCTTGCCAGCGCAGGAAGACACTCGCGGATCAGGGTGCCATTTTTAAAGGCAGCCCCGATCTTTCAACCCCAACCTCAGTGCCCCCACCGCGGCCTCCGAACCCCCCACTTCACCCAACATATGTAACGCTTCCAGGGTCCTCAACCCCCTTCCCCCCCCACCTGTAATGCGCAACGTCCCTCGGGCACAACCCCTGGCATGGGCAACCTGGCACCTGAGCACCTTGGCACTTCCAGCCTGGTACCATGGCAGTTCCCTGCCAGCCTGGCAGTGCCACCTGTGCACCCTGGCAGTACCACCCTGCCCAGTCCACACTCAGGGGTCTCCAATGGCCTGGGCGACCTCACCAGGTGCCATTATGACTGGTCCAAGTTTGTGTGGACCAGACTCTCCCAGGTGAGTCCGTTAGGTCCCGGGCACCGGAAAAATCAGGCAAACGCATATTTAAAAGAGCCTAATGGCTAATATAAATATGCATACCTAGATCATGCCCAGCGAGGGCGAGATCCAGATCACGTCTCACAAGGTTCTGTTTCATCTCGCAAGACATCTCTAGCGTCGTGACCTCAAGTCGAGTGCAACAAGGCCGTTAAATTGTGCCCAGAGATTTTTTTTAAATTAAGGGGCAATTTAGCAAGGCCAATCCACCTACCCTGAACATCTTTGGGTAGTGGGGGTGAGACCCGCGCAGACAGAGGGAGAATGTGTAAACTCCGCATGGACAGTGACCCGGGGCTGGGAACGAACCCCTGTCCTTGCCGCCGCGAGGCTGCAGTGCTAACCACTGCAACACCGTGCCATCTGCGCCCAGAGTTACTGAGGGGGAATTTTCTCCCCCCTCCTCCCCCCCCGCGTTTTCAGAGGGCGGGAACATCAGAGGGGGCGGAGAATCGAGTGGGAGATCCAAAATCACTTTTACACCGATGGGGTTTCCCCGCTCGATTATCCTTGCCCACCCCCCACTCCCCCCTCTGCCAATAACATAACGAGGATCCCGACATCATTTACATCTCCGTGAAAATGTGTTTATGTGGGGTGTCTGTGGGGAAGGTGCTGGGGGCTCCGTGGTTGGGGATGAGGTTCTGTGGTGGCGGGGGGGGGGGGGGGGGGGGGGGGGGGGGGGGGGTTTGGTGGGAGCTCCGTGGAGGGCAAGGGGGTATTAATCTATAATAGTCAGTGATGGGGGGTGTGGTGGGAGCTCCGTGGGGGGCAAGGGGGTGGGGGAGAAGTTAGAAATGCATTGGGGGGCATCTTCCACGGGGTGTTCTTTTATTTATTTTTATGGGGGGCGCCCTTTAAAAACAGCAGCCTGATCGTTTGAATGCCTCCGTTGCTGGCAGAACAGGCCTTTATATTGTGGGACCCGGCACTTTACTTTTTTTTTCAAAGTGTCAAAAAATACAGCGGGAAAAGCCATCAGCACGGCTGGCGGGCTACTCTCTGCTATTCCTGCCCGAGGTGGCACTTTGAAAAGAAATCAGACAATTGCGCCCAATGTTTCCAGTTCGATGGAACTCTTCATCGGAACCCTCGGAAGGATGTTGCCAGACCTGCTGAGTTTTTCCAGCACTTTCTGCCTTAATTTCAGATTTCCAGCATCTGCAGTATTGCCTTTATTTTAATGTTTGCAGACTTTGACAGTCGAGCGCAGACTAAAGGAGAACAATATGTTGTTTCTTTTGTCTTTCCGCGAATTAGTTGAATATAAAAGGGGAGTAAATACCGACCATTTTTTGAAAAAACGAGTGAATCCACAATAGCTTTTAACCTGGACAATTCCCAATGCTACAGACTAAATCCACTGGCTATGATTAACCTGTTTGCTTCTTGGTCATATTAGCCATTAGTTATTCAGAAAATTGTGTCACTCAATCTTCTTCCATAGGAACATGATAGCCTGAAATAGTAAAATGCATAGTGTGTGCAAACGGAGTGCATGTGCACAAAGCTTTGTGTATGTATCAGGTCTATGCTCTTAAGCCATATTTGCACTTTGAAATCTAAGTGGGACACTACTGACTTTAAAAAAAATGTGACAGAGTCTGCTCCATTGTCAATGCTGCAGATACAATGGAATCAACCATAGAAAATTGGAAACTCCACTCTTCACCCTAGGTTTTGCTTACTGTGAATAGCGTGGTTCTCTCGAAGCTTATAACAATTTAATAAATACTTGGGGCTATAAATCCTCAATTCCATTTTGCCCAAGACATTTAGATACTATCCCAGAGAACTTTACAGGTAATTAAGTACTTTTGAAATGTAATCGCTAGTGAACCGTAAGGGGGGGCAGCACAGTGGCGCAGTGGTTAGCATTGCTGCCTACGGCGCCGAGGTCCAAGGTTCGAATCCCGGCTCTGGGTCACTGTCCGTGTGGAGTTTGCACATTCTCCCCGTGTTTGCGTGGGTTTAACCCCCACAAGCCAAAGATGTGCAGGTTAAGTGAATTGGCTATGCTAAATTGCTCCTTAATTGAAAAAAATGAATTGGGTACTCTAAATTTAAAAAAAAAACAATGGCCGGGATTCTCCCCCAACCGACAGGCAGGCCGTACTGGTGCCAAAGAGTGGCATGAACCACTCTGGCGTCGGGCCGCCTGAAAGTTGGGGAATCCTCTGGACTTCCGGGGTCTAGGTGAGAGATGGAGTGGTTGGCGCCACGCCAACCAGCACCGAAGGGCCTCCACCAGCCAGCACGTGTTGCCGCGTGCGCAGGGGGTTTCTTCTCCACGCCGGCCATGGCGGAGCTTTACAGAGGCCGGCGCGGAGGGAAAGAGTGCCCCCACGGCACAGGCCCGCCCGCAGATCGGTGGCCCCGGTCAGGTCCACCATACAAAATGAGTTTGACACTCCAAACTAGGATCACTTGTAGCCACCAAAGTTGGCCATTCCCTCAATACAAAATGGAGGAACGCAAAGCTTGCAGGTTAAAATGGACAAAGTTTGCAGCACAAGCAGGCTGCACCAAGCCAATGTGTATTCTGTCTGCTAAGAGAGCAGACAGCACCGAAACGGACATTCCGCATACTAATGAGGCAATCTCCGGGATAGTTTTTTTTTATAAATTTAGAGTACCCAATTATTTTTTCCAATTAAGGGGCAATTTAGCGTGGCCAATTCACCTAACCTGCACATCTTTGGGTTGTGGGGGTGAAACCCACGCAGACACGGGGAGAACGTGCAAACTCCACACGGACAGTGACCCAGGGCCGGGATTCGAACCCGGGTCCTCAGCGCCGTAGGCAGCAATGCTAACCACTGTGCCACCATGCTGCCCATCTCCGGGATAGTTAACATAGTAATGGAACGATCCCAGGGACAATGGACACAAATAGGGAAGTGATTGCAACAGTGTATGGGAAACCAGACATCCCGGCTCCAGCGGGGTTCGAAAACAAAGCACCTGAAGGCCCACCCAGTAGCCGAGGGACAGCCTCAGTATTGGGGGGATTCAAACAAATCGATTGGGAAGAGACCCAATCGATTCCCAGCAGGTAGAGGGTCCGCCCAAAAGGGCACGAAGCCCTAGGACCTATAAAAGACAAGTCCCAAATTTAGTTCGTTCTTCTTGTCCAGCCCTCCTCTCTTGACCAGCCCTCTCGACCAGCCTTTTACTGAAGAAGACTTTGACCGAGAGAGAGGAGAGGTTTGGGACAGCAGCCGCCAGCAAGTAAGTGTCTCACAACGATCGCTACCAGAGATAGACACTCCTGACCCCTTTTTAACCCGTACCAACCTGAAGTCTGCGGACCAGTGCAGAGCAAGAGGCCTTGTCCCCTGATCCGGCAGTTCCCTTTAAGATAAGTATTGGTTTATTTAGTGGTAGGAATAGTTTAATCATCTTAGCGTGTGCATGGGTAGTGTTATAATTGTATTATAATAAACTCATTTGTTTAAACTTACTAATTGGTGTATGGTTTATTGATTTGAACTTGACCTTGAAACTTGTGGTGGTGTCTTAACGATACCTGGCGACTCCAAAGCTAACGAACAAAACAGAGCCAAATTGAGTGTTAAGCACACTCACCCAGAACGAGCAACACACTTTGAAAGAGCTATCTAGTTAGTCCCAACCCCCTGCTCCTTCCCTGAATCCTCTCAATAATTTCAGCTGGAAGTATTTATTCAATTCCCTTTTGACTGTTACTATTCATTCTGTTCTCAGACACTGCATTCCAGATACAAACAGCTCTCTGTGTAAAACAATTCTCCTCATTTCCTCTCTGGCTCTTTGACCAATTTGTGTCCTCTGGTTGCCAACCCTTTTGCCACTAGAAACAGTTCCTCTTAATTATCCCTTCAAAATCCTTTGTGATTTACGACACTACCATTAAATCTCTCCTTAATAGTTTGCACATTCTCCCCGTGCTTGCGTGGGTTTCGCCCGCACAACCCAAAGGTGTGCAGTGTAGGTGGATTGGCCACGCTAAATTGTCCCTTAATTGGAAAAAATTAATTGGGTACTCTAAATTTTAAAAAAATAATAAACTTTCTCCTCAATCCCAGCTTCTCTAGACTTTCCATATAATTTAAATCCCGCATCCTTGATACCATAAGACTAGAAGACCATAAGATGTAGGATCAGAAATCGGCCACTCGGCCCCTCGAGTATGCTCTACCATTCAATGAGATCATGGTTGATCTGATATTATAATCCTCAACTCCACTTTCCCGCCTTATCCTCATAACCCTTGACTCCCTTACTGATTAAAAATCTGTGCATCTCAACCTTGAACGTATTTAATTGCCCAGCCTCTACAGCTCTCTGTGGTAAAGAATTCTACAGATTCACCACCATCTGAGAGAGGAAATTCCTCCTCATCTCTGATTTAAATAGACGGCCCCTTAGTCTGAGATTATGCCCTCTGGTCCTAGATTCTCCCACAAGAGGAAACATTCTGTCAGCATCCACCCTGTCAAGCCCCCGAGAATCCTATATGTCTCAATAAGGTCGCTCCTCATTCCTCTGAACTCCAGTGAGTACAGGCCCAACCTACTCAACCTCTCCTCATAAGAAAATCCCTCCATACCTGGGATCAACCTAGTAATAAACCATTCTATGAATCTCCTCTGCGCTCTCTCTCGAAGGCCTTGGCATGCTTCCTAAATGCGGTGCCTGGATTTGGACACAAGCAACAACAATGGGAAGAGGCTGCAGTGAATCTTGTAGGTGGTACACACTACAGCAAGAAGTGCCGAGTGGATGGTCATCAGCATCCCAGGTGCCTGTCTTCAGCCAATACAATTCACTTCACATGATATCAACAAATGCGACTGAAGGCACTGGACACTGCTCGGCCTATGGATCATGTCAACATCCTGGTAATAGTACCCTCTTGTTCTACAACATCCACACCTCCAATCAGCTTTTGCTGTACAGCTCAACACTGACAATGTGGAAAATTTCCCAGGTATGTTCTGTTCACAAAGAGCAGGGCAAATCTTTTTTTTAAATAAATTTAGATTACCCAATTATTTTTTCCAATTAAGGGGCAATTTAGCGTGGCCAATCCACCTACTCTGCACATTTTTGGGTTGTGGGGGCGAAACCCACGCAGACACGGGGAGAATGTGCAAACTCCACACAGACAGTGACCCAGAGCCGGGATCGAACCTGGAACCTCAGCGCCGTGAGGCAGCAATGCTAACCACTGCGCCACCGTGCTGCCCCGAGCAGGGCAAATCTAACACAGCAGCATCCTCTCGATCGTTAGCAAAATGATGGAAGGTGTTATTGGCAGTGCTATCAAACGGCACTAACAACATATAAAACTGCTCATTGATGCTCAGTTTCGGTCCAACCAGGGCCATTCAGTTCCTGATCTTATTACAACCTTGGAGAAAAAATAGACAAAACAGCGACCACAAGAGGTGAGGTGAGGGTGACTTCCCCCGACATCAAGGCAGCATTTGAGCAAGTGTTGCACTAAGGAGCCTTGGCAAAATTGAAGTCATTGGGAAAATGGGGGGATACTCTTCAATTTGAAGTCATACCCAGAGGAGCCATAACTATAGCACAAAGGATGATGGTTGTGTCTTGTGGAGATTGATCATTTCACTTTCTAGGATATCATTGCAGGAGTAGGGCAGCACGGTGGCGCCGGGGGTTAGCCCTGCTGCCTCACGAGGCCGAGCTCCCAGGTTCGATCCCAGCTCTGGGTCACTGTCCGTGTGGAGTTTGCACATTCTGCCCGTGTTTGCGTGGGTTTCGCCCCCACAACCCAAAGATGTGCAGGGTAGGTGGATTGGCCACGCTAAATTGCCCCTTAATTGGAAAAAAAATGAATTGGGTACTCTAAATTTATGAAAAAGAAAATTAAAAACATCATTGCAGGAGTTCCTCAGAAAAGTGACCAAACCCCAATCATCTTCAGCTGCTTCATCATTGACGTTCCTGAAGTGGGGATGTTCACTGATGATTGCATAATGTTCAGTACCATTTGCAACTCCTCAGATATGAAGCAGTCTGTGTCTATGTGCAACAAGGCTGGACAGCATTCAGACTAAGGCTGGTAAGTGGCAAGTGACATTTGTGCCAGGCCAGCATGGTGGCTCAGTGGTTAGCACTGCTGCCTCACGGTGACAAGGTCCCAGGTTCGATCCCGGCTCTGGGTCACTCTCCGTGTGGAGTTTGCACATTCTCCCTGTGTCTGCGTGGGTTTTGCCCCCACAACCCAAATGATGTGCAGGGTAGGTGGATTGACCATGCTAAATTGCCCCTTAATTGGAAAAAATAAAGAGGGTACAGTAAATTTATTGAAACAAAAGTGACATTTGTGCCACACAGGTGCCAGGTAATGACCATCTCCAACCATCTCTATCTCCCATTGACATTCAATTACCATCGCTCTCCCCGTGTCTGCGTGGGTTTCGCCCCCACAACCCAAAAATGTGCAGAGTAGGTGGATTGGCCACGCTAAATTGCCCCTTAATTGGAAAAAATAATTGGGTAATCTAAATTTATTTAAAAAAAAAAAAAAAATTACCATCGCTCAATCCCCCATTATCAACATCCCGGAGGTCCTGAGGTCCATTTGATTGGTACCCTTTCCACCAGTTTAACCATTCATTCCCTCCATGAGTGATGCGCAGAGGTAGCAGTGTGTACCACATACAAGACACATTGCAACAACTCAGCAATATTCCTTCTACAGCACCTTCCAAACCTGGGATCTCTGCCACCCAGAATGACCAGGGCAGCAGATGCATGGGAACACCACCACCTGCAAGTTCCCCTCCAAGTCGCACACTATCCTGTCTTGGAAATACATCAACGTTCCTTCACTGTCGCTGGATCAGAATCCTGGAACTCTCTTCCTAACAGCACTATGGATGTACCTACACCACATGGACTGAGGCAGTTCAAGGTGTGGGCGACACGGTGGCACAGTGGTTAGCGCTGCTGCCTCACAGCTCCAGAGACGTGGGTTCAATTCCAGCCTCGGGTGACTGTGTGGAGTTTACACTTTCTCTCCATGTCTGCGTGGGTTCCTTCTGGGTGCTCCGGTTTCCTCCCATGGTCCGAAGATGTGCAGGTTAGGTGGATTGGCCATGCTAAATTGCCCCTTAGTATCCAAAAGGTTAGGCTAGTTACTGGATTACTGGGATAAGGTGGAGGCGTGGGCTCAAGTAGGGTGCTCTTTCCAAGGGCCGGTGCAAACTCGATGAGCTGAATGGCCTCCTGAACTGTGAATTCTATGATTCTATGACTCACCTTCACCTTCTCAAGGGCAATTAGATCTGGGCAACAAATGTTGCCCTTACCAGCGATGCCCATATCCTATGAAATATTTTTTAAGGAGTCTCTGTGTGCCAGTGGTGGTGGGAGTGATATTTAAGTGATGGGTAGGGTGCTGATCAAATGGTCTGCTCTTTGCTGGATGGTGTCAGGCTTCTTGTTGTTACACATAAAGTCTCCTTCAGCCCTCTGTGACAACCCCCCAGGGAGTATATTCTGCTCTGTGTAATGCTCCATGAAAATTCTACTAAATTGTCATTATAAATTCTCCTTGTTTATTGCAATATATATATTTTAAATCTTGTAAGCAACACACGGTAAATCTCCTGAAGTCAGTTCCTTAAAACTGAACATCTCCACCAGTGCAAGTCAGGACAACTCATTTAGGATCAGATCGTCCCCTCCAGGTACCCTCATACTTTCCCTTTGAAATGTGTGGGTGATTGTCACTCAGCCAGGCATTTTGATTTAGTCTCTTTTTTGCTCCATATGGCTCCATTGATTGGACTCAGCTATAAATTCGGTGTAGGAAATTAAATTATTGATAGTGAACTTGGAACAGTATGTTCAACATGCCTTTACTGCTGAAGTGGCAAGTGGAGGGATTTGATGTGCATTCAATTAAACAGAGGGGGGAGATCTGAACCAAATCTCCATCAACTCACTCATTCTGCTGCATATTTTTTTTCCTTGCATTTTTAAGTATTTGGATATAAAACAAAAACTGATAACATTTTAAGAATGAGAATCAAGCAGTTCTTGCATATTAAATTCTGCCGTACACTTACGCTGGGCAGAATCCTCTAAAATGTGACTAGCCTCAAATTGAGAATTGTTAATACCTTCATAAAATTCTTGATTCAATAAAAAAAAACAATGGGTGCGATCTAACTTAAAATACACAGAGTCCGTCCTGGGCAGGATTAGAAGGGTTGTTCCCAGTGCGTGTAGTGCAGGAAACCACCCCGCTATCTAATGGCACTCTATTTTCTTTAGGGCCTCAACGGGGAACACCCCGCCAAAACCACACTCAATCGCATGTCCTGCTCTGAGGAGCTCCATTCGTCAGTACAGGAAGAGATCGGGGCGCCATTTATCTCTTGACCTCGACTCCCCTCCGACGCAACCTTGGCACTGTGTGGTGAATGTGATTCACACCGGATTATAATCTGTATATACATGTGTCTATATTGTAAGTGCAATTGCACTACCTGACCACCAGGGGGGAGTAGCTCTGTGAATGCTCGAGAATTGTACTGGGCTTCTCCCTTGGTTCACCCAGGACTCCTCCCCCTGGAGCTGCTGTATAAAGATCAGTGCCACATGGTCAGCCGGCCAGTTCACCGAAAGTTCAATGGCTAATAGGCTGGCTCTGTTGTGAGTGTATTAAAACCGCTATTCTAATCCTACAAGCACGTGTCTGTTGAATTGTTGGTTCCAACACACTGCCAGCCTGGCACTCTGGCAGTGCCTCTGCCAGCCTAGCAGTGCCACCTGGGCACCAAGGCAGTGCCAGGGTGCAGGCTGGCAGTGCCAGGTTGCCTGGGCCATCAGCAGTGCCTGGGTGCCACCCTACCCAGATACCAAATACCCGGGAACCCCCGATTGTCCGGGAGACCCCCCAAAGTGTCATTCTGCCCGTTTGTGGCGACCAGTGCTAAACGGTGACTGGCTGGAGTCTCCTCAGCAGGTAGACCTGTAACACTGATAGGTTTATCCAGTGGTACATCGGCATTTGTTAACACACCGCCAACTGCCTCTTCTACAACAACATCACGCGTTGTTCCTTTTAGTGCCACATGATCCAACATATCTTAGAACATAGAACATAGAACAGTACAGCACAGAACAGGCCCTTCGGCCCTCGATGTTGTGCCGAGCAATGATCACCCTACTCAAACCCACATATCCACCCTATACCCGTAACCCAACAACCCCCCCCTTAACATTACATTTTAGGACACTACGGGCAATTTAGCGTGGCCAATCCACCTAACCCGCACATCTTTGGACTGTGGGAGGAAACCGGAGCACCCGGAGGAAACCCACGCACACGGGGAGGACGTGCAGACTCCGCACAGACAGTGGCCCAGCCGGGAATCGAACCTGGGACCCTGGAGCTGTGAAGCATTTATGCTAACCACCATGCTACCGTGCTGCCCTTCTTTCACAATTACATCCGAGGGAACATAACAAAGAAATATTGCCAGTTGTGGGTTGTCTTGTATGTCTGTCGATTCATCAGGAACTAAGCTGAATGCTAGAGAGTTCTGTAGATTGTTCCATATCCGGCGGGAAGCATCAGCGCTGACCTGGGAGATACACCTCTGCACCCTGTGGTGTGAAATTGGAATCTGTGATAATAGTCACTGAAATTTTGTGTTCCTTGGATCTAAAACTGCAGCAACTTCAGCAATATTCTCCTTAACAAATTCTCCATCAGAGTATGGGCGTTTAGGATGAGCAGGCCTCCATGGCAGGTTAGTGAATTAAGGGACACGGGGAAAGGGCAGGAAAGTGGAGTTGAAGCCGCAAGGCGAGCCATGATCACATGGAATGGCGGAGCAGGCTTGATGGGCCGAATGCTTGTGTTCTTGAATGGACTTGACAGAATAGACATGAAGAGGTTGCTCCTCCTGACTGGGGTATCTAGATCCTCAGGATCAGATTTTGACCATTTAGGACTGAGAGGAGGAGAAACTACTTCACTCAAAGGGTGGTGAATGTTTTTGGAATTCTCTACCTCAGAGGATCATACCTGCTCCATTTTTAAGCTTGCGATCGACAGACTTTGGCCTTTCAGGAGTCAAGGAATATGGGGTGTGGGTGGGAAAGTTGGAGTTCAGGCAGTAGATCAGTCTTGATCATATTGAATGGCTGGGCAGCTGAGGGGCCACTTCTGTCCCGATTTGTCACAATTCCCCCCCCCATGAGGACCACGGGGGAAACCATTGTCGATCTCCCCGTGGGACCCGTGGAGTATGAGCTTTCCAGGTAAGGGGGGTTGGGGGTGGGGGGGGCGGTGGGTAGTAACGGAGGCCACTCAGGTGCAGCTCATTAGACGTACACATAAAAGCGGGCCCAAGCAGGGCCCGGGGATGTTTGTTGTCCCAACGGAGACTGGCTTGTGGAGAGAGTATTTTACATAGTTCAATAAATCCTTGTTCCACTGCTGTTGGCTTCCTCAGTTACTAAACTATTTCTTGTCTTCTTATTCTCCAGTGATGAAGAAGATCAAAGATGAAACATGGACTGGGCCTGGTGTTGGCAGATAGCCATTTAACAGGTGAACTGCTCCTTAATCAGAGCCTATTAGTTTTATCTGTTGAAAGTAGTTAATATTTACTTTATTGTCTGCATCAATTCTTTTTTCGGTGTGGTTTAGAGCCTTGACTATTGTGTACTTTGGATGTAATGCTAACAGCTTTTCACCCCGTTAACAATTATTTCAGCTAATAATCGGCCAAAGGAGAATTTAGTATTAACTGTGACCTACTTTGTTTCTATTTACTCATTTATCCAGAGAGTGGTTAAAATATGATTCTGCATGAACAGCCTAGGTGAATAGGAAAGATATATTTGAGAGCGAGCGGGCAGCCTGTTTCTGTGCTGCAAGCTTTTTGTAATTTAGATAATTACTGAACATCAATAATTGTGAAATCGTGTTTCATTTTAACGGACGCATTTCTAGGTCAGCCTTTGGAAAATGTGCAGAGGGTTATCACCTGCCTGTCAGTTGCGATGTGCTCTACAATGAATGGGAAATTGTGGGCAGTGCATGCACAGCCTAATGACGAGGCTTTCCTGATCGATGCAGCATCTATAAAAATCCTGATGTCAACCCCTTGCAGACAGCAGATGGTGGAGACTTACTACCCACACCTCTGAAATGGAAATTGGGTGCTGTGCAAAATGGGGATGCGGCTTTGCTACGAAACTGAGTGGATCGTCCACTGAGTGGATGGCACGGTGACACAGTGGTTAGCACTGCTACCTCACAGCGCCAGGGACCTGGGCTCGAGTCTGACCTCAGGTGACTGTCTATGTGGAGTTTGCACGTTCTCCCTGTATCCTCCGGGTGCTCCGGTTTCCTCCCAACTCCGAAGACTGTGCAGGTTAAGTGAATTGGCGATGTTAAATTGCCCCTTAGTGCCCAAAGGTTAGGTAGGGTTACAGGGTTAGGGCAGGGGGTTAGGCCTAGGTAGGTTGCACTATCGGAGCAGGGGCCAGCGCAGACCTGATGGGCTGAATGGCTTCTTCTGCAGTGTAGGTGTTCTATGGTTCTATGATCCCTACCCTGTGGGACTGGTGTGGGTTATAACAGTAACCTTGGTCAATCATTACAGTTCATTGAACTTATTGTAGCCTCAGTTTGCTGGAGTTGGAGTGCGCGCCTGGAAATTCTGATTACAAGGACCCCATTCATGTGTTCAGAGTAAGGGGCCACGCATTTAAGACAGAGATGAGGAGGAATTTCGTCTCGCAGAGAATGGTGATTCAGTGGAATTCTTTACCACAGAGAGCTCTAGAGGCTGGACCATTAAGTAATTCCAAGGTTGAGATGGACAGATTTGAAAAAATATATAAATTTAGTGTACCCAATTCATTTTTTCCAATTAAGGAGCAATTTAGCATGGCCAATCCACCTACCCTGCACATCTTTGGGTTGTGGGGGTGAAACCCACGCAAACACGGGGAGAATGTGCAAACTCCACACGGACAGTGACCCAGAGCTGGGATCGAACCTGGGACCTCGGTGCCGTGAGGCAGCAGTGCTAACCACTGCACCACCGTGCTGCACAGAGATAGACAGATTTTTAATCAGTAAGGGAATCAAGGGTTATGGGGATAAAGGGGGAAAATGGTTGAAGATTATCGCATCAGATCAGTCATGATCTCTTTGAATGGCGGAGCAGAGTCAATGGGCTAAATGACCTACTTCTGCTCCTATGTGTTATGGTCTTACAATCTAACTGTTTTCTCTGTCCTGAATGGTACTGAGTCTTCTTTTTTTTAAATTTAGAGTACCCAATTAATTTTTTTCCAATTAAGAGGCAATTTAGAGTGGCCAATCCACCTACCCTGCACATCTTTGGGTTGTGGGGGCGAAACCCACGCAAACACGGGGAGAATGTGCAAACTCCACACCGACAGTGACCCAGAGCCGGGATCGAACCTGGGACCTCGGCGCCGTGAGGCAGCAGGGCTAACCCACTGCGCCACCATGCTGAGCCTTCTTGTGTACTTTTGTGATTGTGCCCATTCAGGTGAGTGTTGAGTATTTTCAAACATTCCTGATTTGAACCTTGTGGGCAGGAAGTGAGTCGTAGAATATGCAGCCTCTGGGCAGCACGGTGGCACAGTGGTTAGCACTGCAGCCCCACGGCGCTGAGGTCCCAGGTTCGATCCCAGCTCTGGGTCACTGTCTGTGTGGAGTTTGCACATTCTCCCCGTGTCTGCGTGGGTTTCGCCCCCACAACCCAAAAATGTGCAGAGTAGGTGGATTGACCTCGCTAAACTGCCCCTTAATTGGAAAAAATAATTGGGTGATTTAAATTTATTTTTTAAAAGGAATATGTAGCCTCTGACCTCCCCTTGAACTCGTGGTATCAATGTGGCTAATCCAGTTCAGCTTCTGATCAATTCTGACTCAGAAGGTGCTGATGCTGGTGGCTCTGCGATGGAAATATAAGTTGGCAGACCTTTTCTTTTTTTTTAAATTTAGAGTACCCAATTTTTTTTTCCAATTAAGGGGCAATTTACAGTGACCAATCCACCTAACCTGCACATATTTGGGTTGTGGGGAAACCCACACAGACACAGGAAGAATGTGCAAACTCCACACGGACAGTGACCCAGGGCCGGGATTCAAACCCGTGTCCTGAGCGCCGCAGTCCCAGTGCTAACCACTGCGCCACGTGCCACCCACAGACTTTTTCTTTTGAGGTTTAACGCAGCATTTCTATCTGCTTTACCCTAAAAATAAAGTTTAAATAATAAACAGTGATAAGGTGAGAATAAGCATTGCATGAACAAACTGGTTAATGGTACACGCTGTTGCCTTCAGTACACCAGACATTGTTCAATGGCAGACTCTATCTCAAACGGGGGTGGGATAAACCTGTCAAACTAAATTACTTTGAAGTAGACAGTTAGTCAATAACCTAGAGCGTGTGTCCCAGTGTTAAATCAACTGTATGTGTTAAAAACCTGATGAACATTGATCAGTACAGATGGAGCTTGTGGCTTTTAAAAGAAGTTTACAAATTGCAGAAAAGTACAACATCATATCGACGCTTAAAGCAGCAGAATTCTCATTTGCCCAATCATAGTTTCATGTGAATATTTATAAATGACTGCCAGCCCAAAAGATAAAAGAAAGACTTGCATTTATATGCAGGATCTTTCATGGCAATTTGCAGCCAATAAAGTATGTTTTTGATGTTTGGTCAATGCTGTAAGGTCAGAAAGACAGTGATAAATTTGCGCACAGCAATCTCCAGCAAACAGCAAGGGAATAACGGCCTGATGGTCTGTTCGTGTGGCGTTAATTGATGAATAAATATTGTCCAGGACTTCAAGGATAACTCCCTGCTCACATTTTGAAACAATGCTGTAGATTCTGCATAAAGTAGCACACAAGTTCATATTCTGTGCGTGTCACGGGAAAACGATGATCCTTGGGGGTTAGAACAAATACTGTTGTGGACGGAGGCAAAGACTCCACAAGAGGCCAAGCTGACAGGATACAACTCTCTTTGTTCTCACACTAGGTATGCCAATCACTCCTCTCCACTCCCCCGCAGGGTCACCTTCCCCAACCTGCCTGGCGTTTAAATCCTGTGGGTAGTTCCTCCAATTGGGAGGAAGTTCCAACCCCTAGTCACTTGGGGAGCTCATACTCTGAGGTGTAGGAGGGGAATTGGATGCAATACAGGTTCCGTCCCCGTAGGGGGTCGTAACAAATACCGTGGGGCATTTTACAATCACATGAAAGGGCACATGAGATTGAATGCCTCGTGCATAAGACAAGATATCCAACCATTCAGAACTGCCTGAATCCTGCACTGGAGTCTCAATTTAGGACGGCATGGTAGCACTGTGCTTAGCACGGTTGCTTCACAGCGCCAGAGTCCCAAGTTTGATTCCTGGCTTGGGTCACTGTCTGTGTTCTCCTCATATCTGCGTGGGTTTCCTCCGGGTACTCCGGTTTCCTCCCACAAGTCCCAAAAAGTATGCTGTTAGGTAATTGGGGCATTCTGAATTCTCCCTCCGTGTACCCGAACAGGCGGCAGAATGTGGCGACTAGGGGCTTTTCACAGTAACTTCATTGCAGTGTTAATGTAAACCTACTTGTGACAATAACGACTATTATTATTATTAACTCCAGTTTTTGTGCTCAAGTCCTGGAGTGGGAACGGAACCCGCAACCTTTTGGATTCAGAGGCAAGCGTGGAATCCCCTGAGTCACAGCTGACACCTCAGGCTTAAATTACGAAGTCTGTTCCTAAAATATTTGCACCCATATATTCTGTTTACGGACAGAAAAGAGAATTGACGGAGGTGGACACAAGGTTGATTTTGAATTTCCTGCAGAAATGGTTTTACATTTTATTTGATCTTCACAAACTTCACCTGAAACCTGATTCTCGTCGAGTGCAATTTGGGATTTTCGTGGTATGCTGCTCAAAGCAACCACAAGAAAGGAATTAGTACCTTGAATACTATTTAAAACAATTACAATCAAGCAAAATATTAATGGGTGCCAAAATATTTGTGATTTTGTTCCCTTAATACTCCACATAGGGGATGAAATTCAACATCATTGCACCACATTTTGTGGGATGCACCTTTCAGGGTGTGATCTTCCGCCCTGATCTCCCCTTCCACATTGGGTGCCAGTTGATCTTTAGCTGTGCCATCAACACCCTGAAGGTTACCAATGACCAGAAACTGAACTGGACTAGCCATATAAATATAGAGGCTAAAAGAGCAGGACAGAAACTAGTAATCCCTTGGTGAATAACTCACCTCCTGATTCCCCAAAGACAGTCACCTACACGGCACAAGTCAGGAGTGGGAAGGAATACTTTCCTGTTGCTTGGATGAGTGCAGCTCCAACAACACGCAAGAAGCTGCACACCATCCAGGACAAAGCAGCCCCGCTTTATTGGCACCCATTCCACAAACATTCAATCCCTCCACCACCGATGCACAGTAGCAGCCGTGTGTACCATCTACAAGACGCACTGCGGGAAATCACCAAGGCTCCTGAGGCAGCACCTTCCAATCCCACGGCCACTACCATCTAGAAGGACAGGAGCAGCAGACGCCTAGAAATACCACTACCTTGAAGCCCACCATCTTGACTTAGAAATATATCGCCATTCCTCCACAGTCGCTGGGTCAAATTCTTGGAACTCCCTCCCTAAATCCCTCCCTACACCATAAGAAACCAGCGGTTCAAGAAGGGAGCGCACCACCGCCGTCTCAAAGGTGACCAGGGGTGGGCAATCAATGCTGGCCTAGCCAGTAATACCCACATGCCAAGAATGAATACAGCGCCCTGAACGAGGAGTTAGGTGCCTTCCAGATGCAAACTGAGGTCCTAAAGCAGGTTTACGACACCCGATCAAAATTGATTAACAAATAGATGGAGCTTGCACCCATATACCCTGAATACATGCCCTGGGCGGGATTCTCCGACCCTCTGTGTCGGAATCGCGCCCGGCGCGGGGGCGGAGAATAGTCACTCACGCCGGAAATCCGGCGTAACAACGCTTCTGCGATTCACCGCGGACCCGCCAGTTGTGCGCGCGCGATCGACGCAGTGCCGGTCGGGGGCCGCTGAAAGAGGCCCCCCGCGGCCATTCTCCGCGGTCGACCGGCCGAACTCCCGCCGGCGTGGTTTACATCTGGTACCAGTCGGCGGGAGCTTGGACCCGCGGCCGCAGTGGCGGCCTGGTGGAGGGGGCGGGGGAATCTGACTCCAGGTGGGGGGGGCCTCAGCAGTGGGCCCAGATCGGCGGGTCATTGCGATCTGGCAGGGACCTACATTATTCTGCGCAGGCCTGCG
Source organism: Scyliorhinus canicula (assembly GCF_902713615.1). Classification (NCBI taxonomy): domain Eukaryota; kingdom Metazoa; phylum Chordata; class Chondrichthyes; order Carcharhiniformes; family Scyliorhinidae; genus Scyliorhinus; species Scyliorhinus canicula. The sequence goes on along the minus strand of NC_052163.1, from coordinate 14,688,175 downwards.
GTGTGGGTCCGCCATGTCGGCGGCGCCCGTGCCAAAGTGGGCAGCCACGCGAATGCGCAATCCCGCTTGCGACCGCCGTGCGCATGCTCGGCCACACAGTCTAGACAACCGGGCCCTGCCGGCAGCCAGAGCTGCAGGATCCACGCCGGAGCCCTGCTAGTCCCCTGGAAAATGGAGAATCATCCCGGCCATTTTCAGGCGGGCATGGGGACTTATCGCCAAAAAGGGAGAATCTCGCCCCCAGTGTCTGTCCAAGTTTTGAACGACAGCTTATTGAGAGAATGTCAACAGCCATACCAATAATTATTTTTTAAAACTTTAAAAAATAAATTTAGAGTACCCAATTCATTTTTTCCACTTAAGGGCAGTTTAGTGTGGCCAATCCACCTACCTTGCACATCTTTAGGGGGTGAAACCCACGCAAACACAGGGAGAATGTGCAAACTCCACACCGACAGTGACACAGAGCCGGGATCAAAGCTGGGACCTCAGCGCCGTGAAGCAGCAGTGCTAACCACTGCACCACCGTGCTGCACATTAAAAAAAATTTGAACGGCAGCACGGTGGCACAGTGGTTAACACTTCTCCCTACAGCGCTGAGGGCTCGGGTTCGATCCTGGCCCTGGGTCACTGTCCGTGTGGAGTTTGCACATTCTCCCCGTGTCTGCGTGGGTTTCACCCCCACAACCCAAAGATGTGCAGGTGAGGTGGATTGGTGACGCTAAATTGCCCCTTAATTGGAAAACAAGATAATTGGGCACTCTAAATTAATTCTTTTTTAAACTTTTAATAGAATTTCTCCCCTGTGATCTCCCATTTCAATGTCCTTAGATTGCATCCATCCATATACCCATAGTGGCAAAAGACGCTAGCGATGATCTTTATATCAGAATCCCTCTCAGACCTGAAATACAACATAGAACAGTGCAGAAGGAGGCAATTCGGCCCCTCGAGTCTGCACCGACCCACTTAAGCCATAACTTCGATCCTATCTCCTCACCTTTTTGGGCACTAAGGGCAACTTAGTATGGCCAATCCACCTAACCTGCACGTCTTTGGACTGTGGGAGGAAACCGGAGCACCCGGAGGAAACCCACGCAAACAGGGGGAGGACGTGCAGACTCCTCACAGACTGTGACCCAGCGGGGAATCGAACCTGGGACCCTGGAGCTGTGAAGCAACATTGCTACCGTGCTGCCCAAGGCTATTGGAAAGTTACAGGCTATTATTTTTAGCATTGATGACCTCTGGCTGCTCATCTCCAACAGTAGTCAGTAGGCCCTGAAGTCGAACAGCCTCCTTCTTCCTGCAGTTTCCAGGGCGAGGTCCCAGAGGACAAACCTGCCGCAACGGGCGGAACTGGATCAGGCTAAGGCTTGATACATCATGCTGCTTGACCTGGACAGATTAGTGCACCTTGAAAATGCTGCTCCTGCCCAGTACCTGGGAGAGGAAGGGGAAGGGCAGGAATATCGTAATATCGGCTGATGGCCCCTTGCCTGGTGCGTTTTCAGAGGTGGACGAGGGCACATAAAATATGTAGGTTGGCCAGCCCACCCTCCTGCCCAAAGCCCTACCCAGTTTCCCATAATACAGGGGTGAATAAGGCACCCACTACCCTGCCTGCCCTTTAGCCTATTGAGACCCTTAACTGCCCAATTAACTGGCAAAGAAAGGTCTCAAATATCCTCTACTGCCATGAAACACTGATCAGCGACAAGTGAAAGAGGAAAACGTGGGGTGGGGGTGGAGTGTCTCATTGGTTGAGGGCCCTGTGCAAATTGGGTGCACCACCCAAGATGTCAAACTTCTCATTCCTCTCCGCCTAAATTCCAATCCCTCCCTCACCCACCCACCACTCCTCCAGGCTGTCCAATCCTTCCCTGCCCGAAAACCACCATGGTCACCATGATCTTCTTCCCAGGGCTTCCTCGCAGTACCAGCAGCAACCACAACTGAGCTCTGGCACTGCAGAGACTGCTGGAGCTGCTGTCCAACCAGATTGGCCAGCAGCTTTTTTTAAATAAACATTTTATTGAGTTATTTTGTGGTATTATAACAACATAATAAACAATGTACATTAAATTATAAACATAGCACAAAAGCCGTCTCCCTCCCTTACAGGTCCCACCCTTATTAACCCCCTACTCTAAGCTAAACTAGTCCCCCCCCCCCCCCCCCCCCCCCTTCTGCTGACGATTAATTTTCCACGAAGAAGTAGACGAATGGTTGCCACCTCCGGACAAACCCTAACAGTGACCCTCTCAAGGCGAACTTGATTTTCTCCAAACAGAGAAGGCTAGCCAGGTCCGATAGCCAGGTCTCCAACTTCGGGGGCTTTGAGTCCCTCCAAGCTAATAGTATCCGTCTCCGGGCTACCAGGGAAGCAAAGTCCAGAATGTCTGCTTCTTTCTCCTCCTGGATTCCCGGGTCTTCCGACACCCCGAAAACTGCCACCTCTGGACTCAGCGCCACCCTTGTTTTTAACACCGTGGACCTGACATCTGCAAACCCCTGCCAAAATCCCCTAAGCTTCGGACATGCCCAGAACATGTGGATATGTGTCGCTGGTTCTCCCGCACATTTTGCCCACCTGTCTTCCACCCCAAAGAATCTGCTCATCCGGGCCACTGTCATGTGATCCTGGTGAACGACCTTAAATTGTATCAGGCTGAGCCTGGCACATGTTGCGGACGCGTTGACTCTACTCAACGCGTCCCCCATAGACCATCCTCTATCTCTCCTCCCAGCTCCTCCTCCCACTTGCGCTTCAGCTCCTCGGTCTGTGTCTCCTCTGACCCCATAAGTTCCTTGTAAATGTCCGAGACGCTCCCTTCTCCTATCCACCCTCTGGAAACTACCCTGTCCTGAATGCCCCTTAGCGGTAGGAGTGGGAAGGTTGGCACCTGTTTACGTCGGAAATCCCACAACTGCAGATACCTGAACACGTTTCCCCCCGCCAACCCAAACTTCTCCTCCTGCGCCCTCATACTCGGAAAGCTCCCCTCTATAAACATATCCCCATCCTCTCAATCCCTGCTCTCCGCCATATCCGGAACCCCCCCAGCTATACTTCCCGGGGCAAACCAGTGGTTATTGCAAATTGGAGACCAGACCAATGCTCCCTCTGCTCCCACATGTCTCCTCCATTGCCCCCAGACTCTCAGAGCCGCCACCACCACAGGGCTGGTGGAGTGCCTTGCCGGCGGGAACAGCAGAAGCGTAGTTACCAACACCCCCAAACTGGTGCCCTTGCATGAAGCCACCTCCATACGCTCCCATGCTGACTCCTCCACCACCGCCCACTTCCTGATCATGGCTATATTCGCCGCCCAGTAATAGTTACTAAAATTTGGTAGCACCAGTCCGCCCTCATCCCGACTCCGCTCAAGCATTACCTTCCTTACCCGCGGGGTCTTGCCTGCCCAAACAAAGCCACAGATCACTTTGTTGACCTTTTAAAGAAGGACCGCGGAATAAAGATGGGGAGACATTGAAACACGAACAGGAATCTCGGGAGGACCGTCATCTTCACCGTCTGCACCCTCCCAGCTAATGACAATGGGAGCGCGTCCCATCTCCAAAAATCGTCCTTCATTTGGTCTACTAGCCGGGCCAGATTTAATTTATGCAGCTAGTCCCATTCCCGCGCCACTTGAATTCCTAGGTACCGAAAGCTTCCCCCTACTAATCTAAACTAATCGCCTCTCCTGTCCCCTCGCCTGGACCACAAACTTCTCACTTTTCCCCATATTTAGCTTATACCCCAAACACCAGCCAAATTCCTCGAGAATCCTCATGATTTCTTCCATCCCCTTTCATGGATCCAATACATACAGAAGCAGGTCATCTGCATAGAGCGAGACTCTGTGCTCCACTATACAGCCTGCTGTAGAAGTCGCTAAACGCCTTATTCACCCCTGCTGAATCTCCAACCAGATTCCCATCTCCGTCATTTACTTTCCCTATCTCCCTGGCTGCCTCCCATCTTTCTAAGCTGCTGTGCAAGCATTCTGCTGGCCTTCTCTCCATGAAGCCTTTCTCAGCTGCTCCACATCCCTCCCTGTGGTTAACAAGCCGAACTCCGCCTGTAGCCTCCGCCGTTCACTTAAAAGCCCCGCCTCTGGGGTCTCCGCATATCTCCTATCGATCTGTCGTATTTCCTTTACCAGTCGGTCCGTCTCTGCCCTGTCCACCTTCTCCCTATGGGCCCGCATCGAGATCAGCTCCCCTCTGACCACCACCTTCAGTGCTTCCCAGATCATTGCTGCTGAAATTTCCCCCGTGTCATTGACCTGCAGGTAGTTCTGAATACATTTCCTCAGCCGCTCGCACACCCCTTTGTCAGCCAAAAGTCCCACATCTAACCTCCAGTGCGGGCGCTGGTTACTGTCTTTACTAACTTGCAGGTCAACCCCATGCGGAGCATGTTCTGAGATTGTGACCACCGAGTACCCCGTGTCCACCACCCCTGCCAGTAAGGCACTGCTCAAAATGAAGAAATCGATCCGGCAGTACACTTTATGCATGTGTGAGTAGAAGGAGAACTCCTTCACCCTCAGCTGCCCAAATCTTCATGGATCCATCCACCCCCCCCCCCCCCCCCCCCCCCCCAAATCTGATCCATGAATTCTTTTAGTTCCTTTGCCATTGCTAGTACCCTGCCTGTTTTTGAAGCTTGACCTGTCCAAGCCAGGGTCATTAACTGTGTTGAAGTCCCCTCCCATGACCAACCTGTGCGAGTCCAGGTCCGGTATCTTCCCCAGCATCCTCTTTATAAACTCTACATCATCCCAATTTGGCGCGTACACATTTACTAATACCACCTGCACCCCCTCTAGTTTCCCACTGACCATAATGTACCGACCTCCCACATCCGAGACTATTCTACCCGCTTCAAACACCACCCGCTTATTGATCAGGATCGCGAACCCCTCTAGTCTTTGAGTCTAGTCCCGAGTGAAAGACCTGACTGACCCGGCCTTTCCTCAATCTAATCTGGTCAGTTACTCTAAGGTGCTTCTCCTGCAACATTACCATGTCTGCCTTCAGTCCCCTAAGATGCACAAACACACGTGCCCTCTTGACCGGCCCATTTAGCCCTTGAACATTCCAGGTGATCAGCCTAGTTGGGGGGCTCATTGCCCCCCCCCCCTTCGCCGATCAGCCATCCCCTTTTTTGGGCCCGCCTCCAGCCCATGTTCCACACCTGCACCGGTCCGCCCCCAGGCAGCTTCCGCCCCCAACCTCCTCTCTGTCCCTTGGCCCAAGCCCCTCCCTTGTCAGCAAAACATTTTCCTCCCCCCCCCCCCCAGTAATAACACTCTGTAACCCAACCCCTTTGATAAACTGAACATATGCACACACCCCACTGCGCTTCCGTGAGCTAGCCCACCCAGCTAGCTTGGTGGCGCCATCCCTGCCGCCGGATAGTCTCCCACCTATTGTCCCCCCCCCCCCCGCTCATACAAATATACTCCAACATCAAGCAATCCCCACACAATTGCCCGATAGAAAAGCACCAAAATCTAAACAAGCACACCCCCATCCCCCAAAGGTGCAAATGAAAACCTTAACTCACTCGGCTCTGCCACTGGTCCCACATCAATACAGAAGGTATTACAAACAGCTTCCACAAAACCAAAAACGAGAAACTTTTTAAAAACAGAACAGAGAAACAAAAAGAAAAAAAATCCCCATGAACTTTGCAGCAAAGTTCAAAAGTTCTCAGTCCACCACCAGTCCTTTCCTTTTCAGGAAGTCCAGCGCATCCTCAGGCGACTCGAAATAGAAGTGCTGTTCCTCGTGCGTGACCCACAGATGGGCCGGATACAACAGTCCGAACTTCCCTTTTTCCTTAAAAAGGATCGACCTAATCTGGTTGAAGCCTGCTCTTCTTCTGGCCATCTCCACACTCAGGTCTTGGTAAACCCGCAGGATACTATTGTCCCACTTACAGCTCCGTGTCTGCTTGGCCCACTGTAGAATGCGCACCATCATTGCCCTTGAAGGGGTCTCCCGTTCACGGCTTCCTCGCGAGCGCTCTGTGAGCCCTGTCCACCTCCAAGTGTCGGGAGAATGCCCCATCCCCCAGCAGCTTCTCAAACATACCTGCGATGTATGCCCCAGCGTCCGCTCCTTCGGATCCCTCCGGGACCCAACGATTCTCACGTTCTGCCGGCGGGACCTATTTTCTATGTCCTCCACCTTCTCCAGGAGCCTTTTCTGCTGGTCTCTCAGCATCCTCACCTCCAACTCCACCGCAGTTTGATGCTCCTCCTGCTCAGCCAGCGCCTTCTCCACCTTCTGGATCGCCCGATCTTGGGCATCCAATCTAAGCTCCAGCCGCTCAATTGACTCTTTTATTGGGTCCAAGCTGTCCCGTTTCTGCTTAGCAAAGCCTTCCTGAATAACTTGCATCAGCTGCTCCTTTGACCGCTGGGTCGACAAACCAGAGGTTCTGTCCTCCGCCATGCTGTCTCCCACCGCAGCTTCAGCCCAAGCCTCCTCTGTCTTTCTGTTTCTGCCTTTACGAGCACTTCTAGTCCTTCTCTCCATGGACCGATGTGGGAATTCAGTACACAATTGCCTCTGTCTTCAGTTTTACAGTTCAAGTCTGGTAGAAAATCGGGGGAAAAGGACCAAAAGTCCGACCCGAGCGGGAGCCACCAAATGTGCGACTTACTCCTTCATAGCCGCCACCAGAAGTCTCCGGCCTGCAGCTTTGAGGGTGTGACTTCCTTCAGGGATGGAAGTCAAAGACCGCCAGCTGCTTATTAGGTTTCCAGTTTTTAAAATTTAGAGTGCCCAATTCTTTTTTCCAATTAAGGAGCAATTTAGCCTGGCCAATCCACCTACCCTGCATATCTTTGGGTTGTGGGGGCAAAACCCACGCAAACACGGGGAGAATGTGCAAACTCCACACGGACAGTGACCCGGGGCCGGAATCGAACCTGGGACCTCGGTGCCGTGAGGCAGCAGTGCTCACAACTGCTCCACCGTGCCGCCCAATACTTTAATCTTACATATTCACTGCAAAAATTAACTTTCAACATTTCTTTGAGTTGGGAAGCAAGGCTCTCTCCAAACTTCAGCGCAGATTTGAAATGAATGCTGCAATCTTCCTCAAGGTGTTTTGATGGGCAGTTTGTTGTCTGACTGTAAGATGCGATGTGTCATTAGGCCTCTGCAAGTTCTACTGGAACACTGGGCGGGATTCTCCCGCAACTGGCCGGATGGCCCAACGCTGACAGGCCCTGAGCGGCGCAAACCACTCCAGCGCCTGGCCGACCGGAAGGTGCGGAATCCTCCGCACATCTGGGGGCTAGGCCGGCACCAGAGGGATTGGCACCGTGTCAACCGGCGCCGAAGGGCAGGCGCGAGTTGGCGCATGCGCAGAACCGCCGGCGTGCATCCGCGCATGCGCAGACCGGCCGGTGTGTTCCTGCGCATGTGCAAGGGGGTCCTTCTCCGCGCCGGCCATGGCAGAGCCCTACAGAGGCCAGCGCAGAAGGAAAGAGTGCCCCCACGGCACAGGCCCGCCCGCAGTTCGGTGGGCCCGATCGCAGGCCAGGCCACCGTGCCCCCCCCGCCCCCCCCCGGGGCCGGATACCCCCGTGCCCCCCCCGAAGGACTCACCTAGCCGGCCTACAAGTCAGGTCCCGCCGTGATGGATCATGTCCATTTCACGCCGGCGGGACTGCCCGAAAACGGGCGGCCGCTCGGCTCATCTGGGCCCGGAGAATTGCCGGGTGGGGGGGGAGGGCGCTGCCAAAGGCCCCTGACCGGCGCGGCATGATCCCCGCTCCCGCCCGAAATCCAGCGCCGGAGAATTAGGCAGCTGGCGGTGGGGTAGGATTCACGCCGACCCCCGGAATCCCGCCCACTGTCTTTCTGGGTGTTTCTCATCTTACCTTGTCTTTAACGGTGCGATTTTTCAATTTCTATTGGTTTGACATCAGTACAATCTTTCAAAGTGCTGCAAGCAGGCAACTCTGACCATGCTGCCCTGAGCTATACTAAAGCATTTTCTGCATTGGCATGTGGAGTCATTCTGAAATTAGGAGCATACAATGCTTTATATTTTTTTTAAATAAATTTAGAGTATCCAATTCATTTTTTTCCAATTAAGGGGCAATTTAGCGTGGCCAATCCACCTACCCTGCACATCTTTTGGGTTGTGGGGCGAAACCCACGCAAATGTGCAAACTCCACACGGACAGTGGCCCAGAGCTGGGATCAACAAGGCTTGATATTTGAACTTTAAACTTTAAATTACATAATACATTAAACACACAAAGGTGAATTCTTCCCTATCAAAAATAAGCTAATTTGGCTGTCAGGGGATGTACAGAAATCTAAATATTGTTAAATAAATGATTCTTAACAGTAGCGCCAGTGCTAACCTATGTGAAAATTTGCAGGAATCTTACTATTAATATTTATATGCATAGCCTGAGCTGCCAGTGAAAGCGCATATTCTCTCTTTAGCTAGCTGAATATTTAAATATGTGTGGCACTTGTTCCTTGTGTTAATTTATATTCAGCCTTTTCCACATCATTTACTTCTCGTACGTATTCATATCCCAAACTTAGAAAAGAGAGAAAATGATCGCTTCCATATATTCTGAACGCATTCAAGCTTTTTAAAAAAAACCTCTCCTCCACATTCCTTTGTGCAGATTCATCCAACACAACGGAACGATGAACAGAAATCAGAATCGAACCAGTTCCCATGGCAGCGCAGGTCAGACTCCACCAATAAAAGAAGCCATTTCAGCTGAGGGGCAGCTGAAAAGGAGCTGTGTCCTACATAAGTGTCCAGTGATCCATATGTATTCTGTGTGAGGTTTTATTCTTCCCGGGCAGTGGGAGAAGCTCCCAGTGACAATGTTCGACAGTAAAAGTCTGAGCAGAAGGAACTGTATCCTTCCCTTTGCAACTTTGATTTTATTGAGTGCCGTCGCTGAAGGAGGTAGGAGTGATGTTGTGGAGATATTTATTCTGTTTCAGTTTGAATCATTCTTTTGTTGCTTTGTCGAGCACTCTGAAGACGATTGTACATCAAGCCTTGTTGGCCAAACAGTGTTCAACATATGCTTTCACTGTTGCATCAGCGACTTGGGATTCAAATCAATGTTTTCTTTTTGGGGAAAGCTCAGAAACATCGATTTGTTTGTTGTGTGAAAAAATTTTAAAACTTTTGAAAGACTTTGTGAATGTCTGGAAAGTGGAAGCCTGATGTTTTAAAAAACAATTTCTCTCCAATTTAAAAGAAATAACAAGGGACAAAATGCTGTTTGAATATTTAACAATCCCTTGGTCAAAACGGCTGCCCACAATTCAGGAATGTTTTACTGATCACAGGGCTGAAGTTTCAAAATATTGTTTGACTCCCTTGAAATGTTGTCAGCTTTGAAGTTCCTTCGACACGGTCGAGTCCTGGACTTTGTAAAAGTTTTATAATTTTCTGCTTTGTCATATTTCATTTATATTGGGGGGAGAATAAGTTGATTGATTGATTGATTTATTGTCACATGCACCGAAGTGCAGTGAAAAGTATTTTTCTGCGGCCAAGGGAATGTACACAGTGCGTACACAGTCGTGTATAATAATCAACAAGGTATACAACAAGTAGTGATTGGTTACAGAGCAGAACAAGGGCCTTTCTGCATTTCTGTGTTGTCCCCAATAAAGACTGCAAATGGATCGTGGGCTGGACAATTTAATAAGGTGAATTTGTCCTTGCGTTTAAATTTATTCAACTGACATAATGAGATTGCCAAGGAATAGAGATAAATGTCCCAATTGTGATGTTTCGTGAATATTTTCACATGGAAACGGAGGAGCTCACTGTTGAATGTCCTTCTCAGCCATTTAAACCATGACCACAAATCAATATCAATCACAGGATTTTAAAGCAAAGAAACTTAATGTGTTTCCTGACAATAACATTTCAAAGCCAGGGACCAATGTCTCTTGGCCCAAGGACAATTTAAAGAATTGTACAAAATTGGGTTGTACAATTTTTCAGGCGTTGCTTTCTGCTGCTAAAAGTTTAAGCCCTTAACCTTTCGCTACTTGAGGACCTTTGAGCTAATCACAATTTTCCAGTGGAAATTTATGGCTGTATTTTAACATTATTCTCACCTCAAGTATCCAGTTTCCTCACAAGTTTCTAACAGAAGCAGGAACTGTTGCTCATAGGCAGCTGTCAGCAGGCATTCAGCTGGCAGTATAATGCTGTGTATACCGTCACCTGTTGTGAAATAAATATAGTGCGAATGGCCTACTTCAGTGATGTACGATTCTATGTTCAACACAACCATTGCCACATAGGAATTTTAGACCAATATTAGGCTATAAAAGGGTCACCATTTTAAAAATACATGTATCTCAAATACTCTGGGCAGAATTCTCCGTTCCTGAGGTGAAATGCCGGCGGCAACAGAGGATCCGCGGGGGTTTCACGATGGGAAATCGGCGCAAACCCTTCACCGACTCTGGTACCAGTGAGGGACTAGCACCGGCGCAACGTGAAACACCTGCGGATCGCGCGGAAAACAGCCGTGAATCGCCGGGTTCCGGGCCGCACATGCGCAGGACTGACAAGCTGCATCGGAAAACACATGCTATGGGGAACCCGGCCCATCTGGGGCAGAGCATCGCGGGTGGGCGGCTGATGACGCGCCAACAGCATTGCAACAGCGCGTGGCGTGCGCCGTGATGACGCCGATTTGGAGGAGGCGGAGTATCGCGAACTGGCATCAAACCGGCGCTTGCCCCGATTCCGGCGTTGGAATCCATTCTCCACCCGATCGCCGATCCCGATTTTGGTATAGGGCTTAGGAGAATTTCGACTTACCGTTGGATTGTCTTTGACTGCTGGTGAAGTGTCTGTTCTTAGATAAAATTGTCTCACTTTGGTCCCATTATTGCGTTAAGTACTTTTTCTGTCCACATGTAACCCAAAGAAAGGGATGAGTAATCTGCCCAAATTTAATTCTCCGTTGATTACTCGAGATTTAATCTCCTTTTGATTACTTATTTTAAACACCTTTTCATACTTTTCAAAGATCTGGGGCGGGATTCTCCGACCCCCCCCGCTGGGTCGGAGAATCCCCGGGGGCGGCGCGAATCCCACCCCGACGCTGGCTGCCGTATTCTCCAGCGCCGGTTTTCAGCCAGGGAGGGGTTCACGCCACGCCGGTCAGGGGCCATTGGCAGTGCCCCCCCCCCCCCCCCCGGCAATTCTCCGGGCCCCGTTGGGCCGAGTGGCCTTTGGTTTATGGCCAGTTCCGCCGGTGTGGATTAAACATGGCCCCACACAGTGGGACCTGGCAGGTACGTCAGCTGGGGAGGTCCTCAGGGGGGGGGGGGGCGCGGGGGGCTCCGACCCCGGGGGGGAGCCCCGAGGTGGCCTGGCCCGCGATCAGGGCCCACCGATCTGTGGGCGGGCCTGTGCAGTGGGGGCACTCCTTCCTTCAGCACCGGCCCCTGTAGGGCTCCGCCATGTCCGGCGCGGAAAGGACACCCCCCCTGCGCATGCGCCAGAATACGCCGGCGGTTCTGCGCGTGCGCGGGATCATGCTGGTCCTTTGGCGCATGCGCGACTCGTGCAGTCCCTTCGGCATCGGCTGGCGTGGCGCCAACCCCTCCAGTGCCCACTTAGCCCCCGGAAGTGCGGAGGATTTTGCTACTTCCGGCCAGCCCGACGCCAGAGTGATTTGCGCCGTTTTTGACGGCAGCGTCGTGCCATTGCGCTGATTCCGGAGAATCCCTCTGCAGATCCCAGTTATCTCAAACTGTACTCATTAGACCTAGCTCACAAACCTAATTGTGGTTTGAATAAGAACTGCAAATCATATCTGGGAATGTCCAGGAAGGTGAAGGTAGATGGATGTCATGAATGGGTTAATGATATGGCAAGGAAGGGAGGGTAAATAGTTAAAATGTTTCATATGGACGTGCAGGGTGCTTTTTTTTTGAGATGCAAAGAAATAAAGAAAAAGTCTGATGACAGCAGGCATCCATTAAAGGACTAGACAGCCTGGAGGCTTTGGAGGGAACTTGACTGCAAAGAAATACCAGCTGTGAATTGATGTAAGGGTAAGAGCAAGGAGAGGGTCCTGATGCTGGTCGAACCATTGATGAACAGCTGCCCCAGACTAAAGGGCCACCTGTCCCAATTCATCACTACAGGAATCAAATTTGGATTAGGACACGATGTAGTAGGTGGAGCAACCCTTGAAGGTAATTTTGCCCTTTTATCTGATGGTTTGGTTGAGATTATTTTGTTTGCCCAATATGGTTCTGAACTATCACAAAGGCTGATGTCTTAAGCTCGTAAACGTAAATGACATGCGATCAGAGAGATAAAAGGCATCGTCTTAACCTAATACATTAAAGTACAGGTTTGAACTGCACACATGGCCCCTATCTATAATTCCATTATAAGGTAGCGAATGGCAGAAATCAAACTGCTGAGTTTGCAACTGCAAAGATAAATTCTCAATTTGAGTCAATCATTGTTCCTTTGAATTAAATTGCCAGATGTCAGATTTCACTTTTTCAAGGTTGGCTTCATGTTTTCTGTAGGTTCCAGCGGACCTTTAGGGAGATTCACGTCCCAATCAGAAACCAGCAGTACAGTCCCTACACAGAACAGCAACATTAACGTCCCAGCAATGTCAGAGGATACAACTGTATGGGCACCTTCACCAGCTGAGGAGGAACGGAACACCAGGGTGGCAAACAATAAGAAAGACTATGATGATGCTGGCGAAAGTCATGGCGGTTCCTCCAGTCTGACTTTTCCAGAGGTGACTCCTTGGAATACATTGAGGCGTAAAGTGGCAGTCAGGCGATCGCTGTCCTTGGCTAGAAGTGAGTCTGTGCTGTACGCTGGAGTGACTTCTGACGTAGGACACGTGCTGCTGTGCATGTGCCAGTTAAAGAGCTTAATGGACAAGATCAACCAAAACAAAATACTGGGTGGGGGGGGGGGGGGGGGGGGGGGAGACTAGCTGGAAATCCGAAACATAACCGAAAACACAGGCCATGCACAGCAGGTCAGACAGCATCTGCAGAGAGAATAACAGAGTTTAGGGGAAGAATTGTAACTCCCAAAACAGCTGGGTTGAGGTTAGGTGGCATGTTCAAATTCTAAAAACAATCTCAAAACCAACGACAACCTGTTGTTATGATGCCTGAGCTAGTGCGCAATCAATTCCAATCCCTCTTGGCCTGGAATCGCAACAAAATTTAAACTAAACAATTCTTAGAAAAACACCCATTGGCTCTTGACTGCCCAATAACTACAGTCACCAGGTTTGTAAATTTAAACACAATTAATTTTTATCAATAACAATAACTATGATTAAATATGCAGCAAATGAAACTGGTTAACTATTATCCAATTCCTAACAAACCACTCCCCCCACACTTACACTCACCCCATCCTCTACACACACACAAGACAGATAAACACAGAGGGGAAACGAGGGATGTAAAATATATATATTTTGAAATTTAGAGTACCCAATTCATTTTTTCCAATTAAGGGGCAATTTAGCATGGCCAATACACCTATCCTGCGCATCTTTGGGTTGTGGGGGCGAAACTCACACAGACATGGGGAGAATGTGCAAACTCCACAGGGACAGTGACCCAGAGCCAGGACCGAACCCAGGACCTCGGCGCCGTGAGGCTACAGGGCTAACCTACTGTGCCACCATGCTGCCCTGGGATGTATAATAATGAGTAAGAGGATAAGGGTCTGTTTCAGATGGTGGTCTTCCAGCATGCATTCTTTCAGTTTCGGCTTTCAGTTTGAGGTTTTTGTCTTCAGTCTGTAATAATTTTCACAGTAGGTTCATTCAGCTCAGTTTCAGAAATACAGCAGCTTTTCTTGAGAAAGAAATAGAGAAAGAGAAGCTTCTTTCCCCTGAGCATCCATGACTCCAGCTGCTCGTCCTTGGTCCTTTGAAAAAGAATCATACCACTCAGGCAGGATCCAATCACCGCATGTTAATGGGCAGAAGGCAGCCTTTTGGCCAATTCATTAGCCACCAGCCAACCAATCGAACTCACCGCATGTTAATGGGCAGAATGCAGCCTTTTGGCCAATTTATTAGCCACCAGCCAACCAATCGAACTGAGTCCCACCAATCTCTTGGTTGCCGGAAAGTTTGATTTCTGCTACCGAAGGCTAGTACAGTGTTCTCTTTTGTAACTTTTAAGTTCCCTACTTCCCTGCTCAACTGAAAGGCATATATCCATTAAGCATCCATGAATCAAAAAGTTTAACAGCAAAATAAAGCAAGAGGGTGGTGAATCTGTGGAACTCATTGCCTTAGAAGCCTGTGGAGGCCAAGTCACTGAGTGTCATTAAGATGGAGACAGGGCGGCACGGTGGCATGGTGGTTAGCACTGCTGCCTACAGCGCTGAGGACTAGGGTTCGATCCCAGTCCCCGATCACTGTCAGTGTGGAGTTTACACAGTCTCCCCATGTTTGTGTGGGCCCTTACACTGTCCAGTTCAAAATTTATTAGGGGTGAGATGGAAAGGACAAGGTACCAACCCACTCCCGGACATAGAGCTGAATATAATAAGGCTTGAAGCCTCACTTTCAACCTGAAGGCCTCAGAAAACAGATAGTACAAGGGAAACCAAGGCAGCTTCAGGTGTTTCTCCAGCACTGTTTCATTGACCAGGAGCAGGAGTGCTGTTCCCCAGCCCTTACCCCACAGGTTTAAATCCTTCCCTGTACTCAGACACTTCTCCCAATTAGAACCTGCCCCCCCCCCCCCCGCCCCCCCCACCCCTATTCATCAATCTCCCCAATCCCAGATCTGGTCCCATAGCCACAGAGTCAAGGGGACAGACTCTGGATTCAGACCTCCCCCTTCCTGGATCTGTGCCCATGGCCTATTCCAAAGGTCCCCCCTCTACCCCACCCCACACCAACAATGCAGTAATAATGTTAATATTGTAGAGAACTTGCTTAAAGTTAAAATATAGTTTTACATAGGATCAAAGGTTGAATTTCTGGAATCTGCCTTAAGCAGACCTATAAAGTTAAGACCCTCGAGTAGGTTTTATGCTCCTGGAATGGGTCCCATTGCACTTTCAGTCCATTGAACTATACATCAGAGGAATATGTTCTCCACCTAACCAAGTCCGTCAATCAGGTTGCCTTAATGTCAGGATCCTGTCAAAGAGGAATGGGCGAGATTCTCCGCAAATGCGGAGAGTCGTAAAGGCTGCCGCGAAACCGGCCGTGTTTCACGGCAGCCTTCACGCCCGTTCCCGGGACCCGATTCTCCCCCCCCCCCCATTGGGGCTAGGAGCGGGACCCCGGGAATCACGGCGTCGCGGCCCTAACGACCGTCGTTAAGGCCGCGCGCCAAGGTGACGCGCGGCCGGCTCCAACCCGCGCATGCGCGGGTGACGTCATCACGCCATTCACGGAACCCGAGCATGCGCGGTTCCGAATTTCTCCACCGCCGCCCGACAAGATGTGGCAGCTTGATCTTGTCGAGCGGCGGAGGGGAAATAGTGCGTCCCTTTTGGATGCAGGCCCGACGATCGGTGGGCACCGATCGCGGGCCTGTCCCCTCCCGAGCACAATGGTGGTGCTCCAACCCCAAACGGGCATCCAGCGCACGTTTTTATGACGGCAGCGAGCAGGTGTGTTTGCTGCCGTGAAAAAACGGGCGTAAAGGCCCGGCCGCTTGGCCCATCGGCCGCGGAGTATCGCCTCTCGCCGTAAAAAACGGCGAGCGGCGATTCGTGACGTGGGTCGGGCGAGGGGGGGGTAGAATAGCGGGAGGGCGTGAAAAATGTCGGGAGGCCCTCCCGCTATTCTCCCAACCGGCGTGGGCAGAGGAGAATCGCGATTGTACTCAGACCCGTTCTAAAATTCCGCTTACCCCCTCACCTTTTAATAAATGGGTCCTCGATTCACGTTGATGAATCTTTTCTCTTCCCATCGATGCTGTCTGACCTACTGAGTATTTCCAGCATTTTCTCGTTTTGTTTTATAATACACTCAACAGATTGCAAACCAATTTAAAAATAATATCTTTATTAGAGATTTTCAATTTTATAATAAATTTACTGCAAAATCCATATCAACACAGCAGACGACGCACAAAAATATTCAAAATCGCCGACATGGTGTTGAAGAAGGAGATCCAAAAGCTGACCACTTTGGGGCAAGACCAGAACATGTGTGTGTAATTGGCCGGCCCACCGGAACACCACTCCTGTCTTCTACCTCCGGGGGGGAAAATAAATCACTCAACTTAGTTTTGGTCAGCTGCTTCCCATGCACCACCTTAAACTGGATTAGAACAAGCAGCGCACATGAAGACATGAAGTTCACCCTCCACACCTCATCCTCCACTATAGGCCCCAGCTCCCTCTCCCATTTCGCCTTCACTCCATCCGCCAAGTCCGAGTCCTCAGACACAATTCGCCCATAAATAGTAGACATGCTACCCACTTCCGACTCCGCCAGCCAAAGTTTCCTTTCCGAGAGAAGTCCGTGGTGCCTCAGGGAATGAGGGAAGACCACCAGCATAAAATTCCTTATCTGGAAGTACCTGAACAAGTTCGCCCCTCCCAGCTCAAACTTGACCGACAATTCCTCCATGCTGGGAAACCGTCCCTCTATAAACGAACCCCCGAATCTCTCCACTCCCTTCCCTTCCCACATCTTGAATGTGGTGTCAAATCTGGACAGCTCAAATAAATGATCGGTACAGATCAGGGACCGTCTTGACACGGCTCCAAGCTTAAAATGCTGCCTGGATTGTCTCTATATCCTTAAAGTGGACACGACCACCGGGTTCAGGGAGTACCTAGACAGAGAAAAGGGAAGCGAGGCTGTCACTAACGCACCCAGACTAGATCCCTAGATCCCTTACACAACCTCGCCTCCATCTGCCCCCATATGGAACCTGGGTGCAAAACCATTATTAACACTGTGCAGTAGGGCCAGCTGGTTTGACCTATCAATAAATCACCATGGTGACCCCATACCTCAGCTCAAACTTCCAATATGTGAACGGTGGTGTATTAAACAACAGCGGTAAGAATTTCACGAGTTAGGACAGCCCCCCACCAGAACCAATTGAAGGGACCCTGCACTTTCTAGAAGGTTCTGGCCACCCTATATGTCGGCATGCCAACTACCAAGTATTCAATTCCAACTCAAGTCCACACCACAATAAAAAACTATAATAAATGTAGTTGTAACCACTGAATAAAGTAATGATTGTAACCTTTTGTTGGTTTAGTGTTTTTTCTCAATATCACCAAATTTATTGCATATAGAAATTCTTCCTACAACGTGCATTTACTTTTTAAAGTATAAATTTAGAGTACCCAATTATTTTTTTTCTCCAATTAGTGTGGCCACGTTAAATTGCCCCTTAATTGCAAAGAAAATAATTGGGTACTCTAAATTTTAACAAAAAAAAAGATTATAGTTGAGGTACCTGGATTGCAATAGGTGCAATAGAAGTTGCTAATGCAGGGGCAGCACGGTGGCGCAGTGGTTAGCACAGCTGCCTCATGGCGCCAAGGTCCCAGGTTCAATCCCGGCTCTGGGTCACTGTCAGTGTGGAGTTTGCACATTCTCCCCGTGTTTGCGTGATTTCGCCCCCACCACCCAAATATGTGCAGGATTGGCCATGCTAATTTGCCCCTTAATTGGAAAAAAATAATTGGGTACACTAAATTTATTTAAAAAAATAAATTGCTGATGCAGGTAAGTAAATATGTTGGTTCTTCAAGCTGCTTGCTGATATGCTGACTGAAAAACCGCAATGTGAGGCAGCAAGGTAATGGGACCCAAATCTCTTGAAAGTCAGTTCAAATCCTGCTATTTTGCATCTCAAAAGTTAAATGGATTTAAATTGCTCTTTTCTTGCAGCTTATTAAGTATTTACGTTGCCAAGTGCACTGCTCTTGTTCACAATAGAAATCCCAATAGTCATGTTGCTTGATGTTAATGGAATTTCTCAGCTAAATGTGGGCTAATGTGCAATCAGTTTTCCACGCAAATGAGCTCAAAGCTATTCAAGTCTGTGGTGTGTGGCTGTCAGGGTTTCCTTGGATATTCAAATGAGCACAACATTACTGATTCACCCCCCAATGTGGCAAGACCAGTACAAATGAGCCAGATTTTCTGAAATAGTCCAAAGCTAAAAGATGCTGCCAGTAAGTGCTGGAAAAGCCAAACTACTCACTAACTATTTAAATCCATGGATGCTCAGACTTCCATAGGTTCAGACAAGTTCCTTCTAATCAATTTATAGTTAATTGTGAGCTCCAAACAGGATTTAAGCCCAGTACCAATAGCCATAGAATCCCTACACTGTAGAGGGAGGCCATTCAGCCCATCAAATCTGTACCAGCCCTCTGAAAGAGCACCATACCTCGGCCCATCCCCACCATCCTATCCCTGTAACTCCATAACTCCACCTAACCTGGACATCTTTGGGCACTAAGTGGCAATTGATCATGGCCAATCCATCTAACCTGCACATCTTTGGACTTTGGGGGAAAACCGGAGCACTGGAGGAAATCTACGCAGACACAGGGAGAACTTCATATAGTCACCCAAGGCCGGAATTGAACCCGGGTTCCTGGTGCTGTGAGGCAGTGGTGCTAACCACTGTGCCACTGTGCCGTTCCCATCTACTCACTCACTTGCCATGTGCATGAAGTCATTATTTTCCCTGAAGTGCTGCGCATTTTGCACGATACTGCTCAATACTAACACCAAGAATCTTCAGGTCAGGTGGAGCATAGAGCAACTGATCTGGACTACTATCTTTGACTGATCACTGCTTATGTTCCCAATTCGTTTTCTACATTACTCATGGAATTGTGATTTCACATATAAATGCAATTCCCTTACCAAACCACTATGTGCCTTTGGATGAGAGGCCCTGATTACCATGTATTTATGGTCAATTTCAGGCTATTAAATTGCCTCTGCTGGGAACAAATTTGAAACTCCCAAATATGTTATTTTGATGAATTGCAAAAGCCATGAGAAGAATGCGTTTCGATTTGATTTGACCCTGAACCAATTTCCATGTAAAAAACCAATAGAGTGGATTTTATGAACATACGATGAACGTCTGAGGATCGTGGGATTATATTCATTGGAGTTTAGAAGGTTGAGGGGAGATAGAACATAGAACATAGAACATAGAACAGTACAGCACAGAACAGGCCCTTCGGCCCTCGATGTTGTGCCGAGCAATGATCACCCTACTTAACCCACGTAACCCGTAACCCAACAATCCCCCCATTAACCTTACACTACGGGCAATTTAGAATGGCCAATCCACCTAACCCCGCACATCTTTGGACTGTGGGAGGAAACCGGAGCACCCGGAGGAAACCCACGCACACACGGGGAGGAATAGAAACTTACAAGATAATGAATGGCTTGGATAGGATGGACGTAGGGAAGTTGAGGAATAGAAACTTACAAGATAATGAATGGCTTGGATAGGATGGACGTAGGGAAGTTGTTTCCATTAGCAAGGGAGACTAGGACACGGGGGCACAGCCTTAGAATAAAAGGGAGTCACTTTAGAACAGAGATGAGGAGAAATTTCTTCAGCCAGAGAGTGGTAGGTCTGTGGAATTCATTGCCACAGAGGGCGGTGGAGGCCGGGACATTGAGTGTCTTTAAGACAGAAATTGATAAATTCTTGATTTCTCGAGGAATTAAGGGCTATGGGGAGAGAGCGGGTAAATGGAGTTGAAATCAACCATGATTGAATGGTGGAGTGGACTCGATGGGCCGAATGGCCTTACTTCCGCTCCTATGTCTTATGGTCTTATATGCTCCTGATGTTTCGTTTAATGGACAGAAAGTGCAGTGGGACCCTTGACATCTGTGTCCAAATGTGTACCAGGAACATTAGATCTACTCTAAAGTGTTCGAGGTCTGCTCGAATCCGGGCTTCTATACCTCTAATCTGAACATTTACCCCAATGTAAAATGTTACTTTAACTTTAAGCGAGTTCTCTGTATTTTAACTTTATTACTGCATTGTTTGGTAACGACAGTAAACAATTCATTTATGAGTAATTTGTTGCAAAGTAATTTATTTTCTTATGAATAAATGATTAATTGGGCAACTGAGGTTAGGCAAGTATGAAAGTACTCAAGAAAATCCAGTGGTTTTACTCTGATGAAAGAATTTTGTGCTAAATACAATTGTCATAAATCATTAGAATGCATTTTTTAAAATAAATTTTGAGTACCCAATTCTTTTTTTCCCAAATGAGGGGCAACTTAGCGTGGCCAATCCACCTACCCTGCACATCTTTGGGTTGTGGGGGCGAAACCCACGCAAACACGGGGAGAATGTGCAAACTCCACATGGACAGTGACTCGGGGCCAGGATCGAACCCGGGTCCTCAGCGCCATAAGTAGAATGTATTTTAAATAAACATAGAAATCATTCTCTTTTGCATTTTTGAAGGCTAACTCAAAGGGACTTTCAGTGACAAATAAATAAATCTAAGAGCATCCCTTACTAACGCACAGCTGTTCCAGTAAGAGATACACGTTCAGTGCGTGTGTGGTTTGGGTCCCCCTTCATTAACAAAATAAATGAAATAACACCATGATAAAACCACATTTGCAGAGTATGTTAGTCTTTTAAAAAAGGATTAATTTTCCATTGTTGTTCTTTCCTTCATAGCCCTGAAAATGGACCTCAATGATGATAACACCTTTGCAATGATCAATCATTCATCGAGCCTTATTGATCACCTCCAGGTTCTGCTGTACAATTCCAACTCCAGCGATGTCACATTGAAAGTCTATACAGGTAATTCGGATGAGGTCAAGGTGTTCCACGCACATCACCTCCTTCTCATCCTGCAGAGTGATGTCTTTGAGGAACTCTTGCTGAATCAGAGTGTTACTACACTCGTTTTACGGGAAACAGCTGAATGTGCTGCCCTTTTCGAGAAGCTGCTCAGGTAGGTCACTGTGGCTGAGGTTGCTGTATTGAAACATAACCACTGTGAATTTTCTAATGGGTTTCAGGCTCACTGGAACTAACTGAATGACCCATTCAAAGTTAGGGGCCTGTAAATATGGTGAGGCGGTGCCCGGAATTTGAGTGTTAATTGGCTGGCTAAGCTGCAATGCAGCAGGCAGCAGGTTTGCAGACATCTCCGAGCTGGATGTGCACCACCTGATCCAGCACTCTGTGCAATTGTTGTTTTGCTTCAATTTGGAATACCCAATTCATTTTTTCCAATTAAGGGATCAATCCACTTAGCCTGCAGATATTTGGGTTGTGGGGGCGAAACCCACGCAAGCACGGGAGAATGTGCAAACTCCACACGGACAGTGACCCAGGGCCGGGATCGAACCTGACACCGTGGCGTCGTGGAGACAGCAGTGCTAACCACTGCGTCACCATGCTGCCCTGAGACGTACATTCATACAGTTCCTTTAATAACATAGGGATGCCCAAATTCTACTTTCCCTTCCTTGTTACTGATTCCTCCCTCCCACCCACACTGACCCCACCCCACCCCCATAGATGTCGACGGCATGCTATTTCATATTATCTGAAACACCTGCTCAAACAATCATCAACAGCTTCACGGTATAAAAACGTCATCAAATGTCCCAACAAGTGGAGCGCAAATGAGAATTTGAACAATTTTCCTTGTGGTAAATCTTAAAAACTATAAATGAAAGCTTTTACACTTCAGCAGAGGCGGAGGATCAAGGGGGAGTCCCAAAACAGCTTTCATGCTGGCGTGATATAGACCATAAGACATAGGAGCAGAATTAGGGCACTCGGCCCATCGAGTCTGCTCCGCCATTCAATCGTGGCTGATATTTTTCTCATCCCCATTCTCCTGCCTTCTCCCTATAACCCCTGATCCCCTTATTAATCAAGAACCTATCTATCTATGTCTTAAAGACATTCAGTGAATTGGTCTCCACAGCCTTCTGCGGAAAAGAGTTCCACAGATTCACCACCCTCTGGCTGAAGAAATTCCTCCTCCTCTCTTTTAAAGGATCGTCCATTTAGCCTAAGATGGTATCCTCTGGTTCTATTTTTTCCTACAAGTGGAAACATCCTCTCCACGTCCACTCTATCCAGGCCTCGCAGTATCCTGTAAGTTTCAATAAAATCTCCCCTCATCCTTCTAAACTCCAACCAGTACAGACCCAGAGTCCTCAAACGTTCCTCATATGACAAGTTCTTCATTCCAGGGATCATTCTTGTGAACCTCCTCTGGACCCTTTTCCAAGGCCAGCACATCCTTCCTTAGATACGGGGCCCAAAACTGCTCACAATACTCCAAATGGGGTCTGACCAGAGCCTTACACAGCCTCAGTACATCCCTAGTCTTGTATTCTACCCCTCTTGACATGAATGCTAACATTGCATTTGCCTTCTTAACTGCCGACTGAACCTGCACATGAACCTTAAGAGAATCATGAACAAGGACTCCCAAGTTCCTTTGTGCTTCTGATTTCCTAAGCATTTCCCCATTTAGAAAATGGGGGAGGGTGGGCAGCACGGTGGCCTAGTGGTTAGCACAGCTGCCTCACAGCGCTGAGGTCCCAGGTTCGATCCCGGCTCTGGGTCACTGTCTGTGTGGAGTTTGCACATTCTCCCCGTGCTTGCATGGGTTTCGCCTCCATAATCCAACGATGTGCTGGTTAGGTGGATTGACCATGCTACATTGCCCCTTAATAGGGAAAAATGAATTGGGTACTCTAAATTTATTTTTTAAAATTATGATCTGCTCTCACTTGCACTATTTGTACTTCTGACTCCCTGTAGCTAACTCCTGCACACACTCTCCCCACAAGGCTTAGCAACACTGCCTTATATAGTTGGAACTGTACCTCCCTCTAGTGGCTGCTCTAGACACTTAATTAACCCTTGAAGTTCCTATAGCTATGATAATACCACAATGGGGGGGGGGGGGGGCGGTCCCTGTGTCCATGGGGAGGGGATTATTTTATTTCTGTTCGATTGGGACAACCTTCAACAAAGTGGGAGGGGGGACGGGGGCCCGATCTCTTGAAGGCTGTTGTTGCTGGTTGGGCAGGCTCATTCAGACCCTGCCCCGCCAGCGTGACATTGTGTGAACCTCCTTCAGGATATTTTTTGATATGGTGGGAAGCCACGCATCGCTTTTCCCGCCTGAGTTGACAGTGAGGCCAGGATTCTCCGTTGCGAGTCCGCCCCATTAACGCTGTTAGTGAGGGCAGAGAAATCAGCGCCCAGTCAATAAACAGAAAATTGTGCCTACACCATTAGTCGAGGCACTTAGGATGTGCCATGCGAGCTATTCTGCGAGTGACATTCTGGCTGCCACCTTCTGAGCTTCAAGATGCCTTAGCAACAGCCCCACAGCTGTAGAGGTAATTTTGAAGGCGTAGACCTTTATAGTGTGTATTCCCCGAGTGTTTAAGTCATGAAAAGAACCCAGACTGCTGAAAACGTTAATCGGAAAATGGTTATTTTTTATTTCAAGAAGTGGATTGTCATGAATTATGCGGAAGACAAATAAAAGCAGTAATTGCAATAAAAGTAAATAATTTTGCCATAGTCCCAGATGACCACCCTTTGAGGGGGTGAGCTGACTGGTGGCGATTTAACCTGAACATCATCACCTCAGGTGAGGGGCAAGATTAAGAAAGCGGAGCTTTCATGAATAACCTCAGCCGGGACGGGAATTGAATCCGTGCTGCTGGCCTGGCTCTGCATCCCAAACCAGCTGTCTAGCCAACTGAGCTAAACTGGCCCCCAATGTTATTTGAGGCACTGCAGTCTAGTGGAAATAAATTAAGTACAAGACATGTAACAGGAAAATTTTGCTTTGATTTCCAGATACTTGTACTGTGGCGAGATCACCATTCTTTTGAATCAAGCTGTTCCTCTGCATAGATTAGCCAGCAAGTACCATGTTGATGCCCTACAGCAAGGCATTATTGAGTACATGAGCCAACAACTCGCCCGTGCATCTCCCCGGGGTCACGTGGTCAGCTGGTACCACTACTCGCTCAGAATAGGCGATGAAAACCTGCAGGAAAGATGCAAGCAGTTTCTGGCTTGGAACATGTCCACTGTCATTCACAGCAAAGAGTGGCAAACCACTAGCGACGACCTGATGATCGCCTTGCTTCAACGCTCTGACCTGGTCGTGGAAAACGAACTGGAGATTTACTACGGAGTGGAGGAGTGGATAAGGAGGAATCAGCCTGATATCATGGTGGCAGAGACCGTTCTCAAATCAATTCGCTACACCATGATCAGCCCCCAGCAACTGTTCCACATTCAGAAGAAATCGTCCATCATGAACGAACATTACAGTTCGATCCACAACTTGTTTTTCCTTGCCTTCCAATTTCATTCTACCACCCCGCCGGTGTTTGCCAAATATTTCGATGTCAATTGCAGCCTGTTCATACCAAGAAATTATTTGTCCAGTTCCTGGGGTTCCCAGTGGGTGATCAACAACCCAGCTCGAGACGATCGCAGCACAAGCTTCCAAACTCAACTGGCTCCGAGTAATTACGATGCCAGCAAAAAGGTGACCTGGAACGCCCTCTTTTCACCAAGGTGGCTGCCAGTCAGCGTGAGGCCCTCTTACGCTTATTCAGGCTATAGGGCAGCCCAGGCCTTCAGCCCTGAAGATAGTAGGCCAAGGATAATAATCACTCCATCTACTAACAGTGTCAGCTTTGCAGGAATCAATTTTCAGAAAACGATTCTAGTGCGGGTGAAGCAGGATGGCAGGTCGTACGTGAAACACATCTATGATTTTCATCAAAGTACTGAGGAAACAGGTGACTTCCTCCTCCAGGCCGATCTCCAGAAGCCTTCCTCAGAGTACCTCATTGATAAATCCCTTCATCTTCACATTATCATTAAACCAATTTACCAATCATTGATTAAAGCAATAAAATGATTCTCTTCTCTGGAAGAGGTGAGTCTAAAACAACCTCAGTAAATAATGGCTAGTGCATCTAACAGAGTACAAATCTGTCCTATAAAAAAATCCCTTGTTTCCTGAAATGTGTCAGGACCTGCCCCACACTTGTTACGGACAGCCCGAAAATCCTCGATTGATCTGATTGACACAATCTGTCCTAGTCATGTCTTTCAACAACTTAGCATCTGTTGATAATCAGACCAGGACTAGATATTTTGTTCCATAGAAAATAAGAGATGTAGCACTACTGCCTCACGGCGCCGAGGTCCCAGGTTCGATCCCGGCACTGGGTCACTGTCCGTATGGAGTTTGCACATTCTCCCTGTGTTTGAGTGGGTTTCGCCCCCACAACCCAAAAAGATGTGCGGGGTAGGTGGATTGGCCACGTTAAATTGCCCCTTAATTGGGAAAAAAAGAATTGGGTACTCTAAATTTATTTTTAAAAAGAAAATAAGAGACAGATGGGAATCATTACTAAAAACTTCGTAGCTGAGATACCCTCAGTGATTTATTATT
Organism: Scyliorhinus canicula; assembly: GCF_902713615.1. NCBI lineage: Eukaryota > Metazoa > Chordata > Chondrichthyes > Carcharhiniformes > Scyliorhinidae > Scyliorhinus > Scyliorhinus canicula. Next base: position 14,662,638 of record NC_052163.1, on the reverse strand, counting down.
ATCTGAAAAATTAATCACATTCCATTCCACTCACCTTTATAACTTACAGGGAGATGTGGAAATAAAACTCAAAGCCATTTGTGGCTTTCTATGAATGGCAGCTTTTTAAAAAATAAGTTTAGAGCAGTGTTTTTCAAACTTTTTTCCAGGGACCCATTTTTACCAACCGGCCAACCTTCGGGACCCAACCCGGCCGACCTTCGCGACCCACGCCAGCCGACCTTCGCGACCCACGCCGGCTGACCTGCGTGACCCGCCATTTTCTCTTACCTTGTTTGTTGCTGACAAAAATGGAGGAAATGGTTTTGGGTCCCTTTGACCCCAATCGTCCCTTTGGCCCCTGAACTTGGAACAAAATCGGCTCCGACCATATAAAAAAAAATGTGGCCGTACTGTGCATGCGTGCCCGATCATCGGAGCGGGTGCGCAGTGCGGCCGAATTTTTTTAATCTGTTCCTGGCCATTTTGAAGGCCGCTCGTAGCCAGCATTATTAAAAGCCGGCTGCTACGGCTGTTGCGCGCAGATTTACGCGATCGGGAGCGCCGCGACGGACGGCCCGGCGACCCTCTCGACACCCGCCTGCGATCCGCGCCCCTGAGTTTGACAATGCCTGGTTTAGAGTACCCAATTCATTTTTTCCAATTAAAGGGCAATTTATCGAGGTCAATCCACCTAGCCTGCACATCTTTTGGGTTGTGGGGGCGAAACCCACGCAGACACGGGGAGAATGTGCAAACTCTCCACAGACAGTGATCCAGTGCCGGGATCGAACCTGGGACCTCGGCGCTGGGAGGCAGCAGGGCTAACCCACTGCGCCACCGTGCTGCCTCACAAGACCTCCTTCCTAACTGTCCCCACCCTCTGTACACACACACACACATACACACACACACACACAAACACAGAGGGAAAAGGATGGTGGAAAGGGAAAGAAAATATTAATAAAAATAAAAGTGTAAGGATCTCTGATGCACTGGGTTGACCTTTTAGTGACTTTCTGAAGTTCAGCCTTCATTTTGAACTTCTTCCTTCTCGGTTTGAGCTAATGTTTTCTGGATGCGACTGTCTACCTTCTCTTCCTGTCTAAAAAACAGGAACAACGCCCCTAGTTCTAAGTACAATTTTTCGGCATTGGAAATTATTATATCTCTGCACACATTCCCCGACTAAGCATATACCCCCCCCCCCCCCCCCGCCCTTTCCAGTTTTAAGACTTGAAACCCCACCCCTTTGATAAAGCTTTGTGTCAAATCTCCTCTTTTGGTCCCGTTGTTTTTATTTGTTTTAAGACGCACAAAAGCAACTTCGGATCTTCAAAATTAAAAGCGAAGGTTAAATGTAAATCTTTGTCCATAATCTTCATTTTACTGGGATTAATTAAATGTAACTACTATTCTCTGCCCGTGGCAGGTTTGGTGGCGGATGGGAAAGGGGAATTGAGCAGAAACCAAAAGGCCGGGAACTTACCGCCGTAAAACCATTTTGAAATTGACCCAATGGGGGTGTAATGATAAGAAAGCGCAACAGCGCCTATACTTCCTCAGGAAACTAAGGAAATTCGGCATGTCCACATTAACCCTTACTAACTTTTACAGATGCACCATAGAAAGCATCCTATCTGGCTGCATCACAGCCTGGTATGGCAACTGCTCGGCCCAGGACCGCAAGGAACTTCAGAGGGTCGTGAATACCACCCAGTCCATCACACGAACCTGCCTCCCATCCATGGACTCCATCTACACCTCCCACTGAATGGGGAAAGCGGGCAGCATAATCAAGGATCCCTCACACCCAGCTTACTCACTCTTCGAACTTCTTCCATCAGGCAGGAGGTACAGAAGTCTGAGAACACGCACGAACAGTCTCAAAAACAGCTTCTTCCCCACCGTCACCAGACTCCTAAATGACTCTCTTATGGACTGACCTCATTGACACTACACCCTGTATGCTTCATTCGATGCCGGTGCTTACGTAGTTACATTGTATACCTTGTGTTGCCCTATTATGGATTTTATTTTATTCACTTTTCTTCCCATGTACTTAATGATCTGTTGAGCTGCTCGCAGAAAAATTCTTTTCACTGTACTTCGGTACACGTGACAATAAACAAATCCAATCCAATCCTATGTAGACTGATAGGAAACTAAGGGGTTAATCAGAACACCTGGCTGTAGCATGACCACTTGAGGGCACTACACAACTCATTAGAAAACCAGACACACACTAGACCCTCGCTCTCACTCCCGGCAGGGACTGTAGGATTAGCACCAATAGTTTAAACCAATAGTTTAGATCTCAGGCTGGGTCATCACATGTCGCCTAGATCCCAGTTGTACAGTTAGTCATTATCACTGAGTTACTAGAGTTAGATGAGAAAAGTGGCAAACCAATTTATCTAGTTGTTGTTACTGAATAAATCCTTTCAACTTAACTTCAAGGACTGGAGTGTCTTTCAACGTCGCCTATGGTCAGTCGCAACTTATGTTAATCAAACAGCATAACATAACAGGTGGGCTAATGGGACTCGGTTCTCCCGTTGCCTGGCGGCGTGAATGCCGTTTTCATCTCATGGACGGTCATTAAACCAGCTGCTCATCGGAATCCCGAATCTTGCGTCACCTCACCGGGAAGTCACATTGGCCTCAAAACTGTTTGAAAAAGTGTGGCGTGCACAAGGCGGCCCTCAGTTCACGCAAGGCTTTGAGGTGAGTGCAACCCCCAGCTGGCTGCTGGTTGCAAACAGGTCTTTTTTTAAAATTTAGAGTACTCAATTATTTTCTTCTTATTAAGGGGCAGACAGAGCCGGTATCGAACCCGGATACTTAACTCCATACGCAGCAGTGCCGACAGGTCTGTGAAGAGGCTTGTGAATTTGTTCCCTCTTATCACTCCTCGGACCCTCTTATTTTGAATTTTATCTTTTCTAGCCCCTGGGGTTCGGTCAGATCTCGGAGCCAGGCGCAGTGGTTAGCATTGCTGCCTCACGGTGCCGAGGTCCCAGATTCGATCCCGGCTCTGGGTCACTGTCCGTGTGGAGTATGCACATTCTCCCCTTGTTTGTGTGGGTTTCGCCCCCACAACCTAAAGATGTGCAGAGTAGGTGGATTGGCCACGCTAAAGTACCCCTTAATTGGAAAAAAATAATTGGGTACTCTAAAAAAATTTTTTTTTTTAAATCACCCTAGTTCCGTAGGCTGCTTTCCCCTGTTTAAAATAAATTTTGTGTACTCCCCTATTCTCTAACATATCCGCTTGTTGTTCATTGTTATTGTATAATTGGAGACACCGAGTTTAAAGATTTAGCCGAACCAATTGTGTTGCTGTTCTCCTGTCTTTTTTTGTACTCACGTATGCAGGGGCATTTCTGCTGTACTCTACCAGTTTGAGGTCTTATTTGTAAAAATGGAAAATCTCTGATCAAAGTATTTCTTTCTGTCTCCTTACAGCAATGAACTGAAACAAACAAATCTGCAAACCTGAAAGATGTTATGGCCTATTTATTTGTAGACTGTTGTTATCTTTTCTTTAGAATGGGTATTTATCTTATCACAGCCATGAACAATAGGGACTCAGTTTAACATTTGGGAGTGAAATATCTTCATTCCTTGTTAGCTTTCTCATGTTGCTTTTATTGTTTTGTCAGTGATAGTTGTTTTATTTTCCCCAAGGCTGATTCTGAAGAGTTTTCTACCTCATTAGAGATAACAATTTCATGGATTTGTGTTTGACAATTCACAGGTATTTCTCAGATAGTTTACAGCATAAGGGGAAGTCATTTCATTGATTCATTGAACACAGAGCACAGTTTGAAACTAGCCTTACACAATACAATTAAGTAAATATAAAAGACTACTTTCGGTGACACACACTATGGAATGAAATAGGCTCATGCCATACGAGCAGAGATTATATCGGGGTTATTGGAGTTCAGAAGAGTGAGAGGGGATCTCATAGAAACTTACAAAATTCTAACAGGATTAGACAGGGTAGATTCAGAAAGAATGTTCTCGATGGTGGGGGAGTACAGAACTAGGGGGTCATAGTTTGAGGCTAAGGGGGTAAACCTTTTAGGGCTGAAATTCACCCAGAGAGTGGTGAACCTGTGGAATTCACTGCCACAAAAAGTAATTGAGGTCAAAATGTTGTGTAATTTCAAGAAGGAATTAGATTTAGCTCTTGGGGCTGAAGGGATCAGGAGATATGGGGGGGGGGGGGGGGGAGGTGGGATCAGGGTGTTGAACTCGCTGATCAGTCATGATCATGATGAACGGCGGAGCAGGTTCAAAGGGCCGAGTGGCCTCCTCATGCATCTATTTTCTATGTTTCTATGTATCACAACAGTCCACTTTCCAAAGAAATGAAAGTAGAACTGAAAGTATTGATAGAGCTGCAAGAGATTTCTTCATCTTGTTCAGAATAGGGGCTGGTTTAGCACAGGGCTAAATCGCTGGCTTTGAAAGCAGACCAAAGTAGGCCAGCAGCATGGTTCAATTCCCGTAACAGCCTCCCCGAACAGGCGCCGGAATGTGGTGACTAGGGGCTTTTCACAGTAAATTCATCTGATGCCTACTCGTGAAAATAAGCGATTAAAAAAAAATAATATTATCTATCCAGCTTTTTAAACCCATTGAGTTGGTGACAGGAGTTGATGGCAAGGCAGTGGGGCAGTCTGAATTCAGTGGGTAGCGTAAGATTTTGATAATATACCCATTTGGGGATTTTATATTAAGATTAACATTTTGAAGTTTGACATTGAACACATTTTGAATAGATGAGCTTAAAAACATTTTCTCTTAATTTAGAGTACCCAATTCTTCTTTTTCCAATTAAGGGCAATTTAGGATGACCAATCCACCTACCCAGCACATCTTTGGGTTGTGGTGTTGAGACCCACGCAGACACGGGGGGGGGGGGGGGGGGGGGGGGGGGGGGAATGTGCAAACTCCACACGGACAGTGATCCGGGGCCAGAATTGAACTGGGTAGATAAGCTTAAATTCCTGTCTGTTACGAGGAGGTAATTAAACAGTTAATCAGCAAGACAGCAGCTGTGAAACAGTTGAAGCTGCTCGTTCTGGTGCCAGGATGTTTGAGACATTACAGGGTCTCTTTTGTTTTCAACGCACATTGAGAACGAGTCAAGGTCTCCACAGTCTTGAGAAATGAACACAGGACCTGATTAAAAGTGATTACCTGCAGCATAAATCCCTCCCTATGTTGATAAGAGCTAATGCAACATAGGAGTAGCCTTTGAATACCGATAAAGTAATGCATCTACAATTTGGATAGACATTGTCCTTTCTTATCTTTCTTGCATCTTGAGAGGCGCCCACTACCACCTGGCATGATTGGGACAATTTGATTGGATGAATAATTCCCACGTTCATGGGAAACCAACTTGAGATGCCTCAGTATTGATACAGGATGTAATACTGTTTTTGGGAACTGTCATTTATCCCTGTAACATTTGTTGATAGCTAAACATATTCTCCGGGCTAGAGAGCTGACAAAGAAGAACATTTGTCTTTGGTTTATGTGACTTGAGCCATGAAGGAGGGGAAATGAAAAACGGCCTCACCTTTGGTTGACGGAAGTTTGGCGATGCCTTAATATAACAAAGACACCCTTAGAATTAAGGATAAAGATCGAAGGATTCGAGACATTGTTGGCACATGCTTCCCAATTGCTCCCATGGTGACAATGCTTCTGAGATACAGCTCAGTACTGAATCAGGACAAAGACAAAGGCCTAGATTTTCCCATCCGGAAGTTCCCACCGAAAGTCAACAGACTTTTAGCTGCTCCATCATATTTTCGTTCTGCCAGCGGCAATTCCCGCCATGGGCTGGCCAGGAAAATCCTGGTCAAATTAATTGTTTATTTTGCAATTTGGTATAACATGAAAGCTATGCAAACCAGTGAGGAAAGGTCCTGGCCTTACAGTGAACATCACAGTGAAGAGGTCTGGGAATGGTGTCCTCACAGACAGTATCACCGTGCAGTGGTCTGGGAACAGCGGCCTAGCAGTCAGCGACACAGTGAAGCAGTCTGGGGATGGTGTCCTCACCGACAGTATCACCGTGAAGTATTCTGGGAACAGTGTCTTCGCAGTCAGCGTTGTAGCCACCGAAGTTGGCCATTCCCTCAATACAAAATGGAGGAACGCAAAGCTTGCAGGTTAAAATGGACAAAGTTTGCAGCACAAGCAGGCTGCACCAAGCCAATGTGTATTCTGTCTGCTAAGAGAGCAGACAGCACCAAAATGAACATTCCGCATACTAATGAGGCAATCTCCGGGATCGTTAACATAGTAATGGAACGATCCCAGGGACAATGGACACAAATAGGGAAGTGATTGCAACAGTGTATGGGAAACCAGACACCCCGGCTCCAGCGGGGTTCAAAAACAAAGCACCTGAAGGCCCGCCCAGTAACCGAGGGACAGCCTCAGTATTGGGGGGATTCAAACAAATCAATTGGGAAGAGACCCAATCGATTCCCAGCAGGTAGAGGGTCCGCCCAAAAGGGCGCGAAGCCCTAGGACCTATAAAAGACAGGTCCCAAACATAGTTCGTTCTTCTTGACCAGCCCTCCTCTCTTGACCAGCCCTCTCGACCAGCCTTTTACCGAAGAAGACCTTGACCGAGAGAGAGGAGAGGTTTGGGACAGCAGCCGCCAGCAAGTAAGTGTCTCACAATGATCGCTACCAGAGATAGACACTCCTGACCCCTTTTTAACCCGTACCAACCTGAAGTCTGCGGACCAGTGCAGAGCAAGAGGCCTTGTCCCCTGATCCGGCAGTGCCCTTTAAGATAAGTATTGGTTTATTTAGTGGTAGGAATAGTTTAATCATCTTAGCGTGTGCATGGGTAGTATTATAATTGTATTATAATAAACTCATTTGTTTGAACTTACTAATTGGTGTATGGTTTATTGCTTTGAACTTGACTTTGAAACTTGTGGCGGTATCTTAACGATACCTGACGACTCCAGAGCTAAGTAACGAAACAGAGCCAAATTGAGTGTTAAGCACACTCACCCAGAACGAGCAACAGCGTCACACTGAAGCAGTCTGGGAATGGTGTCCTCACCGACAGTATCACCGTGAAGTATTCTGGGAACAGTGTCCTTGCAGTCAGCATCACTGTGAAGCGATCTGGGGACAGTGTCCTTACAGTCAGCATCACCGTTAAGAGGTCTGGGAGGGCAGCACGGTTAGCCCTGCTGCCTCACGGCGCCGAGGTCCCAGGTTCGATTTCGGCTCTGGGTCGTTGTCCGTGTGGAGTTTGCACAATCTCCCCGTGTTTGCGTGGGTTTCGCTCCCACAACCCAAAGATGTGCAGGGTAGGTGGATTGGCCACGCTAAATTGCCCCTTAATTGGAAAAAATTAATTGGGTACTCTAAATTAAAAAAAAAAAGAAACAAAAAGAGGCCTGGGAATGGTGTCCTCACAGATGCGATGCTGAGCAAGTTTCGGATTGCATGTTCAGTGATGTGGTCACAGCACAGGTGAAGATTGAACAGGCAGAAAGGACATGGTTGACCACTCTGTAAGTTAGGAGGATGGATAGTGCATACCGTTTTGGATATTGTTGGGGGAGATGACTGTAGGGGAAAGCGGCAGCAGCCAACTTTATGGCATTGTGGGTGGGTTTGCTGCAGAAGAGCGGAGGATGAAGAACGACAGAGTTATAGTGGTTGGGGATTCGATAGTACAGAGAAGCGGCAGGCATTCCTGCAGTTGTCAAACAGACTCCAGGATGGTATCTTGCCTCCCTGATGCCAGGGTCAGGGATGTCACTGAATGGCTGCAGAACATTCTGAAGGGGGAGGGCAAATAGACAGATATCATGGTACACATTGGTACCAGTGATATAAGTAGAAAAAGGGATGAGGTCCTACAAGCAAAATTTAGGGAGCTAGGAAATAGATTTAAAACAGGACCCAGAAGGTAGTAACCTCTGAATTACATCTGGTGCCACGTGCCAGTTGAGCATAGAAATAGAAGGTTAGTCCAGATGAATGCGTGGCTGGGGAGAGATGGTGCAGGAGGAAGGACATTAGATTTCTGGGCATTGGGAACATTTTGGGGGACAATGGGACCAGTACGAGGCGGATAGGTTGCACCTGAACCGAAATGGGAAAAGTGTCTTTGCAAGGAGGATTGCTAGTGCTGTGGGGAGGGTTTAAACTAACTTGGCAGGGGAGTGGGATTCTGAGAGAAGGTTCAGTGGTGGGCGGGGGGGGGGGGGGGGGGGGGGGGGGGGAGGGGGGGAGCCATATTTTTTGAGGGAGTAGACAATAGGTGTGAGCGCTGCTCAAGGGGGTCCACACAAACACACATGTGTTCTGGCCCTGTTCTAAGCTGGTGGGCTTCTGGAGGTCCTTTTTCGAAATTATGTTGGCAATCCTAAATATTGAGCTCGAGCCTGCCCCCTGATGATTATTTTTGGGGTTTCGGATGTGCCAGAGTTGCGGACGGGCACGGGTGCGGATGTCCTGGTCTTTGCCTCGTTGGTGGTGTGGAAGCGGATTCTGTTGGGCTGGAGGTTGGCAACACCAGGTTCCGGCCTAGTTAGGGGATTTGATGGAGTTTTTGCACCTTGAGAAGGTCAAATACACATTGAGGAGATGATTGAAGCGTCCAATCAGAAAATGGCAGTTTATAATAATAATAATCACTTATTGTCACAAGTAGGCTTCAATGAAGTTACTGTCATTGTAACTGCGCCACATTCCGGCACCTGTTCGGGAATTGAACCCGCGCTGCTGCCTTGTTCTGCATTACAAGCCAGCTATTGAGCCCAGTGTGCTGAACCAGCCCCTTATTGTATTTCAGAGAATTGGTCACTGTTAGCTGTTGGTGGGGGGAGGGATGCAGTTGTCAAGGGGGTATTTTGTTCATTTTCTGTTGTGTTTTGTTGTGTTTGCAAGGTTGTGGGGGGATTTTGTACAGGGTTGGTGTTTTGAATTTTGCTGAAACTGAAGACGGTTTTCTTAAAAGCGGACAAACAACCTGTGAATGGTAATTATCTGCTAGATTTAGCTCATAGAGTTAGATAATATTGGATGTTGTTTGGGGAAAATGGGCATCTCAGAGTTCAGGAAACATGGGTGGTTGGGAACTTCATGTGTATAGGCGTCAGTGTAGTTAAATGTACTGTTATAGTACATTATAATTGTGGTGAATGTGATTCACACCGGACTATAATCTGTATATACATGTGTCTGTATTGTAAGTGCTGTTGCACTACCTGTCCTCCAGGGGGAGTAGCTCTGGGAATGCTCGAGTTGTATGGGGCTTCTCCCTTGACTCTGCCCAGGACTCCTCCCCCGGAAGCTGCTGTATAAAAGCTCAGTGCCACATGGTCAGCCGGCCAGTTCACCTAAAGTTCAATGGCTAACCGGCTGGCTCTGTTGTGAGTATATTAAAACCGCTATTCTAATCCTACAAGCACGTGTCCGTAGAATTGTTGGTTCCAACAATAATCCTTCGTGTCATGTGTTTGTCTTTATTTTTTATTAATCACAAAACAACTGAAATATTTCTCCCTGGTTTGCATATCTTTCCTCATAGAATACCAAATTGAAAGTGTACACCACTAATTAAAATTTTTTTTTTTAGAATATCCAATTCATTTTTTCCAATTAAGGGGCAATTTAACGTGGCCAATCCACCTAACCTGCACATCTTTGGGCATCTTTGGCAGACACGGGGAGTATGTGCAAACTCCTCACAGACAGTGACCCAGGGCCGGGATTCGAACCCGGGTCCTCAGCGCTGTAGGCAGCAATGCTAACCACTGTGCCACCGTGCCGCCCCGTGTACACCACTGGTGTTCCAAATGACCCTTCTGGGCTTTGGGATACCTTCACATTTAACATCAACAGGGTTCTTAAAGGCAGCACGGTGGCGCAGTGGGTTAGCTCTGCGGCTTCACGGCGCCGAGGTCCCAGGTTCGATCCCGGCTCTGGTTCACTGTCCGTGTGGAGTTGCACATTCTCCCCGTGTTTGCGTGGGTTTCGCCCCCACAAGCCAAAAATGTGCAGAGTAGGTGGATTGGCCATGCTAAATTGCCCCTTAATTGGAAAAATGAATTGGGTACTCTAAATTTTTAGAAAAATAAAAAAAAAACAGGGTTCTTAACATGAACATCACAGTGCGTAGTGACGTTATGAGTGGACAAAGTTTCTATTCTGTCTAGTTGCTGGAGGATTAAAATTATGTTGTCATAGGACCATAAGACATAGTAGCAGAACTAGGTCATTCGGCCCATTGAGTCTGCTCCGCTATTCAATCATGGCTGATATGTTTCTCAGCCTCATTGTCCTGCCTTCTCCCCATAACCCTGATCCCCCTATTAATCAAGAACCTATCTATCTCTATCTTAAGGACACTCAGTGATTTGGCCTCCGCAGCCTTCTGCGGCAAAGAGTTCCGGGAGAACCAAGCAAGTTTTAGTGTAATACAGTACACAGTGTGCTAAACACAGGGGTGGAAGAGACGGTGGTCTTGTAAAATTTTCAAAATACTTTTTGACTAAATGAAACTACCCTGCTTTGCGTGCCTGAAAGTCCAGAATTTAAACCCCTCCCCAGAGAACTCAAGAGCTACAAATGTTCATCAAGTTGTGAGGGTGTTCACACAGCAGCTGGGTGAAGTTATTGTTGTGGGAAGAAGAGATCAGAGGAAATTTTACTTAAATCAGGTAAGAGGTCATTCATTGATCAGTTTGATGGTGGCCGAGGTCTGATTTTGGAAGACTGCAATTCATTGATTTGGCTTCTGGCATTTATGTGTGACAAACGCTGATGCAAATGCTGTGTAGTTTTGTGCTCTAAACGTCAGACAATTCGAAGCTAAAGGCGGGTTGGACAAATATGCTTGCAGCCAATACAAATACAAAATAGGTGAGTACAAACATTTAACAAACACATGACTATGCATGAGTTCAACAGCATTGCACAATAGATGATCTGAACAGTAATGGATACTGCAGTCCTGGTAAATAGAATGGAACAAGAAACAACTGCTGAATGATGTGACTGTCTGGGTGATCAGCAGTGAGGCTGGAAACCTCACAACAAAAGCACTTGGATGAGCATTTGAAAGACCATCACATTCAATTATATGGGACAAGTCCTGGTAAATGGGATTAGCATGAAATTGAGGTAGTTATTGTTACTGCAGACTCGATGCACCAAAGGGACTTTTCTGCACTGTACGACTCTATGACTCTGGCTGGGATTCTCCGCCGGGGGGGGGGGATTCTCCGTTTTGCCAACGCACAGGGATTTCCCGACGGTGTGGGGCTGCCTCACAATGGGAAATCCCATTGACCGGCCAGCGTAACGGAAAATCCTGCCGGCCAGTTGAGGCAGAAATGTGTCGGGGCGGAGAATCCCACCCATGACTCTATGACGGCATTCAGTCGGAAAACTGCTATCTTTTTTGTCATTAACAACTAGATTGTGTGTCCAGCAATTCATTCTTCTCCTGCTTGTCTACTTTCAGTCATCTGTCGCTTCAATCCTTTTCAGACGTTGTTTTCCTGGGACTGGATGGGGGGGGGGGGGGGGGGGGAGGGAGGAGATTGGAGGGGAGTGGGGCCTGGGCAGGGGTCTCCACACTGGCTAGCTCAAGCTAGCCAGTGAACAGGAGTGTGGTGGGGGGAGGAACTGCAGCCTTCGGAGCCTGGTAGAACAGATATCGGTGGGCATAGGAGCTGTGAAAAGATGGGGGAGGGGGCCGATACTGGGTGAGGGGTTTTTGAGATGAAGTGGATGGAGGGATTCTGGGAGGATGTTGGCGGCATTGTTATCTTTGGTTACACTGTTTACAAACTGATTGTTAATTTTTGTTTTATACCTGGAATATACAGATGGATGTTTTCGTCTGTATATTGAGTGGGTGCTGTTTATGTGTGTGGGGGATTGTTATTGTATTTGTTTTTGTTTGTTTTTTCTTTGGTTGTTTATTGATGAAAATGTTGAAAATGAGGAGAATAGAAAGATTTTAAAAAAGTCATCTACGCAGTCATAATAAACAGCAATACCTTCAAAGTGGGAGAAGGATTTCCCCCCTCATGATCTGTTCCAATTTCAAGTTCACCTGAGAAGCAACCTGATGGATATCCGACTTCACGATGCTCACAGGTCACTAAGAATCTACTGCTTTATAAGACCTTCCCTTCAACTAAAACAACAACCTATCCTCAAAACCAAAGACCTGCCATGAAAGAGACTGAGACAATAATTCATGATATTGTTTTGCCTTCATCTGTATATAGTCTTTGTGCGTGTGTGTGTGTGAGATGGTAAATGTGAGTCTGATGAGTGAAACATTGTGATTTAAACATCCGGAAAAGTGTGTGATAATAAATTGCTTCCTTTATTTATTTATTTTTACTTATTAAAATAAATTTAGAGTCACAATTAATTTTTTCCAATTAAGGGGCAATTTAGTGTGGCCAGGGGCAGCACGGTGGCACAGTGGGTTAGCACTGCGGCCTCACGGCGTTGAGGTCCCAGGTTCGATCCCGGCTCTGGGTCACTGTCCGTGTGGAGTTTGCACATTCTCCCCGTATTTGAGTGGGTTTCGCCCAACAACCCAAAAATGTGCCAGCTAGGTGTTTCTGTCATCTCTTGCTAAGATCAAACATTGTTTTATGGTATCTTCCTTGGCCATTTGTTTAGGTTGGTGGCAGTATGCTGTTTTATCCTTATGGCTGTCTTGGGATTTTCTGAATTAGTGCAACTTCTCATTAAATCAAATCCTTATCAGTGACTGTTTTAGAGGCCCTGCCCTTCATTCTGTAGGTGTGGGCTCTTGGAATAAGTCACTTCAATGTTAGAACAAAGAATAAAGTGGTAAAGTTGCTTATAACTTACAACTATGCTTACCTAAGACTGAATACTACGAAGTACGAATACAGAAAGTTTCAATGCAAGCTGTACTTAAAGCTGTACAGACTGAGTGTGCAATATAAGTACATAGCAATAGTGACTGCTTAAAATCTCTGACTTTGTCTATATAAATGTTTCTGGAACATACCTCTCCATTCTCCTGAGGAAGCAGCAGTGCTCCGAAAGCTCATGTTTGAAACAAGCCTGTTGGACTTTAACCTGGTGTTGTAAGACTTCTTACTGTGCTCACCCCAGTCCGACGCCGGCATATCCACATCATGCTTAAAATGTGACATTCTAAACCAGTCTCCTTATACATTTAGTCAATACATAGTGTTGAATAATAATCAGTGGCGGACTGGGTCTAAAAATATTGGTTGCCAGGAGACAAAGGGGGCCCACTCACAACTACAATGCTATCATTTAATTTTCACAACGAATAAATAACATTTTCAAAAAATACATATGGAAAAAAGGGTACAATTAAAATTTTTGTGGAAAAAAATGTGTATTTCTTAGTAATTACAGTGTACATGTACTGTACATATTACTGGCAGTAGATACCAAATGTAAATACAGAATGTTATAATTGAATTTTTTTTATTTTTTTTATTTTATGTAATTGGTTGATATTTTTAAATAGTTTACTGCACAACTTACACATTAACAGATAGTTCAAAAGCACAATAGAGTATTGCATGCAGTCCACTATATTAAGGGCAATCATTTGTGTTCGCTAGATGATTGTGCGAATCTGCCAATAATTGCTTCTGCATCCAATTCATCTAACAATTCCTTTTCAATGGATAGCAACATGTATGATTCCAAATTCTCCTCAGACAGCTAATTTCTTAACCTTGTCTTTATGATCTTTAGCTTTGAAAATGTCCTCTCACATTGGACTTGAGTAACTGAGTGTGCAGATGACTTTATAAAGTTCATAAAGGTTATTATTTGCCTTGTCATGAAGTCTGTTGGATGCCAGAATTTATAGTACACACGATGGGCAAGTGCTGCAAATTTTACAATTGTTGCAACTGGAATCCATATTCTCACCATCATTAAGCAATAGCTTTAATACATCAAAGTTTGAAACAAAAGAAAACAATTCCAATATTACTTGATCTTTGCTGATTTGTGGAAATAGCTTAATAATACCTTCCAATGTCCCGATCTTTATCCCACAGTCTTCCCGATCTTTATCCCACAGTCCTCCCGATCTTTATCCCACAGTCCTTCTTCAAAAGAGGTAAAGGGCTGATCATGAGCTTTGTCTGGGCGGGAAAATCCCCGCGGGTGAAGAAGGCGATGTTGGAGAGGAACCGCAGCGAGGGAGGGCTGGCTTTGCCGAGTCTGATCAATTATTACTGGGCGGCCAACATCGCTATGATAAGGAAGTGGATGGTGGGTACGGGGTCTATTTGGGAGCGGGTTGAGGCGGCTTCATGCAGGGGCTCCAGCTTGGCAGCCCTGGTCACGGCTCCTCTACCGCTGCCGCCGGCCAAGTGCACCACCAGCCCGGTAGTGGTGGCGACCCTGCGGATATGGGGCCAGTGGAGGAGGCATGTGGGGGAGATAGGGGCGTCTGTCTGGGCGCCAATCTGCGACAACCATCGGTTTGCCCCCGGGAGTATGGATGGGGGGTTCCGAGTATGGCGGCGGGCAGGGGCGGGAAGGGTGATATGTTCCTGGAAGGGAGCTTTGCGAGTCTGAGGAGCTTGGAGGAGAAATTTGGGTTGGTAAGGGGAAATGATTTTAGATACCTACAGTTGCGGGACTTTGTTCGTAGACAGGTCCCATCTTTCCCACGCCTCCCGCCAATAGGGATCCTCGACAGAATAGTCTCTAGGAGGGAAGAAGGGGAGGGTAGAGTCTCGGGTATATATAAGGTGCTCATGAGGGAGGAAGGGTCCCAGACAGAGGAACTGAAACTTAAATGGGAGGAGGAGCTAGGCGGGGAAATGGAGGATGGGCTGTGGGCAGAGGCCCTGAGTAGGGTAAATTTGACCGCGACATGTGCTAGGCTTGGGCTGATTCAATTTAAGGTCGTTCACCGGGCCCATATGACGGTGGCTCGGATGAGCAAATTCTTTGGGATAGAGGACAAATGCGCTAGGTGCGCAGGAGGACCAGCGAACCACGTGCACATGTTTTGGGCATGCCCTAAGCTGAGGGGGTACTGGGAGGGATTTGCGGGGGTCATGTCCCGGGTACTAAAAACAAGGGTGGTGATGAGTCCAGGGGTGGCAATTTTTGGGATTTCGGAGGACCTGGGGGTCCAGGGGGAGAAAGAGGCCGATGTTTTGGCCTTTGCTTCCCTGATAGCCCGGTGACGAATACTATTGGCGTGGAGGGACTCAAAGCCCCCGAAGACGGAGTTGTGGCTTGCGGACATGTCGAGTTTCCTGGGTATGGAGAAAATTAAGTTCGCCTTGAGGGGATCTGTGCAGGGGTTTGCCCGGAGGTGGCAACCATTTATTGACTTATTTGCGGGAGAGTGAGCGTCAGCAGGGGTTGGGGGGGGGGGGGGTAGAGTAGAGTAGAGTAGGAGGGAAAAAATGGCGGGTAGTACCGGTGGCAGAGGAGCGGCTTGTGCAATATGTTATGATTGAAGTATTGAAAGTACATGGATGTTTGCACATTTTTGCCTTTTTTTGCTTTCTTTCTGATGATGCCTGTAACTGTTTATAAAGCCAAAAACTACCTCAATAAAATTGTTTATTAAAAAAAAAAATAATACCTTCCAATGCTTCATCTTCAAGGCCCTTCTCTGCAATAGTTTTAAACTTTGCTGGGTCCAAGCAGGACAAATGTTTATACAACTGTTTGTGTTGTACAAAGCATGATTCTAGTGACTGGACAATGCGATCCATTATTAGGTTAAACACATTTACTCGAAAATCAGCTAGAGAATCTGAGGAGTTTCTTTCATCATCAATAAGCTCATCTGCCATTCTTTTCTTCTTCCTCTGCCTCTTAACTGGCAATGCTGTTTCCAACGCATCAATTTCCAATGTTTGATTTTCATCCATATTCATCTGTGAAATCCTGTCATTACATTATTTACAAATTCCAAAGCCTTGCTGTGAACGTTATCAAATGTTCTTGTCTGTTCCTTCAACTTTGTTGTAGCTGAATCTACCAAACTCCATGCAGTAAGCATATCTAAACCACTTGTCTGTAGATAACTTGATAACGGGGTTGTAGTTTCAAATATATACAAGTAAGTAAATGCTGTCAATATGGTTTCAAACTTTAGCAGACTTTGAAGTAAAACATTTGCTTCATGTTTTGTTTTTGCATCAAACTTTTCTGAATCTTGTATCATTGATAAGCATGTCAATAGATTTACGAAAGTACTGGCAGCGGCATCGTCAAAACGTCCAAATATAGTTGTTGCTGCATTGGATTTTCCTGACCATCTGGTCTCACCAATTAGCTTTAATCGTTTCATTTTTTTCTTGTCCTAGATGTTTTCCAACAACTTCTATCCATACAGCCATCCTCTTGTATGATGCTTTCACAAAAGTTGCTATATTCTGGAGCAAATTGAAAAAAGAAACTGCAGGCACACAATATTTTGTTGTTTCAGTTATCACCAAATTCAAGACATGGGCATAGCACCATATAAGAACATGTTGATCAGCCACATCAGCAATTTTACTTTGTAAACCATTATACTGGCCATGGTAGCTTGCAGCGCCATCTGTGCTATCAGATAAACATTTTTGGGGGTCAATTTTAAGATGCTGTAATGTTTCAATCAATAGATCAAAAAGTCCCTGTCCTGTACCATCGTTACTTGGCACAACTGAAAGTAGTCGCTCACAGATAATACCTTTAAGCACATACCGAATATTAATGCTAAACTGATCGATGGATGAATTATCTTGTGTTGAATCAACCTGAATAGAATAATATTTTGCTTGAGAAACTTCATGACTAATTCTTTCTTGTATCATATTCTTCATAATTTTGATTAACATGTTTATAGTTGTTTTACTCAGGTATGTAGCAAGTCCACCACGGCCTTTACTTTGAGCCTTTCCTTGTTGCTCTAATTGTTTGATTCTTTGTTTAGACTTGTTTTGCACTGCAGAAACGTGAGCTGCCATAATGGGGTCATATTTTGCCATCAACTGCACTGTAGCTAAAAAATTGCCATGATTCAGAACCTCATTATCTAGAGTGTAGGCCGATTCATTTCTGTGACCTCGAAAAGGAAGTGCTTGCTTGCCTAACATCTTTATGATGTCTATAATCCTCATGACAATACTTCTCTGCTTCAATACTTCTTCTTTCCTTTTAATTAGTGATGCTGCAAAAAATGTATCTAAGGTGCCATCATTAACCACACTGATATATTGCTGAGCATTTCTGACATGTGTTGTTGTCAATTCATGTAAAGTCAAGCTCTGGCTAATACGCCTGTAGTCACTAAAGCTAAGCAGTATGAACGATATAAGCATCTATTTTCTTTGTTATATGTTAGCCATTTTCTTGGGACTGAGTCATTCATAATTTTCCTCTCATACAAACGAGCATCAAATGGCAGATCATCAAGCTTTGCTCGTGATGGATATTGGAAGATTCCAGTAATTGATCTTTCATTTTCTTGCGTAGGTTCATTTACAGGAGGTGCTTCAGAAACCAAGTCATTTATGCTTGAAGGAATATCTGATTCCCTGTCACTAGTTTAAGCTATGTGTTCAGATGTTGCAACTACAGGCTGTACAGATACCGGAACAAGGAAGCCAGAAGAAATATTGGGCCTGGGTTGATTAGTAATGGATGCACTTGTATTTATCTCTATATTCAAAGTAGCTCTTCTCTGTTCTTGTAACTCGCATGTCATTGCATCATCACCATGAGCATTGTTTCTTGCTTCTTGATTATTTGTTGCAGAACTGGATATTGATGTGGATTGTGCTTGTGGTATTATAATCTCTGTAATAGGCCTGCATCGCTTGGCTGATTCCTTCCTTTCTGCTTCTTTTTGTTCTTTGCGTTTTAGTGACCCAGATTTATGCTTTTTCTTTTCCATGCTGGTAGGGGTAATATTCCTGAAATAAAAACTTAATTAAAAATAGCCCACATTGGGAAAAATGAATATTGACGATTGCAAGAATAACTTGAAGGAACGCCAGATAAACCCCTACTTGATAAAAAATATAAAATAACTTACTTACACTTCAATAGGCTATGTTCATTAGTCAATGCTACTGTGGCCTATGCAGCTTCAGAAGAGGAGACAATCCACTGTCCAGTGTTCACACCAGCAAGCAACTGAGACAACTGTTGAAACTTAGAAGTTTGGTCCGACTATAGTAAAACATTAAGAATTGTCCCACGACCAAAGTTAACATGTCCAGTTTGATACCAGTGTAGTGTTACAAGTCGCAACCCTTTGAGTTTACCGATCATGGCT
This sequence comes from Scyliorhinus canicula, assembly GCF_902713615.1. Classification (NCBI taxonomy): domain Eukaryota; kingdom Metazoa; phylum Chordata; class Chondrichthyes; order Carcharhiniformes; family Scyliorhinidae; genus Scyliorhinus; species Scyliorhinus canicula. The sequence continues at coordinate 14,644,304 of NC_052163.1, read as the reverse complement.
TATCACATCAATATCTTTGACCTCATGATTCACGGTCAAAGGTACCGCTTCTCCTTTTCGGTGACCTCACGACCCTATGTACTGCTTGATATCCTTTCAAGTTGCCGACCATCTCAAATCACGAACTGTAACTTTATCTTTAAATTCACACACTCTTGCTGAAAACGTGGATTTCCAACTATGTCCGACCCGGGTGAACCAGCCCTGCCCCCCCTCCACTCCTTTTCACATCCGTTTAACACTGCTTCGTTCCTTCATACACTGAGTGATTATTTGTTTGTTTCTTTATTGCATTTTTATTTGGTATTGCTCTTTTTAAAAACAATTATATTTTATTAAGTTAGAATACAAATTTCAGGAAAGAAGTTGGAGATTTATTTATCTAATTAATTATGATTTTTAAGGGCCCTTCAGAGATTCACGGGCCCCTTCTTGGCTCTCCGGGCCCCGGACCGATGTACCGGCTGAACCAAGACTACTGGTTGATATCCTTTGAAGTTGCCGACCATTTCAAATCACGAATTGTAACTTTATCTTTAAATTCACACACTCTTGCTGAAAACATGGAATTTCCTTAATTATGCCCGATCCGGGCCCCCCTATTCCACATCCTTCCACTACCTCCCCTGCTTTGTTCCTTTTCATGCACTGCTTATTTGTGTCCTGTTCTCTTTTTTTTCTTATTCCTTTTTATTACTAAAACAGTTGTCTGTGTTTGTTTCTTTATTGCATTTTTATTTGATATAGGGGGCCCACTTCATCAGGAGCCCACTTGCCATCGGGCAAGCTGACACCCTTGCCAGTCCGCCACTGATAATAATGATCTACAGAATTGTACTATTGCAGCTAATCACATACTGTCACAACATTTAACTCCAATACAAAGTTACGGGTAATTGCTTCTTCTTAAAATCTTATGAGCTAAACTAACAGAAGGGAACATCTGCTGTTATATTTCCCCCTTTTGTACCCATACATTCCTGCTAGCTGAGAACCAATGTGAGCTGCCCATTCAGCCTTGAAGGCTACAAACTCCTGCAGGAGTTTACATCAGGAATGTTTTCTGTAACTAGCTCATCCACAGTTAGCTTTATTCTGTCTAAAATCCGAAGATGCAGCGTCCTGTGAAGTGAAGCTAAGAATCGTCACATGATGCTCAAACTAAAATTCACTACCAGTTTCATCAGAATCAAATGTGTTGATTACAGGCAGCAGGGTGGCGCAGTGGGTTAGCACTGCGGCCTCACGGTGCCGAGGTCCCAGGTTCGAGCCCGGCTCTGGGTCACTGTTCACGTGGAGCTTGCACGTTCTCCTCGTGTCTGCGTGGGTTTCGCCCCCACATCCCAAAAGATGTGCAGGGTAGGCGGATTGGCCACACTAAATTGACCCTCAATTGGAAAAATAAAATTTTAAAAAATGTGTTATTACACCAAACTAAAACTATTCATGTGACATCAATTGACCAACAACTTGCTGTGAGCAATTTTGAAGAAAAATCATGAGAACTTTTTAAAACTCGCATCTTTTTTTCATTTTCTTTGAACACTTTTTGTCTATTAGATACCTGTGTTCCTTGAACCTTTGTGCATCCCTGTGCCTTTACCTGTTTGGGGCCCAAGCTCTGGAATTCTCTCTCTACACCTCTCCGCCTCTCTCACATTTTCCTCCTTTAAAACACTGGTTAAAACCTAACAGCTTAAGCTAACTTTTGGTCACCTGCGCTAATATCTCCGTAGATGGGCTGAAGTCATACTTTGTTTTAAAATGCTCTGTGGGGCGGCACAGTAGCACAGTGGTCAGCACTAGTGCCTCATGGCACCGAGAACCCGGGTTTGATCCTGGCCCGGGGTCACTGTCCGTGTGGAGTTTGCACATTCTCCCCATGTCTGCGTGGGTCTCACCCCCACAACCCAAAGATGTGCAGGGGAGGTGGATTGGCCACGCTAAATTGCCCCTTAATTGGGGAAAAAAAAGAATTGGGTACTCTAAAATGTATTTTTATAAGTGCTAGATTTGTGCTCAATACTGGAGCAGTTTAGATCCATGGTAATTTGGGCATGAATCCACAGTTTCAACGGCTTATGTGAGATATATTTAGGCTTATTTCAAGCGTGGCTTCGAGGAAACTATTATATCGTGTTTCTTTTTTTTTTTCTTTTTTTTTTAAATTTAGATTACCCAATTATTTTTTCCAATTAAGGGGCACTTTAGTGTGGCCAATCCACCTACTCTGCACATTTTTGGGTTGTGGGGGCGAAACCCACGCAGACACGGGGAGAATGTGCAAACTCCACACAGACAGTGACCCAGGGCCGGGATTCGAACCTAGGACCTCAGCGCCGTGAGGCGGTTGTGCTAACCACTAGGCCACCGTGCTGCCCTATATCGTGTTTCTTAATATGAACGCTGAGTCATCTCCATTCATCATTCTAACACAGGGTCATGACTCTGTCATGGGGTGGGGGTGTGAGGTTGGGGCAGGTTTGGGGGGTGAGGATGGGGCAGGTTGGGGTGTGAGGGTGGGGCAGGTTTAGGGGTGTGAGGGTGGGGCAGGTTTAGGGGTGAGGGTGGGGCAGGTTTGGGGGTGAGGGTGGGGCAGGTTTGGGGGGTGAGGGTGGGGCGGGTTTGGTGGGTGAGGGTGGGGCGTGTTTGGTGGGTGAGGGTGGGGCAGGTTTGGTGGGTGAGGGTGGGGCAGGTTTGGGGGGTGAGGGTGGGGCAGGTTTGGGGGGTGAGGATGGGGCAGGTTTGGGGGGTGAGGGTGGGGCAGGTTTGGGGGGTGAGGGTGGGGCAGGTTTGGGGGGTGAGGGTGGGGCAGGTTTGGGGGTGAGGGTGGGGCAGGTTTGGGGGTGAGGGTGGGGCAGGTTTGGGGGGTGAGGGTGGGGCAGGTTTGGGGGGTGAGGGTGGGGCAGGTTTGGGGGGTGAGGGTGGGGCAGGTTTGGGGGTGAGGGTGGGGCAGGTTTGGGGTGAGGGTGGGGCAGGTTTAGGGGGTGAGGGTGGGGCAGGTTTGGGAGAGGGGGGCAGGTTTGGGAGAGGGGGGGCAGGTTTGGGAGAGGGGGGGCAGGTTTGGGAGGAGAGGGTGGGGGGGCAGGTTTGGGAGGGGGGGCAGGTTTGGGAGAGGGGGGCAGGTTTGGGAGAGGGGGGGGCAGGTTTGGGAGGAGAGGTTGGGGCAGATTTGGGAGGGGGGGGGGCAGGTTTGGGAGAGGGGGGCAGGTTGGGAGAAGGGGGCAGGTTTGGGAGAAGGGGGCAGGTTTGGGAGAGGGGAGGGCGGGGGGTGGCAGGTTGGGGGGGGCAGGTTTGGGAGAGGTGGGGCAGGTTGGGGGGGGGCAGGTTTGGGAGGAGAGGGTGGGGCAGGTTTGGGAGAGGGGGGGCAGGTTGTGGGGGGCAGGTTTGGGAGAGGGGGGGCAGGTTGTGGGGGGGTCAGGTTTGGGAGAGGGGGTGCAGGTTTGGGAGAGGGAAGGGCGGGGGGGGGGGGGGGGGGGGTGGGTGGGCAGCTCGGCAGTCGCTGCTTTGTGTGAGGGAGGTGACGTTGGGAGATTCAGTGCGAAGTGAAAGTGAATCTGGCCGCTGTTTTCCGATGAAACGAAACCGAGCGGCGCTTCCCGCAGTCAGAGAGCGGCGGGAGCTGGGCTGCACTCGACCGGCCTCAGCTGCTACCTTCTCCAGGTTGTGACATTGAGGCGAGGCTGGCAGCGGGCTGCTCGGCAAGGTGGGCTTTCACAATCTGCATGAATAACCCCTCCACCCTGAGGGTGAAACTTAGTGAGGTGCACCTGCGGTGACGGGGTGGGTGTGTTTTGGGGGGGGGGGGGGGGGGGGGGGGGGGGGGTTGGTGTGTTTGTGGGGGGGGGTTGGTGTGTTTGTGGGGGGGGTTGGTGTGTTTGGGGGGGGTTGGTGTGTTTGTAGGGGGGGTGCTGGGTGTGTTTGTGGGGGGGGGTGGTGGTGGGTGTGTTTGTGGTGGGGTGGGTGTGTTTGTGGGGGGGGTGGGTGTGTTTGCGGGGGGGTGGGTGGGTGTGTTTTGTGGGCGTGGGTGGGTGTGTTTGTGGGGGGTGTGTGTGGGGTAGGGGGTATGTGGGGGTGGGTGGTGTGTGTATGTGGTGGAGGGAATGGGGGTGGGAGGTATGGGTGGGAGGGGTGTGTGTGGTGGACGGGGTGGGTGGGGGGAATGGGGGTGGGTGTTGTGTGGGGTGTGTGTGTGGGGGGGAGGGATGTGTGTGGGGGGTATGTGGTGGATGGGGGTGTGTGTTGGGGGGTGGGGCATGTGGTGGAGGGGGTGGGTGGGGGGAATGGGGGTGGTGTGTGGTGGACGGAGTGGTGTGGTGGACGGGGTGGGTCGGGTTATGGGTGGGTGTATGGGTGGGTGGTGTGTGTGTGGGGGACGGGGTGGGAGGGGTGTGTGTGTGGGGGACGGGGTGGGTGGTGTGTGTGGGGGTGGGAGGGGTGTGTGTGGGGGTATGTGGGGGATGGGTGTGTGGGGGGGTATGTGGGGGTGTGTGTGGGGGTAGGGGGTATGTGGGGGTGGGTAGTGTGTGTGTGGTGGAGAGGGTGGGTGGGTGGTGTGTGTGTCTGGGGGTGGGAAGTATGGGTGGGAGGGGTGTGTGTGGGGGGTATGTGGTGGGAATGGGGATGGGTAGTGTGTGTGGGAGGTATGGGTGTGTGTGGGGGAGTGTGTGGGGATGGGGCTGGGTGTGTGGGTGGGGGGAATGGGAGTGTGTATGGGGGTGGGTGGAATGGGGGTGGTGGTGTGTGTGTGGTGGAGGGGGTGGGTGGGTGGCAGGGGTGTGTGTGGGGGAATGGGGGTGGGTGGTGTGTGTGGGGGTGGGAGGTATGGGTGGGAGGGGGAGTGGGGGGAATGGGGGTGTGTGTGGGGGGTATTGGGGGGGTGGGAGGGGGAGTGGGGGGAATGGGGGTGGGAGGGGTGTGTGTGTGGGGGGTATGGGAGGGGTGTGTGGGGGGAATGGGGGTGGGTGGTGTTTGTGGGGGGGTGGGTAGGTGGGGGTGGGATGGGTGTGTGTGTGTGTGGGGGGGGTATGGGTGTGGGAGGGGTAGGTGGTGTGTGTCGGGGTGGGAGGGGGAGTGGGGGCCGGAGGTGTGTGTGTGTGTGGGGGGGTGGGGGAATGGGGGTTTGAGGGGAGTGTGTGGGGGGGGGGATGGGGGTAGGGGTGGGAGGGGTGTGTGTGTGTGGGAGGGGTGTGTGTGTGGGGGTGGGAGGGAGAGTGGGGGCCGGAGGGGTGTGTGTGTGGGGGAATGGGGGTTTGAGGGGTGTGTGTGTGTGGGGGGGTATGGGAGGGGTGTGTGGGGGGAATGGGGGTGGGTGGTGTTTGTGGGGGGGGGGGTAGGTGGGGTGTGTGTGGGGGTATGGGTGTGGGAGGGGTGGGTGGTGTGTGTCGGGGTGGGAGGGGGAGTGGGGGCCGGAGGGGTGGGGGAATGGGGGTTTGAGGGGTGTGTGTGTGGGGGGATGGGGGTAGGAGGGGTGTGTGTGTGTGTGGGAGGGGTGTGTGTGTGTGGGGGAATGGGGGTGGGTGGTGAGTGGGGTGCGGGGGGGGGAGTGTGTGTGGGGGGGTATGGGTGTGGGAGGGGGAGTGGGGGCCGGAGGGGTGGGGGAATGGGGGTTTGTGTGGGGGGGGGATGGGGGTGGGAGGGGGGTGTGTGGGGGGGGGGGGGGGGGTGGGAGGGGTGTGTGTGTGTGGGGGTGGGAGGGGTGTGTGTGGGGGGGATGGGGGTGGGAGGGGGTGTGTGTGTGGGGGTGGGAGGGGTGTGTGTGGGGGGGGGATGGGGGTGGGAGGGGTGTGTGTGGGGGGGGATGGGGGTGGGAGGGGGTGTGTGTGGGGGGGGATGGGGGTGGGAGGGGTGTGTGTGTGGGGGAATGGGGGTGGGGGGGGGGGGGAGTGTGTGTGGGGGACTTCCAGTCACAAGAACATTTCAGCCTGAAGGCGGATGCGCGTCACCGCGCCCCCTTTCCCCGGCTGCGGGAACGCGCAGGCCGCGCGCCTTGGGCCTTTCAGCGCGTGCGCGTCTCGGCGCCTCCCACCCGCGGGGTTGCGCAGGTGTGCGGGTCGGGTCCCTGTGCGCCTGCGCGTTCTCTCCCCCACCAGGTGTTTTGGCGTGCATGCGCCCGAGTCCCGGTTGTTGTTGTTCAGCATCATCCTCATCGCCTTGTTGTCTTTACCGGGTCGAGTGTCTGTTTGTTGGGACCGGGTTATCAGACAGTCAAGGTCTCCTGCAGGCTGGTCCCGCTCGGTGATGAATGGGTGGCGGCCGTGAGGCGAGTTGGTCGGTGAGGGGCTGAGTGGCCTTTGACTGCAGGAGGAGCAAGGCCAGTCCCTCCCACCCCCTCTCAGTAATAAACAACCCAGGGTGCACACCCCTCCTGCTGGGCTCACTCAATACACATCAACTAGGCTCACCTTTTTTAAAGGGGGGGGGGGGGGGGGAGAAGAAGTACAATCTTGTCAAAAGTCCGCCTCCTGAAGCCTGCTGTTATTCGGGATGCTGCTGGAGATCTTGTTGATTTTCACCCTTCACTCTTGCGCCTGACAGAGGTGGAGATGGATACCGAGAGTGTAAAGATGAAGTGCCCCAATTGCGGCCACGTTACTGAAGAGAAAGCTCCCAAATTCTGCAGCGAATGTGGGATCAAACTGGTGGAAAGCATTGCGAAGAACGGTAAGCGTTGGGAAAGGCAGTCATTAATTAATTGCTGCTGGGAAGGAATTGATGTTTTCTTTTGTCATCTTGAGTTGCAGCTTCTTTTCAAATCTATCCATGGCCTCGCTATAATCTCCCCAAACCATTTCAGCTCTCTACTTCCATCGCCTCCATTAAGATGCTCCTTTAAAAATACCTTTGACCGATCTTTTGGTTCTCTACCTTAATATTGCCCTTGTGTGACCTGGGTGTCCAATCTTGCTTTATAACATTCACGTGCATTGGGAACTTTCGTTGAATTAAAGTTGCTATAAAACTAGGTTATTGGTGTTTAACCTCTTCCAGCATCACGACCCCTCCCAAGATTTCTGCACTCCTCTAATTCTGACCTCTTGCACACCCTTGATGTTAATCACCAGACTATTGATCATGCTTTTAGCTGCCAAGTTCTAACCTCTGGAATTCCCTCCCTAAACCTCTTCACCTCTCTCTGTTTTCTCTTTTGAGACTCAACTTGAAACCTATCTCCTGACCAAGCTTTTTGTATGTCATAATATCTCCTTGTGTGGCTCTGCCAAAGTTTGCTTCATAATGCTTAAAGATGTGATGAAAATACATGTTATTATTGAAATTGACATTTGTGACAAATATCTAGTTTTAGTTTCATGTTACTAGTTCAGAGGTGATGTTTAGTTCTGGGAAGAATAAAGGTAACTAAAATGCCTGGATTTAAAGATTGGCAGAACATCTAAAAGAAGTTCAGACGGTTGCTCATGTATGTTTAATAGCATCAAAATAGAAGAGATGGCATAAGACTTTGCTGAAGAGTTTGAAGCGGGGACGTCTACATTGCTTGCAAAAACATGCAGTGCAGAGACAATGTTTTGTTTTTGGAGTTAGAACTAAATTAGTTTAAAAGCATTCAGTGGGGGCAGCACGGTGGCACAGTGGTTAGCATTGCTGCCTACGGCGCTGAGGACCTGGGTTCGAATCCCGGCCCTGGGTCACTGTCTGTAAGGAGTTTGCACATTCTCCCCGTGTCTGCGTGGGTTTCGCCCCCACAACCCAAAGATGTGCAGGGTAGGTGGATTGGCCACGTTAAATTGCCCTTAATTGGAAAAAATAATTGGGTACTCTAAATTTTAAAAAAAAAGCATTCAGTGAACCCTGAAAGGCTGCATCGTCATGGAGACTGGTGGAATTTAAGAAGGTTCCCTGCTTTCACTTTTCTGTGTGTTTGCTGAGAGGGGGAGGACAGTTGGCAATTTGGAATTTGTGTGGTTTGCAGTTCACAGAGGAGATCTGGGAGCTATTTGGTGCTGTTGGGGTTCAGGAGAGGTCCTGGGGAAATGAAAAGGTGACAGAAAGTCATTGGTTCTATGCAGGATATGGGGCTCAGGGAAGCCTTGGGTACCATTTATTTATTTATTTTCTAAATTTAAAGTACCCAATTAATTATTTTCCAATTAAGGGGCAATTTAACATGGCCAATCCACCTACCTGCACATCTTTGGGTTGTGGGGGCGAAACCCACGTAAACACGGGGAGAATATGCAAGCACCACATGGACAGTGACCCAAAGCCGGGATCGAACCTGGGACCTCGGCTCCGTTAGGAAGCAGTGCTATCCACTGCACCACCGTGCTTGCCCTATTGGTATCATTTATAGCTCAGTGCACCTGGGAGACCCTTCATTCAGGAAAAACCCTGAGCAGTGTCAGCTTAGTGGAGCGAGCACTGCAAAGGAGTTGGAATTATGCAGGTAATAGAGGCGGGTGTGCAGCTTTCTGACTGCTGGGGAATGCAGACGCAGGAGAAGCGTTTGAAACACTAGGAGGTGAGCACTTATTGAGAGAGTCTGAGTTGGTATGGCTTTTGAGGAAATCAGAGGTTTTGAAATTATAAAGAGAAGAGACAGTTTTAAGAGATTGTGACTCTCAGTAATCACTGATGCCTGGATGGGGTGCTGAGAAATCCGTGGGATATCTCTTAGTCACATTTGCCATTTAATGTGCATTGTGGTGTGTCTACTTTGCCTGTTAATTTGTATTTACCTCATGTTAATTCTGAATGTCAGGGTACATGACAGATATTGTAGATCATTTAATTTTTCTGACTCTATATAGTAAAGTTTATTTTGTTTGTTTTAAACCATGGAATCTTGTGGCTTCATTAGGCAGCACGGTAGCATAGTGGTTATACTGTGAAGTATCAATGCTTCACAGCTCCAGGGTCCCAGGTTCGGTTCCCGGCTGGGTCACTGTCTGTGCGGAGTCTGCACGTCCTCCCCGTGTGTGCGTGGGTTTCCTCCGGGTGCTCCGGTTTCCTCCCACAGTCCAAAGATGTGCGGGTTAGGTGGATTGGCCATGCTAAATTGCCCGTAGTGTTCTAAAAAGTAAGGTTAGGGGGGAGTTGTTGGGTTACGGGTATAGGGTGGATACGTGAGTTTGAGTAGGGTGATCATTGCTCGGCACAACGTCGAGGGCTGAAGGGCCTGTTCTGTGCTGTACTGTTCTAAATCTAAATCTAAATTATCTAAGTAAATACCCTGGGATTTCAAACTTATCTACTTTAAATAGTTACTGCTCCCTAACTGGATTGTAGCAGATTTTTAAATTTTTATCTGGTGAGAAAAGGTTAAAGGCAGCTTTGGTACACAACTATCATGGTTTGTTTGTAGACAATAGTTCTGGGTAAATGTCCTCTGACATCATTAGCCCATTCATTTGGAATAAAAGTCAGAATGTGGAGGCAGGTGGTGTAGTGGTATTGTGCTAGTAATAGTAATCCAGAGACCCAGGAGAATGATCTGGGGATTCAGGTTCGAATCCCACCACGGCTGGTGATGGAATTTAAATTCAATAAATATCTGTAATTAAAGTCTAATGATGACCATGGAACCATTGTCTATTGTTGTAAAAACCCATCTGGTTCACTAATGTCCTTTAGGGAAGGAAATCTCCTGACCTGGTCTGGCCTACATGTGACTCCAGACCAACAACAATGCCCTCTGAAATGGCCGAGCACAGTTGTATTCAACCACTATGAAAACAACAAGTAGAATAAAACCCGTACCACCAGGCACCAGAAACAACAACGGCAAACCCAGCCCTGCTGGACCCTGCAAAGTCCTTCCTCATTAACATCTGGGGCTTGTGCCAAAATTGGGAGCTGCCTCACAGACTAGTTAAGCAATAGCCTGACATAAGTTACAACTGTAGTTCTATTGTGCTTAGATAGACTACGGCATGAAAACAAAATAACACCAGCAGAGCTTGCTTCGCACCTGGGCATATGGTAGAAAAGCTTTAGGTTTTAGTTTAGCTAATTTGATTACAGTTGGAGATAGGTAGAGAGAGAAGGCAGCTTTCACAGCTCTACGAGAAGCAGTTGCTTTAGAAGGCTGGAGAGGGAACTCCTCTCTCGGCCTTGCTAGAAGGAAACCCATAGTATGGAGTAATGGTGAAGAAAACAGATGCCAGAAATCTAAAGTCCAGCTAGTTAAGGAAGCTGGAGAAATGAAGAGAAGTTTCCAAGACGTCCGAGGTTAAAGGTACCAGAACAGAGCACTGTTAAGTAAAGACAGACCAAGCTGAGAAGAAGGCTGATACACCAAATCTGAAGTGATTTTCAGGTTTGTGATATTTTAATACGGCCTGTGAACGTGCGTTGAAATAACTGGAAATCGGTGACTGGATCTTGGTAGTTTGTGTAAAAGCAGTTATGACAGAGGAAACCTAAAAGGTGGTGGTATAAAATCCTGGACTGGATTTACTGTTAAAAGTGAAGCGCATGTTTTGTTTAAAAGTGTAGTTTGGAAAACCTGGTCTGAGTTTCAGACTTCAAACCGCTATAGGAAAGCATTATGAGAAAGATTTTAAAATATGTTTTTGGCGTGGAGTTTGGAAACTTCCTGTAATCATCAGTTGGGGGATCTGAGGAGCAAGCCGCAGACACTAAATTGGTTCAGAGCAGAGTGCGTGTATTTGACCACAGTCATTTTGTGTGCTTAAAAGGAACTTTTATCGTAATGAGACCATTGTAGTTTAAGATATACTTTGTAATCCATGTTAATCTTTAAATCTCTGTCCATTTGGTAAGCTAAGGTGTAAGTAAAGAAGTATTGTAAATGCAACTTTTCAAGTTTAATGATTTTTCCCTTGTTAAAACTCATTAGCGGTTCTGTGACTGTTCCTCCAACGTTTTATAAAAAGTAGTCTGGGATCTTTCCGCCCAGTTATAACATCAACTGGGATAGTAACGATCAACATTTACCATTATAAATTGTCATGTCAGCTTTTCCCCATCAGTTTTACTGTCATCTATCACACTAGTTGCAGCTAGCCTCCAGGTAGGTAGCTTTATATAACAGGCCACTGAAGTATTTGTCACAAATTGGGTCTACTAAAATCTTCAGGTCATTGATTCTTTGGGACAGTGCCATGAACAGTGCTAGTACATATTAAAAGTCTTTTCTGACCTAATATCTCTTGGTGTCATACTTTGTTTTATAATGCTCACAACCCTTGGGATGTTCCGTATGTTAAAGTCACAAGATTCATACAAGTTTTTTGTAGACTTGTGAATTTGCTCACTTCCTCTTACTCTGGTTATTTCTGTAGCACTTTATTCCATCACATACTTAACGCAGGGGCTGTTTAGCACAGGGCTAAATCGCTGGATTTGAAAGCAGACCAAGGCAGGCCAGCAGCACAGTTCGATTCCCGTATCAGCCTCCCCAAACAGGCGCCGGAATGTGGCGACTAGGGGCTTTTCACAGTAACTTCATTTGAAGCCTACTTGTGACAATAAGCGATTTTCATTTCATTTTATTCACGTGGTTACAGCATAGAAGCAGACGAGTATGCCCATCAGATTTATTCTGTGTACGAGTCATGCAAGCCTTCTCCCATGCTTCTTGAGCTAACCTATTAACATGTCTTTTTTTGTTCTCTCTGATGTGTTTATCTAGTTGCCCCTTAAATGCATCTATGTTAGTTGTCTCAACTGCTTCCTGTGGTAGTAAGTTCCGTACGTGACCACAATTTAGTTAAAGAAGGTGCCCTTGAATGCACTATTGGATTTTTAGTGACTGTCTTATTTATGGCTCCTGGTTCTGGTGTTCCCTGCAGGATGGAACACCTCAATGCTGTTGTACCTGTAAAACTTCAGGTACTTTTGACCAGTTTACTTATTCAAAGATTTTACCTATGGTGTCTTTATTTACGAGGAAACAAAACCACAAAGTTCAAATTCAACAGTATTTATTTAACACAATTAACCCTTAAATTACCCACGAAATACGAAAGGTACACGAGATCCGTGTATACTACCCGTAGAGATGTCTTGGCTATGGATCTGTTCGCTGGTATTCCTCTGGCCCGTCTTCACGAAGGTGATTCTCGCTGGTGGACTCTTGCTTCCTTCTGGTCTGGCTGGTCAAGGTCTGGTCTTCACTTCTCCGATCTGGTCAAGGTCACCTCGTACACTGAGTCTTTGCTTTGAGGGGTCTGGAGTGCCAGTTTTTATCCCCTTCCACGGCTTTTTGCTATTCCTCTAGCTTTCCGCCAATGATTGCCCTCGGGAGGGGGTCTCAGCAGCCAATGGTTCAGTTGATGACTGTTTGACAGGCCACCTGAGCCCGCCCCAGGTGTCCCATCTCTCTTTATTTTTATTTATTTATTTTTAAAAATTACGTTCTAATTTAGAGTACCCAATTCATTTTTCCATTAAGGGGCAATTTAGCAGGCAATCCACCTAGAACATAGAACAGTACAGCACAGAAAGGCCCTTCGGCCCTCGATGTTGGTTGCCGAGCCATGACACCTACTCAAACCCACGTATCCACCTATACCGTAAACCCACACCAACCCCCCCTTAACCTTACTTTTTAGGACACTACGGGCAATTTAGCATGGCCAATCACCTAACCCGCACATCGTTGGACCTGTGGGAGGAAACCGAGCACCCGGTAGAAACCCACGCACACACTGGGAGACGTGCAGACTCCGCACAGACAGGACCCAGCCGGGAATCGAACCTGGGACCTGGAGCTGTGAAGCAATTTATGCTAACCACCATGCTACCGGCTGCCCCAATCCTGCTACCTCATCTGCACATCTTGGGTTGTGGGGCGAAACCCACGCAAACACTGGGAAAGGTGCAAGCTCCACACGGACAGTGACCCAGAGCCGGGATCGAACCTGGGACCTCAGCACCGTGAGAGAGTCACACTGTCAGAGAGAAAAAAATAGAGACGTGGGAAATTACTGGATAATGAATCTCCCTGTCTGAACCAGGACATAATTTCAGTATCAATATAATGGACAGTGGGTGGCAGTGTTGGGAGAGACTGGGAGCAGAGATTAAAATAGCAGAGAGGGAAGTAGAAATTGTAACTCCAGTGTTAAAGATGGGGAATGGGGGGAAAAGTGTTGAATTGCAACCCTGTCAGTTTGATAGCAGTAAAAAAAAAAGGGTCAGCACCGGTAGCATTGTGGATAGCACAATTGCTTCACAGCTCCAGGGTCCCAGGTTTCGATTCCAGCTTGGGTCACTGTCTGTGCGGAGTCTGCACATCCTCCCCGTGTGTGCGTGGGTTTCCTCCGGGTGCTCCGGTTTCCTCCCACAGTCCAAAGATGTGCAGGTTAGGTGGATTGGCCATGCTAAATTGCCCTTAGTGTCCAAAATTGCCCTTGGTGTTGGGTGGGGTTACTGGGTTATGGGGATAGGGTGGAGGTGTTGACCATTGGGTGGGCTGTCTTTCCAAAGAGCTGGTGCGGACTCGATGGGCCGAATGGCCTCCTTCTGCACTGTAAATTCTATGTCTATGTGAGGCAGCTGTGCTAACCACTGCGCCACCTTGCTGCCCAGGTGTCCCAGCTCTGGTGGTGTTGGTTACACATAACCTATTCCCATATAAGGTACCAGTAGAAACTCTGGGTGACGGAAAGTCTGGCTAGATCTGGGCTACAGACAATAAACCTGTGCATATCAATAGAGTGCAGTGATCTCCTTGATGGGTGATTGATGGGACAGGCCCATACATGTTCTGCCAGCTTGTCTGGTGGTTGTGTATTTGACTTTGGCCATGTCTGAATTCCAACAGCCTGCCTGAGGTTTGACTGCAGTATGATTTTATAATGCCCAATTCTTTAACTTAGGATATCTAATTTAATCGGCCAATATTTTAATTTAAAATACCCAATTTTAATCGGGCCTAAATTTAGGCCTTGCTAGGTTACCACAATGCTTACCTTTTTAAAATTAAAGTACCCAATTATTTTGTTTTCCAATTAAGGGGCAATTTAACGTGGCCAATTCACATACCCTGCACATCTTTTCCGGTTGCGGGAATGAGACCCACGCAGGAACAGGGAGAATGTGCAAACTCCACACAGTGACCCAGGGCCGGATTGAACCCGGGTCCTCGGCGTCGTGAGGCAGCACTGCTAACGACTTCGCCATCTTGTTGACCTCTCTACGCTTACCCTATCGAACTGTTTAAAAACCTGCATCAGAGCATCCCTCAGTCTTCTCTTTTCCAGAGAACAGAGCACCAACCTATGTAGCCTAGCCCAAGAGGTATAACATCTCAGTTATTGTATTCTAGTAAATCTTCTTTGCACCTTATCCAGCGGCTCAAAATGCTTTTAATAAAAGGACCAGAGGTGTTCACAGTATCCTAAATGTGGCATAACCAAGGTTCTGGACAGGTTTCACATAACTTGACGGGTTTTCAATTATATTCATCTGGAAATAAGTCCAGTGCTTGTTTGCCCTTTCTTTTTTTAATAAACAATTTTATTGAGGTAGTTTTTGGCTTTGTAACAGTTACAGACATCAACAGAAAGAAAGCATAAAAGGCAAAAATGTGCAAACATCCATGTACTTTCAATACTTCAATCGTAACATACTGCACAAGCCCGCTCCGCTCCCACGGTACTACCCGCCATTTTTCCCTCCTACTCTACTCTAAACCCCCCCCCCCCCCCCCCCCGACGCTCACTCTCCCGCAAAGAAGTCAATAAATGGTTGCCACCTCCGGGAGAACCCCTGTACAGATCCCCTCAAGGCGAACTTAATTTTTTCCATACCCAGGCAACTCGACATGTCTGCAAGCCACAACTCAATCTTCGGGGGCTTTGAGTCCCTCCACGCCAATAGTACCAGCCTCCCCGGACAGGCGCCGGAATGTGGCGACTAGGGGCTTTTCACAGTAACTTCATTGAAGCCTACTCGTGACAATAAGCGATTTTCATTTCAATAGTATTCGTCGCCGGGCTATCAGGGAAGCAAAGGCCAAAACATCGGCCTCTTTCTCCCCCTGGACTCTCGGGTCTTCCGAAACCCAAAAAATTGCCACCCCTGGACTCATCACCACCCTTGTTTTTAGCACCTGGGACATGATCCCCACAAATCCCTCCCAGTACCCCATCAGCTTAGGGCATGCCCAAAACATGTGAACGTGGTTCGCTGGTCCTCCGCGCACCTAGCGCATTTGTCCTCTATCCCAAAGAATTTGCTCATCCGAGCCACCGTCATATGGGCCCGGTGAACGACCTTAAATTGAATCAGCCCGAGCCTAGCACATGTCGCGGTCGAATTTACCCTACTCAGGGCCTCTGCCCACAGCCCGTCCTCCATTTCCCCGCCTAGCTCCTCCTCCCATTTAAGTTTCAGTGCCTCTGTCTGGGACCCTTCCTCCCTCATGAGCACCGTATAAATACCAGAGACTGTACCCTCCCCTTCTTCCCCCCCTAGAGACTATTCTGTCTAGGATCCCCATTGGCGGGAGGCGTGGAAAAGATGGGACCTGTCTACGAACAAAGTCCCGCAACTGTAGGTACCTAAAATCATTTCTACTTACCAGCCCAAATTTCTTTGTTTGCCTTTTCATTACCTTATTAGTGGCTGAGGACAAAACTGCATATACAGTCACAATTATATTGGATAAGGTGTGAGAAGGGATGTGGGAATGGGACGATAAACAGAATCACAGAGTTGATATGGTGCAGATGAGGTTATTTGGCCCACTGTATCTGCACTGGTTCTCTGAATGAGCAATGAGATAGTGCTGTTTCCTCGCCTTCTCCCTATAACCTGGCACAATCTTTCTTTTCAGATCTAATTCCCTTTTTTTTCAAAAAAAGAACAGCACCATAACCATACAGCTCGTAAGCATCAGTACAACGCATGTTGTGCAAATAGTTTTGTTTGATTTTAGTCGGGTTTAATTGGGTTCACGCCCTCCCTTTCTGTGTGGCAAGATTTTAAAAAAATTTTATTGAAAAATTTTGAATTTATACAGCAACGAACCATAATAAAATACTAAAAATAACAATAATATTTAGCCATCATAAACATTCGCCCCACCTCCATGAACAACACAGCATTTTAATAACAACGTAAATTAACTCAATATTAAGTTACATAATAGAAACTCCAATAAGGAACCCCCCCCCCCCCCCCCCCCCCCCCCCCCCCAAAGCCATGTCACTGATCCAGGTCTCCACACTTGGGGGCCTCTCATCCTTCCACTGCAGCAAGATCCTTCGTCGGGCTACTAGGGACGCAAAGGCCAGGACATTGCCTCCTGCACTCCCGGCTCTACCGCAACTCCAAAAATCGCGAGTCCCCACCCTGGTTTGACCCTGGATCCAACCACCCTTGACACCGTCCCCGCCACCCCCTTCCAGAATTCTTCCAGTGCTGGGCATGCCCAGAACATATGGGCGTGGTTCGCTGGACTCCCCGAACATCTGGTGCACCTGTCCTCACCCCCAAAGAACCTACTCATCCTAGTCCCGGACATGTGGCCCGGTGCAGCACCTTAAATTGGATGAGACTAAGCCTCGCACATTAGGAGGAAGAGTTGACACTCTCCAAGGCATCCGCCCAAGTTCCGTCCTCTATCTGCTCCCCGAGTTGTTTCTCCCATTTATTGTGTGGCAAGATTTAACTCCAACTCAATCTATAAGTTGGCGGATGATACGACTGTGGTGGGCCGTATATCGAACAACGACGAATCAGACTACAGGAGGGAGATCAATCCCTTGGTTGCATGTGTACCGAAAAGAACCTCTCTCTAAATGTCGGAAAGTCCAAGGAACTGATCATCAACTTCAGGAGGTGTAGCACAACACACTCTCGTCTGCATCAATTACTCTGAAGTGAGGATGGTCGATAGCTTTAAGTTCCTGGGGGGGGGTCACCATCACCAACAGTCTGTCCTGGCGCTGAGGACCCAGGTTCGAATCCTGGCCCTGGGCCACTGTCCATGCGGAGTTTGCACATTCTCCCCATGTCTGCGTGGGTTTCACCCCCACAACCAAAAGATGTGCAGGGTAGGTGGATTGATCATGCTAAATTGCCCCTTAATTGGAAAAAAAAATAATTGGGTACTCTAAATTTAAAAAACCCAGTCTTTCCTGGTCCCCTCGCGTTGATGCAAGAGTGAAGAAAGCCTAACACCGTCGCTACTTCCTACGGAAGCTAAAGAAATTTGGCATGTCTGCATCGACTCTCGCAAACGTCTACAGATTTCTGTGCGATAGCATCCTATCCGGCTGCATCACAGCCTGTTATGTGCTCGGTCCAAGATTGCAAGAAACTACAGAGTGTGGTGAACTCAGCCCAACGTATCACACAAGCTTGCCACCCCCACATTGATTCTGTATACACCTCCCGCTGCCTCAGGAAGGCAGACAGCATTATCAGAAATCCCTCCCTCCCAGGCATTGCCTTCTTCCATACCCTTCCATCAGGCAGAAGGTACAGAAGTCTGAAGACCCACACATCCAGACATAGGAACAGCTTCTTCCCCACAGCTACAAGACTCCTCAATGACATCCCCTCGGACTGATCTGTTCCCTGTAAGAACACTATTCACGATGCCCTATGCTCTTCTTGATCATGTATTTGCTTTGTTTGGCCTCTTGTTCCGTGCTGTAACGAATCTCTGTTTATTGGTGTACCATTTGACAATGTGTTTGTCTACTATGTACAGACTGTGTACGTTCCCTCGGGTGCAGAAAAATACTTATCACTGTACTTCGGTACATGTGACAATAAATCAAATCAATCAAAGCTGCTGGTCACAAACAGATCCTTAAAGATGGCGGTGAACAGCCTCCACCTGGAATCCTCCTTTGACTACCTGATGGCAAATTAAATTCTTTCCCCGCTTCAGGAATTCTGCCACGTCTGCCAGCCAATCCGAGGCCCTAGATGGCGTTGCTAATCTGCCCAAGTAGGAGTTGTCGCTGGGTTATCAGGGAAGTGAAGGTCAGGACGTCGGCTCCCTTCCCCTCGAAGAGATACAATTATTTTTTACAATTAAGGGGCAATTTAGTGTGGTCAATCCACCTACTCTGCACATTTTTGGGTTGTGGGGGCGAAACCAACGCAGACACGGGGAGAATGTGCAAACTCCAAACGGACAGTGAGCCAGGATCGAACCTGGGACCTCACGCCACAAGGCAGCTGTGCTAACCACTAGGCCACCGTGCTGCACTTGGTGGGCCTTAATTTAAGGAGGCAGCGCAGATCTGAAACTTGCATTTGGGGATAAGTTTTAAAAGTGATATGTAGCTGGTGCATTTCAAAGGAGTTTCAAAGGTTACGAAGGAGATTCGTTATCAAACAGGGGCAGGTGTTTTAAATTTTATTGAATCAAATTGTGGTAAAAGAGGAAGGTGAAAGGTTTTGATGTAATGGGAACCTGAGTTTTCAAAGGGATATTTTCAGACAAAAATGAAAGAGGTGAAAAGACATTCATGAAAGCGGGCTTTCAGCTGTAGTTAGTTGATATGGGGTAGGGGAAGGTACCGTTGGAAGTGTTTTAAAGTGTGCCAAAAAGCTATGAAAGTTTTAAAAAAAATTTAGATTACCCAATTATTTTTTCCAATTAAGGGGCAATTTAGCGTGGCCAATCCACCTACCCTGCACATTTTTGGGTTGTAGGGGCGAAACGCACGCAGACACGGGGAGAATGTGCAAACTCCACACGGACAGTGACCCAGAGCCGTGATCGAACCTGGGACCTCAGTGCCGTGAAGCAGCTGCGCTAACCACTAGGCCACCGTGCTGCCCATGAAAGTCTTTTAAGTGAAAAAAGCAACTCTTGTTTTGGGCCAGGAGAATATGTGTTCTGAGAAACAGTTTGTTTTGAATCTTCCTTTGGAAAACCACATCAACGTGGATTTGTTCTGGGAAGTCGTGGATTGTACAGCTGTTTAATGTGAACTTTTTCACCCAGAGGGTGGTGGGAGTCTGGAACTCACTGCCTGAAAGGGTGGTTGAGGCAGAAAATCTTGTAACGTTTAAGAAATATTTAGATATTCACTTGCATTGCCATAACCTCTAGGGCCAAGCGTTGGAAAATGGGATTAGTGTAGCCAGACCTTTGCTTGGCATGGACATGATGGGCCAAATGGTCTCCATTTGTGCAGTAAACATCTGAATCTAAACGATAAGGCTCTAAATAAATGCTAGTCCTTCATTCTTCCCAGCCACTTGTAAAACCTTTGTGCCAGTTAGTGACATTGGGAGAAATGCTGGTGAGGGAAATTGGAGATTATTGTTGGGATTTTCATTTTTATGTGCTGTAAACATCTTTTAGCTCAACTGGTCCAAGCTAGTGTTAATCCTTTCATCAAGCCTCCTCCCAGCTTTTCATCTCACTGAACAGCACAACCTTGTATTATTTTCTCCCACATATATTTATCCAGCTTTCCCTTTAAATGCATCCACACTATTTGCCTCAATTGGTCCACATCGTAGCACATTCCACATGTTCACCTCTCTGAGTAAAGGAGTTTTTCTGGATTTATTAGTAACTGTTTTATATTTCTAGTTCGTACTTTTGGTTTTCCCTAAAGAGTAACATTTCTACTCTACTTATACCCTAGCAACCCCATATTTAATATTTAAAATTGTTGTCAAGTCACTGCCTAGTTTTGTTTTGGAGACTACCTTCAGAGAAAGGGGAAGGAACAGGCTATGGCATCTGCATGAGGAACAATTTATGGAGGGCAGAGACTTCAATTTAACTGGTTTTACAAGATTTCTTTTTTTTTTAAATTTAGAGTACCCAATTTTTTCCAATTAAGGGCCAATTTAGCGTGTTCAATCCACCTACCGTTGCACATCTTTTGGGTTGTGGGGGCGAAACCCACGCAAACACGGGGAGAATGTGCAAACTCCACATGGACAGTGACCCAGAGCCGGGATCGAACCTGGGACCTCAGCGCCGTGAGACTGCAATGCTACCACTGCGCCACCGTGCTGCCCTGTTTTACAAGATTTCTATCCCCTAATATGAATAATGCAAATTGTTTGGAAATCTAAAAGTAGTTTAAATTAGGCACAAACAAATAACAGGCATTGTCTGCATTATTACATCAGCAAGGTGTGTTAGAAATTGAAATTATCCTGCTGTAGTCGTAGGTTTTGGTCGTGAATATTATTTTCAAGCCGTATGTAATCAAAATTAGTCTGATTTTCTTTATTGGGTCTGTAAAGCACCATATTCGCAAGTTCACTTACTGTCTGGAATGCGGACTTTAATTGTTCTGTCTGGTTTGACGCGGTTATTGATGAATTTAGGGGTCTTGGGAATATCTTGTTGGACAGTCATTTGTGATTTGAGGCCCGCAGACTTCCGAGGTAGCTAAGATCCTGGCTTGTTTAAATGTTTTGTGCCAATGGGAGGAAATCTAGGAACATTTGGAATAATATTTCTTATTAGGAAAATTTCTTGAAATATTTATCAAATTGTTAATAATGTGTGTAAATTCTAGGTTTATTTGTCCTGGTTCACTTTTTGGTAATTGTTTTTTGTTCACTTAAAGCAACGCCTTTGATCAGTGCGAAGATTGAAGCAGAAGCTCCAAATTTATTGAAGCCCTTGGATGTGGGCCTGGAAGTGTCTTCTACCACCCAGACAACAACTGAGAGTGACCTGTCCTCCCTGGAACCAGAAGCACCTCGTCAGGTGCAGTGTGGTCAAAACTCAGCCATTTTAGAAAAGGAAAACAAAACATCCGAGCATCCACGAAAGGAGAACTCAAATAAAAAGGTAAGTTAGTTAAGCACGCAACTGTATTCACAATTTATGGATTATTTTTCTATGATGGTGTACTATAAATTCTAACTCGCCTCCTACTCTGAACGATCTTTATGAAAACGGGAAATCCAGCCTTACCCATTTAAGTTATTGTGAAGGACAATAGCAACAAAATGCTTGTTTTACAGAGCACTGGATACTCCTGGGGGATGCTACTCCAGAATGCTGACTGCCTCATGGGCTTTTGGCGTGTTTTTAAAACAAATATTTTTATTCTCCTCCTTTTTCACAATTTTTCTCCCGAATTTACACCCAACAACAATGAATAACCAACAACCAATATCTCAAACCCCATAACAGTAACAACAATCCCATCCTCCCACCATGCCCAGACATCAGCCCGCATGTTAACATAAACAAATGACAAAGAAAAAAAAAAGGAATCGGGGATTACTCATAACCATCTTCAACATACACCGCACCCCCCCCCCCCCCCCCCCCCCCCCACCCCCCCAAACTAATGTTCGATGTTATCCGTTCTTGAAAGTGCATAATAAATAGTGCCCATGACTTATAGAGCCCCTCCGAGCTTCCCCTCAGTTCGAACTTAACCTTCTCAAGGGTCAAGTATTCCAACAGGTCCCCTCGCCACGCCAGGGCACAGGGTGGAGAGGCCGCTCTCCATCCCAGCAGGATCCGCCTTTGGCCGATCAACAAGGCGAAGGCTATGATATCTGCCTCCGCACCCGTTTCCAACCCTGGCTGACCCGACACCCCGAATATGGCCTCCCGGGAACCCGGGTCCAGCTTCACATGCACCACCTTGGAAATTACCCTAAACATCTCCTTCCAGTACTCCCCTAGCTTTGGACAGGACCAAAACATATGAACGTGATTAGCGCCCGCCCCCCCGGCAACGTTCACACACATCTTCTACCCCTTCAAAGAATCGGCTTATGCTTGCCCTCATGAGGTGTGCCCTGTACACCACCTTCAGCTGTATCAGCCCCAACCTCGCACACGAGGTGGAGGCATTCACTCTCCGGAGCACCTCACACCAGACCCCCTCCTCTATAATCTCTCCCAATTCTTCCTCCCACTTCACTTTGATCCCCTCCAGTGGTGCCTTATCCTTTTCCAACATAGCTTCGTATACCGCTGACACTGTCCCCTTCTCCAGTCCCCTTGCCGCCAGCACCTCCTCCAACAACGTGGAAGCCAGTTCCTCCGGGAAGCTCTGTATCTCCTTCCTGGCAAAGTCCCGAACCTGCATATATCTAAACACTTCTCCCTGCTCCAGCCCATACTTCGCTTCCAGCTCCCTCAATCCTGCAAATCAACCCCGAGGAAACAAATCTTTGAGTCTTAATCCCCTTCTCTTCCCATTTCCGAAAGCTTCCGTCCCACCTCCCTGGCTCAAATCTGTGGTTCTCCCGGATCGGCATTTCCCTCGACCCTGCCCCCAACCTGAAGTGTTGGCGAAACTGCCTCCAGATTTTCAATGAATCTATTACTACCGGACTCCCTGAGTATTTCCCCGGAGCTATCGGGAGCAGGGCCGTTGCTAGTGCCTTCAGCCCCGACCCCCTGCACAAACTCTCCTCCATTCTGACCCACTGGGAATCGACCCCTCTGACCCAGCTCCGCACCTTCTCCACATTCGCCAATAGTAGTACATCAGGTTCGGGAGACCCAAACCCCCTGCCTGCCTTCCCCTCTGTAGTAGCACCTTCCTCACTCTGGCCACCTTCCCTCCCCATATAAACGAGGTAATCCTCCCCTCAATCTCCCTGAAAAAAGACTTTGGCAGGAAAATCGGTAGGCATTGAAAAATAAACAGAAATCGCGGCAACACATTCATTTTAACCACCTGTACCCGACCTGCCAGTGACAGAGGGAGACCATCCCGCCTTGCCAGATCGGCTTTCACTCGCCCCACCAAACTAGTGATGTTGTATCTGCGAAGCCTTCCCTACTCCCGGGCAACCTGCACCCCCAAATACCTAAAGTGAGTCCCTGCCCTACGGAATGGCAGCCCCACCACCCCTGCCCCCACCCCCGGTTGAGACACCACGAAATACTCACTCTTGTCCAAGTTCAGCTTATACCCAGAGAAAGACCCAAATACCTGCAGCAACTCCAATATTCATCCTATCGACGCACTCGGCTCCGACACATACAGCAGCAAGTCGTCGGCATACAAGGACACCCTATGCTCTATCTCCACACCCCTCACTATTCCTTTCCATGCTCCCGAACTTCTTAATGTGATGGCCAACGGCTCAATCGCAAGCGCAAACAGCAGGGGGGGGGACATAGGACATCCCTGCCTCATCCCACGGTGGAGAGAGAAGTATCTCAAACTGATATTGTTCGTGCGGACACTCTCCTTCGGCTCCTTATATAATAACTTTGCCCACTTCACAAATCCTGCTCCAATCCCAAACCGTTCCAGCACTGCCATCAGGTACCCCCATTCCACCCGATCAAACGCCTTCTCGGCGTCCAGTGCCACCACCACCTCTGTTTCCTTCCCTTCCGCCGGTGCCATAACGATGTCCAAGACCCTCCTAATATTCAAAAACAGCTGCCTCCCTTTCACGAACCCTGTCTGATCCTCACCTATCATCTTTGGGAGGCACCCCTCCAGCCTACCCGCCAGTACCTTTGCCAATACCTTTGCGTCCACATTAAGAAGTGATATGGGCCTATACGACCCACACTCCGTCGGATCCTTATCCTTTTTAAGCAACAGTGAAATCAATGCCTGCCCCAAGGTTTGCGGCAGCACTCCCTTCCCTATCGCCTCTTCAAACATCCCTACCATCAGGGGTGCCAACTTATCCTTAAATGTTTTATAATATGCCACCGGAAATCCACCCGGCCCTGCCGCCTTCCCCGACTACATCCTCCCAATCGCGTCTTTTATCTCCTGCTCCAGTATTGCTCCTTCTAATGTAGCCTTGTCTCCCTCCCCTAGCCTCGGGTACTCCAACCCATCCAGAAATTCCAGCATCTCCCGGTCTCTGGGGGCAGCACAGTAGCATGGCGCTTGGCATAAATGGGTCACTGTGCGGAGTCTGCACGTCCTCCCCGTGTGTGCGTGGGTTTCCTCCGGGTGCTCCGGTTTCCTCCCACAGTCCAAAGATGTGCGGGTTAGGTGGATTGGCCATGCTAAATTGCCCTAGTGTCCTAAAAAGTAAGGTTGGGGGGTGGGGTGGGGGTTGTTGGGTTACGGGTATAGGGTGGATACGTGGGTTTGAGTAGGGTGATCATTGCTCGGCACAACATCGAGGGCCGAAGGGCCTGTTCTGTGCTGTACTGTTCTATGTTTCACTGGGTGGTTCTGACCTTTACAACCTCTCGTAGAATTCCTCAAAAACCTTGTTAATCAGCTCCGGAGCCACCACCAACTCCCCGGCCCTATTCCTGACCTGAAGAATTTCCCTTGCTGCTGCCTCCCTCCGGAGCTGACCTGCTAACATTGCCTTGTCTCCATGTTCATAAATTGCACCCCTCGCTCGCCTCAGTTGGCGCACTGCCTTCCTGGTGGATAGTCGGTCGAAGCTCGCCTGTAGTTCCTTCCACTTTCCCAGCACCGCTGGGTCCCCATCCTCCGCATAACTCCTATCTGCCTCCAACATCTCATCTATTAGCCTCTGCAGCTCTAACCTCTCCTCTTTGTCCACCCTGGCCGTAAACAAAATTACCTCACCCCTCGCTACCGCCTTTAGAGCCTCCCAGACGACTGCCATTGACACCTCACCCGTACAGTAGAATCTTACATATTCCTTTTCAATTTTTTCACAGAATACTTGGTTCCCCAAAAGCCCCACATCCAGTTTCCATCCCGGCCTCTGCACTACCCCCTTCTCCAGCACCATATCCACCCAATGTGGCGTGTGATCTGTCACAGCAATTGCAGAGTATGCCGACCCCTTGACTCCAGCCAGCAAAACCGTTAGCCCAGCTAGCGCCTTTGCCCCCCCTGATGGGATCAGCGAGCGTGGCACAATCACATATCTACCCCCCTGATTGCCACTACCTTCTCCATCTGGAAGCGTACCCTTTTGCTGACCAACACTGCTACCCCTCGAGCCCTTCCATCAAATCCAGAGTGAAACACTTGGCTAACCCAACCCTTTTTAAGTCTCACCTGGTCCTTCACCCTCAAGTGAGTCTCCTGCAGCATTGCCACATCGGTTTTCAGTCTTTTAAGATGCGCAAGCACCCTTGACCTCTTGACTGGACCTCCTAGCCCTCTCAAGTTCCACGTAACTATCCTTACTGGGGGCCTCCCCACACCCCCCCACCTTATCCACCATCAACACACTGCCGGGCCCTGCCCCAATAAGCCTGACCCGCCCCTGTCCATTGTTAACATCGAACCCCCCTCCTGAAACCCCCCCATATCTTTCCCCCTAGAAACAACATCCCCAGCATCCAACCCCCCCCCCCCCCCCCCCCCCCCCCCTCTTGCTCGCCTCGTAGGCACATTGACGGCTGCTATCCAGACTCCAATGTCCACAGCCCTCCTCTCCTCTCACCTCCGTTCACTAGCTGACTGACTTTAGCTACCTAGTGCGGGTGGCTCCCCCCCGCCAAGACATATCATCCCCTTCCACCCAGTCCCAGAGAAAAAAAAACCCAAACCCAACAATCCAACCCATACAATTCACTAACATAACATTTAACCGTCGCAACACAGAGCGCCCATCAACCCACCATTAACTTAAACTCTACAACAATACAAAGAGAAGTAGATTACAATACAAATCCATAAAAAGAAAGTTATAACATTTATACATTTTCTGGCTGTTCAGACACAGTCCACAGTCTCTCTTCCAGCTCCGCTCTTCATGTCTATCCAAGCCTTCTGCCTTCACGAGCGCCTCAGCCGCATCCGCTGTCTCAAAATAAAAGTCTTTGCCGTTATACGTTACCCTCAACCTTGCTGCGTACACCATACCAAACCGTACCCCCTTGTACAACGTCGCCTTCACTCGCCGCTCGTCTTTTTGCCAACTCCACCGTCAAGTCCTGGTAGATCCGGACCGTAGTACCATCCCATAGTATCTCCCGCTTCTGCTTCGCCCAGTTCAACACCTCCTCCTTCATACAAAACTTATGGAAGGAGATAATTACTGCCCTTGGCGGCTCGTTCACTTTGGGCTTCGGCCTTAATGACCGATGGGCTCGGTCTAGCTCGTACTGGGAGGGGCTCTCACCCTCCCCCATTAGCTCCGCCAACTTCTTAGCGAAGTATTGTGTTGGCCTTGGGCCCTCTGTCCCTTCGGGCAAGCCCACAATTCTCAAATTATGCTGCCTTGAGTGGTTTTCCAAGTCTTCCAGCTTTGCTATTCCAGCCCTCCACAACTCATCTCCCATCGAGGTGACCTGGTCGCTGTGTCGTGACATGGCTTCCTCCACTTCTTTCATCTTCTCGCCCTGCTCTCTCACCTCGGCCAATGCGTTTGCCATCGCCACCTTCAACGGGGCAATTATTGGGGCGATTGCCTCCTCCACCAGTAACTTCAATGCGGCCGCTGTCTCCTTTTCCCAGGCCTCCATGTGCCTTCCAAACTGTTTTTCCAGCTCCCCCGCCATCACCTCTGTCATCTTCTCCACCGTAAATAGTGTGGCCCCGATTTGCAGTTCGGCTTCCGCCATCCTATCACCACTTTTATTTGTCTTCTCCATCAGCGGCGACCCCGCGTTTCCTCCTTTCTTCGACGCTGCTTTTCACATCCTTTAGCAGCTTATTGTTTTTCACTTTCTTTCTCTTCTTCCCTCTCTCCCTCCACCCTTCTGCCCTTCATCAATCTGAATTATTCTTTTTTTAAAGACAAAGGGGAGGGAAAAAAAACTTCACCAAACTTCTTTAAATTTCTTTAAATCTTCCAGCTCTCTTCCTTTCCCCTCTGTACTCATCCAGAACTCCCCTGGGACCAGGTTCCAGCGTTCTTTTTTCCTCCTAGGTGGGAGCCATCCGTTGTGGGACACCGCACTTACATGGTGTCCTCGACTCGGGCTTGCCTCCTCGGCCTCCTCGTAGCTCCCCCCCGCTGCTCTGGCCCCGATGCCACGCTGGGCCAAGGACCTCAGCCCCTGCCGCCCCGACACCCGCGCGGGGTTCTTCACTGACCGCGCTGGCTGCTCGCAAAGGCCCAAAGGCCGACGGTAGTCGGGGGGTGTGTTGAAACTCAGGGATTTCCCCAAAATCGCCGCGACTCGCGGCCACCGGCGGGAGCTCTTTGCGCTGCGGCCGCCCTGCGCGCCCACGCCACCGGAAGTCCTTTGGCGTGTTTTTAATGTGCCATCACAGATCAGGTACAGCAGCTTAGTCTTTTCATTTTAGTCAGCTGTAAGTTAATAATTGACTCATTCTCAAAAGGAATTTCTTACCCACCACTTCTCTTTCAAAATCTAAAACTTTTTCTCTCATTTGCCAGTACTTCCTGCATATAGCACACATGGGCTCTGCATCCTTACTTGCATTGTTACAATTGACAAAACCATACATCAATAAATCATCTTTATACTGCTTTGTTCCCAAGTTAAGTTTCTTCTTTTATAGGCTGCTAACCAGAGGCACTGGAGCTCTGTACAGAGCTAACACTAGCACGGTACAGCCGACAAAACCAAGAAATAAATTTGTGGCCAAATCCAAACCTCCCAAGAATCTCAAATAAATACTCCCTTTCCACTCTATCGAATGCATTTTCGGTATCAAGAGATACTAACACCTCCGGTTTGGACACTGAGGAGGGGAAAAGGCCAACGGGACATATATTGGCCGACAGTTGTCAACCCTTCACGAAGCCCATTTGATCCTCCGAGATTATATTTGCGAGGCAAGGCTCCAACCGAAGTGCCAGCACCTTAGTGAGTAGCTTTACGACTGCATTCAGAAGCGAAGTAGGATTGTATGGACCACACTGCATTTGGTCTTTGTCCTTCTTAAGAAGCAGGGAAATAGAGGCTTGAGTGAGGGTTAGGGGCAATGACCACTGGATGGGGAGTCATTGAACATGTCTAAAATTAAAGGCACAAGCTGCTCTGAGAACTTCTTCTAGAATTCAATCGGAATGCCATCCAGACCAGCGGTGTTGCCAGATTGCATCAACACCATATATTAAAAAATTTCATCAGGGTGTTACCGGGATTCCAACTCGCTGCCTCGTATCCAGCTCAACTCTTGGGATGGGTAGGCCGTCAGAAAGTCAGACATGACCGACCCATCCGCAGGAGGCTCCGATCTATAAAGATCGCGGTACAAAGATTCAATGGTCTCATTAACCTGAGGAGGGGTGGAAACAAGTTTGCTGCTCAAATGGAATATTTGGCAATAGAGCAACTCGCAGCGCTGAGGTCCTCTAGTAAGTGGCGGGGTGGGGTAGGGCGGGTGGGGTGAGGGGGGGGGGATTAGTCAGGGAGTGGTGGGGCATCCTGTGTCCCTTTACTCAAACAACCTACTTGTTTACATTATGGATCCAGCCCCCTCCCGGGGGCACCTGCCTGCCAACAGGCAACTGGCCTTCTCCCTTGAGTGACGCAACAAGACTGGACCTATTCTCACTGATTTTTCTCACCGTATACCAAATTGCAAATGAACATTGACTAACTGGCGTTCTAAATAGAAAGTTTCCGTTCCGGGATTTGGGATAAATTAGCATTTGAAATCATTGGGGTTCTTAGCACAAATTTTAAATGTCCCTTTTTATGTTGGTAATGTTGCTGCACTGAAAAGGAGTTACTCCCTTTTTAAAAGTGAATAAGTTTCGAAATATTTTACTTCCATGAAATATTCTCATTGACATTACAGTTAACTCTCATTGTTTGCGACTTCCTCTCATCACAAATTTGTTTGCCCACACGAATGTAATTGTAGATATAATCTCGATTCGTGGCCTCGCTCATCCCCGATTTCGAATGTTAAACTCTCGCTGACTCTGCACATGTGCAAGCACGCTATTCATGATTTTGTAGCTCGCTCGTGAGAATTCCCGTGAGCGGCGGAGTTAACTATATAAAAGCAAATTGCTGCGGATGCTGTAATCTGAAACGAAAAGGAAAATGCTGGCAAATCTCAGCAAGTCTGGCAGCATCTGTAGGGAGAGAAACGAGCTAATGTTTCGAGTCCGATGACTCTTTGTCAAAGCTTTTTGTCAAAGGAGTTAACTATATTTTGTTCGGGGAAATTTAAAGTTTTGTAGCTATGTGATAGAAGAGGGATGGAGTTTTAAAATGAGTAAAGGACCTGTAATTGAGTAGATTGATATTGGTGTTCATTGTTAGCCTTTACATGGCCTGATTCTGATATCTTTTATACAGAAAAAAAGAAGAAGGAGATTGAAGAAATTGAATGCAGCTGAAAAAGAGATTGACTCTGCTCTTCAACCTGATCACTTGAGTGAAAGTGAACACAAGGACATTAAAGCTGAACAGCATATTAAAATTGACAATGTAACAATGCAACTCAATAAAGTTGGCCATGAAACTAGTGGTTACTCTGCCAGCAATGATTTGACCAATGACCAAAACTCTGCGAGTGATATTGATGATGGACATCCTCTCAACTCGACAAGTATGGAGGAAACTTCAGATAATTATAATCGAGTGAAAGATGCGGTACATCCAGGCTTTGCAGCATCCGAATGTGGCATTGTAACTACTGAGAACAAGGATAGTGCAGTCCAGACTGCTACTGGAACTGGCCTACCTCACCCAAACAGGGACAACAAATCATCCTACGTAATGGGTGATGGGATTTTAACCACTGAGAAACTGAGCACTGGGACAGAGGACATTGAGACTGGGAGAGAAGATCATTCTGGAGTAGCAGCTGTTAATGCTGATAGTGAGCAGCTCTATACGGCCGACAATGAGCAGCTCTGTACAGCCGACAGTGAGGAGCTCTATACGGCCGACACTGAGCAACTCTATACTACCGACACTGAGCAACTCTATACAGCCGACAGTGAGGAGCTCCATACGGCCGACAGTGAGCAACTCTATACTGCCGACACTGAACAGCTCTATACTGCCGACACTGAGCAACTCTATACTGCCGACACTGAACAGCTCTATACTGCCGACACTGAGCAACTCTATACTGCCGACACTGAACAGCTCTATACGGCCGACACTGAGCAACTCTATACTGCCGACACTGAGCAACTCTATACTGCCGACACTGAACGGCTCTATACGGCCGACAGCGAGCAACTCTATGCGGCCGTCAGCGACTTGAATAGTTCTAGTGAAGAAAAAACTGATGAGCAATGTGAGATGAAACAAAAGGACATTCCACTCATTAAGGTTACAATTTTTATTTATGAAACAAACTGCCTTTAAAGAAAAATGCTGTTTCAGACAAATAGGAATAACCTGAAAGTGTCAAATTGAACTTTCATACCAGAACAAATGTTGAAATTCTGTTTGATGTGTTCTTTTCTGTTGGTGAGATAGTTAGTGGAGCAGGGCAATTCTAAGAATGCTTTTTCAAACTTTTAAAATCCTCTCCCCTCGAATTTCCAAGAGCACAATCCGCAGATTCTGGCTCTGACATCTCCCCTAATCTCATTCACGTGAGGGCCTAGAAGAGCCTTTTTTTCTTTTATTAATTTAAAACTAATCTGTCGAACCATTAAAGACAGAAGAGTAGATTGAGTAGTGACTATTGGCAGCATATTTAATCGATGATGCATCACTGACAAATGCTGCCCTTTCATTACCTGAATACTATAGGCTTTGCTATATGGAATAACACACAGTTTTTACTACTTGAGCCTGTTTGAGTTAGGGGTCCCTTAAATCACTGGAATTAGCTGCAACATAATGCTGGAAGTAATCAGCAGCTCTGTGAAGGTTAATGTTTCAGGTCAGTGACAATTCTCCAGAGAGCTGGAATGAACTCTGGGCTGAATGGTCTGTTGTACATGATCCATGATGCTGTCACCTGAAATATTCTAAATGCTTTCATTTAACTCACAGACCATGCAGTTGCTTATTTATGTTGACTGGAATGCATTGCTTCTCATCCTTACGATCAAGCATCAGATTGAGCCCAAGATGAGGTGCGATGCCATTGCTTGTCAGCTTGGATCTTGTATGTCTCTCTTGTGAAGACCAATTGAAGTTGAATTGGTTTTAGGAGCTAGCAATGAGATGGATTAAGGGATTGTCCTGTCCACTCTGCAGATTGTGTAACTTTAAGGATGGGATAAAAATTCTAAAAACTATATTGACTGGAATGCTTTCTGCATCCTATGGTATTTTGAGGTATTTACTGAACGCAAAGCCAATTGGATATAAGGCTGATGATTCCGCACATGTTTTGTTACTGGTAAATAGTTGGCTAGTGGGTCTACCTATCTATTTGGTGTGGCTGAAAAACTTGACTATCCAGATAGCAATACTGGAGCTAACTGGGTCACTTGACCTGCTTATTTTTCAACCATGGCAAAAATAGAGCACCTTTGTCTATGATGAATTATTTATTGACATCTTGTTTTTCTGTAACCGTACAATCTATAACTTAGTTTATCTCAAAACATTCAAAAATAACCAAGAAACAAATGCTAGAAATCTGAAAGGTAAATAGAAAATGCTTGAAATACACAGCCGATCATTCATCTGTGGAAAATACAGAATAAGTTCCAATTTCAGGTGTAACTTTTTAGCAGAACTAAAGAATGAAAAAACCATTTAAGAACTTAAGAATTAGAAGCAGGATTAGGCAATTCAGCCCCACAATCCCGTTCTGCTGCTCTATATGATCATGGCTGATCTCCTCTTGGCCTCAACTCCACTTTCCTGCTCATTTCCCCTTCAACCCATTATTTTTTGAAAATCTGTCAATCTTCTCCAATTTACTGAATGTCCCGGCATCCACTACATTCTGAGGTAGCAAATTCCCCAGATTCATGACCTTGTGAGAGAAAAAATTGGGGCCTCACGGTAGCATGGTGGTTAGCATCAATGCTTCACAGCTCCAGGGTCCCAGGTTCGATTCCCGGCTGGGTCACTGTCTGTGTGGAGTCTGCACGTCCTCCCCGTGTGTGCGTGGGTTTCCTCCGGGTGCTCCGGTTTCCTCCCACAGTCCAAAGATGTGCGGGTTAGGTGGATTGGCCATGCTAAATTGCCCGTAGTGCAAGGTTAATGGGGGGATTGTTGGGTTACGGGTATACGGGTTACGTGGGTTTAAGTAGGGTGATCATTGTTCGGCACAACATCGAGGGCCGAAGGGCCTGTTCTGTGCTGTACTGTTCTATGTTCTAGAAGTAATTTCTTCTCATCTGTTTTAAATATGCTACCCTTTATCCTAAAACTAGAATCTCTTGTTCTAGATTGCCCCACTGGAGGAAGCATCGTTCTACCTCTACTTTGTCAATACCATTTATCATCTTGTATAGCTCAAATAGATGTCCATTCATTCTTCTAAACTGGGGAAAGTATCGACCTAAACTGCTCAATCTCTCTTCATAAGACAAACCCCTCATCTCTGGAATCAATCTAGTGAACCTCCTCTGAACTGCCTCTAATGCAACTATATCCCTACTCAATTAAGAGGGTCAAAACTGTAGAGTGCTCCAGGTGCGGTCTCACCAATGCTTTGTACAGTTTCAGCAATACTTTTAAACAGCTATAAATGCTAAAATTTAATTAGCCTTCCTTTATTACCTGCTGTACCTACATACTAGTTTTATGCGATTCATGCACAAGGACACCCAGGTCCCTCTGCACTGAAGCACTCTGATGTTTCTCTCCATTTAGATAAGTTGACATCCATTTTTCCGACAATTGAGAGAGAAAAATTCATGCAGTATCTCCAGAAAAAGAATTTCACCCAATTAGTGACAAACCCAACCAGAGGAAATGCAATTCCAGACCTAGTCTTGGGGAACGAAGAATGGCAAGTGGGTGAAGTGGCCATTTCGGGGATAATGAGCACAATTCAGTTAGATTCAGTATTACCGGGCGGCACGGTGCTGCAGTGGTTAGCATTGCTCCCTCACGGCGTCAAGGACCTGGGTTCGATCCCGGCCCTGGGTCACTGTGTGTGTGGAGTTTGCACATTCTCCCCAAGTGTGCATGAGTCTCACTCCCACAACCCAAAGATGCGTAGGGTAGGTGGATAAGTGGATTGCTCCTTAGTTGGAAAAAATTAATTGGATACTCTAAATTTATATAAAAAAGGATTCAGTATTACCATGGAAAAGGACAGCGATAAAGCAGGTGTAAAAATTTTGAACTGGGGAAAGCAAATTTTGTAGAAATGCGAAGAGACTTGTCTGAGGTGGACTGGCAAACACTGCGAGGGGATAAATCTGTGGAAAACCAGATCAAACAGAAAAAGAAAGTGTACGATAGGCGTAAAGAACTAAGCACTGCAGATAGCTTGGATGAATATAGGAAGTGCAGGGACAAAGTCAAACAGGAAATAAGGAAATCAAAGAGAGGGCATGAAGAGAGATTTAAAAAAAAAACCAAAACAAAGATGTTTTACCAATATATTAATGATAAAAGGTTAGTTGAGGAAAAAGTGGGACCTGTCAGAGATGAAGAGGGGAACTTGTGTAGATGCAGAGGCTGTGGGAAGGATTTTAAATCAATATTTTGTCTCTGTGTTTACAAAGGAAATGGATGATGCTGATATAGTAGTCCAGGAGGAACATTGTGAGATACTTGATAGGATAATCATAAAGAGAGAGGACGTAATCGAAGGATTGAAATACTTGGAAGTTGATAAGTCACCAGGGCCGGATGGATTGTTTCTGAGGCTATTGAAGGAGGTCAGGGAGGAGATAGCAGATGCTCTGAGAATGATTTTCCAATCCTCGCGTTACACAGGGAGCTACGGGAGGACTGGAGAAATGCCAACGTGGTTTCATTGTTTAAAAAGGGATTGAAGGAAATGACGAACAATTATAGGCCAGTTAGTCTTGAGTCAGTGGTGGGCAAATTAGTAGAATCAATCCTGAGAGATAGGATTAACTGTCACATAGAAAGGCATGGACTAGTCAGGAATAGTCAGCATGGATTTGTTAAAGGAAGGTCGTGCCTCACAAATCTGATTGAATTCTTTGAGGAAGTGACAAGAAGGGTTGATGAAAGTAGTACAGTGGTTATGGTTTACATGGATTTTAGCAAGACGTTTGACAAAGTCCCACATGGCAGATTTGTCAAGAAAGTGAAAGCCTATGTGATACAAGGCAATGTGACAAGCTAGATAAAATGTTGGTTTAGCGTCAGGAAACAAAAGGGTAATGGCAGATGGCTTCCCTTGCAATTGGAAAGTTGTTTCAAGCGGTATTCCACAGGGCTTTGTTGGGACCTTATTATTTGTGTTATATATTAACGATTTGGATGTGAACATAGGGAACATGATTGGGAAATTTGCAAATGACACAAAGATGAGCTGAGTGGTGGACATTGTAGAGGATAGCTATAACCTTCGAAATGATATAGATGGATTGGTGGAGTGGGTGATAAAGTGGCAGATGGTATTTAACACAAGTATGAGGTTGTATGTTTAGGGGGTGAAAGGGTTGTAGGGAGTACAGAATAAATGGGAATATACTAAGCGGGGTAGATGAAGTGAGAGATCTTGGAGTGCAGGTACACAGGCAGCAGTTCAAGTAGAGAAGGTTATTAAGAAAGCATATGGAATGCTCCCCTTCATTGACAGAGGTATAGAATATAAATGTAAGGATGTAATGCTTGAATTGCATAAAACAGGAGCGGCACAGTGGTTAGCACTGCTTCCTCGTGTTGCTGAGGACCCAGGTTTTATCCCGGTCTGGGTTACTGTCCTTGTGGAGTTTGCACATTCTCCCCGTGTCTGTGTGGATCTCACCCCCCAGAACGCAAAGATGTGAAGGCTACGTGACTTGGCCATGCTAAATGCCCCTTAATTGGTAAAACATAATTGCGTACTCTAAATTCTGTTTTTAAAAAAAAAAGGGGAAAAAAAGAATTGCATAAAATGCTGGTGAGACCACAACTGGAATATTGTGTGCAGTTCTAGTCGCCACATTTCAGGAAAGACGTAATTGCTCTGGAGAGAGTGCAGAGGAGGTTTACAAGAATGTTGCCAGGGCTATAAAATTGTAGCTATGAGGAGAGATTGGCTAGGTTGGGGTTATTTTTCATGGAACAAAGAAGGGAGAGGGGTGACTTAATTGAGGTGTACAAAATTATCAGGAGAAGAAATAGGGTGGACAGAATAATATTGTTTCCCCGGCGGAGAATTCTAGAACTAGGGGACACGGATTCAAGATAAGTGGCAGAAGGTGTAGAGGAGACATGAGGAAAAATAATTTAATGCAGAGGGTAGAGGGTGTCTGGAATTCACTGCCTGAGTTGGTGGTGGAGGCTGAGACCCGAAATTCTTAATAGGCACCTGGATGTGCACCTTAAGTGCTCTAAGCTCCAGGGATGTGGACCTGGTGCACGAAGGTGGGATTAGAAAGGGCACCTGGGTGTCCTAGGGCTGACATGGACAAGATGGGCCGAATGATCTCCGTATGTACTATAGCTTGTCTATGATTCTATGATATCCATTTGTAAATTTCTTATTTCCTCTTTGCAACTTACTTTTCCGTCTATTTTAATGCAATTTACAAATTTGGCGATAATTCCTTCTATCCCGACATCCAAGCCATTAATAGAGTTGAAGCCAGGATTCTTGGAAGTGTGGAGGAACAGAGGGATCTTGGGGTCCATGTACATAGATCCCTCAAAGTTGCTACCCAGGTTGATAGGGTTGTTAAGAAGGCGTGTGGTGTGTTGGCTTTCATTAATAGGAGGATTGAATTTAAAACCCACGAGGTTTTGCTGCAGCTTTATAAAACCTTAGTTAGACCACACTTGGAATATTGTGTCCAGTTTTGGTCACCTCGTTATAGGAAGGATGTGGATGCTTTGGAGAGGGCACAGAGGAGATTTACCAGGATGCTGCCTGGACTGGAGGGCATGTCTTGTGAAGAAAGGTTGAGGGAGCTAGGGCTTTTCTCACTGGAGTGAATAAGGAAGAGAGGTAATTTGATAGAGGTGTGCAAGGTGATGAGAGGCATGATAGAGTGGATAGCCAGAGACTTTTCCCCAGGGTGGAAATGATTGTCACGAGGGCACATAATTTTAAGGTAATTGGAGGAAGGTATAAGGGAGATGTCAGAGGTAGGTTCTTTACACAGAGAGTGGTGGGTGCGTGGAATGCACTGCCAGCAGAGGTGATGGAGTCAGAGTCATTAGGGACATTTAAGTGTAGGTTAGGTTGATCTGAGATTGGGATAAATAGTCGGTACAATATTGTGGGCCGAAGGGCCTGTACTGTGCTGTACTGTTCTATGTTCTATGTAATATATATTGTAAATAGTTGGGGCCCGAGGACCGAAATCTGTGGCAATTTTGTGCGGCATCTTAACAGATGTCTTCTGGAAGTGCAGATATACTACATCTCCAGAGTGCCCACTATTCACGTGTCTTGTTGCATCTTCGAAGAACTTTAGCAAATCAGTCAAACACGGTTTACCCTTTATTAAACCACGCTGACTCTGTTGGATTGTGTTTTGACTTTCTAAATGTCCAGTTATTACTTCCTTAATAATGGATTCTAACAATTTCCCAATGACAGATGTTAAACTAACTTGCCTATAGTTTCCTGCTTTCTGCCTCCCTCTCTTTTTCAATATTAGTATTTTCCCAATCCACTGGAACCTTTCCTGCATCCAGCGAATTTTTGAATATTATATTATATATGGATCCATTCTCTCCACTGCCATTTCCTTTAAGATCCCAGGATGTAGGCCATCAGGCCCCGGGGACTTGTCTGCCTTCAATCCCAATAGTTTGTTGAGTACTTTTTCCCTATTGACGTTCCTCCCTTTCTATTACTTATACATTACCTGTTGCTATTGGGGTGGTACTAGTATCCTCCACTGTGAAAAATTAGGCAAAATATTGATTTAGTGTTGCCACCTTTCTGTGTTCCCCACTTATTAACTCCTCAGTCTTATGCTCCAAGGGATCAACATTCACGTTAGCTACCCTCTTCCCTTTTACATACTTATCTGGATTTTATGGACTTTGTTTGAAGACCACATACTTTTTAAAAAAAAAACAAATATAACGTTGCAGGTGGTCAAACCAATATCATTGTTCTAATGTTATCTGTTCCAGGATTTCCCTAGAGCATGATTTTTTGTAATCTTTGGGATGTGGGCATCATTGCCAAGATTACCATTTGTTGCTCATCCCTAGTTGAAGTTGAATAGGTGGTGGTTTGAGCTCTTGTAGTCAATCTCGCATAATAGCACAGTGCTTAGCACTATTTCTTCACAGTGTCAGGGTCCCAGGTTCGATTCCTGGCTTGGGTCACTGTCTGTGCAGAGTCTGCACGTTCTCCTTGTGTTCGTGAGGGTTTCTTCCGGGCACCAATTCCCTCCCACAAGTCCCGAAAGACGTGTTTGTCAGATGAATTAGACATTCTGAATTTTCCCTCGGTGTACCCGAACAGGTGCTGGAATGTGGTGACTAGGGTTTTTTCTCTTAACCTCATTGCAGTGTTAATGTAAGCCTACTTGTGACAATAAAGATTATTGTTATTATGTGGTCATGAAATTCCCACAGTGCAGTTAGATAGCGAGTTCTGGGATTTTGGCCCAGTGATGATGGGCCAGGTTGAAGTTTCTTCTGTAAAATGGCGTAGTCTGGCTAATTCCCAAGATTTAAATATTTTAGTTCATGCCGTTTCTTATTAAAGATTTCAAAAATGCCATGAAGGGTTGAACCAAATTTATCATCAGATTTTATATATCCCTTTTATGTTGGTAACATCTCAGCACTAAACAGGAGTTTGTCGCTTTTTTAAAGTAAATATATTTTTAAAAATGTTTTCCTTCCTTGAAATGTTATAACCTCAACAAATTAGTTGAGGAAATTTGACACTTTGTAGCTATGCGATAGAAGAGGGATGGAATTTTTAAATGAGTAAATTCCTGTGTCTTGTAGTTGAGTCAATTTGATATTGGTATTCGTTGTTTTCCTACACTGGAGCCTGATTCTGATATTGTGTATTTTTCTATATAGAAAAAAAGAAAAAAGAGATTGAAGAAATTGAGTGCAGCTGATAAAGAGATCTCTTCTGCTCTTCAACCTGAGCACTTGAGTGAAAGTGAACACAAGGACATTGAACAACAAATTAAAATTGACAATGTAACTGACCAACTCAATAAAGTTGGTATTGAAACTAGTGGTGACTCTGCCAGCAATGATTTGACCAACGACCTAAACGCTGCGAGTGATATTGCTGATCTGCAGGGTGCAATAGATGATGGACATCCTCCCAACTCAACAAGTACGGAGGAAACTCCAGATAATTCTAATCGAGTGAAAGATCCGGTTTATCCAGGCTCTACAGCATCCGAAGGTGCCATTGTAACTACTGAGAACAAGGATAGTGCAGTCCAGACTGCTACTGGAACTGGCCTACCTCACCCAAACAGGGACAACAAATCGCCCTACGTAATGGGTGATGGGATTTTAACCACTGAGAAACTGAGCACTGGTAAAGAGGACATTGAACTTGGAAGAGAGGATGGTTCAGGTGAATCTGGAGCAGCAGTTGTGAATACCGACAGTGAGCAACGGTACACAACTGACAGTGACCTGAATAGTTCTGTTGCAGAAAATGTTAGTAAGCAATATGACTCGAAGAAAGAAAAGGACGTTCGATGCACCAAGGTTACAATTTTACTATATTATAAAGAAATACATTTTTTATGACTATTTTAGATTTAAAAATAATTGAATGATATTTTAATCAATAAAAGTAGCTTGAAACTCTAATGAAACTTGACATACCCGAACAAATGTTGGCTGGTTTAGCAAAGGGCTAAATCGCTGGCTTTGAAAGCAGACCCAGGCAGGCCAGCAGCACGGTTCAATTCCTGTTCCAGCCTTCCCAAACAGGCGCCGGAATGTGGCGACTAGGGGCTTTACACAGTAACTTCATTTGAAGCCCACTTGTGACAATAAGCGATTTGTTCTTCTAAAGAAAGATAATTCTGCATGAGTTTTAAAAAGCTTTTTTCATATCCATAATTTCTGCCTTGACTGCTAATGCGTCATGATCTTTTGATTGCCTCTGGTGCTTTTTGTGAACCTTGAACAGCCCCTAATTATTTTGTCCTGTATTAGTTTCAATTAATTTGTAAAGACATTATAAATAAAGAGAAAAGCATGGGATATTTGTTACAAAAACAGAAAATGTTGAAAAAACTCAACGGGTCTGGTAGCACCAGTGGAGAGGGAAACGCAGTTAATTTTTTGAGTCGGTAAGATTCAGAGCTCCGAAGAAGAATTTTTTGAAATGTCTTTTGTTCCAGGATTTCACCATGGTAATTTTTGGGATATGGGCATTGCCCAGCATTGCCATTTATTTGTCAGTCCCTAGTTGCCCTCGAAGGTTCTGATTTGCCACCACCGTGAACTGGTGTACATGTTCAGAGACAACCTCCCACCCCCAAACAATGTCGTTGGAGGGGAGTTCTAGGATCTTGGCCCAGCAAAACTCAGCTCAGTTGAGCACATTGAACATTCTGCAGAAAGATGAGATCGACTAGCCAACACTTATAATTAATTTTTTAAAACTCTAGAATTACCTATGAACGTTTAACTTTTTTCGCTTTTGATATGTACAGTAGTCCCATTTCTATATCTGGTCCTATTTATTGTCGATTTACTTTATTGCAATTGCTATTTATCACAAACACTTCTAAAGTCCCATTCCCCCCCCCCCATCATTACTTCTAAGTGTGAGGGCAGCACGGTGGCCTAGTGGTTAGCACAACCGCCTCACGGCGCCGAGGTCCCAGGTTCGATCCCGGCTCTGGGTCACTGTCCGTGTGGAGTTTGCACATTCGCCCCGTGTCTGCGTGGGTTTCGCCCCTACAACCCAAAAATGTGCAGAGTAGGTGGATTGGCCACGCTAAATTGCCCCTTAATTGGAAAAATAATTGGGTAATCTAAATTTAATAAATAAATAAATAAATAAATAAATTATTTTAAGTGTGAAAAGTTTGTTTATTGAAAATTAATTAGTTGCAAATCCCACTTGTATATAATTGGGACGCGCAGAAATCTCACTTTAATGACATTTGTCAGCTTCGAACCTGAAACTTTCACCTTCCAATTCAATTTGCGTTTAGTGGTCAACTTGCCAAAGGGCAGCACGGTAGCATTGTGGATAGCACAATTGCTTTACAGCTCCAGGGTCCCATGTTCGATTCCGGCTTGGGTCACTGTCTGTGCGGAGTCTGCACATCCTCCTCGTGTGTGCGTGGGTTTTCTCCGGGTGGTCTGGTTTCCTCCCACAGTCCAAAGATGTGCAGGTTAGGTGGATTGGCCATGCTAAATTGCCCTTAATGTTGGGTGGGATTACTGGGTTATGGGGATAGGGTGGAGGTGTTGACCTTGGGTAGGGTGCTCTTTCCAAGAGCCGGTGCAGACTCGATGGGCCGAATGGCCTTCCTCTCCACTGTAAATTCTGTGAAACCTATTTGTTAGCGTCATGAGTGTGTGACAACAAGTGGTTATCAGGAAAATTTGAAGGAATGAAGCATTGGAAAACTAGTGCAGAAGCAAGGCATTTACCATTCTCCAGTTTCTCGAATTCTGAAAAGAAAATATCTTGAAGGACTGGGGGGGGGGGGGGGGGAAGGAAGGAAGGAAGGAAGGAGGAACGCAATAGCAATTAGAAGCCTGACAGACAGATAACAATTCATGCACGCTGTTTCGTTTCAGTTTCCTCTGAGGAATCTGTATTTCAAAGATATGTAAAACTATACATAATGTGATGGATGTATCACACACACTTAGCCACTTGAGCTTGGAATGAAGTTACTAACTGCTACATTAGAAAATGCAGTTTGGTTCCTTGTGAGGAAAGCAATGACCCAGTTTATATTAAGGATGTTGAGGGAGACCGGGCCCACATGTTCAGATCTAGGATGAGTAGGTTCTTTGGGGGCGAAGACAGGTGTGTCAAGTGTTCGGGGAGTCCAGCGAACCATGTCCATATGTTCTGGGCATGCCCGGCACTGGAGGAGTTCTGGAAGGGGGTGGCGGGGACGGTGTCGAGGGTGGTGGGATCCAGGGTCAAGCCAGATTGGGGACTCGCGATATTTGGGGTTGGGGTGGAGCCAGGAGTGCAGGAGGCGAAAGAGGCCGATGTCTTGGCCTTTGCATCCCTAGAAAGGGGAGGGGGGTGGGGGGGAGAGAAAGGGGGGGGGGGAGAGAAAGGGGGGGGGGAGAGAAAGGGGAGGGGGGAGAAAGGAAGGGGGGAGAGAGAAAGGGGGGAGACAGGGGGGGGAGGGAAGGGGGGAGAAAGGGGAGGGAGGGAGGGGGGAGAAAGGGGAGGGAGGAGAAAGGGGAGGGAGGAGAAAGGGGAGGGAGGGGGGGGGGAGGGGGGGGAGAAAGGGGAGGGAGGGGGGGAGAAAGGGAGGGGAGAAAAGGAGGGAGGGGGGTTTAGGGGGATAGTGTTTAAGTTAATTAGCTTATTGTTAATTTATTCTGTTTATTGGGGTTGGGGGGATGGGGGGTTTGTTATATGCGTTGTTACGGATGCCGGGGGGGGGGGTGTTTATTGTTATTATTGTATTGTTTTGTTGATTATATATTTTTCAAAAAATTTCAATAAAAATTATTTTTAAAAAAAAGGATGTTGAGGGAGTGGCGCAGTGGCTAACACTGCTGTCTCAAGGCACTGAGGACCCGGGTTCGATCCTGGCCCTGAGTCACTGTCTGTGTGGAGTTTTCCCATTCTCCCCACATCTGCATGGGTCTCACCCCCACAACCCAAAGATGTGCAGGGAAGGTGGATTGGCCACGCTAAATTGCCCCTTAATTGGGGAAAAAATCAATTGCGTACTCTAAAATTTATTTTAAAAAAAAGAAAAACGATGTCTATGAAAGAATTGGTTGTTCACATAGAGTTTGGTCTTTTTTTATTGACACCAACTGAGCGATGGCTGACACTGGGGGAAAAACCCACAAAACATTAGAGATCACGAGATTACTTGCAGTGGTGGCTATTGACTCTAAACCTAGAGGAAATAAATAAAGCGTCAAGACCTCAGATGGCAGGTGCATTCAGATTGTTTTTTTTTTTGGTGGCCTCCAGGATAAACTTTCAGGAACTTACGATAAAGCGAATCAGGTTCAACAGAATGAAAAGAAAGGACTTGAGCCTGATCCCGAAGCTGGGCAGGAAAAATTGATAGATAGCTCATTGGAACCG
Source organism: Scyliorhinus canicula (assembly GCF_902713615.1). Taxonomy (NCBI): domain Eukaryota; kingdom Metazoa; phylum Chordata; class Chondrichthyes; order Carcharhiniformes; family Scyliorhinidae; genus Scyliorhinus; species Scyliorhinus canicula. The sequence continues at coordinate 14,602,287 of NC_052163.1, read as the reverse complement.
ATGAAGTGGAAAAACAGTACAGAATTGTCTACTACAGCAACGAATGACAAAAATGACGAGAAAGGCACTGAATCTGGGAGCTCGAATAGAAAGGGCAAAAAGAAGAAGAAAAAAGATTCAAGTAACAAGCCATCTATCCAAAGGTGAGAAATGAGCTAACTTCAGGGGTAGCGAACTGTTTATTTTATAGAAAAATGTCAGTTTGTTTATGAAACAAACATCAATTGTTAACTAACTTTAGATTATTTAATTTCTAATATATCTTGGCATTGCACTTTGCGTCAGTATCTTGTACATCTTGACGATGTGCTAAATTTCAATTTGCATTGACTTTTTTATTACTTAAAAGGAGAATTTTCCCTCAAAATATCTGTTAGCACGGGAAGCTCACCAAAATTGCAATTATAAACCGTAACAATAAATGCCATATCTTTTATTTGAATGGAGAGCTTTTTTTTTTTTAAAATAATTTTTATTGAAAGAGTTTTTCCATACAGACATTTACCCCTACTAATTTTTAAATTATTTACAACACAATCCCTCTAGGCAAATATCCCTCCCTCGCCCGCCCTCTCGCGCGCACCATTCCTCCCCCCCACCCCCCCCCAAGCAACAACTTAACAAACAAGGCAGCCTACAGTTTCAGACATGAGCAGCGAGCAGACTTGCCCGCGTTACAGTCGTGCATGTGCCCCCACGACCATTGCTGCCACGACCCCGAACGCCTATCTCTGATCTAAAAAGTCAAGGAAAGGTTGCCACCGCCTGGAGAATCCCTGTACCGACCCTCTCAGGGCAAATTTGATCCTTTCTAGCTGAATATAGCTAGCCATATCGTTAATCCAAGTTTCAACGCTTGGAGACCTCGCGTCCTTCCATTGAATTAGTATCCTTCGTCGAGCCACTAGGGACGCAAAGGCCAGTATTCCGGCCTCCCTAGCCTCCTGTACCCCCGGTTCTACCCCGACCCCAAAGATCGCAAGCCCCCATCCTGGTTTGACCCTGGACCCCACCACCTTCGACACCGTCCTTGCCACCCCCTTCCAGAACCCTTCCAGCACCGGACATGCCCAGAACATATGCACATGGTTCGTTGGGCTTCCCAGACATCTGACACACCTGTCCTCACCCCCAAAGAACCGGCTCATCCTTGTCCCCGTCATGTGAGCTCTATGCAGCACCTTAAATTGAATGAGGCTCAGCCTCGCACACGAGGAGGAAGAATTGACCTTCTCCAGTGCATCCGCCCATGTCCCGTCTTCTATCTGCTCTCCCAGCTCCCCTTCCCACTTGGCTTTCAGCTCCTCCCCTGATGCTTCTTCCGCCTCCTGCATTATCTTGTAGATGTCTGATATCTTCCCCCCTCCGACCCAGACCCCCGAGAGCACCCTATCACTCGCCCCCCTACTGGGGAGCAGGGGGAACCCCTCCACCTGCCGCCTAGCAAATGCCTTCACTTGTAAATATCTGAACATGTTTCCCGGGGGGAGCTCAAACTTCTCCTCCAGCCCTCCCAGGCTCGCAAACCTCCCCTCTATAAACAGGTCCTTCAGCTGCCGTATGCCCACCCTGTACCAGCTCTGAAATCCCCCGTCGATGTTCCCCGGGATGAATCTATGGTTCCCTCTTATTGGCGCCGCCAACAGACCTCCCATTTCCCCCCTGTGTCGCCTCCACTGCCCCCATATCTTGAGGGTGGCCGCCACCACCGGGCTCGTGGTGTACCTCGTGGGGGGGAGCGGCCATGGTGCCGTTACTAGGGCCCCCAGGCTTGTGTTGCCACAGGACGCCCTCTCCATTCGTTTCCAAGCTGCCCCCTCCCCTTCCATCATCCACTTGCGCACCATTGACACATTTGCCGCCCAGTAATACCCCGAGAGATTGGGTAGTGCCAGCCCTCCACTGTCCCTACTCCGCTCCAAAAAGACCCTCCTCACCCTTGGGGTGCCGTGCGCCCACACGTAGCACATGATGCTACTCGTCACCTTTTTGAAGAAGGCCCTAGGGAGGAAGATGGGCAAGCACTGAAATAAAAACAAGAACCTTGGGAGGACCGTCATTTTGATTGACTGCACCCTCCCCGCCAGCGACAGCGGTACCATGTCCCACCTCTTAAATTCCTCCTCCATCTGTTCCACCAGCCTGGAAAAGTTCAACTTGTGGAGGGTCCCCCAGTTCCTTGCCACCTGCACCCCTAAGTACCTAAAGCTCTTTCCTGCTCGCTTGAAGGGGAGTCTCCCAATACCCTCTCCCTGGTCCCCCGGGTGTATCACAAAACCTCGCTTTTGCCCAAATTTAGTTTGTACCCCGAAAAGTCCCCAAACTCTGCTAATAGTTCCATTATCTCCGGCATTCCCCCTTCTGGGTCTGCCACGTACAGCAGTAGATCATCCGCATACAGCGATACCCGATGTTCCTCCCCTCCCCTAGTCAGTCCTCTCCACCCCCCTGAACCCCTCAGTGCCATCGCCAACGGTTCAATCGCCAGTGCGAAAAGTAAGGGGGATAGGGGACATCCCTGCCTGGTCCCTCGGTGGAGCCCGAAATACTCCGAACTCCTCCCGTTTGTCACTACACTCGCCGTCGGGGCCGAGTAGAGCAACTTCACCCACTTAATAAACCCTTCCCCAAACCCAAACCGTTCCAACGTCTCCCACAGGTACTCCCACTCCACCCTATCGAATGCCTTCTCCGCGTCCAGCACTACCACTATCTCAGCCTCCCCCTCCACTGCCGGCATCATAATTACATTCAGCAATCTCCGCACGTTCGTGTTGAGCTGCCGCCCCTTCACGAACCCCGTCTGGTCCTCATGGATTACCCCTGGCACACAATCCTCTATTCTAGCTGCCAGGATCTTTGCCAGCAACTTGGCATCCACGTTCAGAAGCGAGATAGGCCTGTAGGACCCGCACTGCACGGGGTCTTTATCCCGCTTCAATATCAGGGAGATCAGAGCCTGCGACATTGTCGGGGGCAGAACCCCCCCCTCTCGCGCCTCATTAAAGGCTCGTACCAGTACCGGTCCCACCAAGTCCACATTTTTCTTATAGAATTCCACCGGGAACCCATCTGGCCCCGGCGCCTTCCCCGCCTGCATCTGACCTATTCCCTTGACTAGCTCCTCTAGCCCTATTGGCGCCCCCAGCCCTTCTACCAGCCCCTCCTGGACCCTTGGGAACCTCAATTTGTTTAGGAAGTCCTCCATTCCCCCTCTCCTCGTCGGCGGCTCAGACCGATACAACTCCTTGTAAAAATCCCTGAAGACCCCGTTCACTTCTTGCCCCTTCTGCACTACCTTCCCGCCCCTCTCCTTCACTCCCCCAATCTCCCTAGCCGCATCTCGTTTGCGAAGCTGGTGTGCCAGCATCCTGCTCGCCTTTTCCCCATACTCATAGACCGCGCCCTGCGCCCTTCTCCACTGCGTCTCTGCCTTCCTGGTGGTCAGCAGGTCGAACTTGGCCTGCAGGCTGCGCCGTTCTCCCAGCAGCCCCTCCTCTGGTGCCTCCGCATATCTCCTATCCACTTCCAATAGCTCCCCCACCAGCCTCTCCCTCTCCTGCCTCTCCTTTCTTTCTCTGTGTGCCCTTATGGAGATCAGCTCTCCCCTGATCACTGCCTTCAGGGCCTCCCAGACCATCCCCACCTGCACCTCACCCGTGTCATTCAAGTCCAGATAGCTCTCAATGCTCTTCCGGACCCTTTTACACACCTCGTCGTCCGCTAACAGCCCCACATCCAGCCGCCACAGCGGGCGCTGGTCCCGCGCCTCCCCCATTTCCACATCCACCCAATGTGGTGCATGATCAGAGATCGCAATGGCCGAGTACTCAGCTTCCCGTACCCTCGGGATCAGCCCCCTGCTCAACACGAAGAAATCGATTCTGGAGTACACTCTATGGACGTGGGAGAAAAAGGAATATTCCCTCGCCCTCGGCCTACCAAACCTCCATGGGTCTACTCCTCCCATCTGCTCCATGTACCCCCTCAGCACTTCTGCCGCTGCCGGCCTCCTATTGGTCCTTGAGCTCGATCTGTCTAGCCCGGGGTCCAGCACTGTGTTAAAGTCCCCCCCCATGATCAAGCCCCCTGCCTCCAGTCCCGGAATGAGGCCCAATAGGCGCCTCATAAAACCCGCGTCATCCCAGTTCGGGGCATATACGTTGACCATCACCACTTTCTCCCCCTGCAGCTTACCCTTCACCATCACATACCTACCCTCCTTATCCGCCACCACCTCCTCCGCCACGAACGACACCCTCTTTCCCACCAGAATCGCCACCCCCCGGTTCTTTGCGTCCAATCCAGAGTGGAACACCTGTCCCACCCACCCCCTTCTCAGGCGAACCTGGTCCGCTACCTTCAAATGGGTCTCCTGTAACATTGCTACATCAGCCTTCAGTCCCTTCAGGTGTGAGAATACCCTTGATCTCTTGACCGGCCCATTCAGCCCCCTCACGTTCCAAGTGATCAGCCGGGTCGCGGGACGACCCGCCCCCTTCCCCTGCCGATAAGCCATGTCCTGTTCCCTGCTTGCCCCGGGTCGACCCTCCCCTTCTGACCCGCTCCCCATGACGATGGCCCCCTCCCCCCACCCCTCCAGTCCTCCACTTCCCGTTCCTGGTCTTTCCAGCAGCAACCCGGTGTCCCTCCCTAACACCCCCCCCCCCCCCCCCCTCCCAGGCTAGGACCCCTCCTAGCCGCGATGTACCCTCCATCGTACTCCCGTAAGTCAGCTGGTTCACGCTGACCCGGCTGCTCCTGCCACACTCCGACTCCTCCCGGCTCGGGGGGGGGGGGCCCCCCCCCCCCCCCCCCCCCCCCCCTTGCCACTCCTCCCTGGCCCCGCTCCAACGCGGGAAAGGTCGCCATTGCTAGCCACGCCCCGCGCTCCTCCCCTCCCCCCTCCTCTGCCCCGCGCGCGGGAAAACAGAGGAAAGCCCGCGCTTTCGCCCTGCCACACCCCACCCCGCCATCTTCAGTTCCACCCCCGTCCCCATCCATGCCTGTAAAAAAAACCCCCTAGGAGCCCATATCCCCGATCTGCTCTCCCCCCCGTCCCGCCTCCCCAACTTAACATTATGAATAACAGATAGATAACAAATAACAATGTACTTAACAGTCGCCCTCTACCAAACAATATAAATAACCATAAATAACCATGAATAACCCCAATAACAATAACTAAGGGAAGTTGGCAAAGGGGGGAAAAACATCAGAAGAAAAACCAAAGCAAGAGTTCAAGATCCAAACAAAGAAAGGAGAAAAAAAAAAGGGAAACCGTTCCAATAAGGATTGCCCAGTACCGACCCAGCCGAAAAAGAACCGCTTGTTCAGTTGAAAGTACCCGAGCGGCTACGGCCGCCAAGTATCCCCTAGGTCTAATTCGAGTCCAGTTTCTCTTCCTGTACAAAGGCCCACGCCTCCTCTGGGGACTCAAAATAGTGGTGTTGGTTCTTGTAGGTGACCCACAAGCGCGCTGGCTGCAGCATTCCGAACCTGATCCGTTTTGCATGTAGCACCGCCTTCGTCCGGTTGTACCGGGCCCGCCGCTTTGCCACCTCCGCACTCCAGTCCTGGTACACCCTCACCGTCGAGTTCTCCCACTTGCTGCTCCTTTCCCTCTTGGCCCACTCCAGCACTCTCTCACGATCGCTGAGTCGCTGGAACCGCACCAGCACCGCCCTCGGGGGCTCATTTGCTCTTGGCTTCCTAGCCATGACCCTGTAGGCCTCTTCCAGCTCCAGGGGCGAAGGGGCGGCCCCTGCCCCCATCAAGGAGCTCAGCATTTCTGCTACGTATCCCGGGAGGTCTGACCCCTCCAGGCCTTCTGCCAGGCCCAAGATCCTCAGGTTCTTCCGCCTCATTCGGGTATCCAGCTCCTCAAAACGGCTCTGCCATTTCAGGTGGAGTGCCTCGTGCACCTCTACCTTTCCCACGAGGACCGTGGCCTCCTCCTCCCTCGCAGTCATCTCCTGCTGCAGCTCCCGAATCGACGCCTCTTGGGTCGCCTGGGCTCCCATCAGCCTGGTGGTCGTCGCATTCATTGACTCCAGGAGCTCCACTTTCAGCTCCGTAAAGAAGCGCAGGAGAGCGGCCTGCTGCTCCTCCGCCCATTTCCTCCATTCCTCGGGTGCGCCACCGGCCGCCATTTTGGTCTTCTTCCCCCGCTTTTTTTGGGGAGCTGCTGTTGCTTTTTTTGCCACCCCACTCCGGGTACCGACCATAAAGTTGGTCTGGTTCTCCTCAGGGAGCCTTCCCCCACCGGGATTTGTCCTTCCAGCGTCGTTGGGGCCCTCCAGTCGGCTCGAAAACACCTTTGTAGCAGGAGCCGCCAAACGTGCGACTTAGCTAGTCATAGCCGCAACCGGAAGTCCCGAGAGCTTTTTTTTTTAACCTCCTAAATATCTGGGGCTGGATTCTCCGCAGCCCCGTGCCGCAATTGCGTTTGGTGTGGGGGCGGAGAATCCACTTTTACGCCCGAATCAGGCCTGGTGCCGCTCCCGCGATTCTCCGGAGAACGGCTCGTGCACGATTTACGCGGCTGGGGGGCCATTGCCAGCGGCCCACCCAGCGACTCAGTCTGCGGCCGCCCTGGGGGGGGGGGGGGACGGACACCTTATGGGCAGCCAGGGCGTTGATCGGGCAGGTTAGATGGAGCGGGTCAGATTGTTGGGACCTTGTTTGTTGGTCCAGGTCTGCCAGCTGAGTCCGCCATCACGTTCGGCTTGGCCGCTGGAGGCAACCGCCGTGCACATGCGAGGACTCTGAACCGGAGTTGCGGGGGCCCGTATCCGCAGCTAAAGCTGTGAGAAGAACCCCGGGGCCCTGCCAGTCCCCTGCAGGTAGCTGAATACCTCTTAATGTTTTTAAGGAAAGCCTGGCATAAAACGCCAGCGTTTTTACGCCTGCGTGGGGACATAGCCCCATTTTCGAAGAATCCAGCTTCTGTTATTTTAAATTATTTTGCAATATGCACATCTATTTATATACTCAAAACAGACTTTGTTACACTTTTGTGACCATTTGCCATTTAAAATTTATATATTTGTGATCACAATTAAAATCACCTGTGTGAATTTCTGATGTAATGACATCCTCACATAGCTGGTGGAACTTACTTCCCTCAGTTTTACATTTCTGAGCCCCTCGGTCTATATGGTGGACCAACTTCAATTCGGCAATCTTGTTTTTCCAAATTATGGTGAGCTTTGTGTCAAAAGTGCTATTCAAGTAAAAACAGCCTCATTATAGAGAATTGAGCTCAAATTCAGGCCATATATTAGTTTAGTCTTTAGGGGGCGTGCTGCACTGTCACAGGTTCTGTACCTCCGATGAAACGTTCAGCCTACATGAAGGGAAGAGATTTCTGGTGTCCTGACTAATATTGATAGCTCAACCAACATCTCTAAAATTGATTTCCTGGTCATTTATTCCTGGTCAGGGTGACACAGTGGTTAGCACCGCTGCCTCTTAACGCCTGCGGCCCGTGTTCCATTCCTGCCATTGGTGACTGTGAGGCGTTTGCTCCGGGTGCTCCGGTTTCCTCCCTCAGTCCAAAGATATGCAAGTTAGGTGGATTGGCCATGCTAAAATTGCCCCTTGTGTGTCCAAAGATGTGCAGGTTAGGTGGGGTTATGTGGTTGCAGAAATAAGGTGGGGGAGTGGGCCTAGATTGTGTTCTCTTTCAGAGGGTTGGTGCAGACTTGATGGGCCGAATAGCCTCCTCCTGCACTGTAGATAGTGTATGATTTTGTCTCACGAGGATCTTGTGCCAATACTTACCGTATATACTCACGTATCATGCGACCCCTAAATTTTCGTCCCCAAAACATGATTTTATGCTATATCTTATGTATCATGCGAGTCACTTTTTTGGAAATTAATGCCCAAACTAAAACTTCCAAATGGTATCATTGTCTGTGGATTCTGCAGAGTGGATTCTGTTGTGAAAGCTGTTTGCGAATCGAACAGCTTTCCAGCTGGCTTGACTAGCGTCATTCAGCCACTTGATGTATCCATTCATAAAAACAGCAAGTAAAACACCTGCGAATTGTCTGTTAATTCACATGTACCTCACATTAACCTGGAATATTAGATATAGGATAGATATTGGAATCCTTGCAGCTTTATTCTCTAGGCAACTTTTGAGAAGTTCCACTTACCATTTGAAATTAAACAGGAAGAAGAATCTCCGCATGAATGTTTTCATCATACATTGACCTCACCAGCACGAGGAAAGTACATTTAGGGACATTCCATGCAGAGGCAAATACTATGCTCAGCTAAATAATATGTGGCAATGTATATCAGAGTTGAGGTCTTCTGATTATAGGCCTTTCCTGTTTTCGGTACAGTGTCCTTGACTCATTGTCCATTGCACAGTGTCAGTAACAGATTCACACCTTCCACACTCCAGGAAATATACAAGGGCAGATACTTTGCTGGCGTATTGGTCATTTTAACTGTGCCATAATGCTTAATATAATGCGGGATCTAGCAGCTCCTCAGCAGAGCAGAGCTGGACGTGGACCTTAAAGGACAGGGCACTGGATGTTAGGTGCAGCACTTAAGGATTGACAGCAGTTGCGATCTTTTCAGTCGGGGCAGGAGGAACACGCACGTCCATTGAGCCCTAACAATAATCACTGCATTTGCTTGTACGTTTTGCAAGCAGCCTTCAGCTGTCCCTTTTAAGGACCATGCGATTGATCATTCAATGCTCAGCATTACACTTCATGGACAAAGTTTACATCTGACTTGATTGGCTCAAATTTCATTTTCATAATACAACTGAAGAGGAGGGAAATATATGAACCATGCATAAGGAAAGTGGGTAAATTAACCTCTTAACATCCAACCAACAAAAAAACTAATAAGCACATATCATGGGACAACAACGCGAAGATAAGCAGTCTGCCAAATCTATCCGTTAAAGAAAGTCTTTTCCCTAGCCATCTTGATATTCATTCATAAAAACAGCAAGTAAAACACCCGCGAATTTTGTATCGGAAAAAGACGGCCATGTATTGAATAAACTACCCATATGATCAGGAAGACAACCTGAACAAAGAACCAATAGTCGTTAATGATTTGGATACTACTCTACAGATTTTTTTTTTTTTTTAAAATAATTTTTATTGAAAGAGTTTTTCCATACAAACATTTACCCCTACTAATTTTTAAATTATTTACAACACAATCCCTCTAGGCAAATGTCCCTCCCTCGCCCGCCCTCTCGCGCGCACCCGTCCTCCCCCCCCCCCCCCCCCCCCCCAGGCAACCTTAACAACAAGGCAGCCTACAGTTTCAGACATGAGCAGCGAGCAGACTTGCCCGCGTTACAGTCGTGCATGTCCCCCCACGACCCTTGCTGCCCCCCCCCTCCCCCCCCCTCCCTCCCCCCCCCTCCCCCCCTCCCCCCCCTCCCCCCCCCCCCCCCGGGTTGCTGCTGCCACGACCCCGAACGTCTATCTCTGATCTAAAAAGTCAAGGAAAGGTTGCCACCCGCCTGGAGAATCCCTGTACCGACCCTCTCAGGGCAAATTTGATCCTTTCTAGCTGAATATAGCTAGCCATATCGTTAATCCAAGTTTCAACGCTTGGAGGCCTCGCGTCCTTCCATTGAATTAATATCCTTCGTCGAGCCACTAGGGATGCAAAGGCCAGTATTCCGGCCTCCCTAGCCTCCTGTACCCCCGGTTCTACCCCGACCCCAAAGATCGCAAGCCCCCATCCTGGTTTGACCCTGGACCCCACCACCTTCGACACCGTCCTTGCCACCCCCTTCCAGAACCCTTCCAGCACCGGACATGCCCAGAACATATGCACATGGTTCGCTGGGCTTCCCAGACATCTGACACACCTGTCCTCACCCCCAAAGAACCGGCTCATCCTTGTCCCCGTCATGTGAGCTCTATGCAGCACCTTAAATTGAATGAGGCTCAGCCTCGCACACGAGGAGGAAGAATTGACCTTCTCCAGTGCATCCGCCCACGTCCCGTCTTCTATCTGCTCTCCCAGCTCCCCTTCCCACTTGGCTTTCAGCTCCTCCCCTGATGCTTCTTCCGCCTCCTGCATTATCTTGTAGATGTCTGATATCTTCCCCCCTCCGACCCAGACCCCCGAGAGCACCCTATCACTCGCCCCCTTACTGGGGAGCAGGGGGAACCCCTCCACCTGCCGTCTAGCAAATGCCTTCACTTGTAAATATCTGAACATGTTTCCCGGGGGGAGCTCAAACTTCTCCTCCAGCCCTCCCAGGCTCGCAAACCTCCCCTCTATAAACAGGTCCTTCAGCTGCCGTATGCCCACCCTGTACCAGCTCTGAAATCCCCCGTCGATGTTCCCCGGGATGAATCTATGGTTCCCTCTTATTGGCGCCGCCAACAGACCTCCCATTTCCCCCCTATGTCGCCTCCACTGCCCCCATATCTTGAGGGTGGCCGCCACCACCGGGCTCGTGGTGTACCTCGTGGGGGGGAGCGGCCATGGTGCCGTTACTAGGGCCCCCAGGCTTGTGTTGCCACAGGACGCCCTCTCCATTCGTTTCCAAGCTGCCCCCTCCCCTTCCATCATCCACTTGCGCACCATTGACACATTTGCCGCCCAGTAGTACCCCGAAAGATTGGGTAGTGCCAGCCCTCCACTGTCCCTACTCCGCTCCAAAAAGACCCTCCTCACCCTTGGGGTGCCATGCGCCCACACGTAGCTCATGATGCTACTCGTCACCTTTTTGAAGAAGGCCCTAGGGAGGAAGATGGGCAAGCACTGAAATAAAAACAAGAACCTTGGGAGGACCGTCATTTTGATTGACTGCACCCTCCCCGCCAGCGACAACGGTACCATGTCCCACCTCTTAAATTCCTCCTCCATCTGTTCCACCAGCCTGGAAAAGTTCAACTTGTGGAGGGTCCCCCAGTTCCTTGCCACCTGCACCCCTAAGTACCTAAAGCTCTTTCCTGCTCGCTTGAAGGGGAGTCTCCCAATACCCTCTCCCTGGTCCCCCGGGTGTATCACAAAAACCTCGCTTTTGCCCAAATTTAGTTTGTACCCCGAAAAGTCCCCAAACTCTGCTAATAGTTCCATTATCTCCGGCATTCCCCCTTCTGGGTCTGCCACGTACAGCAGTAGATCATCCGCATACAGCGATACTCGATGTTCCTCCCCTCCCCTAGTCAGTCCTCTCCACCCCCCTGAACCCCTCAGTGCCATCGCCAACGGTTCAATCGCCAGTGCGAAAAGTAGGGGGGATAGGGGACATCCCTGCCTGGTCCCTCGGTGGAGCCCGAAATACTCCGACCTCCTCCCGTTTGTCACTACACTCGCCGTCGGGGCCGAGTAGAGCAGCTTCACCCACTTAATAAAGCCTTCCCCAAACCCAAACCGTTCCAACGTCTCCCACAGGTACTCCCACTCCACCCTATCGAATGCCTTCTCCGCGTCCAGCGCTACCACTATCTCAGCCTCCCCCTCCACTGCCGGCATCATAATTACATTCAGCAATCTCCGCACGTTCGTGTTGAGCTGCCGCCCCTTCACGAACCCCGTCTGGTCCTCATGGATTACCCCTGGCACACAATCCTCTATTCTAGCTGCCAGGATCTTTGCCAGCAACTTGGCATCCACGTTCAGAAGCGAGATAGGCCTGTAGGACCCACACTGCACGGGGTCTTTATCCCGCTTCAATATCAGGGAGATCAGAGCCTGCGACATTGTCGGGGGCAGAACCCCCCCCTCTCGCGCCTCATTAAAGGCTCGTACCAGTACCGGTCCCACCAAGTCCACATTTTTCTTATAGAATTCCACCGGGAACCCATCTGGCCCCGGCGCCTTCCCCGCCTGCATCTGACCTATTCCCTTGACTAGCTCCTCTAGCCCTATTGGCGCCCCCAGCCCTTCTACCAGCCCCTCCTGGACCCTTGGGAACCTCAATTTGTTTAGGAAGTCCTCCATTCCCCCTCTCCTCGTCGGCGGCTCAGACCGATACAACTCCTTGTAAAAATCCCTGAAGACCCCGTTCACTTCTTGCCCCTTCTGCACTACCTTCCCGCCCCTCTCCTTCACTCCCCCAATCTCCCTAGCCGCATCTCGTTTGCGAAGCTGGTGTGCCAGCATCCTGCTCGCCTTTTCCCCATACTCATAAACCGCGCCCTGTGCCCTTCTCCACTGCGTCTCTGCCTTCCTGGTGGTCAGCAGGTCGAACTTGACCTGCAGGCTGCGCCGTTCTCCCAGCAGCCCCTCCTCTGGTGCCTCCGCATATCTCCTATCCACTTCCAATAGCTCCCCCACCAGCCTCTCCCTCTCCTGCCTCTCCTTTCTTTCTCTGTGCGCCCTTATGGAGATCAGCTCTCCCCTGATCACTGCCTTCAGGGCCTCCCAGACCATCCCCACCTGCACCTCACCCGTGTCATTCAAGTCCAGATAGCTCTCAATGCTCTTCCGGACCCTTTTACACACCTCGTCGTCCGCTAACAGCCCCACATCCAGCCGCCACAACGGGCGCTGGTCCCTCGCCTCCCCCATTTCCACATCCACCCAATGTGGTGCATGATCAGAGATCGCAATGGCCGAGTACTCAGCTTCCCGTACCCTCGGGATCAGCCCCCTGCTCAACACGAAGAAATCGATTCTGGAGTACACTCTATGGACGTGGGAGAAAAAGGAATACTCCCTCGCCCTCGGCCTACCAAACCTCCATGGGTCTACTCCTCCCATCTGCTCCATGTACCCCCCTCAGCACTTCTGCCGCTGCCGGCCTCCTATTGGTCCTTGAGCTCGATCTGTCTAGCCCGGGGTCCAGCACTGTGTTAAAGTCCCCCCCCATGATCAAGCCCCCTGCCTCCAGTCCCGGAATGAGGCCCAATAGGCGCCTCATAAAACCCGCGTCATCCCAGTTCGGGGCATATACGTTGACCATCACCACTTTCTCCCCCTGCAGCTTACCCTTCACCATCACATACCTACCCTCCTTATCCGCCACCACCTCCTCCGCCACGAACGACACCCTCTTTCCCACCAGAATCGCCACCCCCCGGTTCTTTGCGTCCAATCCAGAGTGGAACACCTGTCCCACCCACCCCCTTCTCAGGCGAACCTGGTCCACTACCTTCAAATGGGTCTCCTGTAACATTGCTACATCAGCCTTCAGTCCCTTCAGGTGTGAGAATACCCTTGATCTCTTGACCGGCCCATTCAACCCCCTCACGTTCCAAGTGATCAGCCGGGTCGCGGGACGACCCGCCCCCCTCCCCTGCCGATTAGCCATGTCCTGTTCCCTGCTCGCCCCGGGTCGACCCTCCCCTTCTGACCCGCTCCCCATGGCGATGTCCCCCTCCCCCCACCTCTCCAGTCCTCCACTTCTCGTTTCTGGTCTTTTCAGCAGCAACCCGGTGTCCCTCCCTAACCCCCCTCCCCCCCCAGGCTAGGACCCCTCCTAGCCGCGATGTACCCTCCATTGTACTCCCGTAAGTCAGCTGGTTCACGCTGACCCGGCTGCTCCTGCCACACTCCGACTCCCCCCGGCTCGGGGGGGGGGCCTCCCCCCCCTTGCCACTCCTCCCTGGCCCCGCTCCAGCACGGGAAAGGTCGCCATTGCTAGCCACGCCCCGCACTCCTCCCCTCCCCCCTCCTCTGCCCCGCGCGCGGGAAAACAGAGGAAAGCCCGCGCTTTCGCCCTGCCACACCCCACCCCGCCATCTTCAGTTCCACCCCCGTCCCCGTCCATGCCTGTAAAAGAACCCCCCCTAGGAGCCCATATCCCCGATCTGCTCTCCCCCCCCCGTCCCGCCTCCCCAACTTAACATTATAAATAACAGATAAATAACAAATAACAATGTACTTAACAGTCGCCCTCTACCAAACAGCATAAATAACCATAAATAACCATGAATAACCACAATAACAATAACTAAGGGAAGTTGGCAAAGGGGGAAAAAACATCAGAAGAAAAACCACAGCAAGAGTTCAAAATCCAAACAAAGAATTCAGCTGAAAGTACCCGAGCGGCTACGGCCGCCAAGTATCCCCTGGGTCTAATTCGAGTCCAGTTTCTCTTCCTGCACAAAGGCCCACGCCTCCTCTGGGGACTCAAAATAGTGGTGTTGGTTCCTGTAGGTGACCCACAAGCGCGCTGGCTGCAGCATTCCGAACCTGATCCGTTTTGCATGTAGCACCGCCTTCGTCCGGTTGTACCGGGCCCGCCGCTTTGCCACCTCCGCACTCCAGTCCTGGTAGACCCTCACTGTCGAATTCTCCCACTTGCTGCTCCTTTCCCTCTTGGCCCACTCCAGCACTCTTTCACGGTCGCTGAGTCGCTGGAACCGCACCAGCACCGCCCTCGGGGGCTCATTTGCTCTTGGCCTCCTAGCCATGACCCTGTAGGCCTCTTCCAGCTCCAGGGGCGAAGGGACGGCCCCTGCCCCCATCAGGGAGCTCAGCATTTCTGCTACATATCCCGGGAGGTCTGACCCCTCCAGGCCTTCTGCCAGGCCCAAGATCCTCAGGTTCTTCCGCCTCATTCGGGTATCCAGCTCCTCAAAACGGCTCTGCCATTTCAGGTGGAGTGCCTCGTGCACCTCTACCTTTCCCACGAGGACCGTGGCCTCCTCCTCCCTCGCAGTCATCTCCTGTTGCAGCTCCCGAATCGACGCCTCTTGGGTCGCCTGGGCTCCCATCAGCCTGGTGGTCGTCGCATTCATTGACTCCAAGAGCTCCATTTTCAGCTCCGTAAAGAAGCGCAGGAGAGCGGCCTGCTGCTCCTCCGCCCATTTCCTCCATTCCTCGGGTGCACCACCGGCCGCCATTTTGGTCTTCTTCCCCCGCTTTTTTTTGGGAGCTGCTGTTGCTCTTTTTACCACCCCACTCCGGGTACCGACCATAAAGTTGGTCTGGTTCTCTTCAGGGAGCCTTCCCCCACCGGGATTTGTCCTTACAGCGCCGTTGGGGCCCTCCAATCGGCCCGAAAACACCTTTGTAGCAGGAGCAGCCAAACGTGCGACTTAGCTGGTCATAGCCGCAACCGGACCACCCTCTACAGATTTTGACCACAGCATTCTAATGGGAAGATGTTCAGCCACTTGACGTATCCATTCATAAAAACAGCAAGTAAAACACCCGCGAAATTTGTATCTCACGTATCATGCGACCCCCCAAATTTAGGTTACAATTTAGGTCTTCAAAAGTCGCATGATACGCGAGTATATACGGTATTTATATTCTAACAGTGATTATACTTCAAAATTTTCTTGGCTATCTTACCCATTTTGAATGCTCTCTGGTTTTCTTCATGGTCCCTGCAATTTAAAAGAAAAAAAACCCGTCCCTCATGAACAGCACGGTGGCACAGTGGCCTCACGGCGCCGAAGGACCCGTGTTTGATCCTGACCCCGGATCACTGTCCATCTGGGGTTTTCACATTTTCCCCGCCTCTGCGTGGGTCTCACTCCCACAACACAAAGGTGTGCAGGTTAGGTGGATAGCCACGCTAAATTACCCCTTGAATTGGGAACAAAAAATGAATTGGGCACTCTAAATTTATTTTAAACAAAGTTTCCCACCTTCTACTTTCTTCTCCAGTCACCCACTCCACGCTTGATTGTCCCAGTTGCTGCTCCCTCTGTTTATTGTTTTGGTCCCTGCTCCCAGCAGCCATTGAACAATATTTCCTTTCAAAACCATTTAGCCTCATTTTCTCTGGAGCTCCTTATGCTTCAAGACCCTCCATTTTCTGTTTAGTGCCAATCACAGCTACCTGCTCTGATTATTTAGCTATGTCTAGCCATGCTGGCAGCTTTCCTCAGCTCAACACATTTAAAAACAAGATTATCACCACTCACAGTGTCCTGTGTTCTAAAGATATCCCTGCCTGCAGTCCACCCATTGACAAAAGCCTTTCACAGTTGTGACCAGTTAAGTTGAGGTGGTTGACTTTATTGCAGATATAACGTTAAATCGATAATTTCGATGTCAGTGGCTAAATAACTATGCTTGCCACTGACTTCAAAAAAAGCTGCATGCAAAGACCTAGTGATCCCTGCTCCATGGATTTCCCTTTTCCTAATATTAGTTTGAATCTTCACAAAGTCAAGGTGATCTCCAGGCCATCCAGCAACAGTGATGCAATTAATTGACAGGGTAAACACTGAATTTTAGAAAGTAAAACCCACTGATTATCCTTTTCTCAGTTACATTTTACAGAGCAAAGTAAGTGATTGGAATATTTAAATAGAATTAAGGTAGAAGCTGAAATACCAAACGCAAGTGCCAAACTAAAGGACTCCTTTAAGACATTTAACATTGCATAAACCTAAAATTAGCTTTATCGGTCTAGAGGTTTCTCAGCCATAATTATGAGCTTACGGTGTGCCGATTTACAATAAATACATCTCATTCAAAAAGGTGTAACTTTTCTTCCAAGGGTTATTACAGCAAGACTGATAATGTAAAGGGGAGAGGGCAGCACGGTGGCACAGTGGTTAGCATTGTTGCCTACGGCGCTGAGGACCCGGGTTCGAATCCCGGCCCTGGGTCACTGTCCGTGTGGAGTTTGCACATTCTTCCCGTGTCTGCGTGGGTTTCGCCCCCACAGCCCAAAAGATGTGCAGGATAGGTGGATTGGCCACACTAAATTGCCCCTTAATTGGAAAAAATAATTGGGTACTCTAAATTAAAAAAAAAAAGATAATGTAAAGGGAAATAATTTTCTCAGCTCAGCGAGTTCTATTTGGCTGCAGTCTCCATGGACCGAGCAGTCCAACCTATGGACGGGGCAGCATGGTGGCGCAGTGGCTAGCACTGCTGTCTCACGGCGTTGAGGTCCCAGGTTCGATCCTTGCTCTGGGTCACCGTCCATGTGGTGTTTGCACATTCTCACTGTGTCTGCGTGGGTCTCACCCCCACAATCCAAAGATGTGCAGGGTAGGTGGATTGGTCATCCTAAATTGCCCCTTAATTGGGAAAAATGAATTGGGTTCTTTAAATTTATTTTATAAAAGTACAACCTATGGAGAATCACTGGTAGCAACTCCTGGATTTCTGTGTTGAACAGTGCACAAATGAACTCCAGAAGTTGCTGCCAGTTTCAACGGGGTATTGACGGTTTTGCAGTCACTACCAACACACAATCCTTGCCAAAGCCTTGCAGAACATCAATTATACTGCAGGTATTTGCATTTTTAAGCTGAAAGTTATAAAATGGTAGAAACTGTAAAGTTTATTAAAATTGAATGCCAAATATTGTCTTTCAACGATTAGTGTTTATCTGTTCTGTTCTTTTAAAGTAATATTTTTTGATCAACAGCTTTGCCATTTCAAACAAAGAAGATACTGTTGTGATTTACTTCCATGCGTTATTATCGAAGGATTTTAAATTCAATCCGGAATCGGATGTGGTAGTTGTGAGAGGTCTTGGCAGTGACTGGAACAAGGATATGTTGGAGCTGAATGTAACCAAGTATGTTTCCGATTTATGCACTTTGTGAGATTTACTGCTGGAGGTCTTTCAAGGCACTTAAAGAAAATATATATATACTTTGAACGTGAGAGAAATTAAAATATTTGCATATTTAAAATAGGTTATAGCAGGAGCAAAGTCACATGTGGAAATCTTGGGGCAGATGACCAAATACTTGGTCAGAGGTAGGTTTTAAAGAGGAAAGAAAGGTAGAGAGGAAGGGAGGTTTAAGAATGAATTTCCAGAACTTGCATCAGCATGTTTAAAATCATGGATGTGGAAGATACCAGTAGTGGAGGAGCACAGGTTTCTTGAAGGACTGGAGGAGGTTGCAGCCATGGAGGGATTTGAAAATACCATTGAGGATTTTGAGGGTTGCCTAACCAAGAGCCAATATATTTCATCAAGCAAAGTGTTGTTGGGTGAATGAGACCTAATGTGAATTGGGATACGTGCAGAATGGCTTTGGCTCAAGTTAATGGAAGATGTAAGACTGGCCAAGAGTGTGTTTGACTAGTCAAGTCTAAAGGTAAAAAGGAATGAATGAGGATTTCTGAAACGGACAAGCTGAAGCAGGAGTGTGGTCTGGAGGTGAAAAAGGTGGTCAAGCCCCCAAACCACTGGAAGGAATGACTTGTGTCATGGTCCATCTGTCTCACTGGTCAATTCTACTGGACCTAAAATTGCCTTCTGTTTAGAAGCCAATGTCCTGTTGAAAATTGGTAAATTTGAATCCTGCAATATATTCTCTGTCAGCTCAAAAACTTAAACTTTGCCTTAGACGTGAAATTAACATGCTTTCACCCTAAAATCTAATTCCTTTAGAAACGATTCATAATGGGGAACATGGCGTGCTGGACTCTTCATCTGACAAGTTATGCACTTGAAGATTAACGTGACAACTTGCATTGTAATGAACTTTAATGTAACGTTTTCCACCACTAAAATGGTGATGCTTTTTAATATTTGATGAGTTATAAATTATGTCCTTTTTTGGGAGAAACTCAGCTAAGATTTTGCATATAAAATCTCATTTTATTTTGGCCAGTCATGCAAGCCATTACACCTTAAATATTGTAGCTTTGCAAAATTGGCTTATATTATTCATGTATTTAAAAAAACGAATTCTTGCATTAAAGATAAAACAAGATATAAATTGCTATCCATTGAACATATATACCGCAGTGAATTGTTGCAAATTTGATTCTTTCCATTTTATAAGGGATAGAAAGATGACTGTCTTGTGGCTTTCTGACCTGTAAGCTGAAGTGGTGGACAGGTGAATGTCTATGGATTTGATTTATATGAACTTCCAGAAGGCATTTGAAAAAGTGCCTCTTGAGAGTCTTTTAACTATAGTTGAAGCTCATAGAATTGAAGGAAAGTTATTAACTTGATTAGAAAATTGGCTGAGGGGAAGGAGGCAGATAGGCGTTCTAATTACTGGAATGTGACTAGACCTGCAAGGATCTGTTTGAGGCCTCCCCTATTCACTGTATTTATTAATGGCTTACATGATGGGATAGAAAATTACATATCCAAATTTGCTGACGACACAGAAGATAGACAACATTGTAAGCAGTTGAGTTTGAAGTGGATAATTAGTGAATGGGCAAAACTGTAGGCAAAGGTGAGGCCATCTACTTTGTATCTCAGAGGACCACACAGTATACTTTCTAAACTGGAAACCATGAAGGTCCAAAGTGGAGGTTCATTGCAATGCCACAAACAGGGACAGAAAGTATTCAAAAACACAAATGCAATGCTGGCCTTTACATCTAACGTACTGGGATATAAGGAAGAAGTAGGCTCAGATCTACTAAACTCTGGTTAGCATACCCATGGAGCACTGGGAACAGTTTGGGCACCACACCTAAGGAGGAACATACAGGTACAGTGCACCAAATCCAGCTGTCTGAAAATCTGGCACTTTTCTCTCTTCTGGGCACCACTCAACATCACAACTTTTATATAATTTACCTTGTCTCTTTTATCAAATAACATGTGCCTCAGATACCAGCATTCAGAAGCTATCCTGGTTGCTGGTGTAGGCTAGCATTGTAACAGTACCATTTCTGGTGCAGCACATATGGTCTCCAACATTAAAGATTGCCACTGAGAACTCTGCGCATGCGCAGTGCAACCACTGATGTCTTCTAAAGCACTGCTATCAGAGACCTGATCTATTGTTACTTGCCATTGTTGTGTTGGAATGGGGCAACACGGTGGCGCAGTGGGTTGGCCCTGTTGCTTCACGGCGCCAAGGTCCCAGGTTCGATCCTGGCCCTGGGTCACAGTCCGTGTGGAGTTTGCATGTTCTCCCCGTGTCTGCGTGGGTTTCACCCCCACAACCCAAAGATGTGCAGGTTAGGTGGATTGGCCATGCTAAATTGCCCCTTAATTGGAAAAAATGAATTGGGTACTCTAAATTTATTTTTAAAGAAAGTTGTGTCAGAATTAAGATCAAAGATGGGAATACTTGCTTATAGATGGATGCAGAAATGAAAATGGTTGTATCCTCAGGCACGTTATTTGTTTCTTGTGGCTTCACCATGATGAAAAAGCATGATTTAAATGGGCAATCCAAGGTCCGAGAACATCTGAAATATGGCATGGCCTTGCTTCTGGGGTTGCTGGATTTGGGGTACTGCGCCTTGGAGGGAGGGTAGCGCAGATCCATTCGAATGATATTTAAACTCCGAGATTGAGTGAAAATTAAGGTTTTCCCTAGAATTTAGAAGTTAAGGGAAGATTTGATCAAAATTTAAGGTACTTTTTGCAATCTCCATGGAGATTGATCACTTTAAAAAATATTTTCTAACTTCCCATGACTGATTTGAAATCGTCAGGTGATTCTTTCAGTTTTTAAACTTTTATTGTAGCAAATGAATTAAAAACGACTTTGACTAAATATTATTTGAGTAGGCAACTAAACTCCAAACTCCAGAAAATAACTTGCTCCTTTTACTTTTGCCACATCCTTGAATATGGCTATATATTATGCCACATTCTCCACAATATTGCAGTCCATATATCCAAACAATCCACAGCCACTCCCAGCTTCCAATGGGTTCACTTTTTGCTGTTTTGCTAAGTAGGAACTTCCAAGTGACAGACTTGAGGTGCATCCCTCAGTTTTTGTACCGTTTCCAAATCCACTACCAGCACTAAAGCCTAATCTGACAATTCTTTCCTCTGAACCCTACCTCCAATCCAGGATGAATCTACTGGATTCTTTGGATAGCTGTGGGATGCATTTCTTTGATCCTGCTTTGGTAGCTCACTGAGTACTCACCGCTTCTTCTCTCTGCTAACCACACTAATTCCCATTCTTTTCCTCTTCTGCCCAAAACCCAGTGGTAGAAAATCTGTTCATTGTCAGCACAGGTATGAGAATGTTGTACCTTGCTGAACAAGCCTCTTGACTGGGATGTTCTTATTTCCATAGCAGTCAGGCCAGGCATGTTGTCAGGCTGAACTGAGAACTCCTCACATGGCCTTTCAATTCTCCATTTTACCTTAAGTACAAGACACAACAAGAAAACAACAATTTTACAAATTTTATATTTTGTAACACCTCCTCCTCCCATCACTGAAGGGAAGATGTCGAGTAGAGAGAGAAAACTATTTCCTTTGATTGGGGAGTCTAAGATTGGGATAAAATTGGGAAACACTTGTACACACAAAGGGCAGTAGAATTTTGAGCTCCTCTTTGATTCTAGACCAGTTTTTAATTTTAAAACACAGGTTGATAGATTTTTTGCCATCTAAAAATATTAAGGGATATGCGACGAGGGCAATATTAATTTAGGTTGCAGATCTCCGTGAAAGGCAGAATAGGCTGAAGGGGCTGAATTCCTGTAGCATGTTATTAATAGTATGTCACTTTCTATACAGGAACCTCCTCGGTTCAGGATAGGGTTCTATTGCATTCCTTAACCTAGAACAATCGTATTTCACTGAGTGATCAGTAACGATCTGAATAATTTGTTTGCAATACTTAGGGCAGCATGATGGTGCAGTGGTTAGCACTGTTGCCTCATGGTGCCGAGGTCCCAGGTTCGATTCCCCACAACCCAAAAAGATGTGCAGGTAGATGAATTGGCCATTAAATTGCCCCTTAATTGGAGAAAAAGAATTGGGTAGTCTAAATTTATAAAAAATACTTGTTCATTTAAGTCAATGAATAATGTTATTTGTTTCTTCCATAACAGGAATTTGAAAGAACACGGACATTTAGTTGAAGGACAGCTATTTGTTCATAAAAAAATAGTTGGTTTGAAAGTTCCGTATAAATATGCTGTCCGTAAAACGCATAGTAATCAAGTGGAGTATGAAATGATTTATAAGTGGGATACACCTGACGATCGTACCACTGATCGTTGTTTACATATTAACCCACACTTGCTTCATGAAGGAGGTAAGTAGCTGTGCACTCTCAGCCAATTTTATTTGCTAGTTTCATAACCAGTTCAATTTTAAAAATAATATATAGAAGTGACATGGTCCTGTTATAAAATATTTGCTGTGCTATAATCTTATTCCACCTCTATTGAAGTTGTTGGCACATTAGGTCATCAATTAGACTATGCATATCCTGGTTTAATTTCATACCGCATTACACAGTGTATTTCAGCATTTACTAACTTGCTGTGGGTTATTTCTTCTGTGTACCATGTAGCTTGTAAATAAACCTGACTCTTTGCTTCACTTAAAATGGTGGTTTTAAATATGATCAGCATCCTGCATTATCTCTTGCATTCTGCTCCATAATTCAGGGATTATTTACATGTCACCGCATTCATTGTATGTATAAAGGTGCAGGTTTTGGTTATTAGAAATCTTGATCTGTTATTGAACGGCCTCCCTGTCCTGAATACGACAGAAAAAGTTAGGAGAAAGCCAGAGCCATTGCTCCCCAAAGCCTGCACACATTGTGAAATACGTTTTTCAACCTTTTGGGGTACTGTCCATTAACTCCGAGAATATAGTCTCTATATGTTGTCAGTAGTCTTTGTGATGCTGTTTCTTTCCTTGTCTCTCTTCTGCTTCTCTTTATTTGCTTCTCGGCATGTCATTTTCATTCTTTTCAAGTGGTTGTTTTCCTTTGAAGGAAGACCAAAAAACATGCAACCGATGGTGTGAATCCTGAAACAAAATTCTACCTAAATGGATAATTCCACATTTCCACACATTATATTCTATTTGCTGCAGCATTGCGCACTCACTTAACCTGTCTATTTTCCATCACAGTTCCTTTGTCTACCTCATAGATAACTTTCCTACCTAGCTTTGTCTTGTCAGCAAACATAGATACATTGGGCGCGATTCTCCGCTCCCGTGCAGCATCGGGAAGGCCGTCGTGAACTCGGCTGAGTTTCACGACGGCGTCTGAGGCCGCTCCTCGCACCCTATTCACCCCCCTAGGAGCGGCGTTGTGAGAAACTCGGCCGCCGGGCCTTGACGCTTGCGTCAAAGCGGCGCGCCGAGAATGACGCGACGGCGGTGCCTAAGTGACGTCAGCCGCGCATGCGCAGGTTGGCCGGTTCCAACCTGCGCATGCGCGGTTGCCGTCTTCCCCTCCGCTGTCCCGCAAGACGTGGCGGCTTGATCGTGCGGGGCGGCGGAGGGGAAAGAGTGCGTCCCTTGGAGACGCCGGCCCGACAATCGGTGGGCACTGATCGCGGGCCAGTCCCCTCTCCGCCCCCCAGAAGCCACAAACGAACCTTTGGCGCCATGTTCACGACGGCAGCGATCAGGTGCGGTTGCCGCCGGCCTGAACAGGTCGGGAACGTCAGGCCGATCGGCCCATCCGGGCCGGAGAATCGCCGGTCGCCGTGATTCTCCCACCTGGCGAGAGGAGCGGAGAATCGTGCCCATTATATTCTGTTCCCTCATCAAAGTAATTTAATATAGTTTGTAAATAGTTGAGGTCCTAGCATCCACTAGTTGCAACCTGCCAACTTGATGGGTGGTCATTTATTCTTACTGTTTCCCCCCCACTCATCCACCAAAAAAAAGGGGAACCCCCGTATCGACAGAGAAGGATAGCAAGGGAGGTGGGAGATGGGGAGGGGTCAGGGAAAGGAGGGTGGGTGCAGGGGAGGGTGGTGGGGACATGCCAAACGAGACGGCAGCAATCTGTAAATAAAGTAGAGTAAGACAAAAAGTTTTTTGCATTACACCGTACAATAAATAACCACGAAAGTCAATGTACATAATGTTGAAAATGACAATAAAAAGATTTAAAACATTTTTTGAATAGATTTATCAAACATAAGTTCCCTTTCGTAAGACTGTATTGACTCTGCCTCATCACGTTACGATTTTCCAAATGCTTTTGCACACATTGCTAATAGATTTTTGCTACTCCTGATGTCAGATTTATAAGTCTAATGCTTTCTCTCCCTCCTTTCAAACTATTATACTTGATAAAACTGGTATCTACTAATTTAATAGGTCTGGCTCATTTAAAATAAACCTATTTCCTAATCAGGATGCTATACATATATTCTATTAAAATTGTACATCCCTTGCTCCTGTATTCTTTGATTCTACCATTATGCACATATTTCACCGTTGGTTATCTAATTTTGGGAGGGTAAGGAAAGCATAAGAAATAATTCTATACAAAAAGGTGGAGTATAGAATGCGTCGTCAGTTAAGGAAAGACCATTGCATCATTTAAAGGAAAAGTAGATGAAGCTTGGCTGAGAGAACGTCATATGCATTTTTTTGGGGTACTTTTACACATTCTTTCACTGCTAAAAGTTTCTTATTGTATTTAATCAGAATGGCATCAGTATGATGATATTATCTGTGCGGCACCCGAGGAAGGTTGGAAAGCCCAAATTAAGCAGTGGTGGAGATTGACAAACAAAAAAAATGATGTTTCAAAAGGAAAACTAATAGCTGGAAAAATCTTGTTGGAGTCAATGTTTAACATCCTTTCAACGTGGAATGAAAAGAATTTGAAGAGTTTCCTGAGTCAACTGCGGCAATTCTTTGAAGTTTATAAACATCCTATGGTTTTTGAAGGAGAACCCATTCATTGGGCTAGCCTTTCGATTGGGGAGAAGGAAGTGAGTAGGGTTATACATTGATGCTTTGTATTATTCAGGAATAATGTACAGAAATGAGTCTGTTTTTAAAGAAAGGTGGTCTCTCTGAGAATATAAAAAGTAATGTTATTTTCTATAAATTTAGAGTGCCCAATAATTATTTTCCAATTAAGGGGCAATTTGGCTTGGCCAATCCACCTACCCTGCACATCTTTTGTTTGTGGGGGTGAAACCAACGCAGACATGGGGAGAATGTGCAAACTCCACACGGACAGTGACCCAGGGCCGGGTTTCGAACCCGGGTCCTCAGCGCAGTAGGCAGCAGTGCTAACCACTGCGCCATCGTACCGCCCCAGTAAAAACTATTGTTTTTCAATTTGAACGGCAAATCTTTGCATGGAAACGTTTTGATACAAGTTAATCCCATTCTTCACTCAAATATTCCTGAAGGCTGGATCAAATCACAGGGCACAGACCTTTTAGCTAATACTTCCTCCTGAAAATAGCTACATGAATCACCTGGTTTTGCTTAACATGGTGTACAAAGTTCTACTCTAGCTGCCACCGTTGTTCTTTTTCTCCTTGAATTGGCCCATCTTGGAAAATCATTTTATTGCTCAATGTGCTCCTTTCTGTATTTTCTCCCCGTGTTTGCATGGGTTTCGCCCCACAACCCAAAAATGTGCAAGCTAGGTGGATTGGCCGTGCTAAATTTCCCCTTGATTGGGAAAAAATGAATTGTGTACTCGAAACTTAACAAAAAAAAAGTATTTTTTAACAACTTTTTTGTTGATACAGTAAGAAATGTTACAACGCCAGGTTAAAGTCCAAAAGGTTTGTTTCAGATCACTAGCTTTCAGAGCACTGCTCCTTCAAGGGAATGGAAACAGCTATGAGATTACTCATTCACAGAGTTTTGAAATTCAATTCCCAAAGCTTCAGCAAAAATCCCAGAATCACATGAATAAAAATGGAATTGGGCTCATTGTCAGTCTAAATCAATGAATTTAATTTATCTCTTGAAAGGCAGAAACAGGCCCTGACTCACTGAACAACACATCTTGTATCTTTGGAAGACACATCTCCATGCTAGAAAAAAATCATATTAGCCTGGAAAGAAGGCAGAAAAGAGGATCTTGGGCAGCATGGTGACTCAGTGGTTAGCACGGTTGCCTCACGACGCTGAGGTCCCAGGTTCGATCCCGGCCCTGGGTCACTGTCCGTTTGGAGTTTGCACATTCTCCCCGTGTTTGCGTGGGTTTTGCCCCCACAACCCAACGATGGGCGGGGTAGTGGATTGGCCATGCTAAAATTGCCCCTTAATTGGAAAGAATGAATTTGGTACTCTAAATTTATTTAAAAAAAAGAAAAGAGGATCTTTTGGAAATGCATTAGATATTTCTGCAGAACTATTCGAGCAAAATTGCTTTTGTAGCAAGACTGATAAAGGTTCCAGTGCCATGATTAATGCTTTCTCTGCAGATTGACTAGAGGTACTGTTGAACATGTTCAGATAGTGTTATGTTTGTTTTTTAGATTAAGGATCTCCTATACAAGGTTTTGAAAGAAAGGGCTAAGTGTCCAGATAATGAAGCTGAGACATCTTCTGTGAAAAACCGTCTGCAAACAGGCGTGCTACTCTTGTACCTGGCTGACGCTTACAGACTCGACATACAAAAATCTGATCTGTACATGGTTTGTGATCTTCTCTGCATACAGCAAAAATCAGCGAATAACCTTACTAAGGAATTTGAGGCACTTGAAGAAAGCTTCTATTTTAAGGAAAGGTAATAACTGTAAATAGAATGACAGCATTTAGTGGATTATGATGCTTGTGTCATGGTTGAACTTTAAAATTTGATTCTGTTTGGTCTTAAAATAAATGAGGTTATATAGTTTCTGTAGGAAAGTTATTCCAGTTCAATTCCCATTTGGGTCACTGTCTGCACGTTCTCCCCGTGTCTGCGTGAGTTTCCTCCGGGTGCTCCGATTTCCTCCCACGAGTCCCAATAGACGTGCTTGTCGGGTGAATTGAATATTCTGAATTCTCCCTCCGTGTGCCCGAACAGGCACCAGAATGTGGCGACTACGGAATTTTTACAGCAACTTCATTGCAGTGTTAATATAAGCCTACTTGTGACAGTAATAAAGATTATTATTAGAAGGGAATCCTGTTCCTGCTCAAAGTGTCATGGGATTTTATGCATTAATACGAACAGGCAGACCAGAAAGACAGCATTTCTGACACACTCTGCAGCACTCCCTCAGTGCTTCCCTGTAAACCTAGCTTTATGTTGATTTCTTGGTATCAGAATTTTATGGGGAAACCTGGTATTACGGTCTCGGACCAGCCACCAACAGTGGAAAAAAATGAAAATGAAAATCGCTTATTGTCACGAGTAGGCTTCAATGAAGTTACTGTGAAAAGCACCTAGTCGCCACATTCCGGCGCCTGTCCGGGGAGGCTGGTACGGGAATCGAACCGTGCTGCTGGCCTGCTTGGTCTGCTTTAAAAGCCAGCGATTTAGCCTTGTGAGCTAAACCAGTGGTTAGGATACTGGACAGAAACCCCAATATTTTATTTTAATTTTAAAAATTAATAAATTTTGAGTATCCAATTCTTTTTTTTCCAATTAAGGGCAATTTAATGTGGCCAATCCACCTACCCTGCACATCTTTGGGTGGTGAGGGTGAGACCCACACAGACACGGAGAAGAATATGCAAACTCCACACGAACATTGACCTGGGGCCAGATCGAATGTGGGTCCTTGGTGCTGTGAGGCAGCAGTGCTAACCACTGCGCGACCCTGCTGACCCTTATTTTAATTTTGCAAGACTGTGAGGAAAGGATACCTTGTTCCAGGAGTGATTTCATACAAAATAGGGATATGGTATATTAAAACAAACTTAATTACAAACACATTATTAAAATATCTTTAACATCACACAAGAAAATAGTTTACAGTTACCCCTGAAACAATGCTAATCGAGTAACACAATAACCCTTAACTGCTATCTTTATTTCCACTCAAAAACAAAACCAACTCTGATCCAATCCACTTTAAATATAGTCAGCATTCTGGAATACTTGTAAAGACTTGTCTTGAATAATTGAGAAAGAGAGATCTTTTGAGACTGCTTAAAGAAAAAGACCTGATACTTTGTGAGAATAATGCAAAATCTCTGGCTGTATTTCTTCAGAAATCTTCTCAGCTTGCATTCCAGCCAAAAATTAATTCTCTGAAAACCTCAACCCCATGCTCCTCCCATTAACTACATCATCTTGGGTGACAGGGTGACGCAGTGGTTAGCATTGTTGCCTACGGCACTGAGGACCCGGGTTCAATCCCAGCCCCAGGTCACTGTCCGTGTGGAGTTTACACATTCCCCCCCATGTTTTCGTGGGTCTCACCCCCACACTTAAAGATGTGCAGGATAGGTGGATTGGCCAAGCTAAATTGCCCCTTAATTGGAAAAAAAATAATTGGATACTTTAAATTTATAAAAAAAAACTACATTGTTTCACTAAACTGAACACAATGGGCTGAATTCTTTGCCATCGAGATTCTCCGTTTTGCCGGCAGCACGGGGGTTTCCCGACGGCGTGGGGCTGCCCCACAATGGGAAACCCCATTGACCAGCCGACGACACTGAGAAACCCGACGGCGTGCCACACCTGAAATCTGGTGCGGCAGGGCGGAGAAACCCACCCCCTGGGCGAGATTCTCCCATCGGGAGACTCAGTCCCGACGCCGGAGTGAAAACCGGAGTGTTTCACTCCGGCGATGGAGGCCACTCCTCGCCCCTATTCTCCCACCACCAGGGGGCTAGGTGCGGCGGCGCATCATTTACGCACGCCGGGCCATGGCTCCGCGTAAATTACGTGGCTGGCGCTGCGTAAATGACGTCACCCGCTCATGCGCAGGTTGGCCGGCGCCAACCCGCGCATGTGCAGTTGCCGTCCTCCCCGGGGGCGCTCCGCAAGAAATGTCGGATTGATCTTGCGGGACGGCGGAGGAAAGGAGATCCTCCTTCAGAGTGGCCGGCCCACCGATCGGTGGGCACCGATCGTGGGCCAGACCCCTTTTGAGCCCCCCCCCCCAGCATTCCCGCGCTGTTACTGCCAGCAGTGACCAGTTGTGGACGGCGCCGGCAGGAACCCGTCATATTGGGCAGGCCGCTCGGCCCATCTGGGCCGGAGAATCGCTGCTCGCACGTTGCAAACGGCGAGCAGCGATTCTCCGAGCGGCCAGCCGTGAACCTCGGCGCGCCGGTTTGCGGGGGGGGGGGGGGGGGAGAATTGCGCCTACTCCACAGGGAACCCTCTTAATATAAAATTAAAATTCCATTACCCCGAACTT
The DNA here is from genome assembly GCF_902713615.1 of Scyliorhinus canicula. Classification (NCBI taxonomy): domain Eukaryota; kingdom Metazoa; phylum Chordata; class Chondrichthyes; order Carcharhiniformes; family Scyliorhinidae; genus Scyliorhinus; species Scyliorhinus canicula. The sequence continues at coordinate 14,573,412 of NC_052163.1, read as the reverse complement.
TTACGATGTTTTAATTGTACCTATGGCTCAAAACAGCCTAGCTGGCTTGCAAACTAGGATTTTTAAAAACACTACTGCAGCAGCCATGCTCACACTAAACCAGGCTTTTAACCCTGACTGCACCAAATACATACAATACAATATATATGAAATTCCTGCAGCCATCACAAGGTGAATATCTTAATGTTAATGCAAATCCTCTATCTTGAGTCTCCAACCAGATTAGTGAATATACACATTTTTTGGAACTATATGGAGTATACCCATTTATGCACATTGAGCATTAGCCATTTTGGAAGAGCAATTGTGCATAGAGGTATTGCCAAAATTAAACCATGCAAAAGTACTGTATATCAGCGTAGAGCAATGTAAACTTCCACATCCTGTACAGATGGGGCCATTCTTCATCTTAGACAATTCTGTTTAACTTGGGTTCTTATTTTATGTACCAGAACAATACAGCATTAGAACTGAACAATATCTCTAGTTTCTGTATAATTTAGAATATAGAACATAGAACAGTACAGCACAGAACAGGCCCTTCGGCCCTCGATGTTGTGCCGAGCAAAGATCACCCTACTTAAACCCACGTAACCCGTATACCCGTAACCCAATAATCCCCCCATTAACCTTACACTACGGGCAATTTTAGCATGGCCAATCCACCTAACCCGCACATCTTTGGACTGTGGGAGGAAACCGGAGCACCCGGAGGAAACCCACGCACACACAGGGAGGACGTGCAGACTCCACACAGACAGTGACCCAGCCGGGAATCGAACCTGGGACCCTGGAGCTGTGAAGCATTGATGCTAACCACCATGCTACCGTGAGGCCCAATATCTTTAAGAATTATTTAAAAAATACCTTTTTAATCAAAAAAACATGTTCTTACTGAAAAATTAAGGCCTATTCTATACTATCATCTTGAAATTGTGGTTGGTTCAGAATTTCCAAGGCTTTCTAAATATCTCAGTGATGATTTGTTTTGGGGATCAGGACAACTGTGTACAAAGTAATTTGGAGAAACAACAAGGCAGTCTTCTTTCTAAGGGGGCAGCGCTTCTGGGGAAGAATTTTACGCCTCCCCTCCCCTCAAGGCAGGTTCTGAGACCGAGGGGTGGGGGAGCTTAAAATTTAATGTATGGGATTCCCACAGGAACCTCCCCACCCAAAGTTCACACTTGAGCGGGCAGGCCTCAGGCCAAAATCCTGCCCCCTCACCTATTAACTTTTACTGCTCAAACTCAATTTTTAGGCTGGTGGGTGTGGGTAGGGTGGGAAATGTACAAAAAAAAACACTTTTGCCCATCTTGGATAGCCTCACTCTGAAGGCTCCTTCCGAGTTGGGGTGACTTCCCCTCCAGAGCCATGATGCTCTGAGACTCCCTCTCACTCCTGGGACTTGCCTTCAGAAGAGTTCCAGGCAGAGTGATGTCGTACCAATTCTGGCCACTACAGCACTGTGCCTCACCGGGTTGGAGAGCTGTTGGCCAATCTGTTTGACCGACAGCTCTCACAGACTGGGCTTCCTTCCAAGGGAGGTCGGAAGTCCCGCCCACGTCCAAGCAACGTGCAAGTGAGCGTTAAACGGCAGTGGGATTTCGAGATGCGTTCCACCCTACCCTCGGGATGGTGCGAGTGCTGATTGCTTGCCATCCTCAAAATCCTACTCCTAGAGTGGTTGCTTGCCAAAGATAGACTTCTTTAAATACAACTTAAGAATTGCGTGATATTCTTAATGTGTGTCCTCAATGTAGCAAAGTTATGTAGGCTCTCAACTGGTCTGGAGCTTGCTTAGCAAGTTGATATGGTAACGCCTTCTTTTGGATCAACCATGTGATGTTATTCAGGAACTTGGCACCAATTTTCCCATTATATAAAACTTTTATTACATTTTTTCTGTATAAGCCAATTTTGAAATGCAGGGGTGAAGAAGCCTATCTTTGTATCCCAAGCTCTGAAGTTAATAGTAATGGACTATGCACTGTGGCTAAGGATAAGCTATAGTCTGGTGTCTTCTACAATTTAATACGTCAAAGCTGTGTAATAACCACAGTGCTACTTTAAGTAAATATGTTTTCCAAGTTTTAATATATCTGAAATTTATTTTTTATAGCATTGAAACTTTACTGCAGCAGATGATGGTCAGATGTATTGATGAAGGAATAATAAAATGGGTGCAAGTGATTCCAGTTTTCCATTTATTTGGTGTCTCATCCAATCCAGCAAACCCAGATCTTCCGGACACGAGTTTTAAATCTGAAGCCAGCTGGGCTGGACTTGATGGACTTCCATTTGTTAATTTCAGAGACCAATTTCAGTACAAAAAGCCAAGGTAAACCTTTTGTTTTAACCCATGAGGTCAGTTAGTATACAATATCCCTGGGGCCCTGTAGACAAATTGTTGCAGTTTCTCTGATGTTAAATTAACTTGTGTGAGTTAATTGGCAGGGAGTTAATTGGCAGGGTCCCTAATTAAGAATCTAGGATACAAGCACAAACTGGCAAACCCATTGTTCTTTATCTGCCATTCTGACCCATATTCTGACTCCTCTGTAGTGGAGATCTGCATAAATTTCTTAGCTGTAGGAAATATATATATTTTATATATAACTATATATTATGGGTGGGTGGGTGTGTGTGTATGAATGCGTATGTGTGTGCCCATCTACATAGTGTACATGTGTGTATGTTTCTACCTGTGTGTGTGCTGTTATGATCTCAGCTGCTGTTTATCATAGATAGCTAGATAGAATTTACAGTGCAGAAGGAGGCCATTCGGGCCATCAAGTCTGCACCGGCTCTTGGAAAGAGCACCCTACCCAAGGTCAACACCTCCACCCTATCCCCATAACCCAGTAACCCCACCCAACACTAAGAGCAATTTTGGACACTAAGGGCAATTTATCATGGCCAATCCACCTAACCTGCACATCTTTGGACTGTGGGAGGAAACCGGAGCACCCGGAGGAAACCCACACACACACGGAGAGGATGTGCAGACTCCGCACAGACAGTGACCAAGCCAGAATCGAACCTGGGACCCAGGAGCTGTGAAGCCATTAATACTGGACAAGTCCCAGAATGAAACCAGGCTTGATAAGATTGTAACTTATTTTAAACTGTGGAGGAAAGTTACAGAACAAATTTACAGGAATCTGCTGATAACCTTTAATACAAAGAATAAAATATTTATTAAAAAGAGAAATGTGAACTAAATTACACCACACAAAACAGTCGGAAAGAAAGCCCAAGACAGTTCAAATTCCCACTATTCCTTTATCCCAGCACCAGTGAAGAGTTGCCACTAGCTTTTTTTTTTTTTTTTTTTTATAAATTTAGATTAGCCAATTATTTTTTTCCAATTAAGGGGCAATTTAGCGTAGCCAATCCACCTACTCTGCACATTTTTTGGGTTGTGGGGGCGAAACCCACGCAGACACGGGGAGAACGTGCAAACTCCACACTGACAGTGACCCAGAGCCGGGATCGAACCTGGGACCTCAGCGCCGTGAGGCGGTTATGCTAACCACTAGGCCACCGTGCTGCCCGAGTTGCCACTAGCTTGACATAAAAGTTTCTCGCTTCGGGCTGGCACATTAAATAAGAAATAGAAACATTGGCAATAGAAACAATGGTAGACAATTAAGCAGCTAACTGGAGGAGGAGGATCCACAAATATCTCCATTCTCAATGGTGGGGAAGCTCAGCATTTGCAATTATCAAGAATGGATCATCCAACCTGGCCTCCTCCTGAGTTCCCCAGCATCACACATACAGTCTTCAACCAATTCAATTAACTCCCCGTGATCTCCTGAAAGAGTTTGGTGCCTTTTCGGGCTACAACATCAACATGAGCAAATGTGAGAAATTCCACTACCTGGGGATCCAAATTGCTCATGATTGGACGGGGATCCACAAATGGAACCTGACCAGTCCGACAGAGGAAGTCCAAAAGGACCTGCAGAGGTGGAACACACTCCCACTCTCTCTGGGAGGGAGAGTACAGACAATTAAAATGAACGTACTGCCCAGATACCTCTTTCCCCTAAGATCCATCCTGATCTATATTCCCAGCCTCTTTCAACTCACTGGACAAATTAATCATGGTGTTTGTATGGGGGGGGGGAGAATGCTAGGATCACAAACAAGGTCCTACAGAAAACAAAATCAAGGGGAGAGCTAGCCCCCCTAAACCTACAATTCTACCACTGGGCAACGACAGCGGAAAGAGTGAAGGGATGGACGAAGGAGCCAGAAGCCGAGTGGGTGCGCGCGGAGGAGGTCTCCTGCAAGGGGACCTCTCTCCGGGTCCTAGCCACGGCGGCACTCCCATCTCTGTCAAGAAACACTCCAGCCCAGTATCTGGGCAGCCCAATGGTGATAGCCACCCTCCAGACCTGGAACCAACTACGGCAGCAATTTGGACTTACCGAAACGTCCGACAAAGCCCCCATCTGCAATAACCACAGGTTCCCACCAGCACTCACCGACACCACCTTCAAAAGGTCGAGACAGGACAGGGAGACATTGACAGTCATATACACTGACGGCAGAGTCACACCACTGGAAGAACTAACGCAGAGATTCGAACTAACTAAAGGCAACAAATTCGGGTACCTGCAGCTTACAAAATTCTTACGGAAGGAGATGAGGACAAGCCCGCGACCACCACGACAGACACTATTAGAAGAGCAACTGGACGCAGACAGTCTAGGCAGAGGAAACTACTGATATGTACGAACGACTGCTAGAGAGGGCTGACACCGAACTGGACATGACGAGGAGGAAATGAGAGGAAGACTTGGGGTTCGAAATAGAGTGGGGATTGTGGAGCGAAGCACTGCACAGGGTCATCTCTACCTCCACATGCACGAGGCTCAACCTAATGCAGCTAAAACATAGAGCCCACTTTACCAGAACCTAAATGAGCAGGTTCTTCCCGGAGGTGGAGGATAGATGTGAACGGTGCCAAGGAGCCCGGCCAACCACACCCACATGTTCTGGTCTTGCCCCAGACTTGTGGGGTACTGGACAACCTTCTTCGAGGCAATGTCCAAAGTGGTGGGGATGAGGGAGGAGCCATGCCCGAAAGTGGCGGTCTTCGGGGTATCAGACCAGCCAGATCTCTTCATGGGGAGGAGGGCGGATGTCCTTGCCTTTGCCTCCATGATCGCCCGCCGTAGAATCCTGTTTGGTTGCCGATCAGCACCATCGAAAGTTACAGATTGGCTTTCTGACCTTTCGGAATTTCTCCAAATGGTGAAAATCAAATTCATCATCGTGGGTTGAAAGAGGGCATCCACAAAACATGGGAGCCATTCACCCAACTGTTCCAAGACCTGTTTGTGGCATATAAATAAATATAAACACATAAATAAATAGCCAGTTGCCAGGGAAAAATAGCCAGGACAAGACATATAGGAAAGCCGGGGGGGAAGGAGGGAAGGAGAGGAGTGCTGGTGTGAACCTGTGGGAGGGGGACGGGGGGGGGGGGGGGGGGGGGGAAGCAAGGAGAGGTAGCAACACTTAGCAAGAAAGGAAGAGAATGGGGGGCAGCAGTGAAGAAGGGAGGGGGGTGGTCGTCGAAGCTGGGGGAGGAGGGTACAGAGGATTGTACGCTGAGTCAGACGGTGACAAACTGTAAATAGAGAAACCTAAGAAGAAGCCTTTGGATACTGTACAATAAAGGAAAACGAACGGCAATGTACATAATTTTGAAAATGGCAATAAAAAGATTTTAAAAAGAAAATTAACTGTCTGTAATATCAGGAAACGGAAAGGAAAAGACTATTGGCCCTGACGACATCCAAGCAGTAATACTGAAGGCCTCTACTTCAGAACTAGCTGGGTCCCTCGCCAAGCAATTTCAGTATAACCACAACACTGGTGTCTACCCAATAATATGGGAAAGTGCCCATGTGTGCCATGTCCACACAAGAACAAGACATTCCGTTTCTACCCTATTAGCCTGATCTTGATCATCAGTGCTATCAAGAACTGAGTTTGAGATGTTATGCAAGACTGACTTCCCTTGACATCAATGCAAAGTGGGGGGGGGGGGGGGGGGGGGGGGGGGGGGGGCTGCAGGGGTTGTCACAGGACTGTCCATTGGTTAGAATCATACTTGGCACAAACAAAGAAGGTTGCGTTTGTTGGAGGCCAATCATCTCAACCCCAAGATATCACTGCAGCAGTCCCTAGGCTCCACTTGATCTTCCGTCCACCGTAAGATCAGAAGTGGGAATGTTTGCAGATGATTGCACAGTGTTCAGAACCATTTTTAACACCTCAGATACTGAAGCTGTCCATGTGCACATATAGGACGACCTGGACAACTTTGAGGCTGGGGCTGATAAATTGCAAGTAATGTTTGTACCACACAAGTGCCAGGCAATAACCATCTTCAACATTAAGGAATCTAACCATCTCCCTTTGATATGGGAGGATCCCTCCCACCCGGCTTACTCACTTTTCCAACTTCTTCCATCGGGCAGGAGATTCAGAAGTCTGAGAACACGGACGAACAGACTCAAAAACAGCTTCTTCCCCACTGTCACCAGACTCCTAAACGACCCTTTTCTGGACTGTCCTCATTAATACTACACCCTGTCTGCTTCATCCGATGCCAATGCTTATGTAGTTACATTGTATATATTGTGTAGCCCTATTATGTATTCTCATGTACTTTCTTGAATTCTGTTCAATTCCCTTTCTTCCAATGTACTGAATGATCTGTTGAGCTGCTTGCAGAAAAATACTTTTCACTGTACCTCGGTACACGTGACAATAAACAAATCCAATCCAATCCAATACTCAATGGCATTACTAGCGCTAAATCCCCCACCATCAGCCTCGCGAACATGGACTAGCCTTATAAATGTCGCTCCAAGAGCAGGTCAAAGGCTGGGAATTCTGCGCTGGGTAACTCCCTCTGACTCCCTATAGCCTGCCTACAATCTGGAAGGCACTAGTGTGATAGGCTATTGTCATTTGTCTGGAATGAGTGTGGCTCCAACAACATAAGAACTTCAATACAATCCAGGATAAAGCAGCATGCTTGACCACTACCCCATTCACTCCCTCCACTACTGATGTGCAGCAACAGTGTATACTGTGTACCAGATGTGTACCAGATGCATCCCAGGACTCCATCGACAGCTCCTTCCAATCCCGTGACCTCCACCGCCTAAAAGGATAAGGGCAGCAGCCACATGGGAACACCACCATCTACATGATCCACTCCAAGTTGCACACCGTCCTGACTTGGAACTACATTGCCGTTCCTTAACTGTTGCTGGGTCAAACTCCCTTCCTAACAGCACTGTGAACATACCTACACCAAAAGACTGCAACAGCTCTAGAAGGTGGCTCACCATCTTCTCGACGGCAATTATGGATTAACAGTATACGAACAAATAATCCCAGGTTTGATCCCTAATTTATGTTGAGTTAGTTGATCTCATAGCAGGCATTGCTGCTGGCATAGGTGTTTCCAGGCTGTTGAGTATAAGTTAATGTGTCTACCGTTTGTCTATTCAACAACCACTGAGCTTTGTGAATATGATATAATGATCTGTATAGTTGAATAGCTATATTCACTGCCAAGGTTCATGAAATGAATGGCATCTGAGTAATGCATCAGATGCTGCATCAGATTATAATTACTGTTGGCAGTGGGCATTCAGAAAACTGATTAGAGAAGGTGGAAATTGTTGATTGCCTCTACATTGCTATTTATTTTCATCAATGTCTGAATCTAATTCATACATTAAGTGAAACTTTGAAACTCTTGGACCAGCGAGCAATGTACCTTTCAACAATCTAGGCCAACCATTTAAATTGTACAATTTTAAGAACATTTTCATATTTCTGGCATGCCTTAAAATAAGCTCCTTTGAAAATGCTCATCATTCAGTGTGCACAATGACGTGATGGATTTAACTTTTTGTGAATTATTTTATGAAGGGACCTGCTTGAACTGATGTGCAAAAATAAGCACTTGATGACAGTAGATAGACTGTTGATCCGATCTTGGTTCAGTTTGTTGTCAATGGAAGCTTTGCCAGAGTACTTAAAAATGATGACTCCTGATCTACTCGATATCCTACAAGGAATCTTTCAGAGAGTGAAGAGTGGCTATATTTTACGCAGAAATGAGGTTTGTGTTTTGAGACAAGTGGTATGCTTAATGCTAGTTCAAGGCAAGCCAAGTTTTTAAAAATAAATTTAGAGGACCCAATTTTTTGCCAATTAAGGGGCAATTTAGCATGGCCAATCCACCTGGCCTGCACATCTTTGGGTTGTGGGGGTGAAACCCACGCAAACGGGGAGAATGTGCAAACTCCACGCGGACAGTGACCCAGAGCCCGAATCGAACCTGGGACCTCGGTGCCACGATGCAGCCGTGCTACCCATTGCGCCACTGTGCTGTCCTGGACAAGCCAAGTTACAGATTCCTTCCCCATACCTAATTTTACTTGTAACTTCTGATTCTGATAATTTGATCTCAAATCTATAATTGCCTTTATACCTTGCCTTGGAATCTTAATCCCTGTCCCTGTTTTTGGGGTTAAACATTTTAGCCACAAATTTGAGAATTTGAGCATTTACTTTTTAAAATTAATGCACTGAATGATTCAAATGCATTGGCTGCTTGGTCGCTTGATTTCTATATGAATTTCATTCATCTATTGGAACAAAATTGGCTTTAATACTCTTCTATAAATCACAATGTGTATTCTTTATTGTCTGAAAATGAGCAATTCAACTGGTAAAATAATTTAAGTCATATAATGCTTCGAATTATTTACTGGAAGCATTATCACTTGTATTGTGGTAATGCTTCTAAAATAACGATATAATGCTTTTAGCAATCTTACAATGTATAACTCCAGTTTTTGTGGCATTGTATTAATTCACACATTGTGTTCATATCTAAGTATTGTATTAATGACCCATGATGTGAATATTGTAGTTGGATTTTATTATGAAAGCATTTTAGTGTATTGGTAAACTTAATTTTGATTCTGTTTTTGCTTTTATCTATATTATGCTTGTAGCATTTCGAAAACCTGTTGAAATATGTAAAAGAAACTGTGGATAGTCATCAAAGAAGGTACATCCGTTTCTAATACTATATCTATCTGATCTGCCTTATTTAAAGAGTGTTATTGTACATACAGACATTCCTAAGGTGAGAGAATTGTCCGCTTAGGGGAGATTGAATACTATACCTGTTTTCTCTAGAGCTTAGAATAATAAAGGACGACCTCATTGAAACACATAAAATTCTTAAAGGGGCTTGATAGGCTAGATTCTGTGAGGGTGTGTCCCCACTGGGGAGTTTGAAATAGAGACCACGATCTCAGAATAAAATGCCGAGCATTTTAGGACTGAGGTGAGATATCTCTTCACTCAAAGAATGGATCAGTAGAATTCTCTAACCTGGAGGGCTATGGATGCTCAGTCATTGAGCATATTGAAGGACATGCGGGTAGTGTGCAAAGGTGGATTTGAAGCAAAAGATTAGCCAATGAAATGAAAATCACTTATTGTCACAAGTAGGCTTCAATGAAGTTACTGTGAAAAGCCCCTAGTGGCCACATTCTGGCGCCTGTTCGGGGAGGCTGGTACGGGAATTGAACCTTGCTGCTCGCCTGCCTGGGTCTGCTTTAAAAGCCAGCGATTTAGCCCAGTGTGCTAAACCGGCCCCAATTTATTGAATGACAGAGGAGATTTGAAGGCCACCTGGTTTACTCCTCCTATTCCTTATGTTTCTATCTGCCTTTAGCATCATAAATACATTAGCCACTGGCCTTGTGGTGAATTGAATTTCTTGATTGCATTTTGGTGCCCAACAATGAACACAGGATGATGGGTCTGCAGCCAACTTCACTAAGAAAATAAAACATAGTTATATAAAATGGTTGCAGTATTTGGTGTCACAATGTTTTCAAGTTACAAAGCAGCATCTTTCAGCAAATTTATTTTTTGAATCTTCCTCAAATTTCAGTTCCCCTTTTATCAATTCTAATGTTACTTGATATGCAAGCTTTGCTGTATAATGATGGTTTTAAGTGTACTTTGGAACTGAAAGCCTACCAGAATGGGGCATGTAGAGAAAGCGTCTTTCCACGATACTGGATGTTTATTGCTCAGCAAAGCATTTGGGATCTTAGGCTTCATAGATAAGGACATTGAGTTCATAAGCAGTTATTCTGAACCTATATAAGGCTCTGGTGCCACTTCTGGTGACCACATTTTAGGAAAGATCCCTGAAAAGGTGCAAAGGAGATTTACCAGGGCGATTCCAGGGAAGGGGACTTTAGTTTAAGGTTAGGTTGAAAATGCTCCTGATGTTCTCCTTGGAGCAAAGGAGATTGAGGAGAGAGTTGATTGCAGTATGGGCTAGGATAAAATAAATAAGGAAAAGCTCATCCCATTAGTTGATGAAACATAATTTAAGATTTTGGGCAGGATATGCAGGGAGAATGTGAGGAAGAACTCTTTACGCAGTGAATGGTATTGACCTGAACTCACTGCCTACTCTGCTGGTGGATGCAGAAACAATCAATGATTTGAAAAGAAAATTGGATTGGCACTGGAAAGTAATAAACTTGCAGGGCTATGGGGACTGAGCTGGATTATCCTGCAGTGAACTGGTATGGGCTCGGTGGACCGAACGACCTCTTCCTGTGCCGTCAATGGCACTATTGCTTCCCCCAAAGACGGTGATTGAAGGAATCCAAGATGTCAAAACTAGTTTTAATATTTATATTAGAACTTTCGTACAAGTGAAAATAATTGTAACTATCTAGAAAACTTAATTTTGGTTTTAATGAGAATATTACAACATTAAGTGTTGCAACTTTGAAGAATGTTCACTACTCTAGATATGGTCACCTGATGCAGGAAATCATATTGGGAGAAAGTGTTGGCAGAGTTGAAGTTGTCAGAAAGATGAAAGAATCAGAAAGGGATGATTTATGGGCTGGTTTAGCTCAGTGAGCTAGACAACTGGTTTGTCATGCAGAACAAGGCCAGCAGTGCGGGTTCAATTCCCGTACCAGCTTACCCGAACAGGCGTCGGAATGTGGCGACTAGGGGCTTTCCCCAGTAACTTCATACTTGTGACAATAAAAGATTATTATTAATCTTTTGAGAGCGAGATTATAAATGTCTGTGAAATTCATATCATGTAAATGACATGTGAATATAAATCTGTACTTGGGATGTGGGTGTATGTACATTGCATTTCTTTAGCTGCTGTGGGATAACGTATAATGTGAGGAAAAAGACTAACGTAAAAGGTTAAATGACGTGTCCCAAGTATGTTCGTGCAGGTTTTGATTTTCATTCTGCCCACTTAAATTTAAGTGAGGTAACGTTGGGTGTTAATTGATAGTGAATACCTAATAATCTGCCATTTAATACACTTCCATACATTGCAACCTATCACTGTGCCAATAGTTTTCTGTCACTATTTGAATTAAAAAAACTGTATCTGATCATTGCCGGTCTTGAATCAATTAGTCTTTCTAATTAGTTTTACTTTATAAAGGTAATTGCAAATGTATATTGTTTTGAGAAATGTATCTCAATGTTTCCACTTCTAGTGATCTTGGTGGTGAACATATTGAAGCGTGCATGAAGATCAGTTTGAAAATCCATGAGAAGATATGTAAATCTCGAGCATTGAGCGGTGTAGAAATGATTACCATTTCTATTGGGTTAATCAGCAAGCTTTCTGAATTAAAAAAATCCTCACTAAAGGCATCAGTAAAAACAAATACACAGGTGAAACAGCCGATATAATAACTTATGGTTCAAATCATTGAAATTGTCGATTTATATTTCATAATAAAAAATAATTTTCTTAATTGTTTGTGTGCAATGTTGGATATTCTGTAAAATTGGACGATGGTGAAGGGAGGCACGGTAGCATAGTGGTTAGCACTGTTGCTTCACAGCACCAGGGACCGGGTTCGATTCCCAGCTTGGGTCACTGTGCGGCGTCTGCACATTCTCCCTCTGTCTGGATGGGTTTCCTCCGGGTGCTCCGGTTTCCTCCCGCAAGTCCCAAAAGACGTGCTTGTTAGGTGAATTGGACATGTGAATTCTCCCACTGTGTATCCGGACACATGCCGGAATGTGGCGACGAGGGGATTCTCACAGTAACTTCATTGCAGTGTTACTGTAAGGCTACTTGTGACACTAATAAAGATTATTACTAGAAATTTCTAATTTGTTTTAAGGAATGCTGTTAGATAGTATAACATGGGATGGTTACAGCACAGAAGGAGACCATTCAACCCATCATGTCCACGCCAGCTCGCTGCAAGATAATTAATTCAATTCTCTTTTGAAGGTTTTGATTGAATCTACTTCCATCACAGGCGCAGGCTGAGCTTTCCAGATTCAAAGCATTCACTCCATTAAAGGGGTTTTCATTCTGCTACTGTTGATTTTACTACTTGCCTTAAATTGGTCTTCTTTGTTTCTACATACTTCCGTCAGCAGAAACTATTTCTCCCCATCTGCTCTTCCACATCTCCCATACATTTGTACACCTCTGTCAAATCAGCGGTATTCTCGACTCCAAGGAGATCAGCCCCAGCTCCTTCAATCTATCCACATAACTGAAGTTCCTTGTCTCTAGAATCATTCTGATGATCCTTCACACAAATATAGACGTACCAATTAGGAGCAGAAATAGGCCACTCAGTCCTTTCAGCTTGCTCCACCATTCAACGAGATCATGGTGGATCTGGACTCTTCCGTAGAAATATTCGAAGCCATATATATTTTTTTCTTCTTTTTGGTAAATAGGCAACAGGTTTAGACAAAGGATCTGGATCGGTGCAGGCTGGGAGGGCCGAAGGGCCTGTTCCTGTGCTGTAATTTTCTTTGTTCTTTGACATTGCTTCCACAGCCTTTTGAGGGAGAGTTCAAAGATACTTAGTCTCCAGAGAAAAATCTAATTTCTCACCCACATGGGTAACCATCAGTCTGGCTCTCCTCTCTCCCTTAGTGTTTTCCCCCCCTCGCAGTGTGTCTGAGTATGTGTATCCCCTCTCGCAATGTGTGTCCGTATCTCCTCCTGTGTCAGTGCATGTCTATGCCTCCCCCTGTCTCTGTGTGTGTGAATCTCTCTCTGCCTCTCTCTCTGTCTCTGCGTGTCTGTTTCTCGTGTCTGTCTCTGTGTCGCTGTCTGTCTGTCTCTCTGTGTCGCTGTCTGTCGCTCTGTGTCGCTGTCTGTCTGTCTGTCTCTGTGTCGCTGTCTGTCTGTCTCTGTCTCTCTTTCCCTTTATTTCTCTTTCTCTCTCCCTTTCCCCCCTCACCCCTCTCCCTCTCTTCAAAGCGCCAGGGACCCGGGTTGGATTCCTGGCTTGTGTCACTGTCTGTACGGAGTCTGCACGCTCTCCCCGTGTCTGGTGGGTTTCCTCCGGATGCTCCGGTTTCCTCCCACAAATCCCGAAAAACATGCTTGTTATATGAATTGGATATTCTGAATTCTCCCTCCGTTTACCCGAACAGGCGCCAGAATGTGGTGACTAGGGGAACTTCATTGCAGTTGTGACACTAATGAAGATTATTATTATTAAACGGCTACCTCCGTTTCATGCACTTATTATGATAGCGCTTTAACTCAGTCTTTGAAGGGATAAGTCAGTGAACACTTTTAAAAAAAACTTAGATTGCAGATGAGAAATTTCAAAATGAAGAAGGCCCAACAATGCAAAGCACTGAAATATTCCTAAACAAGGCTTTGGAAAATACAAGAAGTTGGCTGAAAGATGTCCTTAACACAAGTGGATATGAATTTGGTATTTCGATCAAACAACGTGAACTCCAGGTAAGGCCATTTTGTGATAAGACCTAAATTAATTTCTCCTGAAGTGTAAATGGTCATGGAATATGGGATTTAGCCTCATGGCAATAGTTTGGGCACAATTGCTAAAATTATTATTTATTAATTTATTTGTTGCTTTTGAGATTAACTTTTGCTTCATTTTAACTGTTCAATAAATGAAATAAGAACTGTTTAAGCTTATTTTATTTGGGATCTTAACTAAGCGAAGCTGAGTAGAATCTTCGGCAGCAGCACACCCCTCCCCGATGAACTCAATGCATTCTATGTTCGTTTCGAGCAAGAAACCATCAAACCAGTGTCAATTGCCCCAGCAGCCTTGGACACACCCATACCCACCACCACAGCATCCAAAGTCAGATCAGCCTTCTTGAAAGTGAACCCTTGGAAAGCAACGAGTCCTGATGGAGTCCCTGGTCAGATCTTGTGTGGACCAATTGGCGGGTGTGTTAACGGACGGCTTCAATCTCTCCTTACTCCGTTCCGAGGTTCCCACCTGCTTCAAAAAGACCACCATCATAGACCAAAGAAGAACCGGGCAACGTGCCTCAATGACTACTGTCCGGTGGCCTTGACATCGATCATTATGAAGTGCTTCGAGAGGTTGGTCATGACACACATCAACTCCATACTCCCAGAATGCCGTGATCCACTGCAATTCGTGTACCGCCACAACCGGTCCACAGCAAACTGCATCTCCCTGGCACTATACTCATCGCTGGAGCATCTCGACATCAAGGGCTCCTACGTCATACTCCTATTCATTGACAACCTCCCCTTCAACACCATAATCCCAGCCAAACTTCTATCAAAGCTCCAAAACCTAGGACTTGGCTCCTCCCTCTGCAACTGGATCCTCGACTTCCTGACCCATAGACCACAATCAGTAAGGATAAACAACAACACCTCCTCCACGATAGTCCTCAATGCGTCGATGATATGACCAAGAAAGCACAACAGCGCCTATACTTCCTCAGGAAATTAGGGAAATTCATCATGTCCATGTTGACTCTTACCAATTTTTACAGATGCACCATAGAAAGCATCCTATCTGGCTCCATTGCAATCTGGTATGGCAACTACCTGACCCAACTACAGAGAGTTCTCAATACAGCCCAGTCCATCATACAAACCCGCCTCCCGTCCATTGACTGTCTACACCACCCGCTGCGTTGGGAAGGCGGGCAGCATGATCAAAGACACCTTCTACCCAGGTTATTCTCTCTTCCAAACTCTTCCATTGAGCAGAAGATACAAAAGTCCGAGAACACGCGTTAACAGGTTCAAAAACATCTTCCCCGCTATTATCAGACTCCTGAAAGACCCTCTTATGGACTGACCTGATTTCTTCACACATCTTCTCTACTGATTAGTACTACATTCCGTCTGCTCATCCGATGCCTGTGTCTATGTATTTACATTGTGTATTTATGTATGTCCTATTTTTTTTTCAAGTATGAACGATCTGTCTGGACTGTACGCAGAACAATACTTTTCACTGTACCTCGGTACGTGTGACAATAAATCAAATCCAAATCCAACTGAATGGTTTGAAACCAGTAATAGATTGATTCATGATAATATAATAGAAGTAATATCATAGGAAGGGACACAACTAGTGTCCTGCAAAGTGAGTTAGTAAAATTAGGTGTTACATTACTGCCCTGAAAGCGCTATTTGTTAATCTCTAGTGTCAACTGCTTCTCATTTTAGGAATGATAAATTAAGGGAGTTTAATGTATCGCTAAAGAATGCTGATAGAAAGAAGATGTTCAGGTTCCTGGGACATTGAGACAAGTTCTAGGACAGGAGTGTAATGTACCTGTTCAACAAGCTTCAGCTGAAGAAGGCTAAGACCAATGTCCTAGCTTTGGAGAATAGCACAGTGGTGGCAGGTTTAAACATAGGTGATTTTACTGTTTCTTGAATTCATAGAACGAAAGCTATGATTGGCACAATAGGCTGGATTCTCCAATAATGGGGATATGCCCCCACTCCAGTGAGAGCCTCCCACCCCCAAACCCGATGAACAATAACCCTGCCCTCCATCAGGGCGGCTGCGGACTGATTCCGCAGCTGCCACTGGCCGTTCCCGACAGGCAAAACGTGGTTAGAACCACGCTGTCGGGAACTCAACTCGGTTAGATTTTGTTGGAGAACCGCTGGGGCCTCTGTCAATAACCCGCAACCCGTAGACAATGCACGCGGTACCGGAGAATCACTTGAGCGGCGGCGCACCGAATTTTGGCGCCACTGCCCATTCTCCGCTCCTGCGCTGATCACTATTTCGGCGTGGAGGCTCGGAGAATTACGCCCAATATCTCCCTAAATACAATACCTTTTATTGAGAATTTAGAACAAAACTTTTTCAATTAAATCGTTGATTGAACATCTGAGGGGCAGCTGTGAGATGACTGTAGGCCACATAAGAGTGATCTTTGACTGAGATTCACCAGTACTCTTCCCATTGATGCGCATCTTCTCTGAGTTTCAATCAAATCGTGCAGTTGCCCACAAATGGTAAATCTGAGATGATTGTCGGTTGCTTAACAATGTTTGCCAGAGGTCTTCCTGCTAGACTCTCCAGGAGACCTCCCATCGATACGTATCTTCTTCCTTCTTGAGCAGGTTCCTTCCTTTTTTTGAAAAATTCTAAACCAAACAAATTCGGTTTTTGCACTACCCCATTCATCTCCATGTTAATAAAAGCAAAGTACCGAGGCTGCCTAAGATCTGGAATAAAAACAGAAAATGCTGGAAAACCTCTGCTCCGGCAGCATCATTGGAGCGAGAAACCGAATTAAGATTTCGAGTCCAATATTCTGAAAAATACATATCGGGGGCACAACGTTAATAGTTTCTCACTCCACAGATGCTGACAAACCTGCTGAGGTTTCCCTTCACTTTCCGTCTTTATTCCAGATCTCCAGCATTCAAAGTATTTTGCTTTTATTAACATATGGAAGGAAAATGAGGGATGGGGAAAAACTGAGTTTATTTCGGTTTTGAATTTATTTGAATTTTTAAAAAAAAGGAAGCACTGCTATTTCAAAGTGTGTCAAGTACCATCACTATTTAAATTTAGGTGAACGTAGCAGCCCACATAACAAGGTCTGACAAACAGCATTGAGGTAATAACCAGCTAATCTCGTTTAGCAATGTTGGTGGAAGGATAAATATTAGCCAAGATTTTGGACATGTACAGATAAAGGTGTATTTGAATAAAATACTCTCTATTCATTTATAAAGGTGTGGGTCACACTTGTATCGTTAGACTTGGGAGACAAAGAATGGACTTCCATATGGAGGGAAGGACTCTTGAGTGATCTGGAAGGACGGGTAAAGAAGGTAGTGTATCAGATATCCAAATGTAGGTCACGTGTCTGAATGTTAAGATTTTAAATTATCTATCTGCCATTCCTTAACACATTGACTAATTCTACATTAACATTTGATCAAAGTCAACAGCCCTGTGACATCTCTTCCAGGTGCAAACACGAGAACGTGAGGGGATAAAAAGGGAGTACAACGGTGAAGCTCTAATGTGTTTTCACCTGATATTTCTCGCGTATTTCCAAAGAGCATCCTTGGTGGAAATTGGAGTCAAAATGCTGAGGCCAACTGCAGACTTGCACCTACAGAGGCTAGGCAACTCAATACACACCAAGAATTGACTTTGAGGCATTTCTGATTTGTATGTCTGCACATACAACATGGTGCACATGCACCCACTGTGCCATTGTGAGAACTCTGCATGTATAAAGCATATTCTTGGAAAGGAAAATACTCTTAACTGCAGATGTCTTGCACTCTATATTTGTACCCTTATGTGGTACTCTGGCTATTGTGCTTAATCTGTTGGAAATAATTTGTAACATTAATGGCTGGAAGGATACAATTCCCGTACCAGCCTCCCCAGACAGGCGCCGGAATGTGGCGACTAGGGGCTTTTCACAGTAATTTCATTGAAGCCTACTCGTGACAATAAGCAATTTTCATTTTTTCATTTATGAACTTCTGAAAAGTTAGCAGGCACTTAATTCCTGCTACACAAAAGAACTAATATGGCCAGTTCTTTCAGCAGGAAACATGAAATATTGCCAGTGTTGCACAAGGACTTGAATAGTGTTAGCCATCTGTCCATTTTTAAAATGTTTTTGCAATCCTATTCCAGATTGAGGCATCAAAATAACAACATACCTTTTCTTTTTATCAGGAGCGTCCTCAACATCAGATAGAAATTTACTGCCAACAGATTGAGGAGTTGAGCAGCTTGCAGCCTTTGGTTGCAAAATGTTTTGAGAATTGTGCACTTGATGCTGTCCATTCCATATGTCAGGTATCAACAGTCAAAATTAGATGGTTAATCAATCAATCAAAATTAGATGGTTAATCAATCAATCAAAATTAGATGGTTAATATTCATACTTTTCAAAGACTAGTTCATACTTTACCTGCTACTTTTTTGTATTTTGCCCCTTCTAGGACAAGTCTGAGGCAAGACTTTTAGATCATTTATTTCATTATAATTTGAGCAAATTTGGAAAGTTGGTGTCAAAAATAATTGAAAATTCTTGGCCTAAGAACCTTGATGGAAATTTTTTGGACGATCGTGATTCAGTTGTCCAGCATTTACTTGATTGGTCAGCGACAAGAACTATCTTTAAATTGCAAGGTATGGGAACAATATTAGTATGTTTAATTTACTTGGTAATGGTAATTGTGCATGGCCTTTAACCTGAGTCCTCCAGTGACCCACCAGGAAGTATAGATATTTTAAATGCAGAATCCTGATGCCCCTTTTTCTGGAATGTCCATTATACTTCGTTTCAGCTGCTCATAGTCACAATTATCCCAGTTCTTCTCCGAGGTGCTCGTTCATTTTTCTTCTCCGCTGTCAACTTTTTCCTGTATTGCCTTCTCCCTTTTGTCTTTTATGCTCCAAAGGGATAATTTTTTGACTTTTGTGTCTCATGGACAGTCTTGCATGCTGGAAGCACCAAGTTGAAATAATATAGCGTAGGTCAGACTTGTCCAACTGTTTCACTCGAGGGACAACATTTACATACTTCTCTCACTCAAATTTTAGAAAGAAACTGTTTGGAGGACCAGCACCAAGTAGGATCCTCCAGTGAAACTAGATCTTGAACTGGATTTTGAAAACTGGTGAAGGGGGGGGTCACATGGAGGGGCTTCACATCCGGCCCCAGGGCCTTACTTTGGACAAACCTACCCCCATCTTAACTACTTATCGACCTCATATATTCAAAACTGAAGGTACCCTCCTGTCACTTACCTCCGATCCCATGCTACTGCCCTCCTCCAAGTCAGCTTTTACTCCAAGCTTACTCATAATTTCTCCCCCACCCCCATTTCCTCCTTTTTCTCCCCATCCTGTTCTTGAAGACAACTTGTTCGTTTTGATTTCTTTTCATCCAATATTCCAATCTGATCATAAGGAATTGGAACAGGAGTTTAAAAAATATTCTTTTAAAAAATGTGGATGTTGCTGGTCATTTATTGTTCATTCCTCCTTGCTCTTGAGAAGCTGGTATTGAGCAGCCATCTTGAACCACTGTAGCCCATGTGATGTAGGTACCCCCACAGTGTTGCTCGTTCTGGGTGAGTGTGCTTTACACTCAATTTGGCTCTGTTTCGTTCCTTAGCTCTAGAGTCGCCAGGTATCGTTAAGATACCGCCACAGGTTTCAAGTTCAAGTTCAGACCAATAACTCAATACACCAGTTAGTAAGTTCAAACAAGACATGTTTATTATACTAGTTATCTACTAATTGTGCATATAAAACTACAAGACTAGGCTAATCCTACCACTAACAGGCCAATACTTATCTGGAATAAGGGAACTGCCGGATCAGGGAACAACCACCTCTTGCTTTGTCCTGGTTCTGCAGGCTTCCAGTCGGTGTGGACTAAAGGGGTCAGGAGTGTCTACTCTCGTAGCGTGCGTTGTATGACACTTACTTGATGGCGGCTGCCGACCAGGCCTCTCCTTCTCAAGGTCTTCAGCTGCAACGGTGTTCTGCTGGGAGGGATGGCTGGTCAAGGAGAGGCTGGCTAAAAGAGCGAATCAGTTCTGGGACCTGTCTTTTATAGGTCCCAGGGGCTTTGTTTCCTTCAGGGCGGACCCTCTATAAACCTGCAATCGATTGGTTCTTTTCCCAATCGATTGATTTGAATTTCCCCAATAACGGGCTGTCCCTCGATCACCGGCCGATTCCTTACACCTTATTGGTCTTAGGCTCTACTGGCGGCGGAATGCCTGGCCTTCCATAGAATGTTTAACTGTTGTGTCCATTGTGCCTGGGAATCACCGTAAATCGCTTCATTAATATGCGCAGCTTGTTAGTTACAATTCTGTCGGGTTTCTGTGGCAGCTAGAATACAGGGGATTCTGCAGACTGCTGGTTTCTTTGCCAATGTCCATTTTACCCTGCAATCTTTGTGTTCTTCCATTTTGTGTGAGAAAGTGGCCAACCCAGGTGGCTACAACAGTGCTGTTAGGGAGGTTCCAGGATATTGACCCAGCAACAGTGAAGGAACAGTGACATAGTTTCAAGTCAAGATGGTGTGTGACTTGGAAGGGAACTTGCAGATGGTGGTGTTCCCATGTGTATTGTGCCTTGTCTTTCTGGGTGGTAGACGTCGAGGGTTTGGAAGGTACTGTCGAAGGATCCTTGGTGAGTTGCTGCAGGGCATTTTGTAGATGTTGCATATGGCTACCAAAGTGCTTTAGTGCTGAAGGAGTGAATGTTGTAGATGGTAGCTGGGGTGCCAATCAAGCACGCTGCTTTGTCCTGGATAGTGTTCAATGTCTGGAGTGTTGCTGAAGCTGCACTCATCCAGGCAAGGGGAAAGTTTTCCTTCACAGTCCTGACTTGTGCCTTGTAGATGTTGGACAGGCTTTGGGGAGTTGGGCGGTGAGTTACACGCCACAGGATTCCGAGCCTCTGTCGTGCTCTGGTAGCCACAGTATGTATATGGTTAGTACAGTTTGGTTTCTGATCACCCCGCAGGATGTTGATAGTGGGGGATTCAGCAATTGTTGTGCCATTGAATGCCATGGGGCGATGGTTAAATTATCTTTTTATGGAGATGGCCATTGTCTGGCACATTGTGTGGCGCAAATGTTATTTGCCACTTGACAGCCCAAGCCTGGATATTGTCCAATTCTTACTGCATTTGGGCATGGACTACTTCAGTGTCTGAAGAGTCACGAGTGGTGCTGAACATTTTGCAGTCATCAACAAACCTCTCCACTTCAGACCTTGAAGAAAGGTCATTGATGACACAGTTGAAGATGATTGGGCCAAGGACACTACCCTGAGGAACTCTTGCATTGAGATTGAGGTGCCTGACCTCCAACAATCATTTAAAAAAAAAAATTTAGATTACCCAATTCATTTTTTCCAATTAAGGGGCAATTTAGCATGGTCAATCCACCGAACCTATACATCTTTGGTTTGTGGGGGTGAAACCCACGCAAACACGAGGAGAATGTGCAGACTCCACACGGACAGTAACCCAGGGCCAGGATCGAACCTGGGACCTCGGCGTCGTGAGGCAGCAATGATCACCACCACACCACCATGCTGCCCCTGACCTCCAACAATCAGTACCATCTTCCTCACCCCCAACCATCACAGCCATCTCCCTTTGTGCTAGGTATGAGTCCCAACCAGTGGAGAGTTGTCATCTCTCCACCCCCACCCCAATTTGGATTGACTCAATTTTTTCTCAGACTCCTTGTTGCCTTACTCGATCAAATGCTGCCTTTATGTCGAGAGCAGTTACTCTCTCTGAAGCTCAGCTATTTTATCGATGTTTGAACCAAGGCTGTAATGAGCTAAGAGTGGAGTGACCCTGGCAGAACCCAAATTGAGTATCAGTGAACAGATTATTGGCAAGCAAGTGCCACTTGAGAGCCCTGTTGATGACCGCTTCCAGCACTCTATTGATGATCCCAAAGCCTTTTATTCATATATAAGGAGAAAGAGGAAAATTAGAGAAAGGATTGGCCCACTCGAAGACAAAATAGGGAATTTATGTGTGGAGTCAAAAGGAAATTAGTGAGCTTCTTAATGAGTACTTTGCATCGGTATTCACCAAGCAGAGGGACATGATGAATGTTGAGGTAGGGATGGATGTTTAAATACTCTAGGTCATGTCGGCATAAGGAAGGGGGAGATTTTGGGCATTCTAAAAGGCATTAAGGTGGACGAGTCTCCAGGACCGGATGGGATCTATCCCAGGTTACTGAGGGAAGCTAGGGACGAAATAGCTGGGGCCTTAACAGATATCTTTGCAGCATCCTTGAGCGCGGGTGAGGTCCCGGAGGACTGGAGAATTGCTAATGTTGTCCCTTTGTTTAAAAAGGGTAGCAGGGATAACCCAGGGAATTATAGACCTGTGAGTTTGACGTCAGTGGTGGGCAAACTGTTGGAGAAGATACTGAGGGATAGGATCTATTCACATTTGGAAGAAAATAGACTTATCAGTGATAGGCAGCATGGTTTTGTGCAGGGAACGTCATGTCTTACAAACCTAATAGAATTCTTTGAGGAAGTGACAAAGTTAATTGATGAGGGACGGGCTGTAGATGTCATATACATGGACTTCAGTAAGGCGTTTGATAAGGTTTCCCATGGCAGGTTGATGGAAAAAGTGAAGTCGCGTGGGGTTCAGGATGTACTAGCTATATGGATAAAGAACTGGCTGGGCAACAGGAGACAGAGTAGTGGTGGAAGGGAGTGTCTCAAAATGGAGAAAGGTGACTAGTGGTGTTCCACAGGGATCCGTGCTCGGACCACTGTTGTTTGTGATATACATAAATGATCTGGACGAAGATATAGGTGGTCTGATGAGCAAGTTTGCAGATGATACTAAGATTGGTGGAGTTGCAGATAGCGAGGCGGGCTGTCAGAGAATACAGCAAAATATAGATAGATTGGAGAGTTGGGCAGAGAAATGGCAGATGGAGTTCAATCCAGGCAAATGCGAGGTGATGCATTTTGGAAGATCTAATTCAAGAGCGGACTATACGGTCAATGGAAGAGTCCTGGGGAAAATTGATGTACAGAGAGATCTGGGAGTTCTGATCCATTGTACCCTGAAGGTGGCAACGCAGGTCGATAGAGCGGTCAAGAAGGCATACAGCATGCCTGCCTTCATCGGACGGGGTATTGAGTACAAGAGTCGGCAGGTCATGTTACAGTTGTAACACTGGACTTTGGTTAGGCCACATTTGGAATACTGCGTGCAGTTCTGGTCGGAATGACCATACCAGAAGGATGTGGATGCTTTAGAGCGGTTGCAGAGGAGGTTCACCAGGATGTTGCCTAGTATGGAGGGTGCTAGCTATGAAGAAAGGTTGAGTAGATTAGGATTGTTTTCATTGGAAAGACGGAGGTTGAGGGGAGACCTGATTGAGGTCTACAAAATTATGAGAGGTATGGACAGGGTGGATAGCAACAAGCTTTTTCCAAGAGTGGGGGTGTCAATTACAAGGGGTCACGATTTCAAGGTGAGAGGGGGAAAGTTAAAGGACATGTGCGTGGAAAGTTTTTTACGCAGAGGGTGGTGGGTGCCTGGAATGCTTTGCCACCAGAGGTGGTAGAGGCGGGCACGATAGCATCATTTAAGATGCATCTGGACAGATATATGAACGGGTGGGGAACAGAGGGAAGTAGATCCTTGGAAAATAGGCAACAGGTTTAGATAAAGGATCTGGATCGGCGCAGGCTGGGAGGGCCGAAGGGCCTGTTCCTGTGCTGTAATTTTCTTTGTTCTTTGTTCTAGACCGATAGAGCCATAATTAGCCAGCTTTCGTTTACCTGCTTTGGTTATACAAGGCATATGTATATTTTCCACATTGCCAGGTAGATGCTTGTGTTGCGACTCTACTGGAACAGCTTGCTTAGGGGCGTGGAAGGTTCTGGAGCACAGGTTTTCACTGCTCTTGTCGGAATATTGTTATGGCTCATAGCTGCTGCTGTATCCAGTGTCTTCAGCTGTTTGTTGTTACCACGCGCAGCGAATCAAATTAACTGAAGACTGGTATCTGTAATGCTGGGGACTTGGGGAAAAGGCCGAAATGGAGCAACCGCTCAGCACTTCTGGCTGAAGATTGCAGCAAATGCTTCAGTTTTCTTGTTTGCAATGGTGGGCTCCCTGGTAATGTCCAGTGACATTGCCACTCTGCCAATAACTCCCTAAAGATATAGGCCATTTGGCCAATCGAGCCTGCTCCACCATCCCATAAGATCATGACATCTGATCACAGCCTCAACTCCACTCTCCTGTCTGCCCCCCATAATGCTTGACTTCCCTGTAGATAAAATGTCTGTCTTGCTCACCCTTGAATATATTCAATAACTCGGCCTTCACTGCTCTCAGTGGAACAGAGTTCCAAAAATGAATGAACCTCTGAGAAGCAACTCCTCATCTCCATCTTAATGGAGACCTTTTATAAACTGTCCCGTAGTTCTGGATTTGCCATGCTTAAAAAGATCCTCTCGGCATCTACCATATCTAGCCCCCTCCCCCTCCCCTCCGAGTCTTCCGTTTCTACCCTTGGTTTGCCAGAATCATTGTTCTGGCTGTACCCTGTGATATCATCCTTATTTCTTACAGATAGCTGTTGTCAATCTCTCCTGAGAAACCTGCCTTAATAATCTTTATTGTCACAAGTAGGCTTACATTAACACTGCAATGAAGTTACTGGGAAAAGCCCCTAGTTGCCACACTCGGGCGCCTGTTCGGGTACACAGAGGGAGAATTCAGAATGTCCAAATTACCTAACACCACTCCTTTTGGGACTTGTGGGAGGAAAGCGGAGCACCCGGAGGAAACCCACGCAGACACGGGGAGAACGTGTAGACTCCGCACAGACAGTGATCCAGCTGGGAATCGAATCTGGGACACTGGCGCTGTGAACCAACAGTGCTATCCTCTGTGTTACCTTGCCGCCCATCTTAAACCCCTCAACGTTTTCCAGTTATTGACCAGGGTTCAGATAGAAATTTTGTCCTTCTCAAGTTCTGGACTAAATTGCCTTGCTCTACTGTGCCACGTCAACTACTTCATTTGAACCCTGTGAATAGTTTCTGTACTGCCTATAGTCAAAATTCCTATAATCAGACTGACATATTCTGTTGTGGTAATTCTTTTCTGTCCCTTTTTTAATTCGGTGTACACTTGCTGTACATATTTAGTTACTGCCGTTGGCTTTGAACACACATCCTCCCACAAAGACTGTCTTTAACTGCTTCATTCACACTTAGCCCTAAAATAATTAAGTGCATCCTCCAATGGAGTCTTGCCTCCATTGATGTAGCTCCCGGATTCTATCCTTTGTCACTTATCTCAGCACTGGGGAATGCTCCACCTTGGTAACAACATCCCCAAGCACTAGATTCGGACCCTAGTGTGTGCTGGTGACATGCAGCTTAACCTTTTTGCTCCTTTTCAAAACAATTTCTCAACTATTCAGAATAAATCTGACATCCAATCTCGAGTGAATCTAAATTACTTCCAATTAAATGCAGACAAAACCAAAGTCGGCCTTTTTGGCTTTCCTGGCACTAATGTGTCTCACTTAACTCTATCAACTATTAACTGATTGTGAACTTGAGCCAAGTCTGATGGCTCTTGAAGTTCAGATTTCTTTCCCACTCCATTCTGTCACCAAGGCCCTCTTCCACCGCCAAAATATTGCTCACTTCCAGCTATTTGCTGCCACTGAGACTCTAATCTGCACTTTAATCACTAGAAATTGCAACATTTCTACTGTTCTTCCACCAATGTATTCAGATGTTGGTGCCATTGCCTATTTTTGCTCAAAATCCTGAACTTTCAAAGAAAAGTACAGCACACGAACAGCCCATTCGGTCGCCCAAGCCTGCGCCGACCATGCTGCCCGTCTAACTTCCGGAGTCCGTATCCCTCTATTCCCATCCTATTCATGTATTTGTCAAGATGCTCCTTAAAAGTCACTGTCGCACCTTCTTCCACCATCTCCTCCGGCAGTGAGTTCCGGGCACCCACTACCCACTATGTAAAAAAACTTCCCTTGCACATCTCCTCTACACTTTGCCCCTTGCATCTTAAACCTATGTCCTCCAATAATTGACTCTTCCACCCTGGGAAAAAGTTTCTGATTATCCACCCTGTCCATGCCCCTCATAATCTTATGGACTTCTATCAGATCATCCCTCAACCTCTGTCGTTCCAGTGAGAGCAAACCAAGTTTATCCAACCTCACCTCCTAGCTAATGCCGTCCATACCAGGCAACAGCCTGGTAAACCTCTTCTGTACCCTCTCCAAAGCCTCCACCTCCTGGTAATGTGGCGACCAGAATTGAACACTATGTTCTAAGTGTGGCCTAAGTAAGGTTCCATACAACTGCAGCATGACTAGCCAATCTTTATACTCAGTTCACCGGCCGATGAAGGCAAGCTTGCGATATGCCTTCTTGACTACCTTCTCCACCTGCGTTGCCACTTTCAGTAACCTTTGGACCTGTACACCCAGATCCTTCTGCCTGTCAATACTCTTAAGCTTTCTGCCATTTACTGTATATTTCTCACCTGCATTAGACCTTCCAAAAAGCATTAACTCACATTTTTCCGGATTAAATTCCATCTGCCATCTCTATATCAACAGATCTATATCTTGCTGTATCTTCCGACAGTCCTCACCGCAATTTCACCAACCTTTGTGTCTTCCGCAAACTTACTAATCAGACCAGTTACATTTTCTTCCAAGTCCTTTTTTAATATATATATATATATATCATACACTACAAACAGCGCTGCAAACGGGTCCCAGCATTGATCCCTGCGGACCACCACTAGTCACAACCCTCCATTGAGAAAAGCAACCTTCCACTGCTACCCTCTGTCTTCTATGACTGAGCCAGTTCTGTATCCATCTTGCCAGCTCACCTCTGATCCCGTGTGACTTCACATTCTGTACCAGTCTTCTATGAGGGACTTTGTCAAAGGCCTTACTGAAGTCCATGTAGACAACATCAACTGCCCTACCATCACCAATCATCTAATCACCCTAGTTCTCACCAGGTTCCTCGTGCACCTCTACATCAGTTTCAAAGTGCATGTCCTAATTTTTGCATTCCTGCAGCCTTGTCAACTAAGTGGTTTAATGTGTATTACATTTCAGTTTAAACTTCAGATATGATTTGACATAGCAGTGTCCCTGAACAAAACCAATTGCAAATTTGATCAAATTGACGTATGAACAGTCCTGATATAAACTGTAATTAGCCTTAATGTCTCCAAGCCCTCTTTCATCCAGTACTATTTCATTCTGTTTTTGTGAATAGGAATGGACAGCAAACTTATTAATCAGCTGTCAGATGAAGCTTGCCATTTGATGGCAATGGCAGATTCGGTGTTCTTGGACCTGATGAGCAAACTTCGAGATGGCTCCGTGCAAGTAAAACATTTGGAGTGGATCTTAAAAAAGAAGAGCAGCTTTAAAGCTTTGCACAACACAAGTAAAGTTTTTAATATAAACTGTCATGCTTCAAAAGAAAACTTCCATATGCAGACACATAAAGGACATTGCTGAATTTTTTTTTAATGCCGAGTTATTTTTTGTAGGAAATGCAGGATCTTTCCGAGGAAAGAATCTAGAAGACTTGTTGGTTTTGCGACAAAAGGAATTATTTGCATTTAATGAGGAAAGTAATTGGATGGACAGTCTCTTGATCATGTGTCGAAAAATTAATGAGTTTGCGAAAGGTATTGCTTTTTTGCATTTTTATTTACATCTTATATTTGTTTCAAGAGGACTTGGTTTCATGGTTTACAACTACAGCTGGCTGTATGGAGGCGCAATTGCAGAGGGCAGATATCTTGTATGCGGTGACCCATTAGGCTGCCACTAGCCTCTGGTGACTAACCATTAAGACTATGTTGCTTGATTTCCACCTATAGCCCTATTGGTTGGTTTTTCTCATATGCATTTTGAAACTCGGGTAATTCATTAGTAATTATAAGGTTTTATTCGTAATGGTGTTTCCTAATAGTGGTAAGACTTATTAGTTGTTGGGTTTATTTAATTGAGAAAAACAAATTAATTAGTACACAGTAAAGGTGGCAAGGCAGGTGATAGGTCGCAGCTGCAGAATGTGGGAGCTCCTGGACAACAGTATGGTCCAGGGGAAACACGTCTGTAGTACGTGCCTGTGGCTCGAGGAGCTTCGGCACAAAGTCAGTGAACTAGAGACTGAGCTGCACACACGGCAATGCATCAGGGACGGTGAAAGTTACCTGGCCACTTTGTTCCAATCGGCAGTCACACCCCTTGGGCTGGAGGAGCCGCAGCCTTTGCGATTGTCTAACAGATTTGAGGTTCTTGCAATCTATGAAGAATCAGGGAAGGGCAGCAAATGCTAATCTAGTCAGTGAAGCCTATGGTGAGGTCTGCAAGGTTGATGAGCAAAATGACCATGGTACAGGAAGCCAGTTAAGTGGGGGGGAGCAGATAGGAATCTAGCATAGTGGGGGTAGTATAATAAGAGGACAGAGACAGATCTCCAAAGCTGAGAGCGAGAATCTTACTTGCTCTGTTGTATGTCTGATGCCAGGGTTTGGGCTAGCTGCATAGATTTAGAGAAGATCCAGTTGTCGTAGTCCATATAGGCAACAACGACATAGGTAGGATAAGAAAAAAGGTTCTGCTCTGAGATTATGAGCAGTTAGAGGCTAAATTTAAAGAGAAAACCGTAAGCAATCTCCAGATTATTACCTAAACCCTCGAAAATTGGCGTAGGGTAAAAAAGGTGAGAGAGATGAATACAATGGGGAGACCAGAACTAGGGGAAGTAGAACTAGTTAAAGAGTAGGCCTCCCTTTTAATAATATTAATCTTTATTATTGTCACAAGTAGGCTTACATTAACGCTGCAATGAAGTTACTGTGAAAAGCCCTGAGTCACCACACTCCAGCACCTGTTCGGGTACACAAAGGGAGAATTCAGAATATCCAATTCACCTAGCAGCACGTCTTTCGGGACTTGTGGGAAGAAACCGGAGCACCTGGAGGAATCCATGCAGACACAGGGAGATCGTGCGTAATCCGCACAGACAGTGACAGGGAATCGAACCCGGGTCCCTAGCACTGTGAAGCAAGAGTGTTAACCACTGTGC
This sequence comes from Scyliorhinus canicula, assembly GCF_902713615.1. Lineage (NCBI taxonomy): Eukaryota > Metazoa > Chordata > Chondrichthyes > Carcharhiniformes > Scyliorhinidae > Scyliorhinus > Scyliorhinus canicula. The sequence goes on along the minus strand of NC_052163.1, from coordinate 14,544,346 downwards.
TACCGTGCCGCCCGATATGGAGATGAGAAATAATTTTTCTGAGAGTCATTAGTCTGTGGGGGGTGACGGGCAGGTAGGTGGAGTTTGAGGCCCCATCCAGATTAGAAAAGGTGGCAGGACCAAGCAGCCAACCCCTACTCTTTAGTCCTATCTTCCCTCGAAGATGTGTGCTTTCATAGAACGGTGTTGCCCTTTTTAAAGTAGGAAATTTACGACCAATAGTTCGAGGATTTGTTGCTTCGAGAAGTATCTAAACCCATGTAATACAATATGGGGCTTTGCAATTCATCTGAGTAAAGAATTTTTTTTTTTGCAATGGATGATCAAGCTTCAATGTGGGAAGAGAACCTCTGTTGTATTTCTGCAAAATATTAATCTACTTTTCTCTTTAATTGCAGTGGAAATTGAAGAGCATGAAAAACTTCTTTCAGCCAATATTAAATCAAAGGGACTAAGTGAACTAGTGACTGTAAAGCAGATTGAAGATTTGGTGCCATTCCCCACTCGGGTTACTTACTTCACTTTGAGTGAGCAGCTGAAAGAAATGGCAAGAGACATTCATAACTTTAAAGATAGCCATGTTTTACAAATGTGCTGGGAAAACGAGGCCAAAGCATTTCATGAGCACTACGCAGCTAATGATGAAGAAGCATCAGAAATACCTCTCGAAGCTGTTCATACTGCGATGTGGGTACCATGTTTGGATAAGTACAAGGGGATTTTTAAAAAAACAAAGCAGGGGAGTCTTACATTTGAAGAGGTCAGTACCATCTTTAAAGTTTATGTTGATCGATATGAGGAGCTAAGGAGTGATTTCAAGATTATGTGTGGAATAGAGATGAGTACCAACAGCGACTGGATAGAAAAACGAATCAAACAAATTGAGGAATACCACAAGCTACATTTGGCTGTTGAGTCTGCCCAAGTGATCATGAAAGCCCAGAATATGTTGAGCCTTACTGGAAACTTCAGTATTCTGCAAACGCTACTAAGTCTGGTAAGTTATTTATTTACTCCTTCACTGAATGTGACCGTCGCTGGCTAGACCGGCATTTGTTGCCATTCCTAATTCCCCCGGATATGGTGGTGTTGATCCGCCCCCTTGAACCGCTGCAGTCCGTGTGGTGCAGGTGTGCACACGGTGCTGTTTTGGAGGGAGTTCGAGGATTTTGCCTCCGCAATAGTGAAGGAAAGGTGATGTAGTTCCAAGTCAGGATGGTGCGTGGCTGGAAGGAGAACTTCCAGGTGATGGTGATCCAGCTGCCCTTGTTCTAGGTGGTACAGATCAAGGGATTGGAAGGTGCCTGGATTAATTGCTGCCATGAATTTTGGAGCTGACACACACTGCTGCCATCGTGTGTTTGAAAAGGGAGTAAATGTTTGTGAAGGAGGGGGCAATCAAGCTAGCTGTTTTGTCCCAGATGGTGCTAAGTATCTTGAGTGTTGTTGGAACTGCACTCAACCAGCTGTTAGTGGTACTCAAACTGCAAATCATATTCCATGCAGGAAGAGAGGATTTATCACGGTACTGCAAAGGTCCACATTTCATCCGAATGGTTAAACATTGCAATTAACACATATTCTTTTTTTAAAAAAAAATTTAAAGTATCCAATTCTTTATTTTTCCAAGTAAGGGGCAATTTAGCGTGGCCAATCCACCTAACCTGCACATCTTTGGGTTGTGGGGGTGAGACGCATGCAGACACAGGGGAAAATGTGTAACCTCCACACAGAAAGTGGCCCAGGGCTGGGATCGAATTTGGGTCCTCCATGCCGTGAGGCAGCAGTATTAACCATTGCCCCCCCCCATCAGTTACCTAAATCTTAGTGTGCAGGGGACAGTTTCAAAGTTTGCAGATGATATGACACTAAGAAGGATTGTAAACTTTGAAGAGGACCATATAGAACTTTAGAAGGACATAGACAAGTTGGTGGAGAGGCAGATAGGCAGCAGCTGAAGGTCAATGCGGAGAAGTGATGCATTTTTGTAGGATGAACACGAGAGACAATATAGTTAAGAACCCCGCTGATAACTGCGAGGGGTATCCCAAAACCTAGAAGGGTTGGGACACCAGTTCTTAGTGGTGTATATTTTTAAGTTGGTATACTGTGGGAAAAGATATGCAGACCAGGGAGGAATAATTCAGTCGATGTGTGATCAATTAATAAACAATATTTATTAACTTGAAAGAAAAACACATGAGAAGAAGGACTATAAATACACTACCACAGTACATTCAACTACACTTGTGGCTATACACACACACACAGTATCACATGAGGTTACCCCATTGTTCTCGACCACCCACATTTCCTGAACTCTGAGATGCCCCTTTCCCCAAAATACATCCAATATTATATAACTCTTGAGGTACAGGTTATTTTTCAAACCATCCTCAGTTTCAGCGAAGGTGCAATCTTCTTGTTAAGACTTTTGGATTTTAACCCCACCCAGTGGGCCCCACCGTACACACCCCTTACCCGTAGAGAATAAAGGGAGAGGCTACCCTGTCACAGTAACTTCTTTGTAATGTTAATGTAAGTCTACCTGTAACAATAATAAAGATTATATGAACTTCTAACTCTCCAAAATAGCAAAAACAAATGAGAAAAACCCTCCATGCTCCAGCAACGTACAACAATCAAATCTCCAACCTTTACAGGTGCAACTTCTCTGTCTTGAACCAACTCTCCGTTCTTCCCCCAGTTTATGGACCCATATAAAGTCATTAGCCTCTTCTGATGTTTCAAAATAGTACACCTGGCCTTCAAATGTGACCCACAGTTTTGCTGGGTACAACACCCCAAACCGAATATGCCTTCAGTACCACACTGCCTTGGCCCTGCTGAATCCTGCATGCCTCTTTGCCAGCTCCACACCAATATTTTCATATATTCAGATACGATTCCCCTCCCATTCACAGTCTCACTTCTCCCTGGCCCATCATAGAATCTTTTCCTTCTCCACAAATTTGTGCAACTGTACAATAACTGCAGCTTCCCCGCTCCGGCCTCTGCCTTAAAGACCTGTGGGCCCTGTCTACCTCTGGGGCCCTGTCCAGCACTCCCTCCTCCACCAGCCCGACCAACATCCTTGACACATATTTTGTGGCGCTCGTTCCTTCCACACCCTCTGGTATACAATCCGCAAGTTCTGCCATCTGTACTTCGGGGCAGCATGGTAGCATGGTGGTTAGCATCAATGCTTCACAGCTCCAGGGTCCCAGGTTCGATTCCCGGCTGGGTCACTGTCTGTGCGGAGTCTGCACGTCCTCCCCGTGTGTGCGTGGGTTTCCTCCGGGTGCTCCGGTTTCCTCCCACAGTCCAAAGATGTGCGGGTTAGGTGGATTGGCCAGGCTAAATTGCCCTTAGTGTCCTAAAAAATAAGGTTAATGGGGGTTGTTGGGTTACTGGTATAGGGTGGATACGTGGGCTTGAGTAGGGTGATCATTGCTCAGCACAACATCGAGGGCCGAAGGGCCTGTTCTGTGCTGTACTGTTCTAATTCTAATTCTACTTGTTTTCTTGCTCCTCCATCTTCACCCTCAACGACTTGCACAGACAGCCCCCCCACCTCCTCCTTCTCCTCCTCCTCCAAGGACAGGATCCGATCGCTCTGGTCGACACTACCATCTCCACCTTTCGTATCTTCACCCCTTGGCACTTCCCTACATGGTGCATCAATCCTCGCAGAGGTGCTACTGCTCCCTCAGTGGCCTTCGACCAGTAACCGTGCATCGCCTTCCTTTGCTGGCAAAATTCATCAACTGTTCCATCTGGGGCTTTCCTCTCTGCCATTTCCTTTTTTAAAAACATATTTTTATAAAGGCATTTATAAATACCCCTATAATCCCCCACCATGCAATTTTCGCACTTGTTGCTACGCCACAGGCCCGTTCCAATTCCTTAGTCAGGTCCTTGACTGCTTTTTGCTGGGGCTGGTAGCCAGTAGACATGCCAATTCTGGGGATAACATTGCCCTCTACGCCTTCTGCACCACTTTCCTGCTGAAGCGACCCCACTAACGGGTATAAAGTGCCCAAACCAACACCTTGGACCCGGAGTTGCCCTATGTGCGACCGCTCACTCCATGGTTGCCACCGGAAGTCTTGCTGAACTTTAATTACTACGATTGCTTGTCGACAAAAGCTTGAAATAGTTTGATTCTAAATCAGATGATAACACAATTTTATGTTTTATTTTAGACAGATGAATCCTATAAGAATGAAAGGCTAGACTGCATAGATGACCAATTTATACAAGCCAAAAATCGTCTTGAGGAAATGACAAAGCCTCGCAGAAAATGTTTGGAAGAGCTTACACTAAGACAACAATTCATACATTGGGTCAAAGAAGCATTAGAAGGTAAATCAAATAAATGTTTTGCAAGCTATGTAATATGCATTAGTTAATTTAACTTTTTCTGCATTATTTCTGAAAGTTGGTTTGATTTGTGTCTCTTTTTATTGAGCTGGTTACATTTTTACTTGAAGAGACTTTAATATTAATTAAATGTTCCACCATCTTTGAACTTCAAGATTGGACTTCCCTCAGAGAAGCACAATTAAGGTGCATTGTAAATATATAGCCTACAAATCTCTGACTACAATAGTACCCCATAACCAAACCTGTGTGTACATTTTTATTGTATATTTTTATTGAATTGTATTTGCTCAGCCCAATATTGTAGCAGGACTGAGAAATTACTCTAGGATACGTTGAGGATATTCTCATCTTGCCACTTCAGGCAACCATTTTTAGAGTTATTTTGTTAAGAAAAATGCCCCTTTTATTGACTTACTGCTATTTACTCTTGTGAGTAAAAGAACCAAACATGAGGCCCAGGGTGTGAAGCATCGCAAGTAGAGACAGTACTCTGCGCACATGTACCCAGAGCAGAGAATGTATAGGCTTTGATTGACATTTCAGATAACAAAAGCAATAACTGATTTTAAAGTCGAGGTTCACATGTGGTAATGAAAAGCTGGGTCATCAGCGATCGGGATGGTTCCTTGTTGCTGTGCTTCATGACTCCATTTCACAAAACAGGAGAGGTACAGTCAAGTACATGCGTCCACAAGGCAGTTAGCTGAGGGGTCCATCAGGGTACGGAGGAGCTGCTTCAGGTGCGTCTCAAATTTTGGGAAGGTGGCCAGAAGGAAGAGAAGATGGTCAACATGCTGTTGCGTCATGCACAACTTTGCCATAACAGACGGTTTGGATGTTGAAGTACTGGATGGTGGAAGCCAGTGATGCAGCATGTCATGTCGCAAAGAGCCATTGCTTTGAGAGGGCAGGTCATTTGGGAAGTGTGTTGGTAATCAGACCGTTACCGAATGAGGACCAACCACGGACCGTCGAGTTGAATATTGAAAATTTGATCATGTATATGCGTAATCTGTTTGTGATTTTCTCAGGTTTTGGTGTTTCTTCAATTAGTTTGTGAAATACTTTGAGCAACTGTTATATATTTTGTGCTTCATTTTCTCTGTTAACGAACATTTAAGTTTTGCCCCTTTCTCCATTGTTTTTTCTTTTCTAGATACAAATGAGCTGAAAGTGTTTGTTGACCTCGCTTCAATCTCAGCTGGTGAAAATGATCTTGATGTTGATCGTGTGGCTTGCTTTCATGATGCTGTGTTAGGCTACTCATCGTTACTTTTTGAACTAAAGCCAAATGCCGGATTTACTGACTTTATGTCTTGTCTAGAGAAGTTGTGGAATGCTTTAGACAATGATCCTGATCTTTCCAAGAAGCTGGTAAATCGAATCTTGATATTCAACACTATTGTGTTTATTATGTAAATTTAAAGAGTGAATAATTTAAAAAAGCATTTCGTCTGAGTGGTAACTTATTTCCTGTTTGCAGCTGTGGATCTGAGTCTGTTCCAAAAGACTACCATTCCTTGGATACAGTGTTTCCAAAATGAGGTTTCAAAAGTTTTACTTCGTAGTTAAGAGCATTCCTTTTACAATAATTATTGTAATAATGAATATTGGTGACAGAGTTTCTTTGAATCAAAATAGTTCTGGCTAATGAACATAATTCTACCAATACTTTTTCCTATCAACCTTAAGGCCAGATATTTATGCTTCCCAGCCCCTGGAGGATCCAGAGACAGTGGAGGGGTGGATTTGCGTGAATGGCATTCCCTCCAGCATCCAACATGCCCCCAACCTGATGGTTATTTTTCACTAGGATGGATGGGGCCTCAGCCAGAAAGCCTGCTTTTGACCCAATTAAGACCCTTAAATGGCCACTTAAGGGCCTTTTTCCACCCAGCCTCAATTTTTAGACATGGCAGGTGACTGACCAATTAGGGTGGCAAACTCGAAGATGGAGAGTTCATCAGAAGCTCCATCCTGACTAGGGGTGTCCCTCCTTAAGGCCTGGTAACCTCCAGTCATGGCCTAACCCCTGGGACCCTGCCTGTTCCAGCAACCCCAATATTGTTCCTGGAGGGCCGGAATGGAAAAGGATATTGGTTTATTAGTTCCTGACTCACAATGAGCAGACTGGTGTGAGGTCTGGAAGAGCTGGTGAGATGGACCAGTGGTATCCTGCATACAGTTTTACTTGGTTTGCAAATGAGTTTTGAAGGCAGCTTCTCAATTTTCCTCTTCCACTTAGCGAGATTCAGCTCGGCATTTGGAGTGGCTAAAAACTGTGAAGGAAAGTCATGGATCTGTAGAGCTGTCATCCCTTTCGCTGGCTTCCGCCATAAACAACAATGGAATCTACATCATCAGCTCTCCGGAGAAAAATAAGGTACAGTAAGGGCAAAACTATTCTAAGTAGCCAAACATTTAAATTCTGTATGCATGCGATCCTGAGCCGGTTGAATGCAACTTCCTGGCACTTTATGATCATAGATTCTGGCGGATCAAAAGTAGCCATTAAAACTTTTAATTTCAAAGGCAATAGATCTAAACTGTTCTGAGTTGGTAATCTCTTATTTCACAGCTTTCATTTGGATCAGCTATCACATTAAATCTGTCAGAAGTGCACGATGACAGTGAGGAGGTGCGAAGCTACTCTCTTGAAGAATTGAAAGAGTTGCAGAACAAACTCATGCTGATGTCGGGCAAGGGAGACCATGGACGAGAAGAAGTCGAAAGATTTGTAGAGGTAATCATCTCTCTCAAAGCGATTTGCCACATCTGTGGTTCAGTGATCTATTGTTTCAATTTGATGCAGAGTAAGAAGCTCGAGGTTGAAACAGTAGTTTTTGAATGCTGAAGTGCGTTCATAAGGAGCCAGGTTGCAGTTTGAATCAGAGCTACCGCAATGTCCAATCCACCAACCCTTGTTAGCTTCATACGTTCTCGCTAGGTTAATGGTAGAAGCACCTCACTGCCATTTCCTACAAAAATAGGAAGAGGTGAGAAATAGTGAGAATTAGTAAATTATGATGGAAAGCTTAATTTCATTGGCAGTGCAATGATTATTAGTACATTATTATTAATGACAATACATTAGTATTGTAATACTGTTACAAACCCCCTGGTTATTGTGCGGTCAATTGAAATTAACAAATAATTCTTAGGAAAAAAGTATTTGGCCCTTGGCTGTCCAATAACTACAGTCACCAGGTTTGTAAGTTTAAACACAATTTTATTAATAACAATAACTATAATTTAATATGTAGAAAATACAACTGGTTAACTATTATCAAATTCCTAAGCCCCCTCTATTTAACGCTCTCTTTCTTCCCCTCTCCCCCCATTACATACACAAGACACAAATAAACATAGAGGGGGGGGGAAGTGTAAAATTAATGATGAAAAGGATAAGAGTCTTTGTTACAGATGGTTATCTTCGAGCACACCTTCCTTCAGTCTAGGCTTTCAGTTTGAGGTATCCGCTTTCAGTTTGTAAAGGTTTTCACTGTAGATTCATCCAGGTTTTCTGTATGTTCAGAAGTACAGCAGCTATGCAGCATTTCTGGAGAGATGGTGAGAGAATCGCGGCTTCTTCCAGACCCCAACTATTCTTTTCCTGGCTCTCTGAACACCACCCCACACGGGTAGGACCCAATCACCGCAGGTCGGCAGGCAGAATACATCCTTTTGACCAATTCATTGGTCACCAGCCAACTAATCAAACCGGGTCCCTCTGCTCTCACGGTGCCAAAAAGTCTGAATTCTGCTGTTTGAAAGCTAGCACAGTGTACTATTTTGTAACTTTTGAGTTCCTCACTTCCTATGCTCAACTTAAAGGAACATGTCCATGAAACATCCATGGACCAAAAATGATAACAGCAAAATAAAACAAATGGGAAATAAGGGAATCAATGGGAAGCGCCCTTACAATACATTGATGTATATATCTTATTTTTTCTGTATTTAAGGCAATCATGAAAGTCCATGATAAATTATGCCTCTTTTTCTTTAGTAAGTTTTAAAAATATATATATATTGATAACTTTCTAAACAGTTCCTAGGTTGAATGTGAAATAAAAGACTTAAAAATATCAAGACTCAGCCTAGTGGCTAGTGGAGCCAAACGTGAAAATTTTAGATATTTTTGCCTTATTTGAAAACCATCATTGAGATGGTGCATTATTGACTGAAACTTGTCAAATATATACAAAAAAAATGTACAATTAGTTATTTTACATGTGCTCTAACTGTTCTCACATTGACTTAAGCTGCAAACCATAAATGGCAGCACAGTGGTTAGCACTATTGTGTCACAGCGCCAGGGACCCGGGTTCAATTCCCGGCTTGGGTCACTGTCTGTGCGGAGTCTGCACGTTCTCCCCCTGTTTGCGTGTGTTTCCTCTGGGTGCGTCAGTTTCCTCCCACAAGTCCCGAAAGACGTGCTTGCCAGGTGAATTGGACATTCTGAATTCTCCCTCAGTGTACCCGAACAGCTATCCAAATGTGGCAACTAGGGGATTTTCACAGTAACTTCATTACAGTGTTAATGTAAGCTACTTGTGACATTAATAAAGATTATATTACATAAATACATTCTTTTGTCTGCAGGTGTTTGCCAATATTCAACGGCTTGCAGCATCATTCATCAGTCTGTTTTCAGCTGGCAACATGTTATTTAGAAATTGGAAAACAGAAGTATATTGCTCAAGTGAGAAAAAGGTTTGCATGATGATTGATTTTAACTTGAGTGTCGTCAGCAAGATTCATGCTATTGGAAATGTCACTGAACAGCTTCCGATTCTCTGCAAAAAGATGGAAACCTATCTGGAAAAGTGGAAGAAATATATGGATCAGCAAAGATCCCAATATTATTATTTAAACTTCTATACAGCGGAGCAGATTGTTTACCTCAGCACCGAGTTATTTGACCAGAATTACACTAGTCTGCAAATCCTGATGATGTTGTCCTTCATTAACCCTGACTGTACTGCCAAAGATGTAAGGATAGCTTTGCAGAAGATTTTTGGAGAAAGTAGGTTTACAAGAAACCAGCCTTTAGCTGGTGGCAGGGAGGATAGTGAAACTGCAGCAGGTATCCAAGATATAGCAACAGAAAAAGACATGGAGAAAAAGATGGACTTGTTGTGGGAGCACTTTATGAAGAATATGAGTTATTTTCTGTCCAACTGTCTGGATGTCAACACGCTTGGTCAACTTCTTAATATTGTTGCTGGCACAAAGCAAACTGTTGCAAGAGCTCTCCCACCTGGCTTTCAGAAAGGTCAACCTAATCTTGTTGTCTGTCAACCCTCTGAATTGCTTACATCTGCTTTGTGTGTATATATGTACTCCAGTGATCAGCCATTGCCTGCTTATGATGAAGTACTGCTTTGCACAGCTGAAACCACATTTGAGCAAGTAGAGCTGTTTCTGCGCCGCTGCCTGACTGGCTGCCAAGGTTCCAAGATATATGCACTTTTGTATGCAGATGAACTGACTTATGACGTCAGTGTAAGGTGCGAAGAACTGTTCATAAGTTTCGAGTTGGAGAGTCCGCCAGATTATAAAATGGTCATATTATGCAATTGTGAGAGGGAGCACTGCTACATTCCATCTGCATTTAGTCGATACAAGGTGCATGTAATTCCTAATGAACCTTTAGAGAAAATCCAGAGTTACCTACAGACGCACTACAGAATTGCAACGACCATTTCATCGGCGGCTTCTGTGTTTAACGATAGGATGTTTGTAAGGATCATATCTTCCAAAAGAGCTGGAGTTGGTAAGTTCTTTCCTATTTTTGCTGGCTATGAAGTGAAGTGAGTTTGGGAAGTCTCAAAACATATTGCTGGTTCATTCATGTGTATGTATGGTACAACAGTACTTAGAATGTAACTGTAAGATCACTGTTAACCTGGGAGGGAGGCAATAATGGTGGGAAAGTGGCAGATTCATACGAACTAAATAGAAGATCTTAAGTCGCCAGCAAGATAGAATGGAGGATTTTTACTGTGATACTGTGTTTAAAAATAAAGTTTAATCTGAGCAGTCATCTCTCAAATAATTACAAATATTCAGTTAAAAGTTTACATCATTTTGCATATATGAGGAGTTATGTACTGTACAAATGTTTTATTTTTGTGCATTCCTATTAGTTACTGCGTACTGATACATTTTTGTTCAATACTGCAACTTGTATGTTCTAACTAATCAACCAACAATGATGTGGTACACATAGACTACAGGCGGGATTCTCCATTGCGAGTCCGCCCTGCTACCGCTGCCAGCGAGGACGGAGAATTTGGTGCTCAGCCAAATATCCCATTTACTGCAGCAGGAAAGGAGAATCAAAATCTACAAGCGAAATGGGGTTGGGGCACGGGCTAGTTGGGCCAGAGCAAGGTACCAAAATTTAGACTCCATTTTAAAGTCACATAACCCGTCAGAAATTTTAAAGAACAACGAATAAGGAATTATGTGCCAAATGAGCAAGGAAGGAACTATCATTTATGGTTGGTCTGATTGGTTTGAGTACAGGTGTGGACAAACACAAAACAAATTTGTAAAATCTAATAAATAAAGTAAATTGCTGCCTTTGTATTTATCATTACTTATCATTGATCCAGGTTAGGGCGAGCAGGTTAGCACTGCTGCCTCATGGCACTGAGGTCTTGGGGTCGATCCCGGCTCTGGGTCACTGTCCGTGTGGCGTTTGTACATTCTCCCCGTTTTTGCATGGGTTTCGCCCCACAACCCAAAGATGAGCAGGGTAGGTGAATTGAACACATTAAATTGCCCCGTAATTGGAAAAAATGAATTGGGTACTCATAATTTTTTAAAAACTCATTGATCCAGGTTTATTTTAGAACTGATGATTGGACAACTGAGTAGAGTACCTGAAATATGATTTATTAAAAATCAAAGCTCAGAACAATGCTCCAGTTGATAAAAGTAACAGTTCTTTTCAAGTTATGCAGTACTTGTATTAAGTTGAATGTTGCCTACATTTTAATGTAAGATTTAATAATTTTGGGTAATTAATTTAAAGGCCGAATTAGTCATAGAAAAAAATGGCCGTCCCTACTCCCAAACTGAGATGGGTGTACTATTTCTGAAGACCTGATTTTGAACTGTCTCTGAATAGTTTCTGGATTGGGTTGTAATGAAAGCTGGAAAGATTTTAAGTTAAATAGAAGTTTATTAAAAAAAAAAAACTTTTTTTCAAAAGGGAAATCACTTTATGTTAAGAGATTACATGAAACGTTGAAAGAACAAACCAGGAAAGGTAACCTGTTGAAAACCATCCGTCTAATAGAGCCACGAATCGATGAAAATAAAGTTCTCCAAACCGTTTTGTCATTGATGAAATCATCAAATGAGAAGGAGCCCATGATTTTTCATTTTGACATCACTTCTTCTGTAAGTTTGCTTTTGAAGAATGAACTTGAGGTTTTTTATTTCTACATGTGATACATGTCTAAGTTAGAAAGTTTAGATTTACAACTGTAATTTTTAATCATTTTTTAAAGGCTTTGAAAAAGTTTTGTAATGCCTCAATGGTTTCTGATTGAGCTCATTTAAAAAGAATTATTGTTCCTGATTGACCCTCTACCAATAAAAGCTAACACCGTACGCCTTTTTAACAACCCTCTCAACCTGGGTGGCAAATTTCAGGGATCCATGGACATGGACGCCGAAATCTCTCTGCTCGTCCACACTACCAAGAATCTTACCATTAGCCCAGCACTCAGTCTTCCTGTTATTCCTTCCAAAATGAATCACCTCACACTTTTCTGCATTAAACTCCATTTGCCACCTGTCAGCCCAGCTCTGCAGCTTATCTGTGTCCTCTGTAACTTGTAACATCCTTCTGCACTGTCCACAACTTCACCTACTTTAGTGTCGTCTGCAAATTTACTCACCCATCCTTCTACGCCCTCCTCCAGGTAATTTATAAAAATGACAAACAGCAGCGGCCCCAAAACAGATCCTTGTGGTACACCACTAGTAACTGGACACCAGTCGGAACATTTTCCATCAACCATCACCCTTTGTCTTCTATCAGCTAACCAATTTCTGATCCAAACTGCTAAATCACCCTGAATCCCATGCCTCTGTATTTTCTGCAATAGCCTACCATGGGGAACCTTATCAAACGCTTTACTGAAATCCATATACACCACATCAACTGCTTTACCCTCATCCACCTGTTTGGTCACCTTCTCGAAGAACTCAATAAGGTTTGTGAGGCACGACCTACCCTTCACAAAACCGTGTTGACTATCTCTAATCAAATTGTTCCTCTTATAAACTTTTCCAAGACTTTTCCCACAACAGAAGTAAGGCTCACTGGTCTATAGTTACCAGGGTTATCTCTACTCCCCTTCTTGAACAAGGGGGACAACATTTGCTATCCTCCAGTCTTCTGGCACTATTCCTGTAGACAATAGTTTTGTCTACTGAGTTTGCACTTTCTCCTCATGTCTGCGTGGGTTTCCTCTGGGGGCACCAGGTTTCCTCCCACAGTCCAAAGATGTGCAGATTAGGTGGGCTGTCCATGTTAAATTGCCCCTAACTGTCCAAAGGTTGACTGGGGTTACTGGGCCTAGGTAGGGTGGTCTTCCGAAGGGTCAGGACAAACTTGATGGACTGACTGGCCTCCTTCTTCACGATAGGGATTCTATGATTCTTTGACCCGTTCCATCCTGGACTTTAACAGGGGGAATTGGGAGTGCAGGGTCCAATCCACCCAACCTGCACATCTTTGGTTGTGGGGGTGGAACCCACTTCGATACGGAGAGAATGTGCAAACTCCACACAGACAATGACCTGGGTCCTCAGCACCATAGGCAGCAGTGCTAACCGCTGCACCACCATGCCGCCCATCCTGCCCCATTATAAGGTCCCCCTCCCACTTACCATCACCTCCCAACCCATCTCTGGGAGAAGCATCCAATTCAGTCCATTGCATATAGGTGCCAGGTTGGCACTGCAAGGGGGCATGCCAGGGTGTTAATGTGCCAGGTCCCTGACCATCCAGGTGCTCCAATGGCGTTCATGACCCCCGGAATGGCTATCACGAAGTGGAGACCAGTAGTAATGAGTGCCCGGTTGATGCTTTGCTGATGCGGCAGGTGACTCTTGGGCACGGGGGGGAATGTGCTTTCAAATAGGCCATACATATTTAAATGAACCTAATGGCTCCGTATTATTATTTAAATGCTGTTTTAAATAAATTATGTTGATTACTTCCATTTGCTGAAAATGAATACTACAGAATAGGACTATTGTACTGAAAAAACACATTTTTTTCAGCCCAATATCCTGTTTTTAAAAATAAATTTAGTGTACCCAATTCATTTTTTTCCAATTAAGGGGCAATTTAGCATGCCCAATCACTACCCTGCAAGCTTTGGCATGTGGGGGCGAAACCCACGCAAATACGGGGAGAATGTGCAAACTCCACACGGACAGTGACCCAGAGCCTGGATCGAACCTGGGACCTCGGCTCCGTGAGGCAGCAGGGCTAACCCACTGCGCTGCCATGCTGCACTCGCCCAGTATCCTGTTAATTAATTGCCTATTGCAGGAATGCCTCAACAGTGTCCCCACTTTTAGCATTCCACACTGTAAAGTTAGATCAGTTGAGAATATTGAGAGCTAATTGTGTTTTGTGGTTCCACAATCACATTTTTGAATTTGTTTTACTTACACGCATGCACGCGTGTGCATGTACACACACACACGCACATCGGCCATGAATACCTTTTCCCAGTCCAAATGTATTTTAGATAGAGCGAATTTAACTGGGCTTTCTTGAGTCAAAGAATGAGTAAGTTTATTTGTTACCAAAAGAAAATGAGAAAATAATAAATAACACAACACGCACATTCACACACTGATCAGATGAGAAGTTGAATGTCCAGATAAAATGACAAAATATACAAATCCGTCTTTGGCTGAGCGTAGATCATTATACATTGTAGTGGTTAAGTTGAGTGATTCCATCGAGGTGAATTTGGCAGGAAAACAGTTTGTTTGGAGACACTGGATTCTGCAGGGTCACTGAAGAACTGTCTGATTTCATTTCGCTTGTGGCTTTTGCTGAGCTGTCGTCCACCCATAGAGAGAAAGAGAGAAATATTTGCATCCAAGCTGCAGGGATGACGTAACTGCTGTCTCTGGATTCTGTGACACACACATTGACATCGCAGTACACACTGATCAGGTCTGCAGTTGGCTTTTTATCCCAGTTCCCTGTGTACTCATGGAAGGAAACAAACAATGTGTCTCTCCCCTCAGAGTCAGTTTTCTTCGAACTCGGTCCATTTCCACACTCTGAGCTATACATCAGCAGGAGATGGGTTTTGGAGTCTGCTGGGATGTGACAATCAACCTCCATGGTTTCCCTAACTGCAGGAGATTAAAGTTCAGCCTCTGCATTTTCCTATCTCCCCTTTCAATTGTCTCTGCTTGCATTTGTTTGAAGACACGTCTCTCTTAAGAAGTTCAATATACCTGTAAGGAATACAGGCTATAATGCATTGTCGTGACTCCATTAGAAATGCTGTTTGCACATCCTAAGTATTAACATTTTGTTTTTACTGTACATTTAGCTCATAATCAAAGTATTTTTCTTTCAGGTACAGAAAGGATTATGCGAGTTTCTTTTTAAACTACTCATCTTGCGGTACTTGATGGGCACCGATGGAAAAATGTGGAAGTGCAAGCCATGTCATATGTACATTGTAGAAATGTTGGAGGAATCTGGATTCCTTTCGAGAAAACATGCAAGACAAGTATGTACAAGAGTTATTGGGAAATCCAATTGGGTGGCCCCTGCTGCACACTCTGTTTCTAGTCACTGATTGTCCATCACCCAGGCCAATGTCCTAAGGCTGAACCAAACTGTTTGTAATTTTGGTGTCACTCTCAATTCCAAGGTGAACCTTTGCTCCACCACCATGATCGTCTCGTTCCACTTTGGTCAAATTGATTAACTTTGCCTCCATGTTTGATATTATATACTTAATTTTGCAAGCATGGGTTGGATAAGTATGCTCAATACTCTGTTGTGAACTGCCGAAGGGATGTGCTGATTACTGCTAGTCATCGAGATGTGTGATCTTTGTACCGGCATTGAAATTCATATACCATGTTACTCATTTGTGTATTAGGCAAAGCATCTTTTTGAGTTAATGGCAGCATCATTTTAGTGGAAAATAGCACCAATGGATTCTCCACCTCTGCCTACTCGGGTGACTATGTGGAGTTTGCACTTTCTCCCCATGACTGCGTGGGTCCAAAGATGTGCAGATTCAGTGAATTGGCCATGCTAAATTGCCCCTTAGTGTCCAAAAGGTTAGGTTGAGTTACAGGGATAGGGTGGAGTTTGGTCTTAAGTAGGGTGCTCTTTCCAAGGGTACTTGATGGGCACTGATGGAAAAATGTGGAAGTGCAAGCCATGTCATATGTACATTGTACAAATGTTGGAGGAATCTGGATTCCTTTCGAGAAAACATGCAAGATAAGTATGTACAAGAGTTATTGGGAAATCCAAATGGGTGGCCTCATTGGGCCGAATGGCTTCCTTCTGCACTGTAAATTCTATGATTCTACTGCCTACTGTCACAAGCCAAAATATACATTGGGATTCCTACAGCTCCACGTGCTATAAGAATGGCCTTGTTGACAGCTCCTAAATAAGACCCAAGCCATTTGTTCATCATGCAAGTTTGATGCTGAATAGGCCATAACAAAGTTATCCTGTGGGACAATGGCTACCCTGAAAAGATGTTCATTGTGGAAAGCACATACTCTCTAATGGGCCTAAGGCCACCAATCGTGGACCTGAGAAGGACCCAGTCTACCACAGATTACCCGGGAAGGGTAAGATATCTTGACATTTTTGAGCAACAGGTGAAGCTAGCCATTTCATGCTGCTATCATACAGCACTAACACAAGTGGTATTTTCCACAAACAGGATACTGCTTTCAAGTCAAAAAGACATTCCACCAAACACAAAAATGAGCTATCATAGACTTTACAGTACAGAAGGAGGCCATTCGGCCCATCGAGTCTGCACCGGCCCGTACAAAGTGCACCCTACTCAAGCCCACATCCCCACCCTATCCTAGTAACCCCCACTTAACCTTTTTGGACATTATGGGCAAGTTAGCATGGCCAATCCACCTAACCCACACATCTTTGGACTGTGGGAGGAAACCGGAGCTCCCAGAGGAATCTCACGGACACATGGGGAGAACGTGTAGACTCTGCACAGACAGTGACCCAAGCCAGGAATTGAACCTGGGACGCTGGAGCTGTGAAGCAACTGTGCTAACCACTATGCTATCGCTCACAGTAACTTCATTGACGCCTATTTGTGACAATAAGCGATTATTATTATTACTATTATTGTTGTTGTTATTATTATTATGATGATGACACCCAAATGCTTTCTAACCCATCTTCCTGCACCCGGCCCATTGCCCTGCAACTTACAGCAGATAAAGTGTAGGGTCTCTGCCTCCTCCACGAACTCGGGCAGCGAATTCCAAGCACCCACTGCACTCTACGAAAAAAAAATGTTTTCCTCATGTCCCCTCTAAACCTTCTGCCACTCGACTTGAATCTATGTCCCATGATTTTTGAACTCTCTGCCGAGGGAAATTGGTTCCTCCTTTCTACTCTACCTCTACCCCTCGCAATTTTGCATACCTCAATCATGTCACCTCCTCAGCATTCTCTAAGGTAAACAACCCAAATCACTCCTCGTAGCTACAATTCTCCAGCCCTGGCAACATTCTAGTAAATGTAGTGATGTCAACACAAGAAGTCAAATCATAGAATCCCTCAAATGGCATATGAATTTCAGTGCAGGTGTGATGTCATGTACTTTGGATATATCAAACAACAATGCCCATCAGAAGGA
Source organism: Scyliorhinus canicula (assembly GCF_902713615.1). NCBI lineage: Eukaryota > Metazoa > Chordata > Chondrichthyes > Carcharhiniformes > Scyliorhinidae > Scyliorhinus > Scyliorhinus canicula. Next base: position 14,527,028 of record NC_052163.1, on the reverse strand, counting down.
CCCTCCTCTGTATGCTAGATGTTTGCAATAGGAACAGTATTGACCCGGTTCAACCAGCCTGTGCTTGCAAAACCCAACATAATGCCTAACATTAGATGTGATTCCGTAATTGGACAGCACTTGCTGAATGTGTGCTGCGGATTACACTGGCAGCCAATTTAAGATTCAGTCGGGCTGACAATGTGGCTCACTTACCCTTGATAGCAGCTACATATATTCATGCGCAGGGACCTGCTCTCTGCAGGCAAAATGGACATGTCCAGGCGTTGCACACTTTTTTTGTAACATGGGGGACAATGTGGAGGTCTTGTGGCACAGTGGGTACCACCCCGCCCCTCATCCATAAGCACCAGCTTCAAGTCACACCCCAGAAGTTGATGTCCAAGGAAGGTGGATTCATAACACAGTCCAACAGGTTGGGTTTGTCAACCTGTAAATCCTTCCAGGCACACTCGTGGCTGGCAGAAAGAGTGGGAGAGACTCCTGGTCAGCCACGCTTGCAGCTCCTCAAACTATAAGCCTCTGGCGACATACGCGCGACCTGTTCCAGGAATTATTAGCGATGGAAATGGACAAAAGTCTTCCTTAGTGCACCACTAGGTGTGGGAACCGAATTGGAATGGGGGAAAAAGTCCCCTGATGCATTCTCCATGGAAAGGTGTCAACCAATCGGAATAAACTTGCCAAACAATGGTCGCCCTTTTCTCAGGAGTATAAATTGTTGCTCGCTTTGAAATTTGGCATTGCTGTGCCTGTCCTGATGAGTCCAAGACGAAAAACGCCAGCGGCATGTTTCGTGGTTCAGCAATAGTCCAGTCCTGTGCCACTAAGCAACTAAATATAATTGAACTGTTTTTGATGTCTTTCTGTAAAAAGCAAAAAAAATGAGCATGTGGAAAGGACAGTAGAATTACACTTAGCAATTCAGAATGATGTTCTGATTCAATTATCTGTCTTTTCATTTCAGGGGGCCCAAATGCCAAAGCACGGCTTTTTGGATGTTTTTCCCAAAGTACATTGTCGACCACCCAAAGAAGTACTTGAACAGGAAGTAAGGAAATCTGAAAATCTGTCATGCAATGACCTTGATCCTCTTGTGGATGCTGAAGAGTTTCAGAGTGAGGCATTTCAGAGGCCATATCAGTATCTCAGAAGATTCAAAAACCAAGAAAACCTGGATACCTTTAGTTACTCAGAGGGAACTATTGAAGGCAACCATGTAGAGTGCCTGCAGCTGTTTCTGATCTATTGTGGGGTGATGGATCCTTCTTGGTCTGAGTTGCGGAATTTTGCCTGTTTTCTTAATCTGCAGCTAAAGGACTGTGAAACTTCTGTGTTTTGTGACTTTGATTTTATCAAAGATACTCTGCAAGGATTCAAAAATTTTGTTGTTAATTTCATGATTTTGATGGCGAGAGATTTTGCAACACCTTCTCTGAGCATATCAGACCAGAGTCCAGGAAGGGAAGCCATTAACCTAGAAGGTGTTAATGAAGAAGATCTTGCACCGTTTCTTGTGAGGAAGAAGTGGGAGTCGGAACCGCACCCGTACATTTTTTTCAACGATGACCATACATCGATGACTTTCATTGGGTTCCACCTCCAAGAAAATGGCAATGGTGGGATTGATGCTATAAATCCATCAAATCGTAAGATTATTAAACCAAATATAATGACTCGTGAACTGTACCAAGGTTTACTCCTACAAAGAGTCCCGTTCAACACAGATTTTGACCAGCTTCCACGTGGTGAAAAGATTGAGCGTCTTTGCACAGTATTGGGCATTCAGTGGCCAATGGACCCTGATGAAACCTATGAACTCACCACGGATAATATTTTAAAAATTCTTGCGATTCACATGCGTTTTAGATGTGGCATTCCTGTGATTATCATGGGCGAGACTGGCTGTGGCAAGACCAGGTTGATCAAGTACTTGTGCGAGTTGCGGAAAGCAGGTGTTAACACTGAGAACATGAAACTAGTGAAGGTTCATGGTGGAACAACTGCGGACATGATCTATTCAAAAATTAAGGATGCAGAAGCTCTCGCCATGTATAACAAGGCAAATTTTGATTTTGACACCATTCTATTTTTTGATGAAGCCAATACAACTGAAGCTGTTAGCTGCATTAAGGAAGTTCTTTGTGATCAGATGATTGAAGGGGAACTTTCAACTCCCAATACAGGTTTGCAAATAATAGCAGCCTGCAATCCCTATCGAAAACATACAGATGAAATGATAAAGCGTTTAGAGTCAGCTGGGTTAGGCTACCGTGTTCGAGCAGATGATACAGAAGATAAACTGGGATCTATTCCTTTGAGGCAACTTGTTTATCGTGTACAAGCGTTGCCACCAAGTATGATCCCATTGGTGTGGGATTTTGGGCAACTTAATGATGCCACTGAGAAGATGTACATCCAGCAAATCGTTCAAAGGCTGATTCAGTCCATTTCAGTTCCCTCTACCTATATTAAATGCATAGTGGATGTTTTGTCAGCGTCACAACATTTCATGAGGCATCAGCAAGATGAGTGCAGTTTTGTCAGTCTTCGCGACGTTGAGAGGTGCATGAAAGTGTTTGTTTGGTTTTATGAGCAACGGCAGATGCTGTTGCACAAATTGAACCAAGGTCAAGCCAATAGGAGTGTGCACACTGCATTGAACAATGAAGTCATCTGGTGTTTGGTGTTGGCACTCGGAGTTTCTTATCATGCATGTTTGGAAAAGAAGAACCCATATCGGAGAGCCATCTGCCGTCACCTCCCTCCACCGTACAGTAATCCTGCCAAGTTTTTGGAGCAACTTGTGCTCCTTCAAGATCTTTTATTGAGTGGTGTACCACTGCGAGAAACGATTGCAAGAAATTCAGCATTAAAAGAAAATGTTTTCATGATGGTGATTTGCATTGAACTGAAAATCCCACTGTTCTTGGTTGGAAAACCTGGCAGTTCAAAGTCTCTTGCAAAAACAATTGTAGCAGATGCCATGCAGGGACAAGCAGCTCATTCTGACCTGTATAAAGACCTAAAGCAGATCCACCTAGTGTCATTTCAGTGCAGTCCCCATTCTACCCCCGAGGGAATCATTAATACATTTAAACAGTGTGCGCGTTTCCAAGAAGGGAAGAACCTTGACGAGTATGTTTCAGTCGTTGTCTTGGATGAAATTGGCCTCGCTGAAGATTCTCCAAAAATGCCGCTGAAAACTCTTCATCCACTTCTGGAAGATGGGTGTATTGATGATGACCCCCTTAAACACAAAAAAGTTGGTTTCATTGGAATATCCAACTGGGCTCTAGATCCTGCTAAAATGAATAGAGGAATCTTTGTGTCCCGAGGGGATCCTGACAAAAAAGAACTGATTGAAAGTGCCAAAGGGATCTGTTCTTCTGACCCTGTGATACAGAGAAAGGTGCTTGGTTTGTTTGTGAGCCTGGCAGAAGCTTATCTAACTATTTGCAAAAAACAAAGTAAAGAGTTTTTTGGGCTGCGTGACTATTACAGCTTAATAAAAATGGTCTTTTCACTTTCAAAAGCCACCAAGTCAGAACCAACCCCAGAGCAGTTGGTGCAAATTGTGTTGCGTAATTTCAGTGGAAGTGATGATGTTAATGTTATGGACATTTTCAAGCCTGTACTCAAGAATGCCTCCCGTGATGGCATTGACACATTGGAACTGATCAGTCACAATATATATGCTGATTCTCGTGACAGCGAATGTCGGTACTTGCTCATTCTAACCAAAAACTACGCAGCCCTTCAAATACTTCAGCAGATGTTCTTCTCCAGAAGACAGCAGCCTGAGATAATCTTTGGGTCCAGTTTTCCCAAAGATCAAGAATATACTCAGATTTGCAGAAACATCAACCGGGTAAAGATTTGCATGGAAACTGGGCAAACAGTGGTTCTGTTAAATCTGCAGAATCTTTACGAAAGTCTTTATGATGCATTGAATCAATATTATGTGTACCTTGGAGGACAGAAGTATGTCGATTTGGGCTTGGGAACCCATAGAGTCAAATGCAGAGTCCATCCAGATTTTAGACTGATCGTTATAGAAGAGAAGGAGGTGGTCTACAAAGAGTTTCCAATTCCACTTATCAATAGGCTTGAAAAGCATTACGTTGATATTAACACGGTTCTTGATAGAGATCAAAGGGACATTGTAAAACAGCTGAAGCAATGGGTGCAAACTTTCACAGCAGTCAGACCCAGAAATGCTTCGATCCATGGAAGGCAGCAGGAATACAGTCCATCAGATGTGTTTGTTGGCTATCACTCTGACACCTGTGCATCTGTTGTTTCACAATTGACTCAAAGGCTGAAGCAGACTGAAGGTTCTTGGGAGGAAATTCTCAAAGAAGCACAATGTGTGTTGTTGAACTGTGCCACCCCAGATTCTGTGGTTCGTTTATCTAGTTCTGAATTTCCTTCATATCAAGCTGACATGATAATGCAGAAGTACTTTGTAGACCAGCATCACGATTCCCTTGCGGATTTCATCCATTCTCACATCAAATCCAAAATTCAACATTGGGCAGTTTACACTGAGGTAAGCGACATGTAATGATAAACATATTTTTCTATGTTATTGCAGTAGCATAGAAATATGTCAGTTATTGGATTACAGTGTCTCAGTCTAACTATAATGCAGATTCAATATAGAGAATCCCCCTTATCACTTGATTGACTTCCTAAGGCAGGCGTAAACATTTGAATCTTTTAATGTATTGTTTGCAAGTGACCTTTTAATTAAATTTCTTTATATAATACTTCAGGTTTCTGTTTATCTACCTTTTAACTATAGTTGTATTTGCAATTTGGTATTTAGTTGTCAATTTTGGTCTTGCTTGGTAAGACCATGGCTGGTGTTAAAAGCACAAGACTCAATTTTGTAATTGTAGGTTTTATTGGGACACAAAGGATTGTGATACCCACTGCATTCTTACCTGTAATTGAAGAACTGTATTTTTTGTTTCAGCTTACAACTTATTCACGGCTTCTAACAGCTTCTGACATTGAATTTTTGCAAAGGGAAGTAAGTGAAAGTATTCAGACGGTCTTCTGTTTCTCACTGCAGCAGTTTGACACAGAACATTCGTTTCTGAAGAAAATAAGGTTTGTTATCAACTGGTACTCGCATATTAAACTGTTACCTGCTAATTAACCATTATCTTCAGTGAGCGGCAACAGCAAATGGTCACTTTGTTTTTTGCCAGTGTCACAAAGCACAAGTTGTATTCTACACAAAGTGGGTGAAAACATTGAACATTTAAATTTAGTCCAGGTATTTTTTTATTGCAATAATTTAAATTGCTACCTTTCTTGTTACGGGAGGGTCTTGAAAATGTAAAAATGCTCCACATACAAATAGGAACAGACCATTCATCCACTCAGACCAGTTCTATTATTTTAGCCATTGCAAATCTAATTTTTTAATCAGAATTCAAACGTGACAATAAATTGTCTATGCCATTGTTTTTGCAACATCTAGTTGTATTTCTTTGGACCAATAATTTATAACGATATCCCTATTCTACAGTGCAAATGTTACTATTTAAAAAAAAAATTAAAATACCTAATTCTTTATTGTTCCAAATTAAGGGCGAATTTAGCGTAGCGAATCAATGTGTCCTAAAATAGTTGGTAATAGATAAATGTACTTGATAATGACTGCATGCTCTGGGGGCTCTGCAATTATTATATGCTTTTACTTGGATGAGCTGTAATAAAGTTTCCTGTCTTTTTCCCTGGTAGATAATACAGGTCCTCGCACAAAAAAAGTGTGGCTCACCAGATAACTAATGTTTTGATCAATATTGTTTCCAAGAGGAACCCTCCTTAATTCTTGCTTCCTCAATGTTTAAAAGAATGCAAAATGTTGACCGAGTTAAATGTCCTTAATTATTTTATTTGTCTCTAGGCACTGTGTTGATTCCAACCATGGAAGCAAAATCTTGCTTGTCCAAACAGACTTTGAAAACAGTTCACAAAGTGCAAATTTGATTGCCTCTGCAAAGTGAGTATCATACCTGTTCTCTGCCCTCATTATTACTTTATTTTTCTTCCTTTGGTATAAATTAGAAGAACGTAGATCTAGTTTTGGGCTCTTCTGTTCTTTAGCATTGTCACTGCAGTTGCAAAGTGATATGACTTCCGTTCTTGAAGATACAATGTGCCTTTTTATATTTTAAAGAATGAATGAAAAGCTCCCAAGTTTTAATTTGCCAAAATCATCATACAGTGAACATACATAACTGCACAGGTCTTTAAGGAATGTCTTAATGGAAGGAGTGGGAGAAGATGGACTAAAGAGACCAGGCCATGGGCTCGGCAACCGTGATACAATAAAGGGAATGAAAATGTACAAGAAAAGAGGGGAAGGACAGCGTTCAGGCAATATTTAGGGCTGGAGGAATTTACAGAGATGGGGAGGGGTTGAGATCATGGGGAGAATCAAACATTTGAATAATAAACTTAATTGGAGGCATTGAAGGACCAGGAAGCAATGGAGTTCAGAGAGCACAGGAATAAACTTTTGCTGTGTAAAAACACAGGATGAGCTAAAGGTGAAGAATGGGAAGCCAGCCAGGAGAGCTGTTGACTAGTCATGTGAAAATGCCCAACTAAGAACATAAGCAGTAGGGACTGGAAGTGGACCATTTGGCCCTTGAGCCTGTTCCGCCAGTCCATAAGATCAACTTCAACTCCACTTTCCTACTTCCCCAAACTCTTGTAGATCAAATCTATTTCTAACTCAACCTTGAATATATTCAATAACGTAGCCTCCACTGCTCTCTGGGGAAGAGGATTCCAAAGATTCACAACTCTGAGAAAAGTGATTCATCTTCACCTCTATCTTAAATGGGAAACCCTTTATTCTGAAATTGCGCTCCCTGAAGGTTCTCCCACAAGGAAAAACATCCTCTTCCTGGTATGTATAATTTCAGGCTTCCTCAGAATCTTATAGGTTTCACTGGTGTCAATTCCCATTCTTCCAAACTCCCAACAAGTATATGTCTACACTTCCCTCACACAACAACTACTTCATCCCAGAAATCAACCTAGTGAATCTTCTTTGAACTGCTTTCAATCTAAGTATATCCCTCCTTAAACTAAGATGCCAAAACTAAATGCTGTTCTCCAGTTGTGGTCTTACCAATGCCCTGCATACCAATGCTTTGCACCGTTGTAGCAAGACTTCTTATTTTAATAATCACACCAACTCTGGACAAATGCTTTATTTATTTACTGCAATCATCACTTTTGCCTTTTGTTGCATGACATCTTTGTCATTTAATCTCTCCCACCCTCTACACATACCCAGACCTCCCCTTTTGTCCCCCCCCACCCCACCCACCTTTTAACAACTTGAAATCCATCACATTTCTACCTTCCTTCATTTTGAAGAATACTATTCAAATCTGTTGGCTCTGCTTCTCTCGCCACAGATACTGCCAGGCCTGCTGAGTATTTCCAGCATTGCTGCATTTACTTAAGTTTTTTCCAGCATCTGCAGTATTTTACTTTTATTTTCCTACCTTTGTACCTCATTCCCCTTACTATAAAGGGCAACATTCCATTTGCCTTCCTAATTGCTGTATCTGCATGCTAACATTTTACAGTACATGTACGGGAGGATTCTGTAGTCCCTTTAGACATGGACAAGGGTTTCAATAGAAGATGGGCTGTGATACGTTTGGAGGTGGATGGTGCTATTGAAGTGGCAGTAGGCAGTCTTTTTGATTGAGAGGTGGTGAGGTTGGAAGCTCAGCCAGGCTTAAATAAGACACCAAAGTTGATAAATGCCTGAACCAGTGAATTAGACATAGAATTTACAGTGCAGAAGGAGGCCATTCGGCCCATCGAGTGCGCGACCCATGGAAACAGCTCTCCACACCTTCACCCTATCCCCTTAACTCAGTTTAACCGTTTTGGACACTAAGGATGGTTTAGCCTGTGGCTAGTTATTGGCTGCGGTGGGCAGTGGGATCACTGCTGAAGATGCAAAGCTCATCCAATACTGGATGTCGAACAAGCAGTCTGACAACATAAAATCAGACCATGAAGAGTAGTGGAAAGGTAGAAACAAAACATGGTCAAAACTGAAGAACTAGGTGTTATCAGCACACTATACATGAAAGGACCTCATGACTGCTGGTAATGTTACCAATGTTGCTGTTGGTAATTGAGGAAGTGAAGGGGTTATGGTTAATTTCTTCAGGGTAACAGGCCAATAAGCAATTCTCTTGATGGAGATGCTCTGACTATGATCAAGTGCTTAAGAATGATTCCAAGTAAGGATCAGTACTGTTGATCTGGACAATGTTAGGCATTGGAAGAAGCTGGTACAGACTTTGTCAAAGGGTCAAGGAGAATGATGGAGGCTAATGCACCTTAATTGTTGAAGTTATTATAAAAGGAACAGAAGCTTAACTGGAAAGCATGAAGTTTGTTTGGAAAGACAGACACGGTAGTAAGGTGAAGTTTCGAGATTAGATGGTAGTTTGCAAGGAGAGAGCGGTTGAAGATTTGTTTTAGATGATGCTGGTTTCGGCAGGAAAAGCAGAGAAACAATCACAATGTCAGCGAGTACAAGAACCACCAAAGGAAGTTGATCATTAGCATGTTGGTAGTAAATGGAATTTTCAGAGGTGGATCTCAGCAACAAGATCTGCTCAGAGAATATATGAAGCAAATAGGAGAGAAATGAGAGGCAACTGTGGATGGCTATCATATTGTGGTGAGATAGGAAAAGGGCCCAAGTGATTTAAAAAAATTGGAGAGTGTGCTAACCTGCTTGGTTTTGTCCTGAGAGACTTTAGTACAAGTTTGGTCAAGGCAAGCAACTCATTCCCTGAGGAATGACCGAGATGTCAACAATATTAACCTGGGTCTCCCAATTTGTGACACAGCCCACAGTTTAATTCTGTATCCAGCTCCCATCAAAATTTGCTTAAAATAGTCTTTTCATAAAAATCCTCTTTATTGAAATGAATTTAGTAATGGGAACTCGCGGGGCGGCACAGTGACGCAATGGTTAGCACTGCTGCCTCACAGCGCCAGGGTTCCAGGTTCAATTCCAGCCGTGGGTCACTGTCAGTGTGGAGTTTGTACTTTCTCCCCATGTCTGCGTAGGTTTTCTCCCACAGTCCAAAGATGTATGGGGTAGGTGGATTGGCCATGCTAAATTGCCCCTTAGTGTCCAGGGATGTGCAGGTTACATAAGAACATAAGAACTAGGAGCAGTAGTAGGCCATCTGGTCCTTCAAGCCTGCTCCACCATTCAATGAGATCGTGGATGATCTTTTGTGGACTCAGCCCCACTTTCCCGCCCGAACACTACAACCCTTTATTCCTTTATACTTCAAAAAAAACTATCTATTTCTTTCTTGAAAACATTACTGGAGAAGCATCAACTGCTTCACTGGGCAGAGAATTCCATAGATTCACAACCTTTTATGTGACGAAGTCCCTCCTAAACTCAGTCCTAAATCTACTTCCCCTTATTTTGAGGCTATGCCCCCTAGTTCTGCTGCTATGCCCCCTAGTTCTGCTTTCACCCACCAGTGGAAACAACCTCCCCGCATCTATCCTATCTATTCCCATCATAATTTTATATATGTCAATAAGATCTTCTCTCTCCCCTCCCCCCGCATCCTTCTAAATTCCAATGAGTATAGTCCCAGTCTACTCCACCTCTCCTCGTAATCCAACCCCCTCAACTCTGGGATTAACCTAGCGAATCTTCTCTGCATACCCTCCAGCGCCAGCACGTCTTTTCTCAGATAAGGGGACCAAAACTGAACACAATACTCCAGGTGTGGCCTCACTAACACCTTATACAGTTGCAGCATAACCTCCCTAGTCTTAAACTCCATCCCTCTAGCAGTGAAGGACAAAACTCCATTCGCCTCCTTAGGTTAGGTACAGGGGTGGAGTGCTCATTTGAAGGTTCGGTGCAGACTCAATGGGCTGAATGACCTCCTTCCGCACTGTAGGAATTCTATGATTCTGAACTTGGGTTTTCTTCCTAAGTATGTATCATGTTAAACAGTCATGTGATCTCCTGGCACTGAATACTGGAATTACATATTGCTGGGAGCTCGGTTCATATTTTTGCAATTGCACCCACTGCATGTCTGGGTAGAGAATCATTAATTTACTGCTATTTCTTCTTGTAATGAGTATTTCCACCAGCAATATTTGCATTTATGCTGCTACCCTTTTTAATACTAAAAAATAAATTTAAAACCGCTAAAATGGAGTAATCTCTCATTTTTCATTCCCAAACCTTTAAAAATAATTATCTCTTCCTCGTTATTTTTCTGCATCCATGAGTTTGATGAAGAAAAACTTTGTCTTTTGTGTTGTTTTTGCTTGTTCTGCAATATGTACATTTTGTCTTTTAACATTTGTAAAGTTGGTTTCCTGTAAATTTCCAGACTTATAAATAATGGAAGTAGAAAATAACTGGAAGTGCTGATTAGAAAGGATAGAAACGATCCTCTAACTGATGAGTAAAAACAATCACTTTATCATTGAGGAGGAGAAAGTTGGCTCATGGATATAAAGATCATTGCATGCAAGCCACAGATTTTGGTGAATAAGAGATTACTCACTGAACTCAGTTTATACCTGTTATAATACAATACCCTGCTCTTTTGGTAGGTACTCTGCTATAAATGAAATCAGTAAAAACAAAAGTGATGATTGGACAGTCTATGTGTATTTCATCATTAAATTGCCAAGAATGGAAGGTGGATCAACATACGTAGGATTTCATGGAGGTAAAGAAATTGAATTTTTTTTTCCACAAGTTAAATTTTTTTTTCTTCAAAATTCCTGGGTCAAAGCGACCTTACTGATCGAGCATGGAGTTAGTTTGTGTGCTGGTGGTTGCGCATCTAAATCTTTGCAATAGTTTATGCTAAGACCGTGAATTATTATTGAACTGTTTTATTTGCGACATTATTGTCGTCTGCTTTAAATTAGGGACCTGTCTGGATTGTTAAATCCAGCAGACTCTTTATCGAATCACCATGAATTGCCCTGTAAAATATCTCTGAGCCCTTCTCAGAGTACCCAATTAATTTTTTTCCAATTAAGGGGCATTTTAGCGTGGCCAATCCACCTATCCTGAACATCTTTGGCTTAGATAACCATAATAATGTTCTTGCAAGCTATCGCAACATCCAGTGGCTACTTTGAAATGGTAAATTATGAAACGTGATTCAGGGTTTGTGTACATTTTATATTGCCTTTGTGTAACATTTAATCAATATGTAGTCCAATCTATGCATTTGTACATTTGAAAAAAAAACGTAAGTTGCAGTAAATCATGAATATAAATGTTCTATCTCTGATTAGATCCGTGGCTGTCTGGTCATATTGATGACCTCAGGAAGTCGAAAGACATGGTTGCAAATGTGACTGCTTTCAAAGGTGTTACTATTAGCCAGCTCTTTGGCAAAGAGCCAGTGGAGCCTGAACGTATGTATTTCATATTTTTTGTGCGCTCTTCTGGGTGTTTTTTCGATATCTGCAACCTGATCTTAATGAACATTGAATTGATATTTAATTTTCATTTAAAAGAAGTTGAGCAGTTGCAGAAGAGTTTGAAAACTGGCCCCTGCGCTTGGATTGATTTGCTTTCATGTGGCTTCTTATTTAGCAGAGCTCTGGTACAATTGTGTGACCAATATTTTGTGCTATTCCCAGCACCTGCTTTAAAATAGTTTTGCCATGCAGTAAACATTTGTCCAGGGTAGTGACTAGATGTTTTCAAACTAAAACCCTGGACCTAGGCAGGATGCTCAATTATTTCAGGATATGAGCATCTTTCAGGAAAATACCAGAAAATTAGCATCTGTTATATTCAGGGGCAATTAGTTATTAGATAATTGAATGATAGTCAATAACTTGAACTGTTTATCTAACCCAGATAAATTAAAAGTATCCTAAAATTCGAATTTTCTGGTTTGATATATTTAGTGAATTATATAGTTGCTACTTGATCATGTGTTTTCCACCCCACTTTTAGGACCTGTGATATGTTCTGTCCCTCGACCATATGGGTGAGCAGGTGACCTGCAACCCTATTTATGTCACTCCTATCTGATAATCTCTCTTTTCTACCTGAGAGACATACCTTTTCTTTTCCTGCCTTTTATTCGGCTTGTTTTAAAGAGAACCCAGATGTAAGCAATGGCGTTTGCCCTATGGGACAGAATCCTTGTCTCGCCCAGGAACATAGAGAAACAGAAAACAGCACACTTCCATCCCTCTGGCCAGTCCAAATGTTCAAGAGCTACAAATCTCACTATGTATCTATTAATGATGTTTATCTTGTTTATACTCTATAACGTCATCTGAGACTACTTATCGAGTGTAATCATTTCCAGTTTCTGCAGCCTTTTCTTCATTACTCAAATGTCTATTCCCAGCTGTCGACATAGTTGCCCGTCACAGCATACCTTCCAGTGTAACTTTATCCTTTTTTGTATTGGCTGATCAGAATTGTACATTGTACTGCAGTTGAGCCTAACCGGAGTGCTGCCTCCAAACTCTGTGATTTGTGTTTTGTTCCCTGTCTATACCATTCAAGATCATATTTTTAAACTTTACTGCTTAAGTACAATTGTGCTGATGGTTTCAAGGTACATCTACCAGTAACCTAAAACAATTGCATCAATATTGTGACTTAATATAAAAGTTAACATTTTCAAAGTACATATGAAATGCTTAATGATTTTAATGGTCAAATCTTAATTGTATTTATGAAATAGATTTTCTCTTTCCAAAACTTTGGATATCTGTTTGATATGTGTCTAGTTCAATAATTAGAATGTTTTAATGCTATTATTAGCCCTTAACTGGTGCAATAAAGTCAAATAAATAACTCACCAAAAGTTATGTTATTAGTTGTTTAATTGATGGCTTTTTGAAAATAAAATTAATATACTTAACAGCTATCTGTTTGTATCCCAGCCATGATTGTAGACAAGGAGGAGATGCCTGAAGAGCCTGTAGCTGAACCACCTGTTGTAAGTGTTTGCTAATTCATTTTGAATCCTTTAAATCACTGAATCTGCTATTGGCAGTACCATATTTGTGCAATGTTTCAAATCTTGAAATTAAGCATTAAGAGCAAGTTTTGAACGGGCGGCACGGTGGCCCATTGGTTAGCACTGCTGTCGATGGCGCAAAGGACCCGGTTTCAACCCCGGCCCCAGGTCACTATCCTTCTGGAGTTTGCACATTCTCTCCGTTTCTGTGTTTCTGTTCTCACCCCCACAACCCAATGATGTCCAGGGTAGGTGGATTGGCTATGCTAAATTGTCCCTTAATGGAAAAAAATTGAATTGGATACTTTAAATTTAAAAAAACATGTCTTGGCAGATTTGAGTTGGCATTCTAAAATACCAAAGAAAAACAAAGATAACAATGAAATTAGTTCAAACATCTTAGGAAAATCGTAATTTTGTTGTGTTAGTGAATTGAAGTGTAGTTTTTCCTGCGTTACTGATATTGATGGTTATAAACAATTTATAATTATGCTTCATTGCGTTGTTGCACTGCAGGTATTTTGCAACTAGTTATGTATATTTAAAACTTAATCACTTACAAACTGGTTTCAAATGTAACTTATTTCTTTCAAAAGGATAATGAAAAGGTGCTTGATGCAGCTTCCCTCATAAGGAGTTGTGTGCAGTCTGCTGTTAGCATGCTGAGGGACCAGCACCAAAGTTCTAGTCGCAGCACCAAACGAGTAGAGATCCTGCTTTCGCTGTTAACGGAAGATGTTGAGTTCAAAGGTTTGCTAACTGCTTTACATTGATCAAGGTATTATGTCTAAAAGTAGCAATTTACAAACTACCGTCGTCATCATGTCAGGTTTCTGTTCATCCATCAAAAGTTCATTGCAGCGATTGAGATTGTCATGCACAGATTTATGTTGATCATGCAATATTACTAGAAGTGGTAAGTTGAAATAGCTATTGGGTCTCAGGCTCTTTAATGACTAGGATTGCTTAAACTTTTTAAATATAGAACACACAGCTTAAAGCATTTCATTTATGTTGGTCTTGCATATCCTCGTTTCAGTGTTCTGGATGATTTTCAAACTGACTTAAATAATTATCTTGTATGCATTATTTACTGTGTCTTTATTGTAAAAATGGACAGCATTTACGTGTTAATTACCGAAAGATATTTGTGGTGTACAGGACAGTGACTTCTCGGTGGATTCACCGTTTCATACTGTTTTCTCATTTAGCTTCCTTCCTGGCAATGATGAAACAAAAGCTATGTTCTCTTCTGCTGAAACGAGATGAGGAGTCTCTCAACGCAACTGAGTGGATGGTGCGGGAAGCCTCAAACCTCGAAGCACTTCAGGAAGGTGGTACCTTCAGGTGCGTCCAATTCTGGTCATTCTGTGAAGGTCAAAAAACATCATTTTGATTTTTGGCACAGTGGTTAGCATTGCTGCCTCACGGCGCTGAGGACCCGGGTTTGAATCCCGGTCCTGGGTCACTTGTATGGAGTTTGCACGTTCTTCCCTTGTCTGCATGGGTTTCACCCCCACAACCCAAAGATGTGCAGGATAGGTGGATTGGCCATGCTAAAATTTCCCCTTAATTGGAAAAAAATAATTGGGTACTCTGAAATTTTTAAAAAACATCATTTAAAAAAAAATAAATAAATAAATAATTGTTGAAGATTCTCTTTGTAAAAAAATGTCTCCTGTAAATTGAAAATTTAGTGATGGTCTGGTATTGCATTTTAATCAGTTAGAACAATTTAATTTGTGATCTCAGCAGGCACATACCAGAATAACTTAGTAATGCACTATGACTTGCCCACAAAATATACTTGCATGAGACAAAAGTTTGTTAATTGCTTGTATAAAATTAAAGTGCGCTGGCGCTAGCTGAATTCACACTTGAGGACACAAATGAATCTCAATTATACAACGTACATTCAACAATCCTGTTCTCCCATTGTAATGCTGTACCGAGAGGACATAGGCTGGTAAAACAACACCACTGTATCGTTAATGCTGCATTGCTGCATCGCCCTTCGAGTATGACTTACCTCTGAGTGCGCAGGATGAGCAAATTTAGTCTTGCATCACATGGAGCTGGTTTAGCTCACCAGGCTAAATCGTTGGCTTTTAAAGCAGACCAAGCAGTCCAGCAGCATGGTTCGATTCCCGCACCAGCCTCCCCGGACAGGCGCCGGAATGTGGCGACTAGGGGCTTTTCACAGTAACTTCATTGAAGCCTACTCGTGACAATAAGCAATTTTCATTTTCATTTCATGTAATTTTCAGAAGCTTTCCCACTTTTTAACTTTTTGTAAATTGGCTTGACCTTCTTATCATTTGACTGTCACCCATTTTTGTCCGATTCCCATCAAAATTTCATCCATTTTCACTTCTTAATTGTTTATAATTTACATAGATGATCTGGAGTTGGGGACCAAGTGTAATGTATCAAAGTTTGCAGATGACACTTAGATGAGTGGTCGAGCCAAGTGTGCGGAGGACACACAGTCTGCAGCGGGATATAGATAGTTTAACTGAGTGGGCAAGGGTCTGGCAGAGGGAGTTCAATGTTGATTAATGTGTGGTCATCCATTTTGGTAGGAATAACAGCAAAATGGACTATTATTTAAATGGTAAAAAATTGCAGCTTGCTGTCATGCAGAGGGACCTGGGTGTCCTTGTGCATGAATCACAAAAAATTTGGTGTGTAGGTGCAGCAGGTAATTAAGAAGGCAAATGGAATTTTGTCCTTCATTGCTAGAGGGATGGAGTTTAAAGACAGGGAGATTATTTGGCAGCTGGAAAGGGTGCTGGTGAGGCCACACCTGGAGTACTGTGGACAGTTTTGGTCTCCTTACTTGAGAAAGGACGTACTGGCGCTGGAGGGTGTGTAGAGGAGATTCACTAGGTTGATTCCAGAGTTGAGAGGATTAGCTTATGAGGAGAGACACAAGTAGACTGGGACTATATTCATTAGAATTTAGAAGAATGAGGGGGAATCTTATAGAAACATATAAAATCATGAAGGGAATAGATAGGATAGAAGCAGGGAGGTTGCTTCCACTGGCGGGTGAAATTAGAACTCGGGGGCATAGCCTCAAAATAAGGGGCGCAGATTTAGGACTGAGTTGAGGAGGAACTTCTTTTTTTTTTGTAAATAATTTTTATTGGAATTTATGAAAAATAAATATCAACAGAACAATAATAGCAATAACAATAATAAACACCCCCCGGCACCCGTAACAACACATATAACAACCCCCCCCCCCCCCCCCCCCCCCCCCCACCCAGCCCAATAAACAACAAAATAAATTAACAATAAGCAAATTAACCCTCCCCCCTGCCCCCCGGGTTGCTGCTGCTGCTGACCTAGTTCCTTATCGTTGAGCCAGAAAGTCGAGGAAAGGCTGCCACCTTCTAAAGAACCCTTGTACCGACCCCCTCAGGGCGAACTTGACCCTCTCCAGCTGAATGAATCCCGCCATGTCATTAATCCAGGTCTCCACGCTCGGAGGTCTCGCATCTTTCCACTGCAGCAAGATCCTCCGCCAGGCTACTAGGGACGCAAAGGCCAAGACATCGGCCTCTTTCGCCTCCTGCACTCCCGGCTCCACCCCAACCCCAAATATCGCGAGTCCCCAGCCTGGCTTGACCCTGGATCCTACCACCCTCGACACCGTCCTCGCCACCCCCTTCCAGAACTCCTCCAGTGCCGGGCATGCCCAGAACATGGGCATGGTTCGCTGGACTCCCCGAACACCTGACACACCTGTCTTCGCCCCCAAAGAACCTACTCATCCTAGACCCGAATATGTGGGCACCTTAAACTGGATGAGGCCAAGCCTCGCACATGAAGAGGAGGAGTTCGCCCTCTCCAATCCTCAGTCCCTCAGCCCTCTCCAGTCCCCTCCTCAATCTGCTCCCCCAGCTCCACCTCCCATTTAGCCTTCAGCTCCTCTACCGACGCCTCCTCCACCTCCTGCATCACCTGGTAGATGTCAGACACCTTCCCATCCCCGATCCACACCCCCGAAAGCACCCTATCCCTTACCCCACGCGGGGGCAGCAAAGGGAACCCCTCCACATGCCGCCTAGAAAATGCCTTGACCTGAAGGTACCTGAATATATTCCCCGGGGGGAGCTCAAACTTCTCCTCCAATTCACCAAGGCTCGCAAACCTCCCGTCAATGAACAGGTCTCCTAACATCCTAATGCCCGCCCTGTGCCACCCCAGGAACCCGCCATCCATGTTCCCTGGGACAAACCGGTGGTTCCCCCGCAGCGGGGCCTCCACCGAGCCCCCCACTTCCCCCCCCGTGTCGCCTCCACTGCCCCCAAATTTTGAGGGTAGCCGCCACCACCGGGCTCGTAGTGTACCTCGTTGGAGGGAGCGGCAGCGGCGCCGTTACCAGTGCCTTCAGGCTCGTGCCTCCAGAGGACGCCATCTCCATCCGTTTCCATGCTGCCCCCTCCCCATCCATTACCCACTTACATACCATCGAGACGTTAGCCGCCCAATAGTACCCAGCGAGGTTGGGCAGCGCCAGTCCCCCTCTATCCCTGCCCCGCTCCAAAAAGACCCTCCTTACCTCGGAGTCCCGTGCGCCCAAACAAATCCCAGAATGCTGCTGTTCACCCTCCTAAAAAAGGCCCTCGGAACGAAAATGGGGATGAGGAGGAACTTCACCCAAAGTGTCGTGATTCTGTGGAATTCCCTGCACAGTGAAGCAGTTGAGGCTACCTCGTTCAATGTTTTTAAGGCAAAGATAGATTTTTGAAGGTGGGTAAGTGGAGCTGAGTCCACAAAAAGATCAGCGTGATCTCATTGAATGGTGGTGTACGTTTGGGGGGGGGGGGGGGGCGAATGGCCTACTCCTGCTCCTAGTTCTTAGTTATTATGTTCTTAACAGCATCCACATCATTACGCTTCAACTTCATGTTAACAAGAAAGAACAATGAGAGCATGTGATAGATTACTAATTTTCAACGTAGGGAGAATGAGTAGGAATTGTATTTCTTTCAGAATACTCCTAAAATTAAAATAAATCCCATGCTCTGATAAGGAAGATACCAGGAGTTTCAACATAGTCTTTTTTGGGGTATATTTATACCACATCTGTAAAGTCTAAACAATATGAGGCAATTTACAACAGTCTCCTGCTTCCAGGCATGGGAATCTAATGAGACTTTAACTACTTCATTGCACAAATAGTTTTGCGTCACTGTGCCACTGTACATTGGCATTAACTCCTGTGATGTTACAATACTGTCCATCCCAATAATTTATGGACCTTTAAAACACAAGATTGGCTTCACTTATCGACTTACCTTTTCTATACTTCCCAATCTTTGTACTGCCTGGTACTTGGTTTTTGATCACAATTTTTTATAAATACTTCCTGTTTTACAGGCACACACTTTGGAAACGAGTTCAAAAAGTAGTGACACCTTTCCTGGCACAGATTATCTCGATTATAGACCGGGACTGTAACCTAAACTTGTTAATTGATGATTCTCCTGTATCTGTACAAAAACTTTGGATGGACATTTTTAGTGACTCAAATCTGCTGGATATTCCTTACAACAGAAGTACCTTCAGGTAGGTATTTTAATAAGTAGAAAGGTCTTTGTTATAAAGGCTCCAAACTGATCATTATCTGTGACATAATGCATACTAAATGTAGTTTCCTCCCTCGCTCATTCTGCATACGTGCAGCATCTGTTATCTATACTGCTTTAATGTATCACACCGTGTACTGGATTTTCCACTACTGAATAATATCAGGATGGTTCATTATCTCCCCAGTGTTTTTATAAAAATAATTTTTATTCAAACTTTTCACATAATATAAATAACAGAAAGGAAAAATAGAAAGCCCCCCCCCCCCCCCAAGCCCCTTTACACCAATAATAAAACAACAAGAACAAAAGTGCATAAATAAACAAATAAACGTTAACCAGTAAATAATAATAAATCCCCAACCCTTGCACAGATCCCCTTGAGGCAAATTTCACCCTCTCCAATTTAATAAACTCTGCCATGTCGTTAATCCAGGATTCCACGATTGGGGGCCTCACATCCTTCCACTGAAGCAGAATCCTTCGCTGGGCTACCAGGGACGTAAAGGCCAGAATACTGGCCTCTTTCGCCTCCTGCACTCCCGGCTCATCTGACACCTGAAATATTGAAAGCCCCCAGGTTGGCTTAACCCTGGAATTCACTACCCGTGACACAGTGGGGTCTGTGGGGGGCGGAGAGAGGATCGAGCACCACGGGCGTGCTCATCGGATGTTTGGCCCGCGATCGGTGCCCACCGATCGTCGGGCCGGCGTCTCTAAGAGACGCACTCTTTTCCCTCCGCCGCCCAGCAAGATCAAGCCGCCATGTCTTGCGGGGCAGCGGAGGGGAAGACGGCAACCGCGCATGCACGGGTTGGAGCCGGCCAACTTGCACATGCGTGGCTGACGTCACTTAGGCGCCGCCGGCCGTGTCATCCTCGGCGCGCCGCTTTGACGCAAGTGTCAAGGCCCGGCGCCCGAGATTTGTGCACTGCCGCTCCTAGCCTCCCGCGGGGGGGGGGGGGGGGGGGGGGGGGGGGGGGGGCGGCCTCCAAGGCCGGAGTGTTTTTCTCCGTTTCGGAGAATCGCACCCACAGTCACTCGAGGTCGGAATTGAACCCAGGTCCCTGGTGCCATGAGGCAGCAGTGCTAACCACTGTGCCACCATGCCGCCCCATATAGAGTGCTCCCAGCACACATTTGATTTTGCACAGACTCAGGAACAGGTTTTAAGCCTTTACCTTATTGGCTACATGTGCTGACCTGTTCCTGTGCCAGATATAGTGAATGATAAACAGTCGGGTTTTTCCCCTTATTGTATTTTGAAGAAAACTCAATTTCTGTCTTACCTAAAGAGGACTGTGTCTACCATTCATGTGCAGATATAAGAACTTAACAAGAAGTAGGGTTCAGTTCAGTTGTTGACACCATCACCACAGGCTTCCAGAGTAGCAGTTTTGTTTTGCATCATCCCCGTACATTTCTGGCTTACCTTTTTACCTGCCAGGTGAAAAGTTAAATTGTGTGTTAAAATGGTCTGCACTTTCCTTATAATCTTTGAGAAATATGTTAATTTTTGTTTTGTCAGCTTACAATCTGAAATTGTTGTCCACAACTACTTGAAGATGGATGTACTGGCAATTAGCAATGTCCTGCCTTTCAGTTGGAGAATAAAAGATTTTCTGGATGAGTTGTGGATTCAGACCCAGTACATGGAAGGTATTTGATAACTGTGTTCACAAGGAGAGTTAAATGAAGTTAAATATTTGTATTATTGCTGTGATATGTTTACACATAGACAATTGGTAGGGGGTTCAAACAAAATACTCGAGGGGCGGGATTCTCCATTGCTCGACGCCAAAATCATGTTCGGCAATTGGGCGGAGAATGGGCTCTGACGGCGGATTCGGGCCCAGCACCGGTTCGACAGCGGTCAGCCATGCTCCGCCCCCTTGGAAATGACGTCATTGCAGCACACGGCGTTGCAACGGCGTTGGCGCATCATCGGCCAGGCCACCTGCAATCCTCCGCCCCTGATGGGCCGAGTTCCCGACAACGCGGGACACGTGTGGTGTCAGCCATGCGGGAATCCGGCTTGGCGGCTGCGGACTATGTCCAGCGCTGTCACACATGGCCAGGATCCATGCCACTGGCCGGGCGGGTCTTCCACGAGGGCTGGTGGGGGTGGCCAGGCCATGGGCTGTGGGGTCGCGGATGGCGGGTTGGGTCCGCACACGGCCGGCTACCTGTTGTGCGGTGCAAATGGGCCGTGGGGTCGCGGATGGCGGGTTGGGTCCGCACACGGCCGGCTACCTGTTGTGCGATGCAACTGCTGCAGGTCGTGGGAGGCGGAGTTTCACCTGACGCCGGTGCTAGCCCCTCACCGGTCACGGAATCGTGAAAGTTTCGCGCCAATTTTTTGGCCATAAAAGACCAGGCGTTCTCCACTCGCGCCCGCACTTAGCCGCTAAAACGGAGAATCCAGCCCAAGATCTTATTTCCATTGGAAATGAATTGGATAAGCTTTATATGAAACCATTATTTATTTAAATCTACCCTTGCTGTATACCCCTTTCTTCAGCTGCCAGAAAAGCGCAGACTCAAACCCATTCATGTAGTGTGGCACTGTTTAATTGAGGTGCAGGCAGAGCATGGAATTAGCCTGTGCTATTGACACTGATTTTTCCATCTTCCCTGTGATCTCTGTTCCATTCTCTCCAAACAAATATAATTGAGAATCGAACAAACAGCATAAGGAACCAGGTGCTGAAACACACATCTCCCCCTGCTTCATTGGGCATTGCTTTGGAACTGAAACGGTAAAATAGAACAGCCAACCACCATCCTCCTTCAGTCCTATTGATATCGTGAATCCAGCCTTGGCAGAGGCTGAACAACTGCAGAAACAAATAAAGTATTCGCCCAATCACGCTTTTTGTGTATCCTTTCTGTGGATCAAAAATGATCAGACCCATTAAACCAATCACTGGCTTGCAACCAAAACCCTATTTATTATCCAATTCTTGCGCACAGTGTTTACTTGCTTGGGCTCCAACCCCATGACTCCCTTGCATCATTTGTTGTTTTAACCATTAGTCCCGTTTCAGTTTATTTGTTCCTACATCAGCAAATATATTTTTGTACCAAGCAGACATTGCATTTCTTTTTTTATATGTATTTTATTAGAGTTTTTCAATTTTTACAAATAATGCACCAAATCCTCAAAACTGGTAGAGTACAGCATAAATGCTCCTGCATACATGAATACAGAAAAAGACAGAAGAATGCAGCACAATTGGTTCAGCTTAATCATTAAGCTTGGTGCTTCCGATTATGCCATTAAAAAACACAGAATGAATAAGCTAGAGGATGGGGGAGAAGAGAATAAGGCTATGTAAATATGGTAATATGATGCACACCATCAGGTGTAGCGAGGTCAAGATGGTGCTACATAACTTCTGGAAAACCTTGTAGGAGCAAGTCAGACATTACAACCTATAAATTTGAGATGGGGTCCCATACTTTTCGGAGAGCATCTGATTTAAAATTGAGTATGCAAGTTAGGAACTCGATCGGGATGTATTCAGAAACTGAACTGGACCAGCCACATAAATACTGTGGCTTCAAGAGCAAGTCAGAGGCCAGGAATCCTGTGGCAAGTAACTCACCTCCTGACACCCAGAACCTGTCTACCACCTACAAGGCATAAGTCTGGAGTATGATGGGATACCCCCCCCCCCCCCCCCCCCCCCCACCACACACACTCTTTCCTGGATACTGCAGCTTCAACAGCACTCGAGAAACTTGACACCATCCAGGAAAACCCTTTCCACAAACATTCAATTTCTCCACCACTGACACAGTAGCAGCAGTGTGTACCATCTATGAGATGCACTT
Organism: Scyliorhinus canicula; assembly: GCF_902713615.1. Lineage (NCBI taxonomy): Eukaryota > Metazoa > Chordata > Chondrichthyes > Carcharhiniformes > Scyliorhinidae > Scyliorhinus > Scyliorhinus canicula. The sequence goes on along the minus strand of NC_052163.1, from coordinate 14,504,524 downwards.
CAGGAACTCACCAAGGCTCCTTAGGCAGCATCTTCCAAATCCATGACCATTACTATCTAGAAAGACAAGGTACATGGGAACACCACCACCTCGTGCTCCTCAAGTCACTCACCATCCTGCCTTGGAAATATATCACTGTTCCTTCGCTGTCACTGGGTCAAAATCCTGGATTTCTTTCCCGAATAACACAGTGGGTATATCTACATGACATGGACTGTAGCAGTTCAAGAAGGCAGCTCATCACCACCTTCTCAAAGATAGTTAGGGATGGACAACAAATGCTGGCCTCGTCCATGAAGCCCACATCCCAGAAATTGAAAAAAAAAATAATAATTTTACGCCAGGTCTGAATTGAAGAATATTTATCGTTAATCCACCAGCAAAGCATGTTCTTCCATGCACAAAAGCTAGGATGCTACACAGCCTTTTTTTATTAGCATCAATATTCTATCTGGGAGCCTCAAAAATAGGAATTAAGGATCAAATTCTAAGGCCATGCCGAATATGTCCTCAAGCACCAAGCCAATAGGATTTAATCTTGTGACAGGACACCACACAGTGTATGTAGTCTCCCTCAGTTACCTTGCACTTTTGGCACAACGAGGATGTAGCAGAGTCTAACCTGTGTCTCAAGCTTGGTGTTGATATCCAGACGGTGTAATAATTTGAACTGAGTCTCTTTCATTATACCTCCATCATATACTGATATTTATGACTCAGTGGGTAAGATAGCAGATGAACACAAATTCTCCATTTCAACACTCAGGTGAAAATATCAGGATTGAGCTAATGGAGTAGGCCTATAGATACCATGATACCACACAACAGTCACTTTTTTATTTAGTACTATTATCTCCATGTACCTTCTGCGAAATATATTAGACAGCAAAACAAAATAGCTGGAAAATTTGACGTTATTTCACAGAATTAATAATAACCTGTCCTATTTCTCAAACTCAAAAACAGGACGAACTGAGCAAAAGGTGAATGAAATATTTAACAAAACTGGATTTGGAAAGTACCTCTCAAATGTGAGTGAAGAATGGAGACTGGAATTTTTCTGGAGATACTTGGATGATTTCCTACTGATGACCATGAGCATTTCTTGCGAATTGGAGTTTCAGGTAAAGTATTCCAGTCTCGGTGATTTAACTTTCCAAAAATGGGAAAATACTTTCATGTAACTATTCATAACGCGATAGATCTTTACCATTTGGACAGACCAGAGAAGAAGAAAAAGCAGGACCTCAACCAAATTCCATTTGTGTACTCTGTAGAGGCAATAAACTGAAAATCGACCCCAATTTTCAAATAATCTATATTATTGTACAATGTATAGTGCTAGGAAAATGCAAGGCTTCATAATTAAAATTAGAAACCGGAACACAATAGGACGTGACTTCCGTGCTCCCCAGCATCAGATTGTGTGGGTAGCCCAAAGATTCACTGGGAAGTCCCTCTCGGAACTTCCCAGACAAGGGTTTGCACGGCAACTGCCCTGTGCTGGAAACCATCCAAAAATGCTATTTAAATCACAAACTCTGGATAGGTTTCGTATGTGTCACACAAATAGTTACCCAGAAAAAGTTAGAGAGAAAACCTCAACTAACTATTGTAAAGACCTAGGCATTGATAGTGTCAACCCACCCACCTGAGGTCTAGTCACCTTCAGTCCTCCCAGAAGACTCAGAGATTCAAAACGTTGATTCCGTTTCTCCATAGATGCTGACCAGATTAACTGAGTTTATCCAGCATTTTCTGGTTTTATTCTATGGCTTTCGACTGTTCATAGACACCTGCCCAAATGAAAGGAATGCTGATCAAGTGTTCCTGTATGTTTTTTAAAATTCATTTTTACAGGATGTGGGCTTCACTGGCTACGCCAGCATTTGTTGCCCACCCCTAATTGCCCTTGAGAAGGTGGTGGTGAGCTGTCTTCTTGAACCGCTGCAGTCCATGTGGTGTAGTTACACCCACAGTGCTGTTAGGAAGGGAGTTCCAGGATATTGGCCCAGTGACAGTGAAGGTACGGCGATATATTTCAAAGTCAGATGCTGAGTGACTTGGGGGAGAACTTCCAGGTGGCGATGTTCCCAGGTATCTGCTGCCCATGTCCTTCTAGATAGTAGTAGTCATGGGTTTGGAAGGTGCTGCCGAAGGAGCTTTGAGTTCCTGCAGAGCATCTTGTAGATGGCACACACTGCTGCTACTATGCGTTGGTGGTGGAGGGAGTGAATGTTTGTGGAAAGAGTGCCAATCAAGCAGGAACACTTTGTCCTGGATGGTGTTGAGCTTCTTGAATGTTGTTGGAGCTGCACTCATCCAGGCAATTGAGGAGTATTCCATCACATTTCTGACTTATGCCTTGTAGGTGGTGGACCGCTTTGGGGAGTCAGGAGGTGAGTTTCAGAGGATGCCTAGCCTCTGACCTGCTCTTGTAGCCACAGTATTTATATGGCCAGTCCAGTTCAGTTTCTGGTCAATGGCACGTCCTAGGATATTGATAGTGGGGGTTTTGGTGATGTCCAGGGGAGATGGTTAAATTCTCTCTTGTTGGAGATGGTCATTGCCTAGCACTTGTGTGATGCGAATGTAACTTGACACTTGTCAGCCCAACCTGGATATTGTCCAGTCTTGCTACATTCGTACGAATGGTGCTGAACATTGTGCAATAATCAGTGAACATCCCCACATCTGACCTTCTGTGGAAGGTAGATCATTGATGAAACAGCTGAAGATAGTTGGATCTAGGACACTACCCTGCGGAACTCCTGCAGTGATGTCCCGGCACTGAGATGTTGGCCTCCAACGGTCACAACCGTCTTTCTTTGTCTCGGCGATAGCTTTCCCCCATTAACTTTCAACCCCTCACAAACATTACTTGTGTAAAGGTTGACCCCCTAACTTTTTGTTTGCTTTAAAAGGCTCTCAAAATTCAACTTTTTACCAGTATATTCAGTAATTCATGTAGTATGATTACTGTACAGCTCAGCCGGAGAGCTATTTGAGGAACCTTTTGTTAAATGTGTTATCCTAATTGTTAAATTTGTTGAACTTTTTTTTTTTTTTTGCATGTTTAATTTAGTTCCTTCGAGGAGCACTGATGTCCTGTGTAAATGAGCTGAAAATAAAATATAGCATGGGAGATGAAGTCTCTTTGCTTTGGGTGCACTTTGCATATCAACACTTCAAAAATCGTCTGCAAAATTTTTCACGAATTGTTGCAGTACATCCTTTGGTCCTGCAGCTTCTACAGAGGGTTGGAAATGAAATTCAGAGAGCAGAAAACAGAGAGATGGTGAGTATGCTTATCAATATTTTGGTGAAATTGCAGAACGATTTTACAACGTAATTTAGTTTTCATAACCATAGGGAAGAAAAAAATTGCATTCATTTAACATCTTTTGATTACACTTGGAACATCTCAACCCAGATCATTTTCAAAGACCAACCACTGTTCTTTGGTCACTAACCATTAATATTATCGTAGGCAGAAGAAATGAGGCAATATGGTAGCACAGTGGGTAGCACTGTTGCTTCACAGCTCCAGGGTCCCAGATTCGATTCACAGCTTGTGTCATTGTCTGTGTGGAGTCTGCACGTTCTCCCCCATGTCTCTGTGGGTTTGCTCCGGGTGCTCCAGTTTCCTCCCATAAGTCCCGAAAGACGCGCTGTTAGGTAATTTGGACATTCTGAATTCTATTGTGTACCCGAACAGGCGCCGGAAGGTGCCGACTACGGGCTTTTCACAGTAACTTCATTGCAGTGTTAATGTAAGCCTCCTTGCGACAGTAAAAGACTATTATTGTTATTAAATGTCATTCGTTATTGAATTCTAGTGAGTGCTATATCCATAGACCACATAGAAGACACAAATACTTGTGAATCACCCGTTATGTACCAAAACAGAAATGTTTCATCCACACTTCAAGTGGCGCACGAGTTCATTTGATAAAATTTCCAATATTAACAAATGTATTTCAGCAAGTTTAAGTGCAAAACAATTAGTACTTAATTGTCTTTGAGCTTGCTATCGGCATATCTGTGGTGCATTTAGTAAAGTTAAGGACATCAGAATTTCAAAAACATGTGTTGTATCTGATGTCATAGTCATTTATGTTACAGAAGGATGCCATTCAGTCCATCAAGTCCATACTGGCTCCCCTGCAGCCTATCAATATCCTATTGTTAGGCAATTCATATTATCTTCACTGTGGTACCATCGGCAAACTTTGAAATTTTACTCCCCATTTCAAGGTCCTAGAACCAAATAATTTGGAGCAAAAAGCAGTCTTTCTAGCACTGACCCTTGGCGAGTGCCACTGTCCACCACCTTCCAGTCTGTAAAACAACTGTCTGCCACAATTTAACTGCTTTCTGTCCTCAAACCAGTTTTGGACACTGGTGCCCTTTTTCATAAACCTCGTATAAGCCGCCTTTTATTTGGTACTTTGTCAAATGCTTTCCATATCATTATAAACAACATCCACCACATTCCCATCATCCACTTTATTTGTTACTTCATCACAAAAATTAGGTTAGATTAGTCGAGCAAAATCTGCCTTTTACATGCCCACACTGGCTAGTCCTTAATTAACTCAGACTTCTCCAAGTGCCTTTTTCCAGAGTGTTAGAACAAAGAACAATACAGTACAGAAACAGGCCCTTCGGCCCTCCAAGCCTGCATGGTACCTGCCTAAACTAAAACCGTATGCACTTACGAAGTCCGTATCCTTCCATTCCCACCCTATTCATATATTTGTCTAGATGCCCCTTAAATGCCGTGATCGTACCTGCTCCCACCACCTCCAGGGCAGCACGTTCCATATATTTACCACCCTCTGTGTAAAAAAAAAAAAAACAACTTGCCGGGCACATCTGTTCTAAACTTTCCCCCACACACTTCAAACCTATGTCCCATGGTATTTGACCCGTGGTATTTGACCCTCCTACCTTAGGAAAGTGTACCTGACTATCCACTCTGTCCATGCCACTCATAATCTTGTAGCCCTCTATCAGGTCGCCTCTCAACCTCCGTCATTAATAGCTTAATGGGTTCCCCTACATTTGTGCAGAGCTGCTTCTATGGAACTTTTCCATCCATTTATAAACTTGTGGTCAATTACTTTTTCTTATTTTAATGCAGGTCATAGATGTTTATGCAGCAGCTGCCTGTATTGAAATGCTAGAATCTGCACGTACTGAAACATCATGTACGGTCTGGCTGCAGAAGGTGAACAGTCTGCAAATGCCGATTGAGCTAATCTGCACTGAAGAATTTCTGCAGTGCCAGGGAATCAAATCACCGATTGTACAGTTAGTCCAGTAAGAATGTTTTTCATTAGCATACACTTTGAAGATTTAAAGTGAAAGAGGCATAGATATGAAATGAAAATGAAATGAATGAAAATCGCTTATTGTCACGAGTAGGCTTCAATGAAGTTACTGTGAAAAGCCCCTAGTCGCCACATTCCGGCGCCTGTCCGGGGAGGCTGATACGGGAATCGAACCGTGCTGCTGGCCTGCTTGGTCTGCTTTAAAAGCCAGCGATTTAGCCTTGTGAGCTAAACCAGCCCCTTGTGAGCTAAACCAGATATTAAACATAAGTGGGAAATACTGCAAAGTAGCATCAAGATTTGGGATCATCACCAACAAGGTTATGCTTTGTGATAAGGCGTTAATAAATTGCTATTAAAATTATGAGCAGGGACGTTTCTTCTAATGTACTGATGAGCATTTTCCTCCAGCTAAGTATACCAGCTCACTATTTTATAATCCTGTGACACCACATTATTGCACTTTCATTTCACTTGGTCGCTGATCCTTAAATCACTGCCCCCTTCTTTGGAATTCTCTTTCAAATCTACTTTACTTCAGCCTTTTCACTTTATTGCCGACTCGATGGGCCGAATGGCCTTCTGCACTGTAATTTCTATGAGTTTGAGTATTAACATACTCCTTTAAAAAGCTCATCACCCCAACTATGCTTTCACCCCTTCCCTCAATCTTTCCTGTTTCCTACTCAGCGCTAGGAAACATTTTCCCTGAAACAGACTTGGCTCTCACTTCACAAAGAAATATACACAAACATTATATTTTAAATCAGTGAAGCAATAAATTATTTAAAGGGGCATTCTGTTTACGGTGATGTTAAATTTAATGTTAATTTAGAAACTTGTTAAAGGAATTAACTCTTGCGACATCCCCAAAATAACACACAATAAAAAAGGATATTTTTGCAGAACCATCTTGTTCAAATTTTCCCAAATGAATTAAAATTAGACCATGTGGCCTGTGTTTCTCCAACCTTGTGACAGTATAACTGCCGTCATTTTTGTCCCATGTTAATGTACCTAAAGCAACCATGTGCAGTGATAAAGGAAACATTTCAGTTTACTGTGTGGCCAGTGATACTGCACATTCAATAGTTAGATTAATCACCACAACGTTTGTATACTGCTTTTGATGTAGGTAAACATCTTGAGATGCTTCACATGAGCATAATAGGGCAAATATTGAGGTTGAGCTAAAGCCTGAGATATTAATAAGGATGAAGAAGAGCTTGGTGAAATAGATGGGTTTTAAGGAGGACAAGAGTCAGTGACTTAGGCAGAGAATTTTGAGGCTTAGCACCAAAAGTGCCTGAAGGCACAGCCACAGACAGTGGGGTCGAAGGGGATGGGGAATGTATAAGAAGTCAAAGTTTGGGGAACAGAGTCATTGAAGAATTGTAAACCAGGAGGAAAATAGAGGTACAGAGAGGACATTAAGAGGTGTGGAGAGGTGAGGCCATGGAGAAACTTTGAACACGGGGATGGGAATTTTTAATTGGAGGCATTCACAGACTGCGGGAGCCAATGCAGGTCAGTGAGCACAAATAATAGAACGACTGGGCTAAGGTTTAGAATATGGACAGCAGAGTTTTGGATATAGTCTGTGAGTGAGTATATAGTGTATGAGTGTGTTCAGCAACTGCTTGAAGTACAGAGTATTGTTGGACGCACTGCTAAAGGTTTTCCCATAGAAGCCGGGGAATCAAGGAGGCGTAAAAAATAGACCGTGAACCAACATAGTTTGATCCAGCAAAGGTAAGAGTGGAACTGGTGATGTTTGGTGTAGTGGCAGAGATATAGTAGCCATAGTGACAATCCGGCAGTAAGTTACAGGAAAAGTCATTCCGCAGCAGTTTTGCAGAATGCAGAGCAGGAACCCGCAGAAAAGTATCAGAACAAGCTAAGCATGATTTGGAAATTTCCCAAAGAAAAGAACGGTGAATTGAGGACTCGGCTGCAGGCCAGATACTAGAATCTGAATGGGCCATCAGAGAATTTTGTTGCAGTATATAAATGGAATAAGGCTGGACAAACAGCAAAAGACCGTAGAGCAAGATTTGCAGCAAGTGGAAGGTGGACTGTCAAATGGAAAAGCTCAACGTAAAACTTGAAATTTACAAATATAAATCTATATTGGGGTGGAGCAAGGAATGAGATCTACTGTATTGCTGCACAGAGAACTGGCATAGACTTTTTTAATGACTAAGTTGTAGAAACTATTGCAAACTAGTGCGTGGTTACACGAGCTGTACAGTCCAATCTAATAGAGCAGCCTATTTGGATCCTGAAGGAATTTCAAAACTAAATCTCAACAAAGTTGAGGCAGCACTGTAGCACAAGTGGATAGCACTGTGGCTTCACAGCGTTCCAGGTTCGATTCCCTGCTGGGTCACTGTCTGTGCGGAGTCTACACGTTCTCCCCGTTACTGCGTGGGTTTCCTCCGGGTGCTCTGGTTTCCTCCCACAGTCCAAAGACGTGCAGGTTAGGTGGATTGGCCATGATAAATTTCCCTTGGTGTCCAAAAACAAGGTTAGATGGGGTTATTGGGTTACGGGGATCGGGTGGAAGTGAGGGCTTAAGTGGGTCAGTGCAGACTCGATGGGCCGAAGGGCCTCCTTCTGCACTATGTTCTAAAGTTCCAGCCATTGATAAAAGCACTGTGGAAATGGAATAACCATCAAGGCCAGGAAATGAACAAGCAGCTATATAGAGGTGGCTTTAAACTTATGACTTGAACTTGTAATTTTGGTTAAATTCCTGCCACTATTAGAGCCTAAGGACCTCGAGTAGTAAAAGAGAGGAACTTGGGAAGAAAAGGTAAAAGATGGTGAATAGTTGCAGAAGAAAGGAGCTCCGTTATGAAGCTGCCATCCGGTCAGACCCCTTGAGAGAGATCAAATACTGTTAAATGGCAAACCGTTAAGAGCCAGAATGCACCAAATAATTTAGTAGTCTAACAAAAGGTAATTTTGCTTTCACCTTACACGAGATAAAATCCTATTTCAGTTCCTTGAAAAGTTGTAGTCACCCAAAACAATGAATGAAACTTGTCCTTAAATATAACAATTCCATATTATGTTCTCAAAAGGGATACGTTTTTTGGTTGAAATCTTAAAGAGCTTTGTAAAACTATTGACAAACAGTACTTTATTCGATAAGCACTTTCAGTTGCCTCGTATACGTTACGCGGAGACCCGTCCTGTGAAATCGATCCTAATAATAGCAAATTTTTTGTTGGTTGAATGAGAACACAGGCTATCAGTGCTACTGATCCATTCAGACTCCTTTATCCAATCGGCCGTCAAGATATTTGCTCATGGGCAGCATGGTGGCCTAGTGGTTAGCACAACCGCCTCACAGCGCTGAGGTCCCAGGTTCGATCCCGGCTCTGGGTCACTGTCTGTGTGGAGTTTGCACATTCTCCCCGTGTCTGCGTGGGTTTCGCCCCCACAACCCAAAAATGTGCAGAGTAGGTGGATTGGCTATGCTAAATTGCCCCTTATTTGGAAAAAATAATTGGGTAATCTAAATTTATGAAAAACAAAAATTTTTTTAAAAAAAAGATATTTGCTCATATTCTTTCATTGTCGAACTATTCTTTTAATTTACAGTATTTACAAAATACAAAAAGCCATTTTGTAATTCATTATTTTACAGGAGCAAAGATGGTATTTACAAATGAGTCGCATCCTCTCAACAAATGGAGCTATCAAATTCTTAGCTGTAAATTGAATAAGTATGTGCTGCATTTAGAAGGAAGATCTTTTACCTTTACCTATTAAGTGCTTGCACTTGTATTTCAGAACGGGTTGGAATCGAATATTTTCAGTGTCACTTTTTGTGGAACATGTGATGCTGGGAGTTGAAGAAATTGACAAGAGGCTGCAGGAGTTGGTTGCAACATATGCTGGATTCCTTGGAAAGGTCTCCCATTGTGTTTTATGTTTGTGATTCCATGAATAATTTCTTATGTTTATGAAAGTCTACGGGTCTATAGGGCTGGATTCTCCGCCTTGCGCCACCGGTAGCGGCGCAACCGATGCGCCGGAGAATCCAGTGTCGAGGAGAAAACGGCGGTGACCTGTTTCCGATGTTCTGCCCACCTGCAGGCGTCGGGATCACAGTTCGTGGCAGGTGGGAGGATGTAAATCCATCATTAAGACCCGCTCATCCAATTATTGGGACAGACACCATATCCTCCAAGCCTCTGAGCCAGGAATCACATGGGTGAGAATTATTGCTGGCCCTGATGAGCGTGTTTTTGACGCTGTGGGCCTTGCAGTGGGCCAAAGGGATAACTATTTTAAGGGAGTTGCCCCAAACATTCATCAGAGGGTCACTCTCTACCCCCACAATGCAAGACCTACGTACCCCCCCCCCCCCCCCCCCCCAACCAGAAACCCCCTAAATAAAAGACATCCCCACAGACCCTCCTGATCCCTGACAGGAAGCCCCCAAAGAAGAGCCGCCTAGGAAAACCCCCCAGAAGAATCCCCTGTCAGGAAGCCCCCCAGGAGAGAGGCCCCTGTCAGAAAGCCCTCTCCCCAGGAGTGAGGCCCCCGCCAGGAAGTCCCCAGGAGAGAGGCTCCCACCAGGAAGTCCCCAGGAGAGAGGCTCCCACCAGGAAGTCCCCAGGAGAGAGGCCCCCACCAGGAATCCCCCAGGAGAGAGACCCTGACTGGAAGTTGGAGAGCAGTCCAGACAGAGGCACTGAGAAAAATAACTGCTTTAATACTCACCTGGACAATACACCTGCTTGCTCAGGCACAGGTAACAACATCTGTCAATTCTTGGAAAGAGAAAACAGTAAACATAGTCAGCTGTGTTTAAACCCCCTTAAATCTCTGTCTGCAAACCATTCATTAACTTCTCTCTGATATTGACTTCACTAGGCTGTGATTGGCAGCTTCCAAATCAACCGCCCCCCCAGCTGTCGGCATTATGCCATTCATCTCCCTTCACAGTTGAATAACTTTGAAGTGGTCAGCTGAGAAAATAACTGCAATGTTTATAAACATCCATCTTTGATTGACAGCTCCTGGACCACTTCAAACAGAGTTTAAAAAAAATAAATTTAGAGTACCCAATTATTTTTTCCAATTAAGGGGCAATTTAGGGTGGCCAATCCACCTATCCTGCCCATCTTTTGGGTTGTGGGGGCGAAACCCACGCAAACCCCACACGGACAGTGACCCAGGGCTGGGATTCGAACCCGGGTCCTCAGCGCCGCAGGCAACAATGCTAACCACTGTGCCACCGTGCTGCCCTTACTTCAAACAGAGTTAAGTGTTTTCCATTCATCTCTTTTCACAGTTGAGTGATTTTGAAGTGGTCAGCTGGAAACGACCCTCTGAAGGGGGTTGTGGGGTCTCTTTATTTGGGGGTTCTTTGGGATGGGTCTTTATTTAGCGGGTCTCTGGTTGGCAGGAGGTGTCAGGTCACCCTGTACATGGGGCGGGCGCTAGAAAATCCAGGTAGCAGTCGCGGGACCTCGCTATCAGTCTGCCCGCTCAAAACGGCACCCCAAATGCGGAATTCCCTAGGGAATCCCTTTTAATCCTACGGTTGGCAGTGCAAATTTGGTGCAATTCAACTTCGGCTGGAGAATATAGGGCTGGATTCTCCGATCGCCAACGCCGAAATTGCGTTTGACAATCGGCCGGAGAATCCCCGTTTCAGCTGGAATCGGGGGTGGGGCCGTTTTTGAGATGCACAGCCACCTCAAAAACGGCGTACTCAGTTAAATTCAAAGCTGTGCAATGCCCTTTTATATGCAGAAGCTAGTGACCTAAGATAAATAGTTATTACATTAATTCATCAAAGCAAAGGACCAGCCCATTGACGAGCACAGTCTTGATGCCTGTCAGAACATTAACCTAATGCTTGTTTTGCATTAAAGGTGTAAATGAGAATTTTATGGTAAATAGTTTGTTTATTGATAATGAAGTACACACCCAATTGTTTGATTATTAAAAAAATCCAGTTTATTTAAGTTAATAGAAATGGCTCACCTTTATTTATAACCTGTACTTTGAAGCCTCTTTTTTCCCTATTTTACAGTGTTTACACAACAACTCGGATGTAAGAACGCAAGATCCCTTTCGGGCTGTGATTAAGGTTCTAAGAGATTGTAAAGATACTGCAGGACACGTGTTCTGTAGGTAAGAGATTGTGTGCCATTATAATGAGGTATAACATCAGAGCTGCGAGTGGCTATAGATTGGTGGCTTTCCTGCATCTGCTATTGGTCGTGGGTCCATTTAAGGTCATGGGTCAGTGTTACAATTCCATTCGATGTTATAACTGGACGGGAAGATCCTAGAATGGAACCCTGGCTCAAACACCGTAAATGTTACTTTTTAAAAATAAAACTTGGAGGAACAGAGTCACAGGTCCATTAATTAATTTTACCAACAAAAAATTTGTTAAGCATGAAAACTTGGATTATGATCATCATTATTATTGTCACAAGTAGGCTTACATTAACACTGCAATGAAGTTACTGTGAAAAGCCCCTAGTCGCCACACTCCGGCGCCTGTTCGAGTACACAGAGGGAGAATTCAAAATGTCCAAATTGCCTAACTGCGCGTCTTTCGGGGCTTGTGGGAGGAAACCGGAGCACCCGGAGGAAACCCACACAGACACGGGGAGAATGTGCAGACTCCGCACAGACAGTGACCTAAGCCAGGAATCGAACTGAGACTCTGCTGCTGTGAAGCAACAGTGCTAACCACTATCCTACCGTGCCGCCCACGACAATATACAACACTCCTTTATTCCCCTTTTAACTTAACAATTACACACAGGTTTTAGGATTACCGGATTACAAAGCACATCTGAAGCTAGATGGTCTCATTAATAGACAAAGTACTATGTTTACATCTTAGAAAGTTTCCCCACAACGTTAGAAGATTCCTTCCATTGTACAGTGAAGTATGCCTCACTTTAAATTAGGTGGTTTTCCAAGTCTATTTAAGTTGAGTTCAGTCAGATATTTCCCAAACTAAATCAAGTAGAAAACTGATTAACGGTTTATGACACCATATTTGTCCTTTCGAACAAGAAGTTATCCGGGGTTTATTTAGTCAAGTCTGTTATTATCCAACAAGTTAGATAAAGCAAATAAATGTGGGATAAAACAAATAAATGAAGAAAGAGAATTTTCAAATAGTCTCCCTAATAGTGATCTCAGGCAGTTTGATTCACATATTTGTTCTTATTCGGTTTAGATCTGGTTGAACCAAAATTGGATAGAACTGTGACATTTGTGCATCCATTTGAAATCATTGTTTTGAACTTTCCTTCCTAGACCATCAATCCCTCATTCCCAATCTGATCTGAGTTGTGCTTCTGCCAATCTTTTACTGATTTCTTTATAGTAGCGTCCAGATTGTCAGGACACAAAATGTCTGCACAGTTTAAAATAGTAACTCACAGAACTGTTAGCGTAGACACACTTTCCTCGGTAATTCTCTTAAGTGCAGCCCCCATCCACCCTACAGAGTTGTTGATTTTATTTTAGCTTTGTCTTTGTTTCATTACAGATATGGACTGAGGCCGTGTCCAGTTTGCTTAGGAGAGCTTAACGATCCTATCTTACTTCCATGTGATCACATTTACTGTCACAACTGTTTAAAGCTGTGGCTTGCTCCAGGGCAGATGTTTTGCCCAATGTGCATAACTGCTCTCGATGATGGTTACGTAATGAAGGTATCTGAAGAAATAAGGTACGCTTAAGAGGTTGGAGAGAAAAATACGATTGCATTATTTTTGTTGTTTGGGACAGTTAAAAGATAGAGAGCAGCCACCAAGAGCCTTGTATTTTCTTAGTTCACAGGATGTGAGCATTGCTGGCAAAGCCAGCATTTGTTTCACACCCCTAAATCCTCCTGAGAAGGTGATGGTATTAACAGTTTGATACACGTGGATCAGGAGCTTCATGATATTTTCTGATTGTCATTAGAATTTTGCTAGTTTGGAATGATGAACGAAATCATATGCTATTGCATCATCCGATTTAGGTCATTTAACCAAACAATGGCTTTCTCTCGAGGATTTATTTTATAACTGCATAACAGTTGCTCTGCAATTCATTGCATAAACTTGGTTTTCAGTAATGTAACTTAAGGTGCAAATGATGTTCCACATCAATGAGATACTAACAAAAGAACAACATTTTTTCAATGATTTGCACTTAAAATTAAAGTCAATTGTTTAACACATCAAATCTCCACTAAAATAGCCACGTTTTTTGTTAATAAAAGCAATTGGCTTATGACAGCCCTAAACTGTATCATTCACTCCAACAACTTTATTATTATCCAATAATTCACATAAATTTTAATATCTATAGTGCAAAGTTGTGCCCTCTTAATATACCAATTAAGGCAGAATTGTGTTCACTTCTGCACCTTTGTTTGTTGCAAACCATTTTACAAGAATTAAAAAAAAAAAATTTAGGGTACCCAATTCATATTTTCCAATTAAGGGTCAATTTAGCATGTCCAATCCACCTACCGTGCACATCGTTTTGGGTTGTGGGGGCGAAACCCACACAAACACTGGGAGAATGTGCAAACTCCAAACGGACAGTGACCCAGAGCCGGGATGGAACCTGGGACCTCGGCGCCGTGAGACTGCAGTGCTACTCACTGAGCCACCGTGCTGCCCCATTTTACAATAATAATATTTTTTAAATTCTCACAAGTAGGCTTACATTAACACTGCAATGAAGTTACTGTGAAAAGCCCATTGTGTGCAATACGGAAGAAAATTGTATTTTCTGGGCTCCTTGTAATTGGCATGGCTGCAGGGAAGATGGTCAAATGGAGACCATTCAATATAGCTGCTCATGTTTTCAGCCAAATGTTTATGTTCCCATTATTTTCATTAATGTGAGCTCCTTTCTATTACAGAGAAGCTGTTGGAAAAAATGCCATCTTTCGTAAGAGGTGTGACGCGTTTTTCATAGCTCTGGTTTCCATGGTCTGTTTCAAAGATAATTCGCCACCAGCAAAAGAAGTGGTTGCTGATCTTCTGTCACAACTAGTTATTGAAAAGCAGCTGTGTCGCAACATCTCCGGCATAGGTAAGGATACGTTTTGGGAAAAGTAATTTCCATACATTTTTTAATGGAGTAGGCGGTACAGTATTTCCCCAACCTCTCTCTCCTTCCACTCTTCTCTCCTGATGATATTGCCTTATTCCTGGAGTTGGGTTCTATTCAGCAGCACAGCTGTGGTTCAGTTGATGGTAATCCTACCTCTAAGGCATACAGCTCTGGAGCACATAGTCTGATGCTTCCATGCAGAACTGAGAAGAGTGGACAATTGGAGGAGCTGTCTTTTTGATAAAACATCAAACTGTCTCCCCTCCAAGGGTGACATAAACAATTCCATGGTACCATCTCATAGCAGTCTGGGGAGTTATTCCTAGCATCCTTGCTAATATTTACTGTTTAATCAATATCACCAAAAACGATTATCCATAGAATCCCTACAGTGCAGAAGGCGACTATTTGGCCCATTGAGTCTGTACCGACCCTACCAAGAACACCCTACCTAGGCCTACTCCGCCACCCCATCTATCTCCTAACCCCATCTAACCTGAACATCTTTGGACACTAAGGGGTAATTTAGCATGGCCAATCCACCTAACCTGCACATTTTTGGACTGTGGGAGGAAACCGGAGCACCCGGAGGAAACCCACGGAGAGCGCGTGCAAACTCCACACAGGCAGTCACCCAAGACCAGGTCCCTTGCGCTGTGAGGCAGCAGTGCTAACATTGCTATTTGTTGGGAGTTTGCTTGTGAAAATTAGCTGTTGTGTTTTCTACATTGCAACAGTGACTACACTTCAAAAGCATTTCATTGGCTGTAAATTGTTTTGAGATGTCCGATGGCTGTGAAAAACACTTGGAAAGTACAAGTCCTTTTGTTTAACCTTGTACAATAACCCTACAATTATTAATTGGTTTTCTTCTTCGATAGCAATAGTGGTATGTTACAGGCTAGTAATCCAGAGGTCTGGACAAATGGTTGAGAGATTTGAGGAAAAGTATGACTACTAGAGAAGGTACAGAGATTTATGAGGGTGTTGCCAAGCCTGGAGAATTTCAGCTATGAGGAAAAATTGGATAGGCTGGTGTTCTTTGGAACCATGAAAGCTTTGGGGAGATTTAATTGAGGTCTATTAAATTATGATGTGCCAGATAGAGTGGACAAAATTGACCTAGTTCCTACAGCAGAGACGTCAATAACCAGGTTCTAGATTTGAAGTAACCCTTGAAGGATTAAAAGGTAGCTGAAGCTAAATGTTTTAATTTAGAGCAAGGTGGAGGGCTGGAAGGATGGGCGAGGCAGAAGAACATTTAAGAAGTACTAGCTTGCAAATGTGAAGTGCCATGAACTAAACGTCCATCAATTAAGATTGTAATTGTGTTTAAGCCTGAGAGGTGTTTTTCAACCGACATGGGTGCGAATGTCTAAATGGACTTTTATGCTGTAAATTTATTTGATTCTATTAGTTTACTGTTATTCTGATCCCGGGCCACACTCCCAACATTTGTTAGGGTACCGGACAGAAGCTCCAATACTTTTAATAAATTTGTAGAACTGTTGAGGAAAGGATACTTTGCTCCAGGAGTGATTGCATGCTCAAATAGGGATATGGTGTATTAAAACAAACTTTATTTCTAACACAGTATTAAAACTACCCTAACATTACAGAAATATGGCTTTCAATTACCAGTTAAACAATGCTGAACAATTAAAGGAAACACTTTAACTCCTGACTGATATCTTCTTTATCTCCAATCACGCAAACCCAGCATAGGTCAAAACCCACTTTTAAATAGAGGTGGCAAACACAGGGTTACTTGCCAAACATTGGATCGAGATCTTGTGAGACTGCTTGAAGAGAGAGACCTGACGCCCTGTCAGAATAATGTAGAATCTCTGGCAGCCTTCCACAGAAACTGCTTCTCGGCTCGGCTTTCAGCCAAAAACCAATTCTGCCTGCCCCAGACCTGGTTCCTCCCACCAACCACTCAATATCATCTGACCTATTTACTTAGATTAAACACAATGGCTGGAATCCTCCTTTTGTGAGACTATGTTCTCCCACCAGAGAAGAATCGCCTCTGATTTGCATTCACGCTGGGAGTGTAAATCATGAGGCGATTCACTATCCCCTATGCAAAAGTATGCATGGCAGGGATTGTGAGGGATGGATTTCAAAGACATCTAGCAACTCAACACTGGGCAACCATGAGGCACTGTGGGCCATCATCAGCAGCAGGATTGTACTCAATCAAAATCTGTAACCTTATGGTGCCCATTCTTCCACTGCTGCGAAGCCAGGGGATCATCCTGGTTAAATGAAGAGTGCAGGAGGGCATGCTAGGAGCCAACACCAGGCATACCTAAAAATGAGATAGCAACCTGGGGAAGCTACAAATCAGGACTACTTGTGAGCCAAAAAGCATTAGCAATAAGTAATAAATAGAGCTAAGCAATTCCACAACCAATGGATCAGATCTCACCTCTGAAGTCCTGCCATACCCAGTCATGATGGATGGTGGGCAATGAAACAACTCACTTGAGGAGTCTCCACAAACATCCCCATCTTTAATGTTGGGGGAACCCAGAAATTCAGTGCAAAAGACGAGGCATTTGCAACAATGCCACACAAATGCCAAGCAATGACCATCTCCAACAAGGGAGAATTTAACCACTGCCCCTTGATATTCAATGATATTACCATTGCTGAATCCCCTGCTGTCAATATCCTGGGGTTGCCACTGACCAGAACCTGAACTGGACTAGCCGTATGTCTACTGTGGCTACAAGAGCAGGTCAGAGGCTGAGTATTCTGCAGTGACTAATTCACCTCCTGCCTCCCCATAGCCCGTTCACTATCTACTAAGCACAGGTTAGGAGCGTGATGAAATATTCTCCACTTGTCTGGATGAATACAGCTCTGACAACACTCCAGAAGCTTGACACCATCCAGGACAAAGCAGCCTGCTTGATTGATACCCCATCCACAAGCATTCACTCCCTCCACCACCGATGAACAGTGGCAGTAATGTGAACCAGCACGGTACATTAGCGGTTAGCACATTTGGTTCACAGTTCCAGGGTCCCAGGTTTGATACCCGGCTTGGGTCACTTCACTGTCTGTGCGGAGTTTTCACGTTCTCCCCGTGTGTGCGTGCGTTTCCTCTGGGTGCTCCGGTTTCCTCCCACAGTCCAAAGATGTGTGGGTTAGGTGGATTGGCTAGGCTAAATTGGCCTTATTGTCCAAAAAGGTTAATTGGTGTTACAGGGTTAAGGGGATGGGGTGGAGGAGGTATGTGCTTGAGTGGGGCGCTCTTTCCAAGGGCCGGTGCAGACTCGATGGGCCGAATGGCCTCCTTCTACACTGTAAATTTTCTGAACCCTCTACAAGATGCTGCAGGAACGCACCAAGGCTCCTTAAACAGCGCCTTCCAAACACCCGACCACTACCATCTAGAAGGACAAGTGCAGCAGACAGATGAAAGCACCACCAGCTAGACGTTCCCCTCCAAGTGACTCACCATCCTGACTTGGAAATATATTGCTGTTCCTTCGCTATTGCTGGGTCAAAATCCTGGAACTCCCTCCCTAACTGTACTGTGTGTGTGCCTACACCACATGGACTGCAGTGGTTCAGAAGGCAGCTCACCACCACCTTCTCAAGGACAACTAAGAATGGACAATAGATGCTGGCCTAAATAACGATGCCTATTTTCCATGAATAAATAATAGAAATATCAACAGTGACACCCTTCACTGAATAGCTCAGAATGCACAATAAAAGGCGGTGGGCCAATAAATGAACAGGCAAAGGGAGTGAGTTGCTTAGGAGTTGGGGAAACCTCTTGGCAACAACTGGGATTCGGTTCATTTCAAAATAATCACAATTATTCTGCTATATGTACAAAATGAAAATGTTGGGAAAGGCAAACAACATGTTTTTCAAATGCAGTGCTGTCTGTTGGGCGTCTTGCAGTTTGGAGTCATCGTTTAAGAGGCAGTAGAACCATTTTCATTGTAGCTTAGTTCCTTCTTGCTGCAGTGGGGCATTCCTTGTTGCTCACTGTTTTATCTGGCCCGGTGGAAGCTGTTGTTCTGCCGCTTTTTACTCCAAACAGAAGTCGGCTTGCTGGGAAGCAAATGCTCTAAATGCCCAACTTGTACCGTCTACCATCAGCATTCTAAAAGCATGTAAGTCTTGTATCTATCTCAAACATTCCACTGGAAACTTTTCTTTTTGCATCAGATATTTATTTTTGTCTTTCTTTAGATCGCCAGTATCATACCAGAACCCTTTCACCATTTGATGACTCAGTTGATCGAAATCCTGTTGTCCGTTCCATTGTACTTAAACTGCTGCTAAAGTACAGGTACAAACTATTGATAGGATAAGGAGGCTGTAGCATTTTAATCATTTGTTTTCTGTTATAAATCCAAAAACAATTATGGAAGAAGAGTAGTGTTTTATGTTCATTCAGAACTCTTCAATTATTCTCACTGAAGAACTTGGTCCCAAATAAAGTTTGTATAAAACTGTGGATAGTTAATAGAAGCTTCAGGAAATTAGTCGCAACCACATGCTTTATTGAACAGTTTTAAATGGGAATGGCATTACTGAATGGATTAAGTATCTTGGAATACAATTCTTCTTTTAGAATTTAGAGTACCCGATTAATTTTTTCCAATTATAGGGCAATTTAGCGTGGCCTGTTCACCTACCCTGCACATCTTTGGGTTGTGGGGTGAAACCCACGCAAACACACGGAGAATGTGCAAATCCCACACGGAGAGTGACCAAGAGCTGGGATTAAACCTGGCACCACAGCGCCGCGAGGCAGCAATGCTAACCACTGCGCCACCGTGCTGCCCTACTGGATTACAATTCTAATGTCATGATTTGGTTGATGCAACTACAAACTCTTCATTCTCTTAAAATGGAATGGAAATGTGTACACAGCACCTTATCACACCTGCCAAACTTAACAACCCGTGCTGTGCGCAGGGTTGCCTTGAAAGGCAGCCGCTGTTGTGGCAGCCATTTTACACACCAGAAGATCCTACAGGTGTCCATGAGGTAATGGGTAAATTAATCTGATTTTGGATGTGACAGTTAACCTGACCATTCCAATATGTCACATTTCTAAACCTGAGTCAAATTTAAAATGGCATGACTCGAGCAGCACTGAAATACTTGCCCATTGCAAAACATCTGTGCAAAACCATCTTTTATTGGTTTGGTTTTGACTTTATCTGTCCTGCATCTCGTGAATAATATTCGAGTACTTAAAATTCTGCTATTTCGATAGCACAGTGGGGGCACGCGGTAGCACAGTGGGGACAACACAGTGGTTAGCACTGTTGCTTCACAGCTCCAGGTTCGATTCCCAGCTTGGGTCACTGTTTGTGCGGAGTCTGCACGTTCTCCCCGTGTCTGTGTGGGTTTCCTCCAGGTGCTCCGGTTTCCTCCCACAGTCCAAAGATGCGCAGGTGAGGTGGATTGGCCACGCTAAATTGTTCTTAGTGTCCAAAAAGGTTAGGTTACGGGGATAGGGTGGAGGCATGGGCTGAAGTAGGGTGCTCTTTCCATGAGCCGTTGCAGACTCGATGGGCCAAATGGCCTCCTGCACTGCAAATTCTATGATTCCATTCTACGATTCTTAGTAGTCAGCCATCTGTTTAATGAACATAGAGATTCAGCTACGAGTGTTTCTATTTCCGAGCAAAATCCCCCCTCTTAACACTGAAAACAGCAACTCATGATCTCCAATTCTTTATCAAAGGAGAGTGGAAGGGTCAGAGGGCTTTTTTTCAGTTTTTGTCCATCTCATGATTGTTCTTCAGTTTCATTTCTATGTCATGGTTTCAT
Organism: Scyliorhinus canicula; assembly: GCF_902713615.1. Taxonomy (NCBI): domain Eukaryota; kingdom Metazoa; phylum Chordata; class Chondrichthyes; order Carcharhiniformes; family Scyliorhinidae; genus Scyliorhinus; species Scyliorhinus canicula. The sequence continues at coordinate 14,484,263 of NC_052163.1, read as the reverse complement.
GGACACATGGTTTGCTCACTCCTCTCAAGCAGTTTTTATAAACGTTCATCATCCCAGGGATTATACAAGATGACTTTTGATCTGATCATTTGCTTTACAAATCAGCAGCGTAACTTGAGTATACTTATTTATTTAAGTTACAACATACCAGATGGCTGATTGTCATTTTTTTTTCAGATTTGGGGAATTGTTCTTGTGAATTGTGTCCAATCTAATGTGTTGGCATATAATTGTTTAGTTTCTAGCCATGTGATCACTTTTTCTGTGTAAGATAGGTAGGAAAGCAAATTGTGAGGACGATGCAAAGAGTCGGCAAAAGGTTAAGTGAGTGGACAACAAAATAGCAGATGGAGTATATTGTAGAAAAATGTGAAGTTGTCCACTTTGGCAGGAAGGATAGGGAAAACACATTATTTAAATGGAAGAGACTGCCTAATTCTGTGGCACAAAGGGATCGGGGTATTCTTGTACATGAATCACAAAAGGCTAGGATGCAGGTACAATAAGTAATTAGAAAGCCAAATGGAATATTGGCCTTCATTGCAAGGGAGGTTGAGCATAAAAGTAGGGATTCTTGCCACAACTGTACAAAGCCTGTTGAGACTGCCGGGAGTACTGTGTACAGTTTTGGTCTCCTTACTTGCATTGGAAGCAGTTCAAAGAAGGTTCACTAGACTGATTCCTGGGATGTCTTGTGAGGAAAGGGAGTATGGGCAGGTTAGGCCCACACTCATTGGCATTTAGACAAATGAGAGGTGAGCTTATTGAAACATAAGATTCTAATGGGCAGGGCAAATGCCAAGAGGATGTTTAACTTCTTGGAGGAATCCACAAAACAGCAGTTTAAAAATAAAAAGGGGCCATCGTTTAAGGTGGCGATGAGGAAAGTTTCTTCTCTCAGGGCTGTTAGCCTTTCACAGAGAGCAGTGGAGGCTGGGAAACCATTGAATATGTTCAAGACTGAATTGGACAGATATACGATCTGTAGGGATATTGAGAGTGAGAGGCCGACAGGAAAGTGGAGTTAAGGCCACAATCACATCAGCCGTAGAGCGGGTCAAAGGACTTCAATGGCCTAAACCTGCCCCTACTATTGCCCCAATGTCTCAGGGGGTGCTTTTGCTAACACTGTTGGGGAGGTTTTAAACTAATGTGACAGGGGGATGGGAACCAGATTAGGAAGTTAGAGACAGTAAAGAGGCAACAACTAAAGCCAGTAAGGTACTAGATTATAAACTCAATGTGACTAAGGGGAAGAGTAGACAGGGAAGAGATGATGAACGCAAAGGGGCAGGTGGTCTGAGGTGCATTTGTTTTAATGCGAGAAGTGTAGCAAGTAAGGCAGATGAACTTGGGGCTTGGATTAGTACCTGGGAATATGATATTGGTATTACTGAGACTTGGTTGAGGGAAGGACAAGACTGGCAACTAAATACTCCAGGGTATAGAACATAGAACAGTACAGCACAGAACAGGCCCTTCGGCCCTCAATGTTGTGCCGAGCCATGATCACCCTACTCAAACCCACGTATCCACCCTATACCCGTAACCCAACAACTCCCCCCTTAACCTTACTTTTATTAGGAAACTACGGGCAATTTAGCATGGCCAATCCACCTAACCCGCACATCTTTGGACTCTTTGGTATAGATGCTTCAGGAGGGATAGAGAGGGAGGTAAAAGGGGTGGAGGAGTTGCATTACTGGTTAGAGATGATATCACAGTTGTGATTAAGGAGGGCACGATGGAGGACTAGAGCACTGAGGCAATCTGGGTAGAGCTAAGAAATAGGAAGGGTGCAGTAACATTGTTGGGACTTTACTACATGCCTCCCAAAAGCGAGCATGAAGTAGAGGTACAAATATGTAGACAGATTATAGAAAAATGTAGGAGCAATAGGGTGGTCGTGATGGGAGATTGTAACTTCCCCAACATTGAATGAGACTCTTGTAGTGTTGGAGGTGTAGATGGAGCAGAATTTGTAAGGAGCATCTAGGAGAGTTTTTTAGAACAGTATGTAAATTGTCCAACTCGGGAAGGGGCCATACTGGACCTGGTATTGGGGAATGATCCCGGCCAGGTGATTGAAGTTTCAGTCGGTGATTACTGTGGGAATAGCGATCACAATTCCGTAAGTTTTAGAATACTCATGGACAAAGACGAGAGTGGTCCTAAAGGAAGAGTGCTGAATTGGGGAAAGGCCAAGTATAACAAAATTCGGCAGGAGCTAGGGAATATGAATTGGAAGCAGCTGTTTAAGGGTAAATCCACATTTGAAATGTGGGAGTCTTTTAAGGAAAGGTTGATTAGAGCGCAGGACAGACATGTCCCTGTGAAAATGAGGGATAGAAATGGCAAGATTAGGGAACCATGGATGACGGGTGGAATTGTGAGACTAGCTAAGATGAAAAAGGAAGCATACATAAGACCTAGGCGACTTAAAACTGATGAAGCTTTGGAGGAATATCGGGAAAGTAGGACAAATCTCAAACCCGCAATAAAGAGGGCTAAAAGGGGTCATGAAATATCTTTGGCTAACAGGGTTAAGGAAAATCCTAAAGCCTTTTATTCGTATATAAGGAGCAAGAGATAACTAGAGAAAGGATTGGCCCACTCGAAGACAAAAGAGGGAATTTATGCGTGGAATCGGAGGAAATGGGTGAGATTCTTAATGAGTACTTTGCATCGGTATTCACCAAGGAGAGGGAAATGACGGATGTTGAGGCTGGGGATGGATGTTTAAATACTCTAGGTCAAGTCGGCATAAGGAAGGAGGAAGTTTTGGGTCTGCTAAAAGGCATTAAGGTGGACAAGTCCCCAGGACCGGATGGGAATCTATCCCAGGTTACTGAGGGAAGCAAGGGACGAAATAGCTGGGGTCTTAACAGTTATCTTTGCAACATCCTTGTGCACGGGTGAGGTCCTGGAGGACTGGAGAATTGCTAATGTTGTCCCTTTGTTTAAGAAGGGTAGCAGGGATAATCCAGAGAATTATAGACCTGTGAGCTTGACGTCAGTGTAGGCAAACTGTTGGAGAAGATACTGAGGGATAGGATCTATTCACATTTATAATAGAATTCTTTGAGGAAGTGACAAAGTTAATTGATGAGGGAAGGGCTGTAAATGTCATGTACATGGACTTCAGTAAGGCGTTTGATAAAGTTTCCCATAGCAGGTTGATGGAAAAAGTGAAGTCTTATGGGGTTCAGGGTGTACTAGCTAGATGGATAAAGAACTGGCTGGGCAACAGGAGACAGAGTAGTGGTGGAAGGGAATGTCTCAAAATGGAGAACGGTGATTAGTGGTGTTCCACAGGGATCCGTGCTCGGACCACTGTTGTTTGTGATATACATAAATGATCTGGAGGAAGGTATAGGTGGTCTGATTAGCAAGTTTGCAGATGATACTAAGATTGGTGGAGTTGCAGATAGCGAGGCAAACTGTCAGAGAATACAGCAAAATATAGATAGATTGGTGAGTTGGGCAGAGAAATGGCAGATGGTGTTCAATCCAGGCAAATGCGAGGTGATGCATTTTGGAAGATCTAATTTAAGAGCGGACTATACGGTCAATGGAAGAGTCCTGGGGAAAATTGATGTACAGAGAGATCTGGGAGTTCAGGTCCACTGTACCCTGAAGGTGGCAACGCAGGTTGATAGAATGGTGAAGAAGGCATACAGCATGCTTACCTTCATTGGACCGGGTATTGAGTACAAGAGTCGGCAGGTCATGTTACAGTTGTATATGACTTTGGTTAGGCCACATTTGGAATACTACGTGCAGTTCTGGTCGCCACATTACCAGAAGTATGTGGATGCTTTAGAGAGGGTGCAGAGGAGGTTCACCAGGATGTTGCCTGGTATGGAGGGTGCTAGCTATGAAGAAAGGTTGAGTAGATTAGGATTGTTTTCGTTGGAAAGACGGAGGTTGAGGGGGGACCTGATTGAGGTCTACAAAATTGAGAGGTATGGACAGGGTGGATAGCAACAAGCTTTTTCCAAGAGTGGGGGTGTCAATTACAAGGGGTCACGATTTCAAGGTGAGAGGGGGATAGTTTAAGGGAGATGGGCGTGGGAAGTTTTTTACGCAGAGGGTGGTGGGTGCCTGGAACGTTTTGCCAGCAGAGGTGGTAGAGGCGGGCCCGATAGCATAATTTAAGATGCATCTAGACAGATATATGAACGGGCGGGAATACACAGGGAAGTAGATCCTTGGAAAATAGGTGACAGGTTCAGATAAAGGATCTGGATCGGCGCAGGCTGGGAGGGCTGAAGGGCCTGTTCCTGTGCTGTAATTTTCTTTGTTCTTTGTACTTCTTATGATTCTGCATTTAAAAAATGTTATGCAAATGTTGAATCCCACCACAAGAGCAAAGATTTAAATTCTCTATTTTAGTTCTCTATTCCACTTTTTAGTGTTAAATTAACTGAAATAAATGATTTCCTTCCAGTTTTGATGACATTAAGGATCATTTGCAGCAGTATCTTACTGCGGTTCAGGAAACAAACATTCTCGATCAGGAAGATCGGACTGAACTCTATACACTTTTTTTGAACTGTTTGGAGGTATGTTTGTTTAAACTCATTGGTACTAATTTAAAACTGTAAGCAGCTTCTATCACAAATCAGATCATTGCCTAAATATTCTGTACTCCTTCCAAAGTTCTTAGTTATTTCATCATCACAATTATAGTTGGTATGATATTGCTATGATTTAATGTTGGTCTATGGAATGCATATATTATTTGTCGTTACATTAGTTCAGTCGAAGTTATTGCCTTTGAGGCAGAATGTTCTGAGTTCAAACCATAATCCAAATAAGTACATAGGCGAGGGAGACATTTCTGTTCAGTATCGAGATGGTGCCGCACTATTGGATGTGCCAACTTTGATGGAGACGTTACACCATGGCCCATGCTTCCTCTTGAGTGGACATAAAAGGCCTATAGCACTATACTGAAGAATCGGATGGTTCCCAGCCAATGCTTACCCCTCAATCTACATCCGAAGAGGAAAATATCTGGTTGTTATGACATTACTATTTTTGAGACCATGCTGTATACAAATCATCTGCCATGTTTCCTGCATTACAATTACACCAAAAAGTACTGCATTTCCTGTCAAAGAGTTTGGAGTGTTCAGAGGTCATTAAAGATGCAGTAAATGCAAGCATTTCTTTTATTCTTTTTTTTTGCCTCTTTTTCAGAAAGAAGATAAAGTAATTAAAGCATAAATTCACTTGTAGGGAACACAGTTTACACGCCCGTGATTAATATTAGTCGACAAAAACATCAGCATTTTGGAAACATTAACTAGACTTTTTTCCTTCCTATTTTCAGGATGCTATATACGAAAAATCCCAGATTTGTACGGTGCAAGAAAAAGTTGCTTATCTGGCTCAAGAGAAAGATTTCCTTCAGAAGTGTATTAAACACAAGGGCTGTCAGACTCCGATAGAAACCCTGCAGATGATTGCTCGAATCCGACTTTGTTTTGACATGGCTTCTCAACTGCTGTGTGAATCACATGATACATTTGGTACTGCTGGCGTTTTTATTTAAATAATGTTTGTATTGTATTCTCTCCCCCCCCCCCCCCCACCCCCCACCTCCACCCAACTGGACCAGTAAACAAAATAATCAAACAAGTCTAAATTGTGCTTGCCAAATCTGTTATTCAGTAAAGATCTGTGTGTTATGGTAGTGAGATGTACAGACCAGGCATGTTATCGCCTCTTGTCAGCTTATCTATTATCAGCTGACTAAGCAACAACAGAAAATATGTTTTATCGTTCACTAAAGTGCCGGATAGGCTCAGTAGGTCTGACAGCGTCTGCGGAGAGAGAAGCTGAGTTAATATTTTGAGTCCGGATGACTCTTCAGAAATGAAGAGTTATGTTGGACTCAAAATGTTAACTCAGTTCCTCTACAAATGCTGCCAGACCCGCTGAGTTTATCCAGCAGTTTTTTAAAAATTTCAGATCTCCAACAGGGGCAGTACGGTAGCACAAGTGGATAGCACTGTGGCTTCACAGCGCCAGGGTCCCAGGTTCGATTCCCCGCCGGGTCACTGTCTGTGTGGGGTATGCACGTTCTCCCCGTGTCTGCGTGGGTTTCTTCCGGGTACTTCGGTTTCCTCCCACAGTCCAAATACGTGCAGGTTAGGTGGATGATTGACCATGATAAATTGCCCATAGTGACCACAAAGGTTAGGAGGGGTTATTGGGTTATGGGGGTAGGGTGGATATGAGGGCTTAAGTGGGTCGGTGCAGACTCAATAGGCCGAATGGCCTCCTTCTGTACTGTATGTTCTATCTACAGTATTTGCTTTTATTATAGTTGACTTTAGTGCGCATTGGTTAGAAAAAGGATACATCAGTCATGATAGCTGCTTCTCATTATCTGAGGTGAATAACCTACTAGTGCTCACTGTCTCGACTTGTGTGAAGAATGACTTGGTTGAGTACTGGACAGTTGCTTCTTATTCAGTGTATGACATAAGAATGAAGTGTAAATACCTTTTCATATTGGCCCATGTTGAAAATCGATGTTTGCTTTATTCATGATTCCAGCTGCACATTTGGAATATGTTCGTGCAAAAGAAACTTTTCTGCGGTCGATAAAGCAAATGTTTGAAAAGCGTGGAAATGATTGGTTCCGGATCTACCTTGTGCGGAAGCTATGTAGTCTGAACGGAATGGAGTTTGTTCAGCAGCTTTCAATGCATGATCAATTTGCTTGGGTGTTTCCAGAGGAAATAATTCAACAGGTACAAAATAAATAATCTGTTTATTTCTTGAGTCCCTTGTACTTTAGTCAAGATCAATTAAAAATGTTAACTTTGTTTTTCCATGAATGATGAACTAAATACTCTTTCTCACAGTTACCAACAGCCTTGAAAGGTTAGTGGTAAAAGTTATAGCGCTTGGCTGTGAAAATATTGCTGTAAGACTGTATATTCACACTATAAGTAAACATATCACTGATGTATATTCCATCAACATCCAAATGGAATAGCAAAATTATAAACTTTTTGGTGTGGAACCAGAGCAAATATAATACTAAATTCACATAAAATCTGGCAAATGTTTGAAAATGCATATTTGAATGTCCCATAGTCTCCTGAATGGGGAACTCCTTTCTTCATTCACCAGCTCAAAAATGTTTCACCTCGCAGTCGCCCCATAAAGCAGACCACCCTCCCGATGTTGGCAAAATGCCAGCAGAGGCAGGAAGTGGCCCTTAATTGACCTCTTGGGTGGCTCAATTGGCCACTGGGCAGGCAGTCAAGCTGCTACCTTTCTCACTGCTGACAAAATGGCATGGAAATGGGAAGATGTGTGACGGCCCTCCCAACATTCCTCCCCCCACCCTTTTGCCAGCCCTTCACGAATGGGCCAAGGAAATTCAGCTCATCCTCTTGAGTAGCACAGTGATGCAAGGCGGCTGTAGACATTGAATTAATATTTGAGTTTGACCAGAGTACAGTCAGCTCTCTGGGTATTCCCGAATTTCCTTACAATGGTCTCACTTTTCCTCCTCAGCTGAAAGGTTATTACATCATACTTATTCCATGACTTCATCCTGGTTTAACCACATCAGTTCAGCTCTCTGTTCCAGAGGATGGGTCTTATAAGAATTCTTGTGAAGAAACGGTCAACCGATGGATACATATATCTGTTAGAACATTAAGACTACACAGGCCTATCTTGTATTAGAATGGTTGCATCATTTTAGTCTTGGGAAGTTTGACCTGCCAGATATTGCCTGTTTTAACAAATTCTGAAAAATATCCCTGAACTACAAAATGGAGGCCTGAACTTCTTCAATGAAACCTTTCCTGATCTCGTATTCCTAACAACTGTACTTCTTTATGTGAAATTCTTTAGGACATTCTTGAGGGTATAAAAATTCAATACAGATGAAAATTTGCCTTTTCCAAAGGGTAAAATTTCAATGGAATATTTGAAATGGTGGACACTGCTGACTTAGAGCCAGGAAACAAATCTCTTCTGCTCCTGCTGGGACTAAGCTTGCTTACCATTTTGCTCATAATCAAATAGGCTGCCAGCAGTAATGTTCGCACGTAGCAAATGGACACCTGGATGAGGTTCTAAAAAAACTATAAATTCTCGTAGAAACATATGCAGCAACTTTCATTGCCCGTGAGAAAACGTCAGCAGTAATGGTTGTAATTTGAAGAAATGTTGTGTTATTGGCAAAAATCGACTTTGCTCTGTTCTGTTGCTTTCAGAGAGATCATCCTGGACAAATTGATCGTTACCTTGTGTATGGTGAAAATTATAAACTGATTCGAGATGCAATAAGCAGTGCTATTCTTGAATGCAAGGCTGAAAGTATAGCTGAAGCTCAGAAGGTAAGTGTTTGAACATCTGAAATCACGATAGCACATTGAAGCCAGGGGCAATGTTTGTCACCAACTGACTGAACTAACAAATTAATTAAGCTCAAAGCAGTTTAACATTACAAAAAGCTACCTGTGAGTAAGTTACTTGATAAATTTTGGAATTTTATTGATTTTAACTACTTATTCAGTTCAACCTGAGCTGTGGATTAATCACGTGTGGATGCTGAAGTTTCTCTGCCCAATATATTAGTGGAGTCATTAACCAACTAAAAAGTAAATGGGTTTCTGGCTCCACTAATAACGAGAAGACTTCAAAAACACTGTCCCACAAGGTAATTTCATGGGCACCAGGAAACCAGAACCACAAACCAGAAGCCCAGCCATGGGTAAATAGCTCCACTGCCTTGTGGGTGTCAAGGGAGAGAAGAAAACTAAAGGAGTAAGCCCTGACAGAAAATCCATAGTGGAGTCATGTTGGCAGCTTTCCAAAAACTCCTGCAACAGAGCTGGTACCAAGCTGGACTGGTTTTCTCCTTTCCTTTAGATAATACTAGTAATGCCGAGAGGGGGCAGCCCTAATGCTTGTGCAACTAAGGGTCTCCATACTATTTACCCATGCCTGCGCCCTGGAGAGGGCATTCCTGCTTCATGACTTAGAATGGCGTAACACAGGAAGCAACAGGAACTGTTAGAACCTCTCACTCGATTGTCATAGAATATGAGTGCCAGGGGTTACTGCTGAAGACGAAGAGATCATCGCATCTCAGTGGACGGTTACCCTCCCCAAGCTGAGCAGTCCCCAATCAGTTAGGTGCTGTCCCACCAGGGCATGCTTGCTTCAATGGGTACTTTGAGCTCAGAAAGTAATCTTTTGAAAGGCAGATTGCTAATCTATGGACCAGACAAGACTAACTCAACAAAGAAGACACCAGACTTTCACATCACAAACTGAACTGTGAGGACCATAGGTAATGGCCTTATTGACGACTTGCAAGTTAATCTCGCAGGGAAGACAGCTGTGATAAACAAAGGACTTACAAGGCTCAATGTAGACATTGCTACTCTGCAAAAACAATATATAAAAATAGGCCTTATCAGAGTGTATCCCTTAAAAGAGAAATGCAACATGCCTTTCTGGCAGGGGAAAACCCAAGAGGCAACATTTGACGTGGGTTTTGTAGTGGGAAGTAACACTACTTGCAGTGCTCACCCCCTCCCCAAACGAAGGCGGAGGGAGACGTCCTATATTGTCACAAGTGGAGGGCTCTCAAGAACTTACAAGCAAGTTCCTAGCAAACAAATCTAGATGATCTCAGAACTGTCAGGATAAAACCTCAACAGACTGCTAGGCACTGTGCCAAATCAGACTGGTTGAAGCTCTGCAACTATATAACATTTGCTGCTGAATCTGGGGATGTTAGAGGGATGTATGAAGGAATCAAGAAAGCAACAGCTCCTTTGAAGACAAAAGTCATGAATCATCACAAACCCTTTGAAGACAAAAGAAAGGAATCATCATCATTGAATCTAGGAAGCAGCTGAAAGGTGGGTGAAGCACTACTTTGAACTGTATTGTGTACTGAAGAAGCTTTCGGAGCCATTCCAGACTTTCCAAAGTGTCTGTGTGGCTTCAAAACTGACAGATTGACAGTTAACATGATTTTCTCACTTCGCCAGTTACAATGCTGACCACTCTATATTGCCTTCAAAGACCTCATCAAGACCTTCAGTCTTGTCAGCAGAGAGGGTGTCTTTAAATTGCTGCGAGAAATAAGCTGCTTGCCATGACTCATGTGATTGATTTCTTCATTCGAAAAGAACACGCACAGTTCTGTCCGTTACAATCGAGAAGAATCAAATGTCTTTAAGATGAGCAGCAGGATGCTTTGATATATTTTTTCCATGCTGCAATTGAGCTCTTTTGGTGACTCAGATGAGGGGGTCCACCTGCATGTCAGAGCTGATGGCAAGCGTTTCAACTTGGCAAGACTCTCCACCAAGACCAAAGTGCATAATGTCCCAGTTCTCCTGGGCCTGCAATGAGTTTGGACTGATGATCGGCCTCAGACAAATGTTATGAGCCCGAACATAAAGATTCCACCTTCCATGCAGATTGACAACCTTGGTCTGGAAGTCGTTGACAGCTTCACATACTTTGGATCAACAATTACCAACATGTTGTTCCTTGATGCTGAAATCAGCAGTAGAATTGCGAAGGCAACAGCTGTCATGTCACAGCTTAATAATTTTTTTTTAAAAATGTTTATTGTCACAAGTAGGCTTACATTAACACTGCAATGAAGTTACTGTGAGAAGCCCCTAGCCGCCACATTCCGGCGCCTGTTCAGGTACACAGAGGGCGAATTCAGAATGTCCGTCTTTCGGGACTAGTGGGAGGAAACCGGAGCACCCGGAGGAAACCCACGCAGACGTGGGGAGAATGTGCAGACTCTCCACAAACAGTGACCCAGCCAGGAATCGAACCTGGGACCCTGCCAAATATGGAAGTGCATCAGTGTGTCGGGATCCTTAACATGTTTACTCTCTTGAGTCAGCAGTGACACTGCAAGCTGGGCAATGTGCACTGAATGGGTGATGGCCATATCTCCAAAGATAAACTCTATGGCAAGCTTGCTATTGGCATGAAAACGACAGGGCGTCTACATCTGCATTACAAGGACCTCTGTAAGCAACACCTCAACCAGGATCGGAGTTTATGGATGAAAAGTCCTTGCTGTTGACTGGAGTGCCTGGTGATGGACAGTCAGAAATATCGTGGAGAAGTAAAGAATGAAAGAAATGACCAGATGGCGGAAAAGAGCACCCGCCAGAAGGGGAAAGAAACATCGGTGAACCTCAAGCCAATGGAATTCAACTGCGCCAGCTCCAGAAAGAACGTTGTGACACAGCCTCAACAGCCACAGCAGAAAATGGCCAATGACGAAGTGATCTACACGGCAGGTGCTGTCCGTCGTCTCCTGAGACAGATGGTGCCAAAGAAGAAGGCAATTTAATTTGAAAACCACTTTCTTTAACATAAATAACTGAATGTAGATCTTAAAACAATTTATGAAGCATTTGAAACCCGTGGATATGCTGTCTTTTGTAATTATTTATGTTGGCCTACGTGAAGAAATTGCTAATGCCTGAAATTGATCATCTGACCAGCTCAGAATCACTGCTGTCAGACAATACTTATAATTTAGCTGGAAACCCATTGCATGCTACAGGTGGTTGAAACTTCCTGTCTCTCCCTGGGATTGGGTTTGTTCTGCCCAAGCTGAGGAAAAAGGAATTGAGTTTATGAATCAAACTCCAGAAGATCCTTTGGAGAGGCAGGCAGAAGGAAACTTGCTGACTCGTGACTTGCCTCATTTTTGTTATTATTGAGCGCATTCTGTTCTACACACATTACCATGTTTCAAGATTTGTCTGGAAGAAGTTGAAGACTTTGCCACGGTTTTCCTCGATTATCCGTATGCAGAAATGACTGAAATTTAATCCGATTTTGGTACCAGTCTTGCTGACAAAAGCTTGCAGAGCTTATTTGCCCGTGCTTCATTATAAAAGGCCTCACGGTAGCATGATGGTTAGCATCAATGCTTCACAGCACCAGGGTCCCAGGTTCGATTCCCGGCTGGGTCACTGTCTGTGTGGAGTCTGCACGTCCTCCTCGTGTGTGCCTGGGTTTCCTCCGGGTGCTCCGGTTTCCTCCCACAGTCCAAAGATGTGCGGGTTAGGTGGATTGGCCATCCTAAATTGCCCGTAGTGTAAGGTTAATGGGTGGATTGTTGGATTACGGGTATACGGGTTACGTGAGTTTAAGTAAGGTGATCATTGCTCGGCACAACATCGAGGGCCGAAGGGCCTGTTCTGTGCTGTAAAAAAAAAAAACAGGTACAAATACAACAGGTAATTTCAGGGGGGCTGCTGCCCTATATCATCACCATTTACACTCAGCCACCTGCCACTGCTGTTTCTCTTACTCTTTGCTTATTGAAAAACTTTGCAGGAGTGGCGGAATCTGTGCAAAAAATCTAAGAAATTGTTGTATGCTGCTGTTTCAGTATAAAACCAGTTTAAATCAATTACTTACAGATATCCTTTTTTTAAAAAAAAATAAAAAAATTGGTGCAACATAATGTTGCCCCATAGAAACAGCAATAAATTCCAGGAAGTTCTGGGGCTGTGTCATCTATCATCCTAGACTTAATGTTGTGAACAAAGTTTTGTTTTCTCATTAGGCTCAGCCGACTATGACGTGTTTATTAGCTTTTATGCATGGTTCTGCTTTTAAGGTAATCTTGACGAGCGTTATTTTTCTTTAGAATTGCAAATGCCCTTTCAATGAACAAGAAGTTTACGTGACTCTTGCAATATTCCGGGAGATCGCTATTTTGAACGCATCAAGCGACCCAGGTGTCCAGCCACAGCAATCTGTAAGTCTGAATAATAAGTATGAAGGATTTTGTTCTTTGAAATGATTTGTTGTTTAGTAAAGCATCTAGGATGGGTTGCTTTCTGTTCTTCTGGTGAGCATTTGTGCTTGGAGAATGTTAGTGATAGGGAATTGAGCATCTCAATGCTTGTCAATATCGAACAGTCCCAGGTCAAGCATGTTTCCTTGATGGAGAAATGCCACTGCAGGCCTTCAGCTTTAGGACATTGTTTCTTTTACCTAAAGTTTTATCACGTTTCATTTTCAAGTTCCCTGAGTGAATTTCATTGATGATGTTTTTCAGCAATGTGACACTATTAAAAAGTACATTGAGAAGAAAATGCTGCCTGGTTCTGACAGGTTTAAGACATTTGCCATTACATTAGTCGACAATGGCATTCCCGGAATTCCGATTAATCCTAAGCAAAGTAGCCTGAAGCGGACAATAATAGAAATAATCGTTCATGCAGCAGCTGTCTTCATCTCGGGGAACAACTGTATCCTGACTCCACTGCAAAACCTTGCATTCCAACCTGCTGATATGTTGGTATGGATTCTCTTCATATTTTGTTTTACCATTTCCATAATTAAATGTCTGTCTAGATAAAACATAATTGTTAATGCATTATTTCCATTGTGTCACTTCGCAGATCATGTATAATAATTGCACTTTTTCTCCTCACAGACTTTACCTATAATCAAAAACGCCAGGCAGCAGATTGAGCTGAACCAACCTATGCATTCTCGTCCTCCATCTTTCCATGCTCTTCCCTTATTAATTGATATTTTATTGTTATTTTCTTCCTTTTCTTCTTCAGCAGATAATCAGGATAAAGACATTGATTGCTTGCTGCGATACAGTTCCACAGATGCCACTACTTACTTAGAAACATACATAGAAGATAGGAGCAGGAGGAGGCCATTCAGTCCTCCGAGCCTGCACCGCCATTCATTATGCTCATGGCTGATCATCAAGTTCGATACCCGGACCCAGCACACACACACACGCTCCCCCCCCCCATATCCCTTTAGCCCCAAGAGCTATGTCTAATTCCTTCTTGGAATTACACAATGTTTTGACCTCAATTATTTTCTGTGGTAGTGAATTTCACAGGTTCACCACTCTCTGGGTGAAGATATTTCTCCTCACCTCAGCCCTAAAAGGTTTACCCCTTATCCTCAAACTGTGACCCCCCTAGTTCTGGGCTCCCCCCAACATCGGGAACATTCTTTCTGAATCTAATCCTGTTAGAATTGCATAAGTTTCTAGGAGATTCCCCTCTCCCTCTTCTAAACACCAATGAATATAATCCCAACTGACTTAGTATTCCCTCATGTGAGACTTCCGGGGACAACATGTAGGAGACGGTCGCACGTTGGGTAGCTCCCGCAAGAGTCCTTGGTTTTTGGCCTTTTTCACCTGATTCTTTGGGGAGACCTGTCCCGATTGAAAGTTGGTTGAGAAAGGATGTCTAATGAACCAAAGTAGTCTCTCCTCAGTTGACAGTCCCGCCATTCCAGGAATTAGCCATGTAAACCTCCGCTGCACTCCCTCCATAGCAAGAACATCCTTCCTCGCAGCGGCACAGTGGTTAGCACTGCTGTGTCACAGCTCCAGGATCCCGAGTTCAATTCCGGTCTCGGATGGCTGTGTGGAGTTTGCACTTTCTCCCCGTGTCTGCATGAGTTTCCTCCAGTTTACTCCCACGATTCAAAGATGTGCAGGTTAGGTGGATTGGCCATGCTAAATTGCCTCTTCGTGTTCAAGAAGTTAGGTGGGGTTACGGGGATAGGGTGGATATGAGGGCTTAAGTAGGGTGCTCTTTCCAAGGGCTGGTGCAGACTCGATGGGCCAAATGGCCTCCTGTAATGTAACTTCTATGAACCTAAGGACAGCAAAACTGCACACAATACTCCAGGTGTGGTTTCACCAGCATCCTACAAACAATTGCAGCATAACATCCCTATTTCTATACTCAACTCCTTGCACTATGAACGCCAACATACAATTTGCCGCCTTAACTGCCTGTTGTACCTGTACCTGTGCGCTTAACTTTCAGTGGCTGATGCACGAGGACTCCAATGTCTCGCTGAGTATCCACCTCTCTGTTTACACCCATTCAAATAATAATCTGCCTTCCTATTTTTGCTAGCAAAATGGATAACGTCACATTTATCCATATTATACTGCATCTGCCCGCTCACTCGACCTGTCCAAATCACACGCAAGCATCTCTGCATCCTCCTCACAGCTCACCCTCCCACCCCACTTTGTATCATCTGCACAATTTGGAGATAACACATTTAGTTCCCTCATTCAAATCATTAATATATAATGTGTCACAGTGCCGAGGACCAGGGTTCGACCCCGGCCCCGGCTCACTGTCTGTGTGGAGTTTGCACATTCTCCCCGTGTCTGCGTGGGTCTCAGCCCCACAACCCAAAGATGTGCAGGTTAGGTGGATTGGCCCTGCTAAATTGCTCCTTAATTGGAAAAAAATAATTGGATACTCCAAATTTTAAAAAATAAAATAATATATAATGTGAACAGGTCGGGGTCCTGGCACAGATCCCTGCAGTACGCCTCTAGTCACTGCCTGCCAATCGGGGGGGGGAAAAACATTTATTCCAATGTTTTGTTTCCTGTCTGCTAACCAGCTTTCTATCCATTCTCGCTATTCCATCTCAAGCCACTACCCGCAATCCCCTGCACTTTAATTTTACATAGTAATCTGCTATATGAGACCTTGTTGAAAGCCTGAAAGTCTAAATAAACCACATCAACCTGTTCTCCCTGTTCAACTCTACTAATTACATCTTCAAAGAGTTCCAGTAGAATAGTCAAGCGTGATTTCCCTTTCGTAAATCCATGCTGACCATGTCTGATTATATCACTGCTTTCCAAATGCTGTGCTATAAAATCCTTGATAATGGACTCCAGCAACTCCTACCTAAGTTAGGCTCACTGGTTTATAATTCCCTGTTTAACTTTACTTCCCCTTTTGAATAGCGGGCTTATATTAGCGACCCTCCAATCTGTAGGAACCATTCCAGAGTCCAAAGAATTTTGGAAAATGACTGCCAATTAATCTACTATTTCTAGGTGCGATTCCTTAAGCAACCCCAGCCTATCCAGTCTCTCTTGACAGCTGAAATGCTCTAGCCCAGGCAACATCTTGGTGAATCTGTTTTGCACCCTCTCCAGTGCAATAACCTCCTTTCTATAGTGTGGTGAACAGATCTGCACACAGTACTCCAGCTAGGGCCTAACCAGCGTTTCTTTTACAGCTCCAGCATAACCTCGTTGCTCTTATATTCAATGCCTTGGATAATAAAGGCAAGAATTCCATAGGCCTTCTTAACAACCTTACCTACTAGCCCTGCTGTCTTCAGAGATCTGTGGACACCACGGTACCTTTGATCCTCTACTTCCTAACGTCCGACCATTCACTGTATATTCCCATGCCTTGTTATTCCTCCCAAAATGCGTTACCTCACACTTTTCATGATGTGAATTCATGCATTTTGCTACTCTTTTGTCCATCCTGTAATCTCAGGCTTTGCTCCTCACTATTTACCACACCAATTTTTGTGTCATCTGTTAACTAGCTTATTATTCCTCCCACATTCACATCCAGATCATTAATGTATACTACAAATAACAAGGGACCCGGGACCAATCCCTGTGGAACACCACTTGACACAGTCTTCCAGTCACAAAACCAACCTTCAACCAATACTCTGTGCCTCCTACCACTCAGCCAGTTTTGGATACAGTTTGCCAAATTGCCCTGGATCCCATGGGCTCTTACCTTCTTCATCAGCCTCCGATGTGGGACCTTGTAAAAAGCTTTACTGAAGCCCATGTGGACTACATCAACCTCGCTAACCTCATTTACGCATCCAGTAATTCAATCAAGTTTTTAAGACAAAACCATGCTGACTATCTTTGATTAATCTTTGCCTCTCAACTAGAGATTAATTCAGTCCCGCATAATTTTTTCAAGTATTTTGCCCACCACTGGCCTGTAATTTCAATGTTTGTCCCTACTTCCCTTCCTGAATAATGGTTGAATAATGGAACCACATTATCTGTCCTCCAGTCGTCGGTGGCCAGAGAAGATTTGAAAATTTTTGTCAGAGGTTCTGCAAGTGGGATACATCAGGGCAGTGTGGTGGTGCAGTGGTTAGCGCTGCTGCCTCTCGGCACAGAGGACCCGGGATCGATCCCGGCCCCCGGTCACTGACCATGTGGAGTTTGCACATTCTCCTCGTGCCTGCGTGGGTCTCACTCCCACAACCCAAAGATGTGCAGGGTAGGTGGATTGGCCACATTAAATTGCCCCTTAATTGGGAAAAAGAATCCTGTGATTCATCTCATCTGACCCGGGGATTTATCCACTTTTGGGCCCATTAAAACTGTTAATACCTCCTCCCTCTCGATGTTAAGATGTTCGAGTAAATCACAATGCGCTTCCCTGATTTCTCATCGACAGCATCCTTTTCCTTGGTGAACACAGATGCAAAGTAATCATTTAAAGCCTCTTCCGATTCTACACACAAATTGCCACATTGGTCCTTAATGGGCCCCACTCTTACCCTGATCAAATCTCTGTCATTAATATACTTGTAAAACACCTTTGGATTTTCCTTGATTTTACCCGCCAGTGCTTTTTCATGGCACCTCTTTGCTCTCCTAATTTCTTTCTTAAGTAACCCCCTGCACTTTCTATATTCCTCCAGGGTTTCTGCTGTTTTTAGTCCTTGGTATCTGCCGTAAGCCTCCCTTTTTTTCCTTATCCTAAGTCCAGGTTCTCTGGACTTATTGCTCCCACCCTTCACTATCATGAGAACATGTTGGCCCTGTACTTTCTCTATTTCCTTTTTAAAAAAATTTGGAGTACTCAATTAATTTTTTTTCCAATTAAGGGGCAATTTAGCATGCCCAATCCACCTAACCTGCACGTCTTTGGGTTGTGGGGATGAAACCCACGCAGACATGGGGAGAATGTGCAAACTCCACACGGATAGTGACCCAGGGCCGGGATTCGAACCCGGGTCCTCGGCGCCCCAGTCCCAGTGCTAACCACTGCGCCACATGTCGCCCTCTATTTCCTTTTTAAATCAATCCCACTGCTTTTATGTAGATTCTCCGACAAGTGCTACTTCCAGTTAACTTTGGACAGATCCTGTCTTATTTTGTTAAAATTGGCCGTCCCCTAATTCAGAACCTTAATTTCTGGTCTATCTTTGTCTCTTTCCATAACTACCGTAAAGTTTACTGAGTTATGGTCACTGTTTCCAAAATGCTCCCCCATTGAAACTTCATCCACCATCCTCACACTGTTAAAGTATCCAATCAGAAAATTAAAATGACCAATAATCAAATCACTTAAAAATGTTGCAATGCAAAATAAAAGTTGGGGCATACACTTGGGGTGAAGGTAGAAGCTGAAATATCATGAAATACTTAAATTAGTTAAATTATTTTAACAAATTTAGTTATTAATCATATTGGAGACCTTCTGCATTTTGAGACAAATCGGGTGTTTAACAATAGTTATTGCTTATAACTGTTAAAAGCTCGGTTGGACCTCATTAAGCAAGGCGTAACATTTTAAGTAATTCAGCAGTGAAATTAGAGTGGAAAGGGGAAGTTCCCACCAGAGTGAATTGATATCCAACTTTGGGGTGGGTTTGTTGACGGGGCAGCCTATGGCGCAGCAGTGATTGACGACTGCAACTTCAGGAATATTGTGTTCATGTGTGCAAAACTCCTGAAGCTGCAATCGGATTCTGAGAGCTAATGTTGGAAAAAGCTTGTTTGCCATGTAAAACCCGACAAATCCCCATATCTACTTTTCCAACAGTAATTTTAATGCTTACATCTTGTACTCTGTGGTCTCTGTCCGTGTTTTGCAGCTAGGCCTTTAACCAGGTGGTGGTGAGCAGCCTTCTGGACAAGTATGCACCAGGCAGCAGTTGGAATACCGGGGAGTATAGAAACAGTTATGGAAGAACTGTGATATAATCCTGATCATTGGTATAAATGTTGACTATCATTCTTGTCGATCAGATTAAATTAATGAAAGATTTTGTTTTGCCCATTTCATACAACGAATTTGTGTAAAACAGAGTGAAAATAGAGAAAACAAAAGTCCTTTTAATTGAAGAATAGATTTGTAAATTACTCCATGATCTTGAGCGTTATAAATTAAGGTATCTGTACATTTTACGGGACTTTTCAACTGGTGCAGCGAGAAAGCTGATGAAAACATATTTTGTTGATTCTGGCAGTAGTATACACACTCAGTTGGACTTATTGAACTAGAAATTTGCAAACCATCTGTTGGCAGCCTGCAGCCAGGGGTTGTAAAGCAAGACCACTATTAGCAATTCTTCCTGCCGCTCAATTTCAATGTATTTCAAACAATGTTTTTCTTTTCCGATTCTCTTTCCCGTCGTACAATTTCTAATGTTTTAATCATAATAATAATCTTTATTGTCACAAGTAGGCTTACATTAACACTGCAATGAAGTTACTGTGAAAAGCCCCTAGTCGTGACATTCCGGCGCCTGTTCGGGTACACAGAGAGAGAATGCAGAATGGCCAAATTACCTAACAGCGCGTCTTTCAGGACTTGTGGAGGGAAACCGGAGCATCCGGAGGAAACCCACACAGACACGGGGAGAATGTGCAGACTCCACACAGACAGTGATCCAACCCGGGAATCGAACTTGGGACCCTGGAAGCAATTGTGCTACCCACTGTGCAACCATGCTGCCCTTCTTCATAAAGGCTTCCATTCTTCATGTTACATCAAGCAGATGGGCACATTCAACTTTGACTAGCGGTCTTGAGCTGCATGTTACTAGAGGGAGCCCAGTTTGACTTAAATTCGCTTCCATCCCCATTGGAAAGACCTGTCGTCTGTTAAATAGTTTCCCCAATATCTGCAAGCAATATTTTAAAAATCTCAGCATGTTCAGTCTGAATTCCAATCTTTATCAGATTTTCAGATGGAAAGGAAGAATTGCTGGTGACGGGCACAAAAAGACACGACCGAGAGAGATAAGAATGACTGAAAATAAAGTTTGCTTTTTTTTCATTCTTCCTCCCACATTTAGGATGCATTCTTGCCTACCATGCCTGAGGATGTTACTCTAGAAGCTAGGGGCTGGACTGCTCTTCAGAATCTAGTGTGGTTTCGTAAGTGACAAAAATCTCTCTCTGAATTTATTTACCCGTTTTGAGAAATGTTGAACGATTAAGGAACCATCAGCAATTCCCTTTACCTTTCAGAGTGCCCGAATGGACATCCATGTGTTGTAGGAGAGGTAAGAAGTGATTTATTTTAATTTTATTAATTGCATATTTTAAATGCCATATTGGTGAAATGCTTTGGACTGTAGCAATGCTGTTTTGTAATTGTAGTGTGGACAGCCTATGGAAACATCTCGCTGTATTGAATGTAATGTTGCAATTGGAGGAGTTAACCACAGGGCAGTTGCTGGATTCGGCCATGCTGTTGGGTAAGAACATTTCCATGCAAACTAAGTAAAGAAATGCCTTGCCTAAAACTAAGAAGACAGATAAGCAGCTATTTAGTCAACTGGACATTGATATGTTTTGACATCAGCAACATTCGTTTGGTGTCTTCATTTTTAATAAAAATCATATCGATCAGAAATTACTGGTGAGTTTATTTCTGTGGTAGGTGTCCAAAGATAGTGGCTCATGTCAACTTGTATCTTCGGATGCTTTGGCATGCAAATCACGGCTGCGTTGAAGTTTAATTGCAAGTTCTTGTTACGCAAGAAATCTTCTCCTGTAATCTCTTTCCCTTTGTTTTCTCTTAAATAGTACCAAATTAAATAGCTCAGTCCAACTCCCGCCAACAAGCAAAGTTTAATACACCCCAAAAGGTCCTCTGTTTTTAAAGGATGTAACCTGGAAATTGCTGAGTTATGTTACCACATGCGCATTCATATTACATTATTCTCTTTTCTGGTTATTATTGAAGATTTTAGATGAGGAATGAGGAGCAGAATGGAGCAGTTGAAAAAAGGCAATAGAAACTTTAGCTCAGTCACTACTTTGAAAAACACATGCGAAACATAGAGATTCAAGTTTCTTATTATTTTACGAGATGCGGGTGCCTCTGGATAGGCAGGCATTCTTGCCTGGCATAGTTTTCCTGAGCAGATAGCGTTTGGCTACTTTTTTGAACCGCAGCAATCCCTGTGATAAATTCTTTGTGGAGGTTTGATGTAACTAAGTGGTTTGTTAAGGTCGTTTTTCTTGTCAACTTTAGTGTGAGCCTCGAGTCACCCAGGGGCTAGAGTGGGTAATAACAGCTGGTTTACTTCCCCAAAATCGATTAGGTGTTCTCCCCCTGCAAGATACTGTATTCTGTTCAGCTAGCTGGATGATTATTGAAGCAATCATCTTTAGTAGGTGTCAGAATTGAACTCGGGCAGTCTTATAGTTTGATGGTATAACCTCAGGATTTGTATTTATTTGACTGTATATTGTATTTAAATTTCCTGTGTCTAAACAACTATGAGTTTTCTGAAAAAGATGATTAACTTATCCTATATGAGATAACCTATCCTTAGTCCTAAATATTTATTTTTATAAAGAATGTATTCTAGTCTATTTGTCTGATTTATAGAATGGACAGAACACAAAAGGGACATGTTCTAGGAGATCCAAGCAAAAGAGAAACAGTTGTTGCTCCTGACCGGCAGATGTCCGTTGTTTCGTTTCTACTTGCTCGTCTAATCACGCACGCAGCTATGTTTCTAGGAACAATACAAGATCCTAAGGTATTTAATTAACAGTATTTTGGTTTTAGTTTAGCAGTGTCTCATATAATCCTGCTGATCAGTTACATCAATACTGCTAACCCAGAATCTCCCATAAGGAAGGCACACTTTTTTTTTAACAGACAATTTTATTGAGGTATTTTTTGGCATTGTAAACAATATCAATATACATTAGTGTGCAGATACCAATTACAAAAAACATAGTGCAAATAACAGTTCCTCTCTCACAAATAGACCCGCCTATTCTTTCCCCCTACTCTACACTATTCTACCCCCCCCCCCTTGCTGACGATTAGTTCCCCGCGGAGAAGCCGACGAATGGTTGCCACCTCTGGGCGAACCCCAATAGCGATCCTCGTAAGGCGAACTTGATTTTTTTCCAAGCCGAGAAAGCTTGCCATGTCCGACAGCCATACTTCGGTCTTTGGGGGTTTTGGGTTCCTCCAGGCCAACAGTATTTGTCGCTGGGCTATCAGGGAAGCAAAGGCCACAACGTCGGCCTCTATTCCCTCCTGGACTCCCGGGTCCTCCGACTCCCCAAAAATTGCCACCTCTGGACTCATCGCCACCCTTGTTTTCAGTACCCGGGATATGGCGTCTGCAAATCCCTGCCAGTATCCCCTGAGTTGTGGACACGCCCAGAACATGTGGACATGGTTCGCTGGTCCTCCCCCACATCTATCACACTTGTCCTCCAGCCCAAAGAATTGCTCATCCTGGCCACCGTCGTGTGGGCCCGGTGAACAACTTGAACTGAATCAGGCCGAGCCTGGCACATGTTGCGGTTGCATTTACCCTCCTCAGAGCGTCTGCCCATATGCCTCCCTCCAACTCCCCACCAAGCTCCTCCTCCCACTTGAGTTTCAGTTCCTCGGTCCCTGTGTCCTTATAAATATCCGAGACTCTCCCCTCTCCTACCTCACCCCTGGAAACTACCCTGTTCTGGATCCCCCTTGGTGGAAGGCATGGAAAGGACGGGACCTGTCTACGTATGAAATCCCGCACCTGCAAGTACCGAAAGTTATTCCCCCTCGCCAGCCCGAACTTCTCCTCCAGTGCCCTCATGTTCGCGAAGCTCCCTTCCAGGAACAAGTTGCCCATCCTTCCCACCTCCGCCACGCTCAAAACTCGCCATCCATCTTCCCCGGGACAAATCAGTGGTTGTCACATATTGGGGACCAGACCGACGCTCCCACTTCCCCCGCATGCTTCCTCCATTGGCCCCAAATCCATCAGAGCCGCCACCACTATAGGGCTGGTGGAGTACCTGGCCGGCGGGAGTGGCAGGGGAGCCGTGACCAGGGCTGCAAGCTGGTGCCCTTGCACGAAGCAGCCTCCACCCGTTCCCAAACCGACCCCGTAACCACCATCCATTTCCTTATCGTGGCTATGTTAGCTGCCCAGTCCCCCCCTCGCTACGGTTCCGTTTCAGGGTCCCCCCCCCCCCCCCCCCCCCCCCCCCCCAAGGCACGCTTTCTAAAAACAGTGTGTTTGTTTATGCCTAAAAGTCAAAATCCATAATTTGGGGCCATAACAAAAGTTGGCCACTGTTGAAAAGGTAACTCGTAGATCTGGAATTTGCTGTTTATGTGCTACAAATCTTCACTTTTAAATGTCTGGGCATTGTAAGAGGGAAAGAAAAGTGATAAGAATGTATGTAGTCTTTCCATCCTGGGAATGAGTGAATGAAGAATGGTTCATTTTACAGTTCTGCTTTTTGTGCAGATATTGGTCTTCTGCTTGGGAATTGTAAACCCTTTCTTATAGTCATACTCGGGATTTTGCAGAGAACCCAAGGTTTTGTCAGTATTCAATAGCTAAAGAGCTCCATGTTTGACATCAAAATGTGCATTCTACAGATCTCTTCTAACACAAAGCCAATTAGTTGTGACTAGCAGAGCAATTGAATTGTCTTTGTAATCCCTTCAAATATTAGCCACAAAATAAGACTGACACAAAATTGAGTGCTTCAGTTTTTCTGATGAAAGCAATGTAACTGGGCAAACCCAGTTTGTCTATAATAGTAGCAAATGAATGGGCGCTGAAAACGGGCAGTGGTGCCATATTGATTTTTTAAAAAGTAGTGTTAGCTGCATAGATTCAGGGGAAGGAAACAAAAGCCTAAGGAGAATTTATTGTCTGTGAATTGCCTACTCAATAGCAATCAGTTCTGATTCTGGAGCTAGTTCCTGCTAACTTGGGTGGTTTCCTTCTGAGTAAAGGTGTTCATGATCATCCTCGGGCTTTCAGATGAGAGTCTTCTTATGGCAGCTCGAAGTGCAGTCATGTTGTAATTTCTCTATCATTGTTCTGGTTGACTCTTAACTGCCACTCAGATCAAAGGCAATTGTGGATGGGCAACAAATGCTGGCCTTGCCAGCGGTCTACATCCCATGAAAGAATTTTTAAAAAACGGCACGCCATCAACTTGTGCACAGATGGACCTACTAGTTGCAATGTTACAGGAACATGTACATCTTTCAAATGAATCCAGGTTTCAATTACAAGATTTCTTGCTGAAAGAAAATTAATGTTTCATAAATCAACAAGCTTGGATCATTTTTGACCTGTTGCTTTCTTTTCTACAGGCAGTAGCACACATTATAAAGCCACAAGTTCCAAATCCAGCGGACTTTCTCCTGTGCCATATTGAAAAAGACATGGACCAACTCATGAGGTCACTGGGAAAGAGTGCTGATGAAGCTGCTATAGTTATTCATCTCGTTCTCAGCCATCTCATGTGGCAAAAGCAGCGTAAGTATTTACTTTTTAAAAAATAGTGGAAAACTCAGTTCCGTAATTAACCCATTTGTGCCTGTCTCTGATATACTATATATTTTTCCAGTGCCTAGCTTCGGAAGTGAAAGACTCTCCAGTAAACAGCAAAGAAATAAATGGGAGCAAATGATTTTGCAATTTGTGATAACTCCTACAATGGAGGTGAGGTATCTTTCTTTGTGCTTTGATGTATTAATGTAACACATATATATATATATATATATATATATAGATCTTAAATGGTGAATATTCCACTTTGGAGGAATTAATTTTACAAGCGTTTTACATAGTATCACAAATATATTTAAAATCTGTATTTAACTGGCCATTTAAGATCACTGCCCAAGTATTTGTGTTCGATCTAAAATGGCAACCCCAAGTAATTACTCCTTTATTTAAACTCTTGAGGTCAGTGAATGCATCTTTTTTTAAATTACTTTTTCTGAGTTACAAAGCCAGGGCTCAGTATGGTCAGGGGCGAACCCCTAATCCAGCTCCTTGCCTGCTCAAAAACCAATTCAAATTCAAATTGAATCCAATTCATGGTCCTCACAAGGGAGGCATGCCAGATCTGAGCCAAAAGGCCGAGAAGCGATGTGTATGCATCTTTTATACTTGAGTTCTGGGTCAGAAGAAGATCACAGTGTATAATTACCTTTCTTCCTCCAAAGATTTAGAACAATATTATAAGCTGTCACCTTACCGTGTGCGACCTGGGATGTAATGGACTAGTGCCAGATGCAAAACTGTTTTTCAGATGGTACAACTTAATATGGCTGAGCCAATACACCCTTTCGGCCTTTAGACTAAGATCAGGTGTGAGGTATCAGGTGTAATACCTGTTCCTGTCATCTGGTATGTCCCTTGTCTAGCGACCATGAATTGACTTGTTTTTTTTGGAGCAAGTAAGGGGATGGATTAGGGGCTTGCCCCATGCGCTCTGCACATTGGCTTAATAACTCTTGAGAAAATACATTTTGGAAAACTCTTTTTAACTTGGTAAACGATTAGGAACGGTGGCAGATGTGGCGGCAGTCTGTTAAATATAGATGCTATGTTTTTTTTTCGAGCTTCAGGAGTGGTATATCATATCTGACAAATGTTATATCCTAATGCAGTTGTGTAACTGTGTTTATATGGTGTATGTATTTAAAACCACATGATAGCTGTGAAAAGGCACACCCTGAGCTCATTTACCTCGGCATTCCTTTAACAACCAGAGCATCCAGGCTTCTTGCCAGCAGAATTTCTAACTGAACAAGTGACCCCTCCATTGCTCCATTTCCCCCAAAATTATAGACACAGCACAAAAACATCTTATAAAACCATACGTTTGTAACATGATTGTATTGTAGACTGAGAAATGGAGTGGATCTGTTTGCACTGAGAATGCTGCAATGCTAGGAAATCCTCTACACTCGATATGGTCAGATTGTTGCTTTCTTGGAAATAAAGGTATTGTTGGTGGAAGCCTGGTTGACAAATTAATAGCAACAAAAACAGAAAATACTGGACAAGCGCAGCAGGTCTGACAACATCTGTGGAGAGAGAATGGAGCTAATCTTTTGAGTTTGGATGCCTTTGGGAGTGCATGAATGCAAAGCACAAACTTTCGGGAGAGATTAAGGCCTTTGAGAACAAAGTGGGTCAAAGATAGAAATGGAACTTGTATAGGTAGATTTAATCATAATGAAATGTGCATACTCTTTTTGTGTTTTATTAAGTTTGGAACACTTTTAATTGATGAATATTTGTACCCAAAGAAAAGAATCACAATGCTTGGTATTTGGTAGGTTTAAAGTTTCTGCTATTATATTGTTAGATTTTCTACACCTCATAGTTTGGCTGAATGAGATTGAATTGGATTTGTTTATTGTCAAGGTACAGTGATGAGTATTTTTCTGCGTGCAGCTCAACAGATCATTTAGTACATGAAAAGAAAATACATAATAGGGCAACACAAGGTACACAATGTAAATACCTCGATAAAAGAGAAAGAACAGTGATAGTGTTAGAATAAAATTTTAAGAGATTATTACAGTTATAGGAGATGTAAAACGAGGTTCTGTTTGGGAGAGCTCACAGAGAGTCACCACACTCCGGTGCCATCTTGGAGAATTCAGTGAGGAGAACAATTTACATACAAGAGTGTTGGAAATTTGTGTGCATTGACTTTAATTAAAAGTTACTGCTATTCAAGGGAAACTACCGTGGAAACCGGCACTCCTGCGGCATCTGTACAAACCATTCTGCCTCTGCTAGATGGAAGGAGCTGTGCCCAAGGACCTTCTAGTGCAAAGATAAGAAGAACAAAGGCAACTGCAGCAATTGCAAAAGCTATCGAGTCACCTCCCTGCTGAGCATCATGGGAAAGGTCTGTGACAAGTCAGATCCTGGTTGATACCTGATACCCAGTGTGGTCTCAGAACTAGAAGATCTACAAGGTACATGATTATCTCTGTCTGGCAAATGCAAGAGAAATGCCATGAACAAAGAAGACTACTATATATTGCCGTCACAGATCTCACCAAGACATTCAACCATGTGAGCAGAGGCAGCATATTTAAATTGCTGAAGAAAATTGGCCACCCCACTCCGTGTGATCTCTTTCTATGACAACATGATGGATAAAGGTCAGCACTGAGGGGCAAAATCAGAACCATTGGAGATCGCAGTGGAGTCAAACAGGGTTGTATTTTAGCACTGACAATCTTTGGAATATTATTTTCTTAGCTACTGCCATATGCCTTCAGGCCATCTTCAGACGGAGAGCATGGTTGGGTGCATAGCTAGAGAGGCCAAAAATGGGTTTTGTGCTGTTCCATCCGCAATGCACCGGACACACTACGCCTGGCGCGATCTAAGTCACACCTTTGCTGGGTGGGAGATCCAGATAAGCATGTTTAAATGAGTCATTAGGCTCATTTAAATATGCGGCGCCAGTTAGAGGCCACAGTCTCCCGGCTCCTGGTAGTCACCGACCAGGTTCTGCGCCGACGCAAATTAGTACTAGTCTCCAGAAATGGAGACCAGACATGATGGCCACGCCGGGAGTTCGGAGGCTGTTGGAAGGGGGTGGTGGGCGCTACGTGTGGGTGGATACAGACTTGGATCACATCCAAACACCCTGTCAGGATCACCTCGTGAAACCCGCCCAAAATGACACTTCTTAATTTTTTGGCAGAATAATGCCTGGTATCTATTTACTGATGAAGCAGTTCAGCCTAGCTTGCCTGAGATCTAAGACAAAGTTTACCAAGTCCTCATCAGCGAGTTGCTCTGTATTGATGATGCTGCACTAACATTCCATCCTGAAGAACACCTTCAGTGGCAATTGGGAAGACTGTCACGCCTGTAGTGTGGATTGACCATCAGTATCAGAAAGACAGATGTCATGGTCCACAATGTTGCCATACCATCATCTATCAGCACTGACATTGTGTCAATGGAGGTTGTTGATAACTTCATATATCTACGCTCCACAATCACAGCAACCTGTCACTCGATGCTATAATCTGCGCACACAGCTCAGAAGCTGCAGCTGTTATTTCCAAGCTGAGTAGGAGTGTGTGGAACAACAGCAACCTGACTGAGAACACCAAACTGATTTGTCTACCAAAACTGTCTCTGCACATCGCATTCCTCCACTGTGGTGAGACATGGTCAACATATGCTAGGCAGGAGAAAATACTGAAGTTTCTCCCTTCGCTGCCTTAGACATATCTTCAGAATATCTTGACAGGACAAGGTCACTAACCCCGAGGTCCTGGAATATCACAATTCCATCAGCTATGCCAACAATGTCTGCACTGGCTTGGCCACATTAATCGAGTGTGTGACAGCTGTACACCCGAAAACCGTCTGTGTGGTGAATTGGCCCCTGGGTCACACTTTCCTGGGCATGCATACCTCTGCTACCTGCAAGCAAGATTTGAAGATGGCAGATATTGACAATGGAACTGTGAGACAGTCATTGACGGCCATGGCCTATGGAGGCTAATTGATTGGAAAAGACGAGCAGAAATTAAAAGCTCAGCTGGCCAAGAAGAGGGCTAAGGCTCAGACAAAACAAAGACAAGCTAATCATGCACCTTCTCAGTCTTCCTCTGCAGAATCAACAAAGAACAAAGAAAATTACAGCACAGGAACAGGCCCTTCGGCCCTCCCAGCCTGCGCCGATCCAGATCCTTTATCTAAACCTGTTGCCTATTTTCCAAGGATCTACTTCCCTCTGTTCCCCGCCCGTTCATATATCTTAATGCATCTTAAATGATGCTATTGTGCCCGCCTCTACCACCTCCGCTGGCAAAGCATTCCAGGCACCCACCACCCTCTGCGTAAAAAACTCTTCCACGCACATTTCCCTTAAACTTTCCCTCTCTCACCTTGAAATCATGACCCCTTGTAATTGACACCCCCACTCTTGGGGAAAAAGCTTGTTGCTATCCACCCTGTCCATACCTCTCATAATTTTGTAGACCTCAATCAGATCTCCCCTCAACCTCCGTCTTTCCAATGAAAACAATCTTAATCTACTCAACCTTTCTTCATAGCTAGCACCCTCCATAACAGGCAACATCCTGGTGAACCTCCTCTGCACCCTCTCTAAAGCATCAACATCCTTCTGGTAATGTGACGACCAGAACTGCACGCAGTATTCCAAATGTGGCCTAACCAAAGTCATATACAACTATAACATGACCTGCCGACTCTTGTACTCAATACCCCGTCCGATGAAGGCAAGCATGCTGTATGCCTTCTTCACCACTCTATCGACCTGCGTAGCCACCTTCAGGGTACAATGGACCTGAACTCCCAGATCTCTCTGTACATCAATTTTCCCCAGGACCCTCCCATTGACCGTATAGTCCGCTCTTGAATTAGATCTTCCAAAATGCATCACCTTGCATTTGCCTGGATTGAACTCCATCTGCCATTTCTCTGCCCAACTCTCCAATCTATCTATATTTTGCTGTATTCTCTGACAGTCCGCCTCGCTATCTGCAACTCCACCAATCTTAGTATCATCTGCAAACTTGCTCATCAGACCACCTATACCTTCGTCCAGATCAGAGCAGAGCTGCCATCCTTACGAGACGGAAGGCTGCCACGACTATTTGGAAGTAATTAATTGACTGAAAAGCCCCAAGGATCAAAAGGCAACTTTATAAGTGCATGATGTCCTGTTTTAACATCTCTGCTGGCTTTTTCTTTTTAAATAAAATTACTAAAAGCTTCATTATGATATTTTCATGTAGATGGGTGTGAGACGCCAATTAAAACATGTAATCGTTACACTTCTGTCATCATTTCACTTGTGCAACTTTATTTTAACAGGACCTGGATAGAAAGATTGTGGATA
Organism: Scyliorhinus canicula; assembly: GCF_902713615.1. Lineage (NCBI taxonomy): Eukaryota > Metazoa > Chordata > Chondrichthyes > Carcharhiniformes > Scyliorhinidae > Scyliorhinus > Scyliorhinus canicula. Next base: position 14,454,490 of record NC_052163.1, on the reverse strand, counting down.
TTAACAGCCGAATAAGTCAGGATAAGCGAATATGTTCAAATCCCATTGTCAAAGTTGTGTATGGGGACCCCCAAACATTCCTTAAACTACCTCAAGGGAATGCGCTGTACTGTTCCACTATATGGAGCTGCCGGAAGAGGATTTCTGTTGAACATTTGAGACATATAGTGGAACATGAGGATGGAAAAGATACTCTACCCATTTTGTGGAGGTTTCTGCAAAAGGTATTTGATGCAGCTTGTCTAATGGTCCTGTGCATATATTCTGGTTAAATTTTATATATATTCTTGAGTGTTCACGGTAATGACATAGCTCACCCTCGAACATAAAACATCACAAGGAGTGAAGAAAAGCTTGGTGTAAGCTGAAAGAATCCAGTTCCTGTGCATCAGAACAAAATATGAGTGCTAACTAGCGTGAAATTTCCATTCTTCTTTTCAAAGATAATTCTTAAAATAATTTTCTCATTTTTCATGTAAAATGGCATACTTAATGTTTCTGCGACATTTTCAACATTGTGGCTGCATTTTAATAAAAGCACATTGATGAGGGAGACACTAATCTAAGACGGACGTAAAGATTTAAAGTTGCTTTGGGCCCAGCCAATAAGTGTTGGAAAAATATTGATTTTATGATGCACAAAAAGGTGACATTCTCCACAAAGTATTGATTCCTAAATTGTCACTATAGACACTCACATTTTAAGGCATAAAACACCAGAATAAGAAATATCTGAAATACATCATTTAACATGAGTATCAAAAATAACTATTATTTCTATAGTTTGCTCTAAATTCAAAATGCACTTAATCCAAGTAATCAGTGCAACTTTTAGCTCTGGACTTTTACTTTATCATATCAAATGCATCATTTGAATTGATTTTGAAAAACATTGAGGAGTAAACTAGAGAACATTTAGCAGAGGACCACAGTGCTTCACAAATGTATGCTGGAAATGGATACCGAGTCTGAATAATGGTGTTAAAAAAAGTAAGGAAAAATTGACACTTTGGTTGCTAGGATGTTTTTAGAGAGGGTTTTTTATGGTTTGAGAAAGATGTGAAGAGAGACCAGTACTTGGGCAGCTAAAGGCTGCGTTACCAGTGATTGAATAGGGAAGATGTGACTAATATTAGAGTGAGAAAGTATAGCGGGGCAATTAAAGGATTGGAGTGATGCGGCGGAGGATTTATACATGGGCATAATGATTTAAAATTTAACGTATTGTGGATGAGAAAGCTGCGAAGTGAGGACTGAAGGAATGGATGAGTGAGAGCTGGTGTTTAACAAATGGACAGAGTTTTAGACAAGTTGGAGTTTATGGAAGGGGGAGATTGAGATGCTGGGAAAGGAAAGCATTGAAATAGTTATCTGAAAGAAACAGCCAGGATTTGAGTACAAATGCTTCATTGTTAGTAAAATTTTAGTATAGCTCACATTAATTGGAGTATTCCAAATCGAAGTGCTCAGCTTATTTCATGTTTTCCCTGTTCATGCCCACATTAGCAGTGTAAACATTAAGTGTAGTGAATGTAACTTGCTGATGTGTCGTAGATTCATCCGTGGCATTTCTGCAACCTGTTAACAATCTCCTAATGTGCAGGAAGCTCAGTTGAGATTGGTGATGTTCCTGCCAGAAATACTGGCGCTCCAGTACGACTTGGTGAAACGATTTCAGAATGCAACTGAGGTACCTGCACAATCTGCTCATGAGTTTCTTCAGAACTTTAGTCCAGGTAATTAATCATCTTGCAAAGCAGTTCAGACCCGAGTCCTTTCAGTATCCATCCTTATTCCAACACGTGCTTTGTTTTTTTCAGAGTCTGTAAAACGTACATTTGCATTCCGAATCTCATGTTTCCTCAATGTGTGGAACCAACTTCGAACATTCCTTGTAACTAACGGTGAGTGTTACCTTATTTATACCAGTTAAATTAACAACAAAATGACTTTTTAGCTATTTGTTTCATCGAAAAAATAAAACGAATCCACAATGTTGGAAGCAGAATGTTATATTTTATCATCACTGTTATTATTGTGATAATATGGACATGATACATCTCTGATTGAAGTATAGGATATTTGATTAAATATTCCAGGCAGAGCGGGGCACTCAGATAATGGCTCATGGACCATTTCTCACCCCTGAGCCACTGCGATCCAGCCCACCTAGTCCAGACAATTCGGTCCTGTTTGCATTTCTTTTATGTTGGTTTGTTTTGTTTGAACTTTCAGAACCTACAAGTTTGGTGCAAAAATCCTAAATTAGAACATTCAAAAGACAGACACTATAAGTAAATGCAAGTCCTTATGACTAAGAACATCCCAAAGAGCATTACAACAGCCAATGCAATTTTGTTTGGGTAGTCATTGCTGCAGTGTAGCCAATTTGACTGTAGAATTCACTTCCGTGGTAAATAGTTAAAGCCAAAAACATTATTACCTATTTACATGAAGCAACGTCCCACCAGCACCAATGTCATAATGACCTGATAATTTTTTTTTTGACGGTTTTTGTTGAGGGAGGAATATTGGCCAGAATTCTGGGTCATCTTAGTAACCTGTTGTTCAGAATAGTGCCGTGGGATCTTTAACATCCACTGGCGAGGGCTGAAAGGTCCCACCTCTGATTGTGCAGCACTCCCTCAATGGCACAGGAGTGTTAAGCTGGATTGCTTCCAACCGCAGCCACAGCAGCCACTAATTTGTTACAACTTAGAAGATTCTCCGCTGCCCACAACGGGTCGGAGAATAGCGGGAGGGCCTTCCCGACAATTTTCACGGCCTCCCGCTATTCTCTCTTCCCCCCCCCCCCCCCCCCCCCCCCTCCCTCCGGCCGCCCCCCGACACGAATCGCTGCTCGCTGTTTTTTACGGCGAACAGCGATTCTCCGCAGGCCGATGGGCCGAATCACGGCCGCGATCACACCTGCTTTCAGCGTTCGTGAAAACGGCCGCAAACTGCCCATCCCGGACAACCATGGCACCGATTGGCACAACCGTGCCAAGGGTGGCATGGGCCTGCGATCGGTGGGCACCGATCGTGGGCAGCGGGTCCGATACTCGCGCACTATTTGTTCTTCCGCCGCCGCCCCACAGGATCAGTCCGCGGAGCGGCTGAGGTGCATGACGGCCCGCGCATGCGCGGGTTTGACGCATCTGCGTGATGACGTCATCGTGCGCATGCGCGGGTTGGAGCCGTCCAACCCGCGCATGCACGGCTGACGTCATCGTGCGTGTCAGCCGCCGTGACTCTTGGCGGGCGGAGTTAGCGACGTTCGCTAACTCCGCGTCACCGTGATTCCCCCGGCCCCGATACTAGCCCCGCCCGGGGGGGGAGAATCGGGTCCCGGGACGGAGCTCCGAGGCTGGCGTGAAACACGGCCAGTTTCACGCCAGCCTTCACGGCACGCCGGATTTGCGGAGAATCTCACCCAAGATGTTTTATCCGTGCCTTGCAAGAGAACCGAACGAATGGGAGCATTGATTGAAATCCTAATATTACTTCTAAAACACCATAGCGTTTGACTAAGTGGCCTGCAAAAACATTACAGTCTGGGCATTGCTGAGGTGGATGACCTCAATGAAAATACTACGGCATTCAAACGATATTAAATCATATACCAGGATTTCAGCCTGGAGGCTGCAATGTGTTTCTTGAATAAAGTATCATTATTTTTTCAACATTTTTAATTCTGAGGAAAATTGACTTTTTGTTTAACAAATCACAAACTATTCTACAGGTGCAATTAAAATTCCTGAGGAATACTGTGCTTCTGATTTGGACATGCAGAACTGCAGACTTGAAGTTCTGCTCCCCCGTCGACAGAATCTTGGCTTGTGCTCCACAGCGTTAGTTAGCTACCTAATTGATCTTCAGAATGACTTTGTTTATACAGTGGAGAAGTACACCAGCAAATCTGCACTGTGAGTTTATTTCTGTCTAGTAGTGCCTCCTAACGTTGGTGTATTTAGATTCATGGTTTAATAACCGGAGCTGTCATGCAAAAATAAATGGTCGGGTTTTCTTCCATCTTTTTCTTATCCCATGTTTCAAATTTTAATTTTCCTTGCTTGAAAAAAGATCACTGAGTATCAGAAACCCCGGGAAGAATAAAAAATATATCTATTTGTGGGTCTGCGAGTTGGAGTGGATTATTGGGGACAATTAAAGCTTGTATAGCAACTGTAATGTAAAACCCACGTACGTATCTTTCTAAGCCTAAAATTTGCAAAACATGAACATTTAGAGTCAATTTGGCCATTAGAGCATCAGAAAAAGGGCCCTCTAATTTGGAACTAATTGGTGATAATTTGATTGGGAGGTCACAGTGGTGAAAGGTGTCCAGAATGTGAATATCTATGTTTCATGGAGTAAAGATTAAAAACTCGAATCGTACGTCAGTAGTCAGTTGTATCCTCGTGTATGCAAACATGTAGCACGAGTAAAACTCTTATCCCCAAGGGTTCCCTTCCAGCACTGTGCCCCCATCAATCATTCAAACATATAAATTAATGTTTTCAGCCTTGTGCTCATCTTACAAACTGCATATTTCTTGAACTTTTATAGATACTCGATCAACCCAGCCGATGTTGCAGACTTGCATGTAATCAAGTACGAGATCGGGAGAGACCTGATTCCTCTCATTTCATCCAACTGCCAATACACGATGGAAAAAGGAGGGGAAACTGTGTTTGAGTATGACTTGAGGAGAATTGAACAGCAACTTACTAACAGATTCTTGAAAGGAAAACCACTTATTAGCTTAACAGTAAGTCAAAAGAGGGATTTGTAAATAAATCTGAGTCAGTGATCAACCATGAGGACCATACCCATGGTAAGGGACCTTGTGAATTATATTAGTATGGTGCTCTGCATAGAAATCTTTTTCCTCAATTTTTCAGGGAATACCAACTATGGTTTACAGACAAGACAGAAATTATGAAAACATCTTTAAAGATGTGAACAACAAGCTGCCTCAGGTACTTATTATTTTTATGTTTCAAGCGGAAGGATAGTCTTGCACTGAAAATGCTGGAAATCCTCAGGTCAGGCAGCATCTGTAGGGAGAGAAACAAACTTTGATATGTCAAGCCATGGCCTTTTATTCAAACTCAAAGTTGCAAGTGAGTTAACACTTTCTAAACGGTATGTGCGGCACGGTAGCACAGTGATTAACACTTTTGTTTCACAGCGCCAGGGACCTGGGTTTGATTCCCGGCTTGGGTCACAGTCTGTACGGAGCCTGCATGTTCTCCCCGTGTCTGTGTGCGTTTACTCCGGGTGCTCCAGTTTCCTCCCACGGCCCAAAGATATGCAGGTTAGGTGGATTGGCCATTCTAAATTGCCCTTGGAGTCCAAAAAGGTTAAGTGGGATTACTGGGTTCGGGGGATCGAGTGGAGGTGTGGGCTTAAGTAGGGTGCTGTTTCCAAGGGTCGGTGCAGATTCGTTGGGCGGAATGGCCTCCTTCTGCACTGTAAATTCTAGTGGGGAAGAAATAAGAGGGAAGCTCTGTGAAACACTGGAATTAAATAACAAAGGGGGATGATGGTGCCTCGAAAAAGTGGGTGGTGGCACAGTGGTTAGCACTGCAGTCTCACGGCGCTGAGGTCCTAGGTTTGATCCCGGCTCTGGGTCACTGTCCGTGTGGAGTTTGCACATTCTCCCTGTGTTTGCGTGGGTTTCACCCCCACAACCCAAAGATGTGTAAGGTAGGTAGATTGGATGTGCTAAATTGCCCTTAATTCGAAAAACTTAATTGGGTACTCTAAATTTATAGAAAAAAAAAGGAAAAAGAAAAAGTGGGTGGTAATGGAACAAGAAATAAAAGATGGTTCCATGGAAAGTGCCGATCTTTGCATATTGTTGTCTTTCTTTTTGTACCAAACTTTGAATCCAGTCCTGAATAAGATAGCTACCTAAAATAAGTCTCTGAACAGCTCAGATTTTCAAGTTTATAAAAAAATTACTGTGGGTTCAAATTGTCAGTGCTCCCGGTTATGTTTTTTTGCTAATTCTGCACCCAAGATAGACTCTGGAAGTATTGCTAAAATTCATTTTTTCGCAAAGCACAGAATACTCTCAATTTACAGTTATGTTTGAAATGGCACAATTCTCCTTAACAAATTCAAGTTCTTGCAGTTGAATATGACATTTTCACATTTAATTTCCTGCGTAAGAGATCTCACAAATGTAACAATATTGGTGAGACTGTGAGGAAAACTGAATGACAATAGATGGCAATCCTATTCATCTCCTCCCAAATAAAATGATGTCCCATTTATGGTATTTCCTTCATCCAGTTTCGTGTCAGCCCATCTTCTATATCTACCAATGTTTTTCCTTTTAGGAATTACTGCCAAACTCGATTATTAATGCCATAAGTGGTGAATTGCAGTCATACAGTGACGTGTGTGAAGCATTTACTGCCGTAGAAGTCACTTTAGGATTTTTGGCCATGTCAGGGGCGGATCCTGATCTGCAGCTGGTGGTTTACTTGAAGGAGGTTTTGCAAATGGAAGATCAAATGGCACCTCATGTAATGGAAGTAAGTACATGTTTATCCTGACTCTGCAATAGGTTGCTCTGGATTTTTTGTGGTTAAGCTAACATACACCATTTTTTCCCCCTTGAACCCTTTATTAATTATTCCTATTTGTACTAAATCTACATCATTAATTGGTTTCCACTTTCTTCTTATGTGTAATGCACCACAGTAATATTCAAGCCCATTCATGGAGATGTTCAGTGTTTCTTGGTGATGTGTCAACTTGACTCAATTATAATCTTTATTAGTGTCACAAGCAGGCTTACATTAACACTGAAATTAAGTTACTGTGAAAAGTCGATGGCGCTTTCACCTTTTTGAGTCGGAGCACAGTGGGTTCAAGCCTTGCTCCAGGACATCAGCCATTGTAAGGGAGCATTGTTAAGTTGGCGCTTGGAGCTGTTGATTCAACACAAAGCCAAGACAATTTACAACGGTGAAGTACTGCAAATGCTGAAAACAAGCACGGGCAGTACGGTAGCATAGTGGTTAGCACAATTGCTTCACAGCTCCAGGGTCCCAGGTTCAATTCCCGGCTTGGGTCACTGTCTGTGCGGACTCTGCACGTTCTCCCCGTGTGTGCGTGGGTTTCCTCTGGGTGCTCCGGTTTCCTCCCACAGTCCAAAGATGTGCAGGTTAGGTGGATTGGCCATGACAAATTACCCTTGGTGTCCAAAATTGCCCTTAGTGTTGGGTGGGGTTACTGGGTTATGGGGATAGGGTGGAGGTGTGCGGTTGGGAAGGGTGCTCTTTCAAAGAGCCGGTGCAGACTTGATGGGCCGAATGGCCTCCTTCTGCACTGTAAATTCTATAAGGCACTCCTGCCTGTTCAGATGATTTGATAGACTCTCGAGATTACATAGCATTTATTGGAGAAGAGGGAATTTCCTGGTATCCTGGTTAAGAGTCACACGTTCAGCCAGCATAACCAAAAACAAATTAACTAGCCATTCATCTAGTTTCTATTGTGTGATCTTGCTGCAAGCAAATTGCCTTCCTCCTATACCTGCATGACATTTTCCATTCCCATTGTTGTGGGTCAGGAACAGCAGAGGGGGCGGAAGAGCGAGCAAGAGACCCAAAATGGCTTTTACGCTGCACGATTTCCACACTCCATTGTCCTCTTCCCACTACCAATGATATAATGGGGGTCCCAAATGTATACGTCAGGATTCCCGTTTACACCTATATAAGAACATACTTGAATATGCAGTCTGATTTTTATTCTCCCCCCTCCCCATGTTAGTCTGGCCATTCACATGTGCATCATGATAGGTTCGCCACAATGTACATCTGGCGAGCAGAACCCACCAGCGGTGCACAGGTGAGTATCCATTGGGGGAGAGGGTCATACCTGGGTAGTTGGGGGGAGGGAGGTTTGTGTGGAGAGGGTGCAGGGGTTCCATGGCAGGTGGCTGGGAGGTTCCGTGGAGTGTTTGTTTTTAAATCGGGGAGCTCTTTAAAAAAGATATGCCGATCTTTTAAAAGCCTACGTTGCTGGGGGAGTGGCTCATTCAGAGCTCGTCCGCCAGCATCATGTCGTGCGTCCTGATCCCACACTGTTCTTCACAAAGTATGGCGGGAAAAGCCGCCGGTATAGCTGGCGGGCTGCCCGAGCTGATGCTGTTGGGAGGGGTGGGAGCTGGGATTGGAAAATTCCATGCAGCATGTTCATCCATCATCATCGTGTACCATTGGAACATAATGCATTGTACTACTATCAGAATGTTATTGTTAACAGACTTGTTGAACTTTTATCTTTGTTGTTTGAGAGGGCAGCACGGTGGCGCAATGGTTAGCATTGCTGCCTCATGGTGCCGAGGTCCCAGGTTCGATCCCGGCTCTGGGTCACTGTCCGTATGGAGTTTGCACATTCTCCCCGTGTTTGTGTGGGTCTCGCCCCCACAACCCAAAGATGTGCAGGGTAGGTGGATTGGGCACACTAAATTGCCCCTTAATTGGAAAGAATTAATTGGGTACTTTTTTTTGTAAAAAAAATATCTTTGTTGTTTGAAGCTGTTCACACCAAGTGATTGTTAGTACATGCGTTCTTAATACATATTATATAATTTTTTTTTACTCTAGGCATTAAGGAGGTGCAGCTTAAAACACATCCAAGCACTTTGGCAACTGCTTGCTGCAAGAAAATCAGAATGCTTTCTCCGTCTGAAGAGGGTATGAACTGGAATCGTTATCAGCAAAAATTATTTTATTTTTCTTGGGGTTGGGGCTTTGCAGGCATGGTCACATTTATTGCTCAATCCCTCAGTTCCCCAGACGAAAGAATGGCGTCGAAGTAGGATGGTGTGTGACTTGAAGGGCAATTTGAAGATAATGGTGTCCCTGTGTTCTTGTTGCCATCTTGGGAGTAGAGAGAGTGGTCATGGGAAGTGCTGTAGAGCAGTGCTTCTCAAAGTGTGGTACGTGTGCCGGTACGCGAGCCATCGTCTGCCGGTACTTGGAGTGTTTCCAGAAAAGAAAGAGACAGTAATCCTGGATTGACTTGTTTCGCTCACCGGTCCCCGGCACATTGAAACAAAAAACTGCCGGTACGCCACATCAGATAGTTTGAGATGCACTGCTGTAGAGGTTACCTTGATGAGTTCCTGCTGTGCACTCTGCAGCCAGTACATAGAGCAAGCACAGTGAACTGTGATGGTAGGAGTTGATTTTGAGTTCAATGGCAGAGGTGATGATTTGAGAACTGCTGGTCCTGGATGGTACTGCACCTGCACCCGCCATTACATACATTAATAAATTTACATACTTATGTATGACTGTAGGCACTTGACTGTGTTTTGGCTGTTTTCAGTTAAAATATATATTCAGCTATGTTGTCAAGAAGAAAGCATTGCAATCAAACACTAAATTGTGAATGAATGACGATTGGGTATAATAACTAAACAGCAACTGGCTAACTTTGGTGATTTTCCCCCATCTACTTGACCCATGGACTCAACCAGGCACAGTAGAGAGGGGTTGGGTTAAGACCAAAAACCTTCCCACAAGAAGATGAGCGTAATTGATGGGAGTAGTCACGGTTCTGCCCCATTTGTTATTGCATGGTCAGGTTCAGAACGGTATTTGTCAGTGCATGGGATGGACTTCCTGGTATCATCTGTGAATGCATGTTAGTTACAGAAAAACGTTAATATTCAATGTTTTTTTGCATGCTTATATATAAATAAGGGGACTTGGGTGCAATTAAAAGGCAGCAACTAGTTTTGAAGGTTCAGGGAACACCCTAAACCACGAGTAAATTGTGAACAGCATATCATATAGCGTTTTGTACTATTTTCAATTGAAATTTTTCAGTTCTGCTAGGAGCTTTCAATGTACTGCACGCTAATTGCTCATGGTGGCCAATGCTCAATATATACATTGAAATACCAATATATTTTGCCACAAGTTTGGGTTTAGTGTTCATGCTGTTGATTTTCTGATCTGCACCTCTGCAGGAAAGAACTGGGTAGATGCAAGGTGTTTCCCTGCAAAGAGTGGTGTTTAATCCCAGATCATTGGTACATGTCTTTGAGCGGTAGGCTTTAATTGGCATTGGCTAAAGTCTGGGAAAGGTTAGTCAACTAACTTCCATGCATCATATGTTGTGAAGAACAGTGGGATGAAGTGAAATTTCATTTGTTTCAGATTACTGCTGGTTTAATAACAGAAAAGTTACTGTCAATTTATCAAGCAATAATTTGGCATTTAATTAATAGAACCATCAAAGGCTAGTGTGCACGATAAAATGTTGAGTAATTAGATGATGCTTCAGTACAGATTAAAAAATGAATGATAGCTCTGCATGGTCCATACTTACTACAGTCCTACAGTTACAGCCATTTAACTTGATTGATTCCCAAAGGGGCAACTTTCTATACAATCAGACAGAAAGTAATGTAATAATCAAAAGTGTAGATTCTTCATTATTTCCATGTGTATTTTCAGGATCCCTTCTCAGGAATTCGAGATGAATATAAAAAGGACCTCAGTGCAGAGGAAAAGAAACAGTTGCATGCCTTCTTCGTTCAAGCAAGTGTAGATAGATTTATACTGGAACTGCATGAAATGTTGACCCTGAAATGCAAAAAGGTTCAACCATCGGAATCTTTAAAGTCATCGTGGAGGTATGTCCATTTGTTAGAAAAGTTGTACCAGTAAATCACTTCATCATGCCAAAACATCTTGCTGTCAGTTTTTCAGTGGACCATTCAACTGTAAGTAAAATACAGTTTTAACATAGAAGATAGGAGCAGGAGGAGGACATTCAGCCCTTCGAGCCTCCTCCGCCATTCGTCACGAACATGGCTGATCATCCAACTCAATAACCTAATCCTGCTTTCTCTCCATAACCCTTGATCCCAATCGCCTCAAGTGCCATATCGAGCTGCCTCCTGAATGTATTCCTGCTTCCTGTTTCTAAATTCAAAGCAACTTGGAACTTTAATAATAATGTTGAAAAACCTTATTTTTTTCCAATGTCTGAAGCTAATTTTTATTTGCATTTCAGTTTGAAAGAGTCACTGAGAATTATTATGGATATGAAGGTGGAGGATAATTTGCCTGAACTTGATGATCTTTTCCCAGACCAAATTCTGTTGTCAAAGAGTGTGGCGACCTGGAAAGCTGCCGTGACTTTCAAACGGGAACGATTACAAGTTTTGAGATAATTTCGAAGAACCTTTGGACAAAAATCTTTGTTTCATAGCGATAACTATAATTCTAATACAAAATAGAGATCATTAAGAAAAGGGATTTTTTATTTTAAGAATTGGAAACTAAATGTTTCTACTTATCACTGAAGCAATGATTTTATGAAGGACTGTCTGATATAACTGCTTTTGTTTTGCACCTTAAATTGCTTTGAAGAGATGTTTGAAGTTTACAAAATACAGATTACATTATTAAAAGTTCAGTCAGTCATTGCTTATCTTGGTGTCTTAGTCCAAGGTTGATTAAGCATTGTAACACATCATGAAATTACAATTTTCCTCTGCGCTGCACATTAAATTTATCTGAATACGGGTGTTGGAATATATTCTGCCTGTGATAACAAAGAATGTACAAGATCTTCTATATTCATTGAGGTGCCTTTATGCTAAAAAGCTGCTTTAAAAACGTGGATGTTGGTTTCCGTAAAGAAGCCATATTTGAATAAAGACTTCCAAGTGCATTTGTTTTTTATAAACTGTTCAGTAAATTTTGAAAACATAATGTTTGCTTTTAATTTTATGTCTTGCTGTACGTTTCTACTAAAATAAAGCGCGTTAATTAAAAAATACATGATTTTCAACAAAGCAGCAAACCTTTATTATTTGAAAACAATGCGACTGCAAATCGTGTTGGAAACATGTTAACATCACCTGCATGTCACATCAGAACAGACGTTGAGGGAAGACGCGAGGCCCGATTTAAATGGTGTAGGTGTTACTTCTGTGGGTAACTTCAACCGTGAATGAGCATAAATTAGCCATATGTGCGGGAGGGTTAAACTAATTTGACATTTGGTTGGGCAACCGATATTGAGAGGAGATATGAGGTGTGCAGATGGCTTATAGAAACAAATAATAGTAAAGAATAGTTTAGAGATCAGATGGGTGTATGTAAAGCAGTCTAAGTTTGGTTTGGAGTGCATGTGTAAAGTGCAAAAAGGGTGTTGAGCTGCATGCTCCAGTCACTAAAGGGGCCACAGTGCAATTGAATAATAAACCTGGTTCAAAGAAGGATTGAGAACTTAAATGTTCCTGGCTACAAGGTGTTTCGGGTAGATTTTGTTCATGTGTGCCCTGCCTATAGGCAGGTCCCTAGCTCATTGTTTGCTGATGCTTCATCCTTAGCTGTTTTCCTTGACTTTTTGTCAGCAGTGGTTTGCCATGCCTTCTACGCTCCGGAGCAAGGTGGGGAGGCAGATCCCAGCTCAAACACAAATCGAGCCTACACTGCTAGCATTATTCTGAGGCCCACACTAACCAACTGAGTGAATCAGCCCTCTATTAAAGAGAGATATGGAGAAACTATTAAAGCATTGATGAGGGTTGTTCTAGTTAAGAGGTTTAAAAACAATTTATTTGATTAGAATTAAAGAATAGAGGAACTATTGCATTACTGGGTGTATCCGGTTGCCAAACAGTGGGAAGGAGATAGAGGAGGAACTTTGAAAACAGGTTACAAAGATACAAGAAGTGATAATGGGGAACATAAATTATCCAAAGACAGACCGGGATAACAGTGTCGAGGACATAGAATGGATTTCCTGAAATGTGGGCAAGAGAACTTTCTTCATTAGTGTGCTTCCAGCTCAACAAGGAAGGAAGCAATGTTAGATCTAGTTCTGGCAGAATGAAATGGGAGAACTGGAGTTTCTTCAGGGAGTGAAAAATGATCATAATAGGACCAGGTTTAGAATAGTTATTGAAAAACACTAGGAGAGAAAGTTTGTGAAAATACTTAGCTGTAGGAGGGCTGACATCAGAATTGAAAAGTGATCTGGCCCAGGTAAATTAAATTCCTAAATCAATAATTGAACAACTGGAGGCCTTCGTAAAGGAAATTGGACCGAGCAGGCACACTTCCTCGAGGGGTCATCTAAAACTAGTGGTCCCTGGATATGACTCGAGATGTCGAGGTCAAAATGAGACAGATAAAGGAGGCTTAAGATTCATATTAATGTAGAGAACCAGGCTGAATAAAGCAAATACAGAGATTTATAGAAAAGGGAATAGATGAGACAGAGCATGAAAGCTGATTACCAATTAACATAAACGGGAGCCTAGAGTGTTAGAAACAAAAATGGTGAAAGGATAGTCTACGGTTGAGACCATTTAGGGACTGAAATAGAAATTGAGTCAGAATGGTTAGGTGGGGTTACAGGGATAGGGTGGGGGAGTGGGCTCTTTCAGAGGTGTCGGTGCAGACATGATGGGTTGAATGGCCTGCACTGCATGAAAAGGTTGGCTCTCAGAGTAGACACATAGAAAATAGGAGCAGGTCAAGGTCATCTGGCCAGCTATTAGCCCATTACAGAATCTGCTCTGCCATTCCATATGACCATGGATGATCCTTTATCTCAATGCCATACTCCCACGCTCACCCCATATCCCTTGATGCCTTTAGTGTCTAGGGCCATGATCTAGTGGCTGCAGTAGCTGAGTACACAAATCCTCTAATGGCCATTAAATCCCAGAGAGGCCCAAAACCGGATTTGCACTGGTGAGATTTCTGATCAGGATCTCTCTGTCCTCTTCTCCCCTCCCGATGACACAATCAGGTTTCGGGATACAAGCCTAGTTGCATTAAGATTTATTATAAAGTATACCAATTATAGGGCTTAACGCATCTACTTCCACCCTCACGGTACCGTTCCACCCAGCAAGCGTGACGTCACGCCGGCACATGGATGGGCAGTGTATCCTGGCCAAGATGTTTCGGGGGGGGGGGGGGGGGGGGTTGGAGGAATGCCCTGATGCTTGTGTGGTGGTGGTCAGTGCACCATGATGCTTGTGGTGGTGCGGAGAGGGGGGTGCTTCCGAGTGATGCCAGCAATCGTACTAAAGACTTGTGCTCCAGAACTTGCCGCACCCCTAACCAAGCTGTTCCAGTACAGCTACAACACTGGTATCTACCAGGCAATGTGGAAAAGTGCCCAGGTGTGTCCTATGCACAAGGAACAGGACAAATCTGACCGAGCCAATTACCGCCTTATTTGTCTACTCCACCATCAGCAAAGTGATGGAGGGAGTCATCAACAGTGCTATCAAGCGGCACTTACTCAGCAATAACCTTCTCATGAACGTTCAGCTTGGGTTCTGCCAGGTCACTCAGCTCCTGACCTCATTACAGTCTTGGTTCAAACATGGATAAAAGGAGCAGCACGGTGGCACAGTGGGTTAGCCCTGTAGTCTCATGGCGCTGAGGTCCCAGGTTCGATCCCAGTTCTGGGTCACTGGCCGTGTGGAGTTTGCACATTCTCCCCGTGTTTGCGTGGGTTTCGCCCCCACAAAGATGTGCAGGCTAGGTCGATTGGCCATGCTAAATTGCCCCTTAATTGGAAAAAATGAATTGGGTACTCTAAATATATTTTTTTAAATGGACAAAAGAGCTGAATGCCAGAGGTGAGATAGGAGTGACTGCCCTTGACATCAAGGCAGCATTTGACCAAGTATGGCATCAAGGAGCCCGAGCAAAGCTGGAGTCAATGGGAATCGGGGAAAACTCTGCTGATTGGAGTCATACCTGGCACAAAGGAAGATGGTCGTGGTGGCTGGAGGTCAATCATCGCAACTCATGGACATCACTGCCGGAGTTCCTCAAGGTAATGTCCTCGGCCCAACCATCTTCAGCTGCTTCATCAATGACCTCCCTCCCATCATAAACTCAGAAGTGGGGATGTTTACAGATGACTGCACAATGTTCAGCACCATTCGCAACTCCTCAGATAATGAAGCAGTCCATGTCCAAATGCAACAAAATATGGACAATATCCAGGCTTAGGCTGACAAGTGGCAACTTACATTCGTGCCACACAAGTGCCAGGCAATGACCATCTCCTATAATGAAAATTGAAAATCGCTTATTGTCACGAGTAGGCTTCAATGAAGTTACTGTGAAAAGCCCCTAGTCGCCACATTACGGCGCCTGTCCGGGTAGGCTGGTACGGGAATCGAACCGTGCTGCTGGCCTGCTTAGTCTGCTTTAAAAGCCAGCTATTTAGCCCAGTGAGCTAAACCAGCCCCTTCTATAGGAGCAGCTCCTATAGGGGCTGCTTTAGCACACTGGGCTAAATCACTGGATTTTAAGGCAGGCCAGCAGCACGGTTCAATTCCCGTACCAGCCTCCCCGAACAGGTGCCGGAATGTGGCGACTAGGGGCTTTTCACAGTAACTTAATTTGAAGCCTGCTTGTGACAAGCGATTTTCATTTTCATTTTTCATTACATTTCATCGAACCACCTCCCCTTGATATTCAATGGCATTACCATCGCTGAATTCCCCCATAATCAACATCTGGTGGGTTACCATTGATCAGAAACTGAACTGGACTAGCCACATTAATACTGTGGCTACCAGGGCAGGTCAAAGGCTAGGAATCCTGTGGCGAGTAACTCACCTCCTGACCCTCCACCATTTATAAGGCACAAGTCAGGACTGTAATGGAAAACTGTATATTTGCCTGAATGAGTGCAACTCCAAAACACTCAAGAAGCTCGAAACCATCCAGGACAAAGCAGCCCGCTTGATTGTTCCCCCTCCCACAAACATTCAAACCTTCCTCCACCGATGAACAGTGGCAGCCGTGTGTACCATCTACAAGATGCACTACAGTAACACCAAGGTTCCTTAGACAACACTTCCAAACCCACAACCACTACCGTCTAGAAGAGCAAGAGCAGCAGATACCTGGGAACCCCATCATCTGGAGGTTCCCCTCCAAGTCACTCACCCCCCCCTGACTTGCAAATGTATCGCTGTTCCTTCACTGCCGCTGGGTCCACCTTCTGGAACTCCCTCCCTAACAGCACAGTGGGTGTACCTACACATCAAGGTCTGTAGAGGTTCAAGAAGGAAACTCACCACCACCTTCCGAATGGCAACTAAGCCGGGGCAATAAATGCTGGCCTAACCAGCAACGCCCACATCACGTAAATGAATTTAGAAAAAAATCCAGATGTGATTTCAGCAAAGCCATGTACAGCTGTAGTAAGACATCCTTGCTCCTTGAATCAAGTCCTCTTGCAATCAGGGCCAACATACCATTTCCTTTGTAGCTGCTTGCTGCGCCTGCATGCTTGCTTTCAGTGACTGGTATACAAGGACATCCAGGACCATTTAAATAATACTGTGCTGTAGAAGTTGTTGCCTTGTACAGACTGATGACAAGGGACTAACTAGGAGAATGGTTTATTCAACAAGCTTTGTAGCTCTTACATGCTGTTTGTCTTCCCGTGTGGGGGAAAACTCCCACGCTACTGACAGGTCACTTCCCATTTCCATGTCATCCTGTTGTACACGTGACCATCTGGTCTACACCTTCCCTGTTTAAGTTGGGACAACTGGTACTACGGGCAGATGACAATGTAGGACAGCAATGTCTGGCTATAAACTATTTACAATGTACAGAGCACAGATGTGAGCAACAGAACATAAACTATTTATAATTTGCAGAGCACTGGCTTGGCTGCTACACATGGCACATAGCCCATCATGTTGCTCCTTTGCCTCCTCCCAACCCTTTTTAAAAAACAGTCCATAGGTTAGTACATGGTCCTTGAACTTCGATTGTGGACTGCACAGGTGCCCTGAGTGTGTGATCATGCCATTTAATTGTGTTTGGGATGCCCTTGGGTTGTTGTCCTCTGGGTGAATGGCATCGACCATCCTTATGGTGTGACCAGTTGCTACAGAACTTGTTCCATTTCTGCAGAGTACGCAGATTGCAGACTCGATGTGTTGGACTCTGGTGGTTGGTGGTGCTCGTTCACGTAACTGCAACAATTGATGCAGGTTCCTGGCATAGAAAGCACCATCAAGGCAACCACATACCCGTACCAGCCTCCCGGACAGGCGCCGGAATGTGGCGACTAGGGGCTTTTCACAGTAACTTCATTGAAGCCTACTCTTGACAATAAGCGATTTTCATTTTTCACATAGCTGTTTGATTGTGGAGCACACCTGTGTTCCACTGCCAGTTTGTCGTGGCCACGCGTGGTTTGGTTCCTGCCTCTTTGGCCCGGTTCAAGAGTGTAGAGTTTGCAGGTATTGCAGTCATTGTACCTTCACATCTTTGTTGCTGCTTCAGGAAACCCACATTTGTCTCCATTTATGATTGCAGAAGGGGCTAGGTGACTGTTAAAGGAGGGAGACATTAGAAACTCGGGTCCAGAAATTAGATCAAAAATGTAGCAGGCAGTTTAGGGGCTAAACAGACTGAGGAAAAAAACTGCCAGCATGGAGTCAGAGGAATAGGTCCACACCTGGCCGAGTTACATTGTCCCATTCACTTAAACTCATTAGTGGGAATACACAGGATGGCCTTGTTCAGCAAGGGTGAGTCACTCGAGATCCATTGTCCTTCAGGACACTCCTGTCTGACCAGCTATTAGGCCATTAGAGTCTGATGCCCTCTTTATGCATAGCATAACTTTATTATTTTGTATCAATGGGAGTGGACAATCAAACAGCCATGATAACGATGATGGGTTCAGGTCTGGAAAACCCATAAGAGAACCTTTGCTTGAGGGCTGGGCAGGGCTCTGAGAGAAAAAGAGAGAAAATCCTGTTTTGAACAGGTACAGAGAGAAGACTTTGGAAAGCGACCGAGAGACGTCATGAAAGTTACCACCGAGGCAGGCTTTGGAAAAGGGTTCTGAAAGAATTTCCCTAACAGAAGAAAAATTGCTTCATAAATGCAAGTATCGCCTTTGCCTACTTGTGTAAGTGAAATGAGTTGTAAATTTATTTAAAATGCTGTTTAATGGGAACTAGTTCGTTAAGGTTAAGAAACTACATGTGATCTGTTATTGTCAGGGTTGAAGTTTAAATGTTTAAATATTGTTTTATTTTATTTTTTAAATAAAGTTTGTTTATAAAATAACCAAGACTTATTTCTTATATTATCATTCCTGGAATGAATTGATCTTTCTATACTGCCTTAAAACTTTAAAAGGTTGCGGCTCTGGTCCAGTCTCTTAGCCACTGCTGAGAGCTGACTAGGCGTCCGTAACAATGGCAGAGATCATCATTCTGATATTCCTGGAGAACATTCTCTGTGTTGACGAGGGCATGTCCTGTCTTAGCACGTTTCACAGGTTGAGTAGTGTAGGGCAACATTGAGTTTGTCAATTCTATAGGATAACAGTACTTGAATCATCATGACCTGCTTGGTCAGTGGTGGGTAGGTGAGCCCTGGAGAGGCATCAGCAAGGTTCCTTACCTTGTTTGTAGGGGATACTGAGATTGTAGCATTGTTGCTTGAGCACCATGCGCTGTAGTTGTACTGTCGCAGTATGAAGAGGCTTTTTGAGAATAGTTGTAAGCAGTTTTAATATTTGCAGGATGGACACAGATAAAGTGATGACATTTCTGACAAGTGAAGGCAAGGAGGTCCTTCTCCAACTGGGCACAATAGAATTCAGTGTCAGTGAGGGCCCTTGATGCGAAGGCTACTGATCTGCCATTTGGGATGCAGACTATGCTGAGTTTATGCTAGGAGATATCTGCTGATAGTGCTCAAACATCCAAGTATTTTAACACTGGAGGGGCTGAGAGTGCTTGCTTCAATGCAGCGCTGTGGTCCTCCTGCAAACACCATCCGGCATCTTGGTGGAGGACCTGACAGGGGTCCAGTCATCACACTAGCAGGGAATGAACTTGGATAAATAAGTTCGTGAATGGACATTTGGCGTGTAGCTGTTGTGTGGATCTGGCTTCACACCACTTAAGAAAGGATATAATCAGGGCAGCACAGTGGGTAGCACTGTTGCTTCACAGCTCCAGGGTCCCAGGTTCGATCCCCATTTGAATCACTGTCCCTGTGGAGACTGCACGTTCTCCCGTGTCTGCGTGGATTTCCTCCGGTTTCTTCCCACAAGCCCCAGAAGACGTGCTATTAGGTGATTTGGACATTCTGAATTCTCTCTCTGTCTACCTGAACAGGCACCGAAATGTGGTGACTAGGGGCTTTTCACAGTAACTTCATTGCAGTGTTCATGTAAGCCTACTTTAAGAAAAAAAATTTTTTTATTCTCCTCCTTTTTCACAATTTTTCTCCCGAATTTACACCCAACAACAATCAACAACAAATATCTCAAACCCCATAACAGTAACAACGATCCCATCCTCCCACCATGCTCAGACATCAGCCCGCATGTTAACATAAACAAATGACAAAGATAAAAAAAGGAATCAGGGATTAGCCATAGCCATCTTCAAAATACACAGCCCCCCTCCCCCCCCACCCTCCCCCCCCCCCCCCCCCCAAAACTAATGTTCGATGTTATCCAGTTCTTGAAAGTGCATAATAAATAGTGCCCATGACTTATAGAGCCCCTCCGAGCTTCCCCTCAGTTCGAACTTAACCTTCTCAAGGGTCAAGTATTCCAACAGGTCCCCCCGCCACGCCAGGGCACAGGGTGGCGAGGCCGCTCTCCATCCCAGCAGGATCCGCCTTTGGCCGATCAACGAGGTGAAGGCTATGATATCTGCCTCCGCACCCGTTTCCAACCCTGGCTGGTCTGACACCCCGAATATGGCCTCCCGGGGACCCGGGTCCAGCTTCACATGCACCACCTTGGAAATTACCCTAAACACCTCCTTCCAGTACTCCCCAAGCTTTGGACAGGACCAAAACATATGAATCTGATTAGCGGGTCCCCCCCGCAACGTTCACACACATCTTCTACCCCTTCAAAGAATCGGCTCATCCTCGCCCTCGTGAGGTGTGCCCTGTACACCACCTTCAGCTGTATCAGCCCCAACCTCGTACACGAGGTGGAGGCATTTACTCTCCGGAGCACCTCACACCAGACCCTCTCCTCTATAACCTCTCCCAATTCCATGTAAGCCTACTTGTGACAATAAAGATTATTATGATTAGGAGTTGTGGAGACTGATGACAAGGGACTAATAAGCAGAAAGGTTTATTCAACAATTTAATCAGCTCTTAAATGCTCTGTGTCGCCTGCCTGTGCTGGGGTGGACTCCCCGCACTACTGGCATGTCACTTACCATGACCACGTCATCCCGGTGTACATGTGACCACCCGGTCTACACTCTGCCATCTTGTTTTTCCTACTGTAGTGGATAACTTCCCATTTATTCCGTCATACCACGCCTGCCAGATATTTGCTCATTCACTCAACTTGTCTAAATCGTCTTGAAACCTTTTAACATCCTGGTTTAGCACAGGGCTAAATAGCTGGCTTTTAAAGCAGACCAAGGCTGGCCAGCAGTGCGGATACAATTCCCGTACCAGCCTCCCCGAACAGGCGCCGGAATGAGGCGACTAGGGGCTTTTCACAGTAACTTAATTTGAAGCCTTCTTGTGACAATAAGCGATTTTCATTTCATTTTATTTCATTTTCATCACTCACATTCCCACCAAGTTTTGTGTCGTCATGTAATGTTGGAAACATGGGCGCGATTCTCTGCGCTGACGCGCACGATGACGTCAGCCGCGCATGCGCGGGTTGGACGGCTCCAACCCGCGCATGCGCGGATGACGTCATCACGCAGACGCGTCAAACCCGCGCCTGCGCGGGCCGTCATGCCCCTCAGCCGCCCCGCGGACTGATCCTGCGGGGCGGCGGAAGAACAAATAGTGCGCGGGTATCGGACCCGCTGCCCGTGATCGGTGCCCACCGATCACAGGCCCATGCCACCCTTGGCACGGCCGTGGTGAGGCCGTGCCAATCGGTGCCATGGTTGCCGGGACGGGCACTTTGCGGCCGTTTTCACGAACGCTGAAAGCAGGTGTGATCGCGGCCGTAAACTCCGCGGTATTCGGCCCATCGGCCTGCGGAGAATCGCTGTTCGCCGTAAAAAACGGCGAGCAGCGATTCGTGTCGGTGGGCGGCCGGAGGGGGGGGGGGGGGGGGAGAATAGCGGGAGGCCGTGAAAATTGTCGGGAAGGCCCTCCCGCTATTCTCCGACCTGTCGTGGGCAGCGGAGAATCGCGCGCTTTATATATGGTTCCCTCATCCATATCATTGATGTATATTGTGAATAGTCAAGATAAACTTTCAGATAAACTATTTCCAGAAGGGTCAATAACCAAAGGAGGCAAATTTCCGGTCATTAGCAAAATGAACCTGGGGTCACATGAGGAAAGATGTTTTTATCCCCACATACGTTGTTGAGATCTGGAATGCATTGCCTGAAAGAGTGGCTGAAGCAGATTCAATAGCTAAACTCAAAGGAGAGTTGAACTTTTTCAGGATTATGGGGAAAGAGCAGTGCAGTGGGACTAACAGGATCGCTCTACCAGAGGCACAATGGATCAAATGGTGTTCTGTGCAGTATCATAGAACATAGAACATAGAACAGTACAGCACAGAACAGGCCCTTCGGCCCTCAATGTTGTGCCGAGCCATGATCACCCTACTCAAACCCACGTATCCACCCTATACCCATAACCCACAACCCCCCCCCCTTAACCTTACTTTTTTATTAGAACACTACGGGCAATTTAGCATGGCCAATCCACCTAACCCGCACATCTTTGGACTGTGGGAGGAAACCGGAGCACCCGGAGGAAACCCACGCACACAGGGGGAGGACGTGCAGACTCCACACAGACAGTGACCCAGCCGGGAATCGAACCTGGGACCCTGGAGCTGTGAAGCATTTATGCTAACCACCATGCTACCCTGCTGCCCCATTCTGGACCTGCCCTACATATTTAAACCCTAGTGTACTAAAGCATATTTTCTACAATGTCACATTAGTCTCCCCCTCCACTACCAATCTGTGTAAATGATGTATGGTACAATCAGCCCGTAGTCCTTGGATATCCCATTTTCTTTTCACTTCGCCAACAAAGAAATTAGCAGTGGCACAAGGTAAATGTTACTGCAGTGACAACAAAAGGACAGCATGTGGCACCAGAAACACACAAGACTGCATTTTAAATCCTTGTTCCTGACCCATTTGAGATTTTAAAGTTTTTGTTGTGCTCATGATCTATATTTGCATTTAATTCTATATTTGTTTTAAAATAATCTTTATTGTCACATGTAGGCTTACATTAACACTGCAATGAAGTTACTGTGAAAAGCCCCTAGTCGTCACATTCCAGCGCCTGTTCGGGTACATGGAGGGAGAATTCAGAATGTCCAATTCACCTAACAGCACGTCTTTCGGGACTTGTGGGAGGAAACCTGAGCACCTGGAGGGAACCCACGCAGACACGGGGAGAACGTGCAGACTCCACACAGACAGTGACCCTGTCGCTGTGAAGCAACAGTGCTAATGGATAGTGTTTTTAAAAATTGAAATCCTGAAAATCATTAATATAACCAATATTTGTGGCTATTTTCCCTTCACAACAGTCTTGCCTTTTCTGCTATCTTTTCAGACTATAACTTTCTTTAATACAGCATCTTAACAAAGCAAATAATCGGATGTTTATCATGAGGAAGAACGAATGCGGGAGAACTGACCTAAGATATGATTAAAGGTCAAATACATTTTTCGAACTTTAGGGCTATGAGAATAAAATTTCAGAGCACATGAACAGTTGGAGACCATTGAATAGTTTGAGTGTATACAACATTGAATGTGATCAGGAGAATCTTTATCCAAACACCACTTACCTGCTTTGACTCCATAATTCCCCTATTGCCTCAGCTAGGAAAACTCTTATCGATTTTAGATTTACAATTATTTATTTAATTAGCATCTATTGCTTTTTGTAGGAAAAAGTTCCACCATTCTTTATCTGAGGAAACATTTCCTTCCCTCTTGCCTGGCTCTCATTTTAGGGTTGCATTCACATGTCCTGGACGCCCCCCCCACAGTTCCGTCTGCCCCCGAACCAGCTGAGAAAATTGTCTGTCAATACCTTTCATGATCTTAAAATAAAATATCTCAATAAGAATCAGGACAGCACGATAGCATAGTGGTTAGCACAGTTGCTTCACAGCTCCAGGGTCCCAGGTTCAATTCCCAGCTTGGGTCACTGTCCGTGCGGAGTCTGCACGTTCTCCCCGTGTGTGCGTGGATTTCCTCCGGGTGCTCCGGTTTCTTCCCACAGTCCAATGAAATGCAGGTTAGGTGGATTGGCCATGATAAATTGCCCTTAGTGTCCAAAAATGTTAAGTGGGGGTTACTGGGTTCAGGGATAGGGTAGATACGTGGGCTCAGTAGGGTCCTCTTTGTAAGGGCCGGTGCAGACTCGATGGGCCGAATGGCCTCCTTCTGCGCTGTAAATTCTATGATTCTATAATTACCCCTTCAGATTCTGTATTCAAAGGAATACAAGATGTGTTTATGACATCTTTCCTTGTAATTTAATCCTCAGATTCCTGGATACGTGCAGGACAAACGCTTCAGATCTTGCCACATGGGTTTTAAAGGGGCTTTGGAATTACATTCAAATTGTGCTCCACACTGTAAAGGTATCCAGGGAGATGATGGGTTTGTATCTTTTTTTATAAGCCTGCACTAGGTGCTCAATCACTAGTGTACAGACATACGGGATCCAGAATTATGTGCGTATCTCAATAGTGGTGCCTAAAAACACAACATTCAGATAAAGGAACGTAGGAAGTGTTGGGTAATAAAAGGCCACAATCAAGCAAATGTGCTGTTTACCATGAGGTGTCAATCAGTCTCTATATCACTTAATTTATAACAGATCCAGACAGACAAGGAATCTCATGTGGAAGAGTTTTAAGAAGTGTTACTACTGCCTGGGCTAGTGCGTGGTCAATTCCAGCCATGATCCGGAGTCACAACACAATTAAAATTAATAAATAATTCTTAGAAAAACACCCAAAGTCTTTGGCCGTTGGCTGCCCAATAACTACAGTCACCAGGGGCGGAATTCTCCAACCCCGGAGGGGGTCGGAGAATCGCCCGGGGCTGGCGTCAATCCCGCCCCCGCCGTGGCCCGAATTCTCTGCCAGACGGGAATTGGCAGGGGCGGGAATTACGCCGCGCCTGTCGGCGGGCCCCCTGCGGCAATTCTCCGGCCTGCGATAGGCCGAAGTCCCGCCGCTGACAGGCCAATCCCGCCGGCGGGAATCAAAACACCTCTGGTGCCGGCAGAATTGGCGGCGCGGGCGGGTTCCGGGGTCCTGTGGGGGGAGGCGCGGGGCGATCTGACCCCGGGGGGTGCCCCCATGGTGGCCTGGCCCGCGATCGGGGCCCACCGATTGGCGGGCGGGCCTGTGCCGTGGGGGCACTCTTTTTGTTCCGCCCCGCCATGGCCTTCACCATGGCGGGGGCGGAAGAGAGCCCCTCCCCTGAGCATGCGCCAGTACGATGTCAGCAGCCGCTGACGCACCGGCACATGCGCGGACTTCCGCTGGCCAGTGAAGGCCTTTCGGCCCCAGCTGGCGTGGCGCCAAAGGCCGTTCGCGCCGGTCGGCGGAGCGGCAACCACTCCGGCGTGGGCCTAGCCCCTCAATGTGAGGGCTTGGCACCTAAAGGTGCAGAGAATTCCGCACCTTAGGGAGGCCCAACGCCGTAGTGGTTGGCGCCACTCCAATATGCTGGGACCCCCCGCCCCCTGGGTAGGGGAGAATCCCGGCCCAGGTTTGTAAATATAAACACAATGAAGTTTATATGCAGAAAACACAACAGGGTAACTATTATGCAATTCCTACCCCCCCCCCCCCCACCCCCCCGGCAACACTTAAACTTATCCCAACCTCGACACACACAGATAAGACAGACAAACACAGAGGGGAGATGAGGGGGTAAAATAATAAGGAAAAGGGATAAAAGTCTTTGTTTCAGATGGTTGTCTTGTAGCACACCTTCCTTCAACCTAGGCTTTCAGTTTGAGATTTTCACTGTAGATTCATGCAGATTCTGTGAACAGCTAAGTAGAGAGAGCAGCTTTTTTCCTCTGAGTGTCCAGACTCCAACTATCCTTCCCCTGACTCTCTGAAAATCATCCCACTCAGGCAGGATCGAATCATATTTGTTACCGGGCAGAACATTGCCTTCTGGCCATCAGCCAACCAAATGAACTGAATCCCACCAATCGCTCGGGTGACGAAAGGTTTGAATTCTGCTGTTCAAAGGTTAGCACAGTGATGTCTTCTGTACCTTTTGAGTTCCTTTCTTCCCCATGCTACACTTGCCACATGTAATGCTTCAAATTACTTAGGGCTAAATAATTACAATCCAAGTGACGCTACCACTTTGAAATAGATTTGTTGGCTCCTACACATAGAATGCAAAACCAATTCTAAGTGGATGAGGTCAATACCGGCCTCGAGTGACTGTCTGTGTGAAGTTTACACATTCTCCCCGTGTCCACCGGGAGAAGGGGCTGGTTTAGCTCACTGGGCTAAATCACTGGCTTTTAAAGCAGGCCAGCAGTACGGTTCAATTCCCGTACCAGCCTCCCCAGAGAGGCGCCGGAATGTGGCGACTAGGGGCTTTTCACAGTAGCTTCATTGAAGCCTACTCATGACAATAAGCGATTTTCATTTTTTCATTTTCTATGTGGATTTCCTCCGGGTGCTCCAGTTTCCTCCCACAGTCCAAAGATGTGCTGGTTAGGTGCATTGGCCATGCTAAATTGTTCTTTCGTGTCCAAAAGGTTAGATGGGGTTATGGGGATTGGGTGGAGGCGTGGGCTTAAGTAGGGTGCTCTTTCCAAGGGCTATTGCAGACTCAATGAGCTGAATGGCCTCCTTCTGCACTGTAAATTCTATGATTCTAATTAAGGCCCAATCTTACCTCTATTTAAGTGCATGGATTTTGAATGAGTTACAATCTCAGCCTTTAGTGTTAGCGTGATTAAGGTGGTAAAACTCTTAAGAATATATTCATATGGTGAGTTCATTTTTTTCCCACCAGTTACGTCGTGTCAGCAAGAGGCACAATGTAGATGAGGATGGGAGATGGAATTGTCTTCTCTGCCCAAAGCTTGGGACCTGGTGGGGCAAGGACCCTGGAATGTTACTCTGACTGGGGTGCAGGAGTTCACTGCGACACCTGGATGGAGATGCCTGCCACGTGCACTCAGGGCCAGGTAGAGGCGGGGCTGCACCGGGGCTGACGAGCGGGGGAAATGACGTGCGGGGAGGCCGCGCATGCGCGCACAGGGCCTGTCGTCCAGCCGTGAGAAGTCTGCCTTCAACAATGGCGGCGGCGCTGGAGGGAGAGAGTCAGGAGCTGCTTCTTCGGCAGTGGGAGAGGTACGCTAAGCGATGCCGGTCTTTTTTCTTTGTTTTGAAGAGAGTTTCGGGGCGGGGGAGTCACTTGGAGAGGAATGGCCGCGATCACTCGCCTCAAACTTCACCTGGACGCACTGCATCCTGGGCGCTGGAGGCCGCTGCCTCCCCTTGGGAACTACAGCCCCCAGAATGCCGCGCGGCAGCAACCTGCTTTGGCTACATCTCCAGCAGACCCTGTCCAGGATAGCATAGCCAGGTCAGGCACTGCCTCCCAACCCTCCAACAAAAAGCCCAAACTGGAACTACACACACAGTCGGTGTCCATAAAGAAAACATGGTTAATTTTAATATCCAGGGACAATGTGCTGAAATCTTAATTTTAAAAAAAATTGTATCGAATGGTCAGGAGAAAGCCAGGCCATTCAGCTGAGCCAGTGCATGCTGACCATTATGCTTCATTCAAACCACCTCCAGCCTTTCCTCGTCCTGTTTTATCAGCACTATGCTCTATTCCCTGCTTCCTCATGCTTTTCTCAGTTTCTCCTGAATTGGATCTAGACTATTCACTTGAACTGCTCCCTGCGGTCGTTAGTTCCACATTCGCAACTCTCTTTGGGTGAGACATATTTCTTCTGATTTCCCTGTTTAATTTTTCTTTGTTGACTATTTTAAATTGATGATCTCTGGTTTTGCTCTTGCTGCCTGCCTGTATAGAGAGAGGGACAGAGGAATGGGTAATGGACAGGAGAGAGGGGAGCAGGTCACCCAGCACAAACAAGCAAAGTCTCAAACTATTAGTATAACATATAACCGTATGGAATGCTGAAATGTTGAGGCTAGTTTGCTAATTGTTTCATGCGTAACAAATGTTTTGTTCTCTTAAAGTAAACTCAAAAGTCGTCTGATTTGGTTATAAAAGTTATGAGAGGTCACAAGGATCACCACTGTCTAAAACATGTGGATCGAAGGTGGTTGATGGCCCTGCCTTCTTTTCAAATGTTTATTTCAGAGTTGGTTATTCCTAAAGCGCACAAATTGAAGACTTCTCACAACACAAGCAGTGAAGAAGATGATGTGACGGTTCCTCGTCTGTTTGCGAGATCTATGCGTGGAAAAACCGCCAGAGTAATGAACAGGCATCTCTGATGACCCAATTTTGTAGACATTTTGAACTGTGTTGGCTTCAAAGAACTTAGAACAAATAGCACAGGAACAGGCCCTTCGGCCCTCCAACCCTGTACCAGTCATGATACCAATCTTTGCAAAAAAAAGAACAGAACAAGACTTCAATATTCCTCAAACACAGTCACAAACATCCCCCACCTTTTCTCAAACTCCCCTGCTGAGCCTCTTAACTCATACTTTATCTTCTCTAACCGCAGGAAGTTGTACAGGTCACCCAACCATGCTGCTACCCTCCAGTGGTGATGCCGACCGCCACTCCAGCAAAATTCGTCGCCATGCAATCAGGTGAAGGCCAAGACATTGGCCATCCTCCTCTCCATGAGCTCCAGCTTCTCTGAAACCCCAAATATCACCACCAAATGGTCCCGGTCCGCTCCCTCCTCCACTATCCTGGCTAAGACCGCGAACACTCCCGCCCAGAATCTTCCCAATTTTACACAACCCCAAAACATGTGCGCACGATTCGCTGGCCTCCACCCACACCTCTCACACTCATCTGCTATCCCCTGAAAGAGCCCACATTCTTGCCTGAGTCATATGTACCCTGTGCACCACCTTGAACTGTATCAGGCTCATCCTTGCACAAGAGGAGGTCCCGTTTACCCTTCGCAGTGCCTCACTCCATACTCCCCAATTGATCTCCATTCCCAACTCCGCTTCCCATTTCTCCTTGATCTTCACCGCCCGCTCGCCTCCCTGCTCCCCAGCCACTTCTATATATCCCCAATTCTTCCCTCCCCTTCCACATCCGGAAGCAGCAGTCACTCCAGCAGGATGTATCCCGGCAATCTAGGGAACCCATTCCAGTCCTTCCATGCAAAGTCCCTAACCTGTAGATACCTGAACTACTGGCATGCCTTCTTGACTACCTTCTCCGTCTTTGTTGCCCCTTTCAGTGACATGTGGACCTGTACACCTAGATCTCTCTGACTGTCAATACTCTTGAAGGTTCTAACATTCACTGTATATTCCCTACCTGTATTACATCTTCCAAAATGCATTATCTCACATTTGTCCGGATTAAACTCCATCTGCCATCTCTCCGCCCAAGTCTCCAAACGATCTAAATCCTGCTGTATTCTCTGACGGTCCTCACCGGTTTCTGCAATTCCACCAACCTTTGTGTCGTCCGCAAACTTACTAATCAGACCAGTTACATTTTCCTTCAAAACATTTATATATACTACGAACAGCAAAGGTCCCAGCACTGAACCTTGCGGAACACCACTAGTCACAGGCCTCCAATTAGAAAAGCACCCTTCCATTGCTACTCTCTGCCTTCTATTACCTAGCCAGTTCTGTATCCATCTTGCCAGCTCACCTCTGATCCCGTGTGACTTCACCTTTTGTACCAGATGGTGAAAGGTGAACCACTGGATTGTCGTAAAAATTCATCTCGTTCATTAATGTCTTTTAGAGAAGGAAATCTCCGTCCTTACCTGGTCTAAATCTTAAAATAATGCCCACTAACTTGCAAAAAAATATACTCCCGAGGTCACAGGAATACCATCACTTTCCTCCTGATGGAGTGTACGCGTACACTCCATCACGTACATATATAGATTTCAGTGCCACCATTTCTTTTCTTTCAGCTTCAGCCGCCACATGGAGCATGCTGAGTCGCGTTCTGTGAATGCTGTACTGTGACACTGTTACTGGCTTCTGCTGGTTAATTGCCTGAGTGAGGGCTGCCTTGTCCCGATGAGAAGCGGCAACGTAATGGTCGAGTTATTTGAATTAATCCCTCTGCACACGAGTCTGATATTTTGTTTTAAAAACACACATGGAACAGAAGCTAAGCGCAGGCATGTGTTGCTACAGGGACTGGGGAGCACCACTTCTGGACTTCCTGTGTTGACATATACAGTAGTCCCCCGTTATAACGCGGGTGTTGGGGTCCAAGACAGCCACCCGCGTTACATCCGAGCCGCGGATATTCATAAAATGTTAAAAGAAAAGTAATTTTTGTGCTGCTGCTGCATTGGCCTCTCCCCTCCACTCCTACGCTCTGTCACCACATTTAATTCCTCCCCGAACTGCCTTGCTGCTCCCGCTCCCGAACTCCACCTGCATTATGATCTGCAGATAGCTGATCGTATATAGAAACGAAGATCAGAGTGTTTGCATTTCCAAACAACAGCGCTGCTTCTTAGGAGGTGATGAAATCCTTACCCTTGCTTCTGGTTGATTGGCAAACTTGACAGTGATTGACAGGCAGCCATGGCAACTACATACCGAATCTGCCAAGTCCAATAGAAAATCAGATATGGGATGAATGTGTTCCCCCCCTTTTAACAGCAGCTCATCATCGAAACTGCAGAGGATCTAACCCTGGTACTTGGAACAACCAAGTTCATATCTGGCGTCTGGGAACCTAACTCGGACGCACGGCTGCTTGTTTTGCCGGTTGGAATTCGTTCCGTTGACTTTTGTTGTTTGCATTTATCTAATATTAGCAGAATTAGAACTGTATAAATTTTACTGATTTGTGATGAATCCCATGGTGACTTTTGGGGTCCATAAGCCCCCCCGCCGTATATCGCGAACCGCGGTATTGCGGAGCGCGGTATAACGGGGGACTACTGTAGTGGCGTTGACCCACCAGTTTTGACAGGTTTCTAAATTCATCTTTTAATAATTGATTTGGAGGAGGTTATGGCATAGTGGTAGTATCATCAGATGAGTTATCAGAGGCACAGGCTCATGCTCTGGTGAAATGAAAACAAAAAGTGCTGGAAAAACTCAGCAAGCCTGTCAGCATCTGTGGAGAGAGAAACAGAGTTAATGGCTTGTAATCTCCTGGCTCCCCAGCGTTAGGTTTGGGGGGGGGGGGGGGGGGGTTTGGGTGAAAAAATGCTCCAGGGAATCCTCCTTGGAAGTTCCCAGGTAACGCAGCAATTATACAGAAGCGCTAATTTCCTCCTTGGGGAAGGAAATCTGCCATCCATGGTCTGGCCGACACGTGATTCCAAATCCACAGCACTGTGGTTGACTCTTAACTGCCCTCTGGCCTATCAAGCCACTTATTTCAAGGGCAATGAGGGCAGGGCACTAAATGCCGGCCTTTCAGTGGCACCCACATGCCAGGAAACAATTTTTTTAATGGAATTTGTTATTCTGAAATATTCATGGTTTGGCTGTGATTCTTCAATACTGACCTTGACTTCCCTCTAACAGGCGACAGGTAGAGCTGAAGCAGCAAATGATTGACCATGATACTGAGGACTGGCAAACCAATGAGGGCTTTGAAGGGTTAGAGCGCATCGGTGGTATGGATTTGTCTTACATCAAGGGAGATGAAGTCAACGCTTGTGCCTCATTAGTGGTTCTCGGTTATCCTGATCTTAAGGTAAAATCAGACACTTGAAAAAACTAACTGATTGACATATAAACGTAATAAGTGACATGAGGTGTATGTAAAGAAGACTCTCCTTCACTTTGGTGAACCAAATAGATGGCACAGTGGTTAACACTTGTTTCACAGCGCCTGGGACCCGGCTTGGGTCACTGTCTGTGCGGAGTCGGCACATTCCCCCCATGTCTGTGTGGGTTTCCTCCGGGTGCTCCGGTTTCCTCCCACAAGTCCCGAAAGACGTGCTGTTAGGTAATTTGGACATTCTGAATTCTCCCTCGGCGTACCCGAACAGGCGCCGGAGTGTAGTGACTAGGGGATTTCCACAGTAACTTCATTGCAGTGCTAATGTAAGCCTACTTTTGACAATAATAAAGATTATTATTATTATAACTTGCAACAGCAGCTCGCATTTTTACAGCAACAGAACAACAAAGACACTTCACAGAGGGGTAGACGGTGAGACACTAGAGATTTACAGGAATTTAGTACAGGTGAGAAGAACAGTCATGGTCTTAAGGAGACCTTTTGAACGTGGGGAAGGAATTGTGGAAGTTTGGAGTTCAGGGAGCGACGCAGAGTGAAGGGTAGAGAGTGCTCAAAGTTCTGCCATTGCTCTGGTAGTCGTAGGAAGTCCAGTTCACAAAGGACACCAATCTGAAGGACAATGTCCCCGAGCCGAAAAAGACCCATTTCACTGTACATTTAAATAGCTTTGCAATTTTTACCGTTTAGCATGGTGATGAATGTCTTGTGTCTGCTGTGACCACAAGGTGGAGTATTTACAATATTTTACCTCAGTAGGGATTGGAATCAGGCACATCTGTGTACACAGTTCCAACAAAACAATCTCAAAGCAGTTTTAGTTTAGTCATGCAAAACATTGGGTCCTTATTGTGCAGCAGCACCCAAATACAGTCTGTTATAGCGGCAGTCTATTGCCCAAGGACTGCATAAATGATCGTATTTTTCAGATGGTGGGGGTCTCGCTTTCCACCATTCGATGAACCTACCGACTCCAGAGTGTCCCACAGCAGCGTCATGCTCGAGTGAGCGGCTGCAGACGGGACTTCCTCCCCTAACTTGGATTGAAGTCCTGCATTAGAGCTCTTCAGTCCCTGTCGCAACAAGTTTGCAGTGAATAGAACAAATACAGGAGGATGCCTGAGACTTTAGTCCAGGCATCAAAGGCCCAGGGATGGCATGAAGGGGTGGTCAGGGTTTCAGAGAAGAGGCCTGAGGGTGGAGTGACCAGACCTTAAAAGGGCGGAGGGGGTGTCCGACTTCACAAGGGGCTTCCCGCCCTCAAACTAATTCTGTTTAATTTCAGCCTTCCCACACGTGAGTTCAATCCACCCACCAGCCAGAAAATTGAGGCCGTGCGGGAAATGACCCTTAAGTGGCCAATTGAGCAAGGACGGGCTTCCTGACCATGGGCTTGCCCACCAGAGTGTAAAATTACTGTGTGGTTGGGGCTGACAGGAACACGGAGGGGAACCCATCCCTTCAACTTCACGCAGCCCCCCCTCAGTGGAGGAGTGTAAAGTTCTGGCCATTATTTTAATTTTATGGAACATTTTACAGCTGTATTTTAAAGAATGCAGAAGGACTGACAGCTTCTAAGAGATGCGAAGTGTGAGATTGATGGTCTGAAAGTGTGTATGTGTGAATGGGTCACACTTTAAATTCAAATAGAGACCTGCTCACTCCATTTCGAACATATATTTCTAACTTTAGCTGCCTTGCTGATAGTCTGCAAATCAAGGCAATGATAAAAATACTTGCGGGTGACAGCTCTTAATCCCACGTTTACCCATATCCACGTTTACCCATATCCACGTTTACCCATATCCACGTTTATCCACGTTTACCCATATCCACGTTTACCCATATCCACGTTTACCCATATCCACGTTTACCCACGTTTACCCATTCTCGTCCAGGGGCATACAGCGGCCCTGTTAGCTTGCCCTGCCAGTACCAGAAAATGTTATACAATAAGTCAATTAAACAGGATCGTGGACAAGCTAACAGAATTGGACAGCATGTTGTTATTTCTCTGTGCTTCCTTAGATATGACAAGGGAGGAGTATATGCGAGTGATTCAGGAAAGAAGATGATGAAAAGTATGAGGCGCGATTCCACGGTCATGAAACCAAATCCGCGTGCGGGTGTGTTTGGTGGGGTGTTTCTCGGCGGCTGCAGCGCTGAGATTCTCCCCGCTGTTAACCGCCGTTTGCCATGTGGAGTTTCTCCTTGCCGAGGCCGCACTTTAGTTGATTTCCTGCACTGGCGGGTTGAACTCACCAGCAGGATCGGCTCCTTGCAGATTGGGACTGTAGCCATCCGGGATGGCCACTTCCAACTAGGTACAGAGAAACTCGCAAAGCCTAGCGGGTACAATGGACAAGCCAAGACTCAGGCAGGCTCAGAGCCTGAAATGCATATTTGTCAGCAAGAAGCCCAGAAGGTATCGAATCTCCGTCCAATTAGCATTTTAATGGGGCCGATTAGCATTTGATGGCCCATCTCCCCCAACACAAAGGACTAGTACTCGAGCAACCGGGTCAATCACAGACATTTCGGCGCCACTCCCTGTCCAAGGGAAACGCAAACAACGGGGGTCAATGACCATTTGGGACATGCCCAGTCACGCTCTCTCTTGGCCTTGGTCACGGCCATCTCCAAGTGCAGCAACACCAGAAGCAAGTCCAAGTTCAACGCTGGCTACCAGACGGATGAGCCTAGCTGAGCAGCAGTTACCCCTTCAAACCTGAGAGATCCAGAATTGAACAGCGCCCGCTGTTTTCTGACCTAAACCGGGTGTCCGAAGTGAAGTACAGGTTGTCCTAGTCGATAGTTGTAGTTAACTAGTAGTGTTTGTGTTGCATGACTAATTGTGTGTAAATAAAGTACCCTTGACCTTGAACTAACTAACTGGTGTTTGGCTCTTTGATCAATAGTCGGTTGAAACTTGTGGTGGTATCATTTGATACCTGGCGACTCTAAGCCTTAAGACATAGATAACACAGAAAGAAGGGCAAACTTACTGATTGCCATAATGAGAACAGAGCCACAGAAAAGACAAAGTAAAAGAAACGCACAACAGGACCCCGCTTTCAGAGACTGCCCTCATCTCTACACCCACTCCTTTCAGGTTTCCCACCCCCCCCCCGCCTCAATACGCAGGGTCCCTGGACCTGACCCGTGGCAGTGCTGCTCTGGCAATGCCATTGGCACTCTGGCACTGACAGGGTGATGCTGCCAGGGTGCCTAGGTGACACTCGGGTTTACTGTGCCAGGGGTGCCACCCTGCCCTCTCCCTGACCACCTGGCGGGTCTGTAATGGCCTCCTATTACCCCGCCCCCTCGTTCGTCACGCCTGGTCCATGGCTCGTTCGCCAGGCGGAGTCAGTCGGGCGACTCGCGATCGGCTCTGCACGGAGCCTGATTTGGGGCTCTAGTGGGATTTACCCGCGAAGCGCGGCACAAGGCGGCGGCTGAATCACGCCCATAATTATCTGGCAATGAATGAACCGTGTTTAAAAAAGATCTATATACAAGCATCAGTATTGAACAAAAACATTATGATTAATATTCTGTTCCTTGGAAAGGAAATAATTCATTTCAAAGATTCAGATGGAAGCAGAGCAAGCCAAGTCGCTGTTATTACTGCGACTGCACGTATCAATATTGTTGATCAGATATCATGAAAATTGTGTTTTATTTCTGCAAGATCAGTAGCATCGACATTTACAACTGGTGCTGATATCACAATAACATGAAACATTTACTTTGGTTTTTCATTGCTATACTTGTGAATCTTTTAAATCTGCAGTTTCATCTTAGCCAGCAGCAGATGGCACCACATGTAGAAATGTTGAACAATTCATATATTTTCAGTCTTTGTTTTTCCTAACCCGTCTCCATGAAAACTATTCGTTCCAATTTCAGTCACTGCTTCAGATGCATTAATTCCAAAATAGACACTGATCTCTATTTGTAAATGTTACAGTTAAGTTATTATGCATCTTTCTTCCTATTTCATGCCAACCAGTGATAAAGTGCAGAGCAGATTCTAAGCAAGCTCTTGTTAAATATTTCAATCACTCCTCCGGCAAGGTATTTGGAGCTTTCGTTTTAATTACAGTAAATGAGTAGCTGGGAAACAGAAAAGATGGCAACATGTTGGAAGAGGAAAGACAAACTGTGAAGATTTGGTTGAGGCTTTCACACCCAGACCTGATGACCTGATCTTTCCCTGTACGGAAACGCGATGACCTGCTGTATATTTTCAGCCTTTTCTACTTTTATTTCAGATTTCAAACATTTGTTGTTCCGCTTTTTAGCCCTTTAGATTTTAAAGATTATATAAAACCACAAGAAAAAGAGCAGTTTTTCTTTTTATGCGGTGGCATGTCTACGGTGACATGTACACAGTGACATGTACACGGTGATGTGTACACGGTGACGTGTACACGGTGACGTGTACACGGTGACGTGTACACGGTGACGTGTATACGGTGTCAAAGGTTGCCAGCATCCTGCGGGGCATTGAAACTCCAGATTGAGGTGCCATACCTAAACCAGCCAGAATGCATCATACCCGTCCTAGCATTCTGGACACAGGAGAGCGTGCAGTTATCTTCTCGTACAGTGTTGTTGCTCAGTACTGAAAAGAGAATTACTTTTTAAAGGGGGAAATAATAAAACAAGAATGTTTTGAAAGCTGCAAGTAACCTTAAGGTACTAACTCTGCTGGCCACCATCTGCTGCATACAGGTGATCGTGTTTTCAATATTTTCATATTTTAAACCTGTCTCTGGAAGACTAATAAGATAACCTGTGTGTTGTGAGATAAAATACAGCAGGAATGGCATTGGGTCGTAAACTCAGGACTCAGTTGATATGTCCGTTTTTTTCAAAAATGTGCTCAGGTTGTCTATGAGGAATGCCAGATGGTTTGTCTGAACGCTCCTTATATCCCAGGATTTCTGGCATTTCGGGAGACACCTTTCCTGGAAGAAGCTGTGAGAAGGCTACAGGACAAGGACCCCAGTCTTCTCCCTCAGGTAAAAAATATCAGAGCAGCCTTACAATTGTGGGAATGGCCCAGGTCATCTGATGCTGTCCATTATTTAATCTACCTGTTTGCTATTTTACCGTTGCACCTTCCAATGCGAGGTCCAGCAGTGCTGTTGGGGAAAACAGTCGGAAGACAAATTTACAAGCATAATTCCAGAGCAACCACGCTCCTTTTTCTCATCATGAACTGGATTCATGCACCTTATGGTCTTAAATGAAGACAGACCTTAAGACCATTGACTTGGATTGACCAACACTGCTCAAATTCCCCTCACTGAGTGCAAATAGCCCTCACAGGGGCTGTTTAGCACAGGGCTAAATTGCTGGCTTTGAAAGCAGACCTGGGCAGGCCAGCAGCACAGGGGCTGTGAAAAGCCCCTAGTCGCCACATTCCGGCGCCTGTTCGGGGAGGCTGTTACGGGAATCGAACCGTGCTGCTGGCCTGCCTTGGTCTGCTTTAAAAGCCAGCGATTTAGCCCTGTGCTAAACAGCCCTCTATCATGTCATTTTTAAGATGACTGGTCCGTTCAATGCTTTGTAAGGTAGTAAGCACCGTCAAGTCAGAATTTTAAAAACAAAAATTGAATTTATTTCACTTTAGTGCCCATAAGTCCTTAAACATTTGGAATTACCACTAAACCTTTTCTTAATTTAGATTCAAAATGCTAATTATGAAGTTATTCAGTAATTTTTCTCTCTCAATTTCATGCAGCTATTGATTCTAAATTATTCTTCCAAAAATAAAAATCACAAATGACAGCTTGCTTAATAGTTTGGCATTAAGTTTGGAGAATTCCTCGAACATGTTCAAGCTCACAGAAGCGTGTGGCATCTTTGCAATCTGTATTTCAGCATCATGGATTTTTTCAGTGTCCTCTGTCAATGGCAATAGTTCTAATGTAATTCGGGGTGGCATTCTCCTAACCAGCCAGTGGTAGGTTTGGTGGCAGGCGGGCACCATGAATCTGGCGAGAGCCAAAGCACCGGGATCTCACCAGCGTAAAATTCATTGCTATTCTCCCAGTGGTTGGTTCGTAATGAGTCGCTCTTCCCGCTGGCAGGTGGCGCAAACGCCATTTGCAGCTCATGAATGCTCACTAAACAGCTGCCCGGCGGCATCTCGATAGTCCTTTCAATCCTGCATGATGTCAGCGGGAAATTACGTCGGCGTCAAACCCGATTGCTCATGAGTGGCGTGCACATGGCAGTCTTCAGTTCACCAGAGACGTCGGGGTGAGTGCAACAACTTTCTGCCTGGGCACAGTGCTGCTCCTGATGCACTGTTCACCACTCTGCCGGGGCCGATCGTTCCCTTCCCTCCATCTCCATGCCGAGCTGGTGTTCATGGATAGCACCGCACTGCTGGACCCATGGACTCTCCTGTGTTTCCAAGTCTGATCAGTACTGCCCCTGGGGTTGGGGAATACAGGGGACTCATTCCCCTTGGTGCCACGCACAGTGTCTATCTGGACAGCAGTGTGCTGCAGGACTCGTGCAACCACGGCAACAAAGGTTTGAAGTTCGACTGGGGGTGGGGTGCAGTGTGAGGGGGGGGAGGTGAGCCCTAACAGACAACGGGTGGGCAATGTGAGAGGAGAACTGTGCAAAAGTGGGAGGGGGGGGGAGGACGGGTGAAGGCTCACGATGGCACGCAGAAAGGCAAGGAGGTGGATGGAGCAGATGAACAATGTATGTTAGAGGGACAATCGAGGGGGGAAAGGAGGAAAGGAATCTGGGCCCCAAAGCTGCGTGGAAAGCTCACAGACAAGTGGATCATTTACTGGAAGGGGATGCAAGCTCCAGATGTGGTGGATAGAGGTCCAGGAGGGGCATAGGCACCTCGCAGGTGATTGGGAGGGGGGGGGGGTTTGAATCGATGAACAGTCTTCCTCAGAGGCTGCTAGCTTTTTTCCTCCGGTTTGCTGGCATCCTGCACGGTCTGGTAAAGGTGGGTGGGCGTGGAGAGAGTGACATGAGTGTGCTAGACTGGTGTTTAAAGAAGACGCCGGGACCTTCAAACCCATCAGCTGCCGGCGCACCAGGAGAGTCGGAGGGAAACTCGCCTGTGCATAATTAACGCCCTTCCAAGCGCAGAATGCGGTGCAGGATCCCATTATTCTGGTCGGGGGGGCAGGAACCACCCACCACGCACTTAGTCTCAAACTGGAAGAACTCCGTCCTCCTGTGCAACAAGGATGCACACAGTAAGTGCTCTGAGTCCTCATGGATAAAAGACTTTAGTGTGTCAACTTAGATTGTAAATAGACTTGGAGTCAACCTGATAAACCAAAATCCTTTATAATGAACAAAACTGTTACTTGCGAGCAAAATGAAAAGTAGGGTGCTCTTTCCAGGGGCCGGTACGGACTTGATGGGCCGAATTTCCTCCTCCTGCACTGTAACATCTATGATCTATGACAACTTGTCCCGTGAATCTCTGATAAGATCAACATTTACCATTGGGAAAGGTTGGTAGAAAATAATGGAGAGTGAATCCAAAGACAGTAATGGAATTGAAGTGTTCACGCAATGTGATAAAATATAGGGAGAAAGCTTGAGTAGTTGATGAATGAAACCTAAAATTAGATTAGTGCCTTAAAGTCACCAAGAGCAATTTTTATTATTTATAACAAATGAGCATGATAGAACATACAGTGTAGAAGGAGGCTATTTGGCCCATCGAGTCTGCACCAATCCACTTAAGCCCTCACTTCCACCCTATCCCCGTAGCCAATAACCCCTCGTAACCTTTTTGGTCACTAAGGGTAATTTATCATGGCCAATCCACCTAACCTGCACGTCTTTGGATTGCGTGAGGAAACCGGAGCACCCAGAGGAAACCCATGCAGACACGGGGAGAACGTACAGACTCCGCACAGACAGTGACCCAGTGGGGAATCGAACCTGGGATCCTGGCGCTGTGAAGCCACAGTGCTATCCACTTGTACTGCCTAAATGATAGTGACTTTTTGGGTTGAAATTCACTTTCTTGGTGATGTGGGGTGGTCCAGCAGTCTATTTGTTTGGTGTGAATGTTTTATGATGCTGTTTGAAAATGAAAATAATGATATGTATCAGAAGACTATAATTGATAGTGTGACGTAGGGCTGACGGTGTACTGAACCCTATGAGAAGACCTGCTGTACTACCACATTATTTTTCATAGTATGTATCGCAGGTAAAATCATCATTATCACATATATTTCAATACAGCGTTGCAAGGCATGAAGATTTCATGTGAGCAAATGATAACAAAAATCATCGGAATTTTAAAAGAAAAATAAATTGATCCAAAGGGAGTAATGAACTGTTTAAAAAGAGCTTAAATGTGCAACATAAATTCTAGTTAAACTTATTGAAGCTCACCAGGTTTGAAGTCTGCAGGCTTATAGCTTGCAGA
The DNA here is from genome assembly GCF_902713615.1 of Scyliorhinus canicula. NCBI lineage: Eukaryota > Metazoa > Chordata > Chondrichthyes > Carcharhiniformes > Scyliorhinidae > Scyliorhinus > Scyliorhinus canicula. Next base: position 14,415,071 of record NC_052163.1, on the reverse strand, counting down.
TTTTTTTATGGCTGTTAATATAACATTGCAGCAGTCCAATGTCAATCTATTTAATTAACATTATTTATTAATATTTAGGTTATTTTTGCAGATGGAAATGGAATCTTGCACCACCGAGGTAAGCAGCCCCACCTTTTGTGAATATGTGTTAGCTATTTGCACATCATTTATATTGTGGCGCCACCTGTAAATCCATCCATCTGAGCATTAACCTTACGGCGCTAATGATTCGACCATTATGCAGATTTTAAACAAATTTCATCACTGAAATTTTCCTCGCACTGACAGTGGGCTTCTCTCAAAAGTGAACATGTTGGTGCCTGTGTGAGTGTCATATTCACATATCTGTAAGATATGAGGTGTTATCCTATTAATTTAAAAACAAATAATAATATCCTCTGCCAAGCTTGCCAATATGTTTCCATTATCCTCTGCATGCTGGAACTCATCAATCTGTTTGTGCCTTTAATCAGTCCCTATTTCAGAACAGTCATTAGTAGTTCTCCCATGATCTTGTTCACTGATACCCCAGAGCTGGAAGCCCAGTTCGTGTTGTTTTGAGCGGTTTTCCTTGTATATCCCAGAATTTTCACTTGTGCTTTGGAGCATTTGGCCTTAAGTCAGATCTGGAATCATAGAATCCCTACAGTGCAGAAGGAGGCCATTTGGTCCATCGGGTCTGCACCGACCCTCTGAAAGAGCACCCTACCATGGCCCAGTCCCCCACGCTATCCCCGAGACCCAGTAACCCCCGCCTAACGTTTTGGACACTAAGGGACAATTTAGCATGGCCATACCAGCTATAACCAGCACATCTTTGGGCTGTGGGAGGAAACCGGAGCATCCGGAGGAAATCCGCGCAGTCACGGGGAGAACGTACAAACAATGACCCAAGGCTGGAATGGAACCCGGGTCCCTGGGCTGTGAGGCAGCAATGCTAACCACTGTGCTACCCCTAGACAATCTAGTGTTTCCTTGAATGATTCTGAGCCCAGGAAATGGGGTAGGGAGGGGCGGAATTGATACATTGAATTGGCAGGTTGCATGTTAGTAGTTATTGTTCCACCTGTTTTAAGGAGTTACATGAGAGACCTGTGGAGTTAAAAATGACAGTGTTGTTCGCTGCCCGCTCACATTGGAGACGGGTGCGAATTGGGGCTTGAAATTAGACGTATTGTCACTTATAAAGATGTGCAATGACGCGGAGGAGAAACTATCAATTACGTTTTCGGGAATGGGGGGTGAGGTTTTTGTTAGAATGTGATTGAAGAGAAATTTAAAGGATTTTCACAAGTGTGATGAACAGCAAAGCAAAACAAAAAAACAATCAGCAACACAAAAAACGTTGAGCATGAGGAAAATCGCGAACCATTGAAAGAAGAAAGGTGCTCACCAGTCGGCACGAGCGAAAACCTTATTACAAAAGATTAAGCTCAGTAATTTAAAACAGTTTAATTGAACGCGTGGCAAATTTACTGTTACTACCTATAAGTAGACCCTCAGGAGGGATTCTGTTTATGGCAGCCCATTTTGCACCCTTAAAATAGATGTGAGGGCTTTGGATCTTACATTGCAATCTGTCACACCCAATCTGGACCACGAGTGCACAAACCCAGGCACTTATTTAGTTCAGAACGCCCACCTGCCTGAAACAGGTTTTAGGCTCCTTGATTGTGCAAATTAGGCTCCTGGAATGTTGTAAGACCACAAATATAAAATTATGGCGCAAGGGATGCAGAATTGGGCAGCACTTGTTTCCTCAGCTGTAGCAGGCCTTGAGCAACCTAACCAATTTACTGAATTAAAAATAAAACATTATTCACTGGACCCTCGCTTTTTCAACTGGAATGTTGAGCCAAGTGAGATGTGTGCGTTTTCCCAATAGACACTCCGGTTACACTTCTAATGCGTTAAGAAGGTGTTACTTGCCCGTAATAAAGTAATAGCACTCCTTGTCTTTATCGTCACAACAGCATCAACACAACTGTTTCCGATGAAATCTCAAACTATTGACATCTGAAAAATGTGTGTGAACATAACGGGAATTAATTCACTTTGAGCCTGATTCTTTTTAAAAACTCGCAAAGTAGCATTTGTTGTTTTGCCGTTTGTACATTTTACACGTCGGCCAAAATTTTCTCGCACCTGCTATGATGGACAGGGGTATAGGTGAGCCAGCATAACAGTGGTGGAATGCGTCAGGATGGGTGCCTGACATGTTATAACCACTGTGTAGGTTTCCCAGGGGCAACTGGGTTGCACAGCGACCATGCTCATTGGCAGCAAGCAGGCAATTGAGCTGGTTAAAGAGCTTTCGGAAACTTTCGGAGTTTCCAGATTGTTTTGGGGGCAGAAGTGAAGAACGGAGCTTTGGAGCCTCACTGCTGGGATGTGGGAGCTCAGCGGTAGCCATTGGCAGCCATTACAAACAGCAATGTTGTGGTACAGGGAGGGTGTGGGAGGTGACGAGCTTGAGGTTGGGCAAACCTGGAAGACACCTCGGAGGTGTAGAAATTCACGGGTCTCTTTGAGGTGCATCTTATGTATGCACAGGAAGGGAGGCATAAAGAGTGAGCACTGCAAATTGCAATGGGTTTCATCTCCTCTAGCAGCTACCATTTCACTATGACCATTCTTGTTTAGCCTCCATTTAGTCTCCTTTGCTGGTGGCACAATGGTCAGCACCGGTGCCTCACAGGGACCCGGGTTTGGTTCCGACATTGGGTGACTATCTGTGTGGAGTTTGCACCTTCCCCAGTGTCCGAGTGGGTTTCCTCCGGGTGATCGTAGAATCACTACAGTGCAGAAGGAGGCCATTCGGCCCATCAGCACCGCACCGACCCTTGGAAAGAGAGCCCTCACCGGTCCAATCCCCCACCCTATCCCTGTAACCCCAGCATAGCCAATCCACCTGACCTGCACACTTTTGGACTCTGGTGCTGTGAGGCATCAGTGATGACTACTGTGCTGCCTGGTGCACCAGTTTCCTTCGTGGTTTGACCATGCTAGATTGCCCTTTAGTATTCAAATATGTGCTGGTTAAGTGAGGTTACTGTGGTAGGGCGGGGGAGTGGGCCTAGGTAAGGTACTCTTTCAGAGGGTTGGTGCAGAACCGCTGAGGGTCTATGGATTCTATGGATTCTATGGATAAGAGTTCTGCCACCCTTCAAATATGGTGCCTGCTCCCTGTTATTGGCCAGCTCCCACACTTGTCACCCATTAATTAGAAGATCCAATTAAATGCACTTTCTTCTTCCGCCATGCGACCACTCTGTCCTCATTGCATTCCTCACTGCTGATCAAATTCCACCCTATCAGATTTTTATTGTACAATAAGAATTTGGCATCCGCATGTTGTTTTTGTATATTTTTATGGATTTTCTGAAATACCTTGAGGTTCTCCAAAAGTTATTCTTTGTAAGTACTTAAAATAAGACTTAAAATGAAGAGTGCAGGAGCAACACCAAATGAGGTGTCAACCTGGTGAAGCTACAGCACAGGAGGACTCCTTGTGTGCCAAACAGCATAAAGCAACAAGTGATAGAGCTAAGCGATTCCACAGAGAATGCATCAGACCTAAGCTCTGCAGTCCTGCCACACCCAGCCGTGAGTGATAGTGGACAATGAAACAACTCATTGGAGGAGGAGACTCCGCAAATATCCCTGCCCTCAATGATGGGGGAGCCCAGCACATCTGTATAAAGGAAAAAGCTGGTATTTGCATCAAATTTCAGCCAGAAGTGTCGAGTGGGGTGATCCATCTCGATCTTCAGAGATCCCCAATATCACAGATGTCAGTCTCCAGCCAATGTGGTTCATTCCAGATGATATCTGGATGATATCCAGGATGAATGCGTGGCTCGAGAGATGGTGCAAGAAGGAGGGATTCAAATTCCTGGGGCATTGGGACCGGTTCTGGGGGAGGTGGGACCAGTACAAACCGGACGGTCTGCACTTGGGCAGGACTGGAACCGATGTCCTAGGGGGGGTGTTTTCTAGAGCTGTTGGGGCGGGTTTAAACTAATGTGGCAGGGGGATGGGAACCAATGCTGGAAGTTGGAAGGTAGTAAAACAGGGACGGAAACAAAAGGAAGTAAGGGGAAAAGTGCAAGGCAGAGAAGACATAGTCAGAAATCCATAAGGGCGACAGTACAAGGTACAGTGACTGAGGGGAGCACAGTAATAACAAAAGGAATAAAACTGGAGATGTTAAGATTCAAAACAGAGGTAAAAAAACCAACATAAGTGTACTTTACCTGAATCCTCGTAGTATTCGGAATAAAGTAAATGAGTTGGTGGCACAAATCATCGTAAATGACTATGATTTAGTGGCCATTACTGAAACATGGTTAAAGGATGGTCACGACTGGGAGTTAAATATCCGAGGGTATCAAACTATTCGGAAGGACAGAGTGGATGGTAAGGCAGGTGGTGTTGCTCTGTTATTTAAGGATGACATCCGGCCAATAGTAAGGGATGACATCGGTGCTATGGAGGATAAGGTTGAATCCATTTGGGTGGAAATCAGGAATAGTAAGGCGAAAAAGTCACTGATAGGAGTAGTCTATCGGCCACCAAATAGTAACGAGATGGTGGGGCAGGCAATAAACAAAGAAATAACTGATGCATGTAGAAATGGTACAGCAGTTATCATGGGGGATTTTAATTTACATGTCGATTGGTTTAACCAGGTCGGTCAAGGCAACCGTGAGGAGGAGTTTATAGAATGTATCCGCGATAGTTTCCTAGAACAGTATGTAATGGAACCTATGAGGGAACAAGCGGTCCTAGATCTTGTCCTGTGTAATGAGACAGGATTGATTCATGATCTCATAGTTAGGGATCCTCTCGCAAGGAGCGATCACAATATGGTGGAATTTAAAATACAGATGGAGGGTGAGAAAGTAAAATCAAATACTAGTGTTTTGTGTTTAAACAAAGGAGATTACAAGGGGATGAGAGAAGAACTAGCTAAGGTAGACTGGGAGCTAAGACTTTATGGTGGAACAGTTGAGGAACAGTGGAGAACCTTCCAAGCGATTTTTCACAGTGCTCAGCAAAGGTTTATACCAACAAAAAGGAAGGACGGAAGAAAGAGGAAAAATCGACCGTGGATATCTAAGGAAATAAGGGAGAGTATCAAATTGAAGGAAAAAGCATATAAAGTGGCAAAGATTGCTGGGAGATTAGAGGACTGGGAAATCTTTAGGGGGCAACAGAAAGCTACTAAAAAAGCCATAAAGAAGAGTAAGATAGAGTATGAGAGTAAACTTGCTCAGAATATAAAAACAGACAGTAAAAGTTTTTACAAATATATAAGACAAAAAAGAGTGGCTAAGGTAAATATTGGTCCTTTAGAGGATGAGAAGGGAGTTTTAATAATGGGAAATGAGGAAATGGCTGAGGAACTGAACAGGTTTTTTGGGTCGGTCTTCACAGTGGAAGACACAAATAACATGCCAGCGACTGATAGAAATGAGGCTATGACAGGTGAGGACCTTGAGAGGATTGTTATCACTAAGGAGGGAGTGATGGGCAAGCTAATGGGGCTAAAGGTAGACAAGTCTCCTGGCATGATGGAATGCATCCCAGAGTGCTAAAAGAGATGGCTAGGGAAATTGCAGATGCACTAGTGATAATTTACCGAAATTCACTAGACTGGGGTGGTCCCGGTGGATTGGAAATTAGCAAACGTGACGCCACTGTTTTAAAAAGGAGGTAGGCAGAAAGCAGGAAATTATAGGCCAGTGAGTTTAACTTCGGTAATAGGGAAGATGCTGGAATCTATCATCAAGGAAGAAATTGCGAGGCATCTGGATAGAAATTGTCCCATTGGGCAGACGCAGCATGGGTTCGTAAAAGGCAGGTCATGCCTAACTAATTTAGTGGAATTTTTTGAGGACATTACCAGTGCAGTAGATAACGGGGAGCCGATGGATGTGGTATATCTGGATTTCCAGAAAGCCTTTGACAAGGTGCCACACAAAAGGTTGCTGCATAAGATAAAGATGCATGGCATTAAGGGTAAAGTAGTAGCATGGATAGAGGATTGGTTAATTAATAGAAAGCAAAGAGTTGGGATAAATGGGTGTTTCTCTGGTTGGCAATCAGTAGCTAGTGGTGTCCCTCAGGGATCCGTGTTGGGCCCACAATTGTTAACAATTTACATTGATGATTTGGAGTTGGGGACCAAGGGCAATGTGTCCAAGTTTGCAGATGACACTAAGATGAGTGGTAAAGCGAAAAGTGCAGAGGATACTGGAAGTCTGCAGAGGGATTTGGATAGGTTAAGTGAATGGGCTCGGGTCTGGCAGATGGAATACAATGTTGACAAATGTGAGGTTATCCATTTTGGTAGGAATAACAGCAAACGGGATTATTATTTAAACGATAAAATATTAAAGCATGCCGCTGTTCAGAGAGACTTGGGTGTGCTAGTGCATGAGTCACAGAAGGTTGGTTTACAAGTGCAACAGGTGATTAAGAAGGCAAATGGAATTTTGTCCTTCATTGCTAGAGGGATGGAGTTTAAGACTAGGGAGGTTATGTTGCAATTGTATAAGGTGTTAGTGCGGCCACACCTGGAGTATTGTGTTCAGTTTTGGTCTCCTTACTTGAGAAAGGACGTACTGGCACTGGAGGGTGTGCAGAGGAGATTCACTAGGTTAATCCCAGAGCTGAAGGGGTTGGATTATGAGGAGAGGTTGAGTAGACTGGGACTGTACTCGTTGGAATTTAGAAGGATGAGGGGGGATCTTATAGAAACATTTAAAATTATGAAGGGAATAGATAGGATAGATGCGGGCAGGTTGTTTCCACTGGCGGGTGACAGCAGAACTAGGGGGCATAGCCTCAAAATAAGGGGAAGTAGATTTAGGACTGAGTTTAGGAGGAACTTCTTCACCCAAAGGGTTGTGAATCTATGGAATTCCATGCCCAGTGAAGCAGTTGAGGCTCCTTCATTTCATGTTTTTAAGGTAAAGATAGATAGTTTTTTGAAGAATAAAGGGATTAAGGGTTATGGTGTTCGGGCCGGAAAGTGGAGCTGAGTCCACAAAAGATCAGCCATGATCTAATTGAATGGCGGAGCAGGCTCGAGGGGCCAGATGGCCCACTCCTGCTCCTAGTTCTTATGTTCTTATATATCAAGAAACGGTTGAAGGCACTGGATACTGCAAAGTTAATGGGCCCTGACAATATTTCCTGACCATAGTACTGAAGAATTGTACTCCAGAACTTGCTGCACCCCTAGCCAAGCTGTTCCAGTATTCTACAACACTGGCATCTACCTTGCAATGTGAAAAATTGCCCAGATGTGTCCTGTACACAAACAGGACAAATCCAACCCATCTAATCAGTCTACTCCATTCTGAACAAAGTGAGGAAGGAGTCATCAACAGTGCAATCAAGTGGCACTTGCTCAGCAATAACCTGCTCACGGAAGCTCTGTTTGGCTTCCGCCTGGGTCACCTCAGCCCCTGACCTCATTACAGCCTTGGTTGAAACATGGACAAAAGAGCTGAATGCCAGAGGTGAGGTGAGAGTGGCTGCCCTTGATATAAAGGCAGCATTTGGCCGAGTGTGGCATCAAGGGCCCCCAGCAAAACTGGGGTCAATGAGAATCAGGGGGAAATCTCTCTGTTGGTTGGAGTCATACCTGGCACAAAGAAAGATGATTGTGGCGGTTGGAGGTCAATCATCTCAGCTTCAGGACATTACTGCAGGAGTTCCGCAGGGTAATGTGCCCTAGGCCCAACTATCTTAACTGCTTCATCAATGACCTCCCTTCCATCATAAGATCAGAAGTGGGGATGTTTGCGGATGACTGCACAGTGTTCAGCACCATTCACGACTTCTCAGATAATGAAGCAGTCCATGTCCAAATGCAGCAAAATCTAGACAATATCCAGGCTTAGGCTGACGAGTTACGTTCACGCCACACAAGTGCCAGGCAGTGACCATCTCCTACAAGAAAGGATCTAACCATCGTCCCTTGGCATTCAATGGCATTACCATCGCTGAATCCCCCTCCGTCAACATCCTGGGGGTTATCATTGATCAGAATTTGAACTGGTCTAGCCATATTAATACTGTGGCTACCAGAGCAGGTCAAAGACTTGGAATCTTAAGGCAAGTAACTCTCCTCCTGAACCCCCAAAGCTTGCCCACTATCTACAAGGCACAAGTCAGGAGTGTAATGGAATACTTGCCTGGATAAGGGCAACTCCAACACTCCAGAGGCTCAACACCATCCTGGACAAAGCAGCCCACTTGATTGCTACCCCTTCCACAAACATTCAATCCCTCCACCACCGACAAACAGGGCAGTCATGTTACCATCTACGAGATGCACTGCAAGAACTCACCAAGGTTCCTTAGGCAGTACCTTTGAAACCAGCGACCTCTACCATCTAGACGGACAAGAGCAGCATATACCTGAGAACCTCACCACCTGGAGGTTCCCCTCCAAGTCACTCACCACCCTGACTTGGAAATATATCACCTGTCGCTGGCTCAAAATCCTGGAACTCCCTCCCTATCAGCACTGTGGGTGTACCTACACCTCCGGGACTGCAGCAATTTCGAAGGCAACTCGCCACCACCTTCTGATTGGCAACTGGGGATGGGCAATAAATGCCGGCCCAACCAGGAACACCCACATCCTGTAAATGAATTTTTAGAAAGCATACAGGCTTCTTCTTATTCCTCACACAGCAATCTCTGCTAAAACATGTCGGATGAAGCTAAATGTTTCCTCTTTTAAAGAGGAGGCAGAAATTGTGGCGCATTCTTATCTCCTTGTACCTCAATAAAACATTGGCAGAGTACCAGGAGATGATTACCAATCTGCTGTTGTCATCACAGAATAATGTATGTGAGAAAGAGGCTTAATAGAAGGGGAAAATCATTTCAAAATGGGACTGTGAACAAGAAACTCAACCTGAATGTTTGGGGAAGCTTACTTTATTCTGCAAAATTCGGCACAGTAGCACAGTGGGTAGCACATTTGCTTAACAGCTCCAGGGTCCCAGGTTCGATTCCCGGCATGGGTCACAGACTCTGTGTGGAGTCTGCACGTTCTCTCTGTGGCTGCGTGCGTTTCCTCCGGGTGCTCCGGTTTCCTCCCACAAGTCCCAAAAGACGTGCTGTTGGATAATTTGGACATTGTAAATTCTGCCTGTGTACTCGAACAGGTGGCGGAATGTGGCGACTAGGGGGCTTTTCACAATTACTTCATTGAGTGTTAACGTATGCCTACTTGTGGCAATAAAGATTATTATTTCAAAAAACATGTAAGGGAGACTTTTTCTACCAGTCCAAGCGTTTCTGCTTAAAGGAGAAGGAAAGCCTAGTGACAATGGTTTTTGTTTGGAAAAGTTTTTTTCAAATATTTAATATTTTTTAAAATGTAAGTTTTGTATCTCCGCCTTTGCCGAGCTGTTCTGACGACATTCCCTCTGAAACCATGATTTCAGTTCAGTTAGGTGGATTGGCCATGCTAAATTGCCCGTAGTGTTCTAAAAAGTAAGGTTAAGGGGGGGGTTGTTGGGTTACCGGTATAGGGTGGATACGTGGGTTTGAGTAGGGTGATCATTGCTCGGCATAACATCGAGGGCCGAAGGGCCTGTTCTGTGCTGTACTGTTCTATGTTAAGGAGCCACTGTTCCTGGGAAACCACTATTTTGAATGGTTGAACTCGACAGAACTGATAAAATTGATCTGTTTTTAAAATATCAAAGATCATTTTTATTTGGAATCACTAGCTTTTGGAGCGTAGCTCCTTCATCAGGTGAGAGAACCTTCTTTCTCTACGCTTTTATTAAATACACTTGACTTGCCCTGGTTCCTTCAAAGATTTATGCAAGTTTAGGTCTCAGTTCCTATGCTTTTAAAATTCTTTACATAGTTTCTTCCGATTCCTTCTACCAAAATGCATCAATTCACACCTCTCAGCATCAACAAATTACAAATGTATTAAAAGTCAGGCCAGTGAAGTCATGTCATGATAGGTCTTGACAGAAAGGATCAGGTGGCCCCCAGGGGGTGAACAGTCAGAGCAAATGGAAGGTGAATCAACTTGGGGTTTGTGTGTGTAAATTGAGTCGCTGTGGCCCAAAACATATGGCAGGAAGTTGAGTCATTGTGGCCTTTTGCTCGCGGCCAAACTATCATTCTCATGAGAAACAGAGAATAAATTCTGACTCTTACAATTATAGGTTGGCACAGAAGGAAAATCCTAGGGGTGTGGTTTCTCTTTTCGAAGAACCTCTCATTTTATATATTGCAAAAAAAAAATCCTTCAAGAAAGGTCTATGATAGGGCAGCACGGTGGCGCAGTGGTTAGCATTGCGGCCTCACGGCGCCGAGGTCCCAGGTTCGATCCTTGCTCTGGGTAACTGTCCATGTGGAGTTTGCACATTCTCTCTGTGTTTGCGTGGGTTTAGTCTCCACAGCACAAAGATGTGCAGGGTAGGTGGATTGGCAACGCTAAATTGCCCCTTAATTGGAAAAAAATTGGGTTTTTTAGAGAAATACAGCACAGAACAGGCCCTTCGGCCCACGATGTTGCGCCGAACTTTTGTTCTAGGTTAATCATAGAATTTTGGACAATTTTTCATGGCCAATCCACCCAACCTGCACATCTTTGGACTGTGGTAGGAAACCGGAGTACCCGGAGGAAACCTACGCAGTCACGGGGAGGATGTGCAGACTCCACACAGACAGTGACCCAAGTCGAAATCGAACTTGGGACCCTGGAGCTGTGAAGCAATTGTGCTATCCACAATGCTACCGTGCTGCCCTTAAGAAGTTAACCTACACTCCCTTATTCTACTCTAATCCAAATACCTATCCAATAGCCGCTTGAAGGTCCATAAATTTTCCGACTCAACTACTACCACAGGCAGTGCATTCCATGCCCCCACTACTCTCTGGGTAAAGAACCTACCTCTGACATCCCCTCTATATCTTCCACCATTTATCTTAAATTTATGTCCCCTTGTAATGGTGTGTTCCACCCGGGGAAAAAGTCTCTGACTGTCTACTCTATCTATTCCCCTGATCATCTTATAAACCTCTATCAAGTCGCCCCTCATCCTTCTCCGTTCTAATGAGAAAAGGCCTAGCACCCTCAACCTTTCCTCGTATGACCTACTCTCCATTCCAGGCAACATCCTGGTAAATCTCCTTTGCACCTTTTCCAAAGCTTCCACATCCTTCCTAAAATGAGGTGACCAGAACTGCACACAGTACTCCAAATGTGGCCTGACCAAGGTTTTGTACAGCTGCATCATCACCTCACGGCTCTTAAATTCAATCCCTCTGCTAATGAACGCTAGCACACCATAGGCCTTCTTCACAGCTCTATCCACTTGAGTGGCAACTTTCAAAGAACTATGAACATAGACCCCAAGATCTCTCTGCTCCTCCACATTGCCAAGAACCCTACCGTTAACCCTGTATTCCGCATTCAGATTTGTCCTTCCAAAATGGACAACCTCACACTTGTCAGGGCTAAACTCCATCTGCCACTTCTCAGCCCAGCTCTGCATTCTATCTATGTCTCTTTGAAGCCGACAACAGCCCTCCTCACTATCCACAACTCCACCAATCTTCGTATCATCTGCAAATTTACTGACCCACCCTTCAACTCCCTCATCCAAGTCATTAATGAAAATCACAAACAGCAGAGGACCCAGAACTGATCCCTGCGGTACGCCACTGATAACTGGGCTCCAGGCTGAATATTTGCCATCCACCACAACTCTCTGTCTTCTATCGGTTAGCCAGTTTGTTATCCAACTGGCCAAATTTCCCACTATCCCATGCCTCCTTACTTTCTGCATAAGCCTACCATGGGGAACCTTATCAAATGCCTTACTAAAATCCATGCACACTACATCCACTGCTTTACCTTCATCCACATGCTTGGTCACCTCCTCAAAGAATTCAATAAGACTTGTAAGGCAAGACCTACCCCTCACAAATCCGTGCTGACTATCCCTAATCAAGCAATGCCTTTCCAGATGCTCAGAAATCCTATCCCTCAGTACCCTTTCCATTACTTTGCCTACCACCGAAGTAAGACTAATTGGCCTGTAATTCCCAGGGTTATCCCTATTCCCTTTTTTGAACAGGGGCACGACATTCGCCACTCTCCAATCCTCTGGTACCACCCCTGTTGACAGCGAGGACGAAAAGATCATTGCCAACGGCTCTGCAATTTCATTTCTTGCTTCCCATAGAATCCTTGGATATATCCCGTCAGGCCCGGGGGACTTGTCTATCCTCAAGTTTTTCAAAACGCGCAACACATCTTCCTTCCTGACAAGTATCTCCTCAAGCTTATCAGTCTGCTTCACGCTGTCCTCTCCAACAATATGGCCCCTCTCGTTTGTAAATACTGAAGAAAAATACTTGTTCAAGACCTCTCCTATCTCTTCAGACTCAATACACAATCTCCCGCTACTGTCCTTAATCGGACCTACCCTCGCTCTAGTCATTCTCTTATTTCTCACATATGTGTAAAAGGCCTTGGGGGTTTTCCTTGATCCTACCCGCCAAAGATTTTTCATGCCCTCTCTTAGCTCTCCTAATCCCTTTCTTCAGTTCCCTCCTGGCTATCTTGTATCCCTCCAGCGCCCTGTCTGAACCTTGTTTCTTCAGCCTTATATAAGTCTCCTTCTTCCTCTTAACAAGACATTCAACCTCTCTTGTCAACCATGGTTCCCTCACTCGACCATCTCTTCCCTGCCTGACAGGGACATACATATCAAAGACACGCAGTACCTGTTCCTTGAACAAGTTCCACATTTCACTTGTGTCCTTCCCTGACAGCCTATGTTCCCAACTTCTGCACTTCAATTCTTGTCTGACAGCATTGTATTTACCCTTCCCCCAATTATAAACGTTGCCCTGTTGCTCGCACCTATCCCTCTCCATTACTAAAGTGAAAGTCACAGAATTGTGGTCACTACCTCCAAAATGCTCCCCCACTAACAAATCTATCACCTGCCCTGATTCATTACCAAGTACTAAATCCAATATGGCCTCCCCTCTGGTCGGACAATCTACATACTGTGTTAGAAAAGCTTCCTGGACACACTGCACAAACACTACCCCATCCAAACTATTTGATCTAAAGAGTTTCCACTCAATGTTTGGGAAGTTGAAATCGCCCATGACTACTACCCTGTGACTTCTGCACCTTTCCAAAATCTGTTTCCCAATCTGTTCCTCCACATCTCTGCTGCTATTGGGGGGCCTATAGAAAACTCCCAACAAGGTGACTGCTCCTTTCCTCTAAATTTCTCTAAATTTATTTTTAAAAAGTTAGTATTCAGTTCCTCACAGACAGTGCTCTACATGTGTATTTATTACTGCTTTCGTGATTTTATTTTGGGGGGGTGTCAACAGAATTCGGTGTGGCCTGCCACTTGGGTGTCCTCACAGATTTGCCATGTATTGGGGTTGCGAAGAACCTGCTGCATGTGGATGGTCTGGAAGAAAAGGATCTGCTAAAGGAAAAGGTATGAAAGAATCATGTACCTCTGAGTTTAGCTGCACTGGAATATCACATATCACTGAAGTTAGATACCCTAAAACCAGGAATTTCAATCTGAATTCAATCTGACTCCAGCATTTGTTACAGTCACAAAAGCAATTGCAGAAGGAAGTACTTCCTTATAAAGGGTGACAGCATTAATAACCATGCGGTATGATAAATTTAAAATCTGAAAGCAGGATTTAAGCACAAACATTAATAATATAATCATATTGCAGTTCTGCAGTTTATCCTGTGAATATAATGAATGAGGAAATCTAACGTTCTTTATACCAGCCCTGTGGCCTGCAAACTCCACAAATACATGTCATATGTCCCCACAAAATTGATTCAAATTACTCCACTGCAGGGGCTTACTCTGCTGTTTCCTCACTCCCCATTCTAAATACCTTGTTTCAAAATTTAGCATTGGTTGCTGTACAAAGATAAAGCTTGTTCTTGTAGCGGCTGTAAGTGTGTCATCGCCAGTATCTTATCTCCAGATGGAACTCATAAGTAAATAGAAACATATGTTTTAAGTTTTCCTATTTGAATCACAGAACCAGAAGAATTATATTAGCTGCTAATATCAGATTTATTTTGAATGGTGTGGTTGGATGTTGCAGCAGATTTACACAGTAACCTTTTACGCGCTGGTTCGGAGTTGAGATCCAGTCCAGGTTAATGAGCTGAGTTGCCGATCTCAGCAAGTTGCTGTTAATTTGAGCAGTTTCAGATGGCAGGCTCGCTCAAAATGACGGTGGGCCACAATGGCAATTGAACTTTCCGCTGAAGTAGGTTGGGACCGTGCATCGCTCATGACCTCAGCATGTTTCAAACCATGACACAGCCAGTGATTCACTTTTATGTGTAATGTAGGGGAACAAAACGGCCAATTTACACCCAAGTTGCACAAACAGGAGTGAGATAAATCACCAGATTGTTTGTCTTAATGTATTGATTGGCCAGGACACCAGAACAACTCCCCTTGCTGCGCTTTGAATGGACTAATTTATATCCAGCAAGTAGGACAAAAGAGGTCTTGCTTTATCATCTCAACCAAAAGGCAGTGTCCCCGGAGATGCTGCACATCCTCGGTACTGAAGTGACACAAGAGTATGTGCTCAAATCTCAGGGGCCTGAATCCACAATGGTCTTTCCGTTCAGAGATGGAAATGTTACCACCAAGCCAGTTTGGCTTTTTAAAATTTACTACCGGGATGTGAACATCACTGGCAAGGCCAACATTTATTGCCCATCCCGAGCTGCAGTGGAGAAGCCAGAGGTGAGCCACATTCTTGAACAGCTGCAGTCCAGCTGGTATAGGGCAGGGGTTCCCGAATTGGGTCCCATGGGACTCCTGCTGGAGTCCCGCAGTCGGTCTGGCCAGGGCCCGTGAGGAGTCGAGGCCAGGTCCAGTGGAATCCAAGAAGAGCCGGGCTCGAGTGGGGCCGAGTCTGGGGGAAGCCGAGAGGAACCGGGGAGTCCCTGTGAAATAGGAGGGGTGGCTGAGGGAGGTGGGGGTGGGTAGTTGAGGGCAGACTTTGAAGAGTCCTGACCTGATCTTGTAGCCACTGTACACTGGTCCAGTTAAGTTTATGACCTTTGCAAATATGGACGATGGTAGGGGATTCAGCAATGGTAATGAAACTTCCGAAGACTGCAGGGTGAAGTTTGGTATTGTGTGAATGATGCCGATCTTATTCTAACTAGATTAACTGTTCTTAACAAGCATCTATACTAGTGAATTTTAAGGGGTCTGGGGTTAGCAATAAGAGAACTTTTACTGACATATTTTAACCACTAGAATTAGGAGATCCCTGTGCACTGGTAAGTGGCATATATAACTCAGTAATTCAGTGTGAAGGAACATACCTCGAAACATAAGAGAGTAATTTTAACTTTGGTTCTCTAACTTCCTGGAATTGTTTTTGAAAGTATACTGGCACTTCCTGGAATTGTTTTTGAAGGTATATCTGCACTTCCTGGAATTGTTTTTGAAGGTATATCTGCACTTCCTGGAATTGTTTTTGAAGGTATTTTGCCATTGAGGATCAGAGAAATTCATTAGATGCAGTTAATGTTTCAAAATGTTTTTGACAAGGAGGCACATTGCAAATGTTTTTTAAAAATGTTTTTAGCAGGTTTTACACATGATATTCTTACAAATGTACACACAGAAAAACCAAAAACAAAACAGGAAGTAAAAAAAATGTCATAACACATAGTAGAAAAGGGGGCCTTTCGCTTCCCCCTTTCTCTTTATTTTATACAAAACAAAACAAGAGCAGGTGGAGGGGGCACTTCGGTGGTGCCCCTGATGTCACTTGCATCTCTCGGTGATTTTTTTTGTTGTTTTTATCCATTTGCCTCAGCTCTGGCTATCTGTTGTTCCTTCTTCCTGTTCCTTCGCCTTGCTGTAGTTGTCATTTCCTGCACTCTTTCCCCCACCCCCCCTCCCAGTTTGTGTTCCCTCCTTTTACCTCCCTTCTGACTCCCCTCTGTTGTTCTCCTTCCCTCCCCTTCCTCCCTCCCTGTCCCCCCCTTCTCTGCTACTCCCCTTTCATTCCTGCTGGTTTTGGCTACCCCCTCTTGCTCCCTCCCCTCCCCGGTCATCCCTCTCTTCCCTCTCCCATCCCTGCCTCCCATCCATTGTCTCCATCTACGTCTCCCGCTGCCTGGGGAAAGCGGCAGCATAATCAATGACCCCTCCCATCGGCTTACTCATTCTTCCAATTTCTTCCATCGGGCAGGAGATACAAAAGTCTGAGAACACGCACAAACAGATTCAAAAATAGCTTCTTCCCCGCTGTTACTAGACTCCTAAATGACCCTCTTACGGACTGACCTCATTAACACTACACCCCTGTATGCTTCATCCAATGCCGGTGCTTATGTAATTACATTGTGTACCTTGTATTGCCCTATTATGTATTTCTTTTATTCCCTTTTCTTCCCATGTACTTAATGATCTGTTGAGCTTCTCGCAGAAAAATACTTTTCACTGTACCTCGGTACACGTGACAATAAACAAATCCAATCCAATCTTCTATCATGTCCTGGCTACTTTCCCCAGGCTCTTGGCTACTTATTTATTTGTTTTTTGGCCACAAATAGGCCCTGGAACAGTCTGGTGAATGGCTCCCATGTTTTGAGGAATCCTCGGATGGCGAATTTGATTTTCTCCATCTGGAGAACTTCTCATAGGTCAGCCAGCCAGTCTGCAGCTTTAGGTGGTGCTGCTGATCACCAACTGAGAAGGAATCTATGGCGGGCAATCAGGGAGGAAATGACAAGGGCGTCGCCCACCTCCCCATGAAGAGATCTGGCTGATCCGATACCCGAAGACCGTTACTTTCAGGCATGGCTCCACCCTCCTGCAGGCTTTATCTGCTGCATGCTCCCAGCGCTAGTTTTCCCGCGCGTGTGGTGATCCCCCTCCTGGGAATTACTGTCTGTTTTTCCCTCGCCCGCTCTCTGCCCATTCTTTCCCTGTCTTACTCTGCACTCCGCTCGCTTGCCACTATGCTTTTCCTTTGTTCTCTCAAATGAGGCCACGTTGGCATATTAGAAATTAATGGTTAAGTTGGGAAAATCACGGGCTGCCCCTTTGTCTCGATCTTCATGTAGCTGCCTCCCTATATAGGTAAATATAACTATGTGAAATGACATCCTGGAAACCATGTTCCGATGCTGTTACCATATCTCCTCATCCATTTACTCCAATCAGCTATCTAACCTATTCTTAAATGTTGACATGGTTTCTGCTTCAATCACTAACTTCAGTAATGCATTCCACAGCCTCAAAACCATAGCACATTTGTTGACATATTTGCCACCATTTTATGTAATCTTTCTTCTATCATGAGAATCACCTTCTATTTTAGTATCAACTATAAGTTGGACACCACTCCTCCTAGCAATGGGTCAAAATTATTGATGTACGCGGTTGACAAAAGTCATCCCAAATCAGAACTCCGTTGAACACCACGACTCATTTCCAACCTTTTTTAAAATAAGTTTAGAGTACCCAATTCATTTTTTTCCAATTAAGGGGCAATTTAGCGTGGCCAATCCACCTACCCTGCACATCTTTGGGTTGTGGGGGCGAATCCCACGCAGACACGGGGGGGGGGGGGGGGGGGGGGGAAGGTGCAAACGGCGCACGGACAGTGACCCAGAGCCGGGATCAAATCTGGGACCTCGGCGCCATGAGACTGCAGTGCTAACCACTGTGCCACCGTGCTGCCCTCTCATTTCCAACCTGTTTTCCCATGGGAAGCTGTCCTTGACTTCCACTGTTTTCCTCCCTTCTAACCTGCTTTCATTGTCCATCACTTGTCACCAATAGTTTTCTGTGCTGTAATTTGTCAATGGCCCTCTGAATGTCCATTGAAAACAACATCCACTGTACTTCCTCATTCACCGCCTCACAGAACACTTGCTAGACTTGTCGAGCACAATCTTCCCACCTGTTGGTTGCTTTGAATTGTTTTCTCTTCAGTTCGATATCAAGTCATTTCACCTTCAATGAAATATTCCAATTTTCTGCCTGCCGCAAATGCCAAGTTAACCGGGCTGTCATCGCCTGGATGAGCTCTGTCTCTTATGGAAAGTGATACAGTATTACATTGGTAACTCTCCTCTCCTTCCAGGAGGGTAACAGCCTCTGCATCATGTTGTATGGACAAATTCCCAAACTTTTGCTGTCATACAGGACCTTTTATGAATGAAGCAGGTTGGTGGTCTGCTGGAGTAAGTAGGAGATAGAGCGATGAAGATCTGAGTGATTTTTTTTTAACAACGCCTTCATCTAAATAAAACAGATAAATGCAAAGGAGAAAGTACATGTGCTTTGCGGCAGGGGTTTACAAAGTACCTGCCAGTTTTCATCCTCAAGCCACCTTGTCATGAGGCTCTATGTTTTATTTTCTGTGTTTTGTCCAGTAATAAGTTTCTTTACAAGCCTGTTGGCAGCATTGTTTAATTTAGCCTTTTGCCGAGAAATAGCAATGTCTGTGAGCTGTTGATTACAAAATCATGATTGTTTATACATTTACCGTCACCCTTTAATGAAACCTCACTTTAGAGCCATTATTACAGCAAGGGAAATGGGAAGCAAAGTCAGTTTCAGTGAAAGGAGGTTTTAAATATTCAGCAGCAGACACCACTTATGTGCCTAATAATCAACGTTTAAGCCCAGGTGAATGAAAAAAGATGTATTTCGTCATGTGGACAATCATAGAGGCACAACAATGTACTTTTGTCCTTTCTCACATTTCCTTTAGTTTTTTTCTTACCCTCCTGCCTGCGTATTTAACGTATTCGTCTCACCTCAGAATTGCAGCAGAGTGTAGCTCAGGAGGAGGTCATTCAGCCCATCGAGTCTGTGCCAGCTCTTTCCAATAGCAATCCAGCCAGTGGAAGCATGTTTCCCGGGGTGTTTGTTCGCTGTAACCTGTTTTGATACATGTTTGTAATAAAATCCATTAAAGAAAAATAGAAGTCCAGTCAGTACCACTCCCCTGACCTTTCCCCATATCCCTGCAATTTGTTTCTCCTTCATTTATCCAACGTCCTGTTGGGGGCACCAATTAAATTTGTTTTCACCACCCTACCGGAGAAGGCGCAGGAGCTTTTTGTTTGTGCAGTTTAACATTCCGTGCTTTGGTATCAGGTGACCGGTACGTTAACATAAAAATAGTGTTGTTGTAAAGGAGTAAGTTTCAGTGTTCTTTTGGGTTCCCCGTATGCTATTGTTTTTGGCAAAAATGTCTCCATCTCTCGGCATTGCCTTCCTGGAGCCGTGTGGCCCTTCACTTGGTTCTTTCCTGGTCTTATTTTAAGTTTGTTGTCAAGGGAAACACTGGGATGTAAGGGGAAGATTAGAAATAAAAGTCAGCTAGTTTGAATGATGGACCTGGTTGGTGACTCTTATGTACCTATCAACTAGTTGACATGCACCAAGAAACAAACAGTTTGTTTGTTTTATCTTTGAGAAATGACTTGACTTTTACCCTTTCCTTCCCTGGGCCATGTTTGACTTGGCTATTTGTGTAAATTTCATAGTTATTACGCCTCATGAGGGTTGCTTCCCTCCCCCAGGGCTGGTGTGGCAATTCCAGCTTGAAGATGAGCCTGCAGCCATTCCTAATTGGTGTTCTTTTCAGATTTAAAGCCAGACCCAAAATGGTTGCATAGTGTTAATGTTACTGGGCTAGCAATCCAGAGGCCTGAACTAACCATGACTTCACATCCCACCACAACAGTTGTGGGATTTAAATTCCGTTAATTAAGTATATTTGGAATTATTGTCAGTAGTATTACTAGCAGGAATGGTGACCGTGAAACTACCAGATTGTTGTTAAAAACCCCATCTGGTTCACTAATGTCCTCTCGGGGTGGGAATCTGCTGTCCTTACTGAATTTGGCCTAACTGCAGAACTCAGACCCACAGATATGTGGCCGATTCTTAAGCAAGGCACTCGGTTGTAACAAACTGCAACCCACCAGCAGAACGGACCCACCAGAGGTGGTGACACGATGGTATACAGTCAGGAGTGAGTGGCTCTGGGAGTCCTCAACATTGACACTGGACCCTATAATCTCAATCATCAAAATGGCATTAATGGTTCCAGAGAATAATCAAAATAATGCATGTTTATATCTGGAGGAATAGAATACGAGGGGGTAGGAGCTGTGCTACAGTTATACAAAGTCCCAGAACAGTGCTGCAAGATAATGACTTAGGATCAACCATCTCCAGTAACTTCATCAATGATCTTCCCTCCACCGTAAGGTCAAAAGTGGAAATGTTTGTTGATGATTTCACATTGTTCAGTTTTGATAAGCCGTTCAGTTATATCAAAGCAACTACCAAAGACAGTAATCTACGTGGACTGCAGTGCTTGGAGAAGGAGGCAATTGGGGATGGGCAATGAATGCTGGGCTTGTCTGCAATGTCTCTTTCTCTCAGGTAGTCCTTGGTGTAAGGAGGATGCTTGTCATGGAATATATTGCGTGGGAAGAACCAGACGGAGTCTTTCAACGTTGGGAAACTGTTACTCTTCAGTTATAGAACATGGAACAGTACGGCACAGAACAGGCCCTTCGGCCCTCGATGTTGTGCCGAGCAATGATCACCCTACTGAAACCCACGTATCCACCCTATACCCGTAACCCTGGAGCTGTGAAGCATTTATGCTAACCACCATGCTGCCCACACGGTCTGGCTGACCAGGAAATTTTCCAGCTCTTCCCACCTGCCAAAGGCATATTGGAAGATTTACAGGTTGATGATCAACCTGTTTAGCTGTGATATGATTGCACCTTCCCAGCGTGGGTCTCAACCCCCAGGTTTCTGACGCAGAGGTAGGGGCGCTAACACTCCCAAAATCCAGATTTGCAATGCCAATCCCTTGAATGAAAAGTGCTACTGTCCGTGATAGGACAGAACATCGCACAGATATTCGAGGGGAAAAGTATCTATTCAGTCAGATTTTTAAACAGTAAATTAATACTAACTATTCTGTTTCTGTATCAGACTGGAAAATGATGGGTGCGATTTACTGGCTGTGTCTTGCTGGAATCGGGACCGGGCTAGTCCGGTAGATCCCGGGAGAGGCTTTTTAAGGGAGCCGCTCGTTAATGAGATGCCGCTTTCAGGATCCTGCCCACAATGGGCAGCACCCAGATGTAGAGATAAGTGAGTTTAAAAGCTCACTTCAGCCTGCCGCTGCTAGGTGGAACCAGCGCCCGGGGTCTACTGGCCTCGCTGAGGAGACCGCAGCTGGGTGCCGTTTAGCACTAGTCCTCACAAATGGGGTCCGGGGTGAATGGCACTTGGGTTAGATTGGGGCGGGGGGGTTGTCTCCCAGGTAAGTGGAGGCTCCTGGGTGGTTGGTACCTGGGCACCCTGGCATTGTCTAGGTGGTGCTCCCATGCTGGTGGGGGCATTGTCATGCTGACAGTGCCAGTGTGCCTGTGTGGCATTGTGACCAGGCCGGGGCTCGGGCCCAGGGTGTACCTGCCCTTATGAGGTGGGATGCAGGGGAGCTCAACGACCACCTTGTAGACGAGTTGGGCATTGGGGGGGGGGGGATCCCAATGAAATGGCGCCCCGATCTCTTCCTGCACAGCTCCTCAGTGCAGGAAATAACACTAATTGTGGCCTCGAGGGGGCCTTCCCCACTGGGGCCCGAAAGCACAACAGCGTGCCAACCGATAGTGGGGTCGTTCCCGGTGCTTGTCGTGCCAGGAATGCCCCTCGGATCCTGCCCAGAGCGGACTCTTGTTTTTGTTAGATCGCACCCAATAAATAGATGAACTGGAAAATTTATAGCATTAGTGCTATGAGAGGAGAATGTATTCATTGTTACTTAAATCAATCAGTACTGTAATTATGAAATTGAAGATATGTCTTGAGAAAACTTGTTTTTACTAACATATTGCTGCTTTGTAGGTCAAAGACCTTCAGAAAGGAGGTAATGCGTTTTCACTAACTGGAAGCTCTGGGAAAGTATTAGGCATGGTAGGTCTATGTATTTATGCTGTATTGTGCAGTGCAAATAGTTATAAAATGTCTTTTTTTTTCATCACTGTAGTTCAGTTGAATTCAACTAAAACAGAGAAAAGGTTATTCTTAGGAGGAATTTGCAGTTTTAGACCCAATTGGCTCTTTTACTATGGGGCTGCCAACATCGAGACTGTGGCAGAGTGGATGAGCCACGTTCAGGTCGTGGGAGGGAAGGGGCCTTGAGAGCTTTGGGGATTTGTTTGTGGAGGGACGGTTTAGTAGTTTGGAGGAGCTGTCGATGAAGTTTCAACTTCCAAGGGCGGACTAGATCTGTTACCTCCAAATACGTAATTTTGTTCAAAAGACTTTTACTACATGTCCCTTGGCTCCGCAATCCTCCTTGTTGAAGGGGTTCCTGTCACTAGCAGGGTCTGGTTGGGGGAGAATTTCGGGTGTATATATGGGCAAACCCTGTCTACGGAGGTAGCCCTTTTGGATGAGTTGCAAGCAAAATGGGAGGGGGAACCAGCACCTACCTATAGATGAGGACGTGTGGTGTGAGGTCCTTTGCAGGTTAAACTCCCCATCCTCCTGAGCATGACTCAGCCTAATTCAGCTCAAGGTGGTAATAGTGCTCATGTAACTAAGGCTAGGATGAGTAGTTTATTTTTGGGAGTGGAGGACAAGTGTGAGCGGTGTTCCCTGGGGCCGGCTAATCACACCCATCTGTTCTGGTCATGTACCAAGATGGTAAGCCTTTTGGTCTCCTTCTTTATCACCATGTCAGAGATTCTCAACATTGATCTGGAACCTTGTCCTTTGGTGGGCATTTTCTGGGTGTCGGACCCGATGGGGGTGAAGGCGGATGTTCTGGCCTTTGCCTCGTTAATAGCCCGGAGGCAGGTTCTGTTGGGGTAGGGTGCTCTTTCCAAGGGCCGGTGCAGACTCGATGGGCCGAGTGGCCTCCTGCACTGTACATTATATGATTCTATGAATTAGTCACCATCAGCTGTTAAGGGGTGGTTAGTTTTTAGTGTTGGGGAAAGGATATTTGTTTTTGGGGGGGATTTATATGGTTGGTTGCGTTTTTCTAATATTGCATTATGTAACATTTCCCTGTAGATACTGTGTTGATATTATGTTTGCAATAAATTACATTTAAAAAAAAAATAAGGATATATGTATTTTTTAAAAGTTATTTTGACCCTTAAATCGAGCACATGAGATATTTCTAATTTTATTTCTTTACTTGTGTCAGGCTCTTAAAAGCTGCGAGAAAAGCACTAAACCAATTTATGTATCTGTGGGTCACAGGATTAGTCTGGACACCGCCTTACGCCTGACGCATTCCTGTTGCAAATACAGAGTACCAGAACCAATTAGGCAGGTATGTATTTATGTTTCATACTTGGTTTGTATATTGGGAAGCAATGCTGTGATTATTAAGATTACTATCTTTTATATCATGACAGTAACTTTATATTATTATTGAGGTAATAAATTTTGCACAAAGAAAAAATTGCAGCTATATATCTGATTGTCATGTTGAAACATTTCAAAGCATTTTGCGCAATGAATTATTTATGAAGTGCAGTGATTTGTTACATTAGCCAATGTAACATTCATTCTAAACCACCAGCCTGCTAAAAACAGCAAAGAAATTAAAGACTTGTTAATTTATTTGTTGGTATTGGACAAGGGAGGTATATTGACCAGAGCATGGAATCTTGCAAAAGATTCAACACGAGCTTCACTAAAAAGCAGGTACTGAACACTAGAAAGAAAACATAAGGCGAATTATATGGGAAAATTTATAGAATAAGTGAAAACCATTATAATTAAGGGGGACTTCCAACGGCAGAGATAATAAAAAGGGGAGGATAGTTTGAGTATACAAGACTCCTTTTTTATCCAATGTGTAAGAAGCCATTGGATCCCATGCAATCGCAGAAGGTGTAACACCTGCCTCTTTACCTCTTCCATGCTTAACATCCCAGGCCCAAAACACTCATTCTAGGTTAAGGAGCGTTTCACTTGCATCTCTTCCAGTTTGGTCAACTGCATTCGCTGCTCCCATGTGGCCTCCTCTATATTGGAGAGACCAAACACAGACTGGGTGATCGCTTTGCTGAGCATCCTCGGTCTGTGCGCATTCAGGACCCTGCCCTTCCTGTTGCCTGCCATTTTAACAAAAGACCCTGTTCCCATGCCCACATGTCTGTTCTTGGCCTGCTGCAATGTTCCAGTGAAGCTCAATGCAAACTGGAGGAACAACATCTTCCAGTTAGGCATACTACAGCCTTCCGGCCTGAACATCGAATTCAACAACTTCAGATGCTCAGCTCTACCCCACCTTGACCCATTTATTTTCATCCCATTTCATTTTAGCTTTCTTTTACCAGTTCTTCCTTTCTTAATTAATATTTAATTTCCAACCCCCCCCCCCCCCCCCCCCCCCCCCCCCCCCCCCCCAAACCCGGCAATCTTATCCACCTTTCCTTCACTGTTCTCCTCTTTGCTTCCCACTTCCCCATCCCCCACATCTACAGTTCATCCTCTGATAGTTTCCCTGCTGTTTGACCTTTCACATCTTTTGTCCTTTCTGGGGACTGCCATTAGCATTGGCCATTAGCACCAGGTTTCCCTGGGTTTCTGTGGCTATGACTCATCTTTCATTTTCACTCCACAGTATAAATATTTCCCCACTTTCTCTGCCTGTTAGCTTTGACAAAGAGTCATCGGACTCGAAACGTTAGCTCTTTTCTCTCCCTACAGATGCTGCCAGACTTGCTGAGATTTTCCAGCATTTTCTCTTTCGTGTAAGAAGTCAAGTGAAGGGAGAAACACTGCTATGCCGAGTAATTGGAAATGGACCATAGCAGAAAAGAGAGTAGGGGCTGGATTTTCACGGCTGACTCCAAAGACCTTTTAAAAAGGGGAGGTGAGACCCCCGATACAGAAGTCCCAAGCCATTTCTGACACCTCCCACTTTTGCTGGTGGGGGCAGGTGGTGAAGTATGAATCACAAACTGGAACCCAATCTGGCTATTTGAAATTAATGTTGAGTTCAAACAGACCCCACTTTTGCATTTTCAAGCATCTTAACTCGCAGTGTGGGAGTCACAAATTCGTGGAGTAGACATAAATGTCCTTGAAGGGTGGATAAGGTCTGTTCAAGTGACTCAATCTGAACATTTTTACCAATCCCCAGCCCCCTGAAGCTGTCGGTGTTTAAAAGAAACATACTCTGGTTTGACTGACAGGCAATCTGGTGTAGGTTAGAAAAAAAATTACCATCTGTTCCTGCAGTTTCTTCGAGCTCTCTGTTAACGTTTCCCCAAGCCTGTTGTTACACTTTGGTAGGAAAACTAGAAAAGGAGAATATTTTTTAATAGAGAGACTGGGAAATGTTTCTACTCACAGGCTCCTGGATATCTTTGTGCACAAATCACAAAGTTAACATCCATGTGCAGAAAGCAATTAGGAAATGTTATGTTAACTTTTATTGGGGTTGGAGTATAGATGTAAAGAAGCTTTATTGCAAACCATTCTGTGACTGCAATTGAGAAACTGTGTACTGTTTTAAAGTCTTAAGGAAAAATATACTTGCCTTAGAGGGAGTACAGTGAACGTTTACTGGACTGATTGCTGAGTTGAGAGGATTGTCCTATGAGAAGGGATAGTAGAGATCAGGCCTAAATTCCCTAGAGTTTAGAATAATGGAAGGTGATCTCATTGAAACATAAAAATCTTAAGTGAATTAGCAAGGTTGGATGTTTCCAGCTGGCTGTTGACTCTAAAAATAGGGATCACGGCATTAGATTAAAGGGTCAGTCATTTGTGATGAGATTAGATTTTTTTTTTATTTGAAAGGTTGGTGAACCTTTGGAATTTTTCTAACTCCGAGCCATGGTTCCTCAGTTTTGAGTATATTCAAGTCAGAGATTGCTATGTTTTCGATGTGAAGGGGTATGGAGATCCTGCAATGACGTTTGGCTGGGGAAGAAGATCAGTTGTGATTCTGTTGCATGGCAGAGCAGGGCAGAATGGTTTACAACCACTCTTATTTCTTATCTTTTCTTGAGGGAATGTAACGAGTAAAGGAATTGAAAAGATAAAGAGAAGGCAAAGAGAAAATATGAAATGAAAAATCAAAGAGTGAGAGCAGCCTATATTCTATAGGAAAGTCAGTAACAAAAGGTGAATTAAGACAGGTAGGGTCATTAAGGAACAAGCACAGTAAGCGCCTAGGATCTAATACCGATATAGGATGGATTCTGAATGCTGGAGGCAAAGCAACACTGCCAGCCCTCCTCACAGCTGACCTGCCCCTTGCTCGCAATCGACCCCCAACCTCCTGGTAATTTAGCAGCAGCTTCGGCAGAGTGAACTAAATCTTTCCACTGCCGTGGTGGGGGTTGGCAGTGCTGGAATATCAAACGTTTCATCCTGCCGTGGGCCATTTCCTGTCCCTGGCAGCTTGAAATGCCATTGCATCTGCCACTGTACAGACAGCAATACAACAAGGAACCAGTGTAGGAAGCTAAGCTAAACCTGTGATCAGCTCACATGTCAAATCTGTTGTGTTCCTTTTGTGTTCGGTGGGATGGGGGGGGGGGGGGGGGGGGGGGGGGGCTGCTCGGTACTGGCTAAAAGCAAATGCCATTTTACATGTGAATTTAACAGCTGCCTTTATATAATGAGCTTTGTTTTCTGAGCTAAACTGAGAATCAGTTTCCATCGATGAAAAGTGCGCAGCATTAGGTCGCTGCCTGGCGCTACTTGCATTGCGTGCTGATATTTAGTAATTGAGTAATAAATTATTTTTAGACAACATGTCTCTGCTGTATAATTTAAGCACTGCTGTTAGTTTGATCTACAGTTATTGTCCAGAGTACTACAAAGCAGTTTGGGCAGCAGGGTAGCATGGTGGTTAGCATAAATGCTTCACAGCTCCAGGGTCCCAGGTTCGATTCCCGGCTGGGTCACTGTCTGTGTGGAGTCTGCACGTCCTCCCCCTGTGTGCGTGGGTTTCCTCCGGCTACTCCGGTTTCCTCCCACAGTCCAAAGATGTGCGGGTTAGGTGAATTGGCCATGCTAAATTGCCCGTAGTGTCCTAATAAAAGTAAGGTTAAGGGGGGGGGTTGTTGGGTTACGGGTATAGGGTGGATACGTGGGTTTGAGTAGGGTGATCATGGCTCGGCACAACATTGAGGGCTGAAGGGCCTGTTCTGTGCTGTACTGTTCTATGTTCTATGTTCTAAAGGGGCTGGTTTAGCACACTGGGCTAAATAGCTGGCTTGCAATGCAGAACAATGCCAGCAACGCGGGTTCAATTCCCGTGTTATTATTATTGAAAGGATAAAGCCATAAATTACCATGAGCGGCAGTGGTTGTAATCAGTATAGGCAGTATCTACTTCTGACATTGACTTTTGGAAATACGTTTGTTGTAATCATTACCAAAAGATACTTCTGAGTATGAAGCGATAGCAGAACTTTACAATCTGTGCGCAAAGGAGGACTACCTATGAATGAATAACATAAAATAGTTTAGGAATATGTGGAAACCTGTCTAGTCATTTCAAAGTGAGAAATTGTATTTTTTTAAACTTGAGCCTCCGTTATAATACTGATAATCTTTATTGTCACGAGTAGGCTTACATTAACACTGCAATGAAGTTACTGTGAAAATTCCCCCTGTCGCCACGTTCCAGCGCCTGTTCGGGGGTGCACAGAGGGAGAATTCAGAATGTCCAATTAACCTAACAGCACGCCTTTCGTGACTTGTGGGAGGAATCCGGAGCACCCAGAGGAAACCCACGCAGACACTGGGAGAACGTGCAGACTCCGCACAGACAGTGACCCAAGCCGAGAATCGAACCTGGGACCCTGCAAATGGGGAAAATATAAGATTCAGAGCAAAAGGGACCAGAGTCATTGCCGTGAGCTTTCCAAATATGCTCTCAAGTATAAAATTTGTACCAAGGGTCATCTTCCCTCGCTGGTGTTGGAAGTCTCGGCGGAAGCCTGGAGAATTGCTATTTAGAAGTCACAGTGGCGTCAGAGTACAGTGATAGCTGACAGGAGTGCACCATGGGCATTTTTCCTTCTGGCTTCAGTTGGGCCCTACTTCCAATTTAAAATCAAAATGACAAACAGCAGAGATACTTCGAAGGGAGATTTAAAATCCACAGGAGCCTGGATTGAATTCTGAGAGAACGTTGCCATTTAATTAACTGGAGAATGCAAACATGTCACTGTCGCCTATTGCACCATTTCTCCATTCAAGTCCAGGTTAAATCCCAATAACCTGCTGTGCTATAAACTGGCTACTGAAGTTGGACTGACTCTTTTTCCCAGTTCTTGCAAATGAAGCAAATAAAGTGGGAGGAAAAGAGGAGAAGCCAGATAAACACATGAGGGAGAAACGAATAGAAGATTGTGCTGATCGAATTAGACCAAAGGAAGAGAGAGAAGCCCCGTGTGGAGCAGAAACAACATTGTGGACCGGTTAAGCCAATTAGCTTATTTCTTTTTTTTCCTTTTTTAAAAATAAATTTAGAGTACCCAATTATTTTTTCCATTAAGGGGCAAATTTTAGAGTGGCCAATCTACCTACCCTGCACATCTTTGGGTTGTGGGGGTGAAACCCACGCAGACACGGGGAGAATGTGCAAACTCCACACGGACAGTGACCCAGAGCTGGGATTGAACCTGGGACCTCAACACCGTAGGCAGCAATGCTAGCCACTGTGCTGCCCCTAATTGGCTTATTTCTGTGCTGTAAGTTGTATGAAATACTACGTAAAAGTAGAGACGCGGTACTCAAGGGGGCATTTCTGTTTTATTTCTGTGGGTTGCGCCCCGTTCTGGTGAACTCAGATCAAAGACACCACAGCAGGGTTGAGATTATTTAAAATCATCAGTGGAATCATGCCTGCAATTAGTTGAGAGAATAACAACTTGAATAATAGTTCCAAAGGAACACCATTCAATACCTGACAGCAGTAAGTGAAAGGAATAGAAAAACAGAAAATGCTGGATAAACTCAGCAGGTCTGGCAGCATCTGTGGGGAGAGAAAACACAGTTAACGTTCTGAGGCCGTATGACTAAGAGTTTCTCTCCCCACAGATGCTGCCGGACCTGCTGAATGTATTCAGCATTTCAGATTTCCAGCATCCATAGTATTTTGCTTTTAATTGAAAGGAATATGCTGGTTGAACTACTAGAGAATAAAGAGGAAATGCATTTGTGGATTCCAGCCAACATGAGGGTGCGAAGGTTGGTGGAATGAAGGTTTGTATTTTTCCACTTGTCTTCTGGCAAGAGACATAGGGATCCTTGTGGACTTGTGTCTTCAGGACAGCGAACGAAGAATAACTCAGATCACACTGATATTCGGGCAGCACGGTAGCATTGTGGATAGCACAATTGCTTCACAGCTCCAGGGTCCCAGGTTCGATTCCGGCTTGGGTCACTGTCTGTGCGGAGTCTGCACATCCTCCCCGTGTGTGAGTGGGTTTCCTCCGGGTGCTCCGGTTTCCTCCCACAGTCCAAAGATGTGCAGGTTAGGTGGATTGGCCATGATAAATTGCCCTTAGTGTCCAAAATTGCCCTTAGTGTTGGGTGGGGTTACTGGGTTATGCCGATTGGGTGGAGGTGTTGACCTTGGGTAGGGTGCTCTTTCCAAGAGCCGGTGCAGACTCGATGGGCCAAATGGCCCCTTCTGCACTGTAAATTCTATGATCTATGATATGGAGCGAGGAAAGTGACTTAACTTTGATGTGAAATAACTGGACGAAGACTGAAAAAATCTTCCCATCTGAATTTTTGAGAAACTCAGAAGGGCAGTTCTTTTGAATAATTAAATGGTGCACCGTGGCCAGATTTGATCTCTGGGGAGAATACAGTGCATCCTAGTCGCCGCATTCCGGCGCCTGTTCGGGGAGGCTGGTACGGGAATCGAACCGTGCTGCTGGCTTTCCTAGGCCTTCTTTCAAAGCCAGCGATTTAGCCCTGTGCTAAACAGCCCCTGTAAAGTGAAATGTAAATCGCTTATTGTCACGAGTAGGCTTCAAATGGAGTTACTGTGAAAAGCCCCTAGTCGCCACATTCCGGCGCCTGTTCGGGGAGGCTGTTATGGGAATCGAACTGTGCTGCTGGCCTGCTTGGTCTGCTTTCAAAGCCAGCGATTTAACCCTGAGCTAAACAGCCCCAGGAACCTTGTGTTATTCTGCTGCTTTGGGGGATTCAGATCAGAATATAAGTACCGTGCTGTCTTTGTCACTATTCTGTTCAATAAAAGGCTGTTTCCTCTACGTATTGTGCCTGCAGTAATATTTTTAATGGTTTTAGCACCTTACCTATTTCATTGTCCTGCTTGAATAACAAACAAAACTGTTTGTAACCCGGTGAGTGAAAACTCTGTAATTCAAAATACTTCCATCATAGAGGGAACACTTCGATATCAACTCCCACCAGAAACTAATTTTCAGTGTTTTATCCATCCATCAAAATGATAATCTCAAACTAGAAATTTTCCAATCTGTGTCTACAATCATCAACTCCCCTGGAGAGATCATTATCAGGTTGTAGGCACCATGCGGTACTGATGTTAGCATCTTGGCTCTGATTGGACGCAAGTGGCAATGTAGGTGGAGTATTTATTAGACTTTATAAAATTATTTGTTTTGTTCGTAATTGAAGAGAAAGAGTAGGTGGTGTATGTGCACAAACACTGAATCCTGCGCTCTAATAGGAAAGCAAATGTGGATGGAAATTCAAAGATGCTAATTTCCCGTGTACTGGTGACAGCAGAAATTGGCTTCTTGAAATTATTGGTGGTATGAAGTATGCTAAAAAATACATGGCTTAAATCAAAATGCCAGTCCTTACGCACGGCATCAATGATTCACTCATAGAGAGCCTGAGCCCTCGCATAGCAACTCTCGTGGGAGTAGAGGTAGCGCCATTATGGAGATGAAGAGGATCGGAAGTCTCCCGAGGCTCTGCTTCAGCACCACATCAGTGTTCCTCCCACTTGGATGATGCATCAAGACTCCCTTTCAATGATTCACGAGTATTGTTGACAGTGTCTCCACAGTGAAAGGCAGGCATGACTTTACCCCTGCATATGTGGGATTTGTGTTGGGGAGGGGAGGGCGAAGAAGAGTGCCTGCTGCCTTGCCACACCATTGACACCATCTCAAATTGCCAGGGAAGTGTCTGTCCTCAATGCTCCATTCTCGCAGAAAGGTTGAGAGCCTGGTTAGGTTCTCAACTGGATCCGGCCCTTTTGTCTAATTTGAATAAAAATAAAAAGAGTTGCATGATTAAGGCAGGGATTTTTCTTAGCTAAAGTGCAAAAAAAAAACGAAGCGTTTTGCCTTGGCATGTCCCACAGTAGCACAATATAAATGTCCTGAAAAAATTGGAAAAGCTCCATGATTTTTTTCTTAAAAGAAAACTAGACTTTAGTCAGTGGCCACCTTTGCTAAGAGCCAAGTGACAGGTTGCTAAGCTGTATTTTAAGACTAGTTAAAAGTATGGTTCAAAATCATACTTTATGTGGCTTCATACTGAAATTGGTGCAAATATTTTTGCAAATAAAAATATAATATGTGAATATATTTTGGGGGAAAAAATGATGCGTGGGTTGAAAAAGCATGAATGCCCACAGAATGATGAGCATGACAAAATCTCTCACTCAGACTGATCGATTCAGAAACAAGCTTAAATATCGTACTGTTTAACTTTGAGATAAATTGGTCACATCTTTCAGAATTGAGGGACTTCCGGTGGCAGCGATGACGTAGGAAGCCACACATTTGGGAGCTCCCGTTTTAAACTGACTTTTCGGCTCTTTTTAGAGCCCAAAACGGAAATTTTTCGACGTCTCCCGGTGGGAGAAGGTGTGCTGATCGACTTTCCCCGCAGTCCATGACTCGAACTCTGAGTGGAAAGGGGGAAAAAAACGGCAGCAGCTCCCCAGAAAAAACGGGGGAAGGAATCCAAGATGGCGGCCGGCGGAGCTCCAGAGGAGTGGAAACAGTGGGCCCAGGAGCAACAAGCTGCTCTCCTGCGCTGCTTTACAGACTTCAAGGCTGAGGTACTGAGCTCTCTGCAGGAAACGAACAGAAGGCTGTCGGAGATTCAGACGACCCAGGGTGCTGCCATCAAGGAGTTGCAGACGCAGGCCACTGAACGAGAGGAGGAGGCTGTGGTCCTCGTGAGTAAGGTGGAGGGGCACGAGGCACTCCACAAGAAGTGGCAGGAAAGCTTCGAGGAGCTTGATCACCGCATGAGGCGGAAAAACCTGCGGATCTTGGGCCTTGCGGAGGGACTGGAGGGGTCGGACCTGACAACCTACGTGGCTACAATGCTGAACTCGCTAGTGGGGGCCGGGTCTTTCCATCTGCCCTTGGAGCTGCAGGAAGCACACAGAGTACTGTCCAGGAGGCCTAAGGAGACTGAACCCCCGCATGCGGTGCTGGTAAGATTCCACCGGTTCAGTGATCGGGAGTGTGTGCTGCGCTGGGCCAAGAGGGTGAAGAGCAGCAACTGGGAGAATGGGGTAGTACGGATCTACCAGGATTGGAGTGCGGAGGTGGCTAAGCGGCGGTCTGGATTTAATCGGACGAAAGAGCCCGCGTGCCTGTGGGTAACTTATTTGGACCGGCATTATTATTACGATTCCCCGGAGGAGGCGTGGGTCTTCGTGCGGACGGAGAAAGTGGACTTGAACTAGGGGTTGGGGGTTGCGGGGTCGGTTGTAATGTTTTATTGCTGGTTTCTGCTGTTGCTGTGTCCTTTTTTTTTGTACTTTTGTAATTCTGATATGGTTATTTATGGGGATGTTGTTCTGTTATTTTTTTTGCTGTGGGGCATTGTTTGAGTTTTGTATCTTGCGGGGAGGGTTGGGTGGGTTGTTGTATTCTATGTTAGGTTGGGGGTATGGAGTGGGGCTGGTATTTGGGAGCTGCGTCAGAAGGGTGTGGTGGGGCAGTGCGAAAGCGCGGGCTTTCCTCTGGTTTCCCACGCTGCGGGGCTGGGGGGCGGAGACAATGACGGGGGAGGCGGGGCCTTAACTGGTTCTTCCCCGCGCTGGAGCGGTGCCTGGAGGAGGGATAGATTGGGGGATGATCACACTTTGGGAGGGGTCGGGTTATTGGCGGGAGTTTCCGGGGTCAGCAGAAGTTAGCTGACCCATGGAAGTACAATGGAGGACGGTTCGCGGCTGGGAGGGTTCCTAGCCTGGGGGGGGGGAAGGGAGGGGGGAAAGGAGAATACCGGGTTGCTGCTGGTAGGGTCAGGAAGGAGCTGGTGGGGGCTGGGGGGACAGAGGTGAGGTGTTGTCGCTGTGGGGACTGGGTCGGGCAGGGGCTGCTGGCCTGGGGCGGGCAGTCGATGGGCTATGGCTAGTCGACGGGGGAGGTGGGGCGGGACGCCCTCTGATCCGGTTGGTCACCTGGAATGCGAGAGGATTGAATGGGCCGGTGAAGCGGTCAAGAGTACTTGCTCATCTGAAGGGGCTAAAGGCAGATGTGGCAATGCTTCAGGAGACCCATCTGAAGGTGGCGGACCAGGTCCGCCTGAGGAAGGGATGGGTGGGGCAGGTTTTCCACTCTGGGTTGGATGTGAAGAACCGGGGAGTGGCAATTCTGGTGGGGAAAAATGTGTTGTTTGGGGCATCGGAGGTGGTGGCGGATAAGGGGGGTAGGTATGTTATGGTTAGGGGCAGGCTACAAGGAGAGAAGGTGGTACTTGGTAGTGTGTATGCCCTAAATTGGGACGATGCGGGCTTTTTGAGGCGTATGTTGGGACGGGTCCCGGATCTGGAGGCGGGAGGTCTGATCATGGGGGGTGACTTCAATACGGTGTTGGATCCTTCACTGGATCGGTCCAGCTCTAGGACGGGTAGGAGGCCGGCGGCGGCCAAGGTGCTGAGAGGGTTTATGGACCAGATGGGTGGGGTGGATCCGTGGAGGTTTGTGATGCCGAGGGCACGCGAGTACTCTTTCTTCTCCCACGTACATAGGGTCTACTCTCGGATAGATTTCTTCGTGGTGAGTAGGGGACTGATTCCGATAGTGGAGGAGGCCGAGTATTCGGCCATTGCAATCTCCGACCACGCTCCGCATTGGATAGAGTTGGAGATGGGGGAGGTGCGGGACCAGCGCCCGTTGTGGCGGTTGGATGTGGGGTTGCTGGCGGAGGAGGAGGTGTGCAGGAGGGTCCGGGCAAGTATTGAGGGGTACCTCGAGGTGAATGATACGGGGGAGGTTCAGGTGGGGATGGTCTGGGAAGCCCTGAAGGCAGTGATTCGTGGGGAGCTGATATCCATCCGGGCACACAGGGAGAGGAGTGAGAGGGTTAGACTGGTGGGAAAGATGCTGAAGGTAGACAGGTGGTATGCAGAGGGACCAGAGAAGGGACTGTTGGGGGAGAGGCGCAGCCTGCAGGCTAAATTTGATTTGCTGACCACTAGAAAGGCGGAGGCACAGTGGAGGAAGGCACAAGGGGCAGTGTACGAACATGGTGAAAAGGCGAGTAGGATGCTGGCTCATCTGCTCCGCAAGCGGGATGCGGCTAAGGAAATTGCTGGAGTAAGAGACAAGAGTGGGAATGTGGTGCGGAAGGGGGTAGAGGTGAATGAGGTCTTCAAGGACTTTTACGGGGAACTGTACCGGTCGGAGCCAACGGGGGAGAGGAGGGAAATGGAGAGGTTCCTTGACGGGCTTCCTTTCCCGAAGGTGCAGGAGGAGAAGGTGGAGGGGTTGGGTGCGCCGATTGAGCTGGAGGAGCTAGTTAAGGGGATCGGGCAGATGCAGTCAGGGAAGGCACCGGGGCCGGATGGGTTCCCGGTGGAATTTTATAAAAAGTTTGTGGACCTAGTGGGCCCCTTGCTGGTGCGGACACTCAATGAAGCGTGGGAAGGGGGGACTTTGCCCCCGATGATGTCGCGGGCGCTGATCTCGTTAATTTTAAAGAGGGACAAGGACCCCCAGCAGTGTGGTTCATACAGGCCCATATCTCTCCTCAACGTGGATGCTAAGGTGCTGGCAAAAATCCTGGCCATCAGGATAGAGGACTGTGTGCCAGGGGTTGTGCACAAGGACCAGACAGGTTTTGTGAAGGGAAGGCAGCTGAACACGAATGTGCGGAGATTGTTGAATGTCATCATGATGCCGGCGATTGAGGGGGAGGCAGAGATAGTGGTGGCGCTGGATGCGGAGAAGGCCTTCGATAGAGTGGAGTGGGGGTACCTATGGGAGGTGATGGGGAGGTTTGGACTTGGTGAAGTGTTCATTAGATGGGTACGGCTGCTTTATGAGGCCCCGATGGCGTGCGTGGCCACGAATGGGAGGAGGTCGGAGTACTTCCGGCTTTACCGAGGGACCAGGCAGGGTTGCCCCCTGTCCCCCTTGTTGTTTGCACTGGCAATCGAGCCGCTGGCGATGGCGTTGAGGGATTCAGAGAGGTGCGAGGTGGGGAGGAACATAGGGTGTCGTTGTATGCCGATGACCTGTTACTGTATGTGACGGACCCGGTGGGAGGGATGCCGGGGGTGATGGAGCTGCTAGCTGAGTTTGGGACCTTTTCGGGTTATAAATTAAATTTAGGCAAGAGTGAGGTGTTTGTGGTGCACCCTGGAGACCAGGAGGAAGGAATTGGTAGGCTCCCGCTTAGGCGGGCAGGGGAGAGCTTTAGGTACCTGGGGGTGCAGGTGGCCAGTGACTGGGGGACTCTTCACAAACATAATTTCACCAGACTTGTAGATTAGATGGAGGAGGAGTTCAAGAGCTGGGACATGCTGCCATTATCGTTGGCGGGGAGGGTACAGTTCGTCAAAATGACGGTGCTTCCGAGGTTCTTGTTCCTCTTTCAGTGCCTGCCCATCTTTATCCCCAGGGCCTTCTTTAGGAGAGTGACTAGCAGTATTTTGAGCTTTGTGTGGGCACATGGGACTCTGAGAGTGAAGAGGGTGTTCCTGGAGCGAGGGAGGGATAGAGGCGGGCTGGCGCTGCCCAACCTTCTGGGGTACTATTGGGCGGCCAATGTGTCAATGGTGCGTAAATGGGTGATGGAGGGGGGAGGGGCGGCGTGGAAAAGAATGGAGATGGCGTCATGTAGAGGTACGAGCCTGGGTGCCATGGTACCGGCGCCGTTGCTGCTCTCCCCTAAGAGGTTTACCACGAGCCCAGTGGTGGCGGCGACCCTAAGAATCTGGGGACAGTGGAGACGGCATCGGGGGGGGGGGGGGTAACAGGGGGCTCGATGGAGGCTCCACTGGGTGGCAATCATCGGTTCATCCCGGGGAACAAAGGTGGGGGATTTAGGGGGTGGCAGGCAAAGGGCGGGCATTAGTAAATTGAGGGACCTGTTTATTGGCGGGAGGTTTGTGGGCCTGGGGGAACTGGAAGATAAATTTGGGCTTCCCCAAGGGAACATGTTCAGACACTTGCAGGTAAAGGCGTTTGCTAGGCGACAGGTAGAGGGATTCCCTCTGCTGCCCTCGCGGGGGACGATGGACAGAGTGCTTTCGGGGGTGTGGGTCGGAGAGGGGAAGGTGTCTGACATCTATATGGTAATGCAGGAGGTGGAGGAGTCGTCAGTGGAGGAGCTGAAGGCTAAATGGGAGGAGGAACTCGGGGAGCAGATAGAGGACGGGACTTGGGCGGATGCCCTGGAGAGAGTCAACTCTTCCTCCTCATGTGCGAGGCTTAGTCTCATCCAATTTAAGGTGCTGCACCGGGCCC
Organism: Scyliorhinus canicula; assembly: GCF_902713615.1. Lineage (NCBI taxonomy): Eukaryota > Metazoa > Chordata > Chondrichthyes > Carcharhiniformes > Scyliorhinidae > Scyliorhinus > Scyliorhinus canicula. The sequence continues at coordinate 14,378,251 of NC_052163.1, read as the reverse complement.
ACATGTCCGGGACTAGGATGAGTAGGTTCTTTGGGGGTGAGGACAGGTGCACCAGATGTTCGGGGAGTCCAGCGAACCACACCCATATGTTCTGGGCATGCCCAGCACTGGAAGAATTCTGGAAGGAGGTGGCGAGGACGGTGTCGAGGGTGGTTGGATCCAGAATCAAACCAGGGTGGGGACTCGCGATTTTTGGAGTTGCAGTAGAGCCGGGAGTGCAGGAGGCGAAAGAGGCCGGTGTCCTGGCCTTTGCGTCCCTAGTAGCCCGACGAAGGATCCTGCTACAGTGGAAGGATGCGAGGCCCCCAAGTGTGGAGACCTGGATCAGTGACATGGCGGGATTTATAAAATTGGAGAGGGTCAAATTTGCCCTGAGAGGATCACTACAAGGGTTATATAAATGATGGCAGCCTTTTCTGGACTTCCTGTCTCAAAGATGGGTATCTTGGTCAATAACAGCAGCAACCCGGGGGGGGGGGGGGGTGTTCCTTATTGTAGTTTCTATTCTATAACTTTATATTGTGTTAATTTGTGTTGTTAAAATGCTGTGTTGTTCATGGAGGTGGGGCAAATGTTTATGATTGCTAATATTATTGTTATTTTTGGTATTTTACTATGGTGCGTTATTGTTGTATAAATTCAGAATTTTTCAATTAAAATATTTTCCAAAAAAACTTTCAGAATTGAGCTAAACAGAAAGTTCAATGAGATTTAAAGACGAAGATTAATTTTCACCTTCGCTGCCTAAACGGTGACTTGATGAAGCAGATGACTTGTTCCATCTGATTTCATTGGGATTAAAATTGAGTGGATTCAACAATTTATTTTTTTTATTTGGAAAATATTTTTATTAAATTTGTAACATTTTGTACATAAACAAATATCAAACCAGAACATACGCATCAACAACCTCAAAAAGCATATCAAAACAACACCCCCAATATACCTTACCTCCCTCCCCCACAACAGCTAACAGTAACCAGATCCTTGAAATGCAATATAACTGCTTGCCATCTGTGATAGAAGCTGTCGATCGCTTCCCTCGACGTGAACTTGACCTTCTCAAGGTGCAAGAACGCCATCAAGTCACCCAGCCACACTGCGGCACTGGGAGGTGTCGCCTGTCTCCAACTCAGTAGAATCCACCACTGAGCCAACAATGAGGCAAACGGCAGAGTATCGGCCGTCACCCCAGTCCTCCATTCCAGCTACTAATGGGCAGGGCTCCAAATCCACATTTCAAATTGCCGATTGTTTAAATATTGAAAAATATAAGCCCAGAAACCCACCAATTTGGGGCAGGACCAGAACATGTGCGCATGATCCGCAGGCCGTCTCGCACCTATCGTCAACCCCTTCAAAAAAACTGACTCAAAGGGCCGAAGGGCCTGTACTGCGCTGTAATGTAACGTTCATCCTGGCTTTGCTGAGATGCGCCCTGAACACAGCCTTCAGCTGCATCAAACTTAACCTCACGCAGGATGACGTAGCATTCACCCTGCGGAGATGCTCACTCCACAGCTCCTCCTACCCCACCACCTAGCCTTCAGCTGATTCAGCAAAGGAGATGGTGTTGGGGCAGGTTTAGCACAGTGGGCTAAACAGCTGGCTTGTAATGCAGAACAAAGCAGCAGTGTGGGTTCAATTCCCATACCGGCCTCCCCGAACAGATACCGGAATGTGAAGACAAGGCTTTTCACAGTAACTTCATTGAAGCCTACTTGTGACACTAAGCGATTATTATTATTATTATTATTATTATTATTATTATTGTATGAAAATTGCTCCCACTGAACACAGGTGAGAATTAGGGCTGTTCACAGTTCTTAAAAGTTAGTAACAGTGTCTATGGGAGAGGAGCGGGCATGTGCAATATGGTTTGAATGAAGTATTGGTTTTAAGTTGATGTTTGCACATTTCTGTTATCTGTAACTGTTAACAATGCCAAAAAAAACCTCAATAAAATTGTTTGTTTAAAAAAAAAAGTTAGTAACAAGAAATAGAGCCTGACCCACACCAAACCAAATGGCGACTATACTTTGTGAAGTATAATCTGAATTAACGTAAAAATGCGTGCGCTATGCCAATTGATAAAAATGCTTTCTGCGTTTCTTTAACAATTTCTGTTCATAACCATCTTCTGCTGGGAGACTAGATTCTTAGTTGAAGCAGTTAACCCTGTCTTTCAAAATGTTTGTTGACAAATTTGAAATCATGAAGCATATTCCTGTATTACTGTACTCCCACCGTCCTGCAGCAGACTGAATTATGTTGGGGGGCATGCCAAGCAGTTTATGGTGTTGTGCTGATGAAAATGTAAAAAAATGCTCAGATCAATTAGAGACCAACAACACAGGGTTGTCACCTTCTCGGGGAAGGGGGAGAAGGATGAATGTAGCAGGGGTACCCAAGAAAAAGAAAGGGAGGGAGACTGTAGAAAGCTCACCTCAAAAACTTACAAAATAAATTAGCTTTCATTGAGTTAGCCTTCATTACTAGCTGATCCGTACAGTGCCAATTGTCAAGTTGCAGTGCAAAGTAATGTTTGAGCACCTAGCAACTGCATTGTTACAACATTAATGTAACAATTGCTGCATTTTCTTTGATATATCATAATATCATTTGTATCTTAATCACACATGGGGTTATAATGTTCATTGTATAAATTGCACAGATTACATTTTGTGACAGAACTGTAATAATGCAACAGCTTAATATATGACTGCCATATATTCAAAGCCAGCGTTGAATTTGACTGTCTTGAAAGCACTCGTATTATTCAAAGAAATGCTCACTAGCCTTTAAGATGCATGTTCTGTTGGATTCAATCCAGATCCAGTAAAGGCCAACTAGGGAAACTGGTTTGAACCAGTCTTCAGCCGTAAAGCCTTGAACCCACAGCAAACATCTCATTTTACATCCATCCATTCATTCAAAGTGCTCAGTTTTGACATTTTCACGAGTTGTATTATTTTGTGATGTTTTAAATAATACATTTGCTTTATCTTGGCCCCAGACTCGCCCTTTTGCAGAAAATAAAGGGCGTTTCTAATTGGGTAGCAAAATCGTGTTCTCGTACCAAACAGTGCGAAATTAGGGCTTTAATTAATTGTGAAAAAGTCAAAGCACTGTGCACCTTCTTCCACGTTGTTGGCAGGAGAAATGACTTCAAAAGGGGCTAACATCAGAAATATAAGGTATGTGGCTGGTCTCCGTGTGACTTTCCATGATTTTAACACTGCCTTAGTTGGTTTTCAGAAAATTTCTCAGAATGAGTAAAAATACAGCTTCCCAGTACCTGTCAGTCCCACCCACCACCCTATCCCCATCCCACTTTCCTTACCCACCCTATCCACTTAACCACCCCATCCTCTTACCTACTTAACTCGCCCACCTTATTCTACCCCATTACCACCCTCACCCCTTACTTTACAGCTATTGCAGTACCTTATTTGAAGTGTACTCGCTGTTGTAATATGGGAAATGCAGCAGTCATGCTGTCTGTGTGTGAAAAAGGGACACCGTTGAATATTTGGATCCAGCCCTAGCACCAGGCTACAATTAGCGTAACGCAAATAGAAAGTTCCTTCTTTTCTTACTCGGCTTTACAGAGAGCATCTGTTTCATTGCATTAATGTTAGTATACTCTTTTATTTTTTCCTATAGAAGCCACACTTTTTTTAAAAAAAGAAATCTATTTTAAGGGTTTTGATTTCATCAGCTCCATTAGTCTGGGTGGATTTATATGCGGATGGCAAATTTTAAGTGGCAATGTGCTCTAACTTCCTGTTCTACTCCGTTCTGCCCCTTTCAAATGTATCACCTGCCTGGATAATTCTTTACTTTGCCCGTGCGTTGAAAGTAGAAGAACCAAATGCTGGAAAGACGGGGGCATGACTCAATTGCAACCCTTCTGTAGTGCCATACATAGTGTAGCAATCTGAACAGCTGTGTAAACCTCGGGGAGCCACAATTTCAAGGGCAGGGTGCCAGGCAAAAACCCTGCACCACCGCTTACGTTGGGGGAAAAGCCTTATGCCTGGAACCAAATAGTAAATTGTCAACCTCTAAATCTGGACATTGGATCAACCGCATCTGTTTTCTCAGGTTAGAATCAGCATCAAAGGGTCCAATATGACCAAGGTGTCTGGCATCCAATTATCCCGCATTAGAGTTGCAATCCCCGCTTGCCGTATTGAATTTAGCTGTTCTGTGACCCAATGTAACATCTCTTCCTGTATTGCTTCTCGCCCCCTGCCATGATATCGAACCCCCCACCTCTTCAAGTGGGAAAAGGATGTGCCGTGGGTTTTGTTAGCGGGAGAGAATCTCGAAGAAATCGCTCAACGCTCCGGGCTGGTCCTGGCATCAAACCGTTTATTTCGCTGGCGGGGAGATGGCTTCTGTTAAAGTACCAGACCGTCCTTCCACTGAACAAAGGAAAACATCATTCTTATACATTTTTCTCAACAGCTACATAGCCCATTTCGGCTGGACTTCATCCAATAATATTGATTATAGATTAGTTATATCTCCAATTAAGTTTGACATGATGTAAAGTGGGTTGGTACCTTACCAGCCCCTGACTTCATGAAGAAGTTACTCATGCTGACTGTTAGTTATCTTTCCTGCCTGCACCTGGTGACCTTGGGCTGGCAAGAATATATAATGCTCCTCGTCCTGTGGAGCTGTTATCACTCGCTGGTGAGGTACTCCCTAGAATCTCCCATGTCTGTTTCCCATTCAATGCCTTAATATCAATCAGCCTCCTCTCCCTGACTATCTCTGCTGTCTGTAATTAAATGATGCTGTTTATACCAGTTTGCAACTTAACCCTGGTTTAGCACAGTGGGCTAAACAGCTGGCTTGTAATGCAGAACAATACCAGCAGCATGGGTTCAATTCCCGTACCGGCCTCCCTGAACAGGCGCCAGAATGTGGCGACTAGGGGCTTTTCACAGTAACTTCATTGAAGCGTACTTGTGACAATAAGCGATTATTATTATTTTTTTTATAAACAAACAATTTTATTGAGGTATTTTAGGCATATAGAAAAAATGACATTGCACAGTACAAACAAAAAAAGAAGTCAAGACACAAATTACACATTAAACATAATGCAAACCATGGCTCTGTTCACGCACGGACCTGCCTCAAGCCACCTTCGGGCGAACCCTAGTAGCGAACCTCTCAAGGCGAACTTGACTTTCTCTAGAGCAAGAAAGCTCGCCATGTCTGATAGCCATACCTCAGCCCTCGGGGGCTTTGAGTCCCTCCATGCTAACAGTATTCATCGCCGGGCTACTAGGGAAGCAAAGGCCAGAACACAAGCCTCCATTTCTTCCTGGACTCCCGGGTCCTCCGAAACCCCAACGATTGCCACCTCCGGGCTCATTACTACCCCAGATTTCAGCAAGGACATGACATCTGCGAATCCCTGCCAATACCCCCCGAGTTTAGGGCACGACCAGAACATGTGTACATGGTTAGCCGGCCCTCCGGCGCATCAAGCACACTTGTCCTCCAGCCCGAAGAATCTGCTCATCCGGGCCCCCGTCATGTGGGCCCGGTGCACGACCTTAAACTGGATCAGGCTGACCCTGGCGCATGTTGCTCAGGGCTTCTGCCCAAATACCGTCCTCCAGCTCTCCCCCCCGAGCTCCTCCTCCCACTTAAGCTTCAGGTCCTCGGTCTGCATATCCTTGGCTCTCGTTGGCTCTTTGTAGACGTCTGAAACTCTATCCTCTCCCACCTCTCCCCTAGAAACTACCCTGTCCTGCCTCCCCTTTGGCGGGAGACGCGGGAAGGACGGCACCAGTCTGCGTACAAAATCCCTCCCTCTCGCCAGCCCAAACTTCTCCTCCAGCGCCCTCATGCTCGGAAAGCTCCCTTCCAGGAACAGATCCCCCATCCTCACAATCCCCACCCTCCTCCACAGTCTATACCCCCCGTCCATGTTCCCCAGGGCAAATCGGTGGTTGCCGCAGATTGGGGTCCACACTGATGCTCTTACCTCCCCTACATGCCTCCTTCACTGGCCCCAGATCCGAAGAGCCGCCACCACTATTGGGCTGGTGGAGTACCGTGCCGGCGGAAGCGGCAGAGGCACCGTGACCAGGGCTGCTAAGCTAGTGCCCCTGCACGAAGCAGCCTCCATCCGCTCCCAAATCGACCCCGCACCCACCATCCATTTCCTTATCATCGCTATGTTGGCCGCCCAGTAATAATTGCTGATGATCGGCAACGCCAGCCCCCCTTCTCCTCTGCTCCTTTCAAGCATCACCCTCTTCACTCGCAGGGACTTCCCTGCCCATACAAATCCCAGAATAATTTTATTCAGCCTCTTAAAGAAGGACCACGGGATAAAGATGGGGAGACACTGAAAAACAAACAAGAACCACGGGAGAATTGTCATCTTAACAGTCTGCACCCTCCCCGCCAATGACAGTGGGAGCGCATCCCACCTCCGGACCTCCTCCCTCACTCGTTCCACCAGTCGGAATAGTTGAGCTGATGCAACCTGCCCCAGTCCCGTGCCACCTGAATCCCCAAATATCGGAAACTCTCCCCCACTAGCCTGAACGGCAACCCCTTCAGCCCACTCTCCTGCCCCCTCGCCTGAATTACAAACTCGCTCTTAGCCATGTTCAGTTTGTATCCGGAGAACCGGCCAAATTCCCTCAGGGTTGCCATAATACCATCCATCCCCAACATTGGGTCTGATACATATAACAGCAGATCATCCACGTATAATGAGACTCTATGTTCCACTCCCCCCGGACCAGCCCCTAGAAGCTCTCAGTACAATTGCCAGCAGCTCTATGGCCAGCCCAAACAGCAGTGGGGAGAGAGGGCAGCCCTGTCTTGTCCCACGGTGCAGTCTAAAGTAGTCCGAAGTCGTACTGTTCGTCTTTGCACTCGCCTCCGGGGCTTGATACAATAGCCTAACCCAGTCGAACCGTCCTAGTGCCTCCCACAGATAATCCCACTCGACCCGGTCAAAAGCCTTTTCAGCATCCATGGCTACGACATTATTATTATTATTATTATTAACCCAGCTAATGGTTGTTCACCAATGTGGCTAATTCAGCGAAAAGCCATTTTGTGTCTTTAATCTTGTCAGGTGAGCTAACAGCTATTTTGAGTAGCTTTTAATTGTGTGTCTGTCCTTTCTGGTATTTGTAATTATTAGGTTATAAAATCACATGCATTGTTTCTACACTATCTATTCCTACAAATTGCCTCTTACTGCCTTACAGGCATCTAAGCCGGGGTACCTTTATCTAAAATCTTCTTTCTAAATCTGACTTCAACAGTTTCCAGTTAATTCAGTCAACGTTTCCTGCTTCATGCACATGACCTTCTCCTGTAAAAGTGGAGGGAGGCGCATGCGTGACAGTCTTTGAGTTGTTTTGAGAATGTCAGGAACGACTAATCTGTTGCATGTTGGACACATATTGGTGGTGCAGACTTTCAAAGTTTATGTTTCTTGATAGCAAATCTGACTCTGTGGAGGTGCACCTTTGCAATGAGACACACAAATAAAAGCTACTCAAAATAGCTGTTAGCTCATCTGACAAGATTAAAGACACAAAATGGCTTTTAGCTGAATTAGCCACATTCTTGAACAACCATTAGCTGGGTTAAATTGCAAACCGGTATGAACAACATCATTTAGTTACAGACAGCAGAGATAGTCATTTCGTACAAACCTTAGCAAGGTTCTCCCATGTCTGGCCTCCATGTGAACGTTTTCCTTCAATCGGTTCGCCACAGGAGAGCTTTGTCTGTCTTATCTGAGCTTTCTTCAGAGTATTGGGGGTGCTGGGCATGTCAGTCAAGAAGAGTTTCAGTATTAGGAACTTTTGACATCTGATTTTGAGTGTTCTCCCCAAGCCGGTCATATGTTGTGTGTTTGCATGTCTGGAGTAAACTGTTCACGTTACGCAAGCATACAAGAGTGGGAATGGATACCATCACTTTTGTCGAAATTAATTCCTTTTTCCTCCCATCAATTTTCCATAGCCTGCCAGAAGCAGTGCTGCCGTTAGCTATTCTGGCATTGATTTGTCACCTGGAAAGGATGCCACGGGGCTGTATCACAGCCTGCGTTAGCTATTCTGGCATTGATTTGTCACCTAGAAAGGATGCCACAGGGCTGTATCGCAGCCTGCGTTAGCTATTCTGGCATAGATTTGTCACCTGGAAAGGATGCCACGGGGCTGTATCGCAGCCTGGGTATGACAACTGTTTGGCCCAAGACCGCAAGAAAGTAGAGAGAGTCGTGAACACAGCCCAATCCATCACACAAACCCGCCTCCCATCCATGCACTCTGTCTACACCTCCCGCTACCCTGGGAAAGCGGGCAGCATAATCAAAGACCCCTCACACCCGGGTTATTCACTCTTCCGACTTCTTCCATCGGGCAGGAGATACAAAAGTCTGAGAACACGCACTGACAGGTTCAAAAATAACTTCTTCCCTGCTGTTACCAGACTCCTAAAAGACCCTCTTATGGACTGATCTCTTCACACAACTTCTCTACTGAGTAGTACTACAGTCCTAAATGCTTCACCCGACGCCCGTGTCTATGTATTTATACTTTATATTTTACGTTTGCCCTATGTATTTTCTTTTCATGTATGGAATGATCTGTCTGAACTATACACAGAACAATACTTTTCACTGTACCTCGGTATACGTGGCAATCAACAATCCAATCCAATTTCCACTGAGGTGCGTAAATTTGTCAATTGCTTCAAGGCTTTGACCATTGACTATAACAGTTGGTTGAACATGCTGTAATACTGGCGAGAATAGGTGTTGCAGAGTGTGTGAGTAGGAGAGAAAGAAGTAGAATGAAACATGGTGAGGGAGAATGTTGTGAGGAGAGGTAGGATGGCCCCGAGTTGTTGCCTTGTCGGGCTTTCTGAAGGGAACAGCAACTCTTTCCTTTTCTCTGAAGACCCTCAAAGCAGCACTGGAGAGCATAAGGGCTCATACAACGGACCTTACAACCATTTATCTATTTACGAGCATCTCCTTCTGTCTGCCTTGAAGTAAAGTCAGAGAATCCTGATTTGAAGATCACACCAAACAGTCCATATACACTGGCTTAATACCTAACCTATTATAATGAACTGTCAACACCAATTTCACATGGTCTTTGCTTCCAGGTGAACAGGTGTTTGGCCTGACTTCTGCACGCCCATTTCTAGGTCTTTGTATTTGAACCAAGTGTAAGTATTTGATGCATGGACTTGTAGGGATCTGTAAATTCAAATTGGGTGGAGTGACGTTTCTCCTCGTGTCTCATCAGAAACATCAGAGAAATGGTTGAAAAAGCCTTTTAAGCCAATCTTTTGTTGAAGAGCCCCCTGCGGATGGAATTTTTGTGTTTGTTACGAATATCCAAGGAGTTGCGGTTAATGGCCGAAGCAGCAAGTAATTAATTATCTACTTGCAAAAATCTGCAGTAATGTTGCTGACCACCAGAGGGAAGTATTGTCTTTCCTGCTGAATCGTCCAGTTCAGTAGATATTTAATAATATAATTAATCTCATTTAAAAGTTTCACTCAGATTTAAAATAAATTCAAAAATGTCCAATGACCTAATTTGTCCTTCCAGACAGAAGTGATGGAAACCATTAAATAAAAAGGATGTAACTTTGTGAATTGTGAAGAGCAGAGATTTCAGACATAATCAACTGTTAAAATCATATCCTCAGGGAGTCTAAATGTATTCAATTCCAGCATCTGTCACTACTGCATCAGCCATTGCATTTTTAAATTGAATAATTTATTTTGCATTTTCATGGAAAGTTATGCGCACGTGTGTGAAATGCTTGCAAACTGAAGACCTCGGCAGTAGGCATAACAGAACATGTAACAATATTGAATGCCAAATAAAGTCTTGCTTTCCTAGCTTCCACGATAATATGGACAAGCATTTGCCGTATGTGCCATCTATATTTGTTAAAGCGCAATATAGATTCGAATCTTGAAGTGTATGTGAGTTAAGGAAGCTGCTGAACAGCTTATAAATACCATCTTTAATCAAATGGAATGTCCCAAAGAACTTTTTTTTTTTTTTTTTTTAAATAAATTTAGAGTGCCCAATTCATTTTTTCCAATTAAGGGGAAATTTAGCGTGGTCAATCCACCTACCCTGCACATCTTTGGGTTGTGGGGGTGAAACCCACGCAAACACGGGGAGAATGTGCAAACTCCACACGGACAGTGACCCAGGGCCGGGATTCGAACCCGGGTCGTCAGCGCCGTAGGCAGCAATGCTAACCACTGTGCCACCGTGCTGCCCGTCCCAAAGAACTTGAAGTGGGAGCATGTGGTCTGTCCACTCGCAGAACGTGTGCACCTGTTTAAATCATCAGAAGTGATGCCACTGCTTTCATGCAGCAAAGATTTGGCTTGGTATTATAGAATGGGTTCTGGTGCCCTCAGCCCAGTTCCCTATGGCTATGAGATACAGCATGGAATAGCCAACCAGTGACATTAAATAGGCAGCCGCCCTGAGAAAGGGGCTGATGTCGGAAATGGAAAAGGTTACAGCGCATGCTGCAGTAATTGACTGCTTCTCCAATATTAGGATTAAGGCTAGTTTTGGCAATAATGTGAAAGGGGTCTTATTGGCGGTGTGGGGTGGCTTCAGTGGGCATTCCTATTGATGGCGATGGGAGCAGAGAATCCCATGAACGGTGCGCCACCTTCCGCTACCGAGAAACACGACTCGGAAGTCAGCGAATCCTGCCCCTTAGTGTCATTTCTGTTTCGCACATTTAGTAGATTAGGACATTCCTTAAGTGAAAAGTTTTCTTGTGGTCTGGGACTACTCAAAAAATCGAGTCAATTTATGTTTATAGTATAAATAGCGGTATGGTGGCACGGTGGTTAGCACTGCTGCCCCCAGCACCTGTTACCCGGGTTCGATTCTGGCCTCGGGTCATTCTGTGCGGAGTCTGCACGTTCTCCCCGTGTCTGCGTGGGTTTCCTCCGGGTACTCCGGTTTCCTCCCACAGCCCCAAGATGTGCAGGTTAGGTGGATTGGCCATGATAAATTAACCCTCCCTCCTCGCCCCATGTCCAAAAGTTGGGTGGGTTGACAGGGATAAAGCCTGTGTAGGGTGCTCTTTCGAAGGGTCGATGCAGAATTGGGCTGAATGGCTCCTGGCACTGTAGGGGTTCGATCTCTGTGCTATACTTCATCCCTGTAACCACTTAATGGTCGCACTGGCTGTCTTGAAATGAGAAAGCGAAACAAAGAAAGGTACAGCACAGGAACAGACCCTTCGGCCCTCCAAGCCTGTGCCGACCATGCTGCCCGTCTAAACTAAAATCTTCTACACTTCTCGATCCTCTTACTTGCCTCACTTGCAGTCATGCTCTCTTGTCCCTGACCATTAACCAGATCAGAAGACCCTAACCTAAAGGGTGTGACCGCCCCCTGGAACAAACTGTGCAAACCTTACCCCTCCCTGATGCAGTGCAGTGTCCGCACCTGGGCCTCCAACATTAATGATCCTGAACTGATGTTCCTGCAGCCACTGACACTTAACTGCAGTAGTGTTTGCTTGGGTGCCCAGACACTCCCACGTTCTGCAGTCGCAGCATACCACCTGCTCTTACGTCTTTATTTACTTTCTTAATTAATTTATAATTAATAAACCCTATTACTTCCCATGAGCTTCACTACAACTAGTAACCTGACAACTTCCAATAAAATCTTACAATTACTGCTAAATTATCCAGGTTTTAAATGAGCAAAATACTCATCAACCAATCACTTACCTGCTTTCCTCCTCCCCCGAAAACATCTAATTCCCTTGCTCACCAAATTCCCAAGTTCTCATTCTGTGACGAGCTCCACTCAGTAATGAGCTCCTGTCTTTTTGGCTGGCTTATTTTGCAATAAATATTGCGCATTTTAATGATCTAATAAGGAACTTCTTCAAACAGATATTTTCCCGTCTGTATGTTAGAACTGGAATGAAGATTAATCACCCTGATCACAAATCCTTGATGTTTCAATGATCATATAATGAAGATTAAATATTTATACATGTAAGTTGTCTAATTTTAAAACTGTTTCAACGTCAGTACTATAATTATCTTTTTTTTTTATTGTGTTTGCTTCTCATTATCAGGCCAGTCCATTAGTTTTAGAATGGCAAAATAAATGTACAAACAGATTCATAAATATGCACCGGGGTGCTCTAATGACAGCTTTATATAATAGGCAAAGCCCCATTAAAGCTTCTGAAATCTTCGTAGTCTGCCTTGCTTACAATTGTGACAGAGACGGATTTGGTCATTTTTGGAGCTTTCGTCATGGGATGCAATAAATCAGACAACACTGCCAATCGGCAATAGTGTTTAATATTCCAGCTGCGTGTTCAGTTTTGGGTGGGGTTTTATTGTAAACTAAAAATTGAACAAGAAATGTCTAGCGCCTGCTTAAAGAAAACCACATGATTTTTACCTCCAAATTTCCCCATCCGCATTGAAGGCACTGGCTCTTGGCTTGGAGTACGGAATGTGAATGGTTGCCAACTCCAGCTGGGCCTATTCCAGGAGATTCGGCGGAAGAGGCATCACGGAATGCCGGTGGTGTTGGGCAGGCTGGCCTGGTTGTTCCAGTAAATGAACATCGTCGCACTGTTCATGTGGATTCTACCCAACATTCATTGCATTGAACTCAATGGCAGCCAACTACATATGAACAATTTTCCAGAAGTATTTTGATTTGATTTGATTTATTGTCACATGTACCGAAGTACAGTGAAAAGTATTTTTCTGCAGCCAAGGGAACGTACACAGTACGTACATAGTAGACAAAAAAAAAAGAAGGAATCTTAGTGCAATACACGGTACATAATTTGATGTTGCAGCTTAAACTGTGTGTCAATAGAATGTCAACAGAATTATGTTATCTGTGAAAACTTCATATTGTGCTAAACAGAAGCACAGGAGCATTGTTGAATACACTAAAAACATTGCAGAAATCTTCTAAACTAGTGTAATCTTTAGTGCTAATGTACAGTATATTCCTTCAATCTTCCCTTTTGTAGCCTATTTGGACTTGTTGAAGAGGTGGTTGTCTCAGAGAATTCAGGAGCGTGAGTTGTACAATGGCGTGTCCTCTTCTTCCGCTTTGGTGATCAGTCAGCAAGTCTAGAAGTAAACCTCTGACTCCTTGAACGGGAGGGTGGGTTTGCCGAGGCGTGGCACCTCGACAGCATTGAGCTTTGCCCACTTCCACTTTACATCCGGCCTGTCCTTTCTGGAGCGGAGCTGGAGACATGTTGTGCAGGCGGATTCCAGGCTCCGGCTGTTGAAGATCAGTTCGTGGCTGCTCTGGATGGAGACATTGAAGATTGCTGCCGGGATTTCACAGTCACCACCCAAGTCTGCACACTTTCTAGTTGGTTCAGTGCTACAGCCTCGGGTCTTGTTTGGGATGTCACCAAACCCAGGAGGGTTGCGCTCTTGCAGCCAGGATAATTGGCCGAGGGTTTGTGAGTGCGGGGGATGGCTGCAAATATTGACGCCGCAAGCACTGAAGGCCACAGGCTCCACATATGCAGCATCCACTATCTGCAGTAAAGGTGGCGCAAACCTAATGAACACGGAAGAGAGAGAGAAAAAACTCTGCCCTGGCAAATATCCAGCCTGCGCGCCATCGCCATTGGTGTTTAAAATCTCCCGGAATCTTTCTTTGGTCACCTGGAGATTAATGCCAATTTCGGGAGACTCCCAGTCTGTCGAGGAGGGTTGAAAAACCTAAGTATATGCCAGTCGTCCTCCCCGATGCCTCCGAGTTACCCATTCTTCACATGGGCCGAGACAGCAGCACCACAACCAGGCCCAACTCTGCTCTCGGCCAACAGCTGTCTTTGGGTACGGCAGCATAATGGTTACATTACTGGACTAATATTCCAGAGATGCGAGTTCAAATCGCATCACAGCAGCTGGGAAAATTTAAAATCTTAAATTCTTTAAAATTCTGAAATGAAAAGCTATTATCAGTAGTGGTGACCTTGGGGTAATTGGCTTGTCCTAAAAACCCAACTGGTTCACTCATGTCCTATTAGGGAAGGGGATCTGCCACCCGTACCTGGTCTGGCATTTTTTTTTTTTTTGGAAACATTTTATTAAGGCATTTATGATTTTACAATAACAATTACAAATATAAACATAACTCAGTAAATACCCCCCCCCCCCCCCAAACAACCACACCCAGTCAACATGGCTTACACACACAGTTCCCCACGTGATCTGGCTTTAATGGGTCTCCAGACCTACAGCGATGTAGCTGACACTTAACCGTCCCCTAAAATGGCCCAATAAGCCACTCGGATGCATCAAAGCCGCACTGACAGACGGCACAAGAAGGCTGTTCACCACTACCTTCCCAAGGGCAATTAAGAGTTGGACGATAAATGCTGGTCTTGCCGTTCATGCTCACAACCTGAGAATGAGTAAATAAGAAAAGAAACATAGTGATTTTTCGGCAGTAGTTTCCTCCATAGTTTTCATAAGAAGCTTTCTTTCCCCCACTTCCCAACGTTTGCCAAGGGACATTGCAGCCAATTGTACCACCCATCTTATCTATCGCACTGACTGAGATCACCAAACTTAATGCAAACCATGAATCAAAAATGAAACATGTGATGTATTTCTCTGCACATTGTCTTTACTTAATAAATATTTGACTATTTTAAGGATATTGTCTACCAAAGCCATGCTGCTTGCATTATTTAACACACTGAAGATGCAGATTGCTCATGTTACTGGAGGAGTAAGCCATTGTGAGGTCAATTACTGTTCTACTGCTATCGCAAGTATTTGCAGATCCTTGAAATGATTATTAGTCATAAGGCAATCCGGTAGTGAATCATTCACGCAGGGACCATTCGTGGTGACCAAGAGGTTCCGCATTGGGTGATTCGAATTAATCAGACCTGCTGCAAGCCCTCTACTTAACTCTTTCTGTTCTGATTCCTGACAGAAGCTACCACATTGTTTTGTTTTTAAATAATGAAAAACTGATGTGAAGCATTTTGTCATCTGCGCACCGATGCTTTGATCCCACTGCCTGTGGAGAAAACTCGAGAAACTGCTACTAAATGTAAATTTAAAATTAAACCCCCTAACCAGAGAGTGGTTAGAATGTGGAGCTTGCTTTCAAATGAAGTTGAGATGAACATCGTAGATGCATTTAAGGTTACAGGCGGGTTGAGCTCAGTGGCCTGCTTTTGTGCTATAAAGCTGCCCGTGTATTTGTGTTTAAAAAGACATTGCGGGGGGGGGGGTGCTCATGTGGGACATAAACAACAGCAGAGCGGGACCCAATGGCCAGTACCTGTGCTGTACAGTCCATGTAAAACATGCTGAAAGTGAAGCTTGTTTTTTGGTGCCATTCCAGGTTAGAATGATAATATGTTGGCACCTGATTGTGAACTCTTGCGTTTTTGCGGTGTCCTCTGCAAGGGACCAGGGTATACTTCAGAGCTACAGAGTAAAATGCAGGCTCCGGGGAAACCCCACCCCACTCTTGTGTATCTCAGAGTAGTTGACTAATTTTGAGTGTAAATGGCTTCTGGGGGTATTGTGCTTGCTGTCATCTTGGATCAGACAGTGGTGTGCGGCAGAGAATCAAATTCCCCGTGGCGGGTTGTTCAAAATGCCTACCTTAATTGGGCGACTTGTGAAGTTCGTTTCGACAGCACCTTCTGTGTTTCTAGTGTTAATAGGACCGCCTCCATCTCTCACGTTAATAGAACTATATGCATTTCTTACTTTCATGTGACTGCCTGCGTTTCTTTCATTCAAGAGTACTGCATACTTTTCCTACATTACTAGAACATTATTATTATTATTATATGCGTTCCTCACGTTAACATGGCTGCCTGCATTCCTTCCTGCAGCTTGATGCCTGCAGCAATACCACCAAGTGGAAGGCAGAAGCAGGTTTGAGGGCTGAGTTTGATCTTTGGTAGGGTGTGGTTTACTTGGCCGGCGCTATCTTTATACGTTGCCTAGCTATCCCAGTGGCCCGGCCTGCACTTAATTGGCGCCACTACTGGTCCTTTTTTTCTTTGTTGTTCATTCTCTGTGGGCTCCTGGCAATGTCACTCCCGATCAGTTATTTGGAGATATAATTCCAACTGAGAAAATCGCACCATTCCCCAGATCTCCATTTTTTTCCCCCCATTCCTGGAGGCGCGACATTTCACAATGATATGTTGTCTCATTTACCAGCACAACCAAGAACTGATTAAACTCAATCAATCAAGAGAAGCAAATTTTGCCCAAGCGCTCCCCAGGGTCTCAGCCTCCTGACCCTTTGATTCGGGGCTCGTCGTTCACGTGTTGAACCATGAAAGCGACCTTCCCTGAAACATAAATTCAGGAAATGTGTGCCACTTGTCCAAAAGTCATTAGTGTTCATTTTGAACCAGTGATTCTGAATTTAACCTCGTCAGTGCGATAAATCTACATGTGAATTTGCCACGTTTCCTAGGTGCTGTACTCCAAATTGTTTCACTCTGAGTAATCTTCTGAGACAAAGGAGTAGATTTAAAAAAAAAAAATTTAGAGTACCCAATTATTTTTTCCAATTAAGGGGCAATTTAGCGTGGCCAATCCACCTAACCTGCACATCTTTGGGTTGTGGGGGTGAAACCCACGCAGACACGGGGAGAATGTGCAAACTCCACACGGCCAGTGACCCAGGGCCAGGATTCGAACCCAGGTCCCCAGCGCCGTAGACAGCAATGCTAACCACTGTGCCACCGTGCTGCCCCAAAGGAGTAGATTTAAGCAGACATATACATTCACAGGATCAGCCTGGTGCTGTATTAAATTGGTAGCCATGATGTGGAGATGCCGGCGTTGGACTGGGGTGAGCACAGTAAGAAGTCTTACAGCACCAGGTTAAAGTCCAACAGGTTTGTTTCAAACACGAGCTTTCGGAGCGCAGCTCCTTCCTCGGGTGAATGGAGAGCTATGTGCAGAGGTAATGGAGAGGTATACCTCTCCATTCACCTGGGGAAGGAGCTGCGCTCCGAAAGCTCGTGTTTGAAACAAACCTGTTGGACTTTAATCTGGTGTTGTAAGACTTCGTACTGTATTAAATTGGAGCACAGTGGCAGAATGGTAAGACACTCTAAGACTGTGCACACTGTGTTTCTCTGCATCAGCTGTGCCAGTGCGGGGAGGTGGCAAGCAGGGTAGGAACTTTGCAAATAGAGAGAGAGGGAATCAGCCCGAGCTGCTTTCTCGAGCCTTCCAATTGCTGGATTCACTGAAGCATCTTCGAACAAAGTGAAGGAAATCCGGAATTCTTGCACTTAACCCACTCCCGACGCTTCCGGCCTAGAAACTGTGGATGCCGAGTCAGGAAGAAAGTGTTTAGTCACGGTGTTCCTGCCATCTTTACGCGCAGCAAGCTTGAATCAGCAGCTGGCGTTTTGCCTGTCCTTTTTACTTCTACATATTTGTGGGGGGAGTCGAATAACCCACTCCTGTTTGTTTACCTTCAAAAGCCAGGAACTTTCAGCAAAAAGGAAATTGTAAAAAGTCTAATCCAAAAGATAGCGCAAAAAAATAACGTTCTCAACAATTCGGCTTAGCACCATAATATAGAAACTTCTAATTTAAAGCAAGAGAACAGCAGGAGTTAAACTAGTCAGATGTTGGAGCTCGTCATCATTGCAGCCATCATTATTTATCAAAAGAGTATTGCGTGTGTAAATTCATTAGGATGTGATTAACCCATTTATCACTGATTCAGTTTATTGTATAAGGCAACTGCAGCAAATACTAATTAACCAGATATTTGATTGAACAGTTATAATTTTTTTCTGTGAGCGAACTCTTGCCTTCAGCTTCAACTTCTATGTGTATGGGTGTCTCTGCCGTTTCCCTGGGTAACGGATTATTAATAATGCACAGCAAGTTTGAGCAGGACTCCTGGTCTGGGATTCTCCGACCCCGCGTCGGGTCCCTGTCGGGCTCCGCCATATTTTAGTCCGCCCGCGGGATCGCGCCGGTCGGGGGCCGTTGAAAGCGCCCCCCCTCCCCCTGGTGATTTGACGGGCTAAGTGCCCGCCGAATTCGGCCGAGTCCCGCCGGCGGTGGTTGCGTATGGTCCCCCACAGCGGGACCTTGGAGTTCTGTCTGCGGGGGCCGTCCTGGTTGGGGGGGGGGGGGGATCCGACCCCGGGAGGGGCCTCCACAGTGGTCTGGCCTGCGATCGGGGCCTATCGATCGGCGGGCGGGCTAGTTCTGTGGGGGCCGATGTTCCTCCTCACGGGGCCCCTGTAGGGTTCCGCCGTATTGCCCGGGGGCCGGCCCAGAGACGGGAACCCGCGCGCAGGCCGAGGCTCGCACGTGCAAACCCGCGTCGGCCGTAGCGCGCAAACGCGGACTCGCGCCGGCCGTGGGCCACGCCAGCTTTCGGGCGCTGGAGCTGCTGACACCAGTCCTGCGCCGTTCTAGCCCCCTAGGAAGGGGGTGGATAGCTGCCAGTTGAGGGCCGTTGACGGCGGAGTGGCTCGCGCCACTTTTCACGCTGCCATCAGAAATTGGCCGCAGGATTGGAGAATCCCGGCCCTGGTCTACTTTCTTCTAACATTTTCCCCCCCATGTAAAGAACTTTTGAGTTGTTTTCTCAGGTGAAATGCTCTGCAGAAATTTAAGTTCTGTTGGATCGTTGCTGAGCAAAATGTTCCCTGTCAAAGATTGCCCCCCAGGTAAACCTGTAGATCAGCGGAAAACTGTGGACTTGCATCTCCGTGCAATTCTTAACCTCCAAAGAGCTGTCAGGCAAGAGGGAGCGTGTTTTTAAAGAGGGGCAGAAAAGACAACGAGAGACGGAAAGAAACGCTTCCTTATTGTGCACCTCAAAACTCGATGGTCTAGAAACGTTTGTGTGGTCTGGGTGTAGGTTATTTTCCTTCTCATCAGCGAATAATTCAGCTTGCAAGGATCTAGGGAAGGTGAGAGGTGCTAAAATAAGTAATTTGTTCCAATTTAGAGGTGGCCGGTAACTATACTGTGGCACATTTGGATGGCAGACTTACTGGAAACTCAACAAAATCAGTTTGCATTCCATTGCCCAGCCGAGGTGAGAGAAACCACTGTAACTGGGTTAGCTTGAGGGAACATTTCACTGATTGCTTTCTTTGCTAATGACTCTGGTGAACTAAAATGAGGGTCTGTGCGACACCTAACTCCACGCGCAAATCTACTGCACAAGAAATGAATCATTTTGCATTATACCCTGTTGTTTTTATCACCCAGTTCTAAAACACAGGTAATTTGTTGAGCTCTATGTTTTCCAGCTTTGCCTGAATAATACATGAAATGCAGTGATGCTTGTGGTTTGGTGGGACTGGCTTTCTATGTATTTGTGATGTCCGTGAGTAAGTTTGCACTGTGGTTCCTCGCAGTACTTCTTTAACCCAGTGAGTGCCAAGTTCGATATGCTGTGCTACAGAAGTGGGATCTATATAGTTTTGGCTTCAGTTTAATGCAGGCTGGCCACTTGACCCATTTCCCATAATTTGAGCAGGCTATTTATTGTGAGCTTAACGCTCTTTGAAATCCTGGGTGATTTGGGTTGAACCGCTCGTGAAGATCGAGAACTAGTTTTTAAAAAAATGTCTCCAATTATTTTTCTTTTCCAATTCAGGTCCAATTTAGCGTGGCCAATCCTACCCTGCACATCATTGGGTTGTGGGAGTGACACTAGGAGAATATGCAAACTCTGCACGGACAGTGACCCGGGGGCCGGGATCGAACCCGGATGCTCGGCGCCATGAGAAATGAAATGAAAATCGCTTATTGTCACGAGTAGGCTTCAATTAAGTTACTGTGAAAAGCCCCTAGTCTCCACATTCCGGCGCCTGTTTGGGGAGGCTGGTATGGGAATTGAACCGTGCTGCTGGCCTGCCTTGGTCTGCTTTACAAGCCAGCGATTTAGCCCAGTGTGCTAACCACTGCGCCACCGTACCGCCCTCGATCGAGAACTAGTTAATGATTGTAGTGAACACCGTGAGGGGTGGAGTGATTCACATTGTTTCAGTAAACCCCAAGTCATTCCGATTTCAAGAAGACAGTTTCTGAGTTCCTGAGTTAAGTTCCTGAACAGGTCATATTTATTGTATCGAAATAAATGGACAAACTGTTGCCACACTAGATGCAAGGCATGTATCATATGTTGTAAACAAGAAGCTAACCCAATGAGGAATTATCATTTTATTTAAACCCTTTGATTTCCATCAGAGATTCCACAGTCCTTCACCCCTGCTACCTCTAAGTTTCATTGTACTTCACAATTCTGAGAATAGGGTAATCTCTGCACCACAAATCAGAAGAAGCCCTTTCAACTTTTTGTTTGATCCACACTTTCTATCTGAAGTATACCAAAACGCAAGATTGCACATGAACTGTATTGACATTCCTGTTTCTGATCTCCGTTAAGTTGTATCATATTGCATGTGAGTCTGTGGAGATACTGCTATCGACTTAAATGTCAATAGCTATATCACCAATGGTTTAGAATTACATTTGGCTGGCCAATGGCTTCATTGGTAAGTGCACTGACCGGCTGTGAAAGTCAGGAAGGTCTCAAGTTTAATCCCTGGCCTTTGTTGAATTAGCTGCTATCGGCTGAAGAGGTGGTTGCGATATTACGGTGGCCTTGATGTCCTTGTTAGAGGCAGGACAGACCTCAGCCACTTCTAGCTCCCCGGCGAATACGGCTGGAAAGTAGGAAGCACAAGGACAGAATCGGGATCAGTCGTGATGCTGGTTGCTGACACTTCAGGGCCCAATTTTAACTGGGGGTGGGGGATTTGTGCAGGTGGGGGTCCAGGCAACTGGAAGCTGTCCAAATTTGCACAGGAGGAATTCAGCTATTTTAATTGTTGGACCTTGCCCACACAGGTTTCCTCTGTGAAGCTGGCCGGAAACTCTACCCTCCTGTTAACAGGAAGTCACTGTTAAGGACCTAGACGAGTGATGCTTGGCGCTCAGCTAAGTGTTGGGAAAATGGGGGTTACGGTGTTGCTATCTTTATTAATAACCACAAGTTGCGAGTATGTGTCTTGTATTAACCAAATGATCACACAACCAGTATGTTAGTTCAAAAGACAAATTATTATTAAACACAAGACTTTTCTCTCTGTGCGATGATACACACGGCTACGCATTAAACTACACCTATCAACTAAGATGACCTTTACTTAACTTCTGGATGACCGGCTCTGTGCAGATAGATAAGCACGTGTCTCAGCTGCGGCTCATCTCTCACGGGTGGTGATCGCAGGTCTTGAACTTGGCTGGTCGTTATGCTGCAGTTGGTGTGGGCACAGGCCGGTCCCAGAAGAGACCGATCCCTAGTTGCGCAGTGCCTCTTATCCTTCTCCTTTGTCGCACCCTTTTGGGCGGTGCTAACTCAGGATCTAATGGATCGATAGGGTCTGCACCCTATTGCTTAGCAGTTTCAAATTCCTAGGGGTGCACATCTCCAAAAATCTGTCCTGGTCCACCCACGTCGATGCTACCACCAAGAAAGCACAACAGCGCCTATACTTCCTCAGGAAACTTAAGGAAATTCGGCATGTCCACATTAACCCGTACCAACCTTTACAGATGCACCATAGAAAGCATCCTATCGGGCTGCATCACAGCCTGGTATGGCAACTGCTCGGCCCAGGACCACAAGAAACTTCAGAGAGTCGTGAACACAGCCCAGCCCATCCATGGACTCCATCTACACCTCCCGCTGCCAGGGGAAAGTGGGCAGCATAATCAAAGACCCGTCCCTCCCGGCTTACTCACTCTTCCAACTTCTTCGATCGGGCAGGAGATACAGAAGTCTGAGAACACGCACGAACAGACTCACAAACAGCTTCTTCCCTGCTGTTACCAGACTCCTAAATGACCCTCTTATGGACTGACCTCATTAACACTACACCCTGTTTGCTTCATCCGATGCCGGTGCTTATGTAGTTACATTGTATACCTTGTGTTGCCCTATTATGTATTTTCTTTGATTCCCTTTTCTTCCCATGTACTTAATGATCTGTTGAGCTGCTCGCAGAAAAATACTTTTCACTGTACCTCGGTACACGTGACAATAAACAAATCCAATTAACCCTAATCGATTCTGGCTAATTAGGGGCGGTTACCTCAGTGGCTGGGCGGGTCCTAGTTACCATTGTCCCAAGTACGTATGAGTGGAAGCTGCGCCGGGGAGTCTGCTACTGTTGCTATTCCTTGATTTGAGTCTATTGTCCTGGGGAAATGGGTGATTGACCTTTAACAGGTGCAAGTTTCAGTTCGGTCTGCTTTTCCTTTGCACAATACACAGGCTGTGTACTGTCTGGGTCCCAACTTGACCACAATTCCCATTATCCTTTGCGGGCGGCCATTTTAGATGGCCACAATGGGTATGCAGGACCTTTCAGGTGGGAGTGGGGCCTTAGATTTCTTCCTCTTGGAGGGTTGCTGACTTTGGAACTCTGCCTCGGAGTGGGGGGCGGGGGGTGTCAGTGAATTTAAAAAAAAATAATTTTAGAGTACCCAATTATTTTTTTCCAATTAAGGGGCAATTTAGTGTGACCAATCTACCTACTCTACACATTTTTGTGTTGTGGGGGCGAAACCCACGCAGACACGGGGAGAATGTGCAAACTCCACACGGACAGTGACCCAGAGGTCAGTGAATATTTTAAAGGTGGAGTTAGATAGATTCTTGTTGGGCAAGGGAATCAGAGGTTATCGGGGGTAGATTGGAATGTGGAATTAGAAACATAAACGGGTCAGCCATGATCTTAATGAATCTCGGAGCAGGCTGGAGGAGCAAATGGTCTACATCTGCTCCTATTTCACACGTGCGTATGAAGTCTGGGGAAGTAGACTGCTGCTCCTCCTGGCCCATCAGGAAACATAATGAAATCCACATTAGTTTGGGGGCTTTTTCGAGCTACCAGGTTGGGAAGCGGCGCATGCTTCCCTACTCAGGCCTCTGGTTAAAATAATGTCACGGGAGGCCAACTTGCGTATTTTCAAAAAGGCGGCCTCCATTTTCCCTCGGTGATGTCCCTGTCGTTAGCACAGAAGTGCAGGTTCTGATCGCAACCCGCTTCGGTGAGGCAGTGAGAACAGTCTTGGGTAAGTTACATGAGCTACTTTAACCAACCCATCTACCTGGTTCCCGCAAATGGACGCAGTGGAAACCGACCCTTTAATGGCTCACAGTGAAAAGTAGCCATTTGGGCTGTGCGCCTGTGACACTCTCCCTCTGCAAGAGCCAGTATCTGCAAGAGAGAGAGATGGTGAAAATCTTTTAAATGTATGTAACCACTCGTTTTCAACAATATTGTAAGAACCTAAATTTCCTGTAAAAAAAAAAACAAGAGGCTTTTGTCTGAGGCGACATACATAGTAAAAAACAAAAAGCTCTTTTTAAAAATCATCTAATTAGTGAGTGCTTTATCATATAGCGAATTAGCATTGAAGTATGACTTAAGTACAGAACCGTTTGATTTAACTACGTTTTTGGTATGATGGGGACGTGGAACTTGCTTTCTTTGGGTGAAAATAGGAACTCCGTTGTGAGAACCATTCAATTTCCCTTGCTAAACATATATTTTAATATATATATATATATCCAGTGAGTTGGCGGGACCAATTTAATCTTGTTCTCTTTCCTTTGTTGAAAATAGTCGCAGACTGGAATTGAGTCCAAATACCTGGTGCACGTTGTTGATCAGTGATGACACCTTCATTAATAATAATTATCTTTATTATTGTCACAAGTAGGTTTACATTAACAATGAAAACACATTCCAGCAGCTGTTTGGGTACACAGAGGGAGAGTTCAGAATGTCCAATTCACCAGCACGGTAGCATTGTGGATAGCACAATTGCTTCACAGCTCCAGGGTCCCAGGTCCGATTCCCGGCTTGGGTCACTGTCTGTGCGGCGTCTACACGTTCTCCCCGTGTGTGCGTGGGTTTCCTCCGGGTGCCACAGTCCAAAGATGTGCAGGTTAGGTGGATTGGCCATGCTAAATTGCCCTTAGTGTCCAAAATTGCCCTTAGTGTTGGGTGGGGTTACTGGGTTATGGGGATGGGATGGGGTTGTGGGCTTGGGTAGGGTGCTCTTTCCAAGAGCCGGTGCAGACTCGATGGGCCGAATGGCCTCCTTCTGCACTGTAAATTCTATGAACGTAACAAACCTGTCTTACGGGACTTGTGGGAGGAAACCGGAGCACCGGAGGAAACCCACGCAGATACAGGGAGAACCTGCAGACTCCGCACAGACAGTGACCCGAGCCGGGAATCAAACCTTAGACCCTGGAGCTGTGAAGCAACAGTGCTGTACACTGTGCTACCGTGCCGTTCCTAAGAGTGACTGATGCAACTTATATAGAAGTACAACAGTGTGGTTTTGGAAAAAATTAATTTCTCTGGAGCATCATTGCTTTTAAAAAAAATATGTTTCTCTGATTGGTTTTAGTTCACATGTCCTGTATTTATTATCCCAATCCTTTAATTGCTGACCTGAGAAATGACAGCATTGGTAACCATGCTGCATATACCATGCAGCACGGTAGCATGGTGGTTAGCATAAATGCTTCACAGCTCCAGGGTCCCAGGTTCGATTCCCGGCTGGGTCACTGTCTGTGCGGAGTCTGCACGTCCTCCCCGTGTGTGCGTGGGTTTCCTCCGGGTGCTCCGGTTTCCTCCCACAGTCCAAAGATGTGCGGGTTAGGTGGATTGGCTATGCTAAATTGCCCGTAGTGTCCTAAAATGTAAGGTTAAGGGGGGGTTGTTGGGTTACGGGTATAGGGGGATACGTGGGTTTGAGTGGGGTGATCATTGCTCGGCACAACATCGAGGGCCGAAGGGCCTGTTCTGTGCTGTACTGTTCTATGTTCTATATTCATTAGCAAAACTGTTAAACAAGCCTAGGTGAAATACACATCAAAATAATGGGGGTGGGTTAAGGAATGGAACTTGCGCAATGCTAATCAGACACATTGGGCAGCACCGTAGCATTGAGGATAGCACAATTGCTTCACAGCTCCATGGTCCCAGGTTCGATTCCCGGCTTGGGTCACCGTCTGTGCGGAGTCTGCAGATTCTCCCCGTGTGTGCGTGGGTTTCCTCCGGGTGCTCCAGTTTCCTCCCACAGTCCAAAGATGTGCGGGTTAGGTGGATTGGCCATGCTAAATTGCCCAGAGTGTCCAAAATTGCCCTTAGTGTTGGGTGGAGTTACTGGCTTATGGGGATAGGGTGGAGGTGTGAACCTTGGGTGGGGTGCTCATTCCAAGAGCCGGTGCAGACTCGATGGGCCGAATGGCCTCCTTCTGCACTGTAAATTCTATGAAATTGGTACAAGGGGCTGCGGAAAATATCAAACACTATTGTAATATTTCAAATAGATCAGAAGCATGGCTCTAGGTGGACATATTCTGCGGTTAAAGTACTGGAGTCTCCTACAAAGAGAAACGACAGGTGAGGTTAAAGGCTGTATGTGAACAACTCTACTTAGAAGAGCAAGCTGCAATGGTAGCTCTCGACCAAAAAAAAATCTGTTTCAGTGATGTAGGTTGAGGGATAGCAATGAAAATCTAATTCAAAGGATTTATTGATTTGAATTTTGAAATGTTTCCAGCTTAATAAATCACAGTTATGATGGAAAACCTTAGAACACTTCTGTTGCAGCTCGTTCCCGGTTGACATTGACTCCTTTTTTAAAACAAAAACTCGCCGTCTTCAAATCTTTCACCTGAATGGATTGTGTTTTAAGTGCAAAATGCAAACAAATGATTTTCCACATCTGAAGTTGCTGACCTTTTGGCCGCATTGCAATGCAAAATTGTTTGTTCATGTGTTAAGAACCTTGAGATTTGCAGCAGCAGTCCCTGCTTGTGCACTCTTTCCTACCGGACGACCAATGTAATTTGATTTTTATCATCAGTTACACAATACCATCCATTGGCACGAGATGGCAGATGAAAAAAAAAAAGAGCAGCAGCAGTGCTCAAAATCATAATTTGCTGATAGTAGGCACCCAGGGACAACCTTGAATGTTTTAACGACAGCTCGGCCTGGGACCTCACACTGGAGCAGCAGTGCACGCAGCTCCTGATTCAGGAGTGTCCAGAAAAGAAACTTATCTTTATATATCCAAACCAAAACAGGTCGACGAAAGCCCGTCCATACTTAATAATTAGCATTCTTGGAGAATGTAACACAGTCAATAAGGAGGGTTAGGTAGTGAATGTTACGTAACTTTTTATTTCCGAAACCACACGTAGGTCCCTCTTGGGGAGCACAGTGGCTAGCACTGTGGCTTCACAGCGCTAGGGTCCCAGGTCCGATTCCCCACTGTGCAGAGTCTGCACATTCTCCCCATGTCTGCGTGCGTTTGCTCCGGTTTCCTCCCACAGCCCAAAGGTGTGCAAGTTATGTGGATTGGCCGTGCTAAATTGCCCTTAGTGTCCAAAAAGGTTAGATGGGGTTATTGGGTTACGGGGATAGGATGGAAGTGAGGGCTTAAGTGGGTTGGTGCAGACTCGATGGGCCGAATGGCCTCCTTCTGCACTGTATGTTCTATGTTCTTTTGGCCAAATTGAAGGCTGTTCCGACAGCGATCTTGAGAGTTATATTATTAATCAGCTAAATAGTATGTAGCAGGACTGCTGTCTGGTGGGGATTTTAATTGGATTCTGAAACCAGAGATCACGTCAGTAGTGCGTTATCTCAAATGAAATACTGCAAGCATATCAAAGTTTGTAGATGGCACAAACTGCAGGACATCAAGATATTCTGAGGAAATGGTCATCATGAAAGAGACTTATTGGCAATTGAGTAGATGAATTACAAAGGATATTAAATGTTCAGAAGCATCAGGTGATGTATACAGCATTGAGGAATCGTGAATCTGTTTCACAGTGAAAAGTATTCCATTAAATAAAATCTAGCAGCAAAGGTCTCGAGCCTACTAATTGACACAATGTCTAAAACGTCATTTTGTGGCAGCAGTTGCCCAAAGCAAATAAAACATTAACACGGGGAAATAAATTCATGGACTACTAATCCAAGGAGATAATTCTGACAGTAGGGAGCACTTGAAATGTTACATGCAGTTACACTCATTATACTTGCAAAAAGTCATTGGAATGAGTTGAACAGGAAAATAAATCCACTGTGGAGGTTTGCATGTCATTTTTTTGGACTCGAAGACTGAATGTTCCTGATCACCGTTGAGAAATCTAGCTGAAGGAGTACAGCATAGAATCATAGAATTTACAGTGCAGAAGGAGGCCATTTGGCCCATCGAGTCTGCACCGACCCTTAGGAAAGAGAGCACCCCACCCAAGCCACAACTCCACCCTATGGGTGGGCAGCACGGTAGCACAAGTGGATAGTACTGTGGCTTCACAGCGCCAGGGTCCCAGGTTTGATTGCCCCCGGGTCACTGTCTGTGCGGAGGTTGCACGTTCTCCCCGTGTGTGCGTGGGTTTACTCTGGATGCTCCGGTTTCCTCCCACAGGCCAAAGATGTGCAGGCTAGGTGGATTGGCCATGCTAAATTACCCATAGTGTCCAAAAAAAAAAGGTTAGGAGGGGTTATTGGATTACGACGATCGGGTGGAAGTGATGGCTTAAGTGGGTCAGTGCAGACTCGATGGGCCGATGGCCGCCTACTGCATTGTATGTTCTATGTATCCCCGTAACCCAGCAACCCCACATAACCTTTTTGACACCAAGGGTAATTTATCATCGCAATCCACCTAACCTGCACATATTTGGACAATGGGAGGAAACCGGAGCACCTGGAGGAAACCCACACACACACGGGGAGAAAGGGCAGACTCCGTACAGACAGTGACCCAAGCCGGGAATTGAACCTGGGACCCTGGAGCTGTGAAGCCACTGTGCTACCGTACTGCCCAAAAGCCGAATATCAAGAACCCTGTCGGGAGTTACCTCGTGTGTGGCCTCTCCCTACATATTGCCACCTGAAGTCCCACCTTTTTAAAATTTAGAGTACCCAATTATTTTTTGTTCCAATTAAGGGGCAATTTAGCGTGGCCAATCCACCTAATCAGCACATTTTCGGGTTGTGGGGGTGAAACCCATGAAGACACGGGAGAATGTGCAAACTCCTCACAGACAGTGACCCAGGGCCGAGATTCGAACCCGGGTCCTCAGTGCTAACCCCTGCGCCACGTGCCGCCCCTTAGTGCAGACACCAACACTAAATAGTGCATCATAAAATAAATCAAAAAGCAATAATTGAATATTGCCAAGTCTGGGAGGCTTTAAACTAATTTGGCCGGAGGCAGTGATTTGAGGTTGAAGCATTTGGGAGGATGTTCTGGTGCACGGAGGATTAGAAGGGACACACTGCATTAGAATAAAGAATAACTCAAAAATAGAGGGGATCAGACAGGTGGGCAAGCCAGACTAAGATGGGCGAAAACTGTTCTACACAGTGGTTAGCACTGCTGCCTCACGGCACCTGGGACCCGGAGTCAATTCCAGCCTTGGGTGACTGTCCGTGTGGAGTTTGCATGTTCTCCCTGTGTCTGCATGGGTTTGCTCCGGTTTCCTCCCATAATCCAACAGTGTGCAGGTTAGGTGGATAGGCCATGCTAATTTACCCCTTTAGTGTCTAAAAGGTTACTTGGGGTTAAGGGGATGGGGTGGAGCGTGGGCCTTAGTAGGGCGCTCTTTTAGAGGTTTAGTGCAGACTCGATGGGTCGAATGGCCGCCTTTTGCTCTATAGGGATTCTAAGATACACGTGATCTGAGTGCGAATAAACAGGAAATTGCACCAATTTTCTAATTGGTGCCCTTCATAAGTAACATTGTTTATACATTATGATTTGTTATGGCCCTTGATGCATATAGCTCCAATATATTACTGGGTTATATCAATCACTTTTTTATTTAGAGTACCCAATTGTGTTTTTATTCCAAGTAAGGGGCAATTTAGCGTGGCCAATCCACCTAACCGGCACCTCTTTGGGTTGTGGGGATGAAACCCACGCAGACACGGGGAGAATGTGCAAACTCCACACGGACAGTGACCCAGGGCCGGGATCGAACCCAGGTCCTCGGCGCCGTGAGGCAGCAGTGCTAACCAAAATCAATCACATCAGTGTAGTGAGCTTATCACTTTACTTCTGATTCACATTCTAATTCGTAAAAAGGTGCACAAAGCCACCAGGTTTCCTTATTCACAGTTTTGCCACAACATGTCTGATATAAATTCTCTGCATTAGACTGTGGCCAGCAACATAAAAAGTGTATTAAAGAAAGGTTCCTCTGCTCAGCACAATCTCGATCACACTTGTCAAATTCGAAAAGTCACAGTAATCAATTATTAAATACTGCTGCCACTCCGCGCTTTCCTATGTGGTGTGTTCTCACTTTTAGCATTTTACGTAGTTTGCAGTAAAACCGGAAGCCATAGTAAAATGACTTTTTTATTGAAGCTATTATATGTTGCCAAATCCTTATTGAAAAAAATAACATTTCACAAATTGATGGAAGTCTTTTTTCACATACATACTTTAGATTGACCCTTTATTCTGCCAACATGCAGTTCGATTGATATCCCTTCTTCTAAATATAATCAATAACCTGGGGCTGTTTAGCTCAGGGTTAAATTGCTGGCTTTGAAAGCAGGCCAGCAGCACGGTTCGATTCCCCGAACAGGCGCCGCAATGTGGCGACTAGGAGCTTTTCACAGTAACTTCATTTGAAGCTTACTCGTGACAATAAGCGATTTTCATTTCATTTTCAATAACCTTTTTGGTCTGATTCATCAACGCTCTCTTTCACATTTTACTGAATGTCAAGACAATAGGAACGGTCCTCGTATTTGTTTAAAGTTCAGATTTGAAGGTGAAGTTTTGGCCCACATCAACACACACAGTCCATGACATAAAATGATTCAGGCGGGAGTCTTGGGTGTCATAGACGTTCACTATTCTATGTTGAAACAAAACAGTGGGAATGATGAGTTGATGCCCTCCAGCATCTACGGCATAGCACAGAACAGCTGGCTTCTACTGATGTCAGTGGCTGTTCTGTGTCACAACATAGCCCTTGTGCGCACACGTCATTAGACCTCCCACTTCACATACACTCAGCCCACAGAGACTCCAGCAGAGGGTATTCCGAGCACAAATGCAGATTCATCATGTACCCTTCTGAACCTGATGTGGGAAGTTAAATTGGCCAAATGATGCTGATGCTACTCACCAGTGCTGCTCCTTGAACTAGGTTAGCACATGGTAGACTGCCACAGTACATCAAACAAGAGCTGTTCACAGAGGACAAGAGGCGCAAACACTTTAGAAGCATACATTAAACAGGCGCGCTAAGAGCACTTCAGAATTCAATGGCATTGATTCACTTCCACTAGTTTGTAATCTGTATTTCTTTGGTCAGGAAGAAAATAAATCATCATCTGACGTAAAGGCAAGCAATGTGGTTCCCTCTGAGATGGCCCCTTCGGGGCATAGCATTAGAAGGAAGTGTTGATATTTATTGCAAATAGTAGTGAGTTTCAGATGAGGAATTGTCTCTGCTGTTCTTCATGGACCATGTGACACATTTGAGGCCTGGCCTGTCTGGTGACCTTTGAGCCTCATCATGCACCAGGTACTATTCACTTCTGTCAATGCTGTGGTAATACCATTAGCTCAAATCACTGGTAGCCGACCCGATGGGGACTAGCTTTTCACTTGACAGGCAGAACTGTGAAATGGGGCACAAATTCTTACAACAGTGAATATATTTTTCAATAATGGTTTCTGCAAACAAAGTAGGTTTCTGAGTTTCACTCTTGCCACATACTCTTTAATCAGTCCTTGGGAGATATTTGGATGGTCAGAGTTCATTAAGTGGAAGCGTAGTTTATTAGAGCTTTCTACCAGCATTTCCCCACATTAAACTGCAGTCAACTTTCTCACTAAATTTACAAAGGAAATGGATCGGTTGTCTGCAAAGCAGATAAAGATTGTAAAAATAGTCAAAAGCTGTGGGCGGAATTCTCCGCTCTCGGGAAAAATCGGGAGGGCCGTCGTGAACTCGGCCGAGTTTCACGATGGCCTCGGAGGCCGCTCCTCGCCCCCTATTCTCCCCTCCCGGAGGGGCTAGGAGCGGTGCTCCGTAAATACCGGCCGCGGGGACGTCGCGCCGAGAATGACGCGGCCAGCGCGCCTAATGACGTCAGCCGCGCATGCGCAGGTTGGCCGGCTCCAACCCGCGCATGCGTGGCTAACATCATGACGCTGGCGGCACGAACCCGTGCATGCGCGGTGACCATCTTTCCCCTCAGCCGCCCCGCAAGACGTGGCGGCTTGATCTTGCGGGGTGGCGGAGGGGAAATAGTGCGTCCGATTTGGACGCCGGCCCCTCCCGTCCCCTCCCGAGCACAGTCGTGGTGCTCTTGCCCCAAACGGCCCCCTAGAAGCCCCAAACGGGCATCTGGCGTCCGTTTCACGACGGCAGCAACGAGGTGTGTTTGCCGTCGTCATGAACGGCCGACCGCTCGGCCCATCGGGGTCGGAGAATTGCCGGTCGCCGTGAAAAACAGCGAGCGGCGATTCTTCCGAGGGGGGGGGGGGGGGGCAAGGGGAAAATGTCGGGGGGCCTCCCTGCGATTCTCCCACGCCACGTGGGGAGAGGAGAATTCCACCCTGTGTTTTTGTAAGCTTGTGAGTCTGCTAATTCAGTCAACTTGGCACGTCAGTGAAATTCAAGAGTAATTAAAGTGAAGTTATTGTAGCCAAAATAAGAAGATTACATTTGATTGGATCAGTGTGATTTGATCAAATCCTTTTCCTGCAGTGACTGGATCTTTCATTTCTTTCTATCTTGCACTCGGTGAAGGAATGTTTACGAATCTTACCAGAGAGGCATTTTGTTATATTTAACGGCAAATATGGAAACCAAATGCTTAGAAGCATCGTTGTGTTACAGTCCAGATCTTGTGTTTAATGTTGCCATTTCTGCTGCTTTGACACAAATTGTGAAGCATTGTGAGTGCTTGGGAGCTTGCTTGGAACAGGAAGTATTACACTAAACAAACCTACAAACAATGAGCAGGAGTAAGCCATTTGGTCCCCCAAGCCTGCTTCCCCCATTTAATAAGATCATGGCTGATCTGATAGATAATATACACCAGCTATATTATAATTAACCAGTGAGTAACAAGTTTTTTGAAGTTTTAAAGTTTAAATTTCAGTTTTAAGGTTAATGTTACGTGTATGTGTTTCCACATCTAATTAACTTGTGTCCTGTCCTTTCTTTTCAACGACTGTTCACTTCAGTACAATCAAAGGGTAGTAGGCACTTCTGGGTATGAATGACCCAGAAATTCTGGTGCAGGATGTTACCTTCATTCATTAACCTTGCCTGCCCTGGTCAGGTTATTGAACTTTTACGTGGCATCGTTCTGCACTCTGGTGAGAGGGTTGGTAGTAGGTACCTCTGCCATGGCACAGATGACCTTTTCCGCAGGTTCGCAGATCACACTCTGCAGAATCTCTTCCTCGTGTCTCCATGTTAACTCTTGTCCCCTCGTTGGCTGCCTCTTGGCACGGTGGCACAAAAGTAATTGTGAGACAACCAGTCAAGTTGGTTGACCGCGCAAGTTGGTTGTTCCTTATTTGCCCGAGGCTTCCTGGGCTACGTCAGCAGCCGTCCGCCTGCAATGGACTTTTAAAGACTGAATTTTAATTCCGATACACCCGAGCAGATTCCTCCCATTTTACACGTGTTTGCGACAAATCAGCTTCTCGCAGAAATGTAAATGAACCGATCCTGGAAATTCTAGCTATAAATATTTTTCCTGTTCACCTTTCAGGCTGACATAAGGTCCAGAGAATATATTCGGGAAAAGGTTCACATACCTTGACGTTTGGGGAAATGGTGGTCGCAAGTTAATCTTACAAGGTGGGTCTGATTGGAAAATGTGGTAAGTCACCAGTAAGATTTGCACTGAAATCTGGTCCCAGAATGGGCTGCAGTAATTATTGTACCAGGGAGGCAAATAAGTTGTATAGTCCAACAGAAAGCATTGGATTATGATGCAAGCAACAGAAAAAGAAAGACGAATTAGCACAATTAGTTAATGTACTTAAAATTCTCGGCATCCATCAGAACCAAAGAAACCACAGTTTAATCGACTGTTCACACTGTACGTTTCACAATTTAATTTTCAAATTCTCACTTAATGCGAAGGGAGGAAAGGAGGGAGTGGAGTGAGAGGACGGGGGGGTGGGGGGGGGGGGGGGGGGGGGGGGGGGGGGGGGGGGGGGGGGGGGGGGGGGAGGCAGGGGATCAGTGAAAGGGGTGTCAGGGTAGGGGGACAGGGGTCATACCACGAGATAGTAAATAATTAGCCCTTTTGAAAAAGGAATAAAACCCACCAACAAGACTATTTGAAACTTAAATAAAGCTAAGCAATGTAGGGATCAAAACGCAGTGGGCCAGAGAGAAACAGTTGCAATATCAGTGGCAGATTCAGCTACTGCAACAAACACAGCCACTATAAGACAAAGTGGAGCCCAACCACTGTTTTTGACTGAACAGGAAGGTCTATTCAGCAGAGAGGCTGGTTGCATTTTTTTTCATTGGAGGCTGGTGCTGTTGGGGATGCACTGGAATAGAGAGAGACCAGCCAGGTCATGTCGCACAGCAGGTGACATTCAATCCTACTGGACACCATAACAAGACACAGCCCACCCCCCCAAAAGCCTCTCCTCACCTACAAGGCACAAATTGATAACTGTGACAGTATACACATCACTTTCCTGGATGGTTACAACTACAATAATACTGCCCAGGACAAAGCAGTCAGCTTGATCTACAACCCCACCTCAAACCCTCCATCATTGTTGAACATGGTAGAAATGTGGACTACCAGTAAGATGCACTGCAGCAATTGGACAAGGACGCCTTGCGCCTCCCAAATTATAACCTCCTTTACCTAGAAGGACAAAAGCAGCAGGTGCATAGAACACCGACACATCCAAGTTTCCCGCGCTGCCGGAGGAGGTGGTGGAAGTAGGGACGATAGTTGGCAGATACATGAATAGGATGGGAATAGAGGGATAACGACCCCGGAAGACGGGCAGCATGGTCGGCACAGTCTTGGAGGGCCGAAGGGCCTGTTCCTGTGCTGTACTTTTCTTTGTTCTTTGTTTCCCATTGCACACCATTCTTACCTGGACATGTATTGTTGTTCCTCACTGGCCCACTGTACTTTGATCCCTCCCTGTACATTCTGCCTCTGTTGCCCAAGGCCCTACATTGCCCAGGTTTATTTCTGCTTCAAAATCCTGGAACTCACTATCTGTGACAGCACTGTGGGAGTACCGCGACCACACGGACTGTAACAATTCAAGAAGACAGTCGCCACCACCTTGCCAAGGGCAGTTGGGGATGGGCCATAAATGCTGTCCTTGCTCACGACTCCTACATTCTGGGGATGAATTTTTAAAAAACGATTCAGTAGACCAAATTGAGGTAGATGCAATTAAAATGTTCCTTCTGGGCCCTAGGACAGTGAGGAGGCGCCTGTTCGAGTACACAGAGGGAGAATTCAGAATGTCCAATTCACCTAACAAGCACGTCTTTCGAGACTTGTGGGAGGAAACCAGAGCACCCGGAGGAAATCCACCCAGACACCTACCATATAGAACACCGAGTTGAATCTGTGTTAGTCAAGAGTGACACCAATTATATAAAAAATTCCTACTACAGGACAGCACGGTGGGGCAGTGGGTTAGCCCTGTTGCCTCACGGCGCCGTGGTCCCAGGTTCGATCCTGGCTATGGGTCACTGTCTGTGTGTAGTTTGCACATTCTCCCCGTGTCTGCGTTGGTTTCACCCCCACAACCCAAAGATGTGCAGGGTAGGTGGATTGACCACACTAAATTGCCCCTTAATTGGAAAAAATGAATTGGGTAGTATAAATTTTTTTTTTAAATTAAAGAATTCCTACTACACCACCTTTAGACATAACAGGCACTGCAGGTACAATAATAGACACCAGTGGAAGAAGCGGTTTTTGATGACGCATGCATTCCACGTACTGAATTTAGTACATAATCAATTATCTCTCAGATCAGGCGCAGTTTAGTGGGTGGCACGGTGGCGCAGTGATTAGCACTGCTGCCGCACGGCACCAAGGACCCGGGTTTGATCCCAACCCACCATACGAGAGGAGTTTGCACATTCTCCCTGTGTCTTCGTGGGTCTCACTCCTACAACCCAATGATGTGCAGGGTAGGTAAATTGGCCACGCTTAATTGCCACTTAATTGGGGGAAAAAAGTGAATTTGGGGTCTCTAAATTTATTTTTTAAAAGGAAGGGAAAAAAAAATCGGGCGCAGTTTAATAACACATCATATAATTCTCGTGTCTACAAAGTTATGCATTTTGACTTCCCATACAATATAAAATAATCACCAAAGTTGTTCATGAAGTCTATTATTGGGGGAATTTGTGAAGACTGGGAACAGCAAAGGTCCAAAGGTTAATCACCGTGAAGTTCCTCTCGCCTCTGAATTCCCAGGATGAATAATTGCTACTGGTTAATTTCCCTTTCTTTTTTTTTTTTTTTTTTTGAAGTTTTTTATTTAACACAAATTTGTAACAGTTACAAAGCGAAAAATGGCCCTATGCAAAGAGCCTTAACATAGTGAAAACGAACAGTGGGAAAGAATAAACATGTTAATAAATGTTGAAACCAAAAATCCTTCCATACGGCACTTTCCCTGCCAGCTCTGTTTACCCATGCCACACGTGTTCAACTACACTAAGCTAACGTGGCCCTAACCCTCTTCTCCCTCCCCCGCCCCCCCCCCCCCCCGGCCTGGTCTCCCCTACTCCCCCAGGCCTGGCCTGCCAGGTCAGCCCTGCGCTTGGCCCTAGCCCGCCCCGCCCCCCCTCCGATCTCCCTGGTGCCCCCTGACCTACGCTAGTCACACTGACCCCTGCCCTTGGCGCCTACCTGTCTCCCGTCCCAGCGCTCAGGCCCTCCCCCCACCCACCAGGGACCCATTAACCTAATTGTATCCCACCGAGCCCTTTCAAGTCCCGTGACTAGCCCCTAGCCCATCCCCCCATCAGAGGCCCCGATCTCGCACCAGAAGGTACCACGCACAGGCCCCCCCTCCCCCCCATTGCGATCCCCCCAAAGGACCCTAAACAGTGCGCCCTCCAGCCCCCACTCTCTGTCCAGGCTGAAAACAATCTTAGATAAAACATTACAGTACAGGATAGTTTAACAAACCGCCGCCACACAAAATGTCTGAAAGCCCCGAGTCCTTTAGTTCCAGTCCAGCTTCTTTTCTTAGTAAAAGTCCTAATCAGGGCAACTTTAAGTTAACAGGCCGCCGCCACTGTACAGCACTGAAAGAACTCAGTGCCCATTAGTTCAAGTCCAGCTTCTTGTCTTTAATAAAGGTCCAAACCTGTTCTGGTGTCTCAAAGTAGTAGTGGAGTTCCTCAAACGTAACCCAAAGCTTTGCAGGATATAGCATTCCAAACCTCACCTCCTTTTTGTAGAGGGCTGCCTTTACCTTGATGAATCCTGCACGCCTCTTGGCCAGCTCCGTTCCCAAGTCCTGGTAAATGCGCACCTCGCAGTTCTCCCATCTGCTGCTCCTCTCCGCCTTGGCCCATCGCAGCACACGTTCCCTGTCAGCAAGCCGGTGAAAGCGGACCACCAAGGCCCTCGGTCGGTCGCCCGTCCTGGGCTTCCTTGCGGGGGCTCTATGTGCCCCATCCAACTCCAGGGGTTGAGGGAAGGCCTCCGGTCCCATCAGCGCCTCAAGCATACCTGTCACGTATGCGCCCACATCCGACCCCTCGCAGCCCTCGGGGAGGCCAACGATTCTTAAATTCTGCCTCCTGGCTCTGTTCCCCAGCTCTTCAAGCTGCTCCTGCATCCTCCTCTGACGGGCGTTCAGCTCCTCCACCTCGTGCTCCAGCTCCGTTACCGTGCCCGCCTGACTGGAGAGCTTCGCCTCGACCTCCCTGAGCGCCTTCCCTTGGACCGCCTGTGTCTCGACCATTCGGTCCATCACCGCTCTCATCGGGTCCAGCGTGTCCCTCCTCAGCTCGGCGAAGCAGTTCTTGAAGAACTCCATCTGCTCCTCCCTTGGCCAGTGAGCCTCCGCTCCCCGGTCCCCGCCGTCCGCCATGCTTGGCCGCCCGGCCTGGGTTCCCCGCTGCTCCCGCTTCGATCCTTCCCGCTCCACTCGACCGCTTCTGGTCCAGCTGCCCATACCCCGGGAAGAAAGCCTCTTCCCTGTCGTCTCCTCCACCGATTCAGGCTGCCAGGTCCCTAAAAAGTCCGTAGACAAAGGTCCGTTTGCCCATCCCGGGCGGGAGCGATCCGACCTGCGACCTGCCTCCTCGAGGGCGCCACCGGAAGTCGTCGTTAATTTCCCTTTCTAATTCCAGTACTGCACAGGGGCAATTCTCTAAGCTCCTTGAAAAGTATCGTATCAAATAGAATTCTGTTTATTTTGCCACTGCCAACATTCTGGTACCTTCAGAGAAGTCCACTTAATTTACATTTCCTGACTCTTGCAAATCCATTCTGTCCCACAATGTCACTTTGTCTTGCATCTGATTCTATATCCGAGGTTCTGGTTTTTGTGCAGCCAACAATGTTAGTTTTGCTGGTCCATATTGCTGCAGGTATTTCTCTAGCCTTTTGTGAAAATCAGAATTAGGTTTACTAGCTTCAGGCTGCGTCTTCTTAACTCAGGGGAATCTCAGGGCAAGCCTATATGCCAACCAGACCTGGATTCTATCATCGTCTTCTATATCTCCATATTTATCTCAGCTTCACTTCTGTTTCTAAGCTGGTTATGTTAAAAGTGCTGCCAGCAGCATAGTGAGCTTGAGCGCAGGGTCAGTCTTAGCTTCTGATTGCTGATGAGAAATTATTTAAAAGCTGTGCCCTAGCTGTGTGTATCACAAATCATTCCACTTTTAAGTGCCCTTGCTCTCAAATCTTTGATTGTGATGTGTACACCTGGGGCTGGTTAAGCACAGTGCGCTAAACAACAGGCTTGTAATGCAGAACAATGCCAGCAATGCGGGTTCAATTCCTGTACCAGCCTTCCCGAACAGGTGCCGGAATGTGGCGACTAGGGGCTTTTCACAGTAACTTCACTGAAGCTTACTTGTGACAATAAGCAATTATTATTATTATTACCTAGAATTGGGGCAGCATGGTGGCGCAGTGGGTTAGCCCTGCAGCCTCACGGCACCGAGGCCCCAGGTTCGATCCCGGCTCTGGGTCACTGTCCGTGTGGAGTTTGCACATTCTCCCCGTGTCTGCGTGGGTTTTGCCCCCACAGCCCATCTTGTGCAGGGTAGGTGGATTGGCCACCGCTAAATTGCCCCTTAATTGAAAAAATGTAATTATTACTCTAAATTTTTTTTTAAATTATTACCTAGAATTTCTTTTTGTCACTTTATATTACTCTCCTCCTTTACCTTTCTTTCATTCTTAGTAGATTATATTTATTATGTTCTTTGTATTTATTTTCCTATCTCCTTTAAATATTGCATTTACGTTTAACCATTTTGAAATAAATCTATCTAAGGAGATAGTTGCTTACACAAAACGAGGGCTAGGCCCACTCTATTTCTCTTGTTACGACACCCTGGGCTAGTTTACGGTCAATTCCAGCCCAGTGGAGTCACAACACAAGTGAATTAACCAATAATTCTTCTAAAAATACCAGAAATCTTAGGCCCCTTGGCTGCCTGATAATTACAGTCACCAGGTTTATATGTTGAAACATAATTACTGTTTATTTATAGCAAGAATAAAGATGAAATACGCAGTGGATCCAGTTGGTTAAATATTAAGAAGTACCTAACTCCTACTTTAACTTGCCTCCTCACACTACGTACTCGCGCACACACACACAAGACAGATAAACACAGAGGGGTGAAAAAGGGGGAAAACATAAGTGAAAGAGAAAAGAGTCTTTGCTTCAGATGACGGTTCCTTGCATGCTTTCTTCACAGTAAGCTTGTAGTTGCAGCCCCTACTGATTTTCTGACAGTTTTTAAAAGCACCATGCTCACTGTTAGAAGTGAAAATATTCACACGAAGACCTGAGTATAAGTATTAAAAAAAAGCAGTTTATTATGTCAGAATTCTGGGAGGGAAGGTCTCATACGTCGCAGCCTGTGACAGCACCTTCTCTCACTTGAGCTAAAGCTCACACAGATTGAAGGGGTGGAATTAGTTTGTATTCTCATTTACATACGCGTGACACTTATTACATGCAGTCAATCAATTTTCCTGGCATACCAGTTATCACATATATGGTTAAAGTGGGTGTTGTCTTACCCGCCCCTAACTTCATACAGAAGTCATTCAAAACTAACATAATAATGTGTCCTGTCTACAGCTGTAGACCTTGAGCTTTATCAAGGATACATTGCATGTCTTGTTCTGTGAAGCTGCTTTCAGCGGCTGTTGGGACACTCTCTCTATACATACCCATGCTTGGGTCTCATGAGACAGTTTACAGGGAATGTGGTTTGTTCAGCCATTTTATGTCACAAAATAGCTAACAGCCATTTTGTGTCTTTTCTGATATTAACAGCATTGTGTATACACTATCTATTGCTACAAATTGCCTCTTCTAAACAGGCATCTAAGCCAATGAGTACCTTTTGTTTCATCAGAACTATTCAACAGTAATGTAGGAGCACAAATGTAGTTACAGGGCCACCTATAATTTATATCATAGTCCAGTATCATAAAATGCCCTTCAACACTCACACCTTTCCTGGAGAGGCAGAGACATGGTTTCCTCAAACCTTGCTTTCAGTTTGTAGTTCGTCTTCAGGCCACTGTAATATAGAAAAGGTAGTGCCCACGCAGTCGATCCCGGCCCTAAAGTACTAACGCATGTGAATTAACCAATAATGTGTGCAACATTTCTGAGATCCTGTGAGTGAAACACAAAAAAAAACTGTTTATTTACAACATCAAAAGAGATAAGACATGGGGCAGCACGGTGGCGCAGTGATTAGCACTGCTGCCTCAAGGCACCGAGATCACAGGTTCGATTGAGGTTCTGGGTCACTGTCCGTGTGGGGTTTGCACATTCTCCCCGTGTTTGCCTGGGTTTCGTCCCACAAACCAAAGGTGTGCAGGTTAGGTGGATTGGCCACGCTAAATTGTCCCTTAATTGGGAAAAAAATGAATTGGGTACTGTAAATTTTTTTTTTTTTAAAAGAGATAAGACATGCGATGATTATCGTAAAATATCAGCCTGCTAATCTATTACTCTTCCCCCCCCCCCCCCACGTTTTACCAAATCCCCCCCAAACACGCACAAGACAGACACACACACACGGAAGTGGAAGGGTAAAAACAATAGGCCCCCCCCCCCCCAAAGCTCTGTCTTTAGGCTTTAAGCACTCACTGGTTGGATAGTGAGAAAAACACTGGCTGCACCATTTACCTGGAGTGAGCCCCAGCCAAGGTATTAGAGAATTCCACCCTTTCTGGGAGAGACATTTAAAAGAATTCTGCCTTG
This sequence comes from Scyliorhinus canicula, assembly GCF_902713615.1. NCBI lineage: Eukaryota > Metazoa > Chordata > Chondrichthyes > Carcharhiniformes > Scyliorhinidae > Scyliorhinus > Scyliorhinus canicula. The sequence goes on along the minus strand of NC_052163.1, from coordinate 14,337,594 downwards.
GAGAACGCTTACCCGGAGATCAGAACGGACATCGCGCGACAATCACCAGGCAGGAATGTTCCCTTCCAGTCGGGGAACACTTCAGTAGTCAAGGGCATTCAACCTCCGATCTCCAGGTAAGCGTTCTCCAAGGCGACCTTCAGGACGCGCAACAACGCAGAATCGCCGAGCAGAAACTTATAGCCAAGTTCCGCACACATGAGTGCGGCCTCAACCGGGACCTTGGATTCATGTCGCATTACATTCATCCCCCACCATCTGGCCTGGGTTTGCGAAATCCTACCAACTGTCCTGGCTAAAGACAATTGACACCTCTTTAACCTGGGGTTACCCCTATCTGGATCTGTAAAGACTTAATTACCTGCAAATGCTCGCATTCCAAGCATTGTCTGGCATCTTTGACTTTGTCTATATATATGTTTCTGGAAACTACCTCTTCATTCACCTGAGGAAGGAGCAGTGCTCCGAAAGCTAGTGTTTGAAACAAACATGTTGGACTTTAACCTGGTGTTATAATCTCTGTCATGGTGCTGGTCAGGCTACACTCCAATCCTAACCAGCTTCTGTTTGAATTAAAGCCACTGCTTCCTTCCACTTGAATTAAAGATACAGGCTGCCTTAAAGATGCTCGTTCATAATTCACCAATGGATCAACAATGTAATGGCAAAAATATAAAGTGAAATGAGGGGATAAGCAGGAAGGACACTTACACTCTCTCAACTCCTTACACAAGCAGAAGTGTGCTTGCCTTGATTTGTCTGAGCAATTCCAATCTGTGAAGGCTAAAGTTCATCAAAGAGTCTGTGACCAGAGTTGTGCCATATGCACACAAGTAGAGCAGCTGCCTCATTTTCCTACAGCACAACAGTGATTGCAGTTCAATATGCTTGCGATTTGTCATCGGGCATTTATGCCAGCTTAATATGAAGCATTGTTTGGGATGTGTCGAACCTCTAATCGGTAAAGTTCATGCACGGTGCTTAACTGCTCATGGCACATTTCTGTAAGAGCCTATATTTACGAGGCATGAACCCAGTCTAAATAAATGGGTGATGCCTGGGTAAAACGGCCCACACAAGAATGCAGTAACATCACGTTAAACATTGATGCGTTAACTTCAATAATTAGATATTTACCCTACGATCCATCTGGGTGACCATTGCGTTTGGCTGCATGTTTAGTGTTTATTCTGCTTTCACTTTCTGCGCACCTCTATTTGAAGTTTTATCATTCAATACAGTCAGTGGGCTATTTTTGCACTATGTTTACTTTCTTCAACCTATTGACTATCAACACAAACTGTAGCATAGATATACGTAAGAAGTCTTACAACACCAGGTTAAAGTCCAACAGGTTTGTTTCAAATCACTAGCTTTCAGAGCACTGCTCCTTCCTCAGGTGAGTGAAGAGGTAGGTCCCAGAAACATACATATAGACAAAGTCAAAGAGGCTAGACGATACTTTGAATACGAGTCTTTGCAGGTAATTAAGTCTTTACAGATCCAGAGAAAGGGGTAACCCTAGGTTAAAGAGGTGTGAATTGTCTCAAGCCAGGACAGCACGGTAGCACAAGTGGATAGCACTGTGGCTTCACAGCGCCAGGGTCCTAGGTTCGATTCCCCTCTGGGTCACTGTCTGTGCGGAGTCTGCATGTTCTCCCCATGTCTGCGTGGGTTTCCTCCGGGTGCTCTGGTTTCCTCCCACAGTCCAAAGATGTGCAGGTTAGGTGGATTGGCCATGATAAATTGCCCTTAGTGTCCAAAAAGGTTAGGAGGGGTTATTGGGTTACGGGGATAGGGTGGAAGTGAGGGCTTAATGTGGGTCGGTGCAGACCCGATGGGCCGAATGGCCTCCTGCACTGTATGTTCTATGTTCTAGGATAGTTGGTAGGATTTTGCAAATCCAGGCCAGATGGTGGGGGATGAATGTAATGCGACATGAACCTAAGATCCCGTTGAGGCCGCACTCGTGTGCGGAACTTGGCTATAAGTTTCTGTTCGCCGATTCTGCATTGTCGCGCGTCCTGAAGACCGCCTTGGAGAACGCTTACCCAGAGATCAGAGGCTGAATGCCCTTGACTACTGAAGTGTACCCGACTGGAAGGGAACATTCCTGCCTGGCGATTGTCGCACGATATCCGTTCATCTGGCCTGGGCTTGCGAAATCCTACCAACTGTCCTGGCTTGAGACAATTGACACCTCTTTAACCTGGGAATACCACTATCTCTGGATCTGTAAAGACTTAATTACCTGCAAATGCTCGCGTTCAAAGTATCGTCTTCATCTTTGACTTTGTCTATATATATGTTTCTGGAACCTACCTCTTCATTCATCTGAGGAAGGAGCAGTGCTCTGAAAGCTAGTGATTTGAAACAAACCTGTTGGACTTTAACCTGGAGTTGTGAGACTTCTTACTGTGCTCACCCCAGTCCAACGCCGGCATCTCCACATCATAGATAGCCATTTGGAGAGCTTCTTTTAAAGAGTTGGCCTGAGCATGAAAGCGTCAGATAGCCTCCTCCTGGTACTGTACCTCTAAAAGGCTACATCGATTGCAGAGAACATAACCTACAGTGCATCTTAAATCCTGGTTCTACTGTTCTCTAATAGAGACTAGAACCAATGAAAGGAACATGCAATAAGAATATATTGAATTCCCCTTGCATTTGAAGCATACAAATTGGGTTTCCTTCAGAGCTTATCAAATAAAAGATTATTTGAATTATATTGAAGAACATTATGCAGGAAAAGTTTGGAATGTGTTATAAATTGCATTCTCAAACTAAATTGAAAATTCCTCACATTTTATAAGTTTTGGATGTGGTACAGAATTGACTTTGTACAGACTGAAAGGGCTATGCATGTACATCAATGTTGTTATGTGATATGTGTATGCCCACCGTTCTAGGCTGGCAGTCTGTCCCATCTTTTGCCCATCTTTTACTGGGGAAGCTTCCATTGAACAATGTTTTGATGCCTTTTTAAAAAAAATCAATTATGCAGCTTTCCAAAAGGTTTCAGTGGGTAAATGTCATGCACTATTGAGTTATGCAGAGTTATTTTATCCCAGCCAGGAGATACTGCAGTTGAGCTCAGCATCTCTTGTCTCGGAGAGAGGAAAGTAATAAGCCAGGGTTTCTGCTCCTCAGCAGAATGTCCAATAGCATCTGCACCTGTTTGGATATCAGGCGAGTACAGGATTGGAGTCACTTATAAAGCTTCTTCCTCAGAAGTTGCATAGAGTGGTGACATTGGCGACACACATAATCACACGTCGCACACGACCATTTGTATGTGCTACTGAAATGGGCAGCACTGGGTGGCGCAATGGGTTAGCCCTGCTGCCTCACGGTGCTGAGGTCACAGGTTCTATCCCGGCTCTGGGTCACTGTCCGTGTGGAGTTTGCACATTCTCCCCGTGTTTGCATGGGTTTCGCCCCCACAACCCAAAAATGTGCAGGGTAGGTGGACTGACCACGCTAAATTGCCCCTTAATTGGAAAAGAATAATTGGATATTCTAAATTAATTTTTTAAAAGAGTATGTGTTACTGAAGAGTGGTCAGCACATGGCCATCTATACTCAACAGAAGTCATGAACAGATAAAAGTTGTGGAAAATTTGCTTCACACCATCTATAACTATATTCAAAACGGGAGGAATGCCTGTTTCACCTCATTACAATTGTTTATGCTCCCCTGCCTCGAGTGATGGTCCAATGCCTCACTTTTCCATCTCGAACGCCTCGGGCTGTCGAATCATAGAATACCTACAATGCAGAAGGGGGCCATTTGGCCCACTGAGTCTGCACCGACCCTCTGAAAGAGCACCCTTCCCAGACCCCCCCCCCCCCCCCCCCCCCCGTTTTAATCCCGTAACCGCATCCAACATTTAGACACTGAGGGGCAATTTAGCATGGCCAATCCACCTAACCTGAACATGTCTGTACTGTGGGAGGAAACCGGAGCACCCGGAGGAAACCCACGCAGACACCGGAGAGAATGTGCGAGCTCCACACAGTCAGGCATCCAAGGCCGGAATCGAACCCAGGTCCCTGGAACTGTGAGGTAGCAGTGCTAACCACTGTGCCACCATGCCGCTGTACTGCAGAGAAATTCCAGTGTTTCAACAAAATCAGTTTCTTTGCTGAATTCTATTTCATTTTTTCCTATTAACTATAAATTTAAATGAACAAACCAAACTATATATAAAAATAGGATCGGAACATATGACGTTAAAATGGGGGGGGGGCTAAATTACATCTGTGTCCCCGATCCAATTATCCTCCAATCCTGCTTCATCTGCCTCTCAGTCCCCTTGTCCAACACAGTTAGCAGTCAGCTCGAGTTATAATGATTTCATGTTGCTTGCATGCTGATTCCACCCTGTTGCAGTAAGTTGACATCAACCTCCTTTGTCCTCCATTTGTAATTTTAAGGCTTGCGTCTTCTTTATTCCCTCATGGGATGTGGGGTCACTGACAAGGCCAGCAGTGGTTGCTCATCTCGAATTGCTCTTGAGCTGAGTGACCTGCTGGGCCATTTAGAGGGCAGTTAAGAGTCAACCGCATTGCTGTGCCTCTGGAGTCATCTGCCAGCATAACCAGGTAAGGATGGTAGGTTTCCTTCCCTCAAGGGCATTATGAACCAGTTGAGTTTTTACAGCAATCGATGATGGCTGTCATGGTCACCATTACTGACATTAGCTTTATGTTTCCGATTTATTAACTTAACTCAGACTTCACCAGCTTCCCTGGTGGGATTTGAACTGATGTCCTCAGAGCGCTAGTCTGGGCTTTTAGATTACTAGCCCAGAATCATTACCACGTTACACCACTGCCTCATGAAAACAGTTAAACTTTGCAATTAACTCTATTTAATTCTATGAGAAACCACAAGTTTCAGCTTTTCCTGATTCAGCAGAAGAAAATTATATTGTATTAAATAAATCAGCATGAGCTGGAGATTACAAATGAGAAAGGAACCACCACTCTGATGGCACTTGGGTTGTCAGCATTTTTAAATTCAGTAATAAGTGTTCTGATCTCAGGTGAAACCAATAACTTTTCTATGAAAAAAGAGGAGAAATCCGAAATCTCAGTTATTTACTAAAAGAATGAAGCCACAAGTTTCCATGGTTTAAACAGAAGTGCTTTTACTATACAAGAGTCAAACAAAACGTCACTAAATTATATCGTCGATAACCATCTGTGTACTAAAACTTAGAATCAAGCTAAGTTTTTTTTTCCCCTCATAAATTTAGAGTACCCAATTCATTTTTTTCCAATTAAGGGGCAATTTAGTGTGTTCAATCCACCTACCCTGCACATCTTTGGGCTGTGTGGGGCGAAACCCATGCAAACACGGGGAGAATGTGCAAACTCCACACGGACAGTGACCCAGAGCCGGGATCGAACCTGGGACCTCGGCGCTGTGAGACTGCAGTGCTAACCACTGCGTCACTGTGCTGCCCCGAATCAAGCTAAGTTAAATATTAATTAACAGGCGAATTGAGGTCAATTATAAATTATAAAGTACCATTAAATGGCAGCTACAACTAAGACAGATCTTACAAATTGGCTCAACAATCCATTCAGCACATTGGTTATTAATCTTGGTCACAAAGTTCTTCAATACTCCGCCTTCTACATGAAGAATTTCCCCTCCTCGCCTGTCTGGAGCTAGCTTGATCCTCAGCCGACAGCAGCGCACAACTACCTTGAGTTCGGCATGCACGGTCTTCACCAAAACGTCTGCAGAACTTCCCCAACTCAGTTTAGATCCACCAATGTTTTCAACGAGTAAAAGAAAACAGCCACGGCAACAAGATCTTTGCTTATTCTCAGCTCCTGGATCCAGCCTCTGTCGTCTTAAGTTAGCCACTGGACTCATTCACGTCACTGATCTGTTCCTTTGCATATGCTTTCAACCAGGTTCGCTTTCCCTGGAAATTTTGGTTTCCAATTACATTTTCAGTTATCGTTTCCTTAGAAACTGGAAGGGTCTGTTTCCCTTTTCAGTTGGTGTCCATCTAAAAAAGAAATTTGCCAAAGTTTGAAACTGCAGATTCCATCACGTAAGGGTTAAGATGATATTAACATGCCTAAAATCTGACATTGCAGTTCTGCAAGCTGGGAACCCGTATTGACGGACATGTGCCAGCCTAATAACTATCGCTAATGTCGAGGAATTATGGACTTGGAGGCAGTGAATATTTATGATAGCAAAAATCCTTTGCCCAACATAATGAAATGTTCATTAAATATTAATGGCATATGTCTGTCATCTGAGTCAATATTGAAAACTGTCAGAAGCGTTGACAGTTAAAATTACGAGGGGTGAACCAAGCCATCCTGCATGTTTACTGGCTGCCTGTGATGCAGAGTTCCACTTCCATTATTGATCCAGTCAGAATATTTGAAACAACTGAATATTGCGTTCAATTTTTACCATAAATGTGCCTTCCCAAAAATAGGCGATTTTGGAAGTAAAACTACAGAACATGAATTTTGTAGCCCTTAATATCCACCCTCATGTACACACCATCAGTATCTGACCATCAGCAACCAACAGGAATGTTGGAGTTCAGAGTCAAAGAGGGATCATCTGTCAACAAAGTTTTTTTTTGTATCTTGAACGATGAGCACAGTCCTTGGATAGACTTGGTAACCTTAGTTTGTAGCCCTTAATATCCCTAAGTGTGCTTCAGGGCTGAAGACATGTTTGATTCCAAAGAGAAAATCACGCTTCCTTTGAAGCATCTGTACTATTGTTATTACATTTTCGAAGATGGGCTTTGAAATTATACTGCCCTCTACACGCCTGGAAGTGTAGCATTGTGAAACTTCCACTCAGTGCCAGGTTTCTGATATGGCCTCACCCCGGGCTAGGGGTGCTTTTGATTTATTCATTTTTATGGGATGTGGGCGTCGCTGGCTAGACCAGTATTTATTCCCCACCTCTCGTTTTCTTTGTGAAGGTGAGTTACCTTCTTGAACTGCTGCAATCCATGTGATGTAGGTACACCCACAGTGCTGCTAGAGGGTGGGGGGGGGGGGATTATGACCCAGCGACAGTGAAGGAATGGTGAGATATTGCCAAGTCATGATGGTGAGTGCGTTGGAGGGGGACTTCCAGATGGTGGTGTTCCTATGCATCTGTTGCCCTTGTCCTTCGAGATGGTTTGGAATGTGCTGTCGAAGGAACCTTGGTGATTTGCTGCAGCGCATCGTGCACACGACTGTTACTGTGCGTCGGTTGTGGCGGGATTGAATGTTTGTGCGTGAGGTGCTAATCAAGTGGTCTGCTTGGTGTTGAGCTCCTTGAGTGTTGTTGGAGCTGCACTATCCAGGCAAGTGGAGAGAGTATTCCACCATACTCCTGACTTGTGCTTTGCAGATGGTGGACAAGCTTTGTCCACCACAGGTTTCTTAACATCTAACCTGCTCTTGTAGCCACAGTGTTTATATGATTCAGTTCAATTTCTGGTAAATGGTAACCCTGAGGATATTGATAGGATGGAGATCCATACCTATACCAGTGTTGCTGGGACTCACAAAGACATGGCTGCAATACAACTTTGCTCCATCTTGCTTTGCTGGTCGTCAAGCAAATGTGGCCAGTTCCTGGATTACAGACCAGATTCTGTCCAGTCCCTGGATTACAGACTAAATTCTGTCCAGTCCCTGGATTACAGACTAGATTCTGTCCAGTCCCTGGATTACAGACTAGATTCCGTCCAGTCCTTGGGTTACAGACTAGATTCTGTCCAGTTCCTGGATTACAGACTAGATTCTGTCCAGTTCCTGGATTACAGACTAGATTCTGTCCAGTTCCTGGATTACAGACTAGATTCTGTCCAGTTCCTGGATTACAGACTAGATTCTGGCCAGTTCCTGGATTACAGACTAGATTCTGTCCAGTTCTTGGATTACAGACTAGATTCTGTCCAGTTCCTGGGTTACAGACTAGATTCTGTCCAGTTCCTGGATTACAGACTAGATTCTGCCCAGTTCCTGGATTACAGACTAGATTCTGTCCAGTTCCTGGATTACAGACTAGATTCTGTCCAGTCCCTGGTTTACAGTCTAGATTCTGTCCAGTGTCTGAATTATTGACTAGATTCTGTGTAGTCCCTCAATTAGATCGAGGCCAGTGCACAGTGTAATCTTGCTATATTTAATTCTATTTCAATAACTTTATGACACCATTAAACCCTCAGTATTACTAACTTTTTAACTATGATTTACTATTGATATTGGGGACCAACATTAACAATTCTTTAAAATGTGCTTCTTGTATTTCAGATACCAATGTTTAAGAATGTTGTTTGATTTGCTTGGGGCTGCATCAGCCTTAATGAAGCTCTTCATCAGCTTGTGGGATTTCCTGTGTATAGATATTGGGTGAAGATAGGATCAAGCACAATTTGATTCACTCCACTGTTGATAAGTGTTGAAATGTATGAAAATTGACATTTTGAATGACGTTGAGAAAGGTGTTTTTGACTTTTGTTGACCATAGATTCACGGCGCCGAGGTCCCAGGTTCGATCCCAGCCCTGGGTCACTGTCCATGTGGAGTTTGCACATTCTTCCCGGGTCTGCGTGGGTCTCATCCCCACAACCCAAAAATGTGCAGGGTAGGTGGATTGGCCACGCTAAATTGCTCCTTAATTGGAAAAAAAATGAATTGGGTACTATTTAAAAATTTTAAAATAAAAGCTTTCCTAGATTATGAGAAGTAAGGATAGACTAGCCCACTTATTCCTTCACCCAGCCCTGACTGATTATGTTTTAGTTTGATTGTGGAGGGGGGAGAAAGTACCTGATTAGCACAGTGCTCCTCCCATATCAGCTCACATGGACTGCTCTCTATGGCTGGACGGGGGAAAATCAATAACATTGGATCCTAACACTTTGCGAACCCATTCAAATCTGTTTAATTACAGAATCATAAACCACTGCTACCCTGTGAGGAAAGAGAGCGAGTGTACCAGAAATTGAGTTAATAAGGGACTGAGATAAGAGGCGTTTATACTGACTAGGGGTATGGGAGTAGATAGCATAATAAGAAAACCTTACAGCCGGATAGCCTATTGACTGTAGTACCCAGATTACACTAACCTTTTTAGCTCAGCCATAGCATCCCAGTCCACGACAGTAATTTCCATTTAACGAAGTGGAGCTGTTCCTGGATGTACTTAAGACCAAACCGATTAATTCAGCTAGGCGCGGAAAATCAGAAATGTCAGGGATCCTTGGGCAGAAAACATATTCCTCAATTTTATTTGTGAATTATACAGATGTAGGAGTACTTTGCACTGCAAATACTCCCCCTGGGGTTTCCTTATCCTTTAATTCTTAGTATATAATGTATTTTCTTTATTATGTTTTTTTTGCAGCCACAAACAAGAAATCCATTTCAATCCATCATTATTGTGTTTGAGCAGTAAGTAGGAATACCGAGAGCACTGTTCACAGCTTTTCAGTATCATCCCTTATGATTACAGAAGTATTGCGTCCTAAAATTTGCTGATTGCACATAACAACACCATGCTTGATTCCTCAGAGAGCAATATTTCAGAATCTAATAAAGATACAAAACACCAATTTGACGCATTTCTGTTTATGTACATGCTCCGTTCACTACAGCAGCTTTTAAAGCAAATATGAGAAGGAACGCACTAATCTTGCTAATATGCTGGTGGAAATGACATTGAAGTGATCCATAAATACTGCATAGCAGGCACGAGGTTTAGTGTGTGTGTGTGTGATGAAATGCAGCTCAAGATAAGTGCAATGTTCAAAGCTTATACTTATGGGTTTTACAGCAACTATCGCGGAACAATGTGATCTCAGTTGTTAGTTTTATTGCATTTAAAATATACAATTATGCTTAATCATCTGAGCCAGTCTGCTGGGGTTTTCACGGATGATTCCGACTACTCAAAGCAGTGGGACACAGAAAACCACACTAATTTTTTAAAATAATGTAAAACCACATTTAGGCAAGGGGTGGCATGTGTGCCCCCCCCCCCCCCCCCCAATCCCCCATCCAGAGAATGGTTCGGGAAATAGGGTTCGGATCTGTGAGTTATTGGTGTCCAGCAGCTGACGGATGAATGTGACAGCACTGTGGTTCGTTCTGAACAGGAGCGAGTTTTTCTTGTGCGGCGCGAGGGATTTAAGTCCGAGAGATAATCTGTTCAAAGTTAGAAAGAGAAGCCACTGATGCTGTGAATACCCGAGGGGCGGGGGGGGAGAAGAAACAGAAAATGATGGGAACCCACAGCAGGTAATCAGTCCGTGTATGAATGAGAAACAGTGGGGGAGAATAAGATTCTGGTGAAGGGTCAGCTGAAACATTAAACTGATTCCTGATGTTTCTCTTTGCTGACGAACATGGTGACGAAGATTTCCGTTGTAATTTCAGAGCTTTTTGTCACTCTGTGACGACAACGAGAGACGCGGGAGCTGCCGTTTTCATTCACGACACTCCCCCATATTACGCACAAAGATACATTGAGCAGATAATGGGTGTGATTCTCCGCCCCCCCCGCCGGGTTGGAGAATTGCCGGGGGGCAGCATGAATCACACCCCCGCCGAATTCTCCGGCACTGGAGATTTGACGGGGGCGGGAATCACGCCGGCCGCTCACGGCCCTCCCCCCGGTGATTCTCCGGCCTGCAATGGGCCGAAGTCCCGCTGGTTCTTTGCCAGTCCCACCGGCGTAGATCAGACTAGGTCCCTTACTGGCGGGACCTGGCGGCGTGGGCGGGGTTCTGGGGCGACGAGGGGCAATCTGGCCCGGGGGGGTGCCCCCACAGTGGCCTGGCCCACGATCGGGACACACTGATCCACTGGCGGGCCTGTACCATGGGGGCCACTCTTTACCTACATGTTGGTCATGTCAGCCTCCGCGATGGCTGACGTGTAGATGAACCTCACCCCGCGCATGCGCGGGGATGACATCAGCAGTCGCTGATGCTACCGCGCATGCGCAGACTCGCGCCAGCCGACGGAGTCCCTTCGGCCCCGTCTGGCGTGACGCCAAAGGCCTTCCACGCCGGCCGGCGGGGCCCAAACCACTCCGGCGCCGGCCTAGCCCCTGAAGATGCGGAGGATTCCGCACCTTTGGGGCGGGCCGACACCGGAGTGTTTAACGTCACTCCATCCCGCCGCGACCCCCCGCCCCGCCGGGTACGGAGAATCCCGCCCAATATCTTTGACATCTGTTTAAGTGAATTGTCAAATAAATTTAAGATATCCCTTACCGGGAGAGCATTCCCAAAACAGCTCCAGCAGAGCGTGACTGAAGGGAGGCTGCCTGTTAAAAGGAGCCAAGGAAACAACACTGCAATCTCAGGAGTGGTAACTGTGCTGCAGGCACTCTGGGGAATAGGCGGAGGTTCCCCTCAATAAGTGGAACTGTAGTAGTGCAGCAGAACGGAAGACCCTAGACGACAGTCTGCATGTGACCTGGATAAAAACAAACGGTCAAAGCAACATATCGGTAAGATTGTTGTTTCTTGATACTGTATATGGATTAGAGGGGCAGAATAAGGCAAGAGTGCGTGTAATTTATTTTGTTTGATCTATTTGTGATGCTACTTGGGTCAGCAGGGGAAGAAACCGTTTGCTGGACACGTTTCAAGAAAGGACAACAGAGCCTGAAAGTGTCCATTTTGTTGTCACTGGCAGATTGAGTTTGCAGTTGGGCCGTCAGGTTTCCGATCCTGATCAGGGCCCAGTATTGAAAAGCGGCCACATTCAAGTATTGGGTAGAGGATGGGATCCCTGTGTAACGGGAGCAAAATGAGAGATGAAAACATAAAATTTGGTAAAGGGCTTGAGCGGATAGATGCTGAGAGGCCCCGTGCCCTGGCTGGAGAGCCTGGATACTGGGGGTCGCCGCCTCAGAATAAGGGATTGAGTATCTAGTTGTTATCAGAGATCAGGATGCCATTTAAAAATAGTATCCCGGGGGCAGCACGGTGGTGCAGTGGGTTAGCACTGCTGCCTCACGGCGCCGAGGTCCCAGGTTCGATCCCGGCTCTGGGTCACTGTCCGTGTGGAGTTTGCACATTCTCTCCGTGTCTGCGTGGGTTCGCCCCCACAGCCCAAAGCTGTGCAGGATAGGTGGATTGGCCACACTAAATTGCCCCTTAATTGGAAAAAATTAATTGGGTACTCTAAATTTATATATGTTTTAAAACGGCGTCCTGATCTCTCGCTCGACTGAGGAGTTCCTGCGGGCGGAGCTCCTCAGTGTAGGAAACGGGGTTATTTGTGACCTCAGCCATGCATTCCCCACTGAGGCCCCTTATTTAAAGCAAGTGGCATTTTATAGCCGTGTGCTTCTTGGTGCTGCGAGCGCTGGGAAACACACGGTTAAACATGCTCGCTATGGAACTTTGTTCCCATTTGAGAGAATATCAAACCAAGCTAGAGTCACAGATAGACTCTCTGCGGTTGTGACAAGGACTAAACAACATAACGGGTACAAAGCGAAGCCGAGCAGTTTCTCCGGCAGCAGAGCACCCCTCCCCGATGAACTCAATGCATTCTATGCTCGGTTCGAGCAGGTAACCAACAATCCGCTGTCGAGTGCCCCAGCAGCCCATACCTCGCCTATACCCACCATCACAGCTTCCGAAGTCAGATCGGCCTTCCTGAAAGTGAACCCTCGGAAGGTGATGGGCCTAGACGAGATCCCTGGTCGTGCACTCAGAGCCTGCGCGGACCAGCTGGCAGAGGTGTTCGGGGACTTCTTTAACCTGTCCCTACTCCACTCCGAGATCCCCACCTGCTTCAAGAAGACCACTATCATACCGGTACCAAAGAAGAACCAGGCAACGTGCCTCAATGACTACTGTCCGGTGGCCCTGTCTTCAGTCGTAATGTAGTACTTCGAGAGGTTGGTCGTGAAGCGCATCACCTCCATACTCCCAGAACGCCTTGATCCACTGTAATTCGCATACCGCCGCAACCGGTTCACATCAGATGCCATTTCCCTGGCCCTACACTCATCCCTAGAACATCTGGACAACAAGGACTCCCCTACATCAGACTCCTATTTATTGACTACAGCTCCGCCTTCAACACCATAATCCCAGCCAAGCTCATATCAAAACTCCAAAACCTAGGACTTGGCTCCTCACTCTGCAACTGGATCCTTTACTTTCTGACCCACAGACCACAATCAGTAAGAATGAACAACAACACCTCCTCCACAATAGTCCTCACTATCGGGGCCCCCCAATGCTGCGCACTTAGCCGCCTACTATACTGCCTGTACACACGCGACTGTGTGGCAAAATTTGGTTCCAACTCCATCTACACGTTTGCTGACGATACGACCATAGTGGGCCAGATCTCGAATAACGACGAATCAGAATACAGGAGGGAGGTAGAGAACCTAGTGGAGTGGTGCAGCGACAACAATCTCTCTCTCAATGCCAGCAAACCTAAAGAGCTGGTCACTGACTTCAGGAAGCAAAGTACTGTATACACCCCTGTCAGCATCAACGGGGCCGAGGTGGAGATGGTCAACAATTTCAAATTCCATGGGGTGCACATCTCCAAAAATCTGTCCTGGTCCACCCACGTCGACGCTACCACCAAGAAAGCACAACAGCGCCTATACTTCCTCAGGAAACTAAGGATATTCGGCATGTCCACATTAACCCTTACCAACTTTTACAGATGCACCATAGAAAGCATCCTATCGGGCTGCATCACAGCCTGGTATGGCAACTGCTCAGCCCAGGACCGCAAGAAACTTCAGAGTCGTGAATACCGCCCAGTCCATCACACTAACCTGCCTTCCATCCATTGACTCCATCTACACCTCCTGCTGCCTGGGGTAAGCGGGCAGCAAAATTAAAGATCCCTCCCACCCGGCTTACTCACTCTTCCAACTTTTCCATCGGGCAGGAGATACTGAAGTCTGAGTACACGCACGAACAGACTCACAAACAGCTTCTTCCCCACTGTTACCAGGCTCCTAAATGACCCTCTTAAGGACTGGCCCTTGTATGCTTCATCCGATGCCGGTTCTTATGCAGTTACATTGCATACCTTGTGTTGCCTTATTATGTATTTTCTTTTATTTCCTTTTCTTCCCATCTACTTAATGATCTGTTGAGCTGCTCGCAAGGTACTTTTCACTGTACCTTGATACACGTGACAGTAAACAAATCCAATCCAATCCAATTTAGTTGAATTGTACCCCAAGCGTTCCTGCCAGAATTGAATCTCGTGCAATCCGCGTTATTGGGGGGGCTAATTCATCCGAAATTCAGGAGCTGTAAATGGGTCAGCGCTCTGCCGACGTGAATTGGCAAAAATTCTCATCCCCACTGACATCGGATACGCTGAGGTCGGAATTTGTGTTGAAGAGCCTGCCAAAATGGAGCAGTTTATAAGCGCTCCCCTCACTTCACGCTCTCATTCCAGCCAATAAGATGGCTCAGAGAAGACTTGCCCCATGATTTGGGAATCTGAAGTGGACCCACTGCTCGACGCCATTGAGGAGAGGAGGGACAACCTCTTCCCCAGGGTGTGGAAGAGGAAGACCCCAAACCTGCCCTTCTGAACAGGGCCTGGGAAGAGGTGGTAGAGGCAATCACTGCTGCCAGCCTCACCAGGAAGACTAGCACGCAATGCCGGCAGAAGATGAATGATATCCTTAGGCCGATCATCCAGGTAGGCCTGGTCCTGTATAAAGGTGATTAGACCGATGTCCAGCCCCATAGGACATCCATCCCGACTTAGATGCACCTGTGTGTGGATATTCGCGAGATCCCACATAGGTCCCCACTCGAGCCATGGAAGGAGCCATAAAGGTTCAGGGCGACCATCAACTCGACGGCCACCCTGCGGTGCCAAGCGAGCCACAAGTGTGTAGTGGGGACGGTCAATGTGAGCTGCCAGTCAGCTTCATGCTAAGAGGCTTGTATCTGGGGAAATGCACCAGATGGGGGTCAGTGAGGAAGGTGTGCATTTGTTGGGAGCTCAGCTATAGTTGTGTGGCCCGGGTGTGACACAAGTTGTGACAGAGAGCTGATCATGTTTCCTGGCCGGGTGCAGGATGGATGGGAGCAGGGGCCGCGTTGGACAGACCGGGCTTGCAGACAGCTCATGGCCCTGAGGGGTGGGCAAGCTGATAGTGTCATTGGTAAGGCCTCCACTCTGAGAGGGGCAGTGTGCCAGGGAGTGTGCCAGGGAGGGTGCCAGTGCCACCGTGCAGGTGTCCGTGGGTTGGGATGAGCTCTGCTATTCCCGGCTTCTGAGGAGTGCATTGGGGTGGGCTGACAATTGAGCATGGCCACGCCCATCCCGTTGATCATACTGCCGGGGTGTGAGGGGTTCTTGGGGGGGGGGGGGGGGCTGGGCTGGGTGGGTTTCCACTTGACCAGAGACTCTCTGAGCATTTAGAAGACCACAGTGAGCAGTCAGGTGTGAACAGCCAGGGGCCTGTAAGTTTCATCAAAGGGGTGGGTATAAATCACAGTGCAGTAAAGGGGGTCTGACCTCGGCCACCCTGACACACCGAGTGCACGGATGTGGTACCATGTTGTTCCCCATTACTCTCTGCGGCCCAGACAGCCGCCTCTCCCAGAAAGACCGACAGGTTTGGAGAGTTTTCTTTCCCCCCCCCCCCCCCCCCCCCCCCAACAGCCATGGCGCCACGACTTCACTTGTAAATATTTGCACCGATTCGCGCTGGTATGACTCCTGTCTGAGATGGGTGGAGTACCGTGGAGCGTACTGTGTTCAAACCGCAAATGACATTCAAATCCACGCAAAAAACAGTTTGCATGGGTCCACCAACGTCGCCGGGCGGGGGACCTGAGCATCGGAATTGGCGCCGGGCGATTTTTGCATGACCTGACATTCTCCGCCCGATCGTGATTCTACCAGCGGGCATCGGGGGCTGAGATTCCAACCGGGTTAAAGGGATATGGAGACCAGGAAGAGATCAGCCATGACCTGATTGAATGGCGGAGCAAGCTCGAGGGGCTGTATTGCCGACTTCTGCTCCTAATTCCTATGTTCCTGCCTTGTAATAAAGGCCTTTCTTTGCCACTGAAGATGACCAGTGTACCACCTTTGGCATTGTGATGTGTCCTGACGCAACTTATACCAACATGCTTTGCATTTGGAAATAATTCAATTTTCCAAACACTTTGGCGCGAAGGCAGTTAATTCCCTTTAAAAGATTTTCTGATTTTATCGGTGCATAAGGGGCTATTCAGAAATATCGGCAGAATTTTACCGCCAGGTGAGCTATTCCCCGTCTTTTCTGCAAGGGACAGAAATGGTGATTGTCATTTATCTGTCCGCAGAAGTTTCTCACAGGGCTTCATCACAATGCTGGTCTTTCTCTCAGGCACTCGCAGTGATTCTGACATGTCTTGCTGAGACTTGCATTGTGATGATTTCAGGAATTTGTTTGCAGGTCCTCATTATTGCAAGATTCACTAAGGCTGTCTTGTTTTAGAGCAGCTATGATCTGACAGTTTTGTTTTCTACCGCTGGAATTGATGTCAGCATTTTAAAAGGGGGGGGGAAAGAGAGTGGCAGCAAATACTGTGACCACATGTAAGAAATATTAATGCCAAACATGGTACTCCTACTCAAGTTTATTCTGCTCGTTACATTCCAGCATATTCTGGAATATCCAGTGTAAATAATGTATAATTCTCCCACCGAGATTATAAGACCTTAAGTAAGGAGTCAAAGTCAAACAGGTTTGTTTCAAATCACTAGCTTTCGGAGCACTGCTCCTTCCTCAGGTGAATCAACGCCGGCATTTTCCACATCATAAGACCATAAGACATAGGAGCAGAATTAGGCCACACTTCTTGAATTTTGTTTGATTCCCTTTTCTTCCATGTACTGAATGATCTGTTGAGCTGCTTGCAGAAAAATACTTTTCACTGTACCTCGGTACACGTGACAATAAACAAATCCAATCCAATCCAATCCATCGAGTCTGCTCCGCCATTCAATCATGGCTGATATATTCTCATCCCAATTCTTCTGCCTTCTCCCCATAACCCCTGATCCCCTTATTAATGAAGAACCTATCTATCGCTGTCTTAAAGACACTCAGTGATTTGGCCTCAACAGCCTTCTGCGGCAAATAGTTCCACAGATTCACCACCCTCTGGCTGAAGAAATTCCTCCTCATCCCTGTTTTAAAGGATCTTCCCTTTAGTCTGAGATGATGTCCTCTGGTTCTAGTTTTTCCTACAAGTGGAAACATCCTCTCCATGCCCATTCTATCCAGGCCTCGCTGTATCTTTCTTGTAAGTTTCAATAAGATCCCCTCTCATCCTTCTAAACTCCAATGAGTACAGACCCAGAGTCCTCAAACGTTCCTCATACGACAAGTTCTTCATTCCAGGGATCATTCTTGTGAACCTCCTCTGGACCCTTCCAAGGCCAGCCCGTCCTTCCTTAGATACGGGGCCCAAAACTGCTCACAATACTCCAAATGGGGTCTGACCAGAGCCTTATACAGCCTCAGAAGTACATCCCTGGTCTTGTATTCTAGCCCTCTTGACATGAATGCTAACATTGCATTTGCCTTCTTATCTGCCGACTGAACCTGCACATTAACCTAAACAGAATCGTGAACAAGGACTCCCAAGTCCCTTTGTGCTTCTGATTTCCTAAGCATTTCCCCATTTAGAAAATAATCTGTGCCTAAATTCCGCCTTCCAACGTGCATAACCTCACACTTTTCCACATTGTATTTAATTTGCCACTTCATTGTCCACTCTCCTGGCTTGTCCAAGTCCTTCTGCAGCCCCCTTGCTTCCTCAATACTACCTGTCCCTCTACAGATCTTTGCATCATCTTCAAACTTAGCAACAGTGCCTTCAGTACCTTCGTCCAGATCATTAATGTATATTGCAAAAGGTTGTGGTCCCAGTACAGACCCCTGAGGCACACCACTAGTCACTGGATGCCATCCTGAAAATAACCCCTTTATTCCCACTCTCTGCCTTCTGCCAGTCAGCCAATCCTCTATCCATGCCAGGATCTTACCCTTAACACCATGGGCTTTTAACTTATTTAACAGTCTCCTATGTGGCACCTTGTCAAAGGCCTTTTGGAAATCTAAATAAATCACATCCACTGGTTCTCCTTTGTCTAACTTCCTTGTTACCTCCTCAAAGAACTCTAACAGATTTGTCAGACACAACCTCCCTTTGTCAAAGTCGTGCTGACTCAGTCCTATTTTACCATGCACTTCCAAGTACTTCCCAACCTCATCTTTAATAACCGACTTTAAAACCTTATCAATGATTAAACCAATACAGCCTACTTCAAATGCTAAGTCACTTCACTAGATTCCTACTTTGTAGCAATGTTTATGTGATTTAATTCACATTGATAATTTTTCCAATGAAAAAAATCTACACATTGAATTATTAGGAGTAAACTATATAAAACTTGATGAATATACAAATGTACGGTGAATTATTTGGATAAGCAATTAACCGATTATGTTTGTTCTATTAATGGTATGATAATTATATTGTTAAGATGCACAGATGAAGGACATTGTTTAATATAAAGAGCGATGGGCGGGAGCCCCGCTGGATTTTCCGACCCTGTCGCGTTCCCGCCCTCCATAAACGGGAGTGGAAAACTTCCCCACCATCTATCTCTGCAACATAAAGAGTTTTGGTGCATTTCTTTTAAATTGATTTTCTGTAGTCACAAAGAGGGCATTCGTGCGTCTTTAAAGGTAACTGGGTCCCTGCTGGTTTCTGAAGGTTCGAAATTCCTCTGGTGTGAGTCGTGGCTAGTCAGGCATGCCTCTGTCCATTTAAAAAATAATAATTTTATAAAGTAGCCAGATTGGCATTTCCGTCCCGTCTTCTGAAGGGACAATTTGTTAAATTAGTTTATTTTACAGGTAATTAAAAGAGCATATAAAGTGGGATGGCTGGGACACTGAGACATCAGATAGAAAGCAGGCATATGTGTAATGATGTCTTTCGTAAATCAACCGATTATCAAGAGGGGAATTTGTTCCATACTTCACCGTCTGGCTGGCTTGCGATCCAATTAACATCCGCCCTCGGCTGTTCTTTCTTCTGAAATAGTAGTTAACAGTTAAGCTTGCACATAACCATTTGGATAAGAATCTAGAGACTGGTTGTTCTGCATGAGTGCTGTTTGGAGTTAACCCTTTATCCTGCTCTCCCCTGTTACTCACATGCACTTTCCAAGAAGAATCAATCAACAGTGTACACTCTGGGCCATGACTGCTTCGTTAAAATTAGCTGAGGCGGTACAGGTGTGGAATCCAAACTGACTCTTTCTGGGTCTGAACAGACCCAGATCCGCATCCGCTAGTCATTCTGCCAGATGTTGAGTAAACCGATATGAGTTGGTTAACACAATGCCGTGCTCTTCATTATTCTTCCAGCACAGATGAAGGCATCTGCTCCCAACGGTCTGCCAACACCACCTCTGTGACCAGGAGACAGTCAGAACAATTCAGGGAAACAGCACCACCAGTAGCGAATGGCCTCTTTCTGCTCTGCCGGGATTCTGTGAAGTCTCGTGGTTTTTACATGAACAAGCCAACTAGACTTTCATCGCCCAGATGAGGAGTTGCGGTTTGTGATTCTGTTTCTGACACGGACCTCAAAGCTCCCTGGAATCCCTTAACTACCTCGATACTAATGGTGGGCTACAATCAACAGGAATTCAGAACCAAACTTGGCACAAACTAACCACTGTTTCTTGATTTCTTTTGTATTTCTCATTTCGTTTTCAACAGAAATTGGTGATATTTTCAATGTTACATGTTGTGGAATTGAGCATACTAAAGTGATGTATATTTTCAATAAGATCTTTCTGCGTGTACATCCGATGTGAGCAGATATTTTCAATGTTGCATGTTGTGGAATTGAGCATACTAAAGTGATGTATATTTTCAATAAGATCTTTCTGCGTGTACATCAGATGTGAGCAGACACTCGAGGCTGCTACTTTTCAGCATGCCAAACAAGGGAATTAACTTTGGAACTAACTCTGATAAGGCAGGTATGAGAAAGAGCTGAGAAATGGGATTATAGCTTGATAGTTGCAGTTAAATAGAAGCACACAGATCCCTTGAACGTGCTCCACTATTATGATCGTGGACGAGATCCAACAGTTGCTAGCATACTGGACAGAAACCCCTATATTTTATTTAATAATAATAATAATAATAATAATAATAGCTTATTGTCACAAGTAGGCTTCAATGAAGTTACTGTGAAAAGCCCCTAGTCGCCACATTCCGGCCCTTGTTCGGGGAGGCCAGTACAGGAATTGAACCCACGCTGCTGCCTTGTTCTGCATTACAAGCCAGCTCTTTAGCCCACTGTGCTAAACCAGCCCCTGGTAATTTAATTTGTGGGACTGTGAGAAAAGGGACACTTTGCTTCAGGAGTGATTCCACGCACCAATAGGGATATGGTGCATTAAAACAAACTTCATTACTAACACAGTATTACTAACTTAAACACCATGAAGAAAATCGCTTCCAATTACCAGTTAAACAATGTTTAACAATTAAAAATATATATATTTTTATTGCAGAAAATAAATTTTCACTATTACAAAATAAAGCCATGCTAACCAACAAATACATGCAGGTACAGTACATGAGTATCACCTTGAAAAGCTAACACCACCACTAACCCTATCCCACCCACCTATAACTGAACACAGACTAACAACCCCTCCTAACAGCTCATGGGGACTAGCTCTTCGAAAAAGGAAATGAATGGCTGCCATCTCGAATAGAACCCTTCTACCCACCCTCCAATGGTGTACTTGACCTTCTCTAGGTATTGGGGCTCCATCAGATCACCCAACCAGGCCGAGGCACTGGGCAGAGTAGGAGATCTCCATCCCAGCAGAACTTGCCTCCGGGCTATCAGCGCGGTAAAGGCGAGGACATCCGTCCGCAGCACTGGCGAGTCCGAAACCCAGAAAATGGCCACAAGTGGACAAGGCTCCAGATCGATATCAAGAATCCCTAACGTGGTGTTAAAGAAGGAGACGCAGAAGCTTACAGGTTTAGGACATGAGCAGAAAGTATGGGTTCACCAGTCCCCAAGAAAAGAGCGCTCATCCGCACCTTGATCAGATACGCTCATCCGCACCTTGATCAGATACGCTCATCCGCACCTTGATCAGATACGCTCATCCGCACCTTGATCAGATACGCTCATCTGCACCTTGATCAGATACGCTCATCCGCACCTTGATCAGATACGCTCATCCGCACCTTGATCAGATACGCTCTGTGCACCACCTTGAACTGAATCAAGCTGAGTCCAGCACAAGACGAGGTTGAGTTGATTCGGTAAGAGCCTCATTCCACACCCCTCCCTCAAAAACAGGACCCAGCTCTCCCTCCCACTTCCTCCTCACCTCCTGTAACAGAGCCTGCTCCACCCACAGGATCTGGCCAGAAATTTCCCAACGGCCAGAAAAAAACCCTGTTCTGGAGGAGGGGGGGGGGGGGGGCAAAGGGACCAAGGGAAAAAAATGAGATCTCCTTACAGAGGAAATCATGTACCTGGAAATACCTAAATAAATTAGTCCTGGGGATTTGGAATTTATGCATCAGCTCCTCAGATCTAACAAACCTGCCCTCCACAAACATGTCCCCAAACCTTTACCCCCCCCCCCCCCCCCCCCCTCCCCAGGACCTGAAGTCAAGCCCAAACCCACCGGCGCAAAGAGATGATTCCGACAAATAGAGGCCGACAACGACGTGGAGCTGAGTTTAAAATGGTGCCCAAACTGCCTCCAAATCCTCAGCATGGACACTACGACCAGATTCGAGGTAAATTCCTCAGGGGAAAATTATCATGGCCAAGCAGTTTCCACGGTCCTGAAGCTAGAACCGTGACAAGAGCCCCTCTCCACCTGCCCTCATATGGAGTCCCAGATCCTTGAGCTACCCCCCAGCACCTTTTCAATATTAGCCGCCCAGTAATAAAGCAATAAATTAGGTAAGGCCCAGCCACCCAACTGTCTCTAAAGAAACACCGCCAGGTACTGGGGTCTTGCCCGCCCAACTGAAGGAAGCCGCAATCTTATTGACTCTAGTAAAAAAATAATTTGGAGAGAAAAATGG
Organism: Scyliorhinus canicula; assembly: GCF_902713615.1. Lineage (NCBI taxonomy): Eukaryota > Metazoa > Chordata > Chondrichthyes > Carcharhiniformes > Scyliorhinidae > Scyliorhinus > Scyliorhinus canicula. The sequence continues at coordinate 14,315,426 of NC_052163.1, read as the reverse complement.
GGAACACTGAAATGGAAATAAAAACCTCGGAAGGACATTAATTTTAACCGTCTAAACCCTGCCCGCCAAGGACAGGGGGAGGTTATCTTAGCTCTGCAAATCAGCTCTAACCCCACCCACCAGATCAGCATAATTTAGTTCATGAAGCAAATCGCAAACAGATTCCCAGATAACGAAAGCTACATCTGGCAAGACAAAAAGGCAACACCCCCAGGTTCAGCTCCCCTCCCTGGGGGGGGTTCACCAGAAAATATTCAATCTTATCCAAATTTAACTTCTACCCCGAGAGGGAACAGAAACTTCTAAGTAGCTGCACTATCTCATCCATGGTGGAGACTGGGTCCGGGATATAAAGTAACAGATAATCTGCATACAAGGACACCCTGTGCTCTCTCCCTCCCCACCTTTTCTGCCAACACAGTGGAAGACCTCAACGCTATGGCCTGTGGTTCGATTACCAAGGCGAGCAGAAGCCGAGACAATGGACAAACCCTGCCTTGTTCCCCTACCCAGCTCAAAATAACCTGAGCTTGAGTAATTTGAGCGAGCATTAGCAATGGAATCCCTATACACCAAACAAATTCAGGCTGGTTTGGTTTGGACTGGTTTAGCTCACTGGGCTAAATCGCTGGCTTTTAAAGCAGGCCAGCAGCACGGTTCGATTCCCGTACCAGCCTCCCCGGACAGGCGCCGGAATGTGGCGACTAGGGGCTTTTCACAGTAACTTCATTGAAGCCTACTCGTGACAATAAGCAATTTTCATTTTCATTTCATTTCAAATCCAAGATATAACCTTTGGCCCAAAATCAAACTTCCAGAGGATCTCAAATAAATACCCCCACTCGACCCTACCAAATGCTTTTTCTGTGTCCATTGAGGCAATCACCTCTGGTTTGGGTATATTGACCAACAGCTGCCAACCCTTGCCAAAAACCCGTCCGGTCTTCTGAAATCACCCTGGAAGGCAGGGATCCAACTGCATTACCAACAATTCAGCCAAGAACTAAGTATCAGCAACATATGTATTCAACAACAAGAGGGGTCGATACGTAAGTAGGTTCTTTATTCTTCAGATTTAGGGAAATGGAGCCCTGTGCCAATGTAACCGGGACAGCAAATCGTTAAGCATGTGGGATCAACTGCCCCGCAAATTGTTTATAGAATTTGATGGGAAACGCATGCAATGCCTGACTGCATTGAGCCAATTACACTTCATAATCTCTCGGGGCCCAACGGGAAGTCCAACTCCTCCCTTCTCTCCATCTCCACCACTGGGCAGGACAATCTTTCCAAAAACTGCATCATGGGCGATCTCCTTCCGGGGACTCCGATCTGTAAGGACTTCAATAAAATGCTTCAAAATCTGCATTAACCTTTGATGGGGCGGAAACCAACCTGCCACCCGAGTCCCTTACCTGCACAATCTCCCGGGGGCGCAGCCTGCCGCCTCAGCTGGTAAGCTAAAAGCACTAAAACATTTCCCCCTCGAGCGTCGCAGCTGGCTCACCGTCGTACCCGAGAGTAGGTCGAACTGCATCAGCTGGTTTTTCCTGCTCACCCACAACTCTGGTGTGGGGGCAAGCGAGTACTGGCGATCCACCTCCAGGAAGGAATCCACAAGCCGCTGCCGCTCCACCCTCCCAGTCTTGCCCTTGTGTGACTTGTAGAAAATGATCTCCCCCCTAATGACCACCTTAAGGGCCTCCCACTACGTTGAAGGTGAGATAGATTCTCAAATGGCAGAGGATATCTGCCAATAACGGCGTATCCAATCTCCACGGCGGGTGGAGAGAAAGACCCGACTCCCAACACCACATCCACAAAATGATCTGAGATAACAGTTGCTGAGTACCCCGACCTCCTCACCCCGGGAACGAGAGACCTACCCACCACAAAAGAGTCAATCTGAGAGTACACCTAATAACAATAATCTTTATTGTCACATGTAGGCTTACATTAACACTGCAATGAACTTATTGTGACAAGCCGCTAGTCGGCACATTCTGGCGCCTGTTTGGGTACACTGAGGGAGAATTCAGAATGTCCAATTCACTACTGTCTTTTGGGACTTCTGGGAGGAAACTGGAGCACCCGGAGAAAACCCACGCAGACACGGGGAGAATGTGCAGACTCCGCACAGACAGTTCACATTACTGTCATTAAAAACTCCACTCACTTAACATATCTATATCCCTCTGCAGACTCCTTGGGCGGGATTCATGACCCCCCACCGGGTCGGAGAATCGCCGGGGGTCGGCGTGAATCCCACCCCCGCCGTCTTCCGAATTCTCCGGCACCCCCAAAAATCGCCTCGTCGTGGATCGGGCCGCCCACCTCAGAGTATGGCACGGACCGGCGCGACGCAATGGGCCCCGGGGCCGCCCGAATTCTCTGGGCCGCGATGGGCTGAAGTCCCACCCGTTTAACGAGGGTCCCGCCAGCATAAATCAAGGTTGGTCCCTACCGGCGGGACCCAGCTCTGTGGGCAGCCTCAGGGGGGCGCAGGGCGATCTGGCCCCGGGGGGTGTCCCCACGGTGGCATGGCCCGCGATCAGGGCCCACCGATCCGTGGGCGGGCCTGTGCCGTGAGGGCACTCTGTTCCTTTGCGTCAGCCTTGTACCGATCCGCGATGGCCGTCGCAGAGATGAACCCCCCCCTTGCGCATGCGGGGGGGGGATGACGCCAGCACACGTTGGCGCTCCCGCGCATGCACCAACTCGCGCTGGCCGGCGGAGGCCCTTCGGCACCGGTTGGCGTGGTGCCAAGCCCCTTCCAGCCAACCGGCCCGGCGCAAACCACTCCGGTGCCGTCTTAGCCCCCGAACCGCACCTTTGGGGCGGCTCGACGCCGCAGTAGTTCCCGCCAGGGTTTGCGCCATTTTTCCTGCCACGACAATTTGCGCAGAATCCCACCTCTTATGTCCTCTTCACAACATACTCTCCTACCAAGTATATTTTAACAATAAATTTAATGTACCCAATTCTTTTTTTTTCCTGTAAGGGGTAATTTAGCGTGGCCAATCCACCTAACCAGCACATCTTTGGGTTGTGGGGGCGAAACCCACGCAGACACGGGGAGAATGTGTAAACTCCACACGGACAGTGACCCAGAGCCGGGATCAAACCTGGGACCTCGGCGCCGTGAGGCAGCAGGGCTAACCCACTGTGCCACCGTGCTGCCCACCTCTCCTACCAAGTAACACTAGCACAGGCACAACAGTCTGAATGACGTGTGGAAATTTTAATTATTCTGAAAAGTTGTGTAAACAAAATACATCATATGTAGATCAAAATCTCTGAAATTGAGGACATGCGAACACCAATTTAAAATAAAGTTGTGGTAAATTTAATATGAGGGCATTATACAGTAGTGAAGGAGCAGGATGGTTGGAAAATATGCCCCTTCCTCTACTTTACTCTGGAAGTGTTAATCATAGAATCATAGAATTTATAGTGCAGAAGGAGGCCATTCGGCACATTGAGTCTGCACCGGCCCTTGGAAAGAGCACCCTACTTAAGCACCCTAATTCATCTTTATGTAACTTGTGATTCTCCATGACAATGCACTGTCATGTGTCGCAATGCCCTGATTGTCGGAGTCAACACTGGCACATAGCAAGTGGCAAGGGGAAAAATTGCAACCAAAGTAAAATTAAGAACTCCTTAGCGAGCCCTGATTTAAGTGCTGGTAAGTACGAATTACAGTATTCTCTGGGCATAATCTTATCTCAGGACTCAGGCTGCACTCGGAAGCTGCAGCTAATAATGATCTAAACCCCATAATGAGATTATTGCTTTGTAATCTCTCCTGTGTAAACACTATTCGCTTTTTGTTCAAATGTTCCGCAGTAAAAATAAAAAATGTGCACTCTTCTGCAATAATGTGGATATTGCTTACACGAAGAGCGAAAAGCAAATTAATTTAACGAGGGGGCTTTATTAATTCAGTATATGATCTTTGGCCTGGAAGTAGCGGAATTACTGCATTCTTATGTTTTTCTGGGAGTGGGGTGGGGCTGTTTAATATCTGGAACAATTATAATGTTTTACCTCAGTTGCCATCTTGTAGTTTCTTTCTTCTCATTTTTTTGTGTTCTCAGAATTGGGTCAGCCCAGCAAGATATTGGGCGGGATTCTGCCGTAATCGGCGGGGCGGGAAACCCCAGCGGGACGGAGTGGCCACTCTGGAGTCGGGCCGCCCCAAAGATGCGGAATCCTCCGTACCTTCAGGGGCTAGGCCGGTCCCGGAGTAGTTTGCGCCCTGCCGGCCGGCGGGAAAGGGGCTTGGCGCCGTGCCAACCGGCAGCGAAGGGCCTCTGCCGGCCGACGCGAGTAGGCGCATGCGCGGGAGCGCCAGCGTGTGCTGGCGTCATCCCGGCGCATGCGCGGGAGGGTACGTCTCCGCATCGGCCATCACGGAGGACCACAGCGGCCGATGCGGAGGAATAGAGTGCCCCCACGGCACAGGCCCACCCATGGATTGGTGGGCCCTGATCACGAACCAGGCCACTGTGGGGCCACCTCCCGGGGCCAGATCCCCCCCCGCGCCCCCCTGAGAACCCCGGAGCCCGCTCGCACCGCCAGGTCCCGCCGGTAAGGACCTACTCTAATTTACGCCGGCGGGACTGGCAAAAAACGGGCAGGACTTTGGCCCATCGCGGGCTGGAGAATTTGTAATTGGAGAGAAAGCAAGGAACTTATTTGGTGTTGATTAATTGCCTTTTTAAAATTTGCTTCTTAATAATAACCATTTACATTCTTAGCAGAATACCCTCTGCCATCCGTGGTCGCCCACCCCTGCCATCCGGGGTCGCCCACCCCTGCCATCCGGGGTCGCCCACCCCTGCCATCCGGGGTCGCCCACCCCTGCCATCCGGGGTCGCCCATCCCCTCGGAGGGGCGCTCCAAGGAGACCACCTTCGAGGCATCACAACTGTCATCCTCGCCCTCCACCCAGCGCAGAGGCACACACTCACGGGTGGGCGGCATTAGTGGGCAGACATCTGGGGCACAATCTGGTGAGCACCACACCGTAGCTGATGCACATCAGGTGGGGATAGAAACATCCAAGTGTACAGCAGTCGGAGGTCTGCTGGATCCCAGGACTCAGCTGGGTCCCAGCCAGATGCTGAGCCTCTGGACAAGGGTACTCCGGAGCTGATGCAGGCGCCAGGGTGCAGCCCAGAGATGCACTTTGGTGAGTGCATAGCCGATTGGAGGAGTCGCAAAGGCTAGGGGTGCAGGAGATGGCACTGGTAATGTGTGGCACTGAGGCCAACACTACTAGGGTGGTGACCACAGTGGAAAGCCTGCAGCACAAGGTCAACATCATGAGCGGTGGTGTCCAAGGCGTGAGCCAGTCAGCGTTGATTACGGCTGAGGACCTTGACATTATATCCCAGTCGCTGAGGGATGTGTCCCGGATGCAGATGGACATTTCCGAGGCTCTCCGGAGCATGTCCCAGTCACTGAGGGGCATCGCCGAGGGCATCCACAACATGGTGCAGACACGGGGAAAAGCCAGAGCTGGCAGAGCCGGACGATGCAGAAGCCCCTGGAGCTCACTCCAGCTGCCCCTCCATCCCATGGAGACCCCCAGACCCCTACGGGCACTGTCTGGGAGGAGGGTGCGCTGGAGGCCGACCCGGTTTCTGTCGCCGGGGTGGGGTAGACAGCACTGCCCAACTCACCCAAATCCCTCCCTCTCCTGACACTGGCGCGTCGCAAGGTCAGCTGGCAGAACAGGGTGGCACGGCAATGCCAGTGACACTGGTAAGCCGGCCAGGGTACTCCGGCTCCACGCCCCCCCCAGAGGACCCCCATCAAGGCCTTCAAAGGTCACAGGGCGTGAGAAGCAGCAGGCTGCCTCCACCTCTGTACATCCTGGCAACACACCTAGATGTAGGGGCAGAGCACAGAAGACGAAGAAGACTGAGCATTGCTGAGCAGGCACTGGTGGTGGTGGGAAGAGAGGCACCATCTGTACCTGGGGACAATGGGGTTTTGAAAGTTCACTATTAAAATTAGTTACACCTGATACATGTTGAAGCCCCTACGATATTTCTCACAGGGGGCCTGCCTGCACCCCCACCCCAAGCTGCCCTCCGCTCCCCCCACCCCCTGAGCCCCCCAGGAGTCTGACAGCAAGAGCCCCCGATGCCGACCCCGTGCAGGCAATGGGTGTGTGTGTGCTGCTAGCAGAAAGACAGGAGTCAGACTTTGGCACCAACGCTTTCCTGCTTTGTGCAGTGACCCACTGATTGTTCCAACACAGATCCATCAGCCTGGAGTGACGCTACACAGACCCTGGGAAGGTGAAACAGGGTAGTCAGGGAGAGGAGGGGCAGAGGGTCTGGGAATGGGGGTGTGGAAAGGGGGAATGGGTGGGAGGCAGGTTAATGGGGGCAGGGTGAGCAATGAGGGGAGGGGATGAGTGGGTGGAAGGGAGAGCTGACGGGCAAAGCCTCAGCGTATGTGAAGCGGGCGAGGACGAAGGATTCTCTGGCCCTCCAGGCATGCCGGACTCGCGCTGTAGCCTGTCCTCCTTCCTCCGGCTGCTCCCGCGGGTCCTCCCCGGGTTCATCCTCGAGCCCCTCCTGGTTCAGCTCTTCCTCACCATCCTCAGACCCTGTCCCAACCTTCTCCTCCTCCTCCTCGTCCAGCATGTCGCCCCGCTGCTATGCCAGGTTGTGGGGGGCACAGCAGCCCATCGCAAAGTAGAAGACCCTCTGGGGGGTTGTACTGCAGGGCATCACCAGAGCGGTCCAGGCATCGGAACAGCATTTTCAGCAGTCCGCTGTACCGCTCAATGACAGTACTGGTGGCAGCGTGGGCCTTGTTATATCAGGTCTCCGCCTCGGTCTCCAGGACCAGCAACACCATCCATGTAGGCTGCTGTAAGGAATTAAAGGAGGTGAAAACTGACGATCTGTTAGGGCCTCCACCCCGGGACCCTCATTCCCCCACCCCCACCCCCACCCTTAAGTGTCCGTCTTCTCTCAGAGTGCCATCCACCGAGCCAGTTGTGCTGGAGAACCCCGGCCACAGCAGGAGCCCCAGACCCCTGCCGGGAGACTATGCTCAGGTACCCTGCCCTGATCCACGCACTCACCCTATGGTTGCGGGGATATCCCCAATGCAGAAGCCCAGCTCTTGGCTGTTAATCTTAATAATAATCTTTATTATTGCCACAAGTGGGCTGACATTAACACTGCAATGAAGTTACTGTGAAAATCCCCCTAGTCGCTAAACTCCAGCCCCTGTTGGGGTACACAGAGGGAGAATTCAGAATGTCTAATTCACCTGACACACACGTCCTTCGGGAGGAAACCGGAGCGCCCGGAGGAAACCCACGCAGACACGGGGAGAGCGCGCAGATTCCGCACAGACAGTGACCCAAGCCGGGTCCCTGGTGCTGGGAGTCTGCACGTTCTCCCTGTTCTGAGTGGGTTTCCAAGGGTGCTCCGGTTTCCTCCCACAAGTCCCAAAAGACGTGCTTGAATTGGAGATTCTGAATTCGCCGGAGTGCAGCGACTAGGGGATTTTCACAGTAACTTCACTGCAGTGTTAATGTAAACCTATTTGTGACACTAATAAAGATTGTTATGGTAGTACATTGCCACCTCTGAGCAGGATCGGGAGCGAGCCGGTTAGATCGCGAACCAATTTGCAGCCTGTACGGAATCAGATTTCGGTAACCGACGCGCCCGAATCCGCGCCAGACAGCAGACATTAAATCGCACCCATTTAAAAAAACAACATAAATGGATTTTATTTCATGGTGCACTTAACTTTGCGGCTAAGGAAGTACATAACTTATATAAGAGCCTTTTTATCTTACTATCCTACTTTCCCGAATATGTTGACTCCTCACTGGGGAATGTTGCACGGGGTAATGTGCGTCCTATTTCACATTACCCCCCCCACACACACAGACAGGTCTGTACATTTGTAGACTTCCACTAGAGGTCACTAGATAGTAAGAAGGAGCAGGTACCTTGGCTAATTATCTGCTCTCTGAACCATTACTTGTCTCCCCAGAAATGCGAGCTAATCCAGCACCGGCCCAAGGAACGAACCTGCGATCTTTCCAGCTGGCATGTCTCAATTACTCACCAGCCTCGCACTAGAAACGGCTTATTAAATCGTTCAGAGTGGCATTTTGAATTAAGCCCAAGCACTGAGGAGTTGCTTTAAGTGGACGTGAGATGTGGACAGGAATATCTGGCAGACTCACTCCCAAGCTCCCATCTGAAACTGAGTGGCTGCGTGTGACAGTGTTTGCCTTGTGTTTGGTGAGGGATCAGAGTTGCGGGTGGGGGTGGGGGGGGGGGGGGGGGGGGGTCCGCCATGTGCTGTTGAAAACAGCAGGAGGACTCTGACATCAGCAAGGGTAGTCATCTTCACATTCCCCCACTCTGTCATTCCATTGTGTAACCCTGCAGACGGCAACTGTATTATTCCATTCTCTTTTGGAGTAAAGTGTTCAGACTAATTCATCAGAGAATTCTAGCTTTCCTTTCATTGTTTTTAATGCAGTATTTCAGGCTCTGGAGCCATGTTTGACACAGAGATTATTTTGAATTTGGACATTCAAAACAAATAGATATATTTCTGAGCTATAGACGCCTGTGATGTTTATTTGGTTCATTTTATGTGGGTTTGCAGATTTCCAGTGTTGTAATAAATCATCAGAGTGGGGGCGGCACTGTGGCGCAGCGGTTAGCACTGCTGCCTCACGGCGCCGAGGTCCCAGGTTCGATCCCGGCTCTGGGTCACTGTCCGTGTGGAGTTTGCACATTCTCCCCGTGTCTGCGTGGGTTTACCCAAAAGATGTGCAGGCTAGGTGGATTGGCCACGCTAATTTGCCCCTTCATTGGAAAAATTGAATTGGGTACTTTAAATTTATTTTTAAAAAATTAAAACAAATAAATAAATAATCAGAGGCCAGTAAAGTTCACATTTTAAAAAATGGTAACTCTATTCACAAAACCCAGAAGTTCAAAGTTAAAAGTCCACAAAGGGGCTCAATAAAGTTTAGTGAGGGGCAATTGCCTGAATGTTTAACTTTAAGAATTGGGTGACGTCTGCAGAGAATATTTTCTCAACAACAGAAGCGTTGCTGGGTAATTTTAATTTAAAAAATCACCTTTGGATTGGTGTAAACGTTGTGTTTCATTCGGACTGTGGACGTGGCCTGTTTGTGCAGCAGACCGCCTCAAATTTGCACTGTGTTCCCAGAGATCCTCGTTTATTATTCATTCACAGAGCTGCTCCTTGTGAATTGATGACGTGCTTGCAGAGGAGTGAGTGAATGATGAGAGCTCTTGCTCTTCCTCAGTTAAAACATCTGCCTGGCTCTGGAGAAGGAGAAAAGGTCACGTTGGAAGATGCTCGCTCTCAACATTCATGAGTAAGGCTTTATTTCCACAGCATGTTCGTCACTGCATTGGTGTCAAAGAGAATCCTTCAGGGCCTGTTGTCTCCAGTTCTTGTGATCTTCCTGTGTTTGATGCACATCAGTATCCAGATTCACAGGCACTTTGCTCACCCCTTTCACTGAGATTTTTTTGATAAAGAGAGTCACGCAGCTTCATCAAGTGCCGTGGGTTTGAATTATTGATGTTAGAAATCAATTAAATATGAATTAGGGATCCTTTTTTCCCACTGTAAATGAGGTAAGGATAGCTGTTGATATTTCTGTCAATGGACGGTTTTGTGCAAGGCTCAGGGGACCTCATCTAATTTGTGAGAACTTCACAAATGTCAGTGGATGATGATTAAATAGGAATAATTCACAAGTTACCAGAATACGTAACTAGAAGCAAAAACAGAAAATGCCAGAGGTGCGAAGCAGGCCTACGAACCTCTGTCAGAAAAAAGGCATTCTGGATAAAATCTCCTCCCATAACATTAATCTGTCTCTTTTTTTTGTTACTGCCCACAGGATTCATGCCAACAATTTCTTTGTGCAACCTCCCAGCGTAGAGATTTCTTTCAACCCCCCCTTGGATTGAGTGCCTCTGACCTGGAAGGAAGGGATACACATTTAACAGTGACCGACAAGGTTTTCACAGTAACTTCATTGCAGTGTTAATGTAATAATTATCTTTATCTTTATTATTGTCACAAGTAGGCTTACATTAACACTGCAATGAAGTTACTGTGAAAATCCCCTAGTCGCCACACTCCGGCGCCTGTTCGGGTACACAGTGGGAGAATTCAGAATGTCCAATTCACCTAACAAGCGCGTCTTTTGGGACTTGTGGGAGGGAACTGGAGCATCGGGAGGAAACCCACGCAGACACGGGGAGAACGTGCAGACTCCGCACAGACAGTGACCCAAGCCGGGAATCGAACCCGGGACCCTGGTGCTGTGAAGTAACAGTGCTTACCACTGTGCTATCGTAAGCCTACTTGTGACACTAATAAAGATTATTCTTATTATTATAAGAGATGGATGGTTACATTCTGCTGGGCCGATGCAGAACGTCATTTAGTAAATGTTCACCCAGGAACATGTCATGAAGTTCCGGAGAGCTAAGACCTGTATTAGATGCGATGCACAAAGAATTGGAAGTGTGTGCAATAAACCAGTCGTGTGGATTAGATTCTGCTGAAATGTTTGGAGGTCCAAAAAGGTATACCCGATGGTAGGAGGTGTACTGGATCGACCAGTGAAAGGTAGCAGGAGGATTGGCGAATGCCAATACTGAAGCTGCAAAAAACATGTGATGAGGTTGTGTTGAAGTATAGCATGGAAGTGGCCAACACACAATTAGGCAAGTTTGTTTTTTAATACTGCAGTAGTCAGGTCTAGACCGTATCTTCCAAGATTTAATTATGGGGACAGCTGGTTCCCTTGGGAAGATTTCATGGTGATCTGATCACGGTTTTTTTTTTAATGTTAAATGAATTTGATCGGGGAGAAACCATGTGGAGCAATCAAGAAGAAATGGCCACAATCTTCAAATGAAAGCTGAGACCATTTTGGGAGGGAAATCAAAAAGTGTTAATTTTTTTGCCCGAAAAGGAGAATAGGAATTTGGAACGCTCTCCAAAAAGGCTGCGGATGTTGGGACTGAAAGAGAGGATTTTGTGAGCTAAAGACATCAAAGGGTATCATAGAATTTGCAGTGCAGAAGGAGGCCATTCAACCCATTGCCGGTCCTTGGAAAGAGCACCCTACTTAATCCCACGCATCCACCCAATCCCCGTAACCGCACCTAACCTTTTGGACACTAAGGGCAATTTAGCATGGCCAATCCACCTCACCTGCACATCTTTGGACTGTGGGAGGAAACCGGAGCACCCGGAGGAAACCCACGCACACACGGGGAGAATGTTCAAACTCTACACAGTCACCCGAGGGCGGAATTGAACCCGGGACCCTGGAGCTGTGAGGCAGCAGTGCTAACCACTGAGCCACCGTGCCGCCCCAATGGAGGGGAAGTGAAGCTGATTTCAAGATCAGCCTTGGTGCACATGATTGGAGGAGCAGGGTCGAGTGGGTTGAATGGTCTATTTTGGTTCCTGGTCTTCCTACTTGAAGCAATTCACTCCTGCACGACTTGACCCAAACCTCTGCACATGCAATTGTCCACCGGGATAGTGCACTGGGAGCTAGGAGACTCAAAAGTTAGTTTTGGATTCCCAAGGGGCACACGTATGAACCTTAGAACAAGCGACTATCTACCAACCGTAATGAGATTGATTTGTGTGTTCAGTTAAGCCTCTATACTGGAGCAGCGCACTGTGAAAATACCTTCAGCCCTCAGGGCAAAATTCAATGGTAAATTGCCAGGAGCACAGCATTAAAGTGCTCTAAAGTCTTGTTCCACAGTAAATCCTATTTAGTCATAACCTGAAAACAAGGCATACTTTCAACAAAATAATTTAAATTTTTTTAATACCAGGTTTAGGTGAGCTCCTGCTGATTGTTAGCTTATCCCATTCAAACTCCTTCACTCCAGGTTGCTCCCTATCCTTTGTGAAGATTTCTCGCAAAGTGCCTGTTCTAAGATTGCCTCTAACTAGCAATACTAAAGCACCAAATGGACAGAAGCATGGCAATAAGAACTAGCGTCCACACAATTGGACATGACTGGCTGAAAGACATGTACAAATATTGCAGGTTACAGTATTTAGGATGGTTAGGCAATTTAGTTAAATATATTCACTGTTTCAGGGAAAGAAAGGAAAATCTGCTGTAATAAAATTAAATTCTCCGGTGGTTTCAATTCTTACTGCACATTCATTTCAAATTTCCATAATATCAGTGTTAGTTCATGTTCAGGTCCCCTATTATCCTGCAACATTAACTGCATCAACTTGAAATTACACAGGAGCTGTTTTTATACTGCCTCTGGTAAAGGTACACAGAAGTTAAAACTTGCATACAGGCCATTCGACCCAACTAATCCTGGAGATTATCAACATCCTGGGGGTGACCATTAACCAGAAACTGAACTGGACCAACCATATAAATACTGCAGCTACAATAGCAAGTCAGAAGCTGAGAATTCTGAGATGACTAACTCCTCTCCTGACTCCACAAAGCCTGTCCACCATCTCCAAGGCACAAGTCAGGAGTGTGATGGATTAAATCTTCACTCGCCTGGATGAGTACAGCTGCAAAAACACTCAAGAAGCTTGACACTATCGAAGACAATGCAGTCTACTTGACTGACACCTCATTCACTATCTTAACTATTCACTGCCTCCACGAACAACACACAGTAGCAGCCATGTGTACCATCTACAAGATGCACTGCAGCAACTCACCAAGGCTTCTCAAACAGCACCTTCCAAACCCGTGACCTCCACCAGCCTTCAGAACAGCGATGATGACACCATACAACCCTGCCATGGCAATCTCTGCAAGACGTGCCAGATCATCGACATGGGTACCACCATTACACGTGAGAACACCACCCACCAGGTACGCGGTACATACTCGTGCGACTCGGCCAACGTTGTCAACCTCATACGCTGCAGGAAAGGATGTCCCGAAGCGTGGTACATTGGCGAGACCATGCAGACGCTGCGGCAACGGATGAACAGACATTGCATGACAATCGTAAGGCAGGAATGTTCCATTCCAGTCGGGGAACACTTCAGGAGTCAAGGGCATTCAGCCCTGATATCCGGGTAAGCATTCCCCAAGGCGGCCTTCAGGACGTGCGACAACGCAGACTTGCCAAACAGAAACTTATAGCCAAGTTCCGCACACATGAGTACGGCCTCAACCGGGACCTTGGATTCATGTCGCATTACATTCACCCCTCACCATCTGGCCTGGGCTTGCGAAATCCTACCTTGGCTTGAGACAATTCATACCTCTTTATCCTGGGGTTACCCCTATCTCTGGATCTGTAAAGACTTAATTACCTGCAAATGCTTGCATTCAAAGCATCGTCTTGCATCTTTGATTTTGTCTATATATATGTTTCTGGAACATACCTTTTCATTCACCTGAGGCAGCAGCAGTGCTCCGAAAGCTAGTGATTTGAAACAAACCTGTTGTACTTTAACCTGGTGTTGTAAGACTTCTTACTGTGCTCACCCCAGTCCAACGCCGGCATCTCCACATCATGGCTACCATTGACTCTACCACCCAGAAGTGTTTTTCAAACTTTTTTTCCGGGGACCCATTTTTACTAACTGGCCAACCTTCGGGACCCAACCCTGCCGACCTTCGCGCCCCACGCCGGCTGACCTTTGCGACCCACACCGGCTGACCTTTGCGACCCACACCGACTGACCTTTGCGACCCACACCGACTGACCTTTGCGACCCACACCGGCCGACCTTTGCGACCCACGCCGGCTGACCTTTGCGACCCACACCGGCCGACCTTTGCGACCCACACCGGTCGACATTTGCAACCCACGCAGGCTGACCTTTGCGACCCACACCGGTCGACATTTGCGACCCACGCCGGCTGACCTTTGCGACCCACACCGGCCGACCTTCGCGCCCCACGCTGGCTGACCTTTGTGACACACCGTTTTCACTTACCTTCTTTGCTGCTGACAAAATCTGGGAAATGGTTTTGGGTCCCTTTGGCCCTCGTACACGCTCCTCCAATGGAACGTGTTGGATGAAGGTGAAGCCTTCCAGTGTCGGAAAGTATGGAGTCTCCATTTGTCCAAAGTTAAGTTCCACAGCGCCATTGTGGCACAGAACATGCGGAAATAAGGCTCTGTCAGCGAGACTGGCTTTCCCAATCTTAAAAGCGACACCCAGATCCTGACCATTCTTGGAGTAAGAGACTTCCACTTCAACAGCATCAAAGTTCAGAAAGCAGCCAATCGCATCATTCTCCCCGAACATTTTGCAGCCGGTCTTTAACAATGCCGGCTGCTGCGGCCTTCAGAAAGGCTGAGAGCATATTAAAAAAATACGGCCGCACTGCGCATGCGTGCCCGCTCATCGGTGCAGATGCGCAAACCTCTGCACATGCACACCGATGAGCGGGCACACATGCGTAGTGCGGCCGCATTTTTACATATGCTCCCAGTCTGTTTGAAGGCCGCAGCAGCCGGCATTGTTAAAAACCGGCTGCTGCGCCTGTTGCGCGTGAATTTGCGCAATCGGAAGCGCCGCGACTGACAGCTCCTCGAGCTTCCCGACACCCGTCCGCGACCCACGCGACTTTGACAATGCCTGGTCTAAGTCATTAGAAGAAACAAATAAAATCATGAAGGGAACAGATCGGATAGAAGCAGGGAGGTTGTTTCCACTGGCGGGTGAAACTAGAGCGAGGGGGCATAGCCTCTAAAGAAGGGCGAGCAGATTTGGGACTGAGTTGAGGAGGAACTTCTTCACCCAAAGGGTTGGGAATCTGTGGAATTCCTTGCAGAGTGAAGCAGTTGAGGCTACCTCGTTCAATGTTTTTAAGGCAAAGATAGATTTTTGAACAGTGAAGGAATAAAAGGTTACGGTGAGCGGGCGGGTAAGTGGAGCAGAGTCCTCAAAAAGATCTGCCATGATCTTGTTGAATGGCGGAGCAGGCTCGAGGGGCCACATGGCCTACTGCTCCTAGTTCTTACGTTCTTATGTTATTATTTGGAATTACATCATAGTTTCTTCACTGGGTCATAATCCTGAAACTCCCTTCCTAACAGCACTGTGGGTGTACCTACACTACATGGACTGAAGCTGTTCAAGACGGCAGCTCACCACCACCTTCCCGATGGCACGGTAGCACTGTGGTTAGCACAGTTGCTTCACCGCTCCGGAATTCCGGGTTCGATTCCCGGCTTGGGTCACTGGCTGTGCAGAGTCTGCACGTTCCCCCCGCATCTGCGTGGGCTTACTCCGCGTGCTCCGGTTTCCTCCCACTGTCCAAAGAGGTGCAGGTCAGGTGGATTGGCCGGCTAAATTGCCCTTGGGTTAGGTGGGATTACTGGGTTACGGGGATGTGTGGGCTTAAGTGGGGTGCTCTTTCCAAGAACTGGTGGGGCCGAATGGCCTCCTTCTGCACTGTAAATTCTATGATTCCCAAGGGAATTAGGGTTGGGCAATAGCGAAACCAACATCCCATGAAAGTTTTTGAAAAATTCCCCCATATTTACTGACTCCATTCCCAGATCCCTTCAACACTTGTTCATTCATTCCACACTCCAATATAATCTTGAATGCTGACATTTCCTCTGCCTTCCGCGCTGACCCCAGAAGTGAATTCCAATCTCACCACTTTCTGAATGACGGCTCCCCTGCCATCTATTCTCAAACTCTCTTGAACTCATTTTCAATTCGTGATCTACAGGAAGCGGCCAGCTTTGATCCAACCGGTCCCATCCTTCCACGATTTTGAAACTACTTTTATCACACCTTTGCTCTGACAAAGGCAAATCTTCCAAGTCTTCCTTTGTATTTGTGCTTCCTGATTGCTGGCAGCTTTCTACTGAACCTGCATTGTCCTCTCTCGAAGGTCTCAGCATTTCTTCCTGTAAAGTGAAGCCCAATATTGCACACAGTACTCTGAGTACGGTTTTATATAGGCTTATCATTAACTCCTGCCGTTTACATTCTATATCGCTTGAGATATCACCTAGAATTCAATTAGCTTTTTTGTTACAGCTTTAACCACCTGAAGTGTTGCAATATTCTGTAAACCTGTACCCTCAGGTTTCTCTACCCAGCCATCGAGCCAGAATTACTCCCAATCTGAGTATAATTACCACTGCTTTTTAACCACAATATATCACCTTTACACATCTGAAAATTGAATTCCACCCGCCACTACTTACCCCACTCCCACACCTTATTCCTTTAATGGTAGCAACTCATTAAGCTGAGCCAGTCTGTGTGCCGTGCGTCCTCTTGATTTTCTTTTAACTCATTGATAAACAGTGTCACTTAAAGATCTATAGCTGCTTTGTATCGAATCTGAGACTTGCATTCTACTCAGTCAGAAATTGCAGTCCTTGAACTGTCTTCTACTTGGTTGAGAGCAGATACTTAAGCGAGCCATTCATCACTCATCCCAACCTGCCTCTGCATATGTCTTAGTTGCAACAACACATGCATAACTTTGCAGTACTTTACCAGAGTGAAGAAAACAAATCCAAGTCTAACCTGTTTCAGTGTTGAACATGTGCTTTGTTTCCCCTCCCTATTAAAAATGGGCCTTTAATAGTAGAGCTTTAAGCATTAGATCTGATAGGCAGTATTAAACAATTGAATTTTGCATGCATTTGATGCTGAAGCAGCAGTCATCTTACAAACTGAAGCTCACTGCTTTAATTTTAGATTTTGGCTAAAAGCCTGGAAGTAGCCATTGTTACTAAAAACCAATTAAACCTAAACTATTATCTTTATTTGTGGCATGGAGGCATCCATTGCACCACTCCCTTGCTGCAGGCTGGATTTCTGTACGTTCCTCTGTATCATTGCAGTCAGGTTGGTACAGGATGGTCCAACTCCTTCCTAATCATCTTTATTAGTGTCACCAGTAGGCTTGCGTTAACACTGCAATGGAGTTACTGTGAAAAGCCCCTAGTCCCCACACTCGGGCGCCTGTTCGGGTACACTGAGGGAGAATTCAGAATGTCCAAATTACCTGACAGCGCGTCCTTCGGAACTTGTGGGAGGAAACCCGAGCACCCGGAGGAAACCCACGTAGACACGGGGAGAATGTGCAGACTCCACACAGATGGTGAGCCAAGCCGGGAATCGAACCCGGGTCTCTGGCACTGTGAAGCAACAGTGCTAACCACTGTGATACCTTGACCCTTCCATAGGCAGCTCATTCCTGCTTCCACATTCAACATTTCAACCATAATCTTTGAAACTATTCTTGGCATTTTAAGACAGAGCATTCCACCTCACAATTTCTACAAGGTGCATTAAATATTAAAGCCATAATCTGTAGCATGTAGCCTCTCTGTTTGTATCCTGCCTCCTTTGCAAACCTTTAAGGGACATTTGACACATTAGAAATGATCTTGGTGACTATTATTTTAGCATTGACCCATTAAAAGGACTTAATTTATTTCAGCCTCAAAGGATATGTAATTATTGAGTTATTGAGCCTTCACAAAGGGTCACCTGGTCTTAAAACGTTAGCTCTTTTCTCTCCCTACAGATGCTGCCAGACCTGCTGAGATTTTCCAGCATTTTCTCTTTTGGTTTCAGATTCCAGCAACCGCATTAATTTGCTTTTATTATTATTTTAATACGTTATGATTCTTCTGTGTGGGCTTGTGATTGTTTTTTTTTTCGGCAGCTGATCAGCTCCTGTCTCTTTTTCTGCTTGCGACCCAATTCATGTGATAGAAACCTTCAGGAGACCTGGCCTGCTGGAGGTGCGGACCAGGATTTAATCATTGTTACCCTCGCTTTCCAGGAGTAAAATAGGAGCCATTTTAGAACAGAACAGTACAGCACAGAACAGGCCCTTCGGCCCTCGATGTTGTGCCGAGCCATGATCACCCTACTCAAACCCACGTATCCACCCTATACCCGTAACCCAACAACCCCCCCCCCCCCTTAACCTTACTTTTTAGGACACTACGGGCAATTTAGCATGTCCAATCCACCTAACCCGCACATCTTTGGACTGTGGGAGGAAACCGGAGCACCCGGAGGAAACCCACGCACACACGGGGAGGACGTGCAGACTCTGCACAGACAGTGACCCAATCGAACCTGGGACCCTGGAGCTGTGAAGCATTTATGCTAACCACCATGCTACCATGCTGCCCACAATTTTGGGGGAAGCAGTCTCTTGCTCAATCCGTGCCTGAGGTGTGTGCCACATTGATGAAGGTCATTGGTGCAGCTTGAAACAGATGTTAAGCCCCCGACGTTGCAAATGAGGAGAATAACATCTGTCTCAGAACTCCTCCAGGAAACATGGCCGTTCGGAGGAGGAAGATGCAGATAGGCTTCATTCAGCATTGCCTGGTCTGCATGTAATAACCAGCAGTTCGTGAGAGGACAGCGAGAGGCCATTACTCCAAATGAACATTGTGTTTACGCATCTGTTAAACGTGGAACTCGGAAATAAAACGAGTTCTCCTCCCAACTCTTATTCACCTACGGGCCTTTGGCAGCTCATGCTCAGTTCCCCCTGCCACCCACCCACCCTGCTCTCTGGCCTCCTGACCCTCTTACAGAACTCAATGAAAAGACCATTACTGGTGAGGAATTGGATCCTGGCAAATGGAGGAGCAGCCGATAGCTCACCGTATTGTTACAGTTTAACATTCTCCTCATTAGCTTCCAAAACACCCAGGGCGGGATTCTCCAAGCTCTGGGCTGGGCCGGGGAATCCCCACGACCGGGTCACACCGGCACACAATTCTCCACGTGGTTGGCGCAGCGCCGGTCGGGGGCCGTTCTTCACGGCCGGCCCCTCCGATTCACCGGCCAGAATGGGCCGAGCGTCCGTAAGAAAAAAACCGAGTCCCACCGGCTCTGAACCGGCGGGAACTCGGCATTGAAGGGTCGGGTGGCGGCCTGTGGGGGGGGAGGGGGGTCTGACCCCGGGGGGGGGGGGGGGCTCCGATGTGGCCTGGCCCGCAATCAGGGCCTACCGGTCGGCGGACCGGCCTCTCTGGCTGGCGGCCTCCTTTCCTACGCGCTGGCCCCTGTAGCCCTGCGCCATGTTGCGTTGGGACCAGCCCGTTGAAGGAGACCACTGTGCATGCGCGTGTTGGCGCCGCTGCGCATGCGCGAATCCCGCGGCGCACAGTTTGTGCCAGAATCGGCAGCTGGAGCGGCGTGAACCACTCCAGCACCGTGTTGGCCCCTATAGTGGCCAGAATTACTCCTGGCAGCGGCCCGTTCACGCTGTCGTAAAACGTGACGGCGTGTACTCTCTGCCGCGGGATGGGAGAATCCTGCCCCCTATATAAACTTGAACTCAGTCAGTACACTGCCAGTCACACCCTATCCTACGCATGACCCCACCCCCTTACCAGCCTTGCCTTTACCAACCCCATCTACCTTCCACTCCTAGCACGTTAATTTTAAGATCTTCACTCGCATTTGCAAATCCTTCCCTTGCCTCATTGCATTCTTGCTTTGCGACTTGTTCCAGACCCAGATTCCAACTGGTATCCTCTAGTCTGCTGACCCCTGTTCATCTACACACACACCCACACCTTACTCCATCCCTCCACGCCACTGCCATCAATAGCAGAACTCTCAGCCCTGCACTCTGGACCTCACACTTCCACCCCTCACCCTGCTATGTCTCTGCTTGTCTTCAAAAACCTGCCTCTTTGAATGTAACTTTCAGTCACTTCACCTAACTCCTCCTAATTGCCAATCGGAGCCCAATGAGCCAGGCTATGCTTGCGAAGAGCTTGGGGGCATTTCACATTATTGAATCTGCTACTGCGGCTGCAGTAGATTCTTTCCACCCAGCAGTTGATTGAAGGAGCAGAGCCATAAAAAAGAATTATTGCTTTCCCCTTTTTGTAAATAGGCAATGCTTCAGGTCAGAGCGTAATGCTGTCCCTTGTCACTCAGCTCTAATCTGAGCATGCTGTCGGGGAAGAGACTCCGGGGAGACTGATGCCTGAATAACAGTCATTACATCTCAATAGTGACTGATTGTGCCAAGCATTCAGAAACATTTTATTTTCTCTGAAAGGGTAAAGGATGGTGGGGCATGTGGGGAGGGGGAGTGGCACCAATCACATTTCCCCCTCCCAAGAGACGACTTGCAGGACTGGGGGGAAGTCAAATTTTGCAGGAAAGCGAAGGGGCTTTGCTGAGGTGGACAGGCCAGCACTGCCCGACGGTAAACCAGTGGGAAGCACTCAAAAGCCTCCCTCAAGAATAAGAGTGGTACTGCCAAATCTATAGCCCCCTGGTTGTCTAGAGCAATACACGGAAAGATCAAACAGAAAAGGGAGTGTACCAAAGGCATAAAGAACTAAGCACTGCAGATAGCCTATGTGAGTACAGAAAGTGCAGGGATAAAGTCAAACAGGAAATAAGGGCCGGCATTCTCTGACCCCCCACAGGGTCGGGGAATCGCCCAGGGCCTTTGTAAATCCCGTCCCCGCCGTGGCCGGAATTCTCTGCCACCCGGGAATCGGCGGGGGCGGGAATTGCGGCGCGCCGATCGGCGTGCCCCCCGCGGCGATTCTCCGGCCCGCTATGGGCCGAAGTCCCGCCGCTGACAGGCCTCTCCCGCCGACGTAGTTCAAACCACCTCTGTGCCAGCGGGAGCAGGTGGCGCGTGCGGGCCCCGGGGTCCTGGGTGGGGCGCGGGGCGATCGGACCCCGGGGGGTGCCCCCACGGAGGCCTGGCCCGCGATCGGGGCCCACCGATTGGCGGGCGGAGCAGTGCCGTGGTGGCACTCTTTTTCTTTTGCCGCCACCACGGCCTCCACCATGGCGGAGGCGGAAGAGACCCCCTCCACTGACGCTCCGGCGCATACGCGGACACACGCCGACCGACGAAGGCCTTTCGGCCAGCCCCTTCGCCGGCCGGCATGGCGCAAAAGGCCATTGGCGCCAGTCGGCGGAACAGGAGCCACTCCCAGCGCGGACCTAGCCCCTAAAGGTGCGGAGAATTCCGTACCTTTGGGGAGGCCCGACGCCGGAGTGGTTGGCGCCACTCCGCTACGCCGGGACCCCCCCGCCCCGACAGGTAGGGGAGAATTTTGGCCAAGGAAATCAAAGAGAGGGCACCAAAAAAGATTAGCAAGTAAAGTTAAAGAAAACCCAAAGATGTTTTACCAATATATTAATGATAAAAGGTTAGCTAAGAAAAAAGTGGGACCTATCAGATGAAGAGGGGAACTTGTGTAGATGCAGAGGCTGTTTGAAGAGTTTCAAATGAATATTTTGTCTCCGTGTTTACAAAGGAAATGGATGATGCAGATATAGTAGTCCAGGAGGAACACTGAGATACTGGACGGGATAATCATAGAGAGGAACTAATCGAAGAATTGAAATCCTTGAAAGTTGATAAGTTGCCAGGGCCAGATGGATTGCTTCCAGGTCTGCTGAAGGAGGTCAGGGAGGAGATAGCAGATGCCCTGAGGATGATTTTCCACACTCATTAGATGCAGGGGAGGTACAGGAATAATGGAGAAATGAAAACGTGGTTCCATTGTTTCAAAAGGAATCGAAGGAAATGCCAAACAATTATAGGCCAGTTAGTCTTACGTTGGTGGTAGGCAAATTAGCAGAATCAATCCTGAGAGGTAAGATTAGCTGTCACATAGAAAGGCATGGACTAGTCAGGAATAGTCAGCATGGATTTGTTAAAGGAAGGTCGTGCCTCACAAATTTGATTGAATTCTTTGAGGAAAGTGACAAGAAGGGTTAATGAAGGTAGTGCAGTGGATGTTGTGTACATGGATTTTAACAAGGCATTTGACAAAGTCCCACATGGCAGATTGGTCAAGAAAGTGAAAGCCCACGGGATACAGGGCAATGTTTCAAACTGGATAAAATGTTGGCTTAGTAACAGGAAACAAAGGGTAATGGTCGATGGCTGCCCTTGCAATTGGAAAGTTGTTTCAAGTGGTGTTCCACAGGCCTCAGTGTTGGGATCCTTACTGTTTGTATTATATATTAACAATTTGGGCAGATGGTTGGGAAATTTGCAGACGACACAAAGATTGGCCAAGTAGTGGATAGTGTCGAGAATAGCTATAATTTCCAAAATGATATAGATGGGTTGGTGGAGTGGGCGGTAAAGTGGCCGATGGATTTTAATACAGAGAAGTGCGAGATCAAATAGTTATAAGCAGGACACAATAAATGGGAATATACTAAAAGGGGTAGATGAAGTGCAAGTTCTTGACGTACAAGTCCATAGGTCCCTAAAGGCAGCAGTTCAAGTAGTCAAGGGGTTGGATTCTTCGCCCCGCCGCGCCACATTTCTGCCCCGAAACGCCAGCGGGATTCTCCGTTACACTGGCCGGTCAATGGGGTTTCCCACTGTGGGGCAGCCCCACGCCGTCAGGAAACCCTCGGGCGCCGGGAAAACAGAGAATCCCGCCGGCAGAGAATCCCGCCCATGGGTGTAAAGAAGGTATATTAGAATTAGAACAGTACAGCACAGAACAGGCCCTTCGGCCCTCAATGTTGTGCCGAGCAATGATCACCCTACTCAAGCCCACATATCCACCCTATACCAGTAACCCAACAACCCCCATTAACATTATTTTTAGGACACTTATTAGCCTGGCCAATCCACCTAACCCGCACATCTTTGGACTGTGGGAGGAAACCGGAGCACCCGGAGGAAACCCACGCACACACGGGGAGGACGTGCAGACTCCGCACAGACAGTGACCCAGCCGGGAATCGAACCTGGGACCCTGGAGCTGTGAAGCATTGATGCTAACCACCATGCTACCGTGGTGCCCAAAATGGAATGCCCTCCTTCATTGGCAGATGTGCAGAATACAATAGTAAGTATATAACGTTGGAATTGTATAAAACGCTGGTGAGGCCACAACTGGAGTATTGCGTGCAGTTCTGGTCACCACGTTACAGGAAGGATGTCATTGCTCGAGAGAATGCAGAGGTTTACAAAGGCTAGAAAAGTGTAGCTATGAAGACATAGGTTGGGGTTATTTTCCATTGAACCAGAAAGGCTGAGGGGTGACTTGATTGAGGCGTACAAAATGATGAGGTGAAGAGATAGAGCAAACAGGATAACATTGTTTCCCTTGACGGAGAATTCAAGAACCAGGGGACATAGATTCAAGATAAGTGGCAGAAGATGCAGAGCGATTATGAGGAAAATCTTTTTTTACAGAGGGTAGTGGAATTCGCTACCCACCGAGTTGAGGTGGAGGCAGAGACCTTAAACTCTTTTTGAAAAGTACCTGGATCTGCCCCTTAAGCGCTGTACGATATATCGGTGGCTCTATTGCAATTGGTGATAAATTCACCTTCTTGGCTACAAATGGTCAGTCTGGTAGTTAAAGGGCAGAACGAATTTTGTACAATGAAAGGTGTAGTAGCTCACCCCTTCAAAGGAGCGTGCACCTAGAAGGTCATGTGACCCGGTCGGTCAATGGGGAACTAGCACGGGGATCTCGGTGCAAAGAGTGTGCTTTGCAGACGGCTGTGGTCATGGTGCTGAGAAAGAAGACTTTGGTCTTTCCTTCCTTACCCGCCCCCCCCCCCGTCCTTTCTCTCAGCCAGGACCTGTCTCGAGAAAGAAGACTTTGATTATAGTTCTCTGTATATAGTTCGTTAGTTAATAAACTCTTTGTTGATCGTTAGCCAACTGGCGGTTGCCAACCATTGTACTTACTACATTGGCGATCAGGAAAAGTCAGCAACTCAAATTGCACCATAAAAGAGTTTTGAAGGCAAGTTCGGTTCCAATAGTCAAGCCTGGAGTTCAGCCTGGAAAAGGAGCAAAGTAGTCATGCCTCTCTCCGGAAAAAAGTCATTTTGCTGATTGTATGTGGGACCCCGATGTAGAACTTGATCCGGAGATTAACATCCCCGGATGCTCCTAACATTTAAAAAAAATAAATTTAGAGTACCCAATTCATTTTTTCCAATTAAGGGGCAATTTAGCATGGCCAATCCACCTAGCCTGCACATCCTTAGGTGCACAAACACATGTTCTGGTCCTGTTCTAAGCTGATGGGTTTCTGGAGGTCCTTTTTTGACAACATGCTGCCGATCCTTAATATTGAGCTATAACTGTGCCCCCTGTTGGCTATTTTCGGGATTTCGGATGTGCCAGAGTTGCAGACGGGCGTGAGGCAGATGTCCTGGCCTTTGCCTCGTTGGTGGCACGGAGGCGGATTCTGTTGGGCTGGAGGTTGGCAACACTGTTCTGTGGCATGGTTCAGGGATTTAAAAAACATATAAATTTAGAGTACCCAATTAATTATTTCCAATGAAGGGGCAATTTAGCATGACCAATCCACCGACCCTGCACATCTTTGGGTTTTGGGGGGCGAAACCCATGCAAACAGGGGGAGAATGTGCAAACTCCACAAGGACAGTGGCCCAGAACCGGGATCGAACCTGGGACCTCGGCGCCGTAAGGCAGCAGTGCTAACCAGGATGTTCCCAACATGAGGACATTTGCAGAGATCATCGATCTAGCAAAGGAGCATTACCACCCAAAGCCCTCAGTAATTTTACAATGGTACAAATTTAACTCCAGGGGATGCCATTGCGGCCTTTGTAACAAAGCTAAGAAAAATTGTGGAGCATTGAGGTTTTGGGTCAATATTGAATGACATGTTAAGGGACCTATTGGTATGGGCTACAAACCATGCAACTACACAAAGGAAATACATAGCTGAATCAGAGTTAACTTGTAAGAAGGCACGGGAAATGGTGTCAGCGATAGGGAACATTGAGAAGGGAACACAGGAGTTGCAAAGGGCACAGAGCGATGACGTCCACCTGTTAAGGTGGGAAACTGCAAGCAGCACTAGCACCAGGAGTGAAGGTGCTGGTTTAAGTCGAGAGAATAACACAAAAGCCTGAAAAAATCACAAGGTATAGGAGATTTGACAACAGCCTTGGAATAATTGAGTGCTCTCTATGTGAGGTAAGTCACTCCGCAGAAACTTGTAGGTTTCTGGTGTACTTATCAGAAAGTACACCACCCCCTCTAGCACCACAAGAGATTGTAATGGCCTTAACCTTTCTGGACTCGATGGCACACCAAATTCAATACAGGACTAATAGAGACCCGTTGTTAGTGAAGGTTAAACATTTCGGGCTGGATTCACCAACGGCTGCCACTGGTAGCGGAGTTCCCGATGCAACGGAGAAGCCAAAAAACAGGATCAGTGATCCAATGCTCGAAACCCCCATTGGAGCGGCCATCTCTGTAATGGGGGGCCTCTGCTAGGGGTCTCTCTTATGATGGATTTGGTGGGGGGTCTCTGTAATGGGGCATCTCTAGTGGGGGCTCTCTTATAGGGGGGTCTCTGGTAGGGGTCTCCGGTGGGGGATTGGTGGAGAGGGGGGTCGGTTCACTCTCATACTGTCGAGAGAAGGAAGCGCCAGTAAATCCTGTGGTTGGTGGGGGGAGTAATTGCATTGCGGGGAGGGCAGGGGGGATGCCCACCCAGCGGGGGGGGGGGGGGGGGGGGGGGGGGGGGGGGGGTGATGGGTGGGGGCCACCCATCGGACCTTGCTATCGGGCCGCCTGCTCGAAATGACAGCCCAACAGTGGGATTCGCGAGGGAATCCATCGCTCTCCCCGCAGTGCATGCAGTTTGCATGGCAGGGGATTGTGAATCGCTGCTGGATTCCCGCTTTCAGAGGCAATTCATCTCTGGCGGGAGAACCCAGTCTCTCAAAACGGGGATTTCATCCCTTGATACTCCATGGATGGCAGAAAGAGAAAACTTTGGAGGAAATGAATCCTTATCATCTCAGGAAAGTTAAACTTAGTTATGAGAATGGTGTTGCCCTTTGGGAAGCAAGAATGGTCATCCCCATGCCAGGAAAAGAATAACTGCTTGAAAAATTACACAGCGTCCGTTCGGGGGGTCTCCAAGATGGAAAGGCTGGCGAGAAGCCATGTTTGGTGGCCTGGCATCGATGCAGATATAGAAAGGGTTGTAAAACAACGTGGCCAATGCTAATTATACCAGAAGCTGCCAGCCGCAGCTCCCTTGCACCCCGGGCAATGGCCGGGTCAACCTTGGGTGAGAGTTCATCCAGATCACATTGGCCCATTCATGGCCGTCATGTTCCTTTTGCTCATGTTCCACTTTGCGGCCACGGGCCAAAGGAACAAAAGTGCAGATGCTGGAATCTGAAACAAAAACAGAAAATACTGGATAATCTCAGCAGGTTTGACAGCGTCTGCGGGGAGAGAAGGGAGCTAATGTTTCCCCTTCTGGGCGGCTCTGTCAAAGCCGGGGAGAACTGGAAATGGGGTCAGATTTATGCTGTTTGGGGGGAGGGGGGCATGGTGAGGTGGGGCTGGATAGGGAGCCAGCGATAGGTGGAGATTGCCAAAGATGCCAGCGATAGGTGGAGATTGCCAAAGATGTCGTGGACAGATAGACAAAAGGAATGTAAATGGAGCTGATTAAGGCTAAGAAAGGTGCACTTGGGGGCGGCACGGTGGCACAGTGGTTAGCATTGCTGCCTACGACGCTGAGGACCCGGGTTCGATCCCGGTCCTAGGTCACTGTCCTTGTGGAGTTTGCACAATCTCCCTGTGTTTGTGTGGGTCTCACCCCCACAACCAAAGATGCGCAGAGTAGGTGGATTGGCTACGCTAAATTGCCCCTTAATTGGAAAAGAAATAATTGGGTACTCTAAATTTAAAAAAAAGAAAAAAAAGAAAGGTGCACTTAAAGAGATTAGAATGTGTTAATGGCAGAACAAATGGCCTGATCCCATTGTGTCCACAAATAGTGCTGTTGTGTGTCCAAGGAGTGTGCGGCTGGTCATCCAGTCGCAGTGAGAGAGTTCCAGTGAAGCAGCTCCAACCAAAGTTACCACTGCAGCAGAAACGCATCCAGCTGAGCCACGTCGTTCCCAGAGAAAGTCCCCTGGCAGGCCGACTTCCTGATCAACTGTGTTAAAAAAGGTTCATTATTGACCGTGGGCCTCACGGTAGCATGGTGGTTAGCATCAATGCTTCACAGCTCCAGGGTCCCAGGTTCGATTCCCGGCTGGGTCACTGTCTGTGTGGAGTCTGCACGTTCTCCCCGTGTGTGCGTGGGTTTCCTCTGGGTGCTCCGGTTTCCTCCCACAGTCCAAAGATGTGCGGGTTAGGTGGATTGGCCATGATAAATTGCCCGTAGTGTAAGGTTAATGGGGGGATTGTTGGGTTACGGGTATGCGGGTTACGTGGGTTTAAGTGGGGTGATCATTGCTCGGCACAACATCGAGGGCCGAAGGGCCTGTTCTGTGCTGTACTGTTCTATTGTTAGTGTTGAATGTTCTACAAGTAATCAATGGACTATGTGATAAGGGACATAAAGGGGAGGGATGTCGTAGCTCACCCATTTGAGGGGGTATGCACCAGAAGGGTCATGTGACATGGTCAGCCAATGGGGGGCGATCCCGGGGATCCCGGTGCAGAGCCTGGCATTTTCAGCCAGTTCTGATCCTAGTGCTGAGAATGAAGACCTTGATTATACTGCCCTGTACTTCGTTCGTTCATTGATAAACCCTTGTTTATTTGCTGCCAGCCAATGCATTTACTACATACAATTGAAAGTAAAATAGTTCTGTAACCTTCCCGCCTCTTTGATGATAACTATTACTGGGCTGGTTTAGCACAGTGGTCCCCCCGGTATGGGGCGACGAGGGGCTTTTCACAGTAACTTCATTGAAGCCTACTTGTGACAATAAGCGATTATTATTATTATTATTACTTATTCCCAGAGCACACCATGTGATCCTTCCCATGTATGTACTGTACTTTGCAAATTGCAGAACATGGGAGCAGCAACGCAAATAAAACACTGGCAGATGTTGCATTCGACACAGCTACAGGTGTTAACAGCCTTCCCCGTTAAGTAGATGTTTATTTATGCAATTTCACAAGGCAGAAAGGTGGTGGATTCCCAGGGCGCTTTCAATGATCCTGATAGGAGTCTTCTGAGCAATAAAATGACTGTGCCAATTTATAATTAAACAAATGCCACGGAATAGAGAGGGATGAAGCTAATTGAAAGATATAGGACAAAGAACATTTTTGAAACAGTAATGATTTTAGTTGCAGAATATTCCATCTAATTATAACCCACAGCATCTTTGCGCAATGCTCATGTTTATGCATGTCACCAGCAGAAAATTTATGCTTGCGTATTTGTACGTGTGAGCGGTGTGGGAAAAGCCTAATGTTTGTGCACTGTGCTCTAATGAAAGAGTCAAGGCGGAAATTCCATTCATTGATTATCTGTTCCCTGCCTCCAAGCACACACTCATGTCCGTTCCCACAGCTGGAATTTCCTCAAACGGGTTTCCAGCCTGTCAACACCTCAGCCATGAGGTCCTGAGGTGGGACCCGATTCCAGAGATACTAGCTGCAATTTCACAGTGCACCAAAAGAATCTCTACACTAACTCAGAGACATCCCCCAGCGCAGACATTAATTTGGGGGAGTTGTCTGGCTTTGGTGGGAGACAAGAGTTGGTATGTGGAAGGTTATCGGTGAAAGCGTCGCTACACTTACTTTTCCGTCCTTCCTCTATCTCTCCTTGGCTTCAGATCCCCTTCCCTGTCCTCCAATCACCCCCTCCCCTCTGACCTCCACAACTTTTAAACCACGCCACCCCCTCACCTCGCCACAACCCAACCACAATGTTCAATGTTCTCACGGTTAGTTGCTGTAAACGGACTGGATTTCCCACAATCCACAAGCTGAGTAATCTGCATCATCACTTTTTTCCATTTTAATAAAAGCAAATTACTGCGGATGCTGGAATCTGAAACGAAAGGGAAAATGCTGGAAAATCTCAGCAAGTCTGGCAGCATCTGTAGGGAGAGAAAAGAGCTAACGTCTCGAGTCCGATGACTCTTTGACAAAGAATCATCGGACTCGAAACGTTAGCTCTTTTCCATTTTAACATGGGTTGAGCGTATCACTCACAAAGCCAGCATTTGTTGCCCATTCATTACTGCCCTTGAGAAGGTGGTGGGGAGCGACCTTCGTGAACCGCTGCAGTCCATGTGGTGTAGGTACACCCACCGTGCTGTTAGGGAGGGCAGTCCGTGGTTTTGGACAGAGCGACAATACAGGAATTACAAGATAGCTCCAAGTCAGTCTGGTGTGCAACTTGGATTGGAACTTGCAGTTGGTCATGTTCTCATGCGACTGTTAATTTTGTCCCTCTAAATGGTTGAGTTCGCCTGTTTGGAAGGTGCTGCCGAAGGAGCCTCGGTGAGTTGCTGGTACACACGGCTGCCACCGTGTGTCGGTGGTGGAGGGAGCGAATGTTTAAGGTTGTGGATGGGGCGCCAACCAAGCGGGTTGCTTTGTACTGGATGGCGTTGAGCTTCTTGAGTGTTGATGGAGCTGCATTCATCCAGGCAAATGGGGAGTTTTCCATCACACTCCTGACTTGTGCCTTGTAGATGGTGGTCAGGCTTTGGAGAGTCAGGAGGTGAGTTACTCACTACAGAATTCCCAGCCTCTGATTTGATCTTATAGCTACAGTGTTTATATGATTGGGCCAGTTCAGTTTCTGGTGACCCTCCCAGGATGTTGATGATGTGGATTCAGTAATGGTAGTGCTACTGACATCAAGGGGACATGATCTGACTCTCTTTTGTTGGAGAAGGTCATTATCTGGCACTTAAGTGGCACCATTGCTATTTGACACCGACAGCCTAAGACTGAATATTGCCCAGATCTTGCGACATTTGGTTACAGACTGTGTCCTTATTTGAAGAACTGAAAATGGTAACTAACACTCTGCAATCATCAGCTATCATCTCTTTACGTTGGAGGGAAGGTCATCGATAAAGCAGCTGAAGGTGCTTTGGCCTAGGACACTACCCTGAGGAATCCTTGCTACTATGTCCTGAAGCTGAGATGACCATGTGGTTATGACCTCCAATAGCCACACAACAGTTTCCCCCTGATTCCCATAGACTTCCATTTCAGTAGGGTGTTCTTTCCAAGGGCCAGTGCAGACTTGATGGGCCGAGTGCACCCCTTCTGCACTATCAATTCTATAATTCTATGAATTTTGCCAGAGCTCCTTGATGACACATTCGGTTAAATGCTGCCTTGATGTCAAGGGCAGTCACTCTCACCACACTTCCCCTCACAATTAACCTGTTTGAATTGAATAGTCTTGTCCCACTCTATCACAGAAACTTCAGAATAGCAGCAATTCAGTCACACAAGCTAAGGTAGTTAATGTGAATCCTTCTGCTTCCTAAGTATGGTAGCACAATAGTTAGCACTGTTGCTTCACAGCGCCAGGGTCCCAGGTTCGATTCCTGCTTGGGTCACTGTCTGTGCGGAGTCTGCACGTTCTCCCAGTGTCTGCGTGGGTTTCCTCCGGGCGCTCCGGTTTCCTCCCATGAGTCCTGAAAGACGTTCTCCCTCAGTGTACCCGAACAGGCGCCAGAGTGTGGCGACTAGTGGATTTTCACAGTAATGTTGTTGCAGTGTTAATGTAAGCCTACTTGTGGCAATAAAGATTATTATTGGCGATAAATCAAAACATCGCCATTTTATAAAGCTATAATGGGCGGTATTCTCCCCCTCCACGCCGGGTGGGAGAATCACCGTGGTGCCGTGCAAGTTGCACCATGCCGCCTCGACACCCGTATGCGATTCTCCCACCCCCCCCCCCCCCACCCCCCCCCCCCCCCCCCCCCCCCCCCCCCCGAAACCAGCGCCGCGGGAATCGTGCCGGGCTGCTCGGAGAATCGCTGCAAACGGCGAGCGGCAATTCTGCGGCCCAGATGGGCCGAGCGGCCACTCCAACACGACAGGTTCCCACCGGTGCCGTCCACCCCTGGTCGCTGCCGGCGGGAACTGTGCGTGAACGCTCGGGGTGCGGCCTGTTGGGGGGGGGGGGGACTCTTTCACCGGGTGGGGCCTCCGATGGCATCTGGCCCGCGATCGGGGCCCACTGATCGGCGAACTAACCTCGCCCACCCCCCGGGCCTACCTCCTTCCACGGCCGGCCCCAGAACACCGATGCCATGTTGGTGAGGGGCCGGCGAGCATAAGACGTTCCCCGTGCATGCGCAGGATGGCGCGGCCCAACTGCGCATGTGCAGGATTGAACTGCCCCAACTGCACATGCGCGGGTTGGCACAGCGCCCATTTGGCGCAGCGTAGGGATGCTGGAGTTGCATGAATCACTCCAGCACCGTGCTGGCCCCCTGTGGGGGCCAGAATAGGTCATGCCCAGGTCCTGTTCGCGCCATCGTGAAACGCGACAGCGTTCACAACGGCGCGGGCACTTAGTCCTGGGAGCGGAGAATCCCGCCCAATAGGTTAACTGTAAGAACTGCTTCAGCACATCTGAAATGGCAATCATAAAAACAGGGTTGTTCTCATTGGCAAAGTGGACTTTTAGTTTTTTTCTTCTCATGCAGTTTCAGTATTAGCGTAGAATAGATTGAAATGTTTCCTTCCACTGGGAATGAAAATAAAGCCTTTCATTGGTAGCAGAAATTGTCAGAGGGGCTGTGGTTTCTCAGTGTCCTGTCTGGGTTTTAACCACTCAATTCTTCTGAGACTGGATTTACAGAAAAATATCACAACATTTCAATTCATAAATACAAAAGCAAAAATTGGAAAATATACATAGTCGTGTGTTTACGCAGCAGAATCAGCAAGAAGCTAGACTCCTGCCTACAAATGACTTGGCATTGATAGTGGAAATACTGTTATTATTCAGAAGATAGGACATTCAGCTCATTTCAACTATCACTGGTCTAAATAAAAGAAACACTCAAACTTTGGGATCAAAGGCCCTGTTTTATCATTGCACATCAGCCACTGTACTCCCCTTGATCAACATAGAACATAGAACATAGAACAGTACAGCACAGAACAGGCCCTTCGGCCCTCAATGTTGTGCCGAGCCATGATCACCCTACTCAAACCCACGTATCCACCCTATACCCGTAACCCAACAACCCCCCCCTTAACCCCCGTAACCCCCTTAAAAATAGGGAATCCCTATTTTTGTAACACAATCATTAAATTCTCCTACGTTGATGTCAGAATTATTTTTGGGGGCGGCACAGTGGTTAGCACTGCTGCCTCACAGTGCCACGGACCCGGGTACA
This sequence comes from Scyliorhinus canicula, assembly GCF_902713615.1. Lineage (NCBI taxonomy): Eukaryota > Metazoa > Chordata > Chondrichthyes > Carcharhiniformes > Scyliorhinidae > Scyliorhinus > Scyliorhinus canicula. The sequence goes on along the minus strand of NC_052163.1, from coordinate 14,283,221 downwards.
ATTCCGGTCTTGGGTGACTGTGTGGAGTTTGCACATTATCCCCATGTCCACTATTCCATCAAAGGTTGCAGCTTTTCGAGTTACCACCCTCATGCAAACATGGCCGTCTCACCGATATCCAAACTGATATTGCTCAATCATATCACCCGGCAACAGCCACTTTCTGTGACACCCCAATGGTCGATGGATTCTACATAGCCAATGTCCACAAGCCCCCAAGCACCAGTTGGGAGCAGCAGGTTTTGTCCACCCTCCCCCACCCATCCATCTATGTGAGGAACTTTAACATCCACTATCCACACTGGGGAGACCCAGTAATGGACAGTGATGGCGAAATGCTTGCAGAGTAGGCATCCAGAAATAATCTGACACTTATACATGTCCCCAAACAACGAGGAACATTGCATTCAGCCAGATGGGGTAGGGATTACTCTCCCGACCTGTGTTTTCTTACTGGGAATCCCGACCCTGCACAGCACCTTGTCTTATATGACTCCCTGCACAGCCAACACTGTCTTCTACTCGCTCATATAGGCCTACGTGTTCCAGTAGTTAGCAGCCCCAAGAAGATGGGATGGAACTTCCGGAAAGTCAATTGGACAAGTTACAGTGAAACCTTGGAACACAGCATCTCAACAATCCCTCTACGTAACAACACTGCTGAGGAAGCATATAACTCTCTGTGGTGCAATCCACAAAGCAGCCTGCACAGCAAATCCCCGAGGCTACCATATCCCATGTGTAGATGAAGAGGGTGCTACCCTCCGAAAGGCATGTGAAGCATCAGGTGGCCAAGAGGTCGGAGACCGTCTAATCGGGTCCCTCAATGCCGTGAGCCGCACCAAGTGGGAGGAAACCGTAGCAGAACTAAACTTCACACAGTCCAGCAGGAAGTGCTGGGAGCTAATCCCTCGCCTTGGAACAGCTCAAAGGCCACCCACTCAAAACCGCCCCTCAGTTACTCCTAATCACGGTTCCAGCCAGCTGCTTGCCGTAGCTAAGGCACCCCCTGGACAAATAAATTCACCAAAAGAAACACCCAGGGGGAACTAAGACAACACCATCAGCAACACTGAAGACATCAGCCCTGCTCCCTTTGAGGTTGCAAAACTAAAGAATGTCCTACAGGGCTTGAGGTGCGGCAAGGATATGACAATATCGCATCACAATCTATGAAACACCGGGGACCCCGAGCTCTTGCCTGGCTGACCCGGTTTTACACGATGCTCATGAATTCCAACACCATTCCAAAGGAATGGCGGACAGCAAAAGACATCGACGTACCAAAACCCGGAAAAGACCCTGTGGTGAATGTGATTCACACTATATATAGTTGCCAATATCACTCCATGTATATGTGTTCGTTATCTACCCATTGTAAGTGCAGTTGCACTATCCGACCACCAGGGGGAGTCGCTCTGGGAGTACGCGAGAGTTGTACTGGGCTCCGCCCAGGACTCCTCCCCCTGGGACCGATGTATAAAGATCAGTGCCTTAGAGCCAGCCTGCCATTTCACCTGAAGTTCAACGACGAATAGGCTGGCTCTATTGTAAGTGTATTACAGCCTCTGTTCAGATCCAACTACACGTGTTTGCTGAATTGATGGTTCCATCAGACCCCATACTTACAGCGACTAACCGTCCAATCTTTCTCCTGTCGGTCCCACACAAAATCCTTGAACGCCTCATCCTTCAGCGTATATCCCCGATTGTAGAAGAGGCCCTCAGCGTTGACCAAGCTGGTTTTCATAGGGACCACAGCACAGGGGAGACATCACTGGCCCTTACCACCTACACTGAAAATGCCTTTCAGAAAAACTTGAAGAGAGGTGCTGTGCTCCTTGACTTCACAGCTGCCGATGACGCCGTTTGCCCCACTGATCTTCTCCTGAAGCTGTCACGGGCCCTCCCTCCAGGCGACTAAAAGCATTGGAACATTGTTGAACAATCAAAGGTTCAGAGTTCACCTTTGACAAGCAAAAAGGACATGGAAAAGGCAAATTAGTAGTCTCCCCCAAAGCTCAGTACTGGCTCCAACCCTGTGCAACTTGTACAGCAATGATTACCAAAAATGACCTCCCAAAAATTCAAACATGCCAACAACATCTGCCTCGCAACTCAAACTCCTGACTCAGACATCTGAGGGACATCATAGGGACTGGACCCTAAACGAGAACTTGTCAAAACTTGAACAATACTGTGACACATGGCGACTCAAGCCAATTCCTGCTAAACCGGTATTCAGCTTATTCCATCTTTACAATGCAAAAGCCATAAAGAGCTTAACGTCCACATGAATGGTTACAAGTTAAAGCACCCCCCCCAACTCCAACATACCTCAGAGTGACCTTAGATAGGACATTGACCTTCCGGGAACATCTATAAACAACTGCAGCCAAGGTCAAGTCCAGAAACAACTTGATTGACAAACTAGCCAACTCAATGTGTGGGGGGGGGGGGGGGGGGGGGGGGAGGGGGGAGGGGCTACTAAAACCACCCACCAACCTCAGCACTCACACTTTCATTCTCAGTAGCCTATTTGGTCAAGATCACCACACAGACACACACACACGAGCGCTCGCGCCCGCGCACACACACTCAGTTGACACCCAGCTGAAAGCTACCGTGTGTATTATTACCAGAACACTACACTCAATGCCACTCCCTTGGCTCCCTTTCCTGATAAACATCACTCCACCGCATATCTGCTGACTTGCAATAACCCACACAATGATAGGAAAGGTTTGCAATGCCCCCCCCGCCTGCCACTCCATGCTAATCTATTCAGCCCACCCAAGGTATGGCTCTCATCACGAAGGCCGATCTGGAAAAACCCTCCCACACAGGAGTTCAGTGCAAACTCCACCTGGACTAATAGATGGAAATCATTGGACATGACAAACAAGTCGCTTCTCTCAAACCAAGCCAACAGCTGCCTGGCTTTAACCTACCAATGAACGAATGGTCCACCCTGATCAGGTTCAGTACCGGCCACGGTCCCTGCTTGGCAACCTCCACAACTGGAGCATTAGTGCCAGCCCCCTGTGTGAGAGAGAAAACTATGTATCACATTATAGAAGAATGCCCAATCCAGAGATTCAGTGGAGGCCTATCCGCACTCAACAGGACCAGAAGTAACAGCTCGACTTTGGGATTTTGCATGCGCTAAATAAGTAAATAAACAGATATAAATGTAGGCCAGCGTATCAGGAATATATCCACTGTTCCCTTCTTTAAAATAGTGCCATAGGATCTTTTACATCCCCTCCGAGAGACAGGAGAGGCCACGGTTTAACAGCTCATCTGAAAGATGGCACCTCTCACGTGCAGCACTCCCTCAGATTCTTGCGCTCAGGTCCTGGAGTGGGACTTGAGTCTGAAACGTTGTGACTGAGGGGTGAGAGTGCTTGTAACACAGTGTTTGCTTCTGGCACCACACTCAAATGCTGCCAACCTCCTGGGCCCTTACCTGGTGCTCCAAAATGCCAGCCCTCCCGCTCAGGGCCACCTGCCCGGTGTTACCAAAGCACAGGACGGCAATCTGAGAGCATGTAAAAAAAGGCACCGCCCTCGCCAGCATTGCGAAATGGCATGCAGCTACATTTACTGCTTACTGCCCCATCTTGCCCAGGGGGAAAGACTACAAAAATTCCCAGTAGTGCTAATTCAAAATTTACTGACAGTCTTCAACAAAATGCGGGCCCAAACCCAATGGGCCAAAAGGCCTCCTCCGCTGGAGCAATGAGTCTAATGGAAATGAGGCATCGGTAAACATTCTGCAGTGTGACAAACTGCGGAAAGAAGAGCTTGCTTTAAAATAACAACTTTCACATTCTCCAGATATCCCAAAGTACTTCTCTGCCAACGAAGGATCTTTGAAGTGTATATAGTCACTGTTGTAATGTAGGCCAGGGTGGTCTTCAGCCTATACACAGTGAGCTCTCATTAAGATTGGGTTGGGACGCCAGTTGGAACCAGGCCTCAGACAGCGAGGTTAATCCGAGCGAGTGTTAGGCAGAGGGCTTTGAAAGAAGGGATTTGAGAGGGAGGGGGCATGCGGGTGAAGAGGTGGGAGCAGGGGAGGGGCTGGGGTGTGAGGAGGATGGAATGGAGGAGGAGGTGGGGTGACGAGGAGGGGATGTGTGTTGGAGGAGGGGGCATGGGTTGCGGAGGAAGGGGATGGGGTGAGGAGGGGGGCTGGGTTGCGGAGGAGGGGGGTTGGGTTGTGGAGGAGGGGGCATGGGTTGCGAAGGAAGGGGACGGGATGAGGACGGGGGCTGGATTACGGAGAAGGGGGGCTGGGTTATGGAGGAGGGGGATGGGTTGCTGAGGAGGGGGGATGGGTTGCGAAGGAGGGGGCACAGGTTGCGTGGGAAGGTATGGGGTGAGGAGGGGATGGGTTGCGGAGGAGGAGGGTTGGATTGAGGAGGAGGGGGATGGGGTGAGGAGGTAAAGGCTAGGGTGAGGAGAGGGGATGCAGACGAGGAGGGTGATGTGGGTGTGGTAGTCACCACTGATGTATATATTAGGTGATTTGTGGTAAGGCCTTGTGCGACAGGTACGGGGGTAGTTCCCTGCCTGCTGGCTCCGCCAGGCGGAGTATAAATATGTGTGCTCCTCGTACAGCAGCCATTTCGCCAGCTGCTGTAGGCGGCCACACATCTTAGTGTAATAAAGCCTCGATTACATCCTATTCTCATCTTTATGCATCAGTGGGTAAGGAACATGGGGGTGCGGGTGAAGAGGAGGGGGATGGGGATGGAGTGAGGTGGAGGAGGATGAAGTGTGGAGTGGATGAGGAGGAGGAATATAGGGCGAGGAAGAGGAGGTGAGGTGAGGTGTAGGGTAAGGAGTGGTGAAGGGGAACAGAATGAGGAGAAGGTGAGGGTGAGGAGGAGGGGAAAGGGTGAAGAGGAGGATATCGAGTGAGGCTGAGGGAGATGGGGTGAGGCTGAGGGAGATGGGGTGAGGCTGAGGGAGATGGGGTACGGTTGAGGGAGATGGAGTGAAGCTGAGGGAGATGGGGTGATGCTGAGGGAGATGGGGTGAGGCTGAGGGAGATGGGGTAAGGTTGAGGGAGATGGGGTGAGGCTGAGGGAGATGGGGTGAGGCTGAGAGAGATGGGGTGAAGCTGAGGGAGATGGGGGTGATGACGAAGGTGATGGAGTGAGGACAAGGGGAATGTGAGTGAGGGGGTGATGATGAGGGGTGGGGTGAGGTGGACGGGATTAGGGATCACACACATCCCCCCTTTCTCACACGCACACCCCCCTTTCTCACACGCACACCCCCCTCTCTCATACGCCCAGGGCCCCCTCTCTCACACGCTCAGGACCCCCTCTCGCACATGCTTAGGTCCCTCTCTCTCCCATGCACACCCCCTTCTCTCATACGCCCAGGACACCCTCTCTCACACGCTCAGGACCCCCTCTCTCACACGCCCAGGACCCCCCCCCCCTCTCTCACACGCCCAGGACCCCCTCTCTCACACACTCAGGACCCCCTCTCTCACACGCTCAGGACCCCCTCTCTCACACGCTCAGGACCCCCTCTCTCACACGCTCAGGACCCCCTCTCTCACACGCTCAGGACCCCCTCTCTCACACGCTCAGGACCCCCTCTCTCACACGCCCAGGACCCCCTCTCTCACACGCTCAGGACCCCCTCTCTCACACGCCCAGGACCCCCCCCTCTCTCACACGCCCAGGACCCCCTCTCTCACACGCTCAGGACCCCCTCTCTCACACGCTCAGGACCCCCTCTCTCACACGCTCAGGACCCCCTCTCTCACACGCCCAGGACCCCCTCTCTCACACGCTCAGGACCCCCTCTATCACATGCTCAGGTCCCTCTCTCTCCCACGCACACCCCCCCCCCCCTCTTTCACATGCCCAGGACCCCCCCCCCCCCCCTCTCTCACATGCCCAGGACCCCCCCTCTCTCACACACCCAGGACCCCCTCTCTCACACGCACAGGACCCCCTCCCTCACACGCCCAGGACCCCCTCTCTCACACGCCCAGGACCCCCTCTCTCACACGCCCAGGACCCCCTCTCTCACACGCCCAGGACCCCCTCTCTCACACGCCCAGGACACTCTCTCTCTCACGCCCAGGACCCCCTCTCTCTCACGCCCAGGACCCCCTCTCTCTCACGCCCAGGACCCCCTCTCTAACACGCCCAAGACCCCCTCTCTCACACGCCCAGGACCCCCTTCACATCCCCAGGACCCCCTCTCTCAGACGCCCAGGACCCCCTCTCTCACACGCCCAGGACCCCCTCTCTCACACGCCCAGGACCCCCTCTCTCACACACCCAGGACCCCCTCTCTCACACCCCCAGGACCCCCTCTCCCAGACGCCCAGGACCTCCTCTCACATACACCCAGGTCCCTCTCTCTCACACACCCAGGACCCCCTCTCTCACACGCCCAGGACCCCCTTTCTCACACACCCAGGACCCCCTTTCTCACACCCCCAGGACCCCCTCTCTCTCACACGCCCAGGACCCCCTCTCTCACACGCCCAGGACCCCCTCTCTCACACGCACATTCCCCGTCTCTCACACGCCCAGGACCCCCTCTCTCACACGCCCAGGTCCCCCTCTCTCACACAACCAGGACCCCCTCTCTCACACGCCCAGGACACCCTCTCTCACACGCCCAGGACCCCTTCACTCACACGCACATTCCCCCTCTCTCACACATCCAGGACCCCCTCTCTCACACCCAGGACCCCCTCTCTCACACGCCCAGGACCCCCTCTCTCACACGCCCAGGACCCCCTCTCTCACACGCCCAGGAACCCCTCTCTCCCACGCCCAGGACCCCCTCTCTCACACGCCCAGGACCCCCTCTCTCACACGCTTAGGACCCCCTCTATCACATGCTCAGGTCCCTCTCTCTCCCACGCACACCCCCCCTCTTTCACGTGTCCAGGACCCCCCCCCCCCTCTCTCACATGCCCAGGACCCCCCCTCTCTCACACACCCAGGACCCCCTCTCTCACGCGCACAGGACCCCCTCCCTCACACGCCCAGGACCCCCTCTCTCACACGCCCAGGACCCCCTCTCTCACAAGCCCAGGACCCCCTCTCTCACACGCCCAGGACCCCCTCTCTCGCACGCCCAGGACCCTCTCTCTCTCACGCCCAGGACCCCCTCTCTCTCATGCCCAGGACCCCCTCTCTCTCACGCCCAGGACCCCCTCTCTAACATGCCCAAGACCCCCTCTCTCACACGCCCAGGACCCCCTCTCACACCCCCAGGACCCCTCTCTCAGACGCCCAGGACCCCCTCTCTCACACGCCCAGGACCCCCTCTTTCACACGCCCAGGACCCCCTCTCTCACACACCCAGGGCCCCCTCTCTCACACCCCAGGACCCCCTCTCCCAGACGCCCAGGACCTCCTCTCACATACACCCAGGTCCCTCTCTCTCACACGCCCAGGACCCCCTCACTCACACGCCCAGGACCCCCTCTCTCACACGCACATTCCCCGTCTCTCACACGCCCAGGACCCCCTCTCTCACACGCCCAGGTCCCCCTCTCTCACACACCCAGGACCCCCTCTCTCACACGCCCAGGTCCCCCTCTCTCACACGCCCAGGACCCCCTCTCTCACACACCCAGGTCCCCCTCTCTCACACGCCCAGGACACCCTCTCTCACACGCCCAGGACCCCCTCTCTCACACGCCCAGGACCCCCTCTCTCACACGCCCAGGACCCCCTCTCTCACACGCCCAGGAACCCCTCTCTCACACGCCCAGGACCCCCTCTCTCACACGCCCAGGACCCCCTCTCTCACAGGCCCAGGACCCCCTCTCTCACATGCCCAGGACCCCCTCTCTCACACGCACATTCCCCCTCTCTCACACGCCCAGGACCCCCTCTCTCACACGTCCAGGACCCCCCTCTCACACACCCAGGACCCCCTCTCTCACACGCACACCCCCCTCTCTCACACGCCCAGGATCCCCTCTCTCACACGCCCAGGACCACCCCTCTCACACGTCCAGGACCCCCTCTCTCACATGCCCAGGACCCCCTCTCTCACACGCCCAGGACCCCCTCTCTCACACGCCCAGGACCCCCTCTCTCACACGCCCAGGACTCCCTCTCTCACACGCCCAGGTCCCCCTCTCTCACACGCACATTCCCCCTCTCTCACACGCCCAGGACCCCCCCTCTCACACACCCAGGACCCCCTCTCTCACACGCACACCCCCCTCTCTCACACGCACAGGACCCCCTCTCTCACACGCCCAGGACCCCCTCTCTCACACGCACACCCCCCTCTCTCACACGCCCAGGACCCCCTCTCTCACACGCCCAGGACCCCCTCTCTCACGCCCAGGACCGCCTCTCTCACACGCCCAGGACCCCCTCTCTCACACACCCAGGACCCCCTCTCTCACACGCCCAGGACCCCCTCTCTCACACGCCCAGGTCCCCCTCTCTCACACACCCAGGACCCCCTCATTCACACGCACACCCCCCTCTCTCACACGCCCAGGACCCCCTCTCTCACACGCACACCCCCCTCATTCACACGCACACCCCCCTCTCTCACACGCCCAGGACCCCATCTCTCACACGCACACCCCCCTCTCTCACACGCCCAGGACCCCCTCTCTCACACGCCCAGGACCCCCTCTCTCACACGCCCAGGACCCCCTCTCTCACACGCCCAGGACCGCCTCTCTCACACGCCCAGGCCCTCCTCTCACACGCTCAGGACCCCCTCTCTCACACGCCCAGGACCCCCTCTCTCACACGCCCAGGAAAACCTCTCTCACACGCTCAGGACCCCCTCTCTCACACGCTCAGGACCCCCTCTCTCACACGCTCAGGACCCCCTCTCTCACGCCCAGGACCCCCTCTCTCACACGCCCAGGACTCCCTCTCTCACACACCCAGGACCCCCTCTCTCACACGCCCAGGACCCCCTCTCTCAGACGCCCAGGTCCCCCTCTCTCACACGCCCAGGACCCCCTCTATCACACGCCCAGGACTCCCTCTCTCACACGCCCAGGACCCTCTCTCACACACCCAGGACCCCCTCTCTCACGCCCAGGATCCTCCCCTCTCACGCCCAGGACCCCCTCTCTCACATGCCTCTTTCTCGCACATTCCACCTCTCTCTCATACACACACACTCATCCCTCCACCGTGGGGTAGCATGTAGCATAGTGGTTAGCACGGTTGCTTCACAGCACCAGGGTCCCAGGTTTGATTTCCACCTTGGGTCACTGTCTGTGTGGAGTCTGCACGTTCTCCCCGTGTGTGCGTGGGTTTCCTCCGGGTGCTCCGGATTCCTCCCACAGTCCAAAGATATGCAGGTTAGGTGGATTGCCCGTGATAAATTGCCCTTAGTGTCCAAAAAGGTTAGGTGGGGTTACTGGGTTACAGGGATAGGATGGAAGTGAGGGCTTAAGTAAAATGCTCTTTCCAGGGGCCGGTGCAGACTTGATGGGCTGAATGGCCGCCTTCTGCACTCGAAATACTGTGATTCCATGAATCCCACAATCACCTCTCTTTCACACACACTCATCCCTCTCTCCCACACTCACCCCTCTCTCTCACACACACTCACCCCTCTCTCACACACACACTCACCCCTCTCTCACACACACACTCACCCCTCTCTCACACACACACTCACCCCTCTCTCAAACACACTCACACCTCTCTCAGGCACACACTCACTCCCTTTCTCAGACACACACTCACCCCTCTCTCACACACACACTCACCCCTCTCTCACACAAACTCACCCCTCTCTCACACACACACTCACCCCTCTCTCACACACACACTCACCCCTCTCTCAGATACACACTCACTCCTCTCCCACACACACACTCACCCCTCTCTCAAACACACTCACCCCTCTCTCAGGCACACACTCACTCCCTTTCTCACACACTCACCCCTCTCTCACACACACTCACCCCTCTCTCACACACACACTCACCCCTCTCTCACACACACTCACCCCTCTCTCACACACTCCCCCCTCTCTCTCATACACACACTCACCCCTCTCTCAAACACACTCACCCCTCTCTCACACACACTCACTCCCTTTCTCAGACACACACTCACCCCTCTCTCACACACATTCACCCCTCTCTCACACACACTCCCCCCTCTCTCTCACACACACTCACCCCTCTCTCAAACCCACTCACCCCTCTCTCAGGCACACACTCACTCCCTTTCTCAGACACACACTCACCCCTCTCTCACACACACTCACCCCTCTCTCACACACACACTCACCCCTCTCTCACACACACTCACCCCTCTCTCACACACACACTCACCCCTCTCTCACACACACTCACCCCTCTCTCACACACACACTCACCCTCTCTCACACACACTCACCCCTCTCTCACACACACTCACCCCCTCTTACACACACACTCACCCCTCTCTCACACACACTCACCCCTCTCTCACACACACTCACCCCTCTCTCACACACACTCACCCCTCTCTCACACACACTCACCCCTCTTTCACACACACACTCACCCCTCTCTCACACACGCACTCATCCCTCTTTCACACACACACTCACCCCTCTTTCTCTCACACACTCACCCCTCTCTCACACACACTCACTCCTCTCTCACACACACACACTCACCCTCTCTCACACACACATTCGCCCATCTCTCATACACACTCACCCCTCTCTCACACACACACTCACCCCTCTCTCACACACACACTCACCCATCTCTCATACACACTCACCCCTCTCTCACACACACACTCACCCCTCTCTCACACACACACTCGCCCATCTCTCATACACACTCACCCCTCTCTCTCACACACACTCACCCCTCTCTCACACACTCACCCCCTCTCTCACACACACACTCACCCATCTCTCATACACACTCACCCCTCTCTCACACACACATTTGCCCATCTCTCATATACACTCACCCCTCTCTCACACACACACTCACCCCTCTCTCACACACACACTCACCCCTCTCTCACACACACACTCACCCCTCTCTCACACACTCACCCCCCTCTCTCACACACACACACTCACCCCTCTCTCACACACACACTCACCCATCTCTCATACACACTCACCCCTCTCTCACACACACATTTGCCCATCTCTCATATACACTCACCCCTCTCTCACACACACACTCAACCCTCTCTCACACACACACTCACCCCTCTCTCACACACACACTCACCCCTCTCTCACACACTCACCCCCTCTCTCACACACACACACTCACCCCTCTCTCACACACACACTCACCCATCTCTCATACACACTCACCCCTCTCACACACACACACTCACCCCTCTCTCACACACACACTCGCCCATCTCTCATACACACTCACCCCTCTCTCACACACACACTCAACCCTCTCTCACACACACACTCACCCCTCTCTCACACACACACTCACCCCTCTCTCACACACTCACCCCCTCTCTCACACACACACACTCACCCCTCTCTCACACACACACTCACCCATCTCTCATACACACTCACCCCTCTCACACACACACACTCACCCCTCTCTCACACACACACTCGCCCATCTCTCATACACACTCACCCCTCTCTCTCACACACACACTCACCCCTCTCTCACACACTCACCCCCTCTCTCACACACACACTCGCCCATCTCTCATACACACTCACCCCTCTCTCACACACACACTCACCCCTCTCTCACACACTCACCCCCTCTCTCACACACACACTCGCCCATCTCTCATACACTCACCGGTCGTTCTCATGCTCCGCCACCCCCTCTGGCCCCCTGCTCTGAGGCCGCTGCGCTGCCCACTCATGCCCCCTAGTCTGAGGCCCGCCCCCCCCCCTCAGTCCGCTGTCTGCCCTCCCCTCAGTCCGCTGTCTGCCCTCCCCTCAGTCCGCTGTCCGCCTCCCCTCAGTCCGCTGTCTGCCCTCCCCTCAGTCCGCTGTCCATGTTTTCCCAGAAATGCAGATTTGAGTTTGGTGCTGTTCCCAGCTCCAGAAGCCAGCCTCTGATTGGACATAATGCTCTGCAGCATTTTTCAAGTTTTATGACTGAGCCTATCCTGCGTCAGCCTAGCTGATGTCCTCAAGTCTCCGAATCAGCAGTCTTGAACCTTTTGGGGTCTTTAACTCACATTATATTGTTTTTATATCAATTTGGACTTGTCAGGAATGCATGATTTAGTGTTAGTTTCTAGGTGCAGGTCATTGATCTTCAGTCACCGACATTTCAGCAAAGGTTTGTTTCACAGTTTGACAAGTCCGAGCCAACCAGCTGCCTGAGGTTGTAGAGTTTGTGATCTCAGGGTTTCCAACTGTCTGTTTTAGTCTCCATTTCACAGAGTAACTGTGCATGTCCAGCCTTGGCGACAGACTCCGCCTCCTTGGAAGTGTTGGGCCAGGTATTGGTCTGATTGCCAGCATAAAGATTCTTGCCAAAACGGTCGTGTATTCATGCAGAATGGGTGGCTCAGATCTAATGTTCCTTTGTCACCTTGTGATTCCTTAAACCTTAATGTTGCAGCCTGCCTGCAGCGACTGGAATATAGCCAACTGCAATGATTGAACCAAAATCAGAAACTCCTCGCTCTGATGAAGCACCCAGAGGCAAATTTAGTGGCATGGTAAATGTTGTTGGATTCAAAGGAACATAGGAACAGAAGTGGGTTCATTCAGCTTCTCAAACCTGTTACATTGGTCAATGAGACAATGGCTGACCACTCCACATTCATTATATTTAGCGGATAGATGTGCTTTAAATTATTAGGTTCTCGAGGAGTATGTCAAACCTTTGATGTCAGATGAATTAATTTATTCCCAGTCAGATCAAAAATGCACTCAATTCTTCTCAACAGCTTAAAAATCAGTTAATTATGTCACGTCTCTGTGGACTGGTTGACACGGGAAGTAGAAATAGGTTATCCAGCCTCATCACATACTTGAGTAGCACTACTGGATGCTCACGTCTGTTGAGGGCTAATTTTGACGCACTGTAGACTTCATAAAAAGAGCCAGCCGCCATATCACTGGGTGTAACTGCAGCTATAGATGTTGGTCTGCCCACATGACCGTCCTTATATAAGCCCAGGGTATGTCTGAAATACTGAAAAATCATTCAGCAACTAAGATGAAAGTGGTTTAAACAATACATACCAGAGCAGAAAGATCTTTTCTTTCATGTTTTCAGCTATCATTTAGAAGGGAAGCCTTTGTGTCGAAACAAGCTGTACCAAGTTTTATCCAATAATTGTTTAACTTAAAAACAAAAGGCTTCAGATGACTTAACCTGGCACTCTGACAGAAATTAAAGTGTGGGGTATTTTAAACTCACTGAGCCTTGTATCCCTATCTCTTACATCTAACAGCCCTCTTCCAATGCTGGTGATTAGTTTACTGTCTGGGAGTGACCAAGACATGGGATTACTTAATACTTTTTCCCGAAGGAGGTGCCTGCACACACACACACACACACACACACACCCCCCCCCCGGGTTGGGATCGTCTGTTGATAAGCCTGGCAATTCTCACAGGAGCAGTGATCACAGGGAACGTCTTAACTGTAAAGTAACAACCGCACTTTGTAAAACCCCCAACATACTGGACTTAAAGCAGCCTTTAAAATGAATTAGCCGATGCAGGCTTGCTGTGAAATGTAGATTATGATACGTTTTTCAATAGAATTCCTTTGCCTTTAATAATGCTACCCTGGGGTTATACACTGAAATGGGATGCAGCGCAACATCATATGATTTATCAAGAGGGAATTGTTTTTTAAAATGTTCGGCAGGACAGTGTGTTTAAATACCATGCTCCTTGGAAAACTACAAACCTTAATAAGAAGTCTCACAACATCAGGTTAAATTGTTGGTTGTTAATAATCCATATAATTAGGGCAGCACGGTGGCCTAGTGGTTAGCACAACCGCCTCACGGCGCTGAGGTCCCAGGTTCGATCCCGGCTCTGGGTCACTGTCCGTGTGGAGTTTGCACATTCTCCCCGTGTCTGCGTGGGTTTCGCCCCCACAACCCAAACATGTGCAGAGTAGGTGGATTGGCCACGCTAAATTGCCCCTTAATTGGGAAAATAATTGGGTAATCTAAATTTAAAAAAAAAATCCATATAATCCCTACAGTGTCGAAGGCGGCCATTCAGCCCATCGAATCTGCACCGACCCTCTGATAGAGCGCCCTACCAAGGCCCAACCCCACCCCCCCCCCTCCCCCCTTACTCTATCCCCATAACGCCCACCTAACCTGCACATCTTTGGACTGTGGGAGGAAACCTGGAGCACCCGGAGGAAACCCACGCACACACGGGGAGAACATGCAGAATCCGCACCTAGTCACCCAAGGTCGGAATTGAACCTAGGTCTCTGGTGCTGTGAGGTTGCAGTGCTAACCACTGTGCCACCGTGCTGCCCACAGTGAGATCTTAGACCATGTCTCTATGAATCAAATGCTGCCATGGATTTTAAGCATTTCAACCCACTATGCGCAGCAAATTATCATGTTTGGCTCCCCCAATTTAATTGTCCATATCATTCTTTCAAATCAAGCTGTCCTTTCTCAGTACTAGGTACCTGTTTCTGTCGCACGATGGAAGAGTGTTACATTTAAAGGTGCCACAAGGGGCCATCCCATCAAATGTAAAATATAGCATCAATTGCAGTAAGGTTTCACCAGCATTGATTAAGTGGGAAATGGAAAGGCAAATTGGTCTGAGTTCATTTCAGGATGGCAGCTGTGAGGGTTTCTGTGACCAGCGTGTCCTTTCTGCAGATTAATATCATCGTTGCAAAAAAGGACATGGTGTATCCCGAGACTGAATTCCCCACTTCCCCGGCAATAATGTGCGCTGACTGCTGAGGCAGCTGCATCTCAATTATTGAGCAAGGTTGCTGGCACTTCACAACTCGCACACCATTTCCCCCAGTCTAACCTTGGCACTTGCTAAAAACTCTTCAACATACTGCAAGGTGCTCACTGTACTCCCGTCCCTTCTTTCCTGCACAGTTCACATATAAAACTTCAGAGATGGCCCAGAAACTAACGTCACTCAGAATAACCAGTTCCCAAGGCGGGAGATAAAGAAAGTCAGTGGCTAATGTGTTCTTGCCAAGAATGCCGGAACTGAACTTTTTTTCCCCCTTTTGTGTTTTTACTGCTCAATAAAAATATTCTACCGTCCCTGGCGTGCTCCAATATTGACCGCATCTAGCCCATCTCTGATATTGTTTTGTGCAAGAAGGTCTAGTGGTTTCTGAGGGTAAATATCTTTTACACGTTTTTTTTTAATGAGGCACCTCTGTACAAATTAAAGCTGTGATACATCACGAACTGTTAGTGCTGACTTGCAGCCTGATTTAATGGTCACATTTATGATTCAACTGGAGTTTGTAATGTTTGTCCTTCTCATTCCAAATCAATACCACATTAGCTTTGCTACTACAACAGTTTTATAATCACTGTCCTTTTAATTTTTAGTTAAAAAAATATTAAAATGAACTATGTATGGCACGAGTTGGACCACACCTGGATTACTGTGGGCAGTTTGGTTCCCTTATCTAAGATACCGTGGGGCAGCACGGTAGCATTGTGGATAGCACAATGGCTTCACAGCTCCAGGGTCCCAGGTTCGATTCCCGGCTTGGGTCACTGTCTGTGCGGACGGTCTGCACATCCTCCCCGTGTGTGCGTGGGTTTCCTCCGGGTGCTCCGGTTTCCTCCCACAGTCCAAAGATGTGCAGGTTAGGTGGATTGGCCATGATAAATTTCCCTTAGTGTCCAAAATTGCCCTTAGTGTTGGGTGGGGTTACTGGGTTATTGGGATAGGGTGGCGATGTTGACCTTGGGTAGGGTGCTCTTTCCAAGAGCCGGTGCAGACTCGATGGGCCAAATGGCCTCCTTCTGCACTGTAAATTCTATGATTCTAAGGAAGGGTATAATGGAACTGGAGGCAATCCAGAGAAGGTTCATTTAGTTAATCCTGGGTATGGAGGGATTTTCTTATGAGGAGAGGTTGAGTAGGTTAGGCCTGTACTCATTGGAGTTTAGAAGAATGAGAGGCGACCTTATTGACACATGTAGGATTCTCGGGGGGCTTGACAGGGTGAATGCTAAGAGGTTGTTTCCTCTTGTGGGAGAGTCTATAATTAGGGGGCATAATCTCAGAGTGAGGGGTCATCCATTTAAATCAGAAATTAGGAGAAATGTCTTCATTCAGAGGGGAGTGAATCTGTGAAATTCTTTACCGCAGACAGCTGTAGAGGCTGGGTCATTAAATATGTTCAAGGCTGAGATAGACACATTTTTAATCAGTAAGGGAGTCAACGGTTATGGGGCTAAGACGAGAAGGTGGAGGTGAAGGTTATTGTATCAGATCAGTCAAGATCTCATTGACTGACAGAGCAGACTCGATGGGCCGAATGGTCTGCTTCTGCTCCTATGTCTTATGGTTAGCAAATTTGTTAAACAGTGCTTTTGTAGCAGTTATGTATCTGACATTAGACGGGCTCAAGTTTTGAATTTATCTTCTAATACTGTTGAAAACACATTTGTATTCCTATCTTGGATCAGGAAAATAAATTGTGGTACAAATAGGTGGAATTATAACTTAAATAAAAAAACACAAACTTAAATCTTTATTATTTTCATATTGCCATGACGCGTTTTCTAAGTAACCTCCAGGTTCGAAAGAATTGAAAGTACTCTGCTCCATCATTTAATATGCATTGAGAGCGTTTTCATAAGGTTCTTATCCATCTTGTGTTTTCTTGTGGTCTCAATTTTTAATGTTTGAAAAAAATATATCCTTTTAGAGATATTTTCAGGAGCTACCACCCATGTTCTCCAACCATAGTTTAGTTAAGTCTATGTTGTGAAGTAACATTTTATGTCCTTCAGGATAGAGGACCTCATTGTTGGAGGATGGAGCACGTTTACACTTTCGTCAGTGACAAATTCCTGATAAGACCATAGCACATCTCAGATCGGGGTTAAGCTTTATTTTTTACTCTGCCCCACCAACTTGCCTCAAGCACAAGCTGGGAGAGGCAATCTCTTTTTTAAAAGTTACTTTTATACAAAGCACTTCACAGCAACCGCATTACTTTCTGGGCAAGTGTCACCAAAACATGCAGCTACTTTATACATGGCAAGGTTGTACTAACAGTTTGACCTGTTTTGCTTGAGGGCTGAATGTTGGTCAGTACTCCAGGAGAACTTTTTTTTAAAAAGATTTTTAATTTAGAGTACCCAATTATTTTTTTTTCCAATTAAGGGGCAATTTAGTGTGGCCAATCCACCTACCCTGCACATTTTTGGGTTGTGGGAGTGAGACCCACGCAGACACAGGGAGAATGTGCAAACTCCACACGGACAGTGACCTAGGGCCGGGAGCGAACCCGGGTCCTCGGTGGCGTGATGCAGCAGTGCTAACCACTGTGCCACCGTATCGCCACACTCCAGGAAAACTTACAACTGTTCTTTAGATCGCACCCTGGCTCTCTAACATTCACCTGAACAGGACCTTAGTTCAACATCGCATCCAGTAGATGGAACCACTTGAGTGCTGTATTGACATTGACGTTTGCGCTTATGTGCTCAAGGTTTAGACGGGACTTTAACCCATGACCTGCTGACTCAGATGAGTTTGCTAGTAAGCAAGTGGGGAGACCGGACATAGTGGTTGTCATAACGCCCACGAGAACCAAAAGGAAACCCATCATTGATCTCCTCGTGGAGTATGAGCTTCCCAGGTAGGAGGGCGGAGGTCACCCGTCATACGCTCGTTATGAACAAGGATAAGAGCAGGCCCAAAGTAGGGCCTGAGGAGTTTGGTCCTCCCAGCGGGGACTGTACTGGGAGTGACATGCTGCCTTCAGCTGCACTTGGTAAGTAGTTAAATAAAGTTATGTTCATTTATCACCACCTTCCTCTGAGTCATTAAATTGGTAATGTTACTGGGCTAGTAATCCAGTGAGCCAGCTAATGCCCTGGGGACATGGGTTCAAATCCCACCACAGGGCTAGTTTAGCACAGGGCTAAATAGCTGGCCTTTAAAGCAGACCAAGGCAGACCAGCAGCGCGGGTTCGATTCCCGTACCAGCCTGCCCGAACAGGCGCCGGAATGTGGCGACTAGGGGCTTTTCACAGTAACTTCATTTGAAGCCTACTCGTGACAATAAGCGATTTTCATTTGATTTCAGGTCATGGAATTAAAATTCAATGACTAAATCTGGAATGTGAAGCTAGTCTCTGTAATGGTGGCCACAAAACTATCGTCGACTGTTGTAAAAATCCATCTGTTTTACTAATGTCCTTTGGAGAAGGAAATCTGCCGTCCTTACCCGGTCTGGCCTACACGTGACTCCAGACCCACAGCAATGTGGTTGATTCTTAACTGCCCTCTGAAATGGCCGAGCAAGCCACTCAGTTCAAGGCCAATTAGGGATAGGGAGCGATGTCCATATCCCCCAAATTAATTGTTAAAAAGCTGACATTTATTCTGCCAGAGTAGCATTATTCCCTTCCAAACTAATACTTTCCTCAATTGCAAACCGGGTCATGTTGAGCCACGTTGTCTGTGTATAGACTGCCTCAAAATGAAATAATTGATTGCTTTAAATAAGCCTTTTCACCGACCACTGCCTCCCAAGGAAAAGGGAACACTAAATGTTTGTTGTAATAACATATTTCCGCAAACAACATTCTCGATTTACAGCTAATCTTTTGCTTTAACTGTCTCTGAATTGTTTGGTGTGAACTCATTTTGATCACCTTCCTGACCTGAAGATAATTGTCATTATTTTTATTTTGTTTTATTCCTTTCTCAGAGTTAAAGGGCAGGGTGTACGGGGTGAGCCCCTAACGGGGGAGCACGGTAGCATGGTGGTTAGCATAAATGCTTCACAGCTCCAGGGTCCCAGGTTCGATTCCCGGCTGGGTCACTGTATGTGTGGAGTCTGCACGTCCTCCCCGTGTCTGCGTGGGTTTCCTCCGGGTGCTCCGGTTTCCTCCCACAGTCCAAAGATGTGCGGGTTAGGTGGATTGGCCATGCTAAATTGCCCGTGGTGTCCTAAAAAGTAAGGTTAAGGGGGGGTTGTTGGGTTACGGGTATAGAGTGGATACGTGGGTTTGAGTAAGGTGATCATGGCTCGGCACAACATAGAGGGCCGAAGGACCTGTTCTGTGCTGTACTGTTCTATGTTCTATGTTCTACCTCTTTGCTGGCTCCAAAAAACAATTTAATTCAATCCAATTCATGGTCCCCAAAAAGGAGACATATAGATCCAAGCTGACAAGGACAGGCAGTACACTTGATCCTGTGCTCAATCCTATGCTGATCTTAGCCAAAAGGTCGATTATTGAACGACAGCAACTCCCTATCCAGCCAGCTGCAGTCAATATCTGACGGTGAATATACCCCGCCTCCAGTGGTCACTTTGATATATAACAATCGACGATCATTCAGTTGTTAGATGTGGCATGTAATCTTCAGGACCCTTTCTCAAGCTGCTTCATGTCAGACTCTAACATCCAATCTTAGAACGGGGAAAAGTCGATAATCAGTTCTGAGGACGTACAATGAAGGCTCCTTGTCATTGATGTTGTACAAGTGCTTGATTCTGTCGCATCTCTCCTAAATACGTTTCACATTTTACACAAGAAGAGGCTCAGAACCTGAACAAGGCAATTGCATCATTTGAAGAGCTGCTGCAGGGTTTGAATGAAGACTTTAAACGGATGATTTACTGTCAGTACTAAATAACTTTGCATCATGGCAAATTTAATGTTCGTCTGACCAATGTCAGATGTAATTCTACGTGGCTCTGTCATGTCAAAAAGACCTTGGAGATCCATTGATAATGATCACACCAAATAGTCAATACCTGCCCCTGGTGGTTCAAACAGCTTGCACATTACTAATCTGAGGCAATCAAAGGTTAGTTGTGACAACCAAATCCCTGAATCCTTACATGTCTGTTGCTGTGAGAAGTGCAGTCTCTGCTTCTCTCTGATCTTGGGAAGCTGCTTAGAATGGCCACACCAAGAGCAGTCTTTATCGTGCTGAGGATGATGATTGAACACACACTGAGGAATGTGCTGCACTTGAAGACGAAAGCAGTATCATTTATTCTCCCGAGTTGAACAGTTGGACGATCTTGTGGCTGCTTTTCATGTTTACTTTGTTGCTTTTGCAAATGCTGTGCAGTTATGGATCAGAAAACCTGGTCATGGGGGCGCCGCAGTGGCACACTGGTTAGTTAACACTGCTGCCACATGGCGCCGAGGACACAGGTTCGATCCCGACCCCGGATCACTGTCCATGTGGAGTTTGCACATTCTTCCCGTGTCTATGTGGGTCTCACCCCCACAACCCAAAGATGTGCAGGGTAGGTGGATTGGCCATGCTAAATTGCTCCTTAATTGGAAAAAAAAAAGAATTGGGTACTCTAAATTAAAAGAAAAGAAAGAAAACTTGGTCATACGTACAGAAATACTCACTTAGAGAAATGGGACTACTCTAATTCTGGAAATAATTCAGGCAAGGGAATCCAACATAATATTAAAAGTCAGTCTGTTGTGATAGCACTGAAATGGCAGCCATCTTGTCACTTCTCGTACCTGATGGTGCCATTTAACATTGGGGACTAAAATAGTTTATAATTAAGTTGCCTCTGCCCCTGTGTGTCCCCTGCGTTTATCTGTGTCAAATGGCTTGTGCCGGCAATAATGAATCGGACTGAAAAAATGCAGCAATGTTCATAACGTGCGCTCCAATATTAGTAATTACTTCTTAGGGTTTTTTTTGTTGTTAAATGTTTGAAACAATATGTTAATCTTGGTTGTTCCCGGGCAGCACGGTGGCACAGTGGTTAGCATTGCTGCCTCACGGCGCCGAGGTCCCAGGTTCAGTCCCGGCTCTGGGTCACTGTCTGTGTGGAGTTTGCACATTCTCTCCATGTTTGCGTGGGTTTTGCCCCCACAACCCAAAGATGTGCAGGGTAGGTGGATTGGCCACGCTAAATTGCCCCTTAATTGGAAAAAATGATAGGAGGGATAAATTGGCGGGTAGTACCGGTGGGAGAGGAGCGGGCTTGTGCAGTATGTTACGATTGAAGTATTGAATGTACGTGGATGTTTGCACATTTTTGCCTTTTTTGCTTTCTTTCTGTTGATGTCTGTAACTGTTTACAAAGCCAAAAACTACCTCAATAAAATTGTTTATTAAAAAACAAATTGCAAAAAATGAATGGGGTACTCTAAATTTTTGTTTTTAATTTTGGTTGTTCCCGACTCAGTTAAAGTTAGAAATCCATGTAAACTAAAGCAGAGACAGGATATGGAATTATGTCAGGTTGCTATTGGCAACTGTCCTCCTGGTTATGTGCAGCTGGCTCCTTAAAGAAGGCAATGAAAAGCTTGCACCCCTTTAACCACAACTCTCAGGAACACTCCAAAGTGCTTCACAGACAATGGGTTGCTTTGCAAAGCAGCAACGGTTGCTAGAGAGGCGAGCACAACATCTGTTTATTGCACAGGAAGATGCCGTAAGCAGCAGTGAGATAAATGGTCAGTTCGTCTCCTCACAGTTAATCGTTAACTAGATGCTGCTATGTGTTACTTCAGCTGAAATTAGTTGTAAAATCCCGAAAGCAGCACCGGGGGAGCTGAATGGGGCAATGTGAGAGTTCTCTCCATTTGATTCACTCCATGTGATACCATGAAAGGGCTGAACGTATTGAATACTGCAAATTAAGGCTGTGGGATATGACACCACGCCATCCTGCAAGCTCTTCCAGCACAGCTACAACTGTGGCATCTATCCAACAAATGGGAATTTGCCCAGGCACATCCTGTCCACAGAAGCAGGATAAATCCAACCCGGCCAATCCCTACTCCATCCGCTATCTATCGATCATCAGTAAAGTGATGGAAGGACTCATCAACAGTGCTGTTATGGGAGCGGCGTTTTCACAACCCCAAAATGTATCATGGAGTTCAACCAACCTCTCCCTTTAATGTATTGTTGCTTTTGAAGCACACGGCTTGGTCTCCAGGTGTGGTATTACAATTATGGACACGTGGGTTTTTAAACGCAAAACAATATTTATTCCATGAATTCAACTTAACCTTTTTAAATAAACATTGGATCCCTTAACACCCCTTACTTCAAAGATAACACCGAAAATAATACAACACTAAATAATTCCTCAAAATGTTCCTTCAAACCTCCAAAAGACTTAACACCTTTAAACAGAAACACATCAGGTTAAAGACATTACTATTATGAGTTTAAATCACCCAAATGATTCAGAGATAGTCTTTCCTGGCAGAGATCACAGCAGATCCAGCTCACTGCAAACACAGACACACCCAAGCTCTTTGCCTTCGTGCAGCTCTCAGCAAACCAGCCAGGCACTTTTCAGCTGCTCTCTCAAACTGAAACTAAAAGCAGAAGTGAGCTCAACTCAGCTACCCCCGCCCTCTGACATCACTTCAGTAATATGAGCTGCTCCATTTCTTAAAGGTACATTGCTTAAACATCCATTTCTTAAAGGTACTCTCACATGACAGTGCTATCAAGTGGCACTTACTCAGTAATAATGGCTCACGGATGCTCAGTTTGGGTTCTGCCAGGGTCACTCAGCTCCTGACCTCATTACAACTTTGGTCAAAACATGGACAGAAGAACTGAATTACGCAGGTGAGCTGAGAGTGACTGCCCTTTGACATCAAGGCTGTGTTTGACCGACTGTGATATCAAGGAGCCTGTGCTAAATTGAAGTCAATGGGAATCTGGGGAAAGCTCTCTGGTGGTTGGAGTCAAACCTGGCACAAAGACCAAAGGGGCAGCACGGTAGCACAATCGCTTAACAGCTCCAGGGTCCCAGGTTCGATTCCGGCCTAGGTCACTGTCTGTGCGGAGTCTGCACATCCTCCCCGTGTGTGCGTGGGTTTCCTCCGGGTGCTCCGGTTTCCTCCCACAATCCAAAGATGTGCAGGTTAGGTCGATTGGCCATGATAAATTGCCCTTAGTGTCCAAAATTGCCCTTAGTGTTGGGTGGGGTTGTTGGGTTATGGGGATAGGGTGGAGGTGTTAACCTTGGGTAGGGTGCTCTTTCCAGGAGCCAGTGCAGACTCGATGGGCTGAATGGCCTCCTTCTGCACTGTAAATTCTATGATCTAAAGAACAAAGAAAAGTACAGCACAGGAACAGGCCCTTCGGCCCTCCAAGCCCGTGCCGACCATGCTGCACGACTAAACTAAAATCTTCTACACTTCCTGGTCCGTATCCCTCTATTCCCATCCTAATCATGTATTTGTCAAGGTGCCCCTTAAATGTCACTATCGTCCCTGCTTCCACCACCTCTTCCGGCAGCGGGTTCCAGGCACTCACTACTCTCTGTGTCAAAAAAACTTGCCTCGTACATCTCCTTTAAACCTTGCCCCTCACACCTTAAACCTATGCCCCCTGGTAATTGACCCCTCTACCCTGGGGAAAAGCCTCTGACTATCCACTCTGTCTATGCCACTCATAATTTTGTAGACCTCTATCAGGTCGCCCCTCAACCTCCGTCCTTCCAGTGAGAACAAACCGAGTTTATTCAACCGCTCCTCATAGCTAATGCCCTGCATACCAGGCAACATCCTGGTAAATCTCTTCTGCAACACTCTCTAAAGCCTCCACCTCCTTCTGGTAGTGTGGCAACCAGAATTGAACACTATACTCCTAGTGTGGCCTAACTAAGGTTCTATACAGCTGCAACATGACTTGCCAATTCTTATACTCAATGCCCCAGCCAATGAAGGCAAGCATGCCGGATGCCTTCTTGACTACCTTCTCCACCTGTGTTGCCCCTTTCATTGACCTGTGGACCTGTACACCTAGATCTCTCTGACTCTCAATACTCTTGAGGGTTCTACCATTCACTGTATATTCCCTACCTTCATGAGACCTTCCAAAATGCATTACCTCACATTTGTCCGGATTAAACTCCATCTGCCGTCGCTCCGACCAAGTCTCCAAACAATCTAAATCCTGCTGTATCCTCTGACAGTCCTCATCGCTATCCGCAATTCCACCAACCTTTGTTTCATCTGTAAACTTACTGATTGGACCAGTTACATTTTCCTCCAAATCATTTATATATACTTCCGAAGGGAGTATAGAGAAAGGGAGATGGTTGTGGTGATTGGAGGTCAATCATCTCAGTCCTGGGACATCACTGCAGGATTTCCTCAGGGTTGTGTCCGAGGACCAACCATCTCCTGCCGCTTCATCAATCACCTTCCTTCCATCATAAGGTCAGAAGTTCGCTGATAACTGCACAATGTTCACCACCATATTGAAGCTGCCTGTGTCCATAAGCAGCAAGACCTGGGTAACAATCAGGCTTGGGCTGATAATTAGCAATTGACATTCGCACCATACAAGCCAGGAAATGATCATCTCCAACAAGACAGGATTCAACCACCTCTCCATGACATTCAATGACATTACCATCTTGAAGTTCCCCAGTATCAACATCCCAGGGGGTTATCATTGACCAGGGACCGAACTGGACTAACTATATAAATACTGTGGCTACAAGGATAGAGCAGGGTGAGGAATGGTTGTTGCCGGTGCCGGGGTTTAGATATTTCAGTAAGCTCAGGGAAGGTGGTAAGAGAGGGGGAGGGGTGGCATTGTTAGTCAAGGACGGTATTACGGTGGCTGAGAGGACATTTGATGAGGACTCGAATACTGAGGTAGTCTGGGCTGAGTTAAGAAACAGGAGAGGAAAGGTCACCCTGTTAGGGGTTTTCTAAAAGTCCCAGAGATGTAGAGAAAAGAAAAGGATTGCAAAGATGATTCTGGATAGGAGCGAAAGTAACAGGGTAGTTGTTATGGGGGACTTGTGTGTGTGTGTGTGGGGGGGGGGGGGGGGGGGGAGGGGTTGTGCAGGTGTGTGTGTGGGGGGCTGTTGTGCAGGTGTGTGTGTGTGGGTGTTGTGCAGGTGTGTGTGTGTGTGGGTGTTGTGCAGGTGTGTGTGTGTGGGGGTGTTGTGCAGGTGTGTGTGTGTGGGGTGTTGTGCAGGTGTGTGTGTGTGTGGGGGTTGTGCAGGTGTGCGTGTGGGGGGTTGTGCAGGTGTGGGGGGGGTGGGGGGGTTGTGCAGGTGTGTGTGTGGGGGGGTTGTGCATGTGTGTGTGTGGGGGTGTTGTGCAGGTGTGTGTGTGGGGCTATTGTGCAGGTGCGTGTGTGGGGGTGTTGAGCAGGTGTGTGTGTGTGTGGAGGTTGTGCAGGTGTGCGTGTGGGGGGTTGTGCAGGTGTGGGGGGGTGGGGGGGGTTGTGTAGGTGTGTGTGTGGGGGTGTTCAGCAGGTGTGTGTGTGTGGGGGTGTTGTGCAGGTGTGTGTGTGTGGGGGTGTTGTGCAGGTGTGTGTGGGGGGCTGTTGTGCAGGTGTGTGTGTGGGGGGTTGTGCAGGTGTGGGGGGGTGGGGGGTTGTGCAGGTGTGTGTGTGGGGGTGTTGTGCAGGTGTGTGTGGGGTGGGTGGGTGTTGTGCAGGTGTGTGTGTGGGGATGGGTGTTCTGCAGGTGTGTGTGTGTGGGGGGGTTGTGCAGGTGTGTGTGGGGGGTTGTGCAGGTGTGTGTGTGGGGGGTGGGTGCTGTGCAGGTGTGTGTGTGTGGCTATTGTGCAGGTGTGTGTGTGGCTGTTGTGCAGGTGTGTGTGTGGGGGGTTGTGCAGGTGTGTGTGTGTGTGGGTGTTGTGCAGGTGTGTGTGTGGGGCTATTGTGCAGGTGCGTGTGTGGGGGTGTTGAGCAGGTGTGTGTGTGTGGGGGGGTTGTGCAGGTGTGCATGTGGGGGGGTTGTGCAGGTGTGGGGGGGTGGGGGGGTTGTGCAGGTGTGTGTTTGGGGGGCTGGTGTGCAGGTGTGTGTGTGGGGGTGTTGAGCAGGTGTGTGTGTGTGTGGGGGTGTTGAGCAGGTATGTGTGTGGGGGGGGTTGTGCAGGTGTGTGTGTGGGGGTGTTGTGCAGGTGTGGGGGGGTGGGGGTTGTGCAGGTGTGTGTGGGGTGGGTGGGTGTTGTGCAGGTGTGTGTGTGTGGGGGTGTTGTGCAGGTGTGTGTGTGTGGGGGTGTTGTGCAGGTGTGTGTTTGGGGGGCTGGTGTGCAGGTGTGTGTGTGGGGGGGTTGTGCAGGTGTGGGGGGGGGGGGGTGGGGGGTTGTGCAGGTGTGTGTGGGGTGGGTGGGTGTTGTGCAGGTGTGTGTGTGGGGATGGGTGTTCTGCAGGTGTGTGTGTGTGGGGGGGTTGTGCAGGTGTGTGTGGGGGGGTTGTGCAGGTGTGTGTGTGGGGGGTGGGTGCTGTGCAGGTGTGTGTGTGGGGGGTTGTGCAGGTGTGTGTGTGGGGGGGTTGTGCAGGTGTGTGTGGGGGGGTTGTGCAGGTGTATGTGTGTGGGGGGTGGGGGTTGTGCAGGTGTATGTGTGTGGGGGGGTGGGTGTTGTGCAGGTGTGTGTGTGTGGGGGTGGGTATTGTGCAGGTGTGTGTGTGTGGGGGGTGGGTGTTGTCCAGGTGTGTGTGTGGGGGGTTGTGCAGGTGTGTGTGTGGGGGGGTTGTGCAGGTGTGGGGGGGTGGGGGTTGTGCAGGTGTGTGTGGGGTGGGTGGGTGTTGTGCAGGTGTGTGTGTGTGGGGGTGTTGTGCAGGTGTGTGTGTGTGGGGGTGTTGTGCAGGTGTGTGTTTGGGGGGCTGTTGTGCAGGTGTGTGTGTGGGGGGGTTGTGCAGGTGTGGGGGGGTGGGGGGTTGTGCAGGTGTGTGTGGGGTGGGTGGGTGTTGTGCAGGTGTGTGTGTGGGGATGGGTGTTCTGCAGGTGTGTGTGTGTGTGTGGGGGGGTTGTGCAGGTGTGTGTGGGGGGGTTGTGCAGGTGTGTGTGTGGGGGGTGGGTGCTGTGCAGGTGTGTGTGTGGGGGGTTGTGCAGGTGTGTGTGTGGGGGGGTTGTGCAGGTGTGTGTGTGGGGGATGGGTGTTCTGCAGGTGTGTGTGGGGGGTTGTGCAGGTGTGTGTGGGGGGTTGTGCAGGTGTGTGTGTGGGGGGTGGGTGCTGTGCAGGTGTGTGTGTGTGTGGCTATTGTGCAGGTGTGTGTGGGGGGTGGGTGCTGTGCAGGTGTGTGTGTGTGGCTATTGTGCAGGTGTGTGTGTGTGGCTGTTGTGCAGGTGTGTGTGTGGGGGGTTGTGCAGGTGTGTGTGTGTGTGGGTGTTGTGCAGGTGTGTGTGTGGGGCTATTGTGCAGGTGCGTGTGTGGGGGTGTTGAGCAGGTGTGTGTGTGTGGGGGGGTTGTGCAGGTGTGCGTGTGGGGGGGTTGTGCAGGTGTGGGGGGGTGGGGGGGGTTGTGCAGGTGTGTGTGTGGGGGTGTTGAGCAGGTGTGTGTGTGTGTGGGGGTGTTGAGCAGGTGTGTGTGTGGGGGGGGGTTGTGCAGGTGTGTGTGTGGGGGTGTTGTGCAGGTGTGGGGGGGGTGGGGGGTTGTGCAGGTGTGTGTGGGGTGGGTGGGTGTTGTGCAGGTGTGTGTGTGTGGGGGTGTTGTGCAGGTGTGTGTGTGTGGGGGTGTTGTGCAGGTGTGTGTTTGGGGGGCTGTTGTGCAGGTGTGTGTGTGGGGGGGTTGTGCAGGTGTGGGGGGTGGGGGGTTGTGCAGGTGTGTGTGGGGTGGGTGGGTGTTGTGCAGGTGTGTGTGTGGGGATGGGTTTTCTGCAGGTGTGTGTGTGTGGGGGGGGTTGTGCAGGTGTGTGTGGGGGGGTTGTGCAGGTGTGTGTGTGGGGGGTGGGTGCTGTGCAGGTGTGTGTGGGGTGTTGTGCAGGTGTGTGTGTGGGGGGGTTGTGCAGGTGTGTGTGTGGGGGGTGGGTGCTGTGCAGGTGTGTGTGTGGGGGGGGTTGTGCAGGTGTGTGTGGGGGGGTTGTGCAGGTGTATGTGTGTGGGGGGTGGGGGTTGTGCAGGTGTATGTGTGTGGGGGGTGGGTGTTGTGCAGGTGTGTGTGAGTGGGGGTGGGTATTGTGCAGGTGTGTGTGTGTGGGGGGTGGGTGTTGTCCAGGTGTGTGTGTGGGGGGTTGTGCAGGTGTGTGTGTGGGGGGGTTGTGCAGGTGTGGGGGGGGTGGGGGTTGTGCAGGTGTGTGTGGGGTGGGTGGGTGTTGTGCAGGTGTGTGTGTGTGGGGGTGTTGTGCAGGTGTGTGTGTGTGGGGGTGTTGTGCAGGTGTGTGTTTGGGGGGCTGTTGTGCAGGTGTGTGTGTGGGGGGGTTGTGCAGGTGTGGGGGGGTGGGGGGTTGTGCAGGTGTGTGTGGGGTGGGTGGGTGTTGTGCAGGTGTGTGTGTGGGGATGGGTGTTCTGCAGGTGTGGTGTGTGGGGGGGTTGTGCAGGTGTGTGTGGGGGGTTGTGCAGGTGTGTGTGTGGGGGGTGGGTGCTGTGCAGGTGTGTGTGTGGGGGGTTGTGCAGGTGTGTGTGTGGGGGGGTTGTGCAGGTGTGTGTGTGGGGGATGGGTGCTGTGCAGGTGTGTGTGGGGGGGGGTTGTGTAGGTGTGTGTGTGGGGGGGTTGTGCAGGTGTGTGTGTGGGGGGTGGGTGCTGTGCAGATGTGTGTTTGTGGTAGGTGGGTGTTGTGCAGGCGTGTGTGTGTGTGGGGGGTGGGTGTTGTGCAGGTGTGAGTGTGGGGGGTTGTGCAGGTGTGTGTTTGTGGGGGGTGGGTGTTGTGCAGGCGTGTGTGTGTGGGGGTGGGTGTTGTCCAGGTGTGTGTGTGTGTGGGGGGTGGGTGTTGTGCAGGTGTGAGTGTGGGGGGTTGTGCAGGTGTGTGTTTGTGGGGGGTGGGTGTTGTGCAGGCGTGTGTGTGGGGGTGGGTGTTGTGCAGATGTGAGTGTGGGGGGGTGGGGGGTTGTGCAGGTGTGTGTGTGTGGGGGTGGGCGCTGGATTATGCGGCTAAGCTGTTTGTCTGGGTAGGGGTTGGGTGGGCGTGAGGGGGGGTGGGGGGGGGGGGGGGGTGTATGTGTGTCCTGGGCCACCTCGCTAATCAGCCTCAAATCCCAGACGGAAACTGAATATTGACACAAAACTACTGCGAGATTGTGATTAACTTTCGCCTTGGATCCACACCCCATCCACTCACCCCCCCCCCCCCCCCCCCCCCCCCCCCCCCCACACACACCCCATCCACTCACCCCCCTACACCCACCCACTCATCCCACCCCCACACACACTCATACACCCACTCACCCCACTACACACACCCACAAACACCCCCACACCCCATCCACTCACCCCCCCCACACACACACACACCATCCACTCACCCCCCCTACACCCACCCACTCACCCCACCCCCACACACACTCATACACCCACTCACCCCCCCTACACACACCCACACACACCCCCACACCCCATCCACTCACCCCCCCTACACCCACCCACTCACCCCACCCCCACACACACTCATACACCCACTCACCCCCCCTACACACACCCACACACACCCCCCCACACACACCCACTCACCCCCCCCCACACACACAGCCACTCACCCCACCCCCACACACACACATACACCCACTCACCCCCACGCCCCATCCACTCACCAACCCCCTCACACACACACCCCACTCACCCCCCCCCCACACACACACCCACTCACCCCCCCCACACTCGCACCCACTCACCCCCCACACACCCCCCCCACACACACACACTCACCCCCTCATACACACACCCACTCACCCCCCACACACATACACCCACTCACCCCCCACACACATACACCCACTCACCCCACCTCCACACCACACCCACTCACCCCCCTACACACACCCACTCACCCCCCCTACACACACCCACTCACCCCCCCCACACTCGCAAACACTCCCCCCCACACACCCCCTCCACACACACACACTCACCCCCTCATACACACAACCACTCACCCCCCCCACACACCCCCCCACACACACACACTCACCCCCTCATACACACACCCACTCACCCCCTCACACATACACCCACTCACCCCACCCCCATACCACACCCACTCACCCCCCTACACACAGCCACTCACCCCCCTACACACACCCACTCACCCCCCCCACACACACACCCATTCACCCCCCCACACCCCATCCACTCACCCCCCGCCACACACATAGCCACTCACCCCCCTACACACACCCACTCACCCCCCCGCCCCACACACACCCATTCACCCCCCACACCCCATCCACTCACCCCCACACACACAGCCACTCACCCCACCCCCACACCACACCCACTCACCCCCCTACACACACCCACTCACCCCCCCACACACACACCCATTCACCCCCCCACACCCCATCCACTCACCACCCCCCCACACACACAGCCACTCACCCCCCTACACACACCCACTCACCCCCCCGCCCCACACACACCCATTCACCCCCCACACCCCATCCACTCACCCCCCCACACACACAGCCACTCATCCCCCACACACACACCCACACACACCCATTTACCCCCTCACACACACAGCCACTCACCCCCCCCACTCACCCCCCCCCCCCACACACACACCCACTCACCCCCCCACACACACACACCCACTCACCGCCCCACACACACACACACTCACCCCCCCACACACACACACACTCACCCCCCACTCACTCCCACACACACACAACCACTCACACACCCCCACACACACCCATCCAATCACCCCCGACACACAAGCCCCACCCACTCACCCCCCTCACACACACCCACTCACACACACCCACCCACACACCCCCCTCACACACACCCACTCACACACACCCAACCACACACCCCCCTCACACACACACACCCTCTGACCCCCCTCACACGCACCCACCCTCTCACCCCCTTCTCACAGACCCACCCTCTGACCCCCCTCACACGCACCCACCCTCTCACCCCCTTCTCACAGACCCACCCTCTGACCCCCCTCACACACACCCACCCTCTCACCCCCCTCACATACACCCATCCACACACCCCCCTCACATACACCCACCCTCTCACCCCCCTCACACACACCCACCCTCTCACCCCCCTCACACATGCCCCATCCACTCACCCTCCCCCACCCCACACATGCACCACTCATTCATCTCCCCATCACACACACACCACCCACCCAGGCACACATACCCGCGTACACACAAACGCCCCCCCCCCACACAACACCCCCACACAAGCCCCAAACCTCACCCCCACACACACATAAGCAACACTATTAAGGAGAGTCAGTGTCTATCCATCTGTGTGAGGGACAGTGGCTAAGGGTTTTCAGTTCTTCACTTCTGTCTATTTATTTGTAGATTTAGATTTATTGTCACATGTACGGAGGTAAAGTGAAAAGTATTGGGCGAAATTCTCCCCCCCCCCCCCCACGACGGCTGGGAGAATAGGGGGAGGGCCTTCCCGACTTTTTTGGCGCCCTCCCGCTATTCTCCCCCCCCCCCCCCCCCCCGCCGAAATCCCGACACGAATCGCTGCCGCCGTTTTTTTACGGCCGGCAGCGATTCACAGCTGTTAGAAGGGCCGAAGTCCCAGCCCTTTACGACCTTTTTACGAACGGCAAACACACCTGGTCCTGCCGTTCGTAAAAACGTCGTGACCACCTGGAAAAAAATAACCATGGCACCGATTGGCACGGCAGTACCACGGGCCCGATGCCCGCGCACTATTTGTCCTTCCGCCGCCCCGCAGTATCAATACGCGGGGCGGCTGAGGGGCAACCCGGACCGCGCATGCGCGGGTTTCGCGCAACAACGCGATGACGTCACCCGCGCATGCGCGGGTGGAGTCTTCCCACCTGCGCATGCGCGGCTGACGTCATATGACGCGTCAGCCGGCGCTAAGTCCGACAAGCGGGTTTAACGATTTTCGTTAAGCCCGACTTGTCGGAGCCTCCGACGTCGGGCTGCTAGCCCCGACGGGGGACCAGAATCGGTCCCCCGTCGGGAAGGGGCGCGATGCCGTAAAACCCGCCTGGGTTTTACGGCAGTTTGACGATTTCTCCCATTTTGGGAGAATTTCGCCCATTGTTTCTGTACAATCCAGACAGATCGTTCCATACATGAAAGCATAGAACATGGAAACACAATGTAAACACATAAGCCATCTGGTGAGGTATACGGTATGTGCCACAACTGTAGAGGATGCGTAGAGAGATCAGGGTCGGGATTCTCCCCTACCCGGCGGGACGGGGGGTCCCGGCGTAGGGGAGTGGCGCCAACCACTCCGGCGTCGGGCCTCCCCAAAGGTGTGTAATTCTCCGCACCTTTGGGGGCTAGGCCCACTCCGGAGCGGTTGGCACCACGACGACTGCCGCCAAAACCGGCACCAGCGGCCTTTCAGGCCCGGCGCTGGGGCTGGCCGAAAGGCCTTCGCCGGTTCACGCATGCGCCGGTGGTGACGGCAGCTTCAGCTGCCGCTGACGTCACCACCGGCGCATGCACGCTGGGGGATTCTCTTCCGCTTCCGCCATGGCGGAGGCCGTGGCGGCGGCGGAGGAGAAAGAATGCCCCCACGGCACTGGCCCACCCGCGGATCGGGGAGCCCCGATCGCGGGCCTCGCCACCGTAGGGGCACGCACCCCCCCGGGGTCCGATCACCCCCCCCCCCCCCCCGGACCCCAGGGGCCCATTCGCGCCGCCGATCCCGCTGCCACCAGAGGTGGTTCAAACCTCGGCGGCGTGAGAGGCTGGAGAATCAGCGCAGGGGCCTCGCCGATTGGCGCGGACGTCACGCCGATCGGCGGGGCGCGATTCCCGCCCCCGCCAATTCCTGGGTGGCGGAGAATCTCTGCCACGGTGGGGGTGGGATTTTCGGCGGCCCCAGGCGATTCTCCGACCCTGCTGGGGGTCGGAGAATTTCGCCCCACTTTAGTTCATAAGAGGGTCGTTTAGGAGTCTGATAAAAGCAGGGAAGAAGCTGTTTTTGAATCTGTTGGTCCGTGTTCTCAGACTTTGTATCTCCTGCCCGATGGAAGAGGTTGGAAGTGTGAATAAACCGGGTGGGGGGTCTTTGATTATGCTGCCCGTTTTCCCCAGGCAGCAGGAGGTGTAGATGGAGTCAATGGATGGGAAGCAGGTTCGTGTGATGGACTGGGCTGTGTTCATGACTCTCTGAAGTTTCTTACAATCTTGGGCCGAGCAGTTGCCATACCAGGCTGTGATACAGCCAGATGGGATGCGTTCTATGGTGCATCTGTAAAAGTTGGTAAGAGTTAATGTGGACATGCCAAATTTCTTTAGTTTCCCGAGTGCATTCTTGGTCGTAGCATCAACTTGGGTGGACCAGGATAGGTTTGTGGTGATGTGCACCCCTAGGAATTTGATGCTGTTAATCATCTCCACCTCGGCCCCGTTGATGCTGACAGGGGTGTGTACAGTACTTTGCTTCCTGAAGTCAATGACCAGCTCTTTAGTTTTGCTGGCATTGAGGGAGAGATTGTTGTCGCTGCACCACTCCACTAGGTTCGCAATCTCCTTCCTGTATTCTGACTCATCGTTGTTTGAGATCTGACCCACTACGGTCGTGTCGTCAGCAAACTTGTAGATGGAGTTGGATCCAAATTTTGCCACACAGTTGTGTGTGTATAGGGAGTATAATAGGGAGTTCTGGCAAAACTTCTTTGCCCAGAGAGTGGAGAGCATATGAAATCTGCTATCACCCATAGGAATTGAGGTGAAAGGTACTGACGCATTCAATTGAAAGGTATAAACTAACGAGGAGAAAGGAATAAGCCAATGAATGGATGGGGTTAGATCAGGTAGGGTTTATTTTTTTATTCGTTCAAGGGATGTGGGCGTCACTGGCTGGGCCCAGCATTTATTGCCCATCCATGAGGGCACGTAAGAGTCAACCACATTGTGGTGGGTCTGGAGTCACATGTAGGACAGACCAGGTAAAGACAACAGATTTCCTTCCCTAAAGGACATTCGTGAAACAGGTGGGTTTTTCCGACAATCGACAATGGTTTCACGGTCAACTTTAAACTTTTATTGAATTCAAAATTCACCATTTGTCATGGTGGGGTTTGAACCCGGGTCCCTGGTGCATTACCCTGGGTCTCTGGATTAGGAGCCCAACAACAATAACACTGCAAGGACATGTTGCTGGGGTGTGATCAATCACTGAAGGGCTAATCCCAGTGACAATGTGGGATGGAATTCTAACAGGTAGAAATAGGGAAATTATTCAAGCTGCATTTTTGGAACGCTGGATTATTTATGAAATGCTTTCTCAGCTCTGTGCACATGGACGAGGAGACAGATTTAGCATCAATCTAACTTCAGTTTCTTCATCACTGACTGTTGTTAAATTGGAGAGTTGGAACTGCGCACAGTTGAGCGCATATACTTACAAATTCTGATAATATTCTCCTGAAAAAGGCCAATGAAATAAATGTTATTGGGGCCTACACACCAACGTTGAGCAGCTGGGCAGAATGACTGGTTTCACTGCATTCTTTGTAATTCTAAGTAACACTCCATTTGTCAATATCCACTGTCAGCCTCAAGTATAATCCAGGCACATGTTGCAGAATGGAGCTCCGTGCACATTCCCAATCTCAGGAGTGTCCACTGTTGCCAGCCCCAGCGATGTGACAATGTTCCATTTCCCACACTGCAAGATGGCCCATTCAGTGCCAATTCGGGCTTGTGCAATCCACAGAGGGCAAGCGTTTGGCTTTCAACCAGGCCGCCTCCTACATCCTCCAAACGTTTCTGCATGTGCAGTCTCTCTGAACGAGGGACTGCCCTTAAAGGTGGGCTGTGGTCTAGTCTGTTGTTAAATGGAGCATCCCATCGTCGCTGGGAAGCCTGCAGTTGCTATCCGTGAAAAAACACAAATTGCACTAAATTGCAGTAGAGGAGAGCTGGGCGTCCACAGAGCACCGCCTTTGATTGGGGTTCAACTGTCTACTGGTCCAACTCTCCCGTTTAACAGCAATCAGTGATGACAAAGGCTGAAGTTAGATTGACTATCTGTCTCCAAGCCCACATGCGCAGAGCTGAGAAAGCATTTCATAAATAAACCAGCCTTCTGAAAATGTATTCATGCAGCTTGAATAGTTTCCCTATTTCCACCTGTTTAATTACATCCCACATTGTCACTGGGATTAGGCAGCACTTCTCCGATGATTGATCAAACCACCAGCAACATGTGCTCCAGGCTTGTGGGAGGCTGTGACCTGCCGTAATGAAGTGAGAAATCAGAGGCTCTGGAGAAAATCTCCTGGATAAATAACATGAAATGTGAGCGGCATTATGTACACAATCGGGCTGAGGTCGAATTCCAGTCTATTAGTGCTTCAGCTGATCCCCTTCCACACATCCACAATCCAGTCACAACCTCCTCCAGTGACCTTTTCTCTGCTCGTTACCTCTCTCTCTCTTCCCCAAGGTGTTCCTCCACGCTGCTCAATGCACTTCAGCCCTACTTTCATTAGTAACCAACTGTATAAAGCTGCAGAGCTAATGCCTTTAAACAGTAATTGTCTGCAGAATGCAGCACGCCTCATTAAAATCCATTACTGTGGTGCGCACCAGCCCGCCCGCTCGCTCACAAATGAACCAGTCCTTCATGCCTCAGTTATTTCTTTGTGTTTCAGGCAGTTCCCACACTCAACAGGATTGTCAATGTTACTGATAATGAAATAAACCAAAGCTAAAGTAGGCTTGTGAAGGCCTTTCAGCTGATAAAACAGCTGTCAGGAGTACAGAGGGGAACAGGCGTTGTGTGCCGCTGTGACACCACGCGTTTGAGCATCGTCCTGGTTGGGGGGGGGGGGGGGGGGGGAGGCACGGCAAGTTCCTGATCTCAAGCCTGAGGTGTTCGCCCCCACCCCAATACAGATTCTGCACAGTTACATTGCGAGATGAGAGAAACTGGCCTTGCTCTCCTTCGATCTAAGGGACGATTTAATCACAGATTTCAAAATCATGAAGGACTTTCATTTGAAACATGCGGAAGGAGAGACTGCTGCCCACTGACGGAAGGGTCGGTAGGCACGGGCCTCACGTTGAAGGCAATTGGCAAATGAGTCAGAGGCGAGATGGGGGAGAGTTATTTCCAACGCAGAGTGTTGTTGTGAGCTGGAGTCCACCGGCTTAAAGGGCAGCGGAAGTGAATTTAACAGGAAATTCCGACAAGGAATGGCCGAGGACTTGAAAGGGAGGAAATTGCAGAGCTGTGGGCAAGGAGCAGGTTCTGCGGTTAATTGCACAGTGCTTGTAAGAGCTGGCATGGGCAAGATGGACCAAATGGCCTCCTTCTGTGCTGTAGAATTCTACACTTGTGTGATTTAATAAAAATTGTTCTTAACCTGTCCTCCTGCCAGCAATCGTATTCCTCTCTTGTCTCCACAATCCAAATCTTGCTCATGATGTTTTGCAGTGAAGTGTACATGGGAACCTTTACTGTCACAATTGTGATTCAGCTCGGACCCCATCTGTACGGTGAAGGATGTACACGGTATTGAAGCTTCAGTCATTGAAGATAACAGCACCACTTGCAGTTCCGATTCAGGCACTGCTTGATTTATCAGTCAGAACTGGGACAGCAATTACCGCTACATTGACTACATCCATCACAGTGGCTGGCATTAACTCGAAGAGTTCAGAATAGCCGGGGTAGAACCAGATATTTGAAAATAGAGCTGGAAGGAGATAAATGGAGTTAGGGTAGGAGAAGGACAATCTTTTCTTAGATTTTACCTGAGATATTAGCTTTAAAAGGGGGAGTCACTCCCCAACTCTGTCACTATTTCAGGGAAGTAATTCCATAGTCCTTTCAACACCTATTAGAGAAATTCAGAGAAAGATTCTTCGACATCTCCATTGCAAATGGTTTAATTCTTATTTTTAAAAATTTAGAGTACCCAATTCTTTTTTTTTCCCAATTAAGGGGCAATATAGCCTGGTCAACCCATCTACCCTGCACATCTTTCGGTTGTGGGTGTGTGACCTATGCAGACACGGGGAGAATGTGCAAACTCCACACGGCAGGGAACGAACCCTGTTCTCGGCGCTGCGAGGCAGCAGTGCTAACCACTGCACCACTGTGACGCCCACAAATTGTTTAATCCAAATGTGGTTTATGGACTGGCTGAGGGGGAGTGAGGAGCACAGGAAAGTTGCACAATGATTATCTGGGTGGCACAGCGGGCGGAACAGTGGCACAGTAGTGAGCACTGTTGCCTCACAACGCCAGGGACCCGGGTTCAGTTCCAGCCTCGGATCACTGTCTGTGCGGAGTCTGCATAGCGACCTTTTTTCAGCCGTGCCCGACAGCCACTGAAAAGGATCCTCACCTTAAAAAAAAATGAAGGCACTTTGGATTTCACCTCGTTAGCAAAATATTGCCGATGATTATTCGAGAGTGAGAGCACTTGTGATAATATTTGGACTGCCTACTGGTTAATGACTAAAACACAGCCAGCCTTTTCTTGGTTCTGGAAAATAATAACCCACAGTGCAAACGCCCAATTTCCTAATGAGCTGTGAAAAAAAAATCAAAACTGCTCTTTATCTCGGGGGGGTGGGGTGCGGTTTGGGGGAGGCGGAGGCGCCAAAACCCAATTACGCCGGAAAGAATCGCGTTTTTCAATTCTCTCCAGATTTTGAGCCTGCATCGATTTTCCTCACAGTCAGAGAGTGTAGATCAAAAATCACCCCCTTTCATTCCAAATGTGTGTTACGGTGAATCAATCTGAGTCTGTTCGATAAGCCAGTTGTATACAGGCTGCATACACGATACCAACAAATACTACATGGCTATAACTCAAATAATGGGATCCCTCACTGTGCTACTTTGGAAATACTGGGTTCATTATAAAGGATGGATCATAAAATCCCTACAGTGCAGAGTCTACACCGACTCCCTGAAAGAGTACCCCACTTGGGCCTATTCCTCTGCCCTATCACTATATCCCCCATCTAACCTTTGGACAATTTAGGCAACCTTCGGACACTA
Organism: Scyliorhinus canicula; assembly: GCF_902713615.1. NCBI lineage: Eukaryota > Metazoa > Chordata > Chondrichthyes > Carcharhiniformes > Scyliorhinidae > Scyliorhinus > Scyliorhinus canicula. The sequence goes on along the minus strand of NC_052163.1, from coordinate 14,245,188 downwards.
ACGGGCAATTTAGCGCGGCCAATCCACCTAACCTGCACATCTTCGGACTGTGGGGAGAAAACTGGAGCACCCGGAGGAAACCCACGCAGACACAAGGAGAATATGCAAACTCCACACAGTCATGCGAGGCAAAAATTGAGCTGCGGTCCCTGGTGCTGTGAGGCACCGGTGCTAACCACTGTGCCACCGTGCCGCCCTCGGTTGATCTAGAAAGAGACGGCAAGGAATGAATACGATGGGCCGAATGGCTGAGCTGTAAATCTGTAATTCTATAGGGGAATAGTGACAGAAAAGGACGAGAAAAAAAGATCTGGTAAGTATTTGGAAGAGAGTTAAAGGTAGTAATTTTGTTTTAGGGTCCAGATGAGGTTTGAAAGCACTCGATCTTTATTTCATTGGTACAATGTCACTTCAGCCCCATAAATAAAATTCACTGCCTTGTAACCCCATTGAGCAGCATGATTTTCTGTCTACATATTTCTACATTTGAACAATGCGTCCTCACCAGAAAGTCAAAATAATGTATATTCCTATCGAAAGCAAAATTGCTTTAAATTCTTCAAAAACTTCTTAAATTAAACTTAACCCAATTTATGCTGCAATAGCTGTCATCATTGATTGATGAAATTGTTTTAAAATACAGAATGAATCCTGATAAGTGAAGAGAAAGCTGAGAAGATTTGATTTTGCAATGTAAGAGATAGCCGGCAATAAGCCATTAGAAAGGATTTCTGAGTCTTGCTGCTCAGTGACAGACAGAATTAGGTTGCAAGACTCTGTATGATGTGTTTTTTTTCCTGAGCGCTCATTATACCAGCTTCTGTTTAGATTCAGAGATAAAGAGCAGGTATGATTTTTTTTTCCACAGCTCATTAGGAAATTGGGCGTTTGCACTGTGGGTTATTGTTTTCCAGAACCAAGAAAAGGCTGGCTGGGTTTCAGTCATTAACCAGTAGGCAGTCCAAATATTTGCACAAGTGCTCTCACTCTCGAATAATCATCGGCAATATTTTGCCTAAAGAGGTGAAATCTAAAGTGCCTTCATATTTTTTTTAAGGTGAGGATGCTTTTCAGGGGCTGTCGGGCACGGCTAATTTCTGTTTGAGCCTCCTGGTACCATGGCGGAGAATTTCGAAGAGATGAATGATCGAATGCCTTCTCCTTCGTCAATACTAACTGAGGGAGCGATCTGATTCACATGTCCAGAATGTTGTGGTATGGCGCAGAACATCAATAGGGTGGTATGGGGGAGGGGCGGAGGCGGAGGGGGATCTAGAATGAGGGTTCTTAAAGTTAGAACTCAGCCATTCAGGATGGAAACCCGGAGTTACTTCCTCACCCAGAAGGAAATGAAAATCTGCAGATCTCACCCCACTAAAGGACTGTGGGTGCTGGGGGAACAATTGGAGCTTCCAAGACTGATATCGACGGATAGAGTCAACAGACAGAAGAGCTAAGGAGGGTGAGTAGAGGTGCAGATCGGTCATGGTCCATTTGAAAGATGGATCCGTCACGAGGGGCTGAATGGCCTGTCCCTGTTCTGACTACAACACCACATCTGCCATTCGGAATGTGACTGAATTCAGCCTCTCGAGCCTGCTCCGCCATTCAATAGGTTCGCTGAATTGTTTGTGTTGAATTCCACATTCCCCATCTACCCCCAATAACCTTTGATTCCCTCGCCCAACAGTACAAGTGATCCGGCTTCTGCCGCCTTCCCAGGCAGAGTTCCAAAGTCGCACAGCCTTCAGAGAGAAAATATTTCTCCTCATCCCTGTCCGAAAAGGTGACCCCTGATTTTAAAGACGTGCCCTCTCGTTCTGGGCTCAAGAGGAAACATCTTTTTGATGTCCATTTTGGCAATACCATTCCGGATCTTATACATTTCAATCAAGTCACCCCTCACTTTTCTAAACTCCAGTGGAAACAAACCCAGTCTCTCCAACCTATCCTCATAAGACAACCTGCTCATTCCAGGTATCAATCTAGTAAACCTCCTCTGAACCACGTCAAATGCAGTTACACCCTTCCTTAAACAAGGAGACCACAGTTGAACCGTAGCAGTATTATAGGAACAATGATGTATGTCCAAGTTATGACGGTGTGTGGGATGGAGGGGATTTCGAAGGTGATGGTGTTTCATGTAACTGACGTCTCTCACCTTCTAGGTTCCTGAGTTTGGGAGCTGGTTCTGAGGAAGCCTTGGCAAGTTGCTGCAATGCATCCTGTGATAGGGTGGATGTTTAGGCTGGTGGATGAGCTGTTAATCAGGTGCATAAGGGGGAGGCGGTGCCGTAGCGGTATTGTCGCTGGACGAGTAATCCTGAGACCCAGGGGAATGTTCTGAGGTCCCAGGGTTCGAATCCCATCATTGCAGATGGTGCAATTTGAACTCAATAAAAATCTGGAATTAAAAGTCTAATGATGACCATTGCCGACTGTTGTAAAAACCCCATCTGGTTCGCAAATGCCCTTCAGGGTAGGAAATCTGCCGCCCTTACCTGGCCTGGCGTACATGTGATTCCAGGCCCACACAACAATGCGGTTGTCTCTTAACAGCCCCCCACAGAGCAAGCCACTCAGTTCAATGGCAATTAAGGGTGGGCAACAAATGCTGGTCCAACATCCCCAGAACAATTAAAAAAAAATAAAAATTAGGTGTACAGTATGGAGAATAATAATAATCTTTATTAGTGTCACAAGTTGGCTTACATTAACACGGCAATGAAATACCCTGTTCGGGTACACTGAGGGGGAATGCAGAATTTCCGATTCACCTAACAAGCACATATTTTGGGAATTGTGGGAGGAAACCGGAGCACCCGGAGGAAACCCACACAGACACGGGGAGAATGTGCGTCCCTGGTGCTGTGAAGCAACAGTGCTAACCACTATGCTACCATGCCGCCCGCACGGGCAGTGGAATCAGAAAAGTAAGCCTCCCATTGTCTTTGATTCAGGATATTGTCCTCTACAGTATCGCTATTAAACCCTCATTGTATCTCCTTAGTGTGAGCAGATGTTAATGGAATCAAGCCCGTTGTCCTTTGGTTTATTTCCAGGAGAAACCGTTCAAGACAGTTTGTTCTTGGACGTTGTGTAAACTTCTTGCAGCGAGTTTAGCACAAACAAAGTGTCCTCTACGTTCTTGTGTGTTGATGTGCGTTTGGTAAACCTGTGGCATAAGTGACGTTTTTCTCTTGTCCGACATAATTGCAAAAGATGAATTTGAAAAAGTGTTTCTTCTGAAAACATTAACAGTTTTGCGCGGAGGTTCCTGCTGTGTGCCTGGAGGTTTTGATGGCAAAAAATGATGGTTGGATCAGAAAGAAGGGTTTCTGATATTTGTCGAATGCCTTTGTACACTGTGGAGTTGTCACATGACAGTATTCTCAACTGTGTTATCTTAGACGTGTTTTGAAAAGGTAGGAACAATATAGAATGTGTCTTTTGATGGATATAGTTGAATCCCCATTATTTTTGCTCAGGAGTACCCTCCCCCTACTGTGTAATAATTAAGCATTAAGGGAGAAAATAAGCATCCTGGCTTGCTGTGGATCAACTGTTGGTCGAGGATTTATCCTTCGCCCTCTCCATTTTTCTAAACTTAGTGGCTGCGTTGTCATAGCATTCCAGCAATCCAGAGACCCAGGGTAACACTCTGGGAACCCAGGTTCAAACCCCACTGTCATTATATGCACTCATGCAAGAGCTGCCACACGTACAGATTCACAGATGCGACCAGTGTATGATGCATGTGTGTGAATCAATCACCCCCACGTATATTAGCACTGCTGCCTCACAGCGCCAGGAACCTAGCCAATCAACACACAGGACAGAACACAACCAATCAGCAGGCAGAACACTAGAGGGGGATTTCCCACTATAAAACACACGAGGCATCAACACTTGGGCTCTTTCCACTGGCGACAACTGTAGTGACAGTCAGGGTGTATATATCAGTGAGCACCTTCTACACGTGGCTCAGGGCTAGTCTGGTCTAGTTAGTTATAGTGAGCACGCTTAGATTAGTAGAGTGTCATCCCACAGCGAACTGTGTGCACTGCTCCAGAAGTTCAATAAAACGTATTGAACCAACGTCTAAGTTTGGTGTCTACTTTCCAGTACAACTGCATCCAGTAGCAGCCCGTGTTACCCCAGGGTGAATAACACGACACCCACCACGTCAGATGGAGGAATTTGAATTGAATTTTTAAAAATCTGAATCCATTGTCATAAAACCCTTGTGTGTGTGTGTGTGTGTGTGTGTGTGGGGGGGGGGGGGGGGGGGGGGGGGGGGGGATCTGCCGTCCTTACCTGGTCCAAATCCATAGCAATCTGGCTGACTCTGAAGTGCCACCTCAAGGGCAATTGGTGGTGGTGGGGGTGATAAATGCTGGCTCAGCCCACATGAAGAAAATGCTGCCCCTCTGCAACATCTCTGAAAAAACAGCCTCAATTTCCAGCTGTGTACTGACGACAGACTCACCACCTCGCTGTCTCTCAATTGCCCAATATCTGGTCCTGAATTAAATATTGGGAAGATATTTGCCATTACTCTTGGTTCCCATTTGAGGAGAAATGGGAATGATGCATGTGTGTGAATCAATCACCCCAACATATATTAGCACTGCTGCCTCACAGCGCCAGGAACCTAGGTTCAATTGCAGCCTTGGGTGTTTGTCTGTGCGGAGTCTGCACGTTCTCCCCGTGGCTGCGTGGGTTTCCTCCGGGCGCTCCGGTTTCCTCCCACAGTCCAAAGGTGTGCGGGTTAGACGGGATTCTCCTGTATTTGCGTGGGTCTCACCCCCACAACTTAAAAGATTTGGACTGTAAGTGGATTGGCTAAATTACTCCTTAATTGGAAAAAAACAATTGCAAAAAATAAAAAGGTTAGGTGGGGTTATGGGTTATGGGGATAGAACGGGGGAGTGGGTCTACCTAGGGTGCTCTTTCGGAGGGTCGGTGCAGACCCGATGGGCTGAATGGTCTCCCTCTGCACTGTAGGGATTCTAAGGATATCCACTATCCTCTCGTTCTGAAAATAAGGCGGCTTTGGAAATCTGCAAACAGTCCATATATTTTCCAGCACATAAATTAATTTGCAAGTTGAAAAGGAGGACATTTAGTTCCTGAATAACGTTGTCAGGGGGGCTTAAGTGCTTTAACTTCTATCTACCCAGTACCTTGAGCTGAGTGTAGCCAAGTCAGTCCTTCCCACGTTGCATAATTTAAACTCAGCAATATAAATTGAATGATGATAATAGTCAAATCACAGAATGCATTTACTTAGCAGCACGAGCAACAACATAAAAAAAGCATGTTTTAAGGTTATGGTGATCTGAAATATATATCTGGGTCTATCAGTCTTAACCTCGGGAAGCTTCATTGCTACTTTTTCTTAACCTTCCTTTGGTTAATAACGTTAGGAACACCTCAGCTTTATAAACACTAGTGAGGAGTTAGTTAACGAAGACAACTGGTGGCGTTGGCCACCATTTGCACAATTCCAGCCATAACTCTGATTTGATTCTTGCTCGGGGAGTGGTTCATTGCGCTTTATCATCGAAGACGTCAGGGTGGCGCAGTGGGTTAGCACTGCTGCCTCACGGCGCCGAGGTCCCAGTTCGATCCTGGCTCTGGGTCGCGGTCCGTGTGGAGTGCGCACATTCTCCCCGTGTCCGCGTGGGTCTCACAAAGATGTGCCGGGTAGGTGGATTGGCCACGCTAAATTGCCCCTTAAATTGGGAAAAAAGTAATTAAAAATCATCGAATACGTCCACTGCAGAAGGAGACCATTCAGTCTGAGGTGCCTTTGGAATGCTCTGCAGGGCCAGTATTATTTAATCAGGGTCGAAACAGGGATGGTGTTTCAGTGGCGTAGCTGTGATTGACAATGGCAAAGTAGATATCTCTGCTAACAAAGTGGGTGGGGGGGGGGAAGCAAAGCGACATAAATAAACTGTATTACTGCAAGCCACACACAGGAAGGGGGAGGAATAAAGTAGCTGCTCAGGGAATGAAGAGGCAGCAATAATATGAACAGTGTAAGAATGTTTCGACCTTGATAAAACTTGTAATCATCCCCAACAACTTCTCACCAGAAATGGGCTACTAGTGAACAGTGTCAACAAAGAACAATACAGCACAGGAACAGGCCCTTCGGCCCTCCAAGCCTGTACCGGTCATGATACCACCTTGGCCAAAACCCTCAGTACTTCCTTGTGCCATATCCTCTATACACGTCCTACCCATGTGTTTGTCAAAATGTCTTTTGAGCACGGTTAATGTATCTGCTTCCACAACCTCCCCTGGCAGCGCATTCCAGGCACTCACCACCCTCTGCATAAAAAACAGACTTGCACATCTGCTCTAAATGTTGCCCCAAGACATTAAACCTATGCCCGCTGGTGACTGACCCCTCCACCCTGGGAAAGAGCTTCTGCCCATCCACTCTATCCATGCCCCTCATAATCTTGTAGACCTCTATCAGGTCACCCCTCAATCTTCATCTTTCTAATGAAAAACAGTCTGAGTCTATTCAGCCTCGCCACATAGCCGAAACCCTCCAGACCTGGTAACTCCTGGTAAACCTCCTCTGCACCGTCTCCAAAGCCTCCACATCCTTCTGATAGTGTAGCGACCAGAATTGTGCGCAATATTCCAAGGGAGGCCTTACTGAGGTTCTATATAACTCAGCATGACTTGATAGTTTTTATACTCGATCCAATGAAGGTTAGCATTCCGTATGTTTTCTTGAATTGGAAAGGGCAACGCTTGAGAAATAGCTGGGAGCTACTACTGCCATTTGCTACTTTTGTGAGAAGCCACGAAGAATCCAGCACGAGTTGAAGGACAGAAAGAAATAATATTTATTTACAATAACATATTATATATACACAACAGCAGCAACTCGCTTGCTGCTCACTCCTCTCTAGCTGGTTCCAAATTGCCCAACTTTATTTCTGCAGGGAATCTGCTAATGATTTCTCCGCCCCCTCCTCATTGGAGAAGCTCATACTCCCAAAGGATTGTGGGATTGCTATTAGTCCCCAGCCAGTGGTCAGCAGGCAGGTTGTAACAGCTACCAATGTCAATTTTGCATCTTTGGCAAGATTATTTAGGTGTTTTAATTTTTCAGAAAAGAAAAGCCAGGAAAAGGAGCAGAGTTTATAAATAAAATGTAAACGAAACATGAAAGAAATGCACTTTTTTTGTGACAGGAGCAAAGTTGGTACCAGAGTCGCCTTGCGAGGGAACATAAACCCCTCTTTAAAATGTATCCTGCTTCAGGACAACCCACCCAAATCTTCAATAACTTGGGTTTGGTCCATCAGTGGCTCGGGGTTTGACCTGGTGGCGAAGATGGAACTTTATTTTTAAATCTAAATCACAAGCTGTGAATCATCACATTTATTATTTAGTGAAAGTGCTGTACTGGTACAATATTTCCCCATCTTCTTTGGATTTTGTTCAGTTTTTGACACTACACAAAGGGTGATATTTAAAGCAATCTACCGCAGCATGTCTACTAAAGACTGATTAGGAGAAGGCGCTCTAGATAATACTAATATGTTACAGACTCAACTACCTGACATCGGTCTCAAAGAGATCCTGAAGGCTCTCCGAAAAATTTCCAAATATAAGAGGCAGGATTCTCTGACCCCCTGCCGGGTCGGAGAATCCCCGGGGGGCAGCGTGAATCCCGCCCCGCCGCTCCGACGCCGGCTGCCGTATTCTCCGGCGCCGGTTCTCGGGCGGGGGCGGGGATCACGCCACGCCGGTCGGGGGCCATTGGCAGCGCCCCCCCCCCCCCCCCCCCGGCGATTCTCCGGGCCCCGATCGGCCGATCGACCGTCGGTTTCTGGCCCGTCCCGCCGGTGTGAATTGGACATGGTCCCACACGGCGGGACCTGGCCAGTAGGCCGGATGGTGCGGTCCTCGGGGGGCGGGGGGGGGGATCCGGCCCCAGTGGGGGCCCCCACGGTGGCTTGGCCCGCGATCGGGGCCCACCGATCTGCGGGCGGGCCTGTGCAGTGGGGGCACTTCTTCCTTCTGCACCTCTTTGCTTCTCCATCCAGCTTTAATATTCTTCCATACCTCTAACTTTCTCCACATTGTCTCAGCATGCTCCGCCATGGCCGGCGCGGAAGAGAAGAGTGTGCGAGAAGAGTGGAGCATGCGCGAGTCTGCGCATGCATCCGCAACCTCCGGTCAGCCCGATGCCGGAGTGGTTCGCACCGTGTTGTACGCCAGCGTCGGGCCATCTTGTGACCATCGGACCCTCTTGTGACGTTAAACAGTTCAGTAAATAATCCGAGATTCACACCTGTTTCTCTACCTGTATCTGTCACATGAAGAACACTTCGAGATGAACTATATTCCTGAGTTCACTTTATCAGCATCAGCCAAATAATCTTAATTCTGACATCACCACAATAATGGTTGCACCATAAAGGCTCAGCCTCCCAATTTATACCAGTTTCCTTCTTTTAAATAGATTTAGAGTACCCAATTTTTTTTTCAACTAAGGGGCAATTTAGCGTGGCCAATCCACCCAACCTGCACATCTTTTGTGTTGTGGGGGTGAAACCCACGTAGACACGGGGAGAATGTGCAAACCCCACACGGACAGTGACCCAGAGCCGGGATCGAACCGAGGTCATCAGCTCTGTGAGACAGCAGTGCTAACCACTTCTCCGCCATGCCGCCCATTTACCATGTTTCTAGGTCTACTTGACACACCCTGTGTGTGTTTCCCGTCCTCTGACATGGCAGTGTAGTCAGCTGTCCTGGGACCTCCTGTCTGGAACATTCCACTTGAACCCATTCACCTTTGCTTCTCCATCCAGCTTTGATATTCTTCCATACCTCTAACTTTCTCCACATTGTCTCAGCACGCTTTCCTCTACTCCTCTGCTAGATGTTTCTCTGCATCAAAACACCATGCAGGACAGTGGATGGGGAACCTAGGCAGGTGAGTGGGTCACAGGAGTGGCCCTATGTCACGTCAGTGGATCCCAAGATTGAAATCGGGTTTGTTCACTAACTGACCCTTGAATAAGATCAAATACATTTAATACAGGCCGAATATTTCACAAGTTAGAGAAAATGCTCAATCATTCATATATTAATAGAATTGTCATCAACTTCAAGTGGTAAAAACAAAAGAAATATTTACACTCTGGTCACAGAGGGAGGGCACGGCTCTCACAGTCAATGTTGGGCACAGAGGGAGGGTACGGCTCTCACAGTCAATGTTGGGCACAGAGGGAGGGCACGGCTCTCACAGTCAATGTTGGACACAGAGGGAGGGCACGGCTCTCACTGTCAATGTTGGGCACAGAGGGAGGGCACGGCTCTCACAGTCAATGTTGGGCACAGAGGGAGGGCACGGCTCTCACAGTCAATGTTGGACACAGAGGGAGGGCACGGCTCTCACAGTCAATGTTGGACACAGAGGGAGGGCACGGCTCTCACAGTCAATGTTGGACACAGAGGGAGGGCACGGCTCTCACAGTCAATGTTGGACACAGAGGGAGGGCACGGCTCTCACTGTCAATGTTGGGCGTAGAGGGAGGGCACGGCTCTCACAGTCAATGTTGGGCACAGAGGGCACGGCTCTCACAGTCAATGTTGGGCACAGAGGGAGCGCACGGCTCTCACAGTCAATGTTGGACACAGAGGGAGGGCACGGCTCTCACTGTCAATGTTGGGCACAGAGGGAACGCACGGCTCTCACAGTCAATGTTGGGCACAGAGGGAAGGCACGGCTCTCACAGTCAATGTTGGGCACAGAGGGAGGGCACGGCTCTCACAGTCAATGTTGGGCACAGAGGGAGGGCACGGCTCTCACAGTCAATGTTGGACACAGAGGGAGGGCACGGCTCTCACAGTCAATGTTGGACACAGAGGGAGGGCACGGCTCTCACAGTCAATGTTGGGCACAGAGGGAGGGCACGGCTCTCACAGTCAATGTTGGGCACAGAGGGAGGGCACGGCTCTCACAGTCAATGTTGGGCACAGAGGGAACGCACGGCTCTCACAGTCAATGTTGGGCACAGAGGGAGGGCACGGCTCTCACAGTCAATGTTGGGCACAGAGGGAGGGCACGGCTCTCACAGTCAATGTTGGGCACAGAGGGAGGGCACGGCTCTCACAGTCAATGTTGGGCACAGAGGGGCACGGCTCTCGCGTCAATGTTGTGCACAAGCTGCCCGCTCCTCACTTCACTCGCCCTTGCTTTACGTGGAAATCATCTCAGTCAGAGTGGTAGGAAAAAACCAACGTGGACGGAAATCAACGTAAAGTGACAACCCTGCGCGAGGTCAACGGTCAACAAAATGTCTCATGGGCCGCACTCAGAACCCTGATGGGGCCACATAGGGCCCAGGGCCACAGTTTGCCCATCACAGATGTAGAAGCAAATCGAGATTCCAGAAAATTCATCAATCCAACGTTTCGAACGTCACCTGTCCCACATGTGGCAGATTCTGCAGACTTCACGCCGGACTCCTCCGCCATCTCAGAAGCCAGCGAATCAGAGTGGAGGCAAATCATTCTTGATCCCGAGAGACTGCCTAAGGAGGAGGCCTGTGTGTCTGGGATAAGGGTCTTTACTCTCTGTAGCTCCATACTGACTACAGGACACGATCAGTGGATAGATGCTTCTCTCCCCCAAACAGCAGATAGCAATTTCTCAACATAACCACTACACATCCTAACCCTTTGTCTTTCTGTTTGTGTATCTGTGTGTTTTAATTCTTGCTTGGGGTGTGGGCGTCGCTGGCTGGGCCAGCATTTGTTGCCCATCCCTAATTGCTCGTGAACCGAATGTCTTCCTGGGCCATTTCAGAGCCACGTTGCTGTGGGTCTGGACTCACATGTAGGCCAGGCCAGGCAAGGATGGCAGATTTCCTTCCCACAGAGGGCTGTAGTGAACCAGATGGGTTTTTATCACAATCAGCAATGGTTTCATGGTCATCATTAGATTTTGTGTGTGTGTGTGTGTGTGTGTGCGTACACGCAGGTGCAGTGTGGGTGTGGAGGGAGGGGATGGTGCTGTTGGAGCTCCAGATCCACAGATGGTGCCAGTTGGCCACTGAGCTAAATAACTCTGCCAATAAGGGGCATCCCACACAGAATAGACA